>NC_091762.1:303343-2703343 GCF_029378745.1 Bos indicus | reverse complement strand
CACAAAGGCTCGATTAATTTTTACTTTCTTGAAACAGGGGTTTGACAACTGTGGCATATGCTCAAAAGAAGTCAGAGTAGGGAACTGTCAGCCAGGTTGGAAGTAGACTTTGTGCTCATCTACTATCTCATACTACAACCTTGGGTGAATAATTTATCCTTTCTGAGCTTCAGTTTCTTCATCAGAAAAGTAGAATTAGTCACACCTTCCTCATTGCCTCCAAATAGAATATTATATGTATAAATACTTGGACATAGTGGGACTATGAATACGTAAGTCAGATGATGACATTTTGAGTGGAAAAGATGATGTGTTTGTTTCTGGAACTCTTGTAAGCCCCTCTGAGGATCTTTTCTTCCTTTTGGATTAATGTCCTCTTTCTGTAAAGCACTAGACTGTATCTCAAGTGACTGTCAACTATTCTCTGCTAAGGTGTTTATTGACTGATAATTTATGAAAAATCTCCCACATGCCAGACAATATGCTAGCCATTGAAGATTCAAAGGTAAATACTATTCTTGCCCTGGTAGAACTCACAGTCTAGGAAGAAAGAAATTAATATAAAAGACAGTGAAGTTCTATAATAGAAGTTTTAAGTTGTGGGAGAGATAGGAGAGATAGGGAAGAGAAGCTTGAGGCAGAGGGGAAGTCTTCTCAGAACAGAAGATAGATGTTCTAGGATCTGAAGGATGAATAAGCATTCCCCATTGAGAGGGCCATTGTGGGGTGGTGTTTGCAGGGGAATGGCGTGGGCAAAGGTATGAGCATATGGAAGTATTTTAAGTATTTAGGAAATGGAGAGAAGACTGATGCAGATAAATTCTAATTTAGGGGTGGAATGGGGAAAGATGGAAGACAATATAGGATGGGTTGCTGGAGGCTAGGTCTTTTCAATGAATTTGGAGCAGGTTGGAAAAACAATAGAGTATTACCATAATAGTTTTCCTTGGTTAAACTCCATTTGGTCATGGTGAATCATCTTCTTTATATACTGATAGACTGGGTTTGCTAAAATGTGGTAATGACATTTAGTGTTTATATTCTGTGGTTTCTTTATTGTAATATCATTGTCTGGTTTTTCTATCAAAGTAGTGCAGGCATCATAGAATAAGTTGTAAGTGGTCCTTCTTTATCATATCAGTTTTTTATTGCTGCTCAACAAAGTAACACAGATTTTGTGGCTTAACACAACAAAAATCTATTATCATACAGTTCTGGAGATCAGAAGTCCAAGATGAATTTTACTGAGGTAAAATCAAGGTATTGATAGGGCTGACTTCCTTCTGGAGGCCCTAGGACAGAATCAGTTTCCTTGCCTTTTCTGGCTTCTGGAGGCTACCTGCATTCCTTGGCTCATATCATCTTCCTTTATCTTCAAAGCCAGAAGTGTAGCATCTTTTTTGATCTCTCATTTCAAGTCTCCTGACTCTCTCTGAAGTGAAAGGACTCTTGTGATTACATCGGGTCCATCAGGATAATGCAGATTAGTCTCTCCATCCTAAGGTCCTTAAGTTTAATTACTTCTACAAAGTCCCCTTTGCCATATAAGGTAACATGTTCTGTTCTTCCTTCCTACTTTTACTCAATTTTTTAAAGGAAAAATTTGTGTAGAATTAGTATTATTTCTTCCTTAAATGTTTGGTAGAACTTGCTGGTGAAGTCATCTGGGCCTGGAGATTTCTTCATGGAAAGATTTTTAGCTACAGATGAAATTTCTTTAATAGGCTTAACACTATTCAGATTATATACTTCTTTTTAAGAGAGCTTCAGTAGATAATGCCTTTAAACATAATTTTTAACATTTCATCTAAGTTGCTGAATTTATTAGCATAAAGTTGGTTATAATATTCCTTTGTTATTTTTTTTTAGTCCCATAGGATATATTGTGAAATCCAATCTCTTGTTCTAATTGGTTATTAGTGTCATTTCTCTTTTTTGGTCATGAACAATCTGTGTAGAAGTTTATGAGTTTTATTGATATTCTCAAAGAAAAAGCTTTTGTTTCACTGATTTTATCTATTGTTATTCTCTTTTTATTTTATTGGTTTAGATTGTTATTATTTGCTTTCTTCTTACACTAGATTTATTTCAGTCCAAAATACTTTATATGGACCCTTGTGGTTTCTTCTTTGACCCATGGTTTAGTTATATATGTGCTGTTTAATGTTTAAATATTTACGGAATTCTAGGTTGATGGTTTTCTTCTTTAAGCATTTTAAAGATGTTGCTCCACTTTCTTGGGCCTTATATTGTACTCAAAGAGAAATCTCCTGTGATTCTTACCCTGTTCCTCTACATGTGATATGTTTTTTTGCTTTTTAATCTCCATTTAAAAAAGATTTTTGCTTTATCATGGGTTTTGAGCAATCTGATTTTGATATGCCTTGGTATACTTTTTGTAATGTTTCTTCTTTTGAACTTCTTGGGTCTGTGTCTATAGTTTTCACCAAATTTTGAAAAAAAATTTTTTCTTCAAAATTTTTTTACATCTTCTTCCTCTTTCCGTTTCCTTTCATTTATGGCCATCAATTATACATATATTAGACTACTTAAAGTTCTTCCACAGCTCATTGGTACTTTGGTAATTTTTTTCAATAATTTTTCTCTCTGTAGTTTATTTAGAATACTCTATCATTATTCTTATTATTATTTACTGAACTTTTCTTCTACAGTGCTCTTAACATTTTTTATTATATTTTTTCATATTAGGAGTATTTTTCATCTATAAAAATTCAATTTGGATCTTTAAAAAATATCTTTTATATATCTCCTTAACATGTCCATGGTTTCCACTATCTTCTTGAGTATATGGAATGTACTTGTATATCTAATAGTTGTTTTAAGGTCTTTGTTTAATAGTTCTTTCATCTGATCCTTTTGAGGTTTGTTTTTAAACTTTGGTAAGTGGGACCAGGCAATCTTTTCAGTTCAGTTCAGTTCAGTCGCTCAGTCATGTCTGACTCTTTGTGACCCCATGGACTGCAGCACGCCATGCCTCACTGTCCATCACCAACTCCCACAGTTTATTCAAACTCATCTCCATTGAGTCAGTGATGTCATCCAACCATCTCATCCTCTGTCGTCCCCTTCTTCTCCTGCCCTCAATCTTTCCCAGCATCAGAGTCTTTTCAAATGAGTCAGCTCTTCCTATTAGGTGGCCAAAGTATTGGAGTTTCAGCTTCAACATCAGTCCTTCCAATGAACACTCAATGAACACTTCAATGAACACTTCCAATGATCTCCTTTAGGATGGACTGGTTGGATCTCCTTGCAGTCCAAGGGACTCTCAAGAGTCTTCTCCAACACCACAGTTCAAAAGTATCAATTCTTCAGCGCTCAGTTTTCTTCATAGTCCAACTCTCACATCCATACATGAGTACTGGAAAAACCATAGCCTTGACTAGATGGACCTTTGTTGGCAAAGTAATGTCTCTGCTTTTTAATATGCTGTCTAGGTTGGACATAACTTTCCTTCCAAGGAGTAAGCGTCTTTTAATTTCATGGCTGCAGTCACCATCTGCAGTGATTTTGGAGCCCCTAAAAATAAAGCCTGCCACTGTTTCCACTTCTATTTGCCATGAAGTGATGGGACTAGAAGCCATATTCTTAGTTTTCTGAATGTTGAACTTTAAGCCAACTTTTTCACTCTCCTCTTTCACTTTTATCAACAGGCTCTTTAGTTCTTCACTTCCTGCCATAAGGGTGGTGTCATCTGCATATCTGAGATTATTGATATTTCTCCCAGCAATCTTGATTCCAGCTTGTGCTTCATCCAGCCCAGCGTTTCTCATGATGTACTCTGCATATAAGTTAAATAAGCAGGGTGACAATATACAGCCTTGACATACCCCTTTTCCTATTTGGAACCAGTCTGTTGTTCCATGTCCAGTTCTAACTGTTGCTTCCTGACCTGCATACAGATTTCTCAAGAGACAGGTCAGGCAATCTTTTACATGGGGCTAATTTGGCAATACTCTTTGGAATCCTATTCCTGAAAACCCAACCTATTCCACTCTAATTTTGGGAACATAAACTATTCCCAGCCCTGTATAGCTTTGAGAGTTGTTTATTCTGCTCTTTTCCAGTGGTTCTTCCTCCTACCTAAGCTACTTTCCTCATATGTTTGTCAGTCACTCAGTTGTGTCCACCTCTGTGTGACCCCCATGGACTGTAACATGCCAGGTTCCTCTGTCCAAGGAATTCTCTAGGCAGGAATACTGGAGTGGGTTGCCATTCCCTTCTCCAGGGGATCTTCCCAATGCAGGGGCAGAATCCAAGTCTCCTGCATTGCAGGCAGATTCTTTACTGTCAGGGCCGCTGGGGAAGCCCAGTTTCCTCATACATAAGCAGTAATCAGTATTCAGCCAAAGTATCAAAGTGAACCCTCTGCAGAGCTCTGGAGCCCTTTCTGTATGCAAGTCTATTTCTCTGATACTTCACTCTGTGAACTCTAGCTGCCTTGGGCTTCCCAAACTCCCAACTCTATCTCCTCAACTCAACTTACCCTGGACTCCTCTCTCTGTTCTTTGCCTAGGAAACACTTCCTAGGCATCAGTCTGGGACAACCATAGGGCTTCCTTTGCTTGTTTCTTCTTTTGTCAGGGGACTCTGTCTTTTACTGCTTATTCCCAATGTCTAAAATCATATATTTTGTATTTTAATTGTCTAAGGAGAGAGGGTAACTTTAGGCATTTTCAATTCATCTTTGTTGAAAGTAGACATAAACATGAAAATAGCTCAAGATGAGATTGCTTAAAGATTTGATTTCAAGATGCTTTAGATCCAAAAAAATAATGCCATGGTCACAAAAACCTAGAGCATGGAAATCTATGACATAATAGGGAGCAAGTGACTAATATTAGTATGCCTAAAGTTGATATAATCAGTTCCACCCTGCTTCAGATCAAAAGCACACACTAGACCCTGCTGAAAACTGCTGGAGCAGGGCATCTAAACCCTCATCATCATGGGTAAGGGGCATTACTGTATTCTTGGTTCTAGGAAACCCAGCTGCCCCAATCTGCAGGAAGTTGATGAAGTCATCAGACAGGGTTGGGCCTGGGTCCCTGGTCACAGTAGATTTTCCAGGCTTCCTTGAAGATTATTTCTGCCTGTGTTTCTAGGGAAACAAGCTTGAGCCCATGGGACCTCCTAACACCTCAGCACTGGAACTGAAGAGCGAGAAGTGAAGCCATCCTCTAGTGCCTCAATTCTGCCCACTGGAGTCATGATTAACTTTGTGGCAACAGAGTTTTGATAAACTACCTTCTTTCCTTAATAGTAATTCAGATTTCCTGGGTGGATCAGCTCTGCTGGGTTAAGAAATAAGTGTTGGGCCGTTCCCTATGCTGCAGGGGAACTGGTGGCCTGGATGGTTGAGCATCCCTGATGACTACCTTCTGGGGATAGGCAGATAGGGAAGGAGTTACCTATAGGCTAAGCCTCCCAGGTCTAGGATCCTTATTTTAAAGAATCTGGCTAGGACTTCTCTGGTGGTCCAGTGGTTAAGAACTCTTTACCTGCCAATGCAGGGGACATGGGTTTAATCCCTCATCTGGGAAGATCCCACATGCCCAGAGGTATATAAACCCACAAGCCACAACTACTGAGCCTGTGTGCTGCAACTACTGAAGTCTGCATACCTAGAGCTTATGCTCTGCAACAAGAGAAGCCATGGCAATGAGAAGCTCATGCAATTGCAGCTAGAGAGTAGTCCCTACTCACCACAGCTAGAGAAAGCCCTGCAGCAGTGAATACCCAGTGCAGCCAACAATAAATAAATACAAAAACATTTTTAAGAAAGAAAAAAAAAAAAAAAACAGTCTGGCTAAATAGCCTAGAAGATCCTTACTTTATATTTTCCTGAAACAGTATCATTTCCCATTTAGTTTCTTTTTATTGAGGCAGAGTCCATAGAAGCCAATGCCGAGGAAATGCAGCCAGTGGAGGGAAGTACAAGCAAAGCCATCACCTCCTTGAATGACTAGGAAGGGCTCTTCCTAAGGGCCAGTTGTGATGACTCATACAATGATGATAGGTTATCATAGTGATAACAAATGCCAGGCATCGTCTCTGTGCACTTTGCTTAGAAAGCATTGTTGACTGTAAGCATAAGCATATGTGTGTCCAAAATGTCTGCTGAATCACTGAAATGCCTGATGTAGGTCAGGACACACAGTAGGCACACAGGAAATGCTCACTGAATGAATAAGCAGAGAGAGTTCTATAGTTGCCATGGGCTTGGAGATGGATGCATTTATTGAGCTCTTCCTGGGTGTGTGGCAGCAACCTTGTGGTACACGAAACTAAAAATGACACCTCATCTGCCATAGTGAGTGTTGCAGTCTGGGGCAAAGAACTGTAGTACAAAATAAAAAAGTTGTAATGTCTACAAAAGCAGTGACTCACAAAACCCAGGAGAAAGAGAACCCTTAATTCAAGCTTCTTCTTAAAACAGTAGCCCTCTGAAGCTAGTGCGTGTCTGTTTTCTAATCACATGTTGTAAAACCCTTCCTATATTTGGGATAGTTTCTGCATTACAAGTCTCGCCCACCCCCAGGGGAAAAGTAGACACTCACTTTTCCAGTTGTCCTTGCAGTTGGGTTATGTATATTCACAGATCCGAGTTCTGCCAATCAGATATGCTGATGGGAAACTCTGATTAGGAAAAGAGTAGAGTGAAGAAGCAGGGGCCCAGTTGATGACGAGGAAGACGGTGGGGCACTTGGCTGTTGGGAGCAGCAGAGGCAGGGTTTTAGGCTTCCAGGTCCCAGTGTCAGCAGTGTGAAATCTGTGCTGTGTCAAGTCCTTCAGTGGGATCTCCAAGGAAGACATCAGTATGGTCCAAATATTATACCTTATCATGTCACCTCCAAGGCTGGCTTTCTGACCCTTCTAGAGATTTTCTGAGCTAACCCTCCAATTTTAATTTTTTTAAATATTTATTTATTTATTTATTTGACTGGGTCGGATCTTAGTTTTGGCTGGCAGGCTTAACTTGTTCTGAGGCATGTGGGATCTTAATTTCCTGACCAGGGATCGAACCTGAGTCCCATGTATTATACGGTGGATTCTTACTCACTGGATCACCAAGGAAATTCCCCAAAATCTTTAATAAATTATTTTTCTGCTTAAGGTAGCTAGAGGAAGTTCTGTTATGTGTAACTGAGAACCTGACTGAAAAAAACTCTCCTTTGTTGACTGGTAAGACTTCCTTTTCAAGTGCTTCCTTTTTAAGCAAACATGAAGAGATGTCATTTGTTTGTTTTTTTGATTAAAGGTGCAGCCTTTTAAGAGCTGCTGGGTCAGAATGAGCGAGTAGGTCCCAAACTGTTCTTGAAGAAGTGAGCATACTTCTCACTTCTGAAAGTTTCCTTGCAATTTCTGCACTTTAAATATACTGGACATGAGTGTTCTTCTGCCTGCATCCTCCTTTTTCATTAGTATCCTTGGATGCCCAGCCTGAGGTGTGCAGTCATCCCAGACCGTTCCTCTCCCTCATTTACCAGTGACAAACTTTCAGAATTTGACCTTGATATTATTGCTTAAACTATTGCTATTCTTCCCATCTCCACTGGTACTCCCTTAGCTTAGTCCTCTGTCTGTCGTATTTGTCTCCTAGTTCAGCCCCTGTCTCCAGCCTCTTCACGTTTCAGGCCATCTTACATGCCACTGAATTTAATCAAGCTACCCTTCCTTTGAAGATAAAACCCTCCAATGGTTACCTATTTCTAGTAGAAAAATGTCCAAGCTCTTTTGTAATCTTGCTCCAGAAAATCATTCTAGATACACTTCCTGCTGTGCCCTCATCACCTCTCTTGTCTAGCCACCCACCAGTCTCCAAGTACCTGGCTTTCAGAGCTGCATCTCATTGTGCACTATTCCCTTTTCTTGAAATGTCCTTTGTCATATTATGAATTTGGCATACTCCTACTCATCCTTCAAGATTTAGTGATAATGCCACCCAACTCTGGGAAATGGTTTCTGCCATTTCCATCAATGTGTAGCAATTCTTTTTCTGTGCTCCCAGCCTTTCCCCTTCCTTCTAATATAGCACTCACCACATTATTGTGTTTATTGACTCTTACGTGTTTATCTTCTCACTGGACAGTGAAGTTGTAAAGAGTGGGGGCAAAGTTCTTTTCACCTCTGCATCCTCAGGTTCAAGGACAGTGCCTGGCACTTAGTACAAACTCAGATGATGCTTGTGAAATTAACAAATTAGTTAATAATAAAAACACTTGCAGGAAAGAATCTTGAAACTAGTTGAAAACACTGGCAACTCGGCAACCTGAATTCCCGAATAGAGGCTGTTATTAAAATAGTAAGATTCTAGTCACTCTGGCCACAGCTGTCCCATCTCCAGTGAACCATGTGCATCCCCTAAGGGGAATCTTTTTGCATAGACAGCCTAAGCAGACCCAGAAAAGGCAATGAAACACCTGCTAATTTACAAACACCTAGGTATTTTGAATAATAATTAGCACAGAGCTCACTAATAGTTAGGGAGTAATTAATAGGTAAATGTTGGCATTTAACAAAATGTTTTCCCCTTTTTCTACCCAAGGAGTGATTTTAAATTGAGGATGCTCAAAATGACATGAAAGGGGAGGAAATCATTCCAGACATCACGTGTATTTAAAAGACAGTGCTGCTGGTGGGTGTCCTTCATTACCATCGTTAACCACAATGGCAACAGCCAGTATTCACCGAGCCCCTGCCAGCCGAGGCAGAGGTGCAGAATTGAAGGCAGCAGGCCTGCTTTCATAAAAAACTCTCATATGAAAATAAATTACACTCGTGAAGCAAATGAATTTGGAGAGAGGCAGGTGATAACTCACAATCCAAAGAGACCCTGTTCTAAACAAAAGGATCTCCCACAGGGCTCCTTTAAATAGGAAACTGCTAAGGAGCAGTTAAAATATCATTGAGTTTATAAGGAATCGATTAAGAACCAATTCTTTCAGAAACCGATCTATTGCACAAGGGGGATGTGACTATCTTTAGAATTGCCGCTCCAACCTTTGCTTTGCCACCAGCCTTTGCCAGCAACCATTACACAGCAACAGTGAATAAAGGGAAATGTATAGAGAGGGTCAGGAGAGCCAGATTTGAATCTGGCTTTTGGCCATTCTGGTTCAGCCTGGAACAGGGGCCAACAGTCTTGGGGGGGCAAGTATTAAAAAAGAAAATGAGCTTGAAATAGCCCATGACATGGGTGGTTGTTCACTGGTGTATTAGTTTGCTAGGACAGCTATAACAAAGTACCACAAACCAAGCTGCTTAAAGAGCAGAAATTTGTCTCATAGTTCTGAAGCCCAGAAGTCCAAGGTGTGGTGAGGTCAGTTCCTTCTGAACTTTGTCGCCATGCCTCTCTCCGAGCTTCTGCTGCTTTGCTGCCAGTCTTTGGTGTTTCTTGTCTTCTGCTGCATCACACCAATCTGGTTTTATCATCATACAGCATGTTCTCTGTGTGAATGTCCACTATGACCCCATCCTAACTAATTACATCTGCAATATTCTTATTTCCAAATAAGGTGACATTCTGAGATACTGAGGATTAAAACTTTAACATATGAATTTTGAGAGAGCACAATTTAATCTGTAACAACTCATTATTGCTCTGGCCTTAAGTCACTGGAATGACAGACATGCTGTGTTTTTTCATGGTAGATATTTTGCTTTTCTTGGCTAAGATGTTGCCAAGTGAAAGGCATTTTTATAGAAATAACAGCAAGCCACAAAGAGAAGATCTTGAACATAGAAATCAAGACAAAAGGGAAACTTCTAGGAGAGAGTAGACCAGGAAGTAGCTTCAATAGCAGTTTTCTTCTCCCTGACAGCCTTTTATCTCTTCCCTCTTAGGAAAAGGGCTGTATTCACCAGGGATTTGGTCACATTCTCCTTTCCACATGAGGAGTACGAAGGAGGTCTGGCACTCTATTCTTATCATGACTCATTTTTCTTTTTACAGGAAGAAGATTCCTCACACCCAGAAAAACCATCCTTCTGTCAGATGGAGAAGGCTCTGCCTCCAGGGTTCTGCCAAACCATCCACAAGAGCAGTGAGTTGGTCATTTCCTCCCAAGCATGGCTTTCAATAAACTAAAACACACACACACACACACACACACACACACACACACACACACACACACACAAGAAACAACCAACTGATGCTGTTGTCTCATAGATTATATCAGTATTACCATGGGATTGCTGCACGTATGCAAGTCAGAAACTGGAAGAAATTATTTGAGGTGCTTTAATATCTAGGACACACTTGTTCTGTGCTCTGGTCTCCACCCAGTGACTCTTGGATATTGGGGTAGATTAATTGTAGTAATGACTGAATTTGTTCCCACCACCTGTATCCAGGCATTTGATAATGCCCCCCTGTGCTGACTTTTGGCATAGTCACGTGTCTTGATTTGGCCAAGGGAGCAGCCCGAAAAGCACCTGTATATTGGGGTTGGTCCTCTTGCTGGCCTTGCAACCACTGCTGCTGCCACCAAATGATCAAGCACAAGTTTGCTTCCTGGAGGAGATACCACATGATCAGAGATAAGCCATCCCAGTTGAGCCATCATAGACTAGCCCATTGCCAGTCAACTCTACAGCTGATTATAGATGTATGAATGCCCAGCTGTTATTAGCAGAGTATGGTCCCAAGCTGCAAGAACCACTCAGGCACAAGAGGCCTACACTACAACTTATCAAAATTGTGAGCCAGAGTAATGTCTTTGTTTCCCCTTTTTCTTTTTGTTGTTGTTGTAGGCCACCTGGTTTTGAAGTGTTTTGTTATGTAGCAAAAGTTAACTGACACAGATATTTCCCTAAGGGTTCTCCTGGAGCCCAGTGCCACTGGTGGGATCATATGGCTGGGATTTTAGGGACATTTTCTACTGTGCCAAGTGTAATGTGGGTGAACTGGGCTAGCAGGGGGGCTCTGTTACCAGTCATGCTCTGTGCTGTTTGGGAGCACAGGCTTTGGAGTCAAACTGGCCTTGATTCCAATCATGGCATTATGTCAGTGTGGAAGTAATGGCTATAAAATCTCAATGGTATAAAAACATAAAAATCTCAGTGGCTTCACACCATAAAGGTGTATTTCTTTCCTATGTCACTGCTCATCTATATATTTATGTATTTGGTGCCCTATACATATGCAGTGGGATTCTCTGATGGCTCAGATGGTAAAGAATCTGCCTGCAATGCAGGAGATCAGGTTTGATCTTTGAGTCAGGAAGATGCCCTGGAGAAGGAAGTGGGAACCCACTCCAGTATTCATGCCTAGAGAATTCCAGGGACAGAGGAGCCTGGTGGGCTACAGTCCATGGGATTGCAAAGAGTTGGACATGGTTGAGCAACTAACACACTTCACTCACATCTGTGATGATCTGCATAGCTGGCTGGCTGGCAGGTCTAAGAGGGCTCAGTTGGGATGGTATCTTGTCCTCCAGCTAACTTGTGCATGATCACACTCATGTATAGTCATGTAGAGATTCAGGGACCAAGGATCCTTCCACCTAGTGTGTTCTTTGAGTCCTCCACTGGATCTTCTGCAACTAGCCAGGAGACAAGAAAAGAGAAAGAACATGGAGAGTCTGGTTGGTTTAAGGGCTGTAAATGCCAGAAGTTAATTCCTGCCTCATTCCATTGCTAGAACTAGTCAAATGGCCCCATCTAGATGTAAAGGGACTGGGAACATGATCCAGTAGTGTGCCAAGGAAAGAGAGAAAATACATATTGGTGAGACACAGAAATCTGTCTCATTTAGCAATTCATTAACTAGGCAATTAGGCAAGTTACTTGATTTCTTTGATAGTTAAATAGTCCTGTGTGGATTGTACAATCATACAGAAGTGACCTCATGCCAATCTGTCTTTTCATTCTGGTCTGTGTCCATTCATACTAAGAACTGAGGCTGTTTAATGCGACATTGCTATGCTATTTCTGAGAATCAGGCCCTATCTGGCATACCAAGGAAGAAGCACATGAATGGTTTTCCCTGGGTGCAGGAAATGAGTGGGTGCATTTTTTGCAAGGAAATTTTTAAAATTATAAACCATCTGTGAGTTGGTCTTTTTTTTATTATTGTCATATGCAGTAAATAATAATAAAATACACCTTCCTAAAAGAAAAACCTAGAGCCAGACATCCTGGAATGTGAAGTCCAGTAGGCCTTAGAAAGCATGACTATGAACAAAGCTAGTGGAGGTGATGGAATTCCAGTTGAGCTGTTTCAAATCCTGAAAGATGATGCTGTGAAAGTGCTGCACTCAATATGCCAACAAATTTGGAAAACTCAGCAGTGGCCACAGGACTGGAAAAGGTCAGTTTTAATACCAATCCCAAAGAAAGGTAATGCCAAAGAATGCTCAAACTACCACACAATTGCACTCATCTCACATGCTAGTAAAGTGATGCTCAAAATTCTCCAAGCCAGGCTTCAGTAATACGTGAACCGTGAACTTCCTGATGTTCAAGCTGGTTTTAGAAAAGGCAGAGGAACCAGAGATCAAATTGCCAACATCCGCTGGATCATGGAAAAAGCAAGAGAGTTCCAGAAAAATATCTATTTCTGCTTTATTGACTATGCCAAAGCCTTTGACTGTGTGGATCACAATAAACTATGGAAAATTCTGAAAGAGATGGGAATACCAGACCACCTGATCTGCCTCTTGAGAAATCTGTATGCAGGTCAGGAAGCAACAGTTAGAACTGGACATGGAACAACAGACTGGTTCCAAATAGGAAAAGGAGTACGTTAAGGCTGTATATTGTCACCCTGCTTATTTAACTTCTATGCAGAGTACATCATGAGAAACACTGGACTGGAAGAAGCACAAGCTGGACTCAAGATTGCTGGGAGAAATATCAATAACCTCAGATTGCAGATGACACCACCCTTATGGCAGAAAGTGAAGAGGAACTAAAAAGCCTCTTGAGGAAAGTGAAAGTGGAGAGTGAAAATGTTGGCTTAAAGCTCAACATTCAGAAAACGAAGATCATGGCATCTGGTCCCATCACGTCATGGGAAATAGATGGGGAAATAGTGGAAACAGTGTCAGACTTTATTTTTCTGGGCTCCAAAATCATTGCAGATGGTGACTGCAGCCATGAAATTAAAAGACGCTTACTCCTTGGAAGGAAAGTTATTTCCAACCTAGATAGCATATTGAAAAGCAGAGACATTACTTTGCCAACAAAGGTCCATCTAGTCAAGGCTATGGTTTTTCCTGTGGTCATGTATGGATGTGAGAGTTGGACTGTGAAGAAGGCTGAGCACCGAAGAATTGATACTTTTGAATTGTGGTGTTGGAGAAGACTCTTGAGAGTCCCTTGCACTGCAAGGAGATCCAGCCAGTCCATTCTGAAGGAGATCAGCCCTGGGATTTCTTTGGAGGGAATGACACTAAAGCTGAAGCTCCAGTACTTTGGCCACCTCATGTGAAGAGTTGACTCATTGGAAAAGACTCTGATGCTGGAGGGATTGGGGGCAGGAGGAGAAGGGGACGACAGAGGATGAGATGGCTGGATGACATCACTGACTCGATGGACGTGAGTCTGAGTGAACTCCGGGAGTTGGTGATGGACAGGAAGGCCTGGCATGCTGCGATTCATGGGGTCACAAAGAGTTGGACATGACTGAGCGACTGAACTGAACTGAACTGAAAAGAAAAACTGTTATCTAACTGTGGAAAATTCTGAAAGAGATGGGAATAACAGAGCACCTGACCTGTCTCTTGAGAAATCTGTATGCAGGTCAGGAAGCAACAGTTAGAACTGGACATGGAACAACAGACTGGTTCCAAACAGGAAAAGGAGTACATCAAGGCTGTATATTGTCACCCTGCTTATTTAACTTCTATGCAGAATACATCATGAGAAATGCTGGGCTGGAAGAAGCACAAGCTGGACTCAAGATTGCTGGGAGAAATATCAATAACTTCAGATATGCAGATGACACCACCCTTATGGCAGAAAGTGAAGAACTAAAAAGTCTCTTGATGAAAGTGAAAGAGGAGAGTGAAAAAGTTGGCCTAAAGTTCAACATTCAGAAAACTAAGATCATGGCATCTAGTCCCATCATTTCATGGCAAATAGATGGGGAAACAGTGGCAGGCTTTATTTTGGGGGGCTCCAAAATCACTGCAGATGGTGAGTGCAGCCATGAAATTGAAAGATGCTTACTCCTTGGAAGGAAAGTTATGACCAACCTAGACAGCATATTCAAAAGCAGAGACAACACTTTGCCAACAAAAGTCCATCTAGTCAAGGCTATGGTTTTTCCAGTGGTCATGTATGGATGTGAGAGTTGGACTATAAAGAAAGCTGAGAGCCGAAGAATTGATGCTTTTGAACTGTGGTGTTGGAGAAGACTCCTGAGAGTCCCTTGGACTGCAAGGAGATCCAACCAGTTTATCCTAAAGGAGATCAGTCCTGAGTGTTCATTGGAAGGACTGATGTTGAAACTGAAACTCCAATACTTTGGCCACCTGGTGCGAAGAACTGACTCATTTGCAAAGACCTTGATGCTGGGAAAGATTGAAGGCAGGAGGAGAGGGGGATGACAGAGGATGAAATGTTTGGATGGCATCACCGACTCAATGGAGATGAGTTTGAGTAAACTCTGGGTGTTGCTGATGGACTGCCTGGTGTGCTGCAGGCCATGGGGTCGCAAAGAGTCGGACACTGAGTGACTGAACTGAACTGAACTGAACTGAAGACTTAAAGACTTACTGCAATACTATTGATATTTAATGGTATTATGTAGCTAGAATGGGCCCTTAAAACACAAGGGCCCAACCCCACACTTGAAGAGTACTTTGGAGAGGTATTTGGATTTCAGATTCATTTGAGCATGTTTTCAAATAATCACCCTGGTCACTCTGTTTCACTGTTTTATTTATTTACTTAAATTAAATAATTTAATTGGGGAATAATTACTTTACAATATTGTGATGGATTTGCCATATATCAACATGAATCAGCCACAGGTATTCATGTTACCCCCTGCCCCATCCTGAACGCCCCTCCCACACCCCTCCCCACCCTATCTCTCTGGTTGTCCCAGAGCACAGGCTTTGGATTCCCTGCTTCATGCATTGAATTTGCACTGGTTATCTATTTTACATATGGTAATTTACCTGTTTCAGTGCTATTCTCTCGAATCATCAGTGGGAGAAGGCAAGGGTGGGAGGTTTCACTGTTTTAAGCTTTTAAACACAAATAGAAAGCATGTGGTCACATAGAATGTTAGAACTAAAGGAACTCAGGTTCTGTTTCATCATCTTCACAAGCATTGTTTATTTTTGCTTTACAGCTTAAATTCAAGAATATCTAGTACCGCAGGTGTTGGAGACACAAACTGATTCCAAAGGGAGCTTTTGTTGTTTTTCAGTTGCTAAGTCATGTCCAACTCTTTGCAACCCCATGGACAGCAGCATGTCAGTCTTCCCTGTCTTTCACTATCTCCGAGTTTGCTCAAATTCATGCCCATTGAGTCGATGATGCCATCCAACCATCTCATCCTCTGTCACCCCCTTCCCCTCCTGCCCTCAGTCTTTCCCAGCATCAGGGTCTTTTCCAATGAATTGGCTCTTCATATCAGGTGCCTGAAGTTTTGGAGCTTCAGCTTCAACATCAGTCCTTCCAATGAGTATTCAGGGTTGATTTCTTTTAGGATTGACTGGGTTGGTCTCCTTGCTGTCCAAGGGATTGTCAAGAGTCTTTTCCAGTTATGCTAAACCATTATGAATTTATTGGAAGCTCACTGAATTCACTTCCATATAGAATATCGTATCTACTTAAAGGATAAGTGTTTTAGTCAGCATCAGATCAGATCAGATCAGATCAGTCGCTCAGTCGTGTCTGACTCTTTTCGACCCCATGAATTGCTGCACACCAGGCCTCCCTGTCCATCACCAACTCCCGGAGTTCACTCAGACTCATGTCCATTGAGTCAGTGATGCGATCCAGCCATCTCATCCTCTGTCGTCCCCTTCTCCTCCTGCCCCCAATCCCTCCCAGCATCAGAGTCTTTTCCAATGAGTCAGCTCTTCGCATGAGGTGGCCAAAGTACTGGAGCTTCAGCTTTAGCATCATTCCTTCCAAAGAAACCCCAGGACTGATCTCCTTCAGGATGGACTGGTTGGATCTCCTTGCAGTCCAAGGGACTCTCAAGAGTCTTCTCCAACACCACAGTTCAAAAGTATCAATTCTTCGGTGCTCAGCCTTCTTCACAGTCCAACTCTCACATCCATACATGACCACAGGAAAAACCATAGCCTTGACTAGATGGACCTTTGTTGGCAAAGTAATGTCTCTGCTTTTGAATATGCTATCTAGGTTGGAAATAACTTTCCTTCCAAGGAGTAAGCATCTTTTAATTTCATGGCTGCACTAACCATCTGCAGTGATTTTGGAGCCCAGAAAAATAAAGTCTGACACTGTTTCCACTGTTTCCCCATCTATTTCCCATGACGTGATGGGACCAGATGCCATGATCTTCGTTTTCTGAATGTTGAGCTTTAAGCCAACATTTTCACTCTCCACTTTCACTTTCCTCAAGAGGCTTTTTAGTTCCTCTTCACCTTCTGCCATATGGGTGGTGTCATCTGCATATCTGAGGTTATTGATATTTCTCCCAGCAATCTTGAGTCCAGCTTGTGTTTCTTCCAGTCCAGCGTTTCTCATGATGTACTCTGCATAGAAGTTAAATAAGCAGGGTGACAATATATAGCCTTGATGTACTCCTTTTCCTATTTGGAACCAGTCTGTTGTTCCATGTCCCGTTCTAACTGTTGCTTCCTGAGATGGGTCTGGTATTCCCATCTCCTTCAGAATTTTCCACAGTTTATTGTGATCCACACAGTCAAAGGCTTTGGCATAGTCAATAAAGCAGAAATAGATGTTTTTCTGGAACTCTTTTGCTTTTTCCATGATGCAGAGGTTGTTGGCAATTTGATCTCTGGTTCCTCTTCCTCTTCTAAAACCAGCTTGAACATCAGGAAGTTCATGGTTCACCTATTGCTGAAGCCTAGCTTAAAGAATTTTGAGCATAACTTTACTAGTGTGTGAAATGAGTGAATTGTGTGGTAGTTTGAGAATTCTTTGGCATTGCCTTTCTTTGGGATTGGAATGAAAACTGACCTTTTCCAGTCCAGTGGCCACTGCTGCGTTTTCCAAATTTGCTGGCATATTGAGTGCAGCACTTTCACGGCATCATCTTTCAGGATTTGGAATAGCTCAACTGGAATTCCATCACCTCCACTAGCTTTGTTCGTAGTGATACTTTCTAAGGCCCACTTGACTTCATATTCCAGGATGTCTGGCTCTAGGTGAGTGATCACACCATTGTGATTACCTGGGTAGTGAAGATCTTTTTTGTACAATTCTTCTGTGTATTCTTGCCATTTCTTCTTAATATCTTCTGCTTCTGTTAGGTCCATACTATTTCTGTCCTTTTTTGAGCCCATCTTTGCATGAAATGTTCCTTTGGTATCTCTGATTTTCTTGAGGAGATCTCTAGTCTTTCCCATTCTATTGTTTTCCTCTATTTCTTTGCATTGATCGCTGAAGAAGGCTTTCTTATCTCTTCTTGCTATTCTTTGGAACTCTGCATTCATATGTTTATATAGTTCCTTTTTTTCCTTTGCTTTTCATGTCTCTTCTTTTCACAGCTATTTGTAAGGCCTCCCCAGAGAGCCATTTTGCTTTTTTCATTTCTTTTCCATGGGGATGTTCTTGATCCCTGTCTCCTGTACAATGTCACGAGCCTCATTCCATAGTTCATTAGGCACTCTATCTATCACATCTAGGCCCTTAAATCTATTTCTCACTTCCACTGTATAATCATAAGGGATTTGATTTAGGTCATACCTGAATGGTCTAGTGGTTTTCCCTACTTTCTTCATGGTCTGATATAAAACACACCACATACTGGCTGGCCTAAAGAACAACATTTGTTTCTCACAGTTCTGGAGGCTGGTAAGTCCTGGGTGAAGACGCTGGCCAGTTTGGTTCTTGGTAAGGGCTCTCTTCCTGGCTTGCAAATGGCTGCCTTGTTGCTGTATCCACACATGGTAGAGAAAGGAAACTCTGATGTCTACTCCTCTTCTTATAAGGGCACTAGTCCCACCATGGGGGTTCCACCTTTATGAAATCATCTAAATTTAATCACATCCCCAAAGCCCTACCTTCTAATGCTTAGGGTTAGTTCAATTCAGTTCACTTGCTCAGTTGTGTCCGACTCTTTGTGACCCCATGAATTGCAGCACACCAGGCCTCCCTGTCCATCACCAACTCCCGGAGTTCACTCAGACTCACGTCCATTGAGTCAGTGATGCCATCCAGCCATCTCATCCTCTATCTTCCCCTTCTCCTCCTGCCCCCAATCCCTCCCAGCATCAGAGTCTTTTCCAATGAGTCAACTCTCCGCATGCGGTGGCCAAAGTACTGGAGTTTCAGCTTTAGCATCATTCCTTCCAAAGAAATCCCAGGGCTGATCTCTTTCAGAATGGACTGGTTGGATCTCCTTGCAGTCCAAGGACTCTCAAGAGTCTTCTCCAACACCACAGTTCAAAATGCTTAGGGTTAGGGCTTCAACAAATAAATTTGAGGTGAGACACAAACATTCAGTCCAAAACAATCAGTAATGAAATTGTACCACTTTGAAGATAATTTTGAGGGAGAAGTCAGAAAATGATATGCTTTGGGCTCAAATTTTGCTAGCTTTGTCACTGGCTGCTCCACAGAGGCCTGGTCTTTGATATCTGCTCCCTGCTAGCACTCAGCCCCCCACTGTGTTTCCTGGATCCTCCCACATGAAGTAGGATCTTCATTAGAAGCAGGATGACTGGATAGGTCTGCAGAATTCCAGGTCTCAGATCTAGACACTGTGGCCTAGACCACACGGTTCACTGGCTGGTGCAGCAAAGCCATGTTGAATCCAAGGGTGTAAGTGTAGAAGCAGATCATCATCTCCTGAATCCTTGTCTTTCTTTCTCTCACCTGTAGTCTGCTGCCCTAGTCTTTTTGCTTGTTTGTTTTGTTTTTAAGTTAACTAAATACCAGCTGCCTATCAGATAGCTCTTTTCAATTGTCCTCTTACCCAAATGATTAAATCCAAATCTGTACAGATCTGTTCTTCCCATTCATGACTCCTTTTCCAAGTGTCCCACATTTTCCTTTAGTTGTTGTCACCATTATTCTCCTAGCCTCTATAATCTTGGACATGTTCTCTTTTACTCTTTCAACAAAATTTCAAGATCTGTAATCAAGTTCTTTCCTCTTCCATTTACCCTGGTTTCAAGCCAGATCAACTTGCATCTAAGATTGTGCCTCACTAACCCTGCCACTAACCCTGTTTTCTGCTGCCAAATGAACCTTTCCAAATACCATTTCCATCATGTCACTCTTCCCCCAAGAGTTTGCAATAGTTTCCTGTTGCTAATGTATTGAAATTATCTCCCCTGAGGCCTGAGGAGGCTGGAGCAAATGATAGATGAAAATTTTTTTCAACTAAACATTTCAATTTTCAATTAAAGATGTTTTTCCATAAGCCTAAATCTTTCTTTTATACATAAGAAGGATGTGTTGACTGATGTAGGGGCTTAGTAAATATTTCTTGAAGAGAGAAAAGAACTTTATGGATAGTTTGTGAAACTGCAACTCCCCTAAATAGGATACTTTGTCCATATTCATTTATGGATACTGTTTTATTTATCTATAGCTGCATTAATAAGCTATTGAAAAACTTGGTGGCTTAGAACAATGATTTTATTATCTTTCATATTTCTGTGGGATGCCTAGGGTCATCAGGGCAGTTCTTCTGCTGATCACTCTTCAGTTTTCTTATGCAGTTGTAGATAGATGGAGGCTTGGCTGAGATGCCAGGATAGCTGCTCCTCTTTCCCACTTTAAGTGGCCTCCTCTGTCTCTCTGGGTGGCCTCTCCATGCCTTCTCTCAATGTGGTCTTTCCAGAATGAGAGCCAGACTTCTTATGTAAAGGCTCAAGGTTTCCAAAACTAAAAAAGTGGAAGCTGCCAGGCCTATAAAACTTAGGCTCTAGCTGGTATAGTGTCAGTTCTGCTGTATTCTGTCATTTAAATCAAGTCCCAGGAAAGCCCAACTTCAATGAGGGAGGGGTCTACACATGGTGTAAATTCAAGGAGATGTGGTTCATTGGGAGCCATCTTTGGAGACTAGGTACCATCCTTTGGTTCTTACTGATTCATGGCCTTTCTACATGAAAAATCTTATCTCTGCAAATCTCATCCTAATATTGTATCAGTTTAAATTCCAGGATATTGTCAACAAAATCAGGTGCTGGTATGGATGTGACTGCTAGGAGGCATCTTCTCATATGCACTTCCTCAGGTGCAGAGACCAGTGAAGATGAGCAGGTTATCCACCCACCCCCAACCCATCTCTTTCATGTAATGGTGAAAGAGACAGAAAAACTTCAGCAGACTCCCTTGTTCAAAAAAAGGAGAAAAGGGAGACATGAGCATTTCCTAATTTATAACAACTCTAAAATCCAGCCTGGTGCATATCCCAATTTCTCTAACTCAAGGCAGAGGATAGTCCTTGATTAAGATACAATTTTGCTTTTTAGGAATGGTTTCCCTCTGCTCTTGGTTTTATCCTCTGGGTTCTGGCTCTGAGTCATTCTTCCATTTTCATTAAAATGGGCTATGTTTGTAGCTGCATAACTCTAAACCTGTTTCCTATCTCTTTGGAAGTTAAGGGCCCAAAGTGAAGGCAAACTGGCGTGGCTAGTCTATGAAAATGCCCCAGTGAATCACATCTCTGGTTCATATTCTTATGTGGTTCCCCTACTCATTGAATCTGGGCTGGCCCAGTGATCTATTTTAACCAATGGACAATGGTTAAGAAGCCCTGGCAGTTTTCTGATTTTGTACTTGTTTCCCTGTTGCAAAGAACACATGTAGAGTCTACATAAAGAGGAAGAAACTTGAGACTATGGAAAGGGAGAGAGACCATGTCATCCCAGCATCCTGGTTGAGCCTCCAGATAAATCCATGCTAAGTTGTCATCTGACTGCAAGCAAATGAGAGAACCCAACTGAAACCACCAGAAGAACTTCCCACTGAGCCTAGTCAACCTTTTGAACTGTGAAAGCTAAAGTCATTTTAAGCCATTGAATTGCAGTGGTTTGTTATGCAGCAGTAGAAAACCACACATAATCCATTCACTGAAAGTTACTGAACTGTCCATCTGTGCCTGACTCTGCATTAGGTGAGGTGAATGCAAGACTAAATAAAGCATTGATTCTGAACTCTACCTCATTTATATGTTTGTTAATGAAAGATTTTTGTCAAAGGAAATGTTTCAATTTTTTTTTTAAGGGTGAAAGATTTCTAAAAGCTTTTGCACAACAAAGGAAACTATAAACAAGGTGAAAAGACAGCCTTAAGAATGAGAGAAAATAATAGCAAACAAAGCAACTGACAAAGGATTAATCTCAAGAATATACAAGCAACTCCTGCAGCTCAATTCCAGAAAAATAAATGGCCCAATCAAAAATTGGGCCAAAGAACTAAATAGACATTTCTCCAAAGAAGACATATAGATGGCTAACAAACACATGAAAAGATGCTCAACACTGCTCATTATTAGAGAAATGCAAATCAAAACCACAATGAGGTACCATTTCACACCAGTCAGAATGGTTGCTATCAAAAGTCTACAAGCAATAAATGCTGCAGAGGGTGTGGAGAAAAGGGAACCCTCCTATACTGTTGGTAGGAATGTAAACTAGTACAGCCACTATGGAGAACAGTGTGGAGATTCCTTAAAAAACTGGAAATAGAACTGCCATACGACCCAGCAATCCAAGAGACATGTGTATCCCAATGTTCATTGCAGCACTGTTTATAATAGCCAGGACATGGAAGCAACCTAGATGTCCATCAGCAGAGGAATGGATAAGAAAGCCGTGGTACATATACACAATGGAGTATTACTCAGCCATTAAAAAGAATACATTTGAATCAGTTCTAATGAGGTGGATGAAACTGGAGCCGATTATACAGAGTGAAGTAAGCCAGAAAGAAAAACACCAATACAGTATGCTGCTGCTGCTGCTGCTGCTAAGTCGCTTCAGTCATGTCCAACTCTGTGCGACCCCAAAGACCACCAGGCTCCCCCGTCCCTGGGATTCTCCAGGCAAGAACACTGGAGCGGGTTGCCATTTCCTTGTCCAATGCATGAAAGTGAAAAGTGAAAGTGAAGTCGCTCAGTCGTGTCTGACTCCTAGCGACCCCATGGACTGCAGCCTACCAGGCTCCTCCATCCATGGGATTTTCCAGGCAAGAGTACTGGAGTGGGTTGCCATTGTCTTCTTCACCACTACAGTATACTAACACATATATATGGAATTTAGAAAGACGGTAATGATAACCCTGTATGCAAGACAGCAAAAGAGACACAGATGTATAGAATAGTCTTTTGGACTCTGTGGGAGAGGGTGAGGGTGGGATGGTTTGGGAGAATGACATTGAAACATGTATATTATCATATGTGAAATGGATTGCCAGTGCAGATTTGATGCATGATACAGGGTGCTCAGGGCTGGTGCACTGGGATGACCCTGAGACTTGCGATGGGGAGGAAGATGGGAGGAGGGTTCAGGATGGGGAACACATGTACACCCGTGGTGGATTCATGTCAATGTATGACAAAACCACTACAATATTGTAAAGTAATTAGCATCCAAAAATAAATAAATAAATAAAGTGGGAAAAAAAAAAAAGAAACAAAATATACCGGCAATGAATTCTTTTGGAAAAAGAAATAATCTTTCTGAGATTTTTTTCAAATTTTTAATTTTTTTCACATTAAATTTTTTAAATAGTGAAGCATACCAGAGTTTTTAATAACAGAATTTGTTTCAGCAAATATTATCTGATCCTTTGCTACATGTTTCCTCAGTATATTTAAAAAATCTGCATGAAATTCAGGTGCCGTTTTCCACCTGATATCTACTAGCTTGCATGGGCCTTGTTAAGTTATTTGGGGGATCCTATTTTGTCTATTAGCATGTGTTCTTGTTATTATCATGCATCCCATGGCTGTTTTCTTATTGCTTCAGCAAGAATTACATTCAGTTGTTCAGTTTCTAAATGACCTAATTAGCAGCAGTTTTTCCATTTTTTTTTTTTTCTTTAGAATTTTCTTAGGCTACAGTTGGACTCCTTCTCCATTACTCTCTTTTCCTCCCTGAGTTTTCCTCAACAGTCTGCTAATGAGTTCACATTCCACTCTTGTCCCTCTATGGATTGCTGCCCATGCATTTGGAGACTTCCTTGTCTTAATTATTGGGGGGAAAAAAATCTCTTCTTGGTCTTTCTGTACTAGACATTGCTGGCTCTGAGTTTCTACCTCTTACTTCTGATGTGTCTTTGTTTTTCACATAAATAGAGATCATAAAGCAGAGAGAAGCCCTGAAGACCATATAATTTTATGGATGATCAAACTTTCGCCAGACAGCCAAGTGACTTATTCAAAGAACTACAGTTAGTGGCAGAATCAGGGCCAGAACCCATATCTCCAAACCAAGAAGTTCTGGTTTCACTATAGTAATGAATTCACTCTCAGACCACATCAAACTAATGCAGACAGACTAACTGATGCTTGATCAACCAGTTCTATTTACAATTAATTAATACATTTTAATTATATCTCAATTAGATTCTCAGTCTTGGACTACAACTGGGGGAAAATAAGTGGAAAAAAGAGAAGTAGAGTGAGTTCATAAGCTGTAAGGTGTGCAGCAGCAGTTCATAATATTTTTTATTGCTTAGGATTTTGATGAATGTTCTCAAGCCTCTCGTTACTTTATTCAATAAATATTTATTGAGTATCTACTCTATGCATATCTGTGTGCATGTGTGAACACATATACACATAAACACAATTTCCTTACATCTTCTTTTAAGGAGACACTGTGTGAATGGTGTCAATATCCTCATAAATATCTTATAATACATACAAGTTTCATGCCCATAGCAATAGACCAAAAATTAGTTGCTTTTTTGGGGAAATACACACTGTGATTCTTTATAGATAGTTTACCTTTATAATTATCCCCATGTCTCCAATTCTTAGAATCATCTAATTCTTGTATTTGATAGTGGAGGACCTCAAACTCAAATACCTTCAAGGGCCATGTAGTTAAGATAAATGAGTGAAGTAGGTGGAGTACTGGAGACAGTGGTGGTGTTGAGACTACAAGTCCTATTTGAAGGGGGCAGCTGCCACTCCATGTCAGGTGATTTTTGTCATGTGGGAAATCAAGGGCTAATATTTCTAGAACTTCTGTATTTCTAAGAGAGGCTGGAAATCTTTGTTTAAATGAAATCTTCTGATTTTTAAAATGTTGGTGATTAATCAAAAACATTTAAAACCTCTGCATTGGCCAAATGAAACATGTGTACCTGATTAAAATCCTGGACATACAGTTTGTGTGCTATGCTAATCCTACCACCATTTGTGTGCTTTCTCCATTTGCAGAGACAAATGGCAAGACCCAAGACTCCAAGCCACAGGACTCTCTCATTTCTAAGAATTCTGAAAGTGAGGGCTCAAGGGAAATAGTCCGAACTCACTGACCTCTGGAGTAGTCAAACAACCCACCCTTTGATTTGCTTGGTCAGTTCCCACTTAATGCCATTGAGAAAATAAAAATCCCTTTCTAGAGGAAATGAAGGGAAAAGTGTTGTTCCTTTTGCAGAGATCAAAATAAGGGCTGTCTTGCTTTTATTCAAGCTATATCAACTATTCCAGAGATTAAAATGTAGTATTGGCATGCGTGACACCCAGTGAGTGTGTGTGATGTTTGGTCCTACATGGGTCGTGCGAACAAAAATCTATACATGGCATCTTGAATCCTATTTCTCCAAACTCAATAATTAGTGTCTGATATTAGCTCCAACTGCTCAGTTCAAGGTCCTCACTAGTCTCCTAAACCTCAAATCTAATTGCCTGTTCTCATTGCATGTCTTATTTCATTTTCCCATTTGTCAAATATTTATAGGCTGCCTCCTACGTGTCAGGTATGTTTTAAACACTAAATATACATGACAGTTAATCATATCAGTTCAGTTCAGTTCGATCACTCAGTCATGTCCTACTCTTTGCAACCCCATGAATCGAGACATATCAGGCCTCCCTGTCTGTCACCAACTCCCGGAGTTCACTCAAACTCATGTCCATCGAGTTGGTGATGCTATCCATCCTGTCGTCCCCTTCTCCTCCTGGCCCCAATCTCTCCCAGCATCAGGGTCTTTTCCAATGAGTCAGCTCTTTGCATCAGGTGGCCAAAGTATTGGCGTTTCAGCTTTAGCATCATTCCTTCCAATGAACACCCAGGACTGATCTCCTTTAGGATGGACTGGTTGGAATTCCTTGCAGTCCAAGGGACTCTCAAGAGTCTTCTCCAACGCCACAGTTCAAAAGCATCAATTCTTCGGCACTCAGCTTTCTTCACAGTCTGACTCTCACATCCATACATGACCACTGGAAAAATATCCTTAACTAGATGGACCTTTGTTGGCAAAGTAATGTCTCTGCTTTTGAATATGCTATCTAGGTTGGTCATAACCTTCCTTCCAAGGAGTAAGCGTCTTTTAATTTCATGGCTGCAGTCACCACCTATAGTGACTTTGGAGCCCCCCAAAATAAAGTCTGACACTATTTCCACTGTTTTCCCATCTATTTGCTATGAAGTGATGGGACTGGATGCCATGATCTTAGTTTTCTGAATATTGAGCTTTAAGTCAACTTTTTCATTCTCCTTTCACTTTCATCAAGAGGCTTTACAGTTCCTCTTCACTTTCTGCCATAAGGGTGGTGTCATCTGCATATCTGAGGTTATTGATACTTCTCCCAGTAACCTTGATTCCAGCTTGTGCTTCTTCCAGCCCAGCATTTCTCATGATGTACTCTGCATAGAAGTTAAATAAGCAGGGTGACAATACACAGCCTTGACGTACTCCTTTTCCTATTTGGAACCAGTCTGTTGTTCCATGTCCAGTTATAACTATTGCTTCCTGACCTGCATACAGGTTTCTCAAGAGGCAGGTCAGGTGGTCTGGTATTCCCATCTCCTTCAGAATTTTCCACAGTTCATTGTGATCCACACAGTCAAAGGCTTTGGCATAGTCAATAAAAGCAGAAATAGATGTTTTTCTGGAACTCTCTTTCTTTTACGATGATCCAGCAGATGTTGGCAATTTGATCTCTGGTTCCTCTGCCTTTTCTAAAACCAGCTTGAACATCTGGAAGTTCACAGTTCACGTATTGCTGAAGCCTGGCTTGGAGAATTTTGAGCATTACTTTACTAGCGTGTGAGATGAGTGCAATTGTGCGGTAGTTTGAGCATTCTTTGGCATTGCCTTTCTTTGGGATTGGAATGAAAACTGACCTTTTCCAGTCCAGTGGCCACTGCTGCGTTTTCCAAATTTGCTGGCATATTGAGTGCAGCACTTTCACAGCATCATTTTTCAGGATTTGAAAGAACTCAACTGGAATTCCATCACCTCCACTAGCTTTGTTCGTGTGATGCTTTCTTAGGGCCACTTGACTTCACATTCCAGGATGTCTGCCTCTAGGTGAGTGACCACACCATCGTGATTATATGGGTTGTGAAGCTTTTTTATACAGTTCTCCTGTGTATTCTTGCCACTTTTTCTTAATATCTTCTGTTTCTGTTGGGTCCATACCATTTCTGTCCTTAATCAAGCCCATCTTTGCATGAAATGTTCCCTTGGTATATCTAATTTTCTTGAAGAGATCTCTAATCTGTCCCATTCTGTTGTTTTCCTCTATTTCTTTGCATTGATCTCTGAGGAAGGCTTTCTTATCTCTCCTTGCTATTCTTTGGAACTCTTCACTCAGATGCTTATATAGTTCCTTTTCTCCTTTGCTTTTCACTTCTCTTCTTTTCACAGCTATTTGTAAGGCCTCCTCAGACAGGCATTTTACTTTTTTGCATTTCTTTCCCATGGGGATGGTCTTGATCCCTGTCTCCTGCACAATGTCACGAACCTCCGTCCATAGTTCTTCAGGCACTCTATCTATCAGATCTAGGCCCTTAAATCTATTTCTCACTTCCACTGTATAATAATAAGGGATTTGATTTAGATCATACCTGAATGGTCTAGTGGTTTCCCCTACTTTCTTCAATTTAAGTCTGAATTTGGCAATAAGGAGTTGATGATCTGAGCCATAGTCAGCTCCTGGTCTTGTTTTTGCTGACTGTATAGAACTTCTCCATCTTTGGCTGCAAAGAAGATAATCAATCTGATTTCGGTATTGACCATCTGGTGGTTTCCATGTATAGAGTCTTCTCTTGTGTTGTTAGAAGAAGGTGTTTGCTATGACCAGTGCGTTTTCTTGGCAAAACTCTATTAGCCTTTCCCCTGCTTCATTCCATACTCCAGGCCAAATTTGCCTGTTACTCCAGGTGTTTTTTGACTTCTTACTTTTGCATTCCAGTCCCCTATAATGAAAAAGACATCTTTTGGGGGGTGTTAGTTCTAAAAGGTTTTTTAGGTCTTCATAGAACCATTCAACTTCAGCTTCTTCAGTATCTGGTTGGGGCATAGGCTTGGATTACTGTGATATTGAATGTTTTGCCTTGGAAATGAACAGTGATCATTCTGTCTTTTTTGAGATTGCATCCAAGTACTGCATTTCAGACTGTTTTGTTGACCATGATGGCTACTCCATTTCTTCTAAGGGATTCCTGCCCATAATAGTAGATATAATGGTCATCTGAGTTAAATTCACCCATTCCAGTCCATTTTAGTTTGCTGATTCCTAGAATGTTGACATTCACTCTTGCCATCTCCTGTTTGACCACTTCTAATTTGCCTTGATTCATGGACCTGACATTCCATGTTCTTATGCAATATTGCTCTTTACAGCATTGGACCTTGCTTCTATCACCAGTCACATTCACAACTGGGTGTTGTTTTTGCTTTGGCTCCATCCCTTCTTTCTTTCTGGAGTTATTTCTCCACCGATCTCCACTAACATATTGGGCACCTACCGACCTGGGGAGTTCCTCTTTCAGTATACTATCATTTTGCCTTTTCATACTGTTCTTGGGGTTCTGAAGGCAAGAATACTGAAGTAGTTTGCCATTCCCTTCTCCGGTGGACCACATTCTGTCAGACCTCTCCACCATGACCCGCCTGTCCTGGGTAGCCCCACACAGCATGGCTTTGTTTCATTGGGTTAGACAAGGCTGTGGTCCATGTGATCAGATGGGCTAGTTTTCTGTGATTATGGTTTCAGGGTGTCTGCCCTCTTTGTTAATCACATAGGCATGGTCCATTCACCCACAAAGCTTACTCTCTGTGAAGCCTAGGGAGACAATAGTCATGTAAACAAATGAATAAATAACACAGTTTCAAGCAGTGATGATTGTTATTAAGAAAGTAAAATGGGGAAATGGGATAGGAGTGATTGAGGAAAGGCTGTACTGCACAGTCATTTGGATTGAGACTGGAATGGTGAGAAGGTGACAGCAATGCAAAGATATGGGGGAAGACGGTTGCTATCAAGGGAAACATCTGGTGCAAAACCTGTCACAGGACTGGACTTGAAGCATTTAAGGATCAGAAAGACAACTTGTGGCTGGAAAAGTCTAACCTGACTTCTTTCCACTATTTGCATGTTTATAATCCTGGTTTTGACAGAACTTGGCTAGTTCTACTTATCAGCTACCTTTGTTGGTTCTCGGAGAAGGCAATGGCACCCCACTCCAGTACTCTTGCCTGGAAAATCCCATGGATGGAGGAGCCTGGTGGGCTGCAGTCCATGGGGTCGCTAAGAGTCAGACACGACTGAGCGACTTCACTTTCATTTTCACTTTCATGCCTTAGAGAAGGAAATGGCAACCCACTCCAGTGTTCTTGCCTGGAGAATCCCAGGGACGGGGGAGCCTGGTGGGCTGCCGTCTTTGGGGTCGCACAGAGTTGGACACGACTGAAGCGACTTAGCAGCAGCAGTTTGTTGGTTCTGTCCAAGGTCCTGATGAAAGATTGTGTCCTTCTTTGGAGACTTTATCCACTACTAAAGTCTTATTTATTACCTCAGTGTTGTCTTCACCTGAGTATACATACTAACTTATGAATTCAAGTAAGTTTTATATGCATGGAAATGACAAGAAGAGTTACCATATTTACAGATTTCTTCTCTCTGGAACCCAGAAACCATATGAAGTAGTCCAGAAAGATAATGCCCTGAACTAAAGCAGTGGCTGAGATAGTCATCAGTACTTGATAGCCTCTTAGACATATATGTGTAGATGTGGGTCTATGTGATGGGAGTGAGGGGACACACTAGGGGAGAATGACTCCAAAGTGTCAGACTTTAATCAATGGCTAGACGACAAGTGCCACTCACTGAGACTCAGAAAACAGAAGTAGGCTTTCTTTGGATGAAGGTGGGGAGGTGAATACAGGTAATGGAAGGCAAGAAAGAGTGAAGAATTACGAATGAATTCCCAAATCTGAACAGCAGGCAATCTCTTTCTGCCATCTTAGACTGGAACTTCAAATAAATGTTGCCAAGTAAGAATGATTACAATGGGAAAACAGGTCTGTAATACTATTGAATGCCATTACTTTTCTATATTCAGATAAAGTAATTTTACAAGGAGTACATCAAAGCTGTATATTGTCACTTGCTTATTTAGCTTATATGCAGAATATATCATGCAAAATGCTGGGCTGGGTGAAGCACAAGCTGGAATCAGGATTGACAGAAGAAATATCAATAATCTCAAATATGCAGATGACACCACCCTTATGGCAGAAAGCGAAGAGAAACTAAAAAGCCTCCTGATGAAAGTGAAAGGGGAGAGTGAAAAAGCAGGCTTAAAACTCAACATTCAAAAACCTAAGATCATGGCATCTGGTCCCATCACTTTATGGCAAGTAGATGGGGAAACAGTGGAAACAAGGACAGACCTTTATTTTTTGAGGCTCCAAAATCACTGAAGATGGTGACTGCAGCCATGAAATTAAAAGGCTCTTACTTCTTGGGAGGAAAGTTATGACCAACCTAGATAGCATATTCAAAAGCAGAGACCTACTTTGCCAACAAAGGTCCAACTAGTCAAAGCTATGGTTTTTCCTGTAGTCATATATGGATGTGAGTTGGACCATAAAGAAAGCTGGGTGCCAAAGAATTGATGCTTTTGTTTTGTTTTGTTTTCTTTTTAAATTTATTTATTTTAATTAGAGGCTAATTACTTTACAATATTGTATTGGTTTTGCCAAACATCAACATGAATCTGCCATGGGTGTACACGTGTTCCCAATCCTGAACCCCCCTCCCACCTCCCTCCCTGTACCATCCCTCTGGGTCATCTCAGTGCACCAGCCCCAAGCATCCTGTATCCTGCATCGAACCTGGACTGCTGATTCATTTCTTATATGATATTATACATGTTTCAGTGCCATTCTCCCAAATCATCCCCTTCCCTCCCTCTCCCACAGAGTCCAAAAGACTGTTCTACACATCTGGGTCTCTTTTGCTGTCTCACATACAAGGTTATCATTACCATCTTTCTAAATTCCATATATATACGTTAGTATACTGTATTGGTGTTTCTCTTTCTGGCTTACTTCACTCTGTATAATCGGCTCCAGTTTCATCCACCTCATTAGAACTGATTCAAATGTATTCTTTTTAATGGCTGAGTAATACTCCATTGTGTATATGTATCACAGCTTTCTTATCCATTCGTCTGCTGATGGACATCTAGGTTGCTTCCATGTCCTGGCTATTATAAACAGTGCTGCGATGAACATTGGGATACACATGTCTCTTTCAATTCTGGTTTCCTCAGTGTGTATGCCCAGCAGTGGGATTGCTGGGTCATATGGCAGTTCTATTTCCAGTTTTTTAAGGAATCTCCACACTGTTCTCCATAGTGGCTGTACTAGTTTGCATTCCTACCAACAGTGTAAGAGGGTTCCCTTTTCTCCACACCTTCTCCAGCATTTATTGCTTGTAGACTTTTGGATTGCAGCCATTCTGACTGGCGTGAAATGGTACCTCATTGTGGTTTTGATTTGCATTTCTCTGATAGTGAGTGATGTTGAGAATCTTTTCATGTGTTTGTTAGCCATCTATATGTTTTCTTTGGAGAAATGTCTGTTTAGTTCTTGGGCCCATTTTTTGACTGGGTCATTTATTTTTCTGGAATTGAGCTGCAGGAGTTGGTTGTATATTTTTGAGATTAGTTGTTTGTCAGTTGCTTCATTTGCTATTATTTTCTCCCATTCTGAAGGCTGTCTTTTCACCTTGTTTATAGTTTCTTTTTGTTGTGCAGAAGGTTTTAATTGATGCTTTTGAACTGTGGTGTACAGGAAGACTCTTGAGAGTCCCTTGGACTGCAAGAAGATCCAACCAGTCCATCCTAAAGGAAATCAGTCCTGAATATTCATTGGAAGGACTGATGCTGAAGCTGAAACTCCAATTCTTTGGTCACCTGATGCAAGGAACTGACTCATTTGAAAAGACCCTGATTCTGGGAAAAATTGAAGGCAAGAGGAGAAGGGGATGACAGAGATGAGATAGTTGGATGGCACCACTGACTCTATGGACATGAGTTTGAGTAAGCTCTGGGAGTTGGTGATGGACAGGGAAGCCTGGCGTGCTGTAGTCCATGGTGCTGCAAACAGCTGGACATGGTTGAATAACTGAACTGACTGAATTTTACAAGTTGATCTAGAAACTCATCCATTAATAATGGGATTGCTTCCATTAAATCAGAATGCTAAAAACCATGTAAGTTAAAAGTTGAGGCAATTCCCTAGGAAATTCAGGCTAGAATTTTTTGATGTCAATCCAGTGTTCCCTTCATCCAACTAAGTATATCTGATTAACATAATCCTAAACATATGCAGACTAACTTATATGCAGAGTACATCATAAGAAACGCTGGGATGGATGAAGCACAGGCTGGAATCAAGATTGCCAGGAGAAATATCAATAACCTCAGATATGCAGATGACACCACCCTTATGGCAGAAAGTGAAGAAGAACTAAAGAGCCTCTTGATGAAAGTGAAAGAGGAAAGTAAAAATGTTGGCTTAAAGCTCAACATTCAGAAAACTAAGATCATGGCATCTGGTCCCATCATTTCATCGCAAATAGATGGGGAAACAGTGGCTGACCTTTTTGAGGGGTGCTCCAAAATCACTGCAATGGTGATTGCAGCCATAAAATTAAAAGACAGTTACTCCTTGGAAGGAAAGCTATGACCAACCTAGATAGCACATTAAAAAGCAGAGACATTACTTTTCTAACAAAGGTCCTTCTAGTCAAGGCTATGATTTCTCCAGTAGTCATGTATGGACGTGAGAGTTAGACTATAAAGAAATCTGAGCGCTGAAGAATTGATGCTTTCGAACTGTGGTGTTGGGGAAGAGTCTTGAGAGTCCCTTGGAATGCAAGGAGATCCAACCAGTCCATCCTAAAGGAGATCAGTCCTGGGTGTTCATTGGAATGACTGATGGTGAAGCTGTAGCTCCAATACTTTGGCCATCTGATGCGAAGAGCTGACTCATTGGAAAAGACCCTGATACTGGGAAAGATTGAGGGCCGGAGGAGAAAGGGACGACAGAGGATGAGATGGGTAGATGGCATCATCGACTCGATGGACATGGGTTTGGGTGGATTCCGGGAGTTGGTGATGGATAGGGAGGCCTGGCGTGCTGCAATTCATGGGGTTGCAAAGAGTCGGATATGACTGAGTGACTGAACTGAACTGAATCATAAATATATTCCTTAGTTTTAGAGAATTGGAGCAAAGTGGCAGACATGGCATCATTATGTCCTGGCTAATAGTCAAGGCTATGGTTTTTCCAGTAGTCTTGTATGGATGTGAGAGTTGGATTGTGAAGAAAGCTGAGCACTGAAGAATTGATGTTTTTGAACTGTGGTGTTGGAGAAGACTCTTGAGAGTCCCTTGGACTGCAAGGAGATCCAACCACTCCATTCTAAAGGAGATTAGTCCTGGGTGTTCTTTGGAAAGACTGATGCTAAAGCTAAAACTCCAATACTTTGGCCACCTCATGTGAAGAGTTGACTCCTTGGGAAAGACTGATGCTGGGAGGGATTGGGGGCAGGAGGAAAAGGGGACGACAGAGGATGAGATGGCTGGATGGCATCACTGACTCGATGGATGTGAGTTTGAGTGAACTCCGGGAGTTGGTGTTGGACAGGGAGGCCTGGCGTGCTGCGATTCACGGGGTCGCAGAGTCAGACACGACTGAGCGACTGAACTGAACTGAACTGAACATTCATTAATCACTAAACAAAACTTATTGGGCGCTAACAATATGCTAGACATTATGCTGGGTGCTGGGGATGCAAAGATGAATAAGACATAGCTCTTGCACAAAAATTATCAACAAACCATACCTAGGCTGACCTTTGTTCTTCACACTAAAGACTGATGTATAACTGATGGATACTGTCTTTTAAGTGGTATGTTATGCATCAAGGCTATATGGGTCCAATTTGTACTTACTCTTTTATTCTTAAAGCTAATTGCAAATTCTCATCTCAGCACAGAGCCCTATGATGGCAGGAGACTCACTGTAGTTCACTTGGAAGAGGAAAGAATTCTTGTAGTGGTCAAGATCTGCTGCATTTATTATTTTAAGAGTTTGTTCCACTTAGAAATAGTTTTCCTAGTTATTATTTATGAATCCTCTCACCTGGTCTTCTGATAAAGCTGCTTGAGGGCCTACATTTTGGCATTTTGATGGAATGGTTTTATTTTCTTTACCCTGGACACCAGGTGCGACTGGCTAAAAACAGCAAAGGACTGAATCTCTTCTCTTAAGGGTCCTGGCAGCTCTGTGGCAAATTTGGCCACTGAGCTATCTAGGCTCTGTTAGTTCCGTTCTAATGGGCTTCCCTCCCTAATGGTGTGTGTATGTGTGTATGTGTGTGTACGAGAGAGAGGTGGGAGCAGAGGACAGAGAGAGAATGTGTTTCATTATCCCTATTCTCAAATGGAGTTGATGTTCTCAGTTGTCTTCAGCATTTCCTGGAAATAAAATGAAACAGGACAAAAATATGACTATGCCTAGAAAAAATGAGTTGTGATATTTAAAAATATGACTGACTAATTCTGATGTTAAATCAGTATGACTCTACATTCTTGTGAGAGATGGGATAATCTAGTGGTTAAAATCCACGGTTTTTTAATTTGGCTTTTGCTGATGTGATTTCAGGCGAATTACTAAATCTCTTTGAGCTACAATTTCTTTGTCTGTGAAAGGATAATAACTTTATCTGCTTCATATGTTGCTGTGAGGGTTGAATAACTTATTTAGGTAAAGCACTTAGCCTGGTGTCTGTCAAATGGAAAATGTTAACTTAATCAAGTATTTACTTTCCTTATCCCTTCCCTGCCCAAGAAGACTTTATAGCTCTTTACAAGTGCAGTTGTACAGAAATGACCACCTTCATCCTCCCATGACCCACTGAAATCAGAAACAGTTGCAAAATGGAGAGACCTCATGTGCCCAAGAAAACAAGCTGTTGAAAGACCAGGATTTTAATTCTGATGCTTTGGTCAGTTGGCTGGATGACCTTGGACAGTTTTTGTTTACAGTTATATTAACATTTCTGCAATATTTGGATGAAGAATCTGAGACCTGACTCACCCCTCCCAGGTAATAGAAATGCACATGTCTCCCCCATGCCCTTTAAAATCAACCAGTCAATCAATATCCATCCAAACATTTCAATAAATGACTTTCTCTTTTTGGTCATAGTCAACCTTCCTAAAAGGTTGTCTGCGTTAATTTTTCTCCACCTTTCCATTGCAGTTGTTTCTTAACAAGGCATGGCAATCTGCCCTTGGCCTCCTAACTATCATTACACCAGCTCTGGTTAAAACTACCTCTTCATTAACAAAAACAAATGGTTACCTTTTGATCTTTATCTTCCTTAACTCTTGACCACAAGGAGAAGAAGGCAAATGACCTTAAGGTGTGGGAAATACATTTTTAAGTTTGAGTCCAGACAAACTGAGTCTCAAAACTGAAATCAAAATTGCCATTTAAAGGGCCTTTGTTCTGCGGAAAACATCCCATATTCAGAATCAAAATGTGAATTATTCAAGTAATCAAGGAAACTGGGTCTACTAAAATACCTTACCATGACATCAGGCACCAAAAGTGAAATCTGATGACAGGGAAATGATTAGAGCACAAAGCAATCTTTTGCTTTGTTCTGATTTGAAATGATGATGGTAAAGTAGGCACCTGCTGCTATTTGTACCTGATGGGTCCTAATACAGTTCAGACCACTGTCTAATCATTCTACCATGTCCAATCACAATGTATTTATCTGGTGTCATATACCATTAAGACCTTCTTCTTTGTTAAGGAGCCTCTCTAGAGATCCCAGCAAGCTGTTACAGATAATAATTTGCATTACAGCAGACATTGTCAATGTTTAATTTCAGGCACACAGGCATGTGGGTGTGGGCAATATTTTTGGTTAGGAGAAACTTTTCCAGGCCCTCTGGACCACCACCCCCCTCCCTTTTTTTTCACCTCCCCTTGGAGTTCACTGCATTTTAACGGGGCATTTGGTGAAGCTGCTACCCTGAGCTGAGTCAGATTGTTGCAGAGAAAGTTTATCATTTTCAGGATTGCTGTCAGGATGATTAAATAGGGCTGTTGTGCAATAGGTCCCAATGCACAGCAGCAATGGAGGGGAGTAAACACTGAACTGGGAATCAGGGGAACTGGTTTAAGCTGGTTCTGTGACTCTGGGCAAGTCTCTTCAACTCTGTTAGCCTGGGTAGTGTCACCTATAAAAGGGGGGCTGACCTAGATAACTTCTAAGGTTATGTCCCGTTCACTGATTCTAAAGTCAGATTTTAAAATTTCTCTCTCAACTCTATAGTTGTCCGAGTTTCTTTAAACCGGTTTTACCTTGCTTGATTTTACCACTGCTTTGCAAAGTGATGACTTATCTTTCAACTCTTCACTTACTTTTTGTCTAGTTCACCCACAGATAACCACAGGAAATATGCATCTCACAAGCAAATCATTTTCTCCTTTGGAGACAGTGTATCTCTGTGCTGTGTTCACTGTGGAGCAATTACGTGGTAAATTTGGGATGTGTCCAGAGTATTCACTCTTATAAAACAAGGCTCTTCAGCCTGAACTTTTGATTGTTCACTGATACTTGTATGAAATGCTAGTTGGGTGGCAAGTTTTGAAACCAGACAACTCTACTAGACAACCAGGCTTTGTATGAAATAGGTTATAGTCATTTCGTGCTTCCACTCTGATAATTACTCTAAAGATTTTCAAACCCTAAGATTGATGAAACTTTTTACATTTTTTTTTCTTGTTCCTGTTCCGCAGACACAAGCTGATAGACAGCCAGAGCACGGAAGCGATGGTGACTCATCATTTAAACATTATTATGTCAATAATAGGAGAAGGCAAGGGCACCCCACTCCAGTACTCTTGCCTGGAAAATCCCATGGACAGAAGAGCCTGGTGGGCTGCAGTCCATGGGGTCGCACAGAGTTGGACATGAATGAGCGACTTCACTTTCACTTTTCACTTTCATGCTTTGGAGAAGGAAATGGCAACCCACTCCAGTGTTCTTGCCTGGAGAATCCCAGGGATGGAGGAGCCTGTTGGGCTGCGGTCTATGGGGTTGTGCAGAGTCGGACATGACTGACGCGACTTAGCAGCAGCAACAGCAGCAGCAGCATGTCAATAATAATCATACCCTCTTTCTTGGGGCTCAAGCACTAATATAAAGAGTTTTTTTTTTTTTTTTTAAAGACTCACAACCAGAAATACTGTGAAATTTCAGAATGTTAAGGATAAAAGAATATCCTAAAAGTGTGCCAATAGTGTTAACATAAAATATAGGACAGCTAGTTAATGTTGAAGTTCAAATAGACAATAAGTAATTTTTTTTATTTCTAAAATTTCCTTGTTTATCTGAAATGCAAACTTAGTTGGATATCCTATATTTTTACTTGCTAGATGTGGCAATCCTCTTTTTCAGAGTAAAACCAGATCACCCAAACATCCCATCAATTAGCCCATCAATAGGCAATTTGACTGATGTTTTCAAAATTCAGAGACATTAAAAATTTCAACCTTGAGTCCAATACCTACCCAAGTCATCAATGAAGGGATAAATGAAAACTTTTTAAGACATTCAAGGGCCTAGAAAAAAATTGCCTCTCAGAATGTTATCCAGTATGCATCCCAGTAAAACTGGCAAGTAAACCAAAGAAGACATAGAGTACATAAAAGCGTGACTCAGGTTCAGAAAGGCAGTGAAGGGAGCTCCTATGATGTCAGGTATGCAGCAGAACTAAAGTAACTGGTGAGATTCTTTGCAAGTAAAGAAATATCCAACTCAAGTTGGCTTAAATAAAAAGTGAAGATAGGGAGGTCTCCCAAATTGATTTAATGGTTCATAGATCAACAAAGATCCAGTCTTTTTTTTACCATCTTTCTGCTCTGTCATTCCTGGTATTACCTTCATCCTAAAGCTAGGGGGCTTCCCAGGTGGCACTAGTGGTAAAGAGCCTGCCTGCCAATGCAGAAGACATAAGAGATGCATGTTCAATCTCTGGGTCGGGAAGATCCCCTGGAGGAGGGCATGGCAACCCACTCCAATATTCTTGCCTGGAGAACCCCATGGAGAGAGGAGCCTGGTGGGCTACAGTTCATGGGTCACAAAGAGTCGGACACGACTGTAGGAACTTAGCACAAAGATGCTTTTCCTCCTGATGATACCTGGCTGCCTGAAGCAACTTGATCAAATGCTTCTTTTTTCATTTCTAGTGGGAAAAGGACTGGTTTTTCTTTTCCAGCAAGTATCCCCTCACAATTCATTAGCCCAAACTGGTCTAGGGGGTTGCCCTTTGCTGAAAGAGTTCTAGCAAGGAAGATGGAGTTATTTTGATTCTTTCATTTAGCTCATTTCATTTGATTCTTTCATTAGACAGGCACTATTTTCAGCACTAGGAAAAAATATTAATAGAAAATAAAGGAAATAGAAATGGAATGGAATGCCATTTCCTGCCTTCATAGAGCTTGCATTCAGGTGAAGAGATGAGAAGAAACTATGCTATAAAGTGATATGTGTTGGCGCGATAAATAAAGTAGAGGAGGGAATAGGAAGTGTTGTAGACTGCTGGAACTTTGGGAAGGGTGTTTGGGAACATCCTCACTGAGGATGTGTGCTCAGTCTAGTGAGGGACTTGACTGTCTCCTCAGTCGTTGTCTGCGATGGAATGGATTTGGGGAATCAGCCACAGTGTCCACTGTACCTGGAGAACGTACAATCCCAGTCAAAGCAGGAGGACAAATGGCTCTGGGAGAGAGGTCTCCTGAGACAAAAGGAGACGTTGTAGAATATCTGTTGTCATGGAAAATTTAAAAATAGTGTGAGAATTAGAAGAAACTAAAACAAGTATAAGGAGAAAGTTAACTTCACAGAATACCACTTGACTCCTCCGTGAATAATGCTCTCAAAGTCACAATAATGTATAACGTTGTTATTAGTCTTCAAATTTTAAAATGAACTGATAGAGAAAGCATGGAAGATTTAATTTTAATTACAGAACTGAATGTAAATGTTGTCACCTGGAATGCCCTATGATTGGAATGCCAGAAAAGGCAGACAGCAGAGCTATAAAGATAAGTCTAAGAGCATCAGTGTTCTCTTTATACTCAAGGGGATTTTAAGAGACAGATTATATTTGGTATATGTTTACTGCCTAAAATTTCAAAGATAGCCAAACAATAGAGAACTAAATATGTGTTATAATTACACTGGGAACTTGGGGAAGATTGATGTGAGGTGATATAAGTGAGCTAAATCTTATAGCAGCAACTTGAATATCTAAAATGGACAAATTCAGACATTGTATATAAACTCACATATACTGTAGAATCATAGAAGAAATACAGAATTTTGATGTAACTACAGAATAACCAAGATATAGAGTTAGTGGGTTGACTTTGGGGAATTAAGACAGGGTGAGAGTGAAGAATAGAGTATTAATTTCATTATTAGTCATTTGGGACAAATTTGACTTTTGAACAATGTGTGTGCATTACACTGAATTTTAAAATATCTGGTTTCCACTCTACAAAAATTTCTTTCTGTACTCCTGAAAGTGATATGTTTTCATTATGGAAAATCTAGAAACTATAGAAAACTTCTTCAGGATTTAGAGGTAACTCTTAAAATATTGGCTCATTTTCTTCCAGTCTTTTGAAATCAATTACATTTACATACATTTGTGATTATGTGGAGTAAGGATAAAACTTGATGTATTAAAATTTGTGAAGCTAGGGAGACTTCCCTGATAGCCCAGTGGTTAAGATTCCCACTTCCGATGCAGGAGGCCTGGGTTCAATCCCTGGTCAGGGAACTAGATCCCACATGCTGTGACTAAGATCCCACACTCAGCAACAAAAATCCTGTGTGCTGCAACTAAGATCTGGTGCAGCCAAAAAAAAAATAAAAAATTAACAAACAAACAAACAAACAAACAAAAATTTGTGAAGCTAAACTGATAAACTTAGATTCCATAGGTAATTTGTAACATTTAAAATCTCCTTTACAATTTCAAATGAAACCAAAACAAACATGATATTAAAATCTTTCTGCAAAGAGACCTTGGCATTAAACAGTAGCAATAAAATTAGCCTATTTACCAAGATGACTAGACCCCAACAAACTAAGGTCAAGTTCATTCTGATGTTAATCAGGCAGTGAGAGCTATGACTTGCCTGACAAAATTAAATGACAGATTTGTTTCATAACTGGACAGTTACATCAATTCAGTTCAGTTCAGTCACTCAGTCATGTCCAATTCTTAGTGACCCCATGGACCACAGCATGCCAGGCCTCCCTGTCCATCACCACTCCTGGAGTTTACCCAAGCTCATGTTCATTGAGTTGGTGATGCCATCCAACCATCTTATCCTTGGACATCCCCCTCACCGCCTGCCTTCAATCTTTCCCAGCATCAGGGTCTTTTCCAATGAGTCAGTTCTTCACATCAGGTGGCCAAAGTATTGGAATTTGAGCTTCAACATCAGTCCTTCCAATGAACACTCAGGACTGATCTCCTTTAGGATGGACTGGTTGGATCTCCTTGCAGTCCAAGGGATTCTCAAGAGTCTTCTCCAACACAACAGTTCAAAAGCATCAATTCTTTGGTGCTCAGTTTTCTTTATAGTCCAACTCTTACATACATACATAACTACTGGAAAAACCATAGCCTTGACTAGATGGACCTTTGTTGACAAAGTGATGTCTCTGCTTTTAAATATTCTGTCTAGGTTTGTTATAACATTCCTTCCAAGGAGTAAGCGTCTTTTAATTTCATGGCTACAATCACCATCTGCAGTGATTTTGGAGCCCCCCCACCAAAAGTCAGCCACTATTTTCACTGTTTCCCCATCTATTTGCCATGAAGTGATGGGACCAGATACCATGATCTTAGTTTTCTGAATGTTGAGCTTTAAGCCAACTTTTTCACTCTCCTCTTTCATTTTCATGAAGAAGCTCTTTAATTCTTCTTCACTTAAGGGTGGTGTCATGTGCATATCTGAAGTTATTGATATTTCTCCTGGCAATCTTGATTCCAGCTTGTGCTTCTTCCAGCCCAGCGTTTCTCATGACATATTCTGCATATAAGTTAAATAAGCAGGGTGACAATATACAGCCTAGACGTACTCCTTTTCTTATTTGGAACCAGTCTGTTGTTCCATGTCCAGTTCTAACTGTTGCTTCCTGACCTGCATATAGGTTTCTTAAGAAGCAGATCAGAGGGTCTGGTATTCCTGTCTCTTTCAGAGTTTTCCACAGTTTATTGTGATCTACACAGTCAAAGGCTTTGGCATAGTCAATAAAGCAAAAATAGATGTTTTTCTGGTGATGATCCAGCAGATGTTGGCAATTTGATCTCTGGTTCCTCTTCCTTTTCTAAAACCAGCTTGAACATCACGAAGTTCATGGTTCACGTATTACTGAAGCCTGGCTTGGAGAATTTTGAGCATCACTTTACTAGCGTGTGAGACGAGTGCAATTGTGTAGTAGTTTGAGCATTCTTTGGCATTGCCTTTCTTTGGGATTGGAATGAAAACTGACCTTTTCCAGTCCAGTGGCCACTGCTGAGTTTTCCAAATTTGCTGGCATATTGAGTGCAGCACTTTCACAGCATCATCTTTTAGGATTTGAAAGAGCTCAACTGGAATTCCATCACCTCCACTAGCTTTGTAGTGATGCTTCCTAAGTCCAACTTGAATTCACATTCCAGGATGTCTGGCTCTAGGTGAGTGGTCACACCATCGTGATTATCTGGGTCATGAACATCTTTTTTGTACAGTTCTTCTGTGTATTTTCACCACCTCTTCTTAATATCTTCTGCTTCTGTTAGGTCCATACCATTTCTGTCCTTTATTAAGCTCATTTTTGCACGAAACTTTCCCTTGGTATGTCTAATTTTCTTGAAGAGATTTTTAGTCTTTCCCATTCTATTGTTTTCCTCTATTTCTTTGCACCAATCACTGAGGAAGGCTTTCTTAACTCTCCTTGCTATTCTTTGGAACTCTGCATTCAGATGGGTATATCTTTCCTGTTCTCCTTTGCTTTGCTCTTCTCTTCTTTTCACAGCTATTAGTAAGCCCTCCTCAGACAGCCATTTTACCTTTTTGCATTTCTTTTTCTTGAGGATGGTCTTAATCCCTGTCTTCTGTATAATGTCATGAAGCTCTGTCCATAGTTCATCAGGCACTCTATCAGATCTAGGCCCTTAAATCTATTTATCACTTCCACTGTATAATCATAAGGGATTTGATTTAGATCATACCTGAATGGGCTAGTTGTTTCCCTACTTTCTTCAATTTAAGTCTGAATTTGGCAATAAGAAGTTCATGATCTGAACCACAGTCAGCTCCTAGTCTTGTTTTTGCTGACTGTATAGATCTTCTCCATCTTTGGCTGCAAAGAACATAATCAATCTGATTTCGGTGTCGACCATCTGGTGATGTCCATGTGTAGAGTCTTGTGTTGTTGGAAGGGGTGTTTGCTATGACCAGTGCATTCACTTGGCAAAACTCTATTAGCCTTTGCCCTGCTTCATTCTGTACTCCAAGGTCAAATTTGCCTGTTACTCCGGGTGTTTCTTGACTTCCTATTTTTTCATTCCAGTCCTCTATAATGAAGAGGACATCTTTTTTTGAGTGTTAGTTCTAAAAGGTCTTGTAGGTTTTCATAGAACCATTCAACTTCAGCTTCTTTAGTGTTACTGGTCAGGACATAGACTTGGATTACCGTGATATTGAATGGTTTGCCTTGGAAACAAACAGAGATCGTTCTGTCTTTTTTGAGATTGCATCCAAGTACTGTATTTCAGACTCTTTTGCTGACTATGATGGCTATTCCATCTCTTCTAAGGGACTCTTGCCCACAGTAGTAGATAAAATGATCATCTGAGTTAAATTCACCCATTCAAGTCCATTTTACTTCACTGAATCCTAAAATGTTGGTGTTCACTCTTGTCATCTCCTGTTTGACCACTTCCAATTCATGGACCTAACATTCAAAGTTCCTATGCAATATTGTTCTTTACAGCATTGGACCTTGATTCTATCACCAGTCACAACCACAACTGGGCATTGTTTTCACTTTGGCTCCGTCTCTTCATTCTTTCTGGAGTTATTTTTCCATTGATCTCCTGTAGCATTTTGGGCACCTACTGACCTGGTCTATGTAGGTTGGTCATAACTTTCCAAAAGTTATGACCAACCTAGATAGCATATTCAAAAGCAGAGACATCACTTTGTCAAAAAGGTCCATCTAGTCAAGGCTATGGTTTTTCCAGTGGTCATGTATGGATGTGAGAGTTGGACTGTGAATAAAGCTGAGTGCCAAAGAATTGATGCTTTTGAACTGTGGTGTTGGAGAAGACTCTTGAGAGTCCCCTGGACTGCAAGGAGATCCAACCAGTCCATCCTAAAGGAGATCAGTCCTGAGTGTTCTTTGGAAGGACTGATGCTAAAGCTGAAACTCCAATACTTTGGCCACCTCATGAGAAGAACTGACTCATTGAAAAAGACTCTGATGCTGGGAGGGATTGAGGGCAGGAGGAGAAGGGGACAACAGAGGATGAGATGGCTGGATGGCATCACCAACTCGATAGACATGAATCTGAGTGAACTCCAGGAGTTGGTGATGGATAGGGAGGCCTGGAGTGCTGCGATTCAGACACGATTGAGCGACTGAACTGAACTGACCTGACCTGGGCAGCTCATCTTTCAGTGTCCTATCTTTTTGCCTTTTCATACTGTTCATGGGGTTCTCAAGGCAAGAATATTGAAGTGGTTTGCCCTTCCCTTCTCCAGTGGACCACATTTTGTCAGAACTCTCCAGCATGACCAGTGTGTCTTGGGTGGCCCCACACAGCATGGCTTAATTTCATTAAGTTAGACAAGGCTGTGGTTCATGTGATCAGATTGGTTCATTTTCTATGGTTGTGGTTTCAGGCTGTCTGCCCTCTGATGCCTTCTCTCAGTGCCTACCATCTTCCTGGGGTTTCTCTTACATTGGGCGTGGGGTATCTCCTCTTGGCCACTCGCTGCTCCAGCACTGCCACTGCTTGCCACTCATAGATGCCTTATATAATAAGGCATGGTATTCAGACCCTGCCTTCCTCACTGGCCTTGCCTTCCATTCTCCCCAGTCTTTGCTCACGCCAAGCCCCTTGGATCTAGGTCTCCATCACAGAATGTGCCAGGCTTCTCTTCCCGCTTTGTGCTTGTGCATGCTGTTCCCTTACATGGAATGCTCTTTGCAAGCTATTCAGCCTGAAAAAGTGTTACAGGTCCATTAGGTCTCAGCCTAGGTCCTCTCTCCCCTGTGATGCTTACCTAATTTCTTCATGGATATCATACAGCCTCTTCCCTTGTGCAACATTCAAACTTTCTCTATATGCTATAACTAATGTGTTCATATGGAGTATGAGTTACAGAGCTAAAAGAATGTGTTGTGTTGTCAGACTGCCTGAGCTTGGCTCTCAGGTCCACCTCTAACTGGGCAAGTCACTAAAATAACTGGAGCCTCAGTTTATTGTTGTTAAGTTGCTAAGTCATATCTGACTCTTTGTGACCCCATGGACTGGAGCATGCCAGGCTCCTCTAAGTAATGGAATTTGCTCAAAGTCATGTCATGATACTTAACCATCTCATCCTCTGCTGCCTCCTTCTCCTTTTGCCTTCAATTTTTCCCAGCATTGGAGTTTTTTTCCAGTGAGTTGGCTCTTTGCAAAAGGTGGCCAAGGAATTGGAGCTATAGCTTCAGCATCAGTCCTTCCAATGAATATTCAGGGTTGATTTCCTTTAGGATTGATGGGTTTGATATCCTTGCAGTCCAAGGGACTCTTAAGAGTCTTCTCCAGCACCACAGTTCAAAAGCATCAGATCTTTGATGCCTAGTGTTTTTAATGGACCAACTCTCACATCCATACCTGACTACTGGAAAAACCATAACTTTGACTAGATGGACCTTTGCCAGCAAAGTGATATTTCTTTTTAATACCTGTCTAGGTTTGTCATAGCTTTTCTTCCAAGTGGCAAGGATCTTTTAATTTCATGGCTGCAGTCACCATCCACAGTGATTTTGGAGCCCAAGAAATTAAAATCTGTCACTGCTTCTACTTTTTCCCTTCTCAGGGCTCAGTTTACTCATCTATAAAATGGTTTTATTAATAATATCTACCTCATTGGCTGTGGGAAAGATTAAAAACTACAAAGAAGGCACTTGGCACAGTGCCTGGACTATGGTAAGTGCTCAAAAACATCTGGCATTATTTGTTGTTAATGTTGTAATGATTGACTTGCATGTCTAGCCACTGAATTAAGGGACTATAATTTTCATCTTTACATACTCTGCACCATTGTCGAACTTGGCATCATGTCCTTGTAAGTTTATTGACTAAATGAATGGACAAATGAATGCTTTAGACAGTAAATTCAGTTACCTTTTTATAATTATCATTTTTCAAGATAGTAGTTCCAAGAATGGGCCTCAAAATCATGCAAAAAGCTAATGAGTATTAATTCAAGGAGCCAATATTTTTCTTATTAAAATAAAGAGCCACTTCCTGAATGCATTTATTGTATTATCAGCCCTGAGAAAGATTAATCTAAAAACTATGAGGTTTCTCAGCAATGCAGGACCTTGTCTGTTTCCTATAAGATTTCTCACCATAATAGAGATGACAGTACTTCTGATTTACAGAGATTGAGGACTAATGGGATAATGCATTTCATGAAGGATTCCTAACCACAATATGAGTGGGAGCAACATTAAAGCACATTTTAATTATCTTGTGAAATATTATCTTGTGAACTCATGTTTTCTATTTGATTGCTTTCCTCCCCCTCAAGAAAGTTATCGTTCCATTCAAGCCCAGGTATATTTAATGCCTTTGGAGTCGTGTAGTGCTGACTCATGTCCTTGGGGACTGTAAGTACTAAGGGTGATTCTGGTCCATGCATTAGCCCAGAACCAAGACTCCACCATCAGAATGAGATGATGTCTTACTCTACCTGCGAGAGAATGGGGTTCTGTTGGCATTTTGCAGGTCTGAGTCCAAACCAGACACTCTGGCAGTTATTTGGGAGAATAATATTTGTCCTGCTTATCTGCAAAAGCTGCTGGAAGACTCTAGTGAGCAATTTTATAAAGTACAAAGTGATCTACAAATACAAGCATTTTTATTATTATTAAAAACACATCTCATCTTCCACTGGAACCTCTAGATAAAGTAATGTTGGTATGATAAAGAGCTGGAGCTAAAGGGGGAGAAACGCTAAAAACCTAATTACCAAATATGGCACTAAGAGAGTAATTACTTGATTAATTAATGATAGAGGCCCTATGTTTAAAGTCTTTCAGTTACACTGGCATCAACCATCTTTGCCTATCAGGATTGGCTTATTTCTGCCGACAAAAAACTACCGAACCACTGAGGCCTAACTGACATGTGATTAATTTGGGCTCTGTTAATTGTATGGTTGAATTTTATGCATGAAGCTGTATCCTTGATTTTTCTCCCTTAATTTCCTTCTGTTTAATTGTTGGTTGTAAAACAGTTTTAAATATATCTGCTGAGCATGAGTGCAAGTTTTGCAACTTGAAAAGTGCCTGAGTCAGTTTGGGCATTTCATGTAGTAAAACAGACTTGGGGGAACTCATGGGCTGTGAGATGGATTGCCACTAGGTTTCCACTTCCAACCCTGCTGGCTCTTTTCTGCAGCTGTTCACTGGCACTGAATCTCATCTGTTATCATTAAGCACATGCATGGCATCAATAGTGGCAAAGGCTTAATCACTTTCTTTTTGCCAGCCTCTTTCTGGACAGATGGAGATGATGACAGCTGCCAGTCTAGTCTTCTCAGCAATCATTTACCCTTTTTGTTAATGGAACCTGATTTTCTTTTGGGACCTACCCTTCCTCCTACACTTTGCCTGCTTATATTCCGTGTGGTTCAAGTAGAGCTGATCTCATTTCCCATGCTCCAGGGCAGGTCTTACACAATTAGAATCTCAATGATTGGTTTAAGGATGGTCATGTGACCCAAGCTGAGCCAGTGAGAGGCAACCCTGGGACCTAGGTGGGACTAGTGGTAAAGAACCCACCTGCCAAAGCAGGAGATGCAAGAGACACAGGTTCTATCCCTGGCTTGGACAGATCCCCTGTAGGAGGAAATGGCAACCAACTCCAGTATTCTTGCCTGGAAGATCCCACAGACAGAGAAGCCTGGTGGGCCATAGTCCATAGGGTCACAAAAAGTCGAGCACGACTGAAGCGTCTTAACACACACACACATGGGGAAAGAACAGCTCTCTCTTTTTATTAAGCCTAGAGTTTCTGGTCTCTTCGTCACAAACAAAGGAGAGTTCAGCCAAGAATACAGACAGAGGGAAGGACAGCCAAACTCTGCTGGCCTTGTTTGAATATGTGGGTTTAGTCATACCTGACGACAAACCCGATGCTGTGCTTTGCCATTATATGAACCAGTTTGAATAGATTTTTGTCACTTGTAACATAGACTCTTGACTCAAATGATGCTGCTGATCCCCATACCTTCTGCCTCAGCATTTATGTACAGATCCTTAAGAAAAATGAGACTGAGACAGAAAGAAGTCAGTCAGCAGGAAATAAGAATCAGTGTTTTAGAGATACTTATACTTTCTTTTTGGCCATGCTGTGAGGCATGTGAGATCTTAGATCTCTGGCCAGAGATTGAAACTGTGACCCCCTGCAGTGAAAGTGCAGAGTTCTGACCACTGCACCACCATGAAAGTCCCAGAAATATATATACATTTAAAAAATATATTTCCTCCCCTGGAAAAAGTGCTTGGGTCCATCTGACACTTCCCCTTATTTTATTGGAGTGGTCTGATTAAAGTGATTCTGTGACATCTTGCTGGTAGGAGAATGGCTTCATTCACTGGAGGAGACCCAGTTCATTCATTCATTCAGTGATGGGTATCTACTTGTGCGAGGTGATAAAGATGTGTCAGGTGAACAAGATATGTGTTTACCTAACAGAGATTATAATCTAATAGATTTTAGTGAATCAAGAATCTAGGATACATAAATATAGAGAAAAATCAACAGATTTTGATAATACCCTTTATTGATGGGTAGTACCACCTGAGGATAGATCCTATGACTTTGAGGGTGTGTTCATAATATAATTACAGAAATATTCAGGCTTTGATATTTGTTTTACTCTATAATGACCCTCAGGTCTTTTAGTTTTTATTCTTAAAAAGGAAATTTTTTCTTAAAAAGGAAATTGAGGCAGCTCAATGATAAGAAGATTGGAAGGACTGAAAAATACACCCCCTCCCCCAAAACCCCATTAATCCTATTACTCTAAAACAACGGACTTTTTTGGGGGCTACTAAGATTTTTGTAGATTTTGGGCACCTTTACTCCAGTGAGCTGTAAACACTTTATGTGGTTGAATGCATTTTATTTTCCCCAGCTCTGCTGATTGTATCAGAGGCCAGAGTTATATTCCCAAATTCACAGAGGGAATAACCAATGGAGAGAAGGCTAGAGTTGTCTGAGGTATCACAGTTGGAGGTTGAGACAGATACTGATCTGCTTTGGTCCTTATGAGGTCTTTCAATGACCCTCTCTCCACTCTCAGCCCTGATTCACCATTCCCAAAATATGCCTTCTACTTTTCCATGCCTTTATTACCGCTGATGTTTATCCTGGACTGTTTGTGCCTCTGTGTCTCCTCCTTTCTGAATTTTCACGTCTAGTTGTCCTTCCAGACCTCAGGAAAAAGCCTTCTGTTTTCATAAAGCTCTCTGAGATCTTTCCTAGATAGAAGCAATTTCCTTATATTCTTTTCTCATTATATTTGATTTATTCCTGCAGCTTTTTTTTCAAACTTAGTCTGATATTTATTTACATACCTCTCTCTCCTGATGGCACGTAAACTCATTAGGACAAGGAAAGCTGCCTGGCTCTTCCTTGTGACTCTGATTGGGTGTGCTGCTTTGAAAGAGAATTAAATAAGCACCTGCTGAATGAATGACGTGTGGGTTCTTTCAGATTAAAAATGAGGCTAAATACCTCGTCCTTTCTCTCACCTCTGAGTCTTGCACAGGCTATTCCCTTTCCAGGATCTGGGTTTCCATTCTCCTTACTTCTGCCACTGTCTAGTTTACAGCCCACACTAAGAAATACATTTTATAGTCAACTCATTATAAACATCAGAGAAAGTGATGGCACCCCACTCCAGTATTCTTGCCTGGAAAATCCCATGGACAGAGGAGCCTGGTAGGCTGCAGTCAATGGGGTCGCTAAGAGTCAGACACGACTGAGCGACTTCACTTTCCCTTTTCACTTTCATGCATTGGAGAAAGAAATGGCAACCCACTCCAGTGTTCTTGCCTGGAGAATCTCAGGGATGGGGGAGCCTGGTGGGCTGCTATCTATGGGACTGCACAAAGTCAGACATGACTGAAGCGACTTAGCAGCAGCAGCAGCAGCATTATAAACATATCATGAAATATTAACCTTTGCTACCTGAATCATGTTCCGATCTATACTCTATTCTGTTTCCTTCCATTATTTTCTCTTCTACTGTACTATTGTCCAGTCTATTATTTCATTTCAAAAGACGTTGGTTGTAACACAGTAATTAATTTCCTTAACCTGATAAGAGTTTACAAGAAGCATTGGCCTAGTTGATTCCTACTTATCTTTCAGATCTCCGTTCACAAGTTGCTTTTTCGGGAAAGTCTCCTGATCTCCCAGGCTAGATTGAGCCTCTGCTAGATCCCCCTCTTCTTCATAGAATTTAACTATGTCTTGCATAATGGTTTGGCATCTTTTTTCCCCATTAAACTCCAAGCTTATGAGGGTGGGTCTTCTTTATTTTTTTATCATCATATTCTCAGTCCCTGGTACAGTGCCTGGGACCCATCTGTGCACATTAAATGTTTGTTGAATAAATTACCTGGATATTTTTAATTTGACGGATGAGGGACTGTCATAGTCAGATTTGTGCTTTAAGTAGATCTCTTAGGCTACACGCATTTCATTGTTCAAAGGACAGATGAAGTCGGGGAGGTGTTGAAGGGGAGAAGGCTTCGAGGCCGAGAAGCAGGGAGATCAGTTCGGGATCCAGTATAGGGGGGATCTGAACTAAGGGACAATCAGTGGTGTTGAAGAACTAAGAACAGGTCCCTGAGATTGTTTGAAGGGAAAACTGAGGGAACATAATGATCTATTTTGGGGGTGAATCCAGTGCTTGGGAATTTTTTCCCATCATGGTCAGACAGCAGGAAGTCACCCTTCTGGCTCTGGGTGCCTCCCAGGCTGAAGGTCTTCCTCGTCTGGGGTTTTCAGCCCTGGAGGGATGCGATAAAGGTATCACAGCCTCTGTTGGATCTACTGCTTTCTTGGTCCTCACAGCACCATTCCAGGGACTAATTATATCCTGGCTCTCTTTGTTTTCTCCATTGATGTCAGTTTTAAACCAATTAAGATGGGGAGGGATTTCAAGCAAGATTGTGTCTTTATAGATCAATTTTACACTAAAGCCTTAGTTCTTAATTAAGGGAGTCCAAAGCTCTTGTCTACAGATATAAAGCCTCCTGAGGTGACTTAACGCACAGAAGAGGAAGGGCAGGCTCCCGTGGCATTCAGTTTAGAGATGCAACTGTGGCATGGCCTCTTAGCTCCCAGCACGAGCTCTGGACTGGACTGTGTTTTCTGGCAATAGCTCTGGAGCCCAAGGCTGTGTCTATGCAGTGTGACTGAGACTTCTCTCGGTACTAGATTTGGTATCTGTGCTTGTCATTAGGGCACATTGCCCAGCTATGGTTCAGACTGTCTGTGATTGTTCTAATTTGGTTATTTAAACAGCCAAAATAATGACTAATGCAACTGACAAAAATATTTTTGGTGCACAATGACATCAACCACTTGACCACTGACCTCTGTTAGAGTTGGAAATTTTAAATCAAGCACAAAACAAGCAGTCCATAGGATGAGGAGATATTTATCAGAGGGCATCCCATCTCCTTTTCCTAGGGTCATGCTGTATAGCACAGGGACACTCTGGCTGTATTTCTGCCAGTACCCTTTCCTCTCTCTGTTCATTATCTCTACCTCCCTGAGATACACACTTTTCCCCTTCTGGATTGACTATGCATTGAACTGTTTCTTCTTAGATAAACTATTTTTCTCCCCAAATAAACCTCATTTTATTATGTGCTGTCCATATTTCTAATCCACTAAGTCCATTTATATTATCACTTGGCCTTGCCCGATGCTTGGCCTACTTCTCATTTCAGTGTTGCCATGACTCCAGAGTTGCCACAGAACAAGCAAGGAGCACACTTCCTTCCATTACAGGAAAAAGGAGGGGAGAAGAGGAAGAAAAATCAATGAGAAGAAAAATGATTATCTGTTTACTTTCTGTATAGGACCAGCTGTGGTTTTATACAAAATGTGCAGAAAGAACCAGCCATATAGAAAGTAATGATAACAAGTACCATTTGAATGTTTTATATATATATTAACTTTCTCAATTCTTACAGCCACTCTCTGGAGAATGTGCTGTGATCATCTCCTTTCAGCTGAGGAAACTGAGGCACAGAGAGTTTACACATAATATGCCCCAAATAAGTGTGCTAATGTAACTACCAAGTGATTGAGACTGGATCCTGTGAAGCTAACATATAATTTATACAGATCCTAAATTTTAGTAGCTTTTAAATTTTCCCTTTTAAAAAAATGTTTATTTATTTATTTATTATTTATTTATTTGGGTTTCCCAGGTGGCTCACAAGTGAAAAATCTATCTGCTAGTGCAGGAGATGCCAATTTGATCCCCGGGTCACAAAGACCCCCTGGAGGATGAAATGGCAACCCACTCCAGTACTCTTGCCTAGGAAATCCATGGCCAGAGAAGCCTGGCAGGCTACAGCCCACGGAGTCACAAAGAGTCGGACATGACTGAGCGTGCACTCACACTCACACTGTAACTTGTTTGTTTGGCTGTGCCGGGTCTTAGTTGCAACATGCAAACTCATAGTTGCATCTAGTTCCCTGGGATCTAGTTCCCTGAAATTGAAAGGGAAGTCGCTCAGTCCTGTCTGACTCTTTCCGACCCTATGGACTGTAGCCTACCAGGCTCCTCCGTCCATGGGATTTTCCAGGCAAGAGTACCGGAGTGGGTTGCTTTTTCCTTCTCCAGGGGATCTTCCCAACCCAGGGATCGAACCCAGGTCTCCCGCACTGCGGGCAGACACTTTACCCTCTGAGCCACAAGGGAAGCCCTCAGGTATCAAACCTGCCCCCACGCCGCCCCACCCTGCAATGGGAGCACAGAGTCTTAATTGCTGGACCATGGGAAAAGTCCCTAAATTTTTCAGTTTTTAAGCTCAGGTGTCAGACATAAGTGATCTCAACTGTTACACACTCATTATTTACAAAATGGGCGAGAGAGCCTGATCACGCCATCTTGGCTCATTTGCTCTCTCCCCACCAACAGACTCACAGATACAGAGAACAAACTTGTGGTTACCAATAGGGAGTGGAGGTGGGATGGATTGGCAGTTTGGGATTAGCAGATGCAAGCTTTTATGTACAGAATGGATAAGCAACAAGATCCTATATATAGCACAGGGAACTATATTCAATATCCTATAATAAACCATAATGGAAAAGAAATTAAAAAAAAATATATATATATGTATTATGTATAACTGAATCATTTTTCTGTAAAGCAGAAATTCACACAACATGGTAAATCAATTATCCTTCAATAAAATAAAAATTTTAAAAGCAAAATAATTATGATGTACATGAATCTGAGTCCCTGTTTTCAATTCTGCTTCTCTAGAGAAAAACTTGACTAATATATAGCATATATATGCTATATTAGTCAAGAAGGTATTTCTAATTTCCAGAAGTTAAGATTTTCTTTTGATTACTTTTTAATTATTCATTTTTTTATTGGCTGAAAAACTTTCTTTTTTTATTGACTATTAATTTAATCCTTAATTTTTTCCAAATAATATATTCTTTGTGGACAAATGCATAGTTGGTTTTCATAAATATTCCAGGGACATAAGAAAAAAATGAGTAGTTCTTGTTTGGTGGATTTGGGATTGAAACATACCTATAATTTTATTGTTCATTTCCTCAATCTCCATGTGAGAGAGTTAATTTAGGTAGGTTGATAAGAAGTTCAGAGCCCTCAAGGAGGAAAGGGTCCAGGCCCTTGAGAAGGATAAAAGTGTCCTGGGCTCTCAAGGAGGAGAAAAGGACAAACTTTTTTTTTTTCCTACATTCCTTTGTCTTAGTCACATAAAACGTTTTTTCTTTAAGACCAGAAATCACTGTAGATGGTGATTGAGGCCATGAAATTAACAGACGCTTACTCCTTGGAAGGCAAGTTATGACCAACCTAGATAGCATATTCAAAAGCAGAGACACTACTTTGCCAAAAAAGGTCTGTCTAGTCAAGGCTATGGTTTTTCCTGTGGTCGTGTATGGATGTTAGAGTTGGACTGTGAAGAAAGCTGAGTGCCGAAGAATTGATGCTTTTGAAGTGTGGTGTTGGAGAAGACTCTTGAGAGTCCCTTGGACTGCAAGGAAATCCAACCAGTCCATTCTGAAGGAGATTAGTCCTGGGTGTTCTTTGGAAGGACTGATGCTAAAGCGTTACTCCAATACTTGGGCCACCTCATACGAAGAGTTGACTCATTGGAAAAGACTCTAATGCTGGGAGGGATTGGGGGCAGAAGGAGAATGGGACGACAGAGGATGAGATGGCTGGATGCCATCACTGATTCGATGGACATGAGTTTGGGTGAACCGCAGGAGATAGTGATGGACAGGGAGGCCTGGCGTGCTGCGATTCATGGGGTCGCAAAGAGTCGGACATGACTGAGCTACTGAACTGAACTGAATGGCTCAAGGGTATGTTTTTCCTTAAAGCGAAGTGAAGTCGCTCAGTTGTGTCAGACTCTTTGCGACTCTGTTTTTCCTTAAGCTCTGTACCAATGATTATCTAACAACAATGTATCCTGCTTGAGGACTTGTTTTTCCTTCTTAAGAACCTTCTGACTAATTCTGTCATCTTAAAATGTATATTGTGGGAGTGGGTCTGGTAAGACCTTTCTATTGTTAGTTCTCAGTTCAGCTCAGTTCAGTCTCTCAGTCTTGTCCGACTCTTTGTGACCCCAGGGACTGCAGCATGCCAGGCTTCACTGTTCATCACCAACTCCTGGAGCTTGCTCAAACTCATGTCCATCAAGTCAGTGATGCCATCCAACTGTCTCATCCTCTGTAGTCCCCTTCTCCTTGTGCCCTCAATCCCTCCCAGCATTAGGGTCTTTTCAAATGAGTCAGTTCTTCACATAAGGTGGCCAAAGAATTGGAGTTTCAGCTTCAACATCAGTCCTTCCAATGAATATTCAGGACTGATTTCCTTTAGGATGGACTGGTTTGATCTCCTTGCAGTCCAAGGGACTCTCAAGAGTCTCCTCCAACACCACAGTTCAGAAACATCAATTCTTTGGTGCTCAGCTTTCTTTATGGTCCAACTCTCACATCCATACCTGATTACTGGAAAAAACAGAGATTTGACTAGATGGACCTTTGTTGGCAAAGTGATGTCTCTGCTTTTTAATATGCTGTCTAGGTTGGTCATAGCTTTTCTTCCAAGGAGGAAGCATCTTTTAATTTCATGCCTGCAGTCACCATCTGCAGTGATTTTGGAGGTCCCCAAAATAAAGTCTACCTTTAAAATAATGAATTGAAAAGAGTTCTTTTTGTATTCTGGATAGATGTCATTTATCAGATACATGAATTGTGGATACTCTCTCCCTTTTTATGGGTTGTCTTTTTATTTTCTTGATGGTGTCATTTTAACCACAAACATTTTAAATTTCAATGAGTCCAATATTTCTAATATTTTCATCGGTTGCTTGTGATTTAGTGACATAGCTTAGAAATCATTGCTTTACCCAAAGTCACGAAGATTTACTCCTATGTTTTCTTCTCGGAGTTTTAGCTATTGTATTTAGGTCTATGTTCCACTTTGGGTTGTTTTTTGTATAGTGTTAAGTAGGAGTCCCAGTTTGTTGTTTTGCATATGGATATCCTCCCTAGATTCTTTTCCTAAGGTGTGGATACACTCTCCAATTTCTGGCATGTTCCTATACATTTTCCATTCATTCTAATATGTGAATAATCTTGACTGGGAGTAGAATCTTGGTTGCAATCTCACAGTGTCTGTGGCTGCTATTTAACTGTTTTTCAACTTCTATGGTGGCAGTAAAGAAATCTGTTGCCATTCTGATTATTTTTCCCTTACAGAGCTTGTGTTCTTCTTCTTCTTTTTTTTAATATTTTTAATTGAAGGATAATTGCTTTACAATATTGTGTTAGTTTCTTCCATATATCAGCATGGATCAGCCATAGGTATAAGTATGTCCCCTTCCTCTTGAACCTCCCTCCCACCTCACACCCCAACCCACCCTTTTAGGTTGTCACAGAGCACACGACTTGAGTTCCCTGCATCATATACAGCAAATTTCCACTGGCTATTTAATTTTACATGTGGCAGTGTTTCAATGCTATTCTCTCAATTTGTCCCACCGTCTCCTTCCTGCATTGTCTCTACAAGTCTGAGCTTACATTATTTTTATTTGAATGCTTTTGTCTTTACCCAAAGTTTGGAATATTACCAAGATGTTTCTTCATGTGTCTCTTTACTCTATAGTCCTGACAGAACTCAAAGAGTCTTATGTCTTATAACTCTTCTTTGCTTCTTCTGGAACACCCATGGTTCACATATTGGGTCTTCTGGATATATTCTCCATGGCTCTTAAGTTTTCCTTCATGATTTACATCTCTTCACATTTTTCCTTTGTGCTTTGAAATATTTCTTATAATTTGATCTTCCAGGCCACTAATTTGGGTCTCAACAATGACCACTCTCTATTTTGATTTCTTTCCTGAATCTCTTAGTTGAGATTTTTTTAGACTCCAGTAAGGCTATCTTGTTGTTGTGTGTTTTGTACTTGAGTCTCCATAAGTACTTGTTATTTTATATTTTATTTTATTTTTAATTTATCTTTTTAGGCCATGCTTTGTAGCATGTGGGATCTTATTTCCCCAACCAGGGATTGAGCACATGTCCCCTGCATTGAGAGAATGGAGTCTTAACCAACAGACCACCAGGGAAGTCCCCAGATACTCATTATTTTTATTTAAAAAGTGTTGACATTCTTCTTCAGCAGCTCTATTTCACTGTACATACATTCTGTGTCTTCTTATGGATATTTCCGTGTCAGCAGAAACTCACATTAGCCACATCTTCACTAGAGCCTGCTGTCCAAAGACCCCAGAAGCCATTAGAAGTGGGAGAGGTAGAGAGATTGAATGCGTGCCTGAGAGAGCAAAGGAGTTCAGATCATTATCTTCCAAGGACTCTTGCAACAGGTTATACCACTTCAGTTTCAATTTCTGATCTAATTCTCTGCCTTTTCCAGCAGAATGTGTCCTCTTAGGCCTGGGCCTGAATCCTATTTGTTTTTGCACACTTAACACTTGGCCCAGTGCATGGGGCGTAATGGACTTTCATTAGCTATACTTGAAATGCATGAATGCAAATATGAAACTCCAATGAATAATTTGATCAGGACTCAGGAAATTCATCTAGACTCTTGCATTGCCCACAGAGTCTTTGACTCTGATAATTTAAACAAAGGAGATTTTATTGGAATGATATTGAGATAGTCCAAGAATTGAGAAAACAGAGAACTAGGCCTGGAAACGGGCAGGAGGCAAGGCACCCCTTGAGGGCCAGGAAACTAGAAGTCAGGGTTAACCAAGCAGTAGAAACACTATGATCAGTGTTACATTCCTGAGGAAATGTCCCCCAGTCTTTTTTTTAAAAATTGCTCACTCAATATTTAAAGCCCTGGAGAGACTCTATCAGCTGTGCAGCTATACAACAAGCATGGCAGGAAGGATTTGATCTACTGGCTTCTGGAGTGGGAGCCAGGCATCTAGATTTCCCACCCCCAAAGGCTAACCCACAAAATAAAGGGTAATTCTGTTAAGGGACAGGAGTGTGCTAGGGAGGGGAGGGCATAGTGCTGGGTGACCACAAACAACACGTTTCCAAAAAAGGAGCATTCTAAAAGAGAGGTGTCTGATTTCCAAAGTGGTGCAAACGTTCCTTCTCTGGAGCCTGCCTTTTCTCCCTCCCGTGGCCCCTACTGCTAATGCGGAGTGAGGGAGGGGAGAGGTAAGGGTTAATGACATGTTATCAGACTCCTAATGGCCCCGCGTCTTCCAAGACCTGCTCTTCTGAAGTGGGACCTGTTCCCTTGGGAGCCAGGGGAATTCTCAAAACTGGTTTTATGGAGAGGCAGGTGGGCTCCTGGCGTCCTACAGTCAACTCATCTCTCATAAAAGCAGTGTAGGAGATGACATTTAGGTTTTTAGATTAAACAGGCTTTTGTGGGTTGGATTGAGATGTTAATACTGAACAGTGTTACTAGTTTCCAAAGGACCTTCCTTTTCCCCTCTCTTCTTTTCTCTACAAATGTTTATTGAATGTCAGTCATTGGAAACCAAAATAGCCCCTTTTTAAGCTCCAGTACTTTGACCACCCGATGTGAAGAGCTGACTCATTGGAAAAGACCCTGATGCTGGGAAAGATCGAAGACAAACGAAGAAGGTGGTGACAGAAGATGAGATGGTTAGATAGCATCACTTATTCAATAGACATGAATTTGAGCAGATTCTGGGAGATAGTAGAGGATGGGGAGCCTGGCGTGCTGCAGTACATGGGGTCAAAAAGAGTCAGACATGACTTAGCAGCTGAACAGCAACAACATGGAACTTACAGTCTAGTGGGAGAAAACAGATATGAAACAAAAAACCACACAACTAAGCACGTATTTGTAAACGTGTTCTGTACTATATATAATAAGTAGTGTCATGACAGAGATATATTTCAGATGGGGGAGATATGAAAAGGTCTCTTTGAGGAAGTGACACATTAACTGAAGACTCGAATGCCTTAGGCAAATTGCTTCATTCCTCGATTTCCATCTCGTGGCAAAAAGTTCTAAGTCTTGGAGTTCTCAACCCTGGGTAGTGTTCAGGTGTGTCATTTCGTTGTTGCGGTTGTCATCACAAAGATTCAGGGAGTATAACTGAAAGTTTGTGTACAGAAGCACCAATACTAAATGCTAATGATGGTTCTGCATAACAAAGAAGAGTCCTGCTTGAAATGCCAAAACGTCTTCATCTGAGAAGCCCATAGGCAGCCAACTGCATCAGGAGAGCTGCCCCTCAGTGTTTGTTGCTCTGGAAGTGAGGGGACGGAATCAGATTGGCACAGCTTGAGTCCCCTGTCCACTCCTGAACCAAGCACAGTGACTCAGAGTGGCAAGGGGTGGAACTACCAAGGCAAATAGTGGTGCTGAACTTCTGCTGGGCTGGCAGAGAAGCTGAAGACCATTACATGGGTGAGAAGGGCAGTGGTGCAAGGTGAGGCTGGATAGGGAGGCAGGGCCGATCACTCAGGGCCTTGTCCTCCTGAGTGCACTGGGAGACCACAGACAGGTTTTAAGCAAGGGATTAGGATGGCATAATTTGTGCCAAAATTCAGAGCATGTACACTAAGTTTAGTGGAGACGCGACTGAGCATGCACGCACATATGGGCTTCTTGCCTAGACTTTCCTCCGTGGAAGAAACACTGTATCTCCTCTGCCTCTCTTACCTTCTCCTTTCTTATATCTTTTTAATGAATAGATTCCATTGTCTTCTTTGCTAAGTCACTTCAGTTGTGTCCAACTCTGTGAGACCCCATAGACGGCAGCCCACCAGGCTCCCCCATCCCTGGGATTCTCCAGGCAAGAACACTGGAGTGGGTTGCCATTTCCTTCTCCAATGCATGAAAGTGAAAAGGGAAAGTGAAGTCGCTCAGTCATGTCTGACCCTTAGCGACCCCATGGACTGCAGCCTACCAGGCTCCTCTGTCCATGGGATTCTCCAGGCAAGAGTACTGGAGTGGGGTGCCATTGAGAGATAAAGGACAAAGGCAGAATTGTGCTCTGGGAAAGCACTATTCTTTCATAGGCCTCTATCAAGTATGGTTTTCTGATCTGCATCACATTTCAAAATTTGCTTTTTGCTCTGGAGATGAGAGTTGGAAATGAGCAAGTGTTCTTATCCCAGGAAGTCATTGGTTTAATCTGATTAACTACCTAGTGGAAAATCTCTCCATCCCAGCAATGCTTATGCTGTGATGGCCAAGTCCAGGGCATCGCCAAGATATCTTTGCAAATTTCATTAGCAGTGGCTATTTCCGTTTTCTTCTAGGTCATTAATGAGTTTGTTAAATGAGGTCAGTTCCAGCACCAGCCTCTGACATGCCCTAGTGGACCTTTTGCTTCCAACCACATGTACTTCCCGTTTATCCCTGATTACGTAGTATTTTCACCCTGCCAGCAATCCATTTAGATGACAGCATTCAAAAACAGGCCAATTTAATTGGAGCACAACTTTTATGGAAGTAGTTGTCAAATGCACTTCTGATGCCCACCTAATGTTACTGTACTCCTGTCACCTGCTCACTCTTCTGTTCTATCTCTTTTACACTTCTTCCTGTTGCTTTTTGCCAAACAAGTTTTTTCAATTGTAATAAAATGCACATAACATTAAATTTACTACCTTAGCCATTTTAAGTGTACAGTTCAGTAGTATTAAGTATATTCATACTCTTGTGCAAGTAATCCCCAGAACATTTTTATCTTGCAAAATTAAACTCTATACCCATTGAACAACCGCTCTCATTTTCTCTTCCTCTAAGCCCCTGGAACACTCTACTTTCTTTTTTTACAAATTTGGTTACTCTGGATACCCTGTGTGAGTAGAATCATAGAGTATTTATCTTTTTGTGACTTACTTATTTCACTTAGCATAATGTCCTCAAGGTTCATTCACATTGAAGCATGTGTCAGAATTTCTTTCCCTTTAAGACTAAATAATATTCCATTATATATATATATATATATATATATATATATATATGTATACTCCATTATATATATCTACATATATATCTACACTAAATTTTGATTATCGATACATCTGTTAATGGACAATTGGGTTGCTTCTACCTTTCAGTTATTGTGAATATTGCAGGGTGTACATTTCTTTTGATTCTTTTATTTATATACCCAGAAGTGAAATTGCAGAATCATATGGAAATTCTATTTTTAATAGAATTTGTTTGAGAGACTGTTATACTATTTTCCACAGTGGGTCACCATTTAACATTCCTAACAGTGCACCAAATTTTCAGTTTCTCTATATCTTTCCCAGCATTTGTTACTCCTATCTTTTTGGTTGTACCCAACCTAATGTGTATACAGTGATACTTCATGGTGGTTTTGGTCTTCCCAGTAGCTCAGATGGTGAAGAATCTGCCTGCAGTGCTGGAGACTTGGGTTCGATGCTAAGTTGGGAAGGTCTCCTGGAGGATGGCGTGGCAACCCAGTCCAGTATTCTTGCCTGGAGAATCCCCATGGACAGAGGAGCCTGGTGGAATACAGTCCATGGGGTCACAGTCAGACACGACTGAGTGACTAAGCACACACAGCACAGCCCTGGTGGTTCTGGTCTGCATTTCTATAATGAGTAGTGATGCTGAGCATCTTTTCATAGCTTGGTAGCCGTTTGTATATCTTCTTTGAAGAAATATCTATTTAAGTTCTTTGCTCATTTTTCAGTCAGGTTTTTTGTGTTGTCATAGGAGTTCTTTATATATTCTAGATATTAATCTTTTTAATCAGATATGACTTGCATTTCCCTTATTCCATAAGCCACTTTTTCATTCTGTTGATTGTGTTTTTCGATGCACAGAAGTTTTAAATTCTGACTTAATCTCCTAATGAGTTTTGTGATTTTAGAAATTACCATTTTTTCCTGTAGAAATTACCATTCTGTGTATTTGCCACACTTTTTTTTCTCTGTTATCCAATTCTGATACTTCACCTTCTTTAGGGTTAGCAATTCTGAATCATAACTGTTGGCATCAATTTCCACAATATGAAAGAAATCTTAGTAATGGCTTGGAATAAGAAAAATAAGATGGGATAGGTAGTTTGTTGCTTCATTTGGAAAAATTAAGAAGTGACCGGGGTGAGTGAAGATTAATAATGATCTTTAACACTGTGTAGCATTCTATGGCCAATTGTGTCTTTTTTCCAATGATCCTGCATAAAAGACATTGTAATTCCCACTTTACAGGTGAGAAAACTGAGATGAAAGAGAGGTATCTTGTTCAGTTTCACAAATGCTACAAACATTCTTCTGTTCTGTGCAAAACCTCCAAGGAGATGTTTGGAAACCCTTCTGAAAAGAAGTGAATAACCTCTTACCTCATTCCTCCCATTTGAGCCTGCCCTGTGCTACAACACTGAGACTTGCTCACCTATCAGATGCAGGCATTGTGCTGTAAACTTCACATGCCTTAGTTCATGGATCCACCTTACTGTGCAAGGCAGTCTGAGGCTCAGAGAAGTTAAAGAATTTTGCTCAAAATCACACTTCCAAAAAGTGGTAGAGAAAGAATTTGTACCCAAGCCAGTCTGATTCCAGAGCTGCTTTATCCCAAGTTTAGATCATGAAAGAGAACTTGAGTCAGAACATACTCTGCTTAGACTATCCTTATTATAAAGTACTTCAAAAGACCCTTTATTGATCAAATTATTTTGCTTAAACTTTCAGTCCCCTTTCATTTGCTGTTTGTTATAGAAAGGAGATATAGTCTCAGATCTCTGCTCTGCAATGAACTAGCTGTGAAACCGTAGATAAGTAGCGGACTCCTCCTGGCCTTGATTTTTTTTTTAATTCTTTTTTTTTTAAAACTTTACAATATGGTATTGGTTTTGCCGTATATCAACACGAATCCGCCACAGGTATACACGTGTTCCCCATCCTGAACCCTCCTCCCTCCTGCCTCCCCGTACCATCCCTCTGAGTCGTCCCAGTGCACCAGCCATCTGAAAACTATCATTATATCACGTACTTCATGTGGTTGGCTTGAGTAGTAAATGAAATAATATATGCACAAATGCTTAGCAGATAGCCTAGCCTACAGTAAGCACCCAGTAAATTTTAGCTATTTGTATTAATTTTATAAATTTAAAAATAAATTTTATGAATTTTTAAACAAATTTGACCCATATGGTATATCAGTTCAGTTCAGTTCAGTCGCTCAGTCATGTCCGACCCCTTGCAACCCCATGAATTGCAGCACGCCAGGCCTCCCTGTCCATCACCAACTCCCGGAGTTCACTCAGACTCACGCCCATTGAGTCAGTGATGCCATCCAGCCATCTCATCCTCTGTCGTCCCCTTCTCCTCCTGCCCCCAATCTCTCCCAGCATCAGAGTCTTTTCCAGTGAGTCAACTCTTCACATGAGGTGGCCAAAGTACTGGAGTTTCAGCTATAGCATCATTCCTTCAAAGAAATTCCAGGGCTGATCTTCAGAATGGACTGGTTGGATCTCCTTGCAGTCCAAGGGACTCTCAAGAGTCTTCTCCAACACCACAGTTCAAAAGCATCAATTCTTCGGTGCTCAGCCTTCTTCACAGTCCAACTCTCACATCCATACATGACCACTGGAAAAACCATAGCCTTGACTAGACGGACCTTTGTTGGCAAAGCAATGTCTCTGCTTTTGAATATGCTATCTAGGTTGGTCATAACTTTCCTTCCAAGGAATAAGCATCTTTTAATTTCATGGCTGCAGTCACCATCTGCAGTGATTTTGGAGCCCCCCAAAATAAAGTCTGACACTGTTTCCCCATCTATTTCCCATGAAGTGATGGGACCGGATGCCATGATCTTCGTTTTCTGAATGTTGAGCTTTCAGCCAACTTTTTCACTCTCCACTTAGCATATACTATATGTCCTTATCTTAGTCCTTCATGATTTTTCCTTGTTAAACAGAGTACATAAAAGGAGGCTTACAGTGAAATCTTTTGCTGGAAAAGTTAACCACAGGTAGCTTCTGTGTCAGGACTTGATATTGCTGTAAATTACTAAAAAACCTAAGCAACATTATAGACACACAGTACTTATTCTCTCACATAAAAGCAATCCAGAAGTAGGAAATTCAGAACTGGTATGGCAGCACCATGAAGTCATTCAGACACAGGTTCTATCTTTTTGGTTTCACTATCTCTAGACCATAGTCTTTAACTTCACAGTAACCTAATGGTTCAATGTGGTTGCAGAAGCTCAGCCATCATGCCCATATTTAAGAAAGCAGGAGGAAAAACAGAAGAATAGACAAGGCACAGCTTTCAGTTCTAAGGAGTCTTTCTGGGAATCTCATATAACACTCTCATTTATATATCACTGGCCAGTCTTTAATCAGTACTGGCTTACTGGCTTTATGTAGCAGCAAGACAGGCTTGGAAATGTCATCTTTTAATTGGTTTCATTTCCACCCTTATTAGAATCTGGTTACTAAGAAATAAGAGGAAAGGGTTACTGGGATGGTAATTTGCAGTCTCTGCCTCAGAGGCAAAAACTGGTGTGGATTGAGGTTTTAGAGCAACTGTATCTAGGGTTGCTCCTGAGGCTGGAGAGAGTCTGGGGAAAGGACAGACTCAGGGATCTCTGTTTATGTGTATAAGATATTGGAGTGGCATAGAAAGTTTATTTTGCTAAAACTGTTCTACTGCCTACAGTAATTCTACAAAACACTATTAGAAAGCAAGGATGACACCAGTCCATTCAGAATAAGACTGAAGGCAGGAATATTACATAAAGGAATAGAGAGAGGATATACCAGGATATCTGAGGTAACAAAAACTTACCTATGTGCGTGTCCCTATAGCAAATTAGAGAAGCAATCACCTTGAGTTGCTGCATTGTGCTGTGGAAGCTGTGTAAAGAAAGGTGAAGTCTCTTTCTCTTATTCATGTGGCTGTATCCATATTTGATGCTGGATCTGAACTCATGTTAGTTATTTTGGGTTTAACTTCATGTGTGCAGAACCAATTAAATGTTTTAACCAATGATTCCACTGGCCTTTCAAGTCTTATTTTGGGTAAGCAAATGTTTTGGTTTTTCAGAGGTATTCAAATTTCCTGTTCCAGCAGATTCACGGGGACCGCTCTGCTTGTCAGATCATGTGTTCTGATTTCTGGTACTCTGTGCTCTGCCAAAGGACTGATTCACTCTTGCCCACATGTTCCTCAGGCCTAGTGTATCAGTAGATATTTGATAAATGTTTGTTGACAGTAATTGCTACTAATTATGCATGCAATTGAGTTTTAAAATGGACAGGCCCTCACTTTAGAACTGTCTTCAGAATCTGTGTGGTAAGATCACGTAATAATGAGGTCAGGGTTTTTTTCCTTCAGTGGCTAAATTATTTTTGAAGGATGCAATATTGAGCCTTCAGATGTTGAAGTCCATTCCAAAGAAAACAGGACTTGGAGGAGGACCCAGGAGAGGGAAACCCGCAATGAGAACTTGCTTGACAAAAAGCTTGTCCTCATGCTAGGACTGGCCTTCCCATCCTCTTGATGGATTGCTCCTCATGGGGGCCCAGGTGCTGCTACCAGAATGATCTGAGGCTATGACCTTCCTCCTCTCCATCAGGGTGCCTCTCTCTTAAGCCCAGTGAACACATTTTCCCTCTCTCAGTTCAGAGTCTTGACCCTGCAAAAGAAACCTCTGCCTGGGCCCTCTCCATGAAGATACTCCTTTTTGCATCCCTACCGCATTGGTGGCCTACTCCCTATTTCTTTGGAGTGTTCCCTTTCTGACATCTTTCTCAGTAGCTACCAGACCTCTGGGCTTCCTTTGTTACCATATACAAAGGTATCTTCCCCTCCTGCCACCAGATCCCCAGAAAAGAGGTTAGGCTCTTATTGCCTGACCTCAGAGAGACATTGGAAGCCCCAATTTCCTCAACCTTCTCCTCCTGCCACCAGACCCCCAGAAAGGAGGTTAGGCTCTTATTGCCTGACCTCAGAGAAAAATTGGAAGCCCCAATTTCCAGTGGGCTTCCTCCCACTGGAAGCCCCAGTGTGAACTGTTGTAAATACTTTCCCATGAAATCACCTTGCAAAGACCTACAAATCTTTGGAGCACTCTGAGCCCACATGGATCTCTAGTCCTTATTCTTTGGGGAAAGCTGCACTCTCCCTTTAACATATTTTTGAAACCCACAGGGTTCAGAAGTTGAGGATTGCTTGTGTTTCTGGGACACCATGTTATTAGGAAGACGAGAGTAGAAAAGGGATTAGGAAAAGAGTCCTTTTCCTGTGGGCGTGACTTGGTAGCTTAATTCTAAAGCCTTTGTGGTGTAAGGCAGTGCTTCAAAACCTGACTACAGGTCAGAATCACCTGGGAAGCTTGTTAAAAGTGTGGCCTCTTGGCTCTCACCCTAGGATACTCTGATTCAGAGACACTGATATGCAGACCAGACAGCTGTACTTTTGACAAGTTCCTTAGGTGGTCCTGAGGCAGTCACTGGTTAGGGGATACACACAGAGAGAGCAGCTTCGCATGGATAGAGGGGCGCACACCCATCGTGACTCTGGATGGCGCCGAGTGCTGGCTCCCTCTGCACTTGCAGAGTGTGCTTGGCTCCTCAATGGGAAACTGGAGGCCTTGGGGAGGCCAGACTTCCAAGCTAATCTAGGTTATGCAGGGAATGAGACCATCCCCAAAGGACAGAATAGATCAAAAAGGGGTAAACTAGAACCGAAAGGAGGAAGAAGTTTTGCTAGAGCACTTGGGAAAATGGAACTGGGGATCTTTGTGGAGCTGTGGGAGGATTTTAGGAGGAAAGATGGGTGAAAAGGAGTTTCTGCTGTGTGTTTTTCCATGTGATATGAGGACCTCAGGCCTGCAGAGAGGGAGAACTTATAACTGTGATAAATTGTTATAATTTTTATTAAGTGTTTAAAGATGTGGTCATTATTTATAGAGCAACTCTAAAAGTTATGCCAACATAAACCTTCTTAACAGATAGAGCACAAAGTATAAAATGCCTGTGCTAAAATTTTCCTAAGGGTCCCCTGGTTCAGATTGCTTATTTTACTAATGAGGAAACTAGGGATATACTTTATTCTGTCTACTGCTGAGTCACAGCCTGTAGGTGAGTGTATCTAAGAAAGATTTGAGGTAGGAGACTGGTAAATGATAGTCTTGAGTATTTTTTTCCAGAATGGTGTTGATAAACTGCTGCTCAAATATATTTCCTTTCCTTCCTTGACCGCCTGGTTTTATTTGACCACATAGCTACAAGTCAAGTGAAATAAGGAAAGGCAAAAAATGTATAGACATAACATATGTCTATACATGGACAAAGGATATGTGTATAAGTTAGGATGCATTTAAAGGCAAAGTGACATGATGCCTTACAATGGCTTAAGCAATAAAGATGTAAAACTATCCTTATAGCAAGAAATCTAGAGATAGAGGAGTCCAGATTTGATGCGTAGGCTCCATTTGTCATTGGAAACCCAGGTGTTTTTTTTTTTTTTTTCCTATTCTGCCAACCTCAGTATGTTGGGTTTTTTGTCCATAGGCTGACAAGCCTAAAATACTTGTTTCAATGTTTAGAACTAGTCTGTGTGCTTGGTTGCTCAGTCGTGTTTGACTCTGCAACCCCATGGACTGGCCCACCACGGTCTTCTGTCCATGGGGATTCTTCAGGCAAGAATACTGGAGTGGGCTGCCTTGCCCTCCTCCAGGAGCATCAGGTTTTATACATATTCAAAAAAGGAGAAATATAGAGGACTCTCAATTTATTTATTTATCATGGACCAAAACTTTCCCCAGACACCTCTGACAGAATTTTGCTGGGTCTCATGACTGGATCTGTGTCACATGTCCACTAATTTCCAGTAAAGAAAAAAGAAATTGTTCTGCATGGCCCAAACCAATCATAATTCCCCTCCTAGGTCTGAAGAAGGATCCTTCTTTGAGATGTTGCTTCTTTGACAATACAAAATACTGTAAACTACAGACAAGGATAACATAGTTATTGGGAAAGGAAAAGAGGTATATTCCCTATTACACATCATGAGATTCGTAGATCTTGAATTTTTTTTTTTTTGGAATAAGACTTTGTAAGGTTACTTTCTAGATAGAATAGTACTTACACTAGAGTTTTTTTTTTTTTAATTAATTTATTTTAATTGGAGAATAGTTGCTTTACAATATTGTGTTGCTTTCATCATACATCAATATGAATCAGTCACAGGTATACATGTGTACCACCCATCGTGAACCCCCTCCCATCTCCTCCCCCACGTTATCCCTCTGGGTTGTCTCAGAGCACCAGCTTTCAGTGCCTTGCTTCATGCTTTGCACTGGTCATCTGTTTTACATATGGTAATGTACATGCTTCAATGGTATTCTCTCAAATTATCCCACACTCACCTTCTCCTGATGAGTCCAACAGTCTGTTCTTTACATCTCTGTCTCCTTTGCTGCCCTGCATGTAAGATCATTGGTACTATCTCTAAATCCCATATATATGCGTTAATATACAGTATTTGTCTTTCTCTCTCTGACTTACTTCACTCTGTATAATAGGTTCCAGGTTCATCCACCTCTTTAGAACTGACTCAAATGAGTTCCTTTTTATAGCTGAGTAATATTCCATCATGTATACATACCATAATTTCCTTATTCATTCATCTGCTGATGGACATCTAGGTTGCTTCCATGTTCTAGCTATTGTAAATAGTGTTGCAGTGAACACTGGGGTACATGTATCTCTCTCAGTTTGGTTTTCCCTGAGGTGTATGCCCAGTAGTGGGATTGTTGGGTCATATGGAAGTTCTAGGGCTTCCCTGGTAGCTCAGCCAGTAAAGAATTTGCCTGCAAGGCAGGAAACCCCGGTTCAATTCCTGGGTTAGGAAGATCTCCTGGAGAAGGGATAGGCTACCCACTTGGGCTTCCCTGGTGGCTCAGATGGTAAAGAATCCTCCTGCAATGAGGGAGACCTGGGTTCAATCCTTGACTTGGGAAGATCCCCTGGAAGAGGGGATGGCCACCCACTCCAGTATTCTTGCCTGAAGACTTCCTTGGACAGGGAAAGCTGGCATGCTAGAGTCCATGGGGTCACAAAGAGTTGGACACAACTGAGCAACTAAGCACACACACATGGCAGTTCAATTTCCAGTTTTTGAAGGAGTTTCCACAATGTTCTCCCTAGTGACTGTACCGGTTTGCATCCCCACCAATAGTGTAAGAGGGTTCCCTTTACTCCACACCCTCTACAGCATTTATTGTTTGTAGACTTTTTGATGATGGCCATTCTGACCAGTGTGAGATGATACCTCATGTGTTGATTTGCATTTCTCTAATAATGAATGATGTTGAGCATATTTTCATGTGTTTATTAGCCATCTGTATATCTTCCTTGGAGAAATGTCTCTTTAGTTCCTTTGCCCACCCTTTGGGTTGTTCATTTTTCTGGTATTGAGCTGCTTGTATATTTTGGAGATTAATTCTTTGTCAGTTGTTTCACTTGCTATTGTTTTCTCCCATTCTGAGGCCTGTCTTTTCACATTGCTTATAGTTTCCTTCGATGTGAAAAAGCTTTTAAGTTTAATTAGGTCCATTTGTTTATTTTTGGTTTTATTTCCATTACTCTGGGAGGTGGGACATAGAGGATCTTGCTGTGATTTATGTCAGAGAGTGTTCTGCTTATGTGTTCCTCTAAGAGTTTTACAGTTTCTGGTCTTACTTTTAGGTCTTTAATCCATTTTGAGTTTATTTTTGCAAGTGGTGTTAGAAAGTGTTCTAGTTTCATTTTTTTTTTTTTTTTTTACACATAGTTGACCAGTTTTCCCAACATGATTTGTTGAAGAGACTGGAGTCAGAAATCTGAGATTTAAATCTTGGCACTAGCACATATAAGCTGTCATTTAGTTTTCTCATCTGTAAATTAGGGATAGTAATACTACATATTTCATAGTTTTGGGGGATTGTTATTATTATTTTGCAAATAAAGACTTGGTAATATTGTATAGTTCTTAAGTACTTGAAACACTGTCAAGCACCTAGGAAGTTCTCAATACTCTTTGGTGGCTTTTATTTTGGAAACGTTGGTTCTATACATTTAAGTTATGTTTGAGTGAAAGTCACTCAGTTTTGTCCAACTCTTTGTGACCCCATGGACTATACAGTCCATGAATTCTCCAGGCCAGAATACTGGAGTGGATAACCTTTCTCTTTTATATGGGATCTTCCCAACCCAGGGATCTAATCTAGGTATCCCACATTGCAGGCAGATTATTTAGCATCTGAGCCACCAGGGAAGCCCAAGAATACTGGAGTGGGTAGTCTATCCCTTCTCCAGCAGATCTTCCTGACCCAGGAATCAAGCCAGGGTCTCCTATATTGTAGGTGGATTCTTAATCAGCTGAGTTTGGCCTCATTCAAATCAAAATTGTATAATACTCTTCCCTATTCCCTAAGCCTGTGGCTGTATTTTTCTAAATGTAAAACAATATCTAGTATGGATGTGTCCTCTTATTGGGTGGGGTGAGAGTAGGGCTTCTCTTTTTTAGCCCAGGAAGTTTAGGCAGGATTTTGCTGATGCATCTTTCTGATTTTCAGATCCCAGATATGCAGATGACCACCCTTGTGGCAGAAAGCAAAGAACTAAAGAGCCTCTTGATGAAAGTAAAAGAGGAGAGTGAAAAGGCTGGCTTTTTCAACATTCAGGAAACCAAAATCATGGCATCTGGTCCCATCACTTCACGGCAAATAGATGGGGAAACACTGGAAAGTGATAGACTTTATTTTCCTGGGCTCCAAAATGACGGCAGATGGTGACTGAAGCCATGAAATTAAAAGACGCTTGGTCCTTGGAAGAAAAGCTATGACCAACCTAGACAGAATATTAAAAAGCAGTGATGTTACTTTGCCAACAAAGGTCCACAGAGTCAAAGTACAGTTTTCCAGTAGTCATGTATGGATGTGAGAGTTGGACCATAAAGAAAGCTGAGTGCCAAAGAATTGATGTTTTTGAACTGTAGTGTTGGAGAAGACTCTTGAGATTCCCTTGGACTGCAAGGAGATCCAACCAGTTCATCCTAAAGGAGATCAGTCCTGGGTGTTCATTGGAAGGACTGATGTTGAAGCTGAAGCTCCAATACTTTGGCCACCTGATGTGAAGAGCTGACTCATTGGAAAAGACCCTGATGTTGGGAAGGGTTGAAGGCAGGAGGAGAAGGGGACAACAGAGGATGAGATTGTTGGACAGCATCACCGGCTCAATGGACATGGGTTTGAGCAAGCTCTGGGAGTTGGTGATGGACAGGGAAGCCTGGCCTGCTGCAGTCCACAGGGTCACAGTCAGACACAACTGAGCTACTGAACTGAACTGAGCTAGAGTGAATCCTATTTAAAAAGCTTACTCATTAAAAAAAAAAAGCGTACTCAGGCCTAGAATCCATTTATTTGATTTCAAATTGGATGTTTGCCTCTCAGGTCCAAACCAAAACAGCAATGCAATTTACCTTATCTACATTGTATTTCCGGCTGCCAGGGTGAGATCTGGCAGCACCACAGCTCCCAGGAGGCCAGGACACACAGTGCAGTGAGCTTTCTTTCCTAGGCCCAGGAAACTGAGCAGGTCTGGAAAATTTGTAAACTTTCAGAGGACTAGCAGATCATTGCCTCCATTAAGTTAGAATATTGATGGGAGGGTGTATTTACCCAGAATCCAATCACCACTGTTGTATTTGTGTCTGACAGGAAGTGGAGCTGGTGTCAGAGGAAGGGCTATAGTCACTCTCGTTGTTTACAAGACAGCAGTTGGGAAGATCTGTTCAAGGTCCTTTTGCCCATGGTGCCATTTACAATCTTTGGCATAATTGACTGGATTTTACTGCTACTCTTCTGTTTATTCCTGAGAGTCTCCCTGAGAATTCTATAAATAACCAAGATGTCCCTTGTAAGGGACTCAGTGCTAGGAATTGATGGTCTGAAGGTAGATGCTTCCTGCACTGGGGGCTTCAGATGATAATGAGCAAATATCTGGCTTCCTACTGGTGGGAAAAGGAACACTTGCCTCTCCTCACATATAGATTCCCACAGGAACTCTGCTGTGTCTTACATACAGGTGTTTTTACTGACCTTGAGAAAGGTCAGAAAACTGGTAAACTTGGGTGTTGGGTGATCATCTTAGAAAACAGAAAAATTCAGTAAATACATTAAAATTTTTTCCTGTATATTCTTCCTTGATTTCTCCTCTTTTTAGTTTTAATTTTTCTACTATTTATCTTTTTCCTTTCTGTTAAGATCAGTTCAGTTGCATAGTCATGTTCAACTCTTTGTGACCCCATGGATTGCAGCACATCAGGCTTCCCTGTCCATCACCAACTCCTGGAGCTTGCTCAAACTCATGTCCATCGAGTCAGTGATGCCACCCAACCATCTCATCCTCTGTCGTCCCTTTCTCCTTCTGCCTTCAATCTTTCCCAGCATCAGGGTCTTTTCCAATGAGTCTCAGTTCTTCACATCAGGTGGCCAAAGTATTGGAGTTTCAGCTTCAACATCAGTCCTTCCAATGTATATTCAGGAATGATTTCCTTTAGGATGAACTGGTTGGATCTCTTCACAGTCCAAGGGACTCTCAAGAGTCTCCTCCAACACCACAGTTTGGTGCTCAGCTTTCTTTATAGTCCAACTCTCACATCCATTCACGACTACTGGAAAAACTATGGCTTTGACTAGATGGACCTTTGTGGACAAAGTAATGTCTCTGCTTTTTTATACGCTGTCAAGTTGGTCATAGCTTTTCTTCCAAGGAGCAAGCGTCTTTTAATTTCATGGGTGAAATCAACATCTGCAGTGATTTTGGAGCCCCCCAAAATAAAGTCTCTCACTGTTTCCATTGTTTCCCCATCTATTTGCTTTGAAGTGATGGTACCATGACCTTAGTTTTCTGAATGTTGAGTTTTAAGCCAATTTTTTCACTTCCTCTTTCACTTTCATCAAGAGGCTCTTTAATTCCTCACTTTATGCCATAAGGGTGGTGTCATCTGCATACCTGAGGTTATTGATATTTCTCCCAGCAATCTTGATTCCAGCTTGTGCTTCATCCAGCCCAGCATTTCTTATGATGTACTCTGCATATAAGTTAAATAAGCAGGGTGACAATATACAGCCTTGACGTACTCCTTTTCCTATTTGGAACCAGTCTGCTGTTCCATGTCCAGCTCTAACTGTTGCTTCTTGACCCGCATACAGATTTCTCAAGAGGCAGGTCAGGTGGCCTGGTATTCCTATCTCTTGAAGAATTTTCCATGGTTTGTTGTGATCTATACAGTCAAAGGCTTTGGTGTAGCCAATGAAGCAGAAGTAAATGTTTTTCTGCTAGTTAGGAAAATAGAAATTATATTTGTGCCCTTTTGGGGGGTATTCATGAAAGACGGCTGTGGCCTTGTCTTGCTATGATACTGTTTCATTTATGTCCTCTGATCACAGAACCTTGCATATGCCATAACCCCCAGAAACAACTTGTGATAACTTTTCTCAGTTTCCTTTCAAGGGTAGTTAAACCTTGGTTCAAGAAGTGACCTCAGTTCTGGTTGCTCTGATTCACATGATGAACTTTACCTTTTAGGAGCTGACACGGGGTCACCTCTGCCTTCTTCTGGCCCTGCTCCAATAGGTGTGCTTTAAGTTTCCTTCATCACCTCAAATTTCTTTTCTATATCTGGCACAAATAAATGTTCTTCTTCTCCACCTCCCCTTTCCCTTTTCTACCTCTTTCTTTTTCTTTCTCATTCTGTTCTTGCTGCATGTTGATGACCAAAAATATAGTCTTCCAGTGTCATCCTTACTGAAAGTCGTTGACTTGTAATAGAAGACATAAGTCACAGCCCATCACTCACATCAGTAAACAGACTGCCAGCCTGCTAGGTAAGATGACAGGGCAAGCCATCAGATACTGGTTCACTTTATCAGATACAGTGGTCTCAAACTTGAATTCCCTCACAATCCAGATGCGCAGAGTGGGGGACTTATTGAAAAGCACTCACCCCAGCTAAAGCTGCTACTCAGCATCAGCTGATTATTGCAATGAAGGAAAAAACAAACAAATAAGCACTGTATGGTGGAAATATCCAATTTTCATATTTTTAACATTTAGAGAAACTATGTGGACTCTGAATGGAAATCCCCTGAATTCTGAAAGCTGCCCGTTGATTCTCTGTAAACAGATGAGAACGCATGTGGTGGTCGGTGTGGACCGGGTGCCCCTGATGTGCCCCAGCTGATGTGTGTGCTGTGCCTTCATCTACTGTGGTCACATCTGGACTCCCAAGCTGTATGGTGCTTGCCTTATACAACTAACTGACATTTTCCATCCTGTATGGTCTTTATGAAAGAAGGACAGTATAACTTGTGAATCACAAATAAAAAATCATGGGCTCTTCTGTTTGCACTGTTTGCAAGCATTTATGTGCTGTCTAGTGTATGGAGCACTGTCAAGGGAGAGGAAGCATATTCAGTATGAAACCTGGCCATTGAGCGTCAAGCTCATGGTTAGACAGCTCTGGGTTTAAATGCTGGCTCCTCTATTTTCTAGACATTTGACCTTGGGCAAATTACTTAACCTGTCTAAATCTCATCTATGGTAGGTGGAAAACAATGCCTCCTTCCCATGGCCCCGCTGTGGGTTACCTGAGATGCTCTGCACAGGGCAGAGTGCCCGGCATAAATGAAGTTTCAGTGGTGGCAGCTGTTATTATTAGTAGTTCATTTCCATGCTTCTAAAGTACTGGACTCATTTGTGGCAAAATAAACCTGAGCTAATAAAAAGATGATTATAATCTGTATGTATCCCACTTGGTGTGAATTTTTACAAGTTTCACTGAAAAAATATTAATGTGTTTGATTACAGGTGCTACCCCAGAACCTCTATTATTTTTCTAAAATTTGAAAAGTTTTGAATTCTACAATGCATTTGATTTTACAGGTTTCAGATAAAAGTCAAAGACTCTGTAGTTGCAATGACATATCAACAAAATGGAGAATGACACAATAAAAACTGAACACATAACCCATAATATTGCTAGAAGGTGACAGAGTAATATAAATGACTAGAGCTAGGAGAGTGGGGAGGTAAATTTGGGAGAGCTTCTTGAAGGGAGTGGTCTTTTGAGCCTGATCCCAGGAGAAATGAAGGAATTGCATTTGGTGATGAGGTGGCAAGTTCCAGGGAGAATGCATAAGATTGTTGAGTGTCTTTCAAAGGTCCCTAGCAATCCAAACTGCTTTCAGGTCTGTGCATTGTCATGGAGAGTACACAATCACCTTTAGAAAGATGCAGCTGGGCAACTGACAGGGAAAAAAGTTGCTGGTAGGGAGGAGTATAAAGAATGGGATGAGAGGACCCACTTTATGATGAAGCGCTGTTGGAGAGAAAGCATATTTTGAATGGCCCCTGAGAAGCCCTTTGCCTCTCTAGGCTGAGGACCTAGTTTTGCACTGACAGCTCTCTTTGTATGACTTCTGCATATGGCAGCAAGCTATTGCTGCCTTTAAGGAAACTCTCCTGGAGCTGGGACCATGGCAAGCCAACATTTCTAAATTGCACATCCCAAATCATCCCCCACTTGGCTTGTCTTTTTTAATGACCCAAAGATGATGCTGAGGAGATGATCTGGCTGAGCAAGGGAGTGATGAAACTTGGTTATGTTTCAGAAAAAGCACTCTTCCACTGTGTGGGTTGGAGATGGGCAGTACGAGACACAGAAAAAAATACATAAGTCTTGTTCATCACTCTCTTCCCAGCACTTAGGACAGGGCCTGACACATGCTTGTTCAACTAATTTAGTAACAAACTTAATGCCCATCTTGGCACAGTCTCCTCCTCAGCCTGGAAACTAGAACACCTGATGACCCCCTGAAAAGTGGCCTAGGCCAGCACTTCCTTCGTTCTGTGGGAACAGCAATGGTTGGAAGACAAGGAGTCTCTTCAATAATGTTTTGTAACAGGAACAACTGAACTACTCACATGCTACTTCTGTTGTCTACAACTGTAAGAAGAGGACTAAGAGGAACCTCAGGGAACAGAAAAACACTCAGCACCTCCTGGAACACACAATGTGAGGGGTCAGCTTCTACTACTGGTAGCAGCTCTGGTCTCTGAGTCTAGTACAGAATCCCTAGGTCTCTCTAGTGAGATGATACTTTTGTTTTTCTCAAAGTCTTCTACTTCCTGAAAGGGACTGTGATTCCAAGCACATGTACTGATGACATGAGTTGTATATGGATTGAGAGGTTGAATCTGAGGGTTGGACAGGATGCAGTAAAGGCACATTGTGAAGGAGCCCAGGGAGAATTCTGTAGACTTTGGAGAGGGAGGGGCAGAGTCACTTGTCTACTTAGAAGTGGTAATTTGCTGACTGGAAATCACTGGTTTGGAAGGCATATTAAATTATTCTGGTTTATCTATTGTGTATCTGAACTTCACATCTTCAGGACTGGGGATCACAATTCTTTCCAATTCCATGTATGTTAGTGAGGACTGCTTTCCTGCCATGTTAGGCATATGACTGCCCAGCTGCTCTACATTTCCATCTCTTTGTCTTGATCTTGGACTTCTAGCCTCCAAAATGATGAGAAATAAATGTTTATTTATTTTACAAGCCCTCAGTCTGTGAAATTCTGTTATATCAGCCCAAATTGACTAAGACACTCTGACTCCTAATTCTTGGCCTCTTGGATCTATGGATGTTCCTACTTCACAGAATTTGTTTGAAGACCCCTTTAGAATCATTGTCTGAGCCTTTTCTGATAGACTGAAGGTCACAGGAATCCTGGCCTGGGGGGCCAAGAGTTAGTGAATAACTGTCCTGGTTTTTGCAGAACCGAGTGGTTTCCTGAGGCTTTGGATCCTCAGTGCTAATACTGGGAGTGTCCTAGATAATTAGGATGGTCAGTCATTCTACTGACAGGACATGTGCAGAACCATAATGTTCCTGCTCCAAGAAATGGCCCAGGGTAACTGAAGAAATTATTCTGGGGAATTATAATCACTGGAGCAAAGGGAGATTACCAGGCTAAATTGAGTTTCCCCAGGATCTCATGTTTTTTGTTTTCCTGAATGTAGAGTGGAAGGTAAGAAAGCTGAAATGATTATTGACACAGCTGTGATCCTCACAATTGCCCTCTCTTTTCATTTCTCTACACAGATTCCTAAAGTCTAGTCTCTTAAATGACCATATATAATCCAGAGATATCCAAGTCTAGGCTATCGACTCATTTATTTCTAGCGGTACTTGAGACAATGAAGTTCTAACACAATCAGCAAATCTGGGCTGTCCCTTAGGAGGAAATGGCCTAGGACTTGACCTGTTTCACCAAGTTCGGCCAAGATCAATTATTCCTTCTTGGGATTGATTCCATGCTTTGCCTGGGGGAGAAATCTGCTGTAATTGCTGGAGAAGCATTTATGCCATTCTTTCTTTCTTTGGGGCCGGAAAGAGTAACTAAATAGTGGAAGGAAGAATAACATGTATATAGGCCTGATATGTGCTGGAGTTAGCTTGTACTGGCTCAAAAGAGCAAATTTGTAAATTTCCAGGAGACTTGAGAGCCTATTGTTAAAAATTAAATCCAACAGTTAGTAAAACTACATCATGCACATTTATAATTATGTTACCTTAAAACAAAGGTATCTTCAAGTTAGGCTTCAGCAAATACTTAAAACTCATCACTTCCTAATCATTTTCCTATTATGTATATTCTCAAGATTATATATATTTATCATATCTGTATGGAAGCCTATGCCTGTATTCAGACAAAGCCTTCTAATTCTTTTCATTAGAATGTCCCTGTGTACCTCTTCCCAAATCTGTCTTTGCTGGTGTCAGGTTGGTAGCTGAAATCAGCCATGATGGAGACACCAGAATGCCTGACAGATCACCTCCTGCCTTCTGAGAATCAGTTATGAAACATATGCCAGTGTGCCTCTTAGTAAAGTTGTCATTCACTGAAGGCTTGCTATGTGCTAGGCATAATTCCAAGAAGGTTGTAAATATCTATTATTCATTCAGCCAATACTGAGTCATTGCCTACAGTATACCAGGTTCCATTATTATTAGTAGTAGTATTTACTGAATACCTACTGTGTGCCTAGCACTCTTCTAAGTGTAATAATACAAGAAGGGAGGCTCTATTTTTATTTTTTTTAATATATATTTTTTACTGAATTATGGAGAAGGCAATGACACCCCACTCCAGCACTCTTGCCTGGAAAATCCCATGGATGGAGGAGCCTGGGAGGCTGCAGTACATGGGGTCGCTAAGAGTCGGACATGACTGAATGATTCCACTTTCACTTTTCACCTTCATGCATTGAAGAAGGGAATGGCAACCCACTCCAGTGTTCTTGCCTGGAGAATCCCAGGGATGGGGGAGCCTGATGGGCTGCCATCTATGGGGTCGCACAGAGTTGGACACGACTGACTGAAGTATAGTTGACTTACAATGTTTCAAGTGCACAGCAAGGTGATTCAGTTGTACATATACACATATATAATTTTTGAAATTATTTTCCATTATAGGTTATACAAGATATTGACTGTAGTTCCCCATGCTATACAATAGACCTTTGCTGCTTGTTTCATATTTATTTTTTTAATTAGAAATATAGAATTCTATTTATACTAAATCAAACAAGTAGAATCAAAATAAATTTTATAAATTTTTTAGTTGGCCAAAAATTCATAACTTTTCTAAAATACACATACTATGCATATTATTTGAGATTGCATCCAGGTACTGCATTTCAGACTCTTTTGTTGACCATGATGTCAACAAATCCATTTCTTCTAAGGGATTCCTGCCCACAGTAGTAGATATAATGATCTCTGTTCATTTCCAAGGCAAACCATTCAATATCACAGTAATCCAAGTCTAGCCCCAACCAGTAACAGTGAAGAAGCTGAAGTTGAACAGTTCTATGAAGACCTACAAGACCTTTTAGAACTAACACCCAAAAAGATGTCCTTTTCATTATAGGGGACTGGAATGCAAAAGTAGGAAGTCAAGAAACACCTGGGGTAACAGGCAAATTTGGCCTTGGAATATGGAATGAAGCAGGGGAAAGGCTAATAGAGTTTTGCCAAGAGAACACACTGGTCATAGCAAACACCCTCTTCCAACAACACAAGAGAAGACTCTACACATGGACATCACCAGATGGTCAACACCAAAATCAGATTGATTATATTCTTTGCAGCCAAAGATGGAGAAGCTCTATACACTCAGCAAAAACAAGACCGGGAGCTGACTGGCTCAGATCATGAACTCCTTATTGCCAAATTCAGACTTAAATTGAAGAAAGTAGGGAAAACCACTAGACCATTCAGGTATGACCTAAATCAAATCCCTTATGATTATACAGTGGAAGTGAGAAATTGATATAAGGGACTAGATCTGATAGAGTGCGTGATGAACTATGGAGGGAGGTTCATGACATTATACATGAGACAGGGATCAAGACCTTCCCCATGGAAAAGAAATGCAAAAATGGCTGTCTGAGGAGGCCTTACAAATAGCTGTGAAAAGAAGAGAAGTGAAAAGCAAAGGAGAAAAGGAAAGATATAAGCATCTGAATGCAGAGTTCCAAAGAATAGCAAGAAGAGATAAGAAAGCCTTCCTCAGTGATCAATGCAAAGAAATATAGGAAAACAACAGAATGGGAAAGACTAGAGATCTCTTCAAGAAAATTAGAGATACCAAGGGAACATTTCATGCAAAGATGGGCTCGATAAAGGACAGAAATGGTATGGACCTAACAGAAGCAGAAGATATTAAGAAGAGATGGAAAGAATACACAGAAGAACTATAACAAAAAGATCTTCATGACCCAGATAATCACGATGGTGTGATCACTCACCTACAGCCGGACATCCTAGAATGTGAAGTCAGGTGGGCCTTAGAAAGCATCACTATGAACAAAGCTAGTGGAGGTGATGGAATTCGAGTTGAGCTATTTCAAATCCTAAAAGATGATGCTGTGAAAGTGCTGCACTCAATATGCCAGCAAATTTGAAAAACTCGGCAGTGGCCACAGGACTGGAACAGGTCAGTTTTCATTCAAATCCCAAAGAAAAGCAATGCCAAAGAATGCTCAAACTACCACACAACTGCACTCATCTCACACACTAGTAAAGTAATGCTCAAAATTCTCCAAGCCAGGCTTTAGCAATACGTGAACCATGAACTACCAGATGTTCAAGCTGGCTTTAGAAAAGACAGAGGAACCAGAAATCAAATTGCCAACATCCGCTGGATCATGGAAAAAGCAAGAGAGTTCCAGAAGAACATCTATTTCTGTTTTATTGACTATGCCATAGCCTTTGACTGTGTGGATCACAATAAACTGTGGAAAATTCTGAAAGAGGATGAGAATACCAGACCACCTGACCTGCCTTTTGAGAAACCTGTATGCAGGTCAGGAAGCAACAGTTAGAAGTGGACATGGAACAACAGACTGGTTCCAAATAGGAAACGGAATACATCAAGGCTGTATATTGTCACCCTGTTTATTTAACTTCTATGCAGAGTACCTCATGAGAAATGCTGGGCTGGAAGAAGCACAAGCTGGAATCAAGATTGCCGGGAGAAATATCAATAACCTCAAATATGCAGATGACCCCACCCTTATGGCAGAAAGTGAAGAGGAGCTAAAAAGCCTCTTGATGAAAGTGAAAGAGGAGAGTGCAAAAGTTGGCTTAAAGCTCAACATTCAGAAAACGAAGATCATGGCATCTGGTCCCATCACTTCATGGGAAATAGATGGGGAAACAGTGGAAATAGTGTCAGACTTTATCTTTTTGGGCTCCAAAATCACTGCAGATGGTGATTGCAGCCATGAAATTAAAAGACGCTTACTCCTTGGAAGGAAAGTTATGACCAACCTAGTTAGCATATTCAAAAGCAGAGATATTACCTTGCCAACAAAGGTCCGTCTAGTCAAGGCTATGGTTTTGCTAGTGGTCATGTATGGATGTTGATTCAGACTGTGAAGAAAGCTGAGCACTGAAGAATTGATGCTTTTGAACTGTGGCATTGGAGAAGACTCTTGAGAGTCCCTTGGACTGGAAAGAGATCCAACCAGTCCATCCTAAAGGAGATCAGTCCTGGTGTTCATTGGAAGGGCTGATGCTGAAGCTGAAACTCCAATACTTTGGCCACCTTATGCGAAGAGTTGACTCATTGGAAAAGACCCTGATGCTGGGAGGGATTGGGGGCAAGAGGTGAAGGGGACAACAGAGGATGAGATGGCTGGATGGCATCACTGACTCGATGGACATGAGTTTGGGTAAACTTCAGAAGTTGGTGATGGACAGGGAGGCCTGGCATGCTGTGATTCATGGGGTTGCAAAGAGTCAGACACTACTGAGTGACTGAACTGAACTGAATTGAACCTTCCATGTAAATAGGTTCATAAGTATATTTTTCTAGGTTCTATATATATGAGTTAATATATGATATTTGTTTTTCTCTAACTCAACTTCACTCTGTACAACAGGTTCTAGGTTCATCTATCTCACTACAATTGACTCACATTCATTCCTTTTTATGGCTGAGTAATATTCTATTATATAAATGTGCTATATATTCTCTATTCATTCACTTGTCAATGAATATCTAGCTTGCTTCCACATCCTTTCTGTTGTAAATAGTGCTACAATGAACATTAGGGTACTTGTGTCTTTTAGATTTGTGGTTTTCTCAGAGTATGCCCAGTAGTGGGATTGCTGGGTCACATGGTAGTTTTAGGGACTTCCCAGGTGGCACTAATGATAAAGAACCTGCCTGCCAATGCAGGAGACATAAGAGACACAGGTTCGATCCCTGGGTCAGGAAGATTATTATTGTCCTCATTTTAAAGATGGGAAAGCTGAGGAACTGAGAAGTTGAGTAATTGTCCCAGGTTCACACAGCTAGCTATTTGCAGTCCATATTGAAACCTCAGAAACCTGGTTCTGGAGCTGTTGCTCTTAACCGCTAAGCCCTCCTGCCTCTTGTTGCCTCCAAGTTAGTCACTTAGCCATGTCCGACACTTTGTGACCCAATGGACTGTAGCCTACCAGGCTCACCCATGGAATTCTCCAGGCAAGAATTCTGGAGTGGGTTGCCATTTCCTTCTCCAGGGGATCTTCCTGACCTAGGGTCAAACCCAGGTCTCCCACACTGTGGGCGGACTCTTTATCGACTAAGTCACCAGGGAAGATTATTGCCTTGTTGCCTCTAGGCCAACCAAAGTAAACAAGCAAAGTTCCTGACATCATGGAACTTACATTCTGGTTGATAGGGAGATAGATATTAAATAATAAACAAGTAAGAGTAACAAGTAAACTGTACAAATAAAAAGTAAGAATAATAGAAAACAATGAAGGAGGGAGTGTTCATTTCTTCATTTATCTTACTTTTACTCTAATACTATCTCATTTTCAGTTCAGTTCAGTTCAGTCACTCAGTCGTGTTTGACTCTTTGCTACCCCATGTATTGCAACATGCCAGGCTTCCCTGTCCATCACCAACTCCTGGGAGTTTACTCAAACTCTTGTCCATTGAGTTGGTGATGCCATCCAACCATCTCATCATCTGTGGTCCCCTTCTCCTCCTGCCTTCAATCTTTCCCAGTCTTCAAGTGAGTCAGCTCATCAGGTGGCCAAAGTATTGGAGTTTCAGCTTCAGCATCAGTCCTTCCAATGAATATTCAGGACTGATTTCTTGGATCTCCTTGCAGTCCTAGGGACTCTCAAGAGTCTTCTCTAACACCACAGTTCAAAAACATCAGTTCTTTGGTATTCAGCTTTCTTTATAGGCCAACACTCACATCCATACATGACTACTGGAAAAACCATAGCTTTGACTAGACGGGCCTTTGTTTGCAAAGTAATGTCTCTGCTTTTTAATATGTTGTCTAGGTTGGTCATAGCTTTTCTTCCAAGGAATAAGAGTCTTTTAATTTCATGGCTTCAGTCACCATTTGCAGTGATTTTTGAACCCAAGAAAATAAAGTCTCTCACTGTTTCCATTGTTTCCCCATCTATTTGCCATGAAGTGATGGGGCCAGATGCCATGATCCTAGTTTTCTGAATGTTGAGTTTTAAGCCAACTTTTTCATTCCTCACTTTCATCAAGAGGCTCTTTAGTTCTTTTGCTTTCTGCCAAAAGGTTGGTGTCATCTGCATATCTGAGGTTACTGATATTTCTCCCAGCAATCTTGATTCCAGCTTGTGCTTCATCTAGTCCAGCATTTCGCATGACGTACTCTACAGATAAGTTAAATAAGCAGGGTGACAATATATAGCCTTCACATACTTCTTTACCAATTTGGAACCAGTCTGTTGTTCCATGTCCAGTTCTAGCTGTTGTTTCTTGATCTGCATATAGATATCTCAAGAGGCAGGTCAGGTGGTCTGGTATTCCCATCTCTTTAAGAATTTTTCACAGTTTGTTGTGATCCACACAGTCAAAGTCAAAGTAGTCAATGAAACAGAAATAGATGCTTTTCTGTAACTATCTCACTTCTTCGATGGTCTAATGGATGTTGGCAATTTGATCTCTTCTTTCTCTGCCTTTTCTAAATCCAGCTTGAACATTTGGAAGTTTATGGTTCATGTACTGTTGAAGCCTGGCTTGAAAAATTTTGAGCATCACTTTGCTAGCATATGAGATGAGTGCAATTGTGTGGTAGTTTGAGCATTCTTTGGCATTGCCTTTCTTTGGGATTGAAATGAAAACTAACCTTTTCCAGTCCTGTGGCCACTGCTGAGTTTTCCAAATTTGCTGGTATATTGAGTGCAGGACTTTCACAGCATCATCTTTGAAGACTTGAAATAGCTCAGCTGGAATTCCATCACCTCCACCAGGTTTGTTCATAGTGATGCTTTCTTAGGCCCACTTGACTTCACATTCTAGGATGTCTGGCTCTAGGTGAGTGATCACACCATCGTGATTATCTGGGTAGTGAAGATCTTTTTGTTATAGTTCTTCCGTGTATTCTTGCCACCTCTTCTTAATATCTTCTGCTTCTGTTAGGTCCATACTATTTCTGTCCTTTATTGTGCCCATCTTTGCATGAAATGTTCCCTTGGTATCTCTAATTTTCTTGAAGAGATCTCTAGTCTTTCTCATTCTATTATTTCCCTCTATTTCTCTGCATTGATCACTGAGGAAGGCTTTCTTATCTCTCCTTGCTATTCTTTGGAACTCTGCATTCAGATGCTTATATCTTTCCTTTTCTCCTTTGCCTTTCGCTTCTCTTCTTTTCAAGGCAAGAATACTGAAGTGGTTTGCCATTTCCTTCTCCAGTGGATCACATTTTGTCAGAACTCTCCACCATGACCCATCCATCTTGGGTGGCTACACAGCATGGCCCATAGTTTCACTGAGTTAGACAAGGCTGTGGTCCGTGTGATCAGATTGGTTAGTTTTTTATGATTGTGATTTTCAGTCTGTCTGCCCTCTGATGGAGAAGGATAAGAGGCTTATGGAATCTTCCTGATGGGAGAGACTGACTGAAGGGGAAACTGGGGCTTGTTCTGATGGGCAGGGCCATGCTCAGTAAGTCTTTAATCCAATTTTTTGTTGATAGGCGGGACTGTGTTCCCTCCCTGTTATTTGACTTGAGGCCAAACTATGGTGGAGCTAATGAAGATAAGGCGAGCTCCAGTATTCTTGCCTGGAAAATTCCATGGATGGAGTAGCCTGGTGGGCTACAGTCCATGGGGTCGCAAAGAGTTGGACACGACTGAGCAAGTTCACTTCACTTCCTTCAAAAGGTTCCATGTATGCACTGCTACACTCAGGGCCCCCAACCCTGTAGCAGGCCACCACCAATGCATGCCTCTGCCAGAGACTCCTGGACCCTCACGGGCAAGTCTGCGTCAGTCTCTTGTGGGGTCACTGCTCCTTTCTCCTGGGTCCTAGTGCATACAAGGTTCTGTTTGTGCCCTCCCAGAGGCTGTTTTCCCAGTCCCGTATAAGTTCTGGCAGTTCTGTGGTGGGGTCAATGGCGACCTCCTCCAAGAGGGCTTATGCCATACCCAGGTCTACTGCACCCAGACCCCCTGCCCCCGCAGCAGTCCACTGCTGACCTGTACCTCCTCAGGAGGTATTCAAACACAGTTCTGTCTCAGTCTCTGTAGGGTCTCTGATTCCTTATGGGCACAAGGTATGTTTGAGCCTTCTGAGCATCTCTGATGGGCATGGGGTTTGATTCTAAACGTGGTTTCACCCTTCCTACCATCTTGCTGGGGCTTCTCCTTTGCCCTTGGGTGTGGGGTATCTCCTCATTATTTTACAGATGAGGAAACTGAGGATCAAAGTGGTTAAAACTATAAATAAGGATGAGTTTGTGCTAAGTCACTTCAGTTGTGTCCTATTCTTTGTGACATTATAGACTGGAGCCTCCCAGGCTTCTCTGTCCGTGGGATTCTCCAGGCAATAATGCCAGAGTAGGTTGACACGTCCTCCTCCAGAGGATCTTCCCAACCTGTGATTGAACCTGTGTCTTTTGGGTCTTTTCCATTGGCAGGTGGGTTCTTTACCACTAGTGCCACCTGGGAAGCCAACATCTAAGGATGTTAGTCATTCATCCATGTCCAACTCTTTGCAATCCCGTGGACTGTAGCCCATCCGGCTCCTCTGTCCATGGGATTCTCCAGTCAAGTATACTGGGGTGGGTTGCCATTTCCTCCTTCAGGGGAACTTCCCAACCCAGGGACTGAACCCGAGTCTGCATTGCAGGCAGATTCTTTATCATCAGCTATAAAGTGGTGGATCTGGGATTCATACCTATAGCAGTTTAGTACCCAAGTCTGTGCATATTTCCTGTATAAGCTTTCCTCCTTCTGCTTCTTGAGGCTCCCAGGTTACCAGGCCCTTAATTCAAGCCTGAGTTTCCTGTGCAAACTCAACTCAGCTATAATCTGCCCTATGTCCATCCTCCTTTATTCCTCTGTCCTCCAAAGCCACATGAGGGGATAAATCAGTGTTGAGTTCATAGTGATCCTGAAAGCTGGCAGTGCCAGGGGCCCCTGAGAAGCCTGCATGGATGAATGCAACATCTGCTATGTGGAATCAGCCACATGGTTCTTCTCCATGTTGGTCACCAAGGGGGCTTTGTCTGTGAAAACAGGCTTATTGTGGCTAATATACATTGCAAGTACAAAGGCCGGGGATGGACAGAGTTTCACTGGATTCCATTAGCACTTGTAACAAGCGCAGAGAATAGGCATTGTAGGGACTTGTTGGAAGTGCTCTTTCAAGCACCCCCCATTGCCCCACCGAAAATACTATATTTAATGTCAATTAGTTTGACCTTTAATTTTGGTGGCATTTACTAATTCTATGAAAACTATCATTTCTCACTTCCCCTGAAGCGTAATAGAAAATCAAACTATTAGTTAGACGTAGCACAGTTTATGCAAAGGGGAAAGTCTCTCTCAAATGTTTCCCCCACAAACTGAAAAAAGATATAGAACAACTTCTATTATTTTGGTTAATTTAAATTTCTAACACAAGGAGAATTGAAAATGGTATTCTAACCATAGTTCAAAGCACCAGTTTGATGTCTTTGGGAAGCCAAGAGAAGCCAGATCTCTCAAAGTGGGCCTGATTCTTGGGTTGGAGAAAAGCATACTTGTTCCAAAGTTTTCAGGGTCCCCAATCATTCAGTGACAGATAACTACTGAGTGTATTCGTTTTTCATTGCTGTCATAACAAATTATCACAAACTTAGCAGCTTAAAATAACACCCATTTATTATTTCACAGTTCAAGGAAGCTCAACTGGATTCTCTACTCAAGGGTTCACAGTGCCAAAATCAAGGTTTTGTTGGCTGGGCTCTTATGGAAGACTCCGAGGGGGAATCTGTTTCCAGGCTTACTCAGACCATTTGCAGAATTTAGTTTCTCAGTATTCTTCCTGACTCTTAGACGGAAGTTGCTCTCATTTCTAGAGACCACCTGTGTTCCCTGATTCTTGGATATCTGTTCCCACATGCTCATCACAGCATCACTCACAATAGCCAACATACAGAAACAACCTAGGTGTCTGTCAACAGATAAGTGGATAAACAGACAGGAGATATACACACACACACACAGACACACACAATGAAATGTTACTCAGCCATGTAAAAAAATCTTGCCATTTTTAACAATATGGATGGATCTAGAGTGTGTTATACTCAGTGAAATAAGCCACACAATAAAGAAATATGTGATGATCTCATTTACATGCTGTTGTTGTTTAGTTACTAAGTCATGTCCAATTCTTTGCAAACTTTTGCCAAGCTCCTCTGTCCATGGGATGTCCCAGGAAAGAATACTGAAGTGGGTTGCCATTCCCTTCTCCAGGGTATCTTCCCCACTCAGGGATCAAACCCATATCTCCTGCATTGCAGGCAGATTCTTTACCGCTGAGCCAGGAAGCAGGCAGATTCTTTACTGTTGAGCCAGGAAGCCCCATTTACAGCTTTTTAAAAAGTTGAATTCATAGTAACAGAGAGTAGAAGAATGGCTACCAGGGCCTGGGGGGAGGGTGGGAGAAATGGGGAGATGTTGGTCAAAGAATACAAACTTCAAGTTATAAGATGAATGAGTTCTAGGCATCTAATGCATAGTATCGTGATTATAGTTAACAACACTGAATTAAATACTTGAAGTTGTTAAGAGAGTATATCTTCAATGTTCCTATCACAAAAATGCAGTGGTAAGTATATGACATGATGAAGGTGTTAGCTACCGCTAAGGCGGTGATTATTTTGCAAGGTATAACAAATCAACACATTGTGCACCTTCAGTTCAGTTCAGTTCAGTCGCTCAGTCGTGTCCGACTCTTTGCGACTCCATGAATCACAGCACATTAGGCCTCCCTGTCCATCACCAACTCCTGGAGTTCACTCAGACTCATGTCCATCGAGTCAGTGATGCCATCCAGCCATCTCATCCTCTGTCGTCCCCTTCTCCTCCTGCCCCCAATCCCTCCCACCATCAGGGTCTTTTCCAATGAGTCAACTCTTCACATGAGGTGGCCAAAGTACTGGAGTTTCAGCTTTAGCATCATTCCTTCCAAAGAAATCCCAGGGCTGATCTCCTTCAGAATGGACTGGTTGGATCTTCTTGCAGTCAAAGGGACTCTCAAGTGTCTTCTCCAACACCACAGTTCAAAAGCATCAATTCTTCGGCGCTCAGCCATCTTCACAGTCCAACTCTCATATCCATACATGACTACTGGGAAAACCATAGCCTTGACTAGACGGACCTTTGTTAGCAAAGTAATGTCTCTGCTTTTGAATATGCTATCTAGGTTGGTCATAACTTTTCTTCCAAGGAGTAAGCACCTTAAACTTACACAAATTTTTGTGTCAGTTATATCTCAGTAAAACTGGGGGAAAGCCAATAATGGCAGGTCAAGAGTCTTTCTCACATTTCAAATTTTGTGATCTTTCTGCCAAATCTCTTCTGCTTCTAGCTGGAGGAAGTTCTCTGTTTTTAAGTGCTCATGTGATTAGATTGGGTCTAGTTGAATAATCAGGCTAACCTCCCTATAATAGGGTTTGTATCCTTAATTACACCTGCAAAGTCCCTTTTGCTGAACATTGTAACATATTCACAGGTTTTGGGGATTAGGATGCGGACATCTTTGGGGGTGCACTTTATTTGTCATACAAGGTATCCCCTTGACTTCTGTGGGACTCAGATACCTGGCTTAGAGGATCCTGGAGACAATGCAGTGAAGGTGCTTTGGGAGCTGACTGTACCATACAGCTTTGAGGCTTGAGGCCTCAGAGGTGCAAATAAACAGATGTGTAACTAGAAATCAAGTTCACTTATTTGTGTGAAAATATATATTTCCAATTATGATTTTCTGCCCCTTAATTTTATGATAGCTCCAGTAAGAACATTCATGCATTCATTTGCACAAGCACTTCCTTGAGCACTTACTATGTGCTTGGTTCAATTCCAATTTTGGAGAATATGGCAGTACAGACAGATAAAAATTCCTGCACTCAGGAAAACTATGTTCCAGTATTGAAGAGCACAAAATAAACCCAGTAAATAATTTATATGAGGTACTAGAAGGTAAAAAAATTATAAAGAAAAAAGAAAGTAAGAGAGAGGGATGGGGGGAGCAGTCTAGTGAGATGAGGGTAGGTTCCAGATTTAAATAAGGGTGGTTGGGTACAGCCTCACTGGAAAGGTGACATTTGAGCAGATACCTGCAGGAGCATGTAGAAGAAGTGTAGAAGAAAATGCCAAAGGGGTTTAGAAATGTGGGAATTGTGTGTGTGTTCTTACACAGTTTGTGTTTTTTTTTTTTTTTTTGAGTTACGAAGCCAAATGAGTTCTCTGTAGGAGTAAATGTAGACACAGGACATAAGAGAGCTTGGGAATGCATCCTGGAGCATTCCACTGTTAGAGGTCAAGAAAATGAGGAGGAACAAGCAAGGGATATGAAAGTGAGCAGCTGGTGAGGCACGGGGGTGATAAGATGAGGATAATGTTCTAAGAAAGAGCTTTGAGGTGAAGGGCTTGTTTATCTCTGTCAAATTTACAGATGTGTCACGTAAGATGAGGATGAACAGTTGACCGAGTTAACAGTTTGGAGGTCCCTGGTTCCTGTGTCTTGGGAACAACATCCTGATTGGAGAACCTCAGTGGAAAATGAGAGGAGAGGACTCAGAGAAAGCAATGAGTAGCATAGACCACTTGGAAGTTCTGAAGAGGGGCAAAAAAGTGGGGAAATATCTGGCAGGGCATGTGGGGTCAAGAGATTAAAAAAACAAAACAGATGGCATGCTTGTATGCTGGTGAGGATGAGGAAGTAGAGAGGGATAAAACAGATGACATAGGAGAGAGAAGGGTCATTTCCTTGAGTGAGTGGGTGTGGAGTCTTAAGAAGGGATTGGCCTTGAATACAGGACAGACAACATGTTCTTGGTAACAGGAGGCAAGGCAGAACATACTGGCACAGATACAGGTAGGTGTATCTGTATATAGATGTGCTCTTCTGGTGGCTTCTGTTTTCTCTAGGAAATAGGAAGATCAGTGGGGAGGGGGAGGGAAGGGAAAGAGATGAAAGGAATGACCCTCTCTTGGTATAGCCATTGGTGAATAGCAGGGATTGATTGGCCTTGAATATAGGACAGACTCACTTCTGTGATAAATCTAAGGACTTGAGTTTCTGCTCCAGTTTCTGGTCAGCAAATATATGTTAATATATATATATACATTATATATGTATATATATATATATTTGCATGCTGGACCATCATATATATATATATGTGTGTATATATATATATATATATATATATATATATATATATATATATATCTTTGGGGCTTCCCTGGTGGCTCAGCTGGTAAAGAATCCACTTGCAATGTGGGAGACCTAGGTTCAATCCCTGGGTTGGGAAGATCCCTGGATGAGAGCATGGCAACCCACTGCAGTATTCTTGCCTGGAGAATTCCCAGGGACAGAGGAGCCTGGTAGGCTACAGTCCATGGGGTTGCAAAGACTTGGACATGACTGAGCAACTCAGCACAGCATATAGCATGTTTAGCATTTATTTGTTGTTAGGAAACTTCCTAAGTGACAGCTTCCAAGCTCTTTACTTGCTGCACCAGAAACTGGAAGTCCCTATTACTTTGTCATGTAATCTCCACCACAGTGCTGCAACATAGATATGGCTAACTCAGTTTCAAAGATAAATAAAAATGTGAGAAAAGTTAAGGGACCTGTGTAAGCCACACCACTTGAAATGGCAGAACTGGAATCAAACTCAGATCTTACACCTCTAGGGTGACCATTATCCTTCCACAGTGCCGACTGTCTCTGCTCATACAAAGCATCATAGGTTTATACTTCATTTGGCCAGATTTGTTCTGGTGCTTACCTTGAAGCTCTTTAAATTAAAACTTGAGTATTTTGACTGGGTTTTGCAAATTTGTGGGTCTTCTGGGGAAATCCATGTTTTCATCATACAGTAGTTTATTACCTAATTTCTTTTTAACCTATGATTTTGCTTCTCCTTGGGGAAAGAAGAAGAGTGAAAAGTGAAATATTCTCATTTTATTACTTGATATTAGCTCAAGTAAAATGATTTAGGATGGCATAATTTGAAAGGAAGAGCCAAAAGGTAGTTGTAGGAGTACATGTGATTGCTGTTAATTTGTGCAGAAATGAAAAGTGGACTTATAGTCATCAGGCCAGAGTTTCAGTTGAGTCCTGGCTCTGCCCTCAATCTGCAAAGGAATCTGAGTCTCAGTTTCCTCATCTATAAGTAACTACTTTCTTATATTTGCATCATGATTGAATTAAAAATACCTATCAGCAGTTATTGAATATCTTTGTGTTATTGAATAGAAAGGAATAATATAAAAGATATATAATGATAGTTGTCTTGATGGGGGTGTTTGTGGAGACTGGAGAACTGTGTGCTTCAGGAGATAGGTTACACACCATCAGATCTTGTATTGGAATCACTTCTGCCCTGCAAAATCAGTTGAGACATTGGCTCAAAATCAGTTGATCTGCTTTGGTTCCTAAATTCCAAGTTTTTTGTTTAATTTCCTCATGTCCTTGCCTACTGCTCAGCTGACTGCATCTTTCTGTTGGTCAGTAGTCTATCTAATCCATTTAGTTACAAAAAACCCCCTCTAGTTTCATTTAGTACAGCATCTTTCAGTAGAGTTTACCATTTTCCACCTATAGACCCATTTTGACTCAAATGCTCAGGTATCCTTTTCCCTATTAATTCCATGATTCACCTCATTTGTACTTCCTTTACCTTTAAAGAAAGCCAACACCAAAAGAGTGTCTTCCCAACACCTCAGTGGTAACCAATATAAAATAAGTAATGCTTATAATTGAAGTAAAAGGCAAAGGAGAAAAGGAAAGATATACACTTCTGAATGCAGAGTTCCAAAGAATAGCAAGGAGAGATAAGAAAGCCTTCCTAAGTGAAAAAATGCAAAGAAATAGAGGAAAACAACAGAATGGGAAAGACTAGAGAGCTCTTCAAGAAAATTAGAGATACCAAGGGAACATTTCATGCAAAGATGGGCATAATAAAGGACAGAAATGGTATGGACCTAACCGAAGCAGAAGATATTTAGAATAAGTGGCAAGAATACACAGAAAAATTATGCAGAAAATATCTCAATGACCCAGATAACCATGATGGTGCGATCAATCACCTAGAGCCAGATATCTTGGAGTGCGAAGTCAAGTGGGCCTTAAGAAGGATCACTGTGAACAAAGTAGTGGAGATGAAGGAATTCCAGCTGAGCTATTAAAAATCCTCAAAGATGATGCTGTGAAAGTGCTCCATTTAATATGCTAGCAAATCTGGAACACTCAGCAGTGGCCACAAGACTGGAAAAGGTCAGTTTTCATTGCAGTACCAAAGAAGGGCAATGGCAAAGAATTTTCAAACTACCACATAACTGCACTGATTTCACAAGCTAGCAAAGTAATGGTCAAAATTCTCCAAGCCAGGCTTCAACAGTATGTGAACCAAGAACTTCCAGATGTTCAAGCTGGATTTAGAAAAGGCAGAGGAACCAGAGATCAAATTGCCAACATCTATTGGATCATAGAAAAAGCAAGAGAGTTCCAGAAAAACATCTACTTCTCCTTCATTGACTACACTAAAGACTTTGTCTGTGTGGGTCACAACAAACTGTGGAAAATTCTTAAAGAGATGGGAATATCAGACCACCTTACCTACCTCCTGAGAAACCTGCATGCATGTCAAGAAGCAACAGTTAGAACCAAACATGGAACAATGGATTGGTCCAAAATTGGGAAAGGAGTATGTCATGGCTATATATTGTCACCCTGCTTATTTAACTTATATGCAGAGTACATCATGAGAAATGGAAGAATGGATGAAGCACAAGCTGGAATCAAGACTGATGGGAGAAATATCAATAACCTCAGATATGCAGATGGCACCACCCTTATGGCAGAAAGTTAAGAAGAACTAAAGAGCCTCTTGATGAGAATTGTTTTAAAACTCAACATTCAGAAAACTAAGATCATGGTATCTGGTCCCATCACTTCATGGCAAATAGATGTAGAAACAGTGGAAACAGTGGCTGACTTTATTTTTCTGGGCTCCAAAATCACTGCAGATGGTAATTGCAGCCATGAAATTAAAAGATGCTTACTCCTTGTAAGAAAAGCTACGACAAACCTAGATAGCATATTAAAAAGCAGAGATATTACTTTGACAACAAATGTCCATTTAGTCAAATCTATGATTTTTCCAATAGTCAGGTATGGATGTGAGAGTTGGACCATAAAGAAGGCCGAATGCTTTTGAGATTAATGCTTTTGAACTGTGGTGTTGGAGAAGCCTCTTGGGAGTCTCTTGGCCTGCAAGGAGATCAAACCAGCCAATCAATTCTGAATATTCTAAAGGAAATTCTAAAGGAATATTCTAAAGGAAATCAATTCTGAATATTCATTGGAAGAACTGATGCTGCAAGCTGAAGCTCCATTACTTTGGCCACCTGATGTGAAGAGCTGACTCATTAGAAAAGACCCTGATGCTGGGAAAGATTGAGGATAGGAGGAGAAGGGAATGACAGAGGACAAGATGGTTGGATGGCATCACTGACTCAATGGACAACAGTTTGAGTAAGCTCCAGGAGTTGGTGAAGGACAGGGAACCCTGGCGTGCTGCAGTCCATGAGGTTGCAAAGAGTTGGACATGACTGAGTGACTGAACAACAACAGTCACCCTCCCACTCACATCCAAAAGTGGACACAAGGTAGTCTGCATAAATTGTGCTTGGCAGAGTTGAGTGCATTTGTCATTCTGAATCTTGCTCTGTTCAGGTTCAGCTCAGGAATAGAATGTTGGAGTATGCAATGAGTTGCCTCAAGAATGTGGCGGATGAGGTCATCATCCAAGAGACAAACCAGGAAGACTCAGCAAACAGTGGATACACTTGGCCAGGTCAGGTGGAGTCTACTCTGAGAAGAGCTTTGTAAACATGCTGCTGATGGAAACTTAGGAAATATTCAAGTGCAGCTGAGGATATGACCTCAGGCTTGGATTTCACCACAGGAAATATTTAATAATCCTTTGGAAGAGTGGTTTGCAAAATGATCAGGCTGCATTGGATCTGGGAATAAGGAATTGGGCTGTCAAATCTCATCAAAACCAACCTTGCAGCCATGACAATGTGGGTCCTCAGAAAGGTTTTATTTTGATACAGATTCCCCATAGCCCAACAAGAGCATTCTCTCACTTGAAAACCTCTCATTTGGGGGTGATTTTTCCCCAGGAAATACTTTTCAATATTCTCTAGTATCCAGTGTTCTGGAAGAGTGTATTTTGACCTGAGAAAGAGTAGAGCATATTCTTGGCACATTTCCTCTTAAACTTCCTAAGTTCCTGACCCCTCCATTTGAACTGTTGGAGTGCCATGGTCAGAAAGAAACAACAAAACCTTTAGAAAGGAATGAATAAAGGGTGATGGGGGTGGGTACAAAAGTGATACAAAGAATGCAGCCAAAAATAAATAAATCTTTAAAAGAAAAGGTACACATTTCCCCTCTCTAGTTTTGGAGACAGGAAGTCTGAAATCAGTTTCACTGGGTCAACATCAAGGTGCCAAGAGGGTGGTTCATTCTGGAGACTCTAGAATAGAATCCATTTCTTTGCCTTTTCTAGCCTCTGGAGGCCACTTGCACTTCTTGACTAATGACCTCTTCCTTGAGTCAATCTTACCTCTGGCTTTTGTTGCACATCTCCTTATTCTTCTTTCGTAGTCAAATCTTCTCTGCCTTTCTTTTATAAGAAGTCTTGTGATGACATTTAAGGTTCACCTCATCTAGAATAATCTCCCCATTTCAAGATCCTTAACTCGGTCACATCCACAAAGTCCTCCTTCTTATTTTTTTTTGCTATATAAGGTAACATGGTAAAAGATGCCAGGAATTACAACCTGGATATCATTGGGAGTCATTATAAAGTCTACTACAATTATAGAATGAGGAAAAGAGCATTAGGACTGGGCCTTGAGGAATGAATGAGTTCTCGCATTATTCTAGCTGAAGGGATATAATGTGGAAAACCTCACCTGCTTAGGAAATATAAAAATCTTTCAAGTAACTAGAATATAAGCTGTATGATGAAGGAAGACAGAAGTTGAAGCTGGTGAGGAGAACAAGGCCAACTCACAAAGAGCCTTGAATACTAAACCAAGAAGTTTGGATCTGGCCTTCTTAAAAACAGAGCTGTTAAACAACAGATGAAATGGGCTGTTGACACAGTCAAGTGCAAAGATGACGAGGTCTGAATGAAGGCAGACACTGCATTCATCAACTACTAAATAACAAAGCTGTTCCTGCTGGAGGTGGGTAGGAATGCTGAATATTCTTAACTTCTGTCCCCGTTACTATGTTGTGGTTTAGCGCTGCCATCTCTCACTTGGACTGTTATGAAAGCCTCCTAGATCCTCCAGTTTTGCTGCTATCACTATCTAATCAATCTCTCAGTCTGTAGTCAGAGTGAGGAGAAGGCAATGGCACCCCACTCCAGCACTCTTGCCTGGAGAATCCCAGGGATGGAGGAGCCTGATAGGCTGTAGTCCATGCAGTCTCGAAGAGTCGGACACGACTGAGCGACTTCACTTTCACTTTTTACTTTCATGCATTGGAGAAGGAAATGGCAACCCACTCTGGTGTTCTTGCCTGGAGAATCCCAGGGACGGGGGAGCCTGGTGGGCCGCCGTCTCTGGGGTCACACAGAGTCAGACACGACTGAAGCAACTTAGCAGCAGCAGCAGCAGTCAGAGTGATCTTCTAGAACATAAGGCTGACCACACCACTATCCACCTAGTTACCAATGGCATCCAGTTATCTTTAGGACACATAAAACGCTTCAGCATCTGGATCCTTCTCACCTTTCCACTCTTCTAATACACTTAGCTTGGTCATTGTTCCTAAGTAAATCCCAGTACAGCCTCAGCTAATTACTGAGCCCAAAACAGCTCTCCCAGGAGCCTTTAAACTTTCATGTCACCATTCCCAACCTCTTCTTGTAGGAGTGTTTCTCAGTTTGACCTTGATCAGAATCACTTGAATCCTCCTCAATATGAGTTAGTAATTTTGAATCTCAGGGTAAAGGATGGAGTTCTAGGAAGTATCCCAAGGTGTCTCTCAAGCTTTTTCTGAGTCTCACCCACCTCATGCCCAACCCTAGATAGATGCCTTAAATAATCCTTTCTCCTTTGTCAAGGGGAGGGGAATCTGTGGATATGATAGGGTATCACTTTCATGACTAGTGATCAAAAAAAGATAGATTTTTCAACAAAAGACAAATTTTTCAACAAAAGACAGATTTCTCTGAGTGGGTCTGATCTCATCAGAAGAGCCTTTAAAAGAAGTTAGAAGCCTGTGCTCCTGCTGACCTTAGGGAAGAGGAAGATACACTAAGTGTGAGAGGGTCAGTGGAGCTGAGTGCAGGTGGGGGAGGATATGACAAGGACTGCAGTAAAATTCTGGAAGCTGAGAGCAGCCCAAGTCACCAGCCAGCAAGAGGATAGGGACTTCAGTCCTAGAATCTCAACAAATTGAATTCTTCCTACAACTGCCTGTGTTTGGAAGAGGACCCAGAGCTCTAAGAAGGAAGACAGCCTGGCGTACTCCTTGACTTTAGCCCCTCAGGCAGAAAATCTTGCTCAGCAGTATGCAGATTTCTTTACAGAAAACAGATAATCAGCAGATGTTGTTTGTCACAAAATTTGAGTCCCTTCCCACCCAGCAGACCCCCCAGGCTCGTTATGCAAATACATTCATTCCCTTCCCAGGGCTCTGCAAAGCAAGAGGACCCAGGAAGACATCAGGCCACAAAGTCCTTTTCCATCTTTCTCTCCTGGATGCCTTCTGGTTTTAGAGTTACATAACCGAGAGTGCCATCACAAAGATTCTTCTCTAATAAAGTTCTGTGTTCAAAGGACTTGCTGGCTCTACCTACACGGAGAAGCAATGCTGAGCTGTCTGCTTCGAATTGTATCATGCATGGCTAAGAGTGAGGAAAGGAGGAGAAGGAGGAGTTCTGAGGAGATGGTTGTAAGTGGTTTGCGCAGTGTGGTCCTTAAAGCAGCACCAGGAGCAGCATCTGGGAACTTGCTAGAAATGTGAATTCTCAGACCTCACTCAGATCTTCTGAATCAGAAAGTATTTTAACAAGCCCTTCAGGTGATTCTGGTGCACAGTAAACTTTGAAACCACTGACTTAGACAAGCCATTTCTGATTGTATTAACTAGGTATAGCAGCACTTCCTTTAAGTCAATTTTTATCAGAGTACAGTTGATTTACAATGTTGTCTTCATTTCTGTTGTACAACAAAATGATTCAGTCATAAATATATCCACTCTTTTTAAAAAATTCTTTTCCTATGTAGACCATTCAGAGTATTGAGTAGAGTTCCCTGTGTGGCACAGTAGGTCCTTGTTAGTTATTTACTTTATATGCTAGTAATCTGTGTATGTCATTTCAATTTCCCATATTATCCCTCCCCATCTTTATCCTCTGGTAAAGATGATGTTGTGAAAGTGCTGCACGCAATATGCCAGCAAATTTGGAAAATTCAGCAGTGGCCACAGGACTGGAAAAGGTCAGTTTTCATTCCAATCCCAAAGAAAGGCAATGCCAAAGAATGTTCAAACTACCACACAGTTGCACTCATCTCCCATGCTAGAAAAGTAATGCTCAAAATTCTCCAAGCCAGGCTTCAGCAATACGTGAACCATGAACTTCCTGTCAAGCTGGTTTTAGAAAAGGCAGAGGAACCAGAGATCAAATTGCCAACACCCTCTGGATCATGGAAAAAGCAAGAGAGTTCCAGAAAAATGTCTACTTCTGTTTTATTGACTATGCCAAAGCCTTTGACTGTGTGGATCACAATAAACTGTGGAAAATTCTGAAAGAGATGGGAATACCAGACCACCTGACCTGCCTCTTGAGAAATCTGTATGCAGGTCAGGAAGCAACAGTTAGAACTGGACATGGAACAACAGACTGGTTCCAAATAGGAAAAGGAGTACATCAAGGCTGTATATTGTCACCCTGCTCATTTAATTTACCTGCAGAGTACATCATGAGAAACGCTGGACTGGAAGAAGCACAAGCTGGAATCAAGATTGCCGAGAGAAATATCAGTAACCTCAGATATGCAGATGACCCCACCCTTATGGCAGAAAGTGAAGAGGAACTAAAAAGCCTCTTGATGAAAGTGAAAGAGGAGAGTGAAAAAGTTGGCTTAAAGCTCAACATTCAGAAAACGAAGATCATGGCATCCAGTCCCATCACTTCTTGGGGAATAGATGGGTAAACAGTGGAAACAGTGTCAGACTTTATTTTTTGCGGCTCCAAAATCTCTGCAGATGGTGACTGCAGCCATGAGATTAAAAGACGCTCACTCCTTGGAAGAAAAGTTATGACCAATCTAGATAGCATATTGAAAAGCAGAGACATTACTTTGCCAACAAAGGTCCGTCTTGTCAAGGCTATGGTTTTTCCTGTGGTCATGTATGGATGTGAGAGTTGGACTGTGAAGATGGCTGAACACCAAAGAATTGATGCTTTTGAACTGTGGTGTTGGAGAAGACTCTTGAGAGTCCCTTGGACTGCAAGGAGATCCAACCAGTCCATTCTGAAGGAGATCAGCCCTGGGATTTCTTTGGAAGGAATGATGCTAAAGCTGAAACTCCAGTACTTTGGCCACCTCATGGAAAGAGTTGACTCATTGGAAAAGACTCTGATGCTGGGAGGGATTGGGGGCAGGAGGAGAAGAAGACAACAGAGGATGAGATGGCAGGATGGCATCACTGACTCGATGGATGTGAGTCTGAGTGAACTCCAGGAGTTGGTGAAGGACAGGGAGGCCTGGCGTGCTGTGAGTCATGGGGTTGCAAAGAGTCAGACACGACTGAGCGACTGAACTGAACTGAACTGAACCATAAGTTTGCCTCTACGTCTGTGCCTCTATTTAAAAAAACACATGTTTTGTAAATAGGTTCATTTGTACCATCTTTTAAGATTCCACATATAAGTGATATCATATGATATTTGTTTATAGCAGTGTTTTTTAAGCAGCCCCCTCTAAAGACTATCAGAATAACAAAAGAGGTAGAGCATGCACAAGGCTCAAACATGCCCACACCAGCCACAGATTGACCAGCCCGTCTCAGTCTCTCATAGACTCTGATTACAGGACAGAGAGAAGCTGTGATGTTAGGTGTCAGGGTCAGCTTAGGATTTAACCCCTGCCTGCAATTTAACCTTCTCATGAAGCCTGCCGCACAGTTGATGCTCAATAAACACATGTAAGATGCATAAATAAAATAATCCTTTCTGGTGGAACCAGAGAGACCAAATCCCTTACTCAGGCCCTGGGGTTAGAGTCCTCTTCCCAGGTTAACTCAGGGATAAATTCACTTCATTAAGAGAGAAGACAGTCCCCTAATCTGGCCTCATTTTTGAATCTTTCTGAAAAACCAGGAGTGTGGTACATTGTGAATCCTGCTAAGTCACTTAGTCGTTTCCGACTCTGTGTGACCCCATAGATGGCAGCCCACCAGGCTCCCCTGTCCCTGGGGTTCTCCAGGCAAGAACACTGGAGTGGGTTGCCGTTGCCTTCTCCAATGCATGAAAGTGAAAAGTGAAAGGGAAGTCTCTCACTCGTGGAATGGGTTGCCATTTCCTTCTCCAATGCATGAAAGTGAAAAGTGAAAGTGAAGTCGCTCAGTCGTGTCTGACTCTAAGCGACCACATGGACTGCAGCCTACCAGGCTCCTCCGTCCATGGGATTTTCCAGGCAAGAGTACTGGAGTGGGGTGCCATTGCCGTCTCTGACGTGGTGAATAGTGCCTTGGTATTCAGAAAGAAGCCAAACAGCAGAACAAAGTACCATTCAAGAAACTGCAGAGCCCATCTCTGCCCACTTTGACCTCCAATTCAGGTTATTGGAAAGGGTGTAGCAACCTGTGCTCACCTCAGTCAAAGCCCTTGACTGCTGTTCCTTTACAGAGTGCCTTAGACAGAAAATCCTATACCTCTTCTTGTCATATTGAAATGAAGAAGAAACCAATTTGCATTAATGTACACAACCAATAGATGGGAAATTGAATGACTCTCTCTGGGTAGCAAAGGTGTTCCTGGGACACTCAAGAGCAGAAGGTATTTTTTAGTCTGGTCAGTTCAGTTCAGTCACTTAGTCATGTCTGACTCTTTGCGACCCCATGGACCATAGCATGCTAGGCCTCACTGTCCATTACCAACTCCCAGAGTTTACCCAAGCTCATGTCCATTGAGTTTGTGATGCCATCTAACCATCTCATTCTCTGTCATCCCCTTTTCCTCCTGCCTTCAATCTTTCCCAGTGTCAGGGTCTTTTCAAATGAGTCAGCTCTTTGCATCAGGTGGCCAAAGTATTGGAGTTTCAGCTTCAACATCAGTCCTTCCAATGAACACTCAGGACTGATCTCTTTTAGGATGGACTGGTTGGATCTCCTTGCAGTCCAAGGGACTCTCAAGAGTCTTCTCCAACACCACAGTTCAAAAGCATCAAGTCTTCAGTGTTCAGTTTTCTTTATAGTCCAACTCTCACATCCATACATGACTACTGGAAAAACCATAGCCCTGACTAGATGAACCTTTGTTGGCAAAGTAATGTTTCTGCTTTTTAATATGCCATCTAGGTTGGTCACAACTTTCCTTCCAAAGAGCAAGCGTCTTTTAATTTCATGGCTGCAGTCATCATCTGCAGTGATTTTGGAGCCCCTCAAAATAAAGTCTGCCACTGTTTCCACTGTTTCCCCTTCTATTTGCCATGAAGTGATGGGACTAGATGCCATGATCTTTGTTTTCTGAATGTTGAGCTTTAAGCCAACCTTTTCACTCTCCTCTTTCACTTTCATCAAGAGGCTTTTTAGTTTCTCTTCACTTTCTGCCATAAGGGTGGTGTCATTTGCATATCTGAGGTTATTGATAATTCTCTTGGCAATCGTGATCCCAGCTTGTGCTTCATTCAGTCTATCAGTTCTCATGATGTACTCTGCATATAAATAAGCAGGGTGACAATATACAGCCTTGATGTACTCCTTCAGTTCAGTTCAGTTGCTCAGTTGTGTTCAACTCTTTGCAACCCCATGAACCGCAGCATGCCAGGCCTCCCTGTCCATCACCAACTCCCAGAGTTCACCCAAACCCATGTCCATTGAGTCGGTGATGCCATCAAACCATCTCATCCTCTGTCGTTTCCTTCTCCTCCTGCCCTCAATCTTTCCCAGCATCAGGGTCTTTTCAAATGAGTCAGCTCTTTGCATCAGGTGGCCAAAGTATTGGAGTTTCAGCTTCAGCATCAGTCCTTCTAATGAATATTCAAGACTGATTTCCTTTAGGATGGACTGGTTGGATCTCTTTGAAGTCCAAAGGATTCTCAAGAGTCTTCTCCAACACCACATTTCAAAGGCATCAATTTTTCAGTGCTCAGCTTTCTTTATAGTCCAACTTTCACATCCATACATGACTACTGGAAAAACCATAGCCTTGACTAGACAGACCTTTGTTGACAAAATAATGGCTCTGCTTTTTAATATGCTGTCTAGGTTGGTCATAACTTTCCTTCCAAGGAGTAAGCATCTTTTAATTTCATGGCTGCAATCACCATCTGCAGTGATTTTTAGTTCAGTTCAGTCACTCAGTCATGTCCGACTCTTTGCAACCCCATGAATTGCAGCACACCAGGCCTCTCTGTCCATCACCAATTCCCGGAGTTCACTCAAACTCACGTCCATTGATGTACTCCTTACCAGACTTTAATTCCTTCTGAACCATGCATTATTATGTGATTCCTGTTGCCTTGGAAAGCTCAGACGATTAAAAGAGTTTATATTTGCCACTTCCAAGAACTCCTTTTGAATTTAAATGATTCATGCATCTAAGTTTTACAAAGAGGAAAACAACCTCATTGTTATTTGCTCTGTTAAAGCCCTCAAGTGTTTAGCTTATTATTTTGTTATCTGGTAAAAAGGTGGAGTTTAATTCTCTAATCTTTTCCATGGGAAATTCTTAACAGGATGATAAAAATCCCTTATTTAACTAGCAGTGAAATAGCTGCTGCTCTCATCTTTTCTCCTTTTTTTGGGGAGGGTGGAAGAGAAATACTGTTGGTTACATGCTAGTATTCTCATGCCATGTAGCAAATTTCAGAAGAAGAAATGGACAGAAGTGAGGTCAGAGTGATAAGAGTATTCCTCTATCTCTCATCTTTGCACCAGAACAATAACACAGTTATGGAGACTGCTTACTGTTCCCTAGCAATCATCTCCTCCTTCTTCTTTTTTACAGATTGAGTTTTAATTGTCCTCATTGGTGTGCTTGTTATTTTATCCCCTGTGTAGGTTTTTGTGTCCGTCATCACAGTCAAGATGGAGAGTGATTCTGTCATCACAATGGTCCTTGGTGTTGCCTTTTTATAAACACACCTATCTTCCTCCTGTTCCTCCCCTCCTCTCCCCACCAACCCCTGGCCCTCCACTAGTGTCTTTATCCCTTGAAACTGTGATCTATTCCATTTCTATAATTTTGGCACTTCAACGATGTGTAATGGAATCCTACAGTATGCAACATGTTGGGATTGACTTTTTCTCCAGCATAATTCCCTTGAGATTCATACAAGACGTTTCTTGTTATCAGTAATTGGCTTTTAAAAGACATAGAAACACAGATGTAGAGAATAAATGTGAGAACACCAAGGGGAAAAGGAGAAAGTGGGATAAATTGGGCAAGGCTAACCTGAGCTATCGGAGAAGGCAATGGCACCCCACTCCAGTACTCTCGCCTGGAAAATCCAATGGATGGAGGAGCCTGGTGGTCTACAGTCCATGGGGTTGCTAAGAGTTGGACACGACTGAGCGACTTCACTTTCACTTTTCACTTTCATGCATTGGAGAAGGAAATGGCAACCCATTCCGGTACTCTTGCCTGGAGAATCCCAGGGACGGGGGAGCCTGGTGGGCTGCCATCTATGGGATCGCACAGAGTCGGACACGACTGAAGCAACTTAGCAGCAGCAACCTGAGCTATACAGTAGGCTCACATTAGTTATTTATTTTTTACATAGTGATACATACACAGGGAACTCTCCTCAGGGCTCTGTAGTGACCTAAACAGGATGGGGAAGCCTGGTGTGCTGCAGTCCATGGAGTTGCAAAGAGTTGAACACGACTGAGTGACTGAACAACAAATGGGAAGGTAATAAAAAAAAAGAAAGGATAGCCGATTCACTTTGCTGTACAGTAGAAACTAACACAACATTGTAAAACAACTATACGTCAATAAAAATTAATTTAAAAATTGTTTTTCTATTGTCGAGTAATATTCAAGGTGTGGGTGCATCAGTTTTCTAACCATTCAGCCATTTAGGAATACATAATTGTTTCCAGCTTTTGGCTATGAACATCTGATAACAGGTTTTTTAATCAACAGTGTCACTCCTCTGGGATAAATGCCCAAGAGTGAAATTGTTAGTGGCATGTTTAGCTCTATAAGAAACTCCCAGTGCCTTGTACCATTTCGCATTCCTACCAGCTGTGTATGAGCGATCCAGTTTCTCCACATCCTCACCAGCATTTGGTGTCACTGTTTTTTGTTTTGGTCATTTTGATAGATCTGTAGTATCTCCTTGAGGCTTTAATTTGCATTTTTCTAATGGTTAATGATGTGGAATGTCTTTTGTGGGCTTGTTTGCCATCTGTATATCTTCCTCAGTGAAATTTCTGTTCATATCTTTTGCTCATTTTCTAATTAGATTGCTCATTTGGGGGATATTTAAACATTATTTGTTAAGTTTTGAGAGTCCTTTGTATGTTCCAGATACTGATCCTCTGTTAGATATGTGGTTTGCAGTCTTTTCTCTTAATAAATAAACTTTTGGGGTTTAAGCTGGGCATCTGGCTACTTTTCCCAACCTCTCTTGCAGCTAGGTGTGGCCATCTGGCAAAGTTCAGAGCAATGAGATAAAAGTAAAAATCCTACGTGCTGTGTCTGAGTCATGTCCAAGAAAAATAAAAACTACGTATTCTGAATTTCCATCTTCTCTCCCTTCATGCAACATGCATCTTGCAGCCACCCAGCTTCAGCCATGTCTATGAAAACTGTGCCTTAGGGCAAGATGGGCAGACTTTTTGTTGAGGGACAGATATTTTGGGCTTGTGGGCCTTATGGTCTCCATACATGCTCTTCAACTCTGCTGTTGTAAGAGAAGCAGCTGTTGTCACAGAAGCAGCTGCGACAGTATGCAGTCAAGTAGGCATGGCTGTGTTTACAAAAAATTCATTTTGAAAAACAGGTGGTCTGCTCATGGACTTCAGTTTGCTGACTCTCCTTTAGGAGTCTATATAACACAAAACCACAGACAGCAGGAATGGGATCTCTGAAGTCACACGGAACCATTCCATCAGCCTGGACTGCTACCCTCTAGATTAATTCCTGACAAAGAAGTAAACTTGTCTTATTTAAGTCACTTTCTTTTAGAGGCTCTTTGGTAGCATCTCAGCCTATGCCTATCTAAGAGCAATAAACTTGGCTTTCACAAAGCACTTGCTCTGCGTGATGTACAAAGATGATTCAAAGGTGTATATCTATATTCATTGGCCAGAGAGAGTTTGCAGTGTGGTGTGAGAGAATATCCCAGTACTGTAGATTGAGCTATAACCTAATTATAAAAAAAAATGTGCTCTGTAAATAGCATGGGGATGACTGGGGAGATGGAAAGAAACATTGAGTGCCTAACATATGGCAGGCATTTTAGTGTTATTATGTGGCTGAAGTTTCAGACACATCTATGAAATATGTTGTATTTTCATTTTAGAGAGAAAACAAATGAGTCTCCCAAAAATATTGAACTTTCTCTGTAGCAGAGATGAACCTTTGAAAAGTGTCCACTTCCATCATGGATTTACTCATTGCTGACATTCACAGACTGACCTGAGTCCCCTCCTTTCTCTCCAAGTTCTCTCTGGCAGGCAGAGCCTTCATCATCACATTCGGTTAAAGTTAGCTCAACAAGCTTTTACTATGCACCTTCTATCTGCCTGGAACCAAAACCAGGAAATACAAAGGGATGCAGTAAAAGGCCTGAAAACTATTTCATTTTTTTCCCCACTTTTTGGCTATGAGAGTCTTTGTCACTACTCATGGGCTTTCTCTAGCTGTAGCGAGAAGGTGCTACCCTCTGGCTGTGAGGAGAGGGTTTCTCATTGCAGTGGCTTCTCTAGTTGTCCAGCACAGGCTCTAAGGTGTGCAGGCTTCAGTAATTGTGACTTGAGGGCTCTAGAATGTGGGTTGAGTAGTTGTGGTGCAGGGGCTTTGTTGCCCCGCAGCATGCGGAATCTTCCCTGACCAGGAATGGAATCTGTGTCCCCTGCCTTGACAGGTGGATTTTTAACCACTGGACCACCAGGGAAGTCCAGGAGTTCATCTTTAAAAGAACAAATCTTTTGACAGTGTTGCATTTTATCTGAGCCCTGCACTCCTGGAAGCTTTTGTGTTCTTCAACTTGTTAACAACAAAGGAGGTCCTTGTATATATATTCTGAAAATAAGATCTGTCTCCAGCTTTACCCAGGACTCACATGAGGCTCCTAATGAGTCATTTGTTTACCTGCCTCTATAAATCCCAGGTCCCCTTATTTTTTGTGAGACGTTCCTCATTAATTACCATTTTCCCTATTGCAATAGTATAAGTAAAATAATATCCTTAATTGTCCGATGCATTTTGCCTTCGCAGTTTCGGTGCTGTGACTTAAATAAGATTGGACCTCATCTTTGAATCTGCATTTACTCTATCCACATACTGAAGCTTCTCAGCCTCAGTTGTGCTCCCTTCTTGACTTCTAACCGGGGCCCCCACAGTGCTCCTGACTCCTGGCTGGTATTCTGGGCTCTGGTCTATTAGTAGCTGAGTAAGAATTTGATGCTGATTCTTTCTGAGTACTCACTTGTATTCCAGTCCTGGCTTTTCTTGGTTTTATTGTCTGACGAATTGGTGTTCTCTGTTGTAACAGATGTAATGTCATGAAAAACTTCTTTTCTCTACTGGATGGAAGATAGCACAGAATCAGAATTGTTAGTCTTTGCTGTTTGTCTTTTGTTTGTTTTGAATTCAAATCAACTAAGAATTTATATCTGACTCTCTGCAACCCCATGAACTACACAGTCCATGGAATTCTTCAGGCCAGAATACTGGAGTGAGTAGCCTTTCCCTTCTCCAGGGGATCTTCCCAACCCAGGGATCAAACCCAGGTCTCCCACACTGCAGGGAGATTCTTTACCAGCTGAGCCACCAGGGATGAGGAAGGGAAGAATTCCTTGATACAGACCAGCGAGTCTTGTATTTCTGTGTTTATGCTTGACTTATAGCTGAAATTTTAAACTTGAAGCTATTTCTCTCTGTATGTATCTGTATGTTTATATATATGTGATTCAAAAAGACCTTCACCTTTCCTTTGTGTGACTGTGTAATGTTTTCCTATTTCTGAATTGTATTACTAAATTAGATTATAAATCTCTTTATAGGAGCTCTATTCTGATTACCTTAGAGGTAAATAAGGGCTTATATAATGGAATATTCCTAAAATTCCAAGAAATTAAGGAAATCTATGGTGTTGGAGAAGACTCTTGAGAGTCCCTTGGACTGCAAGGAGATCTAACCAGTCCATCCTAAGGGAGATCAGTCCTGGGTGTTCATTGGAAGGACTGATGTTGAAGCTGAAACTCCAGTATTTTGGCCACCTGATGCAAAGAGCTGACTCATTTGAAAGGACCCTGATGTTGGGAAAGAAAAAGGGGACAACAGAGGATGAGATGGTTGGATGGCGTCACAGACTCGATAGACATGGGTTTGGGTAGACTCCAGGAGTTGGTGATGGACAGGGAGGCCTGGCGTGCTGCAGTTTATGGGGTTGCCAAGAGTCGGACACGACTGAGCGACTGAACTGAACTGAACTGAACTGAACTGAAATCCCAAATATTTTCAAGGTGAAAAAGATATATTCCTATGTAAACAAACTCAGAAATGTTTTAAGAATTCAAGTTAATGTAATTTAGGTAAATCTTTCACAAAGAAGACTTGCATAATTTTGGTTTAATAAAAACAGCTGTTTTTCTGAGTTATTGACAGTAAGTATAAAAATAGCATATATTTTGTTGTACTTTATGGGTTTTCTAAATATATACATGTTCACTTATTAGATAGTTAATGTTACTTTTACTTAATGTTTAAGATTATGAACAACATAAATTTATATTTTGCCAAATAGAATCATTATTCTGAAAAGTTTATTTCAACAGTAATTATGTTTTGTAGTATGTAAGCTTGAAGGTAATTTCCCAGAATATTAGGTGACTTAAAACTTTAGACTTCTACTAATCACCTCCAAGTAAGACAGAGTACTAAAACATTAATTACTAATCAGAATTTAAAGTTTGAATACACTTGCCTCTTATTTTTATATGCTGCTGAGAGGCTTTCTCTTTTGGGTTGTTAATGAGCAGGTTTAATTTTTGCCACTTTGAGACACTGTATTGTAAGGGACATGTATGGTTATAGGAAATTGTAAGCTCTGCTAATCTGTTGCAAAATGCTGGTGTGTGGCAGATTGTTCAGTTATCAGCCTCTTCATTTTCTCTGTGGAATAGAAGTTCCTGTGGTTAAAAGTTATAATCAATATATGTGAAGGAGATGCCAGAGAGGACCGACTCCATATGCAAGGTGGGCAAGATGTGCTTTTGTTAATGAAGCAAGAGAGTGGTTTGGTTCTAAATTATAATGACTGGTTGCTGCAGAATGAGAAAGAGAAGAGAGGAAGGCCGAACCTAAATGGATGTAAAACCTAATAGAAATTTGTGAAAAGGAAATTTTATTTGTTGTGGTCAGTGCTAGTTCAGGTTTGATAGCTTTCTTTATAAGATTTCAAAAAGCGCTTCTAGTGTCAAATATTGGTGGTGGTTTAGTTGCTAAGTCATGTTTGACTCTTTCGACCCCAAGGACTGTAACCTCCCAAGCTCCTGTGTCCCTGGGATTTCCAGAATACTGGAGGCGGTTGCCATTTCCTTCTCCAGGATCAGGAGAAAGGATCCTGATCTTCCTGGATCAGGGATCAAACCCCAGTATCTTGCATTGAGGGCAGATTCTATACCATTTGAGCCACCAGAGAAGCCCTAGTGTCAAATATTATGCTGATGCAAAATTGTGATTGTTTTTATCTCTGTTAAAATGGCAAAATGTTCTTGGTCCACTTAGCATGAAGTTTTAAAATATTATTCTTTGCCTTCTGCATAATGTTTTAGTTCACAGAAGTTGTGTCTTAACAGAATAATCTTCTATGGTTTAATGTTGATTTTAATGTATCTTTGATGATTTAAAAAAATAAAAGCTTATCACTTAGGAAAAAGCACGTTACCTTCAGTGTTTATTTTTGAATGCTTCATTGTCACTTTAAAACAAGAAGCAAAATGTCTCAGGCACTCATGATCCAATTCTATCTTAGATGTTCAAATCTCATAGCAACTTTTGATTTTTGTATTTCCAAAATCCAGTTATAAATGATATCTTTACACCTAAAAGTGTCTTTGAGATTTCCCAGAGGGCCCCTAGAAACTCAGAGAATTTGTTCTTTCACCTTGTAAAAAGAGAGGTGCTGCTGCTGCTAAGTCGCTTCAGTCGTGTCCGACTGTGTGTGACCCCATAGACGGCAGCCCACCAGGCTCGCCCGCCCCTAGGATTCTCCAGGCAAGAACACTGGAGTGGGTTGCCATTTCCTTCTCCAATGCAGGAAAGTAAAAAGTGAAAGTGAAGTCGGTCAGTCGTGTCTGATTCTTAGCGACCCCATGGACTGAAGCCCACCAGGCTCCTCCGTCCATGGGATTTTCCAGGCAAGAATACTGGAGTGGGGTGTCATTGCCTTCTCCGAGAGAGGTGCTAGAAATAATAAAATTTATTTCCTATGTTACTATTGATGAAAAGCAAAAAGTTGTCAAATCAGAAGAGATGCTTAGCCTTCCCTAGGTAAATTTGTATTGGTGATGTTATTAATACAAATATTTTAAATTGTATGTCATAGAGGAAATTCCTAGAGATTTTTTGGTGCCCTTGCTGTCTGTAATATATTTCTATTTATCAGATTCCTGGTTCTTTATTGCCTTATATTAGATAACAACAGTGTAGTATTAGTCATATTTTAGTATTTAAAAAAATTTTAACTTTGTTGCAACTTTATTTCTTTACTTTAAATGTAGTAACTTCTAGAACTGAAACCTGACTGCCTAGATCCCTATTAGGATACTAGATTGCCTTGTAGCTGGTCCTATTTCCCAAGATCTGAAAAGGCCCTGCAAGCTGAAGCCCAACAACTTGCCATAAACTTCCAAGGGCTGACCACTACAGCAGAATTCTCCCTGGACAAGCTGTGTTTGGATCACTAAGCAAGTGCAATGAAACATTCAGGTCACACGTGCTCTTTTACAAGATGTAATCAAGATAGTGGACAACGTCACCAAGAACAGCAACATCCAGACTGAAGAATTTTAAGAAATAGAGTACTGCCGAACAACCTTCTCCAACCTCTCGGAGTCCGTTGGACTAGCTGCCCTCAGAACTCAGCTTCTGGCTCTTTACCTTAATATAACACTCAATGCTAATATTTACCTTTTTAACTTTAGGCATCCCTCTTTCAAGATGCATGATCTCCAGTACCCTAAAATGACTGATCTTTGCTACCACTTCTCAACAGATGGTTCAACTGGTTTTACAAGAATAGCATTAACAAGAATCCCTGTATTGCAGGAAAAGGGACCTTGAGAGTTGATTCTTGTCTAACACTTGGAAATGAATTCATACCTCCTTTTGACCTTTCCCAGGTTCTTCTATTAATCATTGCTGGTGGCTTGTTAGTTCCATGTTCCTTACCAGGACCTCTTGTCATAAAATAACACATGTAAATGGTTACTGTGGTGGCTGGTCAGGGTGGGCGGTTTCAGTCAGTGTTTTCTCTAACAACTACCTTCCTGCAACACCTGGGAGACTGTTTCTTAGATCCTACTTTTCCCTCTCAAGAGGTTTATATTACCTCTGAGTTTTTCAGCCATGAATGATGCTTATCTGGGAAAAAGGGTTCTGACAATGTTGAATTATTTTCTGAAACTTGTGCTGTCAGAAAGTTGCAATAGTTAGGAAATCCCTACACTACTATATATAAAATAAACAAGGTCCTACTGTGTAGCACAGGAAACTATATCCAATACCTTGTGATAGCCTATAATGGAAGAGAAATTGAAAACAAATTCAGTTATGCATATGTGTGTGTGTAGAACTGAATCATTTTGCTGTACACCAGAAAATAACACAGCACTGTAAATCAACTATATTTCAATAAAATAAGATAAAAATCAATGCCAAAAGCCCAAACTCCAAAACCAACCAACCAAACAAAAAAGAAACCTGCCCCCTCATCCTTCCTTTGTATACTTCAAGATCCATTTCCATCCTTTCTCCTGACTCCCATAAGACATGTAGATTACTTTCTTATTTATCTGCTCTACAAAACCCAGGTTCTCTTCCTTTTTATGAGATGCTCTTCATTAATGAATGTTGTCCTTGTTGCAATAGCCTGAACAAAATCATATCCTTAATTATCTGATACAATTTGTCACACTCTCATTTCTATGGTTGAGTTCTCTCAATTTCTTCACTTCTCTGAGCCTCAGTTTCCCCATCTGTAAAGGACCATTATGTCCACCTCCAAAAAGATGTGAAGGTTGAGGCAATACACAAGAAAGAACAAGCTAGTCTAATAGCAAGTGGTCAATAAGTAATAGTCCTTCTCCCTAGAGGAAAACAGTCTCAATGCAATTGGTAGCCAGAGTGGGAACTGTGGTGACTCAAGATTGAAAGAGCAGATACAACCAAGGAGGGTCTTGGAATGCAGGAACAGAAAAACTCGACCCTTATTGTCCTTCCCTCCCCTATGTTGTAACTATTAATGGATTTCAGGTCCTCCTGAGCAGCGTAACCTGTCTCCCTCCTAACCCATAGGGAGAAGGTATTTGCCTTATTCTTCCCCCCACCGAGTATATGTGCTTCATCCAATCAGCAAATGACCCACAAGACCCCTATCCCACTCCTTGTACCCTGGGTATAAAAGTGGACTGAGGACCCCTGTTCAACGTCACTTCTCCCTTGAGCTGGCCAGCTTTTCTAATAGTGTCTCCCACTCTAATAAACTTTATTTCCCTCTCATTTTGTCTCATGTCTGGAAATTCTTTTCCTACCCATGCCAGGACCATGACAATTTTGGTGGCCCATATGGGGACTTGGGGCGTCTTCCCCACCTCCTCATTTCTTTCTCAAAGGAAACTTCTGCAAACAGGCAAGTGCTGTGGGAGAAACTGAGGAACTCTGGCCAGGGTTATCCTTTGGTATCTTCCAAAGGCTTCACTGCTCACTGTGCCCCAGTAGCTGCTGCTCAAACAGGTGAGGGTCTCTCCTTTGTCTTCTTTCCAACTGAGGATTAAGTCAACCAATATTGTGTGGGCATGGGTCAGGCACTTAAAAGCCATTTAACACCTGCCACGTGAAGACTCCCATGTGAGGATAAGGGGGAGATGGAACGAATCAGGCCACAAGGGCATCCACCCCAGCAAGACAATTTCCATGCATCGTGTCAGGCACATAATGGCTGAAGCAAAACAGAGACCATTGTCCCCTGGCCACTGCCTCCCCAGTAGGCTTGTAAGGCAGATTCCTCAGCCTTCTTCCCTGTCGCTTTCCCTTCTTTCCCTTTGAGTCCGGATTGATTTACAGGAGCCTGGGTGTTGCCTCTGAGCCATCTCAAGAGTGCCTTCCATGTTTTAGGGAATCTCCAAACAGTGAGTCACCCTGCTGCTCCCGGGAATCTCTTTCTCTGCCCGGGTCACATGCTGCCTTAGCTGCACAGTTCTCAGGGGTCACCTCTCACTGTTGGACATGACTGTTGGGATGGTCAGCCATTTTTATGCCATTAGTGGCACGGAGAGATCACTGGGACAAAGGGAGCCTTTCTGTCAGCCGGTGACTCTCACTACCCCCATTCTACGGCAGGTAGGCTAAGAGTGGGTTCTAGTATGTCCTGGAAGCCTCTCTCAGACTCACCCCTTGGCTACATTCTCAGAAACAGAAAAGTTTTTACCTTGTAAAAGGCCTGGCCTCGGTACAAACTAGGGGACCCCCCCAAAAATGGCCTCTGAATGGCACACTCAGATCAGATCAGATCAGATCAGATCAGTCACTCAGTCTCGTCTGACTCTTGGTGACCCCATGAATCGCAGCACGCCAGGCCTCCCTGTCCATCACCAACTCCCGGAGTTCACTCAGACTCATGTCCATCGAGTCAGTGATGCCATCCAGCCATCTCATCCTCTGTTGTCCCCTTTTCCTCTTGCCCCCAATCCCTCCCAGCATCAGAGTCTTTTCCAATGAGTCAACTCTTCGCATGAGGTGGCCAAAGTACTGGAGCTTCAGCTTTAGCATCATTCCCTCCAAAGAAATCCCAGGGCTGATCTCCTTCAGAACGGACTGGTTGCATCTCCTGGCAGTCCAAGGGACTCTCAAGAGTTTTCTCCAACACCACAGTTCAAAAGCATCAACTCTTCAGCGCTCAGCCTTCTTCACAGTCCAACACTCCCATCCATACATGACCATTGGAAAAACTGTAGCCTTGACTAGACAGACCTTTGTTGGCAAAGTAATATCTCTGCTTTTTAATATGCTATCTAGGTTGGTCATAACTTTCCTTCCAAAGAGTAAGCGTCTTTTAATTTCATGGCTGCAGTCACCATCTGCAGTGATTTTGGAGCCCCCCAAAATAAAGTCTGACACTGTTTCCACTGTTTCCCCATCTATTTCCCATGAAGTGATGGGACCAGATGCCATGATCTTTGTTTTCTGAATGTTGAGCTTTAAGCCAACTTTTTCACTCTCCACTTTCACTTTCATCAAGAGGCTTTTGAGTTCCTCTTCACTTTCTGCCATAAGGGTGGTGTCATCTGCATATCTGAGGTTATTGATATTTCTCCCAGCAATCTTGATTCCAGCTTGTGCTTCTTCCAGTCCAGCGTTTCTCATGATGTACCCTGCATAGAAGTTAAATAAACAGGGTGACAATATACAGCCTTGACGTACTCCTTTTCCTAGCTTTTGCCAAAAGCAAGGAAAGGACTCAGAGCTTCCTTACATTCAGTCCTTCATGGCCCTCAGTCAGAATCCAGATTTCAGGGACTCATGCCTCATGTGTCTTTCTGTTGCTTCCTTACCTCCTGTCCACCTCTGACTCTCTCCATCAGATTTCCTGCTGCTGCTACTGCTGCTGCTGAGTTGCTTCAGTTGTGTCCGACTCTGTGTGACCCCATAGATGGCAGCCCACCAGGCTCCTCCATCCCTGGGATTCTCCAGGCAAAAATACTGGAGTAGGTTGCCATTTCCTTCTCCAATGAATGAAAGTGAAAGTGCATTGCTCAGTCATGTCCGACTCTTCGAGACCCCATGGACTGCAGCCTACCAGGCTCCTCCGTCCATGGGATTTTCCAGGCAAGAGTACTGGAGTGGGTTACCATTGCCTTCTCCCAATCAGATTTTCTAGATGACCCCTACTTGACCTTTCATATCTGCAAGACCTCTAGGAAAGGATTCTGAGGTTCCCTTTGGTCCAGGTTTTTCTCCTATATTCAAAAGCCTGAAGGATTAAAAACTCTCCTAACATTCTAAAGGATGTTCTAACTGTGCTTATCTCATGGGTGTGGAGAGAACCAAGCTTTCCCCACTCCTGAACATCCTAAAGAATTCCCTTCTAACTATTCCTGTTTTTCAGGGTAGAGAAGGACCAAGCTTCCCCCACTCCTGCAAACTCCCTTAACCCTTCAGATTCTTCTGATGGGACAAAGACCTCACTTCCCAATAGAGGGACAATCCAAGATTTTATCAGCTGATATCACCTGATATCAGAGTCAATTTGAGCACTATTTGGTCTATATTTTAGCTATAAAGCTATGACTGCAGAAAGGAGATATGACTTTTTGACACAGGATGGCCATGATATTCTTTAGACTTTGGAGAAATCTGGTTAAAATTAAAAAATTTTTTTTTCTTGGAAATTGCAAAGCCAATTCTTTTTGCATATGCAATTGAAGAAAACTAGCTTCTTAAAGGCCTTCCTAGAGAAAAGCTTGAAGTTAACCCCTTCAATGCCCTTGAAACACACAACCAACTTTGACTGAGACCTCAACCTTGGCCAAATTAGAACTGCAAGCCAAAAAAAAAAAAAAGTGTGTGTGTGTGTGTGTGAAAGAGCCATTTTAAATCTCAAGTGGAAAACTATGAGATCTCTGTCTGTCTGGATTTATGTATGTCTCAGTGTATGTCTTTTGGTTTTTTTTTTTTTTTTTTTTTTAATAATATTGCTGAAGATGTAAATGAGTTCTAATTTAATTGACCTAAAGAAAAGTAAGCACTTAGAAATCAGACAATTCTAAATACAAGAGAAATTAACTTAAATGAATTTCAGATTCATGTGAACTGGGAAATATTCAGTATTAAGTATCTAGTATTAATGTTTATTTGCTAATCTTATATAGACATGTCTAAGTATCATTAACATTAAGCATAATATTTTCATTGTGCTTTGATTTCTTATAAGTTAAGTATTGTTATATCTGTTACAAGTTTTTTAGCAAGGAAAGTGCCTCTAGAAAAAGAAAAATATTCCTAAAAATATAAATTAGATATGAGCTTTTAGATATACTATTAAGAATAATTATACTTAAGAAATGTCTATCTAAAATTGTCTCTCCAGATTTTGGTAACCTGAATTTCTAGGGTTGTGCTAAACTAAGTGATGGAAGTTATTGAATAATTAGGTCATTTCCAAATAAAATAAGATTCTGAAACATTCATTACTGAACACTAACTTCCTGTTACAGAGAAACTAGAGATTTTGGGCTATTAATGAATGTTTGGTGCTATCCTGAGATGTTTTCTAGAAATTTTTTAAAGAAATTATCACTGGTGTATAGTTACACTTTCACTGTATAGAATGCTAGTGTAAAGGTCAGTTCTTGGTTGTTTAAGGAAAGTAGGATGTGTATTTTCAGTAAAGAGGGTATGAGGAATGAAATTACATTTTGTGAAGGGAAAAGAAGGTCGGTCTGGCTTACAAGTGGCTGTTTCAGGATGGGAGAACAAAGTAATGGGTACAGATAGTGATAAGAAGGTTTTATGGAAAGTGGACCCCAAGGGAAGAGTTTTGTGCCTAAATACACATTTTCTTGAGATGTTGAATTGCCTTTGATAATAGATTTTAAGTTTCTTTACCTCTGAAGTGATATGGTCTATGTTTACCTTTGAAATCTTCTTTAACACTTTGGCTAAGTGAATATATTGTTTCACAGTGATCTATATGATTCTATCTGACTGTTATAAACCCTTTCGATATTTATCGACAAAACTTCCTAAATAACTTAACTTCTAGCTAACTTTGGGATGCTTCAGAGGGCCCCTGAGACACTCAAAAGAGCTATTAACATTGGACATATTATCCCACTGCTGGGCATACACACTGAGGAAACCAGAAGGGAAAGAGACACGTGTACCCCAATGTTCATTGCAGCACTGTTTATAATAGCCAGGACATGGAAGCAACCTAGATGCCCATCAGCAGATGAATGGATAAGAAAGCTATGGTACATATACACAATGGAGTATTACTCAGCCATTAAAAAGAATACATTTGAATCAGTTCTAATGAGATGGATAAAACTGGAACCTATTGTACAGAGTGAAGTAAGCCAGAAAGAAAAACACCAATACAGTATACTAACACATATATATGGAATTTAGAAAGATGGTAACAATAACCCTGTGTACGAGACAGCAAAAGAGACACCGATGTATAGATCAGTCTTATGGACTCTGTGGGAGAGGGAGAGGGTGGGGAGATTTGGGAGAATCGCATTGAAACATGTATAATATCATGTATGAAACGAGTCACCAGTCCAGGTTCGATGCAAGGTACTGGATGCTTGGGGCTGGTGCACTGGGACGACCCAGAGGGAGGGTAGGGGAGGGAGGAGGGAGGAGGGTTCAGGATGGGGAATGCGGGTATACCTGTGGTGGATTCATTTTGATATTTGGCAAAACTAATACAATATTGTAAAGTTTAAAAATAAAATAAAATTTAAAAAAATAAAATAAAATAAAATGCTATTTTGGCCTTGAAAAAAATATTGGACATATTAAAGTACATGGGAAGTACTGTTGAAGGGGTGATAAATCTTAACAGTTTATATTGTATGTATGATGTTACTAATATAGATATCCTAGAAATTATGTGAAATTCATAAAAATCTTATATGTCCTGGTAAAATGTTGTCAGTTATAATTCTAGTTATCATGTTAAAGTGTTACTAGTCACAGCAATGACCAGGTTACTTTGTCAATTACAATTTAATCAAGTTTAAAACATGCCTTCTATGATTTCACTCTGATGACTTTGCAAGAATACTGCTACTTCAAGATTTATGGAAAAGACTTTTCTAAGATTAACCAATAAACAAATTTTCTTTGTTATCTGATAAGCTGGTACCAGACTGGAACTTAGTCTATTCTCTATGTTAAGAGAACAAAGTTTTATTAGAATGCAGCTTTTGATAACAGGTTATGAATTTTTTTGCCTTTAACTGATTTATATTTGTTTTAAAAATCTTTTGTTACTTTGATAAAGTAAATAAGCATCATTTATGATTATGGTACATGTAGACAAAGCTCATTCTGCTTCTACAAAAAATAAGCCCTCACTGCTAGACTTTTGCTATCCTGATGTTCTTAAAACTTGGCAATAGTCTACTTCTAAATCAAGGAATTAAAAATGGCTGAACAGCTGCTATGAATCAAAATGTCAGGGCTATGGGAAATCAAAGATGGCCACTTGGCTTTCCTGGCTCCCTGGCAAACCTCATTTTTACTTAATGGGTTAAAACCTTCCCTGGCTACAGGGTTAATGCCCTCACAATGACAAAAAATTATATTTCACTTAATATTAAGTTTTAGTTTTGTTAATTAAGGTTTGTGTTTACTATGACTTACTTCTGAGATAGTTCTTTGTTGTTATATTACTAAAAGGTTTAATTAAGTTATTAGAAAGGAGAATCTAATTTGTTTCTAAAGCTTATCTCAATAACCAGTCTTTGTATAAAAGTCAGATGCTTCATGATGTACAACCAGGGACCTGGCTATAATCATTTAACTAAGTCAGATGACCTGGGGTATACTGGGCTATACCTAATGAAAGTTCTTGACTTAAATTCTTGCTTATGACCTTACTAATACTTGCTAGCTATATTATTTTCTATGTCACTTGTTTCAGAAGAGTGTTTCTTATGTTACTAAATGTGTGCCTGAGCCTGTGATAAACTGCTGATATGCAGTTCCATATGAAATCAATGATTGTAAGAATGTAACTCTAGATATGGGAAGAAGCAACAAGAGGGAATATTTTCCTGGACCAAGAGGCTAGTAAGACAGGTATGGTCCAGAGACTCTTCTTGCTACTCGCAAGGCCTGGTCCAATAACAGCACACTGAATGGCCTCTCAATGGGATCTTCCCGAGATCTGGGAATGAGCCTTCCCAGCACCGTGGGACACAATAGCCATGAAATGCCCCCCAAACATGGTCAAATATGTGGCTATGAAGGGACCCTGCTGACTGGAAATTGGCACTTGCCAGCTATCTCTACAAAGATTACATCACGACCACTGAAAGCTGTTGACCTTCAACACCCCTTGAAAGAAATTCAGGATGGAGATCAGAAATAAGGCACTCCATGCTCTGGGAAAAGCCCAGAAGAACCAGCCTTCAGAGTGTCAGATGCTTTCAGGTAAAGGTTTTTCTGAGCCCAAATTCTTGCATCTTCTCATACCTGGAGAAGCACTAATGTCACAAACTCATCTGGTCCTGGTTCTCCTGGCTAGCCCCTCAGAAGCTTTTCTACTTCTGTTAGTCTTTGGGCGATGTACCTTTAACTTTCTCGTTAAGTTGGTTTCTTCTAGAATATAACAAATCTCCAAATGGCAGTACGACAAGAATATTCCCTGAACAACACCTAGACAATGCTGAAACAAGTCACTTTATTATTCTATGGACTCTCATCTCCCTCCATAAACACACCCTGACAGAGAGCAGGCAATGAGAACCCAGAGCCCCATGGTGCCCCTACAGCCTGAAGAAACCAGAGTGGTCATCGCCCCTTTTCCTTTGAGACTGGGTTCCGAAACACCTGCAAAGGGAAATAGATAGATAGTTAGACATGAGCAGAGTATCGACAGGGGCCAAAGAATTGGTCCTATAAGTAAAGAGAGGGAGGAACATGGTGACCCAAGGACGAAAGAGCAGATGAAACCAAGGAGGGTCTTGGAATGCAGGAACAGAAAAACCTGACCCTTAATGTCCTTCCCTCCCCTATGTTGTAACTATTAATGGATTTCAGGTCCTCCTGAGCAGCATAAGCTGTCTCCCTCTTAACCCATGGGGAGAAGGTATTTGCTTTACTCTTTACCCGGGTCACTGAGTATATGTGCCTCATCCAATCAGCAAATGACCCACAAGACCCCTAACCCACTCCTTGTACTCTGGGTATAAAAATGAACTGAGGACCCTTGTTCAATGGTGCTTCTCCCTTGAGCTGGCCTGCTGTTCTAACAGCTGCTGCTGCTGCTGCTAAGTTGCTTCAGTCGTGTCTGACTCTGTGCGACCCCATAGACAGCAGCCCACCAGGCCCCGCCGTCCCTGGGATTCTCCAGGCAAGAACACTGGAGTGGGTTGCCATTTCCTCCTCCAATGCATGAAAGTGAAAAGTGAAAGTGAAGTCGCTCAGTCGTGTCCGACTCTTATCGACCCTATTAGGCTCCTCCGTCCATGGGATTTTCCAGGCAAGATTACTGGAGTGGGGTGCCATTGCCTTCTCCCATTCTAACAGCATCTCCCATTCAAATAAATTTTATTTCCCTCTCATTCTGTCTCATGTCTGGAAATTCTTTTCCAACCCAGGCCTGGACCACCACAGGAACCACTTCCAGTTCCTTCCATGGACAGGCCTCCCCCCTGCTTTAGCTCCTCTCTGAAGTACCCAGATAATAGTGTCAACTACAAATTGGCACTTACCAAGAGCATTGCCAAGGACTGAACATCAAGGGCATTTGCCATCTGACCCTATGGAGACTGACCCCCATGTTGCTATAGCTGTTGACCTTCAACACCCACTGAGGGACTTAAGGGTGGAGTGAGGCGTTCTGTGCTCCAGGAAATCTGGTGGGACAAGTCTTTAGATAGTTGGATGTTTTTAGGAACAGATTTTATGATCTCCATGTTTGCATCTCCTCATATCTAGAGAAGCACTAAATCCCTTCAGGGTTACATCAGATACTCATGACTGACAAAAAAACTTTTGTAAAATGAGTACTTCATGATATTGAACTCCTCCTTCACCAAAATTTTATATATTGACCTTCCCCCACTGCTGCTTTGGAGCAGTCTTTCAGAGCTATTTGAGATGCTCCCTCCCAGGCTGCAGTCCTCATTTTGCCCCCAAATAAAACTTAACTCATGACTCTGAAGTTGTACATCTTTTTTAGCTAACAATAGTATTTGATAGAAATTTCCTGAGATGTTCTGTGGTTGTCATCCCCACCACCACCAAATGGAAGATGTTAAGTATTTGATGACCATGAGAGCATATTAGCCCCAGGCCTCCTGGAGCCTAAGGACTGATAAATTAACCTCTGTGACACCACCTTGTTCCCTCATCATGAGTCAATCAGAGAATGGTGCCTAATCTGATTACATATCCTGTGATCCCACTCTCCACCCCACCTGACTTTTAAAATGTTTTACTGAAACCCTTCAGGGAGTTTGAGGATTTTTAGGGCAAGTGCAACCTTGTCTCCTTGAATGGAGACAATAAACCTTTCTCCACTCCAAACTCTGATGTTTCACTGCATTGGGCACCTGAACTTGCATTAACAAAGAAAAGGGATAAGTGTAAACTTGTCATCACAAATGGGAAAACAGTTCAGAACAAGGGCGTTAACATTGAAGCAAACAACACAAAGCAAGAGCACTATTTCATATAGGGCAGAAACTATAGCACTAATGTATGCTGGAAGCATGTCTTCCTTCCTTCTAGAAAGTAGATAGTTTGTTGCAATTGCATTTGCAATTGAGGGATAGCCTGGAGCATACTGACACTGAGATTGTTAGAAAAACAGTTTACCTTCACAACCCAATGGCAGGAGCATCTCGAACGGCAGCCTTCTTACTTTGGACTGGCTGCCTGGGTAAGCGCCCACCTTGTAGGTTTTCTAAATATTTCCAGGCAAGTCCTGGTGATTCTGTCTGACAGGGAAGGGTACCAGCTGTGTTGGTTGTGTTAGCATCTCTGGCCAGAAGAACACAGGTCAGGAGATAGGTTTAGAGTGGAATTCCTGGTGGTGCTATGAAGGTTTTCCATAATTCTTCCAGGTATTTGTGGAGTCCCCTCCAGATTGGCTGAGAGGGACACTTCTACACACACTTTGGGATTACAGGGAAGCAGAAAAACAGAGGAAACTACAAACATTATGTAGAAGTTTGAAAGTGAGAGAACAAAATCGCCACTTGACAATTCAATTTGGAAACCCAAATTGTAGCAGTTAATATTCATGAAATTCCAGTTTTAGACACACAAATGCAAATAATCAGAAAAACATTTGCTCCTGAAAATGATCATCTTGGTGCTTTTTGTAATCAGCCTGAAGGTAAAATGAGCAAATTCTGAAGACCTAGAGACTTTAACCTCTAAGAAAGTGAGACTGCTTTTGAGGACCTTATAGAATTTGGCTAGCTCATTTGCTGCTTTCTCTAACTCATCGCTGTTTGATTCTCAGTGATGTTTTTTTTTTTTTTTTTTTTGAATTTCCAATTCTTTCCTCCCTGCTGTTGCTTTTAAAAGTTCTAACCCCATTTGAGCCAAATTATCTAGTAAGCACAATGGGCACAGTGCAAGGCCCCCCAAAACTGTGTTCATCTCTCTGAAAATCAGGGAGGAAAAAAAAAACTTTTTTAGGTCAGAGGAAATGTTTTAATATATTCATCTTTATTCTAATTCATAAATATAATTAAAAAATTTTTATGGAGAATGGGGCCTACAGAATACAGCCCCAAGCAGTTGGATTTGCTCATAATTTATAAGTACTCTTAAGCCCATAGGGACACAGATACTTGCTTTTTCCAACAGTAAAGCCAGGATGGACCAAGACTGCCACAAGCCGTGGGTTGGGGACAATTGCCATTTGCAAGCAGCATCTTGCAGCTTACGGTTTCAGAAGTTTACCTCCTGGGTCCAGGCAGACATGGGCTCTTGTGTCAATAACCACATTCTAAGGTCTTTGGAAACTGGTGACTTTCTGGTGTCAGTGACCATTAGGGACCCTGATTTGTGTTTTGTCAACTGAAAATAAAATGAATATAAAAGTTAAGTTTTTTGGGGGGGGCAAAATGAGACAGCATTTTATATAGCTCTGAGGTACCAGCTCTGAAGAGGTAGGGGGAGAGATCAGCATGTACATGATTTTAGTGAAGCAGAGTACGTGCACGTATTCTGGCACTTGCTGCTAGTCATGAGAAGCAGATGTCATCATTAGTGACTTTAGAGCTTTTCTAGATAGGAGAAGATGCAAGAATTTGGGCTCATAAAATCTGAAAATTTCTATCTGAAGGTCTGTTCTGCCAGATTTTCCCAGAGTACAGAGTACCTAATTCCTGATCTCCACCCTGAACTCCTTCCATGGTGTGTTGAAGGTCAGTGGCTGCAGTGCCTTGTGACTTAATCCTTGTAGAAGCAGATAGTTGGCAGGTGACAATTTTTAGTTGGCAGTATGACTCAGTGGTAAAGAATCCAATTGCAATGCAGGAGATGCAGGTTAGATCCCTGGGTCAGGAAGATCCCCTGGAGAAGGAAATGACAACCCACTCCAGTAGTTTTGCCAGGGAAATCCTATGAACAGAGGAACTTGGTGGGTTACAGTTCATGGGGTCACAAAAGAGTTGGACATGACTTAGTGACTTAACAGCCTTATAGAGAAACCAGAGTTATGATTAAATTTACTATTGTTCAAAGCAAAAATCAAGGCACATTGTCTGATATGGAATTCCCTACTCCATTTTCATGAAATTAAATTTTAAAATTTATGTAATAGAAACTCTAAAAAACAGTCACATAATTCACAAATGACTTTTATGACAATAATAAAATGATGTGAAAATAAATAACAAAACTGGCAAGTAGAGCCTATTTACCAATCCAATGTTTGAATATTTATTGCCCATGCGGCCTAGAAGACCCAGGACACAGGGGCACGGTCCCCTTCCTTCATGAGAACAGGGCCAGAGGTCATGTGGAGAGCCTGGTTTCTCAGCCCCATCTTTTTTTTTCCCCTGAATTTTAAAATTGGAATTTAACAGCTTTACAATGTTGTGTTTGTTTCTGCTATACAATATAATGAATCAGCCATATGTGTTGCAGGAAGAGGGACCCCTTCCAGAGCCCAAAGGTGGGCTCTTGTCTAACACTCAGAAGTAAATTATCTGAGGAGACACATGTGCTGACAAAGCAAGAGACTTTATTAGGAAGGGGGACCCAGGTGGAGAGCAGTAGGGTAAGGGAACCCAGCAGAACTGCTCTGCCACATGGCTCATAGCCTTGGGTTTTTATGGTGATGGGATTAGTTTGGGGGTTGTCTTTGGCCAGTCATTCTGACTTAGACTCCTTGCTGGTGGTGCACGCATTGCTCAGCCAAGATGAATGCTGGTAAAAAGGATTCTGGAAGGTGGTTGGACATATGGTGTCTCCTTTTGACCTTTCTTGAACTCTTCCCTTTAGTGGTGGCTTATTTGTTTGGTGTTCCTTACCAGGGCATCCTACTGTAAAATAACTCATGCACATGGTTACTGTGGTGCCTGGCCAGGGGGGTGGGTGGGTGGTTTGTCATTGTGCTTCCTCTAACATGTACATACCCATGTCCCCTCCCTCTTGACCCTCCCCCCCACCCCCATCACTCCATTTCATCCCTGTAGGTTATTGAAGACCAAACTGAGCTTCCTGCTAGTTGAGGACCACAGTAACCTGGCCCGAGGGTAACATCAACTACCATTTGGGAGCACCTACTATGTGTCATAGCCTTTTCATAAATTATATCTGAACAATATAAATGCAAACTAGATATTAAAGTTTTCATTTTATAAACCAGAAAAAAAAATGGATAACTGGTCAGTGACATAGAGGGTGCAACAGGAAATTCTGATTCCAGCTCATCCTGACTAGAAAGGCTTGGGGGTCTCAGATGTTTACTAGGAGTTGTAAATCACTGGGACACTCAGACTCAGAATGAAAATGAGTGTTCCAGGTAGAGGAGGCATAGAGGTCTTGACAGGTGAGCCCCATGTAGGCCCCTGAGAGACTCTCTCAAAGGTTTCTCCTTTACAGATGGTCCCATCAGGCCAGTCCATCCCAGACTCTGAAGGCTGGTTCACACAGCTCACTTGCCTCAACTGCCCTTCCTTGGCTTCTCTCTTTAGCTTGTGAGTTCAGCTCAAATCCCCACCCTTTCCCAATCTTCCACAAGGACCCAACCAGCCTGGCCTTTCCCTCTCCAAATCCCTGCTATACTTCTGCAAGTGGAGTGCCTTGTGATTTGTGTTACACGGAAAGAAAGATCAAATTCACAGGCTCATGGGTTTCCCTTCTGAGATTCAAAGGAACAGTAGGAAGGCATAAACTCTTCCTGACCATTACTCCCCCCATTGTTGATATCCTCACTTGCAGTCAACTTTTCACCCCTGAGGTGGCCTCTGGACACCACTGACCAACTGAACCCCCCAGCACACTGAGAGACAATGCAACTCCTCTCAGAGGGCTTAAGTCTCCTCTTTTCTCTCTGAGTTTCAAGAGAACACAGAGCTCTGTTTGAAAACCGTTTTGCAGCCTATGGAAGGTTATTTAATACAGGCTCATTGGTGCCAAACTCCTTGACATTCTTCCAGCAGAGACTGAATGTTTGGAAATCCATTGAATATGGACATGTGAAGTCAATTAATAATCAAGTGTAGATGTATGTCTTCTCTGGTTCTTTTCCTGTGTGTGCTTTTGGTCTTACCAACTAGATTTGTAAGCTCCTGGTGGGCAGAAATGAGCCTTACATTTGTTTTGTGTCATGGTCCTCCTCTCTTTTACCTGCCAGTGTTCAACATGTGCTTAGTAAGGATTTTATGCAGTGGATGAAAGGATGAACTTATTTTTACAGCTTCTGCAATACCATTTAAGAGTATAACTTCTCTTGATTGGAGATACAAACAAAAAATTTATCTAGGAGAACCTATTCCTAGTGGATTTAGTTGCTCTAATCCAGAGATTAGAAGCCGGTGGAGGCTAAGGGAGTGTGGCCTCATGGCATCCTCTAGAGCACTTTCTCTGTGCCTGCAAGTCTTTGTATATTCTCTTCATTGGAGCTGCTAGCAGTTCTGAAGGAACAACAACAACAAAAAGGTTAGGAGTACTGAAGATTACATTCGATCACAATTGAAAAAATGCATTGGGTGCTAATAACATGAGAATAAAAGCAGAGGCTATTTTAAGAAATTTTCCCACCCATTCTAACCAGATTCTTATCCAATCTCCTTCTGATCATTAATGAGGTTATTAAGATTGGCTGATCTGTCAGGGCCTGCATGAAGTCTCTGGTACCTTGCACTAGATTCTGTTTCATCAAGCCCCATATAAGCTTAGGGCAAAATGGCAAATTAAATTTCAGGAGACAATGGATTTTGAAACCAAGAAAATCCAATGTAATCATGTTTACTGCCCCAGAAAAAGGACATTGCTTTAGTCTTCATGTGTGGACTTGTTTCCTTTAATCCCTTTAAGGATGGTTTAGATCAGCAAGAGGGGTAAAAAATGGGGTGGCAGACTCTTCCCCTGTTAGGGTGAGGCAGTCTGTTGATCATTCTCACAAGAAAGCTTCTGAGTTGGTAGTTGGTCTGCAATAGGTCCTTGAACCTCCTGTTTTTTTGCATTCCCTCCTAAACTCTTGAGTTAGGTCTCATTTCCATAGATCCTTGGTACCAACAGAGTCAGTGATCCTCAGACAGCCTCAGACAGCCTCAGAACTCATGGGGCTTGAGTTAAAGACCCACGAAACTGACCAAGTGGCATGTCCCAAAGCTATACAGGACTGATTTTTAAATCCTCAAGAATCAGAGAAATGGATCTTGTACCATAGTTGGGAGAGAGCTATAGTAAGTTATTCTAAGTCATTTTGTTTATAACTCAAATCCCCTAGTGAGCTTTTATATCATTTTCTCTCTAACATTTAGTCATTTATTTTTAAATAAATGATATGAGTATGGTACAAAAGCAAAAATACAAAAAAGGTTGATAGTAAAAGGCAGGATTGTCTTCCATTCTTGTACCTCCTACCTAGTTTTCTTCTCAAAAGGCAACTGCTATTATCAATTTCTTTTGTATTCTGCCAGTTGAATTCCATGCATAAGCAAAAGTGTGTGTAAATATTTTCTATTATTTAAAAAAGCAGATTTTGGCATTCTGAACTGACTTCTCTACACTGATCTTTTTTATTTAACATGAATACCAGACCACCTGTGACGTGCCGTTGGTCCTCCCAGCCACGGCCCCTGGCCTCGGGTGTGGGGGCGTGGGGTAGCTCCTCTCGGCCTCCACCCCGACCTCGGACGCAGGGTAGCTCCTATCGGCCGCCTCCCCTGACCTCGGACTTGGGTAGGTCTTCTCGGCCGTTCCTGTGCCGTCGCGGCCTGGCACTCCCGGCCACTGCCCCTGACCTCGGACGTGGGGTAACGCCTCTTGGCTGCCGCCCTTCAGGCATGGGGTCCTCCCAGCTTCTGCCCCTGACCTCAGACGTGAGGTAGCTCCTCTCAGCCACGCTTAGTGCACCGGTCGCAGCCGCCCGTGCTTAGTGCCCACGTCCAAGGAGCTGTGGCTGCATGGGCACAGGAGGGCCTAGAGGAGCTATCCCATGTTGAAGGTCAGGAAGGGTGGCAGTGAGGAGATACCCCTCGTCCAAGGTAAGGAGCAGCGGCTGCGCTTTGCTGGAGCAGCCGTGAAGAAATATCCCACTGCCAGGGTAAGAAAACCCAAGTAAGATGGTAGGTGTTGTAAGAGGGCATCAGAGGGCAGACACACTGAAACCATACTCACAGAAAACTAGTCAATCTAATCACACTAGGACCACAGCCTTGTCTAACTCAATGAAACTAAGCCATGCCCGTGGGGCAACCCAAGATGGGTGGGTCATGATGGAGAGATCTGACAGAATGTGGTCCACTGGAGAAGGGAATGGCAAACCACTTCAGTATTCTTGCCTTGAGAACCCCATGAACAGTATGAAAAGGCAAAATGATAGGATACTGAAAGAGGAACTCCCCAGGTCAGTAGGTGCCCAATATGCTACTGGAGATCAGTGGAGAAATAACACCAGAAAGAATGAAGGGATGGAGGCAAAGCAAAAACAATACCCAGCTGTGGATGTGACTGGTGATAGAAGCAAGGTCTGATGCTGTAAAAAGCAATATTGCATAGGAACCTGGAATGTCAGGTCCATGAATCAAGGCAAATTGGAAGTGATCAAACAAGAGATGGCAAGAGTGAATGTCGACATTCTAGGAATCAGCGAACTAAAATGGACTGGAATGGGTGAATTTAACTCAGACGACCATTATATCTACTACTATGGGCAGGAATCCCTCAGAAGAAATGGAGTAACCATCGTGGTCAACAATAGAGTCCGAAATGCAGTACTTGGATGCAATCTCAAAAATGACAGAATGATTTCTGTTCGTTTCCAAGGCAAACCATTCAATATTGCAGTAAAGCAAGTCTATGCCCCAACCAGTAACGCTGAAGAAGCTGAAGTTGAATGGTTCTATGAAGACCTACAAGACCTTTTAGAACTAACACCCAAAAAAGATGTCCTTTTCATTATAGGGGACTGGAATGCAAAAGTAGGAAGTAAAGAAACACCTGGAGTAACAGGCAAATTTGGCCTTGGAATACGGAATGAAGCAGGGCAAAGACTATAGAGTTTTGCCAAGAAAATGCACTGGTCATAGCAAACAGCCTCTTCCAACAACAAAAGAGAAGACTCTACACATGGACATCACCAGATGGTCAACACCAAAATCAGATTGATTATATTCTTTGCAGCTAAAGATGGAGAAGCTCTATACAGTCAACAAAAACAAGACCAGGAGCTGACTGTGGCTCAGATCATGAACTCCTTATTACCAAATTCAGACTTAAATTGAAGAAAGTAGGGAAAACCACTAGACCATTCAGATCAGATCAGTCGCTCAACGTGTCCAACTCTTTGCGACCCCATGAATTGCAGCATGCCAGGCCTCCCTGTCCATCAGCAACTCCTAGAGTTCACTGACTCATGTCCATCGAGTCAGTGATGCCATCCAGCCATCTCATCCTCTGTCATCCCCTTCTCCTCCTGCCCCCAATCCCTCCCAGCATCAGAGTCTTTTCCAATGAGTCAACTCTTTCCATGAGGTGGCCAAAGTACTGGAGTTTCAGCTTCAGCATCATTCCCTCCAAAGAAATCCCAGGACTGATCTCCTTTAGAATGGGCTGGTTGAATCTCCTTGCAGTCCAAAGGACTCTCAAGAGTCTTCTCCAGCACCACAGTTCAAAAGCATCAATTCTTCGGTGCTCAGCTTTCTTCACAGTCCAACTCTCACATCCATACATGACCACAGGAAAAACCATAGCCTTGACTAGATGGACCTTTGTTGGCAAAGTAATGTCTCTGCTTTTCAATATGCTATCTAGGTTGGTCATAACTTTCCTTCCAAGGAGCAAGCGTCTTTTAATTTCATGGCTGCAGTCACCATCTGCAGTGATTTTGGAGCCCAAAAAGATATAGTCTGACACTGTTTCCACTGTTTCCCCATCTATTTTCCATGAAGTGATGGGACCAGATGCCATGATCTTCGTTTTCTGAATGTTGAGCTTTAAGCCAACTGTTTCACTCTCCACTTTCACCTTCATCAAGAGGCTTTTTAGTTCCTCTTCACTTTCTGCCATAAGGGTGGGGTCATCTGCATATCTGAGGTTACTGATATTTCTCCTGGCAATCTTGATTCCAGCTTGTGTTTCTTCCAGTCCAGCGTTTCTCATGATGTACTCTGCATAGAAGTTAAATAAACAGGGTGACAATATACAGCCTTGACGTACTCCTTTTCCTATTTGGAACCAGTCTGTTGTTCCATGTCCAGTTCTAACTGTTGCTTCCTGACCCGCATACAGATTTCTCAGGAGGCAGATCAGGTGGACTGGTACTCCCATCTCTTTCAGAATTTTCCACAGTTTATTGTGATCCACACAGTCAAAGGCTTTGGCATAGTCAATAAAGCAGAAATAGATGTTTTTCTGGAACTCTCTTGCTTTTTCGATGATCCAGTGGATGTTGGCAATTTGATCTCTGGTTCCTCTGCCTTTTCTAAAACCAGCTTGAACATCAGGAAGTTCACTGTTCACATATTGCTGAAGCCTGGCTTGGACCTAGACCATTCAGATATGACCTAAATCAAATCCCTTATGATTATACAGTGGAAGTGAGAAATAGATTTAAGGGACTAGATCTGATAGATAGAGTGCCTGATGAACTATGGAAGGAGGTTCCTGACATTCTACAGGAGACAGGGATCAAGACCATCCCCATGGGGTGATGTCAAAGGACGTCCGGTCCGGCTCCCAGTATCTAAAGAAGGGAAAATGCCTAAAAAAAAGACTGGTGCAAGGAAGAAGGCAGAGAACCACCAGGAACGGGAAAAACAACTAAGAGCATCAAGAAGCACCATAGATTTAGCTAAACATCCATGCAATGCGTCAATGGGTCATTTCTAGAGAAGAGAAGGAAGACAAAGGAAGACATGACTCATCCATAAATATATGCAGTGAGGGCTAGACTTTGGAATGTGACAAGTGTCAGAGGCGGCAGAAGAATAAAGCATTTTGCTACTTTTGTAATTCTGTACAGAAGTTACCAATTTGTGCACAGTGTGGGAAAACAAAGTGCATGATGAAGTCTTTAGACTGTGTCATAAAGCATGCTGGTGTCTACAGTACTGGCCTTGCCATGGTGGGTGCAATATGTGACTTTTGCGAAGCTTGGGTCTGTCATGGTAGGAAGTGTCTCAGCACACACGCCTGTGCCTGCCCGCTTACCAATGCTGAGTGTGTGGAATGTGAACGGGGTGTGTGGGACCACGGAGGCAGAATTTTCAGTTGTTCTTTTTGCCATAACTTTCTCTGTGAAGATGATCAGTTTGAACATCAAGCCAGCTGCCAGGTTTTAGAAGCAGAAACATTTAAATGTGTTTCATGTAATAGGCTTGGTCAGCATTCCTGTCTCTGTTGTAAGGCTTGTTTCTGTGATGATCATACAAGGAGCAAGGTGTTTAAGCAAGAAAAAGGAAAACAGCCTCCCTGCCCTAAATGTGGACATGAAACTCAGGAAACTAAGGATCTTAGCATGTCAACACGTTCCCTGAAATTTGGCATGCAAACTGGAGGTGAAGAGGGAGATGGAGCTTCTGGGTATGATGCCTATTGGAAGAACCTTGCATCTGATAAACATGCTGGTGCTACCTACCATGATGAGGAAGAAGATGAGTACGAAACAGAGGATGACGAAGAGGAAGAAGATGAAGGTGGAAAAGATTCAGATGCTGACTCATCAGATTTGTTTACTAATTTGAATTTAGGAAAGACCTATGCCAGTGGCTGTGCTCACTATGAGGAACAAGAGAACTAGGACAGCTGCTTGCCCTTTGATGACCTTGTCTTAGGAGCTGGGATCTGTGTGCTTGATGAATCATGTGTGAACGTTCAAGAGTATTATACACATTGTTACTTAGCCTTGTGCAGAGACTAGTCACATTTACTGGGACAAGGAGTAGGGCATAGCATTTTAATGGGAACTGATAATCAGGCTTCTAACATAAGAACAATGAATTGCAAATGTAATATGATTGATCTAAGCAACTGAAGCATCATGGATTGGATTTTTACTGATTTCTGTAATCTAGTAGGTTTGCCAATTAAATACATATATAGAATAAAGGAATAGGATGATAATATATTGGTTTGAAATAAAATTGCTGTTTTTATTTAAAAACTGCTTATAAAATCATTTTGTCTGATTTTGTAGAATGTAATGGGTAAAAGAATTATTGTATTTTTTTCTGATTTGTCCATAGGATAAAAGTCAGATGTTATATGCTAAATTTTCATTAAATAGTCATGTTATCTTAAGTCATTAAAAAAAAACAACAAAACATCCCCATGGAAAAGAAATGCAAAAAAGCAAAATGGCTGTCTGGGGAGGCCTTACAAATAGCTGTGAAAAAAAGAGAAGCGAAAAGCAAAGGAGAAAAGGAAAGATATAAACATCTGAATGCAGAGTTCCAAAGAATAGCAAGAAGAGATAAGAAAGCCTTCCTCAGCGATCAATGAAAGAAACAGAAGAAAACAACAGAATGGGAAAGTCTAAAGATCTCTTCAAGAAAATTAGAGATACCAAGGGAACATTTCATGCAAAGATGGGCTCGATAAAGGACAGAAATGGTATGGACCTAACAGAAGCAGAAGATATTAAGAAGAGATGGCAAGAATACACAGAAGAACTGTACAAAAAGATCTTCATGACCCAGATAATCACGGTGGTGTGATCATTGACCTAGAGCCAGACATCCTGGAATGTGAAGTCAAGTGAGCCTTAGAAAGCATCACTACGAACAAAACTAGTGGAGGTGATGGAATTCCAGTTGAGCTCTTTCAAATCCTGAAAGATGATGCAGTGAAAGTGCTGCATTCAATATGCCAGCAAATTTGGAAAACTCAGCAGTGGCCACAGGACTGGAAAAGGTCAGTTTTCATTCCAATCCCAAAGAAAAGCAATGCCAAAGAATGCTCAAACTACCACACAATTGCACTCATCTCACACACTAGTAAAGTAATGCTCAAAGTTCTCCAAGTCAGGCTTCAGCAATATGTGAACAGTGAACTTCCTGATGTTCAAGCTGGTTTTAGAAAAGGCAGAGGAACCAGAGATCAAATTGCCAACATCCGCCGGATCATGGAAAAAGCAAGAGTTTCAGAAAAACATCTATTTCTGCTTTATTGACTATGCCAAAGCCTTTGACTGTGTGGATCACAATAAACTGTGGAAAATTCTGAAAGAGATGGGAGTACCAGTCCACCTGACCTGCCTCTTGAGACATCTGTATGCGGGTCAGGAAGCAACAGTTAGAACTGGACATGGAACAACAGACTGGTTCCAAATAGGAAAAGGAGTACGTCAAGGCTGTATATTGTCACCCTGCTTATTTAACTTACAGGCAGAGTACATCATGAGAAATGCTGGACTGGAAGAAACACTAGCTGGAATCAAGATTGCCAGGAGAAACATCAGTAACCTCAGATATGCAGATGACCCCACCCTTATGGCAGAAAGTGAAGAGGAACTAAAAAGCTTCTTGATGAAAGTGAAAGTGGAGAGTGAAAAAGTTGGCTTAAAGCTCGACATTCAGAAAACGAAGATCATGGCATCCGGTCCCACCACTTCATGGGAAATAGATGGGGAAACAGTGGAAACAGTGTCAGACTTTATTTTTCTGGCCTCCAAAATCACTGCAGATGGTGAGTGCAGCCATGAAATTAAAAGACGCTTACTCCTTGGAAGGAAAGTTATGACCAACCTAGATAGCATATTCAAAAGCAGAGACATTACTTTGCCAACAAAGGTCCATCTAGTCAAGGCTATGGTTTTTCCTGTGGTCATGTATAGATGCGAGAAGGCAATGGCACCCCACTCCAGTACTCTTGCCTGGGGAGTCCCATGGAGGGAGGAGCTTGGTGGGCTGCAGTCCATGGGGTCGCTAAGAGTCGGACACGACTGAGCGACTTCACTTTCACTTTTTCACTTTCATGCATTGGAGAAGGAAATGGCAACCCACTCCAGTGTTCTTGCCTGGTGAATCCCAGGGACGGGGGAGCCTGGTGGGCTGACGTCTATGGAGTCACACATAGTCGGACACGACTGAAGTGACTTAGCAGCAGCAGCAGCAGCATGTATGGATGTGAGAGTTGGATTGTGAAGAAGGCTGAGCGCCGAAGAATTGATGCTTTTGAACTGTGGTGTTGGAGAAGACTCTTGAGAGTCCCTTGGACTGCAAGGAGATCCAACCAGTCCATTCTGAAGGAGATCAGCCCTGGGATTTCTTTGGAAGGAATGATGCTAAAGCTGAAACTCCAGTACTTTGCCCACCTCATGTGAAGAGTTGACTCATTGGAAAAGACTCTGATGTTGGTAGGGATTGGGGGCAGGAGGAGAAGGGGACGACAGAGGATGAGATGGCTGGATGGCATCACTGACTCGATCGACGTGAGTCTGAGTGATCTCTGGGAGTTGGTGATGGACAGTGAGGCCTGGCGTGCTGGGATTCATGGGTTCGCAAAGAGTCGGACACGACTGAGTGACTGTACTGAACTGAGCTGAACTGAATATCTTCTTTGGTGGCTCAGTGATAAAGAATCTGCATGTAGTGCATGAGACACAAGTTGACCCCTGATCTGGGAAGAGCTCCTGGAGAAGGAAATGGCAACCTACTCCAGTACTCTTACCTTTCTGGGAAAGCTCATGGACAGAGGATCCTGGCAGGTTACAGTTCATGGCTCACAAAGAGTTGGAGACAATTTTGTGACTGAACAACAATATAATATCTTGGAGGTTAGACCATTTTAATTTGTACTGAATAGTCTTATCCTTTTTAAAATAGCTGTATACTATTGAATTATAAGAATGTATCATATTTTTTAAAGTTCCCTATTGTTAAATAATTTTCAACAGATTGCTTTTATAAACAATGCTGTAGTGAATAATTGTATACATAACATTAATATGTATGCTGATATATATGTGAGCTGAAGACCTAAGAGCAGAATCACTGGGTAAAAGAATAGATGTTTTAGAATTTCATGGATGTTGCCAAATTACTTTCAACAGACTATCAATTTGTCTCACTACTTACTATGTGAGGAGAGTGACTGGTACCCTACATTATTGCTGACATAATGTTTCCAAACATTTGATTTTATATTATCTGGCTGGTAAAAAGAAGATAACATTATCATTTTACTTTTCAATTCTCATATAAATGAGATCAAACATCTCTTTACTTTTGAGCCCTTCATAATTCATTTTCCTCCTCATATTCTTCAATTTTTAAAAAATTGGGTTGTTGACCTCCTATTGATTAATAGGTATTCTTTAGATTTTAGTTAACTTCTGTGATTTGAGTTGGACTTTATATTTTTTTTTACTAGTTTGTCAATTGCCTTTGACCTTTTATGGTATGGGGAGGGAGGTGGGTAGGGGGTTCAGGATTGGGAACATGTGTACACCCGTGGCAGATGCATTTGATGTATGGCAAAACCAATACAATATTCTAAAGTAAAAAATAAATAAATAAATAACAATAAAAATTTAATTTATTTTTAAACTGAAGGATAACTGCTTTACAGAAATTTCTTATTTTATGCCAAATATCAACATGAATCAGCCACATGTATGCCTTTGACTTTTAAAGTAGTATCTTTTTTTTCTGACACAGTTTTATGTAGAATTTATCAGTCTTTTAAAAAAAAACTTATAGGTTTTCTTTTTACTTAGGAATGTCTTTTCTACATCTTTCTACTTTTTCAATGTTAGCTGATGTGTTGGATTTTATTTTAGTTTTATCATTATTCTGTTTTCCAAATTATGAATTTTTATTTTCATTTATAATATTTTGTTTCTTTGCTTTATAGACATTTTATTGATTATTTTTATTCGTGCATATTTATTAATGTTAATATTGTTCAACCATTAAGTCATGTCCAACTCTTTGCAACTCCATGGACTGCAGCATGCCAGTCTGTCCTGTCCTTAACTATCTCCTGGTTTGCTCAAACTCATGTCTATCAAGTTGGTGATGCCACCCAATCATCTCATCCTCTTTTTCCCTCTTCTCCTACTACCCTCAACTTATAATCATTAATGTAAGTTTATTTAAAGTATATTTTCTTATTTATTTAAAATATATGGAAACATAAGCTTTTCCTTGTTCATTAATGTAAATGTACATTTTTGAGCACTGCTCATAGATTATGACATTGTTTTAATTACTGTTATTTTGTTGATGAAATGCAACTCCACTTTTCTTATTCAAACTAATTGTTGTATAAAGAGAGGTTTTCTTAGTTTTTCTAGCTTTATCTCTTTCTACATTTTGGAATGCATTGACTTTCTTTGGGCTTAATTGCAAAGGATTTTTGAGATCTTGTAAAAAATTATGATCAATTTTACCACAGGGTAGAGTTGTGCATATTTTAGAACTACATATTATATATAATTCATATGACCCTAAAATTTTACACACACACATCTTACTGTTGAGTTAGTCAGAGTTCTCAGGGGAAATAAGGAAGATATTTATTTTAAGAAGATATTAGGAAATTTACAGTGTAAATATGAAATTACTAACAAAGTTTACAAGGGTAAGTGATGACAAATGGTGAAGATAAGGCATTATGATTTTATCTTTTATGGCTAGGCAAAAATATACTATTTAAAGCTGCTAAACAAAACCATAAGTGCCGGGGTCCAGCCCCAGCTGATCCAGGGTATTCGAAGGAGAGACGGCATTGGCAACCTATTTATTTAAATATTCATCAAAGATATAAAGAGTAATAGAATGAGGATAGCTCAGTGAAGAAATTCAGTGGAGAAAAGTGGCTGAAATAAGGATAGCTCAGTGAGGAAATTCAGTGGAGAAAAGAGGCTGAATAATTCAGCCAGAAGGTGAGAGAAAGAATGACATGGGGAGACCAAGTTTCGGTGAACAAGGCCCGCACTTTATTTTCCAAAGTAGTTTTTAATACCTTAAGTTATGCATAGAGGATAATGGGAGAAGGGGTAGAGTCATGCAGTAAGCCAGGCTTTCTTCCTGCAAACTTATCATATGCAAAAGTTTAGGTGATTTACATCATCTTCTGGCCCAGAGGCCTGTTAACATTTTAAGACACTTTCTACAGAAAACTTATTTTTCTCTAAAGGTGACTAGTCAGGCGCCACCCTCCAAAAGCATTAAAGTTGCGTTCCTAAAGGGCAAAGGTGTGGTGGGCTACAACAAGAAAAATAATTAACTCAAGGGTCCAAGGTTACAAACATTAAAACTACTACTTACACCAATCATATTAATCAATACACTGCCAGGGACACAGCAGGTAAGGGATATGGAAACTTAGCAGCAAACATTGGCCCAACAAGTGAAAAACCCTTCACCAATACAATTTCTAATCAATCTTTTAACTGCTCAAAGGAATCTGTATTTAGACAGTTTAGAACATCTCCTGCCTCTCACAGTTGGGAGGCTCTGAACAATCACATGTGGCCGGAAAAACCTATTCAGGCAGGCTAGAGGACTTCCAAAGGAGTTTGTAGGTTGACACACTGTCACATCAAGGAATTATTAACTGGAGCTGTAAGCTAACTCTTTTTTCAGAGAGAGATAGTGGGGGACAGCCCCCCATAAAGTCAGAGGTGTAGGTGAAAGCACAAAGCAGAAAGTAGGCAGACTCTGGTTTGGGGGGTAGATGCTCGAGAATTTCCAGGGGAACTCCTGAGGCTCGATCCTGCCTTTGCATATGCCAAGCCTCCTTCCTCATGACCTTTGCCATGGGCGGAGCTCACTCCCAGCACATAAGTATATAAATGCATAGGAAAAACAGGACATTTAACTTAAAAAATTATATATGAAGTAGAAATTGAATGGTTTAGAAAAGAGAGGATAAGAGGAAAAAGAAGAAATACACTAAAGTTATTTCCTCATTGAAGATAATCAAGATGCTACCTGCAGAATTAGAAGATTGGGGTAGTCTGTCCACATCTAGTTGAGACAGTGACTTAACTTTAAGGATTCAGTGCTCATTGCTGTCTTTTGCTTCAGTTTCTCCATTTATTACTTCTCCAGGCCAGAACACTGGAGTAGATAGCCATTTCTTCTCCAAGGGATCTTCCCAACCCAGGAATTGAAGCCAGGTCTTCCACATTGCAGGTGGATTCTTTACCAGCTGAGCTACCAGTGAAGACATTATTTTTTAGTTGACTAAACTGTGTCCTCATACTTTCTCCAAGAATAATTTATGTACGTATTCTCTGAGTTCTATTAATAGCATGTTCAGTAGAGATTTTCATGCAGTCTTTATATTTGAACTAATTTTTTCAGGGTATACAATTTTTGGGTCATATCTTTCCTCAAGGACTTTGGAAGCATTAATTATTTAACTGTTTTGTTTTTCATTGCTTAGCCATTTATCACTGCTTATTATTTAGCTTTTTTCCCCCTCTTTCTTAGTGACTTAAGAGTTTTCAACTAGCTGCCCCAAAGATTCTTTATCTTTTGAAGTCCTGTGATATTATGAGATTATCTCCATGAAATTAAAAGATGCTTACTCCTTGGAAGAAAAGCTTTGACAAATCTAGAGAGCATATTTGAACTTTTGAACTGTGGTGTTGGAGAAGACTCTTGAGAGTTTCTTGGACTGCAAGGAGATCAAACCATATCAAATCCTAAAAGAAATCAGTCCTGAATTTTCACTGGAAGGACTGATGCTGAAGCTGAAGCTCCAATACTTTGGCCACCTGATGTGAAGAACTGACTCATTGGAAAAGACCCTGATGCTGGGAAAGACTGAAGGCAGGAGGAGAAGGGGATGACAGAGGATGAGATGTTTGGATGACATCACTGACTCAATGGACATAAGTTTGAGCAAGCTCTGGGAATTAGTGATGAACAGGGAAGCCTGGCATGCTGCAGTCCATGGGGTTGCAAAGAATCAGACACGACTGAGCAACTGAACTGAACTGAACTGAGTGTATTAAAAAGCAGAGCTATCACTTTGCCAACAAATATCCATATAGTCAAAGCTAAGATTTTTCCAGTAGTCATATATGGAAGTGTGAGTTGGACCATAAAGAAGGCTGAATGCCTAAGAATTAATGCTTTTAAACTGTGATGCTGGAGAAGACTCTGAGTCCCTTGGACAGCAAGGAGATCAGACCAGTCAATGCTAAAGGAAATCAACCCTGAATATTCACTGGAAGGACTGATGTTGAAGCTGAATCTCCAGTATTTTGGCCACCTGATGTGAAGAACTGATTCATTAGAAAAGACTCTGATTCTGGGAAAGATTAAGGGTAAGAGAAGTGTAAGATAAGGGGGTGACAGAGGATGAGATGATTGGATGGCATCACCAACTCAATGGATATGGGTTTGAGCAAACTCTAAGATAGTGAGAGACAGGGAATCCTGGCAGGCTGCAGTCCACAAGGTCACAAAGAGTCAGACATGACTTGCTGAACAACAAGAACACCTCTGCTGTTAATTATAGGACAGTTTGTCTTTTCAATAGAGCCAAATTTTCTTTAATTATTGTAAGGTTTTATAGCTAGTAATAATGTGTTTGTCCCTTTATTTGGATTATATTTTTGAAGTCACTAATAATGTACTGTTTTTATATTTCTTTGTTTTCCCTAATCTTCTTTAAACATTTACTTACTTTTATTTCATTAAAAAAAATGTTCATCCCATTTTCTTTGCTGTTTCTCTATCCTATTCTTCACATTCTTGCTGTGTTATCAACAGTGTCACTTCAAATTTGTGGTGCTTTCAATTGGTGTTTTTGTCATAGTTTTTACTCTTCTTTTTAACTGACTCATATTTTATCCACTTTTATTGTCTTACCATGTTTTCTCTGAACTCTTTGATCTCTAGTCTAATGAGTTATTTTCATGGAGGTAATTACTTCATTATTATTATTTTTTTTAATGTGATAAAGTTTGGTCAAATTTTCCATCTTCTCTGTTACACAAGTTTTCTTGTGCACATGTTTTCAACTGCTTTCACTTTTCCTATTGTTTTTCTTCTGTTTTTATCTTATAATTACCTTACAGTCTTGCACTTATTTAAGCAACCACCTTTGAATGAGCTGTATCTTTTCTTGACCAGTTATTTGTACAACATGTGTGTCTGAGAGGGCCAGAGCTCTACCCAGGCCGACAGGAAGCTTCCCTATGATGACACTGTCTGCTTGAGTGGAGTGCTTTTCTCTAGTGTTCTTTTATCCCCAGCCAACCCGGGTTGGCACAGCAGAAGGTGCCCAGTTTAGAGCCTCTCTCTTTCCTCCTGCCATCCTGATAGACTGCTTCTTGCAAACATAGCTTGTCTGTGTGATTCCTCATTTAGCCCTACCTTCTCAACTTCCCTAGGTTTTTACCAAAAAGAAATGATGGAAAATCTTACTACCCTACCATGGTTTTGTTGCCAATGCTATGCCCATGTTTTCAGAATTCTTTTCTGTCAGCTTTGTCTAAACTCTAAAGCCATAGGCATTGTCTCCTGTCCCTTTGAGTACCCCTATGAAACCTGCCCTGTAATCTGGAGACTCTCCTTTATATTGTAGTTTGGGTTACAGATGTTTCTGAATTTTTATCAAAAAAGCAAAAATTATCTTTCTTGTTTTCTCTTTGAAGATGTTTTGAGAAGAGAAGGGGGCCACATCAAGTCAGAAGTGTTCTCAGACTTGTAGGTTTGACTAACCAGACTCTGGGATGGTTCCAATTTTCCTTGCTGCTAGCTCTGGTCCTCACAGTTAGTATAATTCCATTTTTGAGTCTGGCAGGACCAGTGACTTGTTCCCTACCAATAGAATATTGCAAAGACAATAAGATATTTTCAAGATTACTTTGCATAAGATCATACACTGTCATTCTGGGAGATCCTTGATGTGTTTGATGTAGCAAGAGGCCATGTGGTGGAGGCCCATGTGTCAAGGAGCTGTGAATGGCTTCTGGACAAAACCATCTAGGAATTGGGAGAAGACCTGGGTCAACTGCTGGCAAGAAACAGAAGCCCTCAATCCTCTAGCCTGAAGGGCCTGAATCCTGTCAACCACCATGTGAACTTGGAAGGGGCTCTTTCCCCAGTCAAACTTTGAGATGGGAGATTGCTTAATTGCAGGCTTGCAGAGGATCCAGACAATAAGTATCTGGATTTTTGACCCACAGGAACTGTGGAATAATAAATGTGTTTTGTTTTAGCTCCTAAGTTTGTGATGATGCTGTCACACATAAATAGATAACTAGTACAGCATTTCAGGGCTATGTTGGAAACAGATCATGGTTCTGTAGGTTCTGGAAGTACACCTCCATGTCTTAAGTGTTGAAGAACATTGGTTTTGCAATCAAATGGATTTGTGTTCAAGTATCAGGTCCAGCTTGGGTCATGTTGTTCTCAGATCACTTAGTTGCCATGTGGCCTAGGATGAGTTGTTTAATCTGAGGTTGTTTATCAGTTTCCTCACTTTTATAATACAAGTGTTAATTAGACTTACATCCTAGCACTGAGAAGGTGGCTTAACAAGAATAATAAAATAAAATGCTTTATGTAGTCCCTGATAGAAAATAAGTGCTTACTGATAATCAAGCTTACTGTCCCAGAAGTGCTGTGAGATGCAGGTTCCTGGTTACAGTACCACCAGCAGATTCAAGGGTTTGAGCTTTTTTCCTCAGGAAAGGCTGCTATAGCATAAGGAACCCCGGAGTGAGAGTCAGAAGTCTTAGTTTTAACACTTTCTATGTCACCAGTAAAACTAGGTGACATTGGCAAGTCATTTAATCCTTCTGAGTCTATTTTCTAATCTGAAATTCATAGTGTTTGCATCTGCCTATGTCATAAGTGTCTGAGGAATAGGTGTATATCAAATGCATTGTAAGCAGTAACAGGGTACAAAGATATGAGCATTTTTACTGCTAATAAAATACCATATTATAAAAAGATAATTAAAATCTTGGGAAGCCTTTAGAATGAACATTCATAGCTGAACCAGGAGGGTAGCTAACTCTGACCACTCCAGAGGTGGCCTGGCCATGGCACGCTGGTTAAAAGCCTGGGCTCCAGAGAAGGACTACCTGGAATTAAAACTCCTGGGAAGCTATTTACTTCTCTGTGCCTCAATCTCATCAGGTATAAAATGAGGGAAACAGTCACCACTCTCCTCAGAGTAGTTTTGAGCATTAAATGTAATGATGTGGTTGTTGTTCAGTCTCCCAGTCGTGTCTGACTCTTTGCAACCCCATGGACTGCAGCATGCCAGACCTCCCAGTCCCTCACCATATCCTGGAGTTTGCCCAAGTTCATGTCCATTGCATCAGTGATGCCATCCAGCCATCTCATTCTCTGATGCCTTCTTCTCCTTCTGACCTCATATTTCCCAGCATCAGGGATTTTTCCAATGAGTTAGTTGTTTGCATCAGGTGACCAAAATTCAGGAGCTTCAGCTTCAACATCAGTTCTTCCAGTGAGTTTTCAGGGTTGATTTCCCTTAAGATTGACTGGTTTGATCTCCTTGCTTGTCTGAGGGACTCTAAGGAGTCTTCTCCAGCACCACAGTTTGAAAGCATCAATTCTTTGGTGTTCTGTCTTCTTATGGTCCAGCTCTGACAAGAATACAGGACCACTGAGAAGACCACAGCCTTGACTATACAGACCTTTGTTGGCAGAGTGATGTTTCTGCTTTTCAACACACTGTCTACATTTATCATACCTTTCCTGCCAAGAATAGTCATCTTCTGATTTCATGGCTGCAGTCAAATTCACAGTGATTTTAGTGATTTTCCAGGAAGAGGAAATCTGTCACTGCTTCCACCATTTCCCCTTCTATTTGTCATGAAGTAAAAGGTCCTTCTAGTCAAGGCTATGGTTTTTCCAGTGGTCATGTATGGATGTGAGAGTTGGACTGTGAAGAAAGCTGAGCGCCAAAGAATTGATGCTTTTGAACTGTGGCATTGGAGAAGACTCTTGAGAGCCCCTTGGACTGCAAGGAGATCCAACCAGTCCATTCTAAAGATCAGCCCTGGGTGTTCTTTGGAAGGAATGATGCTAAAGCTGAAACTCCAATACTTTGGCCACCTCATGCGAAGAGTTGACTCACTGAAAAAGATTCTGATGCTGGGAGGGATTGGGGGCAAGAGGAGAAGGGGACGACAGAGGATGAGATGGCTGGATGGCATCACCAACTCAATGGACATGAGTTTGAGTGAACTTCGGGAGTTGGTGATGGACAGGGAGGCCTGGCGTGCTGCAATTCATGGGGTCGCAAAGAGTTGGACATGACTGAGCGACTGAACTGAACTGAACTGAATGGGGCCAGATGCCATGATCTTAGATTTTTTAATATTTAGTTTTAAGCCAGCTTTTTCATTAAATGTAATGATACATTTGAGCAATATGAACTTTTTCTTCTTTTTTAAAAATTTACTGAAGCATAGTTGAATTACAATGTTGTGTTAATTACTGCTAAACAGCAAAATGACTCAGTTATACATACATATATTCTTTTTCATATTATTTTCCATTATGGTTTATCACAGAATATTGAATATGGTTCCCTGTGTTATACAGTAGGGACTTGTTGTTTATACATTCTAAATATACCAATTTGTATCTGTTAATTCCTAGTAACTCAGCTGGGAAAGAATACGCCTGCAATATATGAGACTCCAGTTCGATTCTTGGCTTGGGAAGATCCCCTGGAGAAGGGAACAGCTATCCACTCCAGTATTCTGGCCTGGAGAATTCCATGGACTCTATAGTCCATGGGGTCATGAAGAGTTGGAGACAACTGAGTGACTTTCACTCTAACTCTCACTTTCAATCCCACATCTTAGCAAAACATCAGTATCAGTGCTCAGTAAACATCAACTGAAATTATTCTTTTTTCAGACCATTGTATCATTAGGAAATGGAAGATGTTAATCTTGGTTACTATTTCCTTCATTTTTACATTTTTGGTTGGGGAATGAAGTTTGAGTTTTGTTCCAATTCAGCCATCTGGCAGTTCCTATTTGTCTCCCTATGAGGATTTTGCAATAATCGATTAAAAGGAGGACTGATTTTGACCAAATCAAATATTATAAAGAACACCAAGAAACTATTTAAATTCAATTTATGTTTTAATCTGCTTCCTTGAAGTAAATTATAGCTAATAAAGGATTTAAAATTGGTATGAGAGAGAAATTATAAAGATAAAAGTTGGCTGCAGCTAAAAATATGTAAATTCACTGTCTTAGGACAAAACAGAATAAATTTCCCCAAATATTTCCTTTGCATGACAGCACTTCTTTTATTGAAAATGATTGAGTAATGCAATGTTTTACCTCATTGAAAACAGATTCCTTTTGAAAGATAATTTCCTCATTATCCTCAGAGTCTCTGGAATCTGCTATTAGATTCAGAATTCAACTCTGAGTGACAAGGGAATAAAACCTTTATAACTTTCCTTTTTAAAGTGTGGAGTATCAAAGTCTGAATGCACCTTTAAAGCAATTTATTATTACAGAGGAGCTAAGATGGTGGAGGAAAAGGACAGGGAGACCACTTTCTCCCCCACAAATTCATCAAAAGAACATTTAAATGCTGAGTAAATTCCACAAAACAACTTCTGAAAGCTGGCAGAGGACATCAGGCACCCAGAAAAGCAGCCCATTGTGTTCGAAAGGATATAGGAAAAAAATATAAAAGACAAAAAAAGAGACAAAAGAGGGAGGGATGGAATTCCATCCTGGGAAGGGAGTCTTAAAAAGAGAGAAGTTTCCAAACACCAGGAAACACTCTCACTGCCGAGTCTGTGGTGAGCCTTGGAAGCACAGAGGGCAACATAACAGGGAGGAAAAATAAATAAACAATTAAAACCCACAGATTACTAGCCCAACGGTAACTCCCCCAGTGGAGAAGTAGTGCAGATGCCTGCACCCGCCACTAGCAAGTGGGGGCTGGGCAGGGAGGCGCGGGCTGCATCGCTTAGAGTAAGGATCTGGCCTGAATGCCCTGAGCGCTATCTGAGTGAACTAACTTGGGCTAGCAAACCAGACTGTGGGATAACTACCACGCGAAAAGCCAGCCCTAACCTAAGACACTGCCAGGCCCACGTACAAAACAAAGGACTGAACAGAGATAGCCGGCTGCAGACAATCCCCTTCTGGTGACAGGCAGCCAGAGCTGGAAAGGGGCAATCGCAGCCCCAGAGAGACATTATCTACAAAACTGTAAGCAGGATTCTTTCCTAACTAAGACTTCTTGGGGTTCTGGATGGTCAACATCCACCTGAGAAGGTGCGCCAGTTGTACACCCAGACAACCGAGTGGAGGGGAGGTGATAAGTTGCAGCGACCGCGCTTGCCAAACACCTCATCACCTGAGCTGCTCGGACCTGGGAAGGGCACAAAACGCAGGCCCATTCGAGTCTGTGCCTCTGAGGACTACCACCATAACACTGACACAAGTTTCCCTAACCAAGAAACCTTGACAAGCCACCTGTACAAACCCACACACAGCGAGGAAACTCCAAAATAAAGAGAACTCCACAAACTGCCAGAATACAGAAAGGACACCCCAAACTCAGCAATATAAACAAGATGAAGAGACAGTGGAATACCCAGCAGGTAAAGGAACAGGATAAATGCCCCACCAAACCAAACAAAAGAGGAAGAGATAGGGAATCTACCTGATAAAGAATTCTGAATAATGATAGTGAAAATGATCCAAAATCTTGAAATCAAAATGGAATCACAGATAAATAGCCTGGAGACAAGGACTGAGAAGATACAAGAAAGGTCTAACAAACCTAGAAGAAATAAAAAAGGGTCAATACATAATGAATAATGCAATAGATGAGATCAAAAACACTCTGGAGGCAAGAAATAGTAGAATAACAGAGGCAGAAGATAGGATAAGTGAATTAGAAGATAGAATGGTAAAAATAAATGAATCAGGGAGGAAAAAAGAAAAATGAATTAAAAGAAATGAGGACAATCTCAGAGACCTCCAGGACAATATTAAATGCTACAACATTCGAATCATAGGAGTCCCAGAAGAAGAAGACAAAAATAAAGACCATGAGAAAATACTTAAGGAGATAATAGTTAAAAACTTCCCTAAAATGGGGAAGGAAATAATCACCCAAGTCCAAGAAACCCAGAGAGTCCCAAACAGGATAAACCCAAGGCGAAACACCCCAAGACACATATTAATCAAATTAACAAAAATCAAACACAAAGAACAAATATTAAAACCAGCAAGGGAAAAACAACAAATATCACTCAAGGGAATTCCCATAAGGATAACAGCTGATCTTTAAATAGAAACTCTTCAAGCCAGAAGGGAATGGCAAGACATACTTAAAGTGATGACAAAAAATAACCTACAGCCCAGATTACTGTACCCAGCAAGGATCTCATTCAAATATGAAGGAGAAATCAAAAGCTTTACAGACAAGCAAAAGCTGAGAGAATTCAGCACCACCAAACCAGCTCTCCAACAAATACTAAAGGATATTCTCTAGACAAGAAACACAAAAAGGGTGTATAAACTCGACCCCAAAACAATAAAGTAAATGGCAACGGGATCATACTTATCGATAATTACCTTAAACGTAAATGGGTTGAATGTCTCAACCAAAAGACAAAGGCTGGCTGAATGGATCCAAAAACAAGACCCCTATATATGTTGTCTACAAAAGACCCACCTCAAAAAAGGGGACACATACAGATTGAAAGTGAAGGGCTGGAAAAAGATTTTCCATGCAAATAGAGACCAAAAGAAAGCAGGAGTAGCAATACTCATATCAGATAAAATACACTTTAAAACAAAGGCTGTGAAAAGAGACAAAGAAGGTCACTACATAATGATCAAAGGTTCAATCCAAGAAGAAAATATAACAATTACAAATATATATGCACCCAACATAGGAGCACCGCAATATGTAAGACAAATGCTAACAAGTATGAAAGGGGAAATTAACAATAACACAAAAATAGTGGGAGATGTTAATACCCCACTCACACCTATGGATAGATGAACTAAACAGAAAATTAACAAAGAAACACAAACTTTAAACGATACAATAGACCAGTTAGACCTAATTGATATCTATAGGACATTTCACCCCAAAACAATGAATTTCACCTTTTTCTCAAGCACACACGGAACCTTCTCCAGGATAGATCACATCCTGGGCCATAAATCTAGCCCTGGTAAATTCAAAAAAATTGAAATCATTCCAAGCATCTTTTCTGACCACAATGCAGTAAGATTAGATCTCAATTACAGGAGAAAAACTATTAAAAATTCCAACATATGGAGGCTGAACAACACGCTGCTGAATAACCAACAAATCACAGAAGAAATCAAAAAAGAAATCAAAATTTGCATAGAAATGAATGAAAATGAAAACACAACAACCCAAAACCTGTGGGACACTGTAAAAGCAGTGCTAAGGGGAAAGTTCATAGCAATACAGGCATACCTCAAGAAACAAGAAACAGTCAAATAAATAACCTAACTCTACACCTAAAGCAACTAGAAAAGGAAGAAATGAAGACTCCTAGGGTTAGTAGAAGGAAAGAAAACTTAAAAATTAGGGCAGAAATAAATGCAAAAGAAACAAAAGAGACCATAGCAAAAATCAACAAAGCCAAAAGCTGGTTCTTTGAAAGGATAAATAAAATTGACAAACCATTAGCCAGACCCATCAAGAAACAAAGGGAGAAAAATCAAATCAATAAAAATAGAAATGAAAATGGATAGATCACAACAGACAACACAGAAATACAAAGCATCATAAGAGACTACTATCAGCAATTATATGCCAATAAAATGGACAACTTGGAAGAAATGGAGAAATTCTTAGAAAAGTACAACTTTCCAAAACCGGCTGAGGAAGAAATAGAAAATCTTAACAGATCCATCACAAGCACGGAAATTGAAACTGTAATCAGAAATCTTCCAGCAAACAAAAGCCCAGGTCCAGACAGCTTCACAGCTGAATTCTATGAAAAATTGAGAGAAGAGCTAACACCTATCCTACTCAAACTCTTCCAGAAAATTGCAGAAGAAGGTAAACTTCCAAACTCATTCTATGAGGCCACCATCACCCTCATACCAAAACCTGACAAAGATGCCACAAAAAAAGAAAACTACAGGCCAATATCACTGATGAACATAGATGCAAAAATCCTTAATAAAATCCTAGCAAACAGAATCCAACAACATATTAAAAAAGATCATACACCATGACCAAGTGGGCTTTATCCCAGGAATGCAAGGATTCTTCAATATCTGCAAATCAATCAATGTAATATACCACATTAACAAATTGAAAAATAAAGCCATATGATTATCTCAAAAGATGCAGAGAAAGCCTTTGACAAAATTCAACATCCATTTATGATAAAAAAAAACTCCCCAGAAAGTAGGAATAGAAGGAACATACCTCAACATAATAAAAGCTATATATGACAAACCCACAGCAAACATTATCCTCAATGGTGAAAAATTGAAAGCATTTCCTCTAAAGTCAGGAACAAGACAAGGGTGCCCCCTTTCACCATTACTATTCAACATAGTTTTGGAAGTTTTGGCCACAGTGATCAGAGCAGAAAAAGAAATAAAAGGAATCCAAATTGGAAAAGGAGAAGTAAAACACTCGCTGTTTGCAGATGACACGATCCTCTACATAGAAAACCCTAAAGATTCCACCAGAAAATTACTAGAAATAATCAATGAATATAGTAAAGTTGCAGGATATAAAATAAACACGCAGAAATCCCTTGCATTTCTATACACTAATAATGAGAAAATAGAAAGAGAAATTAAGTAAACAATTCCATTCACCATTGCATCGAAAAGAAGAAAATACTTAGGAATATATCTACCTAAAGAAACTAAAGACCTATATATAGAAAACTATAAAACACTGGTGAAAGAAATCAAAGAGGACACTAATAGTTGGAGAAATATACCATGTTCATGGTTTGGAAGAATCAATATAGTGAAAATGAGTATACTACCCAAAGCAATTTATAGATTCAATGCAATCCTTATCAAGCTACCAACGGTATTTTTCACAGAGCTAGAACAAATAATTTCACAATTTGTATAGAAATACAAAAAACCTCAAGTAGACAAAGCAATCTTGAGAAAGAAGAATGGAACTGGAGGAATCAACCTGCCTGACTTCAGGCTCTACTACAAAGCCACAGTCATCAAGACAGTATGGCACTGGCACAAAGACAGAAATATAGATCAATGGAACAAAATAGAAAGCCCAGTGATAAGTCCACGCACATATGGACACCTTATCTTTGACAAAGGAGGCAAGAATATACAATAGATTAAAGACAATCTCTTTAACAAGTGCTGCTGGGAAAACTGGTCAACTACTTGTAAAAGAATGAAACTACAACACTTTCTAACACCATACACAAAAATAAACTCAAAATGGATTAAAGATCTAAACGTAAGACCAGAAACTATAAAACTCCTAGAGGAGAACATAGGCAAAAACCTCTCCAACATACATCACAGCAGGATTCTCTATGACTCACCTCCCAGAATACTGGAAAAAAAGCAAAAATAAACAAATGAGACCTAATCAAACTTAAAAGCTTCTACACAACAAAGGAAACTATAAGCAAGGTGGAAAGACAGCCTTCAGAATGCGAGAAAATAATAGCAAATGAAGCAACTGACAAACAACTAATCTCAAAAATATTCAAGCAACTCCTACAGCTCAATTCCAGAAAAATAAATGACCCAATCAAGAAATGGGCCAAAGAACTAAATAGACATTTCTCCAAAAAAGACATACAGATGGCTAACAAACACATGAAAAGATGCTCAACATCACTCATTATCAGAGAAATGCAAATCAAACTACTATGAGGTACCATTTCATGCCAGTCAGAATGGCTGCAATCCAAAAGTCTACAAGCAATAAATGCTGGAGAAGGTTTAGAGAAAATGGAACCCTCTTACACTGCTGGTGGAAATGCAAATTAGTACAGCCACTATGGAGAACAGTGTGGAGATTCCTTAAAAAACTGGAAATATAATTGCCATATGACCCAGCAATCAGACTGCTGGGCATACACACTTAGGAAACCAGGATTGAAAGAGACACGTGTACCCCAATGTTCATCACAGCACTGTTTATAATAGCCAGGACATGGAAGCAACCTAGATGTCCATCAGCAGATGAATGGATAAGAAAGCAGTGGTACATATACACAATGGAGTATTACTCAGCCATTAAAAAGAATACATTTGAATCAGTTCTAATGAGGTGGATGAAACTGAAGCCTATTATACAGAGTGAAGTAAGCCAGAAAGAAAAACACCAATACAGTATACTAATGCATATATATGGAATTTAGAACGATGGTAACAATAACCCTGTATACGAGACAGCAAAAGAGACACAGATGTATAGAACAGTCTTTTGGACTCTGTGGGAGAGGGCGAGGGTGGGATGATTTGGGAGAATGGCATTGAAACATGTATAATATATATGAAATGAGTTTCCAGTCCAGGTTCGATTCATGATACTGGATGCTTGGGGCTGGTGCACTGGGACGACCCAGAAGGATGGTACAGGGAGGGGGGAGGGAGGAAGGTCCAGGATGGGGAACAGGTGTATACCTGTGGCAGATTCATGTTGATGTATGGCAAAACCAATAAAATATTGTAAAGTTAAAAAATAAAAATTAAAAAAATTTATTATTACAGCATCTCACACTATATATAATGTATTTAGAAACTAATGATTTTTCAGTAAATTTAATACATTTTTTTAGTTTTTATTTTTCTATTTTTTAATTTTACAATATTGTATTGATTTTGCCATATATCAACATGAATCTGCCACAGGTATACACATGTTCCCCATCCTGAACCCTCCTCTCTCCTCCCTCCCTGTACATCCCTCTGGGTCGTCCCAGTGCACTAGCCCCAAGTATCCTTGTATCCTGCATCGAACCTGGACTGGCAACTCGTTTAATATATGATATTATACATGTTTCAATGCCATTCTCCCAGATCATCCCACCCTCTCCTTCCCCCACAGAGTCCAAAAGACTGTTCTATACATCAGTGTTTCTTTTGCTGTCTTGTATACAGGGTTATTGTTAGACATACTTAAAATACATTTATTTTAAAAAGAGTTTTCTTTCATAAATTACCATTTTATCTTTCAGTTTTCATGTAATTACAATCAGGTCAATTTATTTTGGACTAGAATTATAGAATCTTAAAACAACTGGGAGTTGGACTGTGAAGAAGGCTGAGCGCTGAAGCATTGATGCTTTTGAACTGTGGTGTTGGAGAAGACTCTTGAGAGTCCCTTGGACTGCAAGGAGATCCAACCAGTCCATTCTGAAGGAGATCAGCCCTGGGATTTCTTTGGAAGGAATAATGCTAAAGCTGAAACTCCAGTACTTTGGCCACCTCATGCAAAGAGTTCACTCATTGGAAAAGACTCTGATGCTGGGAGGGATTGGGGGCAGGAGGAGAAGGTTACGACAGAGGATGAGATGGCTGGATGGCATCACTGACTCGATGGACACGAGTCTGAGTGAACTCCGGGCATTGGTGTTGGACAGGGAGGCCTGGCGTGCTGCGCTTCACGGGGTCGCAAAGAGTCGGACACAACTGAGCAACTGATCTGATCTGATCTGATCTGAAAAGAACTGGACACCTACTGGTATATCACATTGAATTCTACAACAGCCCTATGAGTTAGGTGTGATTTTCCCTCTCTAATAATATGAGGACAAATGGGTTATCCAGCATCCTGGTGCTAGTTTGAACAAGCTTCAGGAGTTGGTGAAGGAAGGGAAGCCTGGAGTATGCTGCAGTCCATGGGGTTGCAAAGAGTTGGAAATGACTGAGTGAGTGAACAACAACAATAACAACAACCCAAATTCTAAGCCTTTGTTGTTTGTACCATAGATGCCACCCGCATGCTATTGAAGGACTTCTAGTGACATCCCATCCCCATTACTATAGCACAAATGAAAAAAAAAAAAAAAAAAGATGAAATAACCCCCAAGGCTATAGGAAGTGAAGCGACCTGTTTTGGGTTCCACTGTGACCTGGGAATCATGGATTGAGGCATGTTTCAGCTCAGTTCAGTTCAGTTCAGTCACTCAGTCGTGTCTGACTCTTTGCGGCCCCATGAATTGCAGCACGCCAGGCTTCCCTGTCCATCACCAACTCCCGGAGTTCACTCAGACTCACGTCCATCGAGTCAGTGATGTCATCCAGCCATCTCATCCTCTGTCATCCCCTTCTCCTCCTGCCCCCAATCCCTCCCAGCATCAGAGTCTTTTCCAATGAGTCAGCTCTTCGCATGAGGTGGCCAAAGTACTGGAGTTTCAGCTTTAGCATCATTCCTTCCAAAGAAATCCCAGGGCTGATCTCCTTCAGAATGGACTGGTTGGATCTCCTTGCAGTCCAAGAGACTCTCAAGAGTTCTCCAACACCACAGTTCAAAAGCATCAATTCTTCGGCGCTCAGCCTTCTTCACAGTCCAACTCTCACATCCATACATGACGACTGGAAAAACCATAGCCTTGACTAGACGAACCTTTGTTGGCAAAATAATGTCTCTGCTTTTGAATATGCTATCTAGGTTGGTCTTAACTTTCCTTCCAAGGAGTAAGCGTCTTTTAATTTCATGGCTGCAGTCACCATCTGCAGTGATTTTGGAGCTGAAAAAAATAAAGTCTGACACTGTTTCCACTGTTTCCCCATCTATTTCCCATGAAGTGGTGGGACCGGATGCTATGATCTTCGTTTTCCGAATGTTGAGCTTTAAGCCAACTTTTTCACTCTTCACTTTCACTTTCCTCAAGAGGCTTTTTAGTTCCTCTTCACGTTCTGCCATAAGGGTGGTGTCATTTGCATATCTGAGGTTATTGATATTTCTCCTGGCAATCTTGATTCCAGCTTGTGTTTCTTCCAGTCCAGTGTTTCTCAGTCATGTTTGGGGGCACACAAACCTGGGTTGCCTTTCCTCTGCCATGTACGAGAAACATGAATTTAGAAAATGTATTTCATCCCTTTGAGTTTATTTTCATACTTGTAAAATGAAAATAAATTTACACCATAAGGATGTTCTGAGGGTTGTGAAAGTTGCTCAGTTTTGTCCGACTCTTCACGAATACTGGAGTCTGTAGCTTTTCCTTCTCCAGGGGATCTTCCCAAACCAGGGATCAAAACCAGGTCTTCCACTTTGCAGCAGATTCTTTACCAGCAGAGCCACCAGGGAAGCCCACGGTTCTGAGGGTTAAAGGAGTTTTTTATATGTATTGTAGAATGCTTTAGCACTAGAACCTGGCCTATGGTCAATCATAAGTTAGAGGTATTTGTTTTCAGTAACACTGGAAATAACAACAGGAAATGGGATCTAGCCCCCTGAGTTCTGACTTGTTCTACTTTGTTATCTCTCTAGTCCAATTATATAAACATACCAACCGCATAACTGGTATGCTTTATCCTATGTATTTATTTCTTTATGGAGTTGTTTAAACATATCAGCCTTGGCTTAAGTAGCATTATCTTGCAGACAGAATATGTTTACATATATTCTTCATGGACTGTACACTCAGATACACTGGTGCTGCTATTTATTGGCACTGGTCAATCACTTCCCCAGCCTTTTGAGAAGTTAGAGTTGCGCTTTTGCTCTCTGCAGCCCCTAAGACCCCAACTTGCTATTCCTGCTGATCAGTCTGCTGTGACAGTCCCATTTGTTACCAATTCCCTGGGCTCTCTGGAAATCGGGGTCCCTGCTTAAGCCCTCCCCTGTTCTGGCAGCCACTGCCCCCACCTCTGTCTGACCTTGTCCACTGCTGCTTATCTGTCTTTTTCTCTGTGAGTGAAGCTCAGAGTGTGGATCATTTTGTACTAATCATTTCTTTAATATGCCTGCATTTGTCAGTGGGCTTACACCTGCACCATTCTTGCCTTCTCTGCTGGGGCAAGTATACAAAAAAACCTTTATTATTCTCCTAATCCTTTTTGTGTTTTTGTTTTTTTCTTATCTTCCTCTTAAGCTTTCACTGACACAGCAGATTCTTACCTTGCTTCCTTCTGTTTTCCTAAGTACAAATGGTTGTTTAACCCCTTGCTATCAGATGCTTTATTTATAAAGCCATTTAAGTCTTTACTATTCTTTTCATGCTCCTACTTTCCTTCATCTGACATTAATTTTAAAAGAATTCACTTAAAGAGACAGAGTCGGGAAACTAAGAAGAGAACATGGAAGCTGCTTCTTGTAGCTTGATATATACATATATTCTATATCTAAGTCATCTACATCTATTCTGTGTCTATATCATATACATCCATATTTTTATCAACTATATGTATTCTATATCTCTATCATCTCCATCTCTTCTACATCTACATCTATATGAACTACATCTATTCTGTGTCTCTATTATTTCCATCTATTCTATATCTATATCAAGTACACTTATTCTACTGTTAGCACAAGTTCCTGTGCACACACACTGAGGTCAAACAAACTGAAACATCAGAGTCTGAAGCAGAAAAAGGTTTATTGCAGGGCTATGCAAGGAGACAGGTGGCTCACACCCTAAAAGCCCAAAGTCCCTTAAGAGTTTAGCAAAGCACTTTTAAAAGCAAGGTGAGGGGTAAGGGTTGCAGGAGTGATCAGCTGGTATACAGTTCTCTGGTTTGGGGAAGGAACAGGGTGTTGTCATGGGGGTGAACATTATCAGTCCAGGAGGCCTGAGGCTGGCTGTGTGCTCTTAGTTGTCAAGTAGTTAGTGTCTTCTATTCTGTGGAGGGATTTTCACATCTGCAAAACAACTCAGGAAATGTGCATCAAATCTAGGTACTTAAGAGAGGAGATACAGCACAGGGCATCAGGGAAGGCTTGTCTGAAGAAGACCCCCTAAAGTCTACTCAGTTGCCATCTATCTATACCATCTTTAATAAGTATATTCTATATCTGTATCATCTATGTCATGGTCCTTGTGCGGGTTGGAAAAGGATTTCCAGAAATGAGACAGAATGAGAAGGAAATAAAGTTTATTTGAATGGGAGATGCTGTTAGAACAGTAGGCCAGCTCAAGGGAGAAGCAACATTGAAAAGGGGTCTTTAGCTCACGTTTATACCCAGGGTACAAGGAGTAGGATAGGGGTCTTGCGGGTCATTTGTTGATTGGATGAGGCACATAAACTGGGTGAGGGTTGTGGGAGAGTAAGGCAAATACTTTCTCCCTATGGGATAAGAGGGGAGACAGGTTATATTGCTCAGTGAGTGAAGTGAAGTCGCTCAGTCGTGTCCGACTCTTTGTGACCCCCTGGACTGTTACCTATCAGGCTCCTCCATCCATGGGATTCTCCAAGCAAGAATGGAGAATGGAGTGGGGACCTGAAATCCATTAGTAGTTACACCATGGGGGAGGGAAGGGCGATAAGGGTTGGGTTTTTCTGTTCCTGCATTCCAAGACCCTCCTTGGTTTCATCTGCTCTTTCGTCCTTGGGTCACCATGTTCCTCCCTCTCTTTACTTATAGGGCCAATTCTTTGGCCCCTGTTGATACTCTGCTCATGTCTAACTATCTACCTATTTCCCTTCACAGGCATTTGGGAACCCAGTCTCAAAGGAAAAGGGGCGATGACCACTCTGGTTTCTTCAGGCTGTAGGGGCATCACGGGGCTCCAGGTTTCAGTTCCCTTTGCCTGCTCTCTGTCAGGGTGCATTTAAGGAGGGAGAGGAGAGTGCATGGAATAACAAGGTGGCTTGTTTCAGCATTGTCTAGGTGTTGGTCAGGGAATATTCTTGTCAAACTATCACTTGGAGATTTGTTATATTCTAGAAGAAACCAACTTAACGAGAAATTTAAAGATATATGGACCAAAGACCATCTGACACTCTGAAGGCTGGTTCTTCTGGGTTTTTCCCAGAGCACAGAGTGCCTTTTTTCTGATCACCCTGAATTTCTTTCAAGGGGTGTTGAAGGTCAACAGCAGGCAGTGGTCATGATGTAATCTTTGTAGAGATAGCTGGCAAGTGCCAGCTTCTAGTCAGCAGGGTACCTTCATAGCCACATATTTGACCATGTTTGGAGGGAATTTCATGGCCATTGTGTCCCACGGTGCTGGGAAGGCTCATTCCCAGGTCCCGGGAACATCCCGTTGAGAAGCCACTCAGTGTGCTTTTATTGAACCAGGCCTTGAAAGTAGCAAAAGTCTCTGGACCATACCTGTCTTACTTAGCCTCTTGGTCCAGGAAAATATTCCCTCTTGTTGCTTCTTCCCATATCTAGAGTTACATTATTACAATCATTGATCTCATATGGAACTGCATATCAGCATTTTATCACAGGCTCAGGCATACATTTAGTAACGTAAGAAACACTTCTGAAATAAGTGACATAGAAAATAATATAGCTAGCAGGTATTTGTAAGGTCATAAGCAAGAATTTAAGTCAATAACTTTCATTAAGTATAGCCCAGTATACCAAAGGTCATCTGACTTATTTAAATGATTATCAGTTCAGTTCATTGCAGTCGCTCAGTCATGTCCGATTCTTTGCGACCCCATGAATTGCAGCACACGAGGCCTCCCTGTTCATCACCAATTCCCAGAGTTCACACAACCTCACGTCCATCGAGTCGGTGATGCTTTCGAGCCATTTCATCCTCTGTCGTCCCTTTCTCCTCCTGCCCCCAATCCCTCCCAGCATCAGAGTCTTTTCCAATGAATCAACTCTTCACATGAGGTGGCCAAATACTGGAGTTTCAGCTTTAGCATCATTCCTTCCAAAGAAATCCCAGGGGTGATCCCCTTCAGAATGGACTGGTTGGATCTCCTTGCAGTCCAAAGGACTCTCAAGAGTCTTCTCCAACACCACAGTTCAAAAGCATCAATTCTTCGGCACTCAGCTTTCTTCACAGTCCAACTCTCACATCCATACATGACCACTGGAAAAACCATAGCCTTGACTGGATGGACCTTTGTTGGCAAAGCAATGTCTCTGTTTTTGAATATGCTATCCAGTATGGTCATAACTTTCCTTCCAAGGAGTAAGCGTCTTTTAATTTCATGGCTGCAATCACCATCTGCAGTGATTTTGGAAACCCCCCCAAAAAATAAAGCCTGACGCTGTTTCCACTGTTTCCCCATCTATTTCCCATGAAGTGATGGGACCAGATGCCATGATCTTAGTTTTCTGAATGTTGAGCTTAAATCCAACTTTTTCGCTCTCCTCTTTCACTTTCATCAAGAGGCTTTTTAGTTTGTCTTCACTTTCTGCCATAAGGGTTGTGTCATCTGCATATCTGAGGTTATTGATATTTCTCCCGGCAATCTTGATTCCAGCTTGTGCTTCTTCCAACCCAGCTTTTCTCATGATGTATTCTGCATATAAGTTAAATAAGCAGGGTGACAATATACAGCCTTGATGAACTCCTTTTCCTATTTGGAACCAGTCTGTCATTCCATGACCAGTGGTAACTGTTGCTTCCTGACCCGCATACAGGTTTCTCAAAAGGCAGGTCAGGTGGTCTGATATTCCCATCTGTTTCAGAATTTTCCACAGTTCGTTGTAATCCACACAGTCAAAGGCTTTGGCATAGTCAATAAAGCAGAAATAGATGTTTTTCTGGAACTCTCTTGCTTTTTCCATGATCCAGCCGATGTTGGCAATTTGATCTCTGGTTCCTCTGCCCTTTCTAAAACCAGCTTGAACATCTGGAAGTTCTTGGTTCACGTATTGCTAAAGCCTGACTTGGAGAATTTTGAGCATTACTTTACTAGCGTGTGAGATGAGTGCAATTGTGCAGTAGTTTGAGCATTCTTTGGCATTGCCTTTCTTTGGGATTGGAATGAAAAGTGACTTTTTCCAGTCCTGTAGCCACTGCTGAGTTTTCCAAATTTGCTGGCATATTAAGTGCAGCACTTTCACAGCATCAACTTCCAGGATTTGAAATAGCTCAACTGGAATTCCATCACCTCCACTAGATTTGTTCATAGTGATGCTTTCTAAGGCCCACTTGAGTTCACATTCCAGGATGTCTGGGTCTAGGTGAGTGATCACAGCATCGTGATTATCTGGATTGTGAAGATCTTTTTTGGACAGTTCTTCTGTGTATTCTTGCCACCTCTTCTTAATATCTTCTGCTTCTGTTAGGTCCATACCATTTCTGTCCTTTATCGAGCCCATCTTTGCATGAAATGTTCCCTTGGTATCTCTAATTTTCTTGAAGAGATCTCTAGTCTTTCCCATTCTGTTGTTTTCCTCTATTTCTTTGCATTGATCACTGAGGAAGGCTTTCTTATCTCTTCTTGCTATTCTTTGGAACTCTGCATTCAGATGCTTATATCTTTCCTTTTCTCCTTTGCTTTTCACTTCTCTTCTTTTCACAGCTATTTGTAAGGCCTCCTCAGACAGCCATTTTGCTTTTTTGCATTTCTTTTTCATGGGGATGGTCTTGATCCCTGTTCCTGTACAATGTTATGAACCTCCGTCCATAGTTTATCAGGCACTCTGTCTATCAGATCTCGGCCCTTAAATCTATTTCTCACTTCCACTGTATAGTCATCAGGGATTTGATTTAGGTCATACCTGAATGGTCTAGTGGTTTTCCCTATTTTCTTCAATTTAAGTCTGAATTTGGCAATAAGAAGTTCATGATCTGAGCCACAGTCAGCTCTCGGTCTTGTTTTTGCTGACTGTATAGAGCTTCTCCATCTTTGTCTGCAAAGAATATAATCAATCTGATTTTGGTGTTGATCATATGGTGATATTCATGTGTAGAGTCTTCTCTTGTGTTGTTGGAAGAGAGTGTTTACTATGACCAGTGTGTTCTCTTGGCAAAACTCTATTAGCCTTTGCCCTGCTTCATTCCATATTCCAAGGCCAAATTTGCCTGTTACTCCAGGTGTTTCTTGACTTCCTACTTTTGCATTCCAGTCCCCTATAATGAAAAGGACATCTTTTTTGGCTGTTAGTTCTAAAGGGTCTTGTAGGTCTTCATAGAACCGTTCAACTTCAGCTTCTTCAGTGTTACTGGTTTGAGCATAGACTTGGATTACTGTGATATTGAATGATTTGTCTTGGAAACGAACAGAGATCATCCTGTCATTTTTGAGATTGCATCCAAGTACTGCATTTCGGACTCTTTGGTTGGCCATGATGGCTACTCCATTTTCTTCTAAGGGATTCCTGCCCACAGTAATAGATATAATGGTCATCTGAGTTAAATTCACCCATTCCAGTCCATTTCAGTTTGCTGATTCCTAGAATGTCGATGTTCACTCTTGCCATGTCCCCTTTGACCACTTCCAATTTGCCTTGATTCATGGACCTACCATTCCAGGTTCCTATGCAATACTGCTCTTTACAGTGTCAGACCTTGCTTCTATCACCAGTCACATCTACAACTGGGCATTGTTTTTGCTTTGGCTCCATCTCTTTATTCTTTCTTGAGTTATTTCTCCACTGATCTCCAGTAGCATATTGGGTACCTACTGACCTGAAGAGTTCATCTTTCAGTGTCCTATCATTTTGCCTTTTCATATTGTTCATGGGGTTCTGAAGGCAGGAATACTGAAGTGGTTTGCCATTCTCTTCTCCAGTGGACCATTCTTCAGACCTATCCACCATGACCCTCCTGTCCTGGGTGGCCCCACAGGCATGGCTTAGTTTCATTGGGTTAGACAAGGCTGTGGTCCACGTGATTAGATTGACTAGTTTTCTGTGATTATGGTTTCAGTGTGTCTGCCCTCTGATGCCCTCTCGCAACACCTCCCGTCTTACTTGGGTTTCTCTTACCTTGGACGTGGGGTATCTCTTCATGGCTGCTCCAGCGAAGTGCAGCCACTGCTCCTTACCTTGGATAAGGGATATCTCCTCACTGCCTCCTCTCCTGACCTTCATCGTGAAGTAGCTCCTCTGGGCCCTCCTGTGCCTGTGCAGTGTTTTGTAATTGCATATCCAAAAAGAATTGGCTTTGCTATTTCCACGGGGGGAAAAAAAAATTCATTTTCAACAGATTTCTCTGGAGCCTAAAGAATATCATGGCCATCTTGTATCAACAAGTCATCTTTCCTTTCTGCAGTCATAGTTTCATAGCTAAAACATAGACCAAATAGTGCTCAAATTGACTCCGCTATCAGGCGACATCAGCTGATAAAAATCTTGGATTTTCCTCTGGTGGGAAGTGAGTTCTTTGTACCATCAGAAGAATCTGAAGGGCTAAGGGAGTTTGCATGAGTGCAGGAAGCTTGGTCTTTCTCTACCCTGAGAAACAGGAGTATTTAGAAGGGAATTCTTTAGGATGTTCAGGAGTGGGGAAAGCTTGGTTCCCTCCACACCCGTGAGATAAACGTAGTTAGAACATCCTTTAGAGTATTAGGAGAGTTTTTAATCCTTCAGGCTTTTGTATATAGGGGAAAGACCTGGACCAAAGGGAACCTCAGAATCCTTTCCTAGAGATCTTACGGATATGAAAGGTTGAGTAGCAGTCGTCTAGGAAATCTAATGGAGAGAGTCAGAGGGGGACAGGAGATAAGGAAGCAGCAGAAAGACACATGAGGCATGAGTCCCTGAAATCCGGATTCTGACTGAGGGCCATGAAGGACTGAAGGACTGTAAGGAAACTCTGAGTCCTTTCCCTGCTTTTGGCAAAAGCTAGTGTGCCATTCAGAGGCCATTTTTTTTTTGGGGGGGGTCCCTAGTTTGTATTGAGGCCAGGCCTTTTACAAGGTCAAAACTTTCCCATTTCTGAGAATGTAGCCAAGGAGTGAGTCTGAGAGAGGCTTCCAGGACATACTAGAACCCACTCTTAGCCTACTGCTGTAGAATGGGGGTAGTGAGAGTCATCAGCTGACAGAAAGGCCTCCCTTTGTCCCAGTGATCTCTCCGTGCCACTAATAGCATAAAAATGGCTGACCTTCCCAACAGTCATGTCTGACAGTGAGAGGTGACCCCTGAGAACCGTGCAGCTAAGGCAGCATGTGACCTGGGTAGAGAAAGACAGAGATTCCCAGGAGCAACAGGGTGACTCACTGTTTGGAGATTCCCTGAAATATGGAAGTCACTCTTGGGATGGCTCAGAGGTAACACCTAGGCTCCTGTAAATCAATCCGAACTGAAAGGGAAAGAAGTGAAAGCAACAGGGAAGAAGGCTGAGGAATCTGCCTTACAAGCCTACTGGGGAGGCAGTGGCCAGGGGACAATGGTCTCTGTTTTGCTTCAGCCATTATGTGCCTGAAATGGTGCATGGAAATTGTCTTGCTGGGGTGGATACCCTTTTGGCCTGATCCGTTCCACCTACCCCTTATCCTCACATGGGAGTCTTCACGTGGCAGGTGTCTAATGGCTTTTAAGTGCCTGACCCATTCCCACATAATATTGGTTGACTTAATCCTTAGTTGGAAAGAAGACAAAGGAGAGACCCTCATCCGTTCTGGCAGCAGCTACTGGGGTGCAGTGAGCAGTGGGCCCTTTGTAACACACCAGAGGATAACCCTGGCCAGAGTTCCTCAGTTGCTCCACAGCACTCGCATGTTCACAGAAAGTCCCTTCGAGAAAGGAGAAGTGAGGTGGTGGGGGAAGAGACCCCAAGTTCCCTGTGTGGGCCACTAAAAATGTCATGGTCTGGGCACGAGTAGGAAAAGAATTTCCAGACATGAGACAGAATGAGAGGGAAATAAAGTTTATTTGAATGCGGGATGCTGTTAGAACAGCTGGCCAGTTCAAGAGAGAAGTGACGATAAACAGAGTGACGTTAATCAGTCCACTTTTATACCCAGGATACAGGGAATGGATATGGGTCTTGTGGGTCATTTGCTGATTGGATGAGGCACATATACTCAGTGGGGTGAAGAGTAAGGCAAATACTTTCTCCCCATGGGTTAGGAGGGAGACAGGTTGTGCTGCTCAGGAGGACCTGAAATTCATTAGTAGTTACGACATGGGGGAAGGAAGGGTGATAAGGGTCTGGTTTTTCGTTTCTTGCATTCCAAGACCCTCCTTGGTTTTTATCTCCTCTTTTATCATTAGGTCACCACAACCTCCATCTATTCTACATCAAGTACATCTATTCCATAGCTCTACCATCTACTTCTATTCTATATCTAATCCACATCTATACCATTATCACATAAAACTTTGGTTGATTTGAAACATGGTAGCCTGAGAGCAAACTGTGTGAATGGTGAGTGTTCAGAAAATCAGGAAGGATTTAGGTACCTAAGTTCATAGCCTTACAGCAGACCCTCTAACTCCCAGGTTGTGGCAGAAATGTAAGATTGTTATTCCTAGTCTGGTCCTCGCCAGGTTACAATATTGCTTCTAAATCCTTTGATATATCAAAACATGGTAGAGATAAGAAGCATATTGTCCTGAAATGCTCCTTCTACCTCTGCCAAGAAAGTTCTTAAAGACTCATTTTCATTTCAAGTCTTACTCCTCCATGTAATCCTCCCTGATGGTATCTGAGAACCACAAATTTACTATTTGATTCATGGATTTTGGCATTGGGTCTGATTATTTTAGATCTAACTGTGTACTCCTTTCTATTTTGTTTCTTTTAATGCCTTATTGTTTAATATGCACAGCTTTTTAGCTTTTTAATTGCTTAAAGGTAGAGTTGCTAATATTTAAGCATTTTTCACCCTTTCATTTTAATCTACTACCAGATTCTTTAGCATGCATCAGAATGCTCCAGGGATCTGAATTTAAAAGATTCCTGGGTCTTTTCACTGCTAACGTGAATCAGAAACTCTAGCTATGGGGACCTGAAATCTGTGATTTAAACAAACTCTTTGGGGCTTATGATGCCAACCAGAGTTTCCTAACAACTACTTTTGCAGATGCCTCTAAAACATGAAGGTTCTTTTCCTTTCTATTCTCACTATCATCTCACTAAACCAGGCCTATATCACCCAACACACATGCACACGCACACACACACACACACACACACACACACACTCTTCTTTTTTTTTTTTGGAATTAACTTTTGAACACCTAACAAATGTTAATGAGTATTAAATATGCACCAGACACTGTGGCAGATATAGAGAGTAATAAACCATGACCTTGAGTTTATGGTGCAGAAAGAAAGACACACACACACACACACACACATATATATATATATATATATATATATATATATATATATATATATATATATATCACATGCTTAGGTAGAGTACAAGGCTGCAAACAAAATTTTGACTAAAGAAATAGCCTGCCTCAAGTCCTTGAACACATGTATTACAAAGTACAGCTGTCCACTTTATTCCATGAATGCTAGGCTTGAAGAAAATTTGTCTTCAATTTTTGAAGTAGGGGAGATACATCCAAGCAAAAACAAATCAAAGGAAAGACACAAATGTTTGGTTATTTTCCACTGGGTCAGCCCTTCCTCCATGACTCAGACCTGAGCGTATCAACCTTCATCCAATGGTAACATGAGTAGGCAACTGTTAAGAGGTCATTGACTGGCTAAGGCCTCTTAGCTAGATGCACGGCCAGAATATAGAACTTCCACCACATCCACTCAGGACCAGGCTTGGGGTGGATTGTCAAAGCATATGTTTTCTGGTCTCAGGAATACACTACCAGTAGAGTGACACTACTGATTTATGACAACCCGTTGATGCAAGAATGTTGGCAAGTTTTGCTGACCCCATCAGCATTCTTATTTCTCAAAACAGAGCCTGTCATTTCAGAATATCTAACACTTGAAAACAGCTTATTGTAGTGGTGCCATGGTAACAAAAAAAGGCTTTCCTTATTTATACCAAGCAAGAACTAGAGGTGTTTGAAGAGCACAGAAGCATTCTGTAGATCAGTATGGGAAGATGGCTAGAGAAATTGGCAGAAGTAATTTCTGCCCCTGCAAATTGACAGAGTTGCTTTTTCTCCCCTGTCTCTTGTGCTTGTGAGCCTTGAAATGTGGCAGGAACATGGACTAAGGGTGGCTGGCTTCTGTGAGTCATTGTTTCCCCATTTGTCCATCACATGAGCATTCTTTTCTGGTGATGTGGGGAATATTTATGCAAATACCTTGGTTATGGGTAATATTTTGGTCTGACAACTGCTCTTTAATCCTTGGGTCACTATGCCCAAGTTGTACTAATTATTTCTGCAAGTGGCAGTCTCTTTTGCATCATGAGAAGTTTAGATTAGATCAGCATGCATTTTTCCAAATTGGGTTGTGCATTAGAATAGCTTGGGTGCATGTTAAAAGTACAGTTTCCAGACACCTATTCAGACCTGCTGATTCAAATCATCTGAGGAAGGGACCCAGAAATCTGCCTTTTACCCTGTACTCTGGTGATTTCCCGCTTGCCAATGCAGGAGATGCAACAGATGCGGGTTTGAGGCCTGAGTCAGGAAGACCCCCTGAGGAGGAAATGGCAACCCACTCTAATACTTGCCTGAGAAATTTCAAGGACAGAGGAGCCTGGCGGGCTACAGTCCATGTGGTGGCAAAGAGTCAGACACGACCAAATGATGGAGCACGCATGCACTGGTGATTTCAGTGTAAGCAGACCTCTGCCTGGTGTTGAGAATCCTTGACCCTTCTTTGGACCTCTAGCTCTTTGAATCTTTGGGCCTTTAGCTCCTCAAGGCCCTTCTGACTTTACATTCTATGGATTCAGGATCACTTAATCAGACTGCACCCAATTATTCCTTCCTGCTCCTAACCACTGCCCCAGCCAGAATCTCTCTGGTGTTTCCTTCCATCACTGGTAGGTCTAAGAGTTTTGTCAGCTTTCAGAATATGAGCCTTTTGCTTCAGCCTATGTAGGTAGCTTGTCAGCACCACTGTCAGATGGCTGAGTAATGGAGACTCTTTCTAGAATAATACACTGCCTTTTTAGAAGACTTACAGCTTATTTTCAGGCACTTGCATACAGGACTGGAATCATGAACCATCTCTGTCTGCCTAGCTGTGTGAGTTGGAACTTACAGAGAGGACAAAGGCCAGGATGACGTTGACCCAGGAAATCTGTGATGAAAGATAAGACAAGGGCTTGGAAGCATTTTCTATCTATAGATCATCCAGTCCAGTGTTTAATGCTGAGTAAAGCAATCTCCTAGTCATCCAAGAGAATAAGATTTATGCCAGGTGAGAAAGAACAGTCAGCTGATTTCCTATCTGTGGACTCCTTGAAGGGCAGCAGAAACAGAGATGTGTGTGGGAGAAACTAACTCTGAATTGATCAATTTTGAGTCACTGTTCCAGTCTGATTTAATCACCACAAAGCTAACAATGCCATCAGAGGCCACACTTAGGAGTAAAAATTAGCTAGGATCAATTAAAAGGGACCTCCCTGTGAGACAGTTTGTGAGTGTGTTGCTGATGGAGATTGGACAAACACATAAATGCAAGCAAGGTGGCTAAGGTGTGCTCACAAGATGGGCAAGTTTCTGCAGAGAGGGAGAACCAAATCAGTAGTGTTGTAACCTGTCTCAGTAAGGGATGTGGTCTATATGGAAAAGAGAGATGGGCAGGAAGGGTTTATCCAATTCTATTCAAGAGATGGAGGTCCTGTGCCTGAGAGAACTGGGTGATGTGGTCACTCAGGGGAGCACTGTTAGGAGAGCAATCAGCAGATATTAAAACTATATTATATTTTATATTTATACATAAAATGTATTAACCATATTATTGCATTAGCCAAACACCTGTTTTATGTCAGGCCCTACAGATGCTAAAGTGCTTTAGTAGATTTTTACATTTAACCTTTAAAATATCCCTGTGACATAGGAATGTTATCAGCTACATTTTATGATAGGAGCACCAGTTCCCAGTTTTCTAAGCCAGTCACTTAGCTGGTAAGTGAGAGACATAGGTTTTGAGGGCAGGCCTCTAGGACTCTTGGCCACTCTACTCTGTACCTCCTGACATTTGGTTATCATGTTTTTCTGACGTACATTCTGAACTACCCAATTCCAACTCCTAGTCCTTGATTCTTGGTGCATCAGGTTCTCAAAAAATGCTTTGATACAAGGAAGGGAGGTATTCTGGATGTGGACATGACTGTGATAAATAATTATACCAGTATTTGGTTTATGTATTTGCCCCTTATAAGTTTAGTATTTATATGAGGGAATCATCATAGGTGAACTGAAAGGACAAATTACAAAGACACTGGAGTTCAATGGTTAAGAGTTTGGGCTCAAAATCCGGAGTGATCTGGTTTTATTCATGGTTCCATGGCTTATTGCCTTGGTGAGTTACCAGCTGAGCCTCAATTTCCTCTGTGAAACAGATACAATATAGTATACACTTGCAGAATTGCCCTACAATGAAGTGGAATGATGCTCAAAAGTACTCAGCGTAATTCTTGGCATGTAGCGGTCACTGAAAATATGTTGGTGGTTTTCACTCTTGGGCCTATGACGTGGGCAGGCAGGTCTTGGTCTGCGTTTATCCTTGAGGGGCTGCCACGTTTTGTGAACCTGCCTCTCCCATAAGCCCGTCTCTTTGGTGAAAACACTTTGTCTTTTTTTGGGCTCTCCTAATTGCAAAGTTTTATGACTTTACATGTCTGCATACCCCTTTTTAAAATTTTTTTTCAAACAATTGCATATTTATAAATATTAAAATCATACATATTTTAAAAATTTAATGTAAAAAGATATAATAAAAATTAATCTCCCCAATTCAAAAGTTTGTATGTAACCTTCCAAATTTTTCTGTATATTTATATAAGATTTTCCTTTTTTCTTTCTTTTCAAAGCTGGGCTTATATCATATATGCTATGCTATGCTATGCTAAGTCACTTCAGTCGTGTCTGACTCTGTGTGACCCCATAGACGGCAGCCCACCAGGCTCCCCCATCCCTGGGATTCTCCAGGCAAGAACACTGGAGTGGGCTGCCATTTCCTTCTCCAATGCATAAAAGTGAAAAGTGAAAGTGAAGTCGCTCAGTCTTCATATATATATATGATATATATATATATATATATATCATATATAGTGTCCCATAATTTTTTGTTTGTTTATTTCTCACTGGACAAGCACCATAAAATACTCATTTTTAGATATGGCTATATGGAATTGTAGAATGTCATCTTCACATTTTTCTATTGTAACAAATTCTGCAATGAATGTTATTGTCCACTTCAGTTCAGTTCAGTTCAGTCACTCAGTCACGTCCAACTCTTTGCAACCCCATGAATCGCAGCACGCTAGGCCTCCCTCTCCATCACCAACTCCCGGAGTTCTCTCAAACTTACATCCATCGAGTCGGTGATTCCATCCAGCCATCTCATCCTCTGTCGTCCCGTTTTCCTCCTGCCCCCAATCCCTCCCAGCATCAGAGTATTTTCCAATGAATCAACTCTTCACATGAGGTGGCCAAAGTATTGGAGTTTCAACTTTAGCGTCATTCCTTCCAAAGAACACCCAGGGCTGATCTCCTTTAGAAAGGACTGGTTGGGTCTCCTTGCAGTCCAAGGGACTCTCAAGAGTCTTCTCCAACATCACGGTTCAAAAGCATCAATTCTTCAGTGCTCAGCCTTCTTCACAGTCCAACTCTTGCATCCATAGATGACCACTGGAAAAACTATAGCCTTGACTAGATGGACCTTTCTTGGCAAAGTAATGTCTCTGCTTTTCAATATGCTATCTAGGTTGGTCATAACTTTCCTTCCAAGGAATAAGCATCTTTTAATTTCATGGCTGCAGTCACCATCTGCAGTGATTTTGGAGCTGAAAAAAATAAAGTCTGACACTGTTTCCACTGTTTCCCCATCTATTTCCCATGAAGTGATGGGACCAGATGCCATGATCTTCGTTTTCTGAATGTTGAGCTTTAAGCCAACCTTTTCACTCTCCACTTTCACTTTCATCAAGAGGCTTTTTAGTTCCTTTTCACTTTCTGCCATAAGGGTGGTGTCATCTGCATATCTGAAGTTATTGATATTGTCCACTTACCCCTGTAAAAATATTTCTGTAGAATATATTCCTAGAGGTAGAACTTCTGTGTCAGAAGAGTCAGTTTTATAATAAACCATTGTTTTATTTTCTGAGTTATGTTTTAATTTTTTTCTCTTTCTACTGAAAATGTTGTAATGATAATCTTTGGATTTAACTTTACTTTTGAATTATTTTCTTAGATTTTATTTATTAATGAAGTAATGGTAGTTATCATTACAGGATACAGTCTAAGCCAGAAACTTATCACATGCAGTTTCTTGTCCTCCTTCTGGGATGTCCTCCTTCTTATAGATGAGAAATCTGTAAGCCTATCTTACAGATGTGTGTTGAAAGGATTGACCCAGACTCATAGCATCCAAAGTGACAGATATGGAGTTTGAGCTCAGCTTTGTCAGCTCTGTCGGCTCAGCTCAGTCTGATTTCAAAACTGATGCATTTTATCACAGCAGCCTGCTTCTAAACATTAATTATGAGCTGATTCTGGGATTCTAGGGCTTAGGGGCTCATTGCTGGGGGTGAGAGGACAAATATTAAGCCAGTGAAGGCAACATAGTGAGGTAAGTGCCATGATGGGGAAATCAAAGGGTTTTGTTGTGTGTGTGTGTGTGTGTACAACCATCAAGTCTAGCCCACCTCTTGAAATGATAAAATGGCATTCATAGTCCCACTGCACTGAATAGGGGTAGATAATAATTAGCCATTGGTGGCTCAGATGGTAAAAAAAAATCTGCCTGCAAAGTGGGAGACTCACGTTCAATCCCTAGGTGGGGAAGATCCCCCGGAGAAAATGGCAACTCACTTCAGTATTCTTGCCTGGGCAATCCCTGGACAGAGGAGCCTGACAAACTGTTGTCCGTGGGGTCACAAGAGTTGGATCCATCTTAGCGACTAAACCATCATACATGGAAAAGATAAGACAGTGGACAGTTTATAGTTGTTTTATACCTGTACACTTCTGATTAAAACTAAAGGCACTGACAGACTCTTTCCCCGTTGAGAAACATTCTTTCTCTTGTAAAATGATGATTTCAGGAAATACTATGCCAAGAACTGATCACAAGTCAGCATTAAAATGAACAAGGAAAATCCCCAAGAGGAAAAAGCCTTCTTGGTAAAAAGGCCATTTCCTAAGTGAGAATTCCTCTGGGAAAAGATACGTGAAATTAATTCCTGGGTCACTGGTTACTCAGTGTCCTCTGGAGCCGTTAGTTGATGCTGAAAGGGAGATACTCACAAGGAGGGACAGAGAGATGGATGATTTCCTGGGTTTTTAGGAACTCCACCCATACCCACAAGGGTCATCAGTGATTTATTGAACAGCTGCTATCTGTCTCATAATGGGTCCACAACAGGGATCTAGGGGCGAGCAAAGCAGGCATACATGTGGAGGAGCTCATGGTTCACCAGGGCAGAGATCTATACGCCTTAAATTATAAGGAAGAGAGCTATGGGTGGTCACAGGGTTTGTACAAGTGCTTCTGAAATCTGAAGAGGGGCTCCTGAGCAGGCAAACTGACTTCTGTTTAGGGATCAAATGCTACTCTGTCTCAGGAATGGGGATGGGGCATGGGAGCTAACAAGAGAACCTGGTTGGCATCATGCAACCTGGCACAGTATAAAATGGGACAAACCCAGACCATGCAGGGCAGCCTCATACTGACAAAGTGAATGCCCAGGAGACATGGTCACAGAGGAAGGGGCTTTCTGTCTGTGATCTGTAGGTGTCTCTCTGTTCAGCCTGAAAGGAGCCACTGAGAAATTTGTGGTTTAATATGGTGTGAACTTGGCTAAGTGAGAATGATTTTTCCCAGAGCTCACCTCTGTGTGGCTCTAGGTTATAGTTCACCAAATGAGAATTTAGAGAAGATTTGGAAGCCATAAGTACAGCAGCAGTCATCCTGCTCCAAAGGTTATGTGGATGGAGGTGATGAGGGATGCAGAGGTATGGATGGAGGCCAGTTTGCCTTGCCCTTACCTGTGTCACACATCATGCTCTTCCTTCTGACTCCCCTTCCTGAAACTAACAGCAACCAGACCTACAACCAGCCTGCGAACTCCTACCTACAACAGCTACCATAGAGACAGCCTTCAAGGGACATCAGCTGGCTTTCATGGTCCAGAAGCATTAACTGAACATGCCTCATATCCAGATTTTCCTGCCAGCTCTGACTTGTCCATTCATGTCAGTACTCCAGCAGGGCTGACTAATAGCCTTTCACTTAACTTTCAAATCTCTGTTTTAGACCTTTACTTCCCCCACACCTTTCCACATTTGTGTTAAGGACTAACTGAAAAGTTTCAGAATCTACCAGCATGATGGTGCCTTTTGGGGCCCTGTGCTGAGCATAACTGGGCCTTGGTGTGCAGAATAGTGAGAGTGATCAAGGGATGGGAGATAGGGTGTTGGTTGGGAAGAGGTAATTTAGTGAATGTCTATCATGATGTCTATCATGTTATAAAGTTTAGACTTTATCTTATGGGAAAGATACTACTTGCAAGAGCTTTAAGCAAGGGGAGAAAAATGAGCATGTTAGCATTTTAGAAAAATCACTCTAGTCATAACGTGAGAGTGGTTTTGCAGGGGAGGACAAACTTGATGGCAGGGACACCAGGAGGCTGAGCAGTAGCTCAACAGCTGTGAGGGACATGACCTCATGCCTAAAAGATTGAGAGAAACAGACCAGGGAAAGATATATTCAGAGGGGAGAAATATTGGGCCCCAGAGCTTGATTGGATGTGAAGTGATGAAAGACAGAGGGGAACTTAAATGATATTCAGATTTCTTACTGGGACACCTGAGCTAATGATGGTGCTCTTCACTGAAATAAGAGAAACAGGGAGAGGCTTGGTTAAAAAGCTAATGAGTTCCATTCTGTACATGATGCATTAAAGATGTCTGTTGGATAAATGGGTCTGGAGCTCAAGCAGGAGTATGAGCCAAAGTTCTAGATTGCAGAACATCTAGAACACATGCCAACTTTGCGTGATAATGGATCCCTTAGAGAATATAAGAAAATTTATTTTCATCAGAAAAAAAAATATATATACACACAAATATTTATATAGATTCCCAAAAGATATACAGATTGCCTGGAGTCCAGCTATAGATCCTTTAGGGATCAAGGATGTTCCTGGAGTCTGGTGGAGTGAGAAAAGGAGATGAAAATAAAACCCTGAGGAGAATAATGGATGAGTGAGGGAAGGGAGACTGCAAAGGAGGCTGAGAAGGCATAGTTGCAAAAGCAAAAGGTAGTCCATCCATCTTATAGAATGAAGGCAGGTAAAAATCAAAGGAAACAATTGAAGAAGAGCATGGTAATAGCATGAAATTGCAGAAAAGGCAAGTAAGAGAAAGAGTGAACAATATCCATTTGGTTTAGCAAAAAGGGACAAATTTAAATATAAAAGAGAAGGTGCAGCTCAGCCCAGTCTGCATCTCATGATGAACTCTGCAAAAGGGGAGACCCAGTTAAAACTCTCCAAATGGGAGCAGAACTCAAAACTAACATCCTGACCCCTTATCTCTCACATTGTCATGCCTCTCTTTCGTCTCCAGAGTGCCAGCCTTGCTCTTTACCTATCTTTGCCTCTCCTCTCAGATCTGATGCTGAACTCTCATCTTCTCAGGAATAATATTGACTTTCTCAAATCATCAGCTCATTTTAGATAAATTCAGGGAATACTCTTGAGGGTACAATCCAGCCCTAAGACCTTTCTACCAGGCATCACTAATCCTTTCCTGGGGTCCTGTGTAATATAATTTTAAGCCTCAAGAAATTTGTCTTGGATCAAATGAAAAAGAAACTACAGTTTGCATTTGTATTTAGTGAGAAGACATGGGAAAAAAAATCTTGTTGATATAAGTACTTAAGAATTTTAAGTGCTGTGCTGGTTAATATCTTTCTTAGTAATATACAGAAGGGCAGGTTGGAGAATGTTTATACTTAGTGTGTGGGGAGCACAGTGAATAAAAAGGTCAAGGAACTCTTACAATAGTCAGTGGGGCAAAGGTCTCAGTTTTAATCATGTTATAATGATTTTAACACCTCTCTTACTTTTAATGATATGCATGAGATTCTCCATGATAGTTAGCTATGAAATTCTGTTTTAGTATTTCCTATTTTGAAACATTTATAATTATAATAAGAATAAAATAATGCTTCCCATCTGAACCATTTGAAAGGAAATTGTTAATCTTCTGTCCCTTAGCCTTCTAATAATCTAGTATTTCTTACAAATGAACATATTGTCTAAAACCTAATTCAATCATCAAGATAAGGAAATTAATATGAATACAGTACCATCTAACTCTTAATTCCCAGTTGCTCAATAATGTCATTAACAGGAAAAATATCCAATTCAGAATCACACATTTGCATTTGATTGTTATGGTTTTCAGTCTTCTGTTTAGAATTGTTTTTTAATCTTTTCTTGACTTTCAATTTCTTAAAGTTTTTAAGGAAGAGGCCAGTTATTTTTTTGCATAACCCTCAATTTAGTTTTGGCCATTCTTCCTGCTTAGATTCGGGTTATGCATCTTTGGCAGGAATATAACAGAAGTGATGATGCTGAGACTGCATCTTATCATCAAGTTGCTTATAATTTGTATTTGTTTCTGTTACAGATGAGTTCTTTGATTAAGCTAGTGTTTGCCAGACTTCTCCACTGAGAAGTATCCTTTCCTCCTTTTTACTTATTGCATATTTTATAGGGAAGTACTATAAAGTTATGAAAATATTCTATTTTTCATCAAACTTTCAATGTACCTAATTATTTATACCTACATGTGCTCATAGAGGTCAATGGTTTTCGATCAATTATGATCCATTGTCATTATTATTTATTTTTATGCTCTCGTTATCTTCAGTTTGACCAGTGAGGATCCCCTGAAGCATACTCTATACTCTTCTGTCATGTTTCATTTCTTTCTGAATGCTTTCTTGTTTCCTGGTGCAATCATGTTTAGTTTCACCTTTTACTTTTGCCTGTTCCAAATCTGGAATCTGTCCTTTCTCCAAGAGGACCCTGGTTTCCCTTTGGTTGAGAATGGTATTTAGAAGTTAAGATCTGGGTACCAACTTTGTTCATTGCAACTAAATTGTCATTGTTCCCAGGTTCTTTCTGAAAACAGAGCTAAGGGAATATATGTGTTAATATATACATTTTTGAACATATTTACTTTTGTATTTATTTAACAGTTTTATACATTAACATTTTCAAGTTCACATAAATAACTCTAATTCCAGTCCAGTCTTTTCTCCTTCTAGTATCTGTAACTCCCTTCTTCAATAATGAAAACCTGACTCCCATAATCTTTAATGTACTTATTCACCAACTCCCCTCCTTTTGCCTCTCTTTGGGGCTGACTTCCTTACCCACTTGGACTCTAGACTTCCACCTACATCAGTCCCCGTCCTACTGTGTTGATGGCCTCTTCACTCTGCTTGGCTGCTGAGTCCCCAAACCTTGTGCCCCTATCTGGACACTTTTCTCAATGCTTTTGAACTCTTACTTTTCACAGCAAGCTACCTCCTGAAAACCTACACTCACCCTCATCCAGGCATGGGTGACCTTGTCACAATTTTCAGGTTCTGTCATTTCATGCCACACTACCCTTCTGCATGGACACTATCTTCATTCTTCCTGGGCTCTGATACCTCATGCCAGGCTGTCTCTGTGCATGAATTTATCACACAGCTTGGACTACTACACCCCATGATTGTCCACATCCTTGCATGAACACCCTACTTGAGATTTGACACCCCACTTGGCACCACTGAAAGTATTCCTTATGCCCCTCCAATGTGGATGCCTAAATATGGGGGGAGAGAATTAAAAGAGAAAGACAAGTAAGAAGAAAAGCAAGTACCAAATTTTATCTGTAAAGTTTTTGTTTTAACCACTAGGGAAATAACCTTTAGCCATGAAGTTTGTTGAAATCTTATAAACATGTTTGTTACAAGAAACTGTATTTGTTCCCTTAATCACTTAATAAACTATAGAATTAATTGGATTGAATATTGAAATTGCTCTTTATAGCTATATATGAACTCATCAGCTCTCTTTTAATTAATAACCCATCACCATGTAGATTATGTAAGGTCTCCTGAGAGCCAGAAGCCCCTGACTCTAATGTGTCTTTCTGTTTTGCTTGTGTGTCCAGCAGAGTCAGATCTAAAGACCATCTTAAATTTCATTTTAAGATGATGTTTAACTTTATTTTTTCCCCTTGTCTCTTATTATTTTTTTAAAATATAAATTTATTTATTTTGATGGGAGGCTAAGAAATCTGTATGCAGGTCAGGAAGCAACAGTTAGAACTGGACATGGAACAACAGACTGGTTCTAAATAAGAAAAGGAGTACATCAAGGCTGTATATTGTCACCCTGCTTATTTAACTTATATGCAGAGTACATCATGAAAAACTCTGGACTGGAAGAAACACAAGCTGGAATCAAGATTGCCGGGAGAAATATCAATAACCTCAGATATGCAGATGACCCCACCCTTATGGCAGAAAGTGAAGAGGAACTCAAAAGCCTCTTGATGAAAGTGAAAGTGGAGAGTGAAAAAGTTGGCTTAAAACTCAACATTCAGAAAATGAAGATCATGGCATCTGGTCTCATCACTTCATGGGAAATAGATGGGGAAACAGTGTCAGACTTTATTTTTTGGGGCTCCAAAATCACTGCAGATGGTGACTTCAGCCATGAAATTAAAAGACACTTACTCCTTGGAAGGAAAGTTATGTCCAGCCTAGATAGCATATTCAAAGGCAGAGACATTACTTTGCCAACAAAGGTCCGTCTAGCCAAGGCTATGGTTTTTCCTGTGGTCATGTATGGATGTGAGAGTTGGACTGTGAAGAAGGCTGAGGGCCGAAGCATTGATGCTTTTGAACTGTGGTGTTGGAGAAGACTCTTGAGAGTCCCTTGGACTGCAAGGAGATCCAACCAGTCCATTCTGAAGGAGATCAGCCCTGGGATTTCTTTGGAAGGAATGATGCTAAAGCTGAAACTCCAGTACTTTGCCCACCTCATGTGAAGAGTTGACTCGTTGGAAAAGACTCTGATCCTGGGAGGGATTGGGGGCAGGAGGAGAAGGGGACGACAGAGGATGAGATGGCTGGATGGCATCACTGACTCGATGGACGTGAGTCTGAGTGAACTCCGGGAGTTTTTGATGGACAGGGAGGCCTGGCGTGCTGCGATTCATGGGGTCGCAAAGAGTTGGACAGATGGAGCGACTGAACTGAACTGAACTGAATTACTTTACAGTATTGTATTGGTTTTGCCATACATTGACATGAATCTGCCATGGGTATACATGTGTTCCCCATCTTGAACCCCCCTCCCACCTCCCTCCCCATCCCATCTCTCTGGGTTATCCCAGTGCACCAGCCCTGAGCACCCTGTCTCATGCATTGAACCTGGACTGGCGATTGGTTTCACATATGGTAACATACATGTTTCAATGCCATTCTTCCAAATCATCCCACCCTCGCCCTCTCCCACAGAGTCCAAAAGACTGTTCTATACATCTGTGTCTCTTTTGCTGTCTCGCATACAGGGTTATCGTTACCATCTTTCTAAATTCCATATATATGCATTAGTATACTGTATTGGTGTTTTTCTTTCTGGCTTACTTCACTCAGTATAATAGGCTCCAGTTTCATCCACCTCATTAGAACTGATTCAAATGTATTCTTTTTAATGGCTGAGTAATATTCCATTGTGTATATGTACCACAGCTTTCTTATCCATTCGTCTGCCAATGGACATCTAGGTTGCTTCCATGTCCTGCCTATTATAAACAGTGCTGCGATGAACATTGGGGGTACATGTGTCTCTTTCAATTCTGGTTTCTTTGGTGTGTATGCCTAGCAGTGGGATTGCTGGGTACATCCTCTCCAGCATTTATTGCTTGTAGACTTTTCGATAGCAGCCATTCTGACTGGTGTGAAACGGTACCTCATTATGGTTTTGATTTGCATTGCTCTGATGATGAGTGATGTTGAGCATCTTTTCATGTGTTTGTTAGCCATCTGTATATCTTCTTTGGAGAAATGTCTGTTTAGCTCTTTGGCCCATTTTTTTTTTTTTTTTGGGTCGTTTATTTTTCTGGAATTGAGCTGTAGGAGTTGCTTGTATATTTTTGAGATTAATTCTTTGTCCGTTGCTTCATTTGCTATTATTTTCTCCCATTCTGAAGGCTGTCTTTTCACCTTGCTTATGGTTTCCTTTGTTGTGCAGAAGCTTTTAAGTTTAATTAGGTCCCATTTGTTTACTTTTGCTTTTATTTCCAATATTCTGGGAGGGGGGTCATAGAGGATCCTGCTGTGATTTATGCCAGAGAGTGTTTGGCCTATGTTTTCCTCTAGGAGTTTTATAGTTTCTGGTCTTATGTTTAGATCTTTAATCCATTTTGAGTTTATTTTTGTATATGGTGTTAGAAAGTATTCTAGTTTCATTCTTTTACAAGTGGTTGCCCAGTTTTCCCAGCACCACTTGTTAAAGAGATTGTCTTTAATCCATTGTATATTCTTGCCTCCTTTGTTGAAGATAAGGTGTCCATATGTGCATGGATTTATCTCTGGGCTTTCTATTTTGCTCCATTGATCTATATTTCTGTCTTTGTGCCAGTACCATACTGTCTTGATGACTGTTGCTTTGTAGTAGAGACTGAAGTCGGGTAGGTTGATTCCTCCAGTTCCATTCTTCTTTCTCAAGATTGCTTTGGCTATTCGAGGTTTTTTGTATTTCCATACAAATTGTGAAATTATTTGTTCTAGCTCTGTGAAAAATCCCGTTGGTAGCTTGATAGGGATTGAATTGAATCTTTATATTGGTTTGAGTAGTACTCATTTTCACTATATTGATTCTTCTGATCCATGAACACGGTATATTTCTCCATCTATTTGTGTTCTCTTTGATCTCTTTCACCAGTGTTTTATAGTTTTTTTTTTTTTTTATATAGGTCTTTATTTTCTTTAGGTAGATATATTCCTAAGTATTTTATTCTTTTCATTGCAATGGTGAATGGAATTGTTTCCTTAATTTCTCTTTCTATTTTCTCATTATTAGTGTATTGGAATGCAAGGGATTTCTGTGTGTTGATTTTATATCCTGCAACTTTACTATAGTCATTGATTAGCTCTAGTAACTTTCTGGTGGAGTCTTTAGTGTTTTCTATGTAGAAGATCATGTCATCTGCAAACAGTGAGAGTTTTACTTCTTTTTCGAATCTGGATTCCTTTTATTTATTTTTCTGCTCTGATTGCTGTGGTCAAAACTTCCAAAACTATGTTGAATAGTAGTGGTGAGAGTGGACACCCTTGTCTTGTTCCTGACTTTAGGGGAAATGCTTTCAATTTTTCACCATTGAGGATAATGTTTGCTGTGGGTTTGTCATATACAGCTTTTATTATGTTGAGGCATGTTCCTTCTATGCCTGCTTTCTGGAGGGCTTATATCATAAACGGATGTTGAATTTAGTCAAAGGCTTTCTCTACATCTATTGAGATAATCATATGGCTTTTATTTTTCAATTTGTTAATGTGGTGTATTACATTGATTGATTTGCAGATATTGAAGAATCCTTGCATTCCTGGGATAAAGCCCACTTGGTCATGATGTATGATCTTTTTAATATGTTGTTGGATTCTAATTGCTAGAATTTTGTTAAGGATTTTTGCATCTATGTTCATCAGTGATATTGGCCTGTAGTTTTCTTTTTTTGTGGCATCTTTGTCAGGTTTTGGTATGAGGGTGATGGTGGCCTCATAGAATGAGTTTGGAAGTTTACCTTCCTCTGCAATTTTCTGGAAGAGTTTGAGTAGGATAGGTGTTAGCTCTTCTCTCAATTTTTCATAGAATTCAGCTGTGAAGCCATCTGGTCCTGGAATTTTGTTTGCTGAAAGATTTCTGATTACAGTTTCAATTTCCGTGCTTGTGATGGGTCTGTTAAGATTTTCTATTTCTTCCTGGTTCGGTTTTGGAGAGTTATACTTTTCTAAGAATTTGTTCATTTCTTCCAAGTTGTCCATTTTATTGGCATATAGTTGCTGATAGTAGTCTCTTATGATCTTTTGTATTTCTTTGTTGTCTGTTGCAATCTCTCCATTTCATTGCTAATTTTATTGATTTGATTTTTCTCCCTTTGTTTCTTGATGAGTCTGGCTAATGGTTTGTCGACTTTATTTATCTTCTCAAAGACTCAGCTTTTGGCTTTGTTAATTTTTGCTATGGTCTCTTTTGCATTTATTTCTGCCCTATTTTTAAAGATTTCTTTCCTTCTACAAACCCTGGGGTTCTTAATTTCTTCCTTTTCTAGTTGCTTTAGGTGTAGAGTTAGGTTATTTACTTGACTTTTTTCTTGTTTCTTGAGGTATGCCTGCATTGATATGACCCTTCCCCTTAGCACTGCTTTTACAGTGTCCCACAGGTTTTGAGTTGTTGTGTTTTCATTCGTTTCTATGCAATTTTGATTTCTTTTTTTATTTCTTCTGTGATTTGTTGGTTATTCAGCAGTGTGTTGTTCAGCCTCCATATGCTGGAATTTTTAATAATTTTTCTCCTTTAATTGACATCTAATCTTACTGCATTGTGGTCAGAAGATACACTTGGAATGATTGCAATTTTTTTGAATTTACCAAGGCTAGATTTATGGCCTAGGATGTGATCTATCCTGGAGAACATTCCATGTGTGCTCAAGAAAAAGGTGAAATTCATTGTTTTGGTGTGAAATGTCCTATAGATATCAGTTAGGTCTAACTGGTCTATCGTATCATTTAAAGTTTGTGTTTCCTTGTTAATTTTCTGTTTAGTTCATCTATCCATAGGTGTGAGTGGGGTATTAAAGTCTCCCACTATTATTGTGTTATTGTTAATTTCTTCTTTCATACTTGTTAGCAGTTGTCTTACATGTTGCAGTGCTCCTATGTTGGGTGCATATATATTTATAATTGTTATATCTTCTTCTTGGATTGATCCTTTGATCATTATGTAGTGTCCTTCTTTGTCTCTTTTAACAGCCTTTGTTTTAAAGTCTACTTTATCTGATATGAGTATTGTTACTCCTGCTTTCTTTTGGTCTCTATTTGCATGGAATATCTTTTTCCAGCCCTTCACTTTCAGTCTGTATGTGTCCCTTGTTTCAAGGTGGGTCTTTTGTAGACAACATACATAGGGGTCTTGTTTTTGTATCCATTCAGTCAGTCTTTGTCTTTTGGTTGGGGCATTCAACCCATTTACATTTAAGGTAATTATTGATAAGTATGATCCCCTTGCCACTTACTTTATTGTTTTGGGTTTGAGTTTATACACCCTTTCTGTGTTTCCTGTCTAGAGAAGATCCTTTAGCATTTGTTGGAGAACTGGTTTGATGATGCTGAATTCTCTCAGCTGTTGCTTGTCTGTAAACCTTTTTCCTTCATATTTGAACGAGATCCTTGCTGGGTACAGTAATCTGGGCTGTAGGTTATTTTCTTTCATCACTTTAAGTATGTCCTGCCATTCATACCTGGCCTGAAGAGTTTCTATTGAAAAATCAGGTGTCATCCTTATGGGAATCCCCTTGTGTGTTATTTGTTGTTTTTCTTTTGCTGCTTTTAATATTTGTTCTTTGTGTTTGATCTTTGTTAATTTGATTAATATGTGTCTTGGGGTGTTTCGCCTTGGGTTTATCCTGTTTGGGGCTCTCTGGGTTTCTTGGACTTGGGTGATTATTTCCTTCCCCATTTTAGGGAAGTTTTCAACTATTATCTCCTCAAGTATTTTCTCATGACCTTTCTTTTTGTCTTCTTCTTCTGGGACTCCTATGATTCGAATGTTGGGTTGTTTAACATTGACCCAGAGGTCTCTGAGATTGTCCTCATTTCTTTTAATTCTTTTTTTCTTTTTTCCTCCCTGATTCATTTATTTCTACCATTCTATCTTCTACCTCACTTATCCTATCTTCTGCCTCTGTTATTCTCCTATTTGTTCCCTCCAGAGTTCCCTCCTCACTTATTGCATTATTCATTATATATCGACTCTTTTTAATTTCTTCTAGGTCCTTGTTAAACCTTTATTGCATCTTCTCAATCCTTGTCTCCAGGCTATTTAACCATAACTCCATTTTGTTTTCAAGATTTTGGATCATTTTCACTATCATTATTCAGAATTCTTTATCAGGTAGATTCCCTATCTCTTCCTCTTTTGTTTGGTTTGGAGGGTATTTATCCTGTTCATTTACCTGCTGGGTATTTCTCTGCCTTTTCATCTTGTTTATATTGCTGAGTTTGGGGTGGCCTTTCTGTATTCTGGCAGTTTGTGGAGTTCTCTTTATCGTGGAGTTTCCTCACTGTGGGTGGGGTTCTACAGGCGGCTTGTCAAGGTTTCTCAATAGGGAAGTTTGTATCAGTGTTCTGGTGGGTGGAGTTGGATTTCTTCTCTCTGGAGTGCAATGAAGTGTCCAGTAATGAGTTATGAGATGTCAGTGGGTTTGGTGTGACTTTGGGCTGCCTGTATATTGGAGCTCAGGGCTATGTTCCTGTGTTGCTAGAGAATTTGTGTGGTATGTCTTGCTCTGGAACTTGTTGGCCCTTGGGTGGTGCTTGGTTTCAGTGTAGGTATGGAGGGGTTTGATGAGCTCCTATCGATTAATGTTCCCTGGATTCAGGAGTTCTCTGGTGTTCTCAGAATTTACACTTAAGCCTCCTGCCTCTGGTTTTCAGTCCTGTTCTTATAGTAGTGTCAAGTCTTCTTCATCTATACAACACCGATGGTAAAACACATAGGTTAAAAATGAAAAGTTTCTCCACAGTGAGAGACACTCAGAGAGGTACACAGAGTTACATGGAGAAGAGAAGAGGGAGGAGGGAGATAGAGGTAACCAGGAGGAGAAGAGGGGGAATCAAAAAGGGCGAGAGAAAGCTAGTCAGTAATCACTTTCCTATGTGCTCTCCACAGTCTGGATCCCTCAGAGATGTTCACGGAGTTACACAGAGAAGAGAAGAGGGAGGAGGGAGATAGAGGTGACCAGGAGGAGAAGAGGGGGAATCAAAAGGGGTGAGAGCAAGCTAGCCAATAATCACTTCCGTATGTGCTCTCCACAGTCTGGATCCCTCAGAGATGTTTACGGAGTTACATAGAGAAGAGAACAGGAAGGAAGGAGATAGAGTTGGCTAGAAGGAGAAGAGGGGGAATCAAAAGGAGCGAGACAGATCCAGCCAGTAATCAGTTCCCTAAGTGTTCTCCACAGCCCAGAACACACAAAGAGATTCACAGAGTTGGGTAGAGAAGAGAAGGGGGAGGGAGGAGATAGAGGCGACCTGGTGGAGAAAAAGAATTGAAAGGAGGAGAGAGCAATCAAGCCAGTAATCTCACTCCCAAGTAAAAATGCATACTGAAGATTGGATTCTTAAAGGTACAAAATTGATAACAAATACCAAAAAGCAAAGACGAAAAATCTAGAGTATAGGTTAGATTCTCAAAAATACAATATAAAAAAAAAAATCACAAAAATTATAAAATATATATATATATATGAAGTTTGCTTTAAAAATAGGGTCTTTTTTTTGCAAAGTAATAGTAGTTTATAAAAATGAAAATTAAAGGAGTAATAGAGGACTTAAAATAATTTTTTAAATTAAAAAAATGATAATAGTAAAAATATATCTAGAACTTTCTCTGGTGTTGTTGCAGACAGTGTGGGGGTCAGTTCATTTTCAGATAGTTCCTTGATCCAGCTTATAATTCTCAAAATCTGTAGGCCCCTTCCTATGTAGTCGGTGCTAACTGCAGGGTTTTAATCTACTGCACCTGTCTCTTCCAAAGCGGTTCCCTCTGTTTATTTTAGCTTCGTCTATTCGCTCATCTCTTCAGTGTCTATTTTCCGCCCTGACACAAAGGGGCAGTGGTGGTCACTTTTTTAGGCTTGTTCAATCGTCCTGTGGTGAGGGAGGAATACTGCAAACAAATATCACCGGCGTGTGTGGGGAGTGCTTGCAGTGTCTCTTGCCCCTGCTCACGGCGTGTGTGCTTTCCCAGTCTACACTGTTCAGGCTCTAGGTTGCTCTGCTGGGGAACTGTCTGAGGCGGCCCCTGGGTTGCATGCAGTCCCCAGGTCTAAGCTGCTCAGGTTCAGGTTCTTGGGTACTCCACAAAGGCGCAGACTTGGTTGGGCCTGTGTTTTGTGCCCTTCCCAGGTCTGAGCAGCTCAGGTGACCAGGTGCTTGGCGAGTGCAATCACCCCCAGTTGGAGGCTGTGGCTTATTGCCTTCCCCATCCCAGCTGCTCGGTTTTTCTGGGTGTACAATGGGTGTGCCTTTTCAGGTGCACCTTCTCAGGTGTGCCATGTGTCTCTTCTGGGGAGATTTTCCCTGGCTGTGACCCTCCCAGCGGATGTCGACCGTCCAGAATCCCAAGAAGTCTTGGTTAGCAATGAAACCTGCTTGCAGTGCCCTCTCCAGGCTCTGGCTGCCCTCGCCTGCCTGTCTCCAGCAGGGGATGGGCCAGTCCGCAGCTGGCTAGTTCTGCTCAGTCCTTTGTTCTGTGAGCAGGCCTGGCGATGTCTTGCTGCTGTTGCTGCTAAGTCACTTCAGTTGTGTCCGACTCTGTGCGACCTCATAGATGGCAGCCCACCCGGCTCCCCCGTCCCTGGGATTCTCCAGGCAAAAGCGCTGGAGTGGGTTGCCGTTTCCTTCTCCAATGCATGAAAGTGAAAAGTGAAAGTGAAGTCGTTCAGTTCTGTCTGACTCTCAGGACCCCGTGGACTGCAGCCTACCAGGCTCCTCCGTCCATGGGGTTTTCCAGGCAAGAGTGTTAGAGTGGGGTGCCATCGCCTTCTCCGGCAATGTCTTAGGGCTTTTTGCAGTATAGGTATCCCGCAGTCTGGGTTGCTATCTCAAGTTAGTTCCCTCAGATTGCCCTTGGGGCATTCAATCCTGGTCCTTATCCTAAGTAATACAGCCTGCACCTCCCTGTCCAGCCCCGCTTGCTAGTGGCGGATGCAAGCGTCCGCGATGCCTCTCCACTGGGAGTTGCTGTTAGGCACGTATCTGTGGATTTTAATTATTTATTTACTTTTCCTCCCGGTTATGTGGCCCTCTGAGGTTCCAAGGCTCGCCACAGACCCGCCGGTGAGAGTGTTTCCTGGTGTTTGGAAACTTCTCTTTTTTAAGACTCCCTTCCCCTTATGGATCTCCATCCCTACCTCTTTTGCCTTTCTTTTTTTTTTTCCTGAATAATTCTGATTTATTAAAAATACTGAATTTGTAGTTAAACCTTTCTACTATAACTTTATTTTTTTAATTTTATTTTATTTTTAAACTTTACGTAATTGTATTAGTTTTGCCAAATATCAAAATGAATCCACCACAGGTATACATGTGTTCCCCATCCTGAACCCTCCTCCCTCCTCCCTCCCCATACCATCCCTCTGGGTCGTCCCAGTGCACTAGCCCCAAGCATCCAGTATCGTGCATTGAACCTGGACTGGCATCTTGTTTCATACATGATATTTTACATGTTTCAATGCCATTCTCCCAAATCTTCCCACCCTCTCCCTCTCCCACAGAGTCCATAAGACTGTTCTATACATCAGTGTCTCTTTTGCTGTCTTATACACAGGGTTATTGTTACCATCTTTCTAAATTCCATATATTTGAATCAGTTCTAATGAGGTGGATGAAACTGGAGCCTATTATACAGAGTGAAGTAAGCCAGAAGGAAAAACACCAATACAGTATGCCTTTCTTTTTATCTTTTATATTTTTTCCTATCTCCCTTTGAAGACAATGGGCTGCCTTTCTGGGTGCCTGATATCCTCCTCCAGCATTCAGAAATTGTTTTGTGAAATTTACTCAGCATTCAAATGTTCTTTCAATGAATTTGTGGGGGAGAAAGTGGTCTCCCTGTCCTATTCCTCTGCCATCTTAGGACCACCCTCAAAGTTTAACTTTAAACGATGAAGATAAACTTCATTTTAAGATGAAGTTTATCTTTAAACTTCATAAAGACCATCTTAAACTTCATAGGCCAATCATAGTTGATGATTCTTCCAGTATTAAACTATAAAATAGATATCTCACTTAGGATTTTACTTTTATAACTGTTCTGATACTACTCCCTGGAGTAGTATTCCCAAACACTATTTGGGAAATGTGTTTTTAGTGGTCTAGGGAGGATATCTCATCTTCAGTCAGATTTCTGGCTTTTTATTATTTTTATGCACTGAGATTCTTGGAATGATTCCCTTTGAGGAGGTTTTATATTGAATACCCCTTCTTAGCATCCTTCCCAAACATGTGCACTGAGCACACATGTGAAAAGAAAGTAATTGCTTTGAAATTTTTGTTCTCAGTTTAAATTGAAACCCTCCTGTGGGGCTATTTTTTAAGCTTTAGAAGACACATTTTAAACTTTATTTTGAATACATTTCAGATTTTTTTTTTCTCTGTAGAGTGGAATTTTTCTTAATTAAAAGGGAGTGTGTATATGCTATCTATTGCTACAGAAGTGTTAAGTTACTCATCGCCCTCAAATGTAGCTTAGAACAACAGTCATGTATCCTCATTGATCTGCATGTTCACTGACCAAGGCTGCCCTTGGCTGGATGACCATGTCGATTTTTGTTGTTCTCTCTCACATTGGGGATCTGCTGTGTCCAACTTTTCTCTATCAATATGTCATTTTCCTGAGACCAGCAGGCTTAACTGGGACCAGTCTGAGCAGGTTTTTCTCTTGGTTAGGAAGTGGGGAAGCCCACGCTTGCAAGTGCATTTCAAGTTTCTACTGTCCGTATGCCTGCTTGAAAGGGCACTGAAAACAGGCAGTGGATATCTGGAGAGGTAAAGAATGGAGCCACTAATTCACTTTGCTGTGGAATGCCATATAAGGAATAGGAATGAAAGAGTACTGCCAGGGTCTAACAGTTTTACCTAGAATATTGACTGATTTTGGTTGTTCTTAATCCTCTATATTTTCTTCTTTGTTTGAGCTGTTAAGAGCTCCCTTGGTGGTTTGACACTCTTCTTTTTGAAGGCGTTTGACTTTTCAGGGTCAGCTCAGTTTATTAGACTGGCATTGAAAAATACTCAATTGAACAAATGAATGAATGAGTGAATGAATGAATGAATGATACTAGGACTTCATCATTACTAGGCCCTCCTTTCAAGTGTGGGTATGAAGATTGTTACTGAAATGTACCTCCATAGGCTGACATCAGGAAGGAACCCTGCTCTAAGATCTCTATTTTCATTTTCAGTCCCTAAATTCTAGGTATACTTAGATACTGCCAAACAATGCTTCTTTTTTTTTTAATTTAAATTTATTTATAAAACAACCATACAAAGTAGATATTATTTAATATTATTAATTAATAGTGGAGGACACTGAAGTTTAGAAAAGTTAAGTAACTTAAGTTCTGACAGTTAGCAAAGGGTTCATCTGGCTTACAGGTCATGTCAGCTAACTGGGCAGCTTTCTTTCCGATACACTCTATTGCCTTGATTCCTTAATTGAGTTGGTTTCATGGATACCTCCCCCTCCACAACCCTCCTAGAATCTTCTCCCAGAGGAAACTATCATGCTTATGTCATACAATGCATGCTCTGATGAATAGTGTTTGATAAAACCAAAACAATAAGAAACAAGTTTATAATTTGGCTCCAGTAAGCAAATTGTTACCAGGATGAATTCTCCTTCATCATATCAAGGGCAGGTGAAAGAAAAAAGGATTTCTGCTACTGAATAAAATATTCAGGTCAGAGGCAAGAAAGGACTTTTGCTCAGGTTTGTTAACAACTATCATAGGTCACTGGAAAGCTGGCAAATAGTTTCACTAAGAGAATTACAAACTTCTTTTGCCTTTTCTTCTTTTCTTCCTCTTCTTCTTCCTCCCCTCTTCTCCCCTTCCTCTCCCCTTCTCCTCTTCCTCCTTTGGAATGCTTGTTTCCAAATAAAATACCTAAAGTAATTCCACCCATGTATTCACTGATTCAGGAAATATTAAGTATCTACTATGTGCCAGATCCTGGCAGGTTAAACACAGAGTGGTAAACAAAAGACACTCCAGTCCTCAGGTTCGGTTACAGGCTGCTGCTCTGCTTGAAAGACTTCCCAGAGTTACCCCCACCTGGCCTTCTCTGTGGAGCACCAGTGCTCTGCAAAACGATGTGAAAACCACTGTCCTGAAGGCTCCCATGGAGGGCACAGAGATGCTGGCTCTAATTTCCACTGCCACCCTCAGCAATTTTCCCTTGAGGATGTAAAGAGAAGAATGTTTGTTTTACACATGCACACAAATGTTTGGGGCTACTGTCCAGAACAAAGCTGCCTGGAAGAACGAGGTGGACTGTTTTCTTGGTGTCTTTCTCTCCTGCCTTGATCTCCCTTGCCTCCAGTCTCCATCGATCTGCTTTACCATTCCATCTTCCAGGCAGCTGCTGGAGTTGTCTTAATAAAACTTTCAATGGCTCCCTGTTGACTTCTTAATAAAGTTCATTTTAAACAGGAATTCAGGGGACTCATGATATACCCCCGGGCCACTTACCCTGTTTTTTTTTTTTTTTTTCCAGGCTCATTTTCCATTATATCCATTTGTGTATTTGGCCGTCTTTTTCACTGATCACCTGCTTGATCCCCAAATACGCAGGGTGTTCATTCCTCTTCACCTTTGTTAGGCCCAGAATGCTCATTACTTTCTCCACTAATCAAAAATCCATGTAACTGCAAGGCGTGGCTCATTTGCAGCTTCTCCTAGAGGCTTTCCCTTACCGCTCTGTTGGAATTAATTGCTTCCCCCTCTGTGCTTCCACAGTCCTTTGTTATACTTCCATTTAACACATTTTCTGTTCTTCTTCATCCGAATATGATGTATTTACTTGTCTGTTTCCTGCAGCCCCTCAAATACTGAGAATTAAGGTCGGGAGTCTGATAATGATGTCAGTTCATCATTAATCGCCTGATGCTCTAGTCATAAAAGAGCTTCACAAAATATCTCACATTATCATGTTAAATCCTCCTACTAGGGTTCTGGAAGGTCAGGTATGGGCATAGAGGTGCTATAACTTCATTTTAAATTTTATTTTTAAGAACTATGCTGGAATTTGGTATAAGACAGGCTTGGGTGCAGCAAAAACTAACACAATATTGTAAAGCAATTATTCTCCAATGAAAAATAAAATCAAATTTAAAAAATTTTTAATTAAAAAAAAAAAAAAAAAAAAAAGATGGACCTGGAGTCAAATCCCAAGTCTATACTCATTCTGTGAGCTAGAATGAATGATCTAACTTCTCTGGTCCTCAGGTTTCTCATCAGAAAATGAGCATCAAAGCTTACATCAGCGAGTTGTTATGAAGATTAAATGACATGATGTGTGCTCAACACAGTGCTTGTCACATAGTGGTGAATAATACATAATAGGCACTACTGATTCTAAAGGAGATCAGCCCTGGGTGTTTTTTGGAAGGAATGATGCTAAAGCTGAAACTCCAGTACTTTGGCCACCTCATGCGAAGAGTTGACACATTGGTAAAGACTCTGATGCTGGGAGGGATTGGGGGCAGGAGGAAAAGGGGACGACAGAGGATGAGATGGCTGGATGGCATCACCGACTCAATGGGCATGAGGTTGGGTGAACTCTGGGAGTTGGTGGTGGACAGGGAGGCCTGGCGTGCTGTGATTCATGGGGTCGCAAAGAGTTGGACATGACTGAGCAACTGAACTGAACTGAACTAATGTTTTCCTCCTACAGGAAATCCTAGCCTACATGACTGAGTTCCTACTAGGTGCCAAGGGCTTGCCAACATACTCATCTGTATTATCTCATTTAACCCTGAAAACTACTGTTATGATAATGTGCTGTTGCTGCTAAGTTGCCTCAGTCGTGTCTGACTCTGTGCGACCCATAGATGGCAGCCCACCAGGCTCCCCTGTCCCTGGGATTCTCCAGGCAAGAACACTGGAGTGGGTTGCCATTACCTTCTCCAATGCATGAAAGTGAAAACTGAAAGTGAAGTCGCTCAGTCGTGGCCGACTCTTAGCAACTCCATGGACTGCAGCCTACCAGGCTCCTCCGTCCATGACGTGCTATTGTTCCTATATCTGGGTTTCAGAGGAAGAGACTGGAAGGTTAGCAGCTTCCATGAGGTCAGTAAATTAGTAAGGATTTTAGCTGGATGAAAACCCAGTCACTGGACACTAAAGAGAATGGTTTTAACTGCTGATGCCATTTGGCGGACTGGAGACGTTTTTTAAAAAAATGTTCCAGTTTTAATGGAACAGGTGATGCCATCCCTAACCAAGATCTTGGAGAAAATCTGTCATTATGTTGGCCACCCCTAAAACTGGTAGGAACTTGCAGCAGCATGATTTCTTCTAGTTGTGCAGAGATAAGCATCAGAGTGTAATCATTGCACTATACAATCTATCAGATTCTCTGCAGAGTCTATTCTTTGAAGAAGATTTTCTGTCTTTTATATTTTCAAATGTCTCCCTGCCTTTTTTCAGGTGTACTATTTTGAGGCAAACTTGGCTAATAAGTTTCCTCAAAACCTTTTCCCCCAAAAGGGGGGCAAAGTGAAATAAACTCTGTTTACATGGTACCTTCCACATGTATAGAGTGCAATAATCAGCTCAAAAATTTCATTCAGTTCCCTGGGAGTTAGTGTGTGATCTATTTCAAACTGAATATAAAGGATGCTTCTTGAACCATTAATTTCTTTTATTTGCCAGCATAATAATTCCAGTGGTTTGTTATCTGATTCACACTGAGACTGGTTTAATCTGAATTATGCGTGTTCTACTGTGTTACTATAATTTAGCTAGACAAGAGTCTGTTTTATATTTTATTTTAAATAAATCCATTCCCTGTGGATCCAAACAAGAAAAACTCAAGTCTTTCTCCTCTCTGAAACCTTGGAATTTGCATATCTCACACTCTTTTTTCTTTCTGTTTAATTCTTTGTTTCCTCTCAAACCAGAGACTTTAGATTTATGGTGACTTTGTGGTTGGATTCTTGACTTTTCAGTGTCAAACCAAGGAGCTTTTCTCTCCCCTTCTCCCCTCACTTCTTTCTTTCCTTCCTTCCTCCTGTAGCTTTAATTGAGGTCTTATTTGCATACCATAAAATTCAATTATTTTATATGCACAATTCAATGATTTTTAAGTAAAGTTTCAGTGTTGTGCAACTCTTTCCACAACCTAATATTAAACATTGCCATCACCCTAAAAAGGAATGGCATGCCCATGTATGGTCACTTTCTATTCTCACTCCCAGCCTCAGGCAAATATTAATCTATTTTTTGTCTCTATAGATTTAACCTCTCTGCAACCTCTCATGTTGCAGCATTTATTGGTAATTTTCTCCTTTATATTTTTTAAATTTAATTTAATTTAATTTTTTAACTTTACAGTATTGTATTGGTTTTGCCATATATCAAAATGAATCCACCACAGGTATACATGTGTTCCCCATCCTGAACCCTACTCCCACCTCCCTCCCCATACCATCCTTCTGGGTCGTCCCAGTGCACCAGCCCCAAGCATCCAGTATCGTGCATCAAACCTGGACTGGCGACTCGTTTCATATATGATATTATACATGTTTCAATGCCATTCTCCCAAATTATCCCACCCTCTCCCTCTCCCACAGAGTCCAAAAGACTGTTCTATACATCTGTGTCTCTTTTGCTGTCTCGTACACAGGGTTATTGTTACCACCGTTCTAAATTCCATATATATGCATTAGTATACTGTATTGGTGTTTTTCTTTCTGGCTTACTTCACTCTGTATAATCGGCTCCAGTTTCATCCACCTCATAAGAACTGACTCAAATGCATTTTTTTAATGGCTGAGTAATACTCCATTGTGTATATGTACCACTGCTTTCTTATCCATTCATCTGCTGATGGACATCTAGGTTGCTTCCATGTCCTGGCTATTATAAACAGTGCTGCAATGAACATTGGGGTACACGTGTCTCTTTCAATTCTGGTTTCCTCAGTGTGCATGCCCAGCAGTGGGATTGCTGGATCATAAGGCAGTCCTATGGGCCAAAGAACTAAATAGACATTTCTCCAAAGAAGACATACAAATGGATAACAAACACATGAAGAGATGCTCAACATCACTCATTATCAGAGAAATGCAAATCAAAACCACAATGAGGTACCATTTCATGCCAGTCAGAATGGCTGCGATCCAAAAGTCTACAAGCAAATAAATGCTAGAGAGGGTGTGGAGAAAAGGGAACCCTGTTACACTGTTGGTGGGAATGCAAACTAGTACAGCCACTATGGAGAACAGCGTGGAGATTCTTTAAAAAACTGGGAATAGAACTGCCTTATGATCCAGCAATCTCCTCTGTATTTTTGAGGAGTATTCCATTGCATGAATGGTTTGGTTTATCACATTTGGTTTATCCAGTCATCAGTTGAGGAATCTTTCGTTTGTTCTCCTTTTTGGCTATTACAAACAGTGCTGCTATGAACCTTCATATATGTCTTTGTGTAGACATATATTTTTATTTCTCTCGAGTAGTTTTCTATGAGTAGAATGTCTAGGTCATATGATAAATTTATGTTTAACATTTTAAGAAACTACCAAAGTATTTTACAAAGTAATTGCAACATTTTACATTTTTATAGCAATGTATGAGTGTTCCTGTGAATTCACATCCTTGTCAATTGTTGTCATTCTCTTATATATTGGTGAGATATTTAGAGTGATAAAATAATGAAAAAATATATCTAGCTATAGTTTTAATTGCAGTCCTCCTGTTATAAGTAGCACTGAGCATCATTTCATGTTTAAGGGACATTTTTAAGCATCTAAAATGTAAACCTCATATCATATCAACACCTTTGACAATTTTCTATCTAGTTTTCAGTCTTTCTTTTTCCTTCTTGATTTTTAATTATCCACTTAAAATTTAAAAGTATATTTGTTCCATTATAAACACAATATGTATGTTCATTTTTAAAAGCTAAAAACAAAGGAAGTGAGACTTCAAATTAATCAGGTGAGTTGACTGCATTTCTTTTTATCCTTTCTAGAAAGCCCACCAGAGTAGTTGTGACTTTTCCTTTTTTTTTAAGGGATTAACCTAGTAGGAACAAAAGAACAGAAATCAACAAATTTTCAGAAATAGAAAGCAGACGGAGGACGGCTCACTGACCAAGCAGGGTGAATAATACTCAACTGCCTATAAAGAGGGAGTCTGACAAAAGGAGACCCATCCACCTAACAGATACTCCAGAGAGACTCAATACGGTAAAAGGCTGGGCTTTTCAGTATCTAAGACAGGATGAAGGGTTGAAAGATATTTTACAGGGAGGTTAGACCTCCCCTCTAATTCTCTTATCAACCTTGTATGGTCAAGCAGCTACTCCTCTTCTACTCTGCCCCCCCCCCCCAAGGAAGTGGGGGTTCCCAAGAAGAGCGGTGGGGTCTAAAAACGGGAAGAGTAGGTCTGTTGAACCAAGGGATCCTCAGCACCATTTCCTCATCCCCCCTCCCCAGAACATGCTGCTGCTGCTAAGTCACTTCAGTCGTGTCCGACTCTGTGCGATCTCATAGACGGAAGCCCACTAGGCTCCCCCGTCCCTGGGATTCTCTAGGCAAGAACACTGGAGTGAGTTGCCATTTCCTTCTCCAATGCAGGAAAGTGAAAAGTGAAAGTGAAGTCCCTCAGTTGTGTCTGACTCTTCGCGACCCCAATGGATTGCAGCCTACCAGGCTCCTCCGTCCATGGGATTTTCCAGGCAAGAGTACTGGAGTGGGGTGCCATTGCCTGAGCCTTGCCTAATTATCCTTCTCTGTTCACTTTCCCTAGGCAGGAAGTTGAAAAATTCTTCGCTGGAGACAAGACCTTGACATACTGACCTTTAGAAGCTCCTAGTAAAAAGCCTGCCTCACTCTTTGTTTAGCCTACTCAACAGCTGACAATCACCTCTATCCCCAAATTGAATATGAACATAAGATAAAGGATCATCAGCAAAGCTTTACCATCTGGGCAAAGCTTTCAGATGGTAAAGTGTCTACCTGCAATGTTGGAGACCCGGGTTCGATCCCTGTGTAGGAAAGATCCCCTGGAGAAGACAATGGCACCCCACTCCAGTACTCTTGCCTGGAAAATTCCATGGACTGAGGAGCCTGGTAGGCTACAGTCCATGGGGTCGCAAAGAGTCGGACATGACTGAGCGACTTCACTTTCACTTTTCACTTTCAGCATAAAAGAAGAAGCAGGGAAGGACAACAGTAAACAAGGAAGGAAAAAAAAAAAAACTTCCTGGAGAAAACAAAGAGTCCTCCAGGGAACAGAAAAATGTCAACAAACAAAACCAAGGAGTATCCTTACAGACATAAAAAAAGATACTGTAATCACAAATCAAATACAGGATACTATGATAAAAGATACTATGATAACAAACACCCTCTTCCAACAACACAAGAGAAGGCTCTATACATGGACATTACCAGATGGTCAACACCTAAATCAGATTGATTATATTTTTTGCAGCCAAAGATGGAGAAGCTCTATACAGTCAGCAAAAACAAGACCAGGAGCTGACTGTGGCTCAGACCATGAACTCCTTATTGCCAAATTCAGACTTAAATTGAAGAAAGTAGAGAAAACCACTAGACCATTCAGGTATGACCTAAATCAAATCCCTTATGATTATACAGTGGAAGTGAGATTTAAGGGCCTAGATCTGATAGATAGAGTGCCTGATGAGCTATGGAATGAGGTCCGTGACATTGTACAGGAGACAGGGATCAAGACCATCCCCATGGAAATGAAATGCAAAAAAGCAAAATGGCTGTCTGGGGAGGCCTTACAAATAGCTGTGAAAGGAAGAGAAGCAAAAAGCAAAGGAGAAAAGGAAAGATATAAACATCTGAATGCAGAGTTCCAAAGAATAGCAAGAAGAGATAAGAAAGTCTTCTTCAGCAATCAATGCAAAGAAATAGAGGAAAACAACAGAATGGGAAAGACTAGAGATCTCTTCAAGAAAATCAGAGATACCAAAGGAACATTTCATGCAAAGATGGGCTCGATAAAGGACAGAAATGGTATGGACCTAACAGAAGCAGAAGATATTAAGAAGAGATGGCAAGAATACACAGAAGAACTGTACAAAAAAGATCTTCATGATCCAGATAATCACGATGGTGTGATCACTGACTTAGAGCCAGACATCCTGGAATGTGAAGTCAAGTGGGCCTTAGAAAGCATCACTATGAACAAATCTAGTGGAGGTGATGGAATTCCAGTTGAGCTATTCCAAATCCTGAAAGATGATGCTGTGAAAGTGCTGCACTCAATATGACAGCAAATTTGGAAAACTCAGCAGTGGCCACAGGACTGGAAAAGGTCAGTTTTCATTTCAATCCCAAAGAAAGGCAATGTCAAAGAATACTCAAACTACTGCACAATTGCACTCATCTCACACGCTAGTAAAGTAATGCTCAAAATTCTCCAAGCCAGGCTTCAGCAATATGTGAACTGTGAACTTCCTGATGTTCAAGCTGGTTTTAGAAAAGGCAGAGGAACCAGAGATCAAATTGCCAACATCCACTGGATCATGGAAAAAGCAAGAGATTTCCAGAAAAGCATCTGTTTCTGCTTTATTGACTATGCCAAAGCCTTTGACTGTGTGGATCACAATAAACTGTGGAAAATTCTGAAAGAGATGAGCATACCAGACCACCTGATCTGGCTCTTGAGAAATTTGTATGCAGGTCAGGAAGCAACAGTTAGAACTGGACATGGAACAACAGACTGGTTCCAAATAGGAAAAGGAGTTCGTCAAGGCTGTATATTGTCACCCTGTTTATTTAACTTCTATGCAGAGTACATCATGAGAAACGCTGGACTGGAAGAAGCACAAGCTGGAATCAAGATTGCTGGGAGAAATCTCAATAACCTCAGATATGCAGATGACACCACCCTTATGGCAGAAAGTGAAGAGGAACTAAAAAGCTTCTTGATGAAGGTGAAAGTGGAGAGTGAAAAAGTTGGCTTAAAGCTCAACATTCAGAAAATGAAGATCATGGCATCTGGTCCCATCACTTCATGGGAAATAGATGGGGAAACAGTGGAAACAGTGTCAGACTTTATTGTTGGGGGTTCCAAAATCACTGCAGATGGTGACTGAAGCCATGAAATTAAAAGACGCTTACTCCTTGGAAGGAAAATTATGACCAGCCTAGATAGCATATTCAAAAGCAGAGACATTGCTTTGCCAACAAAGGTCCATCCAGTCAAGGCTATGGTTTTTCCAGTGGTCATGTATGGATGTGAGAGTTGGACTGTGAAGAAGGCTGAGCACCGAAGAATTGATGCTTTTGAACTGTGGTGTTGGAGAAGACTCTTGAGAGTCCCTTGGACTGCAAGGAGATCCAACCAGTCCATTCTGAAGGAGATCAGCCCTGGGATTTCTTTGGAAGGAATGATACTAAAGCTGAAACTCCAGTACTTTGGCCACCTCATGCGAGGAGTTGACTCATTGGAAAAGACTCTGATGCTGGGAGGGTATGGGCGAAAAGAGAAGGGGACAACAGAGGATGAGATGGCTGGATGGCATCACTGACTTGATGGACCTGAATCTGAGTGAACTCTAGGAGTTGGTGATGGACAGGGAGGCCTTGCGTGCTGCAATTCATGGGGTCGCAAAGAGTCGGACACGACTGAGCGACTAATCTGATCTGATCTGATCTGATGATAAAAGAACAGAAAAACAGCATGAGCTTCTAGAAATTAAAGATATTAAAATAAAAAAATTAAGTCAGTAGAAGAACCCTTTTAAAAATATGCCAGAAAGAATTCCAAAACATGGAAGAAAAGGGACATAGCAGAAAAAAGGACAAACAAATTTGTAAGATTGACTCAAAATGTCTTCATTTTGAGGAGAAAGCAGAGAAAAATGAAAGAAAATTTCTGAGAAATATAAAAATTTCTTAGAATTGAAGGGCAGGCATCTTTGGTTTGAATGGGCTTAGTGAATGCCAACATAAAAAGACATAATCTTAAAATATTAGGACATTAGAGATAGAGAAGCTTCTAAAGAGAGGGAGAGTATGCGTCCTAAAGTCAAGAATGGCACTGGATTTTTTTGGTAGTATTGATAGCACTAGATTCTGGATGTCACTGAGGGAAGCCCTTCAACAGTTTTCAGTCTAGAATTCTAAATCTGGACAAACTATTCATCAAGGATGAAGGTAGAAGATATCTTTAGAAATAGAGTCTAAGTGTTTATCCTCAAACATCATTTAAGAAGCCACTTGAGGATATTTCAGTGGAAAAATTGAGGAAAGCAAGAAAGAGGGACCCTGCTTGGCTAAACAGTGGGTTTACATCATCTTCATCATGCAGTTTCTTTCTACTTAGATACTAATTTTAATTATTTAGAGACAATAGCAGGAAGAAGTGTTCATTCATATGTTCAAATAATTTTCAAGTGTTATATCTTCAAATACTAGGAAAAGAAATGAAGAGATATATTCTAACCTGGATAAACCAAGACATAGACATATAAGCATATTACTAAATATGCCATTTAGCATATTAAAATACTTTTTAGAAGAGACAGCATGAGGGTTGAAAGGGACTGATGTGGACAGTGGAAATGACAGGGTCATGGATATTGGTGTCAAGGGTTAAGGACTGCTGCTTTTAGACAGGGTTAAGGACTGCTGCTTTTAGACACTTGGGTACTATCTTGATAAAAATAAAGTAACCTAAAAAGAAAAAAAAGTTTTGGGGCCAAATAGAAATTACTACCATAACAGAAACAATAACAAAACAGAGAATATAGGTGGAAGAAAAATCATTAATTGTCATACAAACCCAAAGATAAATAGTATTCACATTTGGTGGAAGGTTTTCTTTTTTTCCCCCTGTCTTTTCTCTGTGAGAAGAAAAGGCAATGGCAGAAGACAATGGCACCCTACTCCAGTACTCTTGCCTGGAAAATCCCATGGACAGAGGAGCCTGGTAGGCTGCAGTCCATGGGGTTGCTGCGAGTTGGACACAACTGAGCAACTTCACTTTCACTTTTTTTTTTCCCCTGTCTTTTCTCTATGAAAGATTTTGATTTCATGCTTTTACATAGTTATGCTCATACAATTGACTATACTATTTTTCTTAATCAATTATCATGGTGAAAACATTTTTTCACGATCATATTAACATTTAAGCATACTTTAAAATGGCTGCATAATAGCCCAATTGAGTAGCTATACTATAATTTACTTTTTAAAAATTTGAGTTTAGTTGATTTACAATATTATATTAGTTGCCAGTGTATAACATAAGGATTCAATGTTTTTGTACATTATACACCATTTAAAGTTATTACGAAATAATGGCAATATTTTTGTGTTGTACCATATATCTTGCTGTTTATTTATTTTACTTTTGTCATTGTCATTTGTTGTTCTCTCTGCTTGAAGCGCCAATGTTCTTGGGAACATTCTCCAAATCTCAACTGGGCAACTGCTCCCATTCACCCATGTGATTCTAATGGGGGGGCTGCCAATTACCACCCGGCGCTCTGGTGTGAGCCATGAGAATGTGGCTTGTGCCTGGCCAACCAAACTCCTGGGAATTTTCTAACTGGAGTTGAACTGAAGAGCTTGATATGAGGATGTAAGCCTGGAGCAATGAGGTGAGCTTGGAATCCTGGGACAACAAGCCTGAAAACATAAGCACAGGAAAACAGGTGTGAGAGAAGCTGCAGGAAGGAGATAACTCAGGCAAGAGGAGAGAAAGAGAAGGGGAACTGATAACTCGGGCAAGAGGAGAGAAAGAGAGAGAGAAGAAAGAAATCAACCTGATGGCATTAGAATCTGAACCTAGTAATCACCAATTCCACTCTTATTCTAACCCATCTGCAATTGGTTGCATTAAATGATAGATACTTCCTTAATACATGTTATACTTAAGATAGATTGAATTTTCTTGCATTATTTTTAAAGGAATGAGCCTTCACCACAGTAACTTACAGGAATAGAACAAAATTCAAGTTGTTTGGAGAAAATACCTAATAAACACTTATTAAACTGAATTAAATGAATTCCCCCAGAAGCATAGCAGTATAGTACAAAGAGTGTGGGCTTTAGCAAACTGGCTGACCTGTGTTTGAATTATGGATCTGTAAAAACTTTGGCAAATTATTTCATATATCAGAGCTTCGACTTCTCTTTTTTCATCATCATCAGCATTATAATCTCTAACATTTGTTGAATCATTTCCCTATGGCTCACACTATGCTAAATGTTTTGCATGTGTTATCTCTTGGATAAAATAATCCTAAGGGACAGATATTATTATCATTGCACTGTTATGATCTGTGAAATGATAATTCAAAGGGATAATCAGTATAAAACATTAAGCCCAAAGAGTAATGCTTTTTTTCTCCCATTTTTTTTTTTTCTTTCATGACTTAATCTTGCCTCTTACCATTTTGCCAGTATTCAGAATTATGGCCCCTTCACTTTTGGACAGGTTAATCTGTTGCTTTTTGTGATTATGACTTGTTGATCTTTGATCTTTGCCTTTTTACTTGTGAATTACTCAGTGTGAAATATCACACCACAGCACAAAGGTAGAACTCAACAAATGCAAAAGTAACTATGTTCCTGCATGAGAACACTAAACATTGTAGAGAGGTCAGTTTAATTTATACAACTAATTTAATTCAAATAAAAGCAATAACAAAGATCTCCCTCTCTCTTTCCCTGGAATTGGGCAGGTTGACTCTAAAATCCATATGGAAAAATAAACAAACAAGGATAGCCAGAAAAGTTCTGAAAACAAAGAGCAATTAGGAAATTTTAGTCCCTCTAGACAATAGCATGTGTTATACAACTTCAATAATAAAAACAGGGTTATAATAATACCTAGTGGGAAAACAGAGCATAACATGAAGTTTAGAAATAGACTTGATTAATGAAAGAATTTGGTAGAATAACTGGTGAAGGCCGTATCAACATTTGAAGGTTGACAGCACAATCTGTTGGCCAAGCTGTGAAGACATAAGCTGACAGGAGTATCAAACAGTACAAACCCCCATTCCATGGATGGAAATCTGCCAATATTTATCAGAATTATGAATGCATTTGTCCTACCTCCAGAAACTGAGCTTATAGAGTTAAATGCACACACACGTAGTGATGGGCATACAGAAGGTATTCATTGTAACATATTTATAAGAAGAACTCCAAATGTCCATCAATAAGGGACTGGATAAATAAACTATGGTATAACTCTAAGAGGGGTTTCCCTGATGGCTCAGTGGTAAAGAATCCATCTGCCAATGCAGGAGACTTGGGTTTAATTCTTGATCCAAGAAGATCCTCTAGAGACTGAAATAGCAATTCACTCCAATATTTTTTCCTGGGAAATTTCATGGACAGAGGAGACTGGCAGGCTACAGTCTAAGAGCCACAAACAGTCAGACACAACTTTGTGATGAACAACAGCAACAACAGTGACCCAAAGAGAGGCTAGCTCATCACAAGCAAAAGAAATTTGCAAATATGCATGTTAACTAAACTTACTGTGGTGATCAATTTGCTATATATACAAATATTGAATGCTGTATACCTGAAACTAATGTTATATGTCAATTATGTCTCAATAAAAAATAAACTATGATACAACCACACAGAAGCATCATATTCATTTTAAAAGATAGAGAAAAGTTATCTAATTACTTATATGAAAAGAAGAAAGTGAAACATTCAAGTGCAGAATAATGTATATCATACATTACATTTCATGTAAGAAAGCTGGAATAAGAATACAGATTTGCATATACTTACACCTGCATAATGAAATACAAATTACTAAGATTAGCTACCCATGTGGAAAGGGAGAATCTTCTGAAAGGAAAGAGACATGAGAGCAAGGACTTGTCAATGTGTACTTTATCATATGTTTTTGATAGTTTTTGAATCATGAGTTCATATTACTCATTCAAATTGGGGGGGGGGGGGGGAAACAGTAAGGGTTAAAAAAATCAAGCAGTGAGTACTTACTCTGTGTAAGACATTGTGCTAAGTTTGTAAATCCATTATGTCATTTAATCTCCATAGGAGTCCAGTGAGGTTTTATTTTAATCTTCATTTTTACACATGAGAAAATGAGTTAGATTGTTTAAGCAATTTGTTCATCATTTCTATCAATCCACAGTCCTCATTTCTTTCCTGTCTTAGCTCAATACTAACTTCCTGCAAGTCTTCCTGGATTGTTTCCACTCAACCGCAACTAGCTGTTGGAATCTCTTTAGCAGTTACATACCTAGTTCATTTTGCCTTTTTATGCAAAAAGAGAAGAGTGAAAAGGCCAGCTTAAAACTCAGTATTAAAAAAACTAAGATCATGGCATTGGATCCCCTCACTTCTGAGTCTCTGAGAGACTCAGAAAGACTAACTGGGAGTCATAGGTAAAATCTTTGACTCCAAGATAAGTGCTCTTTTCCTTGCATCACAGCTACTTCTAGTTCAGTTCAGTCGCTCAGTCATGTTCGACTCTTTGCGACCCCATGAATTGAAACATGTCAGGCCTCCCTGTCCATCACCAACTTCCAGAGTTCACTCAAACTCACGTCCATTGAGTTGGTGATGCCATCCAGCCATTTCATCATCTGTCGTCCCCTTTTCCTCCTGCCCCCAATCCTTCCCAGCATCAGGGTCTTTCCCAATGACTCAACTCTTCAAATGAGGTGGTCAAAGTATTGGAGTTTAAGCTTTAGCATCAGTCCTTCCAAAGAACACCCAGGACTGATCTCCTCCAGAATGGACTGGTTGGATCTCCTTGAAGTCCAAGGGACTTTCAAGAGTCTTCTCCAACACCACAGTTCAAAAGCATCAATTCTTTGGCGCTCAGCTTTCTTCACAGTCCAACTCTCACATCCATACATGACCACTGGAAAAACCATAGCCTTGACTAGACGGACCTTTGATGGCAAAGTAATGTCTCTGCTTTTCAATATGCTATCTAGGTTGGTCATAACTTTCCTTCCAAGGAGCAAGCATCTTTTAATTTCATGGCTGCAGTCACCATCTGCAGTGATTTTGGAGCCCCCAAAAATAAAGTCTGACACTCTTTCCACTGTTTCCCCATCTATTTCCCATGAAGTGATGGGACCAGATGCCATGATCCTCGTTTTCTGAATGTTGAGCTTTAAACCAACTTTTTCACTCTCCTCTTTCACTTTCATCAAGAGGCTTTTGAGTTCCTCTTCACTTTCTGCCATAAGGGTGGTGTCATCTGCATATCTGAGGTTATTGAGGTTTCTCTCAGCAATCTTGATTCCAGCTTGTGCTTCTTCCAGCCCAGCGTTTCTCATGATGTACTCTGCATATAAGTTAAATAAGCAGGGTGACAATATACAGCCTTGATGCACTCCTTTCCCTATTTGGAACCAGTCTGTTGTTCTATGTCCAGTTTTAACTGTTGCTTCTTGACCTGCATACAGGTTTCTCAAGAGGCAGGTCAGGTGGTCTGGTATTCCCATCTCTTTCAGAATTTTCCACAGTTTATTGTGATCCACACAGTCAAAGGCTTTGGCATAGTCAATAAAGCAGAAATAGATGTTTTTCTGGAGCTCTCTTGCTTTTTCCATGATCCAGTGGATGTTGGCAATTTGATCTCTGGTTCCTCTGCCTTTTCTAAAACCAGCTTGAACATCAGGAAGTTCATGGTTCATGTATTGCTGAAGCCTGGCTTGGAGAATTTTGAGCATTACTTTACTAGCGTGTGAGATGAGTTAGCCTTTCAGAAAATATCTGGTCGAACCATACTTATTACAAGAGGATGTCTGAGTCAATTATTCTAGGAATGAGAACACAGAAATAACTCAAGGGTAACGAAATATTACCCTTTCTTCCACATACCAGACAACATTAACTGATTATACAACTTTTCTTCTGGATCTTGAAGTTGCTTCACATACTTTACAATCTTTCTCAAAACCAGATTCCACCTCTACAATTATTCAATCTTAATCCAAAATAGACACTCAAGAGGAAATATACTTGGGACTTTCTTGGCAGTCAATGATTAAGACACCAGGCTTCCACTGCAGGGGGCACAAGTTCAATCCCTGGTCAGGGAACTAAGATCTGACATGCCATGCAGTGCAGCCAAAAACAGGGAAAAAAAAGGAGAAACATATGAGTGCCTAACTCCTCAAAATGTGGTCCTCAGATCATCAGCATCTTTTAGAAGCTGATGGAAACACAGAAACCCATCTACAGAATCAGAATGTGTATTGTAATATTTTCAAGTGATTCCTATGAGCACGAAGTTTGAGAAATTCTACTCTGAAGCACTGTTCAGTGACAAGTCTAGATAGTGATTTTATGACTGCTTATCTCTCCAGCTCAGAAAACCCACTACAGAGTTGCCTCATCAGGCTTCCCTCAGGTCTGTTGGTTCAGAGGGGCATCTATTAAATCTCTAGAACATCTTCCAGGACATCTTGACTTGAATGACAAAATGGTTCTACTTGAAAAGATATTTCTGAGACCAGACGCACACAGCTGCACTGAGATAAATGAGGGAAGCCTAAACTCTCTACTGTGGCTGTCGATGCATGTCTTCTTGCCTGGAGAGTTATTCTCTTCTTCGTGTTGATAGTTTAGAGGTAAGACATCTCTGCCCTGGAGTTCCCAGCACCATAGTAAAATGGAACCCTCAGCTGCTTTCCTGCACATTCCAGGGTTCTAGCTAGCATGGCTCAAATTTCTCCAGGCAGGAAGCACCTTCGCCTGATGCGTGACCTCTGTGACCACCACCAGTATGTTTACTGCCTGTGTCTGTATTCCGAAGCTGCTGCTGTGTTAGTCAACTTTACAGTTTGTACATTTTGTTGACATTAAAAAAAAAATTATTTATATATTTTTTATTTTAATTTTTGAAAGTTTAATTTTATGTTTGTGGTTATAATTTATGTTGTGGAAGAAAGATGTTTGTGATCTCAAGAATGGGATTAAATTATGAAGATTATTCAGCATTGGGAAATACTAGAAAAGATGATAATTCAACAGAAGCAATCATTGTCTGCATTTTCCAAAGAAATCTCTTGTGGTTAATTTACTTATTTCTAAATTTGTGTATTATTATTCAATTTTTATTGTAAATGTGTGTAATATTCTATCTAGTTACAAAAAAGAGCATTTTTATTTTGAAAATCTAGAAAATTTAGGAAGATATAGGGGAAGTAAAAAACAATTTTATGTCCAATACTTAACATTTTGTTCTATTTCTCTTCACTCTTTTCCTATAACAGGAATCCTTTCTTGTTTGTTTCTCTCTGCAACTTGTAGTGGAGAAGTGTATTTCAAGATGCCTTATTTCATTGTGACAAGGATAGTGATTGAGTTTCTTCACAGAGAGCAGCTGGATGAGCCAAAGGGACATGGGAGGAGGACAAATAGAGACAGAATTGACCAGTCTCCAGACCAACTGGGCCTTGCATCTTTATTTGACTCTAGGACTTCAGACAGCTGTCTGAGCACCAGCTGCCATGGGTCTTTCTGCACCAACCCTATGTGCCTACAACTCGACCTCCATGTTTGTGAGGCTGGGTTGGTGGGGGTTCTCTATGACCACCCTCCTAGCCAGAATGATATTACTCCCACAAGGTCAAAAATACTCTTGTTGTATTAAGGGTTCTTTCTCTATCCTAGCACAGACAGGATACACATGTTCTCCATGCTTTGAATGACATACAGGCCTACGGAAAAGACTTGAAATTCAGGGCCAGGCAGCTCTGTGTTCTAACTCAGTCACTCAGTAGCTTAATGATTGTAAGCAAGGTCACTTAAGTTCTCTGAGTCTTAATTTTCTTAACTATGAGATGGGGTTACTAAAACCTAACCTGCAGGGTCAAGTGAGATTCAATGCCTGTGGCTTAACAGACACTCAGCAAATGACAGTTACCACTGTCACTATCTGTCACCTCAATCATCTCTTTTGTAGTCTTATGTTAGGCCAACCTTTTTAATTTGGGGTTCATGCTCCATTTTTCTACATCCATGTCATTTAAACAAATTCCTTGTGGAATTATAGAAAGTCAGAATTCTACGAGTGCTCTCCTAAGATTTTAAATTCTCTTTCTCAACATATATTTTCTTGCTAGTGGTGAAAAGATACAAGGGAAGAATCAGGTCCTTTGGGAGCCTTTAATCTCATTGGGGAGACAAGACTTAGTTACAAGATACAATTAGAGGATAATAAAAGAGAGCGAGAGCCCGCAAATGTGCTGAGTTTAATGTTCTATGCCTGTGCTTCCGAAACCCATTCTTGCTTTATTAAACAGGATCACTGTGCTGCTGACTCATGTTCAGTTTCTAGACCTCTAAGGCTATAATATTTCTCTGCTGTATGTGCACATAAAGAGTCAGAATATTTTATTGTGCTTAACATTTCTGCAGCATATTATATTTTGACAGCTTTCCCTGAGTATTCTCCATGGCACCTGTCCATATCAAAGTTCAGCATTTGTGTCTGATAATTTTCTAGGCTGTCAACCTTGTAACACAACGCACCAGCTTCATAGTACAGATACCTTGGACTAAAGCCCTTCAAACAACTGTCCTTGTCTGCAGTCTCTAATATTTCCACATTTTTTTCTCTGGGCTTGGAATTCAAACTCCTAGAATACTGGGAGTGGAAGGGAGAGATGGATAGATCCTAATTGCCATGACCCTAACCAGATAGGTAACCCTAGGCATACCTCTTCTTATCTCAAAGCTTTGGTTTTCTTATGAGGAAGGAGGCTACATAAGAATCTCCGTGACAGACATGCTGGGATTCCACAGAGGAGCACTAATTTTGACGTGAGTGATTTCTCCAACAATCAGCTCTGTCAACAGGGAGTGAGCATGTTTTCTGAGATGGGGCTCAGTGCAGGTTTTCCTCCCAGTTTCTTTCCCACTGAAGGATAGGTCTGTCAGTGTGATTGTAGCTTTTCTCTGAAAATGATGGCAGGACAATTTTGAGTATTTCTCACCTCATAACAAGTCAATAATACAGATCCATTAGACTAGTGAGATCAGCCATAAAGCAAAGAAAGAAAATGTTTGTAGGAGCAAATGTTGTTTTCTTGTGTTGTTTAGAAATGGAAAGAGACAGTTGGCCAGGTGCTAGCTATATAAAGTGAAAGCTCCCTGAGGCCATGTTCTGTAGAGGATGTTTCAAAAGCAGCCTGGGTGGTACCATCCATCCTAAAGATTTTTACATCTAGGTAAGTGATGGGAAAGAAGAAGAGGTAAGCAAGTACACGGAAAAGTGACATAGGAACAATGCATAGCTACATTCACCTGAGTGTGTATATGAGCACCAAAGAGAATGTCAGAAATGGAGGTCATCTCAAAATTCACACTTTGCCAAAAACTGAAATGAGGCTTGGAGGCCAAATGGCAGAAGCAAGATCATGGAGCTGGTTAGTAGTAGACTTGAGATGATAACTCAGGCTTTCTGTTGATTGATTCAAGGTCATCTCCACATCATATTCTGCTTCTGCAGGGACTGGTAGATTTGTGTTGGTTAGTTAAAGTTACCTGAGTTGGCTATATTTGAAAATTATTCTCAAATGTGAGAGGTGCGATTTGTCTGGGAGGTACCTACTTTGGACCTTATAGATAGTTTCATGGCAACAGCAAGATATATAGAAAGTTTTGGCAACTGCCACTATATCTTGAACTTAATAGGCTTTCAATAATAATTACTGCATTTATTTTTTTAGATTTGGTGAACATACACAAGAAAATAAAACTCTTATCATCCTTCTCAATATTTCTTGATTGAGGTGGGAGTGACTGAGTCATATTCATAAGTAGGTTTGACTAATTATAGACTGTACCAGCTGGTGAGTGTATTGATAGAGCCAGATAAAAAGCCTCACATGTAAACATCTAGTGTAGTTGGAAGGGCCAGATGTTAAGGTAAGAATGGCTGCTTCAGTCAACTTTGGGTGTCTCAGCTAATTCCTAACTGTGTAACAGAATTTAAAAGCTGGGGAAATATTCATATAAAAGGTACTTGCATCTTGGAATGAATGGGCCATTTTACCTGGGTGCTTCCTGTCCTCATTGATTTACTAATAGTGCTAAAATAAAACACCTTAGCTCTTCATTAAGCTGTCATGATCAGACACCCACTTCTGATGGAAAAAGTCTATAGCTAGTAAGGAGACTTGGATGCATACCTAATAAAAAATGATTTTTTTTTTTTTGTAAAGAAATGGTTTGGGCTTTTCAACGATATGTTATATATATAATAATTCACATCTTCATTTAATGATTCATTAATATATTTGAGCTCTTGTTAATTATGTATTATATGCTAGCTTCCCAGTGTTTTTACATCATCTTATTATAGTCAATACACCTTTCTGACCTGAGTACTTCTGATTTGTTTCTTTTCACAAAAGCAGTAGAGAAGCATGGATTTGGGAGTTTAAGGAGGTGAAACACTGCCATTTTGGTCACCTTCTGGGCATAGAATGAACTATTTAGGGGTTTCATGCTAAGCTAAGAGAGACTAAGTGACTTTTCTAAGGGCACATAACTGTTAAATGGCAAATCCTGAAAGCAATTTGACTGGTGTGTTGCCCTCTCCTCCATGCCAGTAACTCTCCAGTAGTAGTGAACATCAGACTCCCTGGAGGGTTTATTCGAACACAGACTGCTGGTCCTGTCCCAGACTGTTTGATACAGAGGTCTGGTGAGGGCAGGCCAAGAATTTGCATTCTAGTAATTTTTCAAGATTCAAGAAACACTGTTGCAGAAGAAATCACACACTAACAACTACTTGCTCTTTAAAGTGTGGTCCCAACAGGCATCACCCAGGAGCTCCCCAGAAATACAAAATCTCACAGAATCTCAGGTCTCATTGTGGACTTGCAGAATTAGGATCTTCATTTTAACAAGACCTCCAGATTTCACACTAAAATTTGAGGAGCTGTAGATTGTTAGGGTGGTGGACTAGATATTAAAGGGAGATGACAAGATAACAATAGTAAAAACTTTTAAATCAGGCACTTTCTGTACATCAGGTATATTATCTGAGCACTTCAGGTACATTATCTCCTTTTAATTCTTGTAATAACCCTATGAGGGAGATACCCATATTATTCCCATTTTCAAGTTGAGGGAATATCAGGGTGCAGGGACGTTGGTATCCTGCCTCAGGCCACTCACCCAGTAAAAGATAGACCCAGGTTTTGAAGCTGGACAGTTTACTCCCAAGGACCACACTCGGTCACAATACTACATGTTTGTAATTCCAGTTGCCAGTCATAGATGTGGGGAGATAAGGAGAAAAGGCATGTAAATAAGTTTAGAGCAAGAGAGAAGTTCCAATTTGAACAGATTTCCTGGGTCAAGGTAGCGTAGCTATGTGCCTCTTTTAAAAGTCAGGAGACCTAGGTTTGACTGGGCCACTGCGGAACTTCTTGATGATACACACTGTGGTGCATCCTGCTTCTTAATATCTTCACTGGTAAAATTGAAATAATAGTAATGATTGATAAAGAGAAAAGGCTGCCCCCTGGCAGCTAGACTGTGGAGAGAGGGTACTACTAATGGAAAAATAAGCCACAATTTTTCATAATGGACTGCACTGTATTTGGCAAAATAGATAAGCTATATCAAATCAAAACCATGATATTCATCACAAACTAGCTAAGCTCCCACGCTTTCAACACCTCTCTATTCCAATCTTTGAGTCCAAGAGAAGGCCACAGACAAAATGATTTAACAGTGACTCTGAATGGACCCATGTGTTCTAAAAAGCCATGGACTCTTCCAGTAAATTTCTAGTTGATTCCTACTAAGCCCATTTCATGGCTAACTCAAGCTCCCCCAACTGTAAAAGGATCTCTTTCCTGTCTTTTGAGACACTCCACAGGCCCCCATGGTATATAATATCCTTGCTCTAACAGATAAAAACCCAGCTTTATTCACTACAAGGGTTTTCCCTTTGGTCTTTGTCTGATGGGTTCTGACACAATAATTTTCCAATCTACCTTGTGTACTTCTTATGAATATTAAATGAAATAAAGCATGGAAATCTCCACACACATATGAGCTTCTAAACTTGCTATTGTAATGGTTTTGTGCTCCTCTATCCTCTCCCCTAAAACAGTGATGCTGATACTAAAAGAAGAGGTCTGGTCTTATTTTCTTTTTGTTCACAATGTCTAGAATGGTTCTTAATACTCAGTAATTATTGACTGAATGAAAAAAAGAAAAAAAAATGGGCAAATAAAAAAAAATCTTGCTCCAATTCTGCTTTCCCCAGGTCTAGCCCAATAAGTCACCAAAACTTTCTCCAATAGGATAAAGGAGTTCCTAAATGTTTAAAAGCAATGGTTACCACCTGGGCACATTGTCACTAGCACTTTGTAACAGAGACAGAGAATCTTGCTTGCCTCTTAAAATTTTCCCTTCTTGCAAGGTTCTTGGAATTGCTAGTGGGAATACTATTCCCCTTGCCTCCAATATTGATCCTGGAGCAGTAACTGTGCAGCTAAACAGCAGCACACTTTATAGACTGTGGAGCTGGTATGTATCAACATATTAGCTGAATGCTCCTTACAATCACGCCCCATATTTAGCAGAATGATATACTTAGCTGTTTTTGTAAGAGGTTGCACCAAGCAGAAAGTATGGTGCATAAAACCATGGTGGCTCCATCAAACACTATAAAATCCTTTTGACACAGTGAGTTTCAGCTGTGGCTAGAGTCTCTGGGGATGCCTCTGATCAATCAGAGGCTGCCAGAGTTTTTGTACTCAGAAAGCTCAGAGACTGTCCAGTATGATATATCTTCCTTTTTCACCTCAAACTGGCAGCAGGTTGCTAGTCTCATCTTCCTCTGTCTCCCTAAGAACCCTTCCGGTTGTCATGACTCCTGAGAGATGCATCCAGAGAAGTAGGCAGGCATTTGCCCTAGTCTGGAAGGCAAGTCAGGAGGCATCACTATGGGATAAGCAAAGCAACTCTCTCAGGGAGCAGATTCCACAAGTCGGACTTCAGACCAGTGCTCTCTGTGACCATATTCTCTGCTAAGGCTACCCTGCAGGGCATTTCCCAAGGGAGATACCACCAGCAATGGGTTCACTTCCCAATGCCCTCTTCCTGGAACAGGAGTGAAGACAAGGTAAACGGTGCATTGGTTTCCCACCTCACTTCCCACCATCAGACAGACCCTGTACCAGAAATAAATCCGAAATGCATTCTTCCATGGGTCCAAGAGCTCCTGACCCCAGTCAATGAGGATGAAGATTGTCCCAGCCAGACCCTTCTGTGTCCTGGGCTCTAGCCAGGAATTTAACAATGTCTATGTAATTCCCAGTTTCTTCTCCTTACCCAGAACCTTCTCTCAGTCTGGAGAGGTGAGAAGGTAGGGTTTCTTTTTAAGCAGTTTTCTTCACCCTTCAACATGGATATCTGATTGACCTAGAGTTTGGCCAGTTAGTTATACACCTCCCCATTTCCACTTATTATTCTGTTTATTTTTCCCTTATGTGTGCACAGTCCCATCTTCTTCATTAGAAAATAAGCATCACCTCTTCCCCTTTCTCTACCCTATAGTTTAATAGTGTTTGATTTGTAAAAAGCACAGGTTAAAATATACATATTTAAAGGAACAGGCATGTGGCCAAAGACTGTAGGATTGTGGCAGTTCCAATAGATTTAAGATTCTTTTTCCTGAAGGTAACTTTAATACAGCATGGGCTGACTCCTGTTTCTTGGAGTTAAAGGTCAAAGAGGAAGGGCATCATACCTGGCTGACTCATGCACCCTAAATGCTTTCCACCCAAGGGGAGGCAAGGCATAGACCTCCTTTACAGAGTGGCTGTCCCTCCTCTGTCAACTTTCAGAACAGGACCAAGGCCACGTGCCAGACCCACCCTTCATGCTGACCTTCTCAGCACTATCTCACAAACAAACATGGTGATAGGCCATGTTTTCCAGCCTTCTGGAGCTGGTCTGAGAAAGAAAATGTTGTTTAGGGAGACTAGCTCTGTTACATGCTGAAGCCACAGAGGAACTTAAGTCCCATAGATTAAAGACGGGTTATCACTCAGTGTAACAACCAACAGTCTCTAGGTCTATGCATGTTGCTGCAAATGACATTGTTTCATTGTGTTTTATGGTTGAGCAATCTTTCATTGTATATATATACCACATCTTTATCCATTCCGCTGCAGATGGACATTTAGGTAGCTTCCATGTTCTGGCTATTGTAAATAAGGCTGCAATGAACATTGGGGAACATGAATCTTTTCAAATTATGCTAAGTCAGATGGAGAAAGACAAATATCATATGATATCACTTATATGTGGAATTTGAAAAAGTGTACAAATGAGCTTATCTACTAAAAAGAAATAGTTACAGATGCAGAAAACCAACATTGTTACCAGGGGACAGATAAATTGGGAGATTGGGATTGACATATACATACTATTATATATAAAATAGATAACTAATAAGGACCTCCTGTAGCACAGAGAGCTCTACTCAACACTCTGTAATGGCCTATAAGGGAAAAGAATAAAAAAAGAGTGGGTATATGAATATGTATAATTGATTCCCTTTGCTGAATATCTGAAACTAACACAAAATTGTAAATCAACTCTACTCCAATAAAACTTTTTTAAAAGATGAATAATCAGTCTTACTTGGCATTTCAATGGATTTCCTCTCACACCTTGAGAAGAATAATAAACTTTTTTCTCAAGTGCAGATAGAATCCTGTGCTGCTGGCAGAGAGCAAGGGAAGGAGAGCAGTTCTGAGCTCAGTGCTGCTGAACTATCTACAAGCACATTCAAAAAGGGACACCCTCTCGCTGTCCCTTCCTAAGCGAGCAGCCTCAGAGCTCCTGCAGAACCTTTGGTAGCTGCCCGCCCATTATGATGGTCCTTAATTGGTGAACTCCTCAGTAGCTTAACAGATTCAATTTAGAGATTCTTGTGCTCCAGGAAGGGACACAATGCTAGTGGCTGTGCTTCTCCTAGAGGGTTCATTTCTGTTACCCACCAGTGGTGGCTTTTTGTTAGGATTTAACCTAGATAGCATATTCAAAAGCAGAGACATTACTTTGCCAACAAAGGTCCGTCTAGTCAAGGCTATGGTTTTTCCAGTCGTCATGTATGGATGTGAGAGTTGGACTGTGAAGAAAGCTGAGCGCCGAAGAATGGATGCTGTTGAACTGCGGTGTTGGAGAAGACTCTTGAGAGTCCCTTGGACTGCAAGGAGATCCAACCAGTCCATTCTGAAGGAGATCAGCCCTGGGATTTCTTTGGAAGGAATGATGCTAAAGCTGAAACTCCAGTACTTTGGCCACCTCATGCGAAGAGGTGACTCATTGGAAAAGACCCTGATGCTGGGAGGGATTGGGGACAGGAGGAGAAGGGGACGACAGAGGATGAGATGGCTGGATGGCATCGCTGACTTGATGGACGTGAGTCTGAGTGAACTCCGGGAGTTAGTGATGGACAGGGAGGCCTAGCGTGCTGTGATTCACGCAGTTGCAAAGAGTCGGACACGACTGAGCGACTGAACTGAACTGAACTGATAAGTTATTTATCCCTTGAAGACTTATGGCTCACGTGCCTTTTGTCTGCTGCTTCCCGCAGTTCCTGGGATGAGTTAGCAACATGGGCAACTCTTGGCCCTACCTTAGCATCCGAATATCCCAAGCAATGAGAGCATGGAGAAATGACTGATCCATGCACTAATACTGTGATGCCCTTTCAAACTGATGACATTTATTTTTTTTCTAATCTTTACTGAGGTATAATTGATTTACAATGTTGAGTTAGTTTCAGGTGTACAGTAAAGTGATTTTTCCAATTCTTTTCAATTATAGGTTATTACAAGATACTGAGTATAGTTCCCTGTGCTATAGCATAGATTCCTGTGTGTGTGTGTGTGTTCTCAGTCACTCCGTCATGTGACCCCATTGACTGCAGCCTGCCAGACTCCTCTGCCCATGGGATTTTCCAGGCAAGAATATTGGAGGGGATTGCCATTTCCTTGTCCAAGGGATCTTCTGGACCCAGGGATCGAACCCTTGTCTCTTATGTCTCTTGCATTGACAGATTCTTTATCACTAGTGCCACCTAGGAAGCCCCAGAGTAGGGTCTTATTGGTTATCTATTTTATATATAGTAGTATATATATTTTAATCCCAATCTCCTAATCCAATGGATCAATTTTAAGTATTTGTTGACCATGTATTTAGTGGAAAGATACTACATGGATACTGGAGCCAGACCACCTGAGTTCTTGTTTCACTTCTTTCATTTACTAGTTGTGCAATCTTGGACATATTAACCTCCTACTATAAAATAAAGATAATAAGTACCTCAAATTGTTCCTGTGAGAATTAAAGGAGTTTATATAAAATGCTTCAAACAGTAGTTCATGGCAAGTTCTCATTACCAGCTACTGTTTTTATTAAAATAAAAATAGTGTAAATTTTCTTTGTATTCAAAGTATGATTTTTAAACAATTTCTCTGAATATAACATAGCCTTGAACTATTTTTGTATTATAGCTTTTTGTTGCTTATGACTAAATTCATTAATAAATACTATATACTAAGAATAGTGTTAAATTACTGGATTTAAGGAGAAAGTCTTATTCTAGAAATGTTTAAAATATGTTTTTCCCTCCTTGCCTTCATGAATGCAAAAAGTTTCTTCCTATCCTCCTTGACTTTTCAGTTTTCTTTTGTTATATTCTTCATCAAGGGACTTCTGGGTGGTATGTTAAATTGTTTTGGTTGAGTTAGTAAATCAGTCTTTCCTAGTCAGCAGCACTTAGCAGTTGTTCAGTTGCTGAGTCATGTCTGACTCTGAGACCCCATGAACTGCAGCATGCCAGGCTCCTCTGTTCTACACTATCTCCCAGAGTTTGCTCAAACTCGTGTCCATTGAGTTGATGATGCTAACCATTTCATCTTCTGCCACCTCCTTCTCCTTTCAATGCTCAATCTTTCCCAGCATCAGGGTCTTTTCCAAAGAATCAGCTCTTCATATCAGGTGGTAAGAGTATTGGAACTTCAGCATCAGTCCTTCCAATGAATATTCAGGACTGACTTCCTTTAGGATTGACTGATTCAATCTCCTTGCTGTCCAAAGGACTCTCAAGAATCTGCTCCACACCACAATTTGAAAGCATCAATTCTTTGGCGCTCAGTCTTCTTTATGGTCCATCTCTCACATCTCTACATGACTACTGGAAAAGCCATAGCTTTGACTGTATGAACCTTTGCTGGCAGGGTAATGTCTCTGCTTTTTAAAATGCTGACTGGATTTGTCATTGCTTTCCTTCCAAGGAGCAAGCAGTTTTTAATTTCATGACTACAGTCACCATCTGCAGTGATTTTAGAGCCCAAGAAAATAAACTCTGTCACTGCTTCCACTTTTTCCACTTCTTCCACTTCTATTATTTGCCAGGAAGTGATGGCATGATCATGATTTTTTAATGTTGAGTTTCAAGTCCACCTCTTTACTCTCCTCTTTTACCTCATCAAGAGACTCTAGTTCCTCTTCACTTGGGGGGATTAAATTCCTCTTCACTTTAGTTCCTCTTCACTTCTGCCATTAGACTGGTATCTCTGCATATTTCTCATAGAAATCTTGATTCCAGCTTGTGATTCATCCAGCCCAGCATTTCACATGATGTACTCTGCATGTAAGTTAAATAAGCTCTTTAGTTCCTCTTTGATTTCTCCCCTTAGGGTGGTGTCATCTGCATATCTGTAATTGATATTTCTCCTAGAAATTTTGATTCCAGCTTGTGATTCATCCGACCTGGCATTTCACATGATGTACACTGAATATAAGTTAAATAACCAGAGTGACAATATACAGCCTTGTCATACTCCTTTCCCAATTTTGAATCAGTCCATTGTTCCACGTTCAGTTCTAACTGTTGCATCTTGACCTGCATGTGCGTTTCTCAGGAGACAATGAAAGTGGTCTGATATTCCCATCTCTTTAAGAGTTTCCCACAGTTTGTTGTGATCCATGCAGTCAAAGGCTTTAACATAGTCAATGAAGCAGAAATAGATATTTTTCTGAAACACCCTTGCTTTCTCCATAATCCAGCAAATGTTGGCAATTTGATCTTGATTTCATCTGACTCTTAGAAACCCAGATTCTACAACTGGAAGTTCTCGGTCCATGTATTGCTGAAGCCTCAGTTGAAGGATTTTTCATAACCATGCTAGCATGTGAAATGAGCACAATAGTATGGTAGTTTGAACATTCTTTGGCATTGCACTTCTTTGGGATTGGAATGAAAACTGACTCTGCTTCATGGATCACAACCTTGTGGTGTAGGGACTTGAGTAATTCAGAGAAGCTATGAGTCATGCCATGTAGGGCCACTGAAGAGGGATGTGTCATAGTGAAGAGTTCTGAAACAACATGGCCCACTGGAAGGGGGATGGTGCAGCACTTCAGCATCCAAACATGAGTTCTCAAAGTTCTAACACAGTGCAGGACTGGGCCACATTATGCCAGTGGCTGACCTGGAGGCAGTTGTCTTGCCTTGTGGTAGCATCAGATATCAATTTTCACAGTTATATTAGAGACTTCTAAGGGAATAGAAGTTAATGCCAAGAAGAATGCTTATTCTTTCCACTGAAGGCGCTGTCTCCTTTGGTAGGAGAGACCGAGACAGATACCATTTATTCTGGGAGGGGGGATGGGATCCAGATTTTTCAACTTTTTCCTTCTGGTGTTTCATAGCTTGTTGTGGATGGTATTCCAAGATACTGACTGGCCTCCGCTAGGCTCTGCCCTGAAGTCATTTGTGCTCTTTGTTGAGACGTTTGAGGGATGAAAGGAGATTGGAAAAGGTTACATCTACATGTGGATGTTGTCATTGTTGCTAGAAGTTCAAACTCAAGTTGATATTATCAGTACCAATTACTGTTAGGTTCCTTTTTGCACAGAAGATGAAGGATGAAAGCTATACATTTTATAAATTGGTTACTAATGTTCAAAGTGTTAGAATATAACACCACACACATTCTTACTATATGGTATATAATTTAAATTTTCTTTGATTCAGACAGTACTTTAGCATCTCACAGTCAATCAGCTAACATGACACTATAAGAAATTTTTTCTTTTTTTATCTTATTTTTTTAATTAGAGGATAATTATTTTACAACATTGTGATGGTTTTTGCCATACATCAACATGAATCGAGGTATACCTATGTCCCCTCCCTTTTGAACCCACCCCCCACCCCATCCCACCCCTCTAGGTTGGGTTCCCCGCATCAAGAAATTTTGATTTTTATATAGTTATTGGATTTTAGATAAACTCTAATGTACCATAAATTTAGTAGTATTATTAACATATACTTAATTACTGATTAAACAGAGAGCTTTGGGGGATTTATTATGTGGAGGATACTGTGACATATGATAACAACAAATAAAAGTCTAGATGAATAGAACAAAACTCTATGAGGAAGAATGAAGGGCATTTCAGCTGAAGAGAAGATTAAGCAAAAGACCTGAGGATAGAAAAGGGCAAAGTGTGTCTAGGGAATAGTGAAAGGATGAGTGTGGTAGAAAGCCAGTGTTCCTGTAGATGGTAGCAATAGTGATAGTGACAATGAGGTGCACATGTTTACTGAGCATCTGTCACTTGTCAGGCATTGAGTTACATGTCTTACATTAAGGAATCACTGAATCTCCACAGCAACTCTGTGAGAAGGGCAATGCTTTGCTTCCCATTTTATACATGAGGAAACTGAGGCATGATGGGCATCATAGGACTTTCTGCATCAGTAAGTGGTGGAGCTGAGATCTGAGCCCATGCTGTCTGACCCCAGAGTCAATACTCTTAGGAGATATGATGGGAAAGGGTCAGAGAGCAGAGGTTCTCTGTGCCCAGTAAGGAAGAGTGGGTGGTACACCTGAGCAAAGAAGCATGGATGAAAATGTACAAGGAGTCCCCGGGCTCAGTATTAAGATGATTAAGAGTCCCTCCTCCCAGACTGTGCTCTTGGGCCTAGGACAATCTATCTTTTCCTTGCTGCCATTTTGTACCTTTCCAGGAATAACATAATAGGAAGATATGGGATGGATCTCGGATTAACTCTGTTTTGCTGCTAATCAAACCTTGGGTATGTTATTTAGCCTCCCCAAATCCATTTTTTCAACTCTAAAATAGGACTAATAATCCCAGGTTTGTTATCAGGATCAAATGAGATATCTTTTGTAAAATATATAGACCAGAACCTGAACCTGTTAACAGTAGATAGTAAGAGTGGTTCCAAACCATCTCTTCACAAAGCTTTATTGATTGTAACTATCTACAGTAAGAAGTTATCCTTGAATATTGATTTGCTTGCCTTTTCCCCACCTAAAGTTGTGAGAGCATCAGGACTGGTCACCATATCGCCACCATATGACCAGTGTCATGGTCCCAACACCAGTACAGCTCCTGCTCAACACTGAATGACTCCAGAATCCCTTCCCACTAGGAAGGATCTTGGAACCACCAATTTCATCAGCTTCTTGTGATGTTAGCCTTGTGGTTAACCAGACTGAGACCAAGGAAGGAGACTCACTTGTTAATGGTTGAGTAAGGTTGACAACGGAGAAGGCAATGGCACCCCACTCCAGTACTCTTGCCTGGAAAATCCCATGGATGGAGGAGCCTGGAAGGCTGCCGTCCATGGGGTCCCTGAGGGTCGGACACGACTGAGCGACCTCACTTTCACTTTTCATTTTCATACATTGGAGAAGGAAATGGCAACCCACTCCAGTGTTCTTGCCTGGAGAATCCCAGGGACGGGGGAGCCTGGTGGGCTGCCGTCTATGGGGTTGCACAGAGTTGGACACGACTGAAGTGACTTAGCAGCAGCAAGGTTGAGAAAGTTAGGAAGAGTTAATGGAAACTCAGTGCCATGTGGACCACTGAAAAGTCTGTGTATCACAGAAGGAACTGAAGAGAGAATAGATATTGGTTGGCTCCTGCTAAGTGAAAAGTGACAGTGAAGTCGCTCAGTAGTGTCTGAATCTTAGCGACCCCATGGACTGCAGCCTACCAAGCTCCTCCATCCATGAGATTTTCCAGGCAAGAGTACTGGAGTGGGGTGCCGTTGCCTTCTCTGTATATTGGTTGAAGGGAAAACCAAATAGGAATTTTCCAAGGATGCCTTCATTTGGTCCAAGGCTGTCTGAACCAGCATCCTAGTCTCCACCTTCCCATCACCCCTGGGGTCCTCTGCTATAGGTTAGTGATGTCCTTTATGTATTCTATTTGATACATTTTATTTACATCTCTCTGTACAATTCAGTTCTGCCGCCTAAAAATAGTTTTTTTCTTTCCTAAATAATAAGGATCATATCTGGAGGTGGTTTAGTATAAAATAAGGCATTTATTAGTCCTGTATTTTGAGCCAGGCATTATGCTAGATCCTTTAGGAAATTACTCTAATTTTCATCAGGACTCCAAAAAGAGTATTATTATTATTGCCACATACTGCCCAGATGATACAGTTGGTAAGTGATGGAATCAGGATTTTAAACTGATTCCAAATACTAAGAGGCATGATTTTATAGTTAGAAACCTTTGTTATGTCCTGAGCTGTGTAAGGTTGAGAGCTTTGCAGCCCCTCGGTGTTTTCTCTATAAATTTGGAGTAATTATACCTGTTCTTTAAACTGCACTTTACCACCCAGTGCAGTTAACAAGGACACAGCAAGAGAGTGTGATGGCATTTCGTCAACCGTTCATAAACAAATGTTTATTAGGCATTTACCACATGTGGGCCAGTAGATGTCATTTTCACTAATTTTTGTAAACCTAGTGGCACATGCCCCCCTATGCTGTGCCCTCTGTCCTAAGATTGTACTCATGCTTTGCTTACACCATAATTCTTGGGAAATTCTACCCCTTCTCAGTGTATTATTATCAGACAAAACTTCCCTGCTCATCCAGTTAGTAAATGAGAATGAGAATAACAATGTCTCTGAGAAAGTTCTGGGAGAAAAGTGCTATCTGGACACAAAGTATTTATTCAGGAAAAAAAAAAATCCATCTAACACCAATGTGTGTGAAGTGTCCATTTACAGCGTTTTTGAGCAGGTGCACTGATAGGAGAAAAACACAAAGAGGGAAACAATCCACTCATTTTGAATGGCCTAAGCTGTAGAGACAGCACAGGGCTTTAGCTGATGGTGGGATGAGGTACTTGTGACAACTGCAGATGCTGAAAACATTAAGTCCAGGTGAAACCTGTCCCTAGCTGTCACAGGACTTTCCTGGGCTCAAGGGTTGGCATTAGCCAAAGCCAGGAAGAAACAGATCTGGTGGGATGTCTGAGGGTGCTGTTTGACACTCTGTGTCCAGATGGCAGATGGGCATTTACAGCAGAGCATGCTGCTGCAGATCAGATCAGGCAGCAAGGATATAGTCTTGGAAGGAAAGGAACTCAGCACTCATCCTCTGTGATCCATAATGTGACTTTCCTCAAACTCATAAGTATGAGTGTATTTACATGACCTGGGCACACTAACCACTCACTGGACTTGAAATCATGTTATTACCAATGGCCCTGGAGCATGCCACACTGTAGACTTTAGATTTGCTCTTGCAGCCTCACAGTGCAGAGAGAAAGGAAGGGGCTCACAATGTATAACAGCATTTGTGGTCCTCCCACTGAGAAGCAGGAAGGCATCAGAAGTCCTGGGAATACTTGATGGAAATCAAGCAGGTTGGAGAGGGAGTGACATAGAGACAAAGACACTGTGAATGCAGAAGGCAGAAACTATCACTTAGAGTACAGGGTTAAACATTCAGGCTTGCATTCTGGCTTCTGACTTTAGCCATGTGACCTAAACGAGTCAATCTCTGGGATTGTCAGTTCTTACACCTCACATTCCTGCCTCAAAGAGTGAATGTACATTGAAGCACTTTGTGAACTACAAGTGCTATTTACACATAAGGTATTAGATTGTGGGGAAGATGGTGTTGAAACAGCTCAAGGTAGCAGACACCTGCCATCCCCATGTTTGCATGCCTAGCATCTGGGTCACCACCTGGCAGAGGGTGGGCACTTAACTATGCTTCAGGGACTAATGAAGCAAATCTTTAAACTGCAGGAGATGAGAGATAATGAGCTTGGCTGACCTGGAAGAGAGAATTACCAATGAGTCAAATTTGCCTCACATCTGGACAGATGAGAGACGAGGTTGAGGTCACTCTGATACGTGCAGCCCTAAAAAGCCAGATATACTCTGCTGCTCCTGCTGCTAGGTCGCTTCAGTCATGTCCGACGCTGTGCGACCCCATAGACGGCAGCCCACCAGGCTCCCCCGTCCCTGGGATTCTCCAGGCAAGAACACTGGAGTGGGTTGCCATTTCCTTCTCCAATGCATGAAAGTGAAAAGTGAAAGTGAAGTCTCTCAGTCGTGTCCGACTCTGCGACCCCATGGACTGCAGCCTACCAGGCTCCTTTGCCCATGGGATTTTCCAGGCAAGAGTACTGGAGTGGGGTGCCATTGCCTTCTCCAAAATATGCTCTAGATCAACATTTTTCTAAACTTTATCAGACAGGTCTTTTTTTAAAGGAAGAAAACCTTTTATGATCCAGGGAACTAACAAATTATTTTGTGCGTGTTTTAAATAATGACTATATATGAAACTACTCTATATGCTTATTAATTTCTATACAATCATAAAACCAAAATATTTTCATAAGTGAAATCTAAATGAAGCTAAAATGCAATACAATTCAAATGGACATTACTTTATGTGATAGTTGTTGGTTTGTGAAACTAATTGGACTCTCTAAATGTGAATAAGGTACTGAGTGCTAAGGCATAATTCTTCTGAGTTTTTCATGCTTATGCTTTCATCTGCCATTTGATGATTCATTTCTGTCATTTAAAAAAATTCAAACCAGTGAGAAACATTTACCCTCTGACATCAAATATCATCTTTGTAATCAGTTCAGTTCAGTCACTCAGTCGTGTCCAACTCTGTGACCTCTTGGACTGCAGCACGCCAGGCCTCCCTGTCCAACACCAATTTCCAGAGTTGACTCAAACTCATGTCTGTTGAGTTTGTGATACCATCCAACCATCTCATTCTCTGTCATCCCCTTCTCCTCCTGCCTTCAATCTACCCTAGCATCAGGGTCTTTGTAATACATCTTTCCTAAATTATTTTCTTCTTGGCTTAGGGAAGATAAACTGTGTGTTTAGTCCCTCAGTTGTGCCCAACCTCTTTGTATTATTTAAAAATTATTTACTGAGTATCTATAGGCTACAGTTCAGGGGGTTCCAAGAGTCAGACACAACTTAGCAACTGAACCACCACTACCACTACTATGTTCCAGAGACTATCCTAGGAGCTCAAACTACATCACTGAATAAAACAAAACAAAACAAAAATAGCTTTGCCCTTGTGAAACTTACATTGTAATGGGAGAGATAGTAACAAAAAAGATTAATAAATATGAAAAATACATTGTGTGTTAAAAGCTAAGAAGTAGTATGAACAGAAAAAAATAAGCAAGGTACATGGACTGAGAATCAGGAGTGGGAAGGTGGGGCAATTTTAAACAGAATGGTGCCATTAGGACTCATTGAGAAAGTTAAACTTGAGCAAAGATTTGAAAGAGGTGAAGAAAACTTGCAGGGAGAGGGAAGAGACAGTACTGAGGCCGTAAGTGCCTGTCAAAGGGGCTGGTCATGCCAGATGGGAGTGAGTAATGGGGGAAATTAGTAAGAGAGGTAACAGGGGAGCAAAATATCCTGCACTCACATGAGCCATTGTGAGCACTCTGGCTTTTACTCTGTGAAGAATGGATCTCATTGGAGGACTATGAGTGAGTCGAGACATGAAATATCCAACCTGCCTTTAAGTGGTAGCACCTTGGCTTGTGTGTTAAGAATAGACTGTGGAGAAAGGGCTGGATTAGAAGATTTTGCAAAGAGGTTTAAGAAAGACACCAGTGGTGTAGGCCAGAATGGTAGCAGTTGAGGTAGTGCTAATGGTCAGTCTCCATCATGTTGTAAAGAACCAAGGGATTTTCCCTTTGGTTTGAATGTGGAGAGAGAGAAAGGGTGGGACTAAGAGTTTTTGGACTGAGAAACTGGATGGATTTAACTGCCTTTGACTGGAGTAGGCAAAAGTAGGAAGTCAAGATACCCCTGGAGTAATAGGCACATTTGGCCTTGGAGTACGGAATGAAGCAGGGCAAAGGCTAGTAGAGTTTTGCCAAGAGAATGCACTGGTCATAGCAAACATTCTCTTGCAACAACACAAGAGAAGACTCTACACATGGACATCACCAGATGGTCAAAACATAAATCAGATTGATTATATTCTTTGCAGCCAAAGATGGAGAAGCTCTATACAGTCAGCACAAAATAAGACCAGGAGCTGACTGTGGTTCAAATCATGAACTCCTTATTGCCAAATTCAGACTTAAATTGAAGAAAATAGGGAAAACCACTCGACCATTCAGGTATGATCTAAATCAAATCCCTTATGATTATACAGTGGAAGTGAGAAATAGATTTAAGGGCCTATATCTGATAGAGTGCCTGATGAATTATGGATGGAGGTTCATATCATTGTATAGGAGACAGGGATCAAGACCATCCCCATGGAAAAGAAATTCAAAAAAGCAAAATGGCTGTCTGGGGAGGCCTTACAAATGGCTGTGAAAAGAAGAGAAGCGAAAAGCAAAGGAAAGATATAAGCATCTGAATGCAGAGTTCCAAAGAATAGCAAGGAGAGATAAGAAAGCCTTCCTCAGCAATCAATGCAAAGAAATAGAGGAAAACAACAGAATGGGAAAGACTAGAGATCTCTTCAAGAAAATTAGAGATACCAAGGGAACATTTCATGCAAAGATGGGTTCGATAAAGGACAGAAATCGTGTGGACCTAACAGAAGCAGAAGAGGCAGCAAGAATACATGGGAGAACTGTACAAAAAAGAACTTCACAATGTGATCACTTACCTAGAGCCAGACATCCTGGAATGTGAAGTCAACTGGGCCTTAGAAAGCATCACTACGAACAAAGCTAGTGGAGGTGATGGAATTCCAGTTGAGCTCTTTCAAATCCTGAAAGATGATGCTGTGAAAGTGCTGCACTCAATATGCCAGCAAATTTGGAAAACTCAGCAGCGGCCACAGGACTGGAAAAGGTCAGTTTTCATTCCAATCCCAGAGAAAGGCAATGGCAAAGAATGCTCAAACTACCGCACAATTGCACTCATCTCACACACTAGTAAAATAATGCTCAAAATTCTCCAAGCCAGGCTTCAGCAATACATGAACTGTGAACTTCCAAATGTTCAAGCTGGTTTTAGAAAAGGCAGAGGAACCAGAGATCAAATTGCCAACATCTGCTAGATCATGGAAAAAGCAAGCGAGTTTCAGAAAACATCTATTTCTGCTTTATTGACTATGCCAAAGCCTTTGACTGTGTGGATCACAATAAACTGTGGAAAATTCTGAAAGAGGATGGGAATACCAGACCACCTGATCTGTCTCTTGAGAAATCTGTATGCAGGTCAGGAAGCAACAGTTAGAACTGGACATGGAAAAACAGACTGGTTCCAAAGAGGAAAAGGAGTGCGTCAAAGCTGTATATTGTCACCCTGCTTATTTAACTTATATGCAGAGTACATCATGAGAAACGCTGGGCTGGAAGAAGCACAAGCTGGAATCAAGATTGCCAGGAGAAATCTCAATAACTTCAGATATGCCAATGACACCACACTTATGGCAGAAAGTGAAGAAGAATTAAAGAGCCTGTTGATGAAAGTGAAAGAGGAGAGTGGAAAAGTTGGCTTAAATCTCAACATTCAGAAAATGAAGATCATGGCATCTGGTCCCATCACTTCATGGGAAATAGATGGGGAGACAGTGGAAACAATGTCACACTTTATTTTGGGGGGCTCCAAAATCACTCTAGATGGTGATTGCAGCCATGAAATTAAAAGATGCTTACTCCTTGGAAGGGAAGTTATGACCAACCTAGATAGCATATTGAAAAGCAGAGACATTACTTTGCCAGCAAAGGTCTGTCTAGTCAAGGCTATGGCTTTTCCAGTGGTCATGTATGGATGTGAGAGTTTGACTGTGAAGAAAGCTGAGCGCTGAAGAATTGATGCTTTTGAACTGTGGTATTGGAGAAGACTTTTGAAAGTCCCTTGGACTGCAAGGAGATCCAACCGGTCCATCCTAAAGGAGATCAATCCTGGGTTTTCATTGGAAGGACTGAGGCTGAAGCTGAAATTCCAGTACTTTGGCCACCTCATTCGAAGAGTTGACTCATTGGAAAAGACTCTGATGCTGGGAGGGATTGGGGGCTGTAGGAGATGGGCACATCAGAGGATGAGATGGCTGGATGGCATCACCGACTCGATGGACATGAGTTTGGGTAAACTCCGGAAGTTGGTGATGGACAGGGAGGCCTGGCATGCTGCTATTCATGGGGTTGCAAAGACTCAGACACAATTGAGCGACTGAACTGAACTGAATTGAACTGACTGGAATAGGGAAGACAACTGCCTGGGGCCATTTTCTGGATATCAGTGTTCAGTTTGGACCTGTTAAGTTTGGGAAGCCTGTCGGCAGGGTGATCATAATTTGCTGTCCAAACCAGGACATTTTTTAAACAAAGAATACACTATTAAGAATCATGCTGAAACAACAGGAATCGTCCAGAACTGTTCTGGTTAACCGAAGATATAAATCACTCTTTGGGATATCCAAGTGGAACATCAGTTGAGCTGATGTTCAGGCAAAAGATGTGGGCCAGAGGTATACAGTGCCTCTGGGTGTTGTCAGATTATATGTGATACTTAAAACCATGTGATTGAATGAGATCACTGAATGAATGAGAATATATGAAGAAGAGAAAATAACCAAGGAGCAGAGTCAGAGGCATTGACAGATTAAGGGTAGGGGACATTCTATCTTTGAGAGTTGAAGGAGAAGAGGATGAACCAGCAAAGTAATTACATACAAGCCTACATGTGGGTACAGAGATCAAGGGGCAGGACTAGGTCATGAGGTTGTCTTTAGAAGGTTTTTAAAAAATACTTAGAGTAATATTTATTTTTTAGATTAGTATCAAAATGTAAACAAAATTTAAAACTTCTCATAGAATCAGTTACACTGTTGAGAATACTCTTGGGTTCTGGTTTGAAAGAAAGTGTCACATGAATTGAAGGCACACGTGGCATAAGATGTCTACTAATGGTCCCAAGGCAATCGTTGGCTGCCTTAGTACATCGAGAAAACCTTGTGATCTTGCTGGATCCCAAAAATAATCCCTCAGTTGTGCAGGGCAAGCCAGTTCTATCTCACTTGACAGATGTGGAAACTGAAACAAAATTGAGTGAACTTCCTACTCTTAATTCTTTATGTGCAGATGTCTGCCTCCAGCAAATTAATTTTTATGTCTGTTTTATTTTTCTTCTTCACACTAACCTTTCATCATACTCAGTTTATTTAAATAAAAGAAAAACACTGCAGGATTTTTAAGAATCTACTTTTGCTTCCATTTTTTTTTCTTTTTAAATTTCTTTGCTAGTACTCCATGTTAAGTCTATAGCTAAAGCTCCCACCCCCATAACCCTCCAGACTCAGGAAACTGAATAGCCCCTCACCTCTGACCTCAGAATGACTCTCTTCCAAGGATCTCTTTCATGTGACCAATTTTCCTTGAATGGAAGCCACTTTCTCCTCAGAAGCAATGGTTCCCCAAATGCACCTGTTTTTAATGGATTACCTTAGAACTCAAGATATGGGTCCCCTTGTTGATGAAGAATAGAGGATTCAGAATGAAAAGTTGAAAAGATTTTCCATGTTTTTACTACCCAGAGGAATGCTGTGTCTTGGCTGAAGATGTTCTAGGTTGAGGAAAAAGAGGCCTGGGTTCTCTGGGTTTGTGTCAACCAAGTTCCTTGGGGCCCCCATCTTTCAATCCTCTGATATGAAATTTAGAGCAATATACACCCTTGTGGCATCCTGGAATTCTTTAAGAAATAATTTGAAAAGTCAAAAGCTTATGAGATTTGATAACTGTGGCTTTGTAGTAGAGCCTAAAGTCAGGCAGGTTGATTCCTCCAGTTCCATTCTTCTTTTTCAAGATTGCTTTGGCTATTCAAGGTTTTTTGTATTTCCATACAAATTGTGAAATTATTTGTTCTAGCTCTGTGAAGAATATCATTGTAGCTTGGTAGGGATTGCATTGAATCTATAAATTGCTTTGGGTAGTATACTCATTTTCACTATATTGATTCTTCCGATCCATGAACATGGTATATTTCTCAATCTTTTAGTGTCCTCTTTGATTTCTTTCACCAGTGTTTTATAGTTTTCTATATATAGGTCTTTAGTTTCTTTAGTATTCCTAAGTATTTTATTCTTTTTGTTGCAATGGTGAATAGAATTGTTTCCTTAATTTCTCTTTCTATTTTCTCATTATTAGTGTATAGGAATACAAGGGATTTCTGAGTGTTGATTTTATGTCCTGCAACTTTACTATATTCATTGATTAGTTCTAGTAATTTTCTGGTGGAGTCTTTAGGGTTTTCTATGTAGAGGATCATGTCATCTGCAAACAGTGAGAGCTTTACTTCTTCTTTTTCAATTTGGATTCCTTTTATTTCCTTTTCTGCTCTGATTGCTGTGGCCAAAACTTCCAAAACTATGTTGAATAGTAGTGGTGAAATGGGCACCCTTGTCTTGTTCCTGACTTTAGGGGAAATGCTTTCAATTTTTCACCATTGAGGATAATGTTTGCTGTGGGTTTGTCATATATAGCTTTTATTATGCTGAGGTATGTTCCTTCTATTCCTACTTTCTGGAGAGTTTTTACCATAAATGGATGTTGCATTTTGTCAAAGGCTTTCTCAGCATCTACTGAGATTTGGATTCAAATTATTTGGAATTGAGATTTTAGTTTGCCTACTTACTGCTGTATATCCTTAGACAAATCCCATAATCTCTTAGTGCCTTAGTTTGTTTGCCTATAAAAATGAGTTTTTACAAGTAAAAATGGGTGTTTATAAATGAGACATCATAGAATGTAGGAAATAAGTGGGACAAGTGTGAAAAAACAATTAAAAATTATACAAATGTTATGGTTACTGTTGATATTATTTTTAATATGTTGAGCATAAATTAGTAGATTTGTTGTGGCTAGAGCTCAGAAAGTAGCTGGAGAAACAGAGGAGCAGAGTGCAAGGATTTCTATTCTGTCATTTAGGAAATGTTAACCTAATAGATCAATTCTTAGAGTCTGTACTTTTAATTTCCTTCTCTGCTGATAAACACAGGTATTTATTTATTTTCTGAGCTCAAGTAAAGTTCACTATTCATTACTTCTATTGTCTCCTTTGCCCTAAGCCAGAACCTGGTTGATTTACCATTTGATTACATAATGCCTTTCTTTGGAAAAAGGCAGCAAAAGAGACACATATCTGTGTGACTATGTAGGAGAAGGTGAGGGTGGGATGACTTGAGAGAATAGCATTGAAACATGTATATTACCATATGTAAAATAGATGACCAGTGCAAGTTTGATGTATGAAGCAGGGCACTCAAAACTGGTGCTCTTGGACAACCCAGAGGGATGAGGTGGGAAGGGAGGTGGGAGTGGAGGTCAGGATGGGGGGACACATGTGTACCTGAGGCGATTCATGTCAATGTATGGTAAAAACCATCACAATATTGTAAAGCAATTATCCTCCAATTAAAATTAATTAATTAATTTAAAAAATTAAATGCACATAGATCAAACAGAAATAAATCAAATTTTAAAAGTCAATCATTAAGGCAAAATGAATCAAGTGCCATAGCAATGGCTTTAATGATATGGCATGGTTGCTCACAACTGCAGGACTCCAGAAAAGTCTCACTGAGGAGATGATAGGGGCCATTACAGGAAACAGAGGGCAGAAGAATGGCATGTTAGTGAGGTACCATTTCACGCCAGTCAGAATGGCTGCAATCCAAAAGTCTACTAGCAATAAATGCTGGAGAGGGTGTGGAGAAAAGGGAACCCTCTTACACTGTTGGTGGGAATGCAAACTAGTACAGCCACTATGGAGAATAGTGTGGAGATTCCTTAAAAAACTGGAAATAGAACTGCCTTATGATCCAGCAATCCCACCGCTGGGCATACACACTGAGGAAACCAGAAGGGAAAGAGACACGTGTACTCCAATGTTCATCACAGCACTGTTTATAATAGCCAGGACATGGAAGCAACCTAGATGCCCATCAGCAGATGAATGGATAAGAAAGCTGTGGTACATATATACAATGGAGTATTACTCAGCCATTAAAAAGAATACATTTGAATCAGTTCTAATGAGGTGGACGAAACTGGAGCCTATTATACAGAGTGAAGTAAGCCAGAAAGAAAAACACCAATACAGTATACTAACGCATATATATGGAATTTAGAAAGATGGTAACAATAACCCTGTGTACGAGACAGCAAAAGAGACACTGATGTATAGATCAGTCTTATGGACTCTGTGGGAGACGGAGAGGGTGGGGAGATTTGGGAGAATGGCACTGAAGCATGTATAATATCACGTATGAAACGAGTCGCCAGTCCAGGTTTGATGCACGATACTGGATGCTTGGGGCTGGTGTACTGAGACGACCCAGAGGGAGGGTATGGGGAGGGAGGAGGGAGGAGGGTTCAGGATGGGGAACACAGGCATACCTGTGGCGGATTCATTTCGATATTTGGCAAAACTAATACAATATTGTAAAGTTTAAAAATAAAATAAAATTTAATTAAAAAAAAAAAAAAAAAGAATGGCATGTTAGGCTCAGGCAGGCAGGTTGAAATAAGAAACTAAAAGTTAGAAGTCCAGAGAAACATGGCTTCCCAGGTTGCACTAGAGGTAAAGGACCCACATCCCAACGCAGAAGACATAAGAGATGCAGGTTCAATCCCTGGGTCGGGAAGATCTCCTGGAGGAGGGCATGGCAACCCACTCTAGTATTCTTGCCTGGAAAATCCCCATGGATAGAGGAGCCTGGTAGGCTACAGTCCTTAGAGTCACAAAGAGTTGGACATGACTGAGGTGACTTAGCACAGATAGAGTATTGTGTGTATGTGCGTGTGAGAGAGTGAGAAAAGACAGGGATAGAGGAAGGAGAAAGGGCTAACTGGCAATATGCACAGTAAATAAATGAACACCAGAGGCAAGCTATCTTTCCCCTTCCACAGTTTGCTTTCTCCTGAGACTGACGATGCATTCACTTTTGCAAACTTCGTTCTGGTGCTGCCAGCTATATGCCAAGCACTGCACTGAATGCCAAGATTAAAAACAAGAATAAGACATTAGGGATAACAAGGCCATCCAAATCTCAATTTCAAGTACAAAGTTCTATCCTTCCAACTAATTTACTCAACCTTCTACCCCATTAAGATCACCAACCATTGGTACTACCAGTTTTTCTATTGTCCTTATCTTTATCATGTCATCATTTCCTCTTCTCTAGGATTCCATATTCTAGCACTGCTTTACAAAATATTTTAATTTCTCTCCCCACCCCTTATGGTAAACAACTTGCAAAGTTCCAACCTGGTTAAAATCAACCATTTATTTACTCTATGCCCACAGCAGAGAAGCTGAGCATTGAAGAGAGAGAGACAGAGGCAGAGAGATACAGAGAGAGAGAGAAAAGAGAGGGAGAAGAAAGTATGCATACAACTCTGCTTACTGAACTTCTTCAAATGTATGACCATAAATCTCAAAAGAATACATTAGCTAAGCAATCCATTTGTATTTTTCTAAATGTAGAAAGTTACCTTCCCATTCGCTGATGTGACTATTTTAAACTTTCCTTCTTTCCCTCCAAACTCTGTCACTGTTCCCTACCTGATGATCTTTCTTCAGATACAGTTGGAGAAAAACAAGGTCCTCATTCAGCCAAATCTTTCAAACCACTGCATCCAGCTTGTTGAAATGGAGGCAATGCTCCTGCTTCTACTTAGGTTCATCTCTCCTTTCCACCTCTCCTTTGTTCTCATTCCCTATTACCTTCTCAAGAACTTTGAGAGAAAAAAGAATAGAGAATGATTTAAGTTTTATAGTTTCAGTATAGATTGATGTGTTATTTTTCTAATAAGCCTTTCCCCACTTCGGTCAGTCAGTTCACTTGCTCAGTTGTGTTTAACTCTTTGCGACCCCATGGACTGCAGCACGCCAGACTTTCCTGTCCATCACCAACCCCCAGAGCTTGCTCAAACTCATGTCCATCAAGTCGGCGATAACATCCAACCATCTCATTCTCTGTCGTCCTCTTCTCCTCCTGCCTTCAATCTTTCCCAGCATCAGGGTCTTTCCCCATTTGGGAGAGGCCTATGTGATTGGATAAGTGGCTTAGCCTCTGAGTCTCAGCTTTCTTACCTGATGGAGGATTAGAAATGGGGATAAAAACCCACCCCACCTACCTCAAAGAGTCCTTGTGGGGCTGAGATGACCTCACAGAGTCCTTGTGGGGCTGAGATGTGTTGGAATTGGAAATACTCAGGAAACTGTGAAAACATTATAAAGGGAGATGAATTGAAAAAAGCATAATGAGGGACCATATCCTCTGACTTGAGACAGTTAGAGTATAGAGGTGTTCATCTCAGGTGGCTTAAAGTAAGAAAGTTGAGTGAAAGGGCTATTTAAGGAGGTGTGGGCAAGGTTAAAAGTACAGACAAGATAAAATGAGGCACCTGGAGATTACCCACAGTGGGAGGCTGTTACATCCCCAAGACTCAGGTGCAAAGGAACAAGACTGTTACTGGAGCTCAATGAGAGTCAGCAGGAAGGACCAGTAGCCCTAGAAGCAGGCAGTTCTTACTAGGTGACTGGGTGCTGCAGCAGGGTGGACAGGAGGACCTGGACTTCCCACTTTCTCATCTTGTGCTGCTTACCTCAGCAGAAGCCTGAGAAAAAGGAACCAGCCTCTGGGTCACAGAGCAGGGCAGAGGAGAGTGAAGAATGGACCTGGGGAGGCAGGCCGTTAGCAAACGGAATAACCAGCACAGAAACTTATCTGAGGGAAGTGCTGTAGTTCGATAAGTAGACTACAATAGCAAAAACTCAAATTACAAATGGAAACATTGATAAGGATGAACTGGTCAACTTTCAGCCTTGCTATTATGTTCAGAGTATATTTTTTTCCTGCCAATTGTGTGGCTAAGAGATGAGCCAGTAGCCCAGTAGGTCCCTAGGCTCAACTTGCAAGGCTGAATTTCAGATTATCAGTTTAGTTCATGGATCTTGCCAGAAGTTTAGAGAAGAAAATAAAAGCACCTTTCCAACTTCCTATTTTATTGCTCATCTTAAACCCATTCCTTTCTCTTTATTCCCATTCTTTTCTCTTTTTTTGAAACAGAGCTTAGTTATTGACTAATATTAGCACATAGACTATATTTCATGCTCTCCCTGGAGATTTTCATCTTTTCTTGGTAACAGTCAATCAGAATGCTTCCCTCTCAATAATATTAACATCCAAGATGGTGAGATAAACAAGCTCATTAAGAAGCAAGTTGCTACATGAAGCAAACGCCTTAGACTAATAAAGTTTGGCATCCTCTGTGGTACACCCAGGGAAACAATATTAGCAGCCTTGATAGCAGTCTTCATTTAAGAGAAAAGCCCAGGAGGCAGCCAGTTTATCCTGTAGAATTATTGAGGCAGCCTCATCCATTTATGACATCATGTGGAAATGCTAGGCCTACGTGCTCAGAGGTACAATGTTTAGAAGCCATGCTTATTGCAGGCATTTTTCATTCATTTAGGGGGACTTATTTCATTCATTTAACAAATATTTGCTGAGCACTATGACATGCACTGTGCTGGCTGCTGGGCGTACAAAAATGTATAAGACACCTTTCCAGAAAGGAGTTCATGTTCTGCTGGGTGGGACTGGTTGATGTGTGAATAGACCCAAGCTCTAGAAATTTAAATGCAATGACTGAGATGCCCAGAGCAAGCCTGAGTGAACACAGAGAGGGTATAACTAGCATAATTAGGGCTGGGATACTGGATATGAACAATTCTTTGGGCCATATGGCTTTCTTATTTATTTCAAAGAGAGGTTTAAATTTGGGTTCTGTGCATCCCCTACCTTTGAGACCACTGACAAAATCCACCCATTTGGAACCAAGTAATAACCAGTCTTGTGTTGTTTACTGAGTGCCTGTTATATGTCAGGCACCTCTCTATCACAGATAGGAAACAGATTCAGAAAGGGATTAGGTGACTTGCTATTAATAAGTTTCTGGTACAAGCATGATCACATTGATAGTAAATAATAGAGTTGAGACTTCAACTCTAGTCATCCAATTCTCTTTTACCCAAGTTCTGCATTTCAGAAATGACACTTTCTGAAGCCACTTAAGGTCCTATTAGCAGAGAAGTGAGGCAAGTTTGTTGGATGGGCGGTTGGTGGGAGGATGTGGTACAGTGTTGCAGTTATTCTCTTGGTCACTCTTTTAGGAGGTAGAAGCTCCAGATCCCCTGAGAGGGTCATGAATACCAACTAGAGGAGATAGACATCTTATCCCCTTATTCCTGAAGTTGACATCCCTATCTTCTTTCCAGGCTGGCATCAGAGGGACAGACAGCTTCTCCTATCACACACTGCCTCTTCTTCCCTTTTTCTCCCTGCTGACACATATCATCTTTCACCAGCCTCTTCAGTTCGGGGTTATTCCTTGCAATTCACTAATGAAATTCCTGTTTCTTTTGTAATTGTATTTTAACATGGTTCATGCTCTGATACCAAACTTAAATCAAATTCTTTGCAGAAAGACTACCACAGGGTGACAAGCTCCTTTCTGCTAGTCTCATTACTGAAACATTTATTCAGGGCTTCTTGGATGATATGAATGGCTTCCTTTGAGTGCTGCAATGACTTAATATACTACAATCAAAGGATTTAATTTCCTCTGTGGTCTCCTTACTTTGGTTCCCTACCTGGAGTTATCCCTTATTTTGGATGCACAGCTGTGGTGAGGTGAGGGGCTTCTCTTGGGTATAGACCCTGGAGAGGACCTTGAAGCCTGGGGCATAGATCATAGAAGGAGCCTTCATGCCTGGGCTTGTACAGCTTGTTCAGATTCTGACTGATTGGTTTTCTCATTAGGGCACCTTCTCTCTCCAATGGCAGCTAAATATAAAATGAAGAATAAAGCTCTCAGAAAGTGGAGGGCATGATGAGAGCTTCAATCTTCTTGGGGACCCTGGTAAGGGACCCATATCCAGGATACTTTATGAATTTTTCTTCAACAGATATATGCTGGACTCATCAGGGACCCCAAACATGAAAACAGGGTCATGAGAGTGAAATCAAGATAAAGACACACGAATGATCTGGAGATGACCCAAGAAATATACATGTACATTATGAATGCTATGAATAAAACAGATGACTGATGACAGCGTACTATATAGCACCAAAAACTCTAACTTACTGTGGTGACCTGAGTGGGAAGGATGTCCAAAAGAGAGGGTATGTGTAAATTCATGTTGCTGTACAGCAGAAACGAACACAACCTTGTAAAGCAACTATACTCCAATAAAAATTTAAAAGAAAAAAAAAACAAAATTATGGACAGAGACTTTCCTATGGGTATTTGTAATGGAGTAAAATATTTATTACTCAGGAGATGACCTTAGTAGGATATAGAAGTGGATTTTTCTTTTTGTTCCAGAATTGGCAATTGGGACTCAAAGAAGGTGATGTGGAAGATCGTGTCCATATATTCTAAGAGTTGGAGACAATTATAGCGATACACCTCTTAAGGCTTAACAAAAGGCTTAATAAATGGCTTAATATTTGTCCTTGCTCTAATATTACATGTTATTCAGCAATTTGAACTCAATAACATATAAACATCAAACAAGTGTTTTTCTGATCATCTTCAAGTCTACTGTTTAGTCTCCCTTAGGTGGCACATTTGGTAAAGAATCCTCCTGGCAATGCAGGAGATATAAGAGAAGCAGGTTTGAGCCCTGGGTTCGAAAGATCCCCTGGAGTAGGAAATGGCAACCCACTCCAGTATTCTTGCCTGGAGAATTCCATGGACAGAGGAGCCTGGTGGGCTATAGTCCATAGGGTCAGAAAGAGTAGGACGGGACACAGCAGGCACATGCACACATGAGTGCACTGACCTCTTAAGCAAATCCCATAGTTGTCCAGACATCTTCAGTTATTAAAAAGCTCAGATCAGTTTAATTTAAGATGCTCATCTCCTCTCTTTCCTTTTCTCCAACTCAGGCTTGATCTTTGGCCCCAATAACCTCGAGGAGAAGGGTCTTATTCTCTCTTCCTGTCCTAGTTCCAGCTTAATTGGGATTGAGAAATGAGAGGCAGGAATAAAGAGAGGGCAAATGTCATCCTAGGTTGTTGAACATTGTATATAGAATGACCTTGGAGTCAGTGAGTATAGGGACAGATCAAGCCATGGAGAGATCCAGATTCAATTGAAGATCAATTAATTAAACCATCTGATTAACTTCTACAAATACAATAATTTTATGGCCTAAAAGATTGAAAAAACCACACAGGAATGCATATAAATATTTTAAGGGCCAAGTAAATACAAATTTAGCTAAGTGAAGGAGCAGGTAGGTGGAAGCTTCAGATTTCCATGAGTGACCTGGTACCTGGATGGTATAGGCTCAGTGGGTTATGTATCCTTGTCCCTAAACTGATTGTCTTTCAGTCTTAACTATTGAGAAGGTATCCTTCAAAGTTGTTGGATGACCAAATAATTTTAGTAATGTGAAGGTACTTTTGTAGCCCCAAGATTTAGAATTCTGTACACTAATGTTTGGGTTTCCCAAGTGGCACTAGTGATAAAGAACTCACCTGCCAATGCAGGAGACACAGGGGACATGGGTTCAATCCCTGGGTTGGGAAGATCCCTCTGGAAGAGGGCATGACAATGCACTCCAGTATTCTTGTCTGGGAAATCTGATGGAAAGAGGAGCCTGGAAGGCTACAGTCCATAGGGTCACAAAGAGTTGGACACAACTGAAGTGACTTAGCACATATACACACTAATGTTTAAAAGAATTAAATTTATAGTATAATATTTTATAAGGAATCTGTACACACTTATACAAAGGTCTTTGCATTTTAAGAGAATTTGACCTATCAAAGTATCTGGTCTATTTGTGATTTTATTTCAAAATGGTAGTTAAGTAATAACGTTGAACTTGTAACTTTAAGTAAAAATCTTACTAAGTTTATCTATTTGCATTAGGACTATTAAGAAGTCTTACATTTACCTTTTTATAAGTATAATTTACTAAATTGGTAAGAGTTTTCTTTTCTTTTTTTGTCTTTGAGGGCTCTGTGTTTGTTTGTTTGTTTGTTTTTTTCTCATTGATTTATTTTTATTTTTTTTACTTTACAATATTGTATTGGTTTTGCCATACATCAACATGAATCGGCCACAGGTATACATGTGTTCCCCATCCTGAACCGCCCCCCCCACCTTCCCTGTACCATCCCTCTGAGTCATCTCAGTGCACCAGCCCCAAGCGTCCAGTATCATGCATTGAATCTGGACTGGCAACTCGTTTCATATATGATATTATACATGTTTCAATGCCAGTCTCCCAAATCATCCCACCCTCACCCTCTCCCACAGAGTCCAAAAGACTGTTCTATACATCTGTGTCTCTTTTGCTATCTCACATACAGGGTTATTGTTACCACCTTTCTAAATTCCATATATATGCATTAGTATACTGTATTGGTGTTTTTCTTTCTGGCTTACTTCACTCTGTATAATAGGTTCCAGTTTCATCCACCTCATTAGAACTGATTCAAATGTATTCTTTTTAATGGCTGAGTAATACTCCATTGTGTATATGTACCACGGCTTTCTTATCCATTCATCTGCTGATGGGCATCTAGGTTGCTTCCATGTCCTGGCTATTATAAACAGTGGTGTGATGAACATTGGGGTACACATGTCTCTTTCCCTTCTGTTTTCCTCAGTGTGTATGCCCAGCGGTGGGATTGCTGGGTTATAAGGCAGTTCTATTTCCAGTTTTTTAAGGAATGTCCACACTGTTCTCCATAGTGGCTGTACTAGTTTGCATTCCCACCAACAGTGTAAGAGGGTTCCCTTTTCTCCACACCCTCTCCAGCATTTATTGCTTGTAGACTTTTGGATCACAGCCATTCTGACTGGCGTGAAATGGTACCTCATTGTGGTTTTGATTTGCATTTCTCTGATAATGAGTGATGTTGAGCATCTTTTCATGTGTTTGTTATCCATTTGTATGTCTTCTTTGGAGAAATGTCTATTTAGTACTTTGGCCCATTTTTTGACTGGGTCGTTTATTTTTATGGAATTGAGCTGCAGGAGTTGCTTGTATATTTTTGAGATTAGTTGTTTGTCAGTTGCTTCATTTGCTATTATTTTCTCCCATTCTGAAGACTGTCTTTTCACCTTGCTTAGAGTTTCCTTTGTTGTGCAGAAGCTTTTAAGTTTAATTAGGTCCCATTTGTTTATTTTTGCTTTTTTTCCAATATTCTGGGAGGTGGGTCATAGAGGATCCTGCTGTGATGTATGTTGGAGAGTGTTTTGCCTATGTTCTCCTCTAGAAGTTTTATAGTTTCTGGTCTTACGTTTAGATCTTTAATCCATTTTGAGTTTATTTTTGTGTATGGTGTTAGAAAGTGTTCTAGTTTCATTCTTTTACAAGTGGTTGACCAGTTTTCCCAGCACCACTTGTTAAAGAGATTGTTTTTTTTCCCATTGTGTATTCTTGCCTCCTTTGTCAAGGATAAGGTGTCCATATGTGCGTGGATTTATCTCTGGGCTTTCTATTTTGTTCCATTGATCTATATTTCTGTCTTTATGCCAGTACCATACTGTTTTGATGACTGTGGCTTTGTAGTAGAGCCTGAAGTCAGGTAGGTTGATTCCTCCAGTTCCATTCTTCTTTCTCAAGATTGCTTTGGCTATTCGAGGTTTTTTGTATTTCCATACAAATTGTGAAATTATTTGTTCTAGCTCTGTGAAAGATACCGTTGGTAGCTTGATAGGGATTGTATTGAATATATAGACTGCTTTGGGTAGTATACTCATTTTCACTATATTGATTCTTCCGATCCATGAACATGGTATATTTCTCCATCTCTTAGTGTCCTCTTTGATTTCTTTCACCAGTGTTTTATAGTTTTCTATGTATAGGTCTTTAGTTTCTTTAGGTAGATATATTCCTAAGTATTTCTTCTTTTCATTGCAATGGTGAATAGAATTGTTTCCTTAATTTCTCTTTCTATTTCCTAATTATTAGTGTATAGGAACACAATGGATTTCTGTGTGTTGATCTTATATCCTGCCACTTTATTATATTCATTGATTAGTCCTAGTAATTTTCTGGTGGAGTCTTTAGGATTTTCTTTCTTTCTTTCTTTCTTTCTTGTAATTTAATTTTATTTTTAAACTTTGCAATATTGTATTGGTTCTGCCATATATCGAAATGAATCTGCCACAGGCATACATGTATTCCCCATCCCGAACCCTCCACCCTCCTCCCTCCCCATACCATCCCTCCAGGTCGTCCCAGTGCACCAGCCCCAAGCATCCAGCATCATGCATAGAACCTGGACTGGTGACTCGTTTCATATATAATATTATACATATTTCAATGCCATTCTCCAAAATCATCTCACCCTCTCCTCTTTAGGGTTTTCTATGTAGAGGATCATGTCATCTGCAAATAGTGAGAGTTTTACTTCTTCTTTTCCAATTCTGATTCCTTTTATTTCTTTTTCTGCTCTGATTGCTGTGGCCAAAACTTCCAAATCTATGTTGAATAGTAGTGGTGAGAGTGGACACCCTTGTCTTGTTCCTGACTTTAGGGGAAATGCTTTCAATTTTTCACCATTGAGGATAATGTTTGCTGTGGGTTTGTCATATATAGCTTTTATTATGTTGAGGTATGTTTCTTCTATTTCTGCTTTCTGGAGAGTTTTTACCATAAATGGATGTTGAATTTTGTCAAAGGCTTTCTCTGCATCTATTGAGATAATCATATGGTTTTTATTTTTCAATTTGTTAATGTGGTGTATTACCTTGATTAATTTGCGGATATTGAAGAATCCTTGCATCCCTGGGATAAAGCCCACTTGGTCATGGTGTATGATCTTTTTAATGTGTTGTTGGATTCTGATTGCTAGAATTTTGTTAAGGATTTTTGCATCTATGTTCATCAGTGATATTGGCCTGTAGTTTTCTTTTTTTGTGGCATCTTTGTCAGGTTTTGGTATGAGGGTGATGGTGGCCTCATAGAATGAGTTTGCAGGTTTACCTCCCTCTGCAATTTTCTGGAAGAGTTTGAATAGGACAGGTGTTAGCTCTTCTCAATATTTGGTAGAATTCAGCTATGAAGCCATCTGGACCTGGGCTTTTGTTTGCTGGAAGATTTCTGATTACGGTTTCAATTTCTGTGCTTGTGATGGGTCTGTTAAGATTTTCTATTTCTTCCTGGTTCAGTTTTGGAAAGTTCTAATTTTCTAATAATTTGTCCATTTCTTCCACTGTGTCCATTTTATTGGCATATAATTGCTGATAGTAGTCTTTTATGATCCTTTGTATTTCTGTGTTGTCTGTTGTGATCTATCCATTTTCATTTCTAATTTTATTGATTTAATTTTTCTCACTTTGTTTCTTGATGAGTCTGGCTAATGGTTTGTCAATTTTATTCATCCTTTCAAAGAACCAGCTTTTGGCTTTGCTGATTTTTGCTATGGTCTCTTTTGTTTCTTTTGCATTTATTTCTGCCCTAATTTTTAAGATTTCTTTCCTTCTACTAACCCTGGGGTTCTTCGTTTCTTCCTTTTCTAGTTGCTTTAGGTGTAGAGTTGTTATTTATTTGACTTTTTTCTTGTTTCTTCAGGTATGCCTGTATTGCTATGAACTTTCCCCTTAGGACTGCTTTTACAGTGTCCCACAGGTTTTGAGTTGTTGTGTTTTCATTTTGATTCATTTCTATGCATATTTTGATTTCTTTTTTGATTTCTTCTGTGATTTGTTGGTTATTCAGCAGCATGTTGTTCAGCCTCCATATGTTGGAATTTTTAATAGTTTTTCTCCTGTAATTGAGATCTAATCTTACTGCATTGTGGTCAGAAAAGATGCTTGGAATGATTTCATTTTTTTGAGTTTACCAAGGCTAGTTTTATGGCCCAGGATGTGATCTATCCTGGAGAAGGTTCCATGTGAGCTTGAAAAAAAGGTGAAATTTGTTGTTTTGGGGGTGAAATGTCCTATATAGATATCAATTAAGTCTAACTGTCTATTGTATCATTTAAAGTTTGTGTTTCCTTGTTAATTTTCTGTTTAGTTGATCTATTCATAGGTGTGAGTGGGGTATTAAAGTCTCCCACTATTACTGTGTTATTGTTAATTTCCCCTTTCATATTTGTTAGCAGTTGTGTTACATACTGCGGTGCTCCTATGTTGGGTGCATATATATTTATAATTGTTATATCTTCTTCTTGGATTGATCCTTTTATCAGTATGTAGTGTCCTTCTTTGTCTCTTTTCACAGCCTTTGTTTTAAAGTCTATTTTGTCTGATATGAGTATTGCTACTCCTGCTTTTTTTTTTTTTTTTTTTTTTTTGGTCTCTATTTGCATGGAAAATCTTTTTCCAGCCCTTCACTTTCAGTCTGTATGTGTGGGTGGGTCTCTTGTAGACAACATATATAGGGGTCTTGTTTTTGGATCCATTCAGCCAGTCTTTGTCTTTTGGTTGGGGCAGTCAACTCATTTATGTTTAAGGTAATTATTGATATGTATGATCCCATTGCCGTTTACTTTATTGTTTTGGGTTCGAGTTTATACACCCTTTTTGTGTTTTCTGTCTAGAGAATCTCCTTTAGCATTTGTTGGAGACCTGGTTTGGTGGTGCTGAATTCTCTCAGTTTTTGCTTGTCTGTAAAGCTTTTGATTTCTCCTTCATATTTGAATGAGATCCTTGCTGGGTACAGTAATCTGGGCTGTAGGTTATTTTCTTTCATTGCTTTCAGTATGTCTTGCCATTCTCTCCTGGCTTGAAGAGTTTCTATTGAAAGATCAGCTGTTATCCTTATGGGACTCCCCTTGTGTGTTATTTGTTGCTTTTCCCTTGCTGCTTTTAATATTTGTTCTTTGTGTTTGATCTTTGTTAATTTGATTAATATGTTTCTTGGGGTGTTTCACCTTGGGTTTATCCTGTTTGGGACTCTCTGGGTTTCTTGGACTTGAGTGATTATTTCCTTCCCCATTTTAGGGAAGTTTTCAACTATTGTCTCCTCAAGTATTTTCTCATGGTCTTTCTTTTTGTTTTCTTCTTCTGGGACTCCTATGATTCGAATGCTGGGGCTTTAACACTGTCCTGGAGGTCTCTGAGATTGTCCTCATTTCTTTTAATTCATTTTTCTTTTTTCCTCTCTGATTCACTTATTTCTACCATTCTATATTCTAATTCACTAATCCTATCTTCTGCCTCTCTTATTCTACTATTTCTTGCCTCCAGAGTGTTTTTGATCTCATTTATTGCATTATTCATTATATATCAACTCCTTTTTATTTCTTCTAGGTCCTTGTTAAACCTTTCTTGCATTCTCTCAATCCTTGTCTCCAGGCTATTTATCTGTGATTCCATTTTGATTTCAAGATTTTGGATCATTTTTCCTATCATTATTTGGAATTCTTTATCAGGTAGATTCCCTATCTTTTCGTCTTTGGTTTGGTTTGGTGGGCATTTATCCTATTCCTTTACTTGCTGGGTATTCCTCTGTTTCTTCATCTTGTTTATATTGCTGAGTTTGGGGTTTCCTTTCTGTATTCTGGCAGTTTGTGGAATTCTCTTTATTGTGGAGTTTCCTCACTGTGGGTGGGGTTGTACGGGTGGCTTGTCAAGGTTTCCTGGTTAGGGAAGCTTGTATCAGTGTTCTAGTAGGTGGAGCTGGATTTCTTCTCTCTGGAGTGGAATGAAGTGTCCAGTAATGAGTTATGAGATGTCTATAGTTTTGGAGTAACTTTGGGCAGCCTGTATATTGGAGCTCAGGGCTGTGTTTCTGTGTTGCTGGAGAATTTGCATGGTATGTCTTGCTCTGGAACTTGTTGGCCCTTGGGTGGTGCTTGGTTTCAGTGTAGATATGGAGGCGTTTGATGAGCTCCTGTCAATTAATGTTTCCTGGAGTCAGGGTTTGGACTTAAGCCTCCTGCTTCTGGTTTTCAGTCTTATTTTTACAGTAGTCTCAAAACTTCTCCTTCTATACAGCACCATTGATAAAACATCTAGGTTAAAGATGAAAAGTTTCTCCACAGTGAGGGGCACCCAGAGAGGTTCACAGAGTTACATAGAGAAGAGAAGAGGGAGGAGGGAGTTAAAGCTGACCTGAATGAGATGAGGTGGAATCAATAGAGGAGAAAGCAAGCTAGCCAGCAATCACTTCCTTATGTGAACTCCACAACTGAACCACAATCAGAGATGTTCATGGAGTTATACAGAGAAGAGAAGAGGGAGGAAGGAGACAGAGGTGCCCAGGAGGATAAAGGGGGGGAATCAAAAGGAGAGAGACAGATCCAGCCAGTAATCAGTTCCCTAAGTATTTTCCACTGTCTGGAACACACAGAAATTCACAGAGTTAGGTTGAGAAGAGAGGGATTAGGGAGGAGACACAGGCGACCTAATGGAGAAAAAGGAGAGTCCAAAGCGGGAGAGAGCAGTCAAGCCAGTAATCTCACTCCCAACTAAAAATGGGTACTGAAGATTGGGTTCTTAAACGTACAAAATTGATAACAAATACCAAAAAGCAAAGATTAAAAATCTAGAGTTTGGAATTTCAAAAATACAATATTAAAGAAAAGAAGAAAAAAAAGACAGAAAAAAAAGTCACAAAAATTATTAAAATATATATATATGAAGTTTGCTTTTAAAAAATAGGGTATATTTTTTTTTTTGCGAAGTAATATAGGTTATAAAAGTGAAAATAAAAGGAGTAATAGAAAACTTAAAAATTAAAAAAATTAAAAAAAAAAGAATGATCGTAAAAATAGTAAAAATATATCTAGGACTTTCTCTGGTGGTGTTGTGGGCAGTGTGGGGTCAGTTCATTTTTGGATAGTTCCTTGGTCCAGCTTATATTTCTCAAGATCTATAGGTCCCTTCCTATGTAGTTGGTATTAACGACAGGGTTTTAATCTATTGCACCTGTCACTTCCAAGGCGGTTCCCTCTGTTTTAGCTTCTTCTGTTTGCTGGTCTCTTCAGTGTCTGATTTCCTCCCTGACACAAAGGGGCGGTGGTGGACACTTTGTTTTAGGCTCACTTGTTCAGTTGCACGGTGGGGAGGGAGGGATGCTGCAAACAAATAACACTGGCGTGTGCTCACAGTATCTCAGCCACACTTGGCCTGACCCTGCTCATGGCACGTGTACCCTCCCTGCCCACACTGCTCAGGCTCTAGGTTGCTCCATCGAGAACCATCCCAGCTGCATGCACCTCCCAGGTCTAAGCCGCTCAGTTTCAGGCACTCGGGTATGCCTCAGAGGCACAGACTTGGTTGGGCCTGCATTTTGTGCACTTCCCAGGTCCGAGCAGCTCAGGTGATGAGGTGTTTGGCGAGTGTGGTCGTTGCAACTTTTCACCTCCCCCGTCCCTGCTGCTCGGTTTTCTGGGTGTACAACCAGCGCACCTTCTCAGGCAGATGTTGACCATCCAGAATCCCAAGAAGTCTTAGTTAGCAAAGAAGCCTGCTTACAGTTTTGTAGATAATGTCTCTCTGGGACTGCAATTGCCCCCTTCCGGTTCTGGCTACCTGTCACCAGAGGGGGGTGGTCTGCAGCCGGCTATCTCTGTTCAGTCCTTTGTTTTGTGCATGGGCCTGGCAGTGTCTTAAGTTAGGGCTGGCTTTTCGCGTGGTAGTTATCCCACAGTCTGGTTTGCTAGCCCAAGTTAGTTAGCTCAGTTTGCGCTCGGGCATTCAGGCCAGATCCTTACTCTAAGCAATGCAGCCTGCGCCTCCCTGCCCAGCCCCCACTTGCTAGTGGCAGGTGCAGGCGTCTGTGCTGCTTCTCCACTGGGGGAGTTACCGTTGGGCTCATAATCTGTGGATTTTAACTATTTATTTATTTTTCCTCCCTGTTATGTTGCCCTCTGTGCTTCCAAGGTTCGCCACATACTCAGCAGTGAGAGTGTTTCCTGGTGTTTGGAAACTTCTCTCTTTTTAAGACTCCCTTCCCGGGACGGAGCTCTGTCCCTACCTCTTTTGTCTCTCTCTCTCTCTTTTTTTTTTGTCTTTTATATTTTTTCCTACCTCCTTTCGAAGACAATGGGCTGCCTTTCTGGGTGCCTGATGTCCTCTGCCAGCATTCAGAAATTGTTTTGTGGAATTTACTCAGCGTTTAAATGTTCTTTTGATGAATTTGTTGGGGAGAAAGTGGTCTCCCCGTCCTATTCCTCCGCCATCTTAGGACCGCCTCGCCAGTAAGAGTTTTCAAGTACATGGAAAGGTATTTTTGTTTTGTTTTGTTTTGTTGAATCAGACACCTGAGGAACTTAGGGAAATAAAGTATATTTAATAATTTAATGTATAAATGCAACTTAAAATATTTGAAGGAATTGAACTAAGTTTGTAAATGTGTTAACTATAGCTTCTTAAAAAGCAATTGTTAATTATGGCTACAACTATAAATAGAATCATAAGATCTGTAGGCTAAACTTAAAAGCTTCAGAAAGAACTGGAGTTTTGAATAAATTGAATATTAACTTCAAAGTCAAAGAAACCTCTGAATAATCTTTTCTCTGCACCCAGTTTCCCTTGTCAGCCACCTGTCAGAGGCCTCTTTTAGTTGCTGCTTCTCCTCTGGCTCACAATGACAGTCAACAAAAGTCCTGTGTGTGGCAGGCCTGAAGGCATCCTTTGGGGTCCCTGCATGAGATGGAGGGTGGATGGGGGGGGGGCCCTACTCCAACATGGAGCAGTTCTCCAATATGGAACAGTTAACTCTCCCTTAATATCTTCCAAGAATCTTTTGCAATTTCTGGTTGCAGGGGGTACCTTACCTGCAGCTCAGCCTTCTTAGTTGGGGTAAAAACAAGATGCCTCAAACTTTGCTCAAACTTTCTGTAGCATCTGTATGGCTCACAGGAAATTCATGCATCCATGCTGTAATCAACGGTGGCAGCACAGGCTGTTCTACCATCACTTGACCTAACTTCATATTCATTGCTCTCAGTCTTCTGCTCAGATAGTCTAAGTTGCTAATCAGCAAATCTGTCCCTTACAAAGATGTCCAATTTGGGGATAATTTTTACCTTTCTACAGTTACCTATAATTTCAACAGTTGGTTTCCTTTGGACTTCCTGCATAGTCTGGGGTAGAGAAAACCACCCACAAAAAACACAGGCTTATGACTTAAGACTTCAGTGACTCCATCAATCTCTTTCTGCAATGCCCCGAGTTTTAAACTAGATTTTAAAAAGTGGGTAGGTTCTGTATTGTTGGTTTGTGTTAGAAAATAGTTTGGCTCCCTCTCAATCAGCCTGAGAGAGGTTTTTGGCCATCCTTGTAGGCTATATTTACAAGAAACCTTTTTGTCTAGTCTTGAGATCAGGTAGCCAATTTCTTGAGCTGCATGAAACATCCAGTCAGCACCCTATAATTCTGTTTATAGCTCCAGCTGTTAGTTCAAGTAAGTGTTATAAACAGGAGATAAGATGACATGTAAGGTTCCAATCTGTCTTTTCCACGGATGACTGTCATTCTTTGGAAATTTGGAATGTTCTTATTAAGCATGACTGGAGATATTGCTGCCCACTTAATTACACCATGTAGGTTTTGGGGGCTCTCGTGCAGGCACACCTGACAATCGGGCCCAGGATGGAAACCTGGCTGCCAGATCATGTTCAGGTTCACCCCAGCAGGATTTACTTTTCAAGTATCCCTGGAATTGCCTTACCACACAGAAGCAAGAGTTGAAACCTGCTGTTGTTACTGAATAATGTTCTCTCGCTTTGCTGAACCAGACCTCACTTGAGTTCAGAGTCACAGCTGGATACCTGGCTGTGATGATGTTAGGCACAGGGATTCTGAGGAAGCTGCTTTATTTTTATTCAAGATGCTGTTTGTACCTTCTAAGAGGAACAACTTTTGTACAGTCTCGCCTCTCTCCCCACCAACCCCCAGCCTGCCCACCCAGGACAATTAGGTACTGTTGGGAATGACAACAGTGACTATCACCATAAAAGCAAGTTGACTAATGGTATATGTATTTATTGAGCACAAATTCAATGTTAGTGCTGTCACAGGTGTTTTACAGGTGCCAACTCACTTGGTTTTATAGCGATTCCACTTCCATGAGGTAGGTATTATTGTTACACCCATTTTGTAGATGAAGAAACTGAGGCATAGTGAGGTTTAGTAACTTACCCAAGCTCTCACAGCCAGGATTGGAGTCAGAATTAAATCTGAGCATTCTTTTTTATTTTAAATATTTTTAACTTCTTTATTGAACTTATTACAGTACTGCTTTTTCTATGTTTCAGGGTATTTTTGACCTCAAGTCATGTGGAATCTTAGCTTCCCAATGAGGGATTGAACCTGCACCCCTTACATTAGAAGACAAAGTCTTAACCACTAGACTGCCAGGGAAGTCCCTGGAATCCAAACATTCTGACTATCACATGCTCTAGATATAGCAATCCTCATACTTTGCCAATATACTTAAGTCTCAAAATTACTGGGCTTTCTCGAGTTAAAGTGTTGACAGGGAATCTACTTAGCCCAGACATCTTGAGAGGACCCCAAATGTTTAAATTGGAACTTGCCAATAAGAAAAAAAAGTCTTCCTCATTTTATCACCATAGTACTCCTGACAATAGACGATTCTCTCCAAAGGCACTGAGAATGTAATTAGATTCACCAAAATCTAATTTACCAACAATTTTGCCCTAAAGCTGTCCTAAATAGAAGCTCTCTTTCTCCATAGAAAGAGGAAATTCTGTGGTGAGGTCCCACATGGATTGCTGGTGAATTCGAAAGATTCAACCTATCTTCAGTTCTGGGTGCATTTAATAAATATCCACCAACAGCATAAGACAGGAAGGCAGACCTTTAAATATGCTGTTTTATGGAAAGACAAAAGTCTAGGATATTAGGTTGTTTTGGAGAGGGAAATGGCAACCCACTCCAGTATTCTTGCCTAGAGAATCCGTGGACAGAGGAGCCTGGTGGGCTGCTGTTTATGGGGTCGCACAGAGTCAGACATGACTGAAGTGACTTAGCATGCATGCATGCATGCATTGTAGAAGGCAATGGCAACCCACTCCAATGTTCTTACTGGAGAATCCCAGGGACGGAGGAGCCTGGTGGGGTGCTGTCTATGGGGTCGCACAGAGTCAGACACGACTGAAGCAACTTAGCAGCAGCAGCAGCAGTGGGTGGTTTAGTCCATTTAAAACAATTCTTTCTCTAATATTCCATGTAAGTAAGCTGAGAGTTTTGTAAAGTTAATTCGTTTAAGTGCAACCTCAAGTCATTGAAGCTAATTTGTCACTTTCACTTAAGTCTTTTCACCATGTTTGTGAACAGGAGTTAAGAAATGTGAGCCAATAGCTTGTCGAAATTCAAGAGAGCTTTCATGAGTTGTGTTTGGATCTACAGCAGTCAAGAGCCATTGTTGAGGCTGACATTATTAGTAAAATCTTCACAGGATGGTCAGAAAGACTTGAATGGCCACAAGGATGGGAACTGGATTCAAGAGAGTGCTAAGCAATTTTAGATAGTAAGCAGTGTTGAGCATGGTGGTTGTTTAACCAGGGAGAAACTTACTGTTACTCCTGACAAGAAATGTGGTAACTGGATGCATGGCACTTGTGTTGACATGTGAGTGGGGTAGAATGGTGCAGTCTCTGAACCTGGACTCCTAGATTCTTTTTTTTTTTTTTTCTTTTTTTAAAAAAAAATTGAGATAAAATTGAAATATAATACTGTGTAAGTTTAAGATACACAAAATGTTGATTGGATATTTATATATTTGCAAATGACCATCACCAGAGCATTAGCTAACACTTCTATCATATCACATAATTATTATGTCATTTTTTGCCATAAGAAGAATTAAGATCTAGTCTCTTAGCAACTTTGAAGTTTATAGTATAGTTTTGCTAACTATAATTTCTATGCTATCCATTAGATCTCCATGATGGACTGCTAGATTTGAATCCTGGCCCTTCCTCTTAGTAGCTGTGTGATTTTGGGCAAATTTCTTAACCTCTCTGCCTCAATTTCCTTATTTGTAAACTGTAGATAGCCTTTTAGGGTTGTTGGGAGGATTAAATATGCTAATGCATATAAAAGTACTTACAACAGTGCCTGGCACACAGTAAATAATATGCAAATATGTAGTTATTATTATTGTTAAAGATAGTTTTAAAAAAGTCACCGTGGTTGTTGTTGTTTAGTTGCTAAGTCTGACTCTTCTGTGACCCTGTGGACTGTACCTGCCAGGCTCCTCTGCTCATGGAATTTCCCAGGCAAGAATACTGGAGTGGATTGCCATTCCTTTCTCCAGGGTATCTCCCAACACAGGGATTGAACCTGTATATCCTGCAGTAGCATGTGATTTCTTTACCATTGAGCCACCAGAGAAACCCATCTCTGCACTATTGCCTTTGAAAATCTCTAGCAGTGGCATGGATCCTGATCTACTGAGTATTTTGGAATAGTCCATCTGATAATGCTAGACATCCACTCTAACTTATGTCCTAATGGCCAGTCCTGCTCTGGGGTTTTAGACTTTTGGAGCTTCTCTTTCATGAGGCTTGAAGGTGAGACTTAGAGACAAACACTTCTCAAATAGATTCAATTACTCAAGGCTATGGCACCCTCTAGTGTATGCTGAATGTTGATGTTTTCAAGTTCTCCGCATCTCAGAAAATCTGAGCCACCAGAATCAGAAATCTCTTGGTGCTGGGAAAATCAGCAGCTCATGGGTGCTGGGAAAATCAGGCTGCTGGAGTTGACCTCTCCGGATCAATTTTGAGACTTCAATGTATATCTAAGCTCCTGGACTCTTCACCATTAGCAACTGCAATGGCAGATGAAAGCCTCTCTATCCATGATAGCCTTTGTACTCTCAAGTCCTTTCGCTGTGTTGTTGACAATGTGGGAGAGGGACACCATGATCATGAGTCAGCCTATGAAGGACATGCTGACAGGCAAATTCCAGACAAATGCTGCAACTAAACAAAGTCCAGACATTGGTCTAGTAAAGATGTAACTGCATTTAAGTAGGAAACATGAGTGAGGATGACTCCCTAGGTGTTTAGAAAGGAAGAGACCAAGGGAAGTGCTTCTGTTTCAGGACAAGATAAAAGGTTACACACAGGAGGCAACATTTCAGAAGCTGCTTGGATGACTGAACAGAGAATCTTTTGCTCTGGAGTGGGTGGATTTGGGGAAGGCAGAGCCTGAGGTGTGGCTGGGCTGAGACAATGATCTGTGTCCTGCTTTTAAATCATGAGCATAGTCTTTCCTGACTACCTTCTTTACTGTGCTGGTCCTCATGGCCTTAGAGGTGACAGGAAATTGAGAGTGTAGTAGGCGGAAGGCTGAAGGCTCCCCTTCTCCTCCTTGCTATGCTAGGATTAAAGAATGGAAGAGGCAGAATGACTGAGCACAGGCACATCTGCCTGTGGGCTGAGCAGAGTTCTTGAGTAGGGGCCTGGATCCCTTCTGGCTTGGACATTTTCCTTGGATGGTTTCCTTCTTGTGAATGGGATGTGGTTCCCTCCCCAACATGCATCCGGGTATGAGGTGCAGTGACTTCTGCTTTATCTGGCCACCTTGACTGAGGATGGTGTTGCCAGTAAGTCCACCCTTCCATATTTACTGCCATTTTGACAGTGCTCACTAAAACTATGAGAAAAACTGTGTGTATATGTGTTAGGAGAGGATGAATGTCAAAGCTTACCATATAACATCAGTTCTAAAATGTAGAGGGTTTTTTTTTTCACATTTTCCAAACTCTGAGATTGAGATGCTTCTTACATTTAACATTGTGTTTCATAATTGCTGATATTTTTATTTCTTTTTTATTTATATTTTTATTTATTTATATTTATTTATTTATTTTTATTTATTTATGTTTTTATTTATTTATATTTAGTAGTATACAAAGTAATAATAAGATTGAAATTATAATCATTGACATCCTGATGATTATAATTGATGAAATGTGATAGAAACGAAGCATTTTTTTCACCTAAGCCCAACCCCCTTCCAGAATTCTGCTTTTCCCAAGACCACCTCAAAACTTCCAAATGCAAAATTTACTCTTCAGATTTATTGCATCTCAGGTCAAAGGCATTGGTATTTTTAATGGATGTCATTGTGATCTGCGCAGGCCACCCCTCCAGGGGACACATTGTTGGTCAACAGCTCTCAGATGAAAAGAACTTCCTGAGACTTAATCCCTATCCTGGGTCCAGGCTTCATCCAATGGCTTGTTGGTATGGAGATATGAAGGTTTAGACTGTTCCCTCAACTGGGAATAATTTTGAAGGGCCATCCAACTCCAGAGCCTCCTATAAGATTGACTGAACTCTTTGTTGCAACTGCTTTGCAGTTCAACTTTTCTCTTTGCCCAATCGTGCTTCCTTTACTTACTTACAGGTGTTGATTCCAAGAGTATTTCCCTGTATCCTCAGCTCTGTAACAGAGCCTGCTTTTCAGGGAACCAACCCGTTGGTATCAGGGGAAGTTCAAGAAATTCTAATACGGAGTTTTGAGGCTGGATCTCCTGCTGATGGGCCATCAGTGAGTTGCTGGTGGCCCACAGCCTTCACCTGAGTCCCTCCTGAAGACTTACCTTCAGCTGATTAACATGAGGCCAGACTTTCCCAGGATTGCTATGAGGTCAGACTGCTGCCAGTGACTGCTCAATGTTAGGTAAGTGCCTAGCCCCTTTATGCATGTATTTGTGCTTTAATAAACAGTTAAAATATACATTATTTCTAGGATGTTCACACCTTGTAGAAGCAAGGTGGAAGCTGAATTATGTTCAGCATCATCACCAAAAGAAGAGATCTGAGAAGTTGATATACTGGGAGTGGGGGCAGGGGCAGGGGAAATCCCACAAAAGAGAATTAGAAAGTTTAGAGGCAAGATTTTGGATGTCACTGAACTTCGTTCCAATTACTCAGGCCTTCTCGGTTTCTCTAGTCCATAGAGCACTAAGCAAAGGGCTGATTTTGGTAGCTATCATTGACATATGCAAACAGGCTAAAAGCTTTCCCCTGGCTTTCCCAAATGTGTTAACAAAGCTGACTTAAGAGCAGCAATTCATTTTTTACCAACTTTTTAAAGCTTGATCGTGTGTATGATGTTAAAGATGACAGCATGTTGATGAGCCAAGATACTAGGCTTGGGTGTGAGTTGGAGAGAGAAGAGGTACCTAGAGAAAGCACTCTATAGAGCATTCTACTGTGGTAAATTCTCTCTCCCCTTCTTATCATTGTCTTCATCCTCTTGTGAGAAACCTGTCATATATCTTAGCTTTTGTTCCATCAAGGGCTGGTTACTGTTCTTCCTCACTATCTTCAAGATTCCTGGTTTCTCCAACTTAAAAAGTGACACATATATGACAGCAATTATCAGTGGTCAAAGTCAAAGTGTCAGCCTTTTGAAAACAAGAGTTTCAGTCCCCTCTGGAGGGGCTTTGCATCAACTCAGATTCTGCAATTTCCCTCCTGCATCCAGAACTGGCCTGGGCATCACCTGAACTTTCATTTATGTTATCTTCATGGATATTGACCATCTCATAAATTTATTTCTAAAAAGTGTATCTCTAAGAAAACTTCCAGCACATTTTTTAGGATTCAAGTATAAGGCCAGGAAATGATAGGCTAGTGCCCTCTTTTTGAGCCCAGGTCTAGAGGCAGCTACTTCTATGTGAAAATCAGAACAAAGTGTATTATTAGTGGGCTCTATGATCTCCCTTGCACTCACAAGAGCAGCCATCAGAATCCCTAAAGTTCATTTTGAAAATGGTTAACTCACTAGAGCATATTTCTAACGAAGAGCTCAACATTATATTTGTTAAAGAAGAAAAAGAAAATGATAGAAAGTTCCTTTTCTATATAAAGTCATTGTCTCAAATGCATCTGACTGGGAAAAATATCACACAAATGCTGTCATACTATCATACCTGCAGTATTTCTTCCAAAGCACTCTTATCATTTATCTTAAGCTTAATCACCCAATCCCACCACTGAATTCCTATGATATCCATCATGCCTTCTGTGTTTCTCTTCCATGAAAGGCCAGGAGAGCTGAGAATTTAAAAAAAAACAAAAAACCAGACTTGGTGTTTTGAGTTTGATTCCATGAGTGGAAATTTTCTTGGTCTTTCATTCCAATATTTTAAAACCAGTATTGTAAACAGAATTATTTACCAGACAAGATATAACAGTGGCAATATAGTGGTAAGAGCATGTCTTAGGCATCAGGAAGCCTAGGTCTTGTTCTGGGTCTTCTTTTCATGAGTAATGTGATCTTCAATCTTCACTCCATTAGACCTTAGCTTTCCCTCTCTGGAAAAAAAAAAAAAAAAACCCACAAAAAAACAACCTTTTTCTACCCTACCTCACATTTTTTTGAGAATTTCATGAGAATGTGAAAGTGATTTATAAACTGGAAAGCTCTAACCAAATGAAGAGAGACTGTTAATATGTTGATGCTTGTCCCACCAGCCCCTTGCTCCTTCACTATCATTTCTGCCTCCATTGCTTCTTAGGGAGAAAAAATGATTATGGCTAAAAGGGAAAGGGAACACTGGAAAATCCTAATCTTAATCTTTTTGCCCTTTTTACATTCAAGGTCATTCATCAATATGAAATTTTGATCTTTAAACAGGATAGTCCCAGGAGAAAGGAAATATTTCTTTTGTCCTTAATTCTGCTTGTTAGAGAGCACAGACTTCCACATAACAATTGAAATTTAGGAATCCATATTCTCATAATCGTATTTTCCCCTAAACAGCTTAAACATTCATTAACACAGGCCTCCTGGTCTCCATGATTGGGAAGACTCAGAAGGAGGCTTATGTTATGTAATTGCTAAATGATAGTCTCTGAAACTTCCAGGGCCATGAATCCCTTATGTTTCAGAATACTGCATGCTATCATGATGTAACATTTATTTTAATGCCCCAGAGATGCACTGAGTAACAGTGCAGCAAGTAAACCCCATCTTTCTGCTCGCCTGAAACTCTTAGGCAATTTAAACCACGTTTGGTGTTTATCATTATTTTGTGATTTAATTTGCAGAGCTGAAACAATTATTAGGTATGTAGGTAATATATAAAGCTTAAAAAGAGATTTTGATTTTTTTAAAATACATACATACCCACTTGGTCACTAGTAGAAGGAGGAATATTTACCTGACTCTGCTTGACTACTTCTTTTGGCTTCAGGAGAGTAAATAAGAAAGGAGACAGGATATTCTACATATATGCCTCTCAGGACAAAAACTCATTGTAGAGATAGATGTTCACTTTGGTTATTAGGACTTGTAAGGATTTTACCCATTGAAGACTATACTTGAGTTTCCAAAGACTTAGATCAACTGAAATCCATTCCAGAACAGCCTCTGATAGGAGCTGCCTTCAGAAATGATTGAATCTTTCAGTAGCTTCTCTTGCTGAGATAGTGGAGTAACCAGATAAAAGTCCCCTGGATCAATAAGTGCTCACATTAAAAAAATTTTTCTTTGTTGGAGGATAGTTGATTTACACGAAGAAGGCAATGGCACCCCACTCCCGTACTCTTGCCTGGAAAATCCCATGGACAGAGGAGCCTGGAAGGCTGCAGCCCATGGGGTTGCTGAGGGTCAGACATGACTGAGTGACTTCACTTTCACTTTTCACTTTCATGCATTGGAGAATGAAATGGCAACCCACTCCAGTGTTCTTGCCTGGAGAATCCCAGGGATGGGGGAGCCTGGTGGGCTGCCGTCTATGGGGTCGCACAGAGTCGGACACGACTGGAGCGACTTAGCAGCAGCAGCAGTTGATTTACAATGTTGTATTAGTTTCAGGTGTACAGACAAGTGAATCAGTTCTGCATATACATATATCCATTCATTCTTAGATTCTTTTCGCATATAATCTGGGCTTCCCAGGTGTTGCTAGTGGTAAAGAAGCTGCCTGCCAATGCAGGAAACGTGGGTTTGATCCGGGGGTTCGGAAGATCTCCTGAAGGAGAGCATGGCAACCCACTCCATGATTCTTGCCTGGAGAATCCAATGGACAGAGGAGCCTGGTGGGCTACAGTCCATGGGGTCACAAAGGGTTGGACACGACTAAAGAGACTTAGCATGCTCATATAGACCATTACAGAGTATTGAGTAGAGTTCCCTGTGCTATACAGTAGGTCTTTATTAGGTATCTGTTTTATAGATAGATATGTATATGTCAATTCCAGTCTCCCAATTTGTCCCTCCACTCTTACCCCTGGTAACCATAAGTCTGTTTTCTACATCTGTAATTATTTCTACTTTGAGTGTTCACACTGAGGGCAGTTGTTCTGCAGAATTGCCTGGTACCACAGTACTCTGCATGAGCAGGAAATACATCTTTGTTGCTTTAATCATCTGAGATTATTTTAGAGGGTAGAGGGTTGTTTGTTATAGCAGCATAACCATATTAGTCTACTCAGACTGCCATAACAAAATATCATATTCTGATTATCCTAAGAGAGAATTCTCTCACAGCTCTGGAGACCAGGAAGTTCCAGATCAAGGTGATGGTTGATTCAGTTTTTGATAAAAGCTCTCTTCTTAGCTCATAGGTGGCATCCTTTCCTCTGTGCCCTCAGAGAGAGGGAGGGGCAGGGATTTCTGATCTCCTCTTATAAGGACACTAATCTGATCATAAAGACCTCATTTTCATGAATTCATCTATACTAAATCACCTTCCAAAATCTCCATTTCCAAATACAATCTGGGCTTCAACATATGAATCTTGGGAAAACCAGTTTAGTCCAAAACAATAATCTAGCCTGTGCTGATTAATTTAGTAATGATTTTAAGATTTCTTAGCATCTTCATATCTCTTCTATATAAAATATAAATTTGGGAATATAAAAATGTCAACATAAGTTTTATCTCTACAAATATTACGGTGCCTTTCTTGGCTATGCTGGAAATGACCTCAGTGAAACTTGAATCTTCTAGTTCTTGAACTTCCAGTTCAAGAAAGCATGTCACTGACTATCTCCTGCTGCTGCTAAGTCGCTTCAGTCGTGTCCAACTCTGTGCAACCCCAGAGACAGCAGCCCACCATGAAGAGACTATCTCCTAAGGCTTCCTAAAGTTCCTGGGTCCTTCAGGACCCAGAAGGTTACTATAACATTTTCTCCTCTTGGGTTCTATGCTGAGTGGGGAAAACTAGGACATTCATGTTTACTCAGTTCACACTCTCTTCCTCTCCTTCTCTCAGTAATCAACTAGGATGGGTAAAGTGGGTTTCCACTTTCTTTTACTGTATAGCAGAATTTCCCACTCTTCTTTCCAAAAAGGCTTTGTTTTTCTCTCTTTCTCTGGGAAATAAGGGAAGAGGCAGGGAGGGAAACTGACTTACTGATAAGGGGAAATAGAAGTATGATATCCATGTTCCCACTTTGTGTTTAGTAATAGAATTATTTTATCAATAGTATATTCACTGCTAAGTGATGAGGTACATGAAGAGAGGAATTGGGTGTATTTTTCTCACATCACTCCTTGGAAGAAAAACCATGACAAACCTAGACACCATACTAAAAAACAGAGACATCACTTTGCTGACAAAGGTCCATGTAGTCGAAGCTAGGGGTTTCCCAGTAGTCATGTATCGATGTGAGAGTTGAACCATAAAGAGGGCTGAGCACTGAAGAACTGATGCTTTTGAACTGTGGTGCTGGAAATGACTCCTGAGAGTCCCTTGGGCAGCAAGATCAAACCAGTCAATTCTAAAGGAAATCAACCCTGAAAATTCACTGGAAGGACTGATGCTGAAAGTGAAGCTCCAATATTTTGGTCACCTGATTCAAAGAGCTGACTGATTGGAAAATACCCCAGTGTTTGGAAAAATTGAGGGCAGGAGAGGAAGAGGGCAACAGAGAATGTTTGGTTGGCATCACTGACTCAATGGACATGAATTTGAGCAAACTCCAGGAGATAGTGAAGGACAGGGAAGCCTGGTGTGGTGCACTCCATGGGGTTGCAGAGAGTTGGATCCAACTGAACAGCAACAATCCCTAGACTAGCACATTGCCTAACACAGAAAAGGAGAGCCATATTCATCCTTCAGAATGGAGATGATTTGATACCAAGCAGATGTGCTTGACCTCATGCCTCTCTCTCTCTCCTTTCCAATGGCTCCTTCATACTTCTTCAAAGCTTGGCTCCAATGCTACTTCCTCCATGAGCCCAATAGTTAGAATGAAAAACACATGAGTTAGTGTGATAGCACTCAGTTCAGCTGCTCAGCCATGTCCGATTCTTTGCAACCCCATGGAGTGGCATGCTGCAGCATTCCAGGCTTCCCTGTCCATCACCAACTCCCAGAACTTGCCCAAAATCATGTCCATCAAGACAGTGATACCATCCAACCATCTCATCCTCTGTCGTTCCCTGTGATAGCACTACCTTGACTTAATTGTTTCTATGATTATGTCCTTTACTAGTTGCGGAGAGCAGACTGCTGTATTATTAAACTTTGTGTATCCCTCACTCTTCTTACTATTCTCAATGGTGCCTTGTTTGTTGATTTTCGTAGGTGTTTGGTGAACATTTGTTGAATTAAAATGAGTTCTCACTCTTGTACTCTCTCTCTTTTTAACTTCCTAGGAATAGATTCTGTAGAATCCCACACTATTTCTACATCAATTTGTGTGTGTATCTTTGTTCATCAGCAGCATCTTTGATCTGTTTGCCTATATGACACCTGAGGTTGTCTAGCATAGTTTTAGTATAGGAAGGGCTCAGCAAATGTTTTGTGCTGACAAATGGATAATGAAGCACACAGGGACAAGAAACTGGCCTGGGGTCCCACCGTGGCAGGGTAGAGGTTGAACTTCTTGTGTAGAGTTTAATTCTGGATCCATGCCTTCTTCTCATTTATCATTCTTCAGCACAGCAATTTTTTAGCTTAGCTGAACAGAGAATAATGCTAACAGGGGCAAAGCTGTAAAACTGGTTCTGTAAGAATGCTTGGTCTGGCTCTGTTTACAGCCAAAGGCTGGAGTACCAGTGATAGCCAAGCTATCTTGGAAATGCAATATACAATTACAAGGGGTTCAGACAATAAAGTGACACCTCCAAATGCATACACTATGCATGTGCCCACAGCATTACTTTTGTAAAAGAAGCAATCTTCTTTCTACTAAATTTATTTAATTCCCAAGAAGAGCATTGGCTGAAAATCCATCCAACTTCCTATTGATTGACCTTGGAGTGCCTGAATCCCGACTGTACAGTTGAAGTCTGGTCTTCATATTCATATCTCTGCTATCAAGAGTCTCTGATTTGTCTCCATGAAAATGGTGACACCATTCACCAAACTACCCTTCACCCTGACTCCAGAATTTTCCCTGAAAAACAAGTGAGCAAATGATTTCATGCACCTGATTATGAAAGTAATTCTATTCATGGTAGAAAATGCAGGACCTCAGAGTTGGAAGAAATTGCTAAGGGTGCTTAATTTGACTTCTCACTTCACACTATGGAACCTACTTTATGACTGTTCTTTCCAATGGGGATTTTCCATTGAGAGAAAACTCTCCACTCCCTGAGATAGCCAGGTAGTACTTTCCATCTTTGGGAAAGTATTCACGATACAATTAAGAAAAAAATATAAATGTGTGGGCCAGTTAATGCAAAGGTTCTAAAATAGGAAGCAGGTGGCCTTCCAGAGAAAAAGAAGCAAGGAAAAGAAAAAGAAAAAGAAAAAGAAGCAAGACCAATGGGACTGCAGGGTTGGGGTTAAGGCAAGGCAAGAGAGGCAGGCTGGGGATAGAACATACAATTATAATCCAGGGTTAGGAGATAGAAGGTTATTCAAGTTGCAGAGAAAGTCACTGGAAGGAAGATTTTAGGTAAGAGGGTAACAGGATCTGAGTTATGCATTGGAAAGATCATTATGACAGCCCTATAGAACATGGACATGGGAGGGGGACATGGCCTGTGTGGAAACGGGGAGACCTGTTAGGAGGCTGTAGTAGTAACCAGGCGAGAGATGATGGTGATTTGGATCAGGGCTACAGGATGAAGACAGATATGGGTTCCAGATGTATTTTGGAGAGAGAGCAAAAGGGATTTCTAATACATTGAAAGTGGAAACTTTGGGTTGGAGCAGCTGTGTGAAAGCTGGTATACTTTGGTGAGATGGCAAAGACAGGGTGAAGAGCAGAGTTGGGTGGGGGTAGGATGCCCTAATATTTTAATCATTATCCCAGCCAAATCTTGCATAATAACCTCCTGGTCTTCAGCTTCCTGGCCTCCACCCCTACTCCGGGGGAAATCCTTGTTCCACCTGCTTTGCTCATGGAAGCATCTCTTTTCAGCCTTTCCACTACTGAACTTGAGCCTTTACTGAATTAAGGAGCCACCACTGCTGTTCATTTCCAGAGTCTCTAAAGTGGGGTTTGTGCAGAGGAAGTGTGTCCCCTCTTGGAACACAGGGTGACCACTGTTTCTGGAAATGCCACAGACACCCTCCCACTTGCTGCTCCAGATAAACACACCATGGGATAATTAAAATAACAAGGTAACCCTGCAAACACTTGTGCTCCCCCCAGGGTATACTTTCATTTTGTGACATCATAAGACAAGACAGATAAGGCAATAGGTGCCCACAGTTAAGTTTAGGTTACTGTTTACATTAACACTAATCAGAATTCTGTAGCCTGTAGGCCTAGTGTAACCCTTTTATATAGAATACCCCCCAATTTTCCATGAAGATCTCATCCTGTGTATGCTACTCTAATCCCTTCCAAACTTTGGCCCAGTAATTCCCCTTATGAAAAATAGTCATAGTAGCTAATATGTTTTGAGTGTTTATTCTGATGCTAAGCATGTTACATGGATTATCAATTTATTTCCATGAAAAGTCATGAAGATCAAGTACCGTTCTTTTCACCATTTTACAACGAATGTGACTGAAGCTTAGAAAAGTTAAGTTACTTGCTCAAGGTCAAACAGCTGGGGGGTCATGGAGCCAGAACTTGAACCCCATTCTGTCCTCAAAGCCACAGAAAAGTTGTTAAACATAAAGATATTCATTGCTACATTATTTATAGTGATGAAGAATGGAAGTAAAACATCTGATAATCTGGGAAGGGTGAACTAAATTATGTAAAACGTATGATAGAATAGTTTTCAGCATTTAAAATCATGAGTTGGAAGTAAATATTATATTGTAATATGAAGTAAATATTATGAAAGTGAGAGTGAAGTCGCTCAGTCATGTCTGACTCTTTGCGACCCCATGGACTGTAGCCTACCAGACTTCTCTGTCCATGGGATTTTCCAGGCAAGTATACTGGAGTGGGTTGCCATTTCCTTCTCCAGGGGATCTTCCTGACCCAGGGATTGAACCCAGGTCTCCTGCATTGTAGGCAGACATTTTACCCTCTGAGCCACCAGGGAAGCCCTTATAAAGTAAAATATTATGAAGAAAATCTATTATATCATAACTTAAAAAACAATTTATATAACCATACTTAGTGTTGGGTAACATTTAAAAAATATCTGTACTCATATGTACATTTTGATAAAGGAAAGGCATACACTGAAATCTCAATAGTGCTTTATCCTCAGGGTGATTGGATTATGGGTGATTTTAGTTTGTCTTTTCTATATTTTCTACACTTTATATAGGGGCTTCCCTGGTAGCTCAGATGGTAAAGAATCTGCCTACAAAGAAGGAGACCCTGGTTTGATTCCTGGGTCGAGAAGATCCCCTGGAGAAGGGATAGGCTACCCACTCCAGTATTCTTGGGCTTCTCTGATGGCTCAGCTGGTAAAGAATCCAGCTGCAATGTGAGAGACCTAGGTTCAATCCCTGGGTTGGGAAGATCCTCTGGAGAAAGGAATAGCTACCAACTCCAGTATTCTGGCCTGGAGAATTCCATGGACTGTGTAGTCTATGGGGTTGCAAAGAGTCAGAAATGACTCAATGACTTTTATATATTTTCCACAATTTATATAATCACCATCAACATGAGTGCCTACCATGTGCAAGGGCAACAAATACATTGTCTATTTAATTCTCATATCAACACTATGATTTGAAGTTAACAGGTAACTTGCCACAGTCCACAAGTAAGAGGTGACATAATTTTAAATTATATTTTAAATTAAATTTCATATTTAAATTAAAATTTAAATTTTAATTTAGACTGAAATCAGAGCATGAGACATGAACTGTTATTATATGCTGTCTCTAAATTACGTTTATGGTCAGGAAAATAAAACCACAAATGAGAAATGACACCAATGGGGGCTAACTAACCATATAAAGAGAATGGTTGTTATACCTGGGTCGATTGGGACTTGCAATAACAAAAGTTGACTTGAGCTGGCCTTGAAAAATAGATTAATCTTTAATATTCCTTGCATAATTTAAAACATGATAAATCCTTCTTAGATATAATTTTTGTCAAGCTTTTGGCTGTTGAGGTGGAGTGGGGTACTCCAGAAGAAATCTGAGGATCTTTTTGTTGGGGGGCACAAGGCTTGGTCTTAACACAAGTTCAGTCTTTGACTAAAATTCACTATGGTGGCTTTTTTGTGGCAGAGATGAACCAAAATCATATTCCACAAAGTCTTTGACAGAACACCACAGGAGTGTGGAGGGTTCTAAGCTTTATTTAAATTAAATAGCAAATGTAAATATAGTTTCAAAATCAGGCTAAAAGTCCTCAATATTGTGACTCCAGTGGATAAAAAGGTCTTAGATGTGGCTGAAAAAGTACTGCCTATACATAGAGTTTTGGGGAAAGTTATAAAGAAAATTTTATCTATAAATATTCTTTGAGTTGTAAGTATTTTTTTAATAATTATGAAAGTGACTCACCCTACCAGTCCAGTAAGAATGGATAACTATTGCTGTCTTTTCCCACTTTATAGTCACATATGTCTATGCTGGTCATTTATCTAGAATTATACAGTTTCTACTTCCAGGTGAAATCTCTATGTTTGCCCACAGAATGCAGTATTATGCTCTGCTTAGCTGAGCTGTGTAATTCCTCAGCCAGGAATCATCAACATAAGAATCTAACATGTGCAGTGTATCATAAATACTTAAAAATGTGTGTTGAGGAGATGAATGAATGATGCACGTTTATAAAACATTTCGTATACACCTTCATTCCTTCACACAGGCCATGGCCAGGGTTGCCAGTAGGTCAGTGGATGGTGATTCTGTGTCCTATGGTGCAAAATATCCGTCTACCTTTCTGGTTGCCTTTTATTATTTATCATGTTTACAGGTGGCTTGTTTGGTTAAGACAAAGCCTGTGCCAGAATACCCAATCTAGGAAGATACTGTTTGTTTTTGAATTTATTACTTATAGATAATGACTGAACTGGAACTGGTGCTCACTTCTCTAAGGCTGCAGCTCAATTACTCTTGGATAGATATCCATGGTGTTGCCCTGCAGAAAGTGTGAAGCAAGTGGCCTGGGGTCTATTCTTTAATCATGCTCTTGCCCTTCTTATATATGATAGTAAGTGTCATTCATAGAACTCCAGGGAGGGTGGCAAGGCCACCTGGGATTTTCGAGAAACCATATTTATGTTTTTATTCTCCCCTCTGCAAGTCTTGTTTTTCCGTCTTTTTGCTCAACAGCTGTCTCCAGAGATGAAAGGGTTAGCTACTTCCTTAAAGTTCTGTTTAAAATTTTGTATAATAACAAGACATTGTACTAAAATAAAGTTTGAAGATCATCATTACCCATGCTTCTTTATCTTGCATCAGCAGTGCATTCCATTCAATGAGTAATTTATGTATACTAACTCTTTTGTCACAACAAATCCTATTACATATATGTAGTATTATTATCACCTCTGTCTTACAGATGAGGAAACCAATGTACAAAAAGATTAAACTCTAGGGGTCACATAGTAAGTGATGGAGCCCAGATTTGAATCCAGGTAGGCTAGTTGTAGTGGAGAAGGCAATGGCACCCCACTCCAGTACTCTTGCCTGGAAAATCCCGTGGGCGGAGGAGCCTGGTAGGCTGCAGTCCATGGGGTCCCTAAGAGTCGGATAGGACTGAGCAACTTCACTTTCACTTTTCACTTTCATGCATTGGAGAAGGAAATGGCAACCCACTCCAGTGTTCTTGCTTGGAGAATCCCAGGGAGGGGGGAGACTGGTGGGCTGCCGTCTATGGGGTTGCACAGAGTTGGACACGGCTGAAGTGACTTAGCAGCAGTAGCAGCAGGCTAGTTGTAGAACCTTCACTTTTAACTTCCATGTTACACTGCCTCTTTTAGAGTTTTATTATAACATCTATGAGGATTATCCAAGTAAGTTTAGTTTCAGGTATGATATCTTTCTGTTGGTTAGCTGGTGTGGAGTTGGCTGATTGGACTTGGCATAACTCCAACAGCAGCCTAACTGGGAAGTCACAGACAGGAAGACACATGAATAGGCATCTTGATTCTCTAGTTCTGAATTTATTTTCAGGAGAATAAGAAAAATAGACTTACATGTTAACCCTGCTGTCTCTTTCCTTTCCCCAGTGAAGATCTGCTAGTAATCTTCTTCTCTTTTAATCTGTCTCTCCCATTATTAGAAGTAGATCAGCCTTTCCAAGTGAGAAGTGTCCTGCCCCTCCTGGCTTGGATGGGTCTCATTCTGTTTGAAATACCTTCCTTTGATGCTTCAAGGTTGCCATATCCTCACTACATCCATGCTCAAAGGAGCTTGCTCAACAGTCTGCTTTGGCCTCTCCATTTTAAAACTCTCATGATGCATAGCTAGACACACTGAATTTAAAATGTTTTGACATTGAGAATAAACAAGTGAGATGTGGATGAAATGGTAGGCCAAATAAAAATTCTTATTTAGAACCTTCTAAATAAAATTCTAATTTGCACACTTACCAACTTAAAATGGAAAGCTTGATCATGTGACCAGAATGATATCTCAGAATCCAACAAAACTACAAAATGCCCATGCATAGACTTGGATTGATTGGCTTATGCCACTTCAATGCAAGTGCATTAAAAGGAAAACAAACAAAAAAGCAGAACAACAATATTATGGCCTTTCTTTGTTCCAGGTATTTCTACACTCAGTCTCCTCTTATTGTCATAATAATCAGATTTCATGCATGCTAAGTTGCTTCAGTTGTGTCCAACTCTTTGCAACTCTATGAACTATAGCACGCCAGGCTCCTCTGTCCTTGAGATTCTCCCAGGTGAGAATACTGAAGTGTGTTGACATGCCCTCTTCCAGGGGATCTTTCCAACCCAGGAATCGAACCTGTGTCTAAAGTCTCCTGCATTGGTAGGTGGGTTCTTTACCACTAGCGTCATCTAGGAAGCCCAATAATCAGATTAGGTAGGTATTACTGTCAACATATTACAGATGAAGAAAGTAACAATTATTGTTTAAGCAGCTGTACAGGATTACAAACTTAGCTGAGGACAGGCAAGATTTGAGCCTGGGTTTTTGACCTCTATTATAGTAATCTCTTGCATTCATAAGTGTTCGAACAGTGTGCAAGCAAGTACCAAATTTTTCAAGTGGGTTTACTTAAAATGCTCTCCAATCAGATAACATTTTTAGATGCAATTATTTTCCATGAAGAGTAGATTAATCAAATATAATCACTGGATAATCTACCTGATTAATCTTATCCTTCCCAACTTTAGATAAGCTTTGGTGGAACTCTCTTTGCCCATCAAACTGACTTTCATGATTAAATGCAGTGCCACTGAACCGCTCTGCTTCAGAGAATCTATATTTGCTGAGCTCCTGATCTAGTGGAACATCTATGCTGCCTAGTTTTTTCTACCCTGTATAGTGGGATTCATGCCAGAAAGGCTTTGAGGCTCGTTCTAATTAGCTTTCTTTGGAGACAATTATCTTGCCAATGTCTCCTTCTTTCATCAGCAATCCCAGTCCAGTCTCATCTTTGTCTAGTGCCTAATTTCCACTGGCCTATTCTAATAACCTCCCTAATGGTCTCTATAAACTTGCATGCTATTACTTTTGTCCAAAAACTCCCATCCCCAATCCCAAATCATATGCTATACATATTGGAAAAGATTAAATTCTTTGCTCTGTATTTAATACTCAAATGTCTTGCTTTAAGATAATTTTCTAGACGTATTGCTTTCTATTCTTGCTCAGGATACTTGTTCTAAGTAAACTGTTCCTTTTCTTTTCCCAGCACATGTCTTATAATGCCTTTCTCTCTGCCCCTTGCTACATGCTGGGCCTAAAGTGACTTCATCCCCTTCTTTGCTTGATGTCATCTTACAGCTTCCTGGCCAACTTTAGATTCTGCCCTCTTTGTGAGACCTTTCTCAGGCTTTGCAAGTCCAACTGCTCTTTTCTTCATTTCGGCTTCCCTAACATTTTGAGTTTCTTACTATTATGCATTTGATAGTTTCAGCCTTAAATTATAGCTGTTTGTAAATATATGGCTCTATCTATATTCTGTAACTTTCCTAAAGGAAGGACCTTTTCTTAATCATAGTTGTATCCTCTGCAAAGCTTAGCACAGCATCTTGCTATTATTATGTGTTAAGTAAATGTTTAATGACTTAAGTACATTCTAATAAATTTAGTTTCTGAGTGTGTGACATAGGTTATGAAACCATTAAAACTAGATGTTTAAGAAGCAAGAACTAAAATTATTTTTAGATTCTGCTGTCATATTGACAGAATGGTATGTTTGATCAGATGCCTTCTTTAATGTTACTCCTTCTGAAACATCCAATATATTCATGCAAAGGAATTCACTGTAATCTGCTTCTTATTCTAGATGTCACACATTGCCCTTTACTTGATGATTATTTCAGCAGCCTTTGGATAAAAGCAGAATAATTTGATCTGCATCCATCGCTGTGCTTTGCTTTGATCTTATTGGTTTGTAAAAAACATGATTTGTTCTCTCACAGTAATAGAGTTGTCTTCTTGTTATTCAGTTGCTCAGTCATATCTGACTCTTTAAACTTCATGGACTGCAGCATGTCAGGCTTCCCTGTCCTTCACTGTCTCCTGGAGTTTACTCAAACTCATGTCCATTGAGTCGGTGATGCCATCCAAACATGTTATCCTCTGTTGTCCCCTTTTCCTCCTGCTTGCAATCTTTCCCAGTATCAGGGTCTTTTTCTAATGGGTGGACTCTTTCTATCAGGTGGCCAAAGTTTTGGAGCTTCAGCTTCAGCACGAGTCTTTCAAATGAATATTCAGGGTTGATTTCTTTATAAATGACTGCTTTGATCTCCTTGCAGACCAAGGAATTCTCAAGAGTCTTCTCCAACACTACAGTTTGAAAGCACCAATTCTTTGGTGCTCAGCCTTCTTTATGATCCAACTCTCACATCCATACATGACTACTGGAGAAACCATAGCTTTGACTATATGGACCTTTGTCAACAAAGGAATGTCTCTGGTTTTTAATATAACTGTCTAAGTTTGTCATAGCTTTTCTTCCAAGGAGCAACTGTCTTTTAATTTCATGACTGCAGTGATTTTGAAGTCAAAGAAAATAAAGTCTCTCACTGTTTCCATTGTTTCTCCATCTATTTGCCATGAAGTGATGGGACTGGATGTTATAACCTTAGTCTTCTGAATGTTGAGTTTTAAGCCAACTTTTTCACTCGTTTCGTTCACCCTCATCAAGAGGTTTTTTAGTTACTCTTCACTTTCTGCCCTAAGAGTGGTGTCATCTGCATATCTGAGGTTGTTGATATTTCTCCTGGAAATCTTGATTCCAGCTTGTGCTTCATCCAGCCCAGTATTTTGCATGATGTACTCTGCATAGAAGTTAAATAAGCAGGGTGACAATATACAGCCTTAATGTAGTCCTTTCCCAATTTTGAACCAGTCCATTGTTCCATGCTTGGTTCTAACTGTTGCTTCTTGATTTGCATATAGGTTTCTCAGGAAGCAGGTGAGGTAGTCTGGTATTCCCATCTCTTTAAGAATTAGCTACACAGTCAAAAGTTTTAGTATAATCAATGAAGTAGATATTTTTCTGGAATTCTCTTGCTTCTTCTATGATCCAGTGGATGTTGACAGTTTGATCTCTGGTTCCTCTGACTTTTCTAAATCGAGCTTATATATCTGGAAGTTCTTAAGTCACATATTGTTGAAGCCTAGCTTGAAGAATTTTGAGGATTACCTTGCTAGCATATGAAATGAGTGCGATTGTGTGGTAGTTTGAATATTCTTTGGCATTACCCTTCTTTGGGATTGGAACGAAAACTGACTTTTCCCAGTCCTGTGGCCATTGCTGAGTTTTCCAAATTTGCTGGCATATTGAGTGCAGCACTTTAACAGCATCATCTTTGAGGATTGAAATAGCTCAGCTGGAATTCTATCATCTCCACTAGCTTTGTTTGTAGTGATGCTTCCTACGGCCCACTTGACTTTTCACTCCAGGATTTCTGGTTGTAGGTGATAGACCACACAATTGTGATTATCTGGGTCATTAAGATCTTTTATGTATGTAGTCCTTCTGTGTATTCTTGGCACCTCTTCTTAATATTCTTCTGCTTCTGTTAGGTCCATACCATTTCTATCTTCTATTGCAACCATCTTTGCATGAAGTGTTCCCTGAAGAGATCTCTAGTCTTTCCCATTGTATTGTTTTCTTCTATTTCTTTGCAATGTTCATTCAGGAATGAAGTGAAAGTCGCTTGGTTGTGTCCATCTCTTTGCGACCGCATGGACTATACAGTCCATGGAATTATCCAGGCTAGAATACTGGAGTGGGTAGCATTTCCCTTCTCCAGGAGATCTCCCCAACCCAGGGATCAAACCCAGGAAGGCTTTCTTATCTCTCTTTGCTCCTCTTTGTAACTCTGCATTCAGATGGGTATAGCTTTCCTGTTCTCCCTTTGCCTTTCACTTCTCTTCTTTTTTCAGCTATTTGTAACACCTCCTCAGATGACTATTTTGCCTTTTTGTGTTTCTTGTTCTTGGAGATAGTTTTGATCACTGCCTCCCATACAATGTTGAGAACCTTCGTCCATATTTCTTCAGGCACTCTATCTATCAGACTAATCACTTGAATTTACTTGTCACTTTCACTGTATAATTGTAAGGGATTGGTTTTAGGTCATACCTGAATGGCCTAGTGGTTTTTTCTACTTTTTTCAATTAAAGTCTGAATTTTGCAATAACCTGACTGGAACTCAGATCATGAACTATCTCCTGGAGCTTGCTCAAATTATATCCATTAGTTGATGATGCTATCTAACCATTTCATCCTCTGCCACCTGCTTCTACTTTTGCCTTCAATATTTCCCAGCATCGGGATCTTTTGCCAATGAGTCATCTCTTGGGATTGGGTGGCTAAAGTATTGGAGCTTCAGCATCAGTCTTTCCAATGAATATTCAGGGTTGATCTATTTTAGGATTGATTGGTTTGATCTCCTTGCAATCCAAGGGACTCTCAAGAGTCTTTTCCAGCACCACAATTTGAAAGCATCAATTCTTCAGTGCTCAGCCTTCTTTACAGTCCAACTCTCACATCTGTACATGACTACTAAAAAAGACATAGTGTTGATTATACAGACATTTGTCAGCCAGGAGAAATATCAATAACCTCAGACCTCAGATACGCAGATGACACCATCTTTATGGCAGAAAGTGAAGAAGAACTAAAGAGCCTCTTAATGAAAGTGAAAGAGGAAAGTGAAAAAGTTGGCTTAAAACTCAACATTCAGAAAACAAAGATCATGGCATCTGGTCCCATTATTTCATGGGAAATAGATGGGGCAACAATGGAAACAGTGAAATACTTTATTTTTAGGGGCTCCAAAATCACTGCAGATGGTAACTGCAGCCATGAAATTAAAAGAAGAAAAGCTATGGCCAACCTAGACAGCATATTAAAGAGAAGAGACATTATTTTGCCAATAAAGGTTCGTCTAGTCAAAGCTATGGCTTTTCCAGTAGTCATATATGTATGTGAGAGTTGGACCATAAAGAAAGCTGAACGCTGATGAATCGATGCTTTTAAACTTTGGTGTTGGAGAAGACTCTTGAGAGTCCCTTGGACTGCAAGGAGATCCAACCAGTCCATCCCAAAGGAAATCAGTCCTGAATATTCATTGGAAGGACTGATGCTGAAGCTGAAACTCCAATACTTTGGACACCTGACGCAAAGAACTCATTGGAAAAGACTCTGATGCTGGGGAAAATGAAGATGGGAGGAGACGGGAATGACAGAAGATGAGATGGTTGGATGGCATCACCAACGCAATGGACATGAGTTTGGGTAGTCTCTGGGAGTTGGTGGTGGACAGGGAAACCTGGCATGCTCCAGTCCATGGGGGTCACAAAGAGTAGGGTATGACTGAGTCACTGAACTGAACTGAACTTGTCAGCAAAGTGATGTCTCTGCTTTTTAATATGCTGTTTATGTTTTTCATGGCTTTCCTTCCAAGGTGCTAATGTCTTTTAATTTTGTGGCTCCTGTCACTGTCTGCAGTGATTTTGGAGCCCAAGAAAATAAATCTGTCACTGTTTCCACCCCCCCCCCCCCCATATATTTGTCATGAAGTGAAGGGACTGGATGCCATGATCTTAATTTTTTGAATGTTGTGTTTTAAGCCAATTTTTTCATTCTCCTCTTTCATCCTCATCAAGAGTCTCTTTGGTTCCTTTTCAGTTTCTGCCATCAGAGAGGTATCATCTGCTTATCTGAGGTTGTTGATATTTCTCTGGGCAATCTTGATTCCACCTTGTTATTCATCCAGCCATGGTCTCTCCTTGATATTCTCAATAAAGTGAGAGAATCCTATTATCTAAACTATCAGTGAGCTACAATTTATGTCACAAAGTTGATTACCTCAATGCTCACCTTTTGCTTTTTTCCAAAATTTTTAATTTTTAATATTTTTTAATTGCTAAAAAGAAAGCTTGTACAAATGATAATGTATATGTATATATCATTTATACACATTTATTATATATTTTGTATATGGTACATATATCAGCAATGGAAAAACTCCAAAGGATGACAAACTTTGAAAGACAGTAATAGCATTTTTAGTGCAAAATGATCTTAAATTGAATGTGAAAATGCTATGCAAATCATTTGTAAAATTAATTTATAGTCTTTTTGCCAAATTGTGCCAGACTGAAGTCATGAGTAAAGTGTCCTTCAGTAATACATGTATTATGTTTGCATTATGTAACTCACCAGTTTGGTCCTAGGCTAATGAATGAAGAGGCACATGGGCAAGTTGAAATGTGTTCTGAGAACAATAATGAAAATGACACAGCTCTTAAAAATATGAAAAAGAGGTTACCAAAGTGGATTAAATAGCAATGAAAGGGCTGCCCTTGAGCAGAGTTTTCAAAGTTGTACCTCTGTTGGCAACCAGCTTCCTTCTCCAGCCCAGTAGTCGGATATGTCTTTCCAACATCAGGTACTCACCAACAGGTGATGGTACTCACCATCATCTCCCCTGTGCAGTCCCTCTTGGATTAGACATTGACCTCTTCTCTATTGAGACTACACACAGTAAACCCTACTCTTCCCCTTCTTTTGTCTGTGATCATGTGACACTTGCTTGTGACTATTATCTCTGTCTCAGTGGGTTTTTATCTTTTGTGCATTGGTGATTAGAATCAGGTAAAGGTTATTTACCCTGCACTCTGAAAAGTACACATACACCCCCACCCCACCAAAGTTTTACGTGTAATTTTTGGAGTTCACAGACACCCTGATCCCAGTCCATGGTATCTAAGCTTATAATTTCTTCTCTATACTATAAACTCTAGTTGAGCACAGATTTTACTGTAATCATATTTGTATTCCCATGAACCTGGAGTGTCATAAATATTAATATTGGTGACAGCTTGATGAGCTAACAAGAATAAGAAATTTGGACAATTATTTTGGAGAAGAAGAAGGGAAGATCTGCTTAATTAGTTAAAAGAATTTCTATTACATTAGCTTTTATGGCTGTTGGTCTCTAGCATCATTGAGTATACATAAAGGAGGAAAAGGATTACTTCTACTAATTTAATTTGACATTTGAGCCAGCTATGAAAGAAGCCTTCCAGTAGAAAAGTTGGTGCCTTCATGTTGACATAGGTTTAAAAAGCAGGTGAACTTCTCTGGGTTGCTTTTAGAGCAGAGTTCTACATGGTGGAACAGAGGAACATGAAGCCAAGGGAGCTGGGTGACTGAAGGACCAGCCTGGGGATTCCACCGTAGATATTGCCTTCACATACTTGGGCTCTGCAAAGAACCAAACTTCAGAATGGACTCTCTGTCCCTGAGAGCTTAAAGCCCTAATCTGAATCCAAACACCAGACCAAATAGGTTCCCAAATCAAATGCACATTATGTAACCACAAACACAGTGGAGGCATGGGGAGAAATCCACTTGGAGGAGTGAGGTAGGGGCTAGATTTACAGGAGTTTGATGACAGGACTTGGAATTTGGTCCTGGCAACAAGGAAAAGAAGATAACAGGGAATAATAGGAAGAAAGAGGCATCTGCTGCAGTCACAACTTGGTAAATTTCCACTTGCAATTAACTTCTCCAGCTCAGAGTCTATCCTCAAGGTTAGGAGGAAAGAAAATCATTCCAAACACCCAAGTTAAAAAAATAATTTTTTTTTTTTTAAAAGGAGAAAGAGGATTACTCCTACTAGTTTAATTTGACATTTGAGCCAACTATAAAGGAAGCTGTCCAGTGGTAAGGATTTTGCCAATGTTGTTCCAGGGCTTACATTTTCCCAGAAGCATTGTACTGTGTGTAATGCAACCAAAGAATGAGTGGGGTCTCAAAGAGAGAATGTTGTTTGGCAACTCTCTCCTTGTTTTTCCTTCTCATTTCCTTTCTAGTTCTTTCTTCCTCTCTTCACCATCTTTTTATTTCTTCACCTTCCAAGTGCTTTTCTGTTACTTTTCTAAGTGTGTGGTTAATTGGAAATAGAAACAAGCTGGTGCTTCTGCCAATTGTATGGCTCGGGGAAAGTCACTTCCTCTCTTTAGTAATTTTTTATCATCTGCCCAGTAAAGGCACTGAACTATTCTAAGTTGTGATTGTCTCTGTGTGTGTTAGTCGCTTAGTCATGACTGACTCTTTGCAACCCTTTGGACTGTAGTCTACCAAGCTCCTCTGTCCATGGGATTTTTCAGGCAAGAGTACTGGAGTGGGTTGCCATTTCCTTCTCCATGTGATGGTCTGTGGATGGCTAGTGCTTACCTTCCCTTTCTCTCTTCTCATTTCTCTTATCTCACCTTTTGGGCCCAGCAGGGCTAACATATTTTTATGACTATTAGGGTATAACATTAGTAATAATAATAACTATGCTAGGTTGTATTTTCCAAAGATGGCTACCACCATACACCACACCCACATGATCTCATTATACACCATGCCATTGATATCCTCATATTAGGTGGTGATGTCTATGTCCCTTTCCCTTGAATTTGGGAGGAACTTGTGACTGCTTTGACCAGAAGACAAAGAAAGTAATGCTGTGCCAATTTCTGGGCCAACATCTTCAGAAACTCTCAATTTCCAATTCCTGTCTTTTGGGATACTGAGTCATGAAAGCCAGCCACCATGCTGGGAGAAACCAAGTACCCACTCAGAGAGGCCCTGTGTGGGTGTTCAGACCAATAGCTCCTGCTGAGTTCCCAGCCAATACCCAGCATAAACCGCCAGACCTGTGAGTGAAGAGGTCTTCAGATGATTCCAGCCTCCAGCTACTGAGTCACCCTTCACTTCCCAACCAAGGCTTCAGATATTGTGGAGTAGAGATAAGCTGTCCACATGACACATTTCAAGTCCCTGATCCACAGAATCCAGAAGCATAATAAAATGGTTCTTGCTTTATATCATTAAGTAAAGTGGTTTGTTAACACAGCAGTGAATAACCAGAATGGTAACTAACCTTTACTCAATGTTTGCTGTGTGCCTAACACTATTCTAAAGGCTTCATTTAACCCTCAGAGCAATCTGGTGAGGTAGGTACAGCTATTGCTGTCCTTCACTGAAGGGAAATTGCAGCATAGAGAAACTGAATAACTTGTTCATATTTACCCAGCTGGTAATCTAACAGAGGTGGTCAGCTCTGGGGTCCTATACACTTAATCATTATATTATTATACCACTCAAATACAGGATATTTTAGAAGACACAAATATATTTCAACTATGGTTTTTATCTAGAGAATATCATGGGATCAGATTGATGATCAGCCAAATAAAAAAGTTAGGGAAAGGGCTTCATAGATGTTAACTCATTTAAATATCAAAGGAATGCTGCCAGAGAGGCATTGTTATCTTCCTTCTCTTATAGATGAAGAAAGAAGATCCAGATAGGTTATAGATAACCTGCTGCTTATATACAGACAGGTGACTGGGGGAAGAGGTGTGTCAAAGTCTAAAGGCTGCCTTATCCTGTTAAACTTCCCACCCTCCCACTAGGTCACATAAGGCGATAAAGACTGGAAAGATGAAGAAATAGGAGAATAACATGAAGAGTACATTCTTTCTTATTATAAAAGTCTTAATATTAATTAATTACTATAATGAAAATGAAACATCAGGCGACTAATCTCCTTGAGGGATGACATTGTGCCTCACATTTGATACCATAATTCCATAGAAGCATTTAATCAGTATTTGCTGGATGTATAAATGTGACTATTTTGTAGTTGTTCTATGCTAATGTAGATTCCTATTATTCATATTCATTATTTATTATTTATCATTCAAATTTATTACCATTAAATTATTCAAATGTTATTTGCCACATCTTAATAATTTAACCCTGTTAGGAAACAGTTTTCAACAAGAAAAACAAGGTTCCTGCTCTCATGAAACTTAAAGTTTAGTTGACAAGCAAACAAAAAGTTGTTCTTGTGAGGAGCCTGGTAGGCTACACTCCATGGGGTCACAAAGACCATGGGGTCTTTGTGCCCATGTGATCATTGGACTGAGAGACTTCACTTTTTCACTATAATATACACAAATTATATTTATAAAATATGATACTGACATTTAAGTTGAAGACTGAATAGATGAGATGCCTATGTAAAGTCTAGAAGGCAAAAAACTCTAGGTACTGAAAACAACTCATGTGAAACATCTTTAAGGGACGTAGGAGAGCTAGGGCTCTTAGAATTGGACACAAACTCAGAATGTTTGAGGAGAGATAAGAAAGCAAGTGGGATGGAAAAAAAAACTGGGAGGAATGGTATCAGGGTCAGAAAGATAGCAGGGGCTGGATCCTGCAGAGGCTGGATTTTATTCTGAGGATGAGTATGGAGCCACTGATGACTTCAAGCCAAAAGCGATGTGATTAGATTTACATTTAATAAAGTCACTAGATGCTGTGTGGAGAATGTATTGAAGGGGCCCAGGTAAAAACAGGAAGACCTGTTTTGAGGTCATTTTAGAGAGCCAGACAAGAGAAACTGTTTGGGATAGGGTGATGGCAGCAGTGATAAAGAGAGATAGACAGAGGCTAGATACTTTTGAGAAGCAACCTCAATATAATCTGCAATTTTATTGGTTATGGGGGAATGAAAGGAATCCTGGAAGGCTTCTGGTTTGGGGTGAAGTACTTATGGGGATGAGGGTGCTATTGAATGAGGTAGAAAAGATGGTACCAATGAAGAGCAAGTTGGAGGAGAAAATAAGAGACATATGGTAAAAACATGCTCATGCTCAAGAGACTAAACGAGTACTTAATGACAATGGCTGTAATGTAACTAAAGTATGACCATGTGTATGATAAACTATAGTCCTTAGAATGCCCCCATGGGGCATTATTTAGCATCCACATTTTATTAATGACCTTACTGAGGCTGAGATTAAGGAAAGCATGAGAGACCACTCAGGTAAGAAGAGGAGAAGCCAGGATCAGAACTCATATTGCCTGACGGAAAGATTTTCATTAAACCACGTGCGTGAGTGCCTGCTCAGTCGCTTCAGTGGTGTCTGGGTCTTTGCAACCCTATAGACTGTAGCCCTTCAGGCTCCTCTGTCCGTCCTATTCACTGGGCATTAAACTACACTGCCTCCCAAGACCAGCATACACACACACACACACACACACAGAGAGGGGTGGGGGGCACTGGATTTGCTGTTCGTTGCTGTTCATTCAGTGTAATCATTTGTAGTTCTGAATGATTATTCCAAGAGAAAAGTAAAGTGAAAGTGAAAGTTGCTCAGTCGTGTCTGACTCTTTGCGACCCCATGGACTATACAGTCCATGAAATTCTCCAGACCGGAATACTGGAGTGGGTAGCCTTTCCCTTCTCCAGGGGATCTTCCCAACTCAGGGATCAAACCCAGGTCTCCAGCATTGCAGGTGGATTCTTTACCAGTTGAGTTCCAAGGGAAACCCATTCCAAGAGAGGTCATGTTCCATAAAGCTCAACCAAATCTACTGGACACCAACTAATCACAAGCTTTGTGGAAGACTTCGTGGGGAATACACACAAAAAGGAGACAGGCCCTGCCCTCAAGGCACTGTAGAAGTGACAGAAGTTTCTTGAGCAAAAGAGTGAAATGCCTTAGCGTAAAGGAGGGAAATCCCAAAGGCAGGTGAGAGGAGTAGGGATTAGAAGACTTCTGAGAGGCAGGAGCATTTGAACTGGGTCTTGAAGGATGGGTGGAGGGTGAAGGAAAAATGGCACTCCAAACCAAAGAGACTGGCAAGGGCAGATGGGCATCAGCAAGTCACTGGTACACAGGAGCAGTGGGCAGTCATGGCAGAGCCTGAACACCGCAGGGAGAAGCCCTCCGCCAGGCTCAATCATTGTCTTCTTGGGTGACATCCACAGGTTATTTAATCTTTTTGAGTCTCAGTATACTTTTCTGTAAAATATTGATAATAAGAGCATCTACTTCATAGGGTTCTTATGAGATATAAGTTGAAAGGCTTAACACAGGCCCTAATTCATAGGAGTGTTACAATTCACCTGTGGATAATTGTAGGGAAAGGAAAGTCAGAAAGCTGGAACCAAATCTTGGAGGGCCTTGAGTGCCATATTAAACATTTCAACTTTATCTGTAGCCCACAGAAATTCCATCAAAAGTTTTTGAGCCAGGACTGACATGAGTACAGTTAGCCTTTTTATTAGCAGGTTCTACATCTGTGGATTCAGCCAATTGAAGGTGATGGAAAATATTTTGGGGAAAATTCCATAAAGTTCCAAAAAATAAAACTTGAATTTGTTCCAACTATTTACATAGCATTTACAGACTATTTACAGCTTTTTATATAGCATTTATATTGTGTTAGGTATTACAGGTAATCTAGACATGATTTAGAGCATACGGGAGGATGTGGCTAAGTTATATACAAGTATTACATCATTTTATACAAGTGGCTTGAGCATCCATGGGTTTTGCTATCCATGGGGAATCCCAGAACCAACCCACCACCTCTCCCTTCCCCTCTACCCCCCAGATACCAAGGGAGGACTGTAATTTTCCAAAGATAATTCCGGCCTATATATGTAAAGAGATAGGAAGCAAGTGACTTATTAGAATGCAAACAATTGCCTAAGTGTACAAAAGGTGTGAATGTGTATTTTATATCCTGTATTTTCTTTCCTTCACAAATGTTATAAATATAAATTCAAGTGAGTCAAAGACTGACTTAACATGTTGTAAAGGGTCTGTGACTAGATATGTTTACTAAGGAATATATTTTAATTTTTCTAGAAATATTTCAACAGTGGAAATCTATGTAGTATAGAAGATTCACAGTAAGACTGGGATTCATTGAATAAGACAAATTCCTATTCAAATGTTTTTCCAAAGTAGAAATAAGAAAATAAGTCACTCTCTTGTTCAGAAATGAGGACAAAATGATATTAACAGGGCCAAATAGAAAATGTCTTTCTTGGTTTCACTGAACAAGCAGATTAACTCAGTAATGATCCCCAACCCACACAAAAAACTTTCCCCCAGGTTGCCCTTAAAAGGAGTTAAACACAAAGATGAACAAAGTGATAAACATTTTCTTTTGAACTTAAGAAAATTTGTTTCTTTTGCCACAGTTTTTCCTTCAAAGAATTAATTTTTTAACCTGAGTTAGTGAAGTTATCTGTTCATAAATATTTTGTGAGCAACTTCAGTAATAGCTTAAGGAAAATTGAGTTAGCAAAAATTAAGTAAACTGATTTAAGAAAACAATATTTGCTATATGCAAAGAAATACACAAAAGCTGTTTGCTTTTTTGGGGTGTCACAGAGTCGAAATAAGTGTTCTGAGTTCGAGAATTTATAGAATCACCAAAGCTGAGAAAGTTGTGAACAGAGGAAAGAATTACTGCCAAGACGTGTACCTGTTTGACCTAATGACGATGATTAGACTTAATATAGTACCTGAAACGAATGTTTATTTTCATTATTGTAACGTGGTTTGTTTTAAATCAAGCATTTACTGTCTTCTATTATGTGCATCCTCACAATTTAGTCTCCTATGCAGAAAAAAAATCTATGGCTTGATACATTCATCAGACTGAGACCTAACCTTGGGTGAAAAATTAATCTTATACCTCACAAAATTCTACCAGTAATTTCTTGGTTTAATTTGAATGCAAAACATGCAAATTGTTCCAAGAGGACTGCCTTTTAACAACTGTATTGATATGTGGTGCCTGATTTGAAAGACTTCACCACTGTTTGAAATCACTGACTTTTATTGCCTTGATGAATATAAAGTCCCAACAGTGGTGACTTCTTTGCAGTCTGCTTATTTAGCACATACCTACACTTAAAAAAAAAAATGTTTTCCTGTTTATTTGTCCTCTGTTATCACAGTAAGATAATAACCTCTGTTTTACCACTCCATTTCTATGTCTGTGATCTTAAAAAGCCTGATGGATCAATATGAGGCTTTTAATATACTTTTTCTGCCTTTCTCATTATAGGTTTGCAGTCAGAATACTAAAATGTCATTGAGACACAGTCTCTTTCTAATGTTTGGTTCCCAGGAAGTGCTTCCAAGGAAAATGAAGGTCCACACCTGGTGTCTTTCAAGAAATAAAGCCATGGAGCTTCAGTTCCAACAATTCTATGGGACTCTTCTTCTCAGGCATTAGAGATTGTTAAGCAGATGTTTGTAGCATCCTCCATGTGCATTCTAAAGTACTGTCTTTATTTGAATGTCTAATTCTCACTGTGAGGTGAGTATATCAATAAAAAAGTGTATTCCAGTGCACATAAGTGGTATTCTGGCAAATGGTTAACAACTGTTTCTGGGGGGCAGGGGATAGCCTTGATTTGTAGCATTTACTGATGTCTGAAAGTGAAAGTGGAAAGTGAAAAATTTGGCTTAAAGCTCAACATTCAGAAAACGAAGATCATGGCATCTGGTCCCATCACTTCATGGGAAATAGATGGGGAAACAGTAGAAACAGTGTCAGACTTTATTTTTTTGGGGGGCCCCCAAAATCACTGCAGATGGCGACTGCAGCCATGAAATTAAAAGATGCTTACTCCTTGGAAGAAAAGTTATGATCAACCTAGATAGCATATTGAAAAGCAGAGACATTACTTTGGCAACAAAGGTCCGTCTAGTCAAGGCTATGGTTTTTCCTGTGGTCATGTATGGATGTGAGAGTTGGACTGTGAAGAAAGCTGAGCACCGAAGAATTGATGCTTTTGAACTGTGGTGTTGGAGAAGACTCTTGAGAGTCCCTTCGACTGCAAGGAGATCCAACCAGTCCATTCTGAAGGAGATCAGCCCTGGGATTTCTTTGGAAGGAATGATGCTAAAGCTGAAACTCCAGTACTTTGGCCACCTCATGTGAAGAGTTGACTCATTGGAAAAGACTCTGATGCTGGGAGGGATTGGGAGCAGGAGGAGAAGGAGACGACAGAGGATGAGATGGCTGGATGGCATCACTGACTCGATGGATATGAGTCTGAGTGAACTCCAGGAGTTGGTGATGGACAGGGAGGCCTGGCGTGCTGCGATTCATGGGGTCGCAAAGAGTCAGACATGACTGAGCGACTGAACTGAACTGAAGGTATAAATAATGCCACCAAGACCAGTTTCAAGCTACCAAATTATACCATTGAATATGGAATTGGAAAAAAGATACATAGCAGTACATGATTATGTAGCATGGTACAAATACAGTAGATATGAAAAAACCTCACTAGTATGGATAATAGTAAAATGTAGCAAAATGAGTAGAAAGTGATGGTGGTTGACTTTTTATTATCTTTGTTTTTAATAATATTATCTTAGTTGTAAGTTTACATAACTTTTACTAATAACTGTGTTTAACAGTAGGTTTGCAAAATTCTTTATGGGTCTGACAAGCTGATTTCAATGAGCTGTTGCACATGCTTTTCTGATCAAAAAATTACTTTTTCCTAGATAACTGATCACTTCTACAATGCCTCTGGCCCTTAGTGGAAAAATCCCTGCAGCCATTTCCTGGAAAGTTGGTTATATTTACAGAAAGCAAAGTCAGTTATGGTAGCAGGCGAGGCTCATGATTCAGAGCAGACCATCTGGGCTCAGCGCTGGGAAGGCTTCAGGCAGCATGGCTATAACTGAGTTAGCACTGTTGTGTAGTTGCTCAGTTGTGTCCAGCTCTTTGCATCCCCATGGACTGTAGCCTGCCAGGCTCCTCTGCCCATGGAATTTCCCAGGCAAGCATACTGGAATGAGTTGCCATGCCCTCCTCCAGAAGATCTTCCAGATGCAGGGATCAAACCCGGGTCTCTGGCTTGGCAGGCAGATTCTTTACCACTGAGCCACCAGGGAAGCCTCAGCTAGCACTAGTATTCTTTAAAAAAAAAAAAAAAAAAGGACATTGTGTAATAGGGTTCAACAATTCTGCCTTGCAATTAAACTTGATGACATGAAATAGATTCAATATGCCTATACCAATTACTTAACCTATTCTTTTAATGAAGATAGGGGAGGGAATTGGACTTTAGATAAGAAGTAAGTTTTTCACATTATTCTTGCTTTGAGTATATTGGTACCATTTGTTGAGGTAAACTATCTTTGGTAATGTGCTCATTCATTCATTCATTCTTCACATACTTATTGGCTCCCTATGGCAGGCAAAGTGAGGCGTGAGGCATAGTTTGTTTAAAGAAAAACAAACCAGTCTCCTTTGCCCTGGGAATCACAGTCTAGTGAAGAGATAGTTATATATATAAATCAAAATTTAGCAAATTAACATTTTATTACAGAAATTAATTAAGTGAGCCATAGGGATCAACAACTGATTGGGACTCTTCATAAACTTGCTGCTTGGATGAAGGACTGGGCCCCCCCTGCTTGAACAATGTGACCTTGGAAGACTGACTGTGGAGAATCCAAGTAAGTCTCAATGTTCTTGGGATGGAACACAGTGCACATCCAACCTGGAACTCACCAAAACAAGAATCTACTGGGAGCTGGAAACTGTGTTCCTTGTGGGGGTTAGAAAGATGAATAGGAACAATTCCTGGCTTTCAAAGTTTATGACAAAGAAATAAGACATGGATATAGACCATTATGGTACAAGGCAGAGATTACTTAGGCTGAGCCAGGTGTCCTGGAGGTGCTGTGGGCACACAGGTTGGATGTGGAAAGAGCAGCCCTAAAGCAGGAAATGACCCTGGAACAGGAGACTGGAACTCGCAGCTGGGCAAGTCTTGGAGCTCCAAATCTATGAGAAGAAACTAAATGAGATTGTAAAATCTCACTAAAGATTTTTAACCATAGGAATACCTTCAAGAAAATGGTTATGCAGGATTAACTTTCTCTGGAATCTGGGAAATAAACTGGGTGACCTCTATTAGGTCCCAATCCAGTCCTCTGGTTTCAGGAAGAGGTGAAAGGAGAGGGTCAAGTAACACCTGTATTTGTTTTTTTGTTCTCAGGCAAAGATGTACAGCATGAGAAAGCATCCTCTCAGTAAAAGAAAAAGATTTTTCTTCTACTGGCCAATGAGATGTTGTGGTGGAAGCTGAGAGGAAGCAAAGTCATCTGCTTCTGACAATTATGGACCGCAGTGGCCACCACACTGATCTCATTTACCATTTCATTTTTCCCAGGTATGTAACTTTCCCATTTCCAGGAACCCTAAGGGTGAATGGTCTACTTATTGGTTAAGTAGAGTGGATTTTAAAATCTTTTGATATTTCTCCATCTATTAGTGTCCTCTTTGATTTCTTTCACCAGTGTTTTATAGTTTTCTATATATAGGTCTTTAGTTTCTTTAGGTAGATATATTCCTAAGTATTTTATTCTTTCCGTTGCAATGGTGAATGGAATTGTTTCCTTAATTTCTCTTTCTGTTTTCTCATTACTAGTGTATAGGAATGCAAGGGATTTCTGTGTGTTGATTTTATATCCTGCAACTTTACTATAATCATTGATTAGTTCTAGTAATTTTCTAGTGGAGTCTTTAGGGTTTTCTATGTAGAGGATCATGCCATCTGCAAATAGTGAGAGTTTTACTTCTTCTTTTCCAATTTGGATTCCTTTTATTTCTTTTTCTGCTCTGATTGCTGTGGCCAAAACTTCCAAAACTATGTTGAATAGTAATGGTGAAGGTGGGCACCCTTGTCTTGTTCCTGACTTTAGAGGAAATGCTTTCAATTTTTCACCATTGAGGATAATGTTTGCTGTGGGTTTGTCATATATAGCTTTTATTGGAAGAATCAATATAGTGAAAATGAGTATACTACCCTAAGCAATTTTTGGATTCAATGCAATCCCTATCAGGCTACCAACAGTATTCTTCACAGAGCTAGAACAAATAATTTCACAATTTGTATGGAAATACAAAAAACCTCGAATAGCCAAAGTGATCTTGAAAAAGAAGAATGGAACTGGAGGAATCAACCTACCTGACTTCAGGCTCTACTACAAAGCCACAGTTATCAAGACAGTATGGTACTGGCACAAAGACAGAAATATAGATCAATGGAATAAAATAGAAAGCCCAGAGATAAATCCACGCACATATGGACACCTTATCTTTGACAAAGGAGGCAAGAATATACAATGGATTAAAGACGATCTCTTTAACAAGTGGTACTGGGAAATCTGGTCAACTGCTTGTAAAAGAATGAAACTTAGAATACTTTCTAACACCATACACAAAAATAAACTCAAAATGGATTAAAGATCTAAACATAAGACCAGAAACTATAAAACTCCTAGAGGAGAACATAGGCAAAACACTCTCTGACATACATCACAGCAGGATCCTCTATGACCTACCTCCCAGAATATTGGAAATAAAAGCAAAAATAAACAAATGGGACCTAATTAACCTTAAAAGCTTCTGCACAACAAAGGAAACTATTAGCAAGGTGAAAAGACAGCCTTCAGAATGGGAGAAAATAATAGCAAATGAAGCAACTGACAAACAGCTAATCTCAAAAATATACAAGCAACTCCTACAGCTCAACTCCAGAAAAATAAATGACCCAATCAAAAAATGGGCCAAAGAACTAAATAGACATTTCTCCAAAGAAGACATACAGATGGCTAACAAACACATGAAAAGATGCTCAACATCACTCATTATCAGAGAAATGCAAATCAAAACCACTATGAGGTACCATTTCACACCAGTCAGAATGGCTGTGATCCAAAAGTCTACAAATAATAAATGCTGGAGAGGGTGTGGAGAAAAGGGAACCCTCTTACACTGTTGGTGGGAATGCAAACTAGTACAGCCACTATGGAGAACAGTGTGGACATTCCTTAAAAAACTGGAAATAGAACTGCCTTATGATCCAGCAATCCCACTGCTGGGCATACACACTGAGGAAACCAGAATTGAAAAAGACACATGTACCCCAATGTTCATCGCAGCATTGTTTATAATAGCCAGGACATGGAAGCAACCTAGATGTCCATCAGCAGATGAATGGATAAGAAAACAGTGGTACATATACACAATGGAGTATTACTCAGCCATTAAAAAGAAAACATTTGAATCAGTTCCAATGAGGTGGATGAAACTGGAGCCTATATACAGAGTGAAGTAAGCCAGAAGGAAAAACACCAATACAGTATAATAACGCATATATATGGAATTTAGAAAGATGGTAACAATAACCCTGTGTACGAGACAGCAAAAGAGACACTGATATATAGAACAGTCTTATGGACTCTATGGGAGAGAGAGAGGGTGGGAAGATTTGGGAGAATGGCATTGAAACATGTAAAATATCATGTATGAAACGAGATGCCAGTCCAGGTTTGATGCACGATACTGGATGCTTGGGGCTAGTGCACTGGGACGACCCAGAGGGATGGTATGGGGAGGGAGGAGGGAGGAGGGTTCAGGATGGGGAACACATGTATACCTGTGGCGGATTCATTTTGATATTTGGCAAAACTAATACAATTATGTAAAGTTTAAAAATAAAATAAAATTAGAAAAAAGAAAAAAAAAACGTTTGATAATGGCAAATGATAAGTAATTAATCCAAATAATACAACTAGAAGACAACCTAACCTCTGTCAGTTTTTAAGTTTTATAAAGGAAAAGCATGTTATCATCAGAATGTCTGAGGTCAAGTCAATAGCACTTACATCTCAATAGAAGAAGGGCATCTATTTTACCCATGTTTCCAGGCCACATCTGGAGTGCTGTGCTCTGTTCTGGCATCCTCTCCAAGAGGAATGGCAACTGAAGTGAAGAAAATTAAAGGAGAACAACCAGCATGATAAGCAGTCAGGCAAATGCAGCATAAATGTTCATAATCCACTGAAGCTGTTTAGCCTGGAGAATGCTTGTTGGGGGAAGAACAGCAGCATGAACCCCATCTTTGACTATAATATGATCATCATATAAAAGATGGAGCCAATGCTGTGTGTGTTCTTGTTGGGCAGAAAGAGACTTGACAGGCAAAAGTTACAGTGGGAGACTTAGCTCCAAAGAAGAAAATTACCAAAAAGAAATCGTCCTAAAATGAAGTGATCTGCCTTGTGAAGATCACTTTCCCAATTCTGGTGACTTTCCCAATTCTGGTGGTGTTTAAGCAGAAGCTAATAACCATGAGTGAGGAGTTTTTAGATCAGTGGATCTCAAACTATGATAAAGTAGGAATTGCCTAGACACTTTGTTCAAGCACATTACTAGTTCTAGCTCCTAGAGATTATGATTCAGTGTGTTTGGAGTGGGGCCCATAGATTTGCCTTTGACAATGTTCCCAGGGGATGCTGCTGCTGCTAAGTGAGTGATAATTGCTCCAGTCATGTCCAACTCTTCGAGACCCCATGGACTGTAGCCTACCAGGCTTCTTTGTCCATGGAATTCTCCAGGGAGAATACTGGAGTGGGTTGCCATGCCCTGCTCCAGGGGATCCTCCTGACCCAAGGATCAAACCCACATCTCTCACATCTCCTATATTGGCAGATGGGTTCTTTACCACTAGTGCCACCATGTGCAGATATCAGAAAGATACTCATTAAAAGCAAACTATAGGATGGTTCGCATTTGTGATGGAAGTTTTAGGAAAAAAACTTAATACTATGGCGCACATGTGTATTCAACTTCAGGAAGATGCAAAGACTGTTAATAATGGCTTTCTCAGGGGATAAGGAGTATGTGTGTGTGTGTGTGTTTGGGGGGGTGCATATGTAAAATAATAGTGAAGCAAACTAGGCAGCAACAGGGATAATTAATTCGGTCTGTCACTTTGCCATCCTGACTGGCCTGGTTTAGAAATATTCCAACACCTGCAAAAAAGAATTGAGCAGGGAGTGAGGGAGGATCGTATTAATAGAATGATCTAGATAGATGATTTAAATAATACAAATTTTCCAAATAGGTATTTAATATGCCACTCACTTTGAGGTCTGTGAACAAGTTTTACATATGTATAGTTGAGCCCATTTAGTATGGTTGCTGCTGCTGCTGCTGCTAAGTTGCTTCAGTCGTGTCTGACTCTGTGCGACCCCATGAATTGCAGCATGCCAGGCCTCCCTGTCCATCACCAACTCCCGGAGTTCACCCAGACTCATGTCCATCGAGTCACTGATGCCATCCAGCCATCTCATCCTCTGTCGTCCCCTTCTCCTCCTGCCCCCAATCCCTCCCAGCATCAGAGCCTTTTCCAAAGAGTCAACTCTTCGCATGAGGTGGCCAAAGTACTGGAGTTTCAGCTTTAGCATCATTCCTTCCAAAGAAAACCCAGGGCTGATCTCCTTCAGAATGGACTGGTTGGGTCTCCTTGGTCCAAGGGACTCTCAAGAGTCAGTATGGTTGCTGCTGCTGCTGCTGCTAAGTGTGTTCTCCAGGCAAGAGTACTGGAGTGGGTTGCCATTGCCTTCTTCACAGGTGCGTATCAGTTGTTGGAAATGTGTTAGCTAATTGCAGAATAATTGAGTCGTACACTGAGGGGCGCTAACGCACCAAGGGATTAATAACTCACCTGAACCAACGAGCCCTCTGCTGGACATTCTTAGAAAGTAACACCTATTTTAAAGCAACTGTGGAGAAGGCAATGGCACCCCACTCCAGTACTCTTGCCTGGAAAATCCCATGGATGGAAGAGTCTGGTAGGCTGCAGTCCATGGGGTCACGAAGAGTCGGACACTTACTGAGCGACTTCACTTTCACTTTTCACTTTCATGCATTGGAGAAGGAAATGGCAACCCACTCCAGTGTTCTTGCCTGGAGAATCCCAGGGACGCGGGAGCCTGGTGGGTTGCCGTCTCAGGAGTCGCATAGAGTCAGACACGACTGAAGCGACTTAGCAGCAGCGGCAGCAGTGTCTTCTCTATGGGCCAGATCATTCATTCATTCCAACAGTACTGATCACCTACCATGTGCCAGGTGCATATGTATCATCATACATGATATTTGAATGTCTGTTCTATTTACTTTTCTATATGTTTAAATATTTCCCTTTAAAAACTATCTATGTTAAGAGGAAAAAGGGTCAGAAAAATAATATGATAAAATTTCATATCTTAAATTCTGATGGTAGTTCTTTGGACTAATTAAATGAAGTAAAGGCATGTATTAGATAAGATATCAAACCATTTTAGAACTGGGTATGGCTTAATAAATTATTTAGTTTAACTCTGTTTTACAGCCAAGAAAATTGAGGTTCATAGACATTAACAGCTAGTATAGAGGCAGGCAGAAAATTAGAGAAAAAAAAAAAAAAAGCCCGTACTAAAATTTCAGTCACCTTGTTAGTGGATTTGTCACATTCAACCTAAGAATAACATAATAATCAAGTTGTGTGAGTGTGTCTGTTTGTATTTTTTGTGTTTAAGCAATGACCACTGGTTTGACAGAAGAAGCACCCAATCTGTTTATGTTGAGGTGTATATTTAAGGTTAATCCACACCAAAGTAAACAGCTGACATCAGAAGCATGGATGAGGTCATCAGGTGGTGAATTGAGAAGAAAAAAAGAGGAAAGTTGATCTTAGCCCTTTGCACGATGTAAGATTTGGGAGCTCCAGCTGAGAAAATGCTTGTACTACTCCAGGGCTGGAAATTTGCAGAGTTCAGGGCACCCAGAGGACACAGGCTCTGCTGGGGAATTTGATATGTAAAGGATGAAAGCACTTGATCCTGAGAAGCCTGTAGATTAGCAGGAAACATATACTACATCAATCCAAAGACTGAAAAGTCCTGGTTTACTAAGGCCTTTTATAAAGAAGAACACACACTAAAGTTTGGGGAATAGTTGAAGGCATTTGTCTTTTTCAGCCCTTCTGCCAACTCACAGGCCACCATTTTCAGCAGGATTGCCAAAGGAGTGAGGAGGCTCTCCCAAGAGTAGGTAGTAGGTATTCAAGTGATGAGAAGGGGAGAAACTTATGCATAGTTTCTAAATTTTTGCATCCTTTACTTGGTGAAGTAGATCATATGGTTCCATTTTTACTGAAGGTGTTAGAAGCTTCTATGTCTTTGCCTTGACCCACAACTGCTTGACTACTCCAGTTTGAACACCCTCATTATTTTCCAAGTTTTGAGAACCAGATAGCCTGGGTATTGGACCATGTGTGGGATGAAGTGTGTTGCAATGGACACTGTCCTTTTCACTCACTTAATATCATCAAGTAGACTATGGAGGCATTTATGTTGAAGAATTGAGCAGAAAATAAATTATTTCTATTTTTATTTCCATTACTCTAGGAGACAGACTGAAAAACATATTGCTGCAATTTATGTCAAAGACTATCTGTCTGTCTTTCCTTGAAGAGTTTCAGAGTATCTCACCCTAAAATCCATTTTGAGTTTATTTTTGTGTGTGGTGTTAAAAAATGTTCTAATTTCATTTTTCACATGTAGCTGTCCAGTTTCCCCACACCACTTATTAGAGAGACTGTCTTTTCTCCATTGTAGAGTCTTGCCACCTTTGTTATAGATTAATGAACCACAGGTACATGAGTTTATTTCTGGCCTTTTTATCATGTTACATTGATTTACTGGAAAAGACCTTGATGTTAGGGAAGATTAAGGCAATAGGAGAATGGGGTGACAGAGAATAAGATGGTTGGATAACATCACCAACTCAATGGACATGAGTTTGAACAGACTCCAGGAGATAGTGAAGGACAGGGAAGCTAGGCTTGCTGCAGTCCATGGGGTCTCAAAGAGTTGGACACTATTTAGCTAGTGAATAACAACAAATTGAACTGAGTTTGGTGCCAATACCATACTGTTTTGGTGATTGTCGTTTTGTAGTATAGTCTGAAGCCAGGGAACCTGACTGCTCTAGTTCTGTCTTTTGTGTCTCCATACAAGTTTTAAGATTTTTTGTTCTAGTTTTGTGAAAAATGCCATTGGTAAAGGCTCTCCAGGTGACTCAGTGGTAAAGAATCTGACTGCCAATGCAGGAGACATGGGATTGATACCTGGGTTGGGAAAATTCCCTGGAGAAGGAAATGGCAACCCACTCCAGCATTCTTGCCTGGGAAATCCCACTGACAGAGGAGGCTGGTGGGCTACAGTCCATGGGATTGTAGAGTCAAACTCAATTTAGTGACTAAGCATGCATGCACACCACTTGCAAATTGATAGGGATTGCATTTAATCTGTAGATTGCCTTGGGAGGTACTGTCATTTTGACAATATTGATTCTTCCAACCTGAGGACATGGTAAAGCTTTCCATCTGGTTGGGTCATCTTCAATTTCTTTCATCAATATCTTATAGTTTTTGGAGTACAAGTCCTTTGCCTCCTTAGATAGGTTTATTCCTAAGTGTTTTATTCTTTTTGATATGATGGTAAATGGAATTCTTTCTTTAATTTCTCTTTCTGATCTTTCATTTTAGGGTATAGAAATGCAACAGATTTCTGTGTATTTATTTTGTATCCTGCAACTTTATCAGATTTATTGATGAGTTGTAGTAGTTTTATGGTAGCATCCTTAGTATTTTCTACATGTAGTATCATGTCATCTGCAAACAGTGACAGTTTTATTTCTTTTCCAATTTTGTTGTGTTTTAAGGCACTAAGTTGTGTCAGTCTCTTTTGCAACCCCATGGACTATAGCTCACTAGGCTCCTCTGTTCATGGCATTTCCCCGGCAAGAATGCTGGAGTGGATTATCATTTCCTTCTCTAGGGAATCTTCTGATCCAGGGATTGAACTCATGTCTCCTGCTTGGCAGGTGGAGACATAGAAAGAATTTGGAAGTGTTATTTCCTCTTCCATTTCTTGAAATAGTTTCAGAATATAGGTGTTAACTATTCTCTGAACTTTTGATAGCCTTAGCCTGTGAGGTTATTTGGTCCTAGACTTTGGTTTGTTGAGAGTTTTTAAATCTTTGGAAAAGACCCTGATGCTGGGAAAGATGGAATACAGGAGGAGAAGGGGATGACAGAGTATTAGATGGTTGGATGGCGTCACTGACTCGATGGACATGAGCCTGAGTAAACTCTGTGAAATGGTGAAAGACTAGGAAGCCTGGCATGCTGCAGTCCATGGGTTGCAAAGAGTCAGACATGACAGAGTGAACAACAACACAAATCATAGTTCAATTTCAGGACTTGTGTTTGGTCTATTCATATTTTCTATTTCTTCCAGTCTTGAGAGATTTTATCTGTCTAAGAATTTGTCCATTTCTTCCAGGTTGTCCATTTTATTAGCATATAGTTGCTTGTAGTAGTCTCTTATGATTCTTTGTATTTCTGCAGTGTCCACTGTAACATCTCTTGTTTCATTTTAATTATATAGATTTGAGAATTCTCCCTCTTTTTCTTGGTGCATGTGCATGCTAAGTTGCTTCAGTTGTATCTGACTCTTTTCGGCCCTATTGACTGTAGCCAGCCAGGCTCCTCTGACCGTGGGATTCTTTAGGCAAGAATAATGGGGTGGGCTATCATGTCCTCCTTCCCAATCCAGGGATTAAACCTGTGTCTCTCACATCTCTTGAATTGGCAGGAAGGTTCTTTACCACTAGCACCACCTGGGAACCCCTTTTCTTGGTGAGTTATGGCTAAAGGATTATCAATTTTATTTACCTTTTCAAAGAATCAGCTTTCAGTTTTATTGATTTTTTCTATTGTTTTCTTCATCTCTGTTTCACTTATTTTTGCTCTGATATTTATGATTTCTTTTCTTTTATTAACTTTGGGTTTTGTTTGTTCTTTTTTCTCAAGTTGCCTTAGGTGTAAAGTTAGACTGTTTATTTGAGATTTTTCTTGTTTTCTATATTGCTATAAGCTTGTATAAAATTATATTGCTATAAGCTTTCCTCTTAGAACTGATTTTGTTGCATCCCATAAGTTTTGGATCATCATGCTTTCATTTTCATTCATTTCTAGGTATTTTTTATTTTCTCCTTCATTTCTTCAGTGTTCCATTGGTTGGTGAGTAGCATACTGTATAGCTTCCCCGTGTTTGTATTTTTACAGTTTTTTCCTTATTGTTGATTTCTAATCTTGTAGTGTTGTGGTCAGAAAAGATGCTTGCCACGATTTTAGTTTTCTTAAATTTACTGAAGTTTGCTTTGATAAGTTCTAGAGAAGTTCCATATGAGCTCAAGAAGAAAGTATATTTTGCTGCTTTTGGATGGAATGGTCTATTAATATCAGTTAAGTCCATCTGGTCTAATGTGTCATTTAAGGCCTGTGTTTCCTAACTGATTTTCTGTTGCGGTCTTTTACAGACTGGGACATGGGGACTGGAGTTGATGAAAAGAAAGAGAGAAAAAGAGAGAGTGGAAAACCAATAAAGCCCATGCACAGGACTTGTACCGCTCACGAAGGCACAGGGCGTCTTCTCAAGGAAGTCTTGAAAGCCCAGGCAAGAATGTGAGCTCGGTAGGCTTCCATGCTCCAAAGAGAATGAAAACAGACCCAGGTCTCTAGTGGAGCAAGAGTATTTTATTAGCACAAATGCATGTTTATATATCTTCAGTAAAATGATTACTCAGTCATTACAAAGAATGAAACTCCAAAAGTTGCAACAAAATGGATAGTCTAATACATACAAGGTCACTGATGCTGAAAAGAGTCACTGAAGGGAGTTACTGAAAGGAATCCAAGCAGGTGCCCTTTCCCATGATTTCAGTCCTGAGAACTGCGTGCAGCTCCTCTCGTTCCCAAAATAGGAATTGACAAGGAATAGAGAATCCTTGAGAAATGGCACACAAAGGAAGAAAAACAACATATTGGATTCCTTAAAGTTGAACATCCCCTGACAATTCCCCCTTTTTTATTTTTTCATAACTGGGGGTGACTGTAGATACTTTAGTGAAAAAGGTCCTGACCAAATGAGTTTGCTTAGTTTGAACAATTTTAGTTGAAAGGCATCAGTATACTATGCATATAACCATTAGGACAATTATTAGCATTACAATTCCAGATCCAGTACTATGTATAATGTTTTGCAACCATCTTTGAGAGTCTAGTCTGGATAATTGATCAGCTAGCTATTTAGATAAGGTTTCTAGATTATTGGAAGAAGGTAGACTCTTAGAGAAGGCTTCAAAGACTTTTTTTTTTTTTTTTAAATAATTGTACATTTAAGGAAGCATTATCATGTAAGTCTTGCAAATGAAATTTGATTTGTTCCCAATTGTGGGCACTATAGTTGAACTGAACAGGGGTAATACAAAATTGAGTAGAATTCCAATCACATTTTAGTATAGCTTGTTTTTGTAAATCTATTAATTGATCTCTGACACATTGGAAGGCTATTTTTATTTCCTGTATTTCATCTTGAACTTCCTCATTTATCTGAGCCTGAGTGGTCCATATAGTATGAGCAACTTTAGTCCAATTTTGGATAAAATTGTGTGTTTGAATTGAGATTTGTAAAACAATGCTGGCAACAGCAGCAGTAGTGCAAGTGGCTATCAATCCCAATGTGCCAAGATTTAGCCATCCAATGAATCATTTAGATCATTGGAGTAATTTAGTAAGTAACCAGGAAGCAAGTCCGGCCATGGGACCTTCTTTTCAGGGATCTATTGGCAACCATAGGTTACGTCGAGATTGAAGAATCAGAAGGGATTCATTTTTTGTAGACATGGAGGAGTTAAGACAAGTATATAGTTTGCAATATGTACAAGTTATAGAACTTAAAGTCTTATTAAATTGTAAGTTTTCTATAGCTACAACATAAGGAAGGGGAACACAAGCTTGTATAAGATATGACTGATTATCATGAAAGGAATAATGACTAGAACTATGACTAGTCTCTGTGAAATATCCAGTCCAAGTTACAAGTTCTTCAGTGCTCATGGCAAGTTTCCAAATGTCCCATTGTTCAGGTCCAATCCGTTTATTGAGGATGATTCGAGGGTGAGGGGGTGCCATTCCACTGTCAAGCCAGCTAAGAAGTCCTTTGTCATGGTAATGTTCCATCATAGTATTGGTAATCTTCCATGATACTTGAGTAGCATAATTACATATAGTGCTGTTAATATTATCTGAACAGTCAGAGAACCACATACTATGGGGTCTCCAATCAACAATGGTATAATTGGCCACAAACATTAATTTTCTTGATTTGGCTTGACACCTGTCCCAATGAACAGGAGTATATTTAAAGTTCTTATAAGTAAACCCTTTGTGTAATGATTTTTGTCCTTTCCCTAGAGTTTCAGTAGTGTTGACGTGGTTCTCATAAAAAGAAAGATCAGTAAATAATCCAAGCAATGTCCAAAAGTCCTTTTTTGGAGGCAGGACGAAAGCCCAAATTCGTCGGCTAATGTTTATGCATAATTCTGCTGCGCCCACGCATAAAGGAAGGATTTCATAACCTAAAGAAATATTAATTAGTCTGCCTTCTTCCTCAGGGTGTGAGGGCCCCTCCAGACTCCAGGGAGGAGGCATATGTATTGAGTCATTGGCAGATACGATTGGTCCTCTTTTTGTCCATTCTACAACCTGTAGTAAAGGGGGGGTTGGGTATATAGGCCCAGTAAGTATGACTCATCACCTCTGCTTGAGCAGGGGAAGCAAAAGCAAGCAAAGCAAGCATAGCAACAGAAATATTTTCTGGATTCCGAGGCATTCCCTGTTGAGAAACCAGATTTTCAGCTTTATTAGTAAGGGTTTTTATCTGTCCCCAAGTAGGGAGATCATGAGGTAGATAACATTGAGAGCGGCATTTTTTGGAAATCTCTAAAGCCGCCATGGCTTGTACTGGAACCTCCTCTTCCTGGGGATTTCATTTTTTCCTCTCTGTCTTGAATGTTGGTGGTTCTCTGGGGGCGGATCTTTTGAAGAAGGAGCCAATTGACTTCATTAGATCTATCTGGAAAAATGTAAGCATACCTTTTTTCCTGTAATATGAATTTTCCAGATTTCCATTGTTTAGTCAGCCCATCTTGATACCAAATGGGCAGAGGAAGAGAAGTGTCTTTCAATTTCTCAAAAACAATTTTTTTTTTTGTTTTTGTTTTTGTCAAAATATCTCCTTGCAGTAAGTTTAAAAAATTTAAAACAAATAAAGCTGTATTAACAATAGTTATAGGTTTAGAGAATAGCTTGCATTGGAATCTAGTAAAGTCTGTTTTAGATAAGGAAGATAGTAGTGTTCCTGTGTATTTCCCCCTTCTTAATTTTTTTATTTGTAGTTTCAGCATGTGATGTGTTTGTTTGATTATACCTTGTGTTTGTGGATTATAAGGAATATCTGTAACATGTTTAATAGAAAATGATTGTAAAAATTGTTTGAAGTGTTTAGAAATATAGGCAGGGCCATTGTCTGTTTTTATGGAACTAGGAGTTTTCATTATAGCAAAACAAGTTAATAGGTGAGTTATAACGTGTTGTGTAATTTCACCTCAAAGAGGTGTGGCCCAGGTGAAAGAAGAGTTTGTGCTAATATAGACATGTAAGAAAGAAGATAGAGAGAGTTCAGGGCAATGAGTTATATCCATTTGCCATCATTTATTGGGTTGTAATCTTCGAAAATTGATACCTTGTGTAATGGGTTGAAGATGTAAGGGTTTATAAGTAGAGCAATTATTAATGATTTCTTTAGTGGCGGTATGGAATTTTCTATATTTGGTGTAAGGAGCCAGCATTATTGTGTAATAAAGCATGTTGTTTTTTGGGAGTAGCAAAAGAAACAAGTTTATTAGCTTGTTCATTACCACGAGTCATAGGGCTTGGAAGGCAGGAATGTGTTCCAATATGAGTAATATAAATGGGGGAAATGCGTTTTCTAATAATAGATTGTAGTTCGAAAAAAAGTTGTTGAATAACAGGGTGATTGGAGTTTATAGTGAAGGTTTTTATATTTTTTAATATAAAAACTGAATATAAGGAATCAGAGACTATGTAAGTAAGTAAATAACTTGAATGAGAACATATAATTTGTTTTGTTGAGCAGAATGAAATTTAGTATAAAAGATTTTATATTCTTTGAGAAACCAGAATGAGGCTTTGGCATTTTTGGTCCCATCTGTACAGAAAACATCAGCTTGAGGTATAGGCTGTGAGCTGACGGCATGGGAGATCATAAATTTAGTATTTTTGAAGAAATTTCAGAGCTTGTTAGGAGGATAATGAAATGAAAATTTCCCAAAATATTTCAGAAAGGCTATTTGGAAATCAGTAGAAGTTTGTAATGTGTTCTCCAATTGAGACTTATTAACAGGTATTACAATTTTATGAGGATCAGAGCCAATTAACGTCTTGGTTTTATATCTTTCATTGATAAAGATTAGAGTGATTAAATCAAGAGAGGGTGTAAATGAGTTTGTCCCTCTAAAATGGGTATAGATCCATTCTATTGGGGGTTCTAGTTGGGCAAGAAGTCCTGTGGGGGAATGAAGAGAAGGGAATATAAATAATTTTAGAGGTAAATCAAGTCTAATACGTGTAAGAAATTGCTTTTGCAATTTATTTTATATTAAATAGAGCTCTCATGCCTCTTATGAAAATGAACTAGGGCTATTTAAATTGGAATCTCTTTTCAAAGTATTAAATAAATTAGTCAGTTGATGATTAGCAATGTCTAAAGAAGGTCTGATCTAATTTACATCTCTTAAAAGTTTTTGAAAATCATTCAATGTTGATAATTTGTCAGTATGAATCTGTGTCAGTTGGGGAGTAATACATTGTCTATTAATAACAAATCCTAAGTAATGATAAGGTGTAGAGGTTTGAATTATTTCAGGGGCAATAATTAATCCAGAGTTTTTCAAGCATTTTTGGGCTATATTAAACATGTGCTGAGTTTCCAAAACAGATGGAGCTGAAAACAATATATCATCCATATAATGAATACCAAGAAAGTTAGGAAATTGTTTTCTTATAGGTTCCAGGGCTTTGGCTACATAATATTGACACATGGTGGGAGAATTCATCATTTTTTTGAGGAAATATAGTCCATTGGTATCGCTTATGAGGCCCAGTGTGATTAGGATAAGGAAGAGAGAAAGCAAATCTCTTTTGGTCTACAGGATGTAAAGGTATATTTAAAAAGCAATCCTTTAAATCAATAATAATAATATGCCAATTTTGAGGAATAATGGTAGGTGATGGGATTTTTTATTGCAATGTACCCATAGGTTTCACAGATGCATTAACTTTTCTAAGATCTGTTAAGAGATGTCATTTGCCAGATTTTTTTTAATAACAAAAATGGAGAGTTCCAAGGGGAATAAGATTTTTCAATATGTTTTAATTTTAATTGTATATCTGTAAGTTCTTTAGTAGCCTGTAATTTCTCTTTTGTAAGGGGCCATTGTCTGTCCAAATAGGCTCGTCGTATTTCTAAGTTATTTTAATAATTGTATTGTTTGTTAAATGAGCGGTGGGCCCTAAGAAAAATGTGGAATGTATATCTGAGTTTGCCATTGTATAAGTAAATCTCATTCTATAGATTAAGGGGTGTATCTATTATGTAAGGTTGTAATGTAGCAGGCTGGCCTTCTGTTTTCTCACAAAGATAAATTTGAATATTTTGATAAACTTTTTGTATTTTAGTTTGAGAAACTCATGTAATTTGGCAAGAAATATTTTGTATAGGCCAAGATTTGGGCCATTAGTGTTTGGAAATAATAGTGATATCAGATATAGTATCAAGGAGACCAGAAAAAATTTTACCATTAATTTTGATATTTATGTTTGGTCAGGCATATTCAGATACCAATGTTGTCCATAAGGATTGTTTTTGACCTGTATTTTTTGCACCATCTGTCTGTATATCATTAGAGGAATTAACAGAAATGTAAGGTAAGGTTGTATATTGTCACCCTGCTTATTTAACTTACATGCAGAGTACATCATGAGAAACGCTGGACTGGAAGAAGCACAAGCTGGAATCAAGATTGCCGTGAGAAATATCAATAACCTCAGATATGCAGATGACACCATCCTTATGGCAGAAAATGAAGAGGAACTAAAGAGCCTCTTGATGAAAATGAAAGAGAAGAGTGAAAAAGTTGGCTTAAAGCTCAACATTCAGAAAACTAGGATTATGGCATCCGGTCCCATCACTTTATGGGAAATAGATGGGGAAATAGTGGAAACAGGGTCAGAATTTATTTTTTTGGGGGGGGGGGTGCTCAAAAATCATTGCAGATGGTGATTGCAGTCATGAATTTAAAAGACGCTTACTCCTTGGAAGGAAAGTTATGACCAACCTAGATAGCATATTCAAAAGCAGAGACATTACTTTACCAACAAAGGTCCATCTAGTCAAGGCTATGATTTTTCCAGTGGTCATGTATGGATGTGAGAGTTGGACTGTAAAGAAAGCTGAGTGCCGAAGAATTGATGCTTTTGAGCTGTGGTGTTGGAGAAGACTCTTGAGAGTCCCTTCGACTGCAAGGAGATCCAACCAGTCCATTCTAAAGGAGATCAGTCCTGGGTGTTCTTTGGAAGGAATGATGCTAAAGCTGAAACTCCAGTACTTTGGCCACCTCATGCGAAGAGTTGACTCTTTGGAAAAGACTCTGATGCTGGGAGGGATTGGAGGCAGGAGGAGAAGGGGATGACAGAGGATAAGATGGCTGGATGGCATTACCGACTCGATGGATGTGAGTTTGAGTGAACTCTGGGAGTTGGTGATGGACAGGGAGGCCTGGTGTGCTGCAATTCATGGGGTCGCAAAGAGTCGGACATGACTGAGCGACTGAACTGAACTGAACTTAAGGTAAAACAAGTAATTGGGCAATTTTGTCCCCTTTTTAAAATTGCCATAGTATCTGAGATGACATCATAATTTGAATTTCTCCCTTATAATCTGAATCAATTATTCCAGGGTGAACAGTAATTCCCCTAGAAGTCAAGCTAGATCAGCCAAGTAAAAGGCCAAAGGTTTGTGGAGGTAGGGGTCCAAAAAGTCCAGTAAGGTATTCTAGAAGGGATTGCTTTAGGGAAAAGGAGAAAATCATTTAGGGCTGATATATTGATGGCAGCACTGCTGGATGTTGAGGGTTTGAGGGAAAAGATGGAGTTTGCCCTTGGTTTTTGTTGAAGGGGACCCGGGGAGTCCCCAGCTTGGAGTTTCCTGAAACAGGCTCTCTCTCAACATAATATTTAGGGTGACATTTTCTAGCCTAATATATCCCTTTATGGCAACGAGGGAAGATTTTTTGAAAGTTTTTATTATTTTTATTTTTTATTTTTTGCATGTTTCTTAGGGCAATCTTTTTTTATATGGGTCTTATCCCCACATGCAAAACATCCTTCATCTCACTCTTTAAAAGCAACAGCCATTGTTTCAGCTAACACTTGCATTTTCTGTGTCTTAGCCCCTAGATTGTGGCAAGCCTTCAAATAATCAATAACAGTCTCGATCTCATGTATTGGAGTGATAGCCCTTTAACATTTTTGATTTGAATTTTCATATGCAAGCAGTTTTTCTAGGTGTAATCTGGCTTCATCTCCAATTACACTAAGGGAAATAAAAGTTTCTAGTCTAGCTAGAAAATAAGTATAGGCTTCATTAGGTCCTTGTAATATCTTAGTGTAACTACCTTTAGGTTCTCCTTGAGGAGTAATTTGATCCCAGGCTTCAAGGGCAATTTATTTTAATTGTTCATGTAATAAAAGAAGGCATTATATTCGAGCTTCTATTGCCTCAAATTGTTTTGTACCAGTTAACATTTTAAAAGTGATTTGGTTCTGGTGAGTGTCAGCTCTAGCATTAAAATTGGCATAATCCCGAGCCACATAGACCATTGAAGATATTTTCCTGGTTTAAGGAGAGTTGACTCTGGGACCAAAGATAGGTTTCAGTCATTCAAAGCTTGGTGTGCAAATTTTTATTTAAAGTGACAGAACAGAGAAAGCTTCTGTCATAAATATCAAAGGGGAGTAGAAAGAGTATTTGTCTCATTGGTTTAAGTGGGACCTTATATTTTTCTCCTAGTTGCTGAGACTAGATAAAAAAGAATACCTGAATGTTGTAATAGTTATATTAGGCCCTTTTCCAAGACATACATCTTGAGATAACTTTGGCACAAAATTAGCCAGGGAGAACAGGTTCCAGATAATGTCTCTGGGCAAGATATACTGTTGCTGTGTAATCAGGGGTACAAGTCTTGAGATACAAGTTCCCAGGCAAGATTGTTACAATTATAGTCATTAACATAGAGCCTAAGAAAAGCATTTCCATGAGTAAGACATTGTGTTGTGTAATTAGAGGAACTAAAAAGTCTCTTGAAGAAAGTGAAAGAGGAGAGTGAAAAGGTTGGCTTAAAGCTCAACATTCAGAAAACAAAGATCATGGCATCTGGTCCCATCACTTCATGGTAAATAGATGGGGAAACAGTGGAAACAGTGTCAGACTTTATATTTTTGGGCTCCAAAATCACTGCAGATGGTGATTGTAGCCATGAAATTAAAAGAACTGAACTGAACTGAACTGAATTATTAGTTTTGGACCTAAAGAAAGGTCAGTTCTTTGGCCAGATACATTGTTGCACAAGGCTTAGTGAAAGCACGAGTGAAAATATTTGCTTTCTCTTTATAGGGCCCTAGATTGTTGTCTAAGCTCTAACTCTTTCAATTCCTCCTGTTTTTAGGAGAATATGGCTGTCAGGGAAAGGGGTGGAGAAATTTTCCTGTAATTTCTTCCCGCTGGGAAGGCACATAGGCCCTAAATTGTTGAGGCAGCATATTTTCTTTATCCTTACATTGAGGGTCTCTGATCTAGGGGCCCTGAGTAATAGTTAGCTCATTATATTGTTACAGATATAAAAAGCAAACAGCAAGAATAAGATGACTACAATTATTACAGTCAAGATAGTTTTCCACCATTTGGAGAGAAAAATGGTGTGGCTTCCCAGCCATTTGTCCCATAACCCCGTACTTAACGACCTCAGTAGGTCCCAGTCGCTCCGTCCTAAATGCCGTGAATACCATGTCCCTGTTCAGGCGCCACTTGTTGTGGTCTTTTATAGACCAGGACATGGGGACTGGAGTTGACGAAAAGAAAGAGAGAAAAAGAGAGAGAGCAGTATCTCTCGGGTTACGTGGAAAACCAATGAAGCCCATGCACAGGACTTATACCACTCATGAAGGCATAGGGTGCCGGGAGCCAGCATATTGCATATTGAGTGCAGCACTTTCCACAGCATCATCTTTCAGGATCTGGAATAGCTCAACTGGAATTCTATCACTGCCGGTAGCCAGCGTGAGGAACTCCTCCCGTGGCAAAGGTCTTGAGGAAGGAGGCTCGGCATATGCAAAGGCGGGATCGAGCCTCAGGAGTCCCCCTGGAAATTCTCGAGCATCTACCCCCCAAACCAGAGTCTGCCTACTTTCTGCTTTGTGCTTTCACCTACACCTCTGACTTTATGGGGGCTGTCCCCCACTACCTCTCTCTGAAAAATGAGTTAGCTTACAGCTCCAGTTAATAATTTCTGGGTGTGACAGTGTTTCAACCTACAAACTCCTTTGGAAATCCTCTAGCCTGCCTGAATAGGTTTTTCCGGCCACATGTGATTGTTCAGAGCCTCCCAACTGTGAGAGGCAGGAGATGTTCTAAACTGTCTAAACACAGATTCCTTTGAGTAGTTAAAAGATTGATTAGGAATTGTATTGGTGAAGGGTTTTTCACTTATTGGGCCAATGTTTGCTGCTAAGTCTCCATACTCCTTACCTACTGTGTCCTTGGCAGTGTATTGATTGATATAATGGGTGTATAGAAATGTAAGTAGTAGCCTCAATGTTTGTAACCTTGGACCCTTGAGTTAATTCTTTTCTTGATTGAGCCCACCTCACCTTTGCCCTATAGGAATGCAGCTTTTTCCAATGCTTTTTTGGAGGCTGGTGCCTGACTTTGGAATAATCACCTTTAGAGAAAGATAAGTTTCTTAAAATGTTAACAGGCCTCCTGGCCAGAAGATGATGTAATTCACCTGAACTTTTGCATATGATAAGTTTGAAAGCCTGGTTTCGATTAGGGCCAGGAACTGCTGTCCCTGCATGACTCCACCCCTTCCCCCATTATCCTCTATGCACAACTTAAGGTATAAAAACTACTTTGGAAAATAAAGTGCGGGCCTTGTTCACTGAAACTTGGTCTCCCCATGTCGCTCTCTCTCCCAAATTCTGGCTGAGTCTCCAACTGGAGCGCGGAACCCGCCATGCTTGCTAATTATGGCTGGGCTTCTAAGATCCGACCGGGGAGGCCTCAGTGTCTCCTCTTCTTTGGGAGAATGGAAGGATGCCTGCGGCCTACGTAAGTGGTGCAAACTTCTTGTCTTGAAGTTTTATTGGTCTCCCGCGTAAACCAAGCTACTCAGCCTCTTTTCTCCACTGAATTTTCCTACTGAGCTATCCTCATCCTATTACTCTTTATATCTTTGATAAATATTTAAATAAATAGGTCGCCTATGCCGTCTCTCCTTCTAATACCCTGGATCAGCCAGGGCTGGGCGTCTTCTCAAGGAGGTCTTGAAAGCCCAGGCAAGAATGTGAGCTTGGTAGGCTCCCATGCTCCAAAGAGAATGAAGACAAAAAGAGGGATGCGGGGGACCCAGGTCTCTAGTGGAGCAAGGGTATTTTATTAGCACAAATGCATGTTTATATATCTTCAGTAAAATGATTACTCAGCCATTAAAAGAATGAAATTCCATCAGTTGCAACAAAATGGATAGTCTAATACATACAAGGTCACTGACGCTGAAAAGAGTCACTGAAGGGAATTACTGAAGGGAATCCAAGCAGGTACCCTTTCCCATGATCTCAGTCCTGAGAACTGCGTGCAGCTCTACTCATTCCTGAAATAGGAACTGATAAGGAACAGAGAATCTTTGAGAAATGACATACAAAGGAAGAAAAAATGCAACATATTGGATTCCTTAAAGTTGAGTGTCCCCTGACAATTTTCTGTCTGGATGATTTGCCCATTGATGAAAGTGGAGTGTTAAAGATCCCCATTATTATTGTCTTACTGTTGATGTTTCCATTTATGGCTGTTGTTGTTTGCCTTATATATTTACAGTGGTTACATCTTCTTGGATTGATCCTGTTCATTATGTAATGTCCTTCTTTGTCTCTTATAACAGTCTTTATTTTTTTTTTTTTAACAATCTTTATTTTAAAGTCTTTTTTGTCCGATATGACTATTGCTACTTCAGCTTTCTTTTAATTACCATCTGCATGGGATACATTTTTTTCCATACCTTAACTTTCAGTCTGTATGTGTCCCTAGATCTGAGGTGGATTTCCTGTAGGCAGCGTATATAGGGGTATTGTTTTTGTATCCATTCAGCCAGTCTATGTCTTTTGATTGGAGCATTTATTTCACTTATGTTTAAGGTGATTATTGATATGCATGTTCTTATTGCTGTTTTATTAATTGTTTTGGATTTGTTTTTGTAGGTGTTTTTCTTCCCTTCACCCTTGTTCTCTTGTGATTTCATGATCAACTTTAGTGCTGTGTTTAGATTCCCTTTTCTTTTTGTGTGTGTGTATCTATTGTAGACTTAACAGTTTGCAATTAGTGTGAGGTTTTGATATAACAGTGTGTATATAAATAAGATTGTTTTAAGTTGCTGGTCTTTTGATTTCAAATACATTTCCAATATCCTGCATTTGTGCTCTCTTCTTCTCACCATTGCTGGTTCTGATATCATTTGTGTGCAGATGATTTCCTACCTTTAATGTATGCTTGCCTTTACCAGTCAGCGTTTCCATTCATAACTTTCTTATCTCTAACTGTGATCTTTTCTTTTCCACCTTGAGAAATTCCTTTTGCATTTGTTTCAAAGCTGGTATGATGATGCTGAGTTCTCTTAGTCTTTGCTTGTCTGTACAGTTTTTTGTTTTGTTTTTGTTTTTTCCAATTTCTTGATCAAATCTGAATGTGAGCCCTGCTGGAGAAAATATTCTTGATTGTAGGTTCTTCCCTTTCTTCGCTTAAATATATTGTGCCACTCCCTTCTGGCCTACAGATTTTCTGCTGAGAAATTGGTCGATAACTTTATGAGAATTCCTTTGTATACTATCTGTTGCTTTTCCTTTGTTGCTTTTAATATTTTTCTTTGTGTTTAACTTTTGTCAATTTGATTACTATGTGTCTCAGTGTGTTCTTCCTTGGGTTAATCTTGCCTGGAACTCTCTGTGCTTCTTGGAATTGAGTGACTGTTTCCTCTCCCACGTTAGGGAAGTTTTCAGCTATTTTACCTTCAAATATTTTCTCAGGTCTTTTCTCTCTTTTCCTTCTTGGATGACTATAATGTATTTTTCTTTTCAGTTATTGTATTGTTCACCTCTGTTCTTTATATCTTCTAGCTCTTTGTTAACATTTCTGCATCTTCTCAGTCAGTGCTTCCATTCTTTTTCACAGGCCTTGGATCATCTTTACTATTATTACTCTGAATTCTGTTTCAGGTAGATTCCCTATCTCTACATCACTTAGTTGTTCTTCTGAGGTTTTATCTTGTTCCTTCATCTGGGACATATTTCTCTGCTATGTCATTTTGTCTAACTTTTTGTGATTGTGGTTTCCATTCTGCAGGGTACAGGTTGTAGTTCTTGGTTCTTCTGTTGGCCCCCTGGTGGATGAGGCTAAAAGAATTGTGCACACTTCCTCATTGAAGGGACTAGTTCTTGCCTGCTGGTAGGTGGAGCAATGTCTTGTCCCTCCAGTGAGCAGAGTTGTGCTCAGGAAAACCTTAAAAAGCTTATCTGCTGATGGGGGATGGGGGGACTGTGTTCCTGCCTTATTGGTTGTTTGGCCTGAAGTGTCCCAGCATTGGAGCCTACAGGCTATTGAGTAGGGCCTAGGTGATTTATCTAGGTGATAAAATGGTGACCTCCAAGAGGGCTCTTGCCAGTGAGTACTCCCCAGAAGTACTGCCACGAGTGTTTTTGTCCTTACAGTAAGCTACAGTTACCAGCCCCCACCCCCAATCTCCATAAGATACCCTCAAATACTAGCAGATAAGTCTGGTCCAGTGTTTTATGAGGTCACTGATTTTTTTCCTGCGTCCTGGTGCACACAAGACCCTGTGTGTGACCTCTAAGAGTAGAGTTTTTGTTTCCTCTAGTCTTGTGGAATTCCTATGGTCAAACTCTAGTGGCCTTCAAAGATAGATTCTCTCAGGGCTCCTCCTCCCATTGCCAGACTCAGAATTTTCATTCTGTATGAGAACTTCTGTGGCATAATTATTTTTCAGATTGTAGATCACTCATTCAGTATGGGATGTGATTTAATCACAATCTAACCTTTCCTACTAACTTGTTGTGGCTTCTTCTTCGTCTTTGCATGCAGGATATCTTTTTTGGTAGGTCCCCATGTTTTTTGTCTATGTTTTTTCAGTAGTTGTAATTTAGGTGTTTCCATGAGAAGAAGTGAGCTCACATCTTCTTGCTCTGTCATCTTGTCTCCCAGGAAGAGAATAATTAAATTTAAGATTCAACCATGCAAACTGAAATCTAAATCCTTAGAAAGAGGTGCATTTATGTCTCAAATGATGTGATTATAAGAGCTAGAAATGCCAAAGAGACTTCTATACCTTATGGTCTTTATGCTTCACTAGAGTGACAGACTTGAAGATAATCTCTCAGAATATATTTATCCTTATTTTACAGATAATTCTAACCATGAGCTGTCTTATGTGTCAGGCCAAATCAGCAAAAGGGAAGGGAAATACTGCTGACTGCAGATGCTATAATAATGAGTAGCATAGGGAGAAGACATTAAAAGTGCATTATGGCATTGAGCAGTAATTAAGTTGCTTATTATGAGAATTAGCAATAAGATATGGTTATGCTCATTATGCATTGTTTAAGAAATAAGACAAGAGCATAATAAATTTTAAAAAAAGTTTCATCAAAACACAAAATAAAAAGTAAAGGAATCAAAGGTAAAAAGAAAAAGGATTTCCTCATCTGTGTAAATTTCAGTTTCTCAGAATTCTGTTTGTATGACAGTGCTAAATAAATGAAGCTTTGCTGTATATACCCAATCACCACCACCATGTGAAATTCCACTAAAGCTCTCAGCACCTGTCAAAGACTGTGTGCTCAAACTAAGACTTTATATCACAGAGAGAATGAGGAATAGGTCATTGTGATAAATGCTTGATCAGACCTGAGAATCAAAATCAAAGATATGAATGGGACCTTCATATTCCAATATTTATTTATGCCTGTGTCTTGCACTAATGTAGATAACTATGTTTAAGAGTAGAATGCCAGACATAGCACTTTGCCCTGGGGAGGGCCAGAATTTTGTTTTCCTGGCTTTTTACTGCTTCTTAGTATGAGCACAGCCTTATAAAGGAACAATAGAAGAAAAGGAAAAGGATAATCCTGGAATCTTAACCTTTCCTAAATATTATTTTCATCTCATTTATAGAAACAGAAAGGAGAAAAAGAGTACCCAATAAAATTTGCTGGAATGAATAAGTAGATAAGTGAATAAATAAATGGAAGTGAGATGTTAATACGAATCATTTTCCCTGGTTTTACAGATTTCTAAACTCTTAAGTGAGCATTCATGGCAACCTTTCTAATCACATGATTTCTGGAAGAGTAAAGGTCAAATCCAATGTGGAAGATTTCGTGGAAATAGCCGCCATTTTTGAAGATGGTAGTACTGTGAAGAATATTGATAGGTCATTTTTTTGCCACAGGCTACACCTTCTCATCTCTTTTCTTTGATGATTATTTGAATATCATTGATGACCAAGTATCTCTATATCATTTTGTATCCTCACTTCTTTTGGAAAAATTAACTTTGGCTTTCATTGGCTTAATCCAATGAAATCCAGTGGTAATCCAGTGGTAATACCAACAACAGAACCCCAGTTGCTGGGTCAGCTATGTGCTTAAAGGTATGAGAATGTTGCTGAATGAGTTCTTATAGTTTCTCTGCTACTATTGGGTACCTTGTACCAGAGGAGTATTAAAATCAAGCTAGTTTAAATTAAAGGACTGGAAAATTACAGTCAATGTTACTATTAACTCATTTCTTTCTTTTAGAATAATTCCATATTCCAGCCAGATTTTATTTAGGTTAAAGGTCATAATGAAGTCAGTTGTTGTTGTTGTTGTTTTGAGAATTTAGAGAGCCCTGAAAAAGAAAAGTGGGAAAATCTATATATAACAATTTTATAAATGTGGGAAATGTCACATCTTTTCAAAAAAGCAATTCCGGTTAATAATTCAGGAATTAAAAACTCCCATCTATGTTGCTAACAGGGAAAAGTCAGGTATGCATTTTCTTTCTAGGGTTTCTTTCTCAGATTCTTTTAATCAGCTTTGGAGAAGCTTAGCACCGGAATCCTACTCTATAACTTTCATGGAACCATGCTGTGTTATTCCCTAGACCCTTCCTTATGATATATTTCTTTTCATAAGACTGAACATATTGCCCTTCTCTGAGAACATGATAACTGATATTGTTTGGAGAAGAGAAGCTTTGGGGAAAAGGTAGGGCCATTCCCCAGCAGGCAATTACTAAAAGCAGGATTTATGGGCTTAAGGGAGTCAGGTCAAAGGAGGAGAAAAATCTCCTAGGGAGGCAACTTACAAGAATATAATATTTAAAGAAAAGATTCAAAGAAAGCTCCTTATTGCAGACACTTAATCTGGAGATCAGCCCTGGGTGTTCTTTGGAAGGAATGATGCTAAAGCTGAAACTCCAGTACTTTGGCCACCTCATGTGAAGAGTTGACTCGTTGGAAAAGACTCTGATGCTGGGAGGGATTGGGGGCAGGAGAAGAAGGCGACGACAGAAGATGAGATGGCTGGATGGCATCACTGACTCGATGGACGTGAGTTTGAGTGAACTCTGGGAGTTGGTGATGGACAGGGAGGACTGACGTGCTGTGATTCATGGGGTCGCAAAGAGTTGGACACAACTCTTTGAGCGACTGAACTGAACTGAATCTGTGCTTGGTTTTAATATTCAGGTATAATTTGATTATCCTGCAGGCTAAAAGAAAATCCTTCATAATGTAGAAAGCATAAAAACAAAGTAGAAATTCACTGATGAAAAATGTCAGCATGCTTACTATGTGCCAGAGATGTTGCTAGTCAGATGGGATCAAGGTATCAATAACATCACTCCCAAAAACGAAGTACTCCTATCTGATGGTGATTAAATGCTTCTCGACTGAGAGAATGAATTTTCACATAAACTAAGACCACAAGTATATCCTAAGTGACATTCTGAAGATGAAAAGAGTAATTTTAATGCTTGTATATCAAAAAGACGTAAAGCACTAGAATATTTTGTAGACTCTTTTTTGCCATCTTTTAAGAGACTATCCATTTTGAAGAAGGATAATGACTTTAACACTGAACAGGAGTAGAATAAAGCCACATTCAATCTTTTGAGATCAGATACTTCAAATGAACGTTTAGATAATTGCAGTGTATGTTTAAGTAAATATTTGCTCCATACCAAAATATTTACTGAGATTTATGTATTCTGTAAAATAGACTGTTAGGTCTGGCCCTTGCCCACAGACAGCCTATAGCACAAGACTCCATGTGTACAGATCACACTCAGACAGTATACAAAATACAGACAAGCAATGGTTCAGATCAGATCAGTCACTCAGTCGTGTCTGACTCTTTGCAACCCCATGAATCGCAGCAGGCCAGGCCTCCCTGTCCATCACCGACTCCCGGAGTTCACCCAGACTCACGTCCATCGAGTCAGTGATGCCATCCAGCCATCTAATCCTCTGTCGTCCCCTTCTCCTCTTGCCCCCAGTCCCTCCCAGCATCAGAGTCTTTTCCAATGAGTCAACTCTTCGCATGAGGTGGCCAAAGTACTGGAGCTTCAGCTTTAGTATCATTCCTTCTAAAGAAATCCCAGGGCTGATCTCCTTCAGAATGGACTGGTTGGATCTCCTTGCAGTCCAAGGGACTCTCAAGAGTCTTCTCCAACACCACAGTTCAAAGGCATCAATTCCTCGGCACTCAGCATTCTTCACAGTCCAACTTTCACATCCATACATGACCACAGGAAAAACCATAGCCTTGACTAGACGCACCTTTGTTGGCAAAGTAATATCTCTGCTTTTGAATATGCTATCTAGGTTGGTCTTAACTTTCCTTCCAAGGAGTGTCTTTTAATTTCATGGCTGCAGTCACCATCTATAGTGATTTTGGAGCCCAGAAAAATAAAGTCTGACACTGTTTCCACTGTTTCCCCATCTATTTCCCATGAAGTGGTGGGACTGGATGCCATGATCTTCATTTTCTGAATGTTGAGCTTTAAGCCAACCTTTTCACTCTCCACTTTCACTTTCATCAAGAGGCTTTTTAGTTCCTCTTCACTTAAGGCAATCATTGAGGGCAAGGGTGGTTGGCTTAGGAGAATTCAAGTGGTCAGAAGGGGAAGACTTGAGATTTGGCCTGAAAATGACACTTGTTTATGCAAAAGAGAAGGACAAGAGCTGAGCCTCCCAAGTTGAAATATGACCCCAGAAACTACAAAGTCATTAATGGTTTCTTTTCTCTCTGAAGTCTATGAGAGCCATGTAGTTTTTTTTTTTTTTTTTTTTAGGTATACTCATAAGCCTTGGCACAGGCTTCAAGAGGATTATAAAAACTTCATGGACAGAATTTCTTGTCTGACAGGAGTGAAATGCTGTTTCTAATCTCTTCTATCCATGGATCCCAAACTATCAGTGGAAGTTTTCTTTGGGCCATATATTCCATACCAGTACCACTACAGGGACTGGGGAAATGGAATGGAGTGCAGAGAACCATCCTGATACAGACAGAATGGATTCTCAAACTCATGAGGACACTTAGTGGTACATGAAGACATCTGTCAATTTCATAAGCCAACTTGGTTTCAGTTTCTCTGTGCCAGACTATCCATCTCAATATTTGTGATCACCTATTAACATGATAGAATAAAGCAAAGACTACAAGGGGCCCAAATGTCCATGCACTTCCTAAGGGAATACCTGGTGCCTTTGGATGGTTTAATTCCCCTTGCCTGGCTTGCTCCCAGAAAGACACTTACTCATCAGGGATCATGGACAGAGAAGCTTTGACTGGTTGTCATTGTCTTCCTCTATCATTAAGTGCTCACTTATGCACATGACATTGTACCCAGCAATGGTAAAATTCCACACTGATTGAGCTTCAGTTAAATAATATTCCCATCATGGAATTCTATTTGAACAGTATTTCCATCCAGTAAGAACATTTAGATCATGGTGCCTTGATCATGGTGCTTCCCTGGTGGTTCAGACAGTAAAGAATCCACCTACAATGCAGGAGACCTGGGTTTGATCCCTGGGTTGGGAGGATCCTCTGGCAAAGGCATTGGCCACCCACTCCAGTATTCTTGCCTGAAGAATTCCATGGACAGAGGAGCCTGGTGGAATACAGTCCTTGGGGTCACAAAGAGTCTGACATAACTGAGCGACTAACACACCCATACCCACCTTGACCATATGATTTCTATGTATTTATTCACAAGAATTTAAAAGATATCCACTCACCTTAGTGAATAGGATAGGTGCTGTGCTGTGCTGTGCTTCGTCATTCAGTCATGTCTGACTCTTTGCAATACCATGGACTGTAGCCTGCCAGGCTCCTCTGTTATGTGGATTCTCCAGGAAAGAATACTAGGGTGGGTTGCCATGCCCTCCTCCAGGGGATCTTCCCAACCCAGGGATCAAACCCATGTCTCCCACACTGCAGGTGGATTCTTTACAGTCTGAGCCACCAGGGAAGTCTGAATAGAGTAGGATTGCTGTGCAATTTCAATTGCCCAAGATTCATCTAACATATAAATAAACGAACATTTATTTTCCTACCATGTGCTAGCCACATTTCTAGGTGCTTTGCATGTGTTATTTGATAAAGTTCACAACAATATATATTGGAAGAAAATTTTAAATTCTTTTAGTGAAGGTGTTAGCTAAGATCGCCCAAGGTTATATAAAAAATGGAGGTTCAGCGTTTGAACCTGTTACCAAAGACAGTGTTCTTTACTCCCTCCCATTAATTTTAAAATGCTAGGGAATGCAAACTAGTACAGCCACTATGGAGAACAGTGTGGAGATTCCTTAAAAATCTAGAAATAGAACTGCCATATGACCCAGCAATCCCACTGCTGGGCATACACACTGAGGAAACCAGAATTGAAAGAGACACGTGTACCCCAATGTTCATCACAGCACTGTTTATAATAGCCAGGACATGGAAGCAACCTAGATGTCCATCAGCAGATGAATGGATAAGAAAGCTGTGATACATATACACAATGGAGTATTACTCAGCCATTAAAAGGAATACATTTGAATCAGTTCTAATGAGGTGGATGAAACTGAAGCCTATTATACAGAGTGAAGTAAGCCAGAAAAAAAAAACATCAATCCAATATAGTAATGCATATATATGGAATTTAGAAAGATGGTAACGATAAACCCTGTATGCAAGACAGCAAAAGAGACACAGATGTATAGAACAGTCTTTTGGACTCTGTGGGAGAGGGCGAGGGTGGGATGATTTGGGAGAATGGCATTGAAACATGTATATTATCATATGTGAAATGAATCGCCAGTCCAGATTCAATGCATGCGACAGGGTGCTCGGGGCTGGTGCACTGGGATGACCCAGAGAGATGGGATGGGGAGGGAGGTGAGAGAGGGGTTCAGGATGGGGAACACATGTACACCCATGGCGGATTCATGTCAATGTATGGCAAAACAAATACAATATTGTAAAGTAATCAGCCTCCAATTAAAAAAAAAAATATATATATATATATATATATAATGCTAGGTTCAATCCCTGGGTCAGGAAGATGCCCTGGAGAAGTAAATGGTAACCAACCCCAATATTCTTGCCTACCTGGAGAATTGTATGGACAGAGAAGCCTGTTGGGCTACAGTCCATGGGGTCGCAAAGATTCAGACATGACTGAGCAGCTAACACTCACTTTCATCCTATTGTGAGAGAAGAGAATGTGTCAGAAGTATCCATTGTTTTGAGAAATATAACTTTTACACTGAAATATATCTTTTTATTAATAAAAACTGTGTTCTGTAGAGGTCCAGTTCTAAACTAGTTTCCTGCCACCCACCCCAGTTATTATCATCAGCTGTCAAGCATCAGATTTGTTCGCAGCAAACCTGAATTAAAATCTCAGGTTACTCTTTTTTTTTTTTTTTTTTAAAGTCACTCTATCTTTGCAGTTAGCTTCACTGATAATGTGAAAATACTGAATTGAAAGCACATTCCCAAAGATCAAAAGTGAAATTGCACATTGAAAGCATTTTTATAAATTAAAAATAAATCATAAATCAACCCCTAACAGCATCCCTCTCCATAAACTCAAAGCAACATTTTAAAAAGGATGAACTTTAGGAAAAGAAATGCAGATGTAGAGAACAAACTTATGGACAAATCAGGGGAAAGAGAGGGTGGGACACTTTTAGGAGAGTAGCACTGACATATATACATTACCATGTGCAAAACAGATAGCTAGTGGGAAGCTGCTATAACACAGGGAGCCTAGCCTAGCACTCAGTTAGGACCTAGAAAGGTGGGATGGGGATTGGAGTGGAAAGGAGGCTCAAGAGAGAGGGGATATGTGTACACTCATGGCTGATTCACAGTGTTGTATGACAGAAACCAACACAACATTGCAAGCAATTATCTTCCAATTAAAAGTAAATTAAAACAATAAAACAAAAAAAGATATCATTAGCAAATTCAGGTGCCATTTCTCAGTCAAAAAGAATCATCACTTAATCATCACCAAATGTTAGTACAAGAAAAAGAAAAGATGAGGTCACCATCACTGGCAGAAATGTAGAGATCAAGTCCTCTTTCATTTTATAAATGAGGACTCTGTGATGGAGAAGGGGCTTACCCTGTGCTCTAATGTAGCCTGACTAGGATCTGGTTTAACTGTGCCCAGATCAGGGTTTCTCCACTTCTCTGCCCAGCCTTGCTCTGAGCCAACTGCCAGCATTACCCATCCTACTTCCTGCCCACCAACCCACTCACTCCTGAGCCCCCTTCTTCTCTCTGAACCCCCATAAATCAGGCTCTAAAATCACCAATGAATTTTCAATTCCCACAGCCAATAGGCCCTTTTCAATCCTGTTTTTAGTCTCTCTTTGGCATTTGCCACATAATTCCTCCCTCCTTTAAACTCTTTCTCCCTTAGGTTTGGGTGTTCACACAGCTGCCTGCTTTCCTCCTGCTTTCTTATCATACCTAATTACTTATTTTTCAGAGCTATTTTCTTCTACTCACAATCAAATGTTGGTGTTTATATATTAATTTTCACCCTAGCATAGACTTTACTACGGTACTTGCCAGGCATTGTCTTCAAGGACTTAACAAAATATTCATTTAATGTCATAACAACCCTATTATGTAGTTGGGGGGAGTGAGGCCTAGGGAGAATAAATAACTTGCTCTGCCACTTCCTACTATGCTATGCTAGCTCTAAGGTCACCAGCGCTCTCCCATTGGCTCTCCTGGCTCCTGACTTCACTTATTCTCATGAGATAGTAATAGCATTGCCTGCCCTTGTCTTCATAAGATCTGCATCCCAAACCTATATGTCTAGGTTTTGAGAGTGTTAACACCCTCGGTATGAAGGCTTTGGCCACCTGATGTGAAGAGCTGACTTATTGGAAAAGACTCTGATGCTGGCAAGATTGAAGACAGGAGGAGAAGGGGATGACAGAGGATGAGATGGTTGGATGGCATCACCGACTCAGTGGACATGAATTTGAGCAAGCTTCAGGAGTTGGTGATGGACAGGGAAGCCTGGTGTGCTGCAGTCCGTGGGGTCGCAAAGAGTCAGACATGACTGAGCAACTGAACTGAACTGCACAGCCTCAGCAGGGAGGCCAGAGGTCCCCAAGCGGCAGGAGGAAATAAACTGCAAGTGGCAGACTTTTTCCCTTCTCTGTTGAAGACAGCTGCTTCTGCCTGAGCTTAACTTTTCTCAAACCTTGAGCTAACCAATGTGCTTTTAGTATGGAAATGTTTTTCTTAAGCTGTGTTAATGAAACTATGTATTTGTTTTGAAATCTGCATGTCTTCAAATCAGTTCTGCCTAAGATTAATCTTTTCTTCCTTTTCTCAAGCTTGTGCTGATAATGGCTGAACAAACCAGTATTCGTGTCAATTGTTTTATGGCCAGGGATGACACACTTTGTGCTATTCTATATCAAAAACGCATATCGTGGTGAAATACCCTCAACCTTGAGATGTTTCTCTTATCTGATTAGCAGATTCCTAACAGACATAAAACACCTTGCTAAAAACTGGCAAATGGGCATTCTTTCTGCCCCCTTCTGATGTCTATGTCAGATTTCTCTCTTTTATGCTTTAATAAAATTCTGTTACACAAAAAGTTCCAAGTGGTCAAGACTCGTTTCTGGCCCTGGATTGAAATCCTCTCCTCTGGAGGTCGAGTCCCAGCAGAGCACACAGCTCGAGGCCGCAACCTTTCAGTTTGATCCCTCTCCTGGGCTCCACATTCCAACAGCACATTGGATATCAAAACCTGAATTTACCATGGGCATTACAAATGTCATGAAATACAAACTAAATCCATTATCTCCTTCTTAGATTTGCCTACCACCCTGTCTTCCTGTCTTTTTATTTCTCTGGACCTTTGTTTCCTCATTTGTGTAATTAATGGGTTGATGAAATAACCAACACAAATATCCTTACTTTAACAATGTTAATTATCTGAACCTTGTCCCTGCTCTGTCTCCAGGTTTTATATTCTCTCTCCCTTTAAGTTTTCTTTGTCAATTCTATAAGTAATACTTGAGCATATTCTGTGGACCAAATACTGGGCAAGCACTAGCAGAAGAACTTTGTCCTGAGAATGTGCACTGGAGAGAGGAATGTAAGTGAAGAAAGACAGCTCATACTCTTCCACAGGGTGGACACTGTTGTCCCATCTGTCCACACAGAGGCCAGGAGGTGGGAGCTTGGCAGAACCAGCTTCCAAGCTGGAGGCCCACCAATCAGCTTGATGCCTCCTTCTCCCTCACTGATCACTCCATCAGTCACTGAGTTCTGTATCTTGACCTCCTGAATGACAGTCTTATCTCTAACTGTTGTCTGTGTGGGTCTTTGTTTCATAATGGCTCAGCTCCATCAGTTCTGGTTGATTCGTTTTCCTTTCTTGATATTTTCTCCACTATTTACAGAATAATCTTTCCAAGACCCAAGTCTGACCATGGCGCTGCCTTATCTGAAAGCCTTCAGTGATGCCTCACTGTTTGCAGAAGTACTGCAAGTAGCAGACTTCTTCCTCGTCAGGCTGTGGAGCCTGCCCCATCCTCTTTCAGCCCCCTCCCATTTGTGGTGCTCTCCAGGACAGCCTTCAGGGCTGGGGTTCCCTGCCTATCTGTGCTGCTGCTCCCTTCTGTGTCTGTGTGCACAGATTGTTCAGCTGATCTACCTCTTACCTGGGTGATCAGTTTCTATTGATTCTTGGAAACTCAGCTCAGATAGTGCCCTTTTTGAGAAAAGTCCTCTGACCCCACTTCCTTTGGAGTCATAAATTTTTTCTTCTTGTGCCTCTTCTATTCTATAAATGTATTTCTGTTACTGCCTGCAACATACACATTGTAACTATTGCTTACCATTTCCCAGCTAAAGCAGGGGATTCTCTAAGGTGTGAACTGTGCCAGGTTAATCTCTGAACAGCCAGTGATGGATGGATAACAGCACATCATCAGCCCCTGGTAAACGTGTGCTCACTGGATGATGCAGGGGTATGATTTGGATAAGTCATAAAGGCAAACACTGGAGTATGTTAGGATATCCAGATAAGAGTCCAAGATCTAAAGTCACAACACACAGTCAGTTTTGGCTATATCACTGGCATCAGAAGTAAGAAAACAAAAAGCAGCTTCAGGATGTGAAGGAGAGATGACAATTTCTCTCATGTATCTGAGCTCTTCTGCACTTCATGTCTAATGTTATTTCTGGGACAGAGGGGTGGGTTTGCTCCAAGAGACAGACGGGGTCCTGATGGACATGGTACTCTTCAGACACATGTGCAAAGCAATATAAACCACTTTACCCCAGTGTTCCACCATTTGTCATTTAGGGCCTTGGTTGAGAAATTGGGAAATGGAATTCTGTTTATACAGTGAGATAGTTCTGTGGAGGCAGAAGGTTCACTGACTCAGGTTCTTAAGTATATAATTAGAGAAATAATCCTTCTGCAAATTGAGGGTGACACAGGGGCTTTGTATGTGTCCAAAGGGATAAGCAAAGTCTTGATTTGTTGTCCTGCAGTTCTCATGTCCTGTCCTGGCCCCAGCCTAAAAAGTCACACACAGGCTCACATAGGCTTCTGGCAAATGCCCTTAATGACTTGAAAGCTACGGGCAATCTGAAAGTTATCCTTGGATGAATAGGAAGGAGTGTGCTTTAGCCTGCAATTATTTTTCGTTTGTTTACTTTTATGGGCATCAAGCCAGGAAGACAGGTTGACTCCACCTGGAGAGAACTAAATCTTTTAGGTAAAGAATCTGCCTGCAATGCAGGAGATGTAAGAGAAATGTTCTATCCCTGGGTTGGGAAGATCTCCTGGAGAAGAACACAGCAACCCACTCCAGTATTGTTTCCTGGAGAAACCAGTGGACAGAGGAGCCTGGCAGGCTGCAGTCCATAGGGTCACAAAAGGTCAACATGACTGAAGCAACATAGTATGCACAGCCTTATCTTCTCTGTATTATTGTAGCAGAGGTAGGATGAGTCTTTGCCATGACACCAGTAGTGGGCTGTTAAACCATTGCTCAGATATTAGAAAACTAAACTCAGTAGCTTTCTCAGAAGATCAGCTTCTGCCTTTCCTGTGTATTGTGTGCAGTCACTCAAGTGATGAATGAAGTCCCAACTCTATCCTCTGTCACTCTCCTTCCCAACCTCCAACTGCATACAATCACACCCTTGGCTCTGGCCTCTACAGTGGTTACCCTATTGAAGTGTATGAGCTGTTTTCCTTCACTTACATGTCTCTCCCCTGTGCATGTTCACAGGGCAGGAAACCTACCTTATTTCATCACATATTCCCAGGGTTTGATCTACAGAATACACTTGTAGAATTAATGAATGCATGAAGAAAGTTTTAAAGGGAGAGCAAGAGTAAAACCTGAAGACAGTTCAGGGAACAGAAGTTTAAAGAATGTTAAAGTAAGAATGTTTATGGAAATTATTTAGTTCAACTTTTTAATTAAACAGATAAGGGTCATGAGAAGGAGCCTCACTTATTTTTGTGAAATGAAATTAATACACACCTGTTGTAACAGGAATGCTATTAGGCTATTACATAGGTGGTTCTTGAACAGGGAATACTTTACCTTCCAAGGAATATCTAATATCATCTCTTTTTGGCTTTCATGACTGATGGTAGGTGGTGCTACTGGCATCTAGTGGGGAGAGGACAGGATGCTGCTAAATATACTGCAATGAACTGGACCACTCCCTCCCCAACACATCAATGAAGAATCATCCAGTTCAATATTCCAACAGTGCTAAGGTTGAGAAACCCATGCTGAATGGGTCTACTGATGTTGGCTTCAGTCAAATGTGATTGTTTCACCTTGTGCCTTCCTCTCCTTGCAACTCCTTAACAATCATCTACGATTTAGAACCTGTAACACATAGTTGAGTGCACTTGGAGGCTGATGCTCCAATGGTGATACAATAAATTGTGATTTTTTTTTACACTCCATTATTAACTTGATTCATTTGGATTAATTTTAAATCTGTATAGAACTGGACGATTTCTATATAAGATGATTGTTGGTTTCTAGTTCAGTAGTTGGTCCAATCATGTGATATAATTTCTTTTTCCTCTGCTGGCAAACAAAAGCAAATGATGGAAGTTTGGGAATTGAAGCTTCCATTTTAAACATTAGAGGAAATTACCAACAGACATGGAGATATGCCCTCAGGACCATTTCTGTGGGTGCAAGGATTGGGTTGAACGAAATCTAAGAAATGTAGAATGACAGATGCCAAACTTATATAAACATTGATATTTTTGTGTATGTCAAGTTTTACAATAAGCTTATATTTTAGTGCTTTTGCCAACATCATATCTGCTTTGTTACTTGCAGCCCAATATGTAACAATTGACTGCTTATGCCTTTGCCTCTTCTTTATACCCTGAGTTCCTTGATAACAAGAACTCCACATCTTATTTCCTGGCTTGGCATGGTGCCTGTGACTTATCAATTACAGTTTTAGACAGTGAATTTTAAATCCATTGTAACTAGGCTCAGATACATCTTTATTAATCAAAAGAGGAACCATTACAATCAACGTATTTTTGCCAAAAAGAAATGTTTGTTTATTCCTGTAGCATAAAAATCAGAATTTGACAAACTCTTGGAAAGCATTTTCTGCCTTCTGCTGGCTGTGGAAGCATTTTCCCTAGAAAAACTTGTCAAGATATTTGAAGAAGTTGTAGCTGGTCAGCAAGAACTCAGGTGAATATGATGGATGAGGCGAAACTTCATAGCCCAATTCATTCATTTTGAAGCATTGGCTGTGCTACGTGCAGTCAGGTGCTGTCATGAAGAAGAAATGGACCCATTCTGTTGACCAATGCTGGCTGCAGGCATTGCAGTTTTAGGTGCATCACATCGGTTTGCTGAGCATACATCTCAGATGCAATGGTTTTGCTGGGATTCAGAAAGCTGTAGTGGATGATATGGGCAGGAAACCACCAAAGAGTGACTGTGACTTTTGTGGTGCAAGTTTGGCTTTGGAAAGTGCTTTGGAGCTTCTTTGCCATCTAACCACTGAGCTGGTTGTCATATAAAATCCACTTTTGGTCACACGTCACAATCTGATTGAGAAGTTGTTCCTGTTTTTGTGCAAAATAAGAGAAGATAACACTTCAAAATGACAATTTTTTTGATTTGTGGTCAGCTCATGAGGCTCCCACCTATCAAGCTTTTCCACCTTTCCAATTTACTTCAAGCGCTGAATGACCATAGAATGGTCAATGCTGAGTTCTTTGGCAACTTCTCATGTAGTTTTAAGAGGATCAGCTTCCATGATTGCTCTCAGTTGGCCGTTGTTCACCTTGGATGGTCAGTCACAACACTCCTCATCTTCAAGGCTCTTGACTCCTTTGCAAAACTTCTTGAACCACCACTGCACTATATGTTGGTTAGCAAGCCCTGGGCCAAATGGTTTGTTGATGTTGTGAATTGTCCCCACTGCTTTGTGACCCATTTTGAATTTGAATTAAAAAATTTCTTGAATTTGCTTTTTGTCTAACATCCTATGTCTAAAATAGACATAAAATAAACAAGTACTAAGTCATGAGAAAAAAAAAACATAAAATAAGAAATGTGCATTAAAATGATATATAACTACATTTATTTTTTTTTACCTAATTAATGTGCTAATCATTTTTTTTTTGCTTTCTTTTTTTTAAATTAATTTTATTTTATTTTTAAACTTTACATAATTGTATTAGTTTTGCCAAATATCAAAATGAATCCACCACGGGTATACATGTGTTCCCCATCCTGAACCCCCCTCCCTCCTCCCTCCCCACACCATCCCTCTGGGTCGTCCCAGTGCACCAGCCCCAAGCATCCAGTATCGTGCATTGAACCTGGACTGGTATCTCGTTTCATACATGATATTTTACATGTTTCAATGCCATTCTCCCAAATCTTCCCACCCTCTCCCTCTCCCACAGAGTCCATAAGACTGTTCTATACGTCAGTGTCTCTTTTGCTGTCTCGTATACAGGGTTATTGTTACCATCTTTCTAAATTCCATATATATGCGTTAGTATACTGTATTGGTGTTTTTCCTTCTGGCTTACTTCACTCTGTATAATAGGCTCCAGTTTCATCCACCTCATTAGAACTGATTCAAATGTATTCTTTTTAATGGCTGAGTAATACTCCATTGTGTATATGTACCATAGCTTTCTTATCCATTCATCTGCTGATGGACATCTAGGTTGCTTCCATTTATTTAATAATGTTTTCCAATATCAAACATCAAAGTTCCACAGTGCAAAACCATTTCAGTGCAAAACTATTTCACCATCCTAAATAGTAAACATAAAATACAGGCTCCTGGTGCTAAATAGTTGTTCAGTCACTCAGTCATGTCTGACTCTTTGTTACTCCCATGGACTGCAGCATACTAGGCTTCCCTGTCCTTCACTATCTCCTGGAGTTTCCTCAAACGCATGTCCATTGAGTTGATGATGCCATCCAACCATCTCATCCTCTGTTGCTCCCTTCTCTTCCTGCCCTCATTCTTTCCCAGAATTGGGGTCTTTTCCCATGATTTGGCTCTTCACATCAAGGGGCCAAAGTATTGGAGCTTCAGCTTTAGCATCAGTCCTTCCAATGAATATTCAGGGTTGATCTCCTTTAGGAATGAATGGTTTGATCTCTTTGCTGTCCAAGGGACTTTCAAGTGTCTTATCCAGCACCACAGTGAGAAAGCATCAGTTCTTCAGTGCTCAGCCTTCTTCGTGATTATTATAAGAATAATCTTGAATCAGGCTTATATTTACAGTCCAAATTAAACTGCCAGGCTCCTCTGTCCATGGGATTTTCCGGGCAAGATTACTGGAGAAGGTTGTCATTTCCTTCTCCAGGGGATCCCAGGAATTGAATCCAAGTCTCCTGCATTGCAGGCAGACTCCTGCATTGCAGGCGGATTCTTTACTGACTAAGCCAGAGGGAAACTCAAGAATAAGAATGCTGCTGCTGCTAAGTCGCTTCAGTCGTGTCCGACTCTGTGTGACCCCACAGATGACAGCCCACAAGGCTCCCCCGTCCCTGGGATTCTCCAGGCAAGAACACTGGAGTGGGTTGCCATTTCCTTCTCCAATGCATGAAAGTGAAAAGTGAAAGTGAAGTAGCTCAGTCGTGTCTGACTCCTAGCGACCCCATGGACTGCAGCCCATCAGGCCCCTCCGTCCATGGGATTTTCCAGGCAAGAGTACTGGAGTGGGTTGCCAATGCCTTCTCTGAAGAATAAGAATACAAGGTTTCAATTGTTAAGGTCAGTTGGTATACAAGGAAAGAGAGGGTTAGTTTTGCTAAACCAAGACTCAGTTCAGTTCAGTTCAGTTCAATCGCTCAGTCGTTTCCGACTCTTTGTGACCCCATGAATCGCAGCACGCCAGGCCTGCCTGTCCATCACCAACTCCTGGAGTTCACCCAGACTCAGGTCCATCGAGTCAGTGATGCCATCCAGCCATCTCATCCTCTGTCGTTCCCTTCTCCTCCTGCCCCCAATCCCTCCCAGCATCAGAGTCTTTTCCAATGAGTCAACTCTTTGCATGAGGTGGCCAAAGTACTGGAATTCAGCTTTAGCATCATTCCTTCCAAAGAAATCCCAGGGCTGATCTCCTTCAGAATGGACTGGTTGGATCTCCTTGCAGTCCAAGGGACTCTCAAGAGTCTTCTCTAACACCACAGTTCAAAAGCATCAATTCTTCGGCGCTCAGCTTTCTTCACAGTCCAACTCTCACATCCATACATGACCACTGGAAAAACCATAGCCTTGACTAGACGGACCTTTGTTGGCAAAGTAATGTCTCTGCTTTTCAACCAAGACTGCTGCTGCTGCTAAGTCGCTTCAGTCATGTCCGACCCTGTGCGACCCCATAGACGGCAGCCCCCCAGGCTTCCCTGGGATTCTCCAGGCAAGAACACTGGAGTGGGCTGCCATTTCCTTCTCCAATGCATGAAAGTGAAAAGTGAAAGTGAAGTCGCTCAGTCGTGTCCTACTCTTAGCGACCCCATGGACTGCAACCTACCGAGCTCCTCCATCCACGGGATTTTCCAGGCAAGAGTACTGGAGTGGGGTGGCATTATAAGCACACTCAAAGTCAGAGTTAGACACTGTTGAATAAGCACTCTAATTTAGGATCACAGGTAAGTCGAGAGTGGTATCTATCAGAAAGGGGTAGAGAATTTTAAATAATCTCTTCTCTTTCACCCAGATGCAAAGATTGACTCCCAGTGCTTAATCTGCTTATTTCTCCAAAGGGTTCTGGTACGTCCAATAAATCACTAAATACTATTGCATACCAGCTTTGTCAGGCACCAACGATATAGAAATGAACAAAAGAGAGAACTTTTCTTAATGAAAGTCTACACACAGTACTATATACCATATTTACAAATCTTATATTTGCTTGGGAAGGCTCCAAAACCCTTTGCCCCCTTTCACTGACTTTGCTTCCTAGCTCGAAGCCAGATCTGAAAGTGGAACTTGTTTTGATTCTTGAATATGATCTTTTCTAGTCTCTGGAACTTAAAAAGTAAGCACTCATTAAATCTAATTGAAACTTTTTGTGCAAATATAAAATAATTGCTTTGAACATGTTTAGAATATTTATCGGTACGTTGTTTAGCTAGTTTTGTTTTGTTTTAGTGGATGCTATAGGATTATAAAATATATTTTTAACTGCACTCTCAAATAATGTTTATAGTACAACCCAGGATATTTTATTTTCTCCCTCTGTCCTATTTTTATGATAAATTTTATTTCTACATATATATTTTTTAGGCTTTACAGTATGTTACTATCAGTTTTATCCCCAGATATCTATTCTTTTAAAAATATTGCTTAATTACAAAAAATATCTTGTATCAGTATATGTATCTCTATATTTATCATTTCTGGTTTTCGTCCTTCCTTTTGTATATCTAATTTTCTATGTAGTATAGCTTTATTTTTTCTCATTTTTTCTTTTTTTTTTTTCCTTTAACATTTTTTCCTAGCAAAGATCTGCTACTGAGTACTTCTTTCAGTTTTATCTGATAATGTCTTTATTTGGCCTTCATTTTTGGAAGTTATTTTCACTGCATATTAAATTGTAGGTTGATCTTTTAAAATATTTTGGTGATATGCTCTACTGTCCTCTGCCCAGGAGTCTGCTATCTTTTCTTTTTTTTTTTTTAACAGTTTTAAATTTTATTTATTGTCTATCTCCAATTAAATAAAGTTTTTTTTTAATTTTATTTTATTTTTAAACTTTACAAATTGTATTAATTTTGCCAAATATCAAAATGAATCTACCACAAGTATACATGTGTTCCCCATCCTGAACCCTCCTCCCTCCTCCCTCCCCATACCCTCCTTCTGGGTCGTCCCAGTGCACTAGCCCCAAGCATCCAGTATCTTGCATCAAATCTGGACTGGCAACTCATTTCATACATGATATTATACATGTTTCAATGCCATTCTCCCAAATCTTCCCACCCTCTCCCTCTGCAACAGAGGCCATAAGACTGTTCTATATATCAGTGTCTCTTTTGCTGTCTCATACACAGGGTTATTGTTCGCATCTTTCTAAATTCCATATATATGCATTAGTATACTGTATTGGTGTTTTTCTTTCTGGCTTACTTCACTCTGTATAATAGATTCCAGTTTCATCCACCTCATTAGAACTGATTCAAATGTATTCTTTTTAGTGGCTGAGTAATACTCCATTGTGTATATGTACCACAGCTTTCTTATCCATTCATCTGCTGATGGGCATCTAGGTTGCTTCCATGTCCTGGCTATTATAAACAGTGCTGCGATGAACATTGGGGTACACGTGTCTCTTTCCCTTCTGGTTTCCTCAGTGTGTATGCCCAGCGGTGGGATTGCTGGATCATAAGGCAGTTCTATTTCCAGTTTTTTAAGGAATCTCCACACTGTTCTCCATAGGGGCTGTACTAGTTTGCATTCCCACCAACAGTGTAAGAGGGTTCCCTTTTCTCCACACCCTCTCCAGCATTTATTGCTTGTAGACTTTTGGATCACAGCCATTCTGACTGGTGTGAAATGGTACCTCATAGTGGTTTTGATTTGCATTTCTCTGATAATGAGTGATGTTGAGCATCTTTTCATGTGTTTGTTAGCCATCTGTATGTCTTCTTTGGAGAAATGTCTATTTAGTTCTTTGGCCCATTTTTTGATTGGGTCATTTATTTTTCTGGAGTTGAGCTGTAGGAGTTGCTTGTATATTTTTGAGATTAGCTGTTTGTCAGTTGCTTCATTTGCTATTATTTTCTCCAATTCTGAAGGCTGCCTTTTCACTTTGCTAATAGTTCCCTTTGATGTGCAGAAGCTTTTAAGTTTAATTAGGTCCCATTTGTTTATTTTTGCTTTTATTTCAAATATTCTGGGAGGTGGGTCATAGAGGATCCTGATGTGATGTATGTCACAGAGTGTTTTGCCTATGTTCTCCTCTAGGAGTTTTATAGTTTCTGGTCTTACAAAAAGCTCGAATACCAAAGCTATCTTGAGAAAGAAGAAGGGAACTGGAGGAATCAACCTACCTGACTTCAGGCTCTACTACAAAGCCACAGTTATCAAGACAGTATGGTACTGGCACAAAGACAGAAATATAGATCAATGAAACAAAATGGAAAGCCCAGAGATAAATCCACGCACCTATGGACACCTTATCTTTTACAAAGGAGGCAAGAATATACAATGGATTAAAGACAATCTCTTTAACAAGTGGTGCTGGGAAATCTGGTCAACCACTTGTAAAAGAATGAAACTAGAACACTTTCTAACACCATACACAAAAATAAACTCAAAATGGTTTAAAGACCTAAACGTAAGACCAGAAACTATCTTATCTTTTTATCTTGAACTCAATGTGTCATTTTTCTCTGCCCACTTTTAAGAGTTCAATTTATTGCTGATTTTCAGCAGTGTGATTATAATATCCGTGGGTGTAGTTTGCTTTAAGTTTCTTCCAGCTTGGGTTTTATCGACCTATTTGGGGTTTACTGACCTGCTTATATTTATGTGCTGTATTAAAGTTGTTATTAAATTTGGGAAATTTCTGACCATTATTTCTTTACCTTTATTTTCTCTCCCCCCATCTCTTTTTATCATTCTGGGACTCCAGTTACATATTTTAGATCATTTGATGCGTGTGTGTGTGTGTGTGTGTGTGTGTGTGTGTATGCTAAGTCGCTTCAGTCGTGTTCAACTCTTTGCAACCCCACAGACCACAGCCTGCCAGGTTCCTCTGTCTATGGGACTCTCCAAGTAAGAATACTAAACTGGGTTGCCATGCCCTCCTCCAGGGGATCTTCCCAGCCTAGGGTTGAACCCGTGTCTCTTATGTCTCTTGCACTGGCAGGCAGACTCTTTACTACTCACACCTCAGCGGTGAAGTTGCTCGATGTTTCCTCAAAGTCACTAATGCCCTGCTCAATTTTTCATTGTGTTATTTTTCTTCTTTGCCTCATTTGGATAGTATCTATTGCTATGTCTTCAAGAAAGGAGTCCTGATTTCTTTTTCTGCAGTATTCTTTTTTTTTTTTTTTTCTGTTATTAACATCCAACATGTATTTTTCACTTCACACATTCTATTTGTCACCTCACACATTGTATTTTTCACCTCTAGAAATACCATTTGGGTTTTTTTAAGTCTTCTATTACTTTTCTCATGCTTATGTTTCCCTCTACATTTTTTTGAGCATATGTAGATTTGCTGATAGGTGTTTTAGTTTTTCTTTGTATCATCTCTTTTATTTTTGGCAAAAAAATAATGTCTTTATTTCTCTTCTGGTTATAGGTCTTATTTTCCTGCTTCTTAGTTTTTCTGATTTTTTTTTTTTTTTTTTTTTTTTTGCGTACTGGACTTTTTAGATTTTATTCCTTAGGATATTAGATTTTAATTCTTTAATTTTAAAATTTTGTTCTGATATGTAGTTTAGTTACTTTGAATCAATTTAATTGATTGATCTTTTGCAGTTTGCTTTTAAGTTTGATTAACATTGATCTGGATCTGGCTTTAGCTTAGAACTAATTTAACTTCACTGCTAAGGTTACACCATGGGGGTAATACAGAAAGATTATATAAGCAGTTATATAAGTTGTTCAATGTTTCCAGTTATTATCACCATGTCAAGTTACCCCCAAACTTAGAAACTTCAAATAACCATTTTTTATAATTTTCACAGATTCTGTACATCCAAGACACAAAAAAGGGCAGAGTAAAAACAATAGCCTCTGTTTCACTATGTCTGGGATCTCATGAGAAGACTTGGGATTTTGGGGCTAGTTATCATGGGGCATCTTTACTCTCAAGTCTGGTGGTGGACACAGCTGTCAGCTGGAATCTTTTCAAGTGTCCTGTGCTTCTTCATAGTATATGGCAGTTTCAGGATAGCTAGACTTCTCACATGGAATTTCAGGTCTCCAGAATGGGTGTCCCAGTGAATAAGACAAGTTGCATCATTTTTGATGATCTAGTTTGAGAAATCATGCCTTCACTTTCACTGCATTCTATTTGTTATAAGCAAGTCACAAAACCACCCAAGATTCAAGGGATGGAGGCACAAGTCCAATCTCAATAAGAGAAGTATCAAAGAATTTGAGGCCATTTATTTAAAACTACCATGACAATCATTAAAGGAGTTGATAATTCAGAATAATGAAAAAAGAACTTGAAGTTAGATAAGAGTTTCCATTCCATTTCTACCACTTTCTGGATAATTAATTTCCCTTGAGCAGGTTGTCCTTATCTATGAAAGGAAATGATAATTTTTGTAATTGAGTCATTATGGGGATTAAATGAGATTAAACTTACAAAGTGTTTATTAACTTGGTACATAGTTAATGTTCAATGAATAAGAGATCTCTGCAACCTAAATTAAATCAAAATGTCAAAACTTAACTACTATAATAACCCATGCTACAGAAATATCTTACAGGGTATAATTCTGAAGTTAGATTTTAAGAAAAGTAAGGACTTTCGGAACTATCTTTCCAAAAAAACCCCAAAATTACTGAGGCAGAAAAAAAGCTTTATATATTGAAGACAAGAGAAAGGAAGACTAAAGAAGACATTAAACTTCTATCAAGGCAACACTTCCCACCCAGAGTCCTGGGCAAAGGAACAGTGAGAAAAGAGCTCCCTCTCTAACTGAGTGTAGGTCTCAGGGACATTAGGGGAAAGGGCCCCCAGTGTCTCTTGTGCCAGACTTTCAGACACCACTGTATGAAATGTCACCCTGTTTAAAAAACAGACCAGGGTTGTTTGGCAACCATATTGGCAGAACATTCCAGCTTTTGTCAGAAATGCTTTTTAAAGTATTAAATGTGATATATATGGGGGAAAAACAGCTCAAATGAGCTACAGAGCCCCGTGGAAGAAGAATAAGCTGTGAACACTGTATTGTGCTCTCTAATTTTGGTCAATGTGCAAAATTAAGTTTTCCCAAACTCAGTGCCTATACTGTTAGGACAGTAAATATTAGATGCACACTGAGAATATTAATGTACATCAGAAGTGAAAGGCACAGTGAAATAGGAAGCCTGCACCAAAGAAAGATGATCATGTGTCTAATGGAACACGAAATAACTCTACTTAATGAGAGTGTTAGGATTCAGTCATGCAGTAACATTCTGCTCCAAAAGCATCATGCTGTAAATGGGCAGCCAAGTGACACTGGCCTGGTTAGAAGGGTGCTGTTATATTCTGGCCATGGCTGCTCTCTTATTGCATCTTGTAATCCTTTTATGTACATTGCTTGAAATTCTGATACTAAAATGTACTGTGTGTGCATGCATGCTCAGTCATGTCTGACTCTTTGAAATCCCATGGACTGGAGCGCTCCAGGCTCCCCTGTCCATGGAATTTTCCAGGCAAAAATATTGGAGTGTGTTGTTATTTCCTACTCCAGGAGATCTTCCTGATACAGGGATTGAAATCTGTGTCTACTGCATCTCCTGCACTGGAGGAGAATTCTTTACTATTGTGCCACCTGGGAAGCTATAAACACTCAAATGTGCCACAAACACCCATAAGTTGAAAACCAATGGCAATCTGATAGTCTTAGGTTTCTGATGAGATTTCCATCACTTGAGAGTTGTGTGACCTTGGGGGCCTTGGACATGTTAATCTTTCATCATATGTAGAATGGGCATAATAATGCTTATTTCCAGAACTCTTGTGATATCTAGATGACATGCCAGTTATGGGCAAAGTGTTACCTTTCAAAGTATCTAAAACATACTATCTGACAAATAATAGCTATTCTTCTATTAGTGATATAAATCTAATATAATATTGATTTCAGATTCTTCCCTGGGGCATCCTGATTTAGTAAATATAGGGTGAAACCCAGAAAGACAGTCACCATTTACTTATTTTAAGTTCCTTAGAGATTCTAATGCTTAACTAGGTTTGAAAGTCACCAAAATAAACTTCTAAAGTAATAAAAGCCAAATGTGTAGGGTACTTTCAACTTTTGAAAGTATCAAGTATAGCTTGTTATATAAACCATGCTACAATTCTGTGAGGTGGATATGCACATATTAACATACCTACTTTATATATTTCTTTAAAAAAGAGATATTCCTCTGAGTAACACAGATAATAGCAAAAATTGGATGAGAAATTCTGACCTATAGTTCAATGATCTTGCTATGAAAAATGTTTCTAACTGCTTCATTTTTAATGTTTAATTTCTCTTGAAACAGATGGATTTAGCAGTCTTTAAGGAAAGAAGCAGAATATGACTATAAATTATCCATAAATGATAGTCAATATTATAGTCAAAATGTGTCTAAATATATTGTGTATGTAAGTTACCTGCTTAGGATGAAACAAGAAAATAATTTCCACTTTTTATCTTCTTGCAATCACTTCAGGATGTATCGAAGGAATTGAAAATGTTGTTTTAGGGACTTTCATCTTCTCCATATTCCATGAAAATTGTTTAAAAAAATCCCTTAGTCTAGATCAGAGTCTTTTTACTTTCTCTATTCTTCATTAATTGTAACAATCACAATTTCTACTAGAAAAGATTCATTAGCTTTATTTAAATGAAGAATATTGGTGAGGATTTGAAAGAGCTAATGAGTTCAGTTCAGTCGCTCAGTCGTGTCGAACTCATTGCGACCCCATGAATTGCAGCATGCCAGGCTTCCCTGTCCATCACCAACTCCCGGAGTTCACTCAACTCACGTCCATCGAGTCAAGGATGCCATACAGCACCTCGTCCTCTGTCGTCTGTTCTCCTCCTGCCCCCAATCCCTTCCAGAATCAGTCTTTTCCAATGAGTCAACTCTTCGCATGAGGTGGCCAAAGTACTGGAGTTTCAACTTTAGCATCATTCCTGCCAAAGAAATCCCAGGGCTGATCTCCTTCAGAATGGACTGGTTGGATCTCCTTGCAGTCCAAGGACTCTCAAGAGTCTTCTCCAACACCACAGTTCAAAGGCATCAATTCCTTGGCACTCAGCATTCTTCACAGTCCAACTCTCATATCCATACATGACCACTGGAAAAACCATAGCCTTGACAAGACGGACCTTTGTTGGCAAAGTAATGTCTCTGCTTTTCATATGCTATCTAGGTTGGTCATAACCTTCCTTCCAAGGAGTAAGTGTCTTTTAATTTCATGGCTGCAGTCACCATCTGCAGTGACTTTGGAGCCCAAAAAGATAAAGTCTGACACTGTTTCCACTGTTTCCCATCTATTTCCCATGAAGTGATGGGACAAGATGCCATGATCTTCATTTTCTGAATGTTGAGCTTTAAGCCAACTTTTTCATTCTCCTCGTTCATCTTCATCAAGACGCTTTTTAGTTCCTCTTTACTTTCTGCCATAAGGGTGGTGTGATCTTCATATCTGAGGTTATTTATATTTCTCCCGGCAATCTTGATTCCAATTTGTGCTTCTTCCAGCCAAGCATTTCTCATGATGTACTCTGCATATCAGTTCAATGAGCAGGGTGACAATATACAGCCTTGACGCACTCCTTTTCCTATTTGGAACCAGTCTGATTTTCCATGTCCAGTTCTAACTGTTGCTTCCTGACCTGCTAATAGCACTTAGTAAACAAAAGTAATTGAGTTGGCCAAAACATTTTCTCAGATATTCCATAAGATGTTCTAGAAAAATCAAAATATTCGACCAACTCCAAAATAAGATATATCATGTTACAATTGGTTATCATGATCCAGAAAGAAAAACATTATTATATAAGCTTCAATCTATTTTTCAATACCTATTACATAAGCTTCTATCTATTTCTTCAATGCCTATAAAGCAAAACTTGAGTCAGCATGTGAGAACATGAATGTAGAATTTGGGGTGGATTCAATTCTTAGAACCTGTCCCATAATTCGACATGCCATTCATCATTTGAGAAGTTTGTGGTTTTGACTATGAAAGTAAGACAAGATGAGATGTTTGGACACAAGACAGCTGAAGGATTTTCCAGAAACTTCAACACTCTTATTAGCATTTTTATTCATTGTGTGTCTTCAAACTTTTGATTTCTAAACTCTCTTTGGGATGCTTTCCCCACATATCTGGTGTCAATGGGTCACCACAGGGCTGAAAGTCAAAACAGCCCTAAGCCAGCATTCGCCTCCTTCTCCCTTTCCACCCAAGGATTTGCTTTCTGTGCTTTCTGTTTTAGACCTATTAATACTCATTTTACTTATGGGTGTTCCTTCACTGTGGAGTGAGGTATGGAGTCATTAAGTAAGCTAGGTCGTTTTTGTTTGAGATCTTCCATTCTGGGAAATGGTCAGGAAGTAACAGCAACAACACAAGTACAAGGTATTAAGAGAGTTTACTCAGGTCTCATGGTGAAGATACTCGATCTACAGCTCCTAAGTTCATTGGGAAGTCCTGATGGCCTCCTGTTCCCTCAAGAGTATTGGAGTTCATCAAGATCCATTGTCCTTCCCTGAGTACACTTTATCTTGTATCAGCTTTATGTCATTCATCAATTACTGATATCAACTGAATAGTCAATAATTATACATGGAGAATTCCATGTATAGTCCCTGAGGTTGCAAAGAATTGGACCCGTCTGAGCCACTTTGGCTTTGACTTTTCACTTCCAAATGTGAATGTACAACATATTCCATTAAATCTGTTTCTCTGGAGAACACTAATACAAATAATATTCTTTGTTTACCTGAAATTTGAAGTTAATTTGATGTTTTGTATTTTTACTTACTAAAGCTAGCAACCCTGATTACCACGTAAAGGAAACTGAGTAGACTAGAGAACCCACTCCAGTATTCTTGCCTAGAGAATCCCAGGGACAGAGGAGCCTGGTGGGCTGCCGTCTATGGGGTCGCACAGAGTCGGACACGACTGAAGCAACTTAGCATGCATGCGTGCATGCGTTGGAGAAGGAAATGGCAACCCACTCCATTCTTCTTGCCTGGAAATCCCAGGGACAGAGGAGCCTGGTAGGCTGCCGTCTACAGGGTCGCATAGAGTTGCACACGACTGAAGCAACTGAGGAGCAGCAGCAGCAGAGAAGCATAGTAAAGTTGCCTTAAACTGATGACCTGCACTCTTGTCCTTGCCTTATGGGCTTACAGTCTGGTAGGGGGAGGAGATGTGTAAGAAAAAAGAGCCGTGAAATGATAGCTCTGTTTGTTATTATTTTCTGTGAAAGGGGTTTCAACAGAGAGTAGGTGGAAAGAACATGAGGTTAAAAGAAGTTATCACCAAGGATGCAAAAACAAGTGGCTATGGCACCAAAATGAAACTTTGCCTACTCTATGGCACATGGAAAGCACTGAATGTACAGCAGATAGTAAGGAGTTTAGATTTGCTTATTGAAATAGCCCACACTTTTTAAAAAGATAATAACCAACGGGTTGAAGTTTCTATTGTTGGCAGAAGCTTTGCATTGGAGTGATTCTAGTTTGTTCTTTCAATCTGAGCATGAGTAGAAATTAGGAAACGTATTTACTGGACCCAAAAGTTCTAAGGGAAGAAGTCAAAGTGTGTCTTCAAATCTTAGAGGTACTTCCAAATCTTTATCCATACCTCTGCCTATGTTCAGTTAGGATCTTCAAGAACTTTGACCCCTCTAGAAACAGGCCTGATCACCAAGAAGCAATTCAGGATAGCTTTAAAACATTAAGACCATGTATGTGATAATTGTCTCCTCACTAAAAATTCTGAGTATTTAATGTCTTTAATGTCACCAAGTTGTTGTCTCTTTGTTTTAAATAATTTAACACTGAGGAATAATTTTCTATTAAACACTTATTTTTTCCTGTTATAAAATATAAACATTAAGGGAGAGTTTCCTATATGTCCATTTTATTTCTCCACTCTTCTCCAGTAGCATATTGTGCACCTACCGACCTGGGAGTTCATCTTTCGGTGTCATATCTTTTTGCCTTTTCATACTGTTCATGGAGTTCTCAAGGCAAGAAAACTGAAGTGCTTTGACTGCAGCCATGACATTAAAAGATGCTTGCTCCTTTAAACAAAAGCTATGACCAACCTAGTACAGTTCACTCACTCAATCGTGTCCGACTCTCTGCGACTGTGTGAATCGCAGCACGCCAGGCCTCCCTGTCCATCAGCAACTCCCAGAGTTTACACAGACTGACATCCACCGAGTCAGGGATGCCATACAAACATCACATCCTCTGTCATCTCCTTCTCCTCCTGCCCCCAATCCCTCCCAGCATCAGAGTCTTTTCCAATGAGTCAACTCTTCTCATGATGTGGCCAAAGTACTGGAGTTTCAGCTTTAGCATCATTCCTTCCAAAAAATCCCTGGTCTGATCTCCTTCAGAATGGACTGGTTGGATCTCCTTGCAGTCCAAGGGACTCTCAAGAGTCTTCTCCAACACCACAGTTCAAAGGCATCAATTCCTTGGCACTCAGCATTCTTCACAGTCCATCTCTCACATCCATACATGACCACTGGAAAAACCATAGCCTTGACTAGACGCAACTTTGTTGGCAAAGTAAAGTCTCTGCTTTTAAATATGCTATCTAGATTGGTCATAACTTTCCTTCCTAGGAGTAAACGTCTTTTATTTTCATGTCTGCACTCACCATCTGCAGTGATTTTGGAGCCCAAAAAGATATAGTCTGACGCTGTTTCCACTGTTTCCCCATCTATTTCCCATCAAGTGATGGGACAAGATGCCATGATCTTCGTTTTCTGAATGTTGAGCTTTAAGCCAACTTTTTTCCTCTCCTCTTTCACCTTCATCAAGAGGCTTTTCAGTTCCTCTACACTTTCTGCCATAAGGGTGGTGTCATTTTCATATCCGAGGTTATTGATATTTGTCACGGCAATCTTGATTCCAGCTTGTGCTTCTTCCAGCCCAACATTTCTCATGATGTACTCAGCATATCAATTAAATAAGCAGGGTGACAATATACAGCCTTGACGCACTCCTTTTCCTATTTGGAACCAGTCTGTTGTTCCATGTCCAGTTCTAACTGTTGCTTCCTGACCTGCTAATAGCACTTAGTAAACAAAAGTTATTGGGTTGGCCAAATCATTTTCTCAGATATTCCATAAGATGTTCTAGAACAATCGAAACATTCGACCAACTCCAAAATAAGATATATCATAATGTTACAATTTATTATCATGATCCAGAAAGAAAAAAATTATTATATAAGCTTCAATCTATTTTTCAACACACATTACATAAGCTTCTATCTATTTCTTCAATGCCTATAAAGCAAAACTTGAGTCAGCATGTGAGAACATGAATGTAGAATTTGGGGTGAATTCAGTTCTTAGAACCTGTCCCATAATTCGACATGCCATTCATAATTTGAGAAGTTTGTGGTTTTGACTATGAAAGTAAGACAAGATGAGATGTTTGGACACAAGACAGCTGAAGGATTTTCCAGAAACTTCAACATCCTTATTAGCATTTTTATTCATTGTGTGTCTTCAAAACTTTGATTTCTAAACTCTTGATTTCTAAACTGTTTTTGGGATACTTTCCCCACACATCTGGTGTCAAGTGGGTCCCCACACGGCTGAATGTCAAAACAGCCCTAAGTCAGCATTTGCCTCCTTCTCCCATTCCACCCAAGGATTTGCTTTCTGTGCTTTCTGTTTTAGACCTATTAATACTCATTTACTTATGGGTTTGCCTTCACTGTGGAATGAGGTATGGAATCATTAAGTAAGCTAGGTCGTTTTTGTTTGAGATCTTCCATTCTGGGAAATGGTCAGGAAGTAACAGCAACAACACAAGTACAAGGTATTAAGAGAGTTTACTCATGTCTCATTGTGAAGATACTCGATCTACAGCTCCTAAGTTCATAGGGAAGCCCTGATGGCCTTCTGTTCCCTCAAGAGTATTGGAATTCATCAAGATCCATTACCCTTCCCTGAGTACACTTTATCTTGTATCAGGTATATGCCATTCATCAATTATTGATATTAACTGAATAGTCAATAAATATACATGGAGAATTCCATGTATAATCCCTGGGGTCGCAAAGAGATGGACCCATCTGAGCCACTTTCACTTTCACTTTTCACTTCCAAGTGTGAATGTACACACGTATTCCGTTAGTTCTGTTTCTCTGGAGAACATTAATACAAATAATATTCTTTGTTTACCTGAAATTTGAAGTTAATATGATGTTTTGTATTTTTACTTGCTAAAGCTAGCAACCCTGATTACCACGTAAAGGAAACTGAGTAGACTAGAGAACCCACTCCAGTATTCTTGCCTAGAGAATCCCAGGGATAGAGGAGCCTGGTGGGCTGCTGTCTATGGGGTCGCACAGAGTCGGACATGACTGAAGCGACTTAGCATGCATGTGTGCATGCATTGGAAAGGAAATGGCAACCCACTCCAGTATTCTTGCCTGGAGAATCCCTGGGACAGAGGAACCTCGTGGGCTTCCATCTACGGGGTCGCATAGAGTCGAACACGACTGAAGCAACTGAGCAGCAGCAGCAGCAGAGAAGCATAGTAAAGTTTGCTTAAACTGATGACCTGCACTCTTGTCCTTGCCTTATGGGGCTTACAGTCTGGTAGGGGGAGGAGATGTGTAAAAAAAAAAGTGCCATGAAATGATAGCTCTGCTTGCTATTATTTTCTGTGAAAGGGTTTTCAATAGAGGGTAGGTGGAAAAACATGAGGTTAAAAGAAGTTATCACCAAGGATGAAAAAGCCAGTGGCTAGGGCACAAAAATGAAACTTTGCTACCCTATGGCACATAGAAAGCACTGAATGTACAGCAGATAGTAAGGAGTTTAGATATGCTTCTTGAAATAGCCCACACTTTTAATTTAATTTTTATTATTTTATTTTATTTTTTTAGTAATTTTTAAATTTTATTTTATTTTTAAACTTTACAATATTGTATTAGTTTTGCCAAACATCGAAATGAATCCACCACAGGTATACCCGTGCTCCCCATCCTGAACCCTCCTCCGTCCTCCCTCCCCATGCCCTCCCTCTGGGTCGTCCCAGTGCACCAGCCCCAAGCATCCAGTATCGGGCATTGAACCAGGACTGGCGACTCATTTCATACATGATATTATACATGTTTCAATGCCATTCTCCCAAATCTCCCCACCCTCTCCCTCTCCCACAGAGTCCATAAGATTGATCTATACATCAGTGTCTCTTTTGCTGTCTCGTACACAGGGTTATTGTTACCATCTTTCTAAATTCCATATATATGTGTTAGTATACTGTATTGGTGTTTTTCTTTCTGGCTTACTTCACTCTGTATAATAGGTTCCAGTTTCATCCACCTCATTAGAACTGATTCAAATGTATTCTTTTTAGTGGCTGAGTAATACTCCATTGTATATATGTACCACAGCTTTCTTATCCATTCATCTGCTGATGCACATCTAGGTTGCTTCCATGTCCTGGCTATTATAAACAGTGCTGCGATGAACATTGGGGTACATGTGTCTCTTTCCCTTGGTTTCCTCAGTGTGTATGCCCAGCGGTGGGATTGCTGGATCATAAGGCAGTTCTATTCCCAGTTTTTTAAGGAATCTCCACACTGTTCTCCATAGGGGCTGTACTAGTTTGCATTCCCACCAACAGTGTAAGAGGGTTCCCTTTTCTCCACACCCTCTCCAGCATTTATTGCTTGTAGACTTTTGGATCACTGCCATTCTGACTGGTGTGAAATGGTACCTCATAGTGGTTTTGATTTGCATTTCTCTGATAATGAGTGATGTTGAGCATCTTTTCATGTGTTTGTTAGCCATCTGTATGTCTTTTTTGGAGAAATGTCTATTTAGTTCTTTGGCCCATTTTTTGATTGGGTCATTTATTTTTCTGGAGTTGAGCTGTAGGAGTTGCTTGTATATTTTTGAGATTAGCTGTTTGTCAGTTGCTTCATTTGCTATTATTTTCTCCAATTCTGAAGGCTGCCTTTTCACCTTGCTAATAGTTCCCTTTGATGTGCAGAAGCTTTTAAGTTTAATTAGGTCCCATTTGTTTATTTTTGCTTTTATTTCCAATATTCTGGGAGGTGGGTCATAGAGAATCATGCTGTGATGTATGTCGGAGAGTGTTTTGCCTATGTTCTCCTCTAGGAGTTTTATAGTTTCTGGTCTTACGTTGAGATCTTTAATCCATTTTGAGTTTATTTTTGTGTATGGTGTTAGAAAGTGTTCTAGTTTCAGTTTTTTACAAGTTTTTGACCAGTTTTCCCAGCACCACTTGTTAAAGAGATTGTCTTCAATCCATTGTATATTCTTGCCTCCTTTGTCAAAGATAAGGTGTCCATATGTGCATGGATTTATCTCTGGGCTTTCTATTTTGTTCCATTGATCTATATTTCTGTCTTTGTGCCAGTACCATACTGTCTTGATAACTGTGGCTTTGTAATAGAGCCTGAAGTCAGGTAGGTTGATTCCTCCAGTTCCCTTCTTCTTTCTCAAGATAGCTTTGGCTATTCGAGGTTTTTTGTATTTCCATACAAATTGTGAAATTATTTGTTCTAGCTCTGTGAAGAATACCGTTGGTAGCTTGATAGGGATGGCATTGAATCTATAATTGCTTTGGGTAGTATACTCATTTTCACTATATTGATTCTTCCAATCCATGAACATGGTATATTTCTCCATCTATTAGTGTCCTCTTTGATTTCTTTCACCAGTGTTTTATAGTTTTCTATATATAGGTCTTTAGTTTCTTTAGGTAGATATATTCCTAAGTATTTTATTCTTTCCGTTGCAATGGTGAATGGAATTGTTTCCTTAATTTCTCTTTCTGTTTTCTCATTATTAGTGTATAGGAATGCAAGGGATTTCTCTGTGTTGATTTTATATCCTGCCACTTTACTATAATCATTGATTAGTTCTAGTAATTTTCTGGTGGAGTCTTCAGGGTTTTCTATGTAGAGGATCATGTCATCTGCAAACAGTGAGAGTTTTACTTCTTCTTTTCCAATTTGGATTCCTTTTATTTCTTTTTCTGCTCTGATTGCTGTGGCCAAAACTTCCAAAACTATGTTGAATAGTAATGGTGAAAGTGGGCACCCTTGTCTTGTTCCTGACTTTAGAGGAAATGCTTTCAATTTTTCACCATTGAGGATAATGTTTGCTGTGGGTTTGTCATATATAGCTTTTATTATGTTGAGGTATGTTCCTTCTATTCCTGCTTTCTGGAGAGTTTTTATCATAAATGGATGTTGAATTTTGTCAAAGTCTCTCTGCATCTATTGAGATAATCATATGGTTTTTATTTTTCAATTTGTTAATGTGGTGTATTACATTGATTGATTTGCGGATATTGAAGAATCCTTGCATCCCTGGGATAAAGCCCACTTGGTCATGGTGTATGATCTTTTTAATGTGTTGTTGGATTCTGATAGCTAGAATTTTGTTAAGGATTTTTACATCTATGTTCATCAGTGATATTGGCCTGTAGTTTTCTTTTGTTGTGGCATCTTTGTCAGGTTTTGGTATTAGGGTGATGGTGGCCTCATAGAATGACTTTGGAAGTTTACCTTCCTCTGCAATTTTCTGGAAGAGTTTGAGTAGGATAGGTGTTAGCTCTTCTCTCAATATTTGGTAGAATTCAGCTGTGAAGCCATCTGGACCTGGGCTTTTGTTTGCTGGAAGATTTTTGATTACAGTTTCAATTTCTGTGCTTGTGATGGGTCTGTTAAGATTTTCTATTTCTTCCTGGTTGAGTTTTGGAAAGTTGTACTTTTCTAAGAATTTGTCCATTTCTTCCATGTTGCCCATTTTATTGGCATATAATTGTTGATAGTAGTCTCTTATGATCCTTTGTATTTCTGTGTTGTCTGTTGTGATCTCTCCATTTTCATTTCTAATTTTATTGATTTGATTTTTCTCCCTTTGTTTCTTGATGAGTCTGGCTAATGGTTTGTCAATTTTATTTATCCTTTCAAAGAACCAACTTTTGGCTTTGTTGATTTTTGCTATGGTCTCTTTTGTTTCTTTTGCATTTATTTCTGCTCTAATTTTTAAGATTTCTTTCCTTCTACTAACCCTGGGGTTCTTCATTTCTTCCTTTTCTAGTTGCTTTAGGTGTAGGTTTAGGTTATTTATTTCACTTTTTTCTTGTTTCTTGAGGTATGCCTGTATTGCTATGAACTTTCCCCTTAGGACTGCTTTTAAAGTGTCCCACAGGTTTTGGGTTGTTGTGTTTTCATTTTCATTAGTTTCTATGCTAATTTTGATCTCTTCTGTGATTTGTTGGTTATTCAGCAGCGTGTTGTTCAGCCTCCATATGTTGGAATTTTTAATAGTTTTTCTCCTGTAATTGAGATCTAATCTTACTGCATTGTGGTCAGAAAAGATGCTTGGGATGATTTCTATTTCTTTGAATTTATCAAGGCTAGATTTATGGCCTACGATGTGATCTATCCTGGAGAAGGTTCCATGTGCGCTTGAGAAAAAGGTGAAATTCATTGTTTTGGGATGAAATGTCCTATAGATATCAATTAGGTCTAACTGGTCTATTGTATCATTTAAAGTTTGTGTTTCCTTGTTAATTTTCTGTTTAGTTGATCTATCCATAGGTGTGAGTGGGGTATTAGTCTCCCACTATTATTGTGTTATTGTTAATTTCTCCTTTCATACTTGTTAGCATTTGTCTTACATATTGTGGTGCTCCCATGTTGGGTGCATATATATTTATAATTGTTATATCTTCTTCTTGGATTGATCCTTTGATCATTATGTAGTGACCATCTTTGTCTCTTTTCACAGCCTTTGTTTTAAAGTCTATTTTATCTGATATAAGTATTGCTACTCCTGCTTTCTTTTGGTCCCTATTTGCATGGAAAATCTTTTTCCAGCCCTTCACTTTCAGTCTGTATGTCTCCCCTGTTTTGAGGTGGGTCTCTTGTAGACAACATATGTAGGGGTCTTGTTTTTGTATCCATTCAGCCAGTCTTTGTCTTTTGGTTGGGGCATTCAACCCATTTACATTTAAGGTAATTACTGATAAGTATGATCCCATTGCCATTTATTTTATGTTTTGGGTTCGATTTTATACACTGTTTTTGTGTTTCCTGTCTAGAGAATATCTTTCAGTATTTGTTGGAGAGCTGGTTTGGTGGTGCAGAATTCTCTCAGCTTTTGCTTGTCTGAGAAGCTTTTGATTTCTCCCTCATATTTGAATGAGATCCTTGCTGGGTACAATAATCTGGGCTGTAGGTTATTTTCTTTCATCACTTTAAGTATGTCTTGCCATTCCTTCCTGGCTTGAAAGATCAGCTGTTATCCTTATGGGAATTCCCTTATGTGTTATTTGTTGTTTTTCCCTTGCTGCTTTTAATATTTGTTCTTTGTGTTTGATCTTTGTTAATTTGATTAATATGTGTCTTGGGGTGTTTCACCTGGGGTTTATCCTGTTTGGGACTCTCTGGGTTTCTTGGACTTGGGTGATTATTTCCTTCCCCATTTTAGGGAAGTTTTCCACTATTATCTCTTCAAGTATTTTCTCATGGTCTTTCTTTTTGTCTTCTTCTTCTGGGACCCCTATGATTCGAATATTGTAGCATTTAATATTGTCCTGGAGGTCTCTGAGATTGTCCTCATTTCTTTTAATTCATTTTTCTTTTATCCTCTCTGATTCATTTATTTCTACCATTCTATCTTCTAATTCACTAATCCTATCTTCTGCCTCTGTTATTCTACTTTTTGTTGCCTCCAGAGTGTTTTTAATTTCATTTATTGCATTATTCATTATATATTGACTTTCTTTTATTTCTTCTAGGTCCTTGTTAAACCTTTCTTGCATCTTCTCAATCCTTGTCTCTAGGCTATTTATCTGTGATTCCATTTTGATTTCAAGATTTTGGATCAATTTCACTATCATTATTCAGAATTCTTTATCAGGTAAATTCCCTATCTCTTCCTCTTTTGTTTGGTTTGGTGGGCATTTATCCTGTTCCTTTATCTGCTGGGTATTCCTCTGTCTCCTCATCTTGTTTAAATTGCTGAGTTTGGGGTGTCCTTTCTGTATTCTGGCAGTTTGTGGAGTTTTCTTTATTGTGGTGTTTGCTCACTGTGTGTGGGTTTGTACAGGTGGCTTGTCAAGGTTTCTTGGTTAGGGAAGCTTGTGTCGGTGTTTTGGTGGGTGGAGCTGTATTTTTTCTCTCTGGAGAGCAGTGAAATGTCCAGTAATAAGTTATGGGATGTCTATGATTTTGGGGTGACTTTGGGCTGCCTGTATCTTGGCGTTCAGGGCTGTGTTCCTTGTTGCTGGAGAATTTGTTTGGTATGTCTTGCCCTGAAACTTGTTGGCCCTTGTGTGGCGCTTGGTTTCAGTGCAGGTATGGAGGCATTTGATGAGCTCCTGTCAATTAATTTTCCTTGGAGTCAGGAGTTCTCTGGAGTCAGGGTTTGGACTTAAGCCTCCTGCTTCCAGTTATTGATCTTATTTTTACAGTAGTTTCATAGGTTCTCCTTCTATACAGCACCATTGATAAAACATCTACATTAAAGATGAAAAGTTTCTCTACCGTGAGGGTCACCCAGAGAGGTTCACAGCGTTATATGGAGAAGAGAAGAGGGAGGAGGGAGTTAGAGGTGACCCAAATGAGATGAGGTGGAATCAATAGAGGAGAGAGTGGGCTAGCTGGTAATCTCTTCCTTATGTGCACTCCACAACTGGACTGTTCAGAGTTGTTCACAGAGTTATACAGAGAAGAGAAGAAGGTGGAATGTGACAGAGGTGGCCAGGAGGATAAAAGGGGGGAATGAAAAGAAGGGAGACAGATCCAGCCAGTAATCAGTTCCCTAAGTGTTCTCCACCGTCTGGAACACACAGATATTCACAGAGTTGGGTAGAGTAGAGAGGGGTTAGGCAGGAGACACAGGCGACCTGGTGGAGAAAAAGGAGAGTCCAAAGGGAGAGAGAGCAGTTAAGCCAGTAATCTCGCTTCCTAGTGATAAATGGGTACTGAAGATTGGGTTCTTAAAGGTAAAAAATTGGTAACAAATACATAAAAGCAAAAATTAAAAATCTAGAGTAGAGTTTGGAATTTCAAAAATACGATGTTAAAGAAAAGAAGAAGGAAAAGAAAGAGAGAAAAAACGAACAAACAAAAACAAACAAGGTCGTGAAAATTATAAAGAAAATATAGGTACAAAATTGATAACTAATACCAAAAAGCAAAAGTTAAAAATCTAGAGTAGAGTTTGGAATTTCAAAAATACAATGTTAAAAAAAGAAGAAGAAAAAGAGAGAGAGAATAAGAACAAACAAAGTCGCATAAATTATAAGGAAAATACAGGTACAAAATTGAAAACAAATACCAAAAAGCATAAATTAAAAATCTAGAGTAGAGTTTGGAATTTCAGATATACAATGGTATTTAAAAGAAGAAGAGAAAGAAACAGAGAAAAAGAGAAAATAAAAAAGGGTCACAGAAATTACAAAAAAAAAAAAAAATCTATAGGTACAAAATTGATAAAAAATACTAAAAAGCTAAAATTAAAAATCTAGAGTAGAGTTTGGAATTTCAAAAATACAATGTTAAAGAAAAGAAGGGGAAAAAAAAAAACAAGGTCAAAAAATTATAAAAAATATATATATGAAGTTTGCTTTAAAAAATGGGGTCTTCTTTTTTTTTTTCAATGTAATCGGTTATAAAAGTGAAAATTAAAGGAATAATAGAGGACTTAAAAAATTTTTTTAATTAAAAAAATTTAAAAAAAAGAAAGAAAGAAAGAGTGATCGTAAAAATAGTAAAAATATATCTAGGACTTTCTCTGGTTTTGTTGTGAGTATTGTGGGTTCAGTTCATTTTTGGCTAGTTCCTTGGTCCGACTTATATTTCTCAAGGTCTATAGACCCCTTCCTATGTAGCTGGTACTAACCACAGGGTTTTAATCTATTGCCTGTAGCTTCCAAGGCGGTTCCCTCTGTTATAGCTTCTTCTGTTTGCTGGTCTCTTCAGTGTCTGGTTTCCACCCTGACACAAAGGGGACGGTGGAGGACACCTTTTTTTTTTTTTTTTTTAGGCTCACTTGTTCAGTTGCGCTGAGGGGAGGTAGGGAGGGATGCTGCAAATAAATAACACTGGCGTGTGCTCGCAGTGCCTCAGCCACACTGGGTCTGCCCCCCGTTTACGGCGCGCGTAGCCTCCCTGCCCATGCTGCTCAGGCTCTAGGTTGATCTGCCGGGAACCATCTGTGGCCGGCCCTGGGCTGCCTGCACTTCCAGGTCCAAGCTGCTCAGGTTCAGGCACTCAGGTAGTCCTCAGAGGCACAAACTTTCGGTTGGGCCTGCGTTTTGTGCCCTTCCCAGATCCAAGCAGCTCAGGTGATGAGGTGTTTGGCACGCGTGATTGCTGCAACTTATCGCCTTTCCGCCGCTCAGTTATCTAGGTGTGCATCGGCGCACCTTCTTAGGCAGATGTTGACCATCCAGACCCCCAAGAAGTTTTATTTAGCAAAGAAGCCTGCTTACAGTTTTATAGATAATGTCTCTCTGGGGCTGTGATTGTCCCCTTCCAGCTCTGGCTGCCTATCACAGGAGGGGCATGGTCTGCCGCTGGCTATCTCTGTACAGTCCTTTGTTCCGTGTGCAGGCCTGGCAGTGTCTTAGGTTAGGGCTGGCTTTTCGCATGGTAGATATCCCACAGTCTGGTTTGCTAGCCCAGATTATTTCGCTCAGATAGCGCTCGGGGTATTCAGGCCAGATCCTTGCGATGCAGCCCGCGCCGTGCCTCCCTGCCCACGCCGCGCCTCCCTGCCCATCCTCCGCTTGCTAATGGCGGATACAGGCGTCTGCACTTCTTCTCCGCTGGGGGAGTTACCATAGGGCTCGCAATGTGCGGGTTTTAATTGTTTATTTATTTTTCCTCCTTGTTATGTTGCCCTCTGTGCTTCCAAGGCTCGGCACAGATTTGGCAGTGAGAAGGTTTCCTGGTGTTTGGAAACTTCTCTCTTTTTAAGACTCCCTTCCCGGGATGGAACTTTTGTCTCTTTTTTGGTCCTTTATATTTTTTCCTACCTCCCTTTGAAGACTTGGGTTGCTTTTCTGGGTGCCTGATGTCCTTTGCCAGCATTCAGAAGTTGTTTTGTGGAACTTACTCTGCGTTTAAATGTTCTTTTGATGAATTTGTGGGGGAGAAAGTGTTCTCCTCGTCCTACTCCTCCACCATCTTAGCTCCTCCACTTTTAAAAAAGATAATAACCAACGGGTTGAAGTTTCTCTTGCTGGCAGAAGCTCTGCACTGGAGTGATTCTAGTTTGTTCTTGCAACCTGAGCATGAGTAGAAAATAGCAAACGTATTTTTTGGACCCAAAAGTTCTAAGGGAAGAAATCAAAGTGTGTCTTCAAATCTTAGAGGTACTTCCAAATCTTTATCCATACCTCTGCCTATGTTCAGTTAGGATTTTCAAGAATTTTTGACCTCTCTAGAAATAGACATGATCGCCAAGACGCAATTCAGGATAGCTTTAAAACATTAAGACCATGTATGTGATAATTGTCTCCTCACTAAAAATTCTGAGTATTTAATGTCTTTAATGTCACCAAGTTGTTGTCTCTTTGTTTTAAATAATTTAACACTGAGGAATAATTTTCTATTAATCATTTATTTTTCCTGTTATAAAATATAAACATCAAGGGAGAGTTTCCTATATGTCTCATTTTATTTCTCCACTCTTCTCCAGTAGCATACTGGGCACCTACTGACCTGGGAGTTCATCTTTCAGTGTCATATCTTTTTGCCTTTGCATACTGTTCATAGGGATCTCAAGGCAAGAGAACTGAAGTGCTTTGACTGCAGCCATGAAATTAAAAGACGCTTGCTCCTTGAAACAAAACCTTTGACCGACCTAGTTCAGTCCAGTCGCTGAATTGTGTCCGACTCTTTGCGACCGCATGAATCACAGCACGCCAGGCGTCCCTGTCCATCATAACACCCGGAGTTCGGCCAGACTCACGTCCATCGAGTCAGTGATGCCATCCAGCCATCTCATCCTCTGTCGTCTCCTTCTCCTCCTACCCCCAGTCCCTCCCAGCATCAGAGTCTTTGCCAATCAGTCAACTCTTTGCATGAGGTAGCCAAAATACTGGAGTTTCAGCTTTAGCATCATTCCTTCCAAATAAACCCCAAGTCTGATATCCTTCAGAATGGACTGGTTGGATCTCCTTGCAGTCGAAGGGACTCTCAAGAGTCTTCTCCAACACCACAGTTCAAAGGCATCAATTCCTTGGCACTCAGCATTCTTCACAGTCCACCTCTCACATTCATACATGACCACTGGAAAAACCACAGCCTTGACTAGACGCAACTTTGTTGCCAAAGTAATGTCTCTGCTTTTCAATATGCTATCTAGGTTGGTCGTAACTTTTTTTCCAAGCAGTAAGCGTCTTTTAATTTCATGGCTGCAGTCACCATCTGCAGTGACTTTGGAGCCCAAAAAGATATAGTCTGACCCTGTTTCCACTGTTTCCCCATCTATTTCCCATCAAGTGATGGGACCAGATGCCATGATCTTCGTTTCCTGAATGTTGAGCTTTAAGCCAACTCTTTCCCTCTCCTCTTTCACCTTCATCAAGAAGCTTTTTAGTTCTTCCTCATTTTCTGCCATGGGGTGGGGTCATCTTCATATCTCAGGTTATTGATATTTCTCCCGGCAATCTTGATTCCAACTTGTGCTTCTTCCTGCCCAGCATTTCTCATGATGTACTCTGCATATCAGTTCAATAAGCAGGGTGACAATATACAGCGTTAACACACTCCTTTTCCTATTTGGAACCAGTCTGTTCCATGTCCAGTTCTAACTGTTGCTTCCTGACCTGCTAATAGCACTTAGTAAACAAAAGTAATTGGGTTGGCCAAAACGTTTTCTCAGATATTCCATAAGATGTTCTAGAACAATTGAAACATTGGACCACTCCAAAATAAGATATATCATAATGTTACAATTTATTATCATGATCCAGAAAGAAAAACATTATTATATAAGCTTCAATCTATTTTTCAACACCTATTACATAAGCTTCTATCTATTTCTTCAATGCCTATAAAGCAAAACTTGAGTCAGCATGTGAGAAGATGAATGTGGAATTGGGGGAGGATTCAATACTTAGAACCTCTCCCATAATTCGACATGCCATTCATCATTTGAGAAGTTTGTGGTTTTTACTATGAAAGTAAGACAAGATGAGATGTTTGGACACAAGACAGCTGAAGGATTTTCCAGAAACTTCAACACCCTTATTAGCATTTTTATTCATTGTGTGTCTTCAAACTTTTGATTTCTAAACTCTCTTTGGGATACTTTCCCCACACATCTGGTGTCAAGTGGGTCCCCACACGGCTGAATGTCAAAACAGCCCTAAGCCAGCATTCGCCTCCTTCTCCCTTTCCACCCAAGGATTTGCTTTCTGTGCTTTCTGTTTTAGACCTATTAATACTCATTTTACTTATGGGTGTTCCTTCACTGTGGAGTGAGGTATGGAGTCATTAAGTAAGCTAGGTCGTTTTTGTTTGAGATCTTCCATTCTGGGAAATGGTCAGGAAGTAACAGCAACAACACAAGTACAAGGTATTAAGAGAGTTTATTCAGGCCTCATGGTGAAGATACTCGATCTACAGCTCCTAAGTTCATTGGGAAGTCCTGATGGCCTCCTGTTCCCTCAAGAGTATTGGAGTTCATCAAGATCCATTGTCCTTCCCTGAGTACACTTTATCTTGTATCAGCTTTATGTCATTCATCAATTATTGATATCAACTGAATAGTCAATAAATATACATGGAGAATTTCATGTATAGTCCCTCGAGTCGCAAAGAGTTGGACCCGTCTGAGCCACTTTCACTTTCACTTTTCACTTTCAAGTGTGAATGTACACAAGTATTCCGTTCGTTCTGTTTCTCTGGAGAACACTAATACAAATAATATTCTTTGTTTACCTGAAATTTGAAGTTAATTTGATGTCTTGTATATTTACTTGCTAAAGCTAGCAACCCTGATTACCACGTAAAGAAAACTGAGTAGACTAGAGAACCCACTGCAGTATTCTTGCCTAGAGAATCCCGGGGACAGAGAAGCCTGATGGGCTGCCGTCTATGGCGTTGCACAGAGCCGGACACGACTGAAGCGATATAGCATGCACGCGTGCATGCATTGGAGAAGGAAATGGCAACCCACTCCAGTATTCTTGCCTGGAGAATCCCAGGGACAGAGGAGCCTGGTGGGCTGCCATCTACGGGGTCACATAGAGTTGCACACGACTGAAGCAACTGAGCAGCAGCAGAGAAGCATAGTAAAGTTGCCTTAAACTGATGATCTGCACTCTTGTCCTTGACTTATGGGGCTTAGAGTCTGGTAGGGGGAGGAGATGTGTAAGAAAAAAAGTGCCTTGAAATGATAGCTCTGCTTGCTATTATTTTCTGTGTAAGGGGTTTCAATAGAGGGTAGGTGGAAAGAACATGAGGTTTAAAAAAGTTATCACCAAGGATGAAAAAGCAAGTGGCTATGGCACTAAAATGAAACTTTGCCTATTCTATGGCACATAGAAAGCACTGAATGTACAGCAGATAGTAAGGAGTTTAGATTTGCTTATTGAAATAGCCCACACTTTATAAAAAGATAATAACCAATGGATTGAAGCTTCTATTGTTGGCAGAAGCATTGCATTGGAGTGATTCTAGTTTGTTCTTTCAACCTGAGCATGAGTAGAAATTAGCAAACGTATTTTCTGGACCCAAAAGTTCTAAGGGAAGAAGTCAAAGTGTGTCTTCAAATCTTAGAGGTATTTCCAAATCTTTATCCATACCTCTGTCTATGTTCAGTTAGGATCTTCAAGAACTTTTGACTTCTCTAGAAACAGGCCTGATCACCAAGACGCAATTCAGGATAGCTTTAAAACATTAAGACCATGTATGTGATAATTGTCTCCTCACTAAAAATTCTGAGTATTTAATGTCTTTAATGTCACCAAGTTGTTGTCTCTTTGTTTTAAATAATTTAACACTGAGGAATAATTTTCTCTTAAACACTTATTTTTCCTGTTGTAAAATATAAACATCAGGGGAGAGTTTCCTATATGTCTCATTTTATTTCTCCACTCTTCTCCAGTAGCATACTGGGCACCTACCGACCTGGGAGTTCATCTTTCAGTGTCATATTTTTTGCCTTTTCATACTGTTCATGGGGTTCTCAAGGCAAGAAAACTGAAGTGCTTTGACTGCAGCCATGACATTAAAAGACACTTGCTTCTTGAAACAAAACCTTTGACCAACGTAATTCAGTTCAGTCGCTCAATCATGTCCGGCTCTTTGCGATCGCATGAATCACAGCACACCAGGCGTCCCTGTCCATCAGCAACGCTCGGAGTTCAGCCAGACTCACGTCCATGGAGTCAGTGATGCCATCCAGCCATCTCATCCTCTGTCGTCTCCTTCTCCTCCTACCCCCAGTCCCTCCCAGCATCAGAGTCTTTGCCAATCAGTCAACTCTTCGCATGAGGTGGCCAAAGTACTGGAGTTTCAGCTTTAGCATCATTCCTTCCAAATAAACCCCAAGTCTGATCTCCTTCAGAATGGACTGGGTGGATCTCCTTGCAGTCGAAGGGACTCTCAAGAGTCTTCTCCAACACCACAGTTCAAAGGCATCAACTCCTCGGCACTCAGCATTCTTCACAGTCCAACTCTCACATCCATACATGACCACTGGAAAAACCATAGCCTTGACTAGACGCAACTTTGTTGGCAAAGTAATGTCTCTGCTTTTCAATATGCTATCTAGGTTTGTCATAACTTTTCTACCAAGGAGTAAGCGTCTTTATTTTCATGTCTGCAGTCACCATCTGCAGTGATTTTGGAGCTCAAAAAGGTATAGTCTGACACTGTTTCCACTGTTTCCCCATCTATTTCTCATCAAGTGATAGGACCAGATGCCATAATCTTCGTTTTCTAAATATTGAGCTTTAAGCCAACTTTTTTCCTCTCCTCTTTTACCTTCATCAAGAGGCTTTTCAGTTCCTCTACACTTTCTGCCATAAGGGTGGGATCATTTTCATATGTGAGGTTTTTGATATTTCTTGCCACAATCTTGATTCCAACTTGTGCTTCTTCCAGCCCAGCATTTCTCATGATGTACTCTGCATATCAATTAAATAAGCAGGGTGACAATATACAGCCTTGACGCACTCCTTTTCCAATTTGAACCAGTCTGTTGTTCCATGTCCAGTTCTAACTGTTGCTTCCTGACCTGCTAATAGCACTTAGTAAACAAAAGTTATTGGGTTGGCCAAATCCTTTTCTCAGATATTCCATAAGATGTTCTAGAAAAATTGAAACATTCGACCAACTCCAAAATAAGATATATCATAATGTAACAATTTGTTATCATGATCCGGAAAGAAAAACAATATTATATAGGCTTCAATCTATTTTTCAACACATATTACATAAGCTTCTATCTATTTCTTCCATGCCTATAAAGCAAAACTTGAGTCAGCATGTGAGAACATGAATGTAGAATTTGGGGTGGATTCAATTCTTAGAACCTCTCCCATAATTCGACATGCCATTCATCATTTCATAAGTTTGTGGTTTTGACTATGAAAGTAAGACAAGATGAGATGTTTGGACACAAGACAGCAGAAGGATTTTCCGGAAACTTCAACACCCTTGTTAGCATTTTTATTCATTGCGTGTTCAAACTTTTGATTTCTAAACTGTTTTTGGTATGTTTTCTCCACACATCTGGTGTCAAGTGGGTTCCCACACGGCTGAATGTCAAAACCGCCCTAAGTCAGCATTCGCCTCCTTCTCCTTTTCCACCCAAGGATTTGCTTTCTTAGCTTTCTGTTTTAGACCTATTAATACTCATTTTACTAATGGGTGTGCCTTCACTGTGGAGTGAGGTATGGAGTCATTAAGTAAGCTAGGTCGTTTTTGTTTGAGATCTTCCATTCTGGGAAATGGTCAGGAAGTAACAGCAACAACACAAGTACAAGGTATTAAGAGAGTTTATTCAGGCCTCATGGTGAAGATACTCGATCTACAGCTCCTAAGTTCATTGGGAAGTCCTGATGGCCTCCTGTTCCCTCAAGAGTATTGGAGTTCATCAAGATCCATTGTCCTTCCCTGAGTACACTTTATTTTGTGTCAGCTTTATGTCATTTACTAATTATTGATATCAACTGAATAGTAAATAATTATACATGGAGAATTCCATGTATAATCCCTGGGGTCGCAAAGAGTTGGACCCATCTGAGCCACTTTCACTTTCACTTTTCACTTCCAAGTGTGAATATACACACATACTCCATTAGTTCTGTTTCTCTGGAGAACACTAATACAAATAATATTCTTTGTTTACCTGAAATTTGAAGCTAATTTGATATCTTGTATTTTTGCTTGCTAAAGCTATCAACCCTGATCACCACGTAAAGGAAATTAAGTAGACTAGAGAACCCACTGCAGTATTCTTGCCTAGAGAATCCCAGGGACAGAGGAGCCTGGTGGGCTGCCGTCTATGGGTCGCACAGAGTCAGACACGACTCAAGCGACTTAGCATGCGTGCATGCATGCATTGAAGAAGGAAATGCCAACCCACTCTAGTATTCTTGCCTGAAGAATCCCAGGGACACAGGAACCTGGCAAGCTGCCGATTACGGGGTCGCATAGAGTCGAACTCGACTGAAGCAACTGAGCAGCAACAGCAGCAGAGAAGCATAGTAAAGTTGCCTTAAACTGATGACCTGCACTTTTGTCCTTGCCTTATGGGGCTTACAGTCTGATGGGGGAGGAGATATGTAAGAAAAAAAGTGCCATGAAATGAAAGCGTTCTTGTTATTATTTTCTGTGAAAGGGGTTTCAATAGAGGGTAGGTGGAAAGAACATGAAGTTAAAAGTAGTTATCACCAAGGATGCAAAAGCAAGTGTCTAGGGCACCAAAATGAAACTTTGCCTATTCTATGGCACATAGAAAGCACTGAATGTACAGCAGATAGTAAGGAGTTTAGATTTGCTTATTGAAATAGCCCACACTTTTTAAAAAGATAATAACCAATGGGTTGAAGTTTCTATTGTTGGCAGAAGCTTTGCATTGGAGTGATTCTAGTTTGTTCTTTCAACCTGAGCATGAGTAGAAATTAGCAAACGTATTTTCTGGACCTAAAAGTTCTAAGGGAAGAAGTATTAGTGTGTCTTCAATATTAGAGGTACTTCCAAATCTTTATCCATACCTCTGCCTATGTTCAGTTAGGATCTTCAAGAATTTTTGACCTCTCTAGAAATAGGCCTGATCACCAAGACCCAGTTCAGGATAGCTTTAAAACATTAAGACCATGTATGTGATAATTGTCTCCTCACTATAATTCTGAGTATTTAATGTCTTTAATGTCACCAAGTTGTTGTCTCTTTGTTTTAAATAATTTAACACTGAGAAATAATTTTCTATTAAACATTTATTTTTCCTGTTATAAAATATAAACATCAAGGGAGAGTTTCCTATATGTCTCATTTTATTTCTCCACTCTTCTCCAGTAGCATATAGGGCACCTACTGACCTGGGAGTTCATCTTTCAGTGTCATATCTTTTTGCCTTTTCATACTGTTCATGGGGTTCTCAAGGCAAGAAAACTGAAGTGCTTTGACTGCAGCCATGACATTAAAAGACACTTGCTCCTTGAAAGAAAAGCTATGACCAACCTAGTTCTGTTCAGTAGCTCAGTCGTGTCCGACTCTTTGTGACCTGATGAATTGCAGCATGCCATGGCTCCCTGTCCATCACCAACTCCCGGAGTTCACCCAGATTCACGTCCAACGAGTCAGTGATGCCATCCAGCCATCTCAGCCTCTGTCGTCTCCTTCTCCTCCTGCCCCCAGTCCCTCCCAGCATCAGAGTCTTTTCCAATGAGTCAACTCTTCACATGAGGTGGTCAAAGTACTGGAGTTTCAGCTTAAGCATCATTCCTTCCAAAGAACACCCAGGACTGATCTCCTTCAGAATGGACTGGTTGGATCTCCTTGCAGTCCAAGGGACTCTCAAGAGTCTTCTCCAACACCACAGTTCAAAAGCATCAATTCTTCGGCACTCAGCTTTATTCACAGTCCCAACTCTCACATCCATACATGAACACTGGAAAAACCATAGCCTTGACTAGACGGACCTTTGTTGGCAAAGTAATGTCTCTGCTTTTCAATATGCTATCTAGGTTGGTCATAACTTTCCTTCCAAGGAGTAAGTGTCTTTTAATTTCATGTCTGTAGTCACCATCTGCAGTGATTTTCGAGCCCAAAAAGATACAGTATGACACTCTTTCCCCTGTTTCCCCATCTATTTCCCATCAAGTGATGGGACCAAATGCCATGATCTTCGTTTTCTGAATGTTGAGCTTTAAGCCAACTTTTTCACTCTCCACTTTCACTTTCATCAAGAGCCTTTTTAGTTCCTCTTCATTTTCTGCCGCAAGGGTGGTGTCATCTGCATATCTGAGGTTATTGAGATTTCTCCCCACAATCTTGATTCCACCTTGTGCTTCTTCCAGCCCAGCATTTCTCTTGATGTACTCTGCATATATGTTAAATAAGCAGGGTGACAATATACAGCTTTGATGTACTCCTTTTCCTATTTGGAACCAGACTGTTGCTCCATGTCCAGTTCTAACTGTTGCTTCCTTACCTGCATACAGATTTCTCAAGAGGCAGGTCAGGTGGTCTGGTATTTCCATCTCTTTCAGAATTTTCCACAGCTTATTGTGATCTACACAGTCAAAAGCTTGGCATAGTCAGTAGAGTAGATGTTTTTCTTGAACTCTCTTGCTTTTCTAATGATCCAGCAGATGTTGGCAATTTGATATCTGGTGCCTCTGCCTTTTCTAAAACCAGCTTGAAAATCAGGAAATTCACAGTTCACATATTGCTGAAGCCTGACTTGGAGAATTTTGAGCATTACTTTACTAGCATGTGAGATGAGCACATTTGCGCGGTACTTTGAGCATTCTTTGGCATTGCCTTTCTTTGGGATTGGAATGAAAACTGACTTTTCCAGTCCTGTGGCCACTGCTGAGTTTTCCAAATTTGCTGGCATATTGAGTGCAGCACTTTCACGGCATCATCTTTCAGGATTTGGAATAGCTCAACTGGAATTCCATCACCTCCACTAGCTTTGTTCGTAGTGATGCTTTCTAAGGCCCACCTGACTTCACATTCCAGGATGTCTGGCTCTAGGTCAGTGATCACACCATCGTGTTTATCTGGGTCATGAAGATCATTTTTTACAGTTCTTCTGTGTATTCTTTCCACCTCTCTTGATATCTTCTGCTTCAGTTAGGTCCATACCATTTCTGTCCTTTATCGAGCCCATCTTTGCATGAAATATTCCCTTGGTATCTCTAATTTTCTTGAAGAGATCCTTAGTCTTTCCCATTCTGTTGTTTTCCTCTATTTCTTTGCATTGATCTAGAGAGCACATTAAAAAAAAAACAGAGACATTACTTGCCAACAAAGGTCTGCCTAATTCAAGCTATGGTTTTCCAGCAATCATGTATGGATGTGAGAGTTGGACTATAAAGAAAGCTGAGCACTGAAGTATTAATGCTTTTGAAGTGTGGTGTTGGAGAAGACTCCGAAGTGTCCCTTGAACTACAAGGAGATCAAATCAGGCAATCCTAAAGGAAAACAGTCCTGAATAGTCATTTGAAGGACTGATGCTGTAGCTGAAGCTCCAATACTTGGCCACCTGATGCAAAGAACCGACTCATTGGAAAAGATCCTCATGCTGGGAAAGATTGAAGGCGGGAGGAGAAGGGGACGACAGAGGACCAGGTGGTTGGATGGCATCACCAACTCAGTGGACATAAGGCAGTGAAATAGAGCATATCTGTTGCAGTCTTTTACAGACCAGGACATGGGGACCAGAGTTGATGAAAAGAAAGAGAAAAAGAGAGAGAGAGAGAGAGAGCAGTATCTCTTGGGTTACATGGAAATCCAATAAAGCCCATGCACAGGACTTTTACCACTCATTAAGGCACAGGGCTTCCTCTCAAGGAGGTCTTGAATGCCTGGGTGAGAACGTGAGCTCAGTAGGCTTCCATGCTCCGAAGAGAATGAAGATAGAAAGAAGGATGTGGGGGACCCAGGTCTCTAGTGGAGCAAGGATATTTTGTTAGCAGAAATGCATGTTTATATATCTTCAGTAAAATGATTACTCAGCCATTACAAAGAATAAAATCCCAAAGTTGCAAGACAATGGATAGTCTAATACATACAAGGTTGCTAAAGAGAGTCACTGAAGGGAGTTACTGAAAGGAATCCAAGCAGGTGCCCTTTCCCATGATCTCAGTCCTGAGAACTGCATGCAGCTCTACTCATTCCTGGAATAGGAACTGATAAGTAACAGAGAGTCCTTGAGGAATGGCACACAAAGGAAGAAAATGCAACATATTGGATTCCTTAAAGTTGAGTGTCCCTTGAAAATTACCCCCTTTTTATTTTTTTCATAATTGGGGGTGACTGTATATTCTTTAGTGAAAAAGGTCCTGACCAAATGAGTTTGTTTAGCTTTAGCAATTTTAGTTGAAAGGCATCAATATACTATGAATATAACCACCAGGATAATTATTAGCATTACAACTCTAGATCCAATACTATGTACAATGCTTTGAAACCATCCTCGAGGGTCCAGCCCAGATAACTGATCAGTTAGCTGTTCAGCTAAGCTTTCCAGATTATTGGAAGAAGGTAGACTCTTAAAGAAGGCTTCAAATATTTCTTTTTGTAATAATTGTACATTTAAGGAAGCATTATCATGTAAGTATTACAAATGAAATTTGATTTGTTTCCAGTTGTAGGCAGAATAGTTGAACCAAACAGGGATAATACAAAATTGAGTAGAATTCCAATCACATTTTAGTAAAGCTTGTTTTTGTAAATCTATTAATTGATCTCCGACACATTGGAAGGCTATTTTTATTTCCTGTATTTCATCTTGAACTTCCTCATTTATCTGAGCCTGAGTGGCCCACATAGTATGAGCATCTTTCGTCCAATTATGGATAAAATTGTGTGTTTGACTTGAGGTTTGTAAAACAATGCTGGCAACAGCAGCAGTAGTGCAAATGGCTATCAATCCCAATATGCCAAGAATTAGCCATCCAATGAATCGTTTAGATCATTGGAGTAATTTAGTAAGTAACCAGGAAACAAGTCCGGTCATGGGACCTTCTTTCTAGGGTCGTTGGAGGTATATTGGCAACCACAGGTTACATCGAGATCAAAGAATCAGAAGGGATTCATTTTTTATAGACATGGAGGAGCTAAGACAAGTATATAGTTTGCAATCTATACAAGGTAAAGCAAGTAAAGTCTTATTAAATTGCGTTTCCTATAATTACAACAAAAGGAAGGGGAACACAAGCTTGTATAAAATATGGCCGATTATAATGAAAGGAATAATGACTAGAACTACGACTAGTCCCTGTGAAATATCCAGTCCAAGTTACAAGTTCTTCAGTGCTAGCGGAAAGTTTCCAAATGTCCCTTTGTTCAGGCCCAATCTGTTTATTGAGGACGATTCAAGGGTGAGGGGGTGCCATTCCACTGTCAAGCCAGCCAAGTAGTCCTTTGTCTTGGTAATGTTCCATCATAGTATTGGTAATCTTCCATGCTACTTGAGTAGCATAATCACATATAGTGCTATTAATATCACCTGAACAGTGAGATAACCACATATCATGGGATCCCCAAACAACAATGGTATAATTGGCCACAAACATTAATTTTCCTGATTTGTCTTGACATCTGTCCCAATGAACAGGAGTATATTTAAAGTTCTTATAAGATCAGATCAGATCAGTCGCTCAGTCATGTCTGACTATTTGCGACTCCATGAATCGCAGCACGCCAGGCCTCCCTGTCCCTCACCAACTTCCGGAGTTCACCCAGACTCACGTCCATCAAGTCAGTGATGTCATCCAGCCATCTCATCCTCTGTCGTCCCCTTCTCTTCCTGCCCCAAATCCCTCCCAGCATTAGAGTCTTTTCCAATGAGTCAACTCTTCGCATGAGGTGGCCAAAGTACTGGAGTTTCAGCTTAAGCATCATTCCTTCCAAAGAAATCCCTGGGCTGATCTCCTTCAGAATGGACTGGGTGGATCTCCTTGCAGTCCAAGGGACTCTCAAGAGTCTTCTCCAACACCACAGTTCAAAAGCATCAATTCTTCAGCGCTCAGCCTTCTTCACAGTCCAACTGTCACATCCGTACATTATCACAGGAAAAACCATAGCCTTGACTAGATGAACCTTTGTTGGCAAAGTAATGTCTCTGCTTTTCAATATGCTATCTAGGTTGGTCATAACTTTTCTTCCAAGCAGTAAGTGTCTTTTAATTTCATGGCTGCAGTCACCATCTGTAGTGATTTTGGAGCCCAGAAAAATAAAGTCTGACACTATTTCCACTGTTTCCCCATCTATTTCCCATGAAGTGGTGGGACCGGATGCCATGATCTTTGTTTTCTGAATGTTGAGCTTTAAGCCAACTTTTTCACTCTCCACTTTCACTTTCATCAAGAGGCTTTTGAGTTCCTCTTCACTTTCTGCCATAAGGGTGGTGTCATCTGCATATCTGAGGTTATTGATATTTCTCTCAGCAATCTTGATTCCAGCTTGTGTTTCTTCCAGTCCAGCGTTTCTCGTGATGTATTCTACATATAAGTTAAATAAACAGGGTGACAATATACAGCCTTGATGAACTTATTTTCCTATTTGGAACCAGTCTGTTGTTCCATGTCCAGTTCTAACTGTTGCTTCCTGACCGGCATACAAATTTCTCAAGAGGCAGATCAGGTGGTCTGGTATTCCCATCTCTTGAAGAATTTTCCACAGTTTATTGTGATCCACACAGTCAAAGTCTTTGGCATAGTCAATGAAGCAGAAATAGATGCTTTTCTGGAACTCTCTTGCTTTTTCTAAGATCCAACGGATGTTGGCAATTTGATCTCTGGTTCCTCTGCCTTTTCTAAATTCATTATTTGGCATTGCCTTTCTTTGGGATTGGAATGAAAACTGACCTTTTCCAGTCCTGTGGCCACTGCTGAGTTTTCCAAATTTGCTGGCATATTGAGTGCAGCACTTTCACGGCATCATCTTTCAGGATTTGGAATAGCTCAACTGGAATTCCATCACCTCCACTAGCTTTACTTGTAGTGATGCTTTCTAAGGCCCACCTGACTTCACATTCCAGGATGTCTGGCTCTAGGTGAGTGATCACACCATCGTGATTATCTGGGTCGTGAAGATCTTTTTTGTACAGTTCTTCTGTGTATTCTTTCCACCTCTCTTGATATCTTCTGCTTCTGTTAGGTCCATACCATTTCTGTCCTTTATTGAGTCCATCTTTGCATGAAATGTTCCTTTGGTATCTCTGATTTTCTTGAAGAGATCCCTAGTCTTTCCCATTCTGTTGTTTTCCTCTATTTCTTTGCATTAATCACTGAAGAAGGCTTTCTTATCTCTTCTTGCTATTCTTTGGAACTCTGCATTCAGATGTTTATATCTTTCCTTTTCTCCTTTGCTTTTAGCTTCTCTTCCTTTCACAGCTATTTTTAAGGCCTCCTCAGACAGCCATTTTGCTTTTTTGCATTTCTTTTCTATGGGAATGGTCTTGATCCCTGTCTTCTGTACAATGTCATGAACCTCATTCCATTGTTCATCAGGCACTCTATCTATCAGATCTAGACCCTTAAATCTATTTCTCACTTCCACTGTATAATCATAAGGGATTTGATTTAGGTCATACCTGAATGGTCTAGTGGTTTTCCCTACTTTCTTCAATTTAAGTCTGAATTTGGCAATAAGGAGTTCATGGTCTGAGACACAGTCAGCTCCTGGTCTTGTTTTTGCTGACTGTATAGAGCTTCTCCATCTTTGGCTGCAAAGAATATAATCAATCTGATTTCGGTGTTGACCATCTGGTGATGTCCATGTATAGAGTCTTCTCTTGTGTTGTTGGAAGAGGGTGTTTGTTATGACCAGTGCATTTTCTTGGCAAAACTCTATTAGTCTTTGCCCTGCTTCATTCCGTATTCCAAGGCCAAATCTGCCTGTTTCTCCAGGTGTTTCTTGACTTCCTACTTTTGCATTCCAGTCCCCTATAATGAAAAAGTTCTTATAAGGAAACCCTTTGCATAATGTTTTTTTTCCTTTCCCTAGAGTTTCAGTAGTGTTGACATGATTCTCATAAAAAGAAAGGTCAGTAAGTAAGTAATGTCCAAAAGTCCTTTTCTGGAGGCAGGATGAAAGCCCAAGTTTGTTGGCTAATGTTTATGCATAATTCTGTTGGGCCCATGCATAAAGGAAGGATTTCATAACCTAGAGAAATATTAATTAGTCTCCCTTCTTACTCTGGGTGTGAGGGCCCCTCCAAACTCCAAGGAGGAGGCATATGTATTGAGTCATTGGTGGATATGATTGGTCTTCTTTTTGTCTGTTCTACAACATGTATTGAAGGGGGGTTGTGTATATAAACCCAGTAAGTATGATTCGTCAACTCAGCTTGAGCAGGGGAAGCAAAAGGAAGCAAAGTAAGCATAGCAACAAAAATATTTTCTGGATTCCAAGGCATTCCCTCTTGAGAAACCAGGTTTTCAGCTTGAATAATAAAGGTTTTTATCTGTCCCCAACTAGGGAGTTCATGAGGTTGATGATGTCGAGGGTGGTGCTTCTTGGAGATGTTTAGAACTGCCATGGTTTGTATTGGAATTTCTTTCTCTTGGGGGTTGTGTTGTTTCATCTCTATTTTGAATGCTGAAGGCCCCCTTGGGTTGGATCTTCTGAAGAGGAAGCCAAGTAAGTTCATTGGGTCTATCTAGAGAAATACAAGCATACCCCTTTCCCTGTAAGATTAATTTCCCAGACTCCCATTGTTTGATTAACCCGTTTTGATACCAAATGGGCAAAGGAAGAGAGGCATCCTGTGATCCCTGGAAATATTTTTCTGCTCTTATTAAAGTATCTCCTTGTGGTAAGTTTAAAAAATTTAAAACAAATAAAGCTGTATTAACAATAGTTATAGGTTTAGATAGTAGCTTATGTTGGAATCTAGCAGTCTGCTTTAGATAAGGAAGATAGTAGTGTTCCTGTGTATTCCCCCTTTTTAAATTTTTTGATTTGTGGTTTCAGTGTGTGATGTGCCTGTGGATTATAAGGAATACCTGTAATATGTTTAACAGAAAATGATTGTAAAAATTGTTTGAAGTGCCTAGAAATATAGGCAGGGTTATTGTCTGTTTTTATAGAACTAAGAGTTCCCATTATAGCAAAACTAGTTAATATAAGTTATAACATGTTGTGTAGCTACACCTCGAAGAGGTGTGGCCTAGATAAAACAAGAATTTGTGTCGATACAGACATGTAAGAAAGAAGATGGAGAAAGTTCAGGGCAATGATTTACATCCATTTGCCATAATTCATTGGGTTGTAATCCTCAAGGATTGATACCTTGTGCAACGGGTCAAAGGTGTAAGGGTTTACAAGTAGAGCAATTATTAATGATTTCTTTAGCTTGGTGGTATAGAATTTTCTATATTTGGTGTAAGGAGCCAGCATTATTGTGTAATAAAGCATATTGTTCTTCAGGGGTAGCAAAATAAACAAATTTATCAGCTTGTTCATTACCAAGAGTCATAGGGCCAGGAAGGCAGGAATGTGCTTGAATATGGGTAATATAAATGGGAGAAGTGTGGTTTCTAATAATAGATTGTAGTTTGAAAAAAAGCTGTTGAATAACAGGTTGACTGGAGTTTATAGTGGAGGTTTCTATATTTTTTAATACAAAAACAATATAAGGAATCAGAGACTACATTAATGGGGTAAGGATGTAAGTAAATAACTTGAATAAAAGCATATAATTAGTTTTGTTGAGCAAAATGAAATTTAGTATAAAAGATCTTATATTCTTCGAGAGACCAGAATGAGGCTTTAGGGTTTTTAATCCCATCTATATAGAAAACATCAGCTTGAGGTATAGGCTGTGAGCTGATGATGTGGGAGATAATAAATTCAGTATTTTTGAAGAAATTCCAGAACTTGTTAGAAGGATAATTAAATGAAATTTCTCCAAAATATTCCAGAAAAGCTATTTGGAAATCAGTAGAATTGTGTAATACATTCTAGAATTGAGATTTATTAATAGGTATTACAATTTTATGAGGATCAGAGCCAATTAACATCCTAGTTCTATTTCTTCCATTGATAACGATAAGAGTGATTAAATCAAGATAGGATATAAGTGATTTTGTATCCCTCTAAAATGGGTATAGGTCCATTCTATTGGGTGTTCTAGTTGGGCAAGAAGTCCTGTGGGGGAATGAAGAGAGGGGAGAATAAATAATTCTAGAGGTAAATCAAGTCTAATACACGTAAAAAATTGCTTTTGCAATTTATTTTGTATTAAATAGAGTTCTTCTCGTGCCACTAGTGAAAATGAACGAGGGCTATTTAAATCTCCTTTCAAGTCAGTTCAGTTCAGTTCAGTCGCTCAGTCATGTCTGAATCTTTGCGACCCCATGAATAGTAGCATGCCAGGCCTCCCTGCCCATCACCAACTCCCGGAGTTCACCCAGACTCACGTCCATCGAGTCAGTGATGCCATCCAACCATCTCATCCTCTGTCGTCCACTTCTCCTCCTGCCCCCAATCCCTCCCAGCATCAGAGTCTTTTCCAATGAGTCAGCTCTTCACTGAGCTGACATGAGGTGGCCAAAGTACTTGAGTTTCAGCTTTAGCATCATTTCTTCTAAAGAAATCCCAGGGCTGATCTCCTTCAGAATGGACTGGTTGGATCTCCTTGCAGTCCAAGAGACTCTCAAGAGTCTTCTCCAACACCACAGTTCAAAGGCATCAATTCTTCGGCACTCAGCTTTCTTCACAGTCCAACTCTCACATCCATACATGACCACTGGAAAAACCATAGCCTTGACTAGACAGACCTTTGTTGGCAAAGTAATGTCTCTGCTTTTCAATATGCTATCTAGGTTGGTCATAAATTTTCTTCCAAGGAGTAAGCGTCTTTTAATTTCATGGCTGCAGTCACCATCTGCAGTGATTTTGGAGCCCAAAAAGATATAGTCTGACACTGTTTCTACTGTTTCCCCATCTATTTCCCATCAAGTGATGGGACCAGATGCCATGATCTTCGTTTTCTGAATGTTGAGCTTTAAGCCAACTTTTTCCCTCTCCTCTTTCACCTTCATCAAGACGCTTTTTAGTTCCTCTTCACTTTGTGCCATAAGGGTGGTGTCATCTGCATATCTGAGGTTATTGATACTTCTCCCAGCAATCTTGATTCCAGCTTGTGCTTCTTCCAGCCCAGCTTTTCTCATGATGTACTCTGCATATAAGTTAAATAAACAGGATGACAATATACAGCCTTGATGTATTCCTTTTCCTATTTGTAGCCAGACTGTTGTTCCATGTCCAGTTCTTACTGTTGTTTCCTGACCTGCATACAAATTACTCAAGCGGCACGTCAGGTGGTCTGGTATTTCCATCTCTTTCAGAATTTTCCACAGTTGATTGTGATCCACACAGTCAAAGGCTTTGGCATAGTCAAGAAAGCAGAAATCGAAGTTTTTCTGGAACTCTCTTGCTTTATTGATGATCCAGTAGATGTTTGCAATTTGGTCTCTGGTTCCTCTGCTACATAATATTGACTCATAGTGGGAGAATTCATCGTTCCTTGAGGCAGTACAGTCCACTGGTATTGCTTATGAGGCCCGGTGTGATTAGGATAAGGAAGAGAGAAAGCAAATCTCTTTCAGTCTAGAGGATGTAAAGGTATATTAAAAAAGCACGCCTGTAAATCTATAATAATAATATGCCAGTTTTGAGGAATAATGGTAGGCGTCGGGATGACTGGTTGCAATGTACCCATAGGACTCATAGATGCATTAACTTTTCTAAGGTCTGTTAAGAGATGTCTTTTTCCAGGTTTCTTTTTTATAACAAAAATGGGAGAGTTCCAAGGGGAATAATATTCCTCAATATGTTTTAATTCCAATTGTGTATCTATAAGTTCTTTAGCAGCCTGTAATTTCTCTTTTGTAAGGGGCCACTGCTCTGTCCAAATAGGTTCGTCATACTTCCAAGTTATTTTAATAATTGTTGTTTGTTAAATGAGCAGTGGCCCCTAAGAAAAATGTGGAATGTATATCTGAGTTTCCCATTGCATAAGTAAATCCCTTCCTATTAGATTAAGGGGTAAATCTATTATGTAAGGTTGTAATGTTGCTGGCTGGCCTTCTGGTCCCTCACAAGGATAAATTTGAATACTTTGATAGACTCCTCGTATTTTTGTTTGAGTAACTCCTGTAATTTGGCAAGAAATTTTGTGTATAAGCCAAGATTTGGGCCATAAGTGTTTGGAAATAATAGTGATATCAGATCCAGTATCAAGGAAACCAGAAAAACTTTTACCATTGATTTTGATATTTATATTTGGTTGGGCATATTCAGATACCAATGATGTCCATAAGGATTGTTTTTGATCTGTGTTTCCTATCCATCTGTCTGTATATCATTAGAGGAATTAATAGAAATGTAAGGTAAAAGAAGTAATTGGGCAATTTCCCCCCCTTTTTAAATTGCCATAGTATCTGAGATGACATCATAACTTGAATTTCTCCCTTATAATCTGAATTAATTATTCCAGGGTGAACAGTAATTCCCTTAGAAGTCAAGCTAGATCAGCCAAGTAAAATGCCGAAGGTTTGTAGAGGTAGGAGTCCAAAAAGTCCAGTAGGTATTCTAGAAGGGATTGCTTGAAAGAAAAGGAGAAAATCATTTAGGGCTGATATATCAATGGCAGTACTGCCAGATGTTGAGGGTTTGAGGGAAAAGATGGCGTTTGCCTCTGGTTTTTGTTGAAGGGGACCTGGGGATTCCCCTGTTTGAAGTTTCCTGAAATAAGTTTTCCCTCAACATCATATTTAGATCAACAATCTTTGGCCCAATGCATCCTTTTATGGCAGCGAGTGAAGAGTTTTGGAAAATTTTTATTAGCTTTAATTTTCTCTGCATATTTCTTAGGGCAATCCTTTTTAAAGTGGGTCTTATCCCCATATGTAAAACATCCTTCATTTCCCTTTTTAAAAGCAGCAGCCATTGTTTCAGCTAGCATTTGCATTTTCCGTGTCTCAGACCCTAAATTGTGGCAAGCCTTCAAATAATCAGTAACAGTCCCAGTCTCATGTATTGGGATGATAGAACTTTGACATTCCTGATTTGCATTTTCATATGCAAGCAGATTTCCTAGTTGTAATCTGGCTTCTTCGCCAATTACATTACAGGAAATAGCAGTTTCTAGTCTAGCTAGGAAATCAGCATAGGTTTCATTAGGTCCTTGTAATATCTTAATGTAACTACCTTTAGGTTCTCCTTGAGAAGTAATTTGATCCCAGGCTTCAAGGGCAGCTTCTTTCAATTGTATATGCAACAAAGAAGGGCATTGTATTTGAGCTTCTATTGCTTCAAATTGCCCTGTACCAGTTAACAGTTCAAAAGTAATTTGGTTCTGGGGAGCACCAGCTCGAGCATTAAAATTGGCATGATCCCGAGCCACATCTTGAAACCACATAGTCCACTGAAGATATTCTCCTGGTTTAAGGAGAGCTTTTATGAAAATTCACCAATCATAAGGGATAAAAGTCCCAATAGAAGATGCCATAGCATTTAGAAGTTCTTTAGTAAAAGATGAAGGAGGGCCATACATAGTTATAGCTTTTTTCATTTGTTGCATGTAAGAGAAATCAATGCCTTCATATTGAGGTATTATTTGCCTTTGGGCATTAACATTCCTTAATACTGGAAAAGTGGAAAACCATCAGCCCCAGAGACTTGAGACTGCAAAGCCAGCAATTCAGAAAGCCTCTGTTGTGAAGGAGAATGAGTAGATATTCTTTTCTCATAAATATGAGTACATGCTAAAGGCTTATCTTTGTTATCCAAAAAAGCATTATCAGCTTTAGTGACATAGAGACTCAGAAGAGTCATCGTTAGAGTCATTTTGTTCTTGTATTGAAGGGACTTTCAGTTTTGTGCCTGTTGCAAGAGACACAAGAAGAGGAGCACTTGGAGCAGCTGGAGCAGGGCTAGTAGGAAAATTCTGAAATATTTTATGTTGTTCTATTTGGGCTTTTTGAAAAGTTTCATCATCAAATTCATATTCATGTAATAAATGTTCTACCTGTTGTTGAATATCAGGAGGGCTGGAAATACTTTGAAATGGCAAAATCATAGCTTTAATTAGGGCCCATAGGAGCCAGAAATCTACTGGGGTATTTTTTCCCCATCTAGTGGTTTGCTTAACATTCTCTTTGCCCAGTTCTAAATTTCTAAATCAAAACTGCCCTCATCAGGGAACCAGGGATTATGTTCAACCACTGTTTGAAGGCATGCCTCTATGCGTTGACATGAAACTGAAAGTCCTTGAACTTTAAATAAATGATGAAGTAAAGTAAAAAAAATGGTGGGGCTTTCCAGCCATTTGTCCAATAACCCCAGACTTACCAACCTCAGTAGGTCCCAGTCACTCCATCCTGAATGCTGTGAATGCCAGGTCCCTGTTTGGGCGCCACTTGTTGTGGTCTTTACAGACCAGGACCTGGGGACCGGAGTTGATGAAAAGAAAGATAGAGGGAGAGAGCAGTATCTCTCAAGTTACATAGAAAACCAATAAAGCCCATGCACAGGACTTGTACCACTCACGAAGGCACAGGGCATCCTCTCAAGGAGGTCTTGAAAGCCTGGGCAAGAAAGTGAGCTTGGTAAACTTCCATGTTCCGAAGAGAATGAAGACAGAAAGAAGGGTGCGGGGGACCCAAGTCTCTAGTGGAGCAAGGGTATTTTATTAGCAGAAATGCATGTTTACATATCTTCAGTAAAATGATTACTCAGCCATTACAAAGAATGAAATTCCACAAGTTGCAACACAATAGATAGTCTAATACATACAAGGTTGCTGAAGAGAGTCACTGAAGGGAGTTACTGAAAGGAATCTAAGCAGATGCCCTTTCCCATGATCTCAGTCCTGAGAACTACATGCAGCTCTACTCATTCCTGGGATAGGAACTGATAAGGAACAGAGAGTCCTTGAGAAATGGCACACAAAGAAAATGCAACATACTGGATTCCTTAAAGTTGAACGTCCCCTGACACATCTCTAAGAAAAAGAAATGCAAAAAGGCAAAATGGTTTTGTGAGGAGGCTTTACAAATAGCTGAGAAAAGAAGAGAAGCTAAAGGTAAAGGAGAAAAGGAAAGATATACTCACTTGAATGCAGAGTTCCAAGGCAAAGAGAGATAAGAAAGCCTTCCTCAGTGATCAATGCAAATAAATAGAGGAAAACAATAGAATGGGAAAGACTAGAGATCTCCTCAAGAAAACTGGAGATACCAAGGAAATATTTCATGCAAAGATGGGCACAATAAAGGACATCAAGTGTTGGACCTAAAAGAAGCATAAGATATTAAGAAGAGATGTCAATACTACACAGAAGAAAATACAAGAAAGATCTTCATGACCCAGATAACCACGATGGTGTGATCAGTCACCTAAAGCAAGACATCCTGGAATGGGAACTCAAGTGGGCCTTAGGAAGGATCACTATGAACAAAGCTAGTGGAGGTGATGGAATTCCAGTTGAGCTATTTCAAATCCTGAAAGATGATGCTGTGAAAGTGCTGCACTCAATGTGCCAGCAAATATGGAAAACTCCACAGAGGCCACAGGACTGGAAAAGGTCAGTTTTCATTCCAATCCCAAAGAAAGGCAATGCCAAAGAATGTTCAAACTACTGCATAATTGGGCTTATTTCACATGCTAGCAAAGTAATGCTGAAAATTCTCCAAGCCAGGCTTCAATACTACATGAACCATGAAATTCCAGATGTTCAAGGTGGATTTAGAAAAGGCAGAGAAACCAGAGATCAAATTGCCAATATCCACATCGAAAAAGCAAGAGGTTCCAGAAAAATATCTACTTCTGCTTTATTGACTACACCAAAGCCTTTGACTGTGTGGATCACAACAAACTGTGGAAAATTCTTAAAGAATTGAGAATACCATACAACCTTATCTGCCTCCTGAGTAATCTGTATGCAGGTCAAGAAGCAACAGTTAGAACTATACATGGAACAATGAACTGGTTCAAAATTGGGAAAGGAGTTGTCAAGGCTATATATTGTCACCCTGCTTATTTAACTTATATGCTGAGTACAACATGAGAAATGCTGGGCTGGATGAAGAAGCTGGAATCAAGATTTCTGGGAGAAATATCAATAACCTCAGATATGCGGATGACACCACCCTTATGGCAGAAAGTGAAGAAGAACTAAAGAGCCTCTTGAGAGTGAAAGAGGAGAGTGAAAAAGTTGGCTTAAAGCTCAACATTCAGAAAACGAAGATCATGGCATCTGGTCCCATCACTTCATGGGAAATAGATGGGGAAACAGTGAAAACAAGTGGCAGACTTTATATTTGGGTGCTCCAAAATCACTGCAGATGGTGATTGCAGCCATGAAATTAAGAAGCTTACTCCTTGGAAGAAAAGTTATGACCAACCTAGACAGCATTTTAAAAAGCAGAAACATTATTTTGCCAAAAAAGGTCCATCTAGTAGAAAGCTATGGTTTTTCCACTGGTCATGTATGGATGTGAGAGTTGGACTATAAAGAAAGCTGAGCATCAAAGGAGAGTCCTTTGGACTGCAAGGGGATCCAACCAGATCATCCTAAGGGAAATCAGCCCTGAATATTTATTGAAAGGACTGATGCTGAAACCAAAACTCCAATATTTTGGCCACCTAATGAGAAGAACTGACTGATTTGAGAAGACTCTGATGCTGGGAAAGATTGAAGGCAGGAGGAGAAGGGGACGACAGAGGATATCATTGGATGGCATCCCCGACTCAACGGACATGAGTTTGAGTAAACTTTGGAGTTGGTGATGGACAGGTAGGCCTGGTGTGCTGTAGTCCATGGGGTTGCTAAGAGTTGGACACGACTGAGTGACTGAACTGAACAAATCTAATGGCAGAAAGTGAAGAGGAACTACAGAACCTCTTGGTGAGGGTGAAGGAGCGAAAGAGCCTGCTTAAAACTAAATATTAAAATAACTAGGATCACTGCATCTGGTCCTGTAACTTTGTGGCAAACAGAAGGGGAAAAGGTGGAAACAGTGATGGATTTCCTCTTCTTGGGCTCTAAAATCACTGTGGATGGTGACTGCAGCCATGAAATCAAAAGTCGATTACTACTTGGCAGGTAAGTTGTGATAAACCTATACAGTGTGTTGAAAAGCAGACACATTACTCTGCCAACAGAGGTCTGTACAGTCAAGGCTGTAGTCCTCCTAGTGGTCATATATGGTTTTGAGAACTGAACCATAAAGAAGGCAGAGTGCTAAAGAATTGATGCCTTCGAACTGTGGTGCTGGAGAAGACTCCTGAGTCCCTTGGACAGCAAGGAGATCAAACCAGCCAGTCTTAAGGGAAATCAACCCTGAACACTCATTGGAAGGACTGATGCTGAAGTTGAAGCTCCAGTATTTTGGTAGCCTGATGAGAACAGCCGACTCATTGGATAAGTCCCTGATGCTGTCGAAGATTGAGGGCAGGAGAAGAGGGCGTCAGAGGATGAGATGGCTGGATGGTATCATCGATGTAACTTGGGCAAACTTCGGGAGATGGTAAGGGACAGGGAGGCCTGCTGTGCTGCAGTCCATGGGATCCTAAAGAGTCAGACACAACTATGTGACTGAACAACAGCAAAACCTGAAGTAGCTTCTAATAAGCATTTTTTTTTTAATTACAAACCTGTTAATAAAATAACTCAAAAATATAATTAATCAAAAGGATTTAAAATGTGTATTAGAAAATACCCACTTACTAGTAAAGAAATCTGGAGAAGGCAATGGCAACCCACTCCAGTACTCTTGCCTGGAAAATCCCATGGATGGAGGAGCCTGGTAGGCTGCAATCTATGGGGTCGCTACAAGTCTGATACGACTGAGTGACTTCACTTTGACTTTTCACTTTCATACACTGGAGAAGGAAATGGCAACCCACTCCAGTGTTCTTGCCTGGGGAATCCCAGGTACGGCAGGGCCTGGTGGGCTGCCATCTATGGGGTTGCACAGAGTCGGACACGACTGAAGTGACTTAGCAGCAGCAGCAGCAGTAAAGAAGTCATGAAAGGAGGAACAGAAGAACATTTAATGAGACATCAGTTCAATTCAGTCGCTCAGTCGTGTCCGACTCTTTGTGACCCCATGGACTGAAGCATGCCAGGTTTCCCTGTCTTTCACCAACTCCCAGAGCTTTCTCAAACTCATGTCCATCGAGCTGGTGATGCCATCCAACTATCTCATCCTCTGTCATCCCCTTCTCCTCCTGCCTTCAATCTTTCCCAGCATCAGGGTCTTTTCCACTGAGTCAGTTCTTTGCATCAGGTGGCCAAAGTATTGGAGCTTCAGCTTCAGCATCAGTCCTTCCAATGAATATTCAGGACTGATTTCCTTTAGGATTGCCTGGTTTGATCTCCTTGTAGTCCAAGGGACCCTCAAGAGTCTTCTCCAACACTACAGTTCAAAAGCATGAATTCCTTGGTGCTTAACTTTCTTTATAGTCCAACTCTCACATCCATACATGATTACTGGAAAACCATAGCTTTGAATAGGCAGATTTTTGTTGGCAAATTAATGTCTCTGTTTTTTTTTTTTTTTTAATATGCTCTGTAGGTTGGTCATAGCTTTTCTTTCAAGGAACAAGTGTCTTCTAATTTCATGGCTACAATCAAACTACTTCAGTTTTCTGGCCTTGAGAACCCAGTGAACAGTATGAAAAGGCAGAAATATATGACACTGAAAGATGAACTCCCCAGGTGGATAGGTGCGCGATATGCTACTGGAGAAGAGTGAAGAAATGAAATGAGACAAAGAGAAAAGAAAAAGTAAAGTAGCAAGCATGAATCAGCTATAGAAAAATAATATCAAATAGGAGTGAAAGAATTCAATCAAAGAAAAAGTTATTAGAATTTATTTTTAAAAAACAAACAAGACTCAACTATGTTCTGTCTACAAGAGACATACTTTATATGGAAAAATATAGGATATCACCTCACACCAGTCAGAATGGCCATCACCATAAAATGTACAAATAATAAATGCTGGAGAGGGTGTGGAGAAAAGGAAACCCTCTTGCACTTCTGGTGGAAATGTAAATAGATACAGCCACTTTGGAGAGCAGTATGGAGGATCCTTGAAAAAACTGAAAGAAATACCACATGACCCAGTAGTAGACTTTATCACTTAGCATCCAAGATAACAGCTTACACCTTGTCTTGGGATCCTGGATGAGCCCCCAAGATAATAGATGAAAGCTTACAGTGCTCCCTGGTAGCTCAGAGGTTAAAGCGTCTGCCTGTGATGTGGGAGATCAGGGTTCGATCCCTGGGTTGGGAAGATGCCCTGGAGAAGGAAATGGCAACCCACTCCAGTATTCTTGCCTGGAAAATCCCATAGACAGGAGCCTGGTAGGCTACAGTCCATGGGGCCACAAAGAGTTGGACACGACTGAACGACTTCACTTTCTTTACAGTGCTCCATTGGATCTGTAGTCTCCGAAGGAGAAGGTTTAACTCTGGGACCAAAGATAATCTCAGTCACTCGTAGCTTTGTGTAGTAGAAATTTTATTAAAGTGACAGTGACTTAAAAAACTGACATAGACATCAAAGGGGGTAGAAAGATTACCCGCCTTGTTAGTTTTAAGCAGGGTATTATATATTTTTCTGCTAGCTCTTAAGAATAGAAAAGAATACCTCAAGGCTGTGAAAATTTTGCCCAGACTCTTTCTTGTAACATATATCCTGGGATGACATCAGCATGAGATTAGCCAGAAGGAACAGGTTAACCCAGAGCTCAAAGCTGTGGAAGTTTTACCCAGACCTTCTCCCATAACATATATTCTGAGCTCAAAAAAGCATATCCTTGAACAAAAGATACTGCTGCCTACGAGGCCTTCATGCCTAAGGCAAAAGAATGTGAAAAAGAAAGTGTTCAACTCCTTCTTAAATAGGCCTTAGGCTTGAACTCCTTATCAACCTACCTACGTTAACTCTTTCATCAGCAATCTCACTACTGGGCATATATCCAGAGAAAATCATAATTCAAAAAAAAAACACATGCACCTCAGTGTTCATTGCTGCACTGCTTACAATAGCCAGGACATGGAAAGAACTTAAATGTCCCCCAACAGAGGAATGGATAAAGAAGATGTGGTAAATCTATATATCTATACAATTATTCATACACACACACACATATATATAATATTACTCAGCCACAAAAAGGAATGAAATTGGGTCATTTGTAGTGACATGGATGGATCTAGAGATTGTCATACAGAATGAAGTCAGTCAGAAGGAGGAAAATAAATATTGTGTATTAATGAATATATAGGAAATCTGAAAAAAATGGTATAGATGTTCTTATTTACAAAGCAGAAAAAGAGACACAAATGTAGAGAACAAATGTGTGGACACCAAGGGGGGAAGGAAGGGTGGGATGAATTGGGAGGTGGAGATTGACATATGTACTCTATTAATACTATGTATAAAATAGACAACAAATGAAAACTTATTGTATAGCACAGGGAAGTCTATTCAATGCTCTGTGGTGACCTAAATGGGACAGAATCCCCAAAAAGAGGGAATATATGTATATACATAACTAATACAACACGGTAAAGTATTTATACTCCAATAAAATTTTTAAAAAGTAGTCTAAAAGACTAAAAAAAAGTATAAGATATGAAAACAGCAACCATAAGAAAGCTAGAGTAGACATATTGATAGCATATCAAACAAAATATAATTTAAGTTTAAAATGCTATTAATAATAGAGAAAAAAGAGACTTTTTAATGTGCTGTGCTTTTTGGACAACATGACTATTCAGTCATGTCCAATTCCCTGCAGCCCTATGAACTATAAACCAACATGCTCCTCTGCCCATGGAATTTTCCAGGCAAGAATATTGGAGCTGTTTGCCATTTCCTATTCCAAAGGAGAGCTTCCCGACCTAGGAATCAAACCTCATCTCCCGCATTGTCAGGCAGCTTTTTACCACTAGCCCCACCTGGGATCAATTTGTCAGGACGATATAACAATTATATATGTATCTAACAATAGGGCCTCAAGATATATTAAGCAAAAACTGACAGAACTGAAGAAATAGGACAATCAACCTAGTTGATTGTTACAGACATCAATACACCATTCTGAATAGAATAGAAGAGCATAAGATAGGATAGGGCAGGCTAGGTTAGGCTAGAATAGAACATCTAGAGAGTAAATCAGCAAGGATATAGAGACTTCAACAACACTATTAAGAAATCAGATACAGCTAGTTTCTATAGAACACACACGAAGAAGACAATGGCAACCCACTCCAGTACTCTTGCCTGGAAAATCCCATGGACGGAGGGGCCTGGTAGGCTGCAGTCCATGGGGTCGCTAGGAGTTGGACACGACTGAGCAACTTCACTTTCACTTTTCACTTTCATGCATTGGAGAAGGAAATGGCAGCCCACTCCAGTGTTCTTGCCTGAAGAATCCCAGGGACGCGGGAGCCTGGTGGGCTGCCGTCTATGGGGTCGCACAGAGTTGGATACGACTGAAGCGACTTAGCAGCAGCAGCAGCAGCAGCATAGAACACACAACTCAACAACAGAACATATAATCTCAAGAACACAAGGAACATTTCCCGGTGTAAGCTGGCCATAAAAGAAGTATAAACAATTTAAAAATAATTGAAATCATTCAAAATATGGTTTCAGAGCACAAAGTAATTAAATTAGAAGTCAATAGCAAACAGAAATGTGGGAAATACATAAATATGTAGAATTTTTAAAAGCATCCTTAAATAACAATGGTTCAAAGAAGAACTTAGAAAATATTTTGAGACAAATTAAATTGAAAATATAACATTCTAAAATGTTTGGGATATATATCGCAATAAACATTTCAAAAGCAAAGGAGAAAGGGAAAAGCAAAGCATTTGAATGCAGAGTTCCAAAGAAGAGCAAGAAGAGATAAGACAGCCTTTCTCAGTGATCAATGCAAAGAAATGGAGGAAAACAACAGAATGGGAAAGACTAGAGATTTCTTCAAGAAAATTAGAGATACCAAGGGAACATTTCATGCAAAGATGGGCTCGATAAAGGACAGAAATGGTATGGACCTAACAGAAGCAGAAGATATCAAGAAGAGGTGGCAAGAATACACAGAAATGTACAAAACAAAACAAAAAAAAGATCTTCACGACCCAGATAATCACGATGGTGTGATCACTCACCTAGAGCCAGACACCCTGGAATGTGAAGTCAAGTGGGCCTTAGAAAGCATCACTACAAACAAAACTAGTGGAGGTGATTGAATTCCAGTTGAGCTCTTTCAAATCCTGAAAGATGATGCTGTGAAAGTGCTGCACTCAATATGCCAGCAAATTTGGAAAACTCAGCACTGGCCACAGGACTGGAAAAGGTCAGTTTTCATTCCAATCCCAAAGAAAGCCAATGCCAAAGAATGCTCAAACTACTGCACAATTGCACTCATCTCACACGCTAGTAAAGTAATGCTCAAAATTCTCCAAGCCAGGCTTCAGCAATACGTGAACTGTGAACTTCCAGATGTTCAAGCTGGTTTTAGAAAAGGCATAGGAACCAGAGATCAAATTGCCAACATCTGCTGGATCATCGATAAAGCAAGAGAGTTCCAGAAAAACTTCGATTTCTGCTTTCTTGACTATGCCAAAGCCTTTGACTGTGTGGATCACAATCAACTGTGGAAAATTCTGAAAGAGATGGGAATACCAGACCACCTGACCTGCCTCTTGAGAAACCTGTATGCAGGTCAGGAGGCAACAGTTAGAATGGGATATGGAACAGCAGACTGGTCCCAAATAGGAAAAGGAGTACATCAAGGCTGTATATTGTCACCCTGCTCATTTAACTTCTATGCAGAGTACATCCTGAGAAACGCTGGGCTGGAAGAAGCACAGCTGGAATCAAGATTGCCAGGAGAAATATCAATAACCTCAGATATGCAGATGATACCACCCTTATGGCAGAAAGTGAAGAGGTACTCAAAAGCCTCTTGATGAAAGTGAAAGAGGAGAGTGAAAAAGTTGACTTAAAGCTCAACATTCAGAAAACGAAGATCATGGCATCTGGTTCCATCACTTGATGGGAAATAGATGGGGAAGCAGTGGAAACAGTGTCAGACTTTGTTTTTTTGACTGTGTGGATCACAATAAACTTGATTACAAATAAACAAATTTGATAACTAAATGAAATGGAAAAATTCCAAGAAAAAATTAAATTACCAAAATTGACTCAAAAGATATCAAAAAACTAAGTAGAACAGTAGCAAACAAAAAGATTAAATAGGAAACTAAAAGTCTTCCCACAAAGATAATCCCAGGCCCAGATGGCCTCACTGGCATATATCAAACATTTAAAGAAGAATCAATAGTAATTATTAGTAAACTCTTACAGAAAATATTCAATTCAGTTCAGTCATTCAGTTGTGTCTGACTCTTTGCGAACCCATGGACTGCAGCACGCCAGGCTCCCCTGTCCATTAGAAACTGCTGGAGCTTGCTCAAACTCATGTCCATCGAGTCAGTTTGCCACCCAACCATCTCATCCTCTGTCATCCCCTTCTCCTGCCTTCACTCTTTCCCAGCATCAGGGTCTTTTCCAATGAGTCAGTTCTTCTCATCAAGTGTATTGGAGTTTGGAGCTTCAGCATGAGTCCTTCCTATGAATATTCAGGACTGATTACCTTTGGATTGACTGGTTTGATCTCCTTGCAGTAAAGGGACTCTCAAGAGTCTTCTCCAAACAACACAGTTCAAAAGCATCAATTCTTCATTGTTCAGCTTTCCTTATGGTCCAACTCTCATCCATACACGACTACTGAAAAAACCATACCTTCGATTAGACAGACCTTTGTTGGCAACGTAATGTACCTGTTTTTTAATATGCTTTCTAGGTTGGTCATAGCTTTTCTTCCAAGGAGCAAGTGCCTTTTAATTTCATGGCTGCAGTCACCATCTGAAATGATTTTCAGTTAAGTTCAGTCACTCAGTCGTGTCTGACTCTTTGCGACCCCATGAATTGCAGCACTCCAGGCCTCCCTGTCCATCACCAACTCCCGGAGTTCACTCAAACTCACGTCCATCGAGTCGGTGATGCCATCCAGCCATCTCATCCTCTATCGTCCTCTTCTCCTCCTGCCCCCAATCCCTCCCAGCATCAGAGTCTTTTCCAATGAGTCAACTCATTGCATGAGGTGGCCAAAGTACTGGAGTTTCAGCTTTAGCATCATTCCTTCCAAAGAACACCCAGGACTGATCTCCTTCAGAATGAACTTGTTGGATCTCCTTGCAGTCTAAGAGACTCTCAAGAGTTTTCTCCAACACCACAGTTCAAAAGCATCAATTCTTCGCCGCTCAGCTTTCATCACAGTCCAACTCTCACATCCATACATGACTACTGGAAAAACCATAGCCTTGACTAGACGGACTTTGTTGACAAAGTAATGTCTCTGCTTTTTAATATGCTATCTAGGTTGGTCATAACTTTCCTTCCAAGGAGTAAGTGTGTTTTAATTTCATGGGTGCAATCACAATCTGCAATGATTTTAGAGCCCAAGAAAACAAAGTCAGCCACTGTTTCCACTGTTTCCCCATCTATTTGCCATGAAGTGATGGGACTGGATGCCATGATCTTAGTTTTCTGAATGTTGAGCTTTAAGCCAACTTTTTCACTCTCCTCTTTCACTTTCATCAAGAGGCTTTTTAGTTATCCACTTTCTGCCATAAGGGTGGTGTCATCTGCGTATGAGGTTATTGATATTTCTCCCAGCAATCTTGATTCCAGCTTGTGCTTCCTCCAGCCCAGCGTTTCTCATGATGTACTCTGCATAAAAGTTAAATAAGCAGGGTGACAATACACAGTCTTGATGTACTCCTTTTTCTATTTGGAACCAGTCTGTTGTTCCATGTCCAGTTCTAACTGTTGCTTCCTGACCTGCAAACATGTTTGCTTAAATTAAAAGAACTTACCAAGGAACTCTAAATAAAAAAATAATCATATTTTAATAGCTATTCTAATTCAATATAATTGAAACTTATAAATTACAGAACACCACTCAGTTTCTCCTTCAATTCAGAGTAGAGAGCAGAGATACAGGGAAAAAATCACCACATCATAAGGTAAGGAGACATCCCTTGAGAAAATACTATTACTTTGTGGTTCTGTTAAGTAGTAGAGGATAAAACATTATGTTGTTGAATAGAGAGTGGAAAGAGAAGCAGTGTCATCAGAGGTACTTACAGGTAAGTGACGTTTCTGAATACCAAATATATTCTTTGCCCCATCCTTTGAAAAAGTAGCCTGTCCAATCTGAACTCTGATACTGGTAATGCCTCTGATACTGGTAACTAATACTCCCTGTCCAACTTCATTATACCCCTTATATCTTTTTGGTATTAGTCATAAGGCTTTCCTTCCTTCTTCAAAAAGTCCAAGTGCCTGTCTCAGACTCTCTGCTTGGAATTCTCTCTCAGATATCACATGTCTTGGTTCTTTTTAAAAATAATTTAATTTAATTGGAGGATAATTACATTATAATATTGTGATGGTTTGGGGCATATATCAGCATGAATTGGCCATATGTATACATGTGTAACCCCCATCCTGAAATCCCCCTCCCCACATCCTACCCCCTCCTCCCCTCCTGTCTCATCCTTTCCTTCTAGGTTGTCGCAGAGCACCAGCTTTGGGTGCCCTGCTTCATGCATCAAATTTGCACTGTTCATCTACTTTACATATGGTAATATATAGTTTCAGTGCTATTCTCTCAAATTATCCTGCCCTCACCTTCTCCCACTGAGTCCAAAAGTCTGTTCTTTACCTCTGTGTCTCCTTTGCTGCCCTGTATGTACCATCATCAGTATCATCCTTCTAGATTCCATATATATGCATTAACATACAGTATTTGTCTTTCTCTTTCTGACTTACTTCATTCTTTATAATAGGCTGTAGGTTCATCCACTGCTGGGAGCCGGCATATTGCATATTGAGTGCATATTGCATATTGAGTGCAGCACTTTTCAGGATCTGGAATAGCTCAACTGGAATTCTATCACTGCCGGTAGCCAGCGTGAGGAACTCCGCCCATGACAAAGGTCATAAGGAAGGAGGCTCGGCACACGCAAAGGCGGGATCGAGCCTCAGGAGTCCCCCTGGAAATTCTCGAGCATTTACACCCAAAACCAGAGTCTGCCTACTTTCTGCTTGTGCTTTCACCTACACCTCTGACTTTACGGGGGGCTGTCCCCCACTACCTCTCTGAAAAAAGAGTTAGCTTACAGCTCCAGTTAATAATTCCTGGGTGTGACAGTGTTTAACCTACAAACTCCTTTGGAAATCCTCTAGCCTGCCTGAATAGGTTTTTCCAGCCACATGTGATTGTTCAGAGCCTCCCAACTGTGAGAGGCAGGAGATGTTCTAAACTGTCTAAACACAGTTTTGAGTAGTTAAAAGATTGATTAGAAATTGTATTGGTGAAGGGATTTTCACTTGTTTGGCCAATGTTTGCTGCTAAGTTTCCATATCCCTTACCTGCTGTGTCCCTGGCAGTGTATTGATTAATATAATTGGTGTAAGTAGTAGCTTTAATGTTTGTAACCTGGGACCCTTGAGTTAATTCTTTTTCTTGTTATAGCCCACCACATCTTTGCGCTGTAGGAATGCAACTTTATCTAATGCTTTTGGAGGGTGGCTCCTGACCAATCACCTTTAGAGAAAAATAAGTTTTCTGAAGAAAAGGTCTTAAAATGTTAACAGGCCTCCGGGCCAGAAGATGATGCAAATCACCTAAGCTTTTGCGTATGATACGTTTGCAGGAAGAAAGCCTGGCTTGCTGCCTGACTCTACCCCTTCCCCCATTATCCTCTATGCATAACTTAAGGTATAAAAACTACTTTGGAAAATAAAGTGCGGGCCTTGTTCACCAAAACTTGGTCTCACCATGTCGTTCTTTCTCTTACCTTCTGGCTGAATTATTCAGCCTCTTTTCTCCACTGAATTTCCTCACTGAGCTATCCTTATTTCAGCCTCTTTTCTTCACTGAATTTTACTGAGCTATCCTCATTCTATTACTCTTTATATCCTTAATTAACATTTAATTAAGCAATTGTTTCCTGATCTTCGCCTACGCCGTCTCTCCTTCGAATACCCTGGATCAGCCGGGGCTGGTCCCCGGCAATCCACCTCATTAGAACTGCCTCAAATTGTTCCTTTTTATAGCTGAGTAATATTCCATTGTGTATATGTACAACAACTTCCTTATCCATTCATCTGCCAATGGACATCTAGGTTGCTTCCATGTCCTAGCTATTGTAAACTGTGCTGCAGTGAACATTGGAGTACATGTGTCTCTTTCAATTCTGGTTTCCTTTGGAGTGTATGCCCAGGAGTGGGGTTACTGGGTTATATGACAGTTCTCATCCCAGGTTTTTAAGGAATCTCTGCACTGTTCTCCATAGTGGCTGTACCAGTTTGCATTCCCACCAACAGTGCAAGAAGGTTCCCTTTCCTCCACACTCACTCCAGCATTTATTGTTTGTAAACTTTTTGATGATGGCCCTCTGACTGATGTGAGATGATGCCTCATTGTGGTTTTTATTTGCTTTTCTCTAATAATGAATGGTGTTGAGCATCTTTTAATGTTTTTCATCTAAATGTCTTCTTTGGAGAAATGTTTAGGTATTTTGCCCATTTTTTGATTGGGCGGTTTGTTTTTTCTGGTATTGAGCTGCATGGGCTGCTTACATATTTTGGAGATTAATTCTTGTCTGTTGTTTTATTTGCTGTTGTTTTCTCCCATTCTCAGGGCTGTCTTTTCACCTTGCTTATAGTTTCCTTGTTGTAAAAAAGCTTTTACATTTAATTAGGTCCCATTTGTTTATTTCTATTTTTATTTCCATTACTTTGGGAGGTGAGTCATAGAGGATCTTGCTGTGATTTATATCAGAGAATGTTTTGCCTATGTTTTCCTCTAAGAGTTTTATAGTATCTGGTCTTACATTTAGATCTTTAATTCATTTTAAGTTTATTTTTATATATGATGTTAAAAAGTGTTCTAGTTTCACTCTTTTACAGGTAGTTGACCAGTTTCCTCAGAACCACTTGTTGAAGAGACTGTCTTTTCTCCACTATATATTTTTGCCTCCTTTGTCAAAGATAAGGTGTCCATAGGTGCATGGATTTATTTATGGACTTTCTATTTTGTTCCATTGATCTATATTTCTATCTTTGCACCAGTACCATGCTACCTTGATGACTGTAGTTTTGAAGTATAGTCTGAAGTCAAGAAGGTTGATTCCCAACTTCTTTGCTTTTGTCTTGGTTCTTTACTCCCTGCTTAAATGTCATTCTTGAGTCCTTTTCTGACCATCCTGTATGAAATAATACTCTGGCTCCTCTATTTCCTATAAACTGTATGCTCCTTAATTTTTCTACATAGAATGTATCATCTTACTACTTATTTGCTTAATTATTTGATCTCTACCTCATTAGAATGCTTTTAAAGAATTGTGTCTGATCTGTTCAATGCTATATTTGCTCCAGTAAAGTAGTGTCTGGTATATACTAGGCAGCCAGTTGATATCTATTGAATGAATGAATGGCAGAATATTAATCTCCGGCATAAAGGCAATCAGACTACTTTTCTAAAGATGCTGAACTTTTACATAGTTCACACTCTACCCCAAGAAGAGTATTATGAATGATATTTATATGATGAAATCTGTTAGGGTTTTATTTTTTTCCCCACTTCAAACTCTATCATGAGGCAAAAATAAGGATTCTCTAGCTTAAATAAAGGTAAAATCTGCCAAAATATCCTACATAAGTGTTTCTATAAGCAGATAGTAGTAGTGGAAGGAATTAAAAGTCTGTTTGTAATATAATTCAAAAAGATACATACACCCTTATGTTTATAGAAGCAATATTTACAGTAGCCAGGACATGGAAGCAATCTAAATGTCCATCAACATATGAATGGATAAAGATGTAGTATATTTATATAGGGGAATATATAAAATAGAATAGAAGGACACATGCCATTTGAAGCTAAATGAATGGACATTGAGATTATCATACTAACTGAAGTAATTCAGAAAAAGAAAGAAAAATACCAGAGTATAACTTATATGTGACACAAATATGACACAAGTGATCTTATCTGTGAAACAGAAACAGACCCACAGACATGGATAAAAGATTTGTGGTCACCAAAGTGAGGGCCATGGTGGGAAAAAATTGGGTTGTGAGTTTGGATCTAACAGGTGCAAACTATTATATATAGAGTACATAAACAACAATATTATATAGCAGTGGGAAGTATTTTAATTATGTAATAAATCATAATGGGAAGGAAGAAAAGTATGGGCAAAATCTATGAATGAACAGGTTTTTGAGAGTGTGTGAGTGCAAATGTGTTAGGTATAAGGAAACTATCAAAAAAGAAATGTAAAAATGTGAGCTCATATGATCAGAAAAATTTTAGGAGTCAAACCGTTTAAAAAAACAAACAAACAATTTCTTTTGTACTTGAAAACATGAAAGCCTGAGAGAACTAAGATTTTCTGTCACTGGATCTTCCTTTGAAAGGCATATCTGCTTTGAACAAGATATACCTTCAAAGCATTTACTAGGAATTTTAGAGAAAAACTAACTTTGCATGATAAAAAAATACATGGCAATAAAAGTCTGATTTTATGCTGTGTTTCTTGATACAAGACATAATGCCAGGAAAAAGAATTATGGTGGTTGGTGCTGGAGTCAGTGGATTAGGTGCCATTAAGATCTGTCTGGAGGAGGGACTGGAACCCATCTGTTTTGAAGAAAGCAATGACATTGGAGGACTGTGGAGATATGAGGTAAGTTTGAATATGCCTATACTTCTATATGTGTAATGACATTTTTTCATATCTGGGAAATAAGAATGCAAGGACTACAGCACTAAATCATCCTTCAACTACAGCTCCTTGGAAGAAAAGCTATGACCAAGGTAGACAGCATATTAAAAAGCAGAGGCATTACTTTGCCAACAAAGATCCTTATAGTCAAAGCTATGATTTTTCCAGTAGTCATGTGCAGATGTGTGTTGGACCATAAGGAAGGCTGAGCACCAAAGAATTGATGTTTTGAACTGTGGTGTTGGAGAAGGCTCTTGAGAGTCCTTTGGACAGCAAGAAGATCAATCCAGTCAATCCTAAAGGAAATCAGTCCTGAATATTCATTGGAAGGACTGATGCTGAAGCTGAAACTCCACTAGGTTGGCCACCTGATGCAAAGAGCTGACTCTTTAGAAAAGACCCTGATGCTGGGAAAGATTGAAGGCAGGAGGAGAAAGGGATGACAGATGATGAGATGGTTGGATGGCATCACCGACTCAATGGACATGAGTTTGAGCAAGCTCTAGGAGACAGCGAGGGATAGGGAAGCCTAGTGTGCTGCAGTCTACGGCACCACAAAGAGTCAGACATGACTGAGTGATTGAACAACAAAATACCTGTGATTTGACTCCCATTCCTTTCTTCTGCACAAGGATAAGGTTCAATCAATCTCGTTTGCTTTCAGACTCTAGATCCTTGAAGAAGACTTGTGTGCTTGCTCTTCCTTCATCTCCACCATCACTACATGATAGACATCCTGGCACTTCCCCAAAACTGCTCTCACCACTGTTACCAATAAAATTGACAAACTGAATGGATTTTCTGTCCAGAATTGTATCGCTTTCTCAAGGGGATCCAATGATGTTAAAAATCAGCTCCTTTTTAAAACACTTGTCTCTAGCTTCTGTGATTTCACTCTGCTGTCTTTCTGATTTTCCTTCTCAGTTTTTTTCATGTTGCTGATTATAGCTCCCTTCTTACTCTTCTGTATTTTTTTAACTTTTTATGGGTTCTTTAGGATACCTTCCTAGCCCTCTGTGGCTTCAGTTATCACATATATGCTAATACATGAACTTTAGATTTTTATCTTGAGCCCAAGAGTATGTATGTACAGTCAGGGCAACTAACACCAACTCTAATATTTTAGGACAAAGCTGAAATCTCAAGAGCTGAGCATAGTGATAGTATTTGGCCTGCATCATAGGTATATTCCCTGGTGGTTCAGATGGTAAAGAATCTGTCTGCAATGAGGGAAGCATGGGTTCAATATCTGGGTTGGGGAGATCCCCTGGAGAAGGAAATGGCAACCCACTCCAGTATTCTTGCCTGGAAAAATCTCATTAATGGAGGAGTCTGGTGGGCTGCAGTCCACGGGATTGCAAAGAGTTGAACACGACTGAGTGATTAATACTAGCCACTAGATAGGCATATTAAAGGGCTCTTCTTCAGCTTATAGTTATACCCCTGGACCACATGGTCTTCAATGTTACCATGAAGGGAAAAGAAGGTAGGTCAAAAGATACCAACTGTTAGTTGGCTAGGTATAGCCTAGATGTGGTGCTGGCTGCTTGTCTTTGCTAACCTCTGGACATTTCACCAATACCTCATGGCTTTTTGGGTTTCTCATTACCTATGTTACCAATTCTCTGCATTACATTCCCTGTATCAAGTATCGAGAGAGGAGCTCCCATATTCCTGGATGGACCATGTCTGATACAGATACATCTCAAGAAAATCTCCAATCTCCCAGTCTGGTGTCCTTTTCACCCTGCACATGCAATTTCTATAAGTCCTATAACAAAGCATGCATTGATAATTGCTTTCCCTTGCAAGGTTTTCCTAACATTTTATGTGTATTCTTTGGTCTCCACAATAACTCTGTGACATAGACAAGTACCTATTTACAAGTGAAGAAATAGATTCAGAGAAATGACTTAATGTCAATTTCCTTGCTGGAGCTATGCAATGATACATCTCAAGGACTATGACAGAATGCCCCCAAATACCACAATATGTCATCTGAATTCACTAAGTGATGCCCATATAAAGCTTTCACTTCACCAGCCTGGTCATATTTACAGAGATTGTCCTTATCAAAAGGGATAATTTTGTGTATGAATGTTTTAATATTGTGTAATTCCTTAATATAACAATGCTCTTCATTTTGAAGAAGACTCATAGTTTGATCTGTTGTTAAAGTTGATATACTTTAGCAGGTGTCCTTTGTTTTCTTGGTAGGAGAAGGCTGAAAGAGGCAGGCCAAGTGTCTATAAGTCTGTCATCAGCAACACTTCAAAGGAGATGATGGCCTACAGTGATTACCCTTTCCCTGACCACTTTCCCAACTACTTGCATAATTCCAAAATCATGGAGTATCTCCATATGTATGTCAAACACTTTCACCTTTTGAAGCACATCCGGTTTCTGGTAAGTGGGACAGTGAGCACTCAACATACAAGGAAGTCTCTTGTTAGAACCCAAAGCTAGGCCAGAGCCGTGGGCTTTACATACATCTCCATGGAAGTTATACATCTCCATGGAAGTCTCCTTCAGGAGAAAATATGGGAGATTGACTGAAATGCCAAACTGTACACCTGGTGTGGGATCACCCCTAGCTACCTTGAGGACTGTAGTCTGAACAAATTGAGCTAATCTCACCTTTAAAATGCCTTGTTCGGGAGACCAGTTATACTTGAGCACTTTAATGAAAGCCCAGATGAGAGTACCTGCAGTCAACTTTATTCATTGAGGTCAAGAGTTCTTGAGGGCATCAGGGAAGAGTGGTCATGAGTCTTTTTGTCTTATTCCCAGTCGAAGGTGTGCAGCGTGAGGAAGCACTCTGATTTCTCTTTCACGGGACAGTGGGATGTTGTGGTGCAGGCTGAAGGAAAAAGGAATCCTATGTCTTTGATGGGATTATGGTATGTAGTGGCCTTTTTACCAATCCCTTCATGCCACTTCAGAAATTTCCAGGTATGTGCTATTGAATTCTAAGGCACTGGTGTTGTGAGATACTATCACTGTAGCTATTGTTATTTTTGGAGAGAGTTTATAATTCTGAAAGTCACCTTAGTTTCATAATAAATATTACATTTTCTGATTATAAAGTAATGCAAGTTCTTTCAAGTTAATCCAAATAATATAGTTATAAAATTGAAAATAAAAAGTACTAAAATATACTATCACCACCAGTTCTGGGCTATTTAAGAGGAAGGTGTTACATTTTAATAGTGTGAAGTAATTAGTAAGAGCAAAGATACAGAAATATATTAAGATTTTGCTTTATTTCTGAATGTGTATATATATATATACCATGTGTATATATATACATACATGGTATTCTCCAGGCAAGAAACTGGAGTGGGTTGTCATGCACTCCTCCAAGGATCTTTCCAACCCAGGGATCGAACCTGCTTCTCCTGTAGCTCCTGCATTGCAGGCAGATTCTCTACCATTGACCCACCAGGGAAGCCACATATATATACATATATGTATAGATAAACATAACATAACAAGATGACTACAAATAGCTAAGTGCTAGTGTGTCACTACATATATCTTACAAGATACTGCAGTGCTACTTACTATTTGGAAGCTTAAGCACTCTGAATATAAGGAATCATGCAGCAATGATTTATCTGCACAAGAGCTCCTTCTTACCTCTAGAAGCAGAATGTGTATACTGTTTGCTCGAAGAGGGCTGAATCTGAGACTCCTTTGGGCTTCTCAGGAGATGCTGAACTCCCCCACTTTCCATTCTTATGTCTGTTTCCAAGTGCACAAGAAGAAAGAGAAAGATAAAATTGGTCAAAAGTGGTCTGTTAGTTATTAGCTTATTAGAGATTTAAACATTCCTGTACTGATTCAATCAGTATTCATTCAAGAAATATCTACTGAGCATCACTTTTGTGGCAGAGGCTCAGCAGAGAATTAAACAGATCAAAATTTTTGTCCCCTTGGAGCATACATGGTAGTAGATGGAGGGAGATACAAAAAAAGGATAAATATGTGGAAGGTAATAACTATGAAGAGAAACAGTTAACAGGAAGGGCAAAGGGTTGGTGGTTGGGGAGATGGGCTTGTCATGCAAGACTAGTTGAAGTGGTCAGGTAAGGCTTCAGAGAGAAAAGAGCACTGGAATAAAGACCCCAAGGCATTGAGGAAGTGATGCAAATAACTGAGGAATGCAGATTGTATAAAAGGAAGAAAACAGTGCAAAGAACTTGAGGTAGGTGTGTAACAGACAGGTCCATGTGGTGAGAGTAGAAGAAAGAGTACAGGGAGATGACGTCAGAGGGTGAATGCTGCACCAGACCAATAAGAATTAAAAAGGCCATTGTCTGGACCATGGCTCTGACTTTAACTGAAGTGGGATCCACTGGGTGGTTTTCAGCAGAGCAGTGTCCCCTTGGAGCATGCTCCAATCACATTGGCTGTTGTGTTGAGAACAGCTGGGGAAGGAGCTGGGAAAGCAGAAACAGGCAGGCCAGGGAGAAGGTTCTTGACAATTCAGTTGAAAAATGATGGTGATTTTTACCAGGATAGTGGCCGTGGAGATGATGCTGTGAAAGTGCTGCACTCAATATGCCAGCAAATTTGGAAAACTCAGCAGTGGCCACAGGACTGGAAAAGGTCAGTTTTCATTCCAATCCCAAAGAAAGGCAATGCCAAAGAATGCTCAGACTACCGCACAGTTGTACTCATCTCACATACTAGTAAAGTAATGCTCAAAATTCTCCAAGCCAGGCTTCAGCAATATGTGAACCGTGAACTTCCTGATGTTCAAGCTGCTTTTAGAAAAGGCAGAGGAACCAGAGATCAAATTGCCAACATCCGCTGGATCATGGAAAAAGCAAGAGAGTTCCAGAAAAACATCTATTTCTGCTTTATTAACTATGCCAAAGCCTTTGACTGTGTGGATCACAATCAACTGTGGAAAATTCTGAAAGAGATGGGAATACCAGACCACCTGATCTGTCTCTTGAGAAATTTGTATGCACGTCAGGAAGCAACAGTTAGAACTGGACATGGAAAAACAGACTGGTTCCAAATAGGAAAAGGAGTTCGTCAAGGCTGTATATTGTCACCCTGCTTATTTAACTTCTATGCAGAGTACATCATGAGAAACGCTGGACTGGAAGAAACACAAGCTGGAATCAAGATTGCCAGAAGAAATGTCAATAACCTCAGATATGCAGATGACACCACCCTTATGGCAGAAAGTGAAGAGGAACTCAAAAGCCTCTTGATGAAAGTGAAAGTGGAGAGTGAAAAAGTTGGCTTAAAGCTCAACATTCAGAAAACAAAGATCATGGCATCTGGTCCCATCATTTTATGAGAAATAGATGGGGAAACAGTGGAAACAGTCACTGCAGTCACTTCAGCCATGAAATTAAAAGATGCTTACTCCTTGGAAGGAAAGTTATGATCAACCTAGATAGCATATTCAAAAGCAGAGACATTACTCTGCCAACAAAGGTTCGTCTAGTCAAGGCTATGGTTTTTCCTGTGGTCATGTATGGATGTGAGAGTTGGAATGTGAAGAAGGCTGAGCGCCAAAGAATTGATGCTTTTAAACTGTGGTGTTGGAAAAGACTCTTGAGAGTTCCTTGGACTGCAAGGAGATCTGGACAGTCCATTCAGAAGGAGATCAGCCCTGGGATTTCTTTGGAAGGAATGATGCTAAAGCTGAAACTCCAGTACTTTGGCCACCTCATGTGAAGAGCTGAGTCATTGGGAAAGACTCTGATGCTGGGAGGGATTAGGGGGCAAGAGGAGAAGGGGACGACAGAGGATGAGATGGCTGGATGGCATCACCAACTCAATGGACGTGAGTTTGAGTGAACTCTGGGAGTTGGTGATGGACAGGGAGGCCTGGCGTGCTGCAATTCATGGGGTTGCAAAAGAGTCGGACACGACTGAGCGACTGATCTGATCTGATCTGAGTGGCAGTGGAGACATAACGTGGTGCTTGGATCTTAAATATAGTTTGAAGTTCAGTTCAGTTCAATTGCTCAGTCATGTCCAACTCCTTGCGATCCCATGGACTGCAGCATGCCAGGCTTCCCTGTTTATCACCAACTCCTGGAGCTTGCTCAAACTCATGTCCACCAAGTTGGTGATGCCATCCAACCATCTCATCCTCTATTGTCCCCTTCTCCTCCTGCCCTCAATCTTTCTCACCATCAGGGTCTTCTCCAGTGGGTCAGTTCTTCTCATCACGTTGCCAGCGAATTGGAGCTTCAGCTTCAGCATCAGTCCCTCCAATGAATATTCAGGACTGATTTCCTTTAGGACTGACTGGTTTGATTTCCTTTCAGTCCAAGGGACTCTCAAGAGTCTTCTCCAACACCACCATTCAAAAGCATTAATTCTTCGGTGCTCAGCTTTCTTTTTTTTTTTGTCTGAAGAATATATTTTATTTATTTTTATTTTTTATTTTTAAACTTTATGATCCAACTCTAAGATCTATACATGACTACTGGAAAAACCGTAGCTCTGACTAGATGGACTTTTGTTGGCAAAATAATGTCTCTGTTTTTTAATATGCTATGTTGGTCATAGCTCGTCTTCCAAGGGGCAAAGGTCTTTTAATTTCATGGATGCAGTCACCAACTGCAGTGATGTTGCAGCCCAAGAAAATAAAGTCTGTCACTGTTTCCACTGTTTCCCCATCATTTTGCCATGAAGCAATGGGACCAGATGCCATGATGTTAGTTTTTTGAATGTTGAGTTTTAAGCCAACTTTTTCACTCTCCTCATTCACTTTCATCAAGAGTCTCTTTAGTTCTTTGCTTTCTGCCTTAAGGGTGATGTCATCTGTGTATCTGAGGTTATTGATATTTCTCCCAGAAATCTTGATTCCAGCTTGTGCTTCATCCAGCTTAGCATTTCGCATGATGTACACTGCATAGAAGTTAAATAAGCAGGGTGACAACATGCAGCCTTGATGTACTCCTTTCTGAATTTGGAACCAGTCCACTGTTCCATGTCCGGTTCTAACCGTTGCTTCTTGACTTGCATACATATTTCTCAGGATTTGGGTAAGGTGATCTGGTACTCCCATCTTTTTAAGAATTTTCTGCAGTTTGCTGTGGTCCATGCAGTCAAAGGCTTTGGTGTAGTCAAGAAAGCAGTAGATGTTTTCCTGGAACTCTCACCCTTTTTTGATGATCCAATGGATGTTGGCAATTTGATCTTTGGTTCTTCTGCCTTTTCTAAATCCAGCTTGAACATTTGCAAGTTCTTGGTTCATGTACTGTTGAAGTCTCTCTTGGAGAATTTTGAGCATTACTTTGCTAGCATGTGAAATGATTGCAATTGTGCAGTATTTGAACATTCTTTGGCATTGCCTTTCTTTGGGATTGGAATGAAAACTGACCTTTTCCAGTCCTGTGGCCACTGCTGAGTTTTCCAAATTTGCTGGCATATTGAGTGCAGCACTTTAATAGCATCATCTTTCAGGATTTCAAGTAGCTCAGCTGGGATCCATCACCTTCACTAGCTTTGTTCATAGTGATGCTTTCTAAGGCCCACTTGACTTCACATTCCAGGATGTCTGGCTCTAGGTGAGTGATCTCCCCCTCATGGTTATCTGGGTCATGAAGATCATTTTTGTATTGCTCTTTTTGTATTCTTTCCACCTCTTCTTAATATCTTCTGCTTCTGTTTGGTCCATACAATTTCTGTCCTTTATTTTGCCCATATTTTCATGAAAAGTTCCCTTGGTATCGCTAATTTTCTTGAAGAGATCTCTAGTCTTTCCCATTCTGTTGTTTTCCTCTATTTCTTTGCATTGATCACTGAAGAAGGCTTTCTTACCTCTCCTTGCTACCCTTTGGAACTCTGCATTCATATGGATATCTTTCCTTTTCTCCTTTGCCTTTAACTTCTCTTCTTTCCTAAGCTATTTGTAAGGGCTTCACAGATAACCATTTTGCCTTTTTGCTTTTCTTTTTCTTAGGGATGGTGTTGATCACTGCTTCCTGTACAATTCACAAACCTCTGTCCATAGTTCTTCAGGCACTCTGTCTATCAGATTTAATCCCTTGAATCTATTTGTCACTTCCACTGTATATATTGTAAAGGATTTGATTTAGGTCATACCTGAATGGTCTAGTGATTTACTGACTTTCTTCAATGTAAATCTGAATTTGGCAATAAGGACTTCATGATCTGAGCCACAGTCAGCTCTCATCTTGTTTTTGCTGACTGTAGAGAGCTTCTCCATCTTCAGATGCAAAGAATATAATCAATCTGATTTTGGTATTGACCATCTGGTGGTGTCCATGTATAGAGTCATCTCTAGTGTTGTTGGAAGAAGGTGTTTGCTATGACCAGTGCATCCTCTTGGCAAAATTCTGTTAACCTTTGCCCTGCTTCATTTTGTACTCCAAGGCCAAATTTGCCTATTACTCCATGTATCTCTTCTGCTTTCTAGTAGAAGTTGGAAAAAAAAAATTTGCTGATGGATCGGTTATGAGGTGTGATTTTTAAAAAGGTTATATGTTATAAAAGGATAAAAAAGGATAATTTTATTGTCCAAAGCAATGGAGTTGCCATTTCCTGAGAGAGAAGAGGTCTTGGGAAAGCTAATTTTGCCTGTTTGAGGGGCAAAGGTTGAGCAGGTGACAGGGTCTTAGAGATGATTATTGAAAATGGAAGAGGATGGGATAAGATTTAATACATTCATTATTATTACTTTTTTTTTACTTTACAATATTGTATTGGTTTTGATTTAATACATTCAAAGATAAACATTAGACTTATTTTTCAAGTGCTATGTTTTAGGAGTGTTTAAAAGGATACTCATACCATTCCTGTGAGCTAGGTGAAACAATTTCTATTTTACACATTACAAATACATCTAGTAGTGAAAAAGTTATGAAGTATGCCCAGGTTTGTTTGATCTCAAGGTCTACTCCCATATTGAGCCAGAGGGCAAAGTGTTCATTTTGGAACAGAATAGAAATATTTTATCTTGGGGAAAGGAGACAGAGGAAGGATAGATGAAAACACAGGAACTTTTAGATGTTGAGGAACTCATCTCAGGTTTTTATTGTTTCATAAAAAATGAGAAGAAAATGTTATCTTCAGGTAGTGAGGGGCATTTTAGTAGGACCAGGAGGAGGGGGAATAATTGGAACAGTTGTAGTCAGAAATTGAAAGGAAAAGTGAACTTAGCAATGATTGAGCTCAGGAATTCACTAGGTGATGATCAAAGCATTGCTTCCAAGGGAAAGCTGAGGTTTTGGAGCACATTCACCAGATAAAGGAAAAAGAACAAGGAATGATCCACAATTAGGATGGAACAGGGCTGTCCAGTGTCACAGGAGAAGCAGTGAAGCCTATAAGTGCAGGCCTCAATGTTGTCTGAAAGATGAAATGGTACAAAATCGACCAGATATTATGGTTTGGCCACATGAGGTTTTTGCTTAAGTCAGAGCATATTTTTTAAACAAGAATAATGTTTTTATATCCTTTCAGCCCCAGAATCACTGAGCATTTGTCCCCAGTAGAGAGCCAAGTGAATAGTGCTAGTGTTAGTAGAAAGGGTGTACTGGGCCTAGGAAGAGATGGAAAACAAGGTAGACAGGGATGAAGCTTGGGTTAAGGAAGCAAGACAGGAAACTGGATCAGAGCAGTATTTATAATAATGAAGATGATGGATAAAGAAGATGTATTACTTATATAGGAGTCAAGCTCTTTTTGAAGACTTGGCAGGATATAGATAAGTTAAAAAGAGGCAGAAGTAAAATATCTGACTTTTTAAGAAACCTGAGAATTTGTTGGAATATAAAATTTTTGTTCCAGAACAGAACTGTAGGAGAATTAATTCTGTCTGATAATGTAGGACAAGCACAGTTTACAGATCAGGAATAGTAGACCAGAAAATGAGAGATTTAAATTAGAAAGACTTTGAGTTTAGCAATAAGCTTTAGAATATGCCAGCAGTTTAAAAGACAAAATAACAGTCAATGCTTGATTGTGTTCTTGCCCACAGGAATCATGCGTTTCAAAGGTCAATATATTCACAGTTGGGAATACAAGAGTCCAGAGAAATTTCAGGGCAAGAAAATCATTGTGATTGGCATTGGAAATTCTGCAATTGATTTGGCGATTGAGCTCAGTCATGTAGCTGCACAGGTTTGGTGCCTAAATTCTCTTTCTTCAGATGCAACCTGGCCCCTAACTTATGAGATATGAGAATTGCACAAAATACGTGTAGTGTGTACTCATACGCTGTTTCAATACTGATTGTTAATTACCTTCTCACACCTATTTCCTCAATAGTGAATGAGTGATAGTTGCTCAGTCATGCCTGATTCTGCAACCCCATGGACTATAGCCTGTCATGCTCCTCTGTTCATGGAATTCTTCAGGCAAGATTACTGGAGTGGGTTGCCACTTCCTTCTCCAATTTCCTCAATAGGCATCTTGATAATCTATTCCAAAAAAGAAAAATGGAGAATGAAATACAAATAAATAGTTTAAACCTCAAAGACTTTCAAATTGTTTATTTTTACCAGAGTCTGAAGATTTTACCAGTTCAGCCAAGAATTACAAAAAAAAAAAAAAAAAACTTATTAGATAACCATTTTTTAAATCCCTTTATTTTTCATCGACATGACACTTGACACCATCTTCCAACTCCAATTCCTTCAATAGGGATACAAATTAACTAAGTGTTGTAGTTACTGCAACACAGTAATTAGCAGCTGGATGGGATCTTTTGTGTCAACTGTTGATATCTATCTAGCCTTTTTGCATCATTATGTGTTTTTGCAATTTAAGACATTGCAGGCATCAAATACTCCTTTGGGAAAGGTTCAAAAAGAATAGTGGGTTGACCCAGAAGAAGGCTTGGGGCTATAAGCAACAAGTCAGATGTGTCTGTATGTGGGAGTGTATGTAACTATGTGTTGGTCTTCCTGCTTTTGAGAACAGAAGAACTCTTCAAGATAAAAGACAGTAGAGTTTTTATCCATTTCTTCTCATGAGGCAAATGAGTAATATCTGAAGAACTGAGAAATTATCCTATGAAAGTGAACTCTCATATCTATTGTGTTTACTTGCATTCTCTCCTAGGTGTTTCTCAGCACAAGAAGTGGTGCATGGATTTGGAACTGGGTCTGGGATTCTGGGATGCCCATGGACACTGTTCTCTTTACTCGTTTTAATTCTCTTGTGAAAAAAATTTTCCCTGAATTCTTAATCAACAGATGGGCAGAGAATAAATTAAATGTTCACTTTAACCATGACATTTATGGTTTGCTACCTCAACACAGGTATGTTCTAGGATTTTAAAAAAGTAATTTTGCCGCTGCCTTTTGGAATCAGTGGGTCAAACTTGGAACATAAGGATGATTTAGAGTTCATGTTTTACCACCTTGAAAGTAGACTTCAGCTATCTTGCTGCTGCTGCTGCTGCTGCGTCGCTTCAGTCGTGTCCGACCCCATAGACGGCAGCCCACCAGGCTCCACCGTCCCTGGGATTCTCTAGGCAAGAACACTGGAGTGGGTTGCCATTTCCTTCTCCAATGCATGAAAGTGGAAAGTGAAAGTGAAGTCACTCAGTCGTGTCCAACTCTTTGCGACCCCAAGGACTGCAGCCTACCAGGCTCCTCCGTCCATGGGATATTCCAGGCAAGAGTACTGGAGTGGGGTGCCATCACCTTCTCCATCAGCTATCTTAGGAGAATGTTAATCATTGTTTCTTTTCTCATGTTTCTTTGGGCCATTCTATTCATTAAACTTAGAAGAAGGAAATTGAATTTCAGGCATGGTGGCAGCTTCACCTGTCCCCACTCTTGATGTTTTCAAACTACTGTGCACTTTTTCTTTAGGCTCTGAAACCTTAGACTGTAGAGAAGCAAATAATATACTATACCATAAAAATAAACTTCATCTTTCTGAGCCAAATTTTAAAAAAGTCAGGAATCTGGTAAGATTCCATCAACAAGATGGAAGACTTGTAATTTTACATTTTAAAAGGATCACTCAGGCTGCTGATTGGAGGAAAAAGTGTGGGGAGTCAAAGGTAGAAGCAGTGTTAAACTGCTTTAAACAGTATTAAACTATTAGTTACTAACAGTGTTAAATTTAAATAATGTTAGTAAATCTTACAAAAATGCCACATAGGTTCTCAAAATAATGGAGATCAGACTATGATCTGATTTTTCTGTTCCATTTTAAGCACTTCACCCACTGCTTTAAAAAAGAAAAATCTCTCTCATCTCCCAAAAAAATTGTTTTAAGGAAATTAGGTATCAATATATCACTGCTATAAACTTATATCACCTTTCAAAAGTTTCTCTTTGCATGTAGTAAGCACTGTATAAACATTATTGGCAGTCTGATGAATACAGAAGGTTTATTCAGTAAATAATTCAGAAGAAATATTGACCAAAAATCTTTTGTAAAATAAAAATGTATGTCTTTCATTTTTTAGCATGACTAAAAAATCATTTTAAGTATTTTCTTAGCTTACCTCCTTTCCAAAAAGACTTATATTAGTTTTCCTGCATACAAATTTTCATTCCTCAGATTTCTGAGTCATCAAGCTAGTTTCGGTGATGATCTACCCAACTACATAATTACTGGAAGAGTTCGGATGAAACCAAATGTTACAAAGTTCACAGAAACATCAGCCATCTTTGAGGACGGCACAGAAGAGGATGTTGATGTTATAATCTTTGCCACAGGATACACTTGTTCTTTCCCATTTTTGGAAAATAATTCAACAGTTCTGGATATCCAGCGTTCCATGTATAAATTTGTTTTCCCTCCTGAGCTAGAAAAACCAACGCTAGCTTTTATTGGTATCCTCCAGCCAGTAGGAGCCACTATTCCCACATCAGAACTCCAGAGCCAATGGGCTGCACGTGTATTCAAGGGTATGTCGTGACCTTTTTCATATTTACAAAAGATAACCACCCAGATAATGTGATTTCAGAGGCACTGAAAAAGTCTTCTGCTGCAAACATATCTGAAGCTCACCTTTACAGTATTTGAAATTCTGCCTCAAGATTTTTTATTTCAGTGTTTGATGGCTATGTAATCTTTAGGATTCCCATATGAAAATGAAGATTAAAAAACTACTACCTAAAGATATCAAATGACAACGTATTGGCAAATGATTCTTTAAAGCACATCAGCGAGATACACAGGATAGGAAATGAGGGCAGGAGAAGAAAGATCTCAACCTAAAGTACACATGGGAAATAACAATTATCCTACTTTTCAGTCTTTCTAGAATATTTCTGGAGTGATCCACAACTACAGGGAGCACTTTTTGGCCTATCTCTCAAGTTCAAAATATAAAAAGGACAAGCAGAGTCACAGAATTATGAACTGTGAGTTATGAAAATTATGTCAGAGTCAGAAAGTAACTGGAATAGGACCACAGCACAATTAAAAAAGCAAGAACTTTGTAATCCAGTGAGCTCTGATTAAAACCCAGTTCCTCCACATGCTGACTGCGTGGTCTTGACATATTACTTGACCTCCACAATTCCCTCACTTATAAAAATGAAATAATTAGGTGTATTGTGCAGAGCAGTTAGAATTAACAATTAAGCATTTGTCTTTTGTAAGCCTTCAATGAATGTTGATTGTATGAATCAAGATTAGCCATGGTGCTAATCTTTTTATTATTATTCTTTTTTATATCATAACTTTTAGGTTTAGAATAGATTGAAGACAGAGTCAAACCTACCTTAATGAAATGATGCCCATCACATTGCAATAATTCTGCTCATTTTTTTGTTCCTTCTTCAAAATGTTTCCCATATGTTTCTACTAGATTCTGCTTCTTGAAATGTAGGATATTATTCATTAAAGAAATGAATAATTATAGGAAAGTGTTTTACATGATTTAAGATGAAAAATCAAGAAGAAATCTCTGTCCAATGAAGACAATCAGGAGTCATTGACTCACCATTAGTAGCTATTGAAAAGCTAAGTGATAGCATAAATGAACAAGTATAGCTCACTATTTAAAAGAGAGTCAAAAAAAGTACTCTGGTTATGGAACTACACACACACTACTTTGTGCCTTGTTACTGGATGCAACTCCCTTCAGTTCATTCTTCCTTGTGAGATTTGAGGTCTACCAGTCAAGATGTGTGGAGAAGGCAATGGCACCTCATTCCAGTACTCTTGCCTGGAAAATCCCATGGATGTAGGAGCCTGGTAGGCTGCAATCCATGAGGTCGCTAAGAGTGGGACAAGACTGAGCGACTTCACTTTCACTTTTCACTTTCATGCGTTGGAGAAGGAAATGGCAACCCACTCCAGTGTTCTTGCCTGGAGAATCCCAGGGACGGGGGAGCCTGGTGGGCTGCCGTCTATGGGGTCGCACAGAGTCGGACATGACTGAAGCGACTTAGAAGCAGCAGCAGCAGTCAAGATGTGGAGTCATTAAAGACGTGTTTTTGCATGTGTAAGGCATGTGCACCTGATAGAACAGTGAATGTAGGGCAATCCAGAGCAACTCCTGAATCCATCTCTCCCACTCCTATGCTATCTCACAATGTTCTCCACCAAACATTACACATTTCTTCCTCAAACCACAGCTTTTCAATAAGAAAACCATTTTCACATTTGAAATTTCTTTCCTAGGATTGAACAAATTACCTTCAGTGAGTGGCATGTTGGCTGACATAAGAAAGAAGAGAACAAAACTTGAAAAACAGTAAGAAACTTGCTTCTTGATGAAAGTCAGTAGAAAGTGTTTAGGTGGAAGTGTTTGTATTTCAAGCATTCTTTATATTTTTCTCATGATGGAATCTGAGTCTATTTGCCTGGAGGAGATCTCAAATTATCAACTTTTTAATTTCCTCTTAACCATGCATAAATATCATATATGGAGGACTTATCGAATGGAATGGGTAGAGAATGGTCCAACTTGGAAACTGTAGAATTTTATTTAAAGTTTATGGAACACTTTATATAACATATAATTATAAATTTGTGTCATGCTGTAGCCTTAGAGATGTAAAGCATCTGAAAATATATGATGAAATGAAAGATTGTTTCACTCTTTCACCATGTTGAAAAGAAAAACCAATGTGAGAAATGAGATAGGAGACCATTACAGAATCCAAGTAAAATTCTTATGTTTGGTTAGGAGCTTGTGGGTTCACCAAATCTTCTTAATGGAAAATTATTCTCAACCACTAGTGTTGGGGATATAATTTATTTCTATTTAGCAAATATCTACTGAAAATCTATAATGTGGAGGTCACAGCATGTTCTCTATGAGAAATAAAAGGTTTTATTTTAAGAATCACAATTTGTTACCCAGTAACTTTGGTTTAGAAGGAGGGTGAAGATTTGCATTTCAGTAATATTTAAAGTGAAATTAATATCACACATATATGTACAATTCGTGTAGCATATTCCATAGTGTATTCATCACCACTGATTTAACGAAACGAGACTATATCCTACTTGAGAATTAAATTCATGGGCAAAGAAAATTTAAGAAAAGACAAAAGTCTTCTGAAACCCACCTATTAATATCCAAGATCCTTGGAAGGATTTGTTGGGGAAAAAACACTCCAAGAATATTTTGTTAAAAAGCACTGAGGCCACAGTCAATGAAAAGAAGAAAACATTTTATATCTCATTTTTTGGAGAAATCATCAGCCAATGTCTAGATGTAATTGTGCTTGGAGAGATGGAGGTTCTGATAGTTTCCCCTTCTGGTTTCAGGTACCTGAATAGTCCCCGTGATGCATGCAGAGTTCAGTATGTGGATTACATGGATGAAATTGCCTCTGAAATAGCAGTGAAACCCAACCTGTTCTCACTTTTCCTGTGGGATCCAAAGCTGGCTCTGGAACTTTTCCTTGGGCCATGCACATCTTACCAATACCGCCTACAAGGGCCAGGGAAGTGGGCTGGGCCCCGGGAAGCCATTCTGACTCAGAGAGAACGGATCATTAAGCCCCTGAGGACTCGCACCCTCATATGTGCCCAGGCTCCATGCTGTGTGCCACTTTGGCTTAAAAGTATCTCTGTAGCCCTTCTCCTCTTTGTTCTCACTTTCATCATTATTAAAGGATAATCTTCCTGTGATCATTGCTATATTGTAGGTTAACAGTAACACACAGTAATTAAGAGACTGGGCATGTGCAAGTATTTATCCCTCACTCTGGACTAGATCAGTGCAGTGAATTGCCTAATAATTGCAAAATTACTCATGTATGAGCATTTGGCAAAACTGGAGTCTTCAAAAGTCCAAAGGGGTAGAGTAACAACTTGAGCTAAAGCCAACTCGAAAATTGGAGATTTCAAATGAAATGGTTTATATGAAAGCTTGCTCTAGAAAAGCATATTTAATTTCTATAATATGAGAAATGTTCTCAGTTACCAATCTCTCCTAGCCTCCTTTTGTACGAATCGGTGAATTCTTTGTTTTTCATGTAAAACACAGGCTAGGGAAAAGTGTCTCTTCAATGACTTAGAAAAATTAACAATGAAGAAATATTTTACCATCAATCCTTTCCACTAGGTCACATTCTGTATAATCATGGATATTGAGGTATCAAGTTGTTTGAGGGATTATTGATGATAGTTTCAGGTTATGGAGGGTGCCAGGGAGAGAAAAAGAGGGAATAATGTAAGTCATAAAACATACATAATTTTGTCTTCTACTCATACTATCAAAACACATGAAATAATTCTGTAGTAAAACTATAAAATTATATAAAACACTGAGGAGAATGAAAGGAAAAAATGGAAAATAAGCAAATATTTATAACATTTACAGAGACTTTTGCAATTAAGCAGAGAGATGAAATATTTGTGTCTGGATCAGTCACTCACATTACAGGCTATATCTGAGTTTAATGCTGATATTCTGTAATAGATTTTTCTCCTAGATTTCTTGAGGCATGATTGAAAATTTAAAAAAAAATGTATATTTTTAAAGTGTACAATGTGATATGTTGATATACAAACACATAATGAAATGATTACCACAATAAAGTTAATTAGCATATTAATTACCTCATTAGTTATTTCAGAAGTTACCTTTGTGTGTGTGTGTGTGTGTGTGTGTATGTAGTGAGAACACTTATGCTATGTCCTCATAGAAATATCAAGTATACAAAATAGTACATAATTACTATAGTGTACATTAGGTTTCCAGAACTTATTAATCTTATAACTGAATGTCTGTTCCCTTTGACCAATGTCTCTCCATTTCCCCACCAGACTTCAGTAACCACTCTTGTACACTCTGTCTCTAAGAGTTAAACTTTACAAAATTTACATATAAGTGAAATCATTCAGTATTTGTCTTTTTACATTTGGCTTATTTCACTTAGGGCTTCCTTGATACTTCCATTATACTCAAATGGCAGGAAATCCTTCTCTTTTAAGCCTGAATAAAATTCTGTTGTGTGTATCTATCACATTTTCTTCACCCCTTAATCTTCTGATAGACACTTAGGTTACTTCCATATCTTGTGATTAACACTGTATTGAACATAGGACTAGAGGATCTCTTCAAGCTCCTGTTCTCATTTCCTTTGAATATATACCCACAAGAGTGATTGTTGGACTATACAGTAGTTCTATTTTTAATTTATTTTGAGGACTCAACATTCTATTTCCTTAAGTGGCTGTACCAGTTTATATTTCCACCAACAGTGTACAGGACTCCATTTTCTCTACATCTTTACCAATACTTATCTTTTGACTTTTTTATAATTGGCATCTTAATATGTGTGCAGGGATATCTCATTATTTATTTCCATTTCCCTTAGTGATTAGGGTTGTTGAGCATCTTTTCATGTACCTATTGGCCATTTATGTCTTTGGAAAAATCAAGCCCTCTGCCCATTTTTTAATTATTTTTTTTATTGAGGTATGTGACTTCCAGATATATTTTGGACATTCATCACTAATTGAAAATTTGGTTTGCAAATATTTTCTCCCATTGCATTAGCTTGCCTCTTAATTTTGTTGACTATGTCATTTGCTGCATAGAGAAATTTTAGTTTGATATTTTTCTTTATTTTTGCTTTTATTGCCTGCACTTTTTGTATCATATACAAAAAATATATTTGCCAATACCAGTGTTGAGGAACTTAGTCCTATGTTTTCTTCCAGGACTTTAATGCTTTCAGGTCTAACATTCAAATCTTTAACACACTTGACTTGATTTTTGCATATGGCATAGGATTATTGTCCAATTTCAGCCTGGGCTTATTCAGTTTTCCCTGTATCATTTGTTGAAAAGATTATTCTTTCCCCATTGTGTATTCTTGGTATGTTTGTCAAAAATTAGTATCTTTGTCAAAAAACCGTATATGCTTTTCTGGGCTATATATTCTGTTCCATTGGTATATGTGTTTGTTTTTATGCCAGTACCATACTATTTTGATTATGAAAGTTTTATAATATATTTTGACATCAGGAATTATGATGTCTCCTGTTTTGTTCTTCTAGCTTGAGATTGCTATAGCTTTTCTAGGTCTTTTGTGGTTCCACAAATTTTAGGGTTGTTTGTCTCTTTCCCTAAAATATGCCATTGGAATTTCAATAAGTGTTACATAAAATTTGCAGATTGCTTTAGGTATCATGGATATTTTGACAATATTAATTATTTCAATCCATGAAAACAAGGTATCTTTCCATTTATGTGTCATCTACAATTTCTTTTATCAAGTTGTGGGCTTATTATACAGATATTTCATTTCCATGGCTAAATTTATTCCCCAGTCTTTTATTCTTTTTGATATTATTATTATAAATTAGATTTGTTTTCTTAATTTCTTCTCAGAAGGTTTTTTTGTTCATATATAGAGATGAAACTGATTTTGTGTATTGATTTTTAGTCTACTTTACTGAATTCATTTGTTAGTTTACCAATTTTTGGTGGAGTCTTTAGGATTTTCTATATACAGGATCATATCATCTGCAAAACAGGCTTTTACTTTTTCTTTTCTGACTTGGATGCCTTTTCTTTCTTTTTTGTTTTGCCTAATTTCTCTAGGCAATTAGGGTAAAAGTGGTAAAAGTGGGTATCCTTATGTTTTCCTGAACATATATGAACTTGATTATGTGAGATATATTCCCTCCACACTCAGTTTATTGACAAATTTTATCATGAAAAGCTATTGAATTTTTTTCAAGTGCTTTTTTTGTGTGTATTGAGATGATCATATGATCTTTATCCCTCATTCTGTTAATATGTTGTATCACTTTGATTAATTTATATGTATTGAATCTTCTTGCACCCAAGGGACGCTGTTGCTGCTGCTGCTAAGTCGCTTCAGTCATGTCCGACTCTGCACGACTCCATAAACAGCAACCCACCAGCCTCCCCCATCCCTGGGATTCTCCAGGCAAGAACACTGGAGTGGGTTGCCATTTCCTTCTCCAATTCTTGAAAGTGAAAAGTGAGAATGAAGTCGTTCAGTCGTATCTGACTCTTAGCTACCCCATGGACTACAGTCTACCAGGCTCCTCCATGCATGGGATTTTCCAGGCAAGAGGACTGGAGTGGGTTGCCATTGGGGGTAAATATTAGTTTATCATGTTCCCAAATAGCTCAGTTGGTAAAGAATCCGCCTGCAATACAGGAGACCATGGTTTGATTCCTGGGTTGGGAAGATCCACTGGAAAAGGGATAGCTTACCCACTCTAGTATTCTTGGGCTTCCCTTGTGGCTCAGCTGGTAAAAAATCTGCCTGTAATGCAAGAGACCTGGGTTCAATCCCTGGGTTGGGAAGATCCCCTGGAGAAGGGAAAGTTTACCCACTCCAGTATTCTGGCCTGGAGAATTCCATGAACTTATAGTCCATGAAGTCGCAAAGAGTTGGACATGACTGAGCGACTTTCACTCACTCACTTATTATCCTTTTAATGTGCTGTTTAATTCTGTTTGAAGAATTTTATTTCTGTGTTCTTTCAGGTTATTGATCTGTAATTTTCTTTTCTTATAGTGTCCTTGTCTGGCTTTGATATCAGGTTAATTCTGGTCTTATAAAATGAGCTTAAAATGCCCTATCTTCATTTTTTTTTTTGAAATACTAGTACTAATTCTTCTTTAAATTCTTGGTAGAATTCACCAGTAAGGTCATCTGGTCTGGATTTTCCTTACTGGGAGATTCTTATTACTGATTCTGTCTCTTTATTTGCTATTTGTATGCTCATATTTTCTGTGTTATCATTATTCAGTCTTGGTAGGTTATATGGGTTTCTTGGCATGTGCTTCTTAATGGTCTCTCGTGATCCTTTGCATTTCTATAGTATCAGTTGCAAAGTCTCCTCTTTATTTTCTGATTTAAATTTTGATTATTCTCCTTTTTTTCTCAGTCAGAAAGGTTTGTCAATTTTATCTTCTTAAAAACTCAGTTTTGGTGATCTTTACTATTGTTTTTATTATTTCTATTTCACTTATTTTTGCTCTGATGTTTGTTAATTCCTTCCTTCTGCTAACTTTGGGCTTTGTTTGTTCTTCTATCCCTTGAGGTACAAAATTTGGTTATTTATTTGAGACTTTTCCCCCCTTAATGTAGGCATTTATCCTTCAGAGTTCCCTGGGTACTGCTTGTGCCCATGAGTGGAAACAGATCCTCCAACTTTATCAACTTTACACACAAAACACCTACCACAGAACTCATATCAGTGGAAGCTCAATACAACAAATATTTAGACCTGAATGATAAAGGTCCATTGAATCCAAAGATGCTGGAAGGATTCAGCGCAAATGGAAAGTAGTCTTGAAACTTTTTCCTTTTTATAAAATTATCCTTGACCGTTGATGGTGTCTATTTCAGAAAAAAAAAATAGTTCTATGTAAATGATGATTTTTAACATTACATAAAACTTTGTATAATACAAAATCCATCAGAGATCAGAAATATTTAATATCCTTTCATCATCCAGAAATGAAACAGATATGTTAAACTTGCCTGTGGCTGCACACAGAGTCACTACTGGGTGTGGAGGTAAAATACTCAGGAAGTCTTAAGAGCTACATGTTGTGCCTGAAATAATGCAGCGGCCTAGTCACAGTTCCCTCACTTTTCTTAAATTACTAAAAGAATGGAAGAAAATTAAGAGCTTCAAAATAGAGAACTCACAAGACTAGATTTATTCTCTGAAGTCAACTAAACTTAGAAGTGTCTAGTAATTATTTTCAATTTGTAGTACAAAATTGAATAAAAATGTCAGTGTTATCTTTTGGAAAAATAATTAAATAATAACCCTGGTTTTTAAAAATAACAATGGAAACCTAGATCTGAAAATCTCAAATTATGTCAAGACACATTGGGCTGGAGATGAAAGAAGACTAAACTTGTGCTTAACTCCCAGCCTTCATAAGGGGTACTGAGTGTATGCCATTTACTTCTGACCACACTTCATTAATTCTGATATACCCCTGGGGTGGGTAATGTTTCTGATTTGGTCTTGATTCCACTTCCTGGAAGTTTGGTGTTCTGTGCCCCTAGCTCCATGCTCTGGAAGCTTCTGCTTGTTCAGCTATGCTCCGTGGTCCTACCTGAAATGGACTTTAGGTACTCTGCCCTCCTTTCTGACTAAGCGGCTTTTCCTGTTGATAGCCTACAACCACTGATGTTTGGGAGACCAAGGATCACTTTCAGTCCCAAATAGTTATAGTCTATTTTAGTCTAGGCAAATGGTTCCTCTGACAGTACAACTCTCTCAAAAACTTAGCTTCCTATCTGTTTAATTCCAGTTAGCTCCAAGTGTCAGTATCCATGATCACAGCCTTCCCTTTATGTATGTCTATACCATTGTATTTCTTTACCTTTTCCCGGCTATGCTTCTTTCTTTGCCTATACACATACATACTCCTACATCCTCTGTTTCTCTCCTTCTCTCCCCCACTCCTGAGTTGAGTGAACTGCAATTTCCTTAGCTGTACAGATATCGATAGGAGAGCAGCACCCTGAGTTTTTTGCTCAACTGAATGGATTTACTAGGAACCAATGCCCTGGCTGGGCCTTGACACCTTATCCACACAAAGGCTATAATATAGATGGGATGGCTGCACCTTTGGAGAAGGCAATGGCACCCCACTCCGGTTCTCTTGCCTGAGAAATCCCATGGAGCCTGGTGGGCTACAGTCCATGGGGTCACAAAGAGTCAGACATGACTGAGCGACTTCACTTTCACTTTCAATAGTAGGCTATAAAATTGAAAGTTAAAGGAGAACTAAATTTTTTTTTAAAAGTCATAATAGTAAAAACATATCTAGGAATTTCTCTGTAGCAGTTGTGGGCAGTGTGGGGCTAGTTTAGTGTCAGATAGTCCCTTGTTCCAGCATGTACTTGTTCTCAAAGTCTATAGTTGCTCCCTCAAATGCATAGTCTCGGCATCAGTTGCAGGGTTTTAATCTGTTGCACCTGTCACTTCCAGGACAGTTCTGCCACCTTTGTTTATTTTGGCATCCTCTGTTTGCAAGTCTCTTCAGTGTCTAATTTCCACCCTCACATGAGGGGGCTAAGGTGACCACTTATTCAGGCTCACTTGTTCAGTTGCAATGTGGACAAGGAGGGGCACTGCAAATATCATTGGCATATGTGGGGATTGCTCACAGTGGGTGGCCCACACTGGGCTTGCCACAGCCCAAGGCAGCGTGTACTTCCCAGGTTCACACTGCTCAGGCTCCAGGGTGCTCCACTAGGGCACTGTCCCAAGTGAGCCCTGCATTTCATGCACATCCCAGGTCTAAGATGCTCAGATTCTTGGGTGTTCTGCAAGAGCACAGACCCAGATGGGCTGTGAGTTTTGTGCCCTTCCCAGGCCCAGGTCCAAGCCACTCAGATGACCAGGTGCTTGGCAAGTGCACTGTCCCAGGTGGGCCATGCATCTTATGCACCTCCCTGGTCCTGGCCACTCAGTTCCCAGGCATGAGGGCATAGTTCCATGTATGCTGTGTGTCTCCTCTGGGGGCTGATCTCAGGCTGTGACACTCCTGGCCTATGTGAACCATCCAGGATCCCAGAAAGACGTGGTTAGCAACTGGCAGCTTGCTCACAGTTTGGTGGAAGATGTGGTCTGTAGGGCCGAGATTGCAGCCATCCCTTGCCTTCAAGCTCTGGCTGTTGCACACCTGCCTCTCTGTCTCTGCGGGGGGGGGGGGGGGGGGGGGGGGTGTGTGAAGCTAAAAGGCAGTCTGCCTGCTCTCCTTTGATATTCACTAGGGTGTAATCTTTTGTTCTGTGAGTGTACCAGGGATCACCATGCAGTGTTAGAGCCTTTCAGGGGAAAGGTTGTTTTTTTCTTAATTTTTACCTTTCTGGCGATCCCATGGTCTGGATTGCTATATCACATTAGCTCCCTCAGATTGTCCTCAGAGCATTCAAGGCCCATCCTTACCCTAAGGACAGACACATCTCTGCCCAGTCCCCACTCCCTGCTGGCAGACATGAGCGTCTGAGCCGTTTCTCCACTGGTAGTCGCAGTTAGGCACGTATTCTGTTTTGTTTTGTTTTCCTGGTTATTTTGCTCTCTGAGATTCCAAATCTCCCCGCTGAAGCCTGTGAAAGGATGTCCTTTTGTGTGGAAACTTCTCCTCCTTCTTGACTCCCTCCCCAGGATGGGTCTCCATCCCTAAATCTTTCGTCATTTTTGTCTTTTATATTTTTCCCTACCTCCTTTTGAAGAGATTGGGCTGCCTTTCTGGGTGTCTGGTGTCCTCCACCAACCTCCAGAAAGAAGTTGTTTTGTGAAAGCTACTCCACATTCAAATGATCTTTTGATGAATTTGTTGGGGAAAAAGTGGTCTCCCCATCTTATTCTTCTGCCATCTTGGGACTGTCTCCTGTTGAAGTGTGTTAATTCCAGATATATTTTGGACATTAATCACTAATTGATTATTTGGTTTTCAAACATTTTCTCACATTCTATAGGTTGCATCTTAATTTTGTTGATTGTATCAATAGCTACATAGAAAAAACTTAGTTGCATATAGCCCCATTGGTTTATTTTTGCTCATATTCTCTGTTTTTTTGTGTCATATGCAAAAAATAATTACCAATACTGATGTCAGTTTTTTCCTCTATGTTTCCTTCTAAGATATTAATGGTTTCAGGTTTCATTTTAAGTCTTTAACACACTTGAGTTGATTTTTGCATATAGCTTAGGATAATAGTCCAATTCCATCCTTTTTAATGTGGATGTCCAGTTTTCCCAGTACCATTTATTGAAAATGTTATCCTTTCCCCATTGTGTATTCTTGGTAACTTTGTCAAATATTGGTTGACTCTATATGCCTGAGTTTATTTCTGTGCTATATGTTCTGTATCCATTGGCATATTGTATGCCAGTACCATACTATTGTGATTATGATAGCTTTGTAATGTATTTTGAAATTAGGAAGTACAATATCTTCAGTTTTGCTCTTCTAGTCTGAAATTGCTTTGGCTATCAAGGTTTTGTAGTTCCAAACAAATTTTAAGATTATTTTTCTTTTTCTCTAAGAAATATCATTGAATTTTGATAATAAATATATTGAATACTTAGATTGTTTTACGTATCATGGATGTATTGATAGCATTAATTATTCCAATAATTAAATAAGATTTGTTTTCTTAATTTCTTTTCAGATGTTTTGTTGTTGGTATGGAGAAATGAAACATTTTGTGTGTTGGTGTTGAATCTATGATTTTACTGAATTCATTTATTAGCTTTAACAGTTTTTGGTGGAGTCTCTAGGGTTTTATATATATGTAAGATTATACTATCAGTAAACAGAGGCTTTTATTTTTTCCTTTCTTAGTTAGATGCCTTCAATTTTTTTCTTGTCTAATTGTTCTAGGTAGGATTTTAAGTACTATGTTGAATAGAAATGGTGAGAGTAGGTATTCTTATATTGTTCCTGAAAAATATAGGAACCTAATTATGTTGAGATATATTCCCTCTAAACACAGTTGATTGAGAATTTTTATCATGAAAAGCTATTGGATTTTGTCAAATGCTTTTTCTGTCTGTAATGAGATGATCATATGATTTTTATGCTGCCTTTTGTTAAATAGTGTATCACTTTGATTAATTTGCATATGTTGTTCAGTTGCCCATCGTGTCTGACTCTCTGTGACCCTATGGACCCTGCAGCACACCAGGACTCCTGTCACTCACCGTCTCTTGAAGTTTGCTCAAGTTCATATCCATTGCATCGGTGATGCCATTCAACCATCTCATTCTCTGATGCCCTCTTCTCCTTCTGCTCTCAATCTTTCACAGCATCAGGGACTTTTACAATGAGTCAGCTGTTCGCAATAGATGACCAAAATACTGGAGTTTCAGCCTCAGCATCAGTCCCTCCAACTAGTATTCAGGGTTGATTTCCCTTAAGGTTGACTGGTTTGATCTCCTTGCTGTCCAAGGGGCTCTCAGGAGTCTTCTCCAGCACCACAGTTCAAAGACATCAATTCTTCACTTGTTTTGCACCCAAGTGGTAAATGTAAGTTTATCATGGTGTATGATCCTTTTAATGTGTGGTTTAATTCAGTTTCCTGGACTTTTATTGAATAATTTTACATTTGTGTTAATCAAGGTTACAGGTCTGTAATTTTCTTTTCTTATAGTCTGGCTTGAGTTTGAAAATGTCCCATCTTCTTTAATTTTTTGGAAATACTTGAGGATGGTTAGTACAAATTCTTTTTTAAATATTTATTAGAATTCACCGGTGAAGTTATCTGATCTGTATTTTCTTTCTTGAGAGAATTTTTATTATTGATTCTGTCTCTTGTTATTCATCTGTCCATATTTTCTATTTTATCATTATTTAGTCTTGGTAGGTTATATGAAAGTGTTAGTCACTCAGTTGTGTTCAACTCTTTGTGACCCCATAACTGTAGCCTGACAGGCTCCTCTGTTCTTGGAATTCTTCAGGCAAGAATACTACAGAGGGTTTCTGTTCACTTCTCCAGGGGATCTTCCTGACCCAGAGATGGAACCTGGGTCTTCTGCAGTACAGGCTGATTCTTTACTATCTGAGCCATCAGAGAAACCCTGGGTTACACGATTTTAGAAATGAAGATATTTCTTCTAGGTTATCTAAAATGTTCCCATGTAATTGTTAGTAGTCTTTTGTGATCTTTTGTATCAGTTGTAATGTCTCCTTTTTCATTTATGATTTATATATTCTCCCTTTTTTGTCTAGAAGTTTGTCAATTTTATCTTTTCAAAGCACTTGATTTTGTGGATCTTTTCTATTGTCTTTTTGTCTCGATTTCACTTATTTTTGGTCTTGTTCTTTGCTAATTTATTCCTTCTGCTAACTGGACTTTGTTCTTCTATGTCTGTTCCTTGAGGTACAGAGTTGTTTATTTGAGGTTTTTTTCCCCTCATTGAAGCCATTTATCATTCAAACTTCCCTCTGTGTACTGCTTGCACCCATGAGTGCAACCGATCACCCAACTCCAGCAGCTTCTATACACAAACATCTACCACAGAGCTCACATTGGTAGAAGTTCACAATAAATCAGATCAGATCAGATCAGATCAGTCACTCAGTCATGTCTGACTCTTTGCGACCCCATGAATCACAGCACGCCAGGCCTCCCTGTCCATCACCAACTCCCGGAGTTCACTCAGACTCACATCCATCGACTCAGTGATGCCATCCAGCCATCTCATCCTCTGTCGTCCCCTTCTCCTCCTGCCCCCAATCCCTCCCACCATCAGAGTCTTTTCAATGAGTCAACTCTTCACATCAGGTGGCCAAAGTACTGGAGTTTCAGCTTTAGCATCATTCCTTCCAAAGAAATCCCAGGGCTGATCTCCTTTAGAATGGACTGGTTGGATCTCCTTGCAGTCCAAGGGACTCTCAAGAGTCTTCTCCAACACCACAAGTCAAAGGCACCAATTCTTCGGCAGTCAGCCTTCTTACAGTCCAACTCTCACATCCATACATGACCACAGGAAAAACCATAGCCTTAACTAGCCGGACCTTTGTTGGCAAAGTAATGTCTCTGCTTTTCAATATGCTATCTAGGTTGGTCATAACTTTCCTTCCAAGGAGTAAGCGTCTTTTAATTTCATGGCTGCAGTCACCATCTGTAGTGATTTTGGAGCTCAGAAAAATAAAGTCTGACACTGTTTCCACTGTTTCCCCATCTATTTCCCATGAAGTGGTGGGACCGGATGCCATGATCTTTGTTTTCTGAATGTTGAGCTTTAAGCCAACTTTTTCACTTTCCACTTTCACTTTCATCAAGAGGCTTTTGAGTTCCTCTTCACTTTCTGCCATAAGGGTGGTGTCATCTGCATATCTGAGGTTATTGATATTTCTCCCGGCAATCTTGATTCCAGCTTGTGTTTCTTCCAGTCCAGCGTTTCTCATGATGTCCTCTGCATATAAGTTAAATAAACGGGGTGACAATATACTGCCTTGACGAACTCCTTTTCCTATTTGGAACCAGTCGTTGTTCCATGTCCAGTTCTAACTGTTGCTTCCTGACCTGCACACAAATTTATCAAGAGGCAGATCAGGCTTATACCTAAATGACTGAATTTCATTGAATCTAGATGCTGGTAGTATTTGGTGCATGTGGAACGTAGTTTTGAAATTTTTTTCTTGCTATAAACTTATCATGGATCTTTGGTGATATCTATTTTAAGAAAGTAATATTTGCATGTATAGTATAAATACTACATCAGATAATACTTTTTATAACAAAATTCATCAGAGGTCAAAAGCTTTGATATCCTTTCATCCTCCAGATGAAAAATATATGTTAGGCTGTCTGGCCTAAGGCTTCACACTGAATCACCGCTCTTGGTGGAGATTAAATATCCAGGGAATCTTAAGAACTCCACGTTGTGCCTGAGATAATACAGTTGCCCTGCCACAGTTCCTTCACTTTTCTTGAAGAAATTGCTAGAAGAATTAAAGAAAATTAAGAGCTCATAAAAAAAGATCTCATAAGACTGAACTTATTCTCTGAAGCAAACTAAGCATGGAAAGTGAAAGTGAAGTCGCTCAGTCACGTCCAACTCTTTGCGATCCCATGGACTGTAGTCTACCAGGCTTCTCTGTCCATGGGATTTTCCAGGCAAGAGTACTGGAGTGGGTTGCCATTTCCTTCTCCAGGGGATCTTCCTGACCCAGGGATCGAACCCAGGTCTCCTGCATTGCAGGCAGATGCTTTACCCTCTGAGCCACCAGGGAATTATTTCAATTTTGAGTTCAATACTGAACACAAATGTTAATATTATTTTCTGGGAGAAAAAAGTTACACAATGACTCTGGTTTTTTTTAATTACAATGGAAACCTGGATCTACAAATTTCAAATTATGTCAAGACACATTGGGGTGGAGATAAAGGAGATTAAACTTGTGCTAAACTCCCAGCCTCTCCAGGGGTACTGAAAATATGCCATATTCTTGTGATGATACTTTGATAATGCTTAGATACCACTGGGAGTGGGTGGTGTTTTTGTTTTGGTCCTGATTCCACTTTCTGGAAGTTTGGTGTCCTGTGCCCCTAGCTCCACATCCTAGTAGTTCTGTTTGCTTAGTTATGCTCCATGACCACACCTGGAAATGGACTTTAGGGACTCTGCCCTCCTTCCTGACTAAGCAGCTTTTCCTATTATCTACATCCATTTATGTTTAGGAGCTCAAGGATCACAGTCAGTCTCAAATGGTTACAGTCTATTTTAGTCCAGGCAAATGGTTCTTCTGACAGTACAACTCTCAAAAACTTACCTTCCTATGCATTCAGTTCCAGTTCAGCTCCAAGTATCAGGAGCCAGGACCATAGCCTTTTCTATATGTATTTTTCTATGCTGCTGTATTTTTTGCCTTCTCCCAGCTATGCTTCCTCCTTTGCCCCCACCCACACTCATACATACTCCCATTTCCTCTGTTTCTCTCCTTCTCTCTCTTCCCCACCCGTGTGTTGAGTGAACTGCAATTTCCTTAGCCTTGCAGATATCAATAGGAGAGCAACACCCTGAGATTTTTTTTTTTCCCCACTCTATTGAATGGACCTACTCGAAACCAGTTCTCTGGCTGGACCTTGACACCTTAATCCACTCAAAGGCTATAATAGTGGGTGGGATGGCTGCACCCTTAATTTGATTTTTATCCCAAGACTGAGTTTTAATCAAAGATCTTCTCAGTTTTATATTTATTTATTTATTGAGTTAAGAATCAGTTGCCTCTTCCAACCCTGCAAGACCCCAAATTTTGGATTCTCTTCATTCCCTTTTCTAGATTATTGGCATAGACTTCCCTGGTGGCTCAGTGGCAAAGACTTTGCCTACCAGTGCAGGAGACATGGTTTGATTTTTGGTCTGGGAAGATCCTCTATAGAAGGAAATGGCAACTCACTCCAGTATTCTTGCATGGAAAAACCCATGGACAGAGGACCCTGGTGGGCTATGGTCTATTGGGTTGCAATGAGTCAGATACAACTTAGCAACTGAACAACAGCAACATCCCACTTCAAGGTATTAGGTTTTCCATCACTCAGGATAATGTCAATTTTGCTGTGGCCCCAAGCTTCATTGTTCAAAATCACAAATATTTCTTTCTACTTGTGACAGGTCAGCAGGAAGGCTCCATATATCATAGTCAATCAGGGACCTAGGCAGAAGATGCATCTCTATTCACACATCCAAAATTGTTAAGACATGAAAAAAGAAACATGGTAAGTTGTTCACTCACTCTTCAGCACCTCCTGAAAGTGACACATCGCCACCATTCACATATTATTGGCCAAAGTACTTATGTGGCCACATCTAACTTTAAATAAGAAAAATACAATCCTATCACCATTAAATAAAAGGTTTTCCCAGGAAAGCCAAGAACTGGAACATTTCTGAACAGCCCTGATGACTAGGACACAGAAACATGTTAGAGAATACATATGAAAACTTTAAGCAATAAAACCAAACAGCAAAAACAATAATATACACAACTTTCTAAATGCCAGAGAAGAGATAAGCAAAGAAAACTGTCCATAAAGCTAAGGAAAATATATGGATACCTTAAAAGGGGAAGCCATAAAACAAAATGATAGAAATAAAGTCCAAGAGCATCACTTTGAAAATATGTAAATTTAAGTGAGTTAAACTCTCAGATTCATTGAATAAGATACAATCTAATTTTAGAGGATACAAGTGACATTAAAGTTTAGAAGAAGGGGCAGAAAACAACAGCCCACAGGCCAAATCGAGCCCAGCTCACTGCTTATTTTTGTAAGTAAGCTTTTACTGGAACACAGCCATGCCCAGCTGTTTATACATTATCTCTAGCAGTTGTTTGCTGAGTAGTTGTCACAGAGACCTTATGGCCAACAAAGCCTAAAATATTTGTTTGATTCTTTGCAAAAATAGTTTACTGACTCATAACTAAGACAATAAAGGATAGATTAAGCTATGCAAAACAAATAGAAATAAAATAATGGTTGTAATATTAATAAAGTAGAATAAAATATCAACCTTCATTAAGAGTATAGAAAAATCCCTGAGTGTTAGAGTAAGAAAAGAACTCAGAGTAGAACAACACACAATTCAACACACACACACTTGAAACAGAACAACAAACACTCCAATTTCATGTTAAACTACCCTATAATCTTCTTTAGATAGAGGCTTATTTAATTTCCTAAGTCAAACAATTCTTTTTTTCTTTTTTCTTTTTTTATTTATTTTTTTAAATTTTATTTTATTTAACTTTACAATATTATATTGGTTTTGCCATATATCTAAATGAATCAGCCACAGGTATACATGTGTTCCCCATCCTGAACCCTCCTCCCTCCTCCCTCCCCATAACATCCCTCTGGGTTGTCCCAGTGCACCAGCCCCAAGCATCCAGTATCATGCATCGAACCTGGACTGGTGACTCGTTTCATATATGATATTATACATATTTCAATGTCATTCTCCCAAATCATCCCACCCTCTCCCTTTCCCACAGAGTCCAGCAGTCTTTCTTTCTAAACCAGTTCTTCATCTCTAATTTACTTCTTTTCTGAGAATGGTTTAATGAACCCAGCAATACAAGACTTTGGGCACTGTGTTTGACAATGCAGAAATGACTTTTGGTTAAACATGTGAAAAATTATAGGAAATTTGCATAGCATGCATTTACAACATACATAGAACTTTAACAACTCATTAAATCAAGAAGCTTTGGATAAAAATTTTTTTTAATGAAGTACATGTAATGTTTCTCTATTTTAGTTTATTCTTATATTGGATAAAAAGTTTTAAACTGGAATCTCCTATTTACAATACATACTCAATGTCTTGGAGGGCTCTGCTCCACTTAAAAGGATTGTCTACTGGAGCTGGAGTGGGCTTACTTGCCAAGATGCAAGACAATCCTGCTCTAGAAGAAATCAATTCCTTTAATATTTTTAAGTTTTCAAAACAAAGAGCCCACATGTCTATTACATAGGTTTTAATCCACTGATGACTTTTTGAATATCTGTGAAAGAACAGTGTATACATCTGTGAGTTCTTCAGGTAATTAATATTATTAAATAATGTCTTAATGTGGAATATCCGGCCCCAACACTCCTGTAAAATATGCTCATTGAAAAAAGTAAGGCTGTGCCACATCCCCTCTCTCACTCCTATTCATTCATCTCAAAAATATGCACTGTTTATAATAGCCAGGACATGGAAGCATCCTAGATGTCCATCAACAGATGAATGGATAAGAAAGCTGTGGTACATATACACAATGGAGTATTACTCAGCCATTAAAAAGAATACATTTGAATCAGTTCTAATGAGGTGGATGAAACTGGAGCCTATTATACAGAGTGAAGTAAGCCAGAAGGAAAAACACCAATACAGTATACTAATGCATATATATGGAATTTAGAAAGATGGTAACAATAACCCTGTGTACGAGACAGCAAAAGAGACACTGATGTATAGAACAGTCTTATGGACTCTGTGGGAGAGGGAGAGGGTGGGAAGATTTGGGAGAATGGCATTGAAACATGTAAAATATCATGTATGAAACGAGATGCCAGTCCAGGTTTGATGCACGATAATGGATGCTTGGGGCTAGAGCACTGGGACGACCCAGAGGGATGGTATGGGGAGGGAGGAGGGAGGAGGGTTCAGGATGGGGAACACATATATACCTGTGGTGGATTCATTTTGATATTTGGCAAAACTAATACAATTATGTAAAGTTTAAAAATAAAATAAAATTAAAAAAAAAAGAAAGCCCAGTCTATGTTAGCAGGGTTTTCCCAAAAATGGAAACAGTAGAATATAAATGTATCTTATTTGTAGATATCTATTGTTGTTGTCATTCAGTCACTTAGTTGTGTATGACTCTTTGCAACCCCATAGACTACAGCACACCAGGCTTCCCTGTTCTTCACTATCTAATGGAGTATGCTCAAACTTATGTCCATTGAGTTGTTGATGCCATCCAACCATCTCACCCTGTTTTCCCCTTCTCCTCCTGTCTTTAATCTTTCCCAGCATCAGAGTCTTTTTCAATGAATCAGCTCTTTGCATCAGTGGCCAAAATATTGAAGCTTTAGCTTCAGCATCAGTCCTTCAATGAATATTTAGGGTTGATTTCCTCTAGGATTGATTGGTTTGATCTCCTTACTGTTCAAGAGACTCTCAAGAGTCTTTTCCAGGACCAGAGTAAGAAGGCATCAATTCTTTGGCACTCAGCCTTTTTTATTGTCCAACTCTCACATCTGTACATGACCATTGGAAAAACCATAGTCATTGACTATATGGACCTTTGTCAGAAATGTAATGTCTCTGCTTTTTAAAACTCTGTCTAGGTTTGTCATAGATTTTTTTCCAAGGAGTAAGCATCCTTTAATTTCAGGGATACAGTGAGCAGCTGCAGTGATTTTGGAGCCCAAGAAAATAAAGTCTGTCACTGTTTCCATTGTTTCCCCATCTATTTTCCATGATTGATGGGACAAGATGCCATGATCTTCAATTTTTGAATGTTGAGTTTTAAGGCAGTTTTTTTCACTCTCCTCTTTCACCTTTATCACATTTATCAAGAGGCTCTTTAATTCCTCTTCACTTTCTCCCATTAGGGTAGTATCATCTGCTTGTCTGGGGTTATTGGTATTTCTCCCTGAAATGTTGATTCCAGATTGTGCTTCATCCAGCCCAGCATTTTGCATGATGTACTTTGCATATAAGTTAAATAAGCAGGGTGACAATATACAGCCTTAACGTACTCCTTTCCCAATTTGGAATCAGTCTACTGTTCCATGTCCGGTTCTAATTGTTGCTTCTCGACCTGTATACAGGTTTTGCAGGAGGCAGGTAAGGTGGTCTGACATTCTTATATCTTTAATTTTCCACAGTTTGTTGTGAACCACAGAGACAAAGGTTTTAGCATAGTCAGTGAAGCATAAGTTGATGTTTTTCTGGAATTCTCCAGCTTTTTCTATGATCCAATGGATGTTGGCAACTTGATCTCTGGTTCCTTTACCTTTTCTAAATCTAACTTGTATATCTGTAAGTTCTCAGTTCATGTACTGTTGAAGCCTAGCTTGAAGGATTCTGAGCATGACCTGGCTGGCATGTGAAATGAGTACAACTGCACCGTAGTTTGAACATTCTTTGGAATTACCCTTCTTTGGGATTGGAATGAAAACTGACCTTTTCCAGTCCTGTGGCCACTGCTGAGTGTTCCAAATTGAGTGCAGTACTTTAACTGCATCATCTTTTAGAATTTGAAATAGCTCAACTGAAATTCCATAACCTTCCCTAGCTTTGTTCTTAGTGATGCTTCCTAAGGCCCACTTGACTTCACACTCCAGAAGATCTGGCTCTAAGTGAGTGATCACACACTGTGGCTATCCAGATCACTAAGATCTTTTTTTTTATATAGTTCTTCTTGTGTATTTTTGCCACCTCTTCTTAAAATCATCTGCCTGTTAGATCCATACTGTTTCTGTCTTTTATTGTACCCATCTTTGCATGAAAAATTTCCCTTGATATCTCTAATTTTCTTGAAGAGATCTCTAGTCTTTCTCATTCTATATTTTCCCTCTAATTCTTCTTTGTGTTGTTCACTTAGGGAGCCTTCTTATCTCTCTTTGCTCTTCTTTGGAACTTTGCATTCAGATGAGTATGTCTTTCCTGTTCTCCTTTGCCTTTTGCTTCTTTTCTTTTTTCAGCTATTTGTAAGGCCTCCTCAGATGACCATTTTGCCTTTCTTCTTCTTGGGGATGGTTTGATCACTGCCTCCTGTACAGTGTTGTGAACTTCTGTCCATATTTCTTCAGGCACTCTATCAGATCTAATCCCTTGAATCTATTGTCACCTCCACTATATAATCATAAGTGATTTGACTTAGGTCATACCTTAGTGGCCTAGTGGTTTCCCCTAGTTTCTTCAATTTAAGTCTGAATTTTGCAATAAAGAGTTCATCATCTAAGCCACAGTTTTTGCTGACTGTATAGAGCTTCTCTATCTTCAGCTGCAAAGAATATAATCAATCTGATTTCTGTATTGACCATCTGGTGATGTCCATGTGCAGAGTCTTCTCTTGTGTTGTTGGAAAACCAGTATATTCTCATGGCAAAACTCTGTTAGCCTTTGCCTTGTCTCATTTTGTATTCCAAGATCAAACTTGCCTGTTACTCCAGGTATCTCTTGACTTCCTACTTTTCCATTCCAGTCCTCTATGATGAAAAGGACACATTTTTGTGTGTGTTAGTTCTAGAAGGTCTTTTAGGTGTTCACAGAACTGTTCAACATCAGCTTCTTCAGCATTAGTGGTTGGGGAATAGACTTGGATTACTGTGATATCGAATGGTTTGCCTTGGAAACGAACAGAAACCATTATGTTGTTTTTGAGATCGCACCCAAGTACTGCATTTTGGACTCTTCAGTTGACTATGAGGGCTACTCCATTTCTTCTAAGAGATTCTTGCCCACCGTAGTAGATATAATTGTCATCTGAATTAAATGTGCCATCCCTGTCCATTTTAGTTCACTGATTCCTAAAATGTCAGTGTTCATTCTTGCCATCTCCTGTTTAGCCACTTCATGGACCTCCCTTTCCAGGTTCCTATGTAATATTGTTTACAGCATTGTGCTCTATTTTCACCACCAGACACATCTGCAACGGGGTGTTGTTTTTGCTTTGGCTCAGCCTCTTCATTCCTTCTCGAGCTATTTCTCTGCTCTTCTCCAGTAGTATATTGGACACCTATTGACCTGGGGGTTCATCTTTCATTGTGTGAGAGAAAGAGAGATAGCTATACACAGAGACAGTGAGATAGAGAAAAAGAGACAGAGAGAAGCACAAAGGGAAAGAAACAGAGAAATTTATTATAAGGAATTGGTTCTGTGATTACGTAGGCTGCTGTTGCTGCTGCATCACTTCAGTCGTGTCCGACTATGTGCGACCCCATAGACCGAAGCCCACCAGGCTCCCCTGTCCCTGGGATTCTTCAGGCAAGAACACTGGAGTGGGTTGCCATTTCCTTCTCCAATGCATGAAAGTGAAAAGTGAAAGGGAATTCACTCAGTCGTGTCCGACTCTTAGTGACCCCATGGACTGCAGCCCACCAGGCTCCTCCATCCATGGGATTCTCCAGGCAAAAGTTCTGGAGTGGGGTGCCATTGCCTTCTCTGGATTATGTAGGCTAACAAGCCTGAAATCTGCAGGACAAGCCAGAACACTGGAAACTGAGGTAAGATCTAATGTTGCAGTCTTGAATTTGGAGGTGGAATTCTTTCCTTTTCAGGGAATCTTAGTCTTTTTTCACAAGGCTTTTTGCTGATTGGATGAGCCCATCCACACAACGAAGAGTAATCTGCTTGATTCAAAGTCTGCTGATTTAAATACTAACCCCAGTTAAAATACCTTCATAGTAGCATCTAGACCATGGACAACACAGCTTGACTAAATGGATGCATAAAGTTAATGATCACATCTCCTATGTGCCAGGCACTGAAAATAAAGAGGTGGTTAAGTCTAACAAACTAATGATTTCGAGTAGTGCACAAACACAGGATCATAGAGTTAAACTGAATTAACTCAAACAAAGAAAGAAATATACATCTAGTTGTTTCATGTAGAGAAGGCAGAAAGTCTTGGCAAATGTAGTACACAAACAGCCTCATGGTCATTGATGAGGAACAGGTATGCTGTCCTGAGATTCATCTATTATACCTTCTTCAGGAATTCCATCATCATAGGCCCCTGAAAAATTCTTCTAAGTCCGTCTTTACTGCATATATTGCTCCTTTGGGTTACTGACAGTTGGCATTTCTGCACACTGTACATGCATATGGGGAAAGAACTCAGCAAAGTGACTGATGTGTTTTTTCTCCTTCTCATGACTGTGTCTCCAACTTCTTTCCACTTCAACCTTTTTGCAGTACTCTATTAAAAAAAAAAAAAAAGACCAAACACACAACTTCATGGAAGTATCTTTTGATTTAGCCACCAAAACTTGGCCAACATTCTCTTTGGTGACAGGTCCAGTAAATTTCAATCACTTCCCTGAGTTGTATGTTGTCCATTTCACATTATTGGAATCAGATGTGAGATTTTGCAAGACTGCCATTCCCTTTCATAAAACTTTTACAAAGTATTTTAGTCTTGTGTGGCCTGAAAGTGACCTTCATAATTAAATAATCTCCTCAATTCTCTTCCAGATAGATCATAATGTATTTATGATCTGGAAGCAGATAGAAGTGATTACTCAAGAAACAAGATGAACTTGCTACTGTGAGTTTAGAGAGAAAATATAACCAAAACCGGGATCTAGCTGCTCACCATCAGAAGCCAATAAAGAAGCCATGATGATGGAAAGGAAAGTTTGCTTCATTTTGGATCCCGGTAGCAGGGAGGAGAGAGGGGAGGGGAGATTCCTGTCCAAAGATGGATTCCCTCTAACTGACAAACAGTGGGCAAGGGCTTTTATAGATAGAGGAATGGGACTATGTGCAGAAACGGCACAGTTGGTGCTTGCTGGCAGTCATTTTGAAATTGATCATCAGTGGTCTGATCAGCATTATCTTGATTGTTTTAAGTATAGTTAACCTTCAGTTTTTGGAGAAGGAAATGGAAACCCACTCCAGTGTTCTTGCCTGGAGAATCCCAGGGACAGCGGAGCCTGGTGGGCTGCCATCTGTGGGGTCCCACAGAGTCGGACACGACTGAAGCGACTTAGCAGCAGCAGCAGCAGCAGCAACCTTCAGTTTCAGGATCAGTTTATTCCCATTTCCTTGAGGCCAGTTCTTAAAATTGTGGCTTTTTATTTCACAACTATATTCAGGTCATAATGTAGTTAACTTCTTCCACTTGGTAGGGTTTCAGTATCTATAAGACAGCTCACAGGATATGGTTCAGGATATTATCTATAGTCTTTGACAAGGAACTAAAGGTCCTTGACTATGCTTAATGATGAAACTATTATTATTTGATCTCCTTTGACTCTTTTCCCTTATTTCTGCATTTTCTCATTTCTTTGATTAAATGTATCCATTGGCTAAAATTTTTTTACAAACAGAAGACCAACTGAGGATATAGGGGAAAGAGGTAGGGACCATAAGATCCTGCTTCATTTCAAGCCTCCTTTTCTATGATAATTCCCAGTCTTGAGGAGGGAGAGTAAATAAAGTTTTGAATAGAGAGGTTAGTCATAAACTTAGAAGAGAAACTTGGTTTTAGTTCCATTTCTGTTCCAATTTTGCCAACTCTTTGAGGGAATGGGGAAATCGTCACTCTTGGCTACTTCTTATGAAGGGGGTCACAGTCCTACCTAATTTACAAAATAGACACAGAGTTGGAAATAATCTTGAGTTTCACACTTAGCATCAACATTTTGTATTCTTTTTCAGCATTACCTCTGTTTTTTGATTACTTTGTCATAGTACCTGGACTAGACAAACAAAATTAGTAGACATATTATCATGAGGATAATAGTCAAAAAATACCTCTTTATTCTACTCTAAATGTACTTTTTTTCTTAATGGTTAAAGCAGATGTACAATATATGTTTAATAGGCCACAATCAGGGTGTTTTGGCTACCTAAACTTCAATTTAAATCAACTATAAGCCAGAATGATTTCCCCACACTACAATACATGAAAATTTTCTTCATCATTTCCCCCTTTTAATTTCAAACCTTTCCATAGAAAGCATTGATAATCAACATATTTTTCCAGCATTGCCAGAATGACTCACTTGCCTGCTCTGGGTCCATTCATGGCCCTCGGTGTTAGACCTCTTTTTTGTCTAGTTCTCCATGTTGGAGGAAAACTAATCAGACATTATGAACAGGCTCACAGGTATGTTAATAGGAGAAATGCTTTATAGACAATACATTTTGCCATTTATATCTAATTGTCACACAAAAATTGCACATGTGCTTTAAGTAGTAAGGGCTTCTCTTATGTCTCAAATGGTAAAGAATCCACCTGCAATGTGGGAGACCTGGGTTGGGAAGATCCCCTGGAGAAGGGAAATGCTACCCACTCCAGTATTCTGGCCTGGAGAATTCCATGGACTGTATAGTGTTGGACACAACTGAGCGACTTTCACTTTAAGTAGTAAATTCAAAGCCAGCAGTGTTACACATTATGAGTATTTATACTCTGACAATTTCATTAAACAATTGTTTCCATCCTGAACACTGGGGTCACAAGTTTGGTTAGAAGCAAAACAGTAACTGTCCATTAGAATTCCCTGTTATCAAAATCACATCAATATTCCAGGAGACCTTTCTTATCTTAACAAGAGAAAAATAATCAGTCTTGCATAATATTCTGTTAATAAAGAAATTCATTTACCTAATTAAATTTAATCTAACCTTAATCTTGACAATGTACAAAATTATTTCTTGAAGTTCCTTTTCTTACAAAGTTTTTATCATTTTCTGATTTCATATTAATTTGTCCATTATTTTCCCATCTAGAATCAACCAACTGTAGGACAAAATTATTATCATCATTTTTCCTCAAAAAAAAAAATCTCACTTCCTTGTAACTTCTCTGGCTGACAATACATACCCTACTCACTTTACATATTGAAATGTTTCTCTAATCATTTTTATATGTTACAATTTTTAACTTGAAGCCTTAACAAAACCAAGAAACAACTGAGCTATTTGCTATATCAGTATTTTGTGATTGGCAAATTTAAGAACATATTTCTTCATAGTACAATATGACTTAAATGTGGTACAAAATGTGTGTTTAATAAACTCAGACATCTTAGTTTCCATCTTGGTCGTGCAAGACAAAAGTAGATAAATTTGCACTTGTTTGTCTTGTAAGTGCTTACTTTTTTAAAAACCAATTAAATAGAACTCCTTTATAAGTTAGCCTCAACAATATTATCCAAAGACACATATTGAGACATACAATACATCCAGACAGAGATTCATTGTTTCATCTTTTTACATTTAACATATTAGGCATTGCAATTAAGCTTATTTGTTTATGAATAACAGTCAGAATAGTCAAATTTACATAGTTGATTTTAAAAGGCTTCTTTCTCCTCCCTCCTTTTTCCCCTCTTTGGCTTGAAATTTTCCTAATTAACCCAAGTCTGAAGTCCTAGACCAAGGGGGCTGTGTTTGTATTTCAAGGACATGATAACAGTCAATTTCAAGCTTTCTCATAGGCAAAATTTTGTTCTCTCAGAATCACAATTTGGAAAAAAATATTTTATCAAGGATGCTTTTCTTCACTGCATATGCAAAAAGAACCAGTTGAGGGAATTTCAAAAACAGTTATCTTAAACTCTTTTTTTTTCCTGTAGTCCAAAGAATATTCTTGCCATACATTAGTTTAAAAACCATCTTTCTTTCTTTCCTTTAGTTATAATATCATAGCTAAAATTTTTTCTTAATGAATTGAACCTGAATTTCCCAATTTACAAAAGGCAACAAGAAACAATTGCACACATTCACACACCAAAAGACAGAACTATCCCAAATCAGCTGAGAGGATGACCAGTATGGAGTTCCAAGCAAGCATTTCTCCAACATCAATAGCCCTCAATGGTAGATACGTGTCAGAACCAGTTAGCAAAATGCCCAAGTGACAACTCATTGCTCACAAATGGCCTCAAGCATAGACAGAAATCAGAACCAATTGACAAAATGCTCGAAGAACAATCAGTGCTTATAAAATGATCCTCAACTTCAGACACACTTCAAAATCAACCAGCAAAGTGCCCAAATAGCATTTTGTGCCCCAAAGAGTAGTTTTCCCAGGAGGACTTCAGTGGTCTTGTTCTTGGACCTCATTAGTTCATCGAGATGCATGTTTTTATCCCATCAAAGAAAAACATAAGTTTGCCACTCATGTTGAGGAGGGGATAAACAAGGAGGATCCCCTAAACAAATGGTTTCAGCAGTTTCTAGAAACATCCCCCTAAATGCCCTTCTTCGGGCCAGCTAGCCATAAGCAGCAGGCTCATCACAACCATCACAGTGTATTGTCATGGCTGTGGCTCTATTCTAGAAAACCCAAGGGAGCAAGGAGTCATGAAAGTGCAGGAGCTGCACCAAGTTGGGCACAAAATGTAACCAAAAGTGAGGATCACCTCCTTGCCACTCAAAAGCCAATATAAAGAGGCCAGGTTGGTGAAAAGGGAAGTTTACTTTATTTTGGATGCCAGCAACTGGGCTAGAGGGCAGATTCCTGTCCAAAGGCTGACTGACCCCCACTGACAATCAGTGGGCAAGAGCTTTTATAGATGGAGGGAGGGGGCAACATGCAGAAATATCAGTCAGCTAGCAGTCATTTTTGAACTAGGTCATCAGTGGTGTGATAGCGTCATCCTGATTGTTTTAAGCACAGTAAACTCAGTTCCAGGGTCAGTTTGTTCCTATTTCCTTGAGGCCAGTTCTCAGAATTGTGGCAGCTTATCACAGCTCCAGTCTGGTAACCATGTAGTTCATTTCTTCTACCTGGTAGGGATTTCAGGATTTATCAGAGAGCTCATAGCATATGTCTCAGGATATTATCTATGGCATTTGAAAAGTGACCAAGTGTACTTGACTGTGCCTAATGACTAAATTACTATTATTCGGTCTGCTTCAGTTGTTTCCCCTCGTTTCTGAATTTTCTCATCTCTCTGATTAAATTTATCCATTGGCTAAAATTCTTCCATAGACAAAAGTCTCCATGTCTGAGGACATACTGTGGAGGGGGACCCCAAAATGTCCTATTTTGTTTCAAAAAGTGTTAGAAAAATCTGATCCTGTCAAGCCTCTGCAAGTTTTATAGCTGGGAGATGATACCACCAGTTGGAGTCAGCTGTTTTAAGTCCAGGGTTCTCTAATCCAAGATTTGCTTGTCTTCTTTTGTTCCTCTTGTGATCCTATATTTCTTCTCCTCCTCAGTGTTAAGCTCCTGACTTACCTTTATATTTCAATTACCTTGCCTGCTGTACCTCAGTTCCATCCCCTAGTCTCTCAACCTGGTAGCTTAGTTCTGATTTCCCAATGGCTTTTTTTTTTTTTTTTTCAGTTTTCTGTTACCCAGGGACTGTTTCTGACTTGCTTAAACATCCCTATTCAACACACAAACACACAAACCAAGCTTTTGCTCTAAACAAATACCTTTTAAGAACAAAATACTGAGCCTTGTACCAAAAAAGAAGAAATAAACATATTTAGAATATTTAAATATACCAAATTTGTGATCCTGCTCCATACAATGTGCTTATTTTAATATTAGCCAAACCTGTTTAAATTATACAATTGTATCATTCTAAAAAATTTTTCCTCTTCATATTACCATTACCTTAAAATATTTAATTAATACAATGATATTTTATTATTTAAATATTAATGAAATGTAATGAATTTAATTAAAGCTTAATTAAATAAATGTGAATTTAATTAATGTAATATAATAACTTGGCACCTCTGTAAATTTAGGCATTGTATAATATGTTCAAAAAATGGCGCAGTCAGAAGGAAAGTCAACAGGGAGAAAAATTGACTAAGTGTCCTTGGAAAGACCCTCACATCACATTACAGGTGATTACCGTGCATGCAATCTAGCATGCTAAGCTGTTTCAGTCCTGTCCAATTCTTTGTGACCCTATGTACGGTAGCCCTCCAGACTCCTCTGTCCATGGGATTTCCCAGACAAGAATACTGGAGTGGGTTGCTATTTCCTTCTCTTTTAACTAATGCATTATTCAATCTGTAGAGGTCCTTTTAAAAGGACAAATAAAACATTATTGAGTTAAGTACAATGGGTCTTGATATTATACTATGTGAAATAGATAAAGAAAGGCAAATACTGTGTGATCCCACTTACATGTGAAATCTATAACAAATACTTTTTTTTTTTTTAGGTTAATATGAAGAACAGATTGGTGGTGATCAGAGGTAGGGGATGGAAGGTTACTGATATGGGTGAAGGGGATGAAAATATATAAGCTATCAGTTATAAAATCAGTTATCACTTATAAAAATGTTATTTTTTAAGTTCTGTATATATAGTGAACAGCACAGTGATTATGGGGCTTCCCTCATAGCTCAGTTGGATAAAGAATCCACCTGCAATGCAGGAGACCCTGGTTCAATTCCTGGGTCAGGAAGATTCGCTGGAGAAGGGATAGGCTACCCACTCCAGTATTCTTGGGCTTCCCTTGTGGCTTAGCTGGTGAAGAATCTGCCTGCAATGTGGGAGAGCTGGGTTTGATCCCTGGGTTGGGAAGATCCCCTGGAAAGGGAAAGACTACCCACTCCAGTATTCTGGCCTGGAGAATTCAATGGACTGTATAGTCCATGGGGTGGCAAAGAGTAGGACACTACTGAGTGACTTTCACTTCACTTTATAATGATTATACTTAATAATACTGTGCTTCATATTTGAATATTAAAAAAGTAGATCTTAAAAGTTATCATAAAAATGTACTTTTGTAATATATGTATAAAGACAAATGTTAATTTACTGTGGTGATCATTTGCAATACATACAAATACTGAATAATTATGTTTTACACATGAAACTATTATAATATGTCAATTATAACACACTTAAAAAAAAGAGTTAAAACTAAAAAACCTGAAGTTACAATTACAATTATTACTGCTACCATTACTAGTTCTTTCTAAAAACCATGTTAGTGAAAGATCTTTGTAGTGGATAGTCCCAGTACATTTTTCCCTTGACAAGACAAACAACATTTATTTCTACTTCTTAATGAAGGAAATAAATATTTAAAGAAAAATTGATAGACTCAGAAATTCGAGCTTCGAATTTTATGAGTATTTCCTCCACAATGCAAATTCTGCAAACACTGTGATTATATACTCTGCTTTTGTTTTCTTGCTTGCTTTTATTTTCTTCATTTCTTATTGTACCTTTGATGGTACCAAGCAGATAGGGGAGAGAGGTCTTCAGAGGAGAAGACAAAGCTGAGTGGAGCAAACGTTTTCAACTTAGCCCTGGATTGAACACAGATGAGTGTTGTGATGTAATCTTTACCTGTTTTGATGTTTACCAATGAGATCAGAATGACTCCTACTAAACAACTGTGTCCAAAAAATCATATATATATTTAAAGCCAATGGTGAGATCCAGTTTAACTGTTAAGTCACCTGCTATTATTGATATGATTCTACAACAAGATGTTGTGGAAAACATAACTTACATCCATTTAACCTTATGGAAAAAGTACTGACCTGTACCCAAGGTCCAGCATTCAGTATTGTGTGCATTATCTGCCAAGGAGTCTCCTCAAGCATCTCTACAATTGAGTTTCTGTTTCTGGAAGTAAGTGTTCCAGGGATTAGAACATTTTATCTGTATTTCTTCTTTTGCTACCAGCAACAGAGGAACACACAACCCTTATAGTTCATTCATTAATTTTATGTCTATTGAGTATCCTAATTTGGAAAATACTTAAAGTAGATGATTGGCTCTACATATACAAAAGAAATTTGGAAGGAAAAATTATAACAAATTACTGAGGTTAGGGAAACAAATCAAAGAATAAAGGATACCTATCCCTTGTTCCACCAGGTGTATTCTCCATCTGCTCTACCTTTTCTTTTTCCATAGCACATATCATCTTCCAAAATGCTCTATAATTTACTTATCATGATAATTGATTTTTGACAGTCTCCTCCCAGCAGAATGTAAGTTTTATGAGGGCAGCCACCTTCTTTTCTTCACTGATGTATTCCAGGCAACTAGAACAATGTCTGACACTTACTCATAAGATAGCTTCAAATAATAATCCTTCAATGAAAGTTTTAAAATTTTGTATTAAGATTTTAACTTTGCATATCATGTAAGTCGTCAAAAAATTTTTGCAAAGAAATAGACTATAAATATTTTAGGCTTTGAAAGCCCTGTGGTCTGTTACATGTGAAGTCTGCTGTTCTAATTCAAAAGCAACCACAGATAATATTTTAAATAATAATATTAATGATAATAATAAGCATGGCTGTGTTATAATGCAACTTTATCTATATATGTTGAACTTTAAATTTCATATAATTTTAACATCTCATAAAATATTCTTTTTTCCCAACTATGGGCTAGATTTGGATGAAGGGCCATAGTTTGACAATCTCTATTATAAATCATGCTTCACAAATCAAATAATATTGGAAATGAAAAATGTGAGTCACTGATAGATTTTAGAAGAAACCTGTTAAACATAGGGGATTCTGGCATATAGTATTTGTATGCCTTTCTACACTAACCAAACAAAAGAGGTTGATAAATCTGACAGTATCATGAAAATGTTTTACCTCTAATAGGGCAGATGAAGAGCTCATACTTGGCATAAGAGAAGTGTCAGCTCAGACTTTCCTGTTAATTGATTATTAAAATTAGTATTACATTAATAATATCATTACTATCATCTCTATCAAATTTGTTGGCAGTGATCTTTTTTAAGCCACGTATTCTTTTCTGGAGGTTAGTTTGGTTGAACTGGAATGGTATAATCTATAAACCCACATAGCCCAGTCCAGGTAAACTGCCACAGCTCACAAGATACAAGTAAGTGCAACATGGCCAGCTCCTCCTCATCCCTCAGGGTCACCACAGATGGCACATGCCTCTACCTTTTGACAAAGTTGCATGTCAATATGAGCATATATACTGAATTCAGTAAGGCTTAATGTAGTTCTTTATTTAGAGCAAAAAATACAGCAGAAGTCTAATATTTTGTTCGTAGGCCCCAGTTGTTGGTTGATTTCATTTACTGACCCCTCTTTGAAGAACACTAAACTGGCTTATGATTTTATTTTTTATTTATTTATTTTATTTTTTAACTTTAGAATATTGTATTGGTTTTGCCATATATCAACATGAATCAGCCACAGGTATACACGTGTTCCCCATCCTGAACCTCCCCCCAAACTCCTCCCTCCCCGTACTATCCCTTTGGGTCGTCCCAGTGCACCAGCCCCAAGCATCCAGTACCGTGCATCAAACCTGGACTGGCAACTCATTTCATATATATTATACATGTTTCAATGCCGGCTTATGATTTTCTAATTGAGAATATATGTAAAACCACAGTCTACAAAATGCTGGAGACAATTCTCTGTCTCAAACTACCCTAATTACTTAACCATGGACTTTTCTTGCCTCTTAGCTCTCTTTCCTGTCAGTGGTAGTCATTAAAGGCTTTCATTTCAAGATGTAGTCCTTCCAAGGTCCTCAATCAAACTTGATGGGATGAAGTGCATTAAGCCCCACTGCCTTTAATGGGTGTTATCTGGACAGTGTTGTTTGTACTTCTTGGACTGAGTTAAACTTCCATCATTTGCTTGTTGCCCAGTCCCATAGCCTGCCTAAGAAAAGGCATCTCATGAATGCATTCATATCCTTGCATTCTGCTCTCCTGAAATATGTGCTATTTCCAGTCATTTCATAGCACAACTTTATATCAATATATCTCACTGCTCAATGGATACAAATTCCAAACTCACCATGTCTTAAAACTGAGTGCATCACTTTTTTCCCCCAAAGCTACTATTCTCCATCATCCTTTCCTCACCGAAGGGACTCTTCTTATACTTTTGTATTTGCCAGTAGAGCAACATCATTGAAAACAAAGAGTGCTATCTTATTCATGCTTCCAGTGAGGAGGAGAAGGAGTAGTGAGTAGTGTGTGCCCATGCTCAGTCTTGCCCCATCTTTGCGACCCCATGGACTGTAGCCTGCCAGGCTCTTCTGCCCATAAAATTTTACAGGCAAGAATATTGGAGTGGGTTGCCATTTCCTACTCCAGGGGATCTTCCCAACCCAGGGAACCTGCAACTCTTGCATCTCCTGCATTGGCAGGTAGGTTCTTCACCACTGTACCACTGGAGAAGCCCATTCATGCCTCTACCCCAAGTCTAACTCAACACCTCCCTAACCCAGTCAACGAAGGCATCAAAACTGACTACTGAACTACTGAGGATGCCTTGACTTTCTGCTCAGTTCCTTGTAGAGATAGAAGTTTCTCTAAATTTTATTCCACCCAGTGGAGTCTACATCTCACCTCAACACAATACCAGGGGATTGTGTTTTTTCTCTGTACCTCAGTATTTTTCCAAATGGAAGCCTTTTCATCAAGAACTATTTTATCACACCCAGTGGAATTTGAACCTTGGCAGTCTAGAACCACTAACTTCTGTGCCCTCCCCTTTGCATATAATCTTTATAACATAAATAAAATTTTTATTATTAAATGTGTTTTGCATTTTTTAACTAAATATTTGCTTGAAACTAAAGGCTTCCCTGGTGGCTGAAAGGTTAACACATCTGCCTGAAATGCGGGAGACCAGGTTTCGATCCCTGGATCGGGAAGATCCCCTGGCGAAGGAAATGGCAACCACTCCAGTATTCTTGCCTGGAGAATCCCATGGATGGAGGAGCCTGGTAGGCTACAGTCCATGGGGTCGCAAAGAGTCGGACATGATTAAGCGACTTCGCTTTCACTTTTCACTTTAAAGGCATTAATATTTTTGATCCATAGGAGTGTTCTTTTAGGAAAGGCAAAAGTATAAGCTAGTCTTTATTGATTTGGTCAGCTGTATGTCAGCACACAAAACTGGCCATTGTAGAAGTGTTTTTATTTTGAGACTCAGAAAAGCTCACTGTGAACTAAACTCCTGCTGGGACCTCTTGCTTTTAATAACCTATTTGCACAAATACTTAAGTTAGCACAAAATAGGGTGTGAGACACTGATACTACATACTTAAATGCAAAGTATGGATAATTAATGTAAGAAAGAAGTCTGGTTTTAGAAAAGGCAGAGGAACCAGAGATCAAATTGCCAACATCCACTGGATCATGGAAAAAGCAAGACAGTTCCAGGAAAACCTCTATTTCTGCTTTATTGACTATGCCAAAGCCTTTGACTTTGTGGATCACAATAAACTGTGGAAAATTCTGAAAGAGATGGGAATACCAGACCACCTGACCTGCTCTTGAGAAACCAGTATACAGGTCAGGAAGCAACAGTTAGAACTGGACATGGAACAACAGACTGGTTCCAAATAGGAAAAGGAGTACGTCAAGGCTGTATATTGTCACCCTGCTTATTCAACTTATATGCAGAGTACATCATGAGAAACGCTGGGCTGGAAGAAGCACAAACTGGAATCAAGTATGCCAGGAGAAATATCGGTAACCTCAGATATGCAGATGACACCACCTTTATGGAAGAAAGTGAAGAAGAACTAAAGAGCCTCTTGATTAAAGTGAAAGAGGAGAGTGAAAAAGTTGGCTTAAAGCTCAACATTCAGAAAACGAAGATCATGGCACCCGGTCCCATCACTTCATGGCAAATAGATGGGGAAACAGGGGAAACAGAGGCTGACTTTATTTTTGGGGGCTCCAAAATCACTGCAGATGGTGATTTCAGCCATGAAATTAAAAGACGCTTACTCCTCGGAAGGAAAGTTATGACCAACCTAGACAGCATATTAAAAAGCAGAGACATTACTTTGCCAACAAAGGTCCGTCTAGTCAAGGCTGGTTTTTCCAGTGGTCATGTATGAATGTGATAGTTGGACTATAAAGAAAGCTGAGCACTGAAGAATCGATGCTTTTGAACTGTGGTGTTGGAGAAGACTCTTGAAAGTCCCTTGGACTCAAGGAGATCCAATCAGTCCATCCTAAAGACCAGTCCTGGGTGTTCATTGGAAGGACTGATGTTGAAGCTGAAACTCCAATACTTTGGCCACCTGATGCAAAGAGCTGACTCATTTGAAAAGACCCTGATGCTGGGAGGGATTGAGGGCAGGAGGAGAAGGGGACGACAGAGGATGAGATGGTTGGATGGCATCACCGACTCAATGGACATGAGTTTGGGTGGACTCCACGAGTTTGTGGTGGACAGGGAGGTCTGGCATGTGGTGGTTCATGGGGTCGCAAAGAGTAGGACATGACTGAGTGACTGAACTGAACTAACAATGACAAAAATTGTGGCTCTAAATGAGAATCAACAAAACTTTTACAAGAAAGGAAAGAAGAAGGTCATATCCTGAAGACAACCAAATGCATTGATCATAAGATAAACAATATGGAAACGGGTGTGCCTCTATTCCAATAAAATTTTATGGACACTGAAAAAAAAAAAAAGCCTATGATTTTCTAACAAAAAGTGATGTAAGAACCTTCATAAGAGATAATTACCTCATTTTTCCCAGAGTCTGAATTGTCTATAATCTCTAAGAAATTAGTCTGGTCTTATGTACAACAGACAAGAAATAGATTAGAAGTGATCACTGAAGTAGGTAACACAAATGCTGTCCATGTGATGAGACAACACACATACACATTATTTCATGGGACTGAATTTTTTATAAAATCACATGTTAATGTATATGCAAATACACGATTTACACTGTGTATGAGATGTTCCCAAAACAAGAAACTGATAGACCATAATATAGCTAGAGTACACAGAAGAAGTAATTGTTGAATTATTCTTATATTCAGTTGCATGGAATTTCCAGAAGAAAAATAATCTCCACTCAAGGTGAGATCACAAATTTCAAATGACATAAATAAAGATTATCATTGATAATACTGTATCAAAGCACAAAAAAAATAATTAGTCCCTGAAATGTTTGAGATAACAGGACATTTGAGATAAGACAATTTCAAAAGGAAGACAATGGAGCAACCTCAGAACAATAGCATATCAAAAATACATAAATGAGTTGAAATATAAAAATTATATAAAATTATTAGGGAGACAGAAGAATAAATACAATTCATTAAAAGGGCTATAGAAAAAATACAGAGAATTTCTAAAAATGTATATAATCCTCAGTTCAGTTCAGTTGCTCAGTCGTGTCCAACTCTTTGTGACCCCATGAATTGCAGCACGCCAGACCTACCTGTCCATCACCAACTCCCAGAGTTCACTTAAATTCATCTCCATCGAGTCTATGATGCCATCCAGCCATCTCATCCTCTGTCGTCCCCTTCTCCTCCTGCCCCCAATCCCTCCCAGCATCACAGTCTTTTCCAATGAGTCAACTCTTTGCATGAGGTGGCCAAAGTACTGGAGTTTCAGCTTTAGCATTATTCCTTCCAAACAACACCAAGGACTGATCTCCTTTAGAATGGATTGGTTGGATCTCCTTGCAGTCCAAGGAACTTTCAAGAGTCTTCTCCAACACCACAGTTCAAAAGCATCAATTCTTTGGTGTTCCGCTTTCTTCACAGTCCAACTCTCACATCCATACATGACTACTGGAAAAACCATAGCCTTGACTAGACGGACCCTTGTTGGCAAAGTAATGTCTCTGCTTTTTAATATGCTGTCTAGGTTGGTCATAACTTTCCTTCCAAGGAGTAAGCGTCTTTTAATTTCATGGCTGAAATCACCATCTGCAGTGATTTTGGAGCCCCCCCAAAATAAACTCTGACACTGTTTCCGCTGTTTCCCCATCTGTTTCCCATGAAGTGATGGGACCAGATGCCATGATCTTTATTTTCTGAATGTTGAGCCTTAAGCCGACATTTTCACTCTCCTCTTTCACCTTCATCAAGAGGCTTTTTAGTCCCTCTTCACTTTCTGCCATAAGGGTGGTGTCATCTGCAATCTTGATTCCAGCTTGTACTTCTTCCAGCCCAGTGTTTCTCATGATGTACTCTGCATATAAGTTAAATAAACAGGGTGACAATATACAGCCTTGACGAACTCCTTTTCCTCTTTGGAACCAGTCCATTGTTTCATGTCCAGTTCTAACTGTTGCTTCCTGATCTGCATATAGGTTTTGCAAAAGGAAGGTCAGCTGGTCTGGTATTCCCATCTCTTTCAGAATTTTCCACAGTTGATTGTGATCCACACAGTCAAAGGTTTTGGCATAGTCAATAAAGCAGAAATAGGTATTTTTCTGGAACTATCTTGCTTTTTCCATGATCCAGCAGATGTTGGCAATTTGATCTCTGGTTCCTCTGCCTTTTCTAAAACCAGCTTGAGCATCTGGAAATTCACAGTTCACGTATTGCTGAAGCCTGGCTTGGAGAATTTTGAGCATTACTTTACTAGCGTGTGAGATGAGTGCAATTGTGCGGTAGTTTGAGCATTCTTTGGCATTGCCTTTCTTTGGGATTGGAATGAAAACTAACTTTTTCCAGTCTTGTGGCCACTGCTGAGTTTTCCAAATTTGCTGGCATATTGAGTGCAGCACTTTCACAGCATCACCTTTCAGGATTTGAAATAGCTCAACTGGAATTCCATCACCTCCACTAGTTTTTTCGTAGTGATGCTTTCTAAGGCCCACTTGACTTCACATTCCAGGATGTCTGGCTCTAGGTGAGTGATCACACCATCGTGATTATCTTGGTCGTGAAGATCTTTTTTGTACAGTTCTTCTGTGTAGTCTTGCCACCTCTTCTTAATATCTTCTGCTTCTATTAGGTCCATACCATTTCTGTCCTTTATCAAGCCTATCTTTACATGGAATGTTCCCTTGGTATCTCTAATTTTCTTGAAGAGATCTCTATTCTTTCCCATTCTGTTGTTTTCCTCTATTTCTTTGCATTGATCACTGAGGAAAGCTTTCTTATCTCTTCTTGCTATTCTTTGGAACTCTGCATTCAGATGCTTATATGTTTCCTTTTCTCCTTTGCTTTTCGCTTCTCTTCTTTTCACAGCTATTTGTAAGGCCTCCCCAGACAGCCATTTTGCTTTTTTACATTTCTTTCCCATGGGGATCGTCTTGATCCCTGTCTCCTGTACAATGTCACGAACTTCCGACCATAGTTCTCAGGCACTCTATCAGATCTAGTCCCTATTTCTAGTTTCTATTTCTCACTTCCACTGTATAATCATAAGGGATTTGATTTAGGTCATACCTGAATCGTCTAGATTGGGCTTCCCTGGTGGCTCAGAATTTAAAGCGTCTGCCTGCAATGTGGGAGACCTGGGTTCGATCCCTGGGTCAGGAAAATCCCCTGGAGAAGGAAATGGCAACCCACTCCAGTATTCTTGCCTGGAGAATCCTGGCAAGAATCCTGGATGGAGGAACTTGGTGGGCTACAGTCCACGGGGTCACAAAGAGTCAGACATGACTGAGAGACTTCACTTTCACTTTGAATGGTCTAGTGGTTTTCCCTTCTTTCTTCAATTTAAGTCTGAAATTGGCTATAAGGAGCTCATGATCGGAGCCACAGTCAGCTTCCAGTCTTGTTTTTTTACTGACTGTATACAGCTTCTCCATCTGTGGCTGCAAAGAATATAATCCATCTGATTTCAGTGTTGACCATCTGGTGATGTCCATGTGTAAAGTCTTCTCTTGTGTTGTTGGAAGAGGGTGTTTGCTATGACCAGTGCGTTCTCTTGACAAAACTCTATTAGTTTTTCCCTGCTTCATTCCGTATTCCAAGGCCAAATTTGCCTGTTACTCCTGGTGCTTCTTGACTTCCTGCTTTTGCATTCCAGTCCCCTATAATGAAAAGGACATCTTTTGGGGGTTAGTTCTAAAAGATCTTGTAGGTCTTCATAGAACCGTTCAACTTCAGCTTTTTCAGCATTAATGGTCAGGGCATAGGCTTGGATTACTGTGATATTGAATGGTTTCCTTGGAAACAAACAGAGATCATTCTGTCATTTTTGAGATTGCATCCAAGTACTGCATTTCAGAGTCTTTTGTTGACCATGATGGCTACTCCATTTCTTCTAAGGGATTCCTGCCCACAGAAGTAGATATAATGTAGTAGATATAATCTTAGAAATAGACTAAATATAGATGATGGAGGAATCAGAGAAATAGAAGATATATTCAAGGAATTATCCAGCATGTCATCTGAACAATAAAGTGATAGAATTGTTAAAGAAAAATTAGGATTCATAGGGCTAGTATGAGAAAGTTGAATATATGACTAATGGCTTCCCTGGTGGCTCAGATGGTAAAGAATCTTCCTGAACTACAGGATAGTAGTAGTGTAGTGTTAGTAGCTCAGTCATGTCTGACTCTTTGTGATCCCAAGGACTGTAGCCCAACAGTCTCCTCTGTCCATGGAATTCTCCAAGCAAGTATATTGGAGTACGTAGCCATTCCCTTCTCCAGGGGATCTTCCTGTCCCAGGGATTGAACCTGGGTCTCCTGTATACTTGCCTGAATAATTTTTATTAGAATAAGCATAAAACAAATTCTAAGTCAAAGATATTTTACTGAAACTACATAATGCTAAAGACAAAATCTAAAATACATTGCTACAGAGGACATGATTATTATTATCATCAAGGGAACGAGAATTGTGTATTAACAAGTTTGTTTATCAACAGAAAAAGAAAGAGAAAATAATTTAAAATGCTGAGGGAAAACACCTTTAAAATTAAAAATTTTATATCCAGCAAAACTATAATTCAAGAGGGCAAATAAAGCTGTCTTTTTCCCCCAAAGTTTGAGCATTTGCCATTCATTGAAATTTAATTGAAGAATTCTGAAGGGACTTCCCAAGTGGATCAGTGGATAAGAATTCTCCTGCCAAAGCAGGGGACATGGCTTCAGTCCCTGATCTTGGAATATTCCACATGCCACAGAGCAATAAGCCCATGTACTACAACTACTGAGCCAGCATGGCACAACTACAGAAGCCTGTGCACTCTAGGGCCCATAAGCCACAACTACTGAGACTGTGTGCCATAACTGCTGAAGCCCATGCATCCTTATAGGCCCTACATGCTGCAAATACTGAGCTTGTGTGTTGCAAGTTCTGAAGCCCACTCACCTAGAGCCTGTGCTCCACAATAAGAGAAGCCACAGCATTAAGAAGCCTATGCACTGCAATAAAGAGTAGCCCCCATTTGCTGCAACTAGAGAAAGCCTGTGCAAAACAACAAAGACCCAGTGCTTCCAAAAATAAATTAATTAATAACTTTTATAAGAAAGAAGTCTGAAGCACATTCTCCATTTTACTCATGCAGAGATACATAGGGAAATCTAAGACATGCTCCCTATCCTAGCATAGTATCATTCAACTAGAAGGGAATTCCCATTTCCCAGTTTCTCCATGAGGAGCAAAGCATTTGGACTCCCACTAGCACTGCAAATTCTAAGATTCTCAATGAATCCCCAAAACACCCACAGAGTTTGCTTCCATGAGACCCACAAGACTATAGCAAACAAAGAAACAGTTTCTTGTGACTTCACAATGACTCTCCAGGGCTATCTATCCAAGGCCCAATTCAGAGGAACAAGAGAACAAATCCCAGTATTTCCCTGAAAATGACTTATTGGCATACATTAAAAGCAGCTTCCTGGGGATAAACCCTCTAATTTAGCACAACTCTAGAGGCTGACTGCAATCCTTCGCAGAGACTTTGCAGAGAGAGCAGATACCACCTCTAACTTCTCCCCTCCAAGTCCACTCCAAGTACTCAGTATCTCCTTGGAAAGATTTTTTATATACTTTTGGTGCCCCAGGTTTTGTGGGGCAGAGAGGTAACAGGCAAACGGAGACTATCTCAGTTTCTCACTGGAAAGTGTCTAAGTATATATACTTTGCTAGCTTTTGCCTGAGAGGCTGGCTTTCTATCAACCTGAATCTCAAAATCTCCTTTTTGAGACAGTGACAGATTTTGGTACACCCTCAACTACAGAGAGCTACTAAGAACAAAGATGTCAGCTTGAATAATCACAGGAGTTTAAGATACATCTAAGAGCTTGGTCCAGGTGGAAAAATAATGTTCATTTCCTACACAATACTACTTTGTCAAGACTGAGAGAGGTGGCGTTTTTAAATAATATGACGAAACTAACACAGAGAGTCAAGGAAAACGAAGAAACAAAAGATATGTCCCAAGCAAAAGAACAAGTTAAAACTCCACAAACAGATCTTAATGAAATGGAAATAAGAGATTTATCTGATAGAGTGTTCAAAATAGTGGTCATAAAGTTGTTCATCAAGGTCAGGAGATCAATACATGAACACAGTGAAAACTTCAACAAAGAGACGTAAATAAGTACGAAACAGAAATCACAGAAATGAAGAATAACTGCACTAAAAAATTCACTAGAGAGATTCAACAGCAGACTATATCAGGTGGAAGAAAGTCTCAGTGAACTTGAAGGCATGGTAGTGAAATTCATCCAATCAGAGGAGCAAAATGAAAAAAGAATGAAAGTAGATTAAGGGACTTAAAGGACTCTATAAAGCAGATCAATATGCACATTCATCCACAAGTCATTTTATACATACCAATATGTAAAAAGAGCTTGATTCACAGGGAAGATATATCATAATACTAATATGTAAAAAGAGCTTGAGCCATAGGGAAGATATATCATAATAGTGTGATATACAACAGAATCAAAATATGTGAGGCAAAATCTCTGATTAAGAGCAAACTGATAACACTCCAATGGATTCTCTTTCTTAACAGAAAATAAAGATAAGTTAAATAGGGACACTAAAGATAATAAATATATACTAAATTCAATGCCCCAGAAAAAACTACCTTCTCTTCCATAACTTTTAATACAAGTACATAAAAATACAATATGTTATATATCAGGGAAAGTATCAATAAATGTCAGTCAATTGAAATCATTTTGCTAACATCTTTTGATTCCACAAAGGTATAATTACAAATTAAGAACAAAAGTATAATAAAATAAAGAAAACCATCTGTGTTGACCTAAATGGGAAGAAATTCTAAAAAAGAAGTGTTATATGTTTGGTAAATCTGATCAATACTGCTGTACAGGAGAAACTAACACAACATTTTAAATCAACTATACTTCAATTAAAATTAATTAAAATTAGCAAATAATTAGAACAAGACAAAATTTCAAAAAGATCTTGAAAATCATGTGACTTAAAGACCTTTGACCATAATTATAGGAAATTTTAGAAAAGAATGAGCATAAGAATCCCATATCTTAAAAACTTGAGAGGATATGGCCAAAATAGTAGTTAAAGTATCATTTATAATCATAAAAAGCAAAATATAACAAATAAAAATACATAAATAAATGAGGTATATATAAACTTAAGTTAGAAAACAAAAACTGAAACCTCAGGGAAGCATAAGAAAAGAAACAAAAATAAAAGCAGAAATTCATGAATTAATAAACAAAAAATGTAGACTTGATGGCAAACTGTAAAGCTGATTCTTGGGGAGTACAAAGTAAAATAAAATAAACAAGGTGGTTGTATTCTCAAATCGACTGTAATTTATCTACAATGAGACAACAAGTTTGTGAAAAAAATAAATTGATTAAATCATTAAAGGCTTTGCTGATGTTCACTAACTTTTTGGTGTTGCTGTGAGCTTCTCTTGAAGCCACAAATTGCTTTACATTCTGATATAAGCACTTTATCTCATTACTAACTGTGATTTGACAAGCTTTGCGATTAGACCAAAGTAAAATTAAGTGAATGCATTAAATACAAAATTAGAAAGGAATTTAGGGACAGTAACAAATCAGCAGAGATTTTAAAATCTTAAGATTACACATACTAGCAGGTGAAACTTTTGAAACTCATATAAATGAATAAACTTCAATGAAAAGAATAATTAGCTGAATTTGCATATGAAAAATGAAACAGTTAAAGAAATAAAAGAAAATTACTGGGCTCAGTTACCTAGTAGATTGGGTGTTAGCTTTCAGAACATAGATGATTACCATACCATGTAAACTGTCTGAAGCATAAAGAAAATACAAAAGTTTTTTCTAACCCTAATAGCAAAGATAGCATACAAAAAAGTATCAAGAGACCAATCTTAAGTATAATCTTAAGTGCAAAACGCTTTTTAAAAGTTCTAAGAAATAGAACACAACATTTTTGAATATTAGTATATCAAGACCAAGTAAGATTTTATGTAGAATGCAAATGTGACTCAAAAGGATAAATCTATTAATATAATCCATTATAGTAACAAATTAAAATTTTAAAACTACATAATTATCTTAAAAGATTCAGGAATATATTTAATAAAATTAATACTGTTTCCAGATTAAACACACAGACACACACATGTGTACACACACACACACACACACACACACACCTATCTATAAAGAGGAAAAAAAATTTCCTTAATATGGCATAATTATCTTCCTCATACCAAGAGCCAGCATCATACTCAAGGGTGAAACACAAGAGAATATGTTCAGTAACCCCATCCATTGGAAATTGTTCTGAAAATTCTAGACAATTCAGTAAATGAGAGGGGAAATATAGGAATACTTGTCAAAAATGGGGAAACTAAATTACATTGATTTTTAGGTGGACAGACGTGAGAATCTCTGAAATATTTAGAATGAAAGAGTTTGAAATGATCAAAATTGTATGTATCATGCTCAGTTGTGTCTGATATTTTTTAAATAATTTATTTTTTTATTGGAGGATAATTGCTTTACACAATTTTGTTGCTTTCTGTCAAGCCTCAACATGGATCAGCCATAGATATATATATATATACTCCCTCCACTTAGAACCTCCCTCCCATCTCCCTCCCCATTCTGCCCCTCTAGGTTGATACAGAGCCCCTGTTTGAGTTTACTGAGCCATACTGCAAATTCCCTTTTGGTATCTGTTTTACATAAAGTAATATAAGTTTCCGTGTTACTTGTTCCATACATCCTATCCTCTCTTCCCCTCTCCCCATGTCCATAAATCTATTCTCTTTGTCTGTTTCTCCACTGTTGCCCTGTAAATAAATTCTTCAGTACCATTTTTCTGGATTCTATATATATGCGTTAGAATACGATATTTATCTTTCTCTTTCTGACTTATTTCACTCTATAAAATAGGCTCTCGGTTAATTCACCTCATTAGAACTGACTCAAATGTGTTCGTTTTTATGGCTGAGTAATATTCCATCTCACATGCTAGTAAAGTAATGCTCAAAATTCTCCAAGCCAGGCTAAAGCAATACGTGAACCGTGAACTTCCTGATGTTCAAGCTGGTTTTAGAAAAGGCAGAGGAACCAGAGATCAAATTGCCAACATCTGCTGGATCATCAAAAAAGCAAGAGAGTTCCAGAAAAACATCTATTTCTGCTTTATTGACTATGCCAAAGCCTTTGACTGTGTGGATCACAATCAACTGTGGAAAATTCTGAAAGAGATGGGAATACCAGACCACCTGACCTGCCTCTTGAGAAATCTGTATGCAGGTCAGGAAGCAACAGATAGAACTGGACATGGAACAACAGAATGGTTCCAAATAGGAAAAGGAGTTCGTCAAGGCTGTATATTGTCACCCTGTTTATTTAACTTATATGCAGAGTACATCATGAGAAACGCTGGGCTGGAAGAAACACAAGCTGGAATCAAGATTGCTGGGAGAAATATCAATAACCTCAGATATGCAGATGACACCACCCTTATGGCAGAAAGTGAAGAGGAACTAAAAAGCCTCTTGATGAAAGTGAAAGTGGAGAGTGAAAAAGTTGGCTTAAAGCTCAACATTCAGAAAACAAAGATCATGGCATCCGGTTCCATCACTTCATGGGAAATAGATGGGGAAACAGTGGAAATAGGGTCAGACTTTATTTTGGGGGGCTCCAAAATCACTGCAGATGGTGACTGCAGCCATGAAATTAAAAGATGCTTACTCCTTGGAAGGAAAGTTATGACCAGCCTAGATAGCATATTCAAAAGAAGAGACATTACTTTGCCAACAAAGGTCCATCTAGTCAAGGCTATGGTTTTTCCTGGGGTCATGTATGGATGTGAGAGTTGGACTGTGAAGAAAGCTGAGCGCCGAAGAATTGATGCTTTTGAACTGTGGCTTTGGAGAAGACTCTTGAGAGACCCTTGGATTGCAAGGAGATCCAACCAGTCCATTCTGAAGAAGATCAGCCCTGGGATTTCTTTGGAAGGAATGATGCTAAAGCTGAAACTCCAGTACTTTGGCCACCTCATGAGAAGAGTTGACTCATTGGAAAAGACTCTGATGTTGGGAGAGATTGGGGGCAGGAGGAGAAGGAGAGGACAGAGGATGAGATGGCTGGATGGCATCACTGACTCAATGGACGTGAGTCTGAGTGAACTCTGGGAGTTGGTGATAGACAGGGAGGCCTGGTGTGCTGTGATTCATGGGGTCGCAAAGAGTCGGAAATGACTGAGTGACTGAGCCGAACTGAATATTCCATTGTGTATTTGCACCACAGCTTCTTTATCCATTCATCTTTTGATGAACATCTAGATTGCTTCCATATTCTAGCTATTGTATAGTATTGCAATGAACAATGGGATACATGTGTCTTTTTCAATTTTGGTTTCCTTAGGGTATATGCCCAGAGTGGGACTGCTGGGTTATATGGTGAATTTATTCCTAAATTTTTGTTTGTTTTTTTGTTTTTGAGTTTTTTATGTCAAAGTCTTTAAGTTTTGCATCCATACACCATGTGTTATTTGTGTCTGGCTGCTTTTATCAACACAGTGTGTGTGAGGTTCCTGCACATTGTTGCACACAGTGTAGCTAATTGTCACTCTAGTATAGTATTTGGACAATCAACAGGTGTTTACACATCCACCTAGCTTGTTACCTGTTTGGGGATTTTATGACTACATCAGCTCTGAGCATTCTTATCTGTGTCTCCCTGTATTCAAGTACACACTTTTACGTAGGCTGGATACCTTGGAGTAGAATGACCAAGTCATAGGTTGTGTTCCTTTAAATTTACTGGATGATGACAATGTGATTCTGTTGATTTACACTCCCATCAGCTGTGTTTGGGAGGTCTCAGCACCTCATGTTCTCTCTGATGCTTAGTAATGCTAATCTTTGCACGTTTAGCTCTTTTTGTTGTTGTTGTTTCATATATGATATTATACATGTTTCAGTGCCGTTCTCCCAAATCATCCCACCTTCTCCCTCTCCCACAGAGTCCAAAAGACTGTTCTATACATCTGTGTCTCTTTTGCTATCTCACATACAGGGTTATTGTTACCATCTTTCTAAATTCCATATATATGCGTTAGTATACTGTATTGGTGTTTTTCTTTCTGGCTTACTTCACTCTCTATAATAGGCTCCAGTTTCATCCACCTCATTAGAACTGATTCAAATGTATTCTTTTTAGTGGCTGAGTAATACTCCATTGTGTATATGTACCATAGCTTTCTTATCCATTTGTCTGCTGATGGACATCTAGGTTGTTTGCATGTCCTGGCTATTATAAACAGTGCTGCGATGAACATTGGGGTACACGTGTCTCTTTCAGTTCTGGTTTCCTTAGTGTGTATGACCAGCAGTGGGATTGCTGGGTCATAAGGCAGTTCTATTTCCAGGTTTTAAGGAATCTCCACACTGTTCTCCATAGTCGCTGTACTAGTTTGCATTCCCACCAACAGTGTAAGAGGGTTCCCTTTTCTCCACACCCTCTCCAGCATTTATTGCTTGTAGACTTTTGGATCGCAGCCATTCTGACTGGCATGAAATGGTACCTCATTGTGGTTTTGATTTGCATTTCTCTGATAGTGAGTGATGTTCAGCATCTTTTCATGTGTTTGTTAGCCATCTGTATGTCTTCTTGGCAGAAATGTCTGTTTAGTTCTTTGGCTCATTTTTTGATTGAGTTGTTTATTTTTCTGGAATTGAGCTGCAGGAGTTGCTTGTATATTTTTTGAGGTTAATTCTTTGTCAGTTGCTTCATTTGCTATTATTTTCTCCCATTCTGAAGGCTGTCTTTTCACCTTGCTTATAGTTTCCTTTTGTTGGGAGGCGCAGTGCAAAATAGCCTTGAAGGAGAAGGTCCTTCAAGGGGAAATGGTGAAGGGCCAGAAATACCCAGGCATTGTGTACTGATAGCTGAAAAACATTTCCTGCCTTTGGCTATGCTCGGCGCCAAAATTTAGCGATTAAACATTAAAGACGTTGCTTGAGAAAATGGGTTATAGAAAAACACATGGATTGTTAAGAATGCGCTGTTCCTTGAAGTATCTTTTACTGATTATATCTTAGCCTTGTACGTTTTCTGCTGGCCGTATGCTCTAAGCTCTTTGTTCCTTGCTCCTATCAAAAGGCTTGACTGCAGAAATAAAGTTGTCAGTCTTTGCAGAGACTGTCCAAGCATTGTCTTTTCAGGTTCACCGTTTCCAAGTCCTGGGAAGAAAATTCCCACAGGTGACGCCAAGAACAGGGACTTGATAGGAAGACTGAACAAAGCAGCGAGCCCTGCAGAAAGAGGTAAGCAGGATGGGACAACATAGCAGTAAGATTCCTTTCATTTCTATAATGCATCACTTTCTGAAACAAAATGGTGTTAATGTTTCAAGATATCAGTTGAATGACTGCTGTCATATTTTACTGGAACATAATCGTGGTTCCCAGAGGAGGGGACGCTCGGTCTAGACATATGGAAAAGGGTTAAGAATAATGTTTTGCGAGCATATCAGCAAGGAGTCCATATTCCCCCTCAATGGTAGGTTACATGATCACTCATATAGGCTGTCATAAAACAAATTGAAGGGCATAATGTTGATTTGGAAGTAGAGACTGTTCAGTCTTTGCATGAATATGAGCTTAAGGAACAAGATATGCAAGGTGCTTTGAAATATAAGAATGTTATGCTCAATCAGACAGAATCCTTGGAAAAACAGCTTGGAGACATATGTATACAGGATGTGTCAAAACTGAAACCACTTAGAGCAGAGGTCATTTCATTCAATGAACAGCCCAAATCTGAGGTTTTTCCTTCTGCTCCACCTGTAATACAGTTGCTAACTTTGCTCATACTAATCATTTCACTCCTCCTCGGGAGATGCCTACTTGCGCTTTCACTTTCCCAATACAGTTTGATCAGCCTGCCCAAGGCCAGAATGCTTGGGCTGGTCTAGATTTTGGTATGTTGTCCAGCTTTAAGAAAACATGCACTCTGTATGGACCTACTTCTCCTTACTGTGTAGAATTCCTCAGAGGATGGGCTGATTATTGAATGCCACATGATTTTTTTTTAATTAGCAAAGATGGTTCTAAATCCTCAACAATTACTTCAATGGCAAATATGGGTTGGTGATGAGGCCCGACAGATGATGATTGACCAGCAATCTTGTGGTAACCCTTCCCATTTAACCTATGATATACTCACTGGTACAGGAGCCATGGCCGATATGACTGCGCAATTAGCTAATATTACCCCTCAGATGTTGCATTTCATTAGAAAAATTTCTTGCAGAGCATGGGTAAAGGTTGATAATGTTAACTCTGATGGTTCATTTGTCAAGATTACCCAAGGACATGAGGAGAAATATTCCCAATTTATAGGAAAATTAAAGGATGCCATCAAAAAAATCTATCTGAGATGAAACCTTACAAAATATTATTTTAAAACAACTTGCCTTTGAACATGCTAATGAGGAATGTCGATTCATGCTTAGACCAATTCGAGAAACTGGTTCTCTTACGGAATATTTGAAAGCTTATAGAGATATCAGATCTATGTCCCATAGAGTAAAATTAGCAGCACTAGAAACTTTTAATGTGCAAAAGGCTGCTAATGCTAAATGTTTTAACTGTGGGAAGGCCAACCATATGAAAAAACAATGCCACATGCCAATGCAGACAGCTAAAAATAATAATACTTCTAATAAAAAAAAGGCCCCCAGAAGTTTGCCCAAAATGTAAAAGGGGATTCCATTGGTTGAATGAATGTCGTTCCAAATTTGATAAGGATGGAAATGAATTGACACAAGAGGCACAACAAAAACAACAGGGAAACTAATAAAGGAGCTATCCTCTAGCCCCACTACAAAAGGAGGACCCAACATTATGACACTGCAAGCAGCTACATCTAAGAGTGCTTGCATTGATATACCTAGTCTTTATGATATGGAATTAATAGAATTATACAATCCTCATAAAATCCCCACTGGATATTATGGTCCAATCCCACTTGCAACAGTTGGACTAATTTTGGGACCTAGCAGCTATACAATGAAAGGTTTAATAATGTTGAATGGAGTTATGGATGAAGATTATGAAGGAGAGATATATGTCATGGTTAATGTCGTAAAATTAGGAAATATATGTCTACAAAAAGGGGAACACTTTGCACAATTATTGCTTTTGCCATATGTCAAACCAGTGAGGGCATCTGATAAAATTAGGCAGGGAGACTTTGGTAGCACCAATCTTACCATGGCACTATCTACCTTATTAAAGGAACATCAAAAGCCTATGCTTACTCTAAATATACTGGGAAAAAATTTCACAGGTATGTTGGATACAGGAGCCAACATTTCCATTATTAGAACTGAAGAATGACCCCTTGAATGGGGTAAGACTGTGGCTCCTTCCAAACTGTGAGGGATGGGCGAAGCTGATGCTACACAAACTTTTGTCAGTGCATCCTATTTACAGGCTTATGGTCCTGATCAAATTGTAGCTTACATCAAACCATATATTACCAATATCCCTATTAATTTGTGGGGAAGGGATTTTCTTGAACAAACGAAAGCCACAATCTCTCCAAATGAGCCTTTTTAATGGGGGCCATTGAGTTAACACCGCTGCCTCTCGATTGGGAATCTGATGCCCCAGTATAGACACCTCAATAGCCCCTGACTAAAGAAAAGTTGGCAGCTCTCACACAATTAGTAAATGAGCAATTACAGAAAAATCATATAGAGCCTTCATTTTCCCCATGGAATTCTCCTGTTTTTTTAATAAAAAAGAAATCAGGAAAATGGCGAATGTTGATAGATTTAAGAAATGTTAATAATACTATGATTCCTATGGGGCCATTACAACCTGGATTGCCCTCCCCTTCCATGGTACCGAAAGGCTGGTCTGTAATTATTATTGATTTACAAGACTGCTTTTTTACTATACCTTTGCATCCTAAAGATAGAAAACGTTTTGCTTTTTCAGTTCCTTCTATAAATCACGTGGCTCCTATTAAAAGATTTCAATGGAAGGTTTTACCTCAGGGAATGATGAACTCTCCTACCATTTGCCAATATCTTATATCTGTTTTATTACAATCCATTAGAGATAAATATCCTACTGCCTTCATAATTCATTATATGGATGACATACTTCTTTCCATGGAATCTGAACTCTGTTTACAACAGCTATATGATGAAATCACCACCACTCTTCAAAATCATGGCCTACTTGTTGCACCAGATAAAACTCAATTGAAAGCACCCTTTAATTACTTGGGACATGTTATGGAAGAGTCTAACATAAAACCTCAAAAAACTCAAATCTCTATGCATTCTCTATGCACATTAAATGATTTTCAAAAAATGATAGAAGATATTAATTGGCTTCAGTCATCTATCGGCATTCCCACCTATGCATTACAAAATTTATTTAAAATTTTAGAGGGACCTCCTAACCCTAATAGTCCTAGACAGCTAACAAAAGAAATGAAAGAAGAATTAAAATTTGTTGAAAAACACATTCAACAATCTTTCTCAACTCGGCTAGACCATACCCAATGGGTCTGTTTATATATATTTCCCACCAAACATTCACCTACTGCAATCATAGCTCAAAACAGCCCGATAGAATGGGTATATCTACATACTAAACAGTCAAAGAAAATCGTATCATACATTGAGAAAATAGGGCAGATAATTGTATCAGGAAGGAGCCATGTACAAACCTTAACTGGATTTGATCCATATGCAATACATGTCCCCTCGACAAAAAAGGAATTACAAATTGCCTTACAATATAACATGACCATGCAAATAGCATTAAGTGATTTTCAGAACATTATCTCATTCCATTTGCTGAAAGGAAAATTATGGGACTTCCTACAATTTACTAAATTTATAGTAACTAATATCATTGCCTCCCAACCTATTTCAAATGCACCTACCTATTTCATTGATGGCAACAAGAAAGGCATAGCTGGGATCGTCAGCCCTGATATCAAAGAGAAATTACCTACTACCTATTCTTCAATACAAAGAGTTGAATTATATGCTTTATATGCTCTATTGTCTCTTCAACCATTATCCTTCAATGTGTATACTGATTCCAAATATCTTGCTTCCCTTTTCCCCGATTTTGTTACCGCCTTTTTATACAACCTAAATGAAGAATTACATATTCTCTTTTCAAAGACTCAAGCCTTAATTCAATCACATACGAAACCTTTCTTCATTGCACATATACGTGCTCATTCAGGTTTACCTGGCCCCCTGGCATCAAGGAATGATGCTGTTAATAGGTTCATAGCTCCTGTCTTTGCGCCTGCTATGGACGAACACGCTAATCTTCATACCAATGCTAAAAGATTGCGCTCTAAATACCATATTCCCCTCACTGAAACGAGACATATTAAATCCTATGACATCTGTGCTCCTCTGCACTTATGTACCACAGTTTCAAGAGTTAATCCTCGTGGGCAACAGCCTAACTCCCTTTGGCAATCTGACTTCACTCATTACTCCTTGGGAAAGTTTTCTTTGCTTTTTGTCTCAGTTGATACATTTTCAGGTTTTATATGGGCAATGCCTGTCTCTTCAGAATCCAGCAAACACGCCATTTCCGCACTTTTACTCACCTTCCCTGTTATGGGAACACCTTCGGTCTTAAAAACAGATAATGGGCCTGCATTTACCTCTCACTCGTTTCATTCATTTCTAATGGAATGGAATATAACACACATCACAGGGATACCCTACAATCCCCAAGGTCAAACAATTATCGAAAGAGCCCATCGTACTCTTAAAACTCATTTATTAAAACAGACAGGGGGAATATAGAAGAGGAGATACAGTTTTTATCCTATGAACCCTCAATTGTTATTATCTTTAACTCTTTATTCCTTAATTTTTTCTTTAATTTACTAAAAGATAGTTCTGATACTCGTGCAGACAAACATTTTGCAGAGGAAAACAGTAAGAAACCATTAGAAGCCAACACACCAATATGGTATAAGCAGTTTAATCAATGGTTGCCAGGAATCTTACGACTCCTACGCAGAGGTTACGGTCTTGTCGTTGCAGATGGAGAAGAAATCTGGGTTCCACTTCGCCATGTCCATTACCAAGAAGGACCCCGAGACCGGACTCCTCTGACGGGTGACGCAGCTGACGCGAAGGGTCTCGTCAATGACCATGGAGAAGCTGAAGAGAAAACGTCAATGTCTGAACCCCGACCGTAGACCTGAGCAATGGCATGTGTGGAAGATTCCTGCTGCATTGGAGCGCTTTGCCAATGTGTATGGGACTGCGAAAGCCTTAAAACCTCAAAACCATACCTTTTTATACGATTTTATATCCAATCTTGTGTGCACCTCCCATACATGTTTATTGTAGGTAACTTCGATATAGATCTTTCTGCTAAGATTGTTAACTGTACAGCATGTGCCTTGTATACGTGTTTAAACCATACTATTTCATATCATTATGTCAAAATTGCAATAGTCAAGCAAAGATCTGATTTGTGGCTTCCTGTTAACCTAACAAAACCATAGACCGACTCTGTATTTCTCTCAGTTTTGCTCAAATATGGCTTAAGGAGGTCAAAGCACATAATAGGATGGATTATTGCTGGCATTCTTAGTCTAATATCTATTGTTACAGTAGGAACCCTATCTGGTATGGCACTACACAATTCTATACAGATGTCTCTACTCAAGACTCCATGCCTCCTATGACGGAGTCCAACTAGCAGCTGCTGTGCTTTAACTAAAAACAAAAGGAGGATATGTTGGGAGGTGCAGTGCAAAATAGCCTTGAAGGAGAAGGTCCTTGGGGAAATGCCAAAGGGCCGGAAGTACCCAGGCATTGTGTACCGATAGCTGAAAAACATTTCCTGCCTTTGGCTATGCTCGGCGCCAAAATTTAGCGATTAAACATTAAAGACATTGCTTGAGAAAATGGGTCATAGATAAACACATGGGTCATTAAGAATGCGCTGTTCCTTGAAATATCTTTTACTGATTATATCTTAGCCTTGTATGTGTTCTGCTGGCCGTATGCTCTAAGCTCTTTGTTCCTCACTCCTATAAAAAGGCTTGACTACAGAAATAAAGTTGTCAGTCCTTGCAGAGACTGTCCAAATGTTGTCCTTTCAGGTTCACCGTTTCCAAGTCCCGGGAAGAAAATTCCCACACCTTTGTTGTGCAGAAGCTTTTAATTTTAATTAGTCCCATTTGTTTATTTTTGCTTTTATTTCCAATGTTTTGAGATGTGGGTCATAGAGGATCCTGCTGTGATTTTTGTCAGAGAGTGTTTTGCCTATGTTCTCCTCTAGGAGTTTTATAATTTCTGGTTGTACATTTAAATGTTTAATTCATTTTGAGTTTATTTTTGTGTATGGTGTTAGAAAGTGTTTCAGTTTCATTATTTTACAAGTGGTTGACCAGTTTTCCCAGCACTACTTGTTAAAGAGATTGTCTTTTCTCCATTGTGTATTCTTGCCTCCTTTGTCAAAGATAAGGTGTCCACAGGTGCATGGATTTATCTCTGGGATTTCTATTTTGTTCCATTGATCTATTTTTCTGTCTTTGTGCCAGTACCATACTGTCTTGATGACTGTGGCTTTGTAGTAGAGCCTTAAGTCAGGCAGGTTGATTCCTCCAGTTCCACTCTGCTTTCTCAAGATTGCTTTGGCTATTCAAGGCTTTTTGTATTTCCATAGAAATTGTGAAATTATTTGTTCTAGCTCTGTGAAAAATACCATTGGTAGTTTGATAGGGATTGCATTGAATCTATAGATTGCTTTGGGTACTATACTCATTTTCACTATATTGATTCTTCCAATCCATGAACACGGTATATTTCTCCATCTATTAGTGTCCTCTTTGATTTCTTTCACCAGTGTTTTATAATTTTCTATATATAGGTCTTTTGTTGCTTTAGGTAGATATATTCCCAAGTATTTTATTCTTTTCATTGCAATGGTGAATGGAATTGTTTCCTTAATTTCTCTTTCTATTTTCTCATTATTAGTGTATAGGAATGCAAGGGATTTCTGAGTGTTGATTTTATATCCTGCAACTTTACTATATTCATTGATTAGCTCTGGTAATTTTCTGGTGGATTCTTTAGGGTTTCTGTGTAGAAGATCATGTCATCTGCAAACAGTGAGAGTTTTACTTCTTTTTTTCCAATCTGGATTCCTTTTATTTCTTTTTCTGCTCTGGTTGCTGTGGTCAAAACTTCCAAAACTATGTTGAATAGAAGTGGTGAAAGTGGGCACCCTTGTCTTGTTCCTGACTTTTGGGCAAATGCTTTCAATTTTTCACCATTGAGGATAATGTTTGCTCTGGGTTTGTCATATATAGTTTTTATTATGTTGAGGTATGTTCCTTCTATGCCTGCTTTCTGGAGAGTTTTTATCATACATGGATATTGAATTTTTTCAAAGGCTTTCTCTGCATCTATTGAGATAATCATATGGCTTTTATTTTTCAATTTGTTAATGAGAGAGTCAGTTCCTAGGCAGGTTGATAAGGAGTCTAGGGGTCCCCAAGGAGAGAGGGGTCTGGAATTCTCAAGGAGGAAGAAAGGACAAACTTTTTTCTTTCTCCATATTCCTTAGGATTATATAACAATAATGTATCCTGCCTAAGGACAGTCTTTGGATTCAACCTTCTGTTATCTTAAAATGTAAATTATGGGAGTAGACCTGGTCTTTACAAGGATGTATCTTGCCTGAGGACAGTGTTATCTTAAAATGTAAATTATGGGAGTAGGTCTGATGAGGTCTTTACAACCTCCAGACATTCTTTGGATTATATAACCTCATTGTTAACACTAGCAAGGGGGTACTCTTTCTGCCCCCTTCTGATGCCTATGTCAGAAGCTTTCTCTATCTCCTTTATACTTTAATAAAACTTTATTACACAAAAGCTCCGAGTGATCAAGCCTTGTCTCTGGCCCTGGATTGAATTTTTCTCCTCCGGCGGCCAAGAATCCCGGTGTATTTGCATGATTCAACAACTACCTTTCATTAATGTGGTGTATTACAGTGATTGATTTGTGGATATTGAAAAATCCTTGCATCCCTGGATAAAGCCCACTTGGTCATGGTGTATGACCTTTTTAATGTGTTGTTGGATTCTGTTTGCTAGAATTTTGTTAAGGATTTTTGCATCTATGTTCATCAGTGATATTGGCCTGTAGTTTTCCTTTTTTGTGGCATCTTTGTCCAGTTTTTGTATTAGGGTGATGGTGGCCTCATAGAATGAGTTTGGAAGTTTACCTTCCTCTGCAATTTTCTGGAAGAGTTTGAGTGGGATAGGTGTTAGCTCTTCTCTAAATTTTTGGCGGAATTCAGCTGTGAAGCCATCTGGACCTGGGCTTTTGTTTGCTGGAAGATTTCTGATTACAGTTTCAATTTCTGTGCTTGTGATGGGTCTGTTAATATTTCCTATTCCTTCCTGGTTCAGTTTTAGAAAATTGTACTTTTCTAAGAATTTGTCCATTTCTTCCACGGTGTCCATTTTATTGGCATATAATTGTTGATAGTAATGTCTTATGATCCTTTGTATTTCTGTGTTGTCTGTTTTGATCTCTCCATTTTCGTCTCTAATTTTATTGATTTGATTTTTCTCCCTTTGTTTCTTTATAAGTCTGCCTAATGGTTTGTCAAATTTATTTATCCTCTCAAAGAACCAGCTTTTGGCTTTGTTGATTTTTACTATGGTCTCCTTTGTTTCTTTTGCATTTATTTCTGCCCTAATTTTAAGATTACATTCCTTCTACGAACCCTGGGGTTCTTCATTTCTTCCTTTTCTAGTTGCCTTAGGTGTAGAGTTAGGTTATTTATTTGACTTTTTTCTTGTTTCTTGAGGTATGTCTGTATTGCTATGAACCTTCCCCTTAGCACTGCTTTTACAGTGTCCCACAGTTTTTGGGTTGTTGTGTTTTCATTTTCATTCATTTCTATGCATATTTTGATTTCTTTTTTGATTTCTTCTGTGATTTGTTGGTTATTCAGCAGCGTGTTGTCAGCCTCCATATATTGGAATTTTCAATATTTTTTCTCCTGTAATTGAGATCTAATCTTACTGCATTGTGGTCAGAAAAGATGCTTGGAATGATTTTAATTTTTTTGAATTTATCAAGGCTAGATTTATGGCCCAGAATGTGATCTATCTTGGAAAAGGTTCCATGTGCGCTTGAGAAAAAGGTGAAATTCATTGTTTTGGGGTGACATATCATATAGATATCAATTAGGTGTAACTGGTCTATTGTATCTTAAATGATAGTTTGTGTTTCCTTGTTAATTTTCTGTTTAGCTGATCTATCCATAGGTGTGAGTGGGGTATTAAAGTCTCCCACTATTACTGTGTTATTGTTAATTTCCCCTTTCATACTTGTTAGCATTTGTCTTAAATATTGTGGTGTTCCTATGTTGGGTGTGTATATATATATAATTGTTATATCTTCTTCTTGGATTGATCCTTTGATCATTATGTAGTGTCCTTCTTTGTCTCTTTTCACAGCCTTTGTTTTAAAGTCTATTTAATCTGATATGAGTATTGCTACTCCTGCTTTATTTTGACCTCTATTTGCATGGAATATCTTTTTCCAGCCCTTCACTTTCAGTCTGTATGTGTCCCCTGTTTTGAGATGGGTCTCTTCTAGACAACATATATAGGGGTCTTGATTTTGTATCCATTCAGCCAGTCTTTGTCTTTTGGTTGGGGCATTCAACCCATTTGCACTTAAGGTAATTATTGATAAGTATGATCCCCTTGCCATTTACTTTATTGTTTTGGGGTCTAGTTTACACACCCTTTTTGTGTTTCCTGTCTAGAGAATATCCTTCTGCATTTGTTGGAGAGCTGGTTTGGTGGTGCTGAATTCTCTCAGCTTTTGCTTGTCTGTGAAGCTTTTGATTTCTCCTTCATATTTGAATGAGATCCTTGCTGGGTACAGTAATCTGAGCTGCAGGTTATTTTCTTTCATCACTTTAAATATGTCCTACCATTCCCTCCTGGCCTGAAGAGTTTCTATTGAAAGATCAGCTGTTATACTTATGAGAATCCCCTTGTGTGATATTTGCTATTTTTCCCTTGTTGCTTTTAATATTTGTTCTTTGTGTTTGATCTTTGTTAATTTGACTAATATGTGTCTTGGGGTGTTTCACCTTGGGTTTATCCTTTTGGGGACTCTCTGGGTTTCTTGGACTTGGGTGGTTATTTCCTTCCCCATTTCAGGGAAGTTTTCAACTATTATCTCCTCAAGTATTTTCTCATGGTCTTTCTTTTTGTCTTCTTCTGGGACTCCTATGATTTGAATGTTGGAGCATTTAACATTTTCCCAGAGGTCTTTGAGATTGTCCTCATTTTCTCTTAATTCGTTTTTATTTTTTCCTCTCTGATTCATTTATTTCTACCATTCTATCTTCTACTTCACTAATCCTATCTTCTGCCTCCATTATTCCACTATTTGTTCCCTCCAGAGTGTTTTTTTTTAATCTCATTTATTGCATTATTCATTATATATTGACTCTTTTATTTCTCTAGGTCCTTGTTAAACCTTACTTCCAACTTCTCAGTCCTTGTCTCCAGGCTGTTCATCTGTGATTCCATTTTGATTTCAAGATTTTGGATCATTTTCACTATCATTATTTGGAATTCTTTATCAGGTAGATTCCCTATCTTTTCCTCTTTTGTTTGGTTTGCTGGGCATTTATCCTGTTCCTTTACCTGCTGAGTATTCTTCTGTATCTTCATCTTGTTTATATTGCTGTGTTTGGAGTGGCCTTTCTGTATTCTTGCAGTTTGTGGAGTTCTCTTTATTGTGGAGTTTCCTCTCGGTGGGTGGGGTTGGACGGGTGGCTTGTCAAGGTTTCCTGATTAGGGAAGCTTGTGTCGGTGTTCTGGTGGGTGGAGCTGGATTTCTTCTCTCTGGAGTGCAATGAAGTGTCCAGTAATGAGATGTCAATGGGTTTGGAGTGACTTTGGGGAACCTGTATATTGAAGCTCAGGGCTGGGTTTCTGTGTTGCTGGAGAATTTGCATGGTATGTCTTGCTCTGGAACTTGCTGGGCCTTGGGTGGTGCTTGGTTTCAGTGTAGGTATGGAGGCATTTGATGAGCTCCTGCTGATTAATGTTCCCTGGAATCAGGAGTTCTCTGGTGTTCTCAGGATTTGGACTTAAGCCTCCTGCTTCTGGTTTTCAGTCTTATTTTTACAGTAGCCTCATGACTTCTCCATCTATACAGCACTATTGATAAAACATCTAGGTTAAAGATGAAAAGTTTCTCCACAGTGAGGGACACCCAGAGAGGTTCACAGAGTTACATGGAGAATAGAAGAGGGAGTAGGGAGTTACAGGTGACCCAAATGAGGTGCTGCTGCTACTGTTAAGTCACTTCAGTCATGTCCGACTCTGTGCAACCCCATAGACAGCAGCCCACCAGGCTCCCCCATCCCTGGGATTCTCCAGGCAAGAACACTGGAGTGGGTTGCCATTTCCTTCTCCAATACATGAAAGTGAAAAGTGAAAGTGAAGTTGCTCAGTTGTTTCCAACTCTTAGCAACCCCATGAACTGCGGCCTACCAGGCTCCTCCACCCATGGGATTTTCCAGGTGAAAGTACTGGAGTGGGTTGCCATTTTCTTCTCCCAAATGAGATGATGTGGACTCAAAAGAGGAGAGAGCAAACTAGCCAGTAATCACTTCTTTATGTGCACTCCACAGTCTGGACCGCTCAGAGATGTTCGTGGAGTTATATAGAGAAGAGAAGAAGGAGGAAGGAGACAGAGGTGGCCAGGAGGATAAAGGGGGGAATCAAAAGGAGAGAAACAGATCCAGCCAGTAATCAGTTCCCTAAGTGTTCTCCACCGTCTGGAACACACAAAGAGATTCACAGAGTTGGGTAGAGAAAAGAAGGGGGAGGGAGGAGATAAAGGGGACCTGGTGGAGAAAAAGGAGAGTCCAAAGGGATAGAGAGTAGTCAAGCCAGTAATCTTGCTCCCAAGTAAAAATGGATACTGAAGATTGGGTTCTTAAAGGTTTTTAAGAACAAAATTGATAACAAATACCAAAAAGCACAGATTAAAAATCTAGAGTAGAGGTTGGATTTTCAAAAATAGAATATTAAAGAAAAGAAAAAAAAAAAACAAAGTCACAAAAATTATAAAATATATATATATGAATTTTTTTTAAAAAATAGGGTCTCTCTCTCTCTTTTTTTTTTTTTTTGCAAAGTAATAGTAGGTTATAAAAATGAAAACTAAAGGAGTAACAGAGGACTTAAATTTTTTTAAATAAAAAAAATAAATAATGATAGTAAAAATAGTAAAAATATATCTAGAACTTTCTCTGGTGTTGTTGTGGGCAGTGTGGGGTCAGTTCATTTTCAGATAGTTCCTTGGTCCGGCTTGTATTTCTCAAGATCTATAGGCCCCTTCCTATGTAGTCATTACTAACTACAGGGTTTTAATCTATTGCACCTGTCACTCCCAAGGCGGTTCCCTCTGTTTTACCTTCTTCTGTTTGGTGGTCTCTTCAGTGTCTAATGTCCACCCTGACACAAGGGGGTAGTGGTGGACACGTTTTTAGGCTCACTTGTTCAGTCGCGCTGTGGGGAAGGAGGGACGCTGCAAACAAATAACACTGGCGTGTGCTCGCAGTGTCTCAGCCACATTGGGCCTGCCTCCACTCATGGCGCGTGTGCCCTCCCTGCCCACACTGCTCAGGATCTAGGTTGCTCTGCCAGGAACCGTCCGAGGCTGGCCCTGGGCTGCATGCACCTCCCAGGTCTAAGCTGCTCAGGTTCAGGCACTTGGGTAGTCCTCAGTGGTGCAGACAAGGTTGGGCCTGCGTTTTGTGCCCTTCCCAGGTCCGAGCAGCTCAGGTGATCAGGAGTTTGGCGAGTGTGGTCACTGCGACTTATCGCCTCCCCTGTCCCTGCTGCTCAGTTTTCTGGGTGTACAACCGGCGCACCTTCTCAGGCGGATGTTGACCATCCAGAATCCCAAGAAGCCTTAGTTAACAAAGAAGCCTGCTTGCAGTTTGGTAGATAATGCCTCTCTGGGGCCACGATTGCCCCCTTCTGGCTCTGGCTGCCTGTCACTGGAGGAGGATGGTCTGCAGCCAGCTGGCTCTGTTCAGTCTTTTGTTCTGTGAGCCAGCCTGACAGTGTCTTAGGTTAGGGCTTTTTCCGTGGTAGCTATCCCACAGTCTGGTTTGCTAGCCCAAGTTAGTTCCCTCAGATTGCCCTTGGGGCATTCAGGGCCAGTCCTTACTCTAAGCAATGCAGCCCGGACCTCCCTGCCCAGCCCCCGCTTGCTAGTGGCGTGTGCAGGCTTCTGCACAGCTTCTCTGCTTGGGGGAGTTACCATTGGGCACATAATCTGTGGGTTTTAATTATTTATTTATTTTGCCTCCCAATTATGTTGCCCTCCATGGTTCCAAGGCTTGCCACAGACTCGGCAATGAGAGTGTTTCCTGTTGTTTGGAAACCTCTCTTTTTAAGACTCTCTTCCAAGGACAGAGCTCCATCCCTATCTCTTTTGTCTCTCTTTTTGTTTTTTATATTTTTTCCTACCTCCTTTAGAAGACAATGGGATGCTTTTCTGGGTGCCTGATGTCCTCTGCCAGCATTCAGAAGTTGTTTTGTGGAATTTACTCAGTGTTTAAATGTTCTTTTGATGAATTTGTGGTGGAGAAGTTGGTCTCCCCATCCTATCCCTCTGCCATCTTAGGACTGCCTTCTGGATGTTGGCAATTTGATCTCTGGTTCCTCTGCCTTTTCTAAAACCAGCTTGAACATCTGGAAGTTCATGGTTCACATATTGCTGAAGCCTGGCTTGGAGAATTTTGAGCATTACTTTACTAGCATGTGAGATGAGTGCAACTGTGCAGTAGTTTGAGCATTCTTTGGCATTGCCTTTCTTAGGGATTGGAATGAAAACTGACCTTTTCCAGTCCTATGGCCACTGGTGAGTTTTCCAAATTTGCTGACATATTGACTGCAGCACTTTAACAGCATCATCTTTCAGGATTTGAAAGAGCTCCGCTGGAATTCCATCACCTCCACTAGCTTTATTTGTAGTGATAGTTTCTAAGGCCCACTTGACTTCACATTCCAGGATGTCTGGCTCTAGGTCAGTGATCACACCATCATGATTATCTTGGACATAAAGATCTTTTTTGTACAATTCTTCTGTGTATTCTTGCCACCTCTTATTAATATCTTCTGCTTCTGTTAGGTCCGTAACATTTCTGTCCTTTATCAAGCCCATTTTTGCATGAAATGTTCTCTTGGTATCTCTAATTTTCTTGAAGAGATCTCTAGTCTTTCCCATTCTGTTGTTTTCCTCTATTTCTTTGCATTGATTGCTGAGGAAATCTTTCTTATCTCCTTGCTATTCTTTGGAACTCTGCATTCAGATGCTTATATCTTTCCTTTTCTCCTTTGCTTTTTGCTTCTCTTCTTTTCACAGCTATTTGAAAGGCCTTCCCAGACAGCCAGTTTGCTTTTTTGCATTTCTTTTCCATGGGGATGGTCTTGATCCCTGACTCCTGTACAATGTCATGAACCTCCATCCATAGTTCATCAGGCACTCTATCTATCAGATCTAGTCCCTTAAATCTATTTCGCACTTCCACTGTATAATCATAGGGGATTTGATTTAGGTCATACAAAGTCAAACAATACCAGAAGCCAACTGTGGCTCAGATCATGAACTCCTTATTGCCAAATTCAGACTTAAATTGAAGAAAGTAGGGAAAACCACTAGACCATTCAGGTATGACCTAAATCAAATCCCTAACGATTATACAGTGGAAGGGAGAAATAGATTTAAGGGACTAGATCTGATAAAGTGCTTGATGAACTATGGATGGAGATTTGTGACATTGTACAGGAGAGAGGGAGGAAGAACATCTGCAATAAAAAGAAATGCAAAAAAAAAAAAAAAAGGCAAAATGGCTGTCTGAAGAGGCCTTACAAATAGATAAGAAAAGAAGAGAAGTGAAAAGGAAAGAAGAAAAGGAAAGATATATCCACCTGACTGCAGGGTTCCAAAGAACAGCAAGGAGAGATAACAAAGTGTTCTCAGTCATCAGTTCAAAGAAATAGAGGAAAGCAACAGAATGAAGAAGACTAGAGATCTCTTCAAAAAAATTAGAGATACCAAGGGAATGTTTTGTGCAAAGATGGTCTCGATAAAGGACAGAAATGGTATGGGCCTGACAGAAGCAGAAGAGATTAAGAAGAGGTGGCAAGAACACACAGAAGAACTGTTCAAAAAAGATCTTCACGACGTAGATAACCACGATTGTGTGATCACTCACCTAGAGCCAGTCATCCTGGAATGTAAAGTCAAGTGGGCCTTAGAAAGCATCACGACAAACAAAGCTAGTGGAGGTGATGGAATTCCAGTTGAGCTGTTTCAAATCCTGAAAGATGATGCTGTGAAAGTGCTGCACTCAATATGCCAGCAAATTTGGAAAACTCATCAGTGGCCACAGGACTGGAAAAGGTCAGTTTTCATTCCAGTCTCAAAGAAAAGCAAGGCCAAAGAATGCTCAAACTACCACACAATTGCACTCATCTCACATGCTAGTAAAGTAATGCTCAAAATTCTCCAAGCCAGGCTTCAGCAATATGTGAACCATGAAATTCCAGATGTTCAAGCTGGTTTTAGAAAAGGCAGAGGAACCAGAGATCAAATTGCCAACATCCACTGGATCATGGAAAAAGCAAGACAGTTCCAGAAAAACATCTATTTCTGCTTTATTGACTATATGCCAAAGCCTTTGACTGTGTGGATCACAATAAACTGGAAAATCTGAAAGAGATGGAAGTACCGGACCACCTGACCTGCCTCTTGAGAAATCTGTATGCAAGCCAGGGAGCAACAGTTAGAACTGGACATGGAACAACAGACTGGTTCCAAATAGGAAAAGGAGTATGTCAAGGCTGTATATTGTCACCCTGCTTATTTAACTTATATGCAGAGTACATCAAATGAAGTACCAGGCTGGAAGAAGCACAAGCTGGAATCAAGATTGCCAGGAGAAATATCAATAACCTCAGATATACAGATGATATCACCGTTATGGCAGAAAGTAAATAACGAAAGAGCCTCTTGGTGAAAGTGAAAGAGGAGAGTGAAATAATTGGCTTAAAGCTCAACATTCAGGAAACAAAGATCATGGCATCCAGTCCATTACTTCATGGCAAATAGATGGAGAAACAGTGGAAACAGTGGCTGACTTTATTTTGGGGTCTTCAACATCACTGAAGATGGTGACTGCAGCCATGAAATTAAAAGACGCTTACTCCTTGGAAGGAAAGTTATGACCAATCTAGATAGTATATTAAAAAGCAGAGACATTGCCAACAAAGGTCCGTCTAGTCAAGGCTATGGTTTTTCCAGTAGTCATGCATGGGCTGAGAGTTGTACTATAAAGAAAGCTGAGCGCTGAAGAATTGATGCTTTTGAACTGTGGTGTTGGAGAAGACTCTTGAGAGTCCCTTGGGCTGCAAGGAGACCCAACCAGTCCATCCTAAAGCACATCAGTTCTGAGTGTTCCTTGGAAAGTTGATGTTGAAGCTGAAACTCCAGTACTTTGGCCACCTGATGCAAAGAACTGACTCATTTGTGAAGACCTGATGCTAGGTAGATTGAAGGCAGGAGGAGAAGGGGACAACAGAGGATGAGATGGCTGAATGGCATCACCAACTCTAAGAACATGATTTTGAGTAAGCCCTGGGAAGTGATGATGGACAGGGAGGCCTGGCGTGCTGCAGTCCATGGGGTCACAAAGAATTGGACACGATTGAGTGACTGAACTGAACTGGACTGAGGGCATGGTAATTACTTTGGGTTGTACTTTTAGTGAAATAACAACACAATGGGGAATAATTTTACAGTTTTTTACTATTTAAATAAACATTTTTATTAAATACAGAGCAAGAAAATCAACAGTGTTTACTATAAATGTTTTGGTATAAATGTTCTTTAACAATGTTGTTGTTCAGTCACTCAGTTGTGTTGAACTCTTTGCGACACAGTGGAATGCTGCACGCCAGGCTTCCTGGTGCTTCACAGTTTCCCAGCATTTGATCAAACTCATATCCATTGAGTCATGATAGCATCCAAGCATCTCATCCTCTGCTGTTCCCTTCTCCTCCTGTCTTCCATCTTTCCCAGAATCACGGTATTTTCCAATGAGTCCACTCTTCACATCAGGTGGCCAAGTATTGGAACTTCAGCTCCTTTATTAGCCCTTCCAATGAATATTTAGGATTGACTGGTTTGATCTCTTTGCTGTCCAAGTGATTCTCAAGAGTCTTCTCCAGCACCACAGTTTGAAGGCATCAATACTTGGGTGTTCAGCCCTCTTTATGATACAACTGTCACATCTGCACATAACTATTGGGGAAAAAAAAAAACATAGCTTTGACTATGCAGATCTTTGTTGGCAAAGAGACACCTCTGCTTTTTTTGTGCTGTCTAGGTTTATCATAGATTTTATTCCAAGGAGCAAGAAACCTTTAATTTCATGGCTGCAGTCACTGTCCATAGTGATTTTGGAGCCCAAGAAAATAAAGTATGTCACTGTTTCCATTTTTTTCCCCATCTATTTGCCATGAGGTGATGGGACCAGATGCCATAATCTTAGTTTTTTGAAGGTTGAGTTTTAAGCCCACTTTTTCACTCTCCTCTTTCACCTTTGTCAAGAAGCTGTTTGGTTCCTCTTTGCTTTCTTCCATTAGGGTGGTGTCATCTGCATATCTGTTATTGATATTTCTCCTAGCAATCTTGATTCCATCTTGTGCATTATCCTGCCAAGCATTTCGCATGAAGTACTCTGCAAATAAGCAAGGTGACAATATACAGCATATCCGGTTTTAACAGTTGCTTCTTGACCTGCATACAGATTTCTCAGGAGGCAAGTAAGGGGGTCTGGTATTTCCATCTCGTTAAGAATTTTCCACAGTTTGTTTTGATCCACACATACAAAGGCATTAGCATAATCAATGAAGCAGAAGTATATGTCTTTCTGGAATCCCCTTGCTTTTCCTATGATCCAATGGATGTTGGCAATTTGATCTCTTGTTCCTTTACCTTTTCTAAATCCAGCTTGTACACCTGGAAGTTCTCAGTTCATGCACTGCTGAAGCCTAGCTTGAAGGATTTTGAGAATTACCTTGGTGGTGGTGGTGGTTTAGTCACTAAGTTGTGTCTGACTCTTGTGACACCATGGACTGTAGCCTGCCAGGCTCCTCCATCCATGCAATTCTCCAGGCAAGAATACTTGAGTGAGTTTCCATTTCCTTTTCCGGGGGATCTTCCAGAACAAGAATATTTGAGTGAGTTTCCATTTCCTTCTCCAGGGGATCTTCCGGGTCTCCTGCATTAAAGGCAGATTCTTTACCAGCTGAGCCAAGAGGGAAGCCCAAGAATTACCTTGCTGCTAAGTCACTTCAGTCGTGTCCGACTCTGTGCGACCCCAAAGACGGCAGCCCACCAGGCTCTGCCGTCCCTTGGATTCTCCAGGCAAGAACGCTGGAGTGGGTTGCCATTTCCTTCTCCAATGCATGAAAGTGAAAAGTGAAAGTGAAGTCGCTCAGTCGCATCCGACTCGTAGCGACCCCATGGACTGCAGTCTACCAGGCTCCTCCATCCATGGGATTTTCTAGGCAAGAGTACTGGAGTGGCTCGCCATTGCCTTCTCCGAGAATTATCTTGCTAGCATGTTAAATGAGTGCAGTTTTACAGTAATTTAAATATTCTTTGGTATTGCCCTTCTTCAGGATTGGAATGAAAACTGACCTTTTCCAGTTTTGTGGCCACTGCTTTTTCCAAATTTGCTGACATATTGAGTACACACTTTAACAACATCATCTTTTAGAATTTGAAATAGCTCAGCTGGAATTCCATCACCTCCATTAGCTTTGTTTGTAGTAATGCTTCTTTGTTTTTAATTTAAATATATTTATTTTAATTAGAGGCTAATTACTTTACAATATTATATTGGTTTTGCCACACATCAACATGAATCCACCACGGGTGTACACGTGTTCCCAATCCTGAAACCCCCACCCACCTCCCTCCCCATACCATCCCTCTGGGTCATCCCAGTGCACCAGCCCCAAGCTTCCTATATCCTGCATCAAACCTGGACTGGTGATTCATACCATTTCTGCCTTTATTGTGCCCATCTTTGCATGAAATGTTTCCTTAGTACCTGTAGTTTTCTTTAACATAGGGAAAAGATTAACTCAATTTAAATTAGCTAATTTTAAAAATATATGTTTTTTATTGGAATATAATTACTTTACAATATTATTTTAGTTTCTGTTATATAACAAATTGAAGCAGCTATATGTATACATATATCTCCTCCCTCTTGAGTTTCCCTACCACATGCCCCTCCCACCCATCTAGGTCATCAGATAACACTGAGCTGAGATTTTGAGTTTAATTATGTCTCATTTATTTATTTTTGGTTTTATTTCCATTATTCTAGGAGTTTATAGAAAACAATGTTTCTGTAATTTATGACATAGAGTGTTTTGTCTATGTTTACCTCTAGGATTTTCATAGTATCTAATGTCATATTTAGGTTTTCAATCCACTTTGAGCTTATTTTTGTGTATAGTATTAAAAATGATCAAATTTCACTTGTTTTTCAGGCAGCTATCAAGTTTTCCCAGCACCATTTGTTGAAGAGATTCTCTTTCTGCCATTGTGGAGTCATATCCACTTTGTCCCTTTGCTGGATCCCCAGCTTGGGAAATCTGTTGTGGGCCCTAGAACTTTTGCAACAGTGCAAGAACTTCTTTAGTATAATTGTTCTCCAGTTTGTGGGTCACCTGCTCAGTGGCTCTATAGTGGGCCTAATGGAGACCTCCTACAAAAGGACTGATGTCACACACATTATTTTGCTGACAAAGGTCTGCATAGTCAAAGCTGTGGTTTTTCCAGTAATCATATAGGGATGTGAGAGTTGGACTATAAAGAAAGCTGAGCACCCACTAATTGATGTTTTCAAACTGTGGTCCTGGAGAAGACTCTTGAGAGTCCCTTGGACTGCAAGAAGATCAAACCAGTCAATCTTAAATAAGGTCAACCCTAAATATTCATTGGAAGAACTGATGCTGAAGCTGAAGCTCCAATACTTTGGCCCCCTAATGCGAAGAACTGACTCACTGGAAAAGACTCTGATGCTGGGAAAGATTGAAGGCAGGAGGAGAAGGGGACAACAGAGAGTGAGATGGCTGGATGGCAACACCAACTCAATAGACATGAGTTTGAGCAAGCTCTGGGAGATGGTGAAAGACAGGGAAGCCTGGCATGCGTCAGTCCATGGGGTTGCAAAGACTCGGACATGACTGACCAACTGAACTGAACTTTGTCATGAATTAATTAACTATAGGTGTGTGGATTTATTTCTAGGCTTCCTATCCTGTTCCACTGACCTATGTGTCTATTTTTGTGCCCACATAATACTGTTTTGATGACTATAGCTTTGAGGTATAGTCTGAAGTCAGGGAGCCTGATTCCTTCAGCTCTATGTTTTTTCTCAAGATTACTTTGGCTATTTTGGGTCTTTTGTGTCTCCACACAAATTTTAAAACGTTTTGGTCTGGTCTGTGAAAAATGACATTGGTAATTTAATAGGTATTGCATTGAATCTGTCGATTGCCTTTGGTAGTATAGTTATTTTCACAATATTGATTTTTGTAATCCATAACATGGTATATCTTCTTATATGTTTGCACCTTCTTCAATTTCTTTCATCACTGAGTACACTTTCATCATGTACTCAGAGTACAGGTCTTTTGTCTCCTTAGGTAGGTTTATTCCTAGATATTTTACTCTTTTTTATGCAATGGTAAAAGGGATTGTTTCTTGAATTTCTCTTTATGATCTTTCGTTCAGTGTTAGTGTTCAGTAATGGAAAAGATTTCTGTGTATTTATTTTGTAGCCTGAAAATTTACCAAATTTATAGATAAGCTTTGGTAGTTTTCTGGTAGCATCTTTAGGATTTTTTTCTATGTATAGTATCATGTCACTGACAAAGCAAGTTTTACTTCTTTTCCAGTTTGGATACCTTTTTTCCTTCACTGGTTGCCATAGCCAGAACTTCCACAAGTATGTCGAAGAGAAGTGGCAAAAGTGGACATTCTTGTCTTGTTCCTGATTTTAGAGGAAATATTTTCAGCTTTTCACCATTGAGCATGTTAGCTATAGGCTTGTTATATATAGCCTTAATTATGTTGATCTATGTTTCCTCCATTCCCACTTCCTGGAGAGTTTTTTTTTCATACATAGGTGATGAATTTTGTCAAAAAAAATTTCTGCATCTATTAAGAATATCATATGGTTTTATTCTCAATTTGTTGATGTGGTGTATCACACTGATTGATTTGTGTATGTCAAAAAACTTTTTTTTATCCCTAGGATAAATCCCACTTGATCATGGTGCGTGATCCTTTCAATGTATTATTGGATTGGCATTGCAAGTATTTTGTTAAGAATTTTGCTCCTATGTTTATCAGTGATATTGATCTATAATTTTCTTTAAGTTTTTACAAGGTTGTGAAGTGATGTACATGGTACAATGTTTGTAAATATAATGATATAGCCAAAAATTTAATCCTTGGTAATCCACAGAAAGGACATACTCTGAAACATAAATATTTATGCAGTAAATTCTTCCATACTCCATTAGAGTAAAAAAATTTATTAATTTGCATATGGAATACGATATTAACTATGTACGTGTTTCTAGTCATTAATCTTTGTCGGTTTGATTACTATGTGCTTCAGCATGTTCCTACTTGGGTTTATCCTTACTGGTACCCTCTGTGCTTGCTGGACTTGATTTTTTCCTTTCTTGTGTTATGAAACTTTCAGTTATTATCTCTTCAAATATTTTCTTCAGTCCTTTCTCTCTTCTCTTTCTGGCACCCCTGTAATGCAAATGTTGGTGTGTTTAATATCCAAGATGTTTCATATGCTGTCTTTGTTTTTTCATATATTTACATATATACATGTAAATTAGTTTATTGGCTGCATTGAGTCTTAGTTGCAACATGGTGGACTCTTCATTGCCACCCATGGCATCTCTCTAGTTGTGGCACATAGGCCTAGAGTATGCAGGCTCTCTAGTTGTTGTTCACAGGCTTAGTTGCCCTTTAGCATGTAGAATCTTCGTTTCAAAATCAGGGAATCCCTGCCCCCTGCTTTGGGAGGGGCATTCTTTACCACTGGGCCACCAGAGAAGTCCATCTTCATTTGTTTTCATTCTTTTTTATTTAGTCTATTCTGCAGTAGTGATTTCCACCATTCTGTCTTCCAGGTCACTTATCTGTTCTTCTGCCTCAGTTATTCTGCTATTGATTCTAGTGCATTTTTCATTTCTATTATTGTGTTGTTCATCCGTTCATTCTTTAGTTCTTCTAGGTCTTCATTAAACATTTTTTTCATCTTCTCAAACTTTGTCTTGATTGTTTTTCTAAGATTGTGAATCATCTTCACTCTCATTATTCTGAATTCTTGTTTAGGGACGTTGCCTATCTACACTCCATTTAGCTGTTTTTCTGGGGTCTTGTTACTTCATCTGGGACATAATTCTCTGCATTTTCATTTTGTCTAACTTTTTTGTTCTGGAGGCTGCAGGGTTGTAATTCTTGCTTCTGCTCTCTGCCCTTTTGTGGATGAAGCTATCTATGAGACTTGTGGAAGTTTCTTGATGAGAGGGACTGATGATGGGTAAAGTGGATCTTGCTCTGGTAGGCAGAGCCTGTCCAATAAAATTTTAATACACTTGTTTACTGATATGTGGGGGCTGTGTTCCCTCCCTGTTTATTTTTTGACTTGAGGTGACCCAGCACTGGAGCCTACAAACTGTTTGATGGGGCTATTAGGGCTCACACCAATGAGTACTTCCCAGAATGGCTGCTTCTAGTGCCCTTGTCTCTGTAGTGAGCCACAGTTACCCTCCACCACTGCAGGAGACACTCCAACATCAGCAGGTAGGTTTGGTTCAGTCTCCTGTGGGGTCAATGTTCCTTTTCCATGGGTCTTGTTGCACACAATATTTTGTTTGTGCTTTCCAAGCAAGGAGTCTCTGTTTCCCCTAGTCCTATGGAGTCCTGTAATCAAATTCCATTTGCCTTTAAAGTCAGATTTTCCAGGAATTTGTATTCCTGTTACAGGACTGCCAGGATGGGAAGCCTAATGTGAGGCTCAGAACCTGCAAAACAGTGGGAGTACTTCTGTGGTAAAATTGTTCTGCATTTTGTGGGTCAGCCACCCGGCAGTTATGGGATTTGATTTTATCATAATTGCACCTCTTCTACCATCTCATTGCAGCTTCTCCTTTCTCTTTGGATGTGCAGTATCTTTTTTGGTGAGTTTCAGTGTCTTCCTGTCAATGGTTGATCAACAGTTGTGAATTCAGTGTTCTTGCAAGAAGAGGTGAGCACATGCTCTTCTATTCCACCATCCTGAAACTAATTTTTTAAAGTATTTTCTTGATTGGGATATGCACATCACTATTTATAAAATAGATAGCTAATAAGATATACTGTATAGCAAAGGGAACTCTATTGAACTCAGAAATGACTTATAGGAGAAAAAAATCTAAAGAGAGTAGATATATGTATAATTGATTCACTTTGCTGTACATCAGAAACTAATACAACAGTATAAATCAACTATATGCCAATAAAAATAGTATTTTACTCCCTTCCATAAAGACTTACATTCATTTTCTGGATTAATTTTTATTCTTCAGATTTCTAAGCCATCAAGCTACTTTCAGTGATGATATACCCAGCCACATGATTTCTGGAAGAGTTCTCATGAAACCAAATGTTAGAAAGTTCACAGAGACATTGGCCAACTTTGAGGATGGTACAGGAGAGGAGATTAATATTTTTACCTTGCCACAGCATACACTTATTCTTTCCACTTTTTGGAAAATAATTCAACAGTTCTGGACAACCAGCACTCAGTGTTTAAATTTGTCTTCTCTCCTCAGCTAGAGAAACCAACACCAGCTTTCACTGACATCCTCTGGCCATTGGGAGCCACTATTCCCACATCAGAATTCCAGAGCCAATGGGCTGTATGTGTATTCAAGGGTATGTCTTGACCTTTTGAATATTTAGAAAAGAAAGGCATTCAAGTAACATTCTAAGGCATGCCATTCTGAGGCATGGCAGGTGTCTTCTGCTGCAAAACATATTGTTAAACTACAGAATGTAAAATTATGCCACTTAGGATTTTTTTACTTCATTGTTTGATAGCTATTCAATTTTTAGGACTGCTGTATAAAAATGAAGAAAAAAATCCACTACCCTAAGATATCATCAACTGACAACTTGTTGACAAATAATTCTTTAGAGTACATAAGAAGGTACATAGTATGGGAAATTAGGGCAGTAAAAAGAAGATCTCTACCTTCTACTGGAAAATACACCTGGAAAATAACCATTATCCTAATTCTCAATCTGATTAGGATCTTTCTGAAATGAGCCTAAGTTAAAGGGAGCATTGTTTGCCTGTCTTTCAAGTTCAAAATATTAAAAGGACAAACAGATCCATAGAATTATGAACTGTGAATTATGTGAATTATGAAAATTATGGCATAGTCATAGAGTAATTGGAATATGACCACAGCACAATTAAAAGAGCAATAGCTTTGAATCCAATGAATTTGGGGTTAAAACCAGTTTTTTCACATGATGACTGCATGATTGTCACATATTACATGACCACAATTCCTTCACTTATAAAAATGGTGATACTTGCATATACTTTGCAGAGTGGTAAGAATTAACAATTAAATATATGAATTTTGTGGGCATTTAAAAAATTGAATGCATGAAAATTAGCCATTGTTGTAATTCTTTGTTATTATTCTTTATTATATCATTAATTCTAAAACTGAGACTAGAGGAAGACAGATTCAAACTTACCTTAATGAAATTATGTCAATCACATTGTAATAATTCTACTCCTTTGAAAATTTCCCATATGTTCCTGGAACACTCTGTTTCTCAAAATGTAGGATGTCATTCATCAAAGAAGTAAAGAATTATGGGAAAGTGTTTTCCAAGAGTTAAGATGGAAAATAAGAAGAACTCTCTATCCAATAAAAACAATCAGGAGACATTTAGTCACAACTAGTAGCTATAATATGTACTAGAAAACTAATGATAACATAAATGAATAACTGTAACTCACTATTAAGGGAGAGCCAAAGTGAATACTCTGGTAATGGGACTACACACACACAACTTGTGTCTTGTCATTGGATGCAACTCCCTTTAGTCCATCCTTCTTTGAAGACTCTGAGGTCTGCTAGTCAAGATGTGAACTCATTAAAGACATATTTTTGCATCTGTAAGGCATGTACACCTGATGAAACAGTGAACGGAGGGCATTCCAGAGCAACTCCTGAATCCATCTCCCCCACTCCTATACTATCTCACTCACAATGTTCTCTAACAGAGGGACTCTCATATTACACATTCTTCCTGAAACCACATCTTTTCAATAAGAAAACCATGTTCACGTTTGAAATTTCTTTCCTAGGATTGAACAAATTATCTTCAGTGAGTGGCAAGATGGCTGACATAAGAAAAAAGAGGGAAAAAATTGAAAACGGGTAAGAAACTTGCTTCTTGATAAAATTCAATTGAAAATGTTTACATGAAGCAGTATGTCTTTCAAGTATTCTTTATATTTTTCTCATGACAGAATCTGAGTCTATTTTCCTAGATAAGATTTAAAATTATCAATTTTTTAATGTCCTCTTAACCAAGCATAAATATCATTATGGGATATTTAAGGAATGGAATATAAAAGAGAATGGTCCAACTTTTTTAGGAATCTTGTTTAAAATTTATGGAACACTAAATATAGCATACAGTTATAAATTTATGTCATACCATAGCCTTAGAGGGGTTTCCCTCATGGCTTAGCTGGTAAAGAATCTGCGTGCAATACAGGAGATCCGGATTCGATTCCTGAGTCAAGAAGATCCCCTGGAGAAGGGAATGGCAATCCACTCCAGTATTTTTGCCTGGAGAATTCCATGGACAGAGGAGCCTGGTGGATTACAGACCATGGGGTCACAAGGAGTCCGACATGACTAACACTTTCACTTTCACGGCCTTAGTGATGTAAAGCATTTGAAAATGTATGATTCTTTTAATGTGTTGAAAGATAAAAACAATGTGCAAAATGAGATAGAAAATCATTACAGACTCAAATTAAATTCTAATGTGAAGTCAGAAGTTTGTGGGTTGCACCAAATCTTCTTAATGGAAGACTATTCTCAACCATTAAGGTTGGGGATATACTCTATTTCTATTCAGCAAATATCTATTGAGAATCTACAATGTGAAAGTCATGGCATACGGTCTAGGAGTAGAAGTCTTTACCTAAGAACAAGCAGTTATCCAGTAAATTGGTTTAAGAAAATGGACCAAGAATTGCATTTCAGCAGTATTTAAAATCAAATTAATGTCACATATAGCTAAATAACTGGCCTGTACAATTCATATATCATATTCCTCACCACCAATTTACCAAAATGAGACTATAACCTAATTGAGAACTAAATTCAATACCCAAGCACAGAATTGAGGAAAAGAATGCAATACTAAGACAAAAACTTTTCTGAAACCCACCCGTTACTATCTGAGAGACTTGGAAGGATTTGATGGGGAAAAACACACTACATGATATTTTGTTAGAACCACTGAGACTATGGTCAATGAAAGCAAGAAAACTCATTTATCTCTCACTTTTTGGAGAAATCATTAACCAATGTTCACAGGAAGTTGTGCTTGATGAGATGGAGGTTCTGATTTTTTTCCCCTTTCTGGTTTCAGATTTCTGAACAATTCCCATAATACACTCATAATGTAGTATGTGGATTTCATGGATCAAATTACCTCTGAAATAGGTGTGAAACCCAACTTGTTCTCACTTTTTCCATGGTATCCAAAGCTGGCTCTGGAAGTTTTCCTTGGGCCATGCATGCCTTACCAATACTTCCTACAAGGGCCAGGGAAGTGGGCTGGAGCCAGAGGAGACATCCTGACTCAGAGAGAACGGATCAAGCCCCTGAGGACTTGCATGCTTACCTGTGACAAGGCTCCATACTCTGTGTCATTATGGCTTAGAGTATCTGTGTAATCCTTCTTCTCTTTGTTCTCACTTTAGTCATTATTAAAGGATAATCCATCATTACTGTATTAACTAAATTACAGGCTCACTGTGACACACACTAATTGAGACCCTGGGCAAGTACAAGTGTTTAACCCTTAATTCAGACTAGACCACTGCCGTTAATTGTCTAATAATTCCAAAATTACTTGTACATGAGTATTATGGGAAAATTGGATATTTCAGAAGTCCAAACAGCCAGAGTAACAAGTTGATTGAAATTCAACCTCAAAATTGAAGATTTTAAATGAAATGGTGTATATTAAAGCTTGCTCTGGAAAAGTATATTGAATTTCTATAATATGAGAAATGTTCTAAGTTACCAAGTTCTCCTAGCCTCCTTTTATATGATTGGCAAATTCTTTGTTTTGTATGTAAAACACAGGCTAAGAAAAAGTATCTCTTCAATGTTTAAAAAAGTTAACAATGAACAAATATCTTGTCACTAAGGTCTCATTCTATAGAGTCAAAGTAACAGGTTATTTCAGGGATTATTGAGGATATTTTCAGGATATCAAGTGTTCCAAGGAGAGAAAAAGAGGGACTAATAGAAGTCAGGAAATATACATAGTTTTGTCTTCTACTCATACTATCAAAAATCTATGAATAGGAATTCACTGGTTTTCTAGTGGTTAGGATTTCTCGCTTCCAATGGTCAGGGAAATAAGATCTGCATGGCCAAAAAAGAAGAAAAATACATGAACAAATTCTCTTGTAAACATACAAACTTCTGGGGAAAAAAAACACTGAGGAAAATACAAAGGATAAATAGAGAAATGCAAATATTTACAACATTTAAACAGCCTTTTACATTTAATCAGAGAGATGAAATATTTTAGTGTCTGGATCAATAACTCATCACAGGCTATGTCTGAGCTGAGTCTTGATATTCTGTAAAGCAGATTTTCCCCTTAGCTTTACTGAGCTGTGATTGAAAAATAAAGAACTGTAAATATAAAGTGTACAATGTGATATTTTAATATATACACACATAGTGAAATGATTACCACAATCAAGCTAAGTAATATACTAATTACCTCATAGTCACCTTTGTGTGTGTGTGTGTGTGTGTGTGTGTGTGTGTATGGTGAGAACACATAAAATATCACATTTAGGCAAATATCAAGTATACAATATTGTATTATTAACTATAGCCACTGTACTGTACATTAGGTATCCAGAACTTATTCATCTTATAACTGAATGTCTCTTCCCTTTGCCCATGATCTCCCCAGACCCTGTTTTCCCACCAGACCCTGTTTCTAAGGTCAAACTTTGCGAAATTTCACATATAGGTAAAGCCACGCAGTATTTGCCTTTCCACATTCGGCTTACTTCACTTAGCATAAGGTCCTCCAGTTTCATCTATTATACTGAAAAGGCAGGAAATCCTTCACTTTAAAGACTGAATAAAACTCCATTATGTATATCTATCACATTTTCTTTTTCTCTTTATCCTCTGATGGACACTTATATTGCTTCCATATCTTGAGATTAACACTGCTTTGAATTTGGGACTGCAAATATCTCCTGCTATCATTTCCTTTGAATATATACCCACAAGAGGGATTGCTAGACTATACCATAGTTCAAATTTTAATTTATTTTGAGAAACCAACATACTATTTCCCTAAGTGGCTGTTGTGTTCAGTTGCTCAATCGTCCAACTTTTTGTGACCCCATGGACTGCAGCATGCCAGGTTTCCCTGTCCTTCACCATCTCCCAAACTTTGCTCAAACTCATGTCCATTGAGTTGGTGATGCTATCCAGCCATCTCATCCTCTGTCATCCCCTTCTCTTCCTGCCTTCAATCTTTCTCAGCATCAGGGTCTTTTTCAGTGAGTCGGCTCTTTGCATCAGGTGGCCAAAGTATTGCAGCTTCAGCTTCAACATCAATCCTTCCAATGAATATTCAGGGCTAGTTTCTCTTACGATTGACTGGCTTGATCTCCTTGCAATCCAAGGTACTCTCAAGAGTCTTCTACAGCACCGCAGTTCGAAACTATCAGTTGTTGGGCACTCAGCTTTCTTGGGAAGATCTCCTGGAGAAGGAAATGGCAACCCACTCCAGTATTCTTGCCTGGAAAATACCATGGACGGAGGAGCCTGGTAGGCTACAGTCCGTGGGGTCGCAAAGAGTCGGATACGACTGAGCAACTTCACTTCCAGCTTTCTTTACAGTCCAATTATCATATCTGTACATGACTCCTGGAAAAATCATAGTTTTGACTATATGGACCTTTGCCAGCAAAGTAATGTCTCTGCTTTTTAATATGCTATCTAGGTTTGTCATAGCTTTTCTTCCAAGGAGAAAGCATCTTTTGATTTCATGGCTGCAGTCACCATCTGTAGTGATTTTAGAGTCCAAGAAAATAAAGTCTCTCACTGTTTCCATTGTTTCCCCATCTATTTGCCATGAAGTGATGGGACCAGATGCCATAATCTTAGTTTTTTGAATGTTGGGTTTTAAGCCACTTGTTCACTCTCCTCTCTCACTTTCACCAAGAGGCTTTTTATTTCCTCTTTACTTTCTGCCATATGAATGCTGTCATTTGCATATCTGAAGTTATTGATATTTCTCCTGGCTATCTTGATTCCAGCTTGTGCTTCATCCAGCTGGTGTTTCACATGATGTACCCTGCATATAATTTAAATAAACAGGGTGACAATATATAGCCTTAATGTACTCCTTTCTGAATTTGGAACCAGTCAGTTGTTCCATGTCCAGTTCTAACTGTTGCTTCTTGACCTGCATACAGGTTTCTCAGGAGGCAGATAAGGCAGTCTGGTGCTCCCATTATTTTAAGAATTTTCCACAGTTCGTTGTGATCCATACAGTCAAATACTTTAGTGTAGTCAATGAAGCAGAAGTAGATTTTTTCTGGAATTCTCTCACTTTTTCTATGATCCAGTGGATGTTGGCAATTTCCCTCAACAGTGTACAAGGACTCCATTTTTTCTCCATATCTTCACTAATACCTATCTTTTGACTTGTTTATAATTGGCATCTTAACATGTGTGAAGTGATACCTCATTTTATGCTTGCTTTCTCTAGTGTTTAGTGTTGTTGAGCATCTCTTCATGCACCTGTTGGGCATTTATGAATTCTTTGGGAAAATTTTTAATCAAGCCCTTTGCCCATTTTTAAATAAGTTTTTTCTGTTAAGCTGTGTGATTTCCAGATATATTTTGGACATTAATCACTAACTGAAAATTCGGTTTGCAAATATTTTCTCACATTCAATTAAGTTGTCTCAATTTTGTTGATTGTGCCATTTTCTGCATATAAAAATTTTAGTTCTATATAGTGCTACCTTTTACTTTTGCTTTTACTGCCTGTGTTTTTTGTGTCATATGCAAAACATAATTGCCAATACTGATGTCAAGGAACTTATTCCCTATGTTTTCCTCTACGACTTTAATGGTTTCAGATCTCACATTTCAGTCTTAAACACACTTGAGCTGATTTTTGCATGTGACATAGGACTACAGTACACTTTCAGCCTTTTGCATGGGCTTATCCAGTTTTCCCAGTACCATTTACTGAAAAGATTATCCTTTCCCCATTGTGTATTCTTGGTATTTCTGTCAAAAGGATTATTTGACTATATGTACTTGAGGTTATTTCTGTACTATATCTTCCAGTTGGTATGTGTGTAAGTTTTTATACTGTACCATACTATTTCCATTATGAGAGTTTTATAATATATTTTTACATCAGGGAGTATGATGTCTCCTGTTTTGTTCTTCTAACTTGAGATTGCTTTAGCTTCTTTGTGGTTCCATACAAATTTCAGGGTGGTATTTCCATTTCTCTAAAAAATGCCATTGGAATTTTTATAAATATTGCATTGAATTTGTAGATTGTTTTAGGTATCATGATTTTGATATTTAGTCCAAGTCATGAACATAGGATATCTTTCTATTTATGTGTGTCTTCTTCAATTTCTGCCCTCAAAGGTTATTGGGTTTTAGTGTACAGATCTTTCATTTCCATGGCTAACTTTATTCCTCAGTTTTATTCTTGTTGATGCTATTGTAAATTAGATTTTTTTCTTAATTTCTTTTCAGATAGTTTGTTGTTAGTGTACAGAAATGAAACCAATTTTGTTGATTTTTTAAATTTATTTTTAATTGGAGAATGATTGCTCAATAATGTTGTGTTAGTTTCTGCTGTATAGTGTGTGTGTGTGTGTGTGTGTGTGTGTGTGCGCGTGCGTGTGTGTGTGTGTGTTAGTCACTCGGTCATGTCCAATCTCTGTGACCCAATGGGCTGTAGCCCACCAGGCTCCTTGTCCAAGGGATTCTCCAGGCAAGAATACTGCGGTGGGTTGCAATTTCCCTCTCTAGCTGTGCATTCAGTTCAGTTCAGTTCAGTCACTCAGTCGTGTCCAACTCTTTGCGACCCCATGAATCGCAGCACACCAGGCCTCCCCTTCCATCAACAACTCCCAGAGTTCACTCAGACTCACGTCCATCGAGTCAGTGATGCCATCCAGCCATCTCATCCTCTGTCGTCCCCTTCTCCTCCTGCCCCCAGTCCCTCCCAGCATCAGAGTCTTTCCCAATGAGTCAACTCTTTGCATGAGGTGGCCAAAGTACTGGAGTTTCAGCTTTAGCATCATTCCTTCCAAAGAAATCCCAGGGCTGATCTTCTTCAGAATGGACTGGTTGGATCTCCTTGCAGTCCAAGGGACTCTCAAGAGTCTTCTCCAACACCACAGTTCAAAAGCATCAATTCTTCGGTGCTCAGCCTTCTTCACAGTCCAACTCTCACATCCATACATGACCACTGGAAAAACCATATCCTTGACTAGACGGACCTTTGTTGGCAAAGGAATGTCTCTGCTTTTGAATATGCTATCTAGGTTGGTCATAACTTTCCTTCCAAGGAGTAAGCGTCTTTTAATTTCATGGCTGCAATCACCATCTGCAGTGATTTTGGAGCGCCCAAAAATAAAGACTGACACTGTTTCCACTGTTTCCCCATCTATTTCCCATGAAGTGATGGGACCGGATGCCATGATCTTCATTTTCTGAATGTTGAGTTTCAAGTCAACTTTTTCACTTTCCTCTTTCACCTTCATCAAGAGGCTTTTTAGTTCCTCTTCACTTTCTGCCATAAGGGTGGTGTCATCTGCATATCTGAGGCTATTGATATTTCTCCCGGCAATCTTGATTCCAGCTTGTGCTTCTTCCAGCCCAGCATTTCCCATGATGTACTCTGCATAGAAGTTAAATAAGCAGGGTGACAATATACAGCCTTGACGTACTCCTTTTCCTATTTGGAACCAGTCTGTTGTTCCATGTCCAGTTCTAACTGTTGCTTCCTGACCTGCATATAGGTTTCTCATGAATCAAATATAAGTATACATACACTCTGTCTTGCGCCTCTCTCCCACCCTGCCATCCCACCTCTCTAGGACATCACAGAGCACTGAGCTGAACTTCCTGTGCTATACAGGAAGTGCTATCTATTTACATGTGGTAGTATATATATATGTGTGTGTGTGTGTGTGTGTGTGTGTGTGTGTGTGTGTGTGAATACTGCTCTCAATTCATCCCACTCTCTCCTTCCCCTGCTATGTCCACAAGTTCATTCTCTATGTCTAGTGTCTATCCCTGCCCTGGAAATAGGTTCATCAGTACCATTTCTCTAAATTCCACATATGTGTGTGTGTGTGTTCATATACAATATTTTTCTCTTTCTGACTTACTTCACTCTGTATGACAGCCTCGAGGTTCATCCACCTCGCTACAACTGATTCAATTTTGTTCCTTTTTATGGCTGAGTAATACCACAACTCCTGAATAGTACCACAACTTCTTAATCTGTTCATTTATTGATAAACATCTAGGTTGTTTCCATTCCTTGGCTATTGTAAATAATGCTGTAATGAACATCGAGGTACATGTGTCTGAATTATGGTTTTCTCAGGATGTATACCCTGTAGTGGGGTTGGTGTGTCATATGTTAGGTTTACTCTTAGCTTTAAAACAAACCTCCATGCTGTTCTCCATAGTGACTGTATCAATTTACATTTCCACCAAAAGTGCAAAAGGATTCCCTTTTCTCCATATTCTCTGCAGCATCTATTGTTTATAGATTTTTCAATGATGACCATTCTGACCAGTGTGAGGTGATACGTCAATTCAGTTTTGGTATGCATTTCTTTTTAAATGAACAATATTGAACATGTGCTTGTTGGCCATCTGTATGTCTTCTTTGAAGAAGTGTCTGTTTAGGTATTCTGCCCATTTTTTGAGTGGGTTGTCTTACTGATGTAGAGCTGCACGAATTGCTTGTATATTTTGGATAGTAATCCTTTGCAGTTGTTTTGTTTTCAATTATTTTCTTCCATTCTAAGAGGTGTCTTTTCATTTTGCTTATAGTTTACTATGAAAAAGCTTTTAAGTTTAATTAGGTTCCATTTTTTTAATTTTTGTTTTTATTTTCATTACTGTATGAGGTGGGTAAAAGAGGTTCGCTCTAATTTATGTCAAAGAGTTTTCTGCCTGTGCTTTTCTTTAAGCATTTTATAATTTCCGGCCTTACATTTAGATCTTTAATCCATTTTGAGTTTATTTTTGTGTATAGTATTAGGAAGTGTTCTAATTTAATTTTTGGCATGAAGCTGTCTAGTTTTTGTGTGTTGATTTTGAATCTACAACTTTACCAAATTCATTTATTAGCTCTAAGAGTTTCTGGTGGAGTCTTTAGAGTTTTCTATATATAAGAGTGGACTTCCCTGGTAAAAGAATCCAACTGCCAATGCAGGAGATGCAGGTCTGATTCCTGGGTCAGGAAGACCCCTGGAGAAGGAAATGGCAACCCACTCTGGTATTCTTGTCTGGGAAATCCCATGGACAGAGGAGCCTGGCATCCATGGGATCACACAGAGTCAGAAACAATTTAGTGGCTAAACAACAATACTTTAGGTAGAGGTTTATTTAATTTCCCAAATCACAATTCTTCATTTAGAATCAATAAAGGTTAAATAATAGTCTTTCTTTCTTTCTAAAGCCATTTTTCAACCTCTAGCTTCCTTTTTTTTTTTTCAGAAAAAGATTTAGCAAACCCAGCAACACAAGACATTATTTACCATGTTTGACAATGCAGAGATGACTTTTGTTTAAACATATGAAGAATTATAGAAACTTTGTAAAGCATGCATTTATAACATACACAAGAAATTTAACAACTTTATTAAACCAAAATGTTTTGGTATTCCTATCTCTTCAAGAATTTTCTAGTTTGTTGTGATATACACAGCCAAAGGCTTTAGTGTAGTCAATGAGCAGAAATAGATGTTTTTTTCTGGAATTTGCTTGCTTCTCTATGATCCAACGATTATTGCCATCTTTGATTCCTCTGCCTTTTCTAAACCTAGCTTGTCACATCTGGAAGTTCTAAGTTCACATACTGCTGAAGCCTAGCTTGAAGGATTTTTAGCTTAACCTTACTAGCATGGAAAATGAGCACAATTGTATAGTAGTTTGTACATTCTTTGGCACTACACTTCTTTGGAATTGGAATGCATTAAACATTGCAAGTAAACTTATCAGTTTATTTAAAATTTACACTTTTAAATGACTTTTTTTCTTTTCTCCTTTTCTTCCCCTTGGCTTTTAGTTTTTTGTTGTTGTTGTTGTTTTTAATTTTAATTGGAGGTCAACTACTTTACAATATTGCATTGGCTTTGCCATACATCAACATGAATCCGCCACAGGTATACATGTGTTCCCCATTCTGAACCCCTCTCCCTCCTCCCTCCCCCTTACCATCCCTCTGGGTCGTCTCAGTGCACCAGCCCCAAGCATCCAGTATCATGCATCAAACCTGGACTGGTGATTCATTTCATATATGGCTTTTACTTATTAACCCAAGCCTGATATCCCAAGTAATATGAGTTATGTTTGTGTGTCAAGGACATAGTAGAGTTAACTTCAAGTTTTCTCCTAAACATATTTTTGGTCTCTCCAGCTCAAAATTTTGGGGGGGAAAGTATTTTATTAAGGAAACTTTCACTGCATGTGCCAAAAGAACCAGTTTTAGAATTTCAAAAAGTTTCATCTTAAACAATTTTTTTTAGAGTCTTAAAAATGCTGTTGCTGTGAATTGGTTAATTTTTCTTTCTCCTTAGTTGTAATGTCATAACAAATGTTTTCTTAATGAATAGAACCTGAATTTCACAATTTACAAAATGCAACAAGAATATCAATCACACAGATGGAATACACATTCACACACTGAAACACAAATCTGTCCCAAATCCTTTGAGAGGATGACAGATGCAGAGTCCCCAAAAAAACATTTCTCCAACACATTCATCAATGATAAACACATGGCAGAATCAATTAGCAAAATGCCCAAGAGACACTCAGTGCTCACAAATGACCCTCTAGGGTAGACAGAGATAAGACCTAATTGGTAAATAGCCAAATACCAATCATTGCCTACAAAATGATCCTTAGCGTCAGCCACATGTTCCTTCCAGTTGGCAAAATACCCAAATAATACGTAGTGCTCAAAAGGGACATTTGCTTGAGTGCCCACTGGTGGATTTACTCAGTCCTGGGACTCACCAGCTGATGCAGGTGTACATTTCCATTCCACCAAGGAAAAACATAGGTTAGCAGCCAGTGCCAAGTAGGGGAGAAACAGGGATAATCCTAGAGACAAGTGGCTTTGGCAGGTTGCCACTTAAAGGCCAATAAAGAGGCCAGGTTGGAGAAAAAGAAAGTTTGTTTTATTTTGGATATCAGCAACTGGGGATGGGGAAGGCAGGTTTCCATCCAAACGCCAACTCCCCCACCCCCACTGATAATTAGTGGGCAAGAGCTTTCATAAATGGATGGAGGGGCTATATGCAGAAACAGTGCAGTCAGCTCTAACAGTCATTTTGAAATAGGTCATCGGTGGTCTGATCAGTTTCATCTTGATTGTTTGAAGTACAGTTAACCTTCAGTCCCAAGGGGTAGTTTGTTCCCATTTCCTTGAGGCAACTTATGTCAAGGCTACAATCTGGTCATCATGTAGTAAACTTCTTCCACCTTCCTCCACTTTGTAGGGGCTTCAGTATTTATAAGACAGCTCATGGGATACGTCTCATGATATTATCTAAAGTCCTTGAGAAGGGACTAAAGGTTCTCGACTGTACTTAATGACCAAACTATTATTATGTGGTTTTCTTTGACTGTTCCTTTGCTTCTGCATTTTCTCATTTCTCTGATTAAACATTTGTTGGCTGAAATTTATTCACCAAGGCTAACTGGGGAAATGGGGTGGGGTGAGGGGACCAAAAAATTCTATTCTGCTTCAGTGTTTCTCAGAAAAATCTGATCCTGTCAAGATTCTGTAAGTTCAATAGCTTGTAGGTGATACCACCAAGTGGAATCTGTTTTAAGTCCAAGGCACTGTAATCTGAGACTTGATTTCTGTCTTATTTTGATCCTCTTGTGATCCAATATTTCTTCTTCTCCACCTAGTGTTAAGCTCCTGACCTCTCATCTATATTCCATTTTTAAATTTTATTTAATTATTTAATATATTTATTGGCTGCATTGAGTCTGTAACCTGGTAACTTCCTTCTGATTTCTTAATGGGCTTTCTGCTTCAATTTTCTGTTCCCCACAGACTGTATCTGACTTGATTAAACACAGTTATTCAACATACACACACACACAACTTTTTCTGTAAACAAATATCTTTCAAGGACAAAACACTGAGCCTTGTACAAAATGGGAAGAAACAAAGATACTTTGCGTTGATTTTAAAATAAAATATCTGATTCTATTCCATAAAATATGTTGTTTTTATATAAGTGGCTTAGTGTTTGTCGCTCAGTCATGTCCAATTCTTTGTGACTTCATAAATTGTAGCCCGCCAGGTTACTCTGTTCATGGGATTCTCCAAACAAGAGTTTGAACTTGTTTGAACAAACAAATAGAATGGTTTGCCATTCCCTCCTCTGGGAAATCTTCCCCATCCAGGGATAGAACCTGGGTCTTCTGCATTGCAGACAGATTCTTTACCATATGAGCCAGCAGAGAAACCCTTTCTTATATTATGTAAACTCTATTCAGGGCTTTCCAGGTGGCTCAGAGGGTAAGGAATCTAAGGAGATGCAGGCAGACTATTCAAGTTATAAAATTGTTTTATATGATTCCAAAAAATTTTTCCTCTTCATATTACCATCACCTTAAAATATTTAATTAATATAATAATCTGGCACCTCTGTAAATTTGGGCATTGCATATTATATTCAAGTAAATAATCAGAGGGAAAGTTAGCAGGGAGAAAAATTGTCTAGGTGTCACTGAAGAGACTTTCACATCACATTACAGGTGACCATGGTACAGGCATTCAAATAATGCATTATTCAATCTACAGAGGTCCTTTTAAAAGGATAAGTGAAACATGACTGAATTAAATATACTGGATCTTGAGGATATTATATTAAGTGAAATAAGTCACAGAAAGAAAAGTAAATACTGTGTGATCTGTTATATGTGGAATCTTTTTTTTTTTTTTTTAAGCATACAGAGAACATGTTGGTGGTGGCTAGAGGCAGAGGGTAGGAGGTGAGTGAAATGAATGAAGAGGATGAAAAGATAGAAACTTCCAGTTATAAAATAAAGTCCTGTGGATGTAGTGTACAGCATGGTGACTATGGTTAATAATACTGTGTTGTATATTTGAAAGTTAAAAGAGTAGATCTTAAAAGTCTTTATCTTAAGAAAAAAATTTATAATTATGTGTGGTAATAGATGTTAACTACACTTGCTGTGGTGATAATTTTGCAATATATACAAATATTGAAACTTTATGTTTTACACCTGAAGCTAATATGTCATGTGTCAATTATAATTCATTTTTAAAAGAGTTAAACCTAAAAAGAAACCTGAAGCTACAATTACTAGTTTTTTCCAAGGACCATGCTAGTGAAAGATTGTTTTAGTGGGTAGACCCACTTTAAAAAGTACATTTTTTCATTGACATGATAAATTGTATTTATTTATACTTCTTAATGAAGAAATAAAAATTTAAAGAAAGATTGCTGAACTCAGAAATTCTGATAAAGTCTAATTTTATGAGTATTTCTTCCACAATGCAAATTCTGCAAACATTGGGATTTTTATCTTCTGTTTTATTTTCTTTCTTGCTTTGAATTCTTCATTTGTTTTTGTGTCTTTGTTGGTACCTAGCAGATTTCCATACATAGAGGGAACTCCATAAGTTGTGAATGAAGGGGTTACAGAAATAATGAGAGAGAGAGAGAGATACTGTGAGGAGAAGACAAAACTGAGTGGAGTGAACCTTTCCAGCTTCAACTTAGCCCTGGATTGGATACAGATGACAGTGGCAATGTCATCTTCACCTGTTTCCATCTTTACAAATAAGATCAGTGCATGCGTGCTAAGTTGCTTCAGTCATGTCTGACTGTAGCCTGCCAGTCTCCTCTGTTCAAGGGATTCTCTAGGCTAAAATACTGGAGAATGGATCGGATACTGGAGTGGATTGCCTCGCCCTCCTTCAGGGATCTTCCCTACCAAAGGATCAAACCCACATTTCTTGTGTCTCCTGCATTGGCAGGTGGGGTCTTTACCACTAGCACCACCTGGGAAGCCCAATGAGATCAGAATGACTCTTAAAGAATTGTCTCAAACAAACTGTACATATAATTAAAAAGCAAATGGTGAGAATGAGATGGTAAGATGATGGGTGGACGTGGCAGTTGGCACTCAGGAGCTGAGGTAGACAAGGTGCCCATTGGGCCCTTAAGCAGCCAGGGAACTTGGGGAATCCCCCTGCTGAAGTCTCTAAGGGCAGTCCACTGCCGGAGGCAGGTCATGGGGGGCTGACCGCTACTCTGTTCTTGGAAGGAGCAGCTGCTTCATTTATAGAACACAACAGCTTTGAAGAGTGAAGCAGGAAGTGAGCCATTTCTGAGCTACAAAAACTAGTTTCTAAACAGAGATCAAACCTGAGCCTTTGGAGTGGGAGCACTGACTCCAAGACCATAGACTACCACAAAACTAACCCATGGGAGTATCAAATAGTGAGAACTCCCACAAAAGAAACCACTTGAATACTGGTTGGCATCACCCAACCAGTAGTATCACCCTGTGCAGGATGCCTCATCCAAACAAGAAACAAAACAAAAATACAAACCTAATCATCAACACACAGGATTACCACTTCACACAGCCTTGCCCATCAGAGGAAAAACAAACAAACAAACAGAAAAACTCAGCATAAATCTCACCTTATACAAAACTTAAACAATCCACTGCACCAACCTTAGGGAGGTAGAAACCAAAAGGAAGAAAAAATTCACCCTTGAAGCCTGGGAAAGAAAGAAAGAAAGTGAAGTTACTCAGTCGTGTCCAACTCTTTGTGACCCCATGGACTGTAGCCTATCAGGCTCTTCTGTCCATGGGATTTTCCAAGCAAGAATATTGGAGTGGGATGCCATTTCCTTCTCCAGGAGATCTTCCTGACACAGGGATTGTACCTGGGTCTCCTGCATTGTAGGCACATGCTTTACGGTCTGAGCCAGGGAAGTCTGAAGGCTGGGAAAAGGAGACCTCAACCAAAATAAGTTTAAAAAAATAATAATGATGAAAAGGCAGAGAAATACTACACAAATGAAGGAACAAACTAGAAACACAGAAGTTCAAATAAGTGAAGAGGAAATAGGCAAACTACCTGAAAAAGAATTCAGAATAGTGATAGTAAATGTGATTTAAAAAAAAACTTGAAAACAGAATGGAGAAAATGCAGGAATAAATTAACAAAGACCTAGAAAAATTAAAGAATAAACATACAGAGACAAACAACACAATTACCAAAATTAAAAATACTCTAGAAGGAACCAATAGCAGAATATCTGAAGCAGAAGAACGAACTGGTGAGCTGGAAGATAAAATGGTGGAAATACCTTCTGAAGAGCAGAATAAAGTAAAAAGAAAGAAAAGAACTGAGGACAGTCTCAGAGACCTCTGGGACAATATTAAATGCACCAACATTTGAATAATAGGGGCCCAGAAGAAGAGAAAAAAAACTAATACAATTATGTAAAGTTTAAAAATAAAATAAAATTAAAAAAAAAAAAAGAAAGGGTATGAGAAAATTTTTGAAGAGATTATAGTTGAAATTTTCCCCAACACGGAAAAGGAAAAAGTCAATCAAGTCCAGGAGGCACAAAGAGTCCCATACAGGATAAAACCAAGAAGAAACATGCCAAGACACATACTAATCAAACTAACAAAGATTAAACACAAAGAAAGAATATTAAAAGCAGCAAGGGAAAGACAACAAGTAACATACAAAGGAAATCCTGTATGTTTAACAGCTGATATTTCAGCAGAAACTCTGCAGGTCAGAAGAATGGCAGGATATATTTAAAGTACTAAAAGAGGAAAATCTACAACCAAGATTACTGTACCTGGCAGAGATCTCATTAAAAATTGATGGAGAAATAAAAAGTTTTTCAGACAAGCAAAAGTTAAGAGAATTCAGTATCAAAACCAGCTTTATAACAAATATTAAAGGGACTTATATAGTCAAGAAATACAAGAGAAGAAAAATATCTAAAAAATCAACCCCAAACAATTAAGAAAATGGCAATAGGAACCTATATATCAATAATTACTTTAAATGTAAATGGATTAAATGCTCCAACCAAAAGATGCAGACTGGTTGAATGGATAAAAAAATAAGACCATTACATATGTTGTCTACAAGAAACCCACTTCAGACCTAAAGACACATATAGACTGAAATTGAGAGGATGGAAAAATATATTCCATGCAAATGGGAAAAAAAGAAAGCTGGAGTAGCAATCCACATATCAAACAAAATAGACCTTAACATAAAGAAGATTACAGGAGATAAGGAAGGACACTATGTAATAATCAAGGGATCAATCCAAAAGGAAGACATAACAATTGTAAATATCTATGCACCCAACATAAGAGCACCTCAATACATAAGACAAACACTGACAGACATAAAAGGAGAAATTGACAGTAATGCAATAATAGTAGGAGACTTTAACACCCCACTCACACCAATGGACAGATTATCAAAACAGAAAATTAATAAGGAAATACAAGTCTTAAATGATGCATTAGATGATATGGATCTCCTTGATAGCTTCAGGACATCCTATCCAAATGCAGAAGAATACACTTTCTTCTCAAGTGGACATGGAACATTCTCCAGGATAGACCACATCTTGGATCACAAGTCAAATCTCAGTAAATTTAAGAAAATTTAAATAGCATCATGCATCTTTTCTGACAACAACACTATGAGACTAGATATCAATCACAAGAAAAAAACTGCAAAAAAACACAAGCACATGGAAATTAAACAATATGTTTCTAAATAACCAACACATTACTGAAGAAATCAAAAAGGAAATCAAAAAATTCCTAGAAACAAATGACAATGAAAACACTAAAAATCAAAACCTATGGGATTCAGTGAAAGCATTTCTGAGAGAGAAGTTTATAGCAAAACAATTCTATCTTAAGAAACAAGAAAACCATTGAATAAACAACCTAACTTTACACCTAAAACAACCGAAAAAAGAACCAAAAAAAAAAAAAATAGCAGAAGGAAAGAAATCATAAAGATCCGAGCAGAAATAAATGAAAAAGTAATGAAAGAAACAATAGTGAAGATTAATAAAACTAAAAGCTGGTTCTTTGAGACGATAAACAAAATCGGCAAACCTTTATCCAGACTCATCAAGAAAAAAGAGACAAGAATCAAATCAACAATATTAGAAATGAAAAAAGAGAGGTTACAACAGACAAGGCAGAAATACAAAGGATTATAAGAGACTATTATGATCAACTATATGGCAACAAAACAGATAACCTGGAAGAAATGGGCAGAGTCTTAGAAACGTTCAATCTTCCAAGACTGAACTAGGAAGAAATAGAAATTATGAACAACCCAATTACAGATAATGAGATTGAAGCTGTGATCAAAAATCTCCCAAAAAACAAAAGCACAAGACCAGATGGTTTCACAGGAGAATTCTATCAAACATTTAGAGAAGAGCTAATGACTATCCTTCTAAAATTCTTTCCAAAAATTGCAGAGGAAGGAGCACTTCCAAACTCATTCTACAAGGCCACCATCACCCTGATACCAAAACCAGACAAAGACAACCCCAAAAAAGAAAACTGTAAATCAATATCACTGATGAACATAAATGCAAAAATCCTCAACAAAATTTTAGCAAACAGAATTTAACAACACATTAAGCTCACTCACTATGATCAAGTTGGGTTTATTCCAGGGATGCAAGGATTATTCAATATATGCAAATCAACCAATGTGATACACCATATTAGCAAATTGAAAGATAAAAACCACTTGATAATCTCAGATGCAGAAAAAGCCTTTGACAAAATTCAGCACCCACTTATGATTAAAACTCTTCAAAAAATGGGCATAGAAGGAGCCTACCTCAACTTAGTAAAAGCCATGTATGATAAACCTACAGCAAACATTATTCTCAATGGTGAAAAACTAAAAGCATTGCCCCTAAGATCGGGAACAAGACAAGGGTGTTCATTTTCACCACTATTGTTCAACATAGTTTTGGAAGCTCGAGCTACAACAATGAGAGAAGAAAAAGAAAGAAAATGAATCCAGATTGGAAAAGAAGTAACTCTCACTGTTTGCAGATGAGATGATACTTTATGTAGAAAACCTGAGAAATGCTATCAGAAAATTAGCAGAGCTAATCAGTGAATTTAGCAAAGTCGCAGGATGCAAAATCAATACACAGCAATCACTTGCATTTCTATATACTAACAATGAAAAATCAGAAAGAGAAATTAAGGAATCAATCCCATGCACCATTGCAACAAAAAGAATTAGATATCTAGGAATAAACTTACTTAAGGAGACAAAATAACTGTACCCAGAAAATTATAAGACACTGATGAAATAAATCAAAGATGACATAAACAGATGGAGAGATATCCCATGTTTCTGGGTAAGAAGAATCAATATTGTGAAAATGACTATACTATGAAATGAAATCTACAGACTCAATATGATCCCTATCAAATTACCAATGGCATTCTTCACAGAACTAGAGCAAAAAAGTTCTCAATTCATATGGAAACACAAACACTCAGAATAGCCAAAGCAGCCTTGAGAAAGAAGAATGGAGCTGGAGGAATCAATCTTCCTGTCTTCAGATTATACTACAAAGCTACAGTCATCAAGACAGTATGGTACTGGCACAAAAACAGAAATATAGACCAATGGAACAGATAGAAAGCCCAGAAATAAGCCCATGCACCTATGGGTACCTTATTTTTGACAAAGGAGGCAAGAATATACAATGGGACAAAGATAGCCTCTTCAATAAATGATGCTAGGACAATTACATGTAAAAGAATGAAATTAGAACACTTCCTAACACCATACACAAAGATAAACTCAAAATGGATTAAATACCTAAATGTAAGATCAGAAGCTATAAAACTCCTAGAGGAAAACAAAGGCAGAACACTCAATGACATAAATCAAAGTGAGATCCTCTACAACCCACCTCCTAGAGTAATGGAAATAAAAACAAAAGTAAACATGTGGGACCTGATTAAACTTAAAAGCTTTTGCACAGCAGAGGAAACTATAAGCATGGTGAAATGGAAACACTTGGAATGGGAGAAAATAATAGCAAATGAAACAACAAAGATTAATTTCCAAAATATACAGGCAGCTTATACAACTCAAAACCAGAAAAACAAACAACCCAACCAAAAAATGGGAAAAACACCTAAACAGACATTTCTCCAAAGAAGACATACATACATACATACAGATGGTTAACAAACACATGAAAATATGCTCAACATCACTCATTATTAGAGAAATGTGAATCAAAACTACAAGGAACTATCACCTCAAACTGGTCAGAATGGCCATCATCAAAAAGTCTACAAACAATAAATGTTGGAAGAGGGTGTGGAGAAAAGAGAATGCTCTTGCACTGTTGGTGGGCATGTAAATTGATACAGCCACTATGGAAGACAGTATGGAGATTTCTTAAAAACCTAGGAAGAAAACCACCATATGACCCAGCAGTCCCACTCCTAGGCATATACCCTGAGAAAACCAAAATTGAAAAAGACACATGTATCCCATTGTTCTTTGCAGCACTATTTACAATAGCTAGAACATGGAAACAACGTAGATGTCCATCGACAGAGGAATGGATAAAGAAGTTGTAGTACATATACACAATGCAATATTACTCAGCCATAAAAAGAAACACATTTGAGTCCATTCTAATGAGGTGGATGAACCTAGAGCCTATTATACAGAGTGAAGTAAGTCAGAAAGAGAAAGATAAATATCATGTTCTAATGCATATATACGGAATCTAGAAAAATGATACTGAAGAATTTATTTATAGGGCAGCAATGGAGAAACAGACATAGACAATAGACTTATGGACATGGGGAGAGGAGAGGGGAGGGTGAGATGTATGGAAAGAGCAACATGGAAATTTACATTACCATATGTAAAACAGATAGTCAATGGGAATTTGCTGTATGGCTCAGGAAACTCAAACAGGGCTCTGTGTCAACTTAGACGGGTGGGATGGGGAGGGAAATGGGAAGGAGGTTCAAAAGAGAGGGGATATATGTACACCTTGACTCATTGGAAAAGACTCTGATGCTGGGAGGGATTGGGGGCAGGAGGAGAAGGGGACGACAGAGGATGAGATGGCTGGATGGCATCACTGACTCGATGGACGTGAGTCTCAGTGAACTCCGGGAGTTGGTGATGGACAGGGAGGCCTGGCGTGCTGCGATTCCTGGGGTCGCAAAGAGTCGGACACGACTGAGCGACTGATCTGATCTGATGGCTGATTCATGTTGAGGTTTGACAGAAAATGACAAAATTCTGTAAAGCAATTATCATTCAATTAAAAAATAAATAAAATGTTTTAAAAATTGTGAGATTCAGAAGAATAGCTAGCTGTTAGGTGAGCTACTATTATTGATACAATGCTACAACAGGACGTTGTTTTTAAAAAAATTACTTATTTCCATTTAATATGTTGGAAAACTACTGATCTGTACCCAGGGTTCAGCTTAGAAGATTATATACATTATCTGCCAAGGAGTCTCCTCAATCATCTTTACAATTGAGTTTCTGTTTCTGGAAGTGTTCCAAGGTTTACAACATTTTATCTGGATTTCTTCTTTTTCTTTCCCAGTAACACAGAGGACACATAAGTCCTATAGTCAGGAATTTTGTTTTCTATCAAGTGTCTTAAAACAGAAAATACTTAAAGTATATGATTGGTCCTATATTTACAAAAGAAATTTGGAAGAAAAATGATAATAAATTACTAAAGTTAGGGAAACAAATTGAAGAAGAAAGCACTGCTGCTGCTGCTGCCAAGTCACTTCAGTCGTGTCCGACTCTGTGCGACCCCATGGACTGCAGCCTACCAGGCTTCTCTGTCCATGGGATTCTCCAGGCAAGAACACTGGAGTGGGTTGCCATTTCCTTCTCCAGAACAAAGCACACCTATCCCCTATTCTACCAGGTGTATTCTCCATCCTCTCTACCTTTTCTTTTTCCATAGAACTTACCATCTTCCAACATGCTCTATAATTTACTTATTTATTATGTTGATTGATTTTTTACAGTTTCCCCTTGCCAGAATGTAAGTTCCATAAGGGCTGGCACCTCATTTTCTTCAGTGATACATTCTAGGCAACTAGAACATGTCTGCCACTTACTCATGAGACCACTTTTGAGTAATAATCCTGCAATGAATGTTTTAAAATTTTATATCAAGATATTTACTTTATATATCATATGAGTTTTACAATATTTATATAACCCAAGAGTTGTCAAACATTTTTTTTCCAAAGACCAGATAATAAATATTTTAGGCATTGTAGATCATTTGGTCTCTGTTGCAACTAATCAGCTCTGCTGCTATAGTGCAAAACCAGGCATAGATAATATTTAAAATAATAATAATGAGGATGGTTGAGTTTCAATAGAACTTTATCCATAGATATTGAAACTTGAATCTCATATAATTTTCACATCTCAAGAAGTATTCTTTTTGCCAACTATTTAAGATGTAGAGACTATTCTTGTGGGCTAGATTTAGTCTAAGGGTCATAGTTTAACAATTTCTGTTATGAATCACATTTCACAAATCAAATCATATTGTAAATGAAAAAGGAGAGTCACTGATGGATTTTAGGAGAAATCTATTTAAGGTAGGGGATTCTGACATATGGTACTTGAGTGCCTTTCTACACTGACCAAACAAAAGAAGTTGACAAATCTGACAGTATCATGATCATGTTTTACTTGTAATAGGACAAATTAAAAGCTCATACTTGGACTAGGAGACATGTCAACTCAGACTTTATTGTTAACTGATTAGTATTACATCAACAATATTAATCTTATCTCAATCAAGGTTTCTTGGCAATAATCTCTTTTTCTTAAATCATGAGTTCACACAGTGGTCATATGTTCAGGCTTGATTGAGAGAGGTCTACATATGTCATAGGTTGTAATTATTAGTAGCAACCTATGTAGCTTTTAGGTGACCCAGGTTTGGTGATAAATTATTTGCTGCTGTTCAGTCACTAGGTCATATTCAAATCCCTGTGACCGCATGGACTGCAGCATGCCAGGTTTCTCTGTCCATCACTATTTCCCGCAGTTTCTTCAAACTTATGTCCATTGAGTTGGTGATACCATCCAACAGTCTCATTCTCTGTCACTCTCTTCTCCATTTACCTTCAATCTTTCCCAGCATCAGGGTCTTTTCCAGTGAGTCAGCTCCTTGCATCAGGTGGCCAAAGGATTGGAACTTCAGCATCAGACCTTCCAACGAATGTTCAAGATTGATTTCTTCTAGGATTGACTGGTTTGATCTCCTTGCTGTCCAATGGACTCTCAAGAGTTTTCTCCAGTGCCACATTTTGAAAGCATCAATTCTTCAGTGCTCAGCCTTCTTTATGGTACAACTCGCATACATACACGACTTCTGGAGAAACCATAGCTTTGACTATATGGATCTTGGTTGACAAAGTGATGTCCCTGTTTAGGTTTGTCATAGTTTTTTCTCCAAGTACCAAGTGTCTTAATTTTGTGACTGCAGTCACCACCCACAGTGATTTTGGAGCCCAAGAAGATAAAATCTTTCACTGTTTCCACTTTTTCCCCATGTCTTTGCCATGAAATGATGGGACCAGATGCCATGAACTTAGTTTTTTAAATGTTGAGGTTTAAGCCTGCTTTTTTCTCTCCTCTTTTACCCTCATCAAGCTGCTCTTTAGTTCTTCTTTGCTTTCTGCCACTAGAGTGGTATCATCTGCATATCGGAGGTGGTTGATATTTCTCCCAGCAGTCTTGATTCCAACTTGGGATTCATCTAGCCTGACATTTCACATGATGTACTCTGTATATAAGTTAAATAAGCAGGGTGATAATATACAGCCTTGACATATTCCTTTCCCAATTTTGAACCTGTCATCATCCCATGTCTGGTTCTAACTGTTGATTCTTGACATGCAAACAGGTTTCTCAGGAGACACGTAAGGTGGTCTGGTATTCCCATCTCTTTATTTTCCACAGTTTGTTATGATTCACACAGTCAAATGCTTTAGCATAGTCAATGAAGTATAAGTAGATGTTTTTCTGAAATTACTTTGCTTTCTCCAAGATCCAACAAATGTTGGCAATTTGAACTCTGGTTCCTCTATCTCTTCAAAATCCAGCTTGTGCATCTGGAAGTTCTCAATTCATGTACTATTGAAGCCTAGCTTGGAGGATGTTGAGCATTACCTTGCTAGCATGTGAAATGAGGGCCATTATGTGATAGTTTGAATATTCTTTGAGATTGAAATGAAACTGACTTTTCCAGTCCTGTGGACACTGCTGATTTTTCCATATTGAATGCAGCACTTTAGCAGCAGCATCTTTCAGGATTTGAAATAGATCAGCTGGAATTCCATCACCTCCACTAGTTTTGTTCATTGTAATGCTTTTTTAAGGCTAATTTGATGGCACACTCCAGGATGTTCAGCTCTAGGTAAGTGACCACACCATGATGGTCATCTGGGTTATAGACCTTTATTATATAGTTTCTGTTATTCTTACCACCTCTTCTTAATCTCTTCTGCTTATGATAGGTCCTTGCCATTTCTGTCCTTTGTTGTACCCATCTTTCCATGAAATGTTCCCTTGGTATCTCCAATTTTTTCGAAGTGATCTCTAGTCTTTCCCATTCTATTGGTTTCCTCTATTTCTTTGCATTGTTCACTTAAGAAGGCTTTCGTATCTCTCCTTACCGTTCTCTGGAACTCTGCATTCAGATGGGTATATCTTTCCCTTTCTCCTTTGCCTTTCTCTTCTGTTCTTTTCTCAGCTATTTATAAGGGCTCTTCAGACAATCATTTGGCCTTCTTCCATGTCTTTTTCTCTGGTATAGTTTTGATCACTGCCTTCTGTACAATATTACAATCTCCATCCATAGTTCCTCAGGTACTCTGTTTACCAGATCTAATCCCTTGAATCTATTCATCACCTCCAGTATACAATCATAAGGGATTTGATTTAGGTCGTATCTGAATGGCCTAGTGGTTTTCCCTATTTTCTCAAACTTAAGCCTGAATTTTGCAATAAAGAGCTCATTATCTGAGCTACTGTCAGCTCCAAGTCTTGTTTTACTGACTGTATAAATCTTCTCCATGTTGATGTATGGCAAAACCAATACAATTTTGTAAAGTAATTAGCCTCTAATTAAAATAAATAAATTTTTAAAAAATTTTCTCCATATTTGACTGAAAAAATATAATCAATCTGATTTTGATATTGACCATCTGGTGATATACATGTCCATCTCTTGTGTTGTTGGAAGAGTGTGTTTGGTATGATCAGAGTGCTCTCTCAGCAAAACTCTATTAGCCTTTGCTTTGCTTCATTTTGTACTCCAAGGCAAAACTTGCCTACTATACTGGGTATCTCCTGAATTCTTAGTTTCACATTCCAATCCCCTCTGATGGAATATCTTTTTTTGGTGTTAGTTCTAGAAAGTCTTATAGGTCTTCATAGAACTATTCAACATCAGCTTCCTCAGCATTAGTGGTTGGGATATAGACTTGGATTACTGCGATGTTGAATGGTTTGCCTTGAAAACAGACTGAGATCATTTTGTTGTTTTTGAGATTGTACCCAAGTACTGCATTGCAGGGTGGGGGTGGCTCAAGAGGGAGGGGATATATGTCTTTTGTTGACTAAGAGGTTTACTCGATTTCTTCTAAAGGATTCTTGCCAACAGTAGTAGATATATATAATGGTCATCTGAAGTAAATTCGCCCATTCCTTTTCATTTTACTCCACTGATTCCTAAAATGTTGATATTCATTTTTTCCATCTCCTGCATGACCACGTCCATATTACCTTGATTCATGGACATAACATTCCAGGTTCCACAACTGAGCATCATTTCCACTTTGTCCCAGGCTTTTCTTTCTTTCTTTTTTTTTTTTTTGCAAATAATGAGTTCAGCTTTATTTTCTTGCAGTGTTTCAGTGTAAATTATATATGATGGTAAATCTTTTTAAAATTAATTAGTTTATTTTAATTGGAGGATAATTATTTTATAATCTGTGATGGTTTTTGCCATACATCAACATGTTCCAGCCTTTTCCTTCTTTCTGGAGCTATTTCTCTGCTCTTCCCCAGGAGCATATTGGACACCTACAGACCTGAGGGGTTTATCTTCTGGTGTCATATCTTTTTGTCTTTTCCTACTGATCATGTAGTTCTTGAGGCAAGAATAGCAAAATTTTTTACCATTACCTTTTCCATAAATTACTTGGTCATTCTGTATTAATAACACATTTTATTGTTTACTCTTTTGCCATTTTTAATTGGAATATAATTGCTTTACAATCTTCTTTTAGTTTCTGCTGTACAACATTGTGAATCAGCCATATATATACATATATCTACTCCCTCTTAAGCCTCCTTCCTATTGCCCCCATTCCACCCTACCACAGAGCAAAGAGCTGAGTTCCCTGTGCTATACAGCAGCTTCCTGCTAGCTATTTTATACATTGTAGTGTATATATGTCAAGGCTACTCTCTCAATTTTCCCCTCTCTCCTTCCCCCACTATGTCCACACATCCATTCTCTACATCTGTGTCTCTATTCCTGTCCTACAAATAGGTTCATCAGTAGCATTTTTTCTAGATTCTTAATGTATGCATTTTAATATTCATTAGAAGGACTGATGCTGAAGTTGCAATATTTTGACCACCTGATGGGAAGAGCCGACTCATTAGAAGAGATCCCAATGCTGGGAAAGATTGAAGGCAGAAGAAGGGGATGGCAGAGGATGAGATGGTTGGATGGCATCACTAGCTCAATGGACATGAGTTTGAGCAAGCTCTGGGAAATGGTGAAGGACGGGGAAATCTAGAATGCTGCAGTCCATGGGGTTGCAAAGAGTCAGACATGACTGAGAGACTAAACAGCAACACTATATGCATTAATATATGAAGTTTCTTTCTTTCTTTCTGACTTACTTCACTTTGTATGACAGGTTCTAGGTTCAACCACATCATCTCCATGCCCTGGCTATTGCAAATAGTGCTACAATGAAATTGAAGTACATGTGTCTTTATGAGCTATGATTCCCTCAGTATATATGCCCCCGTAGCGGGGTTGCTGGATCATATACAAATTCTACATTTAGTTTTTTAAGAAACCTCCATACTGTTCTCCATAGTGACTGCACCAATCTACATTTCCACTGTCAGTGTAAGAGGGTTCCCTTTTCTCCACACCATCTCCAGCATTTATTGTTTGTAGATGTTTTGATAATGGTCATTCTGGCCAGTATGAAATGATACCTCATTGTAGCTTTGATTTGCATTGCTCTAATAATTAGTGATGCTGAGCATCTTTTCATGTGCCTCTTGGCCATCTGTATGTCTTATTTGGAGAGATGCCTATTTAGGTCTTCTGCCCATTTTTTAGTGGTATTGTTTGCTTTGTTTATATTGAGCTCCATGATCTATTTGTACATTTTGGAGATTAATCCTTTGTTTCTTGCTTCATTTACAAATATTTTCTCCCCTTCTGAATGTTGTCTTTTCATCTTGTTAATGGTTTCCTTTGCTGTGCAAAAGCTTTTAACTTTCATTAGATCCCAATTGTTGATTTTTGTTTTTATTTTCATTATTTTAGGATGTGAACTAAAAAGGATCGTGCTGTGATTTATGTCAAAGAGTGTTTTTTATGTGCTTTTCTCTAAGAGTTTTATAATGGTTGGTCTTACATCTAGGTGTTTAATACATTTTGAGTTTATTTTTGTTACAGTGTTAAGTACTGTTCTAATTTTGTTCTTTTACATGTAACTGTCCAGATTTTCCAGCACCACTTACTAGAGAGGCTGTCTCTAGTAGGCTGTCACCATTGCCTACTTTGTCATAAAGTAACCATAAGGGAATGGGTTTATATTTGGACTTTCTATCCTGTACCTTTGGTCTATATTTTTGTGTGTGTGCCAGAAGCATACTGTTTTGAATACTGTATCTTTGTAGTATACTTTGAAGTCAGGGAGCCTGATTCCTCCTGCTCCACTTTTCTTTCTCAAGATTGCCTTGGCTATTCAGGATCCTTTTGTGTTTCCATAGAAATGTAATTCCTATCAAATTCCAATGGCATTCTTCACAGAATTAGAAAAAAAGCTTTACAATTTGTGTGGCAATAATATTTTGTAAGCCATATATTCTCTTGTGGAGGTTAGTTTGGTTCCAATGGAATGATGTAATCTACAAATTAACATAGCTCATGCAAACTGCCACAGGTCACAAGACACTGATTACAAAAGGCCAAATGTGAGAACAATTACCAGCTCCTCTGCACCCATCAGGGTCACGATAGATGGTATGTACTCCACCTTTTGACAAAATTGTATGTCAGTATCAACACATGTGTTAAATACAGTAAAGATTGATGTAGGTGCTACAGTTAGAAAAAAAAATACAGTAAATTCTAATACTTTATTCTTACTCACTAGTGGCTGGTTGGTTGCACTCACTGACCTATCTTGGAAGGTCATTAAACCTACATATGATTTGCTGACTGAGCATATGTAAAACAACATTCTACACAAAGCTAGAGACAGTTCTCCATTTTGAACTACCCTAATTACTTAAACCACCTTCATGAATAACAGCCTTGTGGAAAAAGGGCTTGTGTAAACCAATGAAGCTATGAACCATACCATACAGGGCCATCCAAGACAAGATAGATGGGTCAAAGTGAAGACTTCTGACAAAATGTGGTCCACTGGAGGAGGGAATGGCCAATCACTCCAGTATTCTTGGACCCGTGGACAATGTCAAAAGGCAAAAAGATATGATGCTGGAAGATGAGCATCTCATGTTGGAAGGTGTCCATTATGATACTGGGGAAGAGTGGAAGGCAATTACTAATAGCTAGAGAAATAATGAAGTGGCTGGATCAAAGTGGAAATGATGCTTAGCTGTAGATGTATCCAGTGGTAAAATAATGTCCAATGCTAATGAGAGGGTCGGAGAAGGCAATGGCACCCCACTCCAGCATTCTTGCCTGGAAAATCCCATGGATGGAGGAGCCTAGTAGGCTGCAGTCCATGGGGTCGCGAAGAGTCAGACACGACTGAGCGACTTCACTTTCACTTTTCACTTTCATGCATTGGAGAAGGAAATGGAAACCCACTCCATCATTCTTTCCTGGAGAATCCCAAGGATGGAGGAGCCTGGTAGGCTGCCGTTTATGGGGTCTCACAGAGTCGGACACGACTGAAGTGACTTAACAGCAGCAGAAACAATGAGAGGGTAACAGGCAGAAAGGCCAGGGGTCTCCAAATGGAGGAAATAAGCTGCAAGTGTCAGACATTTTTATCTCTCTCTTAAGCGGCAGGAGGAAACAAATTAGTGAGATATATATATCCCCCTTCTCTATACAAATTTAAAAAGAAGTGAAGTCGCTCAGTCATGTCCGACTCTCTGTGACCCCATGGACTATAGTCCACCAGGCTCCTCCATCTATGGAATTTTCCAGGCAAGAGTACTGGAGTGGGTTGCCATTTCCTTCTCCAGAGGATCTTCCCCACCCAGGGATCGAACCCAGGTCTCCCACATTGCAAACAGATGCTTTTACCATCTGAGCCATGAGGGAAGCTCCTAATTTAAAAAGAGGTTTCTCTTAAAATACTATGTTGCCATAATGATACCTGGTTCCACCTGAAGTTAACTATTCTCAAACCTTGAGTTAACCAATGCATTCTTCTTATGGAAATGTTTGCTTTAAGCTATGTTAATGTACTATGCATTTACCCCAGACTCTGTCTTCAAGTCGATTCCACCTAAGGCTCAGAGCCGACTTGACAAACCATTATGTTATACTCAGACATTGTTCCCCTAATCTATGTAAACGAAACTATTTGTACGGCAATCTGCCCTTCTACAAGATTCAAGTCAATCATTTTATTGCCCAGGATGACTTGTCTGGTGCCAAAATTATCCCAAAATACATCTTATGGATCAGAGGCCTGATGCCATTTTCTGAGTCTTAAGACATTTCTGTCATTAACAGAAGAGGAGAAGGGGACGACAGAGGATGAGATGGCTGGATGGCATCACTGACCGAATTGACATGAGTCTGAGTGAACTCCGGGAGTTGGTGATGGACAGGGAGGCCTGGTGTGCTGCGATTCATGGGATCGCAAAGAGTTGGACAGGACTGAGCGACTGATCTGATCTGATCTGAGTGACTATATAACATCCAGATAAAAACTAGCAGGGGAGTACCGTTTCTGCTCCCTTCTGATGTCTATGTCAGAAGCTTTCTCTATCTCCTTTATACTTTAATAAAACTTTATTACACAAAAGCTCTGAGTGATCAAGCCTAGTCTCTGGCCCTGGATTGAATTTTTCTCCTCCAGAGGCCAAGAATCCTGGAATCTTTTTGTGGTTCAGCAATAACCTTTCACTGTAAAAGAACTATATAGCAAAAAAAACACCCTGGAACATTAGGTTCTTGAATCAAGGAAAACTGGACATGGTCAAGCAGGAGATGGCAAGAGTAAACATCAACACCTTAGGAATCAGTGAACTAAAATGGTTGGAAATGGGAGAATTTTATTCATTTGCCCATTAAATCTATTACTGTGGGCAAGTATTACTTTGAAGAAATGGAGTCACTCTCACAGTTAATAAAAAGAGTCTGAAATGCAATGACTTGGGTGCAATCTCAAAAACAACAGAATAATTTCAATTTGTTTCCAAGGCAAATCATTCAACTTCAGAGTAATCCAACTCTATGCCCAAATCACTGATGATGAAGAAACTGAAGTTGAATGGTTCTAAGAAGAACTACAATACCTTCTAGAACTAACACCAAAAAAGATGTCATTTTTATCATAGGGGACTGGAATGCAAAAGTAGGAAATCAAGAGATACCAAGAATACAGGCAAGTTTGGCCTTGGAGTACAAAATGAAGCAGGTCAAAGTCTAACAGTGCTTTGTCAAGAGAATACACTGGCCATTGCAAAGACCCTTTTCCAACAACTGAAGAGACAACTCTGCTCTTGGACATCACCAGATGGTGAATATTAAAATCAGATTGATTATGTTTTTTGCAGTTGAAGATGTTGAAGCAATATGGAGTCAGCAAAAAAAAGACCTAGAGCTGACTGTGACTCAGATCATGAACTCCATATTACAAAATTCAGACTTAGATTGAAGAAAGTAAGGAAAACCACTATATCATTCAGGTATGACCTAAATCAAATCCAATATGATTATGCAATGGAGGTGACAAATAGCTTCAAGGGACTAGATCTGGTACACAGAGTGCCTGAAGGACTATGGGCAGAATTTCATAATATTGTGCAGGAGGTGGTAACCAAACCATCCCAAAGAAAAAGAAATTCAAGAAGGCAAAGTGGCTGTGTGAGTAAGCTTTACAAATAGCTGAGAAAAGGGTAAAAGTGAAAGGCAAGGGAGAAAGGGAAAGACATACCCAACTGAATGCAGAGTACCAGAGAATAGAAGGGAGAGATAAGACAGCCTTTTTAAATGAACAATGCAAGGAGGTAGAGGAAAAAACAATAGAATGGCAAAGACTAGAGATCTCTTAAAAAAAAAAAAAAAAAAACAAAACAAAACCTGGAGATACCAAGGGAATGTTTCCTACAAAGTTGTGCACAATAAAGGACAGAGATGATTAAGAACTTAGCAAAAGCAGAAGAGATTAAGAAAAGGTGGCAAGAATACATATAAGAACTATGAAAGAGATCTTAAGGGTGTTATTTGGAAGGAATGATGATAAAGCTGAAACTCCAGTATTTTGGCCCCCTCATGTGAAGAGTTGACTCATTGGAAAAGACTCTGATGCTGGAAAGTATTGGGGGCAGGAGGAGAAGAGGACGACAGAGGATGAGATGACTGGATGGCATCACTGACTCGATGAATGTGAGTTTGAGTGAACTCCAGGAGTTGGTGATGGACAGGGAGGCCTGGCGTGCTGCGATTCATGGGGTTGCAAGGAGTCGGACATGACTGAGTGACTGGACTGAACTGAACTGAATGATTCAGATAACCATGAAAAAATGTGGTCACTCACCTATAGCTGGACACCTGGCAAATGATGTCAAGCAGGCCTTCAGAATTATTACTACAAACAAAGCAAGTGGGGGTGATGGAATTCCAGCTGAGCTATTTCAAATCCTAAAAGATGCTGCTCCTAAAATCCTGCAGCCAATATGCCAGCAAATTTGGAAAACTCAACAATGGCCACAGGACTAGAAAATGTCAATTTTCATTCCAATCCCAAAGAATGTTCAAACTACCATACAATTGTGTTCCTTTCACATGCTAGCATGATAATGCTCAAAATCCTTTTAGCTAGACTCAGAAGTACATGAACTAAGAACTTCTAGATGCACAAGCTGGGTTTAAAAGAGGCAGAGGAATCAGAGATCAATTGCCAACATTCGTTGAAGCACGGAGAACGTAGGAGTTTCAGAGAAGTGTCTAATTCTGCTTCATTGACTATACTAAAGCCTTTGACTGTATGGATCACAACAAACTGTGGAAAATTCTTCAAGAGATGGGAATACCAGGCCACCTTACTTTCCTCCTGAGAAACCTGTATGCAAGTCGAGATGCAACAGTTAATACCAGAAATGGGATAATGGACTAGTTCAAAATTGGGAAAGGAGTATGACAAGGCTGTATATTGTCACCCTGCTTATTTAAGTTATATGCAGAGTATATCATGCAAAATGCTGGGCTGGATAAATCACACACTGGAATCAAGATTGCCAGGAGAAACATCAACAATTTGATATGCAGATGACACCACTCTAATGGCAGAAAATGAAGAGGAATTAAGACCCTCTTGATGAGGTTGAAAGAGGAGAGTAGAAAAGCTGGCTTAAAACTCAACTTTCAAAAAACTTAGACCATGGCATCTGGTCCCATCACTTCAACGAAAATAGGGGAAAAGTGGAAGTAGAGATAGACTTTATTTTCCTGGGCTCCAAAATTATTGCAGACAGTAACTACAGTCATGAAACTAAAAGACACTTGCTCCTTGGAAGGAAAACTATGACCTAGACAGTGTGTTAAAAAGCAGAGGCATCACTTTGCAGACAAAGGTCCATATAGCCATGTATGGATGTGAGAGTTAGAGCATAAAGGTTTGTGCCAAGGAATTGATGTTTCACATTGCAGTGCTGGAGAAGACTCTTGAGACTTCCTTGAACTGTAAAGAGATCAAAATAGCCAATCCTAAAGGAAATCAGCCCTGATTATTCATTAGAAGGACTCTTGCTGAAGCTCTAATACTTTAGCCACCTGATGCAAAGAGCTAACTCATTTCAAATTACCCTGATGCTGGGAAATATTGAAGGCATATCGATAAGGGGGTGGCAGAGAATGAAAAAGATAGCATCGCCAGCTCATTTGGACATGAATTGGAGCAAGCTGTGGGAGATACTGGAAGACAGAAGTGCTTGGCATACTACAGTTCATGGGGTCGCAAAAAGTTAGATACAACTTGGCAACTGAACAACAACACAAAATTACTTACACCTGCACTTTTCTGCCTCTTGTCTCCATTCCCTGATTAGTGGTAGTCATTAAAGGCTTTCTTCTGAAGGTTCAGTCCTTCCGAGGTCCTCAGTCAACCTTGACAACATGAACGATGTTAAGCCCAACTTCCATCAAAGCATGTATGGAATGTGTTGTTTGTACATCTTTGATTGAGTTAAACTTCTGCCATCTGCATGTTTTCCAGCCCCGCCAAAATATGGTATCTCATAAATTGTTTTGCACCCCTGCATCCTCCTCTACTGAAACATCTGCTAACTCCAGTCATTTCCTAGCACACTTTAAATATGTGTATCCCACTGCTAGCTGGATACACATTCCAAACTCACCATGTCTTAAAACTGAAAGCATCACTTTTACCCCAATTGCCAAAACTACTGCTCTCCATTATCCTTCTGTCACTTAAGGACACCTTAATATACACTTATCATGGCATATTAATTGCTTGTAAACCTGTATTTTCCACTAATAGCAAGATCCTTGAAGGTAAAGAGTGCTACCTTATTCGTGTTTCTACCCCAAGTTTAACTCAATATCTGCCTAACCCTATCAATGTAAATCTCAAAACTGACCACTGGGACTTCCATGGTGTCTAGAGTGTAAGACCTCACACTTCCAATGCAGGGGCCACGTATTTGTTCCTGGTCATGGAACTAATATCCCACATGCTGGGTGGGGTGGTCAAAAACAAAACACCAACAACAAAACAGCAAAAACTGACTACTTAACTGAATGCAATGATGATTCCTTGACTTTATGCTCAGTTCCCTGTAAGAGATAGAAGCTTGTCTAAATTTCATCCCACTTCAGTTCAGTTCAGTTCAGTCGCTCAGTTGTGTCCGACTCTTTGCGACCCCATGAATCGCAGCACGCCCGGCCTCCCTGTCCATCACCAACTCCCGGAGTTCACTCAGACTCATGTCTTACTGGAGACTCATCCCACCTTACTAGAGTCAATATCCTGTCTAGACTGTCTAGACAGTCTAGAACCACTACCTTCTACGCCCTACCTATTAAACATAACCTCTAGAATATAAATAACACTTATTATTAAATATATTTTTCCTTTTTTGGACTAAATACCTGCTTGAAGCTAAAGGCAATATTTTGAATCCATAGGAGAGTTCTTTCATAAAGCTGAAAAGTATAAGCTAGCTTTTATGAATTTGGTCATTAGTATGTCAACAGGAAAAACTGACTGTTGTAGAAGTGTTTTTCCTTTTAGACTCAGAAAAGCTCACTGTGAATTAAACTTCTGTTGGGACCTTTTGTTTTTAATGACCCATTTGTACAAATATTTGGGTTAACACAAAATAGAGTGTGAGGCACTAATACTACACACTGGAATGCAAAGTATGGATAATTAAGATAAGAAAGAAATCTGTTCTGCTTTATGTCTTACTACCTCAATTTTCCAAATTGTTTCCCTGAAAGTTATAATTTATTCATGTCTTTAGTTGTGTCATATATGATAATTATGAAGATTAATAAATTAGTCTTAAAAATCTAAAATGAATCCTCACTGACTCATGGTATTGTATATTAATTATTCTCATGACAGCTCCAACCTTCAGTAGAATCTCTTTTAGGAAAAGAAATGTAGAAATATATCCATGGTTCTGCACTACACTTTCATCTACTATATGGATTACTATGCATTGAAAACTATGTCTTATGAAGAGCCTTAAAAAACTGAAATAGATCAAGAAGAAAATAACCAAGAGAGTAATGAAGTTTAAAATCATGAGATATGAGGAGCCATTAAAAAAGATAAATTATTTCACTAAGAAAAAAACTGATAATGTTTTTCTCAAACATTTGAGAATCATCATATAAAAAACACGCGCAGGTTTTATGTCACCTCAAAAAAAACAAAATTAGAATTAATAAATAGACACTACAGAGAAACATACTTCAGCTCAAAATAAAGATTGTTCTAATAATCATTTCTGTCTGAAAATGAACAGGCTAGTTTGGGAAGTGACACAATCCCCATTCCTAACAACCTTTAGGGAAAGAATGAGTGTTCTTTACTCAAGGATGTATTGGAGGATGGTAAGATATCCAATGAGAGCTGATTGACGACATGTACAGGCACAAAATTCTATGATTCTCTAACAAAAAGAGATTTCAGAGCTTTTATAAAGATGAATTTTCTCATTTTCCCCAGTGTCTGTATTATCTGTAATCTCCAAGAAATCAGTCTGGTTTTATACACAACAGATAAGAAGCAACTCAGAGATGATTAATGAAATAGGTAACACAAATACCACACATATACATTGTTTCATGGGATTGAAAATTTAATAAAATCAGGTATATTCAGGTATTGATGCATATATGTATATATCTTATTATATGTATATTTAAATTGTTTTTCAGTTGCTCAGTTCTATCCAACTCTTTGTGAACCCATGGGCTGCAAAACAACAGGCTACCATGTCCTACACTATTCCCTGGAGCTTGCTCAAACTCGTCCAATGAGTCAATGGCACAATCCAACCATCTCACCCTCTGTCACCCCTTCTCCTCCTGCCTTCAATCTTTCCCAAAATCGGGGTCTTTCCAAATGAGTCAGCTCTTCGCATCAGGTGGCCAAAGTACTGGTGCTTCAGCTTCAACATCAGTCCTTCCAATGCATGTTCATTGTTGGTTTCCTTTAGGAGTGACTGATTTGAACTCTTTGCTGTCCAATGGACTCTAAAGAGTCCAGCACCACAGTTCAAAAGCATCAGTACTTCAGTGGTCAGCATTCTTTATGTCCAACTCTCCATACATGATGACTGGAAAAACCACAAGTTTCACTATATGGACCTTTGTCATCAAAGTGGTGTCTCTGCTTTTTAATATTCTGTCAGTTCAGTTCAGTTCAGTCACTCAGTCATGTCCAACTCTTTGCGACCTCATGAACCTCAGCACGCTAGGCCTCCCTGTCCATCACCAACTCCCGCACTTCACTCAAACTCATGTCTATTAAGTCAGTGATGCCATCTAACCATCTCATCCTCTGTCATCCCCTTCTCCTTCTGCCTTCAATCTTTCACAGCAGCAGGGTCTTTTCAAATGAGTCAGCTCTTCGCATCAGGTGGCCAAAATGTTGGAGTTTCAGCTTCAACATCAGTCATTCCAATGAACACCCAGGACTGATTTCCTTTAGGATGGACTGGTTGGGTCTCCTTGCAGTCCAAGGGACTCTCAATGTCTTCTCCAACACCACAGTTCAAAAGCATCAATTCTTTGGCACTCAGCTTGTTTATAGTCCAACTCTCACATCCATACATGACTACTGGGAAAACTATAGCCTTGAGTAGACGGACCTTTGTGAACAAAGTAATGTCTCTGCTTTTTAATATGCTATCTAGGTTGATCATAACTTTATTTCCAAGGAGTAAGCGTCTTTTAATTTCATGGCTGCAGTCACTATCTGCAGTGATTTTGAAGCCCCCCAAAATAAAGTCGGCCACTGTTTCCCCATCTATTTCCCATGAAGTGATGGGACTGGATGCCATGATCTTAGTTTTCTGAATGTTGAGCTTTAAGCCAACTTTTTTCACTCTCCTCTTTGACTTTCACTAAGAGGCTCTTCAGTTCTTCTCCACTTTCTGCCATAAGGGTGGTGTCATCTGCATATCTGAGGTTATTTATATTTCTCCTAGCAATCTCGATTTCAGCTTGTGCTTCACCAAGCCCAGCATTTCTCATGATGCACTCTGCATATAAGTTAAATAAGCAGGGTGACAATATACAGCCTTGACGTACTCCTTTCCCGATTTAGAACCAGTCTGTTGTTTTATGTCCAGTTCTATTTGTTGCCCCCTGGCCTGCATACAGATTTCTCAAGAGGCAGGTCATGTGGGCTGGTATTCCCATCTCTTTTAGAATTTTCCAGTTTGTGGTGATCCACACAGTGAAATCCAGATCCAATCAGTCCATTTTGAAGGAGATCAGCCCTGGGATTTCTTTGGAAGGAATGATGCTAAAGCTGAAACTCCAGTACTTTGGCCACCTCATGTGAAGAGTTGAATCATTGGAAAAGACTCTAATGCTGGGAGGGATTGGGGGCAGGAGGAGAAGGGGATGACGGAGGATGAGATGGCTGGATGGCATCACTGATTTGATGGATGTGAGTTTGAGTGAACTCTGGGAGTTGGTGATGGACAGGGAGGCCTGGCAGGTTGCAATTCATGGGGTTGCAAAGAGTCAGACACAACTGAGTGACTGAACTGACACAGTGAAATTCTTTGGCATAATCAATAAAGCAGAAATAGATGTTTTTCTGGAACTCTCTTGCTTTTTCCGTGATCCAGCAGATGTTGGCAATTTGATCTCTGGTTCCTCTGCTTTTTCTAAATCAGCTAGAACATCTGGAAGTTCATGTACTATTGAAGCCTGGCTTGGAGAATTTGGACCATTACTTTACTAGTGTGTGAGATGAGTGCAATTATGCAGTAGTTTGAGCATTCTTTGGCATTGCCTTTCTTTGGGATTGGGATGAAAATGGACATATTCCAGTCCTGTGGCCACTGCTGAATTTTCCAAATTTGCTGGCAAACTGATTGCAGTATTTTCACAGCATCATCTTTTAGGATTTGAAATAGCTCAACTGGAATTGCATCACCTCCACTAGCTTTGTTCATAGTGATGCTTGCTAAGGCCCACTTGACTTCACATTCCAGGATGTCTGGCTCTAGGGGAGTGATCATACCATCGTGATTATCTGGGTCATGAAGATCTTTTTTGTATAGTTCTTCAGTGTATTCTTGCCTTCTCTTCTTAATATCTTCTGCTTCTGTCAGGTACATGCCATTTCTGTCCTTTATTGTGCCCATCTTTGCATGAAATATTCCCTTGGTACCTCTAATTTTCTTGAAGAGATTTCTAGCCTTTCCCATTCTATTGTTTTCCTCTGTTTCTTTGCACTGATCACTGAGTAAGGCCTTCTTATCTCTCCTTGCTATTCTTTGTAACTCTGCATTCAAATGGGTATATCTTTCCTTTTCTCCTTTGCTTTTCACTTCTCTTCTTTTCACAGCTATTTGTGAGGCCTCCTCAGACAGCCATTTTGCTTTTTTGCATTTATTTTTCACTTTCATCAAGAGACTCTTTATTTCCTCTTTGCCTTCTGCCATAAGGGTGGTATCATCTCCATGAAAGTGAAAGTGAAAGTTATTCAGTCATGGCCAACTCTTTGCAACCCCATGGACTATACAGTGTCCAGAACACTGGATTGGGCACCCTTTCCCTTCTCCAGGGGATCTTCCTAGCCCAGAAATCAAACCCAGGTCTCCTGCATTGCAGGTTGATTCTTTACCAGCTGAGCCACAAGGGAAGGCCAAAAAGAATACTGAAGTGGGTAGCCTATCATTTCTCCAGAGGATCTTCCCATTCCAGAAATCGAACCAGGGTCTCCTGCATTGCAGGCAGATTCTTTAACAGCTGAACTATCAGGGAAGCCCCATCAGGGAAACCTCCACATATCTGAGGTTGTTGATATTTCTCCAGCAATCTTGATTCCAGCCTGTGATCCATCTAGCTCATCATTTCACATGATGTATTCTGAATATATTTAAATAATCAGGGTGACAGTATACAGCCTTGATTACTCCTTTTCCAATTTTGAACCAGTTAATTGTTCCATGTCCAGTTCTAACTGTTGCTTCTTGATCTGCATACAGGTTTTGCAGGAGGCAGGTAAGGTGGTCTGGTATTGCCATCTCTTAAATTTAAGAATTTTCCATAATTTATGGTAGTCTACACAATCAAAGGCTTTAGCATAGTCAATGAAGGAAAAGCAGATGTCATTCTGGAATTCTCGTGCTTTTTCTATGATCCAACAGATGTTGGCAATTTGATCTCTGATTCTTCTTCCTTTTCTAAATCCAGTTTGAACATCAGGAAATTCTCAGTTCACATTTTATTGAAGCCTAGTTTGAAGGACTTTGAGCATTTCCTTGCTATCATGTGAAATGGGCAAAATTGTACAGTAGTTTGAGTATTCTTTGGCATTGCCTTTCTTTGGGATTGGAATGAAAACTGACCTTTTCCTGTCCTGTGGCCACTGCTGAGTTTTCCAAATTTGTTGGCATATTGAGTGCAGCACTTTAACAGCATTATCTTTTAGGATTTGAAATAGCTCAGCTGGAATTCCACCACTTCCACTAGCCTTGTTCATAGTAATGCTTCCTACGGCCTACTTGACTTCTCTCCAGAATATCTGGCTCTAGGTGAGTGACCACACCATTGTGGTTATCCGAGTCATTAAGACCTTTTTTGAACAGTTCTCCCATGTGTTCTTGCTGCCTCTTCTTAATCTCTTCTGCTTCTTTTAGGCCCTTACCATTTTGTTCTTTATCATGCCCATCTTTGCATGAAATATGCCTTTGAAATCTCAAAACTTCTTGAACAGATCTCTAGTCTTTCCCATTCTATTGGTTTCCTCTATTTCTTTGCATCATGCACTTGGGAAGGCTTTCTTTACCCCCTTTGCTATTCTTTGGAATTCTGCATTCAGTTGGGTATGTCTTTCCCTTTCTCCTTTGCCTTTTACTTCTCTTCTTTTCTCAGCTATTTGTAAGACCTCCTCAACCATTTTGCATTCTTGCATTTCTTTTTCTTGGGGATGATTTTGGTCACTGCCTCCTGTACAATGTTATGAACCTCTGTCCATAGTTCTTCAGGCACTCTGTTTATCAGATTTAATTCCTTGAATCTATTTGTTACTTCCACTGTATAAGTGATTAGATTTAGGTAATATTTGAAAGGAGTAGTGGCTTTCCCTCCTTTCTTCAATTTCAGTCTGAATTTTGCAATAAGGAGCTCATGATCTGAATCACAGTCTGCTTAAAGTCTTTTTCTTTTTTTGCTGACTATAGAGAGTTTTTCCATCTTTGGCTGCAAAGAATATAATCAATCTGATTTTGGTATTGACTTCTGGTTATGTCCATAATATAATCATATCTTGTGGTTTTGGAAGAAGGTGTTTGCTATGACCAGTGTGTTCTTTTGGGAAAATTCTGTTAGCCTTTGCCCTGTTTCATTTGTACTTCAAGGCAACTTGCCAGTCACTCCAGGTTTCTCTTGACTTCCTAGTTTTGCATTCCAATCCCCTATGATTGGGATATGAATATACCTTATATATATATATATGTGTGTGTGTGTGTGTGTGTGTGTGTGTGTGTGTGTGTGTGTACATATCTTGATTAATAATACATAATAAAAGAAGATTCTGTAGAAATTATCAAAAGTCTCTGAATTTTAAGGTTAACAGTATTGAGAGGCCTCTAGTTCTAACAATCTGGTAGACTGAGCTGATACTGACAAATATTCACATTTTCCGGCTATGGGTAAATGTAGCAAAAATGATGTAAATTGAATTCAAGATAAGCAATTGGAAATTCTTGGACTCCGAAATGAAAATGGAACTTAAAGACCAAGTAGTAAATACATAAGATGATATCAAATGGCCAGAAGAAAATTTAGGCTAAAGAGATCCTATGGGTTATGGGTTAGAATTTTAATCCCTAACTAAGCATCAGAAACACATGACATGCAAATTTCAAAGTATCACTCCCACATAGAGTATGGAGCTTAGAGAAGTACCCTCTGAGTGGAATGTTATCTTCAAGAACTTTTACCTTTAACACAGGAAAACAATCAAGGAGATTTATTTTTGTATGGGTATCTGGGTTGGGAAAAGATTCCCATGAGAAATAGAAATTTCAGGCCTAGGACATACATGACTGTGGTGTCCAAATTTACACTATGTACAAGATGACACCACCCTTATGGCAGAAAGTGAAGAAGAACTAAAGAGCCTCTTGATGAAAGTGAAAGAGGAGAGTGAAAAAAGTTGGCTTAAAGCTCAGCATTCAGAAAACTAAGATCATGGCATCCGATCCCATCACTTCATGGCAAATAGATGGGGAAATAGTGGAAACAGTGGCTGAGTTTATTTTTTCAGGCTCCAAAATCACTGCAGATGGTGATTGCAGCCAAGAAATTAAAAGACGCTTACTCCTTGGAAATAAAGTTATGACCAACCTAGAAAGCATATTAAAAAGTAGAGACATTACTTTGTCCACAAAGGTCTGTCTAGTCAAGGCTATGGTTTTTCCAGTAGTCATTTATGGATGTGAAAGTTGGACTATAAAGAAAGCTGAGTGCCAAAGAATTGATGCTTTTGAACTGTGGTGTTGGAGAAGACTCTTGAGAGTCCCTTGGACTGCAAGGAGACCCAACCAGTCCATCCTAAAGGAAATCAGTCCTGGGTGTTCATTGGAAGGACTGATGTTGAAGCTGAAACTCCAATATTTTGGCCACCTGATGCGAAGAGCTGACTCATTTGAAAAGACCCTGATGCTGGGAAAGATTGAAGGCAGGAGGTGAAGGGGATGACAGAGGATGAGATGGTTGGATGGCATCACCGACTCAATGGACATGAGTTTGAGTGAACTCCGGGAGTTGATGATGGACAGGGAGGCCTGGTGTGCTGCGGTTCATGAGGTCTCAAAGAGTTGGACATGACTGAGTGACTGAACTGAACTGAACAAGATGTCTAAGTTTCCAAAACAAGAAATTGAGAGACTGTAATATATCTAGTGTACACAGCAGAAATAATTGCAGAATTGCTCTTACATCCATTTGCATGGAATTCCCAGAAGAAAAGTAATCTCCACTCAGATTGAGAGCAAAAATTTCAATTGACATAAACAAAAATTGTCCATTATAATGCAGTATCAACATACACACAAAAAAATTACTAATAAGTAATTAGTCCTTGAAATATTTGACATGATAGGACATTTGAGATAAGACAATTTCATATGGAAGACAATGGAGCAATCTCAGAACAATATCATAATATCCAAAACACATAAATGAGTTGACATACAAAATATATAAAATTATTAAGACAAAAGAATAAATATATTTTATGAAAAGGCAATGGAAAACATACACAGAATTTCTAAATATATATATAATCCTAGAAATAGACTAGACATAGCTGAAGGAAGAATTAGGGAGATAGAAGGTATATATTCAAGGAATTATTCAGCATGCAATATAAGAAGTAAAATGATAGAATAATTAAAGAAAAACTAGGACACATTGGGCTAGTATGAGAAAGTTGAATATATGACTAAGAGAATGTCTAAAAAGAAGAAATCAGGGGAACGAAAGAGAGATAAAATTCTAAGATGTAATAACTGAGATTTTTCAGTTCATTATTAACATTAATTCTCATAATGAATACTTTTAAGCAGACTAAGTGCTAAAATAATTTTTAACTGAAAGCTACTGTAATAAAGCAACATAATGCTAAAGACAAAGAAAAAAACCTTAAGTATATCCATACAGAAGAAGAACATTATCTAAGCATTATCATCATATCATCAAAGGAGCAATAATTATGTTAACTAGTTTTTATCAGTAAAAAGAGAGAAAAATAATTTAAGATTCTGGGGAGGGCAGGGTGGGAGGGGACTTTAAAATTAAAAATTCTATACCCAGCAAGACTATATAATTCAGGAGGACAAAATAAAGCTAAGGTTTTTTTCCCCAAAGATTGAGAATTTACCATTCCCTGAGACTTACTTAAAGAACTCTGAAGCACATTCTTCAAAATAAAGTAAATTTAAGGGAAGAACACAATGAAATGCAAGATGAAACAGTTTTTGAAACATTAATAATGAAATTAGTGTCGTTTCAGTCCAAGATGGTGATGTAGGAGACTTCTTAACTCACTTCCTTACATAGACATATCCAACTTATAGCTAAACATGGAGCTATTTCTTCCAAAAGAAAGCTAGAAACTAGCTGAGCAACTCCTATACATCAGGCAAATGAGAAAATGCTTACACACCCACTCTGAAATAGTTAGGAAAGGCTAAAACATATTCCCCACCTTGTCATAGCATCGTACGGCCAAGAAGGAATTCCCATCATCTCCCTGAGAGGGAAAGGATTTGGACTCCTATCAAGACCCCAGATTTCAAGACTCTCACATAAGAGAATAGATCCCAAAACACCTAGCTCCAAAGGCCAACAGAGCTTGCTTCCATGAGACCCACAAGACTATAGCAATCAAAGAAACAGTTCCTTATGGGTTCACAAGGACTATCCTTCTAGGGCTCAGTTTAGAGGAAAAAGGGAAAAAACACCCATCTGTCAGTGTTTGGACTATTTGTGTACATTAAAAGATGCTGCCTGAGAGTAAGCTCCCTAATTTAGCACAACTCTAGAGGCTGACTACGATCCTTCCCAGAGATTTCCCAGAGACAACCAATGCCACCTCTAACTTCTCCATCAAGCCCACTCCAAATTGCCAGTATCTCCTTTGAAAGAGTTTGTATACACATCTGGTGCCCCAGCTTTTGTGGGGCAGAGAGGGAACAGGCAAAAAGAGACTATCTCCTAGTTTCTCCCTGGAACATATCTAACTATATACTTTCCCAGCTGTTTCCTGAGAAACTGGCTTCCTATCAACCAGCATCTAGATTTCTATCCACCTTTTGGGGACAATGACAGATCTTAGCACACTCTCAACTACAGAGAGCTACTAAGAATGAAGAAGTCAGCTTGAAGGATCACAATGATTTGAGACACAACTAAGAGCTTAGTCTATGCTGAATAGGGTCATCTCTTACACAAGACTCTGTAAAAGCTAGGAGAGATGGATGTTTTAAGTAAAGTGAAGAAACTGACACAGAGAGTTTAGAAAATGAATAAACAAAGGAATATGTCCCAAACAAAAGAATAAGATAAAACTCCAGAAACAGATCTTAATGCAATGGAAATAAGAAGTTTAGCTGATAAAGTGTTCAGAATAATGGTCAGAAAGATACTCATCAAGGTCAGGAAATCAATGCATTAGCAAATTGAGAACTTCAAGAAACAGAAAGTATATATAACAAACAGAAATCACAGAGTTGAAGAACACCTGCACTAAAAATTTCAATAGAGGGGTTCAACAACAGACTATATCAAGTGGAAGAAAGGATCAGTGAACTTGAAGGCAGGGTAGTGAAATTCATCCAATCAGAGGAGCAAGAAGAAAAAAGAATGAAAATAGCTTAAGGAACTTAAAGGACACAATAAAGCAATCAATATACACATTATAGTGGTCCCAGAAGGAGAAGAGAGAGTGAGAAGAAGTTCATTCAAAGAAATAATGGCTGAAAATGTCCCTCACTTAGGGAAAGAAGTTCCAGATCTATGAATTTCAGAAATAAGATCCACACTAAAATACATTATAATTAAACTTTCAAAAGTTAAAGACAAGGAAAGAATTTTACAAGCATCAAGATAAATACAACTGAAGTAGAAAGAAAACACCACTATGACCATCAGCAGATTTTCTAGCTGAAATTTTACAGGTCAGAGTGATGTGGCATGACAGATTCAAAGTGATGAAAGAAAAGAACTGCCAATGAAGGATATTACATCTGGCAAGCTGTCTTTAAGAAGTGAAAGAGAGAGAGTTTTTCCCCAATAAAACCTGAGGTTGTACATCACCACTAGACTTGTCCTTTAAGAAATGCTGAAAGGAGTTATTCTGGTAGAAATGAGAGGAAACTAACAAAATTAAACAAATGAAAGCATAAAACTCACTGGTTATGGTAAATATTTAGACCATTACAGAATACTCTGATATCATAAAAAGTGTGCAAAATCACTTTTAACTCTAATATAAAATACTAAAATATTCAGAGTAACAAAAAGTCAATATGGAAAGAATTATAAGACTAATAACTTCATAACTAAATTGTGAAATAATGCTTATATACAGTGTGAGATTACTTGGGCAAAATTTAGAAGCACATTATAATGTAGGTTACTAAGTGAATATACATGTATAATTCTGGTCTTATACATGCACAGGAAGGTTACACAAGAATTGCAGGATAGTGGTTACTTTTAATGAGAGTGGGAAAGAATAAATGGGAGAATATAGAGTTTTAGCTGTATTGGTGATGTTTTATTTCCACACACACACACAAAAATCTAAAATAAACATACCAAAATGAAAATATATGTTAAATCTAACTGATGTATACACAAATGTCTTATATCAATATTTCATGACAATTTTCAGTTTATGGAACATAAACTAATTCAATATATTTGTTTATCAAATATAATGAACTGTTTATAGCACAGTGAATAAATATATGATGCTTTGGGGTTTAATGAGGCTGGCCTGGGAGAGCTAGCAGCCCCAAAACACTCTTGCTATGACTGAGGCCTGAAGTGTTCATATAATCCCAGTACACCCATAGCCCATTTGCCACACCTCAGTGCCCCTTTGCACACAGTGGGAAAAATCTGTTTTTATACTATTTTCTACATTTTTACATTTGTTTGAGTTATTGAAAAGGCCTTATTTGAATAAAAGTTTCACTTCTCAGGGAGTTCAGAGAATCTTCAACAAAATATGCTGGGCAGAAATGGGGTTACAGTAAAACATCTTTCTAACAGAATAAAGCTGGAATTGTATAGGTTGTTAAATCTTTAAACCTTCACAACAGAGTGTTGTAGCTCCAGATGGACTGAGTCTGTGTGGCAGCACATTTGTGTGGTAACAGATCAGGAACCAAAGGCAGTGAAGTTAAAGTGGAACTTGGGGTTCATAATCTGGTAATAGAGACCATGTTGAAATGCCCAAGCCCTTGGATGGAAAGACTTGGAACATGTCCTGTTGCTTTCCTGTATTTTTAACTAACTTCTTAAATGCAATTTACTTCCCATAAGTAGACATGAAGGTTATGCTAATGGTGTTGGAAAATTTGAGTAGAAAGTCTAGGCACTAAATTCCAGCCCACTTCTTTTGGACATCAGAAGCCATCCCATCATATCATTGTTTACAATCCTTTTCTTCTATTATTGTTTGTTCTCTCTATAACATAGATGAATGACATGGACTCTGTATATAAGGGTATCATTCCTTGGGAGAGAAGATGGGCATGTGAAAATGGAACAATATAGAGAAATATAATATCTTTAACGCAGAGAAATAAAATGTGCCCCAGGTAGAGACAACACAGAGAAGCGCTTAGCAGGTGATATTGGAGAAAACTTCCCCAAATCTGGGGAGGCACCAAGTGATGGTGGTAATGGCCATGGTAAACTTGGGGTACAGAGAAGAAATCAGGATAATGCAACAGATGTGGCCACAGGTCTCAACAAAATTTGCACCATTTAATATTTCCTTGAGAAGTTCTAATGAGGTTAGATACTTCATTAGTAGATTTTTTTCCAAGGCCAACATTTAGCTCAATTCTGCCCTGAGAAGTCAACCATGAGTTTGGGTTTAGAAAACAGTGACAGCATGCTAATTTCTGCAACTATATTAACTTATTAAATCTAAGCAGAGAAAAAAAGATAAACAGGAGAGTTCTTTGTGTGTGAACCATCACAGAAAGATAGACTTAAGCCAAAAGAAAGAAAAGTGGGGGCATTCACTCTTCATATTTTAGGAATACAGTAGTGCATTTCTCTGCCATATTCAGTGGATTGAGTCAAATCTGAATCTTCTTTTTACTAAGGTTAGTGGTCCTATGGTTTTACCAGTAGTTCATGTATGGATGTGAGAGTTGGACCATAAAGAAGGCTGAGCACCCAAGAATTGATGCTTTAGAACTGTGGGACTGGAGAAGACTCTTGAGAATCCCTTGGACAGCAAGGAGATAAAACCAGTAAATCCTAAAGGAAGTCAACCCTGAATATTCATTGGAAGGATTGATGCTGAAGCTGAAGCTCCAATACTTTGGCTACCTGATGTGAAGAGCCAACTCACTGGAAAAGACTTGATGCTGGGCAAGATTGAGGGCATGAGGAGAAGGGGACCAGAGAGGATAAGATGGTTGAATGGCATCATTGACTCAATGGACATGAGTTTGAGCAGACTCAGAGATAGTGAAGGACAAGGAAGCCTGGTGTGCTACAGTCCATGGGGTCACAAAGAGCTGGACACAACTGAGCAACTGAATGAATAAGTGTTACTAAATTTTATATATTCAAACAACAGTTTTTGAGTGATTTTGGAAAACATTTACTGGTCATAAATGCATAATTATCTCTTTTCTTCCATATCTGTATTCAAAATGTAGAAGGAAATGTCAGCCCACTCCAGTATTCTTGCCTGGAGAATGCTATGGACAAAGGAGTCTGGTGGGCTACAGTCCATGGGGTTGCAAGAGTTGGACACAACTTAGTGACTAAACCACCACCACCATATTCAAAAGAGTAGAGTTAATCATCAGAATGAGAAAAGCAAGTGTAAATGATGTCTTAAATGGGATGTGGAAGAGAGGGAAGCATGTAAGAATAGAAAACTTGTTCTTTTTTATGACTTAAGCTTGTATGTGATCCATCAGGGCTTCCCTGGTGGCTCAGTGGTAAAGAATCTGCCTGCAATGCAGGAGACCGAGTTTGACCCCTGGGTTGGGAAGATCTCCTGGAGAAAGGCATGGCAACCCACTCCAGTACCCTTGCCTAGAGAATTCCATGGACAGAGGAGCCTGGTGGGACTGTAGTCCATAGTGTCGAACAGAGCCAGACACGACTGAAGTGATTAAGCAATAGCACCAAAAGTGGTCCATCAAAGACATAGACAGAGTTTGATCCATGGATCTTTTTGAAGGAGAGAAAACTGAGAAAACAAGATTTCAGAGGGACAAAAAAAGGATCCATTAGAAATTTTCAGTAAATTCAGTAAATCTACGATATCTTCTGCCACCTACAACTTTTGAAGCACAGAGAAGAAACATACTAAATGAAAGCACTCAATTAGATTCTTGCAACAGTGGAATGTTGTTTTACATTATTGCTTGATGAAGTTAGACTTTAATATATTTTAAAAACTTTTGCATGTTTGGATCTTTTCCTATTTGTTTTTACATTTATAATTTTATCAGTTACTTATGTGCTAAGATTTTTTTTCCTATTAAAAGCTTTTCATTCTGCTGTTGGATGTCACAGGCTATTGACTGATAAAGAGACATCTTATTGTATGATATTGTTTTATGTGCATGCTAAGCTGCTTCTGTCGTGTCTGGCTCTTCGGGATGCTATAAACTGTAGCCTGCCAGTCTCCTCTATCCATGGAATTCTCCAGGCAAGAATATTGGTGTGGGTTGCCATGTCCTCCTGCAGGGGATCTTCCCGACCCAGGGATCAAAACCCTGTCTCCTGTGTCTCCTGAATTGCAGGCAGATCCTTTACCTGCTGAACCACCCATTTTCCACTATAAACCAGAGGAAAGAAAGAAGAGAATCAATGAACTGATGTGGTAAGCTCTGAGAACATATGTTTATAAACAGCCAAAAGGGAAGAGTAATTTGGAGATGAAAAGAAAGGATAAAAGTGATCATCGATTTTCTTTCTAGTCGTTTTAAACATGTAGCACTTCAACTCTTGTTGTATCAGAATTTTCAAAGTATTTGGTTAAATTTTTCTATAGTCCACACAGTGGAGCTGTATCTTGATCTTATTTGCTGGAGCAGAATGACTTTTCAACCAAGAAAATTGGTCATTAAAGATCCTGTCAACTGAAGTAAAATGGAGGAATCAGAAGAACATCATAGTAAATGAAAAAAATCAGACACAGAAAGGCAAATACTGCAAGATCATATATGTGGAATCTAAAATAAACTAACACAGAGAGGCAGAGAGTAGAATGACAGGAGCTCCAAGGAGGAGGAAATGTGGAGATGTTGGTTAAGAGGTGCAAAGTTTCAGTTATACAAGATGAATAAGCTCTGGAGACCTAATGTATATGACTATAGTTAACAGTACTGTATTATTAACATATACATGAAATTTGCTAAGAAAATAGATATTAAGGATCCTGGAAGAAAGGAAAGAAAGAAAGAAGGAAGGAAAAGAAAAAAGGAACGGAAAAAAGAAAAGGAAGAAAGGAGAAAGAAAATGGTTACTATGTGAGGTGATAGACTAATTAGCATTATGGTGATTATTTACATATACATATACACGTACATGTGATATACATACACATAAGGTATATGTATATCAAGTATATATATATATATCAAGTTTTTCACCTTAAATATACATAATTTTAATTTATGAACTAAACCTTAGTAACAGTGGAAGAAAAAGAGACCCAAAATGATTTCATATGAGGCTATAAACTAAGTTGTAGGACAATTCAGGTAGTGAGTAAAAGTATTATGTTTACATTTATTTTCTTGTTATAAATCTTTGTTTTATTTGGTTAATTGTTCTATTTTACATTTGCCCAAACTCTCCAGCAAAATTGAAAGTCTCCTCTTAATTTTCTTAAGGACACTATATGAGAACATTCCTCTCTTCTTTCACCTTCATGGAGATATGTCTCTTGGAGCCTGCTGACCTCCTGCTAGGGTTGTACTGGTTACCATTCCAGGACTTATCTTCTTCACCATCTGAGAATGTCCTTTGCCCTACTCTTGATTTGAGTCATCTTTTTCCTGGATCTTGTGTAACCTTCCTCTTGGTCTACCATTTTCTTTTGGTTGAACATAACCTCCAGTAGCTTTCTGAGACAGAGTTCATTAATGGTAAGTTTTATCATACCTTAAAAGGTCTTAATTTTACCTCCATGTTTAATCAATACTTCAGCTGGATATAGAATTCTAGACTCAAATGATTTTCTATTTAAAGTGTTAAGGATTTAATGTATTGTCTCTAGTCTTAAGGGCAGGTTATTTTCTCCTTGGGATATTTTATGATAGTCTCTTTATTTCCAGTGATCTGAAATTTCACAATGATGTGCCTTGGAGGAGATCTTTTTTCATTCTTTGTGGTAGGCATGCAGAGAATTTTTAGTTTAGAAGTTTGAATCCTTCAGTTTTAGGAAATATATTATACTTTATATATAATTCACTTTATTTTATTTCTTATTATTTTCTTTCTAGAGGTACTATTTTTGGGGTATTTAAGTCCTTTTCTAGATTACTAGCTATTTTCCCCCACCTTTTCTCTAGATTTCCATTTCTTCATCTATTTATTCCACTTTATGGAAGATTTTTTTTCTCATTCTTCTCTTCCAGATCTCCTGTTGAGATTTTTCATTTCTGCTACCATATTTTTAATTTCCAAAAGTTCCACTTCTCTAATGTTTTTTCCTTAAGGCCATCCAGATTGTCTCGTGGATCTGTATTTTCTTTTATCCATACATCTTTTAGTTATGTCTTTTATTTTTTAATTTTTTCTCCTTTCACTGTCAATGTTCTGACTTTATTTTTGTTTCTATCTTTCATGATACAATCTTTCCTAAAGTAACTTTGGTTGTTTAAGTGTGAGGAGAAAATTTTATTGGAAGTTGTGCATGCATAGGTAGGATTCATCTAATGATGTTTTTCACTGTATGGTAGTCTGTCAGGGAAAGTGATTTTTCAGTGGGAGACTCCCAAATGTCAGTATCTAGATTTTTTTCCCTCTTGGCTGAGTCTGCTTTCCCAGAGAGGGCCTCTCCAGCCTTCTTTGTATCTAATATTTCAGTATCTGGGGAGTTTAGTCAGGGGAAGGATAAAAATACAGGATAAATGGATTCATTATCAAGATGTCAGCTTCAATGTATTACACTTGCTATGAGTTTGACACCTTCCCTGTGACTTTAGGTATACTTGAGCCCCTGAATCCAGTAGCAGCCTCCTACACTAAATTCTCCAAGTCTAAGAGCCAAATAAAAAATAAACAAGGCAAATAAAACCAGAGCAACTGAAACAATTCCATACACCCCTACCACATGTTTAAACACATGGTTAAAAAATCTGACTGCAATGCAGGAGACCCAAGCTCTATCTCCTGGGTTTGGGAAAATCCTCTGGAGAAGGGAATGCAATCCACTCCAGTATTCTTGCCTGGAGAATTCCATGGACCAAGGAGCCCAAAGAACTACAGTCGATGGGATCACAAAGAGTCAGATATGACTGAGCGACTAACGCACACACACACACACACACACACACACACACACACACACACACACAAATAGCCAATGAGGTTTTGATAGGCAATGTCAGTTGTTGAGACACAACTGGAAAATAATGGACTCATTATATCTTGCATTGTCACTATATCCTCCTTCTTCCTCTCCTGCCCTTCACCCCCATGGATGTATCCAATGTAAACACACACTGTACGTTAGAACTAGGAAAGGACGAGCATATTATTTTTGAAGTCAAATCCCCAGAAGTTTTCATGGCACATTTTAACTCTCTTTATCCAGAAGATGATAGCTAAGTTGATAAAAAGATCTAGTTCCTAGGTTGTGTTGCTCAACTCAACAAATGCTTTTATGGAATCCAGAATAGGTAGTGTCTCACATTGTGTTAAGAAAATAGCTGAATGAATTGTGGAAATTTTCTTAAATAAAAATTTAGATAGGATACAATAGCTTTTCTCAGAGAGTCATCATATATAATAGAAAACAGAGTGGAAGTACTGAGTGAAGACTGTCATACACAAATTAGACACATGGATGTTAAGATGACAGAGGAAAGAATTTTCTAAAGATTAGTACTTTCTGGAAATGGAATATACTCCTTGTGAATCAATAACACCCTCATCACTATATGTAGTCAAGACTTGATAAATACATGTGAAGTTACTGTAAACAGAATTTCTACATTTGGTACGAGATAGAACTAGTCAACCTCTAAATTCTCTTCCATCTCAAGGTATGAATCTATAATTCCGCTTGGATTATAACTGAGAACACAGTGTCTAAGTGATTAGTAATAATCATTTTTAGTTTAGTAAAAATCATTTTGTTTTCTGTATATATTTTTGAATATATAAAGATTAAAAACATCATCAACCATTGTTCCATCACCAAAATGCAGTAATTAATAAAAATTTTATATGTTTCTTTTTATAATTTACAGCTTGCTTTGTCTTCTTTTAAAAGTTATATCATAAGCATTAACTGAACATTATTTTCATCAAAAAATTTCTTAACATAAATACATAAAATTCCTTAGCATAAAATTATTATACAGATTGAAATAAGCCAGAAAGAAAAACACCAATACAGTATATTAACGCATATATATGAAATTTAGAAAAATGGTAATGATAACCCTGTATTGGAGACAGCAAAAGAGACACAGATGTTTGGAAAAGTCTTTTGGACTCTGTGGGGGGGGAGATGATTAGGGAGAATGGCATTGAAACATGTATAATATCATATAAGAAACAAATCGCCAGTCCAAGTTCGATGCAGGATACAGGAAGCCCAGAGGGATGGTATGGGGAGGGAGGTGGGAGGGGGGGTTCAGGACTGGGAACACGTGTACATCTGTGGTGGATTCATGTTGATGTATGGCAAAACCAATAAAATATTGTAAAGTAATTAGCCTCTAATTAAAATAAATAAATTTAACTTTTAAAAAATTGATAAGAATGCTTAAATTTGTGAAGCATAATTAACAACATTACTTATTTTCAAAAATATCCATTATACTTTTCCCAGTCAATGAAAATACTTCAGTTTGGTTGAACTTTTCAATGTGCCAGTTAGCGTTAAAATGTACTGCAGACCAATACCTGTGAATGAATTGTAAATCTCATCAAATTAGACATGGTCCTTCCCTAAAAAAATGCATGGCAATTTTTTTTAATACAATTGGAGGAGTCATGGGAAAGAATTACACAGAAACTAGTTCAATAAGCTATACAAGTCTGTAAATTGTTGTGAAATGACTTTGTTATAAAGAAGACAGAGTGTATACCTGTGATGGATTCATTTTGATATTTGGCAAAACTAATACAATTATGTAAATTTTAAAAATAAAATAAAATTAAAAAATTTTTTTTAAAAGATTAAAAAAAAAAAAAAAAGAAGAAGACAGAGGAAGCAAAAGATCTACTTTCAACCAGAGGCTGAAACTAAACTTGATTTTTCTTCTTTCCAAAGGTTGGTCGTTTATCCTTACTTATAACATATATTCAAAAACAGAGACATTACTTTGCCAACAAAGGTCCGTCTAATCAACGCTATGGTTTTTCCAGTGGTCGTGTATGGATGTGAGAGTTGGACTGTGAAGAAAGCTGAGCGCCAAAGAATTGATGCTTTTGAACTGTGGTGTTGGAGAAGACTCTTGAGAGTCCCTTGGACTGCAAGGAGATCCAACCAGTCCATTCTGAAGGAGATCAGTCCTGGATGTTCTTTGGAAGGACTGATGCTAAAGCTGAAACTCCAATACTTTGGCCATCTCATGTGAAGAGCTGACTCATTAGAAAAGACTCTGATGCTGGGATGGATTGGGGGCAGGAGGAGAAGGGCATGACAGACGATATGATGGTTAGATGGCATCACTGACTCGATGGACATGAGTTTGGATGAACTCCAGGAGTTGGTGATGGACAGGGAGGCCTGGCGTGCTGCAATTCATGGGGTTGCAAAGTCAGACATGACTGAGCAACTGAACTGAAGCTGAACTGATAACATATATTGCTTTGTGGGGATAGTCACCAATATGTTTTATCTGATTATAGTTGTATGATATAATATTCTTACTGTCCAACCATGTTAGCAAGTACAAAAAGTAGGAAAGTTCAAAAATTAATTTGTTCATTCAAATTTGATTTTAAGTCATTTATTAGATACCAGCTGAGTCTCAAATTTTGCTAAGTGCTTCAGTTCAGTTCAGTTCAGTCACTCAGTCGTGTTCAACTCTTTGCGACCCCATGAATCGCAGCACGCCAGGCCTCCCTGTCCATCACCAACTCCCGGAGTTCACCCAGACTCACGTCCATCGAGTCAGTGATGCCATCCAGCCATCTCATCCTCTGTCGTCCCCTTCTCCTCCTGCCCCCAATCCCTCCCAGCATCAGAGTCTTTTCCAATGAGTCAACTCTTCACATGAGGTGGCCAAAGTACTGGAGTTTCAGCTTTAGCATCATTCCTTCCAAAGAAATCCCAGGGCTGATCTCCTTCAGAATGGACTGGTTGGATCTCCTTGCAGTCCAAGGGACTCTCAAGAGTCTTCTCCAACACCACAAGTGCTTAATACTCAGTAAAATATGACAGAATAATAAACAAAAGGATATGCTATATGCAATAAGATTTATCTGCACAAGTCACTATGTGGTTACCTTTTTAGGATGGGCTTAACTATGCCAACAAAGGTCCGTTTAGTCAAGGCTATGGTTTTTCCAGTGGTCATGTATGGATGTGAGAGTTGGACTGTGAAGAAGGCTGAGCACTGAAGAATTGATGCTTTTGAACTGTGGTGTTGGAAAAGACTCTTGAGAGTCCCTTGGACTGCAAGGAGATCCAACCAGTCCATTCTGAAGGAGATCAGTCCTGGGATTTCTTTGGAAGGACTGATGCTAAAGCTGAAACTCCAATACTTTGGCCACCTCATGCAAAGAGTTGACTCATTGGAAAAGACTCTGATGCTGGGAGGGATTGGGTGCAGGAGGAGAAGGGGACAACAGAGGATGAGATGGCTGGTTGGCATCACTGACTCGATGGACGTGAGCCTGAGTGAACTCTGGGAGTTGGTGATGGACAGGCAGGCCTGGCGTGCTGTGATTCATGCAAAAAAAAAAAAAAAAGGCATGGATCTAAATAGTCACTATGAGCAAGATTGAGGCACAATTTACATGTATCTTAATCTCACCAGCTACAAAGTCATATCTTTAATTTTATTTGCACCTCCTTTAGATTTATTGAAACCTTGAGGTCAGGACTACATCATTTTCTTTGTGGCCTCAGCAGTAAACACAATATCTGGTCCATAGCTGGAGACGAGTAAGTGTTGAGCAGATAAATAAATGGGTAAACAAGTGAATAAGTAATCTAAGGCTCATGCATGCATGCATGCATGCTAAGTCGCTTCAGTCATGTCCGACTCTGTGCAACCCCATAGACGGCAGCCCACCAGGCTCCCCCGTCCCTGGGATTCTCCAGGCAAGAACACTGGAGTGGGTTGCCATTTCCTCCTCCAATGCATGAAAGTGAAAATGAAGTCGCTCAGTCGTGTCCAACTCTTAGCGACCTCATGGACTGTAGCCTACCAGGCTCCTCCATCCATGGGATTTTCCAGGCAAGAGTGCTGGAGTGGGGTGCCATTGCCTTCTCCGACAATAAATATTGATGCTTTCATAATAATTTCAAAAACACAGTTTTTTTTTTCACTCAGACCATCTTTATCATGTGTTTTTATTTTAAAATTTTTTATTGTGATATAAAAGATATATAACATTGTGTAAGTTTATGGAAGAAATGCAGAAAACCAAAATGGCTCTCTGAGGAGGGCTTACAAATTGCTGTGAAAAGAAGAGAAGCAAAAAGCAAAGGAGAAAAGGAAAGATATACCCATTTGAACGCAGAGTTCCAAAGAACAGCAAGGAGAGATAAGAAAACTTTCCTCAGTGATCAATGCAAAGAAGTAGAGGAAAACAACAGAATGGGAAAGACTAGAGATCTCTTCAAGAAAATTAGAGATACCAAGGGAACATTTCATGCAAAGATGGGCTCAATAAAGGGCAGAAATGATATGGACCAAACAGAAACAGAAGATATTAAGAAGAGGTGGAAAAAATATACAGAAGAACTGTACAGAAAAGATCTTCACGACCCAGATAATTACGATGGTGTGATCACTCACCTAGAGCCAGACATCCTTGAATGTGAAGTCAAGTGGGCCTTAGCAAACATCACTACGAACAAAGCTACTTGAGGTGATGGAATTCCAGTTGAGCTATTTCAAATTCTAAAAGATGATGTTGTGAAAATGCTGCACTCAATATGCCAGCAAATTTGGAAAACTCAGCAGTGGCCACAGGACTGGAAAAGGTCAGTTTTCATTCCAATCCCAAAGAAAGGCAAAGCCAAAGAATGCTCAAACTACTGCACAATTGCAGTCATGTCACATGCTAGTAAAGTAATGCTCAAAATTCTCCAAGCCAGGCTCCAACAATACATGAACCGTGAACTTCAAGATGTTCAAGCTGGTTTTAGAAAAGGCAGAGGAACCAGAAGTCAAATTGCCAACATCCACTGGATCACCAAAAAGCAAAAGAGTTCCAGAAAAACATCTATTTTTGCTTTATTGACTATACCAAAGCCTTTGACTGTGTGGCTCACAATAAACTGGAAAATTCTGAAAGAGATGGGAATACCAGACCACCTGACCTGCCTATTGAGAAACCTGTATGTAGGTCAAGAAGCAACAGTTAGAACTGGACATGGAACAACAGACTGGTTCCAAATAGGAAAAGGAGTACGTCAAGGCTGTATATTGTCACCCTGCTTATTTAACTTATATGCAGAGTACATCATAGAAACGCTGGGTTGAATGAAGCACAAAGTCCATCCTAAAGCAGATCAGTTCTGGGTGTTCATTGGAAGGACTGATGCTGAAGCTGAAACTCCAATATTTTGGCCACCTGATGCAAAGAGCTGACTCATTTGAAAAGACCCTGATGCTGGGAAAGATTGAAGGCAGGAGGAGAAGGGGATGACAGAGGATGAGATGGTTGGATGGCATCACCTATTCAATGGACATAGGTTTGGGTGGACTCTGGGAGTTGGTGATGGACAGGGAGGCCTGGTTTGCTGCAGTTTATGGGGTCACAGTCGGACACGACTGAGCCACTGAACTGAACTGATAGCGGTTTGGTAGGAATTGAGGTGGAAGGAAGGCTAATGATGATTAATGACTGTGTTTTTCAAACTAGGATACATAATAATACATCATTTTCTTCCTCAATTCTATGTAATTCAAAATATATTTTATCAGTAAGAGATTATTATGGCACAGAATGCAAGATTACATACATTTTCAAAATTATACATATCTACAAAAAGGTAGCACTGAAGTGATTTCTAAAGCACTTAGTACAAAATTAACCTCTGTCTTCTGTTAGAGGCAAAAATTGGATAAGCACAGATTTGGGGGGAAATGCAAACTGACTTCAATCCCTTCTCATATGTATTTCTTTCTTTTTATATATTTTATTACTTGGGATTTTTTTGGTTTTTATATAGATTTTTAAGTCAGCATCCAAATATCAGTGATGACCTGACAAACCACATAATTTCTGGAAGAGTCCAAGTGAAACCCAATGTGAAGGAGTGCACAGAAACAGATGCCATTTTTGATGATGGCGGCATAGAGACTTTTGATGTTGTTATCTTTGCCACAGGATACAGTTTTTCCTTCCTTTTCCTTAATAATTTGATCAATGTCACCAATAATAAAGTGTCCCTGTATAAATTCATGTTCCCTCATGACCTGGAATGGAGAAAGCAATGGCACCCCACTCCAGTACTCTTGCCTGGAAAATCCCATGGATCTAGGAGCCTGGAAGGCTGCAGTCCATGGGGTCACTAAGAGTCAGACACGACTGAGCAACTTCACTTTCACTTTTCACTTTCGTGCATTGGAGAAGGAAATGGCAACCCACTCCAGTGTTCTTGCCTGGAGAATCCCAGGGATGGGGGAGCCTGGTGGGCTGCCATCTATGGGGTTGCACAAAGTCAGACACAACTGAAGCGACTTAGCAGCAGCAGCAGCAGCAGCAACGTGACCTGGAAAAGTCAACACTGGCTGTCAACGGCCTTATCCAGCCACTTGGCATCATCCTATCTATTGCAGAACTCCAGTCTCACTGGGCTACACGAGTGTCAAAGATATGTCAATAAAGATTGGATAAATTCCTCATATTTCAGGGAAAATTAGTCTTCAGTTTCTTCTTGCCAGTAGTCATCTCCTTTCAACATTTGGAATCCTGAAACACTCTGATTGTCTCTTCTAGGATGAAATCAACTACTCTCGGTGGAGAACTTGTTGGCAGATATTGCCCAGAGGGAAAAGGCAATGGAAAAACAGTAAGTAAATAGTAACAACTAGTTTGGAACCAGCGTAGTGATCATGGAATCCCTAATCCAGGCTCAAAATCCATGCTTCATCTCAATTATGTGGGTTTTTCTCCATATCCTAAGTAATTTTGCAGCATAAAACCAGGTATGAATCTTAGTCCTCTGAGTTATGCAACAATTAATCATATTTATTATCTTTAAATCATATTAAATCTGAATTTCAGTCTTTACTCGTTTCTTCTATGGTTTCACCAGAATCCAGGAAATTTATGTAATCCCCCAAAGATGGGAATATTCTCTCATTTTCATATCACATTCCTTACCGGAATCCTCATTGTCTAGATCTAAAGTGCACTCTTAAAATCTGGAAAATTTGACTTTTCTGCCATGATGAGGATGAAGAGGTCTTTGCTGAGGATGGGGTCTCCAGTTGAGAAGGGCTCAGAGTCTAATCTCCCCAGGAATTCAACACAGTTATTCCCTCTGAAATCTTGCCATGGGCTCCCAAACTCTTTCACACCACTCTTCTATATCACACACTGCATGAAATCTCTCCCTCTCCCATCTTGTTGCCTTCAAAGATATGTCATCTTCTTCCTGAGCCTAGAATTTAAGCAAACAAGTTAGAAGTAGAAATTACAAGGAAGTTACTTCTTTGACCATATAACAAAAAATGTCTGATGCAAGGAACTATAAAAGGCTCAGCTACTTTTATAGAATCGTGGAGATGAGTAATACAGACAGAAAATATACAAATTAATATCTTAATTATCTCACCACATCATTTTAGGATTTTAAAAATTGTAATATGTTTATATGTGTGTCCAAATTCATTCTCAGTAACCCACTCCAATTTATACTCAGTTTTACAAAAGTTGTAACACAATGAAAACTATTGGTTGAAGTATTCAAGTACCATTCTCATCAATACTTGTAATAAGTGAAATGTCTCTAGTTAACTCATTAAAAATCTATTTCGTGCATATTATGGCAGGCACATTGCTAAGCATTTCCAATATGACAATGGAGAGTGATGTAAAATGGTAACATTGTAGTTTCTTCATATGTAACAGTACCTAAAATAATCCTTCTGTTCTCAGATGTGAAGGCTATAAACTTCATGTTGTTGTGAAGGTCCCACATCATGGAACAAAGGTTCAGATCATGCAAAAGAGGTGCCAGCTCTCACACATCTCTAAGATGACATTTTGTGTGTTCTTGCATCAGGAAATACACCATACCCTGCCCCCTGTTGTACAGGTGTGCACAGGACCACAGATATTCTATGAAACACATTTATGCATGTTATGAAAGGTCATTCCTTCTTCAAGACTCTTTATTGCTATATGTGAGAAATAAAACTATCATAATGAAAAATCAAACCCACAGTATAAGTAGGGCCTTTAGTGTTTTGCTGTCCTTGGATGGTCATCATGTTGAAGCATATGGATCAAGGCAGAGCCATACAGACAGCTGCCATTTCCCCACAGTACTGATCCCTGAAGCAACTACAACCACTGCATCCCTACCCCATCACAGCCACCAAGCACCTTGGCCAAGTTCTTAGTGACTGATTGACTATCCATCCCCCAATTGATGGCATGCACACAGGGTCTAGAAGTTAATAGTTTTCTATCCCACCCACACAACACACAGGGAAGTACTGAACTGGATTACAATCCTTCATTTACAAAATGAATTTCTTAGAAGGTAGGGATCACCGTTAAAACCAATCTGCAGTTCAGTCTCCTTAGAACAGTCAAAAATGAATGGACAAGAGCATGGAAACTTGGGTTCTGTGAATACTTTGCCATTTAGTGGTTGAAGGGAGCAGGGTTTGTCACTTAGCTTTCTAGTTCTGTTTTTTTCCCCATTTAAGGTGAATAGAAGTAAACTGGTAGCTTTCAAATGATGCAAAGCTCTGTCCTCCCACTTGTTTCAGGTATGTGAAGACACTCCGCCACACCATCCAAGTGGATCACATTGAGTATATGGATGAGATTGCCACCCTAATGGGTGTGAAGCCCAACCTGCTATTCCTGTTTCTCTCAGATCCAAAGCTGGCCGTGGAGGTTTTGTTTGGCCCATGCACAGCATACCAGTACTGCTTTCAGGGGCCAAGGAAATGGGCTGGAGCCCGGAGAGACATCCTGACCCAGACAGAGCATATCATCAAGCCCCTGAGGACTCAGATTAGTAGTCCGGACAGTCATTCATCCTCACCACTCTCTTGGATAAATATGGCACCTGCTGGCCTTGCATTACTAACTGCTGGCTTAGCATACTTCAGATATATTCATCATCGTATATGGAAATAAATGAGTAAACATTGAGGAGAAAAAGCATGTAATATTTTCTACTCATCTTGGATCATTATGTTTAAGCCAGTCACACATGTATAAAATGTTATTTAGTATTACCATAACTGTTATATAAAATATTATCTAGATATACTTTACAAATAGATTTATTTCTTAAAAATAGGTATACATTTTGCTTCTAGAAGTAATATGAATGTCTAGGAAGAGCTTATCATTAAAAGGAATTCTATGTAAAGTATACCCAAATTGGTTTCCCAAAGCTCAATTATCCTTTTAGGAATTTATAAATAAAATATTACTTTATCACTGTATTTTCAATGTTATTCTTTTCTTCCTTCCAAGTAAATTATATAACATTTTCATTCATAATAAAAGCTGAAATTTTTATTTTTGTGTTTACAACATAGGAAATAAAAATCAAGGGGAAAAGTACTTTAGGCTTTAGTTTCTCAGAAACTAAAAATGTTTTTTGAGTACATTTGCAAACAATCATTTTATTTTGAAGAAACAACTAAAGAAAAAAAGTGCAGTGTATTACATACATTTTAATAAATTACTCTAAACTTTCAGTTAATAAGCAATTATATAAGGATTATATAATTATATATATATATATATATATATATATATTATATTAAGAAAAGGGCTATACTGATATCTAAGCACCAAATACAGCTACTAGTTGGTTGACCTGGTCCTTTGGCTCAGCCTTCAGAGCAGCCCTCTCCATGTGTTATGTAGGAGACTTCCTTACTGATGTCATTTTGGGGGTGCCATAAGAGTTCTCTGCTCCAAAACACTTTCTCCTCCTCCTGACTATGTGAAATCCTCCCAAGACTCAGCCTCTGTTTTTTGGCTAAAGGGTACTTTTCCTGTCTGCTTGTTAAAATCCAAACTACCATGGAATAGGAGTATGAAAATTAAGTGGGGTGAGGCATGGGTATTGAGCAGCTGTGTGGTTGTAGTCATAAGAAGGAACATTAGTAGCATATGCTAAAAGCATTACAAAGTAGTATAAATATTTACTAAAGTGGTGGCTCAGACGGTAAAGCGTCTGTCTACAATGCGGGAGACCTGGATTCCATCCCTGGGTCGGGAAGATCTGCTGGAGAAGGAAATGGCAATCCACTCCAGTACTATTGCCTGGAAAATCCCATGGACAGAGGAGCCTGGTAGGCTACACAGTCCATGGAGTCGCAGAGTCGGACACAACTGAGCTACTTCACTTTCCTTTCCTTTTCCTTTCTTAAAGACAAACCGATTTTTTTTTTTTTTTTAATTTTGGTTGCACTGCATCTTCATTGTGCACAGGTTTCTCTAGTTGCCCATGGCATGTGGGATCTTAGTTTCCCAATCAGGGATCAAACCCATGTCCTCTACATTGGAAGGGGGAGTATTAACCACTGACCATCAGGGAAGTTCCAAAACTAAATTACAATGACAGCAAAATTTAATATCTTCCCATATTTCTCACAGTAGCTTAAATAGCATGCAGCTGTTTTGCCCCAATGTACACACACAACCACCTCAGAACACCACTACTAGGACTAACCTCGTAATCACTGATCTCTCTTTAAAACACTGATCCTTAGAACCTGTGAATGTATTACCTCCCATGAAAAAAAAGGGACTGTGTGTATGTGATTAAGATAAGGCTCTCCTGAGATGAATAGAGGTCCTGGATCACCCTGATGGTCCCAGTATAATCAAAAGTCCTGATAAGGGAACGAGGGAGGTGATGGGACAGTAGAGGCCCTTGACACATTGGCTGGTTCTGAAGAGGTAAGTAAGCCACTGGTCAAGGAATTTAGGTGACCTCTAGAAGCTGGAAAAAGCAAGGAAAGGATTCTCCCAGAAACTCCAGAAGGAATACAGACCTATCCACACATTGGTTTTAGCCCAGTGAGATTTCTAACAAAGTAAAAATCTGTGTTAGTTAAGTAATCAAATCTGTAGTGATTTGTTACAGAGAAGATAGGAAACTAACACTTTCTAAATATAGAAAGACAGTGAAAAAGATCTGGAACATGGTGGAATATGAGGATATGAAGTTAACATCTCCTCACAAGTATATCAAGAATACATCAGAACAGCTCTCACAGAGCACCTACTAAACACTAGTGGAGGACCTCAGACACCTAAGAGGACAAGAAAACTCCCCACAGGTAGGACGTAAGAAAGAAGGAAAGTGGGGAGGAAAGTGGAAGTGGAAAGGGACTGGCACCACTGAGGGGGAGCTGAAGGAGAAGAGAGGCTCCCACACTCAGAAAGGCCCACTCACAGCAAGGGGATAAATGGGGACAGAGAGGGACCTTTGGGGCATCAGGGGATTGGAAGGCAATGAAGCTGATCTGTGGAAGGCAGGACTGAGTAAGACCTATAGGAATGGTCTGTGCTGCAGCCCCACACACCTCAGCCTGAGCTATGTGTGTCCTGGTGAGGTGGACTCTAGGGACCAGAGAGTGGGGTTTGGAGAGTTGACCAGGAAGGGAACAGCTGAGAGCAGTGAGGACACAGCCGGAGGCAGCAGAAGGAAGGGCTCCACAGCTGGGAAGTTTAGTGGAGGGAGCCCGGGCCACCATGTAAGCCAGGTGCAAATGCAAGCTCACTCAGCTCACCACACAATAGGCCAACAAGTCTACAGACAAGATGTTGAGGCAAGGACTTTATTCAGAAAGCTAGCAGACCAAGAAGATGGTGACTAATATCTCAGAACAACCATCTTATCAGTGTCTTAATGCCAGTTTCTTTTATAGAACAGAGAGAGGGAGAGAAAGGCAGTAAAGAAGTAAAGTAAAAAAGGCACAATCGAGAGGGAGAGGTAGTGAGGAAGTAAACGAAACAAACAGGCTATCAGTCTTGCAAAACATCTCCTGGAATGCCCAGGCTCACGGAGAGGATGTGTTTATCTCGTCTTTCTTACAGCCGTTCACAGGTGAGCATGGTCAGATTGTCTCCCTATGAGCTAAACAAAGGCACTTTTAGTATAACATTCCGTCAGAGGGGCAGGGTTCCAAGACTGGCCATTATGTGCGATTGTAATAGTAAAAGCAATGAAAATCAAAGGTTAGAAAAAAATCCAACATGAAATCTGATTTTAGCTCTTCTGTTACAGTGCCATTGTTGAGTAGCATGCAAAGGGTGGGGCTTTCATTGCAATGCCCTTCCCCACCTGCCAACCTGGCTTCCTTGGGCAATGGCAGGAGAGCAGGCCTGAGCAGGCTAGCCCACCACTCAAGCCAGGGTCTCCTTTACCCTCTCAGGCTCTGTCAACCCTTCAAGAGTCCCAGGCCTGAGCCCCAACCCTGGCAAAGCCTCTATAGGCTGAGTGGTCCCGAGGCTGAGCACCTCCCCATCAGATTTCCCTCCGACTGTGCAAGTCCTGGTAGACCCAAGTACTGCTCCCCAAAAAGCCTCCATGGGCCACACAGGTCCCAGCAGCCAACCTGCTGCCCTGACAAAGCTCTTCCATCCAAGCAGGACCTAGGCCTCAGTCCTACCTCCACCAAATCTTCCACGGGTGGCACAGGTACCGGCAGCCTGTGTGCCACCCCTAACAAAGCTTCCTCTGGCCACACTGCTTCAGGCGGGCCAAGCACCTCCCATTGACCCAAAGCCTCCTCCAGTAGTGCCAGCTCCTGAGGACGTGCCTGGGGAAAGCCTATGCCCCAGCTGCCCTATGCAGCTCTGGGTGCTCTGGGTGCTCTGGGGAAGCTTCAGGAGCAGCCCTGGTGAAAAGAATACATGCAAGCTGGGGCTGACACATCAGGTCCAGAGACCTACCTAGAGGTCTTGGAGGGCCTCCTAGGAAGTAAAAGACTGGATATAGCTCACCATGAGGGCAAGAACACTGATAGTTGAGGCAAGAGGGGAATATTCTTTTTTTAATTTATTTTCTAACCTTTATTTTTTTATTTCTTTTTTGATGGTGCTTTGTGTTGTTTTTTTTTTTGCTGTTTTTCCATATTTATTTTTTGAATACATTTTTATTTTTCTAATTTTATTTTATTTCTTATTCTTTGATATTATTTTTCTCTTTTTTATTTATCTTTTCTGTTTTCTTTGTTTTTTGATATATTTTTAGGTTATTGTTTCATTTTGCTTTGTATTTTGTTTTGTTGGGCTTTATCAGCTTTTTAATTTTGTTTTTGCATTGCTTTTGTCATTTTTGTGTGTTTATCTTTTGTTATTGTAGATTTTCTTTTAGTTTTTTTTTATTATTATTATTGGTCTATTTTTTGTTTTCTGTTTAGGTTAGGTTAGTTTGGTTTTTAACTAGTAATTTTTGGTTTGGCCACTCTCTTTTTTGAATGCCTTCTTGGTTTTTTTTGGTTTCCTGGTTGTTTTTGTTTTGTTTTGTTGTTTCCTTATTGGTTTTGTTGTTGTTGTTGTTAGTTTGTTTCATTGCATTTGTTTTTAATTGAGTTGTGTTTAATTTGTTTGTTTCTCTTCTGTTTGTGTGTTTGTTTTTGTTTCTTCAGATTTGTTTTTATTATTCACCTTGGGCTTTGTTTGTCTGTTGTTTTGTTTGTTTGTTTTAACCACTCCATGCAGCTTGCTGGGTCTTAGCTCCCTAACTGGGGTCAGGCCTGAACCCCTGTGGTGGGAACATTGAGTCCAAGCCACTGGACTATCAATAATTTCAGGCCCCAGTGAATATTAATTGATGTGAACTTTCCTGGAGGTCCTCACCTCAACACCAAGACCTGGCTCCACCCAAATGCCTGCAAGTTCCAAAGCTGGACACTTCAGGTCAAACAACCACCAAGACAGGAACACAGCCCTATCCATGAATAAAAATGAGACAACAGAGAAATGCATTACAGATGAAGGAGCAAGATTAAAAACCTAAAAGCCCAAATAAATAAAAAGGAAATAGGCAATCTATCTGAAAAAAGAATTCAAAGTAATGATAGTAAAAATGACTCAAAATCTCAGAAATAGAATAGAGGCACTGATAGAGAAAATACAAGAAATGTATAACAAGGACCTAGAAGAACAAAACAACAAACAGTGATGAACAACACAATACTGAAGTTAAAAATACACTGAAAAAAGAATTCATGGGTTGGGAATATTCCCCTGGAGAAGGGAAAGGTTACCCACTCCAGTATTCTGGCCTGGAGAATTCCATGGACTGTATAAATAAATATAAATAAACAAATAATAAAAATAAATAAATACAAACCCTTAACTCTAGTTTTGTGGTCTTTCCTTTATCCTTTCTTAGCTACTTTACTCTCTACTGGACTTTATAATCATCCCACTGGTCAGTAAAGGTCATGTTAAAGTAATATGTGTAATACATTTCCTCCAGAATTAACAGTAGAGAAGTGACTTAGCAGCAGCAGCAGGTCAGTTTAATAAAGCAAATTAAAATGAGTTTTAAACTTATTATCTGGCTTGTTCATATAGTAGGAGGATCAAGAGTGGGGCCTTTTTTAGTATTAATCTACCTTTTGAATAAACAAATGAACAATAGCTTTTCAGGGAAAGACAGAGGCTTGGCTAAAGGTGGAATCTTGGACTTTTCCATCTGAACCCTGTCTGTATGTACGTTTCATCACACAGTACCCCCACCACTCTGCACTGGTATGATTTGGTACTCTTTGCAGGATTTTAATTCATCTGTTTTCCCACAGTCTTCTAAGCAGTTCTGAAAATTTCACACAAATTACTGAGTACTTTTTTTTTATTATTATTTAGAACTGTTTCATTGTAGCTTAGTTACTTTTTAATTGTTTCTTCCTTTACAGTACAAAATATGAGTTTATTCAGTCCTCATTCAACAACACACATGTTTAAAGATAAGTTATAAAAAAGCAACTTATGAATGTTGATTACTTATATAAATAGTATGTTTCAAGGACATGGTGTAGTCAGATGAATCTTGATTCATGAGTGCTAATTTGTTTTATAATAGTACATGTGCTTCAGGAACAAGCTGTTCAGATGGATCCTAATTAATGAATTAATTTTTTTCAACTTGAACATGTTTATTAACTTCATTGATTTTTAAATCAAGATTTTTTATTGCATTAAACAAGCAATGAGTCTAAACCAGAAGAACTGAGGATTTTTTTTTAACCAGCCTTGAATTTTATATTTCTTTTTTCTCTTTAGTTCACATATCCATTTTATTTCTTTTTTAAGTTTTATTTTCTTTTTAAATTGAGGCATAGTTGACATATGACATTATATTAATTTCAGGTGTACAACCTAATGATTTAATATTTATATACATTGTGATATGTTCACCACAATAAGTCTAGTTATCATCTATCACCACACAGTTACAGAAATTTTCTTTTCTTTTTTTCTTGAGAAAATTAAAGGCCTTTAAAATCTACTCTCTTAGCAATTTTCCAATATGTCATACAATATTATTAAGTACAATCACACCATTCTGGCTGTGCTAAGTCTTTGTTGCTGCACAGGCTTTTCTTTAGCTGTAGAGAGCAGGGGCTACCCTCTAGATATGGTGCGCAGGCTTCTCAGTGCAGTGGCTTCTCTTGTTGCAGAGCAAGGGCTCTAGGGCATGCGGGCTTCGGTACTTGCAGTTTCGGGTCTCTAGAGCACAGGCTCAATATCTGTGGCACATGGGCTTAGTTGCTGTGAGGCATGTGGGATCTTTCTGGATCAGGGATCTAACACGTGTCTCCTGCATTGGCAGGCGTGTTCCTATTCACTGAGCCACCAGAGAAGCCCAAGAGTAAATTTTATATTATGTGTTTTATCACAAATAATTTTTAAAGGATGGTACTGGGAGGGAGGAGGGAGGGGGGTTCAGGATGGGGAACACGTGTATACCTGTGGCGGATTCATGTTGATATATGGCAAAACCAATACAATATTGTAAAGTTAAAAAAGAAAAGAAAAAAAAGGAAAAACTGGTTAGCTGTATGTTATTCAAATTTAAGTTTAAAAAATACTACAGCAAAAAAAAAAAGAAAAAAATGGAGGCATAGTGGTAGATAAAACCAGATTAGCAAAAAGCCAATAATTGCTGAAGTGGGTTAAGGGTATCTGAAGATTCATTATACTGGTCTTTCTTCTTTTTCTTTTTTTTTAATATAAATTAATTTATTTTAATTGGAGGCTAATTACTTTACAATATTGCATTGGTTTTGCCATACATCAACATGAATCCGCCACAGGTGTACACGTGTTCCCCATCCTGAACCCCCCTCCCATCTCCCTCACCATCCCATCCCTCTGGGTCATCCCAGTGCAACAGCCCCGAGCATCCTGTATCATGCATCAAACCTGGACTGGCTTTTCATTTCACATATGATATTATACATGTTTCAGTGCCATTCTCCCAAATCATCCTACCCTCGCCCTCTCCCACAGAGTCCAAAAGACTGTTCTATACATCTGGGTCTCTTTTGCTATCTCACATGCAGGATTATCATTACCATCTTTCTAAATTACATATATATGCATTAGTATACTGTATTGGTGTTTTTCTTTCTGGCTTACTTCACTCTGTATAATAGGCTCCAGTTTCATCCACCTCATTAGAACTGATTCAAATGTATTCTTTTTAATGGCTGAGTAATACTCCATTGTGTATATGTACCATAGCTTTCTTATCCATTTGTCTGCTGATGGACATCTAGGTTGTTTCCATGTCCTGGCTATTATAAACAGTGCTGTGATGAACATTGGGGTACACGTGTCTCTTTCAATTCTGGTTTCCTCAGTGTGTATGCCCAGCAGTGGGATTGCTGGGTTATAAGGCAGTTCTATTTCCAGTTTTTTAAGGAATCTCCACACTGTTCTCCATAGTGGCTGTACTAGTTTGCATTCCCACCAACAGTGTAAGAGAGTTCCCTTTTCTCCACACCCTCTCCAGCATTTATTGCTTGTAGACTTCTGGATAGCAGCCATTCTGACTGGCATGAAATGGTACCTCATTGTGGTTTTGATTTGCATTTCTCTGATGATGAGTGAGGTTGATCATCTTTTCATGTGTTTGTTATAGGCTGTATGTCTTCTTTGGAGAAATGTCTATTTAGTTCTTGGACCCATTTTTTGATTGGGTCGTTTATTTTTCTGGAGTTAAGCTGCAGGAGTTGCTTGTATATTTTTGAGATTAATTCTTTGTCAGTTACTTCATTTGCTATTATTTTCTCCCATTCTGAATCTGTCTTTTCACCTTGCTTATAGTTTCCTTTGCTGTGCAGAAACTTTTAATTTTAAGTAGGTTCCATTTGCTTATTTTTGCTTTTATTTCCAATATTCTGGGTGGTGGGTCATAGAGGATCCTGCTGTGACTTATGTCAGAGAGTGTTTTGCCTATGTTCTCCTCTAGGAGTTTTATAGTTCCTGGTCTTACATTGAGATCTTTAATCCATTTTGAGTTTATTTTTGTGTATGGTGTTAGAAAGTGTTATAGTTCCATTCTTTTACATGAGGTTGACCAATTTTCCCAGCACCACTTGTTAAAGAGATTGTCTATTCTCCATTGTATATTTTAAATTTTATTTATTTTTTATTGAAGGATATGCCAGGAGAAATATCAATAACCTCAGATATGCAGATGACACCACCCTTATGGCAGAAAGTGAAGAGGAATTAAAAAGCCTCTTGATGAAGGTGAAAGAGGAGAGTGAAAAAGTTGGCTTAAAACTCAACATTCAGAAAACGAAGATCATGGCATCTGGTCCCATCACTTCATGGGAAATAGATGGGGAAACAGTGGAAACAGTGTCAGACTTTTTTGGGGGTGGGGGGGCTCCAAAATCACTGCAGATGGTGACTGCAGCCATGAAATTAAGACGCTTACTCCTTGGAAGAAAAGTTATGACCAACCTAGATAGCATATTGAAAAGCAGAGACATTACTTTGCCAACAAAAGTCCGTCTAGTCAAGGCTATGGTTTTCCTGTGGTCATGTATGGATGTGAGAGTTGGACTGTGAAGAAGGCTGAGCACCAAAGAATTGATGTTTTTGCACTGTGGTGTTGGAGAAGACTCTTGAGAGTCCCTTGGACTGCAAGGAGATCCAACCAGTCCATTCTGAAGGAGATCAGCCCTGGGATTTCTTTGGAGGGAATGACACTGAAGCTGAAACTCCAATTCTTTGGCCACCTCATGCGAAGAGTTGACTCATTGGAAAAGACTCTGATGCTGGGAGGGATTGGGGGCAGGAGGAGATGGGAACGACAGAGGATGAGATGGCTGGATGGCATCACTGACTCGATGGACGTGAGTCTGAGTAAATTCCGGGAGTTGGTGATGGACAGGGAGGCCTGGTGTACTGCGATTCATGCGGTCACAAAGAGTCAGACACGACTGAGCGACTGAACTGAACTGAACTGAATTGCTTTACAGAATTTTCTGTTTTCTGTCAAACCTCAACATGAACCAGCCATAGGTATACATATATACCCTCCCTTTTGAACCTCCTTCCCATCTCCCTCCCCATCCCACCCATCTAGGTTGATACAGAGCCCCTGTTTGAGTTCCCTGAGCCGTACAGCAAATTCCCATTGGCGATCTATTTTACATATGGTAATATAAGTTTCCATGCTCCTCTCTCCATGAGTTTTAATAGGATAAGTCCTACAAGAACTGTGTGTACTCAGATGCGTCCTCCTCAATGAGTGAGCCTTTTCTCACATGCATCTCCTAAAGATTGATATTCCACAGTTCTCTTGTTGACTCCTTTCTCTTGTTGTGGTACACTCCCTCCACAGAGGATATCACTCAGTTTTAATCTTCACCTGTAACCTGGTGACTTCCAAATCTTTATCTTCCAGTGTAGCCTTCTCTCTTGAGCTACAATTTCATGTTTATATCTGCCTTCTGGACAGCTCCACAGGCACGTCATACTCTAATTTCTAAGACTGATTGCAATTTATTTCCATTAAAACAATTCCCTGAATACATCATGTTCATCTTGACTTCACATCTTTGTAGAGGCTGTTTGGAAAACTCTTTTCCTTTTAACTGCCTCATAAGCTCTATTCATCCCCCAGAACTTGGCTAAAGTACGATCTCCTTTAAGAACTATTTTCCTGATCCTTACTTCTCTAACCCAAGCAGAACTAGGGAGTTAGTGTGAAATTATGAAAAAGCAAAAATAGAAAAGATAAAAAACCATGCTATGTATTGTTGTGTTTTGTGTTTAATGAGAATGGGCTAAAAACAATGACTCATTGTCCTACTAGTGGAAATAATAGAAAATGAATTACTTGAACAGCAGCAATAGTCCCTCCAAATCTCTCATTCTGTTAATGGATCTGTTTCATTACCACTGTAATAAATTACCACAATCTTAGTAGCTTAAAACAATATGAATTCATTATCCTACAGTTTTGAAATTCAGAAGTTCAAAATTAGTTTCACTGGGATAAAATCAAGGTATCAGAAGGCTGTTTTCCTTCTGGAGATTCTAAGGGAGAATCTGTTCCTTGTCATTGTCAGTTCCTGGAGACCTCTTACATGCCTTGATTCATAACCCCTTCTATCCCAGCCAGCAGCAAAACATTTCTTTCCTCTAAGATCTTTTCTTCCATTCTCACATCTCTCTCTGACTGTAATCCTTCTTATAAGGACCCATGTGATCAAACTGAGCCCACCTGGATAATCCAGGCTACTCTTCCCATATCCACATCCTTAACTCAATCTCACCTACAAAGTCCTTTTTGCCTTTTAAGTAAATATATTCACAGGTTCTTATAATTGAGACATGGAAATTTTCCTTTTAGTTGAAAATTCTCTGCTGATCTCAAAGTTTCGATAATATTCCTGGTCTGCCTACATAGAGTAGACCATATACATCTGTCAGTGTTTTCTGTGATCTTGTCATATTTTGTAACTTTAGCCGACATAAAATTGAAAACTGATGAAGACTTATCTGCTTAAACTCATTTCTGCTATGCTATAGACTCCACTGTGGTTAATGAGAATTTGGCAGAAGTGTTTCCATACACCAGAACAATTCATTAATGAGACCACTGTTTTAGAAGAGAACACCCAAATGCATGGAGAGAATAAAAGGAGTTTGTTCCATCTGCAGGAGCAGCAGCACAAAAGAAAAATCTTCACATATTCCTGGTAAAATATCCCCACTGGCAAATTTTAAGACTGGCTTTGGATGTCTACTTAACTTTTTTCCATGAACTAATACTAAAATAACCAGCTTACCATGAGCTACCCTGTACCATGAGGTGCTTAGGCTTATGTATATAATATTCCCAATTTTCAAGTTGAGTCAGATTAGATTAGGAAAGAAGTGCAAAGGAGATGCACAATACTGTGTTGGCTCTTAGGTGATGGTATCTATCTTTCCCCAGGTGAGTCCCATCTACTGTCTCTCCACAGTGTCTAGGAACAATTCTGATTGAAATCAGGATGTATCTAATAATGTCCTGAGGACCTAAGGTTGGTCTAGTTTCTCTAGTTAAACTCAAGCTATTAAATTTACATAGGAAAGAAACAAAAAAGTACATTTTTAATTATTTATTTGTCAGGTTTCTTTTTAATAAGATGTACAGTTCTTATAAGAATATCCTGTAATGTCTTTGAAATGGTAATTTTCTATTAAAGTGGAGTTTCTCAACTGGAGGTTTACCAGAATCTCCCATGGTATTTTTTCAAACTATATTAGTTTCCCTATCAGCTTTACTCCATATATATACACCTATGTCTTGATATATCTAGACATCACTTTGCCAATAAAGGTCTGTATAGCCAAAGCTATCGTTTTTCCAGTAGTCAGGTAAGGATGTGAGAGTTGCACCATAAAGAAGGCTGAACACCAAAGAATTGATGCTTTCAACTGTGGTGCTGAAGACTCTTGAGAGTCCCTTGGACTGCAAAGAGATCCAACCAATCAGTCCTAAAGGAAATCAACCCTGAATATTCATTGGAAGGATGGATGCAGGAAGCTGAAGCTTCAATACTTTGACCACCTGATGTGAAGAGCCAACTCATTGGAAAAGACCCTGATACTGGAAAAGATTGAAAGAGGGCAGAAGGAAAAGGAAATGGCAGAGACTGAGATGGTTGAACAGCATCACCTGTGGACATGAGTTTGAGCAAACTTTGGGAGATGGTGAAGGACAGGGAACCCTGGTGTGCTGCAATCCATGGGTTCACAAAGAGTTGAACACAACTCAGTGACTGAACAACAAAGATGAACCTTCAGTAGAGTGTCCATATTATTGATGAATCAGTTTTAAGAGTGAGTTTTGTTAGTCATACATAATACCAAAAAAAAAAAAAAAAATGCAAAGCCAAGATTGTCTTGGGTAAGCAAGGACATGTGTTGCATATCTTTAAGTCCTTCTCCAGTTCTGGGGAAGTGGTTCTCAACCTAGACTATATATTCATTTGTAAAAATGCTCCTTGAAAATATCAATCCCTGCTCCTTATCTAGGATGTTGAGAAGACAACTTGGAGGAGAACACAGAGAACCTTCCAGCAAAGAAGGAAGACAGTGGCTCCTATAACACAGTCACTTGGTTCACAAGCAACCCAAGCTGAGGGATTCAGGACAGGAATGTCAACAGCACAGCTGCATCATGCGTGAGTCCAGGAAGAGGAAGACACCCATCTTCAAAGATTGTGAAGGAGTTGCAGAATCCTCCCTTTGAAACATCGGAAAATTGTATTTAGAAAATTGAGCCTACTGATTTTTTGTTTTGCCTTCTCCTACCTCCCACTTCCTAATCTCCCATTGCATTGGTTTGAACCACTTTGTCAATGGATAATCTATCCAGGAATTTCTAGTATTTCTTTATTTTAAATAGTCTGTCTTAGATTGACATATGGTTTGAATAAATGTCAATTTTGAGTTCAGGAAATACATCAATTATTAGCACTTATATTTTCCATGTAATTGTACTTGTCTTAGCTTCTCTAGTCCACACTTAATTCCTTGATATTAGAATTGAACCTTATTCCTCATGATATACTACCTCCATGTCTGACACCTGCTTCACTTTGTGAGTTTTTAATATACTTTTGTTGAATTAAAATTTAATACACGCACATGAAATTAAGGACAGAGAACTTAATAGATACCACATTCTCATGTCTTCCTTCCAGATTGTTGGTTTTCGTTGTACTTTATGTGCAAAGTGAAATTTTCCAACTACTTCAGTTCAGTTCAGTCACTCAGTCATGTCTGACTAGTTGCAACCCCATGGACTGCAGCACGCCGGGTTTCCCTATCCATCACCAACTCCTGGAGCCTACTCAAACTCATGTCCATCACGTAGGTGATCTCATCCGACCATCTCATCCTCTGTCATCCCCTTCTCCTCCTGCCTTCAATCTTTCCCAGCATCAGGGTCTTTTCCAATGAGTTGGTTCTTCTCATCTGGTGGCCAAAGTATTGGAGTTTCAGCTTCAGCATGAAGTTTCCAATGAATATTCGGGACTGATTTCCTTTAGGACTGACTGGTTGCAGGATCTCCTTGCAGTCCAAGGGACTCTCAAGAGTCTTCTCCAACACCACAGTTCAAAAGCATCAATTCTTTGGTGCTCAGCTTTCTTTATAGTCCAGCTACTTACTGGATACTATTTACTGAGAAGGTGTCATGTATCAGGCACTGCACCTGCAGAGATGATTGTATGTTCATCACCCAAGAATAATAGGAATAATTGATGAAGATCCAGCTGATTGAAAAAGAAATGAAGTAGTAGAATTTCTGTGGCTAGGGACAGCTTATGAAAAGTAAGAAAATTTTTCTTTCTTTATAATCATAGAAATCTGGAAAAATCTAAAATACACAATAATAAATTATGTAATAGAAAAGGCTATAGTTGTTAAAATACATTAATTCATTTAATAAATATTTCCTGAAAGTCTCTATATATGCATATTCAAAACATTATTAGACAATAAAGCAGATTACATTCTATAAATGGTATACTTAAATTATATAATACATATATAAATGCATATGTGTGTATTTATATATAATTTAGGAAGATGAAGTCCAAAACTTTGTACAATGTGTAATGACATCTGGGTTGAAAGTGTCAGTGTTAGTTGTTTAATCCTGTCTGACTCTTTGTGACCCCACGGACTGCAGCCCACCATGCTCCTCTGTCCATGAAATACTCCAGGCAAGAATACTGGGGTTGGTAGCCATTCCCTCCTCCAGGGGATTTTCCCAAGCCAGAGATTGAATGCAAGTCTCCTACACTGCAGGTAGATTCTTTACCATCTGAGCCACCAGGGAAGCCCTTTTTTGCTTTGGTTTGGATATTTTATGATTTAATAATGACAAGTAGCATTGGGCCTGTTGTTAATAGTTCATAAACTATAATAGCTGCATTTGAGAAAGTACATTCTAGATATTAAGTGAATATGAAATTTAAGATGACACAAATTTTATTTTATTCTAAAATTAATGACTTAACGAATTCCATTTTGAAATAAGCATAGAATCTTTATATTAAAGAAGAAAACTGCCTTGAAGGAAGCTCATATATAACTGCTATGAATTGGAAGGTGCTAACAATGTACATAGATATTTCTTCTTTATTGATTCTAAGCAAGTCAGAAAAAGATATATAAGAAAAAAATGTAGATTAAAATATAGCCTTGCCAGGGTTTCCATGGTGGCTCAGTGGTAAAGAATCTGCCTGTCAATGCAGGAGAACCGGCTTCTCTCCCTGATCCATGAAGATCCTAATTATTAAGCCTGTGCTCTAGAGCACAGGAGAGCAACTACCGAGCTTGTGTGCTGCAAGTACTAAAGCCCACATGCCCTAGAGCCTGTGCTGCACAAGAGAAGCTTCCACAGTGATAAACCTGCCCACCACAGTGAAAAACCCATGCACCACAACAGAGTAACTCCCACTCACCACAACTAAAGAAAAGCCCACACAAAAGGAGACTTCACCATAAATAAATAAGTGAAATCATATATATATATATATATATAGAGAGAGAGAGAGAGAGAGAGAGAGAGAGCATTGCCTTCACTGTCCAAAGTACAAGGTCTCCCTGTTCAAGCTGGATTAGAAAAGTTCAATTAACTCACAATCAGAATCAGAATCCTATTTCTTCTCCCTCAAGTCTAGATTTTGGAAAGTGCCTAGGACAGTGAGTTCTTCAGAGAGCTCATCTCTAGCCAGACACATGGAGGATCACACCTGGCTTCCCACCCTTGAAGAACAAAAGAGCCTAAGTAAGACAGGCAGGGCTCCATGTCTGGTTCATGTCATCCAATAGACTGCTATTTCACCCATCAGAAAAACCATTTTTCCTCCCATCCTCCCATGAGGATGCAAAGGCAGGAAAAATCTTAACACTAGAAAAATGCTCCCCTCTTGGGAGATAAATTGGGAATCCCCACATCAAGACAAGGTTGAGATGCAAATGGCTTGACCCTAAGAGTATTGAGCCCATTTCTTCCTTCATGTGTCCCTGTGATATCCTTCAGTTCTATGATGGGGACTCAAAGAGATGGTCATGTACTTTCTCACAAACTCACTACCCAGTTGGATGAGGACTGTGAAGCAGGTAAAATAATGTTTAGTAACAGAAAACTAGCAAATTACAAAGTTATGTCTTAAATTGTGTATTACCAACTATAGGTATGGAAAAGAAGGTCAAAGAGAATTGAAGTAGTCGAGAAAGATGAAAGGGGAAATAATATCTGAGTTTCATTACATTTTTCTCAATTAATCAAACTGAGTCTTAATGAATACATACAATTGAGTATACATGAAAAAGAGGAGACTTTCTGGACAAAAGGGATAACAGTAACATTAAAATCAGAAGGTCACAGCATGCTGTGTAATGTTACGGTGACATGTAAGAATAAGAGATGGTGTCAAAGCTGTAGCTTTTTGTGGTCTCTGTTAAGTGACTCAGAGTTGTAAAATATTTTTCAGAATGTATCCTCTATTTTTCATGGACTTCTTACTTAAATTTTCCATTTGTAAGTGTATGAGATTTCCTCATGTAAATTTCTGTATTGCATTTCTGTTGTTATCCCAGACTTTGTATCCAGTATACAAAATGATAGTTCTCTAACAGTCTGAATTGTAGAATGACAGACTTAGGATGGAACTAACTTGTAGCTCCCAACATAATAACTTATTTTTATTAACTTTTTATTCATATTCTGAGATCTAAGTAATTCTAAAAACATAGTACCTCTATAGTAAACACTAAAATAGAAATAGGTCACAAGGAACAACAGGTAATTTTAAAACTTTAAGTAATAGGGCCTGAGAAATGTGTAACAGAAAGGAGGAAGAGGATCAGAAATTTCAGGTAAGGTGAGAAGTTAATTTCAAACTCTTAAAATTAATTTAAAAAATATATCTAAGATTCTGAGACAAGTATGATAAGAAGTAAAATTATTTGGCACAACTCCTTTCTTATAGGTTTTGCAAAACAAAAGACATGGAACTGGGTTTGAGATAATGAGAATCCCCTCGATATCATACTGTTTATTTGTTATAATAGAACAATCTAAAAATTCTCTCTCACATTCATGATCAACAGATGAGCACAGAATAAATTAAATGCAAAGTTTAACCTGACAATGATAGAAAAATTCCCCCCTTTGAAATATTTTATAAAGGGTTTAGTTATGAGTTCTATAAAGATGTGGATGTTTTTAATTTTTTTAATTTCAGAAGGGTTTTGCATGTTTTTTCCTTGTGATGAGAACTTTTAAGATCTACTTGCTTAGTAACTTTCAATATACAATACAGTATTATTAACTAAAGTCACTTGTGTACATTACATCCCTAGGATATATTTTATAACTGAGATTTCTACCTTTTGATCATTTCCACCTATTTCCTGCACCCCTCACCTCTTTTTAAATTCCTCATATGAGTGAGATCATATAACATTTGTTTTTCTCTCTATGACTTTCACTTTGACTAATGTCCTTGAGCTCCATTCATACTGTTGTAAATGGCAATATTTTCTTCTTTTTATAGTTGAATAATATCCCATTATGTGTATGCCTTTTTGATTTTTTTAATCTAAAAAAGTGATATATTAATATTTAAACATATAGCAAAAAACCATACAGATTATGATATATTATAAATAGCATTCAACTGCAGCATCTCTCACACCTCCACTGAATAAAGTTTTAATGGCATAATTCTTAACTCTTCTTGTACATTTAATTCCCAAAAATATAACCAGCTAGAGGTGTCTAGACACACATATAGTGACTGAAAGCCTCAGGTTCCAAAGCCAAACTGACTCAAGTTAAAACCCCAGTCCTATTGGACTGCAAGGAGATCCAACCAGTCCATTCTGAAGGAGATCAGCCCTGGGCTTTCTTTGGAAGGAATGATGCTAAAGCTGAAACTCCAGTACTTTGGCCACCTCATGCGAAGAGTTGACTCATTGAAAAAGACTCTGATGCTGGGAGGGATTGGGGGCAGGAGGATAAGGGGACAACAGAGGATGAGATGGCTGGATGGCATCACTGACTCGATGGACGTGAGTCTGAGTGAACTCCGGGAGTTGGTGATGGACAGGGAGGCCTGGCATGCTGTGATTCATGGAGTCCTGAATCCAAGAGCTTCCCAATAGTTATAATTCTTTTCTTGTTGTTTTTGTTCAGTCACTAAGTCATGTCTGTCTCTTTACTACCCCCAGGACTGCACCATGCTTCCCTGTCCTTCACTATCTCTTGAAGTTTGCTCTAATTCAGCTCCATTGAGTCAGTGATGCTATCTAACAATCTCTTCCTTTGTTTGTCCCCTTCTCCTTTTCCCATCAGTTTTTCCCAGCATCAGGGGCTTTTCCAATGAGTTGGCTCTTCACATCAAGTGGCCAGAGTACTACAGCTTCAGCTTTAGAAACAGTCTTTTCAATGTTCATTTCCTTTAGTATTTCTTTTAAGATGTCAATGTTCATTTCTTCCTGGTTCATTTCCTTTAGGATTGACTGGTTTGATGTCCTTGCAATCAAAGAGACTTTCAAAATCTTCTACAGCACAACAAATCAGTTCTTCAGTGCTCAGCCTTCTTTATGGACCAGCTCTCACATCCATACATAACTATGGGAAAAACCATATCTTTGACTATATGCACTTTTGTCAGTAAAATGATGTCTCTTCTCTTGAATACACTGTCTAGGTCTGTCAAAGCTTTCCTCCCAAGGAGCAAGCACCTTTCTATTTCAGGGCTTCAGTAACCACCTGCAATGATTTGGTAGCCCAAGAAAATAAAATCTGTCACTGTTTCCACTTTTTCCCTTTCTATTTGCCATGAAGTGATGGGACTAGATGCCATGAATTTAGTTTTTTTGAATGTTGAGATTCAAGTCAGCTTTTTCACTCTCCTCCTTCACCATCATCAAAAGGTTCTTCAGCTCCTCTTCACTTTCTGTATCATCTGCATATCTCAGTTTGTTGATACTTCTCCTGGTGATCTTGATTCCAGTTTGTGATTCATCCAGCCCTGCCTTCATTTTACATGATGTACTCCACACAGAAGTTAAATAAGCAGGGTGACAATATACAGCCTTGTCATTCTCATTTCCCAATATTGAACCAGATAGATGTCCAGTTCTAACTGTTGCTTCTTGACCTGCATACAGATTTCTCAGGAGACAGGTAAGGTGGTCTATTATTCCCATCTCTTTAAGAATTTTCCACCATTTATGATCCACACAGTCAAATGCTTTAGAGTAAATGAAGCAGAAGTAGATGTTTTTATGGAATTCCCTTGCTTTTTCCATGATCCAACAAATATTGGCAATTTGATCTCCAGTTCCTCTGCTACATCAAAACTCAACTTGAACACCTGGAAGTACTCAGTTCACCTACCGCTGAAGTCCAACTTGAAGGATTTGAGCATAACCTTGGTAGCATGTGAAATGAACGCATGTATAGTACTTTGAATGTTTTTTGACAGTGCTCTTCTTTGCAATTGGAATGATAATTTATTTTCTCCAGTCCTGTGGCCACTGCTGAATTTTCCAAATTTGCTGAAATATTGAGTGCAACACTTTAACAGGATCAACTTTTAGGGTTGTAAATAGCTCAACTGGAATTCCATCTCCTCCTCTAGCTTTGTTTGTAGTAATGTTCCCTGAGACCCACTCAACTTCACACTCCAGGACGTCTGGCTCTAGATGAGCAACCACATCGTCATGGTTATCTGGGGCATTAAGACCTTTTCTTTAATAGTTGTCCTGTGTATTCTTGCCAACTCTTCCTAATATCTTCTGCTTCTGTTAAGTCCTTACCTTTTCTGTCCTTTATTGTGCCCATCCTTAAATGAAATACGTCCCTGATATCTGCAATTTTCTTAAAGAAATTTCTAGCTTTTCCCATTCTAATTGTTTTCCTCTATTTCTTTGCATGCTTCACTTAAGAAAGTCTTCTTATTTCCCCTTGCTATTCTCCAGAACTCTGCATTCAGTTGAGTATATTTTTCCCTTTCTCCCTTGTCTTTTGCTTCTTTTCTTTCCTTAGCGATTTGTAAAGCCTCCTCAGACAACCATTTTGCCTTCTTGTATTTCTTTTTTGGGGGGATTGTTTTGGTCATTGCCTCATTTACAATGTTATAAACTTTCCTCCACAGTCCTTCAGACACTCTGTCTACCAGATATAATCCCTTGAATCTATCTGTCACCTCCACTGCATAATCACAAAGGATTTGATTTAGGTCATACCTGAATGGCCTAGTAGTTTTCCCTATTTTCTTCAATTTAAGCCTGAATTTGGCAATAAGGAACTCAGGCTCTGAGCCACAGTCAACTCCAGGTCTTGTTTTCACTGACCGTATAGAGCTTCTCCATCTTTGACTGCAAAGAATATAATCAATCTGATTTTGATATTGACCATCTGGTGATGTCCATGTGCAGACTTGTCTCTTGTGTTTTTGGAAAGGGGTGTTTGCTATGACCAGGATATTCTCTTGATGAAATTCTTTTGCCCTGCTTTTTAGCCTTTCCTCTACTTAATTTTTTACTCCAAGGACAAACTTGCCTGTTCTTCCGAGTATCCCTTAACCTCCTACTTTTGTATCCAGTCCCCTCTGATAAAAAGGACATCTTTTTTTGTTTGTTTGTTTGTTTAGTTCTGGAAGGTGTTGTAGCTCTTCATAGAACCGGTCCACTACAACTTCTTTGGCATTAGAAGTTGGGGCATAGTCGTGGATTACTGTGATGTTGAAGGTTTGCCATGAAATCAAATCAAGATTATTCTGTCATTTTTGAGACTGCACCAAATACTGCATTTCAGGCTCTTTTGTTGACTATGAGAGCTACTCCATTTCTTCTAAGGGATTCTTGCCCACAATAGTAGATATAATGGTCTTCTGAATTAAATTCTCCCATTCCTGTCTATTTTAGTTCACTGATTCCTAAGATGTTAACGTTCAATCTTGCCGTCTCCTGCTTGACCATATCCAATTACCTTGATTCATGGATCTAACATTCCTATGAAATATTGTTCCTATGCAATACTGTTCTTTACAGCACTGAACTTTACTTTCACCACCAGACACATTCACAACTGAGTGTTGTTTCCACTTTGGCCCAGCCACTTCATTCTTCCTGGAGCTATTGGTAATTGCCCTCTGTTCTTCCCCAGTAGCATATTGGACACCTTCTGACATGGGGAGCTCATCTTTTGCTGTCATATATATTTGTCTTTTCATAATGTCCATGGGGTTCTCCAGGCAAGAATACTGGAGTGGGTTGCCATTTCCTTCTCCAGTGGACCATGGTTTGTTAGAACTCTTCACTATGACCCGTCCATCTTGAGTGGCCCTGCATAACATGACTCATAGCCTCATTGAGTTATGCAAAGCCCTTTGCCACAAAAAGGTTGTGATCTATGAAGGGGATCTAACTACTGTTAATAGTAACATGAAGCTAAAACTAGGGATTACTTATCATTCTTTACCACACTGAAAATGCCTATTAACATTGTTAGTTTTGTTAAGTTGTTTTATAGAAATTAAAAAACAAATTAAAAAAATTTTGAACTGATCCTAGCCACAAAAGTTTTATTGGAAATGAGGATGTGAATTAAATCTTCAACCACCTTTACTATTGTAAAGTCATTTGGCCATGATGGCAATAACATGTGAATGCAAGGACCATCTAAAGAATATTCTTCTGTCTTTGGTTCTCTAGAGATCTCAGACACTATAAGCTGAGGGGGTCACCCAATGTATTTGAAGAGTCAGTATTAGATATGAACTCCAGAATCTTTCCTTTCAGGATTAGTGATCTATCAGATCCATTAGTAAGCCATGGACAAATACATTATCAGAAATATGCATTGTTAAGAATGTTTCTGTCTACTCCAGAGACCCTTTCAAACAAATAGATCCTCCTGTAGGGCATGAAAAAGCCTCTACCTTCTTTCTCTTCTCAGATAATACCCAACAGGGAACTGTATCCAGTGAAAGCTCAACAAACACTTCTGAATAAGTAAGTCCCACAGGGCAGGGAACTTCCCACTTTCTGAGGGGAGTAAATGAGTAAGAAGACAAGTTGTAAGCTTTGTATTTTTGACATATAGTTTTCTCTGACTCTTTGAAGGAGTCTATTTCAAAATAATGATACTGATAAATGTGAAACAATTTGAAACATGAACTAATTACTGCATATAATGTTCTTTAGATTCCAGGAAGCATTAATATCCCTTCATGTTAAAAAAAAAAAATATATCCCTTCATGTTTAAACAATGAAACAGATACATACAGTTGGCTGGCCTTAATGAGTAAGGATTAAGAAACAGGAACACCCAAAGTAAACCCTGTTGTTTGAACCACTCAGCTGCGCTGTCACTGTTTCCAAAGCCTTGAAGGAAATCCTAGCCAATTAATAAATAAGAGACTCCAGTGCTGGAGGAGGTGGGGGCCACCAGGTGCCTTGTACTGTACACCGTAAGACAGCTTCACACTTCTGCAGTGACACCTCGAGGACAGGGAATCACAAGCCTCACTTTTCCCAAATGATTGGAGTTCAAGTAAATGTCACAGTGGGTGGCTCATAGCTTGGTGCCGTAGCTGGACACAATTCAAAGCATGATTGCTGCTGCTGCTAAGTCGCTTCAGTCGTGTCCGACTCTGTGCGACCCCATAGATGGCAGTCCACCAGGCTCCCCCGTCCCTGGGGTTCTCCAGGCAAGAACACTGGAGTGGGTTGCTATTTCCTTCTCCAGTGCATGAAAGTGAAAAGTGAAAGTGAAGTCGCTCAGTCGTGTCCGACTCTTAGCGACCCCATGGACTGCAACCCACCAGGCTCCTCAGTCCATGGGATTTTCCAGGCAGGAGTACTGGAGTGGGGTGCCATTGCCTTCTCCGTCAAAGCATGACTAGGTCCTTATATCCTCAGAAAATCCTTCCCTTGGCTGGCTTAAGCATCCTATTAGTAAACAAAGCCAGCCGAAGCATGGTCCTACTCTGAACCTAAAGGAAGCACCATTGTTCTAACACTACGCTAGAAGCATTTTCCATTTATGCAAGCTCATTCATTCATCTTCCATCATAAGTACAACAAATATTTCAGAGTTCCAGGCACTATCCTAAGCACTAGGACAGAAAACAAGAGGAAGAAAACAAGAAAAACAAAATCCCTTTGTAGTGTGGAACTACAGAGTCTAGGGCAAGACAGGTACTAAACAGATAAGTCAGCATAATGCCAAGGAGGAAAAAGAACCAGGAAGCAAATTAAAGCTTTGTTATATAGAGTCTGGGAAGGACTCTCTGAGGAAGAACATTGTAGTAGAGACCTGAATGAAGTGAGAGAGGCAACTATTGTGAGCAATTTAATATCTAGTCTTTCTCATTCTTTTTGATGTATATAAATATAAATTTTTCTGCAGAAATTGGAACAAGCCTACTTTGTTGTCAACTTATATAATTTATTTCAGTAACCCTTCAATGGCTGGAATTTAGTTTCTTTCAACATATTGGGATTTATAAAAATAATTGACTAAAAACTATTAATTAATTATAAAATAGTTAAAATGAATTATAAAATGAAGACTTTAAGCACCTAAAATGACTAAAGGCTGGAAAACACGTTGATGGTGTATCCAAAGATCATTTTTATGTTGACCAGTTTGCTCTTAGCCAATTACTGAGCTTCAACTAGGACACTCCTTTACTCTAATTTTGCCATCACCTTCATAATCCGTCATTGCTCAGAGAGCCTTTAAGCCACTTCAGTACACAAGTGATTCAAGGTCTCCTATCTGTAGCATCTGGAATCAAGAAAGAACATCTGAGCAGGAAACGTTATCTGGCTCCCCTCCTTAGACAAGTCCCTCACTGTTGCAAAATACACCTGGAATCTTCCCAGTGCTATGGAAATTTTAAGCTCTGCTTCCACACGGATTTACTCCATTGCCCATCCACTCTGCTACATCCTGCACTGCCTTTCTGTATGCCAGCTTTGAAAACTTGGGAAGGTGATCTAGACACACGACACAAGAAGCACTGAATTTCCACAGAGTGCAATCCATTCTGTCATTTAGGACAATGGGAGGGTATGAACTGCAAGAAGAGTCATGGGAGCTTAGCCACTGCCCCCTCCCTTAACAACTTAGGGCTTTTCAAGGAGTACCTGTGATACAAGCCCTAAGGAAGAGGGGACTTCCTCTTCATCTCTTTAAGTGGGCCAGCTCACTGGGCTGTCACTCCAATAGCTCCAGCCCCATTTCCCCATTTATTTCCTGCTTACCAGTCCTTACTACTTTATTTATTCCTTGGCCATTATTTATGGCCTCCAGGCCACCTCTATAGCTGCCTTTTGTGCCATCTCATCTGGGCAGCCTTCAGAATTCCCTTAGTTATTTTTGACCTTAGCTTTCTAGCAGTCTGATTCTGTTTGCTCTTTCCCCATTCATAAAAGAAAAGTAAAACTTCTTAAAATATAGTTATCTAGAGTCTTTTTGACAAAGATGGACAGCCCCAAATTCAACTAAACATCCAAACCTTTTTGAAGTTGAAAACAAAAGTATAAATAATAAATAAGCCAGAGTATAAATATTTGATTCAAATTGTCTGAGAAACTATCTCTGTAGGCATGCTGAATATGAATTGTCACATTCAACTAATTTGGGTAAAAGCTTTTTTCCTTCTTATCACAGAATGGGGATGTGCATGAATTGTGAAACTTCTGCATTTGTTCCAAATTGGAAAGAGAGTTGGAAAGAGAAAAATAAGGAGGCAGCAAGTAGGTGGTAGAACCATTGTTATAGCCGTCTTTCTGGAAACTTGTTTCCATTGCTAAAATGAGCACACCACTTCAACTGGTTGGCAGGATTTCACAGCGGCAGTTTTACAAGATTACAAGGTGTCATTTGTAGCTGTATTTGAAAATTAAGATTAAGAAAAGGCACCCTGTTACTATCATCTAATTTGATCTTTCAAGGCAAATCTAGCACAGATGTGTAACAACAAAACATACTGGCAAAAACTGGAACAAGAGAGAGCAGATTTAGAACTTTCTGAGATGATGAAATATTACAAACTCATTCTCCAGATTATGAACCTCTGCCTTTTTCATTTTGTTCAGTTCAATGCAAAAGCAGACCTTTAAGAGAGTCCCAGTGGATGACCCAACACAATAGCATGACTAAAGCGATACTCTAGTAAAGCAAATATCCCTGTAGGTGTGTCCAATAAAATCCTTACTAGTGACAGCTGATTTCATGGACTTTATTTAAGTAAACAAGCTTCATAAATTCCAAAGAATGCCTATTTATGCCTAATAAGTATTGTTGGCCTCACTTTTTGTATGAATGAACTAAAGTCAGGAGCTGGAAACCAATCCAGTGGTTCTTGGGCTAAGCCTTCCTGCCTGGACTTGACTAGCTCATCATGGGTAACTTCTGGAGATCTACCAGGTGATAATGGTGCTCTACTATCCAACACCAGGCTTTCGCACCTCAAGTTGGGGGGTGACGTATAGGAGGACTGCTGAGAACAATGGGCCTTTGTGCAAAGAGGACCTCTATTAAGGGCAAAGTCAGAGGCACAGAAGTCAAGTTAGGAGCCAGGGTCTAGAGGTCAAGAGCATTGATACCTCTGGCCTTGCTTGTGGTAATGACCTGGTTTTATTGTGATCAAAGAGCAATGCTGAGGACAGTCCTTGCCTGAGGACATATCAAAAGAAGTTATTGCCACACAGTCCATTAGTCAGTGCTTCTCTCAAAGAATGTATGCTGTTTCTCCAAAAGAATTTACAAGTTACTCTTTTAAAAATTAATATAAGCATATTTGGGATGATCTGGATGACCAGTGACCAAATTTGTTTGTGTTCATGACTGCATTGGTGCCAAAGGAAACAGGTTTTTAATTGTCTCAGAACAACTGAAGAGAATGTAATATGTAAGTGATAGGAAATCAGTCCTGAATATTCACTGGAAGGACTGATTCTGAAGCTGAAGCTCCAATACTTTGGCCTCCTGATGCTAAGAACTGAATCATTGGAGAAGACCCTGCTGGGAAAGATTGAAGACAGGAGGAGAAGGGGATGCCAGAGGATGATATGGTTGGATGGCATCACCGACTTGATGGACGTGAGTTTGAGCAAGCTCCAGGAGATGGTGATGGACAGGGAGGCCTGGCGTGCTGTAGTCACAACTGCACAACTGAACAACAACAAAAGTGACCAATGTCAGAATGAAGGCTAAGCAAAGTTTCTGAGGAAAAGAGAGAAAAGTAAAAGTTTTTAAAAAGAGAAAGAAAGAAAGAAAACTTGTCACACAGCACATAGTGATGTAGCCATACCAACATCAGAAGAACCATAATAGTTTACACCTGGTTAATACTGAAACCTTTGGAATAAGAACTAATTTAAGGTTTATTGTACAGTTAAGCCACTCGTGAATGCCACATTTTTCAGGTCCTCTATAATACATGGTTAAATTAAGCAAAAAAGAGGACATTTTGATAAATGTGAAGAACTACCTAACACAGAACAGACACACAGCCTGACTTCAAGAAGAACTAGCTCCAGAAACTAGAAAATTGCTCATAACTCTGACAGGAGCCTCTCTCTCCCAGGTCTCTGCTCTGACCACTGACTCTTTCTCTGCTCTCTCCACTCCTTCACCATTCTCTTCTCTGCTCACAGCCTGCAATGCACAATATGACTGCCCATAGCTACCCAGCTTGAGTTAACAGGTCCATGAGAGGAATGTGTTCCTCAACCCTTGATCTAAGTCTCCAGTGAATGAACTAGGTCAACCTGAGTCAAATTCTCACACCAAAATCAAGCAAGCAAAGGCTAAGGGCAGAGTTACTATTTTATACACAAACAACTGCTGGGAGCCACACACCTACGATAAATTAAGAGGGAGCAGTTAAGAAAGTTGCTGAAAACTGGACAGATCTCTCCAAAAATGTTTGCAATAAATGAAACATAGGGGTTTTGATTTTTTTGTGCAGTTCACAAAGACCAAAAAAAAAAAAAAAAAGGCTTTGTATCTACAAAATCTTGAAAACACTTCTTTCTTATAACAGGATTGCAATAAATTCTTAACCAGTTTTCATTTTTTCAAAGGTTAAGTATGAGTACTCATCAACTATATTCCTCTCTTCCTCTAAAGTATCCATGCCTTGTAAGGTCACCAAGACAGACAGGTCATGGTGGAGAATTTTGACAAAATGTGGTCCGCTGGAAGAGGGAATATCAAACCATTTCAGTATTCTTGCTTTGAGAACCCCATGGATAATATGAAAGGGCAAAAAGATATGACACTGAAAGATGAACTCCCCAGGCCAGTAGGTGTCCAAAATGCTACTGGAGAAGAGCAGAGAAATATCTCCAGAAAGAAGGAAGAAGCTGAGGCAAAGTGAAAACGATACCCATTTGTGGATGTATCTGGTGGTGGAAGTAAGGTGAATGTTGCAAAGAACAATATAACATAGGAAACTGGAAGGTTAGGTCCATGGATCAAGGTAAATTGGAAGTGGTTCAACAGGAGATGGCAAGAGTGAACATCAATATTTTAAGAATCAGTGAACTAAAATGGACTGGAATGGACAAATTTAATTCAGAAGACCATCATATCTACTACTGTGGGCAGAAATCCCTTAGAAGAAATGGAGTAGCCCTCATACTCAACAAAAGAGTTTAAAATGCAGTACTTGGGGGCAATCTCAACAATGACAGAATGATCTCTGTTCATTTCCAAACCAACCATTCAGTATCAGAGTAATCCAAGTCTATGTCCCAACCACTAATGCCAAAGAAGCTGAAGTTGAATGGTTCTATGAAGACTTACAAGACCTTCTAGAACTAATACCAAAAAAGAAGTCTTTTTCATCATATAGCTTGGAATGCAAAAGTAGGAAGTCAAGAGATACCGAGAGTAACAAGCAAATTTTGCTTTGGAGTACAAAATGAGTAGGGCAAAGACTAATGGAGTTTTGCCAAGAGAATGCACTGGTCATAAAAAAAAAAAAAAAAAAAAAAAACACCCTCTTCTAACAGCACAAGAGAAGACTCTACACATGGACATCACCAGATGGTCGACACTGAAATCAGATTGATTATATTCTTTGCAGCCAAAGACGGAGAAGCTCTACACAGTCAGCAAAAACAAGTCCGGGAGCTGACTGTGGCTCAGATCATGAACTCCTTATTGCCAAATTCAGACTTAAATTGAAGAAAGTAGGGAAAAGCTCTACACCGTTCAGTTATGACCTAAATCAAATCTCTTACTATAATACAGTGCAAGTGCCAAATAGATTCAAGGGACTAGATCTGATAGACAGAGTGTCTGAAGAAATATGGACTGAGGTTTGTGACATTGAACAGCAGGCAGTGATCAAGACCATCCCCAAGAAGAAGAAATGCAAAAAGGCAAAGAGTTGTCTGAAGAGGACTTACAAATAGCTGATAAAAGAAGAGAAGTGAAAGGCAAAGGAGAAAAGGAAAGATATACCCATTTGAATGCAGAGCTCCAAAGAATAGCAAGGGATAAGAAAGCCTTCCTAAGTGATCAATCCAAAGAAATAAAGGAAAACAACAGAACAGGAAGACTAGAGATCTCTTCAAGAAAATTAGAGATACCAAGGGAATATTTCATGCAAAAGTGGGCATAACAAAGGGTAGAAATGGTATGGACTTAACAAAAGCAGAAGATATGCAAGAACACAGAAAAAGTATACAAAAACATCTTCAGAATCCAGATAACCACGATGGTGTGATCACTCACCTAGAGCCAGACATCCTGGAATGGGAAGTCAAGTGGGCCTTAGGAAGCATGACTACGAACAAAGTTAGTGGAGGTGATGGAATTCCAGTTAAGCTATTTCAAATCCTAAAAGATGATGCTCTGAAAGTGATGCACTCAATATGATAGCAAATTTGGAAAACTCAGCAGTGACCACAGGACTGGAAAAGGTCAGTTTTCATTCCAATCCCAAAGAAAGGCAATGCCAAAGAATGTTCAAACTACCACACAGTTACACTCATGTCACATGCTATCAAAGTAATATTCAAATTTCTCCAAGCTAGACTTCAACAGTATGTAAACCGAGAACTTCAAGCTGGACTTAGAAAAGGTGGAGGAATCAGAGATCAAATTGCCAACATTCATTGGATCATAGAGAAAGCAAGGAAATTCCAGAAAAACTTCTACCACTGCTTCATTGACTACACTAAAGGCTCTTACTGTGGGAATCACAACAAACTGTGGAAAATTCTCAAAGAGATGGGAAAACCATACCACCTGAGAATCCTGTATGCAGGTCAAGAGGCAACAGTTAAAACTGGACATGGAACAACAGACTGTTTCAAAATTAGGAAAGGAGTACATTAATTCTGTATATTGTCTGCTTATTTGACTTCTATGCAGAGTACACCATGTAAAATGCTGGACTGAATGAAGCACAAGCTGGAATCAAGATTTCCAGGATAAATATGAATAATTTCAGATATGCAGATGACAGCACTCATATGCAGAAAGTGAAGAGGAACTAAAGAGCCTTTTGTGAAGTGAAAGAGGAGAGTGAAAAAGCTGGCCTAAAATTCAACATTCAAAAAACTAAGTTCATAGCATCTGGTCCCATTATTTCATGGCAAATAGACGGGAAAACATTGGAAACAGTGAGATACTTTATTTTGGGGGCTCCAAAATCACTGAAGATGGTGACTGCAGCCATGAAATTAAAAGACACTTGCTCCGGGGAAGAAATGAGATGACCAACCTAGACAGTATATTGAAAAGCAGAGATATTACTTTGCTGACAAAGGTCCATATAGTCAAAGCTAAAGTTTTTCCAGTAATCATGTATGGATGTGAGAGTTGGACCATAAAGAAGGCTGAGCATTGAAAAACTGATGCTTTTAAACTGTGAGGTTGGAGAAGACTCTTGAGAGCCCCTTAGACCCCAAGATCAAACCAGTCAATCCTAAAGAATATCAATCCTGAATATTCGTTGGAAGAACCAATAGTGAAGCTGAAGCTCCAATACTTTGTCCATCTGATGCGAAAAGTTGACTCATTGGAAAAGATCCTGATGCTGGAAAAGATTGAAGGCTGAAGGAGAAGAGGGAGCAGGGGATGAGATGGTTAGATAGCATCACCGACTCAATGAACATGTATTTGAGCAAACTCTGGGAGATACTGAAGGACAAGGAAGCTGCAGTCCATGGTGTCACAGTCAGACATGACTGAGCAACTGAACCACAAAAATTTTGTAAATAAGTTCATTTGTATCATTTTTTTTAAGATTTTACATATAAGTGATACCATATGATATTTGTCTTTGTCTGATTTATTTCACTCAATATGACAATCTCTAGGTCCTTCTGCTGCTGCTACTGCTGCTGCTAAGTCACTTCAGTCATGTCCAACTCTGTGCAACCCCGTAGATGGCAGCCCACCAGGTTCCCCCATCCCCGGGATTCTTAAGGTAAGAACACTGGAGTGGGTTGCCATTTCCTTCTCCAACCTAGGTCCTTCTATATTTCAGCAAATGGAGTTAGTTCATCCTTTTAATGGCTGAGTAATATTCCATTGTGTAATATGGACCACATTTTCTTTATCCATTCATCTGTCAGTGAACATTTAGGTAGCTTCCATGTCTTGGCTATTGTAAACAATGTTGCAGTGAACATTGGGAGTGCATGTGTCTTTTTGAATTATGGATTTCTTCAAATGTATGCCCAGGAGTGGGATTGCTGGGTCATATGGTAGTTCTATTTTTAGTTTTTTAAGGAACTCCATGCTATTTTCCATAGTGGCTACACTAATTTACATTCCTACTAATATTTATTATTTGTAGACTTTTTGAGGATGCCTCTTCTGACTGGTCTGAGGTGATACTTGGTTGTAGTTTCCATTTGTAATTCTTTAATAATTATCGCTGTGGATGTGACTGGTGATAGAAGCAAGGTCCGATGCTGTAAAGAGCAATATTGCATAGGAACCTGGAATGTCAGGTCCATGAATCAAGGCAAATTGGAAGTGGTCAAACAAGAGATGGCAAGAGTGAATGTTGACATTCTAGGAATCAGCGAACTAAAATGGACTGGAATGGGTGAATTTAACTCAGATGACCATTATATCTACTACTGCGGGCAGGAATCCCTTAGAAGAAATGGAGTAGCCATCATGGTCAACAAAAGAGTCCGAAATGCAGTATTTGGATGCAATCTCAAAAATGACAGAATGATCTCTGTTCGTTTCCAAGGCAAACCATTCGATATCACACTAATCCAAGTCTATGCCCCAACCAGTAACGCTCAAGATGCTGAAGTTGAACGGGTCTATGAAGACCTACAAGACCTCTTAGAACTAACACCCAAAAAAGATGTCCTTTTCATTATAGGGGACTGGAATGCAAAAGTAGGAAGTCAAGAAACACCTGGAGTAACAGGCAAATTTGGCCTTGGAATACAGAATGAAGCAGGGCAAAGACTAATAGAGTTTTGCCAAGAAAATGCACTAGTCATAACAAACACCTTCTTCCAACAACACAAGAGAAGACTCTATACATGGACATCACCAGATGGTCAACACAGAAACCAGCTTGATTATATTCTTTGCAGCCAAAAATGGAGAAGCTCTATACAGTCAGCAAAAACAAGACCGGGAGCTGACTGTGGCTCAGACCATGAACTCCTTATTGCCAAATTCAGACTGAAATTAAAGAAAGTAGGGAAAACCACTAGACCATTCAGGTATGACCTAAATCAAATCCCTTATGATTATACAGCCGGAAGTGAGAAATAGATTTAAGGGACTAGATCTGATAGATAGAGTGCCTGATGAACTATGGAATGAGGTTCGTGACACTGTACAGGAGACAGGGATCAAGACCATTCCCATGGAAAAGAAATGCAAAAAAGCAAAATAGCTGTCTGGGGAGGCCTTACAAATAGTTGTGAAAAGAAGAGAAGTGACAAGCAAAGGAGAAAAGGAAATATATAAACATCTGAATGCAGAGTTCCAAAGAATAGCAAGAAGAGATAAGAAAGCCTTCTTCAGCGATCAATGCAAAGAAATAGAGGAAAACAACAGAATGGGAAAGACTAGAGATCTCTTCAAGAAAATTAGAGATACCAAGGGAAACTTTCATGCAAAGATGGGCTCGATAAAGAACAGAAATGGTATGGACCTAACAGAAGCAGAAGATACAAAGAAGACGTGGCAAGAATACACAGAAGAACTGTACAAAAATGATCTTCACGACTCAGATAATCATGATGGTGTGATCACTGACCTAGAGCCAGACATCCTGGAATGTGAAGTCAAGTGGGCCTTAGCAAGCACCACTACAAACAAAGCTACTCGAGGTGATGGAATTCCACTTGAGCTATTTCAAATACTGAAAGATGATGCTGTGAAAGTGCTGCACTCAATATGCCAGCAAATTTGGAAAACTCAGCAGTGGCCACAGGACTGGAAAAGGTCAGTTTTCATTCCAATCCCAAAGAAAGGCAAGGCGAAAGAATGCTCAAACTATCGCACAATTACACTCATCTCACATGCTAGTAAAGTAATGCTCAAAATTCTCCAAGCCAGGCTTCAGCAATATGTGAACCGTGAACTTCCTGATGTTCAAGCTGGTTTTAGAAAAGGCAGAGGAACCAGAGATCAAATTGCCAACATCCACTGGATCGTGGAGAAAGCAAGAGAGTTCCAGAAAAACATCTATTTCTGCCTTATTGACTATGCCAAATCCTTTGACTGTGTGGATCACAAGAAACTGTGGAAAATTCTTCAAGAGATGGGAATACCAGACCACCTGATATGCCTCTTGAGAAATTTGTATGCAGGTCAGGAAGCAACAGTTAGAACTGGACATGGAACAACAGACTGGTTCCAAATAGGAAAAGGAGTTCGTCAAGGCTGTATATTGTCACCCTGCTTATTTAACTTATATGCAGAGTACATCATGAGAAACGCTGGGCTGGAAGAAGCACAAGCTGGAATCAAGATTGCCGGGAGAAATATCAATAACCTCAGATATGCAGATGATACCACCCTTATGGCAGAAAGTGAAGAGGAACTAAAAAGCCTCTTGATGAAAGTGAAAGCGGAGAGTGAAACAGTTGCCTTAAAGCTCAACATTCAGAAAACGAAGATCATGGCATCCAGTCCCACCACTTCATGGGAAATAGATGGGGAAACAGTGGAAACAGTGTCAGACTTTATTTTTCTGGGCTCCAAAGTCACTGCAGATGGTGACTGCAGCCATAAAATTAAGATGCTTACTCCTTGGAAGGAAAGTTATGACCAACCTAGATAGCACATTCAAAAGCAGAGACATTACTTTACCAACAAAGATCCGTCTAGTCAAAGCTATGGTTTTTCCTGTGGTCATGTATGGATGTGAGAGTTGGACTGTGAAGAACGCTGAGCACCGAAGAATTGATGCTTTTGCACTGTGGTGTTGGAGAAGACTCTTGTGAGTCCCTTGGACTGCAAGGAGATCCAACCAGTCCATTCTGAAGATCAGCCCTGGGATTTCTTTGGAAGGAATGATGCTAAGGCTGAAACTCCAGTACTTTGGCCACCTCATGGGAAGAGTTGACTCATTGGAAAAGACTCTGATGCTGGGAGGGATTGGGGGCAGGAGGAGAAGGGGACGACAGAGGATGAGATGGCTGGATGGCATCACTGACTCGATGGACGTGAGTCTGGGTGAACTCCAGGAGTTGGTGATGGACAGGGAGGCCTGGTGTGCTGCGATTCATGGGGTCGCAAAGAGTCGGACACGACTGAGTGACCGAACTAACTAACTAATAATTATTGATGTTGAGCATCTTTTCATGTGCCTATTGACCATCTGTATGTCTTCTTTGGAGAAATGTTTCTTTAGATCTTCTGCCCATTTTTGATTAGGTTGTTTGCTTTTTTATTATTGAGTTTATGAGCTGTTTTTATATTTTGGAAATTAATCCCTTGTCAGTAGCATTGTTTGCAAATATTTTTTCCCATTCTTTGGGTTGTCTTTTTATTTTATTTATGGTTTCCTTTGCTTTGCAAAAGCTTATAAGTTTGATTAGGTCTCATTTGTTTATTTTTTCTTTTATTTCTATTGTCTTAGGAGACTGACTTATGGAATCATTAGTGCAATTTATGTCAGAGAATGTTTTGCTTGTGTTCTCTTCTAGGAATATGGTATCATGTCATATTGAAGTCTTTAACCCATTTTGAGTTTTTGTGTATGGCATGAGGGAGGGTCTAAGTTCATTGATTTCCATGCAGGTGCTCAATTTTCCCAACACTACTTGCTAAAGAGACTGTCTTCTCTTATTTTATATTCTTGCCTTCTTTACTGAAGATTAATTGACTAAAGTTGTGTGGGTTTATTTCTTGGCTCTCTATTCCGTTCCTTTGATCTAGGTGTCTGTTTCTGTTCCAAAACCAGTGTTTGGATTACTGCAGCTTTGTAGTATTGACTGAAGTCTGGGAGGATTATGCCTCCAAGCTTATTCTTTTCCCTCATGTTTGCTTTGGCAATTATGGATCTTTTGTTGTTCCGTGTAAATTTTAGGATTATTTCTTTGAGTTCTGTGAAAACGTCATGGGTAATTTGATAAAGATCGAATTAAATCTATAGATTGCTTTGGGTAGTATACCCATTTTAATGATATTAATTGCTCAATTCAAGAGCATGGGATATCTTTCCATTTCTTTGAATCATATTCAATTTCCTTTATCAGTGTTTCATAGTTCTCAAGTCTTTCAACTCCTTGGTTAGGTTTATTCCTAAGTAGTTTTTTTCTTTTGGATGTAATTTTCAAATGGATTTTTTTTTACTTTCCCTTTCTGATATTTCATGGTTAGTGTAAAAAAATGTAACATATTTCTATATCTTAACCCTGTATCCTACTACCTTGCTGAATGTCATCCACTTATAATGAAGAATGTCTTGTCTTCTAAAGTATAGATGTTAAATGTTGTATCATAAATGTGTTAATATTTTATGGTTTCACAGTACTGAAGAAGGAACAAAAGCTTCCTGACGTCTATACTTACTACTCAATGACCAGGAAGGACAATGACAAAGGCATCTGGACCTCTGGAAAAGGGGCCCTTCAAGCTCCAGTTATAGCTGCTACTCACTTTAATAAATCTATAACTTGAAATCCAGAGTTTTACACTTTAGTTGCAAACAATTTGACAAATTCAAACTGATTCAATACCCTACAGGATGAATATTTACAGTGAGAAACTATTTAATTCAGTCTCAATTTCTGCAACAATTATGATCAGTGAAAGTATTTTTATTAATCTGAGATTTCTTTTAGGTGAGAATAGTGGCTTGTTTATATACTAAAGACATTCCATCCTAGGATTTCCTTCTTTATAATCATTTCAGTCCAAGTTTCTGCCCTTGGGAATCTGATAATGAGTATTCTATGTCTATTTGACTTTTATAAATTTAGGAGATTACTTTTTTTCCTATCCTGGAGTTGTCTTGTTGTGTAGTTATTTGCTTTTAATATTTAAACATATTCTTAACAGGCTATCCCAAATGAGTAATACTTTTACCAAACACATTATTCTTTAGCCATTTTATGCATAAGGAAAATGTAAGTTGTGTATATAATCTAGAACGATGTGAAAATCTGAACCATTAGCCATCTAGTAAAAGACAATATTTTTACTCTTCTTCTAAATAATGTTAGTGATTCTCAGCACACTTTATGTCTTAAAACTATTGAAGACTCCAAAAGAATTCTTTATGTGTTACACCTATTGATATTTACCTCATTAGAAATTGAAACTGAGATATTTAAGAAATATTTACCTGTTTATTTGAGAAGGATAATAGTAAACCCAATGCCTGTTAACATAGACGTATTTAATGAAAAATAACTATCTTTTTCAGAAGAAAGAAATTTTAGTGTAAAGAATGGCATTAATTTTTCACTTTGCAAAGTTTTTCAATGTCTGACTTGACAGAAGACAGCTAGATTCTAATATCTGTTTCTGTATTCAATCTGTTCTGTTATTTCATTGTAGTTTATAAAGGAAATACAGCTTAATTCAGATATAGTTGGGAAAAGAAAGCGTATTTTACTAGGCTTTCCAAATAATTGAGGCTATTCCTCCTGGATATCAAAGCAAAACTCTACAAGTGGTAGCTTCTTATAGATTTTCTGCAGTGTAAAATCTGAAACTACCTCAGTGAACTGTATGTAGTCTCACTACACTAAAATCTTTTGGTCTATCTTGCACTCTGGACACATCTTTTAATCATTCATGATCCTGTAGTGTCATACATTGGTTATTTCAAAAATATTGTTTTCCAGAATTGTGCAGCTTCTCCAAATGTTGACATTATATTATTATACAATATCAAAGAATCACATTTCTCATCAGAAAAGACTTTAAGTATTAGGAAGCTAAGGAAATGGCAACCCACTCCACTGTTCTTGCCTGGAGAATCCCAGGGATGGGGGAACCTGGTGGTCTGCCATCTCTGGGGTCACACAGAGTCGGACACGACTGAAGCGACTTAGCAGCAGCAGCAGCAGCAAGCTTATAGTTGCAAATACAAATTTTCCAATTTTCATATCTTTGCTTGAATGCTCTAATTTTATTAACAGCAAATGCTGTCAGTTGCTTTCCTTTAAGAGATGGACTTGCTTCATCCATTTTTTGTTTTTGTTTTTTAGAAAATGTCTGCCAAATACCCAAGTCAAAACAACCTAAATTTAAGTCTGAATTATTCTTTCAAATAAAAATGATGTTTCACGGGAAAAGTCAGTTGTTCAGCTCACAACTTAAACAATTGGATGCTTTTACTTCCCCAGAGACAATCATCATATGTTAATGCATCAGAAATGCTTTAAGTATTTCCCACTCTATTACATGAAATGTTACAAACACTCAAGGGTTGAGATTTAATAAAATTCATAATTCATCAGGGATGTTGTTAGGTGAAACTGGCCTCTTTTTTAACTGTAAATGTGTGGCAAGGAAGAGTGCAATGGCTGCAAGTATGGTTTGGTGCCACTGCTTTGATTTTTTTCCTGAGATACCCCCTTTTACTCATCATTGCTTTTGTCCCAACAGTGCAAATGTCAGTACAGTGAAAAAGACAAATAAATTTGATATAATTATGAAGTTTCTCCCCATAGACTTTCATAGAATCTCAGGGACCTGCAAGGGTCAAGGGGACTAGACTTTGAGAACTACTACTTCACAGAATGTTCAGTTTAGTCTTCACTTCTAAGGCTCTGGTTTGAAAAGTGCTAAAACTTCAGCTATATTGTCTAGTGAAGATAAAGAAGAGAAGCCAAAATTGACCAGGACAAAGGGTACAAAATAAAAAAAAAATTGCCCCAATTGGAGGACTATCTTTTCAAAGAAGTGACTTCTAGTGTCAAATGAAATTCAAAGTCAGACTGGTGAGAGCACTGTCATAAGAATGTCATAAGTATCAACCTGTTTATTTTTAAAAGAATCCAATTTATTTGCAAGTTAAATAAAACCAAAAAAAAAAGGCCCTATATAATAGTGTTTGCTATTTTTGTATTTTGAAGTTAATTTGCTAGTAAATATAAAACACAAATTAAAAAAGAAAAAAAAAAGAATCACAGCCACTAGTTGGCTTATAGAGCTAACAAGTAATTTTCCCCAGAGATGCCATCTCACAAAATGTAGGCAGGATATTAAGTCTCTGACTAGGTAGGTTGAAGTCAAACACAGTGTTCATTCCTAACAGTAGATGAATAATGTGCTAGTCAGTAAACTGAGGCAGATACCTAGTCTTTATGGCTAGAACCACCCGAGGAGAGGGGTTAATTTGAAGGAAGAGAGATGAGAGTAAACAAATGCAAATTCTATAGTTTATAGATTCCAAAGGCACACAACAAAGTACATCAGGTCTTAGGTCTATACAAGCAAGATTAAGACTAGAACACGTCAGCTGGCATCTGAATGAGGCTAATAAGAAACCTCACTCCTTGGTGAGTTTTGGTCCTGAAACCAGGAATGATGGAGTTTACAGATTTAAAACTTGAATGATTACATCTACAAGATTCTCAAGAAGGCAAAGGTAGACTTAATTTTCCAAACCAATTGAAATAATTTTAATGATCTTAACAACTTGACAAATTATTATTATTATTAGAATGGAGATATGTGAAACAATGATTTTCAAACCATAACCTTCATCGTCCTTGGACAGATGACTATCTTATGGTATTTACAACATGGGTAGAAATAAGATACATGACAACAGCAACACAAAATGAGAGGGAAATAAATGGCTTAAACTCTTGCATTGTTTGGAAAGTGAAATAGACCAATTTAAGCACCCCACTCCAGTACTTTTGCCTAGAAAATCCCACGGACGGAGGAGCCTGGTAGGCTGCAGTCCAGGGGGTCACTAGAGTCGGACACAACTGAGCGACTTCACTTTCACTTTTCACTTTCATGCATTGGAGTAGGAAAGGGCAACCCACTCCAGTGCTCTTGCCTGGAGAATCCCAGGGACAGGGGAGCCTAGTGAGCTGCCGTCTCTGGGGTCGCACAGACTCAGACACAACTGAAACGACTTAGCAGCACAGCAACAGCAAGGTAGACTGTAGCAAGCCAAGAATGTATATTGTAGCCTCGACTGTAATCATTGAAACAATAATGCAAATCTATTTACCCAAAATGTAATAGAAGACATAAAATGTTATATTTTTAAATTTTTGCTTATGTGGCAAAAAAAGGGTCAGAAAAGTGAGGAAAAAAGAAAAAGTCAAGAAAAAAGAACAAATGAGACAAATGGAAAATAAATTACAAAATAATAGAACAAGTTACCTAAAAGAAAAGAAACAGATATGTTAAAATAATAATGTTAATAATGACTGAGATGTCAGGCCCTGTGCTAGACACTTCACATGAATATTTCATTGTCTTCTCAACAATTCAATAGACAAGTATTCATTTCAGTTCAGTTCAGTTCAGTCACTCAGTCGTGTCCGACTCTTTGCGACCCCATGAATTGCAGCACACCAGGCCTTCCTGTCCATCACCATCTACTGGAGTTCACTCAAACTCACATCCATCGAGTCAGTGATGCCATCCAGCCATCTCATCCTCTGTCGTCCCCTTCTCCTCCTGCCCCCAATCCCTCCCAGCATCAGAGTCTTTTCCAATGAGTCAACTCTTTGCATGAGGTGGCCAAAGTACTGGAGTTTCAGCTTTAGCATCATTCCTTCCAAAGAACACCCAGGACTGATCTCCTTCAGAATGGACTGGTTGGATCTCCTTGCAGTCCAAGGGACTCACAAGAGTCTTCTCCAGCACCACAGTGCAAAAGCTTCAATTCTTTGGTGCTCAGCTTTCTTCACAGTCCAACTCTCGCATCCATACATGACCACTGGAAAAACCATAGCCTTGACTAGACGGACCTTTGTTGGCAAAGGAATGTCTCTGCTTTTCAATATGCTATCTAGGTTGGTCATAACTTTCCTTCCAAGGAGTAAGCATCTTTTAATTTCATGGCTGCAATCACCATCTGCAGTGATTTTGGAGCCCAAAAATATAAAGTCTGCACTGTTTCCCCATCTATTTCCCATAAAGTGATGGGACCAGATGCCATGATCTTCATTTTTTACTATCTCCATTTTATTACTGATAGGAAAACTGAGGCTTTTAGTAAGGAGCAGAGTCAGCTTTAGAATCAGAGTTGCCTGACCACAAAACTTAAGTTTTTAACCATTCTGCTAGTATGTTTCTCTTTGGGTTATAAAGAAAAACCAAGACTCTGGACAGACAAACCTACAAAGTGATGAATTTCTCTGCACAATGGGAACATGTTAATCTTATGTTCAGCTTACTGTGATACAAAGAAAGCTAGTGTATGTACATATATGTATATATATAGTATATACATATACACCTAAATATGTAAAACACAATAAATATAAATGAGATACAAATAAAAACTTCCCTGGTGCCTCAGACAGCAAAGAATCCACCTGCAGTGCAGGAGACCAGGGTTCAATCCCTAGGCTGGGAAGATCCCCTGGAGAAGGGCATGGCAACCCATTCCAGTATTCTTGCCTGGAGAATCCCCCTGGACAGAGGAGCTTGGTGGGCTACAATCCATGGGGTTGTGTCAATCAGACACAACTGAGTGACTAAGCACATAATACAGGTTTGTATATAATGTCCCCTTCACAGATCACAACTTTGTCATGGTGAAGAGATTTACAAAACTCAGTGAAGCTATGACCTTGTCGTGCAGGGCCAGCCAAAACATGAAGAGTTCTGACAAAACATGGTCCACTGGAGAAGAAAATGGCGGTATTCTTATCTGGAGATCTCCATGGACGGTATGAAAAAGCAAAAAGATATGACATCAGAAGATGAATTGTCCAGGTTGGAAGATATCCAATATGCTACTGGGAAAGAGCAGAGAGCAATTACCAATAGCTCCAGTAAGAATGACAAGACCAGACCAAAGCACGAATGACGCTCAGTTGTTGATGTGTCTGGTGGTGAAAGTAAAGTCCAGTGCTGTAAAGAACAATATGACATAGGAACCTGAAATGTTAGGTCCTGAATCAAGATAAACTGGACATGGTCAAACAGGAAATGGCAAGATTGAACATTGACATCTTAGGAATCAGTGAATTAAAATGGACAAGAATGGGCAAATTTAATTCAGATGACCATTATATCTATCCCTTAGAAGAAATGGAATAGCCCTCATAGTCAACAAAAGAGTTCAAAATGCAGTTGTTTCTTAGTTCTTAAGTTGTGTCAAACTCTTTTGCAATCCCATGAACCATAGCCCACCAGGTTCCACTGTCCATGGGATTTTCAAGGCAAGAACATTGGAGTGGGTTGCCATTTCCATCTCCACCAAAATGTAGTACTTGGCTGCAATCTCAAAAACAACAGGATAATCTCTGGTATCTTTCCAAGGCAAAACATTCAATATCACAGTAATCCAAGTCTATGTGCCAACAAGAGAGTCAAAGTAACGGAAGTTGACTGGTTTTATGAAGAACTACAACACGGCCAAGAACTAACACCAAAAGACATCCTTTTCATCATATGAGATTGGAATGCAAAAGTAGGAAGTCAAGAGATACCCAGATTAACAGACAAGTTTGGCCTTGGAGTACAAAATGAAGCGGGGAAAGGTTGATAGAGTTTTGTCAAGAAAACACACTGGTCATAGCAAACACCTTTTCCCAACAACTCAAGACAGAACTCTACACATGGACATCACTAGATGGTCAATACTGAAATCAGAATGATTATGTTCTTTGCAGCCAAAGTTAAGGAAGCTCTATATAGTCAGGTGCTGTTATCTTCATTGCCTCCACCAAAGTTTGGTCTCAGATCAAACAATGGGAAGGGAACACAGTCCTGCCCATCAATAGAAAATTGGATTAAAGATAACTAAGCATGGCCCTGCCCATCAAAACAAGACCCAGTTTTCCCCACAGTCAGTCTCTCCCATCAGGAAGCTTCCACAAGCCTCTTATCCTTATCCCTCAGAGAGCAGACAGAATGAAAACCACAATCACAGAAAACTAACCAATCTGATCATGGGGTCACAAAGAGTCGGACTTGACTGAGTGACTGAACTGATGCAGTCAGTAGAAACGAGACCTGAATTGATGGTGGCTTAGATCATGAGCTCCTTATTGAAAGTGTTAGTCATTCAGTCATGACCGACTCTCTGTGACCCCTTGGACTGTAGCCCACCAGGAATTCTCCAGGCAAAAATACTGGAGTGGGTAACCATTCCTTACTCCAGGGAATCTTCCTGACCCAGGTATCAAACCTAGGTCTCCTGCATTTCAGGGGGATTCTTTGCACTCTGAGTCACCAGAGAAGCCCCCTTAGTTTAATTTTAAAAAAAAAAAGTAAAGCTTAAATTGAAGAAAGTAGGCAAAACCACTAGGTCATTCAGGTAGAACCTAAATCAGATCCCTTATGATTATACAGTAGAGGTGAAGAATAGATTACGGGATTGTATCTGGTAGACAGAGTTCCTGGAGAATTATGGACAGAAGTTTGTAACATTATACAGGAGATAGTAACCAAAACCATCCCAAGAGAAAGAAATGGAAGAAGACAAAGTGTTTATCTGAGGAGACTTAATAAATGGCTGAGGAAAGAAGAGAAGCCAAATGCAAAGGTGAAAGGGAAAAACATACCCAACTGAAAGCAGAGTTCCAGAGAATAGCAAGGAGGGATAAGAAGGCTTTCTTAAATGAACAATGCAAAGAAATAGAGAAAAACAATTGAGTGGGAAAGACTAGAGATGTCTTCATAAATTGGAGATATCAGTGGAATATTTCATGCAAGAATGGGCACAGTAAAGGACAGAAATGGTAAAGACCTAACAGAAGCAGAAGAGATTAAGAAGAGGTGGCAAGAATACACAGAAGAACTATACAAGAAAGGTCTTAATGATCTGAATAACCATGCTAGTCTGATCACTCACCTAGAGGGTGGAGTCACTCATCCTGGAGTGTGGAGTCAAGTGGGCCTCAGGGAGCATTACAGTGAACAAAGCTAGTAGAGGTGATGGGATTCCAGCTGAACTATTTAAAATCCCAAAAGAGGATGCTATTAAAGTGCTTCACTCAATATGCCAGGAAATTTGGAAAACTTAGCAGTGGCCACAGGACTGGAAAATATCAGTTTTCATTCCAATACCAAAGAAGGACAATGCCAAAAATGTTCAAACTACCATACAATTTGCATTCATTCCACATGCTAGCAAGGTTGTGCTCAAAATCCTTCAGGCTAGGCTTCAGCAGTATGTGAACAAAGAACTTCCAGGTGTACAAGATGGGTTTTGAAGAGGCAGAGGAATCAGAGATCAAATTACCAACATTTGTTGGATCATGGAGAAAGCAAGGGAGTTCCCGAAAAAAAAAATTTACTTCTGTTTTAATGACTATGCGAAGCCTTTAATTATGTAGGTCACAACAAACTGGAAAACTCTTAAAGAGACAGGAGTACCACACCACCTTATCTGTCTCCTGAGAAAACTTACATGTAACACCTGACTGGTTCAAAATCGGGAAAAGAATACAATAGGCTATGTACTGTTACCCTGCTTATTTAACTTCCGGGCATAGTACATCATGTAAAATGCCAGGCTAGGACAAATCACAAGCTGAAATCAAGACTGCTGGGAAAAAATATCAACAACCTCAGATATGCAGATGATACCACTTTAATGGCAGAAAGTGAACAGAAACTAAAGAGCCTCTGAAAGAGGAGAGTGAAAAAGCTGGCTTAAAATTAAGCATTCAAAAAGCTAAGATCATGGGATCTGGTCCCATCCCTTCATGGCAAATAGAAGGGAAAAAAGTGGAAGCAGTGACAGGTTTTCCTTTGTTGGGCTCCAAAATCACTGAGTTAGTGACTGCAGCTGAAAAGCTATGACAAACCTAGGCAGCATATTAACAAGCAGAGACATCACTTTGCCAATAAATGTCCATATAGTCAAAGCTATGGTTTCTCCAGTAATCATGTACAGATGTGAGAGTTGGACCATAAAGAAGGCTGAGTGCCAAAGCATTGATGCTTTCAAATTGTGGTGCTGGAAAGACCCTTGAGACTCCCATGGACCGCAAGAAGATCAAACCAGTCAATCAAAAAGGAAATCAACCCTGAATATTCATTGGAAGGACTGATGCTGAAGCCAAAGCTCCAATATTTTGGCCACCTAATGCTAAGAGCTGACTCATTGGAAAAGACCTTGATGCTGGGAAAGATTGAAGGCAGGAGGAGAAGAGGGTGACAGAGTACAGATGGTTGGATGGCCTCACAGACTCAATGAACATGAATTTGAGCAAACTCTGGGAGACAGGGAAGGATAGGGAAGCCTGGCGTGCTGCAGTCCATGGAGTCACAAAGAGTAGGACACAACTGAGTGACTGAACAGCAACAATAATGTACTTGTGGATATATATCTATTGATCCATATCTATCTCTACCTATTAGACCAGAGCCTGACATTGAAAGAACCCTTCTTTTGAAACAATTACATATATATAAATAGGATTGATTTTACTTGAATCATAATTGTTTTTTAACTTAGTTTTAAGAGGTTTTAAAATCTAGTGACAGAAAACAATAAAATTAGTTCAATGTAAAACCAGTTAGTATTTATCCAGACATTAGATTTCTTGGAGTTTGGACACTTTGATGAAAAAAAAAAATTGAGAAAGAGAAATAATGAAGTTAAAGAACAGCACGTGTGCTGTGCTAAGTTGCTTCAGTCATGTCTGACTCTTTGCGACTCTATGGACTACAGCCCAGGAAGCTCCTCTGTCCTTGAGATTCTTCGGGCAAAAATACTGGAGTGGGTTGCTCTGCCCTCCTGCAGGGGATCTTCCTAACCCAGAGATCAAACCCTCATCTCTTATGTCTCTTGCACTGTCAGGCAGGTTCTTTAACACTAGTGCCCCCTGTGAAGCCCCAAAGAACAGCATAGATATATGTTATAATTACTGTATTGCTGTTCTTTAGGTTTAGAGGTTTGTAATGATTTCTGTATAGCTTAATTTCCTCATTACTTTATCATTTCACTTGTTTGGGTGTATATCCAGAGAACACCATGTGCTCAATTGTCTGCCTCTTTTCTCTGAAAGCCAGAAATAAGACCATTCTTATTTACCCTCACCATTTGAAAAGCACAGATACCTGTAGTCAGTTAATTATAAAATTGAGTGAATATGTGAATATCCAGAAGCAGTTGAAATACTCCTGACTCTAAGTTCCTGAAGAAATACATCATCTTATTTCATCATCATGACCAAAGTTTCATTGCTGGAAAACTGATGAGATGAGGGAGAAAGGATGTGAGAATCAATGACACAAATAAAAATATCAAGTGACCCAAAACCTAATTACACTTCTTTTTTTTTTTTTTCAATGCCATTCTTCCAAATCTTCCAAATCTACCCTCTCCCTCTCCCACAGAGTCCATAAGACTGTTCTATACATCAGTGTCTCTTTTGCTGTCTCGTACAGCAGGTTACTGTTACCATCTTTCTAAATTCCATATATATGCGTTAGTATACTGTATTTATGTTTTTCCTTCTGGCTTACTTCACTCTGTATAATAGGCTCCAGTTTCATCCACCTCACTAGAACTGATTCAAATGTATTCTTTTTAATGGCTGAGTAATACTCCATTGTGTATATGTACCACAGTTTTCTTATCCATTCATCTGCTGATGGACATCTAGGTTGCTTCCATGTCCTGGCTATTATAAACAGTGCTGCGATGAACATTGGGGTACATGTGTCTCTTGCCCTTCTGGTTTCCTCCCTTCCCTGTAATCCCTTAATTACACTTCTTTATGTTTAGTTTTGGCAAGTAAGAGAAATTGTTTGTACCACTTCTTAAGCACCTATATCCATAGCCATAATGGAGATTCTGGCTGAAAGAATAGACAATTTAGGATTAAAATTTAGTCAAAGTGGAATATCCTAGAAAGGCACAGTCAAAGGCTGGCTGGGTGTCTTCTGACAACAAATATTCAAGCTAAAATCTTTAAACAAAATATTTTATATAAGAGACAAAAATTTTTCTGGCTGATCTAAGTTATTCTATGCAATTCTGAGAGATATTTTATTCTCTACAAAGTATTTATCAATATCACTTGTTTCAATGAATATATGCTTCAAGATCCTTGAAAAAATTCACCGAAGTCCAGGGTAAAGAATAATTCAAATTCAGAATAACTAAACTGAACTCTTGGCACAATCTTCTAAATATCAAATCGCTGGTGAATGCTCCATCCACGTGTTACCCTTCAAGAACCATTAGCCCTTCTGTCAGTTCAAATCCCTAACGTAAGTGTTTTGAGGCTTCCACCTTGCCCAACACGATGCTAGATCACTAGGGGATACACCTGAAGTACACTATTTGCAAAGCCTCCTCAGATAACCACATTGCCTTCTTGCTTTTCTTTTTCTTTGGGACAGTTTTGTTCAGCGTCTCCTGTACAATATTATGAACCTCTGTCCATAGTTCTTCAGGCACAGTGTTAACTAGTTATCTAGTCCCCTGAATCTATTTGTTACCTCTACTGCGAATTCATACAGAATTTTATTTAAGTCCTACCTGGCTGGTCCAGTGTTTTTCCCGGTTTTCTTTAGTTTAAGCCTGAATTTTGCTATGAGAAGCTGGTGATTTGAGCCGCACTCAGCTCCAGGTCTTGTTTTTGCTGACCATATATTTCTGGGCAACTGGACAACAACACCACCTGAAACCCAGACATAGCTCTGGTCCTAAGAAACTGATCCTTTCCTTGTTGTTGTTCAGTTGCTAAGTCATGTCCAACTGCTTGCAACCCCATGAATTGCAGCACACCTGACTTCCCTGTCCTTCACTATCTCCCAGAGTTTGTTCAAATTCATGGCCATTGGGTCAGTGATGCTATCTAACCATATCATCCTCTGCTGCCCCCTTCTCCTTTGGCCTACAATCTTTCCCACCATCAAGGTCTTTTCCAATGAGTTGGCTCTTGGCATCAGGTGGCTGAAGTATTGGAGCTTCAGCTTCAGCATCAGTCCTTCCAATGAATATTCAAGACTGATTTCCTTTGAATTGACTGGTTGGATCTCCTTGCAATCCAAGGGACTCTCAAAAGTCTTCTCCAGCACCACAGTTCAAAAGCATCAATTCTCTGGCGCTCAGCTTTCTTTATGGTGCAACTGTCACATCCATACATGACCACTGGAAAAACCATAGCCTTGACTAGACGGACCTTTGTTGACAAAGTAATGTCTCTGCTTTTTAATATGCTATCTAGGTTGGTCATAACTTTCCTTCCAAGGAGCAAGATCTTAATCTCATGGCTGCAGTCACCATCTGCAGTGATTCTGGAGTCCAAGAAAAGAAAACCTGTCAGTGGTTAAATATAAACTAACTTTCCATATTAATGTTATGAGGGAATAAGATAATATGCCCCTGATGTCCAAGTCACCAAATAATTTTTTGAAAATTGAGTTCAAAAAAATTGAGTTCAAATCAATCTTTTTTATGTGATGATGAACCACCTTTTAAAAAGTAGCTTTTCATACATGTAAAATGATAATAGGAAAATGTCTTCTGAGTGCATCTTCAAGGACACTCAAGCACCAGACAAAAACTGATGTGGCTAATGATTTTATCATATAGGGGCAAAAGTGTCTTAGTTATATTGAGGAACTAAGATGCTCTCAGCATGCACTGAAAGATTTAAAAGAAATGTGACTCCTAGGTATTATTTTCAAGCTTACCAGGAAGGAAAATAAGCCTAAACCAAAGAAGAATAAAAACTCTACACAACTAAGGAGAAAATTGTGAATGGCATAGACTATAGATATCACAGAAAGACTAAATAAGGGATTGTGATGGGCAGGAGCAGTCAAAGAAGTTTTCAAGAATGTGGCAGATGATCTTTAAACTCCCAGTTATCCGCTCCTTTTCCTGTAAGCAGTATACAGGCTCTCCCTTGCCCTACCTCTTCATGAGGAAACTGTGTTTCCACATGCCACTGCAATGCTTGGCTCAGTGACAATAGTATATAAGTCTATGCATGTAACACAGCATGACCAACCAGGAATTCTAAATGCACATGTAAGGCTGTTCGACCTCTTGAGTTACTACCTTCTGCCAAGAGAATAGTATGTCCTAGATAAGCTACAAAAGCTGCCCTTAATCAGCCAGGAATTACCAAATCCACTGAGTCATAAAATTAACAGAGAATAGAAGCAAGCCATTGATGGAGATAATCTGGCCTGAGCAGGTGAGGCGAGCACAAATAAATTGCATGAATAAGTGGTCATGATCCCAGTGTCATCTATTTCTGTTTGCTTTGGAGGTTAGGGGAGCCTACAATTAGTTGATGGAGGAAGAAAAATCTCAGGGCTGGTACAGAGATGGATGGCCTCCTTGTCAGTGAAAGCTGAAAGTGAATGATCTGGAAGGCAGCAGTGAAGTGAAATGTTCCCAGTGGACACAACTGTGAGCAGGGCACTTGCTTATTTACCTTGAATGGAAGGAGAGATGAGTTATACTTGGACTCCTGTGTAGTGACAATGATCAAATGCATCAAATCCATCCCGTGAAGCAAAATTGAAAGGCTGGAGACACAGGGAAGCATGTGGATGGGTCTATTGGCATGAGCACAAGTGTGTAAATCTGTGCTTCTCACATTGATGCCCAAAAGAGAAGAGTCCCTTACTAACCTGGCAAAGGTCTACTTTCCTTGATCAGATGCTTTTCTCAGCCACCCTGTACTTGTGCGATGAGTCCCTGGTGGCCATGGTGTCAGGAGTAAGTGCTATGAAGAGGCCCCCAAACATAGGATCCTTCTCCCTAAGGGTCCTGCCCCTGGTGAAAGTTCAGTGTGCCTAACATTGAGCTTTAACACTTGAAGAGACCATTCAACCGCTTGGTGGTGAGTTGATTACATCAGACCTCTTTCACCATAGAAGGAATATCAATTTGTCCTTACTGAACTAAAACCTGTTGTGAATGGGATTTGCTTTCCCTGTCCACAGTGCCTCTCATGGGCCTACAGGGTATCTGATATACCAGCATGGGACCCTGCACAGTGTCAATGCAAGCCAAGGCAACAACTAACCAGCTGTAGGACCTCAGACAAGTTACTCACTCTCTCTTAGCCTCAGTTGCCTCATCTAAAAATGAAGAATTTAATAATAATTGTCTTGGTTTTAATGTATATGAAGGCATTAATATAATAAGTCCATAGTGAATTTTAGATCTGTGTCCTATACTCCTGCTTTATTTAGCCTCCTTATCATGAGTTGTCTTGGAGGGATAGTAGTACAGAGTGGGGCCTGAAACCCAGTAAATATTCAGTTCAGTTCAGTTCAGTCGCTCAGTCGTGTCCGACTCTTTGCAACCCCATGAATCGCAGCATGCCAGGCCTCCCTGTCCATCACCAACTCCCGGAGTTCACTCAGACTCACGTCCATCGAGTCAGTGATGCCATCCAGCCATCTCATCCTCTGTCGTCCCCTTCTCCTCCTGTCCCCAATCCCTCCCAGCATCAGAGTCTTTTCCAATGAGTCAACTCTTCGCATGAGGTGGCCAAAGTACTGGAGTTTCAGCTTCAGCATCACTCCTTCCAAAGAAAGCCCAGGGCTGATCTCCTTCAGAATGGACTGTCCAGATCTCCTTGCAGTCCAAGGGACTCTCAAGAGTCTTCTCCAATACCACAGTCCAAAAGCATCAATTCTTCGGTGCTCAGCCTTCTTCACAGTCCAACTCTCCCATCCATACATGACCACAGGAAAAACCATAGCCTTGACTAGACGGACCTTTGTTGGCAAAGTAATGTCTCTGCTTTTGAATATGCTGTCTAGGTTGGTCATAACTTTCCCTCCAAGGAGTAAGCGTCTTTTAATTTCATGGCTGCAGTCACCATCTGCAGTGATTTTGGAGCCCAAAAAAATAAAGCCTGACACTGTTTCCACTGTTTCCCCATCTATTTCCCATGAAGTGATGGGACTGGATGCCATGATCTTCGTTTTCTGAATGTTGAGCTTTAAGCCAACTTTTTCACTCTCCACTTTCACTTTCATCAAGAGGCTTTTTAGTTCCTCTTCTCTTTCTGCCATAAGGGTGGTGTCATCTGCATATCTGAGGTTATTGATATTTCTCCTGGCAATCTTGATTCCAGTTTGTGTTTCTTCCAGTCCAGCATTTCTCATGATGTACTCTGCATATAAGTTAAATAAGCAGGGTGACAACATACAGCCTTGACGTACTCCTTTTCCTATTTGGAACCAGTCTGTTGTTCCATGTCCAGTTCTAACTGTTGCTTCCTGACCTGCATACAGATTTCTCAAGAGGCAGGTCAGGTGGTCTGGTATTCCCATCTCTTTCAGAATTTCCCACAGTAAATATTAGCTCTTATATTAGGAGTGTGACTTCCGTGAAGACTAAGACCAACACAGCTTCACTGCTGACTGATGTCTGGCATTACACCATCAAAGGCTCTTTTCCTTTAGCTTGAGGCTGATGTAGGAGGAATCCACTTTGCTGAAAATATTTAATTGTTTGCTCCCAAAAGAAAGTTACTGTTATATATAAGATTATGTAGTAAGATAACTTCAAAGCTGTAGCCTTTGATCAGAGGGGAAATAAATAAAACAGAGACAAAAAAATAGGAAAGATAAACAAAACCAAGAGCTGATTTTTTGAAAAGATAAAATCAATAAGCCTTCTGCTAGGCTCATCAAGGAAAAAAGACAGTGGACTTAACTAACCAACATAAAAAATAAAAGAGAAGAAATTACAACTGATACCGCAGAGAATTTAAAAATCACACACACAAAAATACTACAGTTATACATCAACAAATTGGACAGCCTAGATGAAACGGACAAATTTCTAGAAGCATACAACCTGCCAAGACTGAATCAGGAAGAAATAAACAATTTGAATAGACTGATCATTAACAATGAGATTGATTTAATTGAAATCAATTTTAATTGATTTAATTGAAAATTCCCCCAGTAAACAAAAGTGCAGCACCAGATTGCTTTACAGGGAATTCTACTAAACATATAAAGAAGGGCTAATACCTACTCTTCTCAAACTGCTCTACAAAACTGAAGAGGAGAGAACACACCTAAATTCATTCTACAAGGTCACCATTACCCTGATACCAAAACAAGACAAAGACATTATGAAAAAATGAAAATTATAGGCCAATATTTCTGAAGAATATGGATTCAAAATTCTCAACAAAATTTAACAAACTAAATTCAACGACATGTAAAAAGGATCACACACCGCTATCAGGCGGGATTTATTCTAGGGATGCAAGTAAGTTTCAGTAGCTCGAAATGAATCAACACTGATTGATATCACATGATATTAACAAAAGGAAGGATGGAAATCACATGACTATCTTAACAGAAAAAGCATTTGACAAAATTTCAAAGTTGTAACCTTTAAGACAGGAAATACACGAGGCATTCTGCTTAGCTTTCTCACTGAGGAGAGAAAAAGATGAGGGAAGCTTCTGAGGACAGTCAGTCAAAGGAGCTATGAAAATCCATTTCCTTGTATACTTAAAATGGGTGAATTTTAGGATGTATAAAGTATATCTCAATAAAGCTGTTTTCCAAAAAACCTGTCCAGAAAGTCTTATCAGAGTGGAGGTCAGGAAGAAAGGAGCTATGAAGACAATGATAGATTTTAAGAAATATCTTTAAATTATCACTAACCTAACAATTTTAATGGAATTAAATTGCATAATTTACTTTTTTAAACTTTTGAACCACTAAATAACTGTTATATTTTTTCCTTTCCTAGCAAACCAATTCACATCGGACAACTCCAAAATCCATTTTTCATAAGTATCCAGCACCTGATTGAGTTGTCCCCTAATGATGTGCTGGAGCTGATTCATAGCAGCTCACAAGAGGCAGTTGTTAAATGTTTAGGAATTTTGGTAAGCAGTTATTAAACACAGGAATTAAAAGTTAAACTATATAAACTAAGTATATTAAAAAGCAAAATTAATAAATACTCCATACTCATCCTGTCCTGATTATTTTACTACTTTTATTTTCTATGCTCTTAAGATTATTATTTTTTTTTTTTTTTGGCCCTACATGGAATCTTAGTTCCCCAACCAGGGATGGAACCCACGACCCCTTCAGTGAAAGTGCAGAGTCTTAAATATTGGACCACCAGAGAAGTCCTGTATTTCTATTATACAGAAGAAAGCAGTCCCATGAAAGAGTCAAAAGAGTCTCAAGAAAAAAATAAAGAAGGGAGAAACAGTCCACCTTTGTTATCTCCTAAGGCATACTTCCGAGATATTGAGATAAAGTTCCGGACCACCACAATAAGGCAATTCACATGATTTTTTTGGTTTCTCAGTGAATATTAAAGTTACATTTTTACTATACTGTAGTCTATTAAGTGTGCAATAGCATTATGTCTAAAACAACAAAGTTCATACCTCAGTTAACATTTACTATAATATGAATGCATTTAATATAATATTTAATTTAATATATCAATACTATATAATATTTAATATAGTTAATAAATAAAATAATATTTTATTGCTAAAAATTGCTAACCAACATCTAACAATGCAAGGTTGCCACAAAACTTGAATTTGTTAAAAAAAAAAAAAAAGACTCAGTATCCCCCTACAAGCTGCAATAAACAAGGTGTGCTGTGATCCTGCCTCACTGTTGCTCTTATAGCTCATGGTGAACACACAGTCCCAGAATGTATATGCCATAGGTTAAACACTGCTGCTGCTGCTGCTGCTAAGTCGCTTCAGTCGTGTCCGACTCTGTGCGACCCCATAGACGGCAGCCCACCAGGCTCCCCTGTCCCTGGGATTCTCCAGGCAAGAACACTGGAGTGGGTTGCCATTTCCTTCTCCAATGCATGAAAGTGAAAAGTGAAAGTGAAGTCACTCAGTCATCTCCGACTCTTCTCGACCCCATGGACTGCAGCCCACCAGGCTCCTCCGTACATGGGATTCTCCAGGCAAGAGTACTAGAGTGGGGTGCTATTGCCTTCTCCATAAACACTGGGTGTTAGCAATTAGCATCCCTCTAAGAGTTCACCCCAAAAAGTCTTGCACACCATGACCCAAGAAAGCCCTGTCACAAAATGCCCAGGACCCTCAGAGACATGTTTCTTCTGCAGTTTCGGCCTTTTTTAAACTCTCCCTCTCTGAAGAAAGAAATGGCGTTGTGCAGCCTGTAGGAGTCTGCTGAACTCATCCATTGTAGGTAGCAATTGTTCATCCATCAGCTATTCTCTTCTCTATGCTGAAAGACACTGAGCTCCAGTACAACCTACCCAGCTTCCACCTGTTTCTTTTACTAGTCATTCTAATGGATATAATAATGGGTCACAGATTTGTGCCATCATTGCTTAGCTATTTTTGTTACTTCACAATAAGTACCTTTAAGTTTTCAACAGATTGTAAATGTTCTAAAGTCTCCATGAATTATAAACATAATTATCATACCAAACAGCCTCTTTGTCTAGGCATCTCTTGAAACACCCTTTTGGTCTCTTTTGCACAATTTTCCCCTTTGGGGCCACTGGCTTTTGATCTTTTAAAATCCCCAGGGTTTGAAAGATAGGTTGGGGTATATTCATTAATTTCTTCCCTTGTTTCTACTTATTTAACTCAACACTCAAGTCAGTGTCAAACTCCACCTGTACCAGGAAGCTTCCCTTAATCACCCAGTGCTGCCTTAAGCTTTATGTGGGAAGCAAGTGAAAAACAGGTAAAGAAAAACTTTTTGATCTTTAGTTGGTTTGGTTTGAGTCTGTACACCAGGAATGGAGAATTTTCCTCTTTTGTAGCAGAGTTGCCTTTACTCTCGGTGGCTATGGAATTGAGTTGGCAACTATGTTTAAGGGCAAGCTCATTAATTTCCATAATTGATATGTATCTAAAAAGATAAGAGAAGCAAACTTCCAGAATAGATATATAAAATAATGAAAGTTAAATGTTATAAATTGAATACAGTTTTCCATTAAGGTACTCTATCATTAAGAAATTTTAATGCCCACAAGTCTTTATCTCGTCCCTATTTCCTTTTTTTATTTTTCCATTGGATGGTCATTATGGGAGAAGATGGCAACACTGGCTCATTTACTTTTCAAAGAAGGAGCAAGTGAGGCAAGAAGAAGTGTGGGTTAATTTCCCCAAGGTCAAAAAAACTGATCAGTAGTAGAGTTAGGATTTGACTCTAAATGTACCTGATTCCAAAGCCCAGGATCTTTAAAATATTATATATATATATATATATATATATATATCATATATTGTACAAAAAAAGATTCATATTTCTTCTAATAATCAGACCTGGATTTCCAAGATCTTCACCTATTTTCCTAGTGATTCTACAAATAAGTGGGGCATATGAAGTCTTTCAGGCCTTGTTTCCTAGCTTATTATTGGAATTTTACCGCAGTATCTCTTTCTGGGGGTAATTTGAGACCTTGTGACCCTTCACTGGGACATCCAGAATTTGTGAGGAGTCTGCCCTACCCAGAATGAACAGCAGAGGGAGCCATCAGCTCTTTCTCTCGCTCGCTCGCTCGCTCTCACTGCAAGGCAGGTGGCCGCAAGTTACTGCTGCCCTTCCTTCCAGTTTCAAAAACATCTTCCTCCAAAAGAATATTTAAGGAGTCGGAGAGAGAGAAGGAGGTGGAAGAGACTACTTGGACACTCCAGAGAGAAAAGCGCCGTGACCACTGGGGCTTGGAGCAGGGAAGCAGCATGTGGGAAAACAACAGTGCCTGCAAAAATGGGAGTTTGTAGTCACGGTGTCTGTATGCAGTGCGGACTGGCTTCAGACAGGATGCCTGTGTTAGCCACATCTGCCTCTCACTACTGAAGTTATTCTGGGGAAAGGGCTTAATTTACCTGAACCTCCGTTTTCCTCATCTGTAAGACAGCAATAATACCTGCCCTGCCAATTTCACAGGATTTGCCGCAGGATTAAATAAGATACAAAGTGCATGCAAAGGGCATGCAGAAGAGGTAATGAAGGTAAGACGCAGCATACACTGAGTGTTTATCTTGTGCCAGATTAGAGCTTTACATGTACAAACACACCTAACGTGGTAACACAAGGGCCAGAGATCGGAAGAATTCGTGGACCATCTGCTCTGCCACGTGACCCAGATGAAAGCAGTGATACACCATTTTTAATAAAAGAAAGTAAAAATAACCGACTTTGGAAATTGTCCTGTCATTAACTGCATGCATCTGTTACTTCATAGTTCTAAGTCATGTTTTCCTTCCAGGAAAATGAGAATAACAACACCTACTGTGATTCACAGATTGTGAGAGATCATCTAATTCTTGCCTCATCTTTCCCCGTCTTCTTTTGGCTGCAGGAGTTTCTCACACACTTGTTGACAGAACTGAGAACACAGTTCCAATCTCTGGAGTGCAACCTCAGGCCCTACAGTTTCATCCTAGGGAGGACCATGGCCAGCCACAGATCCACAACCCCTTGTGGGGTCTAACAGAACTAATTTCTCAGCATATTCATTTCACTGCTTATATGAATCCCCAAACATTGCACACATCCCAAACCAAAAACTTCTTTTTAAAATATTGATCTATTATTATTTTTTCGGCTGAGTCGGGTCTTAGTTATGGCACTTGAGATCTTTGATCTTCGTTGTGGCATGCAGGATTTTTAGTTGCAACATGTGGGATCTAGTTTCCTGACCAAGAATTAAACCCAGGCCCCCTATATTGGGAGTCTTAGCCACTGGACCACCAGGGAAGTCTCTCCAAAACTTATTAACCAAGAAATTGTTTTGAAAGAACTAATGATTAGATTCAAAAAGTCAATATTCTTACACTGAGCATCATTCACAATTGTATGAAAGTCTTGATTTCAAATAAGCTGCCTCCCTGTTGATCCACCCTCATTTCCCAACTTGTCATATTGGATGTTCTGATTGGCAAATTGAAAAATAAAGTCATAGTATCTTTTATAATTGGAAACCCTTCTTTTGAAAAATTCTAAATTAATAAGTAGAAATCACTTTAAGGTTAATTGAGTCCATTTGTTAAGAAAAATTAGCCAAAGTTTGGAAAGAAGGCAGACGGGGCACAATGTGGCCATCAGTGTCATGCTGGAAACTCGTGTCCCAGGCCTGCCCAGAAGTATCTCATTCTCTAGCAGACGGACCTGTGTTTCACCTGCTGCTTACTATTAATTGGGACCAAGACTCTTTGAAGTTAGATAACTTGTAGATTTTCATCAGGTAGAATTGTAAACAATTTCTCTACTATGGAAAAGTTAACCACAAAGTTATGATTTTATCGCTCAGAATGATGGTAACCAGATTTTCATCTAAAAGTCATGACATGCCTAAAATCTCTCGATGCCAAACTTTACCACTGATTTGCTTGTTAATGAATTTAATAACTCTTTGATGTTTATTCGTTCCATATTTGTATATAAAAATATTTTTTAAATTTTTACATCCCTCTCATTTTACATACCTCTCCTTTCCCTACTCTCTACCATTGTGTCACAAATGGTAAAACAAAATTCCTGATCATGTATCACAAGCCAGAAGTGGCTGCAAAATACAAATGGTCTTACTCCTAACAACTGCCAGGAAAACAAAAATTACTCTATACTGAAATGAAATTTACTACCTTTAGGACAAACAATCTAATAGATGTACAACAAGTAACTACTTTCCAAAGATCAGCTTGTCCTGTTAGCTGAGGGTTTACTCTTCAGATCTACATTCCAGTGTATATATTATGAGGCAAAGTTGCTTATGGTGTCTTAATCCATTCAGCAGTAACTGATTGAGTGCATACTACTTGCCAGGGACTATTCTGGCTGTCAGCAATGCAGCAGTTAACAAAATAGACATATGCATCTATTCCAGTGGGAAGGCAGACAATACATAAGTTAATATAAAGGGAGGGAGGAGGGTTCAGGATGGGGAACACATGTATACCTGTGGTGGATTCATTTTGATATATGGCAAAACCAATACAATAATGTAAAGTTAAAAAATAAAATAAAATAAAAAATAAAAAAATAAAGGTGGTCAGATAAGTATGATGAAGAAAATAAAGCAGACTACAAGAGATAGAAGATGTGGGAAGTAGAGGGAGAAGTAGCGGTTTTCTAAATGGTTGTCATGGAAGGTCTCATTTAGATGGTGACATTCAAATGGAGGCCTGGGGCCTTTTTAAAATATCTAGGTGTTACATTGAAAACAGAATGTAGAGGACAGAAGTGAAAGCCTGACAACCAGCTATGAGGTTATCAGCTGTAACCTAGGTAACAGATGCTGCGGTTTATTTCAGGTGGAGGGGCAATGACGCTGGATATATTTTGAAGGTAGCGCCTACAGGATTTCCAAATGAATTGAAAGAAAAAAGACAAGAATCAAGAAAAACTTGCCCAGAAAAACTGTTAGACTGGAACTGTTACTCAACAAAATGAGAACTGTAGAAGAATAACTTGAGAATATCAGCATTTTAAGTTTGGACTGATTTATTTTAAGATGCCTATTAAACAAGCAAATAAGGATTTCTGGTAGACAATTGAATGTGAGTTGCAGTTATGTTTCAAGCTGGAACATAAATGTGGGCCTAATCTTAAATGTGGGTATTTAAAGCCAGTGACAAGTCTGAATAAGAAAAGGAGTATAGAAAGAGATATCTGAGAAATGAGTTCTGAGGCATGCAGTTGTTCAAAGGTGTGGCAGATAAAAACAGCAATGAAATATGAGAAAAAGCAGTTAGTGAAATAAGAGAAAAACATCCTGAAAGAAGGGGATTCAAAAGAAAGACATACAAAAACTTAAACAGATACTTGTGTACCAGTCTTCATACCATCGTTTTTCACAATAGCCAAAAGATAGAGACAACCCAAATGCCCATCAACTGATGAATGGATAACAAAATTTGGTATATCTATAGAATGGAATATTATTCATTTTTAAAAAACAAGGAAACTGTGATACACGCTACAATGTGGATGAAACTTGAAGACTTTACTCTAAGTAAATAAACCAGGAAAAAAAGGAAAATTTTATTATATGATTCTACATAATTATCTAGGCAAAAGAGACATAAAGTTATCAGCAAATAGGGAACGTGGAAATGGGAATTTATGTTTTAATGACTACAGAATTTTTGTTTAGAAATATGAAAAGTTCTGGAAATGAACAGCGATGATGGTTTTACATGTAAATGCCTGATTTATACACTTAAAATGGTAAATTTATGTTATGTATACTTTCAATTCAGTTCAGTCGCTCAGTCGTGTCCAACTCTTTACAACCCCATGAACAGCAGCACACCAGGCCTCCCTGTCCATCACCAAATCCTGGAGTTTACCCAAACTCATGTCCATTGAGTCAGTGATGCCATCAAACCATCTCATCCTCTGTCGTCCCCTTCTCCTCCTGCCCTCAATCTTTTCCAGCATCAGAGTCTTTTCAAATAAGTCAGATCTTCACATCAAGCAACCAAAGCATTGGAGTTTCAGCTTCAACATCAGTCCTTCCAATAAACACCCAGGACTGATCTCCTTTAGGATGGACTGTTTGCATCTCCTTGCAGTCCAAGGGACTCTCAAGAGTATTCTCCAACAATATCTCCAGTTAAAAAGCATCAATTCTTCAGTGCTCAGCTTTCTTTATAGTCCAACTCTCCCATCCACACATGACCACTGGAAAAACCATAGCCTTGACTAGACAGATCTTTGTTGACAAAGTAATGTCTCTGATTTTTAATATGCTGTCTAGGTTGGTCATAACTTTCCTTTCAAGGAGCAAGCGTCTTTTAACTTCATGGCTGCAGTCACCATCTGCAGTGATTTTGGAGCTCAGAAAAATAGTCAGCCACTGTTTCCACTGTTTCCCCATCTATTTGCCATGAAGTGATGGGACCAGATGCCATGATCTTAGTTTTCTGAATGTTGAACTATAAGCCAACTTTTTCACTCTCCTCTTTCACTTTCATCAAGAGGCTCTTTAGTTCTTCTTCACTTTCTGCCATAAGGGTGGTGTCATCTGCATATCTGAGGTTATTGATATTTCTCCCAGCAATCTTGATTCCAGCTTGTGCATCCTCCAGCCCAGCATTTCTCATGATGTACCCTGAATATAAGTTAAATAAGCAGAGTAACAATATACAGCCTTGACATACTCCTTTTCCTATTTGGAACCAGTCTGTTGTTCCATGTCCAGTTCTAACTGTTGCTTCCTGACCTACATACAGGTTTCTCAAGAGGCAGGTCAGGTGGTCTGGTGTTCCCATCCCTTTCAGAATTTTCCACAGTTTCTTGTGATCCACACAGTCAAAGGCTTTGGCATAGTCAATAAAGCAGAAATAGATGTTTTTCTGGAACTCTCTTTCTTTTTTGATGATCCAGTAGATGTTGGCAATTTGATCTCTGGTTCCTCTGCCTTTTCTAAAACCAGCTTGAACATCAGGAAGTTCATGGTTCATGTACTGCTGAAGCCTGGCTTGGAGAATTTTGAGTATTACTTTACTAGCGTGTGAGATGAGTGCAATTGTGCAGTAGTTTGAACATTCTTTGGCTTTGCCTTTCTTTGGCATTGGAATAAAAACTGACCTTTTCCAGTCCTGTGGCCACTGCTGAGTTTTCCAAATTTGCTGACATACTGAGTGCAGTACTTTCACAGCATCATCTTTTAGGATTTGAAATAGCTCAGCTGGAATTCCATCAACTCCATTAGCTTTGTTTGTAGTGATGCTTCCTAAGCATCACTTGACTTTGCAGTCCAGGATGTCTGGCTCTAGCTGAGTGATCACACCATCATGGTTATCAGGAGCGGCGGCTGGGACGGCGCAGGAGCGGCCAAGAGGGGCTACCCCATGTCCAAGCTCAGGGGCGGCAGGCGAGAGGAAATACCCCACACCCAAAGTAATTAAGGAGCAGCGGCTGTGCTTTGCTGGAGCAGCCATGAAGAGATACCCCATGTCCAAGGTAAGAGAAACTCAAGTAAGATGGTAGGTGCTGAGAGAGGGCATCAGAGGGCAGGCAGACTGAAACTACAATCACAGACAACTAGCCAATCTGATCACACGGACCACAGCTTGTCTAACTCAATGAAACTAAGCCATGCCATGTGGGGCCACCCAAGACGGACGGGTCAGGGTGGGGAGGTCTGACAGAATGAGGTCCTCTGGAGAAGGGAATGGCAAACCACTTCAGTATTCTTGCCTTGAGAACCCCATGAACAGTATGTATACTTTACCATAATTTAAATATATATATATATAATCACAAACAACTTTGTCAAATGCTTCTAATTAGTTGAGTTTATAAGCTATCTATTATACAATGAAGCATCTCAAAACTTAGTGACTTAACCATTTTCTGCTTATGCTTTTGAGGGTCACTAATTTGGACGGGGCTCGGTAGGTAATATTTTGGATTATTTTCCCTTAGGTTTATTGAGGAATAATTAACATATAATATTGTGTAATTTTAAGGCATACAGTGTGTTTGTGTGATACACTTCTATATTGCAAAATTATTCAGTTCAGTTCAGTCGCTCAGTCATGTCCAACTCTTTGTGACCCCATGAATCGCAGCATGCCAAGCCTCCCTGTCCATCACCAACACCCGGAGTTCACCCAGACTCATGTCCATCGAGTCAGTGATGCCATCCAGCCATCTCATCCTCTGTTGTCCCCATCTCCTCCTGCCCCCAATCCCTCCCAGCATCAGAGTCTTTTCCAATGAGTCAACTCTTCACATCAGGTGGCCAAAGTACTGGAGTTTCAGCTTCAGCAGGATTCCTTCCAAAGAAATCCCAGGGCTGATCTGCTTCAGAATGGACTGGTTGGATCTCCTTGCAGTCCAAGGGACTCTAAAGAGTCTTCTCCAACACCACAGTTCAAAAGCATCAGTTCTTCGGTGCTCAGCTTTCTTCACAGTCCAACTCTCACATCCATACATGATCACAGGAAAAACCATAGCCTTGACTAGACGAACCTTTGTTGGCAAAGTAATGTCTCTGCTTTTGAATATGCTATCTAGGTTGGTCATAACTTTCCTTCCAAGGAGTAAGTGTCTTTTAATTTCATGGCTGCAGTCACCATCTGCAGGGATTTTGGAGACCAAAAAAATAAAGTCTGACACTGTTTCCACTGTTTCCCCATCTATTTCCCATGAAGTGATGGGACCGGATGCCATGATCTTTGTTTTCTGAATGTTGAGCTTTAAGCCAACTTTTTCACTCTCCTCTTTCACTTTCATCAAGAGGCTTTTTAGTTCCTCTTCACTTTCTGCCATAAAGGTGGTGTCATCTGCATATCTGAGGTTACTGATATTTCTCCCAGCAATCTTGATTTCAGCTTGTGTTTCTTCCAGCCCAGCGTTTCTCATGATGTACTCTGCATATAAGTTAAATAAGCAGGGTGACAATACAGAGCCTTGACGTACTCCTTTTCCTATTTGGAACCAGTCTGTTGTTCCATGCAAAATTATTACCACCATATTATTAACTAACATCTGCATTATGGTACATAATTACCATTACTTTTTGCAGCGAAAACATTTGAGATCTACTCTCTTAGTAACTTTCAACCATGTAATACAGTATTATTAACTATAATCATGTTTTACATTAGATTTTCAAAATTTATTCATCATATAAAGAACTTTATACTCTTTGACCAACATCTCCCATTTTCCCCTACTTCATAGTCCCTGGTAACCTTCAAACCATCAGTTTAGTCTCTATTTCAATAAGTTGGGCTTTTTGAAATTCCACATAAGCAATATTATGCAATGTTTCTTTCTCTGTCTGACTTACTCGTCCATGTTGTTGGAAATGGCAAGATTTTCTTCTTTTTCATGACTCTAGAAGATTCCATTGAATGTATATCCATTTATCCATTGATGGACAGCTAGGTTGTTTCCTTATCTTGGCTATTGTGAATAATGCTACAATCATCAAAGCTATGGTTTTTCCAACAGTCATGTATGGATGTGAGAACTGGACCATAAAGAAAGCTGAGTGCTGAAGAATTGATGCTTTTGAACTGTAGTGTTGGAGAAGACTCTTGAGAGTCCCTTGCACTACTAGGAGATCAAACCAATCAATCCAAAAGGAAATCAAATTTGAATATTCATTGGAAGAACTGTTGCTGAACCTGAAGCTCCAATAATTTGGCCACCTGATGTGAAGAGCTGACTCATTGAAAAAGACCCTGATGATGGGAAGGACTAAAGACAAAGGGAGAAGGGGGTAGCAGAGGATGAGATGATTGGATAGCATCACCGACTCAGTGGACAAAAATTTGAGCAAACGCCAGGCTTCCCTGGTGGCTCAGATGGTAAAGCGTCTGCCTGCAATGCTGGAGACCTGGGTTCCATCCCTGGGTTGGGAAGATCCCCTGGAGCAGGAAATGGCAACCCACTCCAGTACTCTTGCCTGGAAAATCGCATGGATGGAGGAGCCTGGTAGGCTACAGTCCATGGGGTCACAAAGAGTCGGACACGACTGAGCGACTTCACTTTCCAGGAGATGGTGGACAAAGGAGTTTTGTGTGCTACAGTCTATGAGGTCACAAAGAGTTAGACATGATTTAATGACTGAGCAACAACAAACATGGGTGTGCTTCTAACTCCTTTATTTTCATTTCCTTTAAATATATATCCGGAAATGGAATTGGATCCTGTGGTAGTTCTAATTTTTTAAAGTAACTTCCATAATGTTTTCCATAACAGCCAAGCCAACCTTATTGCTACCAACAGTGCACAAAGGTTGCCTTTTCTCCACATACTTGCTGCTGCTGCTGCTGCTAAGTCACTTCAGTCATGTCTGACTCTGTGCGACCCCACAGACGGCAGCCCACCAGGCCTCCCTGTCCCTGGGATTCTCCAGGCAAGAACACTGAAGTGGGTTGCCATTTCCTTCTCCAATGCATGAAAGTGAAAAGTGAAAGTGAAGTCGCTCAGTTGTGTCCAACTCATAGCAACCCCATGGACTGCAACCTACCAGGCTTCTCCATCCATGGGATTTTCCAGGCAAGAGTACTGGATTGGGGTGCCATCACCTTCTCCTCCACATACTTGCTAGCATTTGTTATTTTTTGTCTTTTTGATGCTAGCCATTCTAATAGGTGGAAGGTGATACCTCTTTGTAGTTTTGATTCACATTTCCCTAATGATTAGTGATACTGAGCACCTTTTCAAGTACCTGTTGCCCATTTGTATATATTCTTCTATACATACAAATGGAATAGACATATTCTTCTATACATACATAGTATATACATTCTAAAATGCCTATTGTTTCTCCCCTTATTTTTAATCAGATTGCAGTTTTGTTGTTGTTATTGGATTGTATGAATTCTTTGTATATCATGGATATTAACACTTTATTCAATATATTATTTGCAAATATATTCTCCTGTTCTGTAGGTTGATTTTCATTTTCTTTGTTTCTTTTGCTGTGCAGACATTTTTTCAATGTGATGTAGTCCCATTTGATTTTTTCACTTGTGGTTTTGGTATCATATCCCAAAAATTATTACCCAATCAAACATCAAGGAGTTTCTTCTTTATATTTTCCTCTAGGGATTTTATAGTATCAGGTTTTATGTCTTTAATTCACTTTAAGTCAATATTTTTTTAAGAGGTGTAAGATCAGGATCCAATTTCATTGCTCTGAATGTAGTTATCCAGGGTTTCCAATATCATTTATTGAAGAGACTGTCCTTTTTCCATTAAATATTCTTGACTCCTTTGTCTCCTATTAGTTGATTATATATATGAGGGTTTATTTCTGGGCTCTCTATCATTTTCCATTGATCATGTGCCTATTTTCAGGCCATGACATTTTTTTAATCACTATAGCTTTGTAGTATACTTTGAGATGAAGTGTGATGCCTCTGGCTTTCTTTCTTATGAATCATTTGGCAAGTCTAGTTCTTTTTGGTTCCATACAAAGCCTAGGATTGTGATTTCTTTTACTGTGAAAATGACTTTGGAATTTTAATAGAGATTATGTTGAATCTATAGATGATTTTAAGTAGTATGGACATTTTAACAATACTAATTCTTCTGATCCATGAACACAGGATATCTTTCCATTTGTTTGTGTCTTCTTCAGTTTCTTTCATTAGGCCATGTAGTTTTCATTGTACAGATCTTTCAGCTCCTTGATTAAATTTATTCCTAAGTATTTTATTTCTGATGCAATTGTGAATGAGATAGTTTACTTCATTTCTTTTTCAGATATTTTATTGTTAGTGTATAGAAACGTAACTGATTTCTGAATGTTAATTTTATATCCTGCAACTTTCCTGAATTCATTCATTAGTTTCAACAGTTTTGGGTTGAGTCTTTAGGATTTTCTACATATAAATCTGTAAACAAAGACAGTTTTTCTTCCTTTCTTATTTGCATGCCTCTTAGAATCTTTGTCTTGCCTAATTGCTCCAGTTAAGACTTTCTTTACTATGTTGAATAAGGGGTGAGAATGGGTACCCTTATCTTGTTCCTGATCTTAGAGGGAAAGCTTTCAATTTTTCACCATTGAGTATACTGTTAGCTGTGAGGTTATTATTTATAGCTTTAATTATGCTGAGATACGTTTCCGCTATACCCAATTTTTTGAAAGTTTTATTCATGAAATCATGTATTTTGTCAAATGCTTTTTCCTCATCTATTGAGATAATCATAAGATTATTACCTTTCATTCTATTAACATAGTGTATCCCATTTATTGATTTGCCTATGCTGAATCATCCTTGCATCCCAGGGATAAATCCTACTTGATCATGGTGTGTAATCCTTTTAATGTGCTATTGAGTTCAGCTTGCTAATATTTTGTTGAGAATTTTTGCACTGGGGTATTGATCTATATATTTCTTATAGAGTCCTTATCTGGTTTTGGTAGCAGGATAATTCTGGTCTCATAAAATGAGTTTAGAAATATTCCTTCCTTTTCAATTTTTTGGAAGAGTTTAAGAAGGATTGGTATTAATTCTTTAAATATTTGGTAGAATTCACCAGTGAATCAAGCTTATCTTGGGATTTTCTGTGTTGGGAGGGTTTTGAGTACTTATTCAATTTCCTTATTCATTATTGGTCTATTAAGATTCTTATTTCTTTCTGACTCAGTCTTGGTACATTCTAGGAATATATGCCTATCTTCTAGGTTATCCAGTGTGTTGGTGTGTAATTATGATGTTTTATATCTCTGTATTATTTCCTCCTTCATTTCTGATTTTATTTGGGTGTTATTATCTGAAATTTAATCTTTGTATTGGTACACCTGCTCCATTCTTCTTGCTCCTTCTTGTGGCAGAATTCTTAAGCTTTTTTGTCTTCTCTGGTTCTTACCAGTCACTAGGCTGGCTAGTGGAAACCTCCCTGCTATTTTCCAGAAGATGGCACTAAATTCAAGTTTGTGGTTTTTCCTTGCCCACAGATAGTAGCCTGTCTTCTGAATGCTCCTAGTCTATCTGGAGCTCTCTATAAATGCTTTTGTGTGGAAGTACATACCAGTAAGGGCTTCCCTGGTGGCTCAGACAATAAAGAATCCGCCTGCCATGTGGGAGACCCGAATTCGATCCCTGGGTTGGAAAGATCCCCTGGAGGAGGGCATGGCAACCCACTCCAATAATCTTGCCTGGAGAATCCCTATGGACAGAGAAGCCTGGCAGGCTACAGTCCATAGGGTTGCAAAGAGCGGACACGACTGAGCGACTAAGAACAGCACAGCACACCAGTAATAGGTACAGAGTTGGGGAAGGTGTGGGTTTAGCCCTTGAGGCCTTGGAGGTGACCCATGGGTCTGATAGACGGATTCCTGGGTTCGGTACTCCCAGAGGCTTAGGTAGACTTCCTGCTGAGTGCAGTCAGAAGGAATGAAGTCCCTTCTTTCCCAATCTCCTCCCCCACCTCAGCCATGGAGGTCCCACCTCAGTTCTCTGGGTGTTGCTGGAGAGAAATGGGTTGTTCCAGCCACATTTCCTTCCTGCACAGCTAGGGTAGCCAGACACTCATACTCACAGCTACCCTTTTTCCCCAGGGAGAATTCACCTCCTGGTTGGATAAGTTTCCCCTCCCCCAACTCTCACACATATTCCCTACCCACTCCCCCACACACAGTGTTTCCTTGTGAGGGGTGGGAGAACTGGGAAAGTTTCTCTTACCCTCGCCTTCACAGCAACCAAACATTTTTTTTCTAGAATAGTGTGCTGGAACCTCTTCTTGGGAAACTGTACTTTTGCAAATTCTCTCTCATACATGAATATCTACCCAGGGCAACACTCTCCAGGGTTTTTCTTGGCTGTACTGATAAAGGTCTGGGTAAGTTTGCTGGCTCCCCAGTTCCACAGCCCATACCAACGTCTGTCTGCCTATTATTGAATGCACAGGTGGGCACGACTCCTCCCAGATTCCTTGGCAATATGGTGCTAGATCCCACAACACCCACAGAGGCCCTTATGTTCATGGATGGGATATTTCATTGTTTGAAAGTAAAAGTGTTAATCTCTCAGTTGTGTCTGACTCTTTGCTACCCTATGGACTATAGCCCACAAGTCTCCTCTGTCCATGGAATTCTCAGGTAAGAATACTGGAGTGCAGTCAGTATTCTGCCATTCCCTTCTCCAGGGCATCTTCCTGACCCAGGGATCAAACCTGTGTCTCCCCCACCGCAGGTAGATTCTTTAACAACTGAGCAACTGGGGAAGCCCATTTTGTTGTTTAAAAGGGAGGATATAAAGGAGAACTGTCTTACACCACCATGATGATGACACCGTTCCTAGGCAGCACATCTAATGGTCTTGCTTAGAGACACTTAAGCAGCTACAGTCAGACTGATCTTGAGTGACTGCAGCCTGCAGTGGCTTGGAGTGGGGTTTTGGTTCCCAGCCACAGATTAAGATCAGGTCACAATAGTGAAAACACCAGATCCTAGCCACTAGACCAGTCGTCAGTGACAAGGGCTGTGACTCTTTTGACTGTGCAAAAAAGAATTTCTAAAAAGATGGGAAATAATGAAGCAAATATTTATTAAGAGGAAAAAGAGTACAGTGTGTGTGGATAGACACACGGGCAGACTCAGGGGGAGAGTCCCTGAGTCGTGCCCTCATGGCAGTTTAAATCATTTATGTGGAACATTTCTTCCAGTTTTCCTTTGGCCAAACTTTTTGATTTTCCTGGATCACAGTCAATATTTTGTATATGTCATGATTCTTCCATGTGTGTGAAAGCATCTCTTAGCCAAGATGGATTTTATCGTGCAGGTGTATGGGTAGAGCATCCCTTGACATCACCTCCCCCTTTGATCTCCAGTGAGCCTTTCTGTGCACATGTGGCCAGGGAGGTCTACTGACTTTGGGAATGAGAAATATGTGGTCTGGGAAAGGTCCATTCTTCTCCCCCAGTTGTCCTGCTATTCTCGTCTTGGAGTTTTGGTCCATACAGAATGAATCTCCAGTTGCTTTACCATGGGTTGGGGAAGTGGCAGGGGACATCAACCTTTCTGCCTCAAGACAACAGGGTGGCTGGGAGCTTACTGTTTCCCAATGGCCTCAGTCACAGAGCTGGAGATCGGTTTGGGGTGCCATACCTTGATTCTCCTGCACATCACCTTTCCAGCAGGATGGCACAGATTTTTTCCTTGGGAACCGGGCTCCAAGAGTGACAGTATCAAAGCAAAAATGCTTATCAAACCTATGCTTGCTTCAGACTTGTTGATGTCTCATCAGTCAACACAAGCCCCATGGCCAGTCCAGAGTTTATGTGGAAGAATACCACATGGGCACCCCTATCCTGAGACACATGACTCTTTGGGGATAATAATATAACAATATCTCATAATTCAGTAAGATGCAGATAGAGAATTGGAGAGGGAAATAACCAACTCCAGCCCTGTCTTCCTGTCTCATTTAAGGATGATAAATGGAATGTTTTCTGCATATTAGTCATCAGTGATTGCAGCCCTCTAACATGAGGAAATGCAGGATGTGAAAATATAGGATACGAGCCCAGATAGCTGAGGTGCATATCGAAGGAATGATTGCAGTGAGCCTAGATTCTTGCATCTTCCCATACATAGGAAAGCGCTAAACTTCTTAACTTGGGATACCTGGCTTTTTTAATTAACAATGATCTTTTGACGTTCAGACTACCTACGCTTTGTTGCAGAACTTCTGTATAGCCTGGCTCCCCACTCGCCCCCTCAGAGCAGTTCTATCAAGGTTACTTGAGATGCTGCCTCCTGGGATTGAAGTCCTAAAAATTCCTTCAGACTAAAACACAACTCTCAATAAGGTTGTGAATAATTTATATCAACAAGGGGGAAGGAGGGAGAAGCTGAAAAGCACTTGTGAAGATCAGAGTCCAGGAACACAGGCTCATTAGAAGACTGAGACTTAGTCATAGCAGTGTGGACATTACTGATCACCTTGACAAGTTCCGCAATTAGGGAAAGAGAAAACAATGTTGAAGGGTGTTTAAGAGGAAAGTGGAGATGAAGGAGACAGTGAGAACAGACAACTCAAAGGGGATTGTGGTATAAGAGTGAAAAAAGGTGTATGGAGGGAGATATGAGGTAAAGAGTGGCTTGTTTGTTTGTTTGTTTTATTGAGAAATACTGTAACACGCTTTTATGCTGATAGAAAAGACCAATAGATAATTCATGGGACTACTGTTTCTCGGTACTCTCTGTAGGACAATTGTTAACACCTGCTTTAAAGATTTTCAAGGCCAAAATTACTTTATCATCCTTGAGGTCAAGCACTTTAGGGATACCACCAAGCATGTGCTGAGGCAGATCTAAAATTCCTTTCATTTAAAAATAAAAGCCTAGCCTTTTTTGCCCACAGGTACCCTTCTGTATATGTCACTTAATTTTTGTAATATTGCCATTGAATGTCAATCCCTAACCCCCATCCTCACCCTTTCCCACTGCTGATGTGCATCCCAAAGCACATGGAGTTTTCCTGTGGGTGATATAAGACACCAGCAATTCTGTCTCTCATTTGAAAATTATCTCCCTTCAAGCTCCTAGAAAAAGCTAGGCCAGTAGCAATGATATTCAGAGAAAACTGATCAACAAATTAATTTTCATCTACTCCTCCAGCAAAACCTGGAGGTGACTCTGGCTCAGATCATCAGCTCCTTACTGCAAAATTCAGGCTTAAATTGAAGTAAGGAGAGAAAACCACTAAGCAACCCATGTATGACCTAAATCAAATCCCTTATGATTATATACTGGAGGTGACAAATAGATTTAAGAGATTAGATCTGAGACAGAGTGCCTGAAGAAATATGGATGGAGGTTTGTAACATTGTACAAGAAGTGGTGACCGAAAACATTCCCAAGAAAAATAAACGCAAGATGGCAAAGTGGTTGTCTGAGGAGGTCTTACAAATAGCTAAGGAAAGAAGAGAAATGAAAGGCAAAGGAGAAATGGAAAGATATACCCAACTGAATGCAGAGTTCCAAAGAATAGCAAGGAGAGATAAGAAGCGTTCTTAAGCAAACAAGGCAAAGAAATAGAGGGAAAAAATAGAATGGGAAAGACAAGCGATCTCTTCAAAACAATTGGAGACTCCAAGGGAATACTTCATGCAAAGATGAGCACAATAAAGGTAAAAAAATGTCAAGGACCTAATAGAAGCAGAAGAGGTTAAGAAGAGGTGGCAAGAATACCCAGAAGAATTGTACAGAAAAGGTCTTAATGATCCAGATAACCACAATGGTGTGGTCACCAAACTAGAGCCAGACATCCTGAAGTGTAAAGTCAGGTGGGCCTTAGGAAGCATTACTGCAAACAAAGCTAATGAAGGTGATGGAATTCCAGTTGAGCTATTTCAAATCCTAAAAGATGATGCTGTTCAAGTGCTGCACTCAATATGCCAGCAAATTTGGAAAACTCACCAGTGGCCACAGAACTGGGAAAGGTCAATTTTCATTCCAAGCCCAAAGGAAGGCAATGACAAAGAATGTTCAAACTGCCACACAATTGCACTCATTTCACATGCTAGCAAGGTAATGCTCAAAATCCTTCAAGCTAGGCTTCAATAGTACATGAACCAAGAACTTCCAGATGTACAAGCTGGACTTAGAGAAGGCAGAGGAACCAGAGATCAAATTGCCAACATCCATTGGATCATAGAAAAAGCAAGGGAATTCCAGAAAAGCATGTATTTATTTTTCATTGACTATGCTAAAGCCTTCAACTGTGTGGATCACAACAATCTGTGGAAAATTCTTAAAGAGATGGGAATACCAGACCACCTGACCTGCCTCCTGAGAAATCTGTATGCAGGACAAGAAGCCAGAGTTAGAACTGGACATGGGACAATGGACTGCTTCAAAATTGGGAAAGGAGTACATCAAGGCTGTATATTGTCACCCTGCTTATTTATCTTATATGCAGAGTACATCATGGGAAATGCCACATTCTGGAAGGCTTACAAGCTGGAATCAAAACTGCTGGGTGAAATATCAACAACCTCCAATATGCAGGTGATACCACTCTAATGGCAGAAAATGAAGAACCTCTTGATGAAGGTGAAAGAGGAGAGTGACAAAGCTGGCTTAAAACTCAACATTCAAAACACTAAGATCAAGGCATCTGGTCCCATCACTTCATGGCACATAAATGGGGAAAAAGTGAAAGAGTTACAGACTTTTCTTGGGCTACAAAATTGCTGTGATCTGTGACTGCAACCACAAAATTAAAAGACCCTTGCTCCTTGGAAAAAAAGCTATGACAAACCTAGACAGCACATTGAAAAGCAGAGATATCACTTGTCCAACAAAGGTCCATCTAGTCAAAATTATGGTTTTTCCAGTAGTCTTGTACAGACGTGGGAGTTGGACCATAAAGAAGGCTGAGTGATGAAGAATTGATGCTTTTGAACTGTGGCGTTGAAGAAGGCTCTTGAGAGTCCCTTGGACAGCAAGGAGATCAAACCAGTCAATCCTAAAGGAAATCAACCCTGAATATTCATTGGAAGGACTGATGCTGAAGCTGAAACTCCAATATCCTGGCGACCTCATGCAAAGAACCGACTCATTGAAAAAGACCTTGATATTGGGAAAGATTGAGGGCAAGAGGAGAAGGGGTGACAGAGGATGAGATGGTTGGATGACAGCACCTACTCAATGGACATGGGTTTGAGCAAACTCTGGGAGATAGTGAAGGATAGGGAAGCCTGGCATGCTACAATCCATGGAGTCTCAAAGAGTCGAACACGACTGTTACCAATGGCAACTCCTCCAAAATCTCTAAATTCACTCTTTACATCAGATTGGATATCTAAGAGAGAAATAGTAAATGTCATCCATTTATGACCTTCCTGACTCCTTTTACTGAGTTACATTTCTATGTTATTCTCTCATCTTCTCCTGAGAAACAACCATATTTAGCAGTTACATGTGTGTCATGAGAGTTTCAAGTGATTTTTATTCTTTTCTGTGAGTAAAAGTCTTCTTTTTTCCTGGTAAGAGAATCAGTTTCTCTCTGACATATGGCTTGGAAGTGGTCGTTCCTGTCCTCCCAAGAAAAGAAGCTGAACAAATTGAAAATCAACAACCCTTCTTAGATCTGTGAGAAAGCTGAAGTCACAAGGCAAGTAGCCACACTGAAAATCAGATGGGTGAACACAGAGAAACAGTTTCCTGGAAGCAGGAGCCCATGCTAGAGCCAGTATAGGTACAACGCTTTGCTAGAGGCTATGTGTGCACCAGCCATAAGCTTAAAATCCCAGGGGCCCGGTCTTAGTGGAACCCTAACTTTCATAAGCTTTACCTTCAGAAGCCCCATCAGGTCCTCAGAGTAAAGACTAGATTAGAGAAAATTTCCCTTATGTTTCTGGCAAGGGGAGAGGACAAAGAGGTTTTTTAAAACAAGTCCATAGCATTCTGTTTTTGTTTTTATTTATTTGTTTATTTTTGTATGGCCGTTCGATTTCTAGTTTTATAAGGAATCTCCACACTGTTCTCCACAGTGACTGTACTAGTTTGCATTCCCACCAACAGTGTAAGAGGGTTCCCTTTTCTCCACACCCTCTCCAGCATTTATTGCTTGTAGACTTTTGGATAGCAGCCATTCTGACTGGCGGGAAATGGTACCTCATTGTGGTTTTGATTTGCATTTCTCTGATAATGAGTGATGTTGAGCATCTTTTGATGTGTTTGTTAGCCATCTGTATGTCTTTGGAGAAATGTCTATTTAGTTCTTTGGCCCATTTTTTTGATTGGGTCATTTATTTTTCTGGAATTGAGCTGCAGGAGTTGCTTGTATATTTTTGAGATTAATCCTTTGTCAGTTGCTTCATTTGCTATTATTTTCTCCCGTTCTGAGTCTGTCTTTTCACCTTGCTTATAGTTTCCTTTGTTGTGCAGAAGCTTTTAATTTTAATTAGGTCCCATTTGTTTATTTTTGCTTTTATTTCCAATATTCTGGGAGGTGGGTCATAGAGGATCCTGCTGTGATTTATGTCGGAGAGTGCTTTGCCTATGTTCTCCTCTAGGAGTTTTATAGTTTCTGGTCTTACATTTAGATATTTAATCCATTTTGAGTTTATTTTTGTGTATGGTATTACAAAGTGTTCAAGTTTCATTCTTTTACAAGAGGTTGACCAGTTTTCCCAGCACCACTTGTTAAAGAGATTGTCTTTTTTCCATTGTATATTCTTGCCTCCTTTGTCAAAGATACGGTGTCCATAAGTGTGTGGGTTTATCTCTGGGCTTTCTATTTTGTTCCATTGATCTATATTTCTGTCTTTGTGCCAGTACCATACTGTCTTGATGACTGTGGCTTTGTAGTAGAGCCTGGAGTCAGGCATGTTGATTCCTCCAGTTCCATTCTTCTTTCTCAAGAAGAAAGAAGAATCGCTTGCTTTGTCTATTCAAGGTTTTTTGTATTTCCATACAAATTGTGAAATTATTTGTTCTAGCTCTGTGAAAAAATACCGTTTATAGCTTGATAGGGATTGCATTGAATCTATAGATTGCTTTGGGTAGTATACTCATTTTCACTATATTGATTCTTCCGATCGATGAACATTGTACATTTCTCCATCTATTGGTGTCTTCTTTGATTTCTTTCACCAGTGTTTTATAGTTTTCTATATGTAGGTCTTTTGTTTCTTTAGGTAGATATATTCCTAAGTATTTTAATCTTTTCATTGCAATGGTTAATGGAATTGTTTCCTTAATTTCTCTTTCTATTTTCTCATTATTAGTGTATAGAAATGCAAGGGATTTCTGTGTGTTGATTTAATATCCTGTAACTTTACTATATTCATTGACTAGCTCTAGTAATTTTCTGGTGGAGTCTTTAGGGTTTTCTCTGTAGAGGATTTCTTTGGAAGGAATGATGCTATAGCTGAAACTCCAGTACTTTGGCCACCTCATGCGAAGAATTGACTCATTGGAAAAGACTCTGATGCTGGGAGGGATTAGGGGCAGGAGGAGAAGGGGATGACAGAGGATGAGATGGCTGGATGGCATCACTGACTCGATGGACGTGAGTCTGAGCAAACTCCGGGAGTTGGTGATGGACAGGGAAGCCTGGCGTGCTGCGATTCATGGGGTTGCAAAGAGTCGGACACAATTGAGCGACTTATCTGATCTGATCTGATCTGATGTAGAGGATTATGTCATCTGCAAACAGTGAGAGTTTTACTTCTTCTTTTCCAATTTGGATTCCTTTTATTTCTTTTTCTGCTCTGAGTGCTGTGGCCAAAACTTCCAAAACTATGCTGAATAGTAGTGGTGAGAGTGGGCACCTTTGTCTTGTTCCCGACTTTGGGGGAAATGCTTTCAATTTTTCACCATTGAGGATAATGTTTGCTGTGGGTTTGTCATATATAGCTTTTATTATGTTGAGGTATGTTCCTTCTATTCCTGCTTTCTGGAGGGTTTTATATCATAAATGGATGTTGAATTTTGTTAAAGGCTTTCTCTGCATCTATTGAGATAATCATATGGTTTTTATTTTTCAATTTGTTAATGTGGTGTATTACATTGATTGATTTGCAGATATTGAAGAATCCTTGCATCCCTGGGATAAAGCCCACTTGGTCATGATGTATGATCTTTTTAATGTGTTGATGGATTCTGATTGCTAGAATTTTGTTAAGGATTTTTGCATCTATGTTCATCAGTGATATTGCCCTGTAGTTTTCTTCTTTTGTGGCATCTTTGTCAGGTTTGGTATTAGGGTGGTGGTAGCCTCATAGAATGAGTTTGGAAGTTTACCTTCCTCTGCAATTTTCTGGAAGAGTTTGAGTAGGATAGGTATTAGCTCTTCTCTCAATTTTTGGTAGAATTCAGCTGTGAAGCCATCTGTCCTGGGCTTTTGTTTGCTGGAAGATTTCTGATTACAGTTTCAATTTCCGTGCTTGTGGTTGATCTCTTAAGATTTTCTATTTCTTCCTGGTTCAGTTTTGGAAAGTTGTACTTTTCTAAGAATTTTTCCATTTCTTCCAAGTTGTCCATTTTATTGGCATATAGTTGCTGATAGTAGTCTCTTATGATCCTTTGTATTTCTGTGTTGTCTGTTGTGATCTCTCCATTTCCATTTCTAATTTTGTTGATTTTATTTTTCTCCCTTTGTTTCTCGATGAGTCTGGCTAATGGTTTGTCTATTTTATTTATCTTCTCAAAGAACCAGATTTTGGCTTTGTTGATTTTTGCTATGGTCTCTTTTGTTTCTTTTGCATTTATTTCTGCCCTAATTTTTAAGATTACCTTCCTTCTACTAACCCTGGGGTTCTTCGTTTCTTCCTTTTCTAGTTGCTTTAGGTGTAGAGTTAGGTTATTTATTTGACTCTTTTCTTGTTTCTTGAGTATGCCTGTATTGCTATGAACCTTCCCCTTAGCACTGCTTTTACAGTGTCCCACAGGTTTTGGGTTGTTGTGTTTTCATTTTCATTCATTTCTATGCACATTTTGATTTCTTTTTTGATTTCTTCTGTGATTTGTTGGTTATTCAGCAGTGTGCTGTTCAGCGTCCATATGTTGGCATTTTCAATAGTTTTTCTCCTGTAATTGAGATCTAATCTTACTGCATTGTGGTCAGAAAAGATGCTTGGAATTATTTCAATTTTTTTTAATTTACCGAGGCTAGATTCATGGCCCAGGATGTGCTCTATCCTGGAGAGGGTTCTGTGTGCACTTGAGAAAAAGGTGAAATTCATTGTTTTGGGGTGAAATGTCCTATAGATATCAATTAGGCCTAACTGGTCTATTGTATCATTTAAAGTTTGTGTTTCCTTTTTTTTTTTTTTTAAAGTTTGTGTTTCCTTGTTAATTTCTGTTTAGTTGATCTATCCATGGATGTGAGTGGGGTATTAAAGTCTCCCATTATTATTGTGTTATTGTTAATTTCCCCTTTCATACTTGTTAGCATTTGTCTTACACATTGTGGTGCTCCTATGTTGGGTGCATATATATTTATAATTGTTATATCTTCTTCTTGGATCAATCCTTTGATCATTATGTAGTGTCCTGCTTTGTCTCTTTTCACAGCCTTTGTTTTAAAGTCTATTTTATCTGATGTGAGTATTGCTACTCCTCTTTCTTTTGGTCTCTATTTGCGTGGAATATCTTTTTCCAGCCCTTCACTTTCAGTCTGTATGTGTCCCCTGTTTTGAGGTGGGTCTCTTGTAGACAACATATATAGGGGTCTTGCTTTTGTATCCATTCAGCCAGTCTTTGTCTTTTGGTTGGGGCATTCAATCCATTTACATTTAAGGTAATTATTGATAAGTATGATCCTGTTGCCATTTACTTTATTGTTTTGGGTTCGAGTTTATACACTCTTTTTGTGTTGCCTGTCTAGGGAAAACCCTTTAGCATTTGTTGGAGAGCTGGTTTGGTGGTGCATAATTCTGTCAGCTTTTGCTTGTCTGTAAAGCTTTTGACTTCTCCTTCATATTTGAATGAGATCCTTGCTGGGTACAGTAATCTGGGCTGTAGGTTATTTTCTTTCATCACTTTAAGTATGTCCTGCCATTCCCTTCTGGCCTGAAGAGTTTCTATTGAAAAATAAGCTGTTACCCTTATGGGAATCCCCTTGTATGTTATTTGTTGTTTTTCCCTTGCTGCTTTTAATATTTGTTCTTTGTGTTTGGTCTTTGTTAATTTGATTAATATGTGTCTTGGGGTGTTTCACCTTGGGTTTATCCTGTTTGGGACTTTCTGGGTTTCTCAGACTTGGGTGGTTATTTCCTTCCCCATTTTAGGGAAGTGTTCAACTATTATCTCCTCAAGTGTTCTCTCATGGCCTTTCTGTCTCCTCCTTCTGGGACTCCTATGATTCAAATGTTGGGGCATTTAACATTGTCCCAGAGGTCTCTGAGATTGTCCTCATTTCTTTTAATTCGTTTTTCTTTTTTCCTCTCTGTTTCATTTATTTCTACCATTCTATCTTCTACCTCACTAATTCTATCTTCTGCCTCCAGTATTCTACTGTTGGTTCCCTCCAGAGGGTTTTTTTAATCTCATTTATTGCATTATTCATTATATGTTGACTCTTTTTTTATTTCTTCTAAGTCCTTGTTAAACCTTTCTTGCATCTTCTCAATTCTTGTGTCCAGGCTATTTATCTGTAACTCCATTTTGATTTCAAGATTTTGGATCATTTTCACTATCATTATTTGGAATTCTTTGTCAAGTAGATTCCCTATCTCTTCCTCTTTTGTTTGGTTTGGTGGGCATTTATCCTGTTCCTTTACCTGCTGCATATTTATCTGCCTTTTCATCTTGTTTATATGGCTGTGTTTGGGGTGGCCTTTCTGTATTCTGGCAGTTTATGGAGTTCTCTTTATTGTGGAGTTTCCTCACTGTGGGTGGGGTTTGACAGGTGGCTTGTCAAGGTTTCCTGGTTAGGGATGCTTGTGCCCGTGTTCTGGTGAGTGGAGCTGGATTTCTTCTCTCTGGGGTGCAATGAAGTGTCCAGTAATGAGTTATGAGATGCCAATGGGTTTGGTGTGACTTTGGGCAGCCTGTATATTGAAGCTCAGGGCTATATTCCTGTGTTGCTGGAGAATTTGCATGGTATGTCTTGCTCTGGAGCTTGTTCGCCCTTGGGTGGTGCTTGGTTTCAGTGTAGGTATGGAGGCGTTTGATGAGCTCCTATCGATTAATGTTCCCTGGAGTCAGGAGTTCTCTGGTGTTCTCAGGATTTGGACTTAAGCCTCCTGACTCTGGTTTTCAGTCTTATTCTTACAGTAGCCTCAAGACTTCTCCATCTATACAGCTTTGATGATAAAACATCTAAGTTAAAGATGAAAAGTTTCTCCACAGTGAGGGACACCCAGAGAGGTTCACAGAGTTACATGGGGAAGAGAAGAGGGAGGAGGGAGATAGAGATGACTAGGAGGAGAAGAGGGGGAATCAAAAGGGGAGAGAGCAAGTTAGCCAGTAATAACTTCCCTATGTGCTCTCCACAGTCTGGATCCCTCAGAGATGTTCACGGAGTTACACAGAGAAGAGAAGAGGGAGGAAGGAGACAGAGGTGAGCAGGAGGAGAAAAAGGGGGAATCAAAAGGAGAGAGACAGATCGAGCCAGTAATCAGTTCCCTAAGTGTTCTCCACAGCCCAGAACACACAAAGAGATTCACAGAGTTGGGTAGAGAAGAGAAGGGGGAGGGAGGAGATAGAGGCTACCTGGTGAAGAAAAAGGAGAGTCCAAAGGGGCAAAGAGCAGTCAAGCTAGTAATCTCATTTCCAAGTAAAAATGGGTACTGAAGATTGGGTTCTTAAAGGTACAAAATTGATAACAAATACCAAAAAGCAAAGATTAAAATTCTAGAGTAGAGGTTGGATTCTCAAAAATACAATATTAAAGGAAAAAAACAAAGTTACAAAACTTATTAATATATATATATATATATATATATATGAAGTTTGCTTTAAAAAAAATAGGGTCTTTTTTTTTTTTTTTTTGCAAAGTAATCTGTCCTGTCACTTCGGTCATGTCCGACTCTGTGTGACCCCATAGACAGCAGCCCACCAGGCTCCCCCGTCCCTGGGATTCTCCAGGCAAGAACACTGGAGTGGGTTGCCATTTCCTTCTCCAATGCATGAAAGTGAAAAGTGAAAGTGAAGTCGCTCAGTCGTGTCTGACTCCTAGCAACCCCATGGACTTCAGCACACCAGGCTCCTCCATCCATGGGATTTTCCAGGCAAGAGTACTGGAGTGGGGTGCCATTGCTTTCTCCATGCAAAGTAATAGTATGTTATAAAAATGAAAATTAAAGGAGTAATAGAGGAGTTTAAATTTTATTTTTTTTAATTTTAAAAATGATAATAGTAAAAATATATCTAGGACTTTCTCTGGTGTTGTTGTGGACAGTGTGGGGTCAGTTCATTTTCAGATAGTTCTTTGATCCAGCTTATACTTCTCAATATCTATAGGCCCCTTCCTATGTAGTCGGTGCTAGCTACAGGGTTTTAATCTATTGCACCTCTCACTTCCAATGCGGTTCCTTCTGTTTTAGCTTCTTCTGTTTGCTGGTCTCTTCAGTATCTAATTTCTGCCCTGACACAAGGGGGCGATGGTGGACACTTTTTAAGGCTCTCTTGTTCAGTCGTGCTGTCGGGAGGGAGAAACACTGCAAACAAGTAACACTGGCATGTGCTCACAGTGTCTCAGCCACACTAGGTTTGCCCCCACTCACCACGTGTGTGCTTTCCCTGTCTACACTGCTTAGGCTCTAGGTTGCTCTGCTGGGAACTGTCTGAGGCCGGCCCTGGGTTGTATGCACTCCCCAGGTCTAAGCCACACAGGTTCAGGTTCTTGGGTACTCCACAAAGGGCAGACTCAGTTGGGCCTGCGTTTTGTGCCCTTCCCAGGTCTGAGCAGTTCAGGTGACCAGGTGCTTGGTGAGCACAATCGCTGTGACTTATTGCCTCCCCTGTCCCAGCTGCTCGGTTTTCTGGGTGAACAATGGGTGCGCCTTCTCAGGTGTGCCGTGTGTCTCTTCTGGGGAGCTGATCTCTGGCTGTGACTCTCCCGGCAAATGTCGACCATCAGGAGTCCCAAGAAGTCTTGGTTAGCAACGAAGTCTGCTTGCAGTTTGGTAGAGGATGCCTCTCTGGGGCCACGATTGCCTTCTTCTGACTCTGGCTGCCCTTGCCTGCCTGTGTCTGGTGGGGGATGGGCCAGTCCACAGCTGGCTAGCTCTGCTCAGTCCTTTGTTCTGTGAGTGGGCCTGGTGGTGTCTTAGGTTAGGGCTTTTCGCGGGATAGCTATCCCACAGTCTGCGTTGCTATCTCAAGTTAGTTCCCTCAGATTGCCCTCAGGGCATTCAAGCCCGGTCCTTACTCTAAGCAATGCAGCTCCCTCTTGCTAGTGGCGGATGCGGGTTTCTGCGCTGCTTCTCCACTGGGAGTTACCCTTGGGCAGGTAATTTGTGGGTTTTAATTATTTATTTATTTTTCCTGCCAGTTATGGTGCCCTCTGAGGTTCCAAGGCTCGCCACCGACTCACCAGTGAGAGTGTTTCCTGGTGTTTGGAAACTTCTCTCTTTTTTAAAACTCCCTTCCCGTGACAGATCTCCATCCCTACCTCTTTTGTCTTTTTATCTTTTATATTTTTTCCTTCCTCCTTTCGAAGACAATGGGCTGCTTTTCTGGGTGCCTGATGTCCTCTGCCAGCACTCAGAAGTTGTTTTGTGGAATTTACTCAGTGTTCAAATGTTCTTTTGATGAATTTTTGGGAGAGAAAGTGGTCTCCCTGTCCTATTCCTCCACCATCTTAGGACCGCCCCCTGTTTTTGTTTTTAAACAAAATACTGCTCTCAAGGAAAATAGTTTCCCTTGAGAAACTGCTGCTACTGCTGCTGCTAAGTCGCTTCAGTCATGTCCGACTCTGTGCAACCCCATAGATGGCAACCCACCAGGCTCCCCCGTCCCTCGGATTCTTCAGGCAAGAACACTGGAGTGGGTTACCATTTCCTTCTCCAATGCATGAAAGTGAAGTCCTTCAGTTGTATCCGACTCTTAGCAACCCCATGGACTGCAGCCTACGAGGCTCCTCTGTCCATAAGATTTTCCAGGCAAGAGTACTGGAGTGGGGTGCCATTGCCTTCCCTGCCTTGAGAAGCTACCAGAGCCCAACTGATGTGAGGGAAGGGTGATACTCAGCTCCAGCCCCCTCTTATTATCTCCCTTAAAGGTGTAGGGGTAGAAAGCAGAGAAACACCTGAGAAGGTCAGAGCCCAAGAATACAGGCTCATTAATGACTGAGATCTAAGCAGAGAATTAGAGGATGCTTCTTCTCACCCCCATATCTTTATACCGTATCATTCAGGTACCTAATAACAGGGAGTCAGCAGAAAAGCAAATGGAAGGTAGCTGAGTGTGTGTGTTAGTTGCTCACTCATGTCCGACTCTTTGTGATCCCATGGATTGGGGCTGACCAGGCTCCTCCCATTCATGGGATTCTCCAGGAAAGAATACTAGAGTTAGTTGCCAGTCCCTTCTCCAGGGGATCTTCCAGACCCAGGGATCAAACCTGGGTCTCCCACATTGCAGGCCGACTCTTTACCGTCCGAGCCACTAGGGAAGCCTAATTGTGCTAAATTGTTATCAGTTATCAGCCCCAATTGTTCATGCTTCTGTGTTATTTTATGCCGATGCCATTGCCATGGCCTTGAGGTCAGCAGGGTGTACGTTTCTCTGCCCCTTGACTTTGGACTTGGCCATGTGATTTGCTTTGGCCAACAGGATATTAGTAAATAATTGAAGACTCGAAACGTGCTCTCCTACAGTGGGTCTTGCCCTCCTGTGTTTCTATAATTCCCCCATGAGAAGAGTTTCCTTCTAATAGCTGCTGCTCCTTCAATCTGTTTGCTGTTGCTTAGTTGCTAAGTTTTGTCTGACTCTGTGACCCCCATGAGTTGTAGCCCACCAGGCTCCTCTGGCCATGGGATTTCCCAGGCAAGAATACTGAAGTGGGTCACCATTTCCTTCTGCAGGGGATATTTCCAACCCTGGGATCGAACCCATGTCTCCTGCAATGGCAAGTGAATTCTTTACCCTGAGCCATGAGGGAAGCCCCTTTGATTTGGAACCCAAAGCAAACACATGTGAGCACACCTGAGCCTAGGCCACAAGCTGGAAACACATGCAGCCAGCCTCCTGCCAGAAACACATGCAGCCAGCCTCCTGCCAGAAACACATGCAGCCAACCTTTAGCACAGCTAAAGCCCAGCTGAGATCATCTAAGCAACAACTGACATGCAGGCCCATGAGCATAAAAATAAATGCTTGAGCTTCTGTGTGTTTTGCTTTGTGTTTTTGGTTATACTACATTTAGGAGCTTAGCTCCCCCACCAGGGATATAACCTGCACTCCCTGAAGTGGAAGTGAGGAATTTTAACCACTGAACAACCAGGGAAGTTCCAATAAATGCCTGTTTTTCTAAAACACTGAGTTTTAGAGTATATATAATACAGCAAAAGCTAATAAAGAAGCTCATAGCTAGAGGTGAGTTACTGCTACAACAGAAATGTAAAAACGTTTGGGACTGGGAAGTAAGTGACCCAGAAACTTATAAGCTGGAAGATGATGATGTGTGTAGTGGTAACATACTTGATAAAACTTTCACTATTTATTCAATATTGATAAAACTTTCACTATTTATTCAATATTGATAAAACTTTCAATATTTGATAAAACTATCTACTTGAAAGGCAGATACTATAACTAATGAAAGGAGGACAACGTTTTAAGGTGGACTGTTTGGCTGTGAACTAGCTGCTACTAGCTACATTTTAAAGCCCTAGAGCAAAGACAGCTCTGAAATGAGCTGAGGAAAAAACCGGTCAGATTTTGAGCAGAGATTAGAAGGAATATAGAGGTCACAGAAATTGCAGAGTAGGGAAAAGAAATGATTTCTCATCAAATAAGAGGAGTGGGTATTAAAATAGGACCTCAATAAAAAAAAACCCAAATCAAAATAATAGCTTTTATTAAGACCTTGGAAAGGACAAAAGTATCATAGAGCAGATCCTTCCAGCTGCACGAAAGGACCACTTGAAATATTAAAAAAAAAAAAAAAAAAAAACTTGGCCCAGAAGCTGGAAGCACCCTAAATTTCCTTAACTGTGTCTAGAGAGAGAGAGCCATCTCCCCCAAAGAATGGAAGATGTGTCTTTGGACACATGATGCAGATTGTAATCAAATACTTAGAAAACTCACAAAGTTTTTAGGAAAGCTGTGTTGGCAAAAGGTTCCTCACAAATCCAGACTATATAAAAAAAAAAAAAAAAAAAAAAACAACCTTGAGGGTGTTCACAATGTATAAAGATCTATAAATGATGATTACTATATAAGAAGCAACAGTTAAACTTCTGTATGGAAAAACCGATTGGTTCAAGATTAAGAAAGGAGTACAACAGGGTTGTCTTCTCTCACCCTGTTTGTTTAATCTATATGCTGAGCACTTGTGAGAAATGCCAATGCTGGATGAGTTACAAGCTGGAATCAAGATAGGTGGGAGAAACATCAACAACCTCAGATATGTGGATGATACTACTCTAATGGCAGAAAGTGACGAGAAACTAAAGAACTTCTTGATAAGGGTCAAGGAGGAGAGTGAAAGAGCTGGCTTAAAACTAAATATTAAAAAAAAAAAAAAAAAACCTAAATTATGGCATCTGGCCCCATTGCTTCGTGGCAAATAGAGGGGGAAAAGGTGGAAGTAGTGACAGAATTCCTCTTCTTGGGCTCTAAAATCACTGCGGATAGTGACTGCAGCCATGATTTCAGAAGACGTTTGCTTCTTGGCAGGAAAGCTATAACAAACCTAGAGAATGTGTTGAAAAGCAGAAACATTACTCTGCCAAAAAAGGTCCCTGTAGTCAAGACTATGGTCTTCCCAGTGGTCACGTATGGTTGTGAAAGCTGGACCATAAAGAAGGTAGAGCACTGACGAATTGATAGCTTCAAATTATGGCGCTAGAGAAGATTCCTGAGTGTCCCTTGGACAGCAAGCAGATCAAACCAGTCAATCTTAAGGGAAATCAACCGTGAATACTCATTGGAAGGACTGATGCTGAAATTGAAACTCCAATATTTTGGTCATCTAACGTGAACAACTGACTCATTGGAAAAGTCCCTGATGCTGGGAAAGGAGATGGTGGCAGAGAAGAGGGCATCAGAGGGTGAAATGGCTGGATGATACCACCAATGCAGTGAACATGAACTTGGGCAAACTTGGGAGATGGTGAGGGACAGAGAAGCCTGGCGTGCTACAGTCCATGGGGTCTCAAAGAATCAGACACAACTGGGCAACTGAACAACAACTATATAAGGATCTATATAAGCATCTATAAAAATAAAGCCTTTTGTAGTTTAAAGGCAGGAAGCGGGTTGAGAAGGTTACTCTTGCCACCAAGATGGGCATGTTCCCCTTTGGCCTTGGAAGAGGCTAAGGAGAATGATGAAAAGTGAAGGGCCTCCTAGAGTGTGGAGCCATAATGGCAAAGAACATAAACTTGGGAGTTACTCCCAGGAGCAGATCCAGGGCCTAACCAAGGGACAACATTCACCTAGTGGGCTTCCAGAGTTGTTATGATTATGACTGCTCTACCTCTCACTCCTCTTCCTTTCAAATCAAAGTGTTCATGTGGTTTTCCTGTCCCTGGGTTCTCATTCTACACAGGTGTGCAGGGCTGGGGAGGAGGATAACTTGCCTTCTTAGTTTATAGAGGTCCTGATTAAGCAGACATGATGAAAGTCATGAAAATCTGGACTTTGAGCTGATGCTGTGATTAGATGAGACTTGGGTGGGGAAAGATCTTGGACTTGGTGTGAATATATTTTGCAAGAGGAAAGGTCATTAGTAATTTTTCAGGTTGAATTAATGGTGCCAATTATTCATCCCTTGTGGTAATATTATACAGTGACACCTACTATGGACTGAATTGCCTCCTAAAAACTCATATGTTGAAGCTTAATACATGTCTGTATTTGGACATGGGGTCTTTGGGAGGTAATTAAGGTTGTAGGATTAGGTCCCTAATCCAATAGGACTGGTGGCCTTATAGGAAGAGGAAGAGAGAAAGAATTCTTATGCTCTCTTTCCACATGCAGCACTGAAGAAAGTTCGTGGGAACACACAGTGAGATGGTGATCACCTACTACCTAAGAGAAGAGGCCACAGAATGAAACCTTAGCAGCACTTTGAACTTGGACTTAACAGATTCCAGAACTGTGAGATTTAAATGTCTGTTCTTTAAGCACTTTCTTAAGGCAGTCTGAGCAGATAAGACAATAGTCTTACCATGGCCCCATGGTGGACAGAGTATTTCTCTAGCTCTTGACTTCAGGCCTGGCGATGAGACTTGCTGTGACCAATAGTAAGTTCAGTTCAGTTCAGTCACTCAGTCATGTCCGACTCTTTGCAACCCCATGAATCACAGCACGCCAGGCCTCCCTGTCCATCACCAACTCCCGGAGTCCACCCAAACCCATGTCCATCGAGTCAGTGATGGATCCAACCATTTCACTCTCTGTCATCCCCTTCTCCTCCTGCCCTCAATCTTTTCCAGCATCAGATTTTTTTCAAATGAGTCAGCTCTTCACATCAGATGGCCAAAGTATTGGGGTTTCAGCTTCAACATCAGTCCTTCCAATGAACACCCAGGACTAATCTCCTTTAGGATGGACTGGTTGGATCTCCTTGCAGTCCAAGGGACTCTCAAGAGTCTTCTCCAGCACCACAGTTCAAAAGCACCAATTCTTCGGCACTCAGCTTTCTTTATAGTATAACTCTCACATCCATACATGACCACAGGAAAAACCATAGCCTTGACTAGACAGACCTTTGTTGACAAAGTAATGTCTCTGATTTTTAATATACTGTCTAGTTTGGCCATAACTTTCCTTCCAAGGAGTAAGTGTCTTTTAATTTTATGGCTGCAATCACCATCTGCAGTGATTTTGGAGCCCAGAAAAATAAAGTCTGACACTGTTTCCACTCTTTCCCCATCTATTTGCCATGAAGTGATGGGACCGAATGCCATGATCTTAGTTTTCTGAATGTTGAGCTTTAAGCCAACATTTTCACTCTCCTCTTCCACTTTCATCAAGAGGCTCTTTAGTTCTTCTTCACTTTCTGCCATAAGGGTGGTGTCATCTGCATATCTGAGGTTATTGATATTTCTCCCAGCAATCTTGATTCCAGCTTTTGCTTCCTCCAGCCCAGCATTTCTCATGATGTACTCTGCATATAAGTTAAATAAGCAGGGTGACAGTATACTGTCTTGATGTACTCCCTTTCCTATTTGGAACCAGTCTGGTGTTCCACGTCCAGTTCTAACTGTTGCTTTCTGACCTACATACAGGTTTCTCAAGAGGCAGATCAGGTGGTCTGGTATTCCCATCTCTTTCAGAATTTTCCACAGTTTCTTGTGATCCACACAGTCAAAGGCTTTGGCATAGTCAATAAAGCAGTAATAGATGTTCTTCTGGAACTCTCTTGCTTTTTTGATGAGCCAGCGGATGTTGGCAATTTGATCTCTGGTTCCTCTGCCTTTTCTAAAACCAGCTTGAACATCTGGAAGTTCATGGTTCACGTACTGCTGAAGCCTGGCTTAGAGAATTTTAAGTGTTACTTTACTAGTTTGTGAGATGAGTGCAATTGTGCAGTAGTTTGAGCATTCTTTGGCATTGCCTTTCTTTGGGATTGGAATGAAAACTGACATTTTCCAGTCCTGCAGCCACTATTGAGTTTTCCAAATTTGCTGGCATATTGACTGCAGCATTTTTACAGAGCCGTTTTTCAGGATTTGAAATAGCTCAACTCAATTCCATCACCTCCACTAGTTTGTTCATAGTGATGCTTCCTAAGGCCCACTTGACTTCATATTCCAGGATGTCTGGCTCTAGGTCAGTGATCACACCATCGTGATTATCTGGGTCATGAAGGTCTTTTTTGTACAGTTCTTCTGTGTATTCTTGCCACCTCTTCTTAATATCTTCTGCTTCTCTTAGGTCTATACTATTTCTGTCCTTTATTGTGCCCATCTTTACATGAAATATTCCTTTGGTATCTCTAATTTTCTTGAAGAGATCTCTGGTCTTTCCCATTCTGTTGTTTTCCTCTATTTCTTTTCATTGATCACTGAGGAAGGCTTTCTTATCTCTCCTTGCTATTCTTTGGAACTCTGCATTCAAATGGGTATATCTTTCCTTTTCTCCTTTGCTTTTCACTTCCCTTCTTTTCACAGCTATTTGTAGGGCTTCCCCAGACAGCCATTTTGCTTTTTTGCATTTCTTTTTCTTGGGGATCGTCTTGATTCCTGTCTCCTGTACAATGTCATGAACCTCCGTCCATAGTTCATCAGGCACTCTGTCTATCAGATCTAGTCCCTTAAATCTATTTATCACTTCCACTGTATAGTCATAAGGGGTTTGATTTAGGTCATACCTGAATGGTCTAGTGGTTTTTCTCCACTTTCTTCAATTTCAGTATTTTAGTGGTTAAACATGCACAGATGATTGACATGTATTTACACAGTCGGGCTTGTTTCTTATGCTCAACTGACAAGCCTGGTCCCATCTCCTAAAACTCAGTGATTTACATAAAAAGTATTTTCATGTTTACTGGTCCTTAAGTCAACTATGTATCAGATGATCTGGACTGGGCTTCCATGGCAGCTTTGTCTGCTTCAGGCAATGAATTGGTTGGGCTTGGTTCCAGGCTGTGGGTTGAGTTAAGGTCAGCTCCACATGTAAGGTCCAGAGACCAAGCTCGAGGAGCAGCCACCCAGGGGAAACTCTTCATAGCCAATCACTGGTGCATCAGAGGCAAATCCCACTGTGCCAGCACAGGTCAATTCTCTGCTCACATACATCCACTAACATCCCATTGTGCAGCAAAAGCTGGCAACTACATTATTTGAATTTGAGACTACATTTTCTCAAACGATGTTGTTGAGGATGGTATTATATCACTCAGTATCCCTTATACAAGACACATGAGAAACTGAGCTAGCATTCACTGCTAGGGAAGATTTTGTCTCCTGTTGAAGAACTAGTCTGCTTTTTCCTTTCCAGTAAAAAGCCTTTCTGTCTGTAGAAAGAAGAAGAAATAAATGCACATAGAAATATATGTGGGAAAATTACTATGAGGATCATATACCACTAAGATCCATAGTCTCAGGAAAATTCTGAACTACAATAAATGACCAGTTCAGTTCAGTTCAGTCACTCAGTTGTGTCCGACTCTTTGCGACCCCATGAATCGCAGCACGCCAGGCCTCCCTGTCCATCACCAACTCCTGGAGTTCACACAGACTCACGTCCATCAAGTCAGTGATGTCATCCAGCCATCTCATCCTCTGTTGTCCCCTTCTCCTCCTGCCCCCAATCCCTCCCAGCATCAGAGTCTTTTCCAATGAGTCAACTCTTCGCATGAGGTGGCCAAAGTACTGGAGTTTCAGCTTCAGCAACATTCCTTCCAAAGAAATCCCAGGGCTGATCTCCTTCAGAATGGACTGGTTGGATCTCCTTGCAGTCCAAGGGACTCTCAAGAGTCTTCTCCAACACCACAGTTCAAAAGCATCAATTCTTTGGCACTCAGCCTTCTTCACAGTCCAACTCTCACATCCATACATGACCACAGGAAAAACCATAGCCAATGATATATAATCTCAAAAGACAAGAAACTTGAAACCATGCTCTATGAAGGACTATTGAAGAAAAAAGGAACTTTTAGATTTTTAAAGGAACAGAAGTTTTTAAATCTTAGATTTGGTTTGAACAACTTCAGAGACTAAGACTAGGAGCAATAAATAAATATTACAGAAGAGCATGGGAGAAGGTTGTAGACATAACATATAAACTGAGAGTTAAGAAGAACAGTGATTAAGACTCCACACTCCCAAAGCAGGGGGCCTAGGTTCAATCCCTGGTTAGGAACTAAGGTCCCACATGCTGTACAGTGCAGTCAAAAAGAAGCAGCAGCAGCCTGAATGAGCAGTACCGAGCTCAACTCTGTTGGTGAAAAGAAAATTAGCTCTTATACTGTGTCATCTCTAAGGATAAAGTAAAGTAGGAGACTCTTGCCATAGTCTTATCTCCAACTTAAAGATCAATAGCTTCCCTATTTAAAGAACCCCTGGCCAGTCTGACATGTGAAGAGCTTGGAAGTCATCACTCCTATTCTCACAGAAAGAAAATACCTTGAACAAACTGAAAATCAATAAGTGTTAGATATATCAGGGAACTGAGTTTATAGGAAAAACCGCAACCCCAAAAACGCAAGAACTGCAACCCTGGAGAGACAGGAAAATACAGAGAATTATAGTTTACTAGCTGGAGCCTTGTGCTCCAGTGTTCTTGCCTGGAAAATCCCAGGGACGGTGGAGCCTGATGGGCTGCCATCTATGGGGTCACACAGAATCGGACACGACTGAAGCGACTTAGCAGCAGCAGCTGGAGCCTTGCAGAAAGGGCCACTGACTAATTACTGGATACTGGGCCTGGGTTAGTTTAGGAGATAAATGTGCCTGGGGGGGGGCCCTAAATTTTTGAGTTTTATGTCTAGAAGCCTCACCAGGTTCTTAGGGTGAATATGGGAGAAAAATCCCTTCATACATCCAGAAGAAGGGGGAAAGTAACCATTTTAAAAGAGTGCTTTGTTCTCTTTAACAAAAGCCTGCTTTTAAGGAAAGCTATTTTACCAGAGCTTAACCAACTCTGTTTTCCCGGAGCCTAACTGACCTGGGAGAAGGGCAAGACCCAATGCCAACTCCTCTTCCTGTCTCAGTTAAGGAGGAAGGGGAAGAAGACTGAGAAATACTTGTGAAGGTCATAGCTCAGAGATGCAGGCTAAAACAATGAAGACCTGATTATAGATTATGACATGCTTATCCTCCCCCAATAGTTTTCACCATATCAAAGAGGCTCCTGGATGGTACAATAACATAGATTTACAGCTAAAAGAACTTCAGGGCTCAGAGCCTAAAGAAAGAGTCTCTAGGGAAATCCAACGACAACAAAGGAGACAAAACAAAGACACTCAGGAAATTTTAGAGTCAGCTGAAACTCCAGTACTTTGGCCACCTCATGCGAAAAGTTGACTCATTGGAAAAGACTCTGATGCTGGGAGGGATTGGGGGCAGGAGGAAGAGGGGACGACAGAGGATGAGATGGCTGGATGGCATCACCGACTTGATGGACGTGAGTTTGAGTGAACTCTGGGAATTGGTGATGGACAGGGAGGTTTGGTGTGCTGTGATTCATGGGGTCACAAAGAGTCAGACACAACTGAGTGACTGAACTGAACTGAACATCTCAGCTATAGCAAACTGCCAAGTATAGGATAAATCCTAGCCCAATAAACATTAAACCTCACAGTAAAGGATCATTTACCTCAGTTCTTTTACCCAATGATTCATGTCTGGGTTTTAACAAAAACACCATAAAAGCAAAGCTTTTTGCTTTTATGCTAAAAAGCAAAAAACCACAGCTTGAAGAGACAGAATAAGCATCAGAACTAGACTCAGATATGCCAGAGATTTTAGAATTATCAAATTGGGAATTGGAAGGAATGATGCTAAAGCTGAAACTCCAGTACTTTGGCCACCTCATGCGAAGAGTTGACTCATTGGAAAAGACTCTGATGCTGGGAGGGATTGGGGGCAGGAGGAAAAGGGGACAACAGAGGATGAGCTGGCTGGATGGCATCGCTGACTTGATGGACGTGAGTCTCAGTGAACTCCGGGAGTTGGTGATGGACAGGAAGGCCTGGCGTGCTGCGATTCATGGGGTCGCAAAGAGTCGTACACGACTGAGTGACTGATCTGATCTGATCTTATCTGATGGTTAATATGCTAAGGGATTTAATGGGAAAAGTATATCATATGTAAGCAAAGACAAATGATGTCAGCAGAGAGATGGAAACTCTGAGAAAGTATCAAAAGGAAATTCTAAAAATAAAAAACAGTGCAATATAAGTCAAGAATGCTTTTGACAGGTTCATCAGTAGTTTGTGCACAGTCAAGGAAAGAATCAGTGAACATGAAGATATGTCAGTAGAAATTTCCCAAACTGAAAAGCAAAGAAAAAAACAGGTGAAAAATAACTATAAAGGATTACAACAGGTATAACATACACATAACAAAAATGCCAGAAGGAGAATAGAGAAAGGAATGAAAGCAATATTTTAAGTAATAATAATGAATTTCCCCAAATCAATGACTGACAGCAAACCATAGATCCAGGAAACTCAGAGAACAACAAGCAGGAAAATATCAAAAAACTACACCTAAAAATATCCTATTCAAACTACAGAAAAACAAAAAGAAAATCTTAAAAGCAAGAGGAGAGTGGAGTAAAATAATTCAAGTGTTGGAAAAAAAAAAAAAAAAAGCATCCCCGTGGCAGAGACAAAAATCCAGGTTCCCCTTAACAATGTGCAGAACTGTCATTGGAAAGTGACTGCCTAGATATATTCTACATTTCCCAGCCCCTCTTCATATAAGTGTAATTAATCCTAACTAATAGAATGTAAGCAAAAGAGATGTGTATCACTTAAGGGCTTAAAAAAAAAAAGGGTGTATATTCTCCATTTTCTCTTTTCTCCTCACTCAGGTGGATGAAGGAAGCCACAAGGCCTGGAGGTGTGGCAGAGCCACACGATGAAAGGAACCTGGCTCCATAAATGACAGCATGGAGGAGAGTCACCTGTGGACCAGGAATACCCACAAAGGACTGTTACATAAGTGAAAGATACATTTCTATTGTTTGAGCCTTTACATATTTGATAGTCTGTTTGTAGTCTGTACAGTATTCTCCCCTCATCCACAGTTTCACTTTCCATAGCTTTAGTTACCCATAGTCTACCATAGTCCGAAAATATTAAATGGAAAATTCCAGAAATAAACGTCTCATAAATGTTAAATTGTGCATCATTCTGAGTGGCATGATGAAGTCTTGCACCCTCCCCTCCTTCTTGCCTGGGACATGAATCATCCCTTTGTTCAGCACATCCTTTCTGTTAGTCACTTAGTAGCCATTTTTATTATAAATTGATTGTATCAGTATATCAGTGCTTGTGTTCAAGTGATACTTATTTTACTTGATAACAGCTCCAAAGTACAAGAGTAGTGATGCTGGCAATTTGGTTATGCCAAAGAAAAACCATAAAGTGCTTCCTTTAAGTGAAAAGATGAAAGTTCTAAACTCAATAAGTAAAAAAGATCATATGCTGAGTTTGCTAACATATGGTAACAATGAATCTTCTATCCATGAAATGGGGAAAAAGAAAAAATAAACTCATGCTAGTTTTGCTGTTACACCTTAAACTGTAAAAATTACAATCACAGTGTTTGATAGTATTTAGTTAAGATGGAAAATGTATTAAATTTGTGGGTGGAAGACATGAAGAGAAAATGGTTCAGTACTATCTGTGGCTTCAAGCATCCACCAAGTGCCTTGGATCATGTCCCTGCTAACAAGGGGAGACTACTTCACCACAGTCAATATTACAGTTCTCTTTCCTTTTTCTCTAGAAAATCCTTTACCTGTTCCTTCACCCCCTGAGTTGCTCTAACAACAAACTGCCTCTCCAGGAACCTAAACCTTCTAAGAACTGTCCCAAGAAGGTTTTCCCTTAGCACTTTATCAAGATCTCCCAGGAACAGTTTGAGGCTTTACGGGGAATATGAATGTAGAGGTCCTATCTTGATCTTCCTCTGAAGTGCCAGAATCCCAGGAAAGAAAAAGAGCCAGCAATGACACTCCTCCCCTGTTTTGGTTCTCTCTTCCTCTGCTTTCAATCTTGGATTCGAAGGAGGAGATGGGGACGACAGAGGATGGCATCACCGACTCAATGGACATGAGTTTGAAGAAGCTCCAGGAGTTGGTGATGGACAGGGAGGCCTGGCGTGCTGCAGTCCATGGAGTCGCAAAGAGTTGGACATGACTGAGTGACTGAACTGAACTGGACTAAGTCATGTTAGCAATTGTGACTTCTACAAAGGTAGGCCCCATGACAGGAATTGAGATCATGGGGCTGGGAGTTCAAACTTAAGAATTCAGGTGGGTCACTGTTGGTTGGCATCTTCCCAGGAAAAAGCTAGTCAAAACTGCATGAGAACAGTCAGGTTATTAGAGACTCAAATCCTAGCATAACATTCCTCTTTGGTTATCTCATACTCTGTCTTAATACTTTTTTTGTAAGAAGGTGAGTTACCAACAGTGTCCCTCATATTCTTCTCCCTCCTGATTCCCTCTTCACCATTTCACTTGAACCAGCTATTTTCTCAGAAAACAAGAGTGGAATGTCAGTCAGGGTAAGCTAAAATGTCACTCTTACCCTAAAAAATGTTAAATTTATATAGAAAAATAATATTTTGCAAAAACAAAAAATCTTAATATCTGTCCCAATATGTGAATCAAATGTTCTCCATTGACTAAATTTCTTTGGTCTTGAGTTGTCTGCCACAATTACTCTTCAAAGACATGACTGTCATACTATATTTCATATACTGAGTGATACATGGTCCCATTGTAGCCTCTCCATGGCAGAGAGAAGTCAAAGTCACACGTAAATACAGGAATGGTGACAAAAACTTGGAGAAATCTTTCCCTGCCAAAAACTCATGTCTAAAGGACAGTCTGAAATGTGACAAAACCCTCTCCTTCACCAAATTTGAGTCAAGCTCCTCTGAACCCTCTTCTCTACCTTGAACACATAAACACACTCACTCTGATCCCAGGACCGCCAAGCCCAGTGGTAGTAAGAATTCTGCTAAGTCAGGTTAGAGAGAATCTCCCATCTTGGATATCAATCAACCCAGCTTGCCATCAGCAAGAATCCTTCTACCCTTCATGTCTCCTCTTAGTATTCCATCCACTGACCCCCCCCCCCCCACTCAATGCAAGTGATGATCCCCCAATTTGTTTTTCCTGTATTGAGCCAGAGAGCTCATCTCAGTTGCAATAGTATTGCCAACTATGTCAATGCTGCTGCTAAGTCGCATCAGTCGTGTCCGACTCTGTGCGACCCATACACGGCAGCCCAGCAGGCTCCCTCGTCCCTGGGATTCTCCAGGCAAGAACACTGGAGTGGGTCGCTATTTCCTTCTCCAATGCATGAAAGTGAAAGTGAAACCGAAGTCACTCAATCTTGTCCGACTCTTAGCAACCCCATGGACTGCAGCCTACCAGGCTCCTCTGTCCATGGGATTTTCCAGGCAAGAGTACTGGAGTGGGGTGCCATTGCCTTCTCCCTAACCCTGAATAAAATCCTACTATTTCACTTTAAGCAGTGTCAGAATAATTTCTTCTTTGAGATACCAACAAAAACTCAAACCTGAGATCTTTTTTCTGGAATGAGATGGGTTTCAGGGCTTCACTGCTCACTTTTGTTGTATCATCCACAGTTCAGTTCAGTTCAGTTCAGTCCCTCAGTCGTGTCCAACTCTTTTCGACCCCATGAATTGCAGCATGCCAGGCCTCCCTGTCCATCACCAACTTCTGAAGATCACTCAAACTCACGTCCATCAAGTCAGTGATGCCATTCAGCCATCTCATCCTCTGTCATCCCCTTCTCCTCCTGCCCCCAATCCCTCCCAGCATCAGAGTCTTTTCCAATGAGTCAACTCTTTGCATGAGGTGGCCAAAGTACTGGAGTTTCAGCTTCAGCAGCATTCCTTCCAAAGAAATCCCAGGGCTGATGTCCTTTAGAATGGACTGGTTGGATCTCCTTGCAGTCCAAGGGACTCTCAAGAGTCTTCTCCAACACCACAGTTCAAAAGCATCAATTCTTCGGCGCTCAGCTTTCTTCACAGTCTAACACTCACATCCATACCTGACCACAGGAAAAACAATAGCCTTGACTAGACGAACCTTTGTTGGCAAAGTTATGTCTCTGCTTTTGAATATGCTATCTAGGTTGGTCATAACTTTCCTTCCAAGGAGTAAGCGTCTTTTAATTTCATGGCTGCAATCACCATCTGCAGTGATTTTGGAGCCCCCAAAAATAAAGTCTGACCCTGTTTCCACTGTTTCCCCATCTATTTCCCATGAAGTGATGGGACAGGATGCCATGATCTTAGTTTTCTGAATGTTGAGATTTAAGCCAACTCTTTCACTCTCCTCTTTCACTTTCATCAAGAGGGTTTTGTTTGTTTGTTTGTTTTGTTTTTAAAGCTCTAAAAACCAGTAGGCCATTCAGCCAGTTAAATATGTTGCTCAGTCGTGTCCAATAGTTTGTGACCCCGTGGACTGCAGCACACCAGTCTTCCCTGTCCATCACCAACACCCAGAGCTTCTTCAGACTCATGTTAATCGAGTCAGTGATGCTATCTAACCATCTCAACCTCTGTCGTCCCCTTCTCCTGCCCCCAATCCCTCCCAGCATCAGAGTCTTTTCCAATGAGTCACCTCTTCACATCAGGTGGCCAAAGTATTGGAGTTTCAGCTTCAGCATCAGTCCTTCCAGTGAACACCCAGGACTGATCTCCTTTTTAGGATGGACTTGTTGAATCTGCTTGCAGTCCAAGGGACTCTCAAGAGTCTTTTCCAACACCACAGTCCAAAAGCATAAATTCTTCTGCACTCAGCTTTCTTTATAGTCCAACTCTCACATCCATACCTGACCACTGGGGTGGGGTGGGGGGGACATAGCTTTGACTAGACAGACCTTTGTTTGCAAAGTAATGTCTCCACTTTTTAATATGCTGTTTAGGTTGGTCATAGCATTTTTTCCAAGGAGCATGCATCTTTTAATTTCATGGCTTCAGTCACCATCTGCAGTGATTTTGGAGCCCAAGAAAATAAAGTCTGTCACTGTTACCATTGTTTCCCCATCTATTTGCTATGAAATAATGGGACCAGAAGCCATGATTTTAGTTTTTTGAATTTTGAGTTTTAAGCCAGACTTTTCACTCTCCTTTGTCACTTTCATCAAGATACTGCTTCGTTCTTTGCTTTCTGCCATAAGAGTGGTGTCATCTGCACATCTGAGTTATTGATATTTCTCCCAGCAATCTTGATTCCAGCTTGTGCTTCTTCCAGCCCAGCGTTTCTCATGATGCACTCTGCATATAAGTTAAACAAGCAGGGTGACAATACACAGCCTTGACATACTCTTTTCCCAATTTGGAACCAGTCCATTGTTCCATGTCTGGTTCCAACTGCTGCTTCTTGACCTGCATACATGTTTCTCATGAGGCAAGTCAGGTGGTCTGGTATTCCCATCTCTTTAACAATTTTTCACAGTTTGTTGTGATCCACGCAGTCAAAGGCTTCGGCATACTCAATAAAGCAGATGTTTTTCTGGAACTCTCTTGCTTTTTCTATGATCCAGTGGATGTTGGCAATTTGCTCTCTGGTTCCTCTGCCTTTTCTAAAACCAGCTGGTACATCTGTAAGTTCTCAATTTACATACTGTTGAAGCCTGGCTTGGAGAATTTTGAGCATTACTTTGCTAGCGTATGAGATGACTGCAATTGTGCCATAGTTTGAATAATTGTTGGCATTGTCTTTCTTTGGGATTAGAATGAAAACTGACTTCTTCCAGTCCTGTGGCCACTGCTGAGTTTTCCAAATTTGCTGGCATATTGAGTGCAGTACTGTCACAGCATCATCTTTTAATATATGAAACCGCTCAACTGGAATTTCATCACCTCCACTAGCTTTGTTTGTAGTGATGCTTCCTATGTCCCATTTGACTTCACATTCCAGGATGTCTGGCTCTAGGTGAGTGATCACATCACTATGGTTATCTAGGTCACGAAGATCTTTTTGGTGTAGTTCTTCTGTGTATTCTTGCCACTTCTTAGAATCTTCTGCTTCTGTTAGGTCCATACCATTTCTGTCCTTTATTATGCCCATCTTTGCATAAACTATTCCCTTGGTATCTCTAATTTTTTTGAGGCGATCTCTACTCTTTCCCATTCTATTGTTTTTCTCTATTTCTTTGCGTTGATCACTGAAGGCTTTCTTATCTCTCCTTGCTATTCTTTGGAACTCTGCATTCAAATGGGTATATATTTCCTTTTTTCTTTTGCCTTTAGCTTCTCTTCTTTTCTCAGCCATTTGTAGGGCCTCCTCAGATAACCATTTTGTCTTTTTGCATTTCTTTTTCTTGGGAATGGTCTTGATTACTGCCTCCTGTACAATGTCACAAACCTCTGTTTATAGATCTTCAGACACTCTGTCTATCAGATCTAATTCCTTGAATCTATTTCTCACTTCCACTATATAATTGTAAGGGATTTGATTTAGGTCATACCTGAATGATCTAGTAGTTTTCCCTACTTTCTTCAATTTAAGTCTGAATCTGGCAATAAGGAGTTCATGATCTGAGCCACAGTCAGCTTCCAGTCTTGTTTTTGCTGACTGTATAGAGCTTCTCCATCTTTGACTGCAAAGAATATAATAAATCTGGTTTTGGTATTGACCATCTGGTGATTTCTATGTGTAGAATCTTCTCTTGGGTTGTTGGAAGAGGGTATTTGCTATAACCAGTGTGTTCTCTTGGTCTTTTCCTTGCTTCATTCTGTACTCCAAAGCCAATTTGCCTGTTACTCCAGGTATCTCTTGACTTCCTACTTTTGCATTCCAGTCCCCTATGATGAAAAGGACATTTTGGGGGCATGTTAGTCCCAGGAGGTCTTGTAGGTCTTCATAGAATCATTCGGCTTCAGCTTCTTCAGTGTTAGTGGCTGGGGCATGGACTTGGATTACTGTGAAATTGAATGGTTTGCCTTGGAAATGAACAGAGATAATTCTGTCGTTTTTGAAACTACACCCAAATACTGCATTTCGGACTCTTTTATTGACTATGAGGGCTTCTATATTTCTCCTAAGGGATTCTTGCCCACAGTAGTAGATATAATGGTCATCTGAATTAAATTCGCATATTCCCTCCATTTTAGTTCACTGATTCCTAAAATGTTCACTCCTCCCGTCTCCTGTTTGACCTCTTCCAATTTACCTTGATTCATGTACCTAACATTCCCTGTTCCTATGCAATATTGTTCTTCACAGCATCAGACTATTTCCATTACCACTCACATCCACAACTGGGTGTTGTTTTCACTTTGGCTCTGTCTCTTCATTCTTACTGGAGTTATTTTTCTACTCTTCTCCAGTACCATATTGGGCACCTACTGACCTGTGGAGTTCATCTTTAAATGTCATATCTTTTTGCCTTTTCATACTGTTCATGGGGTTCTCAAGGCAAGAATACTGAAGTGGTTTGCCATTCCCTTCTCCAGTGGACCACATTCTGTCAGACCTCTCCACCATGGCCCATCTGTCTTGGGTGGCCCTACATGGCATGGCTCATGGTTTCATTGAGTTAGAATGGCTGTGGTCCATGTGATCAGTTTGATTCATTTTCTGTGACTTTCATTTTCATTCTGTCTGTCCTCTGAGGGATAAGGATAAGAGGCTTATGGAAGCTTCCTCACGGGAGAGACTGACTGTGGGGAAATCTGGGTCTTGTTCTGATGGGCAGGGGCATGCTCAGTAAATCCTTAATCCAATTTTCGATTGATGGACTGGGCTGTGTTTCCTTTCTGTTGTTTGACCTAAGACCAAACTGTAGTGGAGGTAATGAAAATCATGGTGACCTCCTTCAAAAGGTCTGTGTGTGCACTGTTGTATTCAGTGCCCCTGACCCTGCAACAGGCCACTGTCAACCCACACCTCCACCAGAAACTCTTGGACCCTCATGGGAAAGTCTGGATCAGTCTCTTGCGGGGTCACTGCTTCTTTCTCTTGGGTCCTGGTGCACACAAGGTTTTGTTTGTCCCCTCCAAGAGTCTGTTTCCCTATCCTGTGTAAGTTCTGTAATCAAATCCCACTGGCCTCCAAGTCAAATTGCTTGGGGGTTCTCAGCCCCTTTGTCAGATCCCCAGGTTGGGAAATCTGTTGTGGGTCCTAGAATTTTAACAATGCAAGAATTTATATGGTATAATTGTTCAGCACTTTGTGGGTCATTTGCTCAGCAACTCTATGGCAGGGTTACTGGCGACCTCCTCCAAGAGGGCTTATGCCACATGTTGTGTGACCCAGGTATGCTGCACCCAGAGCCCCTGCCCCTGTGGCAGGCCACTGCTGACCTGTATCTCTGCAGGAGACACTCAAAAATACTCAAAGGCAGGTCTGGCCCAGTCTCTGTGGGTTCTCTGGGTCCTGGGCACACAAGATTCTGTTTGAGCATCTCTGGCGAGTATGGGATTTGATTCTAAATGCAATGACACCCCTCCTACCATCTTGCTGGGGCTTCTTCTTTGCCCATGGATGTGGAGTATCTTTTTATGGTGGGATCCAACATTCTGCTGTGGATGGTTGTTCAGCAGTGAGTTATAATTTTGGAGTTCTCGCAGGAGAAGATGAATGCATGTCCTTCTACTCTGCCATCTTGTGGGTCACAGTGGTCCCATCAAGGGCTCAGAATAAGCCCTTGGAGGTGGAACAGCTGTCTTTAGTTCCAGCACACAGCTGACTAGGTAGGGGAAGAACCCTTTTAAGGCCATTCATGTAGGACTTAAATCAAATCCCTTATGATTATACAGTAGAAGTGACAAATAGATTCAAGGGATTAGATCTGATAGACAGAGTGCCTGAAGAACTGTGGAGGAAGGTTAGTAAAATTGTACAAGAAGTGGTGACCAAAAACATCCCCCAAGAAAAAGAAATGCAAAAAGGCAAAATGGCTGTCTGAGGAGGCCTTACAAATAGCTGAGAAAAGAGGAGAAACGAAAGGCAAAGGAGAAAGGGAAAGATACACCCATCTGAATGCAGAGTCTCAAAGAATAGCAAGAAGAGATAAGAAAGCCTTCCTCAGTGATATATTCAAAGAAATAGAGGAAAGCAATAGAATGGGAAAAGCTAGAGATCTCCTCAAGAAAATTAGAGATACCAAGGGAACATTTCATGCAAAGATGTGTACAATAAAGGACAGAAAGAGTATGAACCTAACAGAAGCAGAAGAGATTAAGAATAGGTGGCAAGAATACACAAAAGAAGTATATAAAAAAGCTCTTAATGACTCAGATAACCACAATGGTGTGATTACTCACCTTGAGCCAGACATCCTGGAGTGTGAAGTCAAGTGAGCCTTAGGAAGCATTACTCTGAACAAAGCTAGTGGAGGTGATGGAATTCCAGCCGAGCCATTTCAAATCCTAAAAGATGATGCTGTGAAAGCACTGCACTCAATATGCCAGCAAATTTGGAAAACTCAGCAGTATCCACAGGACTGGAAAAGATCAGTTTTCATTCCAATCCCAAAGAAGGGAAATGTTAAAGAATGTTTAAACTACCACACAATTACCTCCATTTCACATGCTCAAAATCCTTCAAGCTAGGGTTCAACAGTACATGAACTGAGAACTTACAGATGTATAAGCTGGATTTAGAAAAGGCAGAGGAACCAGAGATCAAATTGCCAACATCCGTTGGATCATAGAACAAAGGAATTTCAGAAAAACATCTATTTATTCTTTGTTGACTATGCTAAAGCCTTTGAATGTGTGGATCACAACAATCTGTGGAAAATTCTTAAAGAGATGGGAATGCCAGACCACATGACCTGCCTCCTGAGAAATCTGTATGCAGGTCAAGAAATAACAGTTAGAACTGGACATGGAACAAAGAACTGGTTCCAAATCAGGAAAGGAGTACATCAAACTGTATACTGTCACCCTGCTTATTTAACTTATATGCAGAGTACATCTTGCGAAATGCTGGGCTGGATGATGCTCAAGCTGGAATCAAGATTGCTGGGAGAAATATCAATAACCTCAGATATGAAGATGACACCACTCTAATGGCAGAAAGCAAAGAAGAACTAAAGAGCCTCTTGATTAAAGTGAAAGAGGAGAGTGAAAAGTCTGGCTTAAAACTCAACATTCAAAAAACTAAGATCATGGTATCCGGTCTCAGCACTTCATGGCAAATAGACGGGGTAAAAATGGAAACAGTGACAGATTTTATTTCTTGGGCTCCGAAATCGCTGCAGACGGTGACTGCAGCCGTGAAATGAAGACGCTTGCTCCTTGGAAGAAATGCTTTGACCAACCAAGACACCATATTGAAAAGCAGAGACATCACTTTGCCGGCAAAGATTCGTATAGACAAAGCTATAGTTTTTCCAGTAGTCATGTATGGATGTGAGAGTAGGACCATGAAGGCTGAGCACCAAAGAATTTATGCTTTCAAACTGTGGTGGTGTAGAAGACTCTTGAGGGTCCCTTGGATAGCAGAGTGATCAAACCAGTCAATCCTAAAGGAAATCAACCCTTTATAGTCAATTGTAAGTACTGATGCTGAAGCTCCAATGCCGTGGCCACCTGATGAGAATAGACCACTCCTTGGAAAGGACCCTAAAATGCTGGGAAAGATTGAAGGCAGGAGAAGAGGAAGACAGAGGATGAGATGCTTGGATAGCATCAGCGATTCAATGGACGTGAGTTTGAGCATAGTCTAGGAGATGGTGAAGGACAGGGAAGCCTGGCATGCTGCAGTCCATTGGGTCCTACAGAGTAGGTCACTACTGAGCGACTGAACCATAACAACAAAGTTCTGATATGCCTGCCAGAATGTGCATATGCAGGCCTCCCCCAAAGTCCAACACCCCTCACTCTCCCTCATGCCCTTGCTGGTCATTCTTCATAACACATTTCTTGAAGCACGGCCCCGAGTACCCGGAGTACTCATCTAACTAAGCGCAAAGCAGTGGTTCATGCAAATAAGCGCAGGGACGCGTGCACCCAGGCTACGTTCACTTCAAATGTAAATACGGGCTCTTCCTGCCTCATCTATGCCGAGGTCACAGACGGAGCGTTGGAAACTGCACCAGGGGAGCAGAGAGGGCAGAGTGCACGACTGTTCAGGCAGGCGAGGCATAGGCTGCCAGTGGGTCAGGAGCTCAGCCTCGAGGAGCGCAGGGCGCTCACCAGCCGGAAGCCACGCCAGGAGGAGGGTCGGGAGCTGGCGCGGACGCCGTCCCCCGGCGCCGCCGAGCCCGCTGACATCAGCCGCGCTCCTCCCCTCGCCTCCCAACACTCTCAGCTCCCGGCCGGACCCTCCCTCCTCCCACCACGTGTCCTCTCCCCTCCCTCCCGAGGGGCCGCGCGCACGGGAAGCCAGAGAGACGGGAAGGATGGCGCTGTGACAGCCGGGACGCAGCCCTCGGTGTCTGCACCGCGGCCCCGGCCCGCGCCCTGGCGCTCGGCCCGGCGGTGAGTGCGCGCGGGCGGACGGGGCGGGGGCAGCGCGGCCCCTCCCTCGGGCCCCAGGCCGCTGGGCCGCGGCGGGGGCGGGGGCGCCGACGCTGCAGCTGCTACCGCCGCCGCCGCCGCCTTTGTTGCGGGCCCGCCGGGGGAGGCAGGCGGTGCCGGCCCCGGCCGCTCGGCAGGTGCGCTGGGGCCGGGAGCGGGCCAGGCGGGGAGGCGGGCCGGGCCGGGCGCGGGCAGGCAGGCGGCGGGAGCGCTCCCGGCGCGGGGCCGCGGAGAAAGGGAAATGGGACAAGATGGCTGGAGAAACCCGAGCGCGCCCCGGGGGCGCGGCAGCGGCGGCGGGCGGGGCGCCGAGCGGGTGGGCGGCGGCGGCGGGGACCTCTTAAACCACACCTTTGCTGTGGGGCGGCGCCCCCACCTCCCGGGAGCCGGCAGGCGAGGCCGTAGCTAAGTTCTGGCCGCAGCTCCAGGGATCTGAAGCCTGTTTCACCCGCCCCAGAGGTATCTTGCTGCATTTGCCCGTCCTTTTTGAAAATACCGAAGAAGCGGACTTTGAACTCCGGAAGGATCTTTTTTCTTTGGAAGCCTGGGAGGATGCGGCCCACCAGATGCACACTCACTCCACACCTAGGAATTGCCCGCGCCCCTAGAGGGCAGGAGCGCGGCCTTTGTACTGGCGTAGGAGCTGGGCGAAAGAGAATTCGCAGAAGAGAGAATTTGCGGTCCAGAGGCAACGAGTTTTGCCGGTAGGGGTGGGCCCCAGACCCTGGTGATTTCTGCCTCTTCTTGGGTATCCAAGCATTACTCTTCACTAAGGGTCCTGGGCTTGGAAAGTCACTAAAGGCAGAATGACTCTATTTTCTGACCTGGCTCATGGACAAAACCTTTGACTCTGGAAAATCCAGGTCTTCTGGGCCAACCAACCTCCTGACACAACTGGCCCTGTAGGAACAACCCAGTTGAGCGAGTGCACTATGAGTTCAAATGCCTTCATTGACAGGAAGCCAACACACCTGCTGCTGATTCCATGTTTGGGTGGCACTGGCTGTGAGAAAGTTCTGCCTTTTGTTGCATTAATAAAACTTCCTGGAATGTTTACCCACCAACCTGTTATGCCCTTGGGTCTCTACAGAACCAGTTTGGTCTCTCTTCCAGTTTTTTAAATATTTGAAGACAGCCAGGTATGCTGACTGCCTACAACCCTCTTCTTTTCATAACTAAATGTCACCTTCCACACCTTCCTGGTGCTTTCCTTGAAGCCCTTGCTCCCCAGACCTGGCTCTTCCCTTTCTCTTGTTCCCCTGAACTGTCCTGGGGCTAAAAAGGTTTGTGTAACCTGAGCTGCCCCCTTCACAGGCTCTGAAGAGTTCACACTAGCACCTGATTTTTCTGAACTGAATCTTGCTTGCAGAGATGGCATCCACAGCCTGCCCTCTGAATTTGACCCTGAAAGAAGAGGAAGAAGAAGAAGAGATTCAGAGCCGGGAACTGGAGGATGGCCCCACAGATATGCAAAAAGTCCGAATCTGCTCAGAGGGTGGATGGGTAAGTAAGAAGGTGTGGGGTTCTCACACAGCTGTGAGGGGCAGGCCTGGGAGCCAGGTTTGTAATAAGTCTCTTCCTCAGGCAGCCACAGGAAGTAAAAATAGCCTAGCTTAGCCCAGTCCGGTGTGTTTGCATTCCTGAGAAAACAGTTCTGTGGCTTTAAAAGGCACAGCGAAGAATGGAGAAGCTGGTTATGGGAACTCTCTCTTTAGCCACATAATGTATCACCATCAAGATTGGAAGTCCAAGAGGCCATGACTGTGTCTCTCTCCTGTATCCATGGATTCCCTATATCCTGCTTAATGCCAGGCACCTTGTAGATATCAACTAAATGTCTGCTGACCCATGTGTAAAAGAAAAATTATTCTGGCACTTGTTTAGATAATAAGGAATATACTAAGGAATATATTAATATTTAGAATACTGAGATAGGCTTCAAGACTGTCACAATAGGAGAGAGAAGAGAACAGGAGAGAGCTCAACAGTAAAGACACGTGGGGATTTATAGCCAGGGAAGAGAGCGTAGGGCTCAGTGAATGGAAAATTGCTAAGTGGAGCCATCAACAGTGGCATCAACAGATTCTTTCTAAACTAACTTAGTGAAATTCTTGCTAAAACTGGGCTGTGCAGGCTGTGGACCATAGCAGCTGTGTATGTGTCCAGGGTAGAGGCCTAGTGGAGAAGAGGGCTCAGAGGCTGACCAAGTTTGGGGTGAGGAGAAAATCTTTGTCACCTACTGCTGATTGAAGGGAACCACTTAAACCATTTAAGTCTTGGGGCACTGAGCTGATATGAGGAGAGCTGTATGGGATGAGGCCAGCTGGTTCTGTGTGAACACCTCTTACGGTAGTTGACACAGGACAGAACTGCATTTCCAGCTGGCCTTGGATTGGGATGGTAGGCAGCAGTGAGTAGGGAGCACGTCCGAACATTGTAGCGTGATAGAATTCAAATTTAAAGCATAAATGGAACAGATACTTATAGTTGTATACATTATTTACAGTACTTACTGGACTTCATGATAACTCAGCGTGCATGGTAAACATTTTAAATAAGCACCAAATGACGTTCCTTTTCTCTGCTTGGTTTTCCACTGTGTATGAATGTCATTGGTATACATAGTACGCTTTGTTTCCAATGAGAGATCTGTATCCATAGAATCACGGTCTTTGCAAACTATCTCATCCTACTCCCCTCCCACTGCATGAGGTGCAGCAGGGTTATCTGCTTTGCCCCTGGATACACATGTATGCTGACTTCTGTTCTTAAAAACACCTCTTGAGCTGGAACCTTAAAAGTAGTGCATTTTGTTGTATGTATGTTATACTCAATTAGGGAAAAAAAAAAAAAAAATACGACTCCAGGCTGCGGGTTTGCCAGTCTAGCTGTTGAAGCTGGACTGCTTCTGTCTCTTCAGACCATGCTGCTGTCCTCCTCAGTTCTAATCCCTGCAGCTGGGGAGATTTTAGAGTGCAGGAGTCATCCCATCTAGCCCTGAGCAAGAACTCAATGCTTTGAGGCTATACTGGCCAACCGAGAACATTTAGACAGGATGGAGAAACATGCAAAACGGGTGCAGTAGAAGCAAGCATTAGAATCTGTTGGGACAACACAGAGAGGAGCAAGGTGAAGCCCATGCTTGGCTTGGGCTGGAGGAGGAGGACCGGCACGTGTGGCATCCAAGCAACCGGCCATCCATCTGCAGTTGCTCAGCGCAGTGCTGAGTGTCATTAACACAAAGTCCTTAGTCTCGTGGAATTATTAATACTTGTTTTATGAGTAAGACAGGAAAGTAAATCTGATTAATTGCACAGTATTTGGAATTCTGTGGTAGATGTCAGTCTCTCCTACAGGCCTGAGAACTCCTGGAAAAAGCAGGCAAAGACCTGGTCTTGAGTAGTACGTAGTTTTGCCCCGTCCCAGGTACATCTGGGTGGAGACATTTCTGGTTATCCTGACTTGTGGTGGAACTTGGGAAGTGGGAGAGCCTACTGGCATCTCCTGGGTAGAGGCCCGGGATGCTGCCGTACATCTGTGATGCCCAGGACAGCCCCTGCAACAGAGAATGATCTGGCCAGAAGTGTCAGCAGTGCTGAGTGAAAAAAATCCTGTTCCAGGGCAACTAGAAGAAAACAATCAAATCTGTCTCTTACATATGTGTTTTGGCTGTAGGTTGTGTTAGGGTGATCAATAAAAGCTTTCAATCTTAAACCATGCTATAAGGGTAATATTGCATGGGAGAATTGGAGTAGAAATACAATTTCAGCTAGAGAAAAGGGAAGATGTACTTTGAACCAAGTCTTAGGCAGAGGTAGAACCAGCCAAGGGAATGGAAGATCTTGCTATCTAGGAAGCCAGGAGCACAGGCACTGGGAAAAAAAGTTTATGTGTAGAGTCAGCAGCAGCTCTTGCAGCTGGAGCCTGCAGTGCGTGTCGGGGAGTGGAGGAGACGGTTGAGAGAAGAAGGGCGGGCCCCAGGCTCAAGCCAGCCACTCAGGGGTATATGCTGCACCCTGGAGTCTGAGCTCTCTCCTTAGAAGCTCTGAGGAAGAAGTCCTCGGTTCATCTTGCTTAAGGGACCCTGGGGTTTCCTACTGCCACGAAGCATGGGCCTAAGTGGCCTGCTGAGAAAGTGTGGGCATGGGAGTCAGACTTGCTAACTCTGTGATCTTGGGCAAGATGCTTATCAGCCTTTTGCTCACCCATAAAACTGGGGTAGTGATCCCTGTATCCTTGTATTATCTAAAGGATTCAATAAAAGTGCAAGAAAGAGTGCCCTACACAGTGCCTGGCACTCTATCAGTGCACTGGTCCCAGGCCTCTGCCCTAAGAGCCCCACTGTCTTTGTTGAGTGGTTATACAGCTTCGTCAGCATGCCTGGGCAGCGTGTAAGTACTCTAGGATGGTTAGATAAGCATTGGAATGCCAGCTCTTGGGGCTGAGCGAGGCAGTGCACACAAGCAGAAGGAAGAACACCTATCTGATGAGACCTTGACCTTCTGGGAAGGAAGGAGGGCAGGGATCGAGGGCCCCTACCTGTGAGGCCAAGCAAGGGTGAGTGTCTGGGGGTTGGACGCTGGCTGCCTGATTTCTGAGTTTGGCCCAGGGCTGGCCCTGTTTACCTTCTTCTGTGCTTGGCCAGATAAAAGGCCTCTGTAGAGAGCAGGGAGGCCTGCACAGCAGGGCCTGGCTAAAGGCTTGCTCAGTTCTCACAGAAGGTTGCTGTGAGCAGCATCGCTAAGCCACACTACACCGTGTGCCTCTGAAGCATCATGTGGGCTTGTCTGAGGACCCTCTGTGGCTCAGTCGTAAATGGGAGGAGATGAATCCAACCCCAGCCTCCAGGTGCCTGCTCACCACTCCAGGGCTGCTGTATTTTTGTCACACTGGGTACGTGTTACCTTCTATGAGTGTTGATAGGGATCGCCCTTCTGAAATGACAGGCACAGCCCGTCCTGTGTCCTGTTTTATCAGCAAAGGGAAAGGGACTATAAATAGGTATAGCCTAGATCTGAAATTTCCTAGGGAGAGAAAAGGCCAAAGGGAGAGTTGTTCAAAAGCCTGGGAAGTGGGATGGGGTGGGATGGAAAATTCCTAGCTGCCTGGCTTTCCAGATTGATGAAATCTGAGCAGAGCCCGGAGACCCATCCATTATACCTCCTGGTATTTTACACTAGGCATTTTGGTCCATTCTTACTCAAAAGAGTAGGCTCAGTTTTGTGACAGATAAATTTTAATGATTATTTGAAACTATTCCAGGTAGAACAAGAGAAGCGAAGAGAGTATCTACTTAAATCTTTGACTCAAAAACACCATTTCAAGGGATTACTTTCTACAGGAAGTGTCCTAGGCTTAGGGGAACAAAACAAAATAAGCCCAGGTTCTGCCCTCAGTGAGCTGATACTCTAGTGAAAGAAGCAGACAGGTAAACCAAGAGGATCCTGCAGTGTGATAAGTGCCACAGAGCTTGAGCCCAGGGCATTACAAGGTACACAGCCCAGGTTGAGGCCAGCTTACCCAGGGAACAGGATATCTGGGCTGAATCTTGGAAGGCGGGTGGGTGTCAGCCAGGCCAAGAATGAGGAAGACTTCTGAAGCAGCATGTATGGAGACCTCCTGGTCTTTGGAGGGGTGGGAATGGTTTGTTCAAGGAACTGCAGGAGTGAAGTTCCACTGAGCGTGTGGGGTAGAAGTGCAAGCCTGCAAGCTGGGTACCAGGGAGGCCATTCTGCCCTCTGTAAGGGCCAGAGCCTTGAAATCAGACATCCTAGGTCCCAGCCTCAACCCTATTGTTTATTGGCTGTGTGATTTTTAGACCAGAAACAGGGCTGCTCAGAGCCAGTTTCCTCCTGGATTAAATGGGGTTGTGGGGGAAAATAAATGAAGCAGTTACAGAGCCTTTTGCAGAAAGTTCTCCCTATGTGGAAGGGGGCTGTGAGGGTGAGGAGGGATGGGGTGGACTTTGTGAATAAGGCGGAAAGGCCAGGAGGTCTAAATGACTGATGGCCAGACACCTGAAGAAGCTGCAGACCGTGTAGACACTGAACTTTTCTAAACATCATCATGATCCCCTCCCAGGCCCTAGACTGTGCCACAGGAAATAGCTCTGAATGCAGCAGCCCAGTGATGCTTTACCAGTAAATATGATGAGCTTTGGAATAGGATTTTTAATGACTGCAAGATGACACATAGTAAAAAGAAAGGAAAGAGTTAAACAAGAGGAGGTTGGTCTGGGTGGCTTGGCTGCATTTGACCACGTGGGCACCCTCTCCCACTGGCCCATGGTGTCGGGGAGGTATGGGAGCGGGGAGTGGAGCTCTGTCTTTAGGGCTTTCTGCTGTGGGTCTAGGCGTCAAAGCAAACCAGTTTGCTCTAGTATCTCATTACATAAATTGAAGCTCTAATTAGCCCTTCTCTCCTCCTCCTCATCCTCTTATGGATTGGAAAAGGCCAGATGAGGTCCCTTCTCTCACCGGCTCCTCCCCGGGCAGCTCTGGGGTTCTGAGTCATACACTGGGGCTAGTGCTCTGCAACTGGAGACTAGTGCCCAGGCAACCGCCAGCACCCCCGTGGTCTGAGGGTCTGTGACTGAGGGAGACAGCAGGGCTGTGTTAGCAGGGGAACCGTCTCAGGGTGCTCATTCCTGTGGTTGACTGGCTCTGGGTGGGGGCTGAGCTGTGATCAGCTCTCCCTGCTTTGGATGAGGATCCAGTCTCTCGACCTGGTGATCCATGGTGGGGAGTTTTCATCTCAAGGTTCTGCTCTCCTTATCCATGAATGGGAGTGTGGCAAACACTCAGCAGGGCACAGAGGAGCTTGTTGACATCCAGATTTTGCTTCTTGGAGCCGTGTGAGGACTGATGTGTCTCTGGGCCCAGGCCGCCCTTGTGAGACAATAGTGTGTGATCTGTGTCTGCGTGTGCCAACTAGTCGTTGAGAAAAGCCTGTTCACTGTTGCAGGTGCCAGCCCTATTTGATGAGGTGGCCATATATTTTTCCGATGAGGAGTGGGAAGTTTTGACGGAGCAACAAAAGGCTCTCTACCGGGAGGTCATGAGGATGAATTATGAAACTGTCCTGTCTCTGGGTAAAACTTTGTTTTCCTTTGTCCCTTAGAAGCTCTGAGCCCAGAGAATTGCTTCCATGTCTCTCTTCTCAGGTGTATCCAACATACCTCTCTCCTGAACCTGGACTCTGTCCCCTCAATGCCTGTGTCCATTTAATTTCCTGTTTTTGATTAGGCAGGATATAAATATTGTGTCCTCCTACTCAGCAGCTTATGCCAGCTCTCAGAACCATCCTCATTCAACCCAGGCATACTTATCAAAAAAAAAAAAAAGACATCTAGGAAATGTCACTGTGGATCTGGGCCTGTACTTTATACTTCTCTCCTAGGAGAGAAAGCAGGCCTCGCTGTTATCCTGTCAGCCTCAGAAGCTTGGGGACATATCCCCAAAGAATCCTTGTTGCTTCCCTCCCAGCACTGATATTATTAGAGTCTAACCATTTGGAGGGATTTCCCCACTTGGCTCATGCAGGTACTGGAATGCTCATTAGATCAGTGGCTGCATACACCCACTTCCCTGCTAAATGCAGTTCGTTTTTGTCATTGCTAGTCCGGCCCCTCATTAGCAAAGGTCCATAAATTCCCTTGGACAGACCTATTTCCCATCATAGTTTTTCTTTAAGTATCCTTGAATTCTTCTCTACGGCCTTTCATAAATCTCCATACTGAGAAGACTGTAGGGGTGAGAGTGGATGGGAGGTTTGCATAAGTATCACAAAGTACTTATTTTGGCAATTGTCCAAGACAGTAACACAGCTGTTAACCTGTTTTATTTCCTGTAAACAGAATTCCCATTCCCTAAGCCTGACATGATCACTCGGTTGGAAAGGGAGGAGGAGTCTCAGAATTCTGACGAATGGCAGCTCCAAGGAGGAACCTTTGCAGGTACTATGATTAACCCAATCCAGAAGGCATCCAGTGGGAGAATTATGAAGATGGATTTTAAGTTTACATTAAGGTACATTCTGGGGGGTATTTAAGCCTAAGGCAAGGTTCTGAGGCAGAAAAGCTATGGGCTTTGGAGTTTAAAAATCTCCTTGTTTCCCATGCTGTGTGACCTTAGGCAACTTCATCCACCTCTCTGATTGTCCATTTCTTCATCTGTCAACTGCGGGTTATAAATCTCAACATGCAACCTCATATGCAGGTGAATGAAATTGAAGTTTGTGTGGCTTTGGTCCAGTGCACATCCTGAGTGCCTTGGGAGCACACCACACACTTCTGAAAACTAAGGAAAACAGCGTGACAAAGCATGCATCCAAGGGTGCTTTGCTTGACTTCCTGTCTTCTTCATCTTTGATAGAAAAAGCAGTAGCAGCTGTAGTACACATTTGAGCAAATACGTCTAAAGAAGCATACAGCGTTGTACCGAGAAACAACGAGAGAGCAGGAGTTGGATAAATACAGCTTCCCAGCAGCCAGAGTGATTTTATTTGCCTTCTCTCTATAAGTAATAGTTTAAAATTCTGTGTTTCATTGATTCTAAAAGATGTATTTCTCTCATCACTTTAACATCTCTGCAATTAAGAATGCTTGTTAAAACTGCTGGGTCTTCCCTGGTGGCTCAGACAGTTAAGAATCTGCATGCAATACCAAAGACCCAGGTTCAATCCCTGGATCAGGAAGATCCCTTGGAAAAGGGAATGGTAACCCACTCCAGTATTCTTGCCTGGAGAATTCCATGGACAGAGGAACCTGGGCTACAGTCCGTGGCATCGCAAAGAGTTGGACACGACTGAGTGACTAACTCTTAAAACTGATGGCATGTTCCAGTTTCACTAGTGGCATTTTTTTTTATTATAAATTTATTTATTTTAAGTGGAGGCTAATTACTTTACAATATTGTATTGGTTTTTTTCTTTTTTTTTTTTCTTTCTTAATGGCATATAATGGTACATCTTGCAGTCGATGGGTTCTTAGTTTTGGTGACATATGGTAATATCCCTGAGTAATATCTAATTTCTGTGACCACTCTCTAAATAGAAACATACAGTGAAACCCAGTTCTGACATGGGTATGCAAAAACCATACCTTATAAAACCATACCTTATGCAAACTTATAAGTTAAGCCTTATAAGCTTAACTTTGCTAAGTGTGGTATTGCTATAGATTTTGTTTAAGGGATATGATTCAGTTCATGATGATAGAAATTCTGTAACACTATGTGTAGAATGGGTTGCATTTGGCTTCTCACCCAGGTGAAGGTTATTTTGGCCCAAGCATGGCCCTCACAGTCAGTACATTACTCAAGCTGGGTGCCTGTGTTCAGTTGCCAGCCTGTGTCACTTCCCGGCTTTGCCACCTTGATGCATTACTTAATTTTTCTACACTCATCTGCAAAGACAGAGTAAAGAAACAGTTATTGTGAGAATTAGAAGTGGTGATCTATGGGAACTGGCACAGGGGTGAGGACTTTGGAAGTATCTGTTATTAAAGTGACTGCTTTTAGTGAACTTCAGATTCAGGTAGTCTCGGTATTTTGACCAAAAACAAATCAAGGAATGACCCCAAAATCATTTGACTCATGGGCACTGTCTTCACTCCTCCCTGTATGTCTTCCAGAAAAGGAAGAATCCGACATGAAGCCCCCAGATTGGGCGGGCCCGATGAACGTAGCCTCGCAGTTTCCCCAGGCTCAGCACCTGGATGGCTTTGGCCTCCGTCTGCCTCGGGACATCACAGAGCTGCCCGAGTGGGGCGAGGGGTACCCCTTCTACATGGCCATGGGCTTCCCCGGGTATGACCTATCGGCGGACGACCTGGCCGGGAAGTTTCAGTTCAGCCGGGGCATGCGCCGCAGTTACGACGCAGGGTTCAAGTTAATGGTGGTGGAGTACGCCGAGAGCACCAACAACTGCCAGGCGGCCAAACAGTTTGGGGTGCTGGAGAAAAACGTCCGCGACTGGCGCAAAGTGAAGCCGCAGCTGCAGAATGCCCACGCCATGCGGCGTGCCTTCCGCGGCCCCAAGAACGGGCGCTTCGCCCTTGTGGACCAGCGCGTGGCCGAATACGTGCGATACATGCAGGCCAAAGGGGACCCCATCACCAGGGAGGCCATGCAGCTGAAAGCTCTGGAGATCGCCCAGGAGATGAACATTCCAGAGAAAGGTTTCAAGGCTAGCTTGGGTTGGTGTCGAAGAATGATGCGGAGGTATGACTTGTCACTGCGACATAAGGTGCCCGTGCCCCAGCAGCTGCCCGAAGACCTGACGGAGAAGCTTGTCACCTACCAGCGGAGCGTCCTGGCTCTGCGCAGGGCACACGACTACCAGGTGGCTCAGATGGGAAACGCAGACGAGACGCCAATTTGCTTAGAGGTGCCCTCGAGGGTGACTGTGGACAACCAGGGGGAAAAGCCTGTCTTAGTCAAGACGCCAGGGAGGGAGAAACTGAAAATCACAGCCATGCTTGGTGTCTTGGCTGATGGGAGGAAGTTACCTCCATATATCATTCTGAGGGGCACGTACATCCCCCCTGGGAAGTTCCCGAGTGGCATGGAAATCCGCTGCCACCGGTATGGATGGATGACGGAGGATCTGATGCAGGACTGGCTAGAGGTGGTGTGGAGGCGGAGGACGGGCGCGGTGCCCAAGCAGCGAGGGCTGCTGATCCTGAACGGCTTCCGGGGCCACGCCACCGACTCAGTGAAGAGCTCCATGGAGAGCATGAACACCGACATGGTCATCATCCCGGGGGGGTTGACCTCACAGCTGCAGGTGTTGGATGTGGTGGTCTACAAACCGCTGAATGACAGTGTCCGGGCCCAGTATTCCAACTGGCTCCTGGCGGGGAACCTGGCGCTGAGCCCCACCGGGAACGCCAAGAAGCCGCCTCTGGGCCTTTTTCTGGAGTGGGTCATGGTGGCGTGGAATAACATCTCGAGCGAGTCCATCGTCCAAGGGTTCAAGAAGTGCCACATCTCCAGCAACCTGGAGGATGAGGATGACGTGCTGTGGGAAATCGAGAGCGAGCTGCCAGGCGGAGGGGAACCGCCCAAGGAGTGTGACACTGAGAGCCTGACGGAGAGCCACTGAGGGAAAGCCGAGGTAAGCAGCCAGGAGGGGCCGCTGGGTGCCTTCCCTGTGGGACATGTTGGGTTTCACAAACACCCTTTGTCTCTTGCCATTCTTTGTTTCTGAGAACTCTTCGAACCCACAGTGCAGTGCTGCAGGTAGCAGGCCATCAGCATTTTCTCCTTCATATGAAACTTTGGTTGCCTGGCTTATTTCATGGGTATTTTGTATAATGCATGAAGTGAACAATGAGTCAGCTGCCTGAACATTTAATCTGAGTGCCATAATGCTGAAATTATTTAATCCTGAAGGAGCATAGTTTGACATGACTCCATTAACAAAAAGTTTTGTCTGTAAAACCAAAATTTTTCTTCCCCATATAAGTCATGCTGAATATATAGGGCTGACGTGTGTACCTGATTCACTTGAAGCAACTGTGCTCATCTTGGCTAGCCTGGAGGGCTGGGATGTAAGGACGTGTGCACCTTCGAACTGTGTCTCCTGGGTCTCAAGTTTCCGTCTGGGGTAGTCTGCAGTAGCCCAATGGGGAATGAAAGAAATAGCTTATGTTTGCTTTTCCCTGGGACATCAAAAGTCTGTTTTAAAGCATCATCTTATCCTCATGATGACATTCACATGGAATAAACAATTACAATAATTTCACAGACACGTGAAGAGTGATATTTTTAAACTGAAATTCTGTACCAAAAAACAAACCAGAATGCTTATCTAGGACTCCAGTAAGTGAAGTCTGAGGACAATAAGGCCTGGAATTTTCAGAGTTAAGTATATAGAAGGGCCACAGCTTTAATAGGAAGTTGGGAGTGGAGGACTACCTAACAACACAAGTAGAATGATTATTCCCCCCACACCCCTGAGAGAGGAGAGTGACCACCTAACAGTGGGCAGCATACAGAGCACAGACCATTCCACTTTTTTGTTATTTCCCTAATTTGTTCATTTGTTCAGTTCATTTGTTCCTCCACACAGTGTTTAATATGAAGAGAGCATGCCTTTTATAAAGAACCTAAATGTATCTTGATATTTTTTTCTTTCCTGTAAGGTATAATTAGGTATTTCCATCCTACTTGCTTCTTTCTCTAAATGAAATGCTAAGAGAAATCTCCTGTCAGACACCCCCCACTTCATGCTGTGTAAGTTGAAGAGTGATTTAAGTCTCCTTCCCTGCCCCCAAATCAAGTGAAAGTCACTCGTGTCCAACTCTTTGCAACGACCCCATGGACTATACAGTCTATGGAATTCTCCAGGCCAGAATACTGGAGTGGGTCGCCTTTCCCTTCTCCAGAGGATCTTTCCAACCCAGGGATCGAACCCAGGTCTCCTGCATTGCAGGCGGATTCTTTACCAGCTGAGCCACAAGGGAAGCCCAAATCAAGTTGTACTCCTAACATCGGTCCCGTGTTATTGAGATCCCCAGAATTACAGAGCCAATTAGAAGTTCTTATGGTCAAAATCACTAAAATTGCTTTTTTCCTCTCATGTCGTCTAACCTTTCTCTCCATGAATTCAGCCTCCCTTTATGAATTCAGCCTGCTAACCATTATACTGCATCCACTGAATACCAAACTTTGAGTTACAGTGAGTTTTTACCATATTTATCTTCCTCCCCCACCCCATTGTTGTTCAGTCGCTAAGTTGTGTCTGACTTTTTGTGACCCCATGGACTGCAGCACTCCAGGTTCCTCTGTTCCTCCACTGTCTCCCCGAGTTTGCTCTAATTCATGTCCGTTGAGTCGCTAATGCTATCTCATCCTCTGCTGCCCTCTTCTTTTCCTTTCAGCCTTTCCCAACATCAGTCTTTTCCAATGAATCTGTTCTTTGCCTCAGGTGGCCAAAGTATTGGAGCTTCAGCTTCAGCATCAGTCTTTCCAGTAAATCTTCAGTGTTGATCTCCTTTAGGATTGAATGGTTTGATCTTGCAGTCCAAGGGACTCTCAAGAGTCTTCTCCAGCACCACAGTTTGAAAGCATCAATTCTTCGCCGCTCAGCCACCTTCGAATTGTGGTGCTGGAGAAGACTCTTGAGAGTCCCTTGGACTGTAGCTTCCTGGGTGGTGCAGTAGTAAAGAATCTGCCTGCCAATGCAGGAGACACAAGAGATGTGGATTTGATCCCTGGGTCAGGAAGATCCCCTGGAGGAGGAAAATGGCAACCCATTCTAGTACTCTTGCCTGGAAAATTCCATGGACAGAGGAACCTGGTGGGCTGCAGTCCATGGGATCACAAAAAGTCAGGACACAACTGAGCACAATCATCATCTCACATCCATGCATGCTGCTGCTGCTGCTAAGTCGGTTCAGTCGTGTCCGACTCTGTGCGACCCCATAGACGGCAGCCCACGAGGCTCCCCCGTCCCTGGGATTCTCCAGGCAAGAACACTGGAGCGGGTTGCTATTTCCTTCTCCAATGCATGAAAGTGAGAAGTGAAAGTGAAGTCGCTCCGTTGTTTCCGACTCTTAGCGACCCCATGGACTGCAGCCCACCAGGCTCCTTCATCCATGGGATTTTCCAGGCAAGAGTACTGGAGTGGGGCGCCATTGCCTTCTCCCATCCATGCATGACTACTGGAAAAATCATAGGTTTGACTATACAGACCTTTGTCAGCAAAGTGATGTCTCTGCTTTTCAATATTCTAAGTTTGTCACAGCTTTCCTTCCAAGGAACAAGCGTCTTTTAATTTCATGGCTGCAGTCACTGTCTGCAGTGATTTTGTAGCCCAAGAAAATTGGTCACTGTTTCTACTTTTTCTCTATCTGCCATGAAGTGATGAGACCAAATGCCATGATCCTAGTTGTTTTTAATGTTGAGTTTCAAGCCAACTTTTTCACTCTCCTCTTTCACTCAAGAGCATTTTTAGTTCCTCTTCACTTTCTGCTATTAGAGTGGTATTATCTGAGTATATGAGATTGTTGATATTTCTCCTGGCAATCTTGATTCCAACTGGTGATTCATCCAGCCTGGCATTTCACATGATGCACTCTGCATATAAGTTAAATGTTAAATATACAGCCTTGGTGTACTCCTTTCCCAATTCAAAACCAGTCAGGTATTTCATGACCAGTTCTAACTGTTTGCTTCTTAACTTGCATGCAGGTTTCTCAGGAGACAGGTAAGGTAGTCTGGTGTTCCCATCTCTCTTTAAGAATTTTCCACAGTTTGTTGTTGTCTACACAGTCAAGCTGGAATCAAGATTGCCGGGAGAAATATCAATAACATCAGATATGCAGATGATACCACCCTTATGGCAGAAAGTGAAGAGGAACTAAAAAGCCTCTTGATGAAAGTGAAAGAGGAGTGAAAAAGTTGGCTTAAAGCTCAACATTCAGAAAACGAAGATCATGGCATCTAGTCTCATCACTTCATGGGAAATAGATGGGGAAACAGTGTCAGACTTTATTTTTCTGGGCTCCAAAATCACTGCAGATGGTGATTGCAGCCATGAAATTAAAAGACACTTACTCCTTGGAAGGAAAGTTATGACCCACCTATATAGCATATGCAAAAGCAGAGACATTACTTTGCCAACAAAGGTCCGTCTAGTCAAGGCTATGGTTTTTCCTGTGGTCATGTATGGATGTGAGAGTTGGACTGTGAAGGCTGAGCGCCGAAGAATTGATGCCTTTGAACTGTGGTGTTGGAGAAGACTCTTGGAGTCCCTTGGACTGCAAGGAGATCCAACCAGTCCATTCTAAAGGAGATCAGTCCTGGGTGTTCTTTGGAAGGAATGATGCTGAAGCTGAAACTCCAGTACTTTGGCCACCTCGTGCGAAGAGTTGACTCATTGGAAAAGACTCTGATGCTGGGAGGGATTGGGGGCAGGAGGAAAAGGGGACGACAGAGGATGAGATGGCTGGATGGCATCACCGACTTGATGGACGTGAGTTTGAGTGAACTCCGGGAGTTGGTGATGGACAGGGAGGCCTGGCGTGCTGCGATTGATGGGGTCCCAAAGAGTCAGACACGCCTGAGCGACTGAACAGTCAAAAACTTTAGCGTGGTCAATGAAGCAGAAGATGTTTTTCTGAAACTCCCTTGCTTTCTCCATGATCCATAAGATGTTAGCAATTTGTTCTCTGGTTCCTTTTCCTCTTCAAAACCCAGCTTGTAAATCTGAAAGTTCTTGGTTCATGTACTGCTGAAGCCTAGCTTGAAGGATTTTAAGCAGATGACATTTTTGTGTATTTTTCATTTTCTAAGGTATATGCTACCCATAGGACTGGACCAAAAACTGTCAAAAGGAAGAAAATAAGGCTGGGGCACAGCTGTGGACATGGGCCATGCATTTACATCCCATCAGAACCATGAGTTTTGGCTCATCTTGACAGCCACAGGTCTCTGTATAGTTGCCCTGGTTTTGAGCTGAGTAAGTTAACAGAAGTAGACAGGACATTTGAGAGGAGACATATGGGCATAAAATGGCCTCTCCTCATCTGTTTGGAAATGTGACTAGTGGAATAATTATGTTCATGAAGTTACACAGTGTCTAAAATCCAAAGGTTAACTCATACTTATGTTCTGTTTTCTAGCAAATAGAACTGTGCTTGGAACATTTGGGGAGGAAAATCTTCAAGAAGATTCCTCGCAGCCTGAATGCACAGGGAGAAGCAGGAAAAGGCCATGGGGCTTGAAATAACCCAAGTCTGGACAGCAGCCTGAGCATCCGGCCCTGGGATAGAGCCCAACCCCATCCCACACCATGAGGAGTCCAAAAAGTTGAGGACCCTTCATTTCATCAGAGACGTGATTAGAAAAGAAACTGCTTCTGCCTCATTTCTTGTTTTAGAAATTATGTTTATAGAACCTGTAAATAGGTGTGAACAAACGTATTTCCTAGAGAAGATACCATTTGTTCAACACCAACAAGAAACTCATCATATGGGCCCAACTCCACTGGTATTCTTTCTTTGGAGAAAACCTCAAGTTAATGTTTTTCCTTCTGCCTCTAAAAATGCTTCCATCAGTAGAACCTGTCCTCACACAGGTCAAGACTGCAGAGAAGGCTTTGTCGAAATGGCCATTTATGTACACGTGCTACTTACACATTTCCTTTTTTGGAAAAATGAGATGCTAATAATGACAAAATTCAGACATACTGGCCTAGTGCCAGCAGATGGCTTTTCTACAAACTAGGTTAGTATGGAAGATACAGATTAAAATAAACTATGCTATTTTATTTATCTTCCCAATCTGGTTGGCAGCTAGACTTTTCTAGGGTCTCATTTAATGGCCCTATTTTTCATTATTATTTTATTTAATGATAGGGTAGCATTTAGTACACAAGCTCTTCTGTTTCTCAGGCTGCCTGCAGAAGTCACCATAAATTATCTGCTGTCTACATGGTACAAAGCTCACTGACTCACCTGATACTATTTGGTTAATTCCTTTAATATTTTTATCACAAGGGTGGTAAGAGGGCTTGGGCCTTTAGCCACAGCTGTTTCAGGACTTCTAAACTTCTATCCCGCAGAAATAGGTGGGAGATCTTTGAAATTTTACACTATACTAATTTGCATTCCCACATAAGTTGAGTGTTATTAAAACATTCCATCAAAACTACCTGTGCTACAAAAAAATATGCCAGAACCTCATAGACAAAGCCATTGCTAGAAACGTCATTCCAATGTCAGATCTGGATAACAGGCTACCATAACCACTTTTCCTTCCTATAGACCCAGCTCACTTGTATAATATTCTTGGCATCCTGAAACACCTATTTCTACTCAGGTACTCATTCCTATTATTAGTGACCCATGTTCCTCATTTTTTAAAACCAGTTTTCCTCCAAGAGGGGAACTTTAACTTCTGGTGTCTGATTACTTTTCAGTTTGAATTGTTTCCTCATTTGCTTTTACCTGCACTGTGTTCTTTATCATCTCAAATGGCATCTAAATCCAGCTACTTTTCATTCCAGAAGTTTTCATTCCCTCCAATTCCACTTAATTTATCCTCCACTATCCTGGTTCCTGGCCCTTTCCTCTTTACGTACTGTTTTACTTGTTTTGGGAGCTTAAAGGATTTTATAAGACCTATTTTTGGTTCCTGCACTGGAGCCATAGTTGTCTTGCAGAGAAGAGTAGAAAATGGGTTCAACTCCTGTTTCATTCCACCAACACCTCCTTGAGTCTCATCATCAGCTGACAGGTGATGCCTTACAGGTTGCATAGCACTGGAACTTCTAGAGTAATGGCTCTACTGTCAGGGTTTTCTGGGCTCACTCTTCCACTGACTTATGATCTATGCCTAACAGAGCCCCAGTACAACTATTTTGCAGAATGGCTATTACCCTAGAGATACTATAGCACATATTGAGACACAGTTGTACTCCCCAGTAGATAGGAACTGAGTCTAACAATAAACTTTGATAATAAAGACAATAGGCTCCGGTGGTTTATTATCTGCTAGCATTTAAAAAAAAGTCACATTTCAAACTCTCATTTACACTTTATTCTCCACTCAGTTTGGTACCAATATATTATACCCTTAAATAAAACAGTCTGTTCATGGGGATGACAATGTAATTACTGTTGGTGTCTATATGTGTGGTTTCCAACTGGCTTTTAAAGGTGGGGGAAAGGGCCCTAGCGAAAATAGCTTTTTCCCTGTCATGTTTGGTGACTGTTCTCAGGAATGGTATATTACCAGTCAATGAAGAAAATCCATAAAGGGATATTAAATTTAAAAGAATGGAAACATGCTAGCAGGTTGATGAATAGAAAACTTGGTCCTATTTTGATAAATATTTTTAAAAATGAAAGTATGATGAATCTATATGCCTTTTAATATTGTGTTTTTAGTAATTACCACGCCAGTTGATTCAGTTAAATATTAGGCTACATGCCAAGAATAATCTAGATATTTTTCCTTTATTAAGCCATGAGAACTGAATGCTGAACCAGTCTGTTGGCCATAGCATCTAAGTGACTCACAACCATTATTCAAACTGGAGGAATTTCTGGTTTAAGTCAAAGACACGATGAAACATAGGCATTTTTATATGGTCAAAGTGAACAATCATTTAGAAATCACTTCATGAAATCTGATCAGCAACACGCTAATCACTTCAGGCAATGGGAGAAGTGTTAGAGGAACTGTGTGCCTGACTGATCCCGAAACGGGTGATGAAGGTGTTTATGTGCTGAACTGGCACTTGGTGCCTGGTAGGGAGGCGGGCCTTACCAAATCTGGTTTTGAACAATAACACCTATAGCTGAAAGAATTACTGAAATCTCTAAAGGAAAAATAAGCTTTATTCTAAGCCCGAAATTATCTCACTTCTAATTGCCTTCTTCCTCTCAGAAGCAGTTATTTTTCTAAATGATGCCTGATAATAAGCACTCATGATTTCTTAAGAAACTAATTATAAAAGATGCACTGCACTCAGGATCCCAAAATGGAGCTAGAGCTGGAGGCAGTGTTTCATGGAACTGGGGTATTTGAATCTCAGTCTATCTTGAAAGATCCTAAGTGTCAATCACTCTTTCTACCTGCCTGCCGTGCCCTTAACCTCATCTCTCCACTGTACAAAATGATACTTGAGGAAAACTGGCATGGAAAGCAGACCTTAAGGGGGAGGCCCCAAGCTTGGGAGTCCTCTGGTGTCCTATGGTCCCACCAGAATAGATGAGTAGGGACTTAGGCCAGGTCCTGTAGAGCAGTGAGGAATTCTCTTTGGAGGTCCATTGCCATACAGATTTCAATGGGAACCTGCCCTTATAATGAGCAGCAGGGCATGTTCAAGAGGTCTAGGTGTCTCTGCATCTATGGAACACATGAAATATAATACATACTTAGCATTGAGGCTCAAGATAGAATATAGATCCACCACACACAGATATCAGTTCAAATTCTTAGAAATCCTAAAAATTCTTGAGTTATCTAAAACTCTAAATGACTTTTCAGAGTTGTGCCAAGAACTGAAACTAAGCTATTTATTTATTTTTTGTCTTAATCTATATATCACAAACAGAGAAGGCAATGGCACCCCACTCCAGTACTCTTGCCTGGAAAATCCCATGGAAGGAGGAGCCTGGGCTGCAGTCCATGGGGTCGCTAGGAGTCAGACACGACTGAGCGACTTCACTTTTCACTTTCATGCATTGGAGAAGGAAATGGCAACCCGCTCCAGTGTTTTTGCCTGGAGAATCCCAGGGATGGGGGAGCCTGGTGGGCTTCCGTCTCTGGGGTCGCACAGAGTCAGACACGACTGAAGCGACTTAGCAGCAGCATATATCACAAAAGGAAGTGATGACACACCTTAATTGGAACTTGTTTTTTATCTTTCTTATCTGATACATTCTTTTGAAAAGTTTCTGCTAAGATCCCATAAAGCAAGGTTCTTCATATTTCTGAAGGCAGTATTCCTTATGTTTACTTTAATAAAAAAGTTTTCTCCCAAAAGATTTGTCGCATTTAAAGTACAAAAACAAATACACAGATCCAGATGTTGAACCACACATACTTATCTATACATATATTATTTAGACCTACTTAAACCCATCTGTACATTCTAGTGTATCTACCTATAACATCTCTTGAATAAAAAAGCAACATATCTTTTAAGAAACGAACTTGGTAGTAACACTGCCATTTGGAAGGATATTTCACAAGAACAGGAGAATTAACCCAGTATAAATCCAGTATGTTTACTTGCACTTCTTAAAACAGTCTACAGGAATAATGAATAGATGAACCTACCAATCAAAGTCTTTGGGCCTAACAACTCTAAAAGAAAGGAATTATGAGAAGATATTTTATAAGGTTAATTACATCCTAAGAGATTATTCTGATTTCTTTTTTTTTAAAGTTTTTAAAGAAAAGACTTTATCTTCTCAAACAGCATAGCATTTTTAAGTCTTATTTTCTATGAAATTGTAATAGGCAACTATATCTGTTAAAACTGGTCACACAAAAAAAGTATATTAAACTGACTACTAACAAAGATAACCAATTTTTAACACTTTGTTAAAAGCAGTTAAAAAAAAAAAACAGTTCTTCAGGAGAAAAGCAGAAATTTTAGACTTGCCAGATACAGAATATGTGATGTCTCTGAACAGACAGACAGCCTCCTGATTGTGGAGACAAAGTAACAGCTTCTTTGTTCTAGAATGTCACCTACCTCACATGAAGACCATAGGATACTAGGGCTCAGATGCCCAAACATCGCTATTCCAGGCACAGAACTTTCTCAGTGCCTAGTCCCATAACTGGGAACACACAAATATACACAAGAGAGATACAGGTCATTATTAAAATCAGATTTATATTAATGGTGTCACAGTAGCAACACAAAATGTACTGTCTCATTTCCATAGGAAAGATTATATTTACACTATACACTTAAGTCTTGAAATGTGAACCCCCAAACATTCAGTTCAATAATCAATGAGTTTGCTGAGGGTCCCACACCGTCAAATCCTAATTCAGCAGAATAAAAGCCCCTCCTTGGCTGCCAAGCGCTGGCGATGGACTTTGTCTTGCTGCAGCTCTTCATGATTTGGATGCCAGAGTTTCATAATGATCCTTTCAATGTTGAGAGCATATACGGTATGGGTAGGAATGACTTCCCTGTGTACCTGGGATAAAAACATCAGCATGTCTCCAATTATACTTCAATATACTTATTTTTCCAACACAGAAAATGAAAGTAAGGTTTATATCAACAAAACACTCACAAAAAAGACACAAGCCTGTTAAGTTTTGAGCCAGAACTTAATAAAACCCAAAACAGGTAACAAAATAACAAAGCTCTGAAGGAAAAATAAGGGAACAAATTGTTTGTTTGTTTGTTTTTTCCTTTCACTGGAAAGGTGAGGAATGGGGGAGGTAAGTTAGGAAGGATTCCTGAGAGCAGGATTTGAAAATAAGGCTAGTATTAATGGCTTTAGTAACAAACAATAAAAACTGAAAAACAAAAGTCAGGAAATGGAAAAGCTAGTGAATATCTTTGTAGACTTGAAGAAACTTTGAACCTATCCATAAATCTAGATAAACCTTAAGGTGCCAAGAGTTACCTGCAAAGCTTCAAAAAGGTCGTACATGTTCACTGGAGGCAGAGACGCGGGCAGTGTGTCCCCCGAGCACGCCAGCAGGAGTGCAGCCTGCTGCTCAGCATCGTCAGGGGGCGGGTGGGACGCTGGGTTCTGACCAGCAAAAGGAGCGGAGAGGGCTGGAGGGCTGAAAACAAAACGTTCCAGAAACATTCCAGTAAGAAAGAGGGAAACCACTGAACAACCAGAGTAGGGACGGTCTGCTAGAAAACTTCTTATAAAATGTATCTCAAAATGAATCAGAAATCCAATTATTTTTCAGCCAGTGTATACATGAATAACCTACAATTTTCATTTTTAAAGGCAGCCCATCTCTTGGGCTGGAAATAAAATGCAGTACAACTGCATTTACCCTCCTCCCTCCACAAGTGTCAAAATATTTGTTAAGTCAGGATACAGAGTCAAAATTGTCTCCTGCCCTTAAAGAGCTTCTAGGTGGAAAAAATAATAGACCCTAATTAAAGGAAAATGAAATTGCAAACTGACTTGGAGAGGAAACTAAAGACAACAGGATCAAAAAATAACAAGCAAGGAAAGAAGATAAGGCACAAAAGCAGCAACAGGCAAACCTGGAAGGTACAGAAAATGCACCCAAATTTTGCCAACTTCCCCAAATAGAACCCAGATATAACTGGGAAGACAAGCATGATTTTTGTATCATAATACAGTAGGAGACAAGCTATGCCATTCTGGAGAACACACAGGAGGTAAAACAGTGAGGAGGGAACCCGGAGGAAAGCACAAGTAGAGTGTGAGCGTGGGTTTCGGCACCAGACAAAGGCAGCCCTGATGGAGAAACAGGTGGCCAAGAATGAGGCAGGAGTCTTCTAGGGACAGGCTGGCAGGGAGAGAGGGCGGCTGGAGGCCTGGCAGGCCCAGACACTGCGGGGCTGTTTTTCTCTAAAGACGAATGACCCACAAAGGAGAACAAATAATCAACAACAGATATGCTTGCAGGAGGTCGAGTAAATCTTCACCTATGGCAGTCTGAAACAGTGAACCCAATTTAAGCCAGTGCTCTTCAAAATAAGCCTTGTGAGTTGTGTTGAGGTCTGCAGAGCCATGACACAAGCACCAGCACCAGGCCTTCCCTACGGTGTCAGCACCGTCTGCTCTGACTCCCTGCTCAGCTCTCCCACCACACATCCCACCACGATCACGCCACCAGCCTTCCTTGCCAGTTACTTCTTCCCCATCACCACTCCAGCCAGCCTTCCCAATAATACTTTTTTCTACCTCTCTTCTCCCTGAAGAGAGACAACAAAGGGAAGGTAATCCAGGTCATCTCAGAGGGATGTTTCAGGACAGCACAGAGGTCCTGGGAGCCCACAGTGCAGAGAGGTTCCAGAGGTCAGAGCTCAAAGACCAGATCTGCCCAAGAGGGTGCCAAGAGCAACCGATGACACCCAGCCCAGGCCATGATCTTGAGCTCTAGCTACAAAAGCCAGGTAAGGACCTGGAGACACACCCACCACTGCTCCTCCCACCATCAAGAAACCCAACCCTGACACAATAACCACAGGCCACATTTCAGAGTGACAACTGGCCCACTCCCACCACCAAGAGGTGCTGCCCCAGGAGCCTTCAAGATGCACTGCCCTCAGAGTGGGGCCACTCGCATTAAACCACACGCCGCAGCCAAACTCTACAACTTTACTTTTGATCTACAGAGTACCAGAAGAATTCACTAGTTACGCAAGGAAGCAACTTGAGAAAATAAAACTGTACTGCTCTCAGAGTTACCCTAGACTCACAGAAACTCAATAATCAATTATTTAACAGTGGTCTATTATGTAAGAGTAGCATAACCAACTAGAAAGGATGGATGCAAAAATCACAAGAAACTTCATATACCTTTCTATTAAGCTGTTGTAAGCTACTACACTATTCTTCAGGTATGGCTGTGGGGTCACATTGCTACCAAAGGCATATTTAAAATGACCATCACGTAACCGGTAAGCTTTCCTTCTTGACACAACTGATGACAGTATATCTTTAAGGTGATTCTGTAAAAACAAGAAAAAAAAATGAAAAATAGCATGAACTGTTCTTAAAAGCAAACCATAAAACTTCCATTAACCAAACAATGTTTATTGGCAGTGAATGGAGACGTGAGAATGGCAAGCAAGTGCTGAAGCCAAATGAATGCTCACTAAAAAGCCACAGACCATACCAGAGTGGGAAGGCCTAGCAAAGAGTGAAGGGAGATGCACTGTTTTGATTTAGTTCTACTCAAGATGAGCTTGCTCTACAGAAATTTATTAAAGTCTTATACCTCTAAATTGGCTCCTCTCTCTCAAAAATGATTTTTAGATAGCTTTAAACAGAAGTACAAAAACAAGTAATTTTTTAAAGTAGCAAACTACCTTGAAGCTTGTTTGAAAATGGTACAAAATGTTTAAGATCAGAAATATATGTTATAGTACCCAATCTACTAAAATCCTTGCATGAATAGAACCCTGGCTCTCTCAAAAGCCACATAAAAGACAGATATTACAGGAAATAAATAGGTATTAGGTATTTAACATCTCTTCACCTTTGTGACAGCCTAAGAGAGGGTTAGAGATTATCTGTGAAAACGGAGACAGACTAGTCCCAGACTACCATTATTAACAGCGAAGCCAGGGGGCATGGTATTTCAATTATACCAGTAAGATCATCTCATGTCAGGACATCATGGTACCACTTGTAACTTAAAACTTCATGAGATAGCTAGCATAATCTCTGAGGTACAGGCGAGGAAACAGAGCCCCAGAGAATCGCAAGGAAAGACCCAGTGTCCCCTGTCAGCACCTGTGCACTGTAGACCCCAGTGTGCGTTTTATCTAGTGACTGAATGAGTAAAATGAATGAATGAAAGCGTGTGCTGAGACAGACGCCCACGGTTTGGACACCACGCCTAGTAATGCTCTTCAAATGCTGTGCCACAGCAAAATCAAGTGATTTTAATCTTTAGGATTCTCAATCTGTTTTTTGCTTAGAAACTGTCCCCTTGTTATCAAGTTAAACATCAAAAGTGTTATGCCACCAGTAACCTTTTGAAAAGCTTAGTCTGTTAACTGAAGGCAACTGTTTGGATTGTGATGTTTCTCCCCTCAAGAGAAAACAATTTCAGCAAGGCAATTCTGAAATCAGAGTTCCATTTTAGTTCTTTTCTTGCAGTACGAACTCTGAATAACACACACAAGCCTGTCACATTCAATCTATAGGAGTGTTTTTGTGACACTAGCAAACCAACCTCCACCGCGTAGACCACAGCTGAGACAGCTTCTTCAGTGACGTTGTCCAGCCCGTGTTCGTAAGCAGTCACTATCATCCTCCCTTCAAGCTGACCCCGAGTAGGAAGCATCATTGTGTGGGAACAAAGTTTCAAGTCATCATCATCCTGGGGATCCTTTGCCACAAACTGCTGGGCTCCTGAGAGGGGATTCTGAGGCTGGAATCTATGCTATAGGTAAGAAAACTTCAAAATTATTCATTACATGGCAAGTAATAAGACACAAACAAAAGTAACCAATGAATTGGACCTGAGATCCTACAAATTAATGCCATCAAAACTAAACCACAAGAGTTAAAAAAAGGTAATTCATGCACAAATAATCACAGATTCACAACCATTACATATCAATAATGAAGACATGAGTTAAGGGGAATAGCAGCAGTATGCACAGTAGTTTATTCTATTTAATTAATTCCTTAGTAATCACAGAATATATGGCTCTGTGCTAAAAACAACAAATGGGGAGAAGGAGAATATATAAAACTATTTTCAAACAAGTCAAAACATTTTAAGTACACTTGTAAGTAAGCAGATTCTGAACGCAGAAATATACGGTGAATGTTTCAGAAAACTGGTAATTTCTGTTACCAACATAACAGATCTAATAACAAATATTCCAAGATAATGTAGGGTAGTATAACTCTTCAGTTAACATTATATTCCACTAACAATTCTCAACACAGAATCTTTTTAAGACAGTCATTAGTTCTTTAAAAAATAGCCTTTCCCAATCTTTTCCACTTATAAAACCCCAGCCTTGCTCTGGGAGATGCTGAGAGCACATTTATATTCTCCATCATCAGCAGGAGATATGCCCCTGTAGCTTTTGCTTAAGTTCAGCTCACAAGATTTTGTAGCAAATATGGCTTGTCCTGTTTGAAGTCTGTATTATAAAAGCAACTTGCTTTTCCATTTCCATAAGTATATAGCATATACTCATGCTATAAGTCTTATAGCAAGTATAAGACTATCTCATATCAAACACGCTTTTTTAAAGCAAGTATGCCTCTCTGGAGATGCTGTTGCCCTCCAGATCGAATATTATTGATATAAAACATGGAGGAAAAAGTAGAAGTAAATAAATGTTTGTTGATATTTATCAATAAAGTACTCAATCAAAGGGAAACTTTGTTCCCTGGATATAAAACTGAAAAAGCAAGTTATTCTAAAATGTTTACAAATTTCATAGTCCAATGCCTTCAAGATTTCTCTGAGGATCCCCAGAAGGCTCAAGGTTTACCAGGACATCACCAGGATCCTGCTGGAGGCCTTTAGGCCTCCTGGACCCTTGGAACAGAAGTCTTCAATCTGAGCAACATTATTCATTCCCAAAGATATTTTAGAGGAAAAAGAACACAGGTATAGTTCTTGAATCACTGAAAAATCCTTATATACTAATGACAACATATTAATAATTATGCAATAACAAACCAGAAGCATAAAAATTCAGACACTTTGGTAAAGAGGGTTTCAAAGATTGGGTCCCAATTTCAAATTCAATAACATCTTTTCCTCCCCAAATAACATCTTTTTCTCTTCACCTTTTTTCAACTTTCCTACCAGAATTGTAATATTCATTAAAAAACTAAAGCCACTTCCGTCACAACAGTTCTTAAATCAGTCATTACCAAGATTTACTGAAGAACAACCTACATCAAATTTCTGACGAACAGAAGAAAGCTTTTTCTTTCCCTTTGGTTTTCCAGGTTTGGCTGCAGAACCCCCTGTCCAGGGTAAAGATCCAGCACCCTCTATGAGACAGAAAAATAGCAATCATAAGAGAAAAGAACAACTGATAACTGCTAAGTTTGTTTTCCCTTTGGGTTAAAGAAGCATGAGATGCTCAAATGATGAAAATAAACAATAAACGCTTAAATTCAGATCTCTTTCTGCTTCTCTAAAAAAACTTCAAATTCTCTCAAATCTTTTTTTTTTTTTCCCTAGCTGTAACCAAAATTGTTCTTTTAGGAAGACAAATTTGTTTTTCACGTTTTTAATTGTCTATGGGGTGCCTGTTTGCTTAATAGTAGCAGTAATATTATAAAAGCAGGACAGAATTTTCTAGTTCAAGATAGCAAACTGAGCACATGTATTTGTCTCCTCTTCCAAGACCCTGCTAAAACAACAGTAGGGAAACGTAAATGGCGCGTGCACAAGAGACTAAAAGGAAAACGAGTGGCAGACCAAGAGGAGATCTCGCCAAATTCCAAGGACAGGCTAAAAGGAGCCAACTCACAAAGTGGACGCGTGGAAGCTACGGCCTAAGCTGGGCGAGCTTGGTAAATAGGTGGAGCTAAGTTAACCTGACTAGTAGACATCCATAAAGAATCTGAATTTGTAGGTGAGGCCAGTGGAAAGCAGGAGGGATAGTACAGCTAAAAACAAGATTAATGGAGTATGTATATTGAAAAGTCACCCATACAAATGCCTTCCCTCATATCCAGGACTGAACTCAGTACAACACAAAAAAGATGGGTCCCCTGATCAAAAGTCAAGAATTTCAAGACAACCCGGGTACAGCACCAAAGCAAGTGCAGGCCCTTCCGAGTTCACTGAACAGTTGTTCCTGGCCCCACGCAACCAGTCCCGCTCACCCCTGTGCACAGGGAGGCCTATGTAACAGGAGGATGGAGAGCTCTTCTCCAGTTGAAACAAATCTTGGCTTTACTAAGGTGGCTGGTGTGGGTACTGGCACCCTCGAGCACAGCCCCACTGTAATGCTGGCCTCCTGCCACTCTAAAGGGCAATCTCCAGGCAGTTTTATGCTTCATTCTTAAATACAAATCATCAGACATTTGATAGAAATCTGTAACATGGTGAGAAAGACCAAGCTAAACAAACAAAAAAATCAAAGTTATACATACACTTGAAAAAAATATCCCAAAGAATACTTTCAAGAAAAGACAATGCACATAAAGTGTCTAGGATACAGCTGTTAGGAGTCAACAAATAACATCATTAAAACCATCTTTCTTGCCTGGCTTAGAGAAATAGTAAGCAATTTGACCACAATTATTAACACACACACACAAATTATATTTCTATATTATACTTTTAGTAGAAATCATCTCTTTGTTGCCAACAAATATTTTAAGGAAAGATATTTTGGGTGTTTGATGGAGAAATAATCTCTTAAATTCCAATGTATCTTCATTTATTTTTAAACAACCAACAACAAACATTCAAGAGTATCAAAGGCTTTAATTAAAATCAGCCACCTGTATTAACAGCACTGCATATTCTTTTGGCAGTTTTTATTTCTAAGAGAAATTTTACATGTTCTTTCACCTGCTTTTTTATAACCATGTGGGGTAGATATTACAGTCTCATGGAAGCTCACAACATTCAATAATTAAATATATCACCTAAGCTAGTGGCAAAACTTAAACTTGAACCCAAGTCTCCTGACTCCTATCAACCAAAGTGTTTAATTCCAATCATCCCACTGAATCTTTTGGGTGTATGGCACTTCAGAATATATCTACCTAAAAAGTAAGATCCATCCTCACAAAATGTTGGCTTTTCTGATCAGATTAAATTTTAAACAATAAAGTGGATTATGTTTATGATCTAACAGGCAAAAGTCCACTTCTATTTAAATTAAATAAAACATCAGGCACAGTGTAGAATGTGCAGAAGGGGTATGGTGAGGGTTGGAGAGCAGCCTCCCTGGTCTAACACCAGTCTCCATAAACAAACGCTCTTTACCACTCTTCCCAGCAAGGGTAACTTCTCTTGAGTGTGAAGAATAGGCCTTTAGTATATCTTATCTGAATTCTCCATCTTACAACAGAGCTTAGCAGAGGGAGATGATACAAAATACTAGCCGTGTCTAGATAAAAGGGGCGTCCCTGGTGGCTCAGATGGTAAAGTGCCTGTCTGCAATGCAGGAGACCTGGGTTCGATCCCTGGGTTGGGGGAACCCCTGGAGAAGGAAATGGCAGCCACTCTAGTAGTCTTGCCTGGAAAATCCCACGGACGGAGGAGCCTGGTAGGCTACTACAGTCCATGGGGTCGCAAGGAGTCGGACACAAAGGAGTGACTCCACTTTCTCTAGATAAACATGGGCTTTTAATAAATGACCATCAGAATTACCACAGGCCCTTTAAAAGCAACAACAAAAACCAACAGTACCTTTAAATACAAGAGCCCAGGATAAGCTTTAGCATGAGGCAAATTTTTAATGTATTTATTTGGTTTTGACTAACTGATTAAAATAAGATTGAAAGAGGTGACTTGTACCACTTAAACCTCCAAAAAACTAGGGGCAAAAAATCATTGTCTGTATCCATCTTCTTAGGCTGATGTGACAGACGTGGCTTCCGTGCACGTCCCTGCTGCTGCTGCTAAGTTGCTTCAGTCGTGTCCAACTCTGTGCGACCCCACAGACGGCAGCCCACCAGGCCCTGCTGTCCCTGGGATTCTCCAGGCAAGAACATTGGGAGTGCTCCCTACCATGCTGCTATTCACCACCTTTGTTCTCCACCAACAGTTTGCCAAACACAGGCTGAAGCACTTAACCTTCCAGGTGCTAATATCTCACTGAATTAAGAACAGGAAAACCCAAGTTCTCAACACATGCTGTGGTTTATCCTCCATACATCCCTGGTAAACCTCTTCTAACCACCAAATGCCCTCTCTTCACTCTCCTCAGCTTCTTCCTCCTGACTGACTACTCGCCTCCTCACCTCTGGTTTACTTAAGTAATTGAAACCCAGTAAAGCCCAAAAGTCAATGTAAAGACAGTGAAATTACCTGCTTTAAAAAGGTCCTATAAAAGAATCAGCACTTTATAATAAAATGTGTCTTCTAAGCAGTTCAAAGAACATTTCATTTGCAAACACGTCTGTTAGAGGCAGCGAGAGCCTAGTAAAAGCCCAAGTTTGTGGCTCTGCTGACTGACATCCCTAGAGGTTATTTGCACTCCCTTACCTGGTGTAGACACCAAAATCTGACAGCGCGTGAGAATAGCCAGGAGGAAATCGTTGTGAGAGTGGACTGGAAGAGGGAAGATGGCCACAAGTCAAGCACACGACATTTACAACATACGGAAACCACTGTGTTAGTCTAGTTTTTAAAGACTTTGGATATCCCCTATTCTGCCATTCTTTACATTTACTTTTAAATATCCACATTATTTAAATGACCTTATATACCACTAAAACCAAAAAAAAAAAAAAAAATTTAACTTAATTTATTGCAGATCTGGGAAAACTTCAGAACAGTAAAGTAAGTCCCCAGATTATTTTACCATTATCCTGTGTGAGAAGTCTATGAGCTTCAAGGTCAAACTCTTCTTTGCTGATCTTCTGCTTGAACCACAACTTTAAGTTAGCCCAGTATCTGCAGAGGCAGAAGCAATATTAAGAACCTCAGGTTTTGCTTCTTCCCCAAGTGCACCTTATCTCCCTCAACTCCCAGGGAAAGATGGAAATTTTGCATTCCCTAATGTTATGGACTGAGTTGTGTTTCCCCCCAAATTCATATGTTGAATCCCTAAGCCCTAGTATCACAGAACGTGACAGGGCCTTCAAAGCGGTAATTAAGTAACATGCTTATTTAATTTAAATGCAGAGTACATCATGAGAAACGCTGGACTGGATGACGCACAAGCTGGAATCAAGACTGCCGGGAGAAATATCAATAACCTCAGATATGCAGATGACACCACCCTTATGGCAGAAAGTGAAGAACTAAAGAACCTCTTGATGAAAGTGAAAGAGGAGAGTGAAAAAGTTGGCTTAAAGCTCAACATTCAGGAAACTAAGATCATGGTATCTGGTCCCATCACTTCATGGCAAACAGATGGGGAAACATTGGAAACAGTGACAGACTTTATTGTTTTGGGCTTCAAAGTCACTGCAGATAGTGACTGCAGCCATGAAATTAAAAGACACTTGCTCCTTGGTAGAAAAGCTATGACCAACCTAGACAGCACATTAAAAAGCAGAGATGTTACTTTGCCAACAAAGGTCCGTCTAGTCAAGGCTATGCTTTTTCCAGCAGTCATGTATGGATGTGAGAGTTGGACTATAAAGAAAGCTGAATGCCAAAGAACTGATGCTTTTGAACTGTGGTGTTGGAGAAGACCCATGAGAGTCCCTTGGACTGCAAGGAGATCCAACCAGTCCATCCTAAAGGAAATTAGTCCTGAATATTCACTGGAAGGACTGATGCTGAAGCTGAAACTCCAATACTTTGGCAGCCTGATGCAAAGAACTGACTCATTAGAAAAGACCCAGATGGGGGGAAAGATTGAAGGCAGGAGGAGAAGGGACAAGAGAGGATCAAATGGTTGGATGGCATCGACTCGATGGACATGCCTTTGAGTAAGCTTCGGGAGTTGGTGATGGGCCAGGGAAGCCATGGGGTCACAAAGGGTCAGACATGACCAAGCAACTGAACTGAACTGATCAGGGTAGGCCCTAACGCAGTGAGACTGGTGTCCTTATAAGAAGGGATTAGGATACAGACAAGAGACAGCAGGCAACAGCCAATGGGAGAGGCCTCAGAAAATAACAACCCTGCTCACACCCTGATGTCAGACTTCTAGACTCTGGAATGGTGAGAAAATAAATTAGTTGTTTAAGCTACTAAGGAGCCAGAACACCATCAGAAGAGGAAAGTCCTCCCTAAAAGGGACTGAGCGGTAGTCACAGAATCTGACCTATAAGTCAACCAGCTAAAAACCGCAGCTGTACCTTTCCTTCCTCGCTGTTGCCTTTCCAAAGGACCTACTCCCCAGAAAAATACACTTAAAATTATTTTAAAATATTATTAAAGTTGTCAAATATTGCATATTTGAAAGTTTCTGAGAGTAGATCTTAACAACTTACTGCCCAAAATGTATTAATAAGTCTTTTGTTAACCTGAATATTATTGACCAGAGTGTTTCAATATTCACTTACATAACAAATAGATGGTCATAGGTATTAGTTTCTACAAAAACCCCCTAGTCAATATGTATTAAACATTCTCATCACAAGAAAAAAATAATTTTTTTTTAACTATATATGATGAGACATGAACTAGACTTATTATGGTGCTACACTGCAATATATATACAAATACTGAATCATTAATGTTGTTCCCCTGAAACTAATGAAAAGCTGTATGTCATTTATACCTCAATTTTAAGAAAGATTTATATTTTAAAGTTTGTTATGTGTTATAGATTGAGGAGTGTAGTTTTTTAAAAGTGAAAACCAACCACTTATCATAAAAATTACTAGTTAACTGGTAGGAAAAAAGGATCCAATCTTTTATACCTTAACAACATTATTAAAAATAGGAGTAAAATACTTGATTTTTCACATCCACACCCCTTGTTTTGATGCTTAAGACAGCTACTCCTCATTCATGAAACAGGACTAATAATTACTTAGTACATGTTTTACAGTAACTTTGAATTCATGATTAGCTACTTTCTAATGCTCATTTGAGTTTCTAACAACAGAGTCCTAAACAAGACGGTTTAATGCTCTCACTGCCATCATTATACCCACGGCAGTTTCTCCTGCTGTCCTATACGCTGATCAGCTTAAGTCTGGCTACCTCTATACTAATTGTTTGAGTTCCTGTACTCCCCACCCCAACCCCGCCAGAGAAAATTCACAACTTTAATGGAGCCCTAAAGTTTCCCAAGACCCATTTCACTCAACAGTAAAACAAGTTTAGTTCTAGAACCTGGCACAACATTTCACCTGAGTCAAATTCATTAGTCAATAATACCTTCCCAATAGCAAACACTTACATGATTCCTCTGCCTTTTTAAAGACAAGAACAATTTAAAAGTGAAATAAAGTGCCACAGAAAGGCAAAAGTCTTTTCCTATCCCATTCTATACAACAAAAGAGGAGAGTAACATGAGAAAAACTTCATTATTTAAAAACCCTGTGTTCCTATTTTACAAGAAAGGATACTTTCAAACACTTCCTATTTGAAGTGAACTAAGGCAAGACTCTGCCAACCTGATGCTATCTATCTTTTCAAACTTTATAGCCCAAATAGCCAGCACTGGCTATCAAGTTGAAGATTCACTTTCCAATCCTGGTCCCTGTATTAACCTGTTGTGTAGCCATGGACAATTGATTGTTTTCCTTAAAAATAAGGAAAACAAAGTAAGCCAGCCTCTATATAGGTGAGGATAATGGGTGATGAGTATAAATGGATCGGACTAGGAAGCACTGCAGAAACCTGGGGAAGATTAAACAACATATGGCTAAATCATCCAAAAAACAAAGCATTCATTTGAACCCGACACTATACTAAGTACTATACAGAGTAAGCTAGCAAAGCTCATGTCTTTCTAGAAGCTGACATGGGCAGACAACCGGACGTGAAAGACATTAGGACAACAGCATAAATAGGAAACAACTCATGCCTAAGATCCTTATACACCTGATATCTTTTATCTACAAACAAGAACCGCATTTAAATGGTCAGGCTGTACAAACCAAGACAAACTACTCAAGCAGGATGTGTGAGAAAATATCGTAGGACAGACTGCTCAACCAAGAAGCACTTTTTCAGGAGCAGAAGGAAAAAAAGACAATGGAAAACATTAATAGAGAACAACACTGTACCACTAACTCTTCCTAGCACAAAGGTATATTTTGATTGCATTCTTAATGGAGATTCAGCTACAGATGCACCAAATTTAGCTTCGGCATCTATATTTGACCAACATCTGATAGCCAGCGTTGATCTTTAAAGACCAAATGGGAAACACTAATTTCAATATTTCTAGTGACCCATGTGAGAAGTGTGGCTTCACAGAGGGCTTCATCGCATCTAATCAATTATACACACAAGCCAAGTTTACTGCAGCATGAAAACATTCACTTTCAAATATTTGTAAGCATCATAAATGTAAGAATGACAAGTCTATTGTGCTTAAAAAGTGTAAATTTAAGCGGTCAGGATTACAAAAATAAGCTACAGTAATTAATGACAGTAAATTTTACTCATTAAAATAATTAAGGATTTTTAATTAAGTAAGCAAGGAAAGAGAAAGAACGTCAACATGCATATTAAACTAACTTCAGGTAAAAATATTTTATCTTTGGGAGTCAATGTTTATGAAAAATTAAATAATTATGCTATTCCCCAAATAACAGATTATTAAAATTTAATTCCAGTGTTTCTAGTTTGATTTATTATTGTTCCTAATAACTTTAAAAATTATATTTTGTTTTTAGTTATTCCATTTAGTCCATCGGTATTCCAAGAAGTCTTACATGAGAATTCTGTGTATCTTGGTAAGACACAAAGTAGACTGCCACATCAAAATTTCACAAGAAGGAAAAACCAAAACTCATGTATGACATCCAAGTTAAGCAACTTCAATTCAGTTATAATAAAAAAATAAAAAGATGAGAAGGAGAAAGAGTGGAGAAAAAGAAAGTATCCCCCAAACACCCTGCACCTCTAGAAACATTTCAAAATAAGTGCCTACTGAGTACTGTAAAACGTACAGAATATCACAAAAATCATCCAGCAGCAACACAGGCATTATAATCTTAAACCTTTAAAATTGGCTTCTAATATTTTAGAAAAATAAAAATGCAATCATACTGTTTTGAAAATTTCCAAATTTGTCCTTGTACTTCGGAGGGTTCCTTCTATGACTTTGGCTTTGTCTGAATTACTGATTTTACACTCTGCCATTTCGGCGATTCTGACCCGACTATGTACTCGGTCCCCTGCTATAACCTGGGTGAAAGTCTCTGGGAGCTTCTGGGATCCTTTGCAACCCCGCGGTAAGGTTTCTGAGCGAGAAATCAGACACGAGGGCCCCAATACTGCCATGACTTTTGAAGAGTTAAGATCTCTGTCCTCTCATCTATCAAACGGGATTGATAACTGTACTACCTCAAATCTCTGTTGCGAGGATTAGATGAGATAGTACATCTAGAGCGCTTTAAAGGTTCGCTACTGCAGTAACCACTGTAATTGCAGCAGTGTTCAGTGACTATTTCACCAGAGCGTCTGTTTGCCTTCCGAAATGGCTTTCTGTGTCTTACCCACAGTTCCTGCACAACACCTGAGCTCAATAAGCCTCCGCCTCCACGAAGCCCTCCGCGAGCTGGCCGCCTAGAGACGTGCCGGCTCGGACTAGGCCGCTGCTCAGCGACGCGCGTCCCGCACTCCCGCGCCCTTGCCGCACCCGCCCAACAGGCCCCTGGGCGTGAAGGCGTGGAGTACGCCTTGCTCGCCCCACCCAGGGCAGAGCCTCGGGGGAAGGCGCCCGCCAGGGTCCCGAGCAAACCGGGGAGGGCGGCCCCTCCAGCCGGGTGCGTCGGGGCTGCCCGCCGGCCCCCGCCGGAAAAACCCACAGGCGCCACAGCCCACGGCGCGAGGGGCGCACAGGCCCAGCGGCCGCGTGGAGCCACTCCACGATGGGTGGGCAGCCAGAGGCCGGGGGAGGGCCGCGCAGAGATGCGGAGGCTGCGTCTGGGGAGTTCTTACTGTTTCACGTTGTCCCCCAGGGCCTCGCTCAAGTTCTTCTTCGCCGCCTCCAGCTCGCTCACAAAGGTCGCCATTGCTCCCCACTTATCAGCCCGACCTCAGACCTCTCGGCCACAGCGACCAGCAACCGAAAAAACAACCCCACGAAGGCTTGGGCTCCGGCGACGCCGTCTGCTCCCGCCTGCCCCGCCCCCAGGAGCTCGGAAGACGGGTGTTCGGTTTTCAGCTCCGCCCGCCTTTCTGAAGGGAAAGCGCTGAGCCGAACTCGGCGTTTCCGCGGTCCTCCAGCCCCCGCCCCTCGCGTCGCGTGCCCCGCCTCCTCGCGCTCAACCGTGCCGCCGCCGCCGGGCTGCAGCGCCGCCTTCAGGGCTGGCGCCTCCTGGGCCCTCAGTCTTAGCGCTGCTGGAGTGTCTAATTCGCTCTTTTTACCTGCATGAGTATCTCCTTCCTCCAAGTGAAAAGGTAAATGATGTTGATTTTATTCTCTTTCGTTGCCTTATTTTTTTGTCGACCACTTATCTAATTGACTTTTTAATTTTCTGGCTTCTCCAACTAACGTGTAAGTTCGTGAGGACAGGATCTGTGTTTTGTTCACTGCTGTTGCCCCTAATTCCTAGAGCAGTACCTGACGCATAGTGGGTTGTCAATGAATATTTGATAAGTGAATGAAGTAATGAGGACAAGTAGGGAAAATACACAGAAGGATAAAAGAAAAAAATGTTACCACCCCCCAAACTCTTTCCCCCTTCCCATGATTTATAATCATACCCTATCTTCAATTGGGCATCTTGGTGGGGTTTTCCTTATATTTACTTAATATAGTAATATATATGTTTTCCTCTTATATCACGTCGTCTTTATAATCGTAATTTTATTGACAGCATCTTAAATACCCTACAGGAGAAAGGCACACAATAACTTGTTTCCCAATTCTTAGACTATCTCCATTTCTTCTTTTAAAAACAATATTGTAATAAACTTTATGCATAAAGCTTTCCCTCATTTAGGATTATTACTTTAAAACAGAGTCCCATAAATAGAATTACTGGGTTAAATGATAGGAGTATTTAAAAGAGTCTTGATGCATATTGTCAAATTGCCTCCCCCAAGTTTGAAATAATCCTAAATGGCTTTTAAATCTTATGTAATTTCTCCATGGAGATTCCTTAAAGCTTCTTCATTCCTTCAGCAAGTATACAGTGAGTTTCTGTTATGCATCTGGCTCTCTTTTGGGTGCTGGGGATACAAAGATGAACTGGGCAGTTAAAGTCTTCCTGCTGCTAAGTCACTTCAGTCGTGTCCAACTCTGTGTGACCCCATAGGCGGCAGCCCACCGACCTGTGTCATAAAACTCTAGAGAAATTTTGACTTTTAAAAAACTAGTTATCCATGTATGCTTTTCAAGGCTCCCCACTGACTACTGACCAAATTCCAGTCCTCCTGAACGTTTGGCTAAGTCACTTCAGTCATGTCCGACTCTGTGCGACCCCATAGACGGCAGCCCACCAGGCTCCCCCGTCCCTGGGATTCTCCAGGCAAGAACACTGGAGTGGGTTGCCATTGCCTTCTCCAATGCATGAAAGTGAAAAGTGAAAGTGAAGTCGCTCAGTGTATCCAACTCTTCGCGACCCCATGGACTGCAGCCTACCAGGCTCCTCCGCCCATGGGATTTTCCAGGCAAGAGTACTGGAGTGGGGTGCCATTGCCTTCTCCCCAGTCCCCCTAACCTGGCATTAAAATTTTCTTATGACCTGGATTCAGCCTACCTGTCTGCCTCACACACCCACAGGCCTGTCTTCATCACCCCTTAGTATCTACTTCACATTCTAGTTATTTGACTTTCTATAACAAACCCTATGTCTCAGTCCTTTTATATCTCCCCTCTGCTAGTTTTGAGACCTATGATTGGCTACCTATGTTTTTTACAGTCAGGTTCAAATATTAAAGGGCCCCTTCAGCAGAACTAGGAAGGGGCACAGATATGTGGGTATATCTGTCAAGAACAGACCCTGGCTGTGTGGTTATCCCATCTACCTATCCACTAACAAAATGACTCATTTCTTGGAATCGATACTTGAAAACACGCATACCTCTACACATCTAGCTCAATTAAATAGTCCATCCTCTCTCATCATTTTGTACACCTATTAGCATTCATTTCAGTATAGTTATTCAGGTAAATGTCCATTCAAACTGTAGTGTTAGACAATATAACAAACCAAAGACATCTGATTAAAACACATACTTAATAGAAATGAATACTAAAACCATTTGTAATTTGATAGTTTACCTTAAACTAATTCTCAGTCTTTTAGTTAAAAGAAAAACACATGTATCAATGCATATATATATATATGGAATCTAGGAAAATGGTACAGATGAACCTATCTGCAGGTCAGGATAGAGTCATAGATGTAGAGAATGGAGATGTGGACACAGAGTGGAACAGGGAGAGTAGGTTGAGTTAGGAGAGTACCAATAACGTGTGCACTGCTGCTGCTACTGCTGCTAAGTCGCTTCAGTTGTGTCCGACTCTGTGCAACCCCAGAGACGGCAGCCCACCAGGCTCCCCCGTCCCTGGGATTCTCCAGGCAAGAACACTGGAGTGGCTTGCCATTTCCTTCTCCAATGCATGAAAGTGAAAAGTGAAAGTGAAGTTGCTCAGTCGTATCCAACTCTTAGCGACCCCGTGGACGCAGCCCACCAGGCTTCGCCACCCATGGGATTTTCCAGGCAGGAGTACTGGAGTGGGGTGCCATTGCCTTCTCTGAACATGTACACTACCATGTGTAAAACAGATAGCTCCTGGGAGGCTGCTGTATAGCACAGGGAGCTCAGCTCAGTGCTCTGTGATGACCTAGAGGGGTGGGATTGGGGTGGGAGACAGGAGGGAAGCCCAAGAGGGAGGGTCTGTGTGTACACAGAAAGCTGATTCATGTTGTACAGCAGAAACTAAACAGTCATACTCCAATAAATTTTTTTTTTTAGTTATAGCAATACTAGTAAAAAAAAATGCATACCCTATACAGACAACTATTAAATGGCAGGGCTTCCTTGATAGCTCAGTTGGTAAAGAATCCGCCTGCAATGCAGGAGACTGGTTCCATTCCTAGGTCGGAAGATCTGCTGGAGAAGGGATAGGTTACCCACTCCAGTGTTCTTGGGCTTTCCTTGTGGCTCAGCTGATAAAGAATCCGCCTGCAATGCGGGAGACTTGGGTTCAATCCCTGGGTTGGGAGGATCCCCTGGAGAAGGGAAAGGCTACCCACTCCAGTATTCTGGCCTGGAGAATTCCATGGACACAGTCCAGGAGTCACTACTGAGCGACTTTCGCTTTCATTTTTCTTTCATTAAAAGACAGAAAGCGAAGAATTAAAGGACCTCTTGATGAAAGTGAAAGAGGAGAGTGAAAAAGTTGGTTTAAAACTCAACATTCAGAAAACTAAGATCATGGCATGTGGTCCCATCACTTCATGGCAAACAGATGGGGAGACAATGGAAACAGTGACACACTTTATTTTGGGGGGCTCCAAAATCACTGCAGATGGTGACTGCAGCCATGAAATTAAAAGACACTTGCTCCTTGGTAGAAAAGTTATGACCAACCTAGACAGCGTATTAAAAAGCAGAGACATTAGTTTGCCAACAAAGGTCCATCTAGTCAAAGCTATGGTTTTTCCAGTAATCATGTATGGATTTGAGAGTTGGATAATAAAGAGAGCTGAGTGCCGAAGAATTGATGCTTTTGAACTGTGGTTTTGGAAGAGACTCTTGAGAGTCCTTTGGACTGCAAGGAGATCCAACCAGTCCATCCTTAAGCAAATCAGTCCTAAATATTCACTGGAAGGACTGATGCTGAAGCTAAAACTCCAATACTTTGGCCACCTGATGCAAAGAACTAACTCATTGGAAAAGACCCTGATGCTGGGAAAAATTGAAGGCAGGAGGAGAAGGGGACAACAGAGGATGAGATGGTTGGATAACATCACCGATAATGGACATGAGTTTGAGCAAACTCCAGGAGTTGGTGATGGACAGGAAGGCCTGGCGTGTTACAGTCCATGGAGTCACAGAGAGTCAGACACAACTGAGCGACTGAACTGACTGAACTGAACCGATTAAATAGCTTCAGAGAATGTGAAAATCTTTTATAAAATGTAAATAATTCTACAAAAATAGATTTAGTTTTTTAAAAATCTTTTTTAAAGTATTATTTTATAGAAATTTTCTCTCCCCCAATTGCTGGCTAGTTTAAGAGTAACTAGTAAAGTCAACTCAATAGGCTATTGGGAACAGACAATATAAAATAAGAATGTCCTGTGTTTACATTATCCATATTTTTCCATATTAGTAGGATGAACTGTTGAAGGTTGGTAGTATTATTGATATATTGCCTGTTTTTAATGCAAAATCTTTCAAAATCTAATTATATAAATTATAAATATGATTGTGTATGACTATAATGCAAAGGAAAATCCTTCAAAAAGGCCATTTTCATGGCTATTTCATTTACAAATCCATCAAAGTTTGGCCTCTGCTTTCGTAATTCTTCCCAATTCTGTATTTTGTAAAGTCCTGGTTTGTTTTTTTGGCAGCAGGATGGGATGTTGATGGAGTTTTGAGATGTCTCAGCTCTGGAGATGATGATATTGATGGTGATGATGGTTTCTCCCAGGTATGATATTTAGGTTTTTCCCCTGGTGGCTCAGAGGTTAAAGCGTCTGCCTCCAATGCGGGAGACCCAGGTTTGATCCCTAGGTCAGGAAGATCCCCTGGAGAAGAAAATGGTAACCCACTCCAGTATTCTTGCCTGGAGAATCCCATGGACGGCTACAGTCCATGGGGTCACAAAGAGTCGGACACGACTGAGTGACTTCACTTTCTTTCACTTCCTAGACATATATATAAAACCACTGATTCCTCTTTATTCTTTAAAACTCAACATGCAAAAAATTAAGATCATGGCATCTGGTCCTATCACTTCATGGCAAATACATGGGGAAAATGTGGAAACAGTGTCAGATTTCATTTTCTTGGGCTCCAAAATCAATGAGGATGGTGACTGCAGCCACAAAAGTAAAAGACTCTTGCTCCTTAGAAGAAAAGCTATGACAAACTTAGCATATTAAAAAGTAGAGACATCACTTTGCCGGCAAAGGTCCGTATAGTCAAAGCTATGGTTTTTCCAGTAGTTATGTATGGTTGTGAGAGTTGGACCATAAAGAAGGCTGAGCACCAAAGAATTGATACTTTCAAACTGTGACGCTGGAGAAGACTCTCGAGAGTCCCTTGCACTGCAAGGAGATCAAACCAGTCAATCCTAAAGGAAATCAACCCTGAATATTCATTAGAAGGACTGATGCTGAAGCTGAAGCTCCAGTACTTTGGCCACCTGATGTGAAGAGCCAACTCATTGGAAAAGACCCTGATGCTGGAAAAGACTGAAAGCAGGAGGAGAAGGGGACGACAGAGGATGAGATGGCTGGATGGCATCACTGACTCAATGGACATCAGTTTGAGCAAACTCAGGGAAATAGTGAAGCACAGGGAAGCCTGGCATGCTTCAGTCCCTGGAGTTGCAAACAGTCGGACATGACTTAGCGACTCAACAGCAACAACCTCTTTATTCTGGCTAGCGCCTAATGCAGCAGAAATATCTGATAGACTATTCATTTGATAGTCTACTCATTGGCATTGATTCTTTAGCTTTCTTCTCAAAGCACTGTCTGCAAACGTGTGAGTTCTTTCCATTTCAGACGTCAGTAGCTCTGCTTTACTGGGAGGACTTTTACAGTTTAGCTTTAAGATATTATTGATAATATTTTAGTTGCTCTGTTGAAATTGCCCTCATGTTCACAGTAACTTGCAATACTTATTAATACTACAGTATGATTCATGTCGTGTCCCACTCTTTGCAACTCCAGGGACTATAGCCTGCCAGGCTTCTATGTCCATAGCATTCTCCAGGCAAGAACACTGGAGTGGGTCCTTTCCATTTCCTTCTCCAGGGGAGCTTCACAACCCAGGGATCGAACCCACGTCACCTGTGGCTCCTGCATTGGCAAGTGGATTCTTTTCCACTGAACTACCTGGGAAGCCCCTATTACATAGTATACTCTGGTACATATGGTACACACATATCGTACCTATATAAACAGTTATACTATGCAACATTGAGGCTCACACTCAACATCTGTGTCTGGTAGAAAAATAAAATTTTTAGAAAATTCTATATAATATTCTTCCTCATCTATATTGATCTACAGGTTTTAACATAGTTAAAGGTTACAGACTAAAATATATCAGATCCTAGAAAAATTTACATTTGAAGACACTTGAGAGGCATGTCACACTGACTACATATATTTATTTTATGTCTAGCTGAATAATATACCAAAGTTCCTAACCTTTGTTTTGTGCCATGGACCTCTGGTGAGTGTCTGGTGAGCCCTTCTCAGAGTAATATTTCTAAATGCATAAGCTACATAGGTTTACAATTAAAAGTTTTATTGAAATAAAGTACTATCCATAGGCCCCAGCTTAAAATCCTCTGAAGTTTCATAGGTACTTAGGTTGCTCAGGCTACTATAACCCAACATCACAGACTGGCTGGTTTAAATAATATACATTTATTTTCCTCACAGGTCTCTCATAGAGGCTGGAAGTCCATGATTAAGGTGCCAGCAAGTCTGGTTGCAGGTGGGGGTTCTCACCTGGCTTAAAGACAGCCACCGTCTCTCTAACGTCCTCACTTGGCCTGTCCTCAGTATGTGTGTGGAAAAAGGAGAATTGAGAAAGAAAGGGGCAGAGGAGAGAAAGTGTGTGTGTGTGCGTGCATGCGTGTCTCTGCTTGTAAGGAAACTAATCTGTTGGATAAGGGCTTCACCTTTATGAGTTCTTTTAACCTCAGTTACTTCCTTAGAGGCCTCATAACTAAATACAGCCACAGTGGGGTGGGGGGAGGCATATATTCAGTCCATAACAGTACTACAGGGATTTACCTGTAGTTTCTCTTTCCTTTTCTCAGGAGCTCTTGGAGATTAAAGTTCCAGGACTCTGAGAAGTGGAAGGCATCTAGAGATTATATTGATAAAAGACACCTCAGAAATCCCTTAGAGTACTAAAAAGGGAGCACTGTTTTTACAATGTCTTTTGGTACTATCCTGGTTGTAATTAACTTGAGTAAAGCATTTTCCCTGGAGTTACTGGGTCTTACAATAGAGGAACAAACATCTAAGGACTAGAAAGAAGAGGCATGATCTATAAGGTAGCTAGAAGATAATTATAAGCCAGTCAACTGTACAGTACTTGTACATTATAAAATGTAAATAACTATAAATATTAGCTTAGTCTAGCTTTTTAAATCTCTTTTTTAACTATCTGAGCGATTTTTCTTTCCCCAGTTAAAGGAGTTTGAGCAAAAGTATAAGTACTGTTGCAACTAAAAGAAGATTTAGAATTAGGACAGTCAACTGAGAATAGCGATAGGGTTTACCTTTCAACTAAGAGGGACCACTGCATGGCAGAGCTGGACCACTAATTAGCTTCTGAGAACGCAAAGAGGCAGCCAAGCTTGAGCACAGTTCCATAGGTCTCCTTGGGGTATTCCTGTGCTTTCAAGGGAATCTCAGGATGTTGCCTCTTCTCACTCTGGGAGCCTGACAGTGAAGACCCTCAATCCTATGATAGTAAGAATGCTACAGTCTGTAATGAAATAGAGCTTCTATTAAGGATGAAGTTAGTCCTGGGCATGTTCTTGCCTGGAGATTCCCAGGGATGGGGCATCCTGGTGGGCTGCCATCTATGAGGTCGCATGGAGTCGGACACGACTGGAGTGACTCAGCAGCAGCAGCAGTCCTGGACATAACATCAGAGTTACTTGTGGGCTCACACTTTATATTTTTTTCAGAACATAAATTACTAAACTGTGTAGGCTGAAAAAGAATACCTGCAAACCTTTGTAAGCAGCTAGCCAAACTGAAATTTGGAAAACTTGGCTGAAGCCTTTGGCCAGGCTTCTTGTAGATAAGAACTTCTCCACGATGCTAAAAAATATTTTTGTGTAGTGATGGAGGTTGAGCTCTGGAGACTTCTTTGGCATTAGGAACAGGTGGAGATTCCAGACTTAAACACTGTCCCTGGAGTTACTAATAATATAGGGAGACTGCTAGATGGAGACTAGGCTCCACTCATCACCCTCTGGAAGGAGGGACAGCCACAGTGCTGAACCAGAAAGATGAACTGCTCTCTGCTGTTGCCCTGAAAAGCCAGACTCCAGGGATGGAACCTGATAAGTCAATCTTAGAAGTTTTGCCCAGGACTCATTATTTGAAATCCAGGAGGTGATTTGCTGACTGAAGTTATAGTTGCAGTTGTACCAAACAGAGCATCCTATCTGCTTGCTGGAGCCCTGAGCCCACTCTTTAGGGCTTTCCTGGTAGCTCAGAGGTTAAAGCATCTGCCTGCAATGTGGGAGGACCAGGGTTCGATCCCTGGGTTGGGAAGATCTCCTGGAGAAAGAAATGGCAACCCACTCCAGTACTCTTGCCTGGAAAATCCCATGGACGGAGGAGCCTGGTAGGCTACAGTCCATGGGGTCACAAAGAGTCAGACACTCTTTACTCCTGTCAGATGCAGCAAGGCTGCTGGGAGCCAGGGCTTCCTCCAAAGCAAGGAGCTCCGTCTTGCATATCTTTTGTTAGCTTTATGCCTAATTTCTTTAAAAGTTGTTGATGCTCTTGTAAAGATACCTTTTGTGTCTGTTACTTTTTTCCTTTATTATGTTTGAAATCCTGTGTCCATGGGATTTTCCAGGCAAGAATACTGGAGTGGGTTGCCATTTCCTTCTCCAAGTAACACTGCTAAACTCTTGTTAAATCTAATACTTTATCTGCAGGCTCTAATAGTTTTCTTAGATGTCCTGTGTAGACAACTGCATTGTATGCAGACAGGGGAAACATTTCTTTCTTTCTAATCCTTAGGCCTCTCATTTCATTTTCTTGGTTTTGTTATATTGGCTAGACTATCACTACTAGCAAATAGAACTTTTCCAATGATGGATACGTTCTATAGCTGGGTTGTCCAATATGGTAGCCACATATGGCTGTTTATCACTTGAAATATGGCTAATGAGACTCAGTTAAATTTAAATTTGAAAATCCACCTGTAGCTAGTGACGGCCATATGGAACAGCTCAAGGCAGATCCTCTAACAGAGTCATGGTAGCTTCCCTGGTAGCTCAGTGGTGGAGAATTGCCCTGCCAGTGCAGGAGACACAGATTCAATCCCTGGGTTGGGAAGATCCCCTGGAGAAAAAATGGCAGCCCACTCCAGTATTTTTGCCAGGAAAATCCCATGGACAAAGAAGTCTGGTGGGCTACAGTCCGTGGGGTTGCAACAGAGTTGCACATGACACAGCAGCTGAACAACAACCGCAGAAGTAGCACCACCCCTGCCATCGTGGCCTGGCACTGGCCTTCACGGCACGCCTCACGTTTCACCAGCAAGTATGATGTTTGCTGTATACTTAGAAAAATACCCTCTACTCCTAGTTTGCTGAAAGTTTTACCGTGATTATCACTGAATGTATAAATGACTTTCTGCATCCATTCAGGGAATTGTTTTGTGTTTCTCTCTTAATTTTTGGTGTGGTGAATTACACTCAGAATTTTATCCAATACTAAAGCACTCTTGTATTTCTGGGATAAATCCTCTTTGATTGTGATGCATTTCTCAAATATACTGCTGTATTTGAGAATATTTTGTTTAGGATTTTTGCATCTGTGGTCATAAGTAATATCAATCTAAAACTTTTGAGTACTGTCTTTGGATATAAATATTGCATCATGGCATGAATTGGGAGTCTTCCTACTGTTTCTAGTCCCTGAAATAATGTTTGAAAAGAGGAGTGAAGCTTCTTTGATCTTTGAAAGTTTGAGAAAATTCCTTGTAAAACTCTCTGAACCTGCACTGGTGGAGAAGAGGGCAGGTTTTTTAAATTTCAAATTTAACTCAATGGTTTTTGGGGTCAGGATTGGTTCCTTTAGGTAGATGGGGACCCTCTTGCCTAACATCACCATCCTTCTTTGCGTATCTGCAGACGCAGCACACACTGTTGCTGTTTTCTTGACAGTTTAAAGAATGTCCCCCACATCTGGCCCTCCTGCAGCTGTGAGAGCCTCCTGCACTGTCACCCAACTCCCAAGGGCAGCTGGAGAGAAGCCGAGGTCCCGGGCTCCATGCCCCTCGATTTTAGATCCCACCTCCCGGAGGAAGCAGGTATAGGGGGACTGTTACGTGGCTTTGGGTAGAGGAATCTTTCTGCAGGCCAGGCAGTGCTGCCACAGCACCACAGCAACTGTGTCTGAAAAGCCAAGATTTCAGAGCTGGTCCGGACACAGAACTGTCTCCGGAGCAGGGCAGCCTGCCTTCCAGAGAAGAGACAGCCCTGGGTACACTGCACTGCCTGGCCTGGCTGATGTCTGCTCTGCCGCCACCAGAGGGTGGTGTGCTCTCATCCTTCCCCGGGGATGCTGCAGCTGAGAGCGAGCACAGTGGGCCTCAGGCATCCCATCCTGGAGTCGCAACTTAGGATGCTGCAACTGGCCACCAGCGGGGCTCTGGTGGTCACCTAACCTATGTGCATTCCCTCTACAGATTAAGAGGCTCTGGGAAGTCCTGGCCTTTGCACTCACACCCCTTGACCATCCAAAGGTGGGAGTTCTCATGCCCTCCAAGGATGTTGGGGCTCAATGACCTCTGGTGGGTTCAGGCTTAACTGGTGGACAGTGACTGTGGCATTGGGCCACCATAAGGTTCCTCACAGCAATAGGCTCAAAATTATTGCTAGATTCTGTGGAATGTTGTTACCTACAGGAATAAATTGTTGAATTGCTACATTTGGGAACAATCGGAGAGCTGAGGACCAAAGGGGTCTTACAGCAGTGGTTTTAAAAAAAAAGCAGAGCAGTACAGGAATCCGGCAGAGGTTACCCAGCCCTGAGAACATGAGCCCAGAAGAACAGAGTGAGCAAAAAGTCTGTTGTGAAATTGCTTTCTCATCAGCTCCTAGTCAATAATGATAATAATAGCTGTCCTTGACTGACTGTCTACTAGATGCCAGCTGGAGTTATACATTGCCTCCTTTAGTCCAGCTGTAACCCAGTGAGGTTTGAACTGCTGCCATCCCCATGCCAGGGGTGAGAAAACAGGCTCAGGAAAGTTAGGTTGCCCTCTGTTACGCAGAGTGGCAGAGTTAAGACTGAAACCCAAGTCTGACTGACACCAAATCCATGAACTTCTCCCCTTTGCCACAATAACCATACTAAAGTTAACTTCACTGAGAATTTAATATCTGCCAAATAGTGTGCAGAATATTTTTGTGATGCTTTATTTCATCCTTACAATAACCCCATTATTATCAGTACCTTATATAGATATCCCTCGCTTTTTTGAAAGTTTGCTTTACACTCCTTGGCTTTTACAAAAGACTTGTATTAGGACCTACTTTCACTACTGAGAGAAAATTGGAAGAGGAATTTTCCCTTTACACAAAAAGCTAAAGTCAAGTTTCAGCATTTGTTTTGCAGGAGCCCTTATAGAGGCAGCACACTCCCCAGTCAGCGAGGGCTGTTGTTCAGTTGCTCAGTCGCTCAGTCGTATCCGACTCTTTATGATCCCATGAACTGCAGCACACCAGGCTTCCCTGACCTTTACTATCTCCCTGAGTTTGTTCAAACTCATGTCTAGTCAGTGATGCTATCCAACCATCTCATCCTCTGTCACCCCCTCTTGCCTTCAATCTTTCCCAGCCTTTTCTGCTCCTATGTGCCAATGGAAAGAGAACACTGAGTGTGTTCAGAAACCCAGCAGAGCCAGTTTCTGATCAGATAATAAGGTTAATAAGCATTTACCAAGCACTTAATATACCACAAAAATTATTCTAATGTCTAGACTATTCCAGTGGTTTCCAACGGTATCCTAGGGGATGCCTGGGAATCAATCAGACCAAGACAAAGGAATCCAGCTGGTTGCTATGGGAATTCCAGGGGAGCCTATGAAAGACATGAGCTACCTTTCATAGGCTCTTTTCATAGTGAAAGTGAAAGTGAAGTCGCTCAGTCATGTCCAACTCTTTCCATGGGGTTGCAAAGAGTGGGACATGACTGAGTGACTTCACTTTCACTTTCACAATGAACAGGGCCTGTGAAAGATAAGGAGCTGACTCTCCATTTCTGGAAACTGTCATAGCCAAAGATTACTGAACTTTGATTGCTCTATTAGAGAATAATTTCTGTTTAATTGCCCCATTATAACTTTAATAAGAGCAGTTTCTCAACTTCGGTGTTAGAATCACTTGGGAAAACTTAAAACAACTCCATGCCCAGGCATACTCCAAATTGATTAGATTAGCATGTCTGCGGAATGGAACACAGATGCCAGTATTTTTCAAAGCTCACAGGTGATTCCAGTGTGCAGCCATTCCTCATAATTTTCCCCCAAATGTTAATAAGTGCTTCACAGTGCAAGACACCACCAGCCAGGGTAGAAGCCTGTGAGTTGGGCACCCCAAACACACCTGGTAAACCTGAAAACTGACCTGACTGAATGACAGGCAGCAAGTTCCAAGATGATTGCTAAGCTCACATTAGAAATAAATTTTACAAAATCACTTTATAAAGAGGAATAGACACATGTTTGATAGCTTACGGTGAACAGTGTCAGATTTGTGATCGCTGAAGAAGATTTAGCTTCGGGACCAGGGACCAGACTTGATCATGCAAGAGCTTTTGTGGAGCAGAGTTTCATTAAAGAATGAAAAGGCACAGAGAAAGCTTCTGACACAGACATCAGAAGGTGACGGAGAAGGCCCCATCACTAGTCTAAGCAAGGGAGTCATACTTTTTTAATTGGTTATTACAATAAATCAAAAAAATGTCTCAAGGTTGTAAAGAAGGTTGTAAAGATCTTAACAGACCCACTCCCATAATTTACATTTTAAGATGACAGCATTAGAACTAACAATAGAAAGATCTTACCAGATCCACTCCCATAATTAGTTCAGTTCAGTTCAGTCCCTCAGTCCTGTCTGACTCTTTGCAAACCCATGAATCACAGCATGGCCTCCCTGTCCATCACCAACTCCTGGAGTTCACTCAGACTCACGTCCATCAAATCAGTGATGCCATCCAGCCATCTCATCCTCTGTCGTCCCCTTCTCCTCCTGCCCCCCCTCCCAGCATCAGAGTCTTTTCCAATGAGTCAACTCTTCACATGAGGTGGCCAGAGTACTGGAGTTTCAGCTTTAGCATCATTCCTTCCAAAGAAATCCCAGGGCTGATCTCCTTCAGAATGGATTGGTTGGATCTCCTTGCAGTCCAAGGGACTCTCAAGAGTCTCCTCCAACACCACAGTTCAAAAGCATCAATTCTTCAGCGCTCAGCCTTCTTCACAGTCCAACTCTCACATCCATACATGACCACAGGAAAAACCATAGCCTTGACTTGATGGACCTTTGTTGGCAAAGTAATGTCTCTAATTTTGAATATGCTATCTAGGTTGGCCATAACTTTCCTTCCAAGGAGTAAGTGTCTTTTAATTTCATGGCTGCAGTCACCATCTGTAGTGATTTTGGAGCCCAAAAAAATAAAGTCTGACACTGTTTCCACTGTTTCCCCATCTATTTCCCATAAAGTGATGGGACCGGATGCCATGATCTTTGTTTTCTGAATGTTGAGCTTTAAGCCAACTTTTTCACTCTCCACTTTCACTTTCATCAAGAGGCTGTTTAGTTTTTCTTCACTTTCTGCCATAAGGGTGGTGTTATCTGCATATCTGAGGTTATTGATATTTCTTCCTGCAATCTGCTTCCAGCTTGTGTTTCTTCCAGTCCAGCATTTCTCATGATGTTCTCTGCATATAAGTTAAATAAGCAGGGTGACAATATACAGCCTTGATGTACTCCTTTTCCTATTTGGAACCAGACTGTTGTTTCATGTCCAGTTCTAACTGTTGCTTCCTGACCTGCATACAGATTTCTCAGGAGGCAGGTCAGGTGGTCTGATATTCCCATCTCTTTCAGAATTTTCCACAGTTTATTGTGATCCACACAGTCAAAGGCTTTGGTGTAGTCAATAAAGCAGAAATAGATGTTTTTCTGGAACTCTCTTGCTTTTTCCGTGATCCAGCAGATGTTCACAATTTGATCTCTGGTTCCTCTTCCTTTTCTAAAACCAGCTTGAACATCTGAAAGTTCACGGTTCACATATTGCTGAAGCCTGGCTTAGAGAATTTTGAGCATTACTTTACTAGAGTGTGAGATGAGTGCAATTGTGTGGTAGTTTGAGCATTCTTTGGCATTGCCTTTCTTTGGGATTGGAATGAAAACTGACCTTTTCCAGTCCTGTGGCCACTGCTGAGTTTTCCCAGTTTTCTGGCATATTGAGTGCAGTACTTTCACAGCATCATCTTTCAGGATTTGAAATAGCTTAACTGGAATTCCATCACCTCCACTAGTTTTGTTCGTAGTGATGCTTTCTAAGGCCCACTTGACTTCGCATTCCAGGATGATCACACCATTGTGATTATCTGGGTCATGAAGATCTTTTTTGTACAGTTCTTCTGTGTATTCTTGCCACCTCTTCTTCATATCTTCTGCTTCTGTTAGGTCCATACCATTTCTGTCCTTTATCGAGCCCATCTTTGCATGAAATGTTCCTTTGGTATCTCTAATTTTCTTGAAGAGATCTCTAGTCTTTCCCATTCTGTTGTTTTCCTCTATTTCTTCGCATTGATCGCTGAGGAAGACTTTCTTATCTCTTCTTGTTATTCTTTGGAACTCTACATTCAGATGCTTATATCTTTCCTTTTGTCCTTTGCTTTTTGCTTCTCTTCTTTTCACAGCTATTTGTAAGGCCTCCCCAGACAGCCATTTTGCCTTTTTGCATTTCTTTTCCATGGGGATGGTCTTGATCCCTGTCTCATGTACAATGTCACGAACCTCATTCCATAGTTCATCAGGCACTCTATCTATCAGATCTAGTCCCTTAAGTCTATTTCTCACTTCCACTGTATAAGGGATTTGATTTAGGTCACACCTGAATGGTCTAGTGGTATGCCCTACTTTCTTCAATTTCAGTCTGAATTTGGCAATAAGGAGTTCATGATCTGAGCCACAGTCAGCTCCCGGTCTTGTTTTTATTGACTATATAGAGCTTCTCCATCTTTGGCTGCAAAGAATATAATCAATCTGATTTTGGTGTTGACCATCTGGTGATGTCCATGTGTAGAGTCTTCTCTTGTGTTTTTGGAAGATGGTGTTTGCTATGACCAGTGCATTTTCTTGGCAAAACTCTTATTAGTCTTTGCCCTGCTTCATTCCATATTCCAAGGCCAAATTTGCCTGTTACTCCAGGTGTTTCTTGACTTCCTACACTTGCATTCCAGTCCCCTATAATGAAAAGGACATGTTTTTGGGTGTTAGTTCTAAAAGGTCTTATAGGTCTTCATAGAACCGTTCAACTTCAGCTTCTTCAGCGTTACTGGTTGAGGCATAGACTTGGATTACTGTGATATTTGAATAGTTTTCCTTGGAAACAAACAGAGATCATTCTGTCATTTTTGAGATTGCATCCAAGTACTACATTTCAGACTCTTTTGTTGACCACGATGGCTACTCCATTTCTTCTGAGGGATTCCTGCCCACAGTAGTAGATATAATGATCATCGGAGTTAAATTCACCCATTCCAGTCCATTTTAGTTCACTGATTCCTAGAATGTCGACATTCACTCTTGCCATCTCTTGTCTGACAGAATATGGTCCACTGGAGAAGGGAATGGCAAACCACTTCAGTATTCTTGCCTTGAGAACCCCATGAACAGTATGAAAAGGCAAAATGATAGGATACTGAAAGAGGAACTCCCCAGGTCAGTAGGTGCCCAATATGCTACTGGGGATCAGTGGAGAAATAACTCCAGAAAGAATGATGGGATGGAGCCAAAGCAAAAACAATACCCAGCTGTGGATATGACTGGTGATAGAAGCAAGGTCCGATGCTGTAAAGAGCAATATTGCATAGGAACCTGGAATGTCAGGTCCATGAATCAAGGCAAATTGGAAGCGGTCAAACTCCCATAATATGCATTCTAAAATAACAGGATTAGTTAGAAAGTTTTCAAGAAGGAGAAACTGTCCTTAGGCAGGATATATTGTTGTTATATACTCCTTAGAACAGAGTTTGAACCCAGTTTTTTGTTGTGTAATCATCAGTTCCAGGCTTAAAGAAAAAAAAAAAAAAAGCTTCATGTGACTAAGACTAAGGAATGTAGAGGGAAAAAAAGGTGTTTGTCCTTTCCTCCTCCTTGAGAATTCCAGACCTGTATCTCCTCCTTGAGAGCCCCATACCCCTTTCTCCTCCTCAGGGACCCCGGACTTCTTATCAACCTTCCTAGGAATTGACTCATGTTAAGGGCATTCCAGAATGGAGGCAACTGGCCTCTGTCACATGGAAGAGGCTGAGCCTGGGCCTTGGCCCCAAAAGCAGTCTCATCTGGTATCCAAATTTAAATTTCCCTTTGGTTATCCTAGGGGCTTCACTGGTGGCTCAGAAGATAAAAAATCTGCCTGCAGTGGAGGAGACCTGGGTTTGATCCCTGGGTCAGGAAGATGCCCTGGAGAAAGGAATGGCTACCCATTCAAGTATTCTTGCCTGGAGAATTCCATGGACAGAGGAGCCTGGTAGGCTACAGTTCATGGGTTCACAAAGAGTAAGACATGATTGAGCAAATTTCACTTTTGATTATCCTAGAGTTTTTTCACACCCACCAAAGCCCATCCTGCCCCACCTGGTGGGCTGCCTTGGCCATCACAGGCACGCCTCCAAAGAGGTCCCCACTCCAGGCGACCAGCCCTGCCCACCAACCTACCCACAACAATCACAGCGAACCACAACAAGAGGGCATATGAAGCCCACACAAGGGGTATTCCTGGAGCACTTGACTCTGACGACCAGGGAGTTGTGCCACTGAGCCTTCACAGAACACTTTCTAACATAGGACCACTCTTTCAAGATCAGGAGATATAGCTGATATACCTAATAAAGAGAAACAAACACAGAGAGTTAGGCAAAATGAGAAGACCGAGGAATACTTTCCAAACAAGAACCAGACAAAGCTTCAGGAAAAAAAAAGAACTAAATGAAACAGAGATAAGCAATTTATCAGATAAAGAGTTCATAGTAATAGTCATAAAGATGCTTACTGAACTTGGGAAAAGAATGGATGAACTTGGTGAGAACGTCAACAAAGAGACAGAAAAATGTAAAAAAGAACCAATTAGAACCAAAGAATACAATAACTAAAATGAAAACTATGCTAGAGAATCAACGGCATATTGGAAGGCACAGAAGAATGAACCGGTGATCTGGAACACTGGACAGTGGGAATCATTCAATAACTGCACAAAGAGAAAAGGATTTTTTTTTTATTGAGGGTAACTTAAGAGATCTATAGGACAACATCAAGTGTACTAGCATTCATATTGTGGGGGTCCCAGAAGGAGAGAGAGGGACAAGGACATGCCTGAAAAACTAATCTGGTGAAGGAAACAGATGTCCAAGTCCCCAAAGCACAGAGTTCTAAATAAGCTGAACCCAAAGAGTTCCACACAAAGACACATTAAAATGTCAGAAGTTAAAGATAAAGAATCTTAAAAGCAGCATGAGAGAGTTCTCTGGTGGCCTAGTGCTTAGGATTCTGGGCTTTCACTGCCATGGCCCAGGTTCAGTTTCTGGTTGGAGAACTGAGATCCTGCAAGCCACTGGGAATGGCCAAAACAACTTGTTTCTGGGAACAAGAAAAACAACTAGTTACATATGAGAGAACCCTCATAAGACAGTCAGCTGCTTTTTTTCAGCAGAAACTTCCCAGACTCGAAGAGACTAGCACAATGAATTCAAAATGCTAAAAGGGAAAAATAAAACTTAGAATCAAGAAACCTACCCCACAAGGTTATCATTCAGCACTGAATGAGAGACGGTTTCCCAGACAATCAGAAGCTAAAGGAGTTCATCACTACTAAACCAGCTCTACAAGAAATCATTCAAGGGACTTCTTTAAATGGAAAGAAAAGGCCAAAACTTTAGAAAAGAAAATTATGAAAAAATATATATATATATTACAGGTAAAAGCAAACATATAGTGGATCACCTACCTACAAAGCTAAAGTGTTCATGCATGTGTGCTCAGTCATATCCAACTCTTTGCAACCCCACCAGACTCCTCTGTCCATGGGATTTTTTTCCAGGCAAGAATACTGGAATGGGTTGCCATTTCCTTCTCCGGGGGATCTTCCCAACCCATGGATCAAACCTGTGTTTCCTGCACCTTCTGCAGATTCTCCTGTGGATTCTTTACCACTGAGCCACCTGGGAAGCCCACAAAGCTAGTATGATGATTAAGACAAAAGTAGTAAAATCACTTATAACTAAGTGAAACACACACAAAAATGTAAAATGTGATGTCAAAGCATAAAATGTGATGGCAGAGTAAAAATATGGTGCTTTTAGAATGTGCTTGAACTTAAGCAATTGCCAGCTTAAAATAAACTACTGTAACGTAGGTTGTTTATATGTGGATCTCATGGTAACCACAGTCCAAAATCCTGTAATAGACGCACCAAAAATAAAGAGAAAGGAATACAAACATAACACTAAAGAAAATCATCAAGTCAGAAGGGAAGAGATAATGAGAAGAAGAAACAGAGAAGAACAACAGGAGCAATCAGAAAACAATTAACAAAATGACAGTAAGTACATAGCTATAAATATTTTGAATATAAATGGACTGAGTGCTTCAATCAAAAGACATAGGATAGCTGAATGAATAAAAAATAAGATATATATATATATATACATACATATACTATCTCAAGAGATTCTCTTCAGATCTAAGATATATATGGTTTGAAAGTGAAGGGATGGAAAAAAAGAGGCCATACAGGAAAGCTGGTGCAGCAATACCTATATCAGATATATGCATACCTATGTTCATTGCAGCACTATTTATGTTAGCCAAGATATGGAAGTAACTTAAGTGTTGTTGATAGATGAATAAAGAAGATGTGGTATACACACACACAATGGATATAACTTGAGCAATAAAAAAGAATGAAATCTTACCATTTGCAGTAACAGATGGACCTAGAGGGTATTATGCTAAATAAGTCAGACAAAGACAAATACTGTATGGTTTCATTTATATGTGGAATCTAAAAAATAAAACAGCAGAAACAGACTCATAGATGTAGATATTGAACTGGTGTTTGCTAGAGGCTAGAGAGGTGAGGGATCGGGAGAAATAGGGGAATGAGATTAAGAGGTACAAACTTCCAGTTATAAAATAAATGTCATGCAATGTAACGTATAGCATAGGGACTACCATCAATAATTTTGTAAAAAATTTTGTATGGTGACAGATGGTTACTAAACTAATCATGGTGTTCAATTTGTAATATATATAAATGTCAAATCACTGTGTTGTACACTTGAAACTAATATAATATTGTATGTCAACTATACTTCAATTTCAAGAAATAAAAAGAAAAAGAAAGTTCACACCTAAAGTGCACACCTGGTTTGAGCTGTGCTGTGGGGACCAGGGAAGTGTCTAAGGATGGACTGGCAAGAGAGCAAAAACCTCTTTTAGGCTGAGCACTTTGGGAAGGGGTCAGCGGTTGCATGAACAGTGATCACAGGCAGAGCAAGGAACAGCATCCAGCTAGGTAGTGGCAAAAATCCAGTGGTGTCACGGACTGCCTTGGAACCTATATGAAGCCCTCTGACCCCAAGATTGCCCAAGGTCCCAGTGCCCCTTAGAGTGAGGCTGGAGGTTCTGTGAGAAGGGATGGGCAGGATAGGCAAAAGGCATTATTATTTGGGCATGATGATAAACTTGACCTCTCCTGCACTGATGTGAATTTTATCACATATAGGCTGCAATCAAATAGGTCACTCAGTTCAGTTGAGTTCACTCACTCAGTCGTGTCCGACTTTTTGCAACCCCATGAATTGCAACACACCAGGCCTCCCTGTCCATCACCAACTACCGGACTTCACCCAAACTCATGTCCATTGAGTCGGTGATGCCATCCAGCCATCTCATCCTCTGTCGTCCCCTTCTCCTCCTGCCCCCAATCCCTCCCAGCATCAGAGTCTTTTCCAATGAGTCAACTCTTCGCATGAGGTGGCCAAAGTATTGGAGTTTCAGCTTTAGCATCAGTCCTTCCAAAGAATACCCAGGACTGATCTCCTTTAGAATGGACTGGTTGGATGGGTCTGCTTGCAGTCCAAGGGACTCTCAAGAGTCTTCTCCAACACCACAGGTCAAAACCATCAATTCTTCGGCTCTCAGCCTTCTTCACAGTCCAACTTTCACATCCATACATGATTACCGGAAAAACCATAGCCTTGATTAGACGGACCTTTGTTGGCAAAGTAATGTCTCTGCTTTTCAATATGCTATCTAGGTTGGTCATAACTTTGCTTCTAAGGAGTAAGTGTCTTTTAATTTCATGGCTGAAGTCACCATCTGCAGTGATTTTGGAGCCCCCAAAAATATAGTCTGACACTGTCTCCGCTCTTTCCCCATCTATTTCCCATGAAGTGATGGGACCAGATGCCATGATCTTTGTTTTCTGAATGTTGAGCTTTAAGCCAACTTTTTCACTCTCCTCTTTCACTTTCATCAAGAGGCTTTTGAGTTCCTCTTCACTTTCTGCCATAAGGGTGGTGTCACCTGCATATCTGAGGTTACTGATATTTCTCCCGGCAATCTTGATTCCAGCTGTGCTTCTTCTAGCCCAGCATTTCTCATGATGTACTCTGCATAGAAGTTAAATAAGCAGGGTGACAATATACAGCCTTGATGTACTCCTTTTCCTATTTGCAACCAGTCTGTTCCATGTCCAGTTCTAACTGTTGCTTCCTGACCTGCGTATAGGTTTCTCAAGAGGCAGGTCAGGTGGTCTGGTATCCCCATCTCTTTCAGAATTTCCCCCAGTTTATTGTGATCCACATAGTCAAAGGCTTTGGTGTAGTCAATAAAGCAGAAATAGATGTTTTTCTGGAACTCTCTTGCTTTTTCAATGATCCAGAGGATGTTGACAATTTGATCTCTGGTTCCTCTGCCTTTTCTAAAACCAGCTTGAACATCTGGAAGTTCACAGTTCACATCCTGAAGCCTGGCTTGGAGAATTTTGAGCATTACTTTACTAGCGTGTGAGATGAGTGCAATTGATGGTACTTTGAACATTCTTTGGCATTGCCTTTCTTTGGGATTAGAATAAAAACTGACCTTTTCCAGTCCTGTGGCCACTGCTGAGTTTTCCCAATTTGCTGGCATATTGAGTGCAGCACTTTCACAGCATCATCTTTCAGGATTTGAAATAGCTCAACTGGAATGCCATCACCTCCACTAGCTTTATTCATAGTGATGCTTTCTAAGGCCCACTTGACATCACATTCCAGGATGTCTGGCTCTAGGTCAGTGATCACACCATCGTGATGATCTTGGTCATGAAGATCTTTTTTGTACAGTTCTGTGTATTCTTGCCACCTCTTCTTCATATCTTCTCCTTCTGCTAGGTCCATACCATTTCTGTCCTTTATCAAGCCTATCTTTGCATGGAATGTTCCCTTGGTATCTCTAATTTTCTTGAAGAGATCTCTAGTCTTTCCCATTCTGTTGTTTTCCTCTATTTCTATGCATTGATCGCTGAGGAAGGCTTTCTTATCTCTTCTTGCTATTCTTTGGAACTCTGCATTCATATGCTTATATCTTTCCTTTTCTCCTTTGCTCTTCACTTCTCTTCTTTTCACAGCTATTTGTAAGGCCTCCCCAGACAGCCATTTTGCCTTTTTGCATTTCTTTTCCATGGGGATGGTCTTGATCCCTGTCTCCTGTACAATGTCACAAACCTCATTCCATAGTTCATCAGGCACTCTATCTATCAGATCTAGTCCCTTAAATCTATTTCTCACTTCCACTGTATAATCATAAGGGATTTCATTTAGGTCATACCTGAATGGTCTAGTGGTTTTTCTTACTTTCTTCAATTTAAGTATGAATTTGGCAATAAGGAGTTCATGATCTGAGCCACAGTCAGCTCCCAGTTTTGTTTTTGCTGACTTTATAGAGCTTCTCCATCTTTGGCTGCAAAGAATATAATCAATCTGATTTTGGTGTTGACCATCTGGTGATGTCCATGTGTAGAGTCTTTTCTTGTGTTGTTGGAAGAGGGTGTTTGCTATGACCAGTGCGTTCTCTTGGCAAAACTCTATTAGCCTTTGCCCTGCTTCATTCCATATTCCAAGCCCAAATTTGCCTGTTATAGATCAAACCATGGATGAATATCATATTAAAATTAAGCCTCATTCCCAACCATATATAAGTTTCTCTTAGGCTTTAAGTACTGGACAGAAGTCTTTCATGTTGCTGCAGAGGAGAAAATGTCTGAGCAGCGTCTCCAACAACTAAGCAGCCTGGAGATCAGAAGTCCAGGATGCCAGGTCACTTTATATGTAACACATGTCATAGTGGTTAGGAAATACAAGGCTTTGAATATAACACTCTTCCCTGGCTGGTGCATTCATGAGTAGCAATGATCAAAAAAACTTGTGCTTGTCTTAATCTATGTTGTCTTTGAACTCTTTTGCGTCTAGCCTCCCTGAAACAGAGCACTGGGAAAAAGCAAAGCAGTAACCTCAACTAAGCACGAAACAGTGTCATTTTGAAACATCTGTAACATACTTGTTTGCCTTTTTCAAAATCCTCACCAACAGAGTCACAGTAGCCCTCTAGTCATAATTTCAAGCACTGTGTCTCCATAGTGATGATTCAGGCTCCTGTTGCCATGGTGATTCTTCTATGAGCTAAAATACTTTCATCAGTCTTTCCCCTCCTTCCCATTACCATTGTCAAACCTTCAATCTAGGCCCTTATTATGTCTTCAGCACTAGCACTGTGCCTGGCAAATAATAGGTGGTCAATGTATTAAATGAATGTGTCTGACCAAAACTATTAAAATAGCCCTCTTTCTGTCTTATCCTTATCCTCTGGATTATTATGCTTATCTTCTTGCTTTTTTCCTTTACTGGAATTTAAATTACTGAACCAAACACATGCTCATTTTAGAAAACTCAAACAGTGTAGATATTTACAGAGTTAAAGTAAATATTCTTCGCTTCACTAAAATTCTAGCTGCATCAATGTTTTAAACATAAAAATTAAAGTTTTAGAAGAATTTATAATTTGTGATAAGCAAGGCAGTTTTAAGTAAGAACAAAATCCAAAGCTGTTAAGAAACAAAATTAAAGTATTTAATCGTATAATCATTTTAAAAAGCTGTGTGGAGGAAAATGCTATAAACCAAGACTAATGGCAAACTGGAAAAATGTATTTACAAAGCAAATGGTAAAAAGTTAAACTTCCTCAATTATCAAAGAGTTCATATGTGTAAGTTTGAAAAAAAAAAAGACTAATCCAGGAGAAAAATGATCAGAAGAAACTAATGTTTATAGAAAAAGACACACGACCATCCACTAAACAAGTGACAAGGTATTAAACTCCACTCATAATTAAATATATGCAAATAATAGAAACTACAATGACAACAATATAATTTTTTTTTACTGATCTGATTGGAAAATAGAAATGTTTGATGACTCCTAGTACTGCAAGCCTGAGGGGAAAATGAGCAGTCTCATAAATAATTAGTGGAAATGTACATTGGTGCATTCTTTCTGAAGGATAATCTGACAATACCTGTCAGAATTAAAAATATCCATCCCCTTTCACTAGTAATCCTTCTGTCAGAAACTTACCCAATACATTTAGTTGCAATTATTTAGCAAAAATATGTTCTAGAATGTTTATTGCTACATTGCTTTGCAACACCAAAAGGCTAGACACATCTAACATTCAAAAGAAGGGGACAAGTTAACTAAATTAAATATGGTAGAATAAGAATGCCTTCATGGAAAGAGCACGGTAGTTCTGTGTCATCAAAAGCAGAAGAACAAGCAGCACAATGTGTAACATTTTTATAAGAGCTGATAAATAGATGCATATATTATGTGAATATATACATTAAAATATTTTTTCTGAAATGAGTTACAAGAAACTGTTATCAGTGGTATGGGAACTGGTGTTAAAAAAAGAAAGGAGCTCTCACTTTTATTTTCTATCTTTCACTCATTACATTTTTCATCTTATATGTGCTTTATATATGACATTTAAAAAACTATCAGCAGCAGTTTGCTTTTCTCTGCTTCTCCCAATTGCAGTGCCCAGAGATATGTTTTATTTTTGGGGTTTTTATTTTATACAGTCCTGCAATTGCCTTTTCCTTTTTTATATACCATTCACATCTTTCCATGTAAAGACATACTGAATAAGATTTCACAGTGAAAACATACTATAATATGGGGACTTCACTGGTGGTCCAGTGGTTAAGGCTCTGCGCTTCCACTGCTGGGGCCATGGGTTTGATCCCTTACTGGGAACTAAGATTCCATATGCCAAACTGTGTGGCCAAAATCAGAATCAGGAAAAAAGAATATACTATAACTTATTTACCCTTTCTTCTATTTAGGTTCCTTCCATTTTTTTTTTTTTTTTTTTACCTTTACAATCAATTCTATAAGACTATCATTTTGCATAATTTATTTGTATACTTCTGTATTTCTACAGGGTCAATTCCCCAAAGTGTACTTATATGTGTAAAGGTAGATGACATGAACACAGAGATTAGGCTGTTTAGACTCTGTGCTCCCATCACATATTTTAACTTTCCACTGGACAAAAGCAGGTCACTTGGCCACCCTAGTCCATAGTGTGAGAGAGTTACACTCTGCTCATCATTCGGCCATGGCAAGGATAGAAGAAGGAAGACTTTTGGATAATACATACGATCTGACTTAGTCTGACAAATAAATAGAAAGGAAGTCCATATTTTTGGTTTTGTCTTTTTCTTTAATGATATTAATTTCTTTAGCAGATGTTATTTAATGCTCCACCTCTAATCCACTTAATATTCACCTCTACAAGACAGAGCTGCTTACTGCAAGTATCCACAACTCTGTCTGAGGACTTGTCTTCAGCCCAGCAAGGAGGACAAGCAGGATGTGCTCGGAAGTTAATGCCCTGGAAGCAGCTGAACCAAAGATCAGTTCACTATAGTTCAGTTGCTCAGTCGTGTCCGACTCTTTCCAGCCCCATGAATCGCAGCACGCCAGGCCTCCCTGTCCATCGCCAGCTCCCGGAGTTCACTCACACTCACATCCATCAAGTCAGTGATTCCATCCAGCCATCTCATCCTCTGTCATCCCCTCTTCCTCTTGCCCCCAATCCCTCCCAGCATCAGAGTCTTTTCCAATGAGTCAACCCTTACATGAGGTGGCCAAAGTATTGGAATTTCAGCTTCAGCATCAGTCCTTCCAATGAACACCCAGGACTGATCTCCTTTAGGATGGACTGGTTGGATCTCCTTGCAGTCCAAGGGACTCTCAAGAGTCTTCTCCAACACCACAGTTCAAAACCATCAATGCTTCAACTCTCAGCTTTCTTCACAGTCCAACTCTCACATCCATACATGACCATTGGAAAAACCATATCCTTGACTAGATGGACCTTTGTTGGCAAAGTAATGTCTCTGATTTTTAATATGCTATTTAGGTTGGTCATAACTTTCCTTCCAAGTAGTAAGTGTCTTATAATTTCATGGCTGCAGTCACCATCTGCAGTGATTTTGGAGCCCCAAAAAATAAAGTCTGACACTGTCTCCACTCTTTCCCCATCTATTTCCCATGAGTCTTGGGACCAGATACCATGATCTTCATTTTCTGAATGTTGAGCTTTAAGCCAACTTTTTCACTCTCCTCTTTCACTTTCATCAAGAGGCTTTTTAGTTCCACTTCACTTTCTGCCATAAGGGTTGTGTCATCTGCATATCTGAGGTTATTGATATTTCTCCTGGCAATCTTGATTCCAGCTTGTGCTTCATCCAGCCCAGCGTTTCTCATGATGTACTCTGCATAGAAGTTAAATAAGCAGGGTGACAATATACAGCCTTGACGTACTCCTGTTCCTATTTGGAACCAGTCTGTTGTTCCATGTCCAGTTCTAACTCTTGCTTCCTGACCTGCATATAGGTTTCTCAAGAGGCAGGTCAGGTGGTCTGGTATTCCCATCTCTTTCAGAATTTTCCACAGTTTATTGTGACCCACACAGTCAAAGGCTTTGGCATAGTCAATAAAGCAGAAATAGATGTTTTTCTGGAACTCTTGCTTTTTCGATGATCCAGCAGATGTTGGCAATTTGATCTCTGGTTCCTCTGCCTTTTCTAAAACCAGCTTGAACACCTGGAAGTTCATGGTTCACGTACTGCTGAAGCTTGGCTTGGAGAATTTTGAGCATTACTTTACTAGCATGTGAGATTAGTGCAATTGTGCGGTAGTTTGAGTGTTCTTAGGCATTCCCTTTCTTTGGGATTGGAATGAAAACTGACCTTTTTCCAGTCCTGTGGCCACTGCTGAGTTTTCCCAATTTGCTGGCATATTGAGTGCAGCACTTTCACGGCATCATCTTTCAGGATTTGAAATAGCTCAACGTGAATTCCATCACCTCCACTAGCTTTGTTCATAGTGATGCTTTCTAAGGCCTACTTGACTTCACATTCCAGGATGTCTGGCTCTAGGTGAGTGATCACACCATCGTGATTATCTGGGTCGTGAAGCTCTTTTTTGTACAGTTCTTCTGTGTATTCTTGCCACCTTTTCTTAATATCTTCTGCTTCTGAACCAAAGATAGGAAGGGAATTTAATGGTAAATAGAATTCTAAGATCTCAGTTGGGATGATGAGGCATTCCTGTAAAATCTTCCAGAAGCTCCCATCAGGACTGAGTGCCAGTGGCAGGAAATAGTAACTGCCCTGACAATGAACTCGTACTGGCTTCCTTCCTCTTGCTGAGGATCACCTCTCCAACAGAGTACTTATCCTTAAAGTCCTGTTTGGGGAACCCAAATCAAGACTGTTCTATCAGAAATGTGCCCAAAGTAATTTCTTGTGGTTTGAAAGTTGAGTGTAAAACTACTTAGAATCTGTTTATAGGGATTCTAACTTAGTAGATCAAAGGGAAGGCACCAAAGCAATACTTTTAAAAAAATATCCGAGATGACTTCAATATTGCTGTTGCTATTCAGTCGCTAGATTGTGTCTGACTCTTTGTGACCCCATGGACTGCAACACGCCAAGCTTCCCTGTCCTTCACTAACTCCCAGAGTTTGCTCAAACCCATGTCCATTGAGTCAGTGATGCCATCCAACCATCTCATCCTCTGTCATCCCCTTCTCCTCTTGCCCTCAATCTTTCCCAGCATCAGGGATAGAAGTCAGTTCTTCACATTCAGGTGGCAAATTGGAGCTTCAGCTTCAGCATCAGTCCTTCCAATGAGTATTCAGGTCTGATTTCCGTTAGGATTGACAGATTTGTTCTCCCTGCTGTCCAAGGGACTCTCAAGAGTCTTCTCCACCATCATAGTTCAAAATCATCAATTCTTCAGTGCTCAGTCTTCTTTATAGTCCAACTCTCACATCCATACATGACTACTGGAAAAATCATAGCTTTGAATTATTTGGACCTTTATTGGCAAAATGTCTCAAGTTTTTAATACACTGTCTAGGTTTATCATAGCTTTTCTTCTAAGAAGCAAGTGTCTTTAATTTTGTGGCTGCAGTAACCATCTGCAGTGATTTTGGAGCCCAAGAAAATAATATCTGCCACTGTTTCCACTTTTTTCCCATCTATTAGCCAATAAGTTTATGGGACTAGATGCCATGATCTTTGTTTTTTGAATGTTGAGTTTTAAGCCAGTTTTTTTCACTCTTCTCTTTCACTTTCATCAAGAGGCTGTTTAGTGCCTCTTCACTTTCTGCCATTGGAGTGATATCATCTGCATATCTTAGGTTGTTGATATTTCTCTTGGAAATCTTGATTCTAGCTTGTGCTTCTTCTAGCCCAGCGTTTCTCATGATGTACTCTGCATAGAATTTAAATAAGCAGGGTGACAGTATACAGCCTTGATGTACTACTTTCCCAATTTTGAACTAGTCAGGTATTCCATGTCCAGTTCTAACTGTTGCTTCTTGACCTGCACACTGGTTTTCTCAGGAGGCAGATAAGGCACTCTGGTATGCCCATCTCTTTAAGAATTTTCCACAGATTGTTGTGATCCACACAGACAAAGGTTTTGGGTAATCAATGAAGCAGATGTTTATCTGGAATTCTCTTGCTTTTTATATGATCAAACAAATGTTGACAATTTGATCACTGGTTTCTCTGTGTTTTCTAAATCCAGCTTGTAAATCTGGAAGTTCTTCATTCATGTACTACTGAAGCCTAGCTTGAAGGATTTTAATCATAATCGTGCTAGCATGTGAAGTGAGTGCAACTGTATGGTAGCTTGAGCATTCTTTGGCATTACCCTTCTTTGGGATTGGAATGAAAACTGACCTTTTCCAGTCCTGAGGCCACTGCGGAGTTTTCCAAATTTGCTGGCATATTGAGTGCAGCACTTTCACAGCATCATCTTTTAGGATTTGAAATAGCTGAGCTGGAATTTCATCACATCCACTAGCTTTGTTCGTAGTAATGCTTTCTAAGGCCCACTTGACTTCACACTCCAGGATGTCTGGCTCTAGGTGAGTGACCACACCATTGTGGTTATCTGGGTCATTAAGGCCTTTTTTGTACAGATCTTCTGTGTAGTCTTGCTACCTATTCTTAATCTCTGCTGCTTCTGTTAGGTCCTTGCCATTTCTGTCCTTTATTGTGCTTATCTTTGCATCAAATATTCCCTTTGTATATCTGATTTTCTTAAAGAGATCTCTAGTCTTTTCCATTCTATTGTTTCCCTCTATTTCTTTGCATTGTTCATTTAAGAAGGCTTTCTTATCTCTCTTTGCTGTTTTTGGAACTCTTCATTCAGTTGGGTATATCTTTCCCTTTTTCCTTTGCCTTTCACTTCTCTTTTTTTCTCAGCTATTTGTAGGGCTTCCTCAGATAACCATTTTGCGTTCTTGCATTTCTTTTTCTTTGAGATGTTTTTGGTCATTATGTCTTGTACAGTGTTACAAGCTTCTGTCCATAGTTCTTCAGGCAGTTTGGAAATAGGGTCTTGGCAAATGTTTTCAAATATCTCAAGAAAAGATCATTTTGGATTTAGGCAGACACTAATGACCAATGTCCTTATTAAAGATTAGAGAGGGAGACTTGAAACATAGAAACACACAAAGGAAAGAGCCTTGGGAAAATGGAGATGGAGATTATAGTGATGTATCAACAAGCCAAGAAATGAGCACTAAGGATTGCCAGGAACCACCAGAAGTGAGGAGAAATGCATGAAAGGCGTTCTCCCCAAGAGCCTCAGGAAGAATCAACCCTGCTGACACCTTGATTTCAGACATCTGGCCTCCAGAACTGTGAGAGGGGAATACATTTCCAATGTTTTAAGCCATGCAGTTTGTGGTAATTTGTTTTAAGATCCTTAGAAAACAAATATAGCAGAGAAAAAATAGGGAAGAAATACCTGGTCTTTGGGTTTCACCAGTGGCTCAGTGGTAATGAATCCGCCTGCAAGGTAGGAGATGTGGATTTTATTCCTGGGTTGGGAAGATCCCCTGGAGAAGGACATGGCAACCCACTCCAGTATTCTTGCCTGGAGAATTCCATGGACAGAGGAGCCTGGGACTCTACAGTTCATAGGGTCACCAACAGTCTTGACACGACTGAAACGACTTAGCTCACTTGGATGAGCCATGGCCTTTCCCTTCTCCTGCCCACCTGATCTCGGCCAGTGCTTTCCACTGGCAAAAGTCAAAAGGCAAGCGAACGACAGAAGCTGCAGTCTGCAGAAGAGGGTATAAAGCGTCCTTTAATCTAGGGTGAGGTGTGGGTGAGGGCAAACGGAGAACATGAGCACTATACAAGAAGTAAAAGTCATTACAAACAATTTTTAACACGGTGACAAATGGAAACATAGCAGGAATAGCTGGTGAATTGCTTCAGGGAAGACACAGGCCGTGAAGCCTAAAAGCATTTCATTTGCCGTTGGGCTGTACTACATCACAAAGTTAAAAGAGAGCTTCGGGCTCATCCAACCCAAGTGTTTGTTCATTCTGTTTACAGAGAACGAGGTTCACAGATGTGTCCACCTTCACACAGTCAGTGAGGGAAGGAGTTGGGCCTGAAACTAGGTCAGCCAGATCCTAGTCAGTTTTTAATTGGCTGGTGTAATATATTTCTCATCCAGAGAGGAAGGCCAACCTGGTGCTTTAACTTTCCCTTTTCTGAGATATTTTCAGAAATAGCAGCTCTCTTTTTCAGGCGGCGTCTCAAGCAGAACTCAATACCACCAGAAGCAGTTGCCCCATCTTCTCAGGACAGAGTGTTACTGATTCAGAGGACGCGTTCCCAGAGGGCTGTGCTGTGAGGCATCCAGAGCTATGGCTTCGCTCAAGTGCACTTCAGGGCAGCTCTGTAGCTGCCCACGCTCTGATTCAGTGAATAAGCATACATACACTAAACATCTAGTAGATACCAGGCAATGGGGATGCAATGCTGAATCACACACAGCTCCTGTCCTTAAGGGGCTTGCAGTCTAGAGGGGAGACGAGGAAGTGCGTGAATGTGGTGGGGGTGGTCAGTGAAGCCGAGTACCTACCTTACCCTAGGTGAGATGCAGAGAGGCTGCTCAGCCTTGGGGAGTGGAGAAGCTGCTTTTTCCTCAAGCACCAGAGAAGCTCGTGTACAGAATTTTCCTCGTTTTACAGTATTTGTTTACCAACACTTTTTTTCCTTTGCTTTTCTTTTATTATTATTTTGGCCCTGCCATGGGACATGTGCAATCCTTGCTCCTGGCCCATGGGTTGACCTCACGCCCCCTGCACTGGAAGCACAGTGTCCCCACCACTGGACCACTAGGGAAGTCCAAGACTTTACTTTTTAGAGCAGAAAAACTGAGCAGAATGTACAAAGGGTCCCCATATACCCCTTGCCCTCATACATGCCTAAGCTCCTCCACTATTAACATCCTGCCTTAGAGTGGCACGTTTGTTACAAGAACCTAAATTGACTCATCCCTGTAACCCAATATCCATAGTTTATATTCGCGTTCACTCCTGGTGTACATTCTATGGGTTTTGACAAATGCGTAAGCACATGCATCCATCATTGGAGTACCATGCAGAATAATTTCACTACCTAAAATATCCTGTGTGTGCTGCCCACTCACTGCTCCCTACCCCCAGCCCCAGCCCACTGCTCTCTACTGTCTGTATAGTTCTGCCTTTTCCAGAATGTAACGTGTTTGGGATCATAGAGTATGTAGCCTTTTCAGATTGTCTTCCTTGGTTAATAATATGCTTTTAATATCCCTCCATGTCTTCCTGTGGATTCATAGCTCATTTCATGTTAGTGCTGAATAATATTCCATTGTATGGATGTGCCACAGTTTATTTATCCATTCACCTACTGAAGGGCATCCTGGTTGCCTTCAAGTTTTGGCAATTCTCTGTAAAACTGCAACAAAGATCTGTGTGCAGATTTTTGTGTGACATGTTTTAAATTCTTTTAGATAAATAGCAAGGAATGTGATTACTGGAGTGTATGTTCAGACTGTTTAGTTTTGTAAGAAACCTTCAAACTTCAAAAGCAGTTATACCATGGAATATATATATATTTTAAATGACTTAATCTTGAATCCAGTAGTACCTATATGAGGTGTGTTTTTTTTTTTTTTTTTTTAAATGAGAAGCACTTTATTTTTAAAGCAAGGAAATTCTTTTTTTTTTTTTTTTTTTAATATTTAGTTGTAGTTGCACTGGGTCTTAATCGCTGGATGTGGGCTTTCTCCGGCTGCGATGAGCAGCAGCGCCTCTCGAGTTGCAGCGCGCGGCTTTCTCACTGCCATGGGGTCTCTTGTTGTGGAGCCCAGCTTCAGTAGCTGCTGCCCGTGGCCTCAGCAGCTGTGGCTCACGGGCTCAGTTCCCCCATGGCAGGCAGGATTCTCCCGAACCGGGGATCGAACCGCTGTCCTCTGCATTGCAAGGCAGCTTGCTAACCACGGGACCACCAGGGAAGCCCGAGGTATGTTTTCAGAGACTTCAGAAAACTTCCCTGATCAGCTGTTAGTTGGAAGATGCCTCTCATTCTGTCATCATATTTCATCTAAATAGTTTGAGTTTTTGAACTCTGTCAAAATACAAACTCTTGTATAATTGGTAACAATTTTCATTGTCATCAATTACATATACCTTGAACAGGAACAAATATTCTAAGAGTGCTTTGATTAAGCAACATGCAGTGGAAGTTAAGGGGAAGAACTGCAGTATATATAACTAACTGGTCTGTATAGTTCCTCTCCCAGGAGTATTTGCTGTATCCAGGGTTAGAGATCTGTTCTGTTGACTCTAATAAGTGGAGAAGGAGCCAGCAGTCAGCAGGCACTGAACTAGAACTGGGCACACAGAGGTAAAGAGGAGCAATCTGTGTCCTTGAGGAGCTAACCACCCAGGCATGTACAAACACAATTTCAATATAACATGAAGTGAAGTGAAGTGAAGTCGCTCAGTCGTGTCCAACTCTTTGTGACCCCATGGACTGTAGCCTACGAAGTTCCTCCGTCCATGGGATTCTCCAGGCAAGAATACTGGAGTGGGTTGCCATTTCCTTCTACAGGGATCTTCCTGACCCAGGGATTGAACCCAGGTCTCCTGCATTGTAGGCAGATGCTTTACCGTGTGAGCCACCAGGGAAGTCCATGTTATACTGGAACCAATATAACATGGTAAGTATTATAATCACAAAATTGATTTTCAAATAGTCTGCCTAGTTGTCAATTGATGTGTCAAATCATGAGTTGCAATCTTTGGTGCAGAAAATATGGTTTGCTCAAATAGAGATATTAAATCACCATCGAAGCTCAGCAGTGAGCATGACTGACTCAGCCTGGAGGGTCTGAGAATTCTTCACAGAGGAGACAAAGTTGGGGTTTAATATTCAACAACATATGTGACATTTCCTGGCACAGGAGAGAGACAGGTTTTAAGGCAGACAGTTAAGTGTGTGTCTGTAAAGGTGTGAAGTAGGAAAGAGTTTGGTCTGTCTGAAGGAAGTGCTTCAGTGTGGTCAGAGAAGAAAGTATCTGAGTTGGCGGCAGGAGGGATAGAAGGGAGAAAGCAGGATGAAATGCAGGCAGGAGGCAGCATGTGAAGGACTTTATATCACAGGCAGGAAGCTAACCTTGTAGTATTCCAGTAGGATAGCCATGAACCATATGGCTCTTGAGTACATGAAATGTGTCCAGTGCAACTGAAGGGCAGAATTTTTTGTTTTATTTCATTGATGTAAATTAAAGTGGAAATAGTATAAAATAGAAAGATACATATTGAAATGTTGGTATTTTGGATAGGTTAGTTAAATACAGTACACTATTAAAATTAACTTCACTTGTTCCTTTTCAGTTTTTAAAAATGTGGCTACTAGAACCTTTAAAATTATGTGTTCAGCTCACATTATATTTTTGTTGGGCAGTGCTGCTATAGGCAATTGGAAGCCACTGAGAGATTTTGTGCAAAAAATGAATGTGATCAGATTGGGGTTTTATTTTTTAATTAATTTTTTTTTAATTATGAAAGTATGGTGACACATTTACAGGAGACTTGGAAAATACAGAACAAAGTTACATATAGTTCCCCTATACCAATTATTATTTCAAGTAGATAAATTAAGGTTTTTAGTTGGAGTTTCAATATCAAACTCTCAAAAATTAATAGAATGAATAGACAGAAAAGTAGAAGGATATAGTAGACCTGAAAAGCACTATGAACCAATTCAACATAATTAAGATTTATACAATTTTCACACAACAGAAGGGTACAAATTTATTCAAGTTCCCATAGACTATAAACCAGGAGACACAGAAACATATCCAGACATGTAAAAGAAGTATACACAGGCTGTTCTCTTATAACTGTGTAAATTATGTTAGAAATCAATATCAAAAGATACTTGAAAATAACCCACATATTTTCAAGTGCAATGTGAGATCTTTGATTTAGCCTCAGAAATCTTTGATTTAGCCAGAAAGATCTTTGATTGAGCTATTGAAAGCCTCAAGAAGGTTAAAAGACTAAAAAACCACAGAGAGCAATTGCAGAGAAATAAACATTTAAATGAGACATTAATACCAAAATGAGAAATTAATATAAAGATACTTCAAAAACCCCATGTATTTGGAAATTAAATGTCCACTTTTAAATAATGGGTGTTTCTAAGGAGACATAACAAGGAAAATTAGAAAATATTTGTAACAGAAGAGAAATGAAAAGAGAATGGACAGTAGTATAAAATTTTCTGAAATTTGAACAAAATCTGTACTTTAGTTAATAATACTGTGAAAGTAAAAGTGAAAATTGCTCAGTCATATCTGACTCTTTGCGGCCCCATGGACTATAGATTCCATGGAATTCTCCAGGCCAGAATCCTGGAGTGGGTATGCCTTTTTCCCTTCTTCAGGGGATCTTCCCAACCCAGGGATCAAACCCAGGTCTCCCACATTGCTGGCGGAAATATACTGTATCACATGTTAATTTCCTGTTTTTTTCAACATAATATTTCTTTATATTTTCAAAATTGGATTAGAAGTTTCTGAGGTGAAGTGAAGTGAAAGTCACTCAGTCATGTCTGACTCTTTTGTGACCCCATGGACTATACAGTCCATGGAGTTCTACAGGCCAGAATACTGAAGTGGGTAGCATTTCCCTTCTCCAGGGGATCTTCCCCAAACCAGGGATCAAACCCAGGTCTCCACACTGAAGGTGGATTCTTTAGCAGCTGAGCCACAAGGGAAGCCCAAGAATACTGGAGTGGGTAGCCTATCCCTTCTCCAGCACATCTTCCTGACCCAGGAATCAAACCAGGATCTCATGCATTGCAGGCGGATTCTTTACCAACTGAGCTATGAGGGAAGCCCTAGAAGTTTCTCATTCAAATGTTTTTTTACAAATCACTAAAATAATAAATTTTCTAGACTTTTATCAGTAGTACTAGATGCCAGAATAAATGGAACTGTATCAAAGTTTTGAGTGACTATAAATTTACAAATCTAGTATTCTATTTATATTAAGTCAAACAAGGAGACTCAAAATGTCATAAATTTTTTAGCTAGGCAAAAATTCAGAAGTTTTCTAAAATACATATATTATACTTACTCTCTCTCTATATATATACACACACACACACACACACATACATATACAAAAGCTTTTCTACTACACTTGATAAAGCCTTGAGAAAGAACAACAACAAAAAGAAATGGAGAAATTAGAAAACATAAACTAATGAAATGGGAGCATTGAATATGAAATAGAAAAAATGAAACAAACTAGATAAAAGTAAAGGTCATCATATAGTCCATTTGTTTTTAAACATGACTGCTCATTGGAATTACCTCTGGAGCTTTGGAGGAAAAAAAACAGTATCTTGGCATTTGTATTTTTCAAAAATTTCCTAGATAATTCTACTGTGCATCTGGATTTTTAAAAGTGATTACAGTGTGGAGATTCCTTAAAAAACTGGAAATAAATAAATAATATACTGGATATTATTTTTAATATTTTTAATTATTTTTAATAATAAATAAAAATAATAAATAAAAAACTGGAAATTCCTTAAAAAACTGCCTTATGACCCAGCAATCCCACTGCTGGGCATACACACTGAGGAAACCAGAAGGGAAAGACACGTGTACCCCAATGTTCATCGCAGCACTGTTTATAATAGCCAGGACATGGAAGCAACCTAGATGCCCATCAGCAGATGAATGGATAAGAAAGCTGTGGTACATATACACAATGGAGTATTACTCAGCCATTAAAAAGAATACTTTTGAATCAGTTCTAATGAGATGGATGAAACTGGAACCTATTATACAGAGTGAAGTAAGCCAGAAAGAAAAAGACCAATACAGTATACTAATGCATATATATAGAATTTAGAAAGATGGTAACAATAACCCTGTGTACGAGACAGCAAAAGAGGCACTGATGTATAGATCAGTCTTATGGACTCTGTGGGAGAGGGAGAGGGTGGGGAGATTTGGGAGAATGGCATTGAAACATGTATAATATCATGTATGAAACGAGTCACCAGTCCAGGTTCAATGCACGATACTGGATGCTTGGGGCTGGTGCACTGGGACGACCCAGAGGGAGGGTAGGGGAGGGAGGAGGGAGGAGGGTTCAGGATGGGGAACATAGGTATACCTGTGGCGGATTCATTTCAATATTTGGCAAAACTAATACAATATTGTAAAGTTTAAAAATAAAATTAAAAAAAATAAATAAAGTGACCAAGGAGAACTGCCTGATTGGCAGCCACAGGAAAAAAAAAAAAAAGTGATTACAGGTTTTTCCATTAAATGGTTGTTTTAGTGATATAGAAGTCAATTATTTTCTCTTAACCAATCATGATACAATGGTATTAAAATGAATATTAGTTACATAATCACAAAATTAAACTCAGCATTCAGAAAACTAAGATCATGACATCCAGTCCCATCACTTCATGGCAAATACAAGGGGAAACAATGGAAACAGTGATGGACTTTATTTTTTGGGCTCCAAAATCACCACAGATGGTGACTGCAGCCATGAAATTAAAAGACACTTGCTCCTTGGAAGAAAAGCTATGACCAACCTAGACAGCATATTCAAAAGCAGAGACATTACTTTGCCAACAAAGGTCTGTCTAGTCAAAGCTATGGTTTTTCCAGTAGTCATGTATGGATGTGAGAGTTGGACTATAAAGAAAGCTGAGTGCCGAAGAATTGATGCTTTTGAACTGTGCTGTTGAAGAAGACTCTTGAGAGTCCCTTGGACTGCAAGGAGAGTCAGCCAGTCCATCCTAAAGGAAATCAGTCCTGAATATTCACTGGAAGGACTGATGCTCAAGCTGAAGCTCTAATACTTTGGCCACCTGATGCGAAGAACTGACTCATTGGAAAAGACCCTGATGCTGGGAAAGATTAAAGGCAGGAGGAGAAGGGGACAATAGAGGATTAGATGGTTGGATGGCATCACTGACTCTATGGACATGAATTTGAATAAGCTGTGGGAGTTGGTGATGGACAGGAAAGCCTGGCGTGCTGCAGTCCATGGGTTGCAAAGAGTCGGCCATGACTGAGCAACTGAACTGAACTGAACTGAATCACAGAATTAAAAGTTTTCACAGTTAATAGCCAGACAAAAGGTAAAAGATAATTACAGTATACTGTTAGGCTAATCATGTTTCCATTATGGCTTGCAATTATAATCCGCCTGTAATACAGAGACCTGGATTCAATCCCTGGGTTGGGAAGATCCCCGGAGAAGGGAAAGGTTACCCACTCCAGTATTCTGGCCTAGAGAATTCCATGGACTGTATAGTCCATGGGGTCTCAAAAAGTCAGATAGAACTGAGCGACTTTCACTTTATAAAATAATTACACACAATTTAGGGGGTTAAGTAGAGTGATGTGTTAAGTAGAAGTATATACCTGCACATGTTTTTATCCTCCTAGCCAGTCTGTGTCTTTTGGTTGATGCACTTAATCCTTTTACATTTAAGTTAATTACTAATATGTATGATCCATTTTCTTAATTATGTTGGATTTATTCTTTGTAGGTCTCTTTCTTCTCTTGTGTTTCCTGCCTAGAGAAGTTCCTTTAACATTTGTTGTAAAGATGGTTTGGTAGTGCTGAATTCTTTTAAATTTTGCTTGTTGGAAAGCTTTTGATTTCTCCATTGAATCTGAACCTGAGTCTTGCTGGGTAGAGTAAACTTGGCTGCAGCTTCTTCCTTTTTATCACTTTAAATATATCATGCCACCCTTCTAGTTTGTAGAGTTTCTGTTGAGAAATCAGCTGATAATCTGATGGGAGTTCCCTTGTATGTTATTTATCATTTTTCCCTTGTTGCTTTTAATACTTTATCTTGTCTTTAACTTTTGTCAGTCTGATTATTATGTGTCTCAATGTGTTCCTCCTTGGGGATATCCTGCCTGGGACTCTCTGTGCTTCCTAGACTTGGTTGATTATTTCTTTTCCCATGTCAGGGAAGTTTTCAGCTATTATCTCTTCAAATATTTTCTTGGGTCCTTTCTCTTTCTCTTCTTCTTCTCAGACTCCTATAGAGTGAATGTTGATACGTTTAATGTTGTCCCAGAGGACTCTTAGGCTGTCTTCATGTTTTTCATTCTTTTTTCTACATTCTGTTTTGTGGCAGTGATTTTCCACCATTCTGTCTTCCAGGTCACTTATCCTGGAAGTTATTCTTCTATTGATTCCTTCTAGTGTATTGTTCATCTCTGCTTGTTCCTTAGTTCTTCTAAGTCTTTGTTAAACATTTCTTGCATCATTTCCATTCTTTTCCCAAGATCCTGGATCATCTGTACTATCATTATTTTGAATTCTTTTTCTGGAAGATTGACTATCTCCACTTATTTTTCTGGGGTTTTATCTTGTTCTTTCATCTAGGAGATAATACTCTGGGTCCTGGTGCACACAAGATTTTGCTTGTGCCCTCTAAGAGTGGAGTCTCTGTTTCAGCCAGTCCTGTGGAATTCCTGTAATCAAATCCCACTGACCTTCAAAGTCAGATTCCCTGGAGATTTATAGTCCCCTTACTGGATCCTCAGGCTGGGAAGCTAGAGATAGAGCTCAGAACCTTCACAACAGTGGGAGAACTTCTTAGGTATTATTGTTCTCCAGTTTGTGGGTTGCCCACCCAGCAGGTGTGGGATTTAATTTTATCATAATTTCACCCCTTCTACCGTCTTGTTGTGGCTTCTCTTTTGTCTTTGGAAGTGGGGTATCTTTTTTCATGGGTTCCAGCACCCTTCTGTGGATGATTATTCAATAGCTAGTTGCAATTTCTGTACTCTCACAGGAAGAGATGAGCACACATCCTTCCATGCCACCATCTTGATTTAATCTCCTAGGTTTGTTGTTGGACTCAGTCATGTCCAATTCTTTGTGACCCCATGGACTAAAGCACTCCAGGCTTCCCTGTCCTTCACTATCCCCTGGAGGTTGCTCAAACTCATGTCCATTGAGTTGATGATGCCATCCAACCATCTCATACTCTTTCATCCTCTTCTCCTCCTGCCCTCAATCTTTCCCAACATCAGGGTCCTTTCCAATGAGGAGGCTCTTTGCATCAAGTGGTCAAAGTATTGGAGCTTCAGCTTCAGCATCAGTCCTTTCAGTGAATATTCATGGTTGATTTCCTTTAGGATTGACTGCTTTGATCTTCCAAGGGACTCTCAAGAGTCTTCTCCAGCACCAAAATTCGAAAGCATAAATTCTTGGGCACTCAGCCTCCTTTATTGTCCAACTCTCACATCCATACATGACTACTGGAAAAGCCAGAGCTTTGATTATACGGACCTTTGTTGGCAAAGTCTCTGCTTTTTAATATGCTGTCTAGGTTGGGAAAATCCTCTGGAGAAGGAAATGGCAACCCACTCCAGTACTCTTGCCTGGAAAGTCCCATGGAGGAGCCTGGTGGGCTACAGTCCATGGCGTCACAAAGAGTCAGATACAACTGAGAGACTAACACCAAACACTGAACTCTAGGTTTGTCATAGCTTTTCTTTCAAGGAGCAAGGGCCTTTTAATTTCATGGCTGCAGTCACCATCCACAGTGATTTTGGAGCCCAAGAAAATAAAGTTTGTCACTCTTTCCATTGTTTCCCTATCTACTTGCCACGAAGTGATGGGACCAGATGCAATGATCTTCGTTTTCTGAATGTTGAGTTTTAAGCTAGCTTTTTCACTCTCTTCTTTCACCTTCATCCAGAGGCTATTTAGTTCCTCTTTAGTTTCTGCCATTAGGGTGGTGTCATCTGCATATCTGAGTGGGTTTTTATAATTACAATTCTGATAGTAGAGCAAAGGATGGCTTGGTGAGAGAGTAAGGTGACCAGTTAGGAGACTATGGCTATAGTCCACATACATTGACATTGACATTGAAGTCGCTCAGTCGTGTCCGACTCTTTGCGACCCCATGGACTGCAGCCTACCAGGCTCCTCCGTCCATGGAATTTTCCAGGCAAGAGTACTGGAGTGGGGTGCCATTTCCTTCTCCAGGAGATCTTACCAACCCAGGTATTGAACCCAGGTCTCCCGCATTGTAGGCAGATGCTTTATCATCTGAACCACCAGGGAAGTCACATAAGCGCCTACAAAGACCTGAAAGAGTAGGGATGGAATGAGGGAGCTCTATTGAAAAGATATGTAGGATGGAGATTGGCACCGCTTAGTAATGGACTGGCAGCGGAGGTCTCTTGTACAATGAAGAATTTGGCTTTTGTCCCTAGTTTCTTACAGGTAATCTTGAAATCTGGAATTTCCCAAGTGACAGTAGTGTCTTTATTATTCATGGTGGGGCCCTTGGACCACAATTGAGTTATGCTAATAAGGTGACTCATTGTGAGCCCCTAGAAAGTTTCAAGATAGGGACTGGCCACACCAGAAGGACCAGTCATGCAGTTTGGAGATTGAAGCTTTGAGCCAAGTGATATATGCTAGACCTCTGAACTTTGGGGAGGGGAAGAGAGATTAGAATTATTTCAATCACATGGCCAAGGAATCCAGCAACCAGTGCCTCTCTAACGAAACCCTAATACCAGTAAAAACTCTGGACACTGAGACTTTAGTGAGTTTTATGGCTAGTGATGCACATTGATGTATTGGGAGGGTGATGCATCCTGAAAACACAGAAACTTCACACTTAGGGCCTTCACCTGCGGTTCTTCTTTGTGCTGGTCCTGATTTTTATGTTCTTATCATGAACTGTAATCAGAAGCATAGCACTTTCCTGAGGGTCATTTTAGCAAATGATCAAATCTGAAAAGGTCATGGGAGACCCTCCAATTTATAGCCAGTTGGTCAGAAGTGCATATGACATCAGTCAGTTCAGTTCAGTCGCTCAATCATGTCTGACTGTTTTTGACCCCATGGACTGCAGCACGCCAGGCTTCCCTGTCCATCACCAACTCCCAGAGCTTACTCGAACTCATGTCCTTTGAGTCGGTGATGTCATCCTACCATCTTATCCTCTGTCATCCCCTTCTCCTCCTGCCTTCAGTCTTCCCAGCACCAGGGTCTATTTTAATGAGTCAGTTCTTCGCATCAGGTGGCCAAAGTATTGGAGCTTCAGCATCAGTCCTTCCAATGAATATTCAGGATTGATTTCCTTTAGGATTTGATCTCTTTTCAGTCCAAGGGACTCTCAAGAGTCTTCTCCAACACCACAGCTCAAAAACATCAATTCTTCGGTGCTCAGCTTTCTTTAGCATGTGACATAGTAACCCCTGAACATGTAGCTGAAATCTAAAGTAAGGACAGCCTTGTGGAAGAATGTGCACCTAGCCTGTTAAATGTAACTTGTCTAGCTAGTGTCAGGATTGTGTGGCAGGGTGAAAGCAAACAAGTCAAGGATGCCTTTAGTTTTTAGATTAAAGGTATAACAAACCCAATAAGAGATGCAGGTCTGAGTCAGGGCAGAGGAAGGTGAATTTGGTGTTATGCTTGTCAACTTTGAAGAGTCTGTTGTCCTCAGGGTTGATATGTCTAGAAAGCAAAGCAGTTGGGGTTCAGGAGAGAGTATGGGCTGGGGACGAAGATTTTATGGTGCTCAACTAACAGGCTGAAATAGGAATCTTTCTGCTTTATTGTCCTCTAAGGCTCCTTGTTCCTTCCATTCACTTCCCTCCCACTCTACAGTTTTCCTGTGTCTTTGTCTTTTCTACACGTCCCCCCACCCCACCACCACCACCAAGTTACTCCTTTCTCTTCATTCTCTTCCCACTCTGGCCTGAAGTGGCCCTTGGAACTGCCTTCCTGCCCAAATTTGAGCCAATAATCTGGAGAGGCTTAACAACCAGAAGGCTCTAAGCACACCCTACCCCACCGTGTGTGCAATTAATCCTCAGTGCTCACTGATTTTTATCTGTTATCTACCTACATGACTTTGCCCTTTCTACCTTTTCTTCTGCCTGGGGAGGGCACAAGTGTGATTCTTTGCAGGTAGAGTTTGTCTTATCACTTTTGCATAATATAACATGATGAAAGGTCATGTTTTTAAATGCCAAAGACATTCATTTTTCTTCCCAACAAATATTTGAACACCTAGTATGTGCTTAGTGTTAAGGATATGAAGATGGAAAGACATGATTGTTTACAGTCTGAAGGAATATGAACACTTACTTGCAAACCAAATTTTTCTCATCATGTGACTATGTGTAAATTGTAATTGAGGAGGTAACCTAATGTAAAGCCATCTTATAGTTGACAAGAGTGATAACAGTCAAGATGAGTCATAAGTCTCTTTACTGTCTCCTCAAGTATTTGTCCATAGGGACTTCCCTGGTGGTCCTCGGCTAAGACTCCACACTCCCAATGCAGGCGGCCCAGGTTTGAGCCCTGGTCAGGGAACAAGACCACGTGTCACAACTAAGAGTGCTCACGCTGCAACTAGAAGATCTTGCACACTACAACGAAGACTGAAGATCCTGTGTGCCACACATCAGATCTGCTGCAGACAAATAAAGACAAATGCTAAAAAAATGTCCGTAAGAAGAAACTGGGTTTCAGAAAATAAAATATTTCTCCATTTTTGGACTTTACATTTTGGGATTTTAAACTTTTAGATTTTTAAAACATTTTTTATATTCTTTCATTTATTATATTTCATGTACATGTATATTATTTTATATGAATATATGTTCACATTTTATGATATGTGTTTTACATAGTATATAGTATATATCAATAAACTTTTTCCAGGTGGCACAGTGGCAAAGGATCCACCTGCCAGTGCAGGAGACGAAAGAGACATGGGTTCAATCCCTGGGTCGGGAATATTCTCTGCATTAGGAAATGGCAACCCATTCCTGTAATCTTGCCTGAAAAATTCCATGAACAGAGGAGCCTGACAGGCTATAGTCCATTGGGTCCCAAAGAGTCAGACATGACTAAGTGACTCAGCATGACAAACTTTTCCTACACAGCTGTCTTTCCCCTTTCTCTGACACTCCTGTGAATATAGACATGTGGCCTAGGGAAAGAGGAAGAATTATTTGGGACAAGCTCTATGAAAGTAGAATGCAAACAGATCTATAGGAGCTGCAAATATGGTCACTTGTCACACTTGTCAAAGCACAATGCAAGGACTGTCTCTATTTCTTGCTACTCTGGACCATTCAAAATCTGACAGCATTAGTGTGACCTGGCCTATTAGAATGCAGAATCCTAGGTCCCAGCAAGACCTACTGAATTAGAATCTGCATATTTAATAAGAAACCCACATCATTTAAACTCACAATATATGCTGTTGAGAGTCCCTTGCACTGGAAGAAGATGAGCCCAGTCAATCCTAAAGGAAATCAACCCTGAAGTTCATTGAAAGAACTGATGCTGAAGCTGAAACTCCAATACTTTGGCCACTTAATGTGAAGAGCCAACTCACTGGAAAAGACTCTGATGCTGGGAAAGACTAAGGCAAAAGAAGAAGGGGACAGCAGAGGATGAGATACTTAGCTAGCCAACTCATCACTAATTCAATGGACATAAATTTGAGCAAACTCCAAGAGATAGTGAAGGACAGGGAAGCCTGGCATGCTGCAGTCCATGGGGTTGCAAAGAGTGGGACAGGAGTTAGCGATTGAACAATAGCAACAAAGTTTGAGAAGCACTATTCAGATTTCCGAACAAAGCTAGTGGAGGTGATGGAATTCCAGTTGAGCTATTCCAAATCCTGAAAGATGATGCTATTAAAGTGCTGCACTCAATATGCCAGCAAATTGGGAAAACTCAGCAGTGGCCACAGGACTGGAAAAGGTCAGTTTTCATTCCAATCCCAAAGAAAGGCAATGCCAAAGAATGCTCAAACTACCGCACAATTGCACTCATCTCACACGATAGTAAAGTAATGCTCAAAATTCTCCAAGCCAGGCTTCAGCAATATGTGAACCATGAAATTCCTCATGTTCAAGCTGGTTTTAGAAAAGGAAGAGGAACCAGAGATCAAATTGTCAACATCCTCTGGATCATGGAAAAAGCAAGAGAGTTCCAGAAAAACATCTATTTCTGCTTTATTGACTGTGCCAAAGCCTTTGACTGTGTGGATCACAATAAACTGTGGGAAATTCTGAAAGAGATGGGAATACCAGACCACCTGACCTGCCTCTTGAGAAATTTGTATGCAGGTCAGGAAGCAACAGTTAGAACTGGACATGGAACAACAGACTGGTTCCAAATAGGAAAAGGAGTATGTCAAGGCTGTATATTGTCACCCCGTTTATTTAACTTATATGCAGAGTACATCATGAGAAACGCTGGACTGGAAGAAACACAAGCTGGAATCAAGATTGCCAGGAGAAATATCAATCACCTCAGATATGCAGATGACACCACCCTTATGGCAGAAAGAGAAGAGGAACTAAAAAGCCTCTTGAGGAAAGTGAAAGTGGAGAGTGAAGAAGTTGGCTTAAAGCTCAACATTCAGAAAAAGAAGATTATGGCATCCGGTCCCATCACTTCATGGGAAATAGATGGGGAAACAGTGGAAACAGTGTCAGACTTTATTTTTTTGAGCTCCAAAATCACTGCAAATGGTGATTGCAGCCATGAAATTAAAAGACACTTACTCCTTGGAAGGAAAGTTATTACCAACCTAGATAGCATATTCAAAAGCAGAGACATTACTTTGCCAACAAAGGTCTGTCTAGTCAAGACTATGGTTTTTCCTGTGGTCATGTATGGATGTGAGAGTTGGACTGTGAAGAAGGCTGAGCGCCAAAGAATTGATGCTTTTGAACTGTGGTGTTGGAGAAGACTCTTGAGAGTCCCTTGGACTGCAAGGAGATCCAACCAGTCCATTCTGAAGGCGATCAGCCCTGGGTTTCTTTGGAAGGAATGATGCTAAAGCTGAAACTCCAGTACTTTGGCCACCTCATGTGAAGGGTTGACTCATTGGAAAAGACTCTGATGCTGGGAGGGATTGAGGGCAGGAGGAGAAGGGGACGACAGAGGGTGAGATGGCTGGATGGCATCACTGACTCGATGGACGTGAGTCTTGGTGAACTCTGGGAGTTGGTGTTGGATAGGGAGGCCTGGCGTGCTGCGATTCATGGGGTCGCAAAGAGTCGGACACGACTGAGCGACTGATCTGATCTGATTCAGATGTTCCACGTGGAATTTTGTGAAATGCTATTATTACACAAGGAGAATTGGATTTCAATCCCTCTGTAAACACTGACTGCCTGGTAAAGACTCGATGTGATGGTTGACATGTTTAATGAGCTGGTGAAAAGAACTGATCACCTTTGGCTTGAGCGCATTCTCCCACTTCGAGTATGGAGAAGACTCTTGAAAGAGGGACCTCTACTCAGCATAGTTGTGCAGAGATGGGCTTTGTATTGGTGGTGGACCTGAGCAAAATGTTGATGCATCCATTCTTGGAATGGAGGTCAGGGAGAAGTGTGGTCCCATGAGAAACAAGGCCTGTCCATCAATAACTGAGTGGCAGGACACTTTTAGAGCCCAGACTTTCCCTCCCTTCATGGTTTAAAAGGCAACTTTCCCTGGATTCAGAATTCAGACATTCCCTGTTTAGGTTTCAGCTTTTGGGGTTTTGTCTGGGATTGAGATCTGTGTCTTTAGACTTGGGGGCTAATGGTTGGGTTGTCATCTGGAACTTGATTATATTGTAATTCCTCATAGTCACCTGGGGAACTGGGTGCTCATGGAAAGTACACTGGTTAAGAAGTATGGCTGGTAGTTCCTTGCCAGGCCCCTCCCCTGTGTTAATTTCCCGTGGCTGCACTAATACACTATCACAAAGTTGAAGGCTTAAAAAAACGGTTTACTCTCTCCTAGTTCTGAAGGCCAGAAATTGGAAGTCAGTCTGTCTACAGGGTCGTGCTCTCTCTGATGGCTCCAAGAAAGAACCTTTCCCTGACCCTTCAGTTTCTGATGACTCTAGGTGTTCCTTGGCTTTTGGATGCACAGCTCCAGTCTCTTCCTCCTTCTTCAGATGGACTTCATTTCTATCTTTCTGCATCTTCTCTTCTGTCTCTTAAATTTGTCATTGGATTTAGAGCCTACTCAGATAACTCAGGATAATCTCATCCTGAGACCCTTAACTTCATTACATCTACAGAGATTCTTTTTCCAAATAAAGTTTCATTCACAGGATCTGGTTTAGAATACAGGGATATTTTTGAGGGAATCCACAAATCAATTCACTGTTGACTCTAACAAGCTGTGTGGCTCTGGACTGTTATTGTTATTTAATCACTAAGTCATGTCTAACTCTTTTGCAATCTCATAGACTACAGCCCACCAGACTCCTCTGTCCATGGAATTCTGCAGGCGAGAATATTGGAGTGGGTAGCCATTTCCTTCTCCAGAGGATCTCCGTGAACCAGAGACTGAACCCAGGTATCTTGCATTGGCAGGTAGATTCTTTACACTGCTGAGCTGCTCTGGACAGCTATCTACAAAAAAGTCAAACATCAGGTTTCTCATCTATGAAATGAGATCTGTATTAACAATAGTGTTAATATTTTCTGGTTCTTTTACTTGAGTGCTCTATTCCTAGGCAGGATAGGACAGTTAAAGGGTATATCATCAAGTGTGTGTTTTAAATAGCATCATCCTTATGGTTCTGGGCTTCCCTGATAGCTCAGTTGGTAAAGAATCTGCCTGCAATGCAGGAGACCCCAGTTCAATTCCTGGGTTGGGAAGATCCCCCTAGAGTAGGGATAGGCTACCCACTCGAGTATTCTTGGGCTTTCCTTGTAGCTCAGCTTGTAAAGAATCTGCCTGCAATGTGGGAGACCTGGGTTCCATCCCTGGGTTGGGAAGATCCCCTGGAGAAGGGAAAATCTACCCACTCCAGTATTCTGGCCTGGAGAATTCCATGGACTATACAGGCCATGGGGTTGCAAAGAGTTGGACATGACTGAGCAAGTTTCACTTCACTTCACTTACGGTTCAGTGTTTTTATATTAATTCTTTAAACAAATATTTGCCCAGGACGCAATTCCCAGAAAGGTGTTGGACTCCAGTGATAATTGAAGAAAATATAAGATTCCTGTCCTCATGGAGCTTATATTCCATGTCGGTTTACATTCTCTTTTACTGGAGAAGAGACACCATTAAGAAGTAACCAATAAATACTCAAGTTGATTAGGTGATCTATGTTCCATGAAAGGAATTAGGTTGACAGGCTGACTGGGAAGACTTCTCCAAAGAAAGGACATTCAAGCTGAGATATTAAAGATGAAGAAAAGTCAAGAATAAGATGGTTCAAGAAGCTGAAAGGAGGCCCATATGACTGGAGTAGATGTGTGAAGCCTCCACGTGAAAAGTGATCTATGGAGAGCAAAGCTGACAGCACAGATGACAAGGCTCGAAGGGTTTTGATGGGCGCGATGTCAGTAGTGTGCTGTGAGTACCCCTGTAGCCCTGTAGTCAGGGACTGCTAGGCACAAGTCTGGTATCTGGCTCAGGGAAGATGTTGGTCTCCATAACTTGCCTAAATCCAAAGAGTTACAAAATAGAAAGGATGGGATTTGAATCCAAGAAGTCTGACTCTGGACCTGGACATCACCTCCGTGCTAGGGTGGAAGAGTGAGAGAAGTCTGTGATGATCTCCTAGGACTCAGCTTAACTAACTGGGATAGATGAGGCCATCAACACAGGTAGAAAAAGCAGGTGAAAAGGCAGGACTTTTGTTTTAGGGTTGATGTGGTTGCTGCTGCTGCTAAGTCGCTTCAGTTGTGTCCGACTCTGTACAACCCCATAGACGGCAGCCCACCAGGCTCCTCCGTCCCTGGGATTCTCCAGGCAAGAGTACTGGAGTGGGTTGCCATTTCCTTCTCCAGTGCATGAAAGTGAAAGTGAAGTGATTGATGTGGTTAGTGCTAAGTTATTTTTACTCCTATGTTAAAACTCCCAGTTTATCTCTAAGGGAATGTAAAAAAATTTCTTCTTTTCTAATTTCCTACCTTCTTTATTATACTTTGTAGTAATCGTTAACTCTGATTTTTTCAAAGACAATACACCAAAGAAATCTTACAAAGAAATTGTATAAATGCTAGGTGGAGGGAAGTCCACTGGTTAGGACTCAGTGCTCTCACTGTGGTGGCCCAGACTCAACCCTGGTTGGGGAACTAAGATCCTACAAGTTGCGTGATGTGACAAAGGAAAAAAAGAAAAAAAAAAAAAAATAGATGGAACACATCTAAAATAGATCGAAAGTCAGAAATGAAGCTTCATAGCTTTGTCTGATCTGTTTGGCCACCTTCTGTCCTTAGCAATTGGAGTTGATGGCTTGTGGTGGGGCAGGGGGCACGGGGTATACAATCTAGGACTACTGGGAGTTCAGACTCCATGTGTCCGATGCAAGCTAATTGGCAAGTGCCCAGGTGTTTCATGTCCTGAGTTTTTTAGGTTCCTGGCAGCCGCACCTATGATTTGGCATAAACCCTGCTCCCTTTCTCCTGACCCACATCGGTCTTGTAGTCATTGGGTGCTCCAGGAGTATCACAAAAGTTAACCAAGAACTTCTTCAAATAGCTTCTTCATCTGTAGCTAATGGTGAGCAGCTTTTGAACAACGCTGCTTATTCAAATCTTCTTATTCAAAGAATCGAAAGCAAAAGAGCTGCCCACCCAAAATCAGTCTCCCTGGACAGCAGGTGCCACTTAAGATATCACATTTTTCTTGTTGGTTCTCTTCCCTTATGTCCCTCATCCTGAACAAAGGCTGCTTTTGCCCCTTAGGCCCAGGCTGTTTGTTTTTTGTATTCAAGGCCTGGTTTCTGAAAATATCAGAGGCTTGACTCACAAAAGAGAGACAGTTTTAGAATCTTTTATGATCATTCTCCAGTCCAAAAAACTGGGTTTCTAAGACACAGAAACTGAGGACCAGCAAGAGTTTTCTTTTGTATCTTCTTCTCTGACTCTCTCCCAGGGTTGCTTGGACTCATCAGTCTCAGATAGCATATTTGTGTCATCCAAATAAAGTCACAGACATAGAAAATAATACTATAATCACCAAAGGGGAAGGGCTAAATTAGGAGTCTGGGATTAACAGGTATCAGTTCAGTTCAGTTCAGTTCAGTCACTCAGTCATGTCCAACTCTTTGTGACCCCATGAATCGCAGCACGCCAGGCCTCCCTGTCCATCATACACTACTCTACATAAAATAGATAAACAGCAAGGGTCTACTGTATAGCACTGGGAACTCTATTCAATATCTTTTAATAACCTATAACTCTTTCTCCCCTCTCCAAAATCTCCTGGCTCATCTTGACCATTTTTTTTACTGTCTTTTCTCCCACACTCTGTTCATTCCACGTGAACCCACCAAGCCAGGCCAGGGTTCTCTAGGTTCTGCCCTCACTCAGAGTCGCTGTCATGTCTGACTCTTTGCAATCCCATGGAGTGTAGCCTTCCAGGCTCCTCTTTCCATGGAATTCTCCAGGCAAGAATACTGGAGTGAATTGCCATTTCTTTCTCCAGAAGATCTTCCTGACCCAGGAATCGAACCTGAGTCTCCTGCATTGCAGGCAGATTCTTTGAGCCACCAGGGAATGCCTCACTCATTACCTTGTTTTATAGCACAAGTTGCAGACACTGAGCTGGATGTTCAGAATTTGGTATAGATTGAAAGAGAAAGAGGTTAAGGGGTGCTCATACCACTGATATATTCTACATAACACACTGATTTGTTGCCTTTCAAACTAAAAGAAACTGAGGCTCGGATACGGTGGAGAGGAAGGGAGCAGACCCAGAGCCAGTCAATGACAGCAGATTTCTCTGGCACCTCAGGCTTCATCTTCCCCGCAACCTGGACAGGATGTCTTCCAGGCCTCCTGAGTTGTCCAACCCTGCTGTCTCTGTCTTGGATACACAGCTTATAATCTTTCGTGGTTCTCATGAGCTTGCAGATAGTAATGACTGGTCTAGGTGCTGATAGAGACACACACAAACATCTTGTGGCCTTGAGACTGGCTGCTTCTTTCATGTCTCAGTCACAATAGCATGAAAAATCCTCCATGGATATAAATCCTCAATTGGAGTGAAAAGCTGAAGTTGGCAGCCAATATGTAGCATCAGGTGTTTCTACCTCCAAAATATTTGGCCTGTCACCCATGGCTTATAGGTGAACACAATCCCCATCTCCTGCCCTCCAAACATCTCTAGGTTTACATGTCACCGAGAAAGAGACTAGTTTCTTGGCAAGTCCCTTTCAGAAGTTTTCAAACCTCTGTTTTAGCATATGGCTATGAGGAAAGCCTCAAGGTGACCGAGATCATCTGTCCTGGCTGAGCTGTGACCTGGATATGTAAAGGTCTGGGCATATTCAACCAGCATGAGAGTAACTGCTTTCCAGCCCTTCTGCATTCAGAGCTTTCAGAATATCATGAGCTCACTCTGGTTTAGTTCAACTAACATTGGTAAATTTATTGTGTACCACATACCAGGATGATTTGAAGGAGACAGGAAAAGCATACTTTCAAAAAACTTGCATTTCAGTGGGTGGACAGGCATAAAAAGGAATCATTTTGAATTCACGTTGATTGCAGTAACAGGATGAACACTGCCAGAGAAGCTTGGATCTGGGGCTCTTAGCTCAGCCTGATGAGAGCAGGGATTCCTAGAGGATGTGACAACCAAAATGAATCTTAAAATGTGTGTAAGGTGCCCAAGGAGGAGGAAGAAGGCATTCTATAATACAGATGCAAAGCAACGCAGTATATTTGAGTCCTACAAATTATTCTGCATGTGAGAGCACAGCAAAGAAGAAGAAAAAAGAGAAGTCTAAGTAGAAACTGGCAGTGAAGCTGCAATGGCAGGAAGAGGTTGGATCACAGAGCCTTGTGTACTTTCTAAGACACTTGACCTTATGCCAAGAAGACTGTGGAGAGCCAGAAAAGTTTTCAGCAGGGAGTGACAAAGTCAGACTTTGATCTTGCCAGGGATCTTGGTTTTAACTGAACTATTTATTTTAGTTTTTGGATTAGGAAATATTTGCATATCTGGACTTTTGTAACCGAGGGTCATCATCAAGGTGTAACATGGCTTGTGTGAGAGTGTTTGGGCTCTCCCTCTCAGATGAACTTTGCTGGCTGATTTATTTTTTGCCCTGGATCCAGGGGCTCTGGTCCCGCCAGTCACTGGCACACAGCCCAGTGCCCAGCACCCTACCCTCCCAGCACTGCCTGGTGTCAGGCTGCCTTCCACTACAAGCCAGACTTGACTAGCTCCTTTTTATCCCTTACAGTTCCGACAGTGAGAGTCTTTGGGTAGACTTTTTTCTTTCTTATACTCTGAGGAGCATTTGGCAGCTTTATATATATAAAACAAACCCAGGTCTCCTTAAGTCAAGAATTTAAAACACTTTTTTTTGTTTGTTTCAAATTTCCTTGAGAGAAAAACTTGTGTTTCTTGGAATGAGAGATACATTTGCTGTGATGAAGAGCTATTTGCCAGCTATTGAAGATTTTTCCTTCGGAAGCACTGAAAGTAGACACAAGAGCCCTCAAACACCGAGAGAAGAGGTTTCCTTTTGAAAATGCCCATGGTCTGCTCTGAGTGGTGAGATTTTGGATCACTGTGAAAATCTACCTTTGTTTAATGGACTTATTTAAATCTGAAGAATCTCTATGGGTGCACTCCAAGTTCTCCTCATGGGGAGATCTTGGACATGGCATTCACTTTTCTTGAGGCAACATCTCTCAATAAATGTATTTTCCCCCTCAAGAACCTGCTGCTTTAAATCTGTTAACACTTGGTTCAGTATTCTGTTTCAATTTCTGTATCAAATGCTGGAATGGAAAAGAAATGCAAATCTATGGTCAGATGGGTGTGAGATATTGGTGGCTTCGAAGCAATAAATTTTTTGAAAAGATATATTTAAAGTTACATAATATAAAGTAAAAGTTGTTTGTGTAGATAACATACTTCAATAAATTTTCTATAGTTGTACAAATATCAACAAATGTCTTAGCAGCCTTAGAGGTCTAGAGAGGCACAACCCTGTTTACCTGTACCCAGAATGAGTAGAATTCCAATGAGGGCTCTGAGGGACAAATGTGAGAGAATGTGTGTGAGAACACAGCCGTGCTCTGAGGTGGAGGTGCTTGGTGCTGATTCTGCCCACGTGTGCCGCCCCCCCACGGGGAAGGGAAGCTCAGAGGTGCTGGGCATCTTGAGAACAGGAAACGGAAGGGGAAGTGGGACCAGAAAAGAGTGTGTGGTCTGCGAACACTTACCTTTATGCATAAATTGTGGCGCGGTGAGCTTCAGGGATTCTCAGTAATCCAGTTAGTTCTTTCCTGCTGGTACAGAAAAGAATGAAAGTGCATAGAGAGACTCGAATTCCCCAGCTCTGCGGAACTTGGAGAGGAAAGAAGGCATTTTGCCCAACATCAAGTATTTCTCTTGAAACTAGCTAGAATTTCTGACAACAAAGGAGAAGGTGAATGATTAGGGGGACAACACGGGAAGCAGGAAAGAATAAAGAGGGAATATTAGACTAACTCAGGACAGAGAGGAAACGTCTTCACTAAGGCAGTGACCCAGAGACAGATTTCTGAATTTAGAATGAGTAGAGGGTAACCAAGGAGATACACCGGTATGTGGAAGGCTCTGACAGGATTTTCACTGAATTGCAAACAGCCTCCCTACTGCCCTGCATACGATGTTATGCCTGAGGGGTTTTCAAGGCTCCATGACTATAGAAGAAATTTTCAGGATGCAGCAGTGCATGCCTGTCATTCTGGTGTCCCATCTGCCCCACATCCCTTTTCCCACTTCTGTTAATAACACTGTCTTCTTTCCTTTGGAGAAATATTCTTATCCCATGATCCAGTCCGTCACCAAATCTCAACTTTCTAGTCAAAAATGGACTTGCCATCTCTCTGGAATGGACTTGCCATCTGTCTGGCCGCAAGGATGAGCTCAAACATGGGCACATGACTCAAGATGGTTTAGTCAAGCCTTTCCCCAGGATCATTCCCATGAGGAAGGCCCTTCATCTCTCTGGGGCCACATGAGGTGAAAAATTGTAACTCTTGAATTGCTTTTGGATATATTCCTGCCTTGTAGAGAAGTCTGTCCTCAATGGGAAAAATATAGACATAAAAAGCCAAATAGATGTGAGTGATAGATGGAGAGAGAATCTGAATACATCACAATGCAGATTTACCCACAGTTCCTACAGCTGTTCTTCCATCCCGTGATCTATCCCAGGGTCTTTCTGATAAACAGCCTCCCTCTCTTCCTTTTTTTACCTTAAGCTAGTCTGAGATGGCTTTCTGTTATTTTCCACCAGAAGATTTTTTACTAATACCTCTGCAAAAGGAAAGTAACTTCAACTAGAACTTCAGTGGCTGTCTCCCTGGCATGATGGAATAAGAAAGGCCAGTTGCCTGGACCATAGAGGTTATGGGGGAGAAGGGGTGGCAGTAATGTCCATTATAAATGGATTCATTCAGTTGAACAAAGGGCTTTTATAAAAACAGTGCTAAATAGAAGTTGGCATCTCTCTCTCTCTCTTTCTGGTTTTGGTCTACTGGAGACTGAATATCTCATGAAAAACCAAAACAAGCCAAGAAAACATTAGTGCTAGGCTGCTTCACAAGATACATATACAAATACAAATACAAAATACAAGAAAACATGTCTTAAGAGCAAGGATTGCTTTTTATAAAAAGTGTTTTCATGTAAGAGACTATGGAATTTTTTCTACTTGCTTTTTAGAGACAGTAAAATAGTGAGAGCAAGAGCAAGTGAACAAGCAAAGGAGAGAGAGAGAAATATTGATTCAAATGTTTTTCACCCAAAAGCCAGGGAATAGACTATTTAGATCCTTTGGTTGCACAGTTCAATGATATAATTTTTGCTTGCTAATGGTAAACTGACTTCACTATAACTCTGTAGCCACAGAAGTCCGCCCTGAAAATATAACATGGCAAGATCTAAACTTGCAAAACATATACAAGGACTTATCACTTCTACATAAAGAACTCCAAATGCACTTAGTTTAATTTGCCAAAAGTGAATTCATACACAGTGTTTTAAGAATACGTCTCTTAGACAACGTGAGGCACAGTTCAGCCGCTCAGTCATGTCTGACTGTTTGCGACCCCATGGACTGCAGCACACCAGGCTTCCCTGTCCATCACCAACTCCCGGAGCTTACTCAAATTCACGTCCATCGCGTCGGTGATGCCATCCAACCATCTCGTCCTCTGTCATCCCCTTCTTCTCCCACCTTCTATCTTTCCCAGCATCAGGGTCTTTTCCAACGAGTTGGTTCTTCGCATCAGGTGGCCAAAGTATTGGAGTTTCAGCTTCAGCATCAGTCCTTCCAATGAATACTCGGGACTGATTTCCTGTAGGATTGACTGGTTGACTCTCCTTGCAGTCCAATGGACTCTCAAGAGTCTTTTCCAACACCACAGTTCAAAAGCATCAATTCTACCTTGAGTCCTGAAAAGTTAGCACCTGAGACGCTCCTTTAGATGTGTGCCACTAGATGGCGTATCAGGCTAACTCGCTCCCCTTCTCTGAGCAACTTGCTAGCTCCCTCTTCACCTCCTGCCATATTTGGTGAGTCACCTCAGGCCACCTGATAAACACTCAGGAAATACTTAAGACCAATTCAGCAGAAAATATAACTCACCTAGATGGTATGATGAGTATTATTAGGATGCCTCTGCCAAGATTTTTTTCAGAGCCTGAAATCAGCCTACTTCTTTGTTTCTTGGATTGAATGTATTTAAAAATCTGACTTTGGGGGCTTTCCTGGTGGCTCACCGGAAAAGAATCCACCTGCCAAGGCAGGAGACAGGAGTTTAATCCCTGATCCGGGAAGATCCCACATGCCACAGAGCAACCAGGCCCATGTGCCACAGCTATTGGGCCTGTGCTCTAGAGCCCGGGAGCCACGGCTACTGAGACCATGTGCCACGACTACTGAAGCCTGTGCACCCCAGAGACCGTGTTCAACAACAGGAGAAGCCATGGCAACGAGAAGCCCGTGCACCGCAAGTATAGAGCAGCTCCTGCCCACCACAACTAGAGAAAAGTCCACAAAGCAATGAAGATCCAGCACAACCAAAAATAAATAAATTACTAAAGATTTTTTTAAAAATATGACTCTTACATGAAGCAAATGGAAATCAGTAGGGTTAAAACATTAAATAGTTGATTTTTCCCCCACAACTGCCTAATTCTAACCCTATGGGTCAAGCCCTTCCTTGCTTCATGAATGAAATCTAGACCCATACTTTCTTTGGTCACTGTTGAATAATACATGGCATTCTATTCACCTTCAACTCACCCAAATAGTTTTAGTTCTGTAATTCAAATGATGATTCTTTTATAATGATCAAACTGCACAATTTGTAAAATTAGACTTCTTGCTCTCCCCTATTGTAGGATCACTTTACTCTAGAAGTTTGCATTAGAGAGAAATGCATATACTGTCTAGATTTTCCCACTTAGCACTTCCATTCCTTCTTCCCTCAATCACTTATTCTTTTTGGATCCTCCAGGGCTGCTGTGTGTATGTATATAGATGTGGAGTTACTATGGAGAGAACAGGACAGGTAAGGAGTAGGAGCAAGAAATGTTTTTCTTGACTGGCATCAATATAATGTGACATTTTACCAAACATGAATTCACAATCAAAAACTACAAAACATATAAGGAGATAAGAAACCACAAGTGAGAATGAGCAGACCCATAAAGACTTCAGATATTGGAATTACTGGGGATAAAGTATAAAATTAGTACATTTAATGTATCCAAAGAAATAAGAGGAAATTGTATAGCAGTAAGAGCAAGACACTATTGCCAGTGACCATACTGATTTGAAAAAGAACTAAATTGAATTTTTAAAAATGAATACCTTACAGATATTTATTAATTAAAATTAAAACTCAAAGGAAAGAGATTAGAGGAAACTAAAGAGAAAAATAGTGAAATGGAAGATAAACTGGAAGGAATTACCCAGAAGAGAGCACAGAATGATGAAGATGAAAAATACAAAAGATGGCTTTAAACAGTATGTAGGACAGAATGAAAAGGTCTAATATACATTCAATCAGAATTCTCAAAAGAGAGCTAAAGGGAGAAGAAATAGTTGACATATTAATGCCTGAGAGTTTTTCATAATTAATGAAAAATCCACAGATTCAGGAAGCACAACACATTCTAATGTGAATAAGTAAAAAGAAATCCATAACCAGTCACATGTTGATTAGGCCAAAAAACACTAGAAACAGAAAATCTTAAAAATAGCCAGAGAGACAAGACTGATTATTTATGAAAAAAGGATAATTAGATTGGTAACTGCCTTCTCAAATCAACAACAAAAGCAGAAGGCAGTAGAATAATATCTTCAGTGCACTGAGAGAAAATAACTATTGATTTAAAATTGTATACTTAGTGAAATTATCTTTCAAGAACAAGAATGAAGTAAGGATTTTGTTTTAAACACAAACTGACAGAATATCCCACCAATAGACCATTACTAAATAAAACTTTATTTAGAAAGGAGAAGACTCTTACACTATAGTTGGGAATGTAAATTGTCACAGCCACTATGGAGAACAGTATGGAGGCTCCTTAAAAAAATAAAAGTGGAACTATCATATGACCCAGAAATGCCACTCCTAAGTATATACCTGGAGAAAACCATAATTCAGCAAGATGCATGCACCCCAATATTCATTGCAGCACCATTTCCAATAGCCAAGACACAGAAGCAATTAAATGTCCATAAACAGAGGAATGGATAAAGATGTAGTACCTGTATACAATGGAATACTATTCAGTCAGAGAAAAGAAGGAAATAAGGCTATTCACAGCAATATGGATGGACCTAGAAATTGTCATACTGAATGAATTAAGACAGAGAGAGACAAATATTATATGATATTGCTTGTATGTGGGATCTTAAAAAGGAGTATAAATGAACTTATTTACAAAACAGAAGTAGAGTCACAGATATATAAAACATATTTATGGTTACCAGGGGATATAGGGGCAGAGGGATAAACTGGGAGATGGAGACTGACATATACATACTGCTGCTGCTGCTGCTAAGTCGCTTCAGTCGTGTACTACTCTGCGCAACCCCATAGACGGCAGCCCACCAGGCTTCCCCATCCCTGGGATTCTCCAGGCAAGAATACTGGAGTGGGTTGCCATTTCCTTCTCCAATGCATGAAAGTGAAAGTGAAGTCGGTCAGTTGTGTCTGACTCTAGCGACCCTGTGGACTGCAGCCTACCAGGCTCCTCCACCCATGGAATTTTCTAGGCAAAAGTACTGGAGTGGGGTGCCATTGCCTTCTCCACCGATATACATACTACTATATATAAAATTGGAGAAAGTGATGGCACCCCACTCCAGTACTCTTGCCTGGAAAATCCCATGGACGGAGGAGCCTGGTGGGATGCAGTCCAGGGGGTCGCTAAGAGTCGGACACGACTGAGCGACTTCACTTTCACTTTCCACTTTCATGCATTGGAGAAGGAAATGGCAACCCACTCCAGTGTTCTTGCCTGGAGAATCCCAGGGACAGGGGAGCCTGGTGGGCTGCTGTCTATGTGGTCGCATAGAGTCGGACACGACTGAAGTGACTTATCAGCATATATAAAATAGGTAACTAATAAGGACCTACTGTATAGCACAGGGAACTCTACTCAATACTTTGTAATGGCCTATATGGGAAAGAATCTTGAAAAAAAGTAGGTATATGTATATGTATAACTGATGCAATTTGCTGCAACAAACAATATTGTAAATCAACTATACTCCAATAAAAATTAAAAACAAATAAATACAAAAAGAAAAGAAGGGAGAAGATTTCAAAAGCAGATCTGAAATGTAGAAAGAAAAGGTGTAGGTGATTCTAAACAAACAAGTCAAATACCGTATTTTAAAGCTGAAAGGTAAGATAGAAATTTAAAAATGGATAAAATAGCAGAAAGTTCAAAGGAGGTAATCAGAGTTAAACTGTTTTAGTGTATAAGTTAAATCTACATATAAACGTTTTTAGTTAACTATTAAAAGAAGAAAATTGAGTCCAGATGATTTAAGCAAGGACTGAATTTTCATTCAACCAGGACCCTAAAGTCTAGAACTCCTTTGAGAGGACCTGGCCAGGAAGAGAGGATTAAGAGTTCTCTGGAGGTATCACCTATATTGCTAACAAAGGGCTTCCCTGGTGGCTCAGCTGGTTAAAAAAATAATCTGCCTACAATGCAGGAGACCCTGGTTCAATCACTGGTTTGGGAAGATCCCCTGGAGAAAGGGGAAGGCAACCCACTCCAGTATTCTTGCCTGGAGAATTCCATGGGCTGAGGAGCCTGGTGGGCTGCAGTCCATGGGGTCGCAAAGAATTGGACCTGACTGAGAGAGTAACACTCAACTTTCACTTTGCTAACAAAGGTTTTAAGTTGCCTTCTCTAAATTATGATGCTGTGGAATTTTCCAAATCTCCTCAGAATTTAATCTTCCCAATACAGTTTCCTTCTTCCCTTCCCCAAATACCATTTCTAGCAGCAAATGCTTGGACCCTTTTTGAAAATGAACTACGAACCCTCCCATTGTCCCAGCATCTGTCCTACTCCTCATGTCTGTGCAGAGTCGTGAGAGTGGCCACAGAAAGCTTACTAAAATCTATAAAAACATACACTACACTTGGTCAGTACTTGCCTCTAGTCCCACAGTATTCATTCTCCATTACAGTAGTTAAGAAAATCTGAGGAGGCCATGGATTGTATGATTTTTTTTTCTATTCAGATCATTTAATGACAGGTCATGATTAAACATAGTTATAATAAATCATGAGTTCTTGATAACCAATGTAGGTGACAATGCTTTATTTAAACATTACAACCAAATTCAATTTATATGTCTGATACCAAAAAAAAGTCATGGGCAACATGATACAAACATTTAAATTTTGATGCCACAGACAAGGCTCAAAACAACTGGACAGGCAACGACCATGAAGCAGCTTTCCGAGCTTTCTTGGCCTGTGGTTCCTTCTATTCCCTTTTCCTTTATTCCCACAAAGAAAATTCTCACTGGATAGTGCCTAATACATTTGTTAATATAGAGTGACTTTTTTGGAAGCCAAGGTAAGAGACAAGCTATCTGAATCTCTTTTAGCCTTCCCCAAAGAAACGGGCCAGACTACATGGACCTGTATCCTGCCTCACCAAGAAATAAAACTTTTAACTAAACGGCCTCATGGCTCCCTCTATATCTGGCCACTCTCAGTTCTATCTAAAATCACCAAATGCAGTGAAGATGCCGGATTGTTCATTCCAGGCAGGTCACCCCAAGCTTCGGAATTCTGAGTCTACAGGAATTTGTTATTTGGCTCAGAAATTCCTTCTCAGGAAGGATTCTAAAATCTAAAGCACATTTTTATCAAAACCTTTTCTCAACTCCAGCATGGCTAATGAAAGTCTCCTTGAATAGAACTGACTTCTGCTCACAGCAGCATTTGAGGACCAATGCTTGGCAAGAGGAAGACCCCACAGTGCTTGTCCCCACAGGTTCATTCCAGGGATGTCATGAGTGAGCAACACCTCCAGGACTCTTCTCCCAGATGTTGGGCTGATTCCAGTCCCACAAGTATTGTAGGAATTAGAAAGAACCCTCAAGAGATAGTCAGAAGGCCTGGCTCTATGATTTAAAAACTCATTTGACAATAGGCACATCACTTAGCCTTTGTCAGTTTCAGTTTTACCGTCTGTTTGATGGGATCAGCACATTCACCCTGCCTTTATCATAGAGGTCACTGTGAGACAGTCAAATGAGATAATGCACGTCAAAGTGTTTTGTAAACAGTAATACACCATAAAAATAATACAAACTTTATTCTTATCACCCTCTTAAAGCAGCTCACACTATCCTTGCTCCATCCTCACATTAAAGTCCCTTACTCAGTGGAAACAGTGTCAGACTTTATTTTTTGGGCTCCAAAATCACTGCAGATGGTGACTGCAGCCATGAAATTAAAGGACGCTTACTCCTTGGAAGGAAAATTATGACCAACCTAGATAGCGTATTCAAAAGCAGAGGTGTTACTTTGCCAACAAAGGTTCGTCTAGTCAAGGCTATGGTTTTTCCTGTGGTCATGTATGGATGTGAGAGTTGGACTGTAAAGAAGGCTGAGCACCGAAGAGTTGATGCTTTTGAACTGTGGTGTTGGAGAAGACTCTTGAGAGTCCCTTGGACTGCAAGGAGATCCAACCAGCCCATTCTGAAGGAGATCAGCCCTGGGATTTCTTTGGAAGGAATGATGCTAAACTCCAGTACTTTGGCCACCTCATGGGAAGAGTTGACTCATTGGAAAAGACTGTGATGCTGGGAGGGATTGGGGGCAGGAGGAGAAGGGGACGACAGAGGGTGAGATGGCTGGATGGCATCACTGACTCGATGGACTTGAGTCTGGGTGAACTCCGGGAGTTGGTGATGGACAGGGAGGCCTGGCGTGCTGTGATTCATGGGGTCGCAAAGAGTCGGACACGACTGAGAGACTGAACTGAACTGAACTGACTCAGAGCTTCATTGAACAGTTTCCCAGGTGAAAAGGAGGAAGGATCCGGGCAGGAAAAATCTAGGCAGTTTTTTTAAGTACCTGGCCCCCATTTTGGTAAATTTGGATCTCTACATTCTATAAATCAATTTCAAAACCCTGTAAGATTGTGGCAGCATTTAAATCTGATGTTGGAAGGATATGTAACAGATTTTTATTATTTTTGCTCATTCAGTTTGGGTCTTAAGGAGGAAGTAGGTGTTGACCAGTCAGGCTGTGATTTGAATGTTTCAAAAATGACTTATTTTTGCCATTCCCCCAAAGGTCTTGTTTATTTCTATTCATGATCCAAATTTTGCTCAGAATGACATCAGGGGAATGAGGAAATTACCTGCAGTTCTTGTCAGATCTGAAATTGTCACAACAGGATCTCTGTTCCAGGACTGGAAGCGTTGGGAGCAGCCTCCTAGGGCGGGCTCCTGGCCGTCCTTTCCCTCTGCCTTGAACAGCTCTCCTACCCCTGGAGCCTGGTCAGCCAGTCACCACCATCCTAGTGAGACTGCTGGGGCCTTCACCACTTTCAGACCCAGGGAGTATGAGAAACCTCACCAGGACATCTGAAGAAAAATATTTGAAGCCCAAGGAACCCTCAAGACTAAGTGTTTGGGGCACATGATGAGGTAAGATCTAGAGTAAGATTTTCCAAATACATGTGATCACAGGACTCTCCTGAAATACATGTTAAAAGTACAAATCCTAGCTCCAGACTCATCCTATCAGTCTCCTGGGCAGGGCCCAACAATACATTTTTAACAGCAATCAGGTAATTTATACGGTTAGACAATTTGGGAAAATGCCAATCCAAAAGAAAAGACTCAATTAGGTTTTTGACTTCACTAATGGCGGCATCTCCATCTATAAAGAAAAGAGGGGGTGGGTTACAATGCAATCAGTGACCTCAGCCTCTCTCAAAGGCTGCCTAAGGTCTGACTGGATTACCTGTATCAAGTCTTTCAGACTTTTTAGAAATATTTACAGATGTGGCTAGGTCTAGATGTTCCTTAGGCTAGAGTGACAGCCATTTGCCATGCCCAGTTTGCACAGTCTGCCTGGTGTGGAAAGGGAGACTGGCCAACACTCCATGGCCGCAGAACGAACCCCTGGAGGAGCAGATGGAGAGCACCCCATGAGCACCAGGTCCATGGCAAATTCTCCCAGCTTCCTCATGAGTCTGCATGGCCTAGAGAAGTTCATCTGCCTGCCACCTGCCTCCTTGTGCCCTCATCCAACATGTCCCTGACTCAGCTGTGACTCACAGGCAAACACGCTCCTACATCATCCTACTCAGCCCTCTGCCTCTCACCCCTCCCCATTCGAACTCACCTCTTTCAGCTCAGATTTCTTAATACTGGCTTTTCAGATCACTGAGCATGTCCTTAAATAGGATGGATGGACAAATATACACAACACTTAGATATCAAAATATACCCATTTAAATAAAAAAACTTTAATTCTCTGGGTTTGTTGTAATTTATCCATAGCAGTATTTCATATTATACATATAAAATCTCCCAATTCTTTCTTGGGCATTTCTTGTTTCCTCTATTCAGTTGCAGCGTCCCCATGGACAGAGTGGGCTTTCCACGTGGCTCAGTGGTAAAGAATCCAACTGCCAAAGCAGGAGACGCAGGAGATGAGGCTCAGTCCCTGGGTCGGGAAGATCCCCTGGAGGAGGAAATGGTGACCCACTTCAGTATTCTTTCCTGGGAAACCCCAAGGGCAGAGGAGCCTGGCGGGCTACAATCCATGAGGTTGCAAAGAGTTGGACCTGACTGAGTGACTGAGCACGCACGCATGCATGGACAGAGATCTTGTCTTACACAAGCCTAATATTTTACCCCCAATAAAACAAAGGAAGGAAGCTAGTATGTGTAAGCACTTTCTACACAGGACTAGTCAGGGGAAAAGAAACAGAAGGATGTGCTGAGAAAAGCCAGGGTGCTTAGGATGGCCAGCTTTGCCTTTACTTGTCCGGTCAGACTTATCTCTTGTCCACATACCCAGAAATGACTGTTTTCTCTCTTGACCAGAAACCTGGAGGTCTGAGTGATTTATGCAGCCCTTCCGAGGACAACCTGGTCCCATGTACCCAGGTTATTTCGGTAGTCTGTTATCATCTTTGTATTTTTTATTGTCTGTCGGTAGTTTTGTTGCCTTCAGGTTTCCGATTTTAAGAATTCTTTCCCATGGCTCCCTTCACCAAAATCATACATGCCCCCAGCTAATGAAAGCAGTATTTTTGGTCTCTGCAGCTGGTGCTATGGGGCTCTTTGGTGGTGAATAGCCTGACACAGTGCTCAGTATGAAGAAATAATAACTACTTCAGCTACCCAAGATTCTCCAAAATTGCCTGAGCAATTTAAAATCCAAAGCTGGTGACTAAGAATTGGTGTTTTAATCATCTTTTCCAGTGGAAATGGGGCCCAAACAGACAGATGAGACCTAGGCTTTCAGATGACAAGGACTAAAAGCTCAGCAAGTCTAAAAACTCAGCACCAGGGTTATGGCTTGTGTCTTCCAGCCCTTGGAAGTGCCAGCAGTGGACTGAATTGTCCTCCTGGTTCAACTCATACAGGCCAAGGCCATTATGAAGTCTTTTGGCAGGCCAATTCTACCCCCAGCAATGGTATCAACTCATCCTTCTGACTCTCACCCAGTCACTTATTATTTCATTGCACACATAGAACTGGTTTGGAAATGCCATGAATTAAATGGATATCAGTGCAATGGTACTCTGAGAAAAGGGCCTAGCCCCAGTCAGGTGGTTCCGGAGAAGACCAAAGAGATGCTGAGGAAGAAACTTTCTTCAGCAGTTGTCCATGGATCCACAGACAGAGGATGGAGCCTGCTGAAGTAGAGGGATACAGAGACCAAGCAACACTGTCTGCCAGTGATTTGACCTAACCAAGTCTCCCACCATAACAGTGTGGGGTGAAAAGCTTTGACAAAAGTCTGTCAAAGAAAGTAGAGACCAGCACTCACCTAAGGTTAGAGTTTTGGGGGTTAAATATTCAGACAAGAAAAAAAAAAAAAAAAACTCAGCTTTTTCCTTGAAGAAAACTGAACATTTAAAGAGTGAACCAGCTTCTCATGCCTTGGGTAGCAATCAGCAATTTGGGCTGGGCTCAGCGAGGCAATTCTTCTTTTGGTTTTATCTGGGATCACTCATGTTTGCAATCAGCTGAGAGTTGATAGGCTGCCAGTTAGAGTGATGGGGTAACTGGGCCCTTTCATCATGCAGCAGGCCAGCCAGGCTAATTTACCTGGTGGTGATGCACGGTTCCCAAAAGCAGCAAGAGAGGATAAATTCCCTCATGCACAAGAATCTGTCAAGTTTCTGCTTCTATCATATCTGTTATTAGGCCACTGGCTAAATCAAATAATATGGCCAATCCCAAATCAAGGGGTTGAGAAATAGACGGCACCTCTTGATGAGAAGAGTTTGTAGCCTTTTTTTTTTTTTTTTTACCAATCTATACAAATTATGAAATCCAGAGAGTCCTAGATTTGAGATTTAAGCAAAATCTATCCTTCAGGCAGGGGTAGGAGTAGAAAAGGGCTTCCCAGATGGTGCTAGTGTTAAAGAACCCACCTGCCAATGCCAGAGACAAACCAGAGAAGCAGGTTTGACCCCTGGGTTGGGAAGATCCCCTGGAGGAGGGCATGGCAACCCACTCCAGTATTCTTGCCTAGAGAATCCCATGGACAGAGGAGCCTGGTGGGTTACAGTCTATGGGGTCGCAAAGAGTCAGACATGACTGAAGCGACTTAGCATGCACACACGGAGTAGGAAGTGCTCCTTCCTGAGAAAGCAATATCCCTCATCTCCCAAAAGCATCTAGAGTGGCAGCCTGGTGAGGCCCAGGGATGCCTGCTCCACACTCAGGTGTCCTGGGGTGATGAAACTGGGCTGGGCAGGAACAACTCATGGTAAATGAAGTCTAAAACACGCAGAAGAGCCAGCAGAGCCTGTGGAGGAAATGGCCCATATTCAACATATAGTGAGACCATACATTCTTTTCTTCTTAGATTCTTTCTCATTTTTCTTTCTTTTGCTTTATTCTCTTCTCCTCTTTTTTTCCCCTCTTCTCTTTCATATGTGTATTTTAAACGTTTATCAAAAGGCACCTGATGACAACCTAATCAAGAGTGCAGAGGGACACGGGGCTCTGTGTGTGGCACCAACCTGTGGACAGTCCAGGAAAGGGGAGGACAAGAAGAGCCCTTGATGTCCAAGACTCACGTCGCTATGACAAAAGAGAAAAAGCAGTTCATGTTCTCAGAATGAAAAAAGAAACACCACTTTGACAGCTCTTGTTTTGTTCCACCCAAGAACTGTCATTAGGAACAGCAAATTGAAGTCATTTCTGTGATTGTCCAGCAGGTCATGGTCACTGAGCTCACCACAGGCCTGATTTCAGTGTAACAACAGTCATTGACAAGTGACTGGGAAGTGATGGGGCTAAAAGGTGTATTTTGCCTGAAGCTATCTTCCACTGTGGGTGAAGGCCTTCTAATAGCAGTAATCGGTTCTGTTTCTAAGCACAGCACAGGAGGTATGGAAAAGCACACTGTAGTATAGGCATTATCTGGAGATTAGCAGTCCAGAGCTAACTCTCTTTCAGAAACGGAAAAGGAATCCTGGTTTGGCTAAGGGAGGAGACAGGGCGGGATGAACTCTGTGGGTGAGAAACTCCGTGTGTAGGAATGTGTTCACCTGTACTTGTTTTCTTGATAAGTTTCTCAAACTAGTTAGATGGGCACTGAGGTTTGCAATCAGCCTCCCTTAAAGGCTGCCCCCCATCCCTTGCCAAAGCAAAGATCAGCAAATCTTCCAAGGTGGTGGCCCAAGAAGGTCCAGGGCCTGCTGGCTCTTGGATTTGTGTCTTGTTCCCATGTTCTGTTCCCAATTCCTAGTCATTCAGAGAGTTGTCTTGAAAACAAACATCAGACCACAAGGGACATCCTGGTTGGAAAGTCACTCTGGGGAAAGAACAAAAAGCCTGATTAAAGAAACACAACCAATGGCTCCCTGGGAAGAATCCACACCTGTTCAGAGCCTAGCACACTCTGACTTTTAGGACATTTCATTAAGCTTGTGACTACTGCCCCTAAGCCTCAATTGGTGCTGAAGCCAACACACATCTCATAGAACTTAGTTCCATGACCACAGAAAAACCTCTCACCCCTTTGGGGATAACTAAAATGTTTACATTTCCACAACAGTTGGTGTGGATGGTGCACCGTACAGCTGACATCACCTGAAAGTTCCTTCTCTACTCATAATACTTGGGTCATTGCAGGTTTTGTTTTGGAGGGGTTAATAACCATGCCAGAACCTTTTTATGTTCATGTTCTCTCCCCATACAAATGTGCTGCTTGGAACCATGAGAAAAACAAAACCACAAGAGAGGCAGGGTAACTGAGGAGGGGGCAGTAGCACCCAGGCTTGGAGAGGGCCTCTGGAGCACAGAGGCACCCTGGAAACCCACAATGATCTGTGGTTTGTCCCCCAACAATCTCTCAGGTTCAGAGCTCACATTAGGGGGCTGCAGGATTCACTGGGCTGCTCTTGGCTTTTAGAGGGAAAACAATAAAGTCTAAAAAAGGCCACTTACACAGACAAATGAGTTGGGCAGGGCCGGAAAGATTTCCTTCACATATACAGGCACAGTACAGTTTACACTCAATAAAACGTCAAGGGAAAAAAAGAAGTGAGTTGTCCTTCATAAATACCAACGGCTTCTCTGGAATCTGGACTCTTCCGGCATTTGATGCAAGTTACAAACCCTCACCCTAAAGGGAGCAGGGGCTAGGGAGGAACGCACACATAAGCATGCATAGAGCATAGATCGTCAGAATGCAGACCTCAGAAACCCACCTAAAGGCCTGTGGTGGGAATGAAGCCCTAGAATCCCTGATGCTAAATGCTTCTTAAAGCTGGCCATTAATGCTAATCTGCTACACCTGCATATCTGCTACTTCTGCTTGTTTTCAACGCTCCGGGCTCCAAGCCCAGTTACTTCACCTGGTCCTGCCTGGGTAGAAGGAGGTGGGGGACAAACCAGCCTAACATCCGGATTCCCCAAGCAGGAGAGCCTGCTCTCTCCACCTGGGCCCCACCGGGTGTCTGCGCATCTAGGGCAGGGCCCTCCTGCTCTGTTCGCCTTCCTCCCCAGCCCCGCGGCCCCCGGTTGGCGATCGTGCCCACCGGCCCCCGGGGAGGCCGCCTGGGCCTCACCGTCTTCTTCGCCGGTGTCTCCTTCTTCCTCTTCTTCTCCGAGTTGCTGTGGTAGGGCAGGTCGCGGCCGCGGTAGGACGGGCCCCGGCTGAGCTCGAGCTCGCTGTAGGGAGGCAACGTGTCGTCGGGCGTGTCCTCCTCGTCGTCTGGAGGCGCGCCCGCCTCGTAGGTGGCCGGCGGCGACCAGGCGTAGTAGGAGGCGCTGCGAGGGCCGAGCTGTGAGCTCAGCTTCGACGGCGTCTCGAGGCTGCCGCCGCGGCTGGCGCCCTCTGGCCGCACCTGCCGCTCCAGCCCGGACCCGCGAAACGAGTGGTCGTACTTGGGCGTGGTGCCCGGCGTGCGGCTCACCAGGCGCGGCAAGTGCGCGTCGTCCGGCGGCCGCCGGCGCGGGGGGCTGTAGGACCAGCCGCGGTCCGCGTCGGTCAGGGGCTCCCGGCTGCGGCTCCGCGGCCCATAGTACTCCTCCAGCGAGCCGTCCTGGTAGAGGCCCCCGTGCGCCCGCGCCTCCGAGCGCTCGAAGCGGCTCCCGCCTCGGAGGTCCTGCTTGTTGCCGTCCGCCCTGCGGGACCGCGGGCCGTAGGAGTCGGCAAAGGCCGCGAGCTCATCCATGGAGACGGCCGGCACCCCGGTGGCGAAGTTCTTCCGGGACAGCATCTCCGATTTGGAGCGCTGCTGGCTGCGGACAGAGGAGGCGCTGGTCAGTCCTTGAAAGGCCCAGGTACCCAAGACCTGTCAGACGCGCGAGGCAGGGAGCTGAGCTGGGATCTAAGGACCCCATCGCGGCTGGGGCCTCGCTCAGGAGACTGCGCGGCCCGACACGGCTCTGCTCCTGGCTGGATGTATCACCCCAGGCACCTCTCACGCCTCAGAATCACAGCCAAGTCAAGGCGTCCGCCCATCTGGTGAGTTAGCGTTAAGGATTAACGGGTTGTGTGAAAAAAACCTCTTTGTGATCTACACGGTGCTGAAACACACGTGGGCCTTCTTTTGGCCATTATGATATGACCTCTGGTTGACAGCCTCCTGACTCACTTCTCACACCCTCGAAGCCGGCATGGGCGATGTGGCCTGCTGTCCAAACAGCTGTGGCCCACGGAGCCCTGTATTATTTGGTGAGAAACAGAGAGGCCTTTTCCTTCCTCAGAGTGAAGGGCAAGTTACCTCGTGGGGCAACAGGCCAGAGGGACCCCGCAGTTGGTTCTTTGAGAGAAGAGCAATAGCTACTGTCCTTCAATATAAAGGATAGGTGAGTGGGGAAGGTGCTATCGGGGCATTGGCCATACCAAACCAAACACACATCTTGTCCCTTCACATTCACTGGCCACATGACCCTGTGTAAGTCCCTTAGAATTTTTTAAGTTTCAGTTTCCCCAGCTAAAACTGGGAGGACATTAATAGTACCTGCCTTTTAGAATTATGAGAATCAAATCCAACAGTATAACATAATTGGCATTTGACTTTTCACAAAACAAATGATCAAAAATGAGAGAGATGATGGGTGGGGTCTTTTAGAGGTTACAAGATAAAATATATGAGAAGGGCAGAGAAATGTCAACAGGGTTCATTAAGGGGTCTAGAGAATCCTCTTCAAAGAGCCTTGACTGATTACTTCTGCACATGGTGCCCCAAGCGTTCCCTTGCTTAATACATGTGGGAAAGGGGTGTTCAATAGGCACAGAGAGAGATGAGGCAAGATAACCTAGAAGGGCAGACAGAGATGTTCTCGGATCACTGCAGCCTCAGACCCATCCTGCCCCCCAGCTTTTGGCTCCTCATGCCCAGCACCGGAGCTGCCTTGCCACAGTTAGCCTCACCTGTGCCTGAAGCTCTCCCGATCCTCTTTGTTATACTCCATGGCCGAGGGCCCCCGGCTGGCCCCACTGCTGCCTCCCATGACCCCTGACCAGTAGTCAGGATTGCTCTCCAAGTCCCCAGACACAGGGAACTGCTTGTTCCGCATCTGATGGTAAGATTGGCGGAAACTGCTGTCCTCCTCATGCAGAGAGCTGAGTTCCGAGATGGTGTTGTTATCTGCAAGGACAAAAACTAGGCATGACAGAGCTTTCTACCTGTAGGACAGAACAGGAACTTGGTTAAGGGCTAACACTGGAATCTTTGGGAAACTCCCACCCGAGGGTCTCAGTCCTGTCCAGGGTGGGTTGTAGTCCTGAACTAATGGTATTTGTGTTCTCAGCTCAGCAGCAACTGGCTTCAGTTGGAAGCCTAGTTGCCGACAGAGGGGAGGCTTCCCACATGCTCTGTTCTTAGAATAGGAAAACAATTGTTATTGTTCCACCTAAGGCAGGCTTTCCAGAACTTAGGCTCTCTGCAGCTGGTCTCCTCCTAGTATATCATCATCCTCGCTCAAATATTTTGCTTCTTCTTGTTTAAATCAGTGATGAGCCATGATGATCCCAGCCATGAGGCAAAGGGGGCAAAAAGAGAGAAAAGCCACAGATCACAGTATCTTCCCTGCTGTTATCTGAGTCCCAAGATGGAGCTTTCAGAGCCAGTCCCACACTGTGGTTCACACGCACCCCATCCCAGCTGCTGCTGTGCCCCTCCCCACAGAGCAAGGAGCCCACAGGACAAAGAGAGTGTGCACACCCTGCTCCTGGATGTTCATCCAGGAATTTGGAATATTTTCCCTGAACAGTACCAAGCTCATTTCTGTGGCTTAAGTAGACCTCTTCACTCCCCAGACTGTTCAGGTGTATGTGGCCATGGATGGCCAGGATAGCTGTTTGGAAGTGTAGGAAGAAATGGGGGAGGCTAGGCTGCACTTATGGTCCATGGACCTCCACTTATGCTCTAGTCCCAGCCCAAAAATGTAAAAAGGGAGGGGATGGTCACAGCTTTCTCATTTTTTAGGGTGGCCTAAGTAGCTTTTCACAAAAGCACTTGTGAATAAGGACCAGAATCACAATTTGGAAAGAAAAAAAAAAAAAAAGAAACTATTTATTTAGAAAACTTTGAAATGGATTGAATTTCATATTACTTAAAAAATAAATCTAGCAAATCTATTTGTAATGTAACTGAATCCATTGAAAATCCATTGTTTTCTAAAAATCCTTTGAACTTCAAACTATTATCAGAATCAACAATTATAAGTTGTAGGGCCTGGCTGCCGAATGAGAGGTAAACTAAGATCAGATGTGGGAAGCACAAGTGTGTGTCTCATGTTCCCCTCTACTTTATCTCCTCCCTATCCCCAACAGTCCTTAGAGGAGCAGAGGAATTTTGCTGGCTCCCACCCCTGAAGGGAAGGGTGGGCCTCCCTGCACAGCATAAACACAATCTCCTTACGAGGACACAGGGCTGAGCAGGAATGCCATTCAGTTTGGTCATGTGATCAGTTGGTTTTGAATTATAATCTAAGTCTTTTGTTCCTCATAAGGAGAATGGTCTAGTGCCTGCCTATTTCAAAGGGAAATAACTCAGATCCTATTGATTAATAAAATCTTGTCTTCCTTTTCTCACGATGCCAGTGAATTCCAGTCTTCTGGGAACCCCACAGAAGAGAACTTTAAAATGCACCAAGTGTGTTTATTGGAAAATTACATTATTGGCTCAGAACTTGCCTTAAACTTCAGGGAATAATGGACATTTTTCATCTCTCCAGATGTGAGGGAGAGATGTTTCTCCATTCATATGATGGATAGTCCAGGATGTATGCTGTTCTGAAACTTCTGCCACAGTGAACGTGAACATCAACATCCCCCACTTCAGAGACACCTAGCAGTGGGACTCTAGGGCAGCAGAGGCAAACTTTGTGTAAAGGGCCAGGTAGTAAACACTGTGGGCTTTGCAAGTCTTCCTGTCACAACTATTCAACTCTGCTACTGCAATAGGAAAGGAATCATGGATAAGACAAGTAGATTGGCATGGCTGTGTTCCAAGAAAATTTACTTCAAAAATAGGAGGTGGAACATATGTGCCCTGGGAGCTGTGGTTTGCTGATTCCAGACTAAAATATCCCCAGAGCAAGCCCCTACTTACAGGGAGCAGGTGAATGAGGCTCACACATTCTGGGAAATTCATAGGCCTGACCCTGAAACTCCCATGCCTCACAGAATCTATTACTCCTTTGCCACACCTGCAACTAGGTGTGGCTCATTTTATGATGAGATCTTTAAGACCATCCCGTGGCCATGATCCATCCCAAGGTTTACTTTGCTCTTCGGGGATAGAACCTCTCAAAGTAAAGAGAACTTAGATTTCTGCTTCATCTCTGTGCAGTTATTGCAATGTGAACTTAGATTTCTGCTTCATCTCTGTGCAGTTATTGCAATGTGTAGGTTCCAAGAGCTCTGGGTTCAATTCTGGCACTGGCAGTGAGTACTGGCACTGGTTACTTTCCCCTCGGCCTCCCTTTCCTCCTCCATAAAATGAGGGAGGTACATTCAACAATCTCAGTCTCTTTCTTCCCGCTCCAACATCCTAAAGTCCCAAGAGTTAGAAGGCTGTGATCTTTGAATATAAACTGCTACTGCAGCCATAGCACCATCCACAGTTGGCTCCAAAGTTTCTAGTTTAGCAGCAAAGCACAGGACAGCAAACCACAGACCTGGGTTGTAGTCCTGATACTGTCATTTCCACCTTCTGGGCTTCAGTTTCTTCATCTGTTGACCCAGGCCACCCCTTGGACTCTTAAGATTCCTTGGTCATTACCTTCTGGCCAGCCAGGCCTTTGGAGACCACTTTAATCCAGGCAGACAGAAGACATCATCTCAACCGGGATCTACCCTTTATTTTTAACCTCTGTTTTTTCTCTGAGCTGTGAGTTCACAGATTTCCTCCACGGGCTTTCTCCTTGAACTCTGACTCTCTCTATGTCTGTCCCCTTACAGGGATCCATGACAACACTGTTACAACTAGCTTGTCAAGTGCAGTGACATCTGCATTCCTGACATTCCAATCTGGAGATGGTCTTTTTATAGCCAGTGTGGTGGGAGGAGGCAGCAATGGATGCAACTCAGACAGGATGAAATTAGAATCGCAAACTGGGAGGAATATGTTGTCCTTAATCTGAATCAAGTTCCTCTAGTCTGGGTCTGTTTTCCCAACAATGCCATTGAGTCTGGAGTTGGTTCCAAGACAAGGAGGGTTCAAAGAGAGCAATGTAGTGACCGCACTCCCACGCCTGCCAGCACCTCTGACAATTAGCCCATCCATGTCAGACCTGCCCTGTGTTGCTTTTCATGATAGACAGTAATTTGGAGTCCAAATCAAGAATCAGCTATGTCAGCGGCAAAGTCTCCACGGTCTGTGGGTGAGTTAAGCGTTGGGGCCCTGCCGCCTACAGACTCAATAATTAAAACATTCTTTTGACTTTTTGCTTGCCCCTCAGTCTCTGCCACTAGGTATCTGAAAGGAATGTAGGCATCTTTTTTATGAAATTCATTTGGCAGACTTGTTCTTTTACTTTCATTGATATGGCAAGTTGGCAGCTGGACTGTCATTCGAGGCTAGGGCCTTTCATGTTGGAAAAAACTGACACTGAAGCTTCCCCATTGTAAGCCATTATTTTGAATATATTTTAAAGGGAGTAGTAGGGAAAGGCTGTTTTAATAAAATGGTGCCAACCCCACTGCACAGCCCAGCAATACTGACTGCCCCATGCGAGAGGCAACAGAAGCCAAGATGGTACATGATGCTCTATTCTTTTTTTTAAAAATCCTATTATAGTTTATTATAGGATATTGGATATAGTTCCCTGTTATCACCCTATCCTTCATACCAGAACCCTTTTTTTCTTTCCTCCCTGTACTCAAAGCTACTTTCTTTAGCGTGGTGTCACCAGCAGCCCTACTAATTCTGACCCTGAAAGCTCAGGGCTCCCCATATATGGTCACCCCCAAATCCCTTTTAGCATGATGCACAGAACACATAAAACTAACAGATGCTCACATCTGCTTCTCATCCTTCTGGCTGGATCAAACTGAGCCAGCTCCTTCTCGACATAGTATAAGACCTTCATGGAGTCTCTCTCTTTGTCAGCTTGGATCCGGTAACCTTTGCGAACTGTTGAGAAACAAACAAGATAGTAAGCTGAAAAAAAATCAGGAAAAGGTGACTTCCATGTAACTTACCAGTAGAAAACATGGGTCCCAGATAGGGACCCATGTGATTCAACTCTTTTTTAAATCACCCAGAAACAGTAACCTATATTTCTATATATGGAACCATACCCTTTATCAGATGGTTCCATTAGAATGGAGGATTGGCACATCAAGAAAAAACTTCTGTTCCAGTAACCTCTCCTTCCTACTTCCTGACCTCTTATAGCTCCACTTAAAGATTATCTTCTCAAAGTTTGGGGGAGTATACTCACACTAAAAAAGACCACTTTCTAGACTAGGGATACAGATCACTCTACAGTCTGAGGATCATACCTTCACTTGGAAGCACATGTAGCTTTAAAACAGATACCCAAACGTCAGAGACCTTGACACAGGTGGCCTAAAAGCCTGTAGTTGCCTGTACAAAAATTCCATAACTAGGCGATGCCTAAGAGCTAATATTAGATTGCAGGCTTTATACACAGTAGAACAAAATAAAATGCATGGATTACTAATTATGGTTCCATTATTATTTCTTTAGCATTTTCCCCTTAGGAAAGGGAATACCATATTTTAGACATGATTAAGTCAATCTGCTGCAATGTGGTTACAGGCAGGTGCTATTTTCAGGGCTTAGTAAAAATAAAACAAAACTAAAGCGTGAGAGATAATACCATCCTCGACGTTCTCATCACTCACGTTGGCAGAGACAAAGGCTGCTGAAGCCTGGTATCACTTAAGCATCAACCTAATCCAATACCAGCCCCAAGGGTGATCAGACACAGACAGCTCTAATATTCACAGATAAAGAGAAAACAAGAAAGAGAAAGGACTGGGATGGGGACAGAACAGCAGGGGTGACAGACAAGGCCTGCGGGCACTGGGACGTGCTAGGCACCTCGCTACGTGCTTTCCGTGGACTCAGTCCTCGCAACTGCATAAGGAGTCAGCTGTTAGCAGCTGCGCTTCACGGACGAGGAAACTTTGGTTCAGAGCAGTTTTATAACTTGCTCAGCAATAAGTGGCAGTGCCAGGACTGGAATGTAGTCTGAAGGAAGCCCAACAATACTGGGCCACCTGTCTGTCTGGAGTCTGGGGCCAGAAGCAGCAGAGAGAGATGAAAGGAAGACAAAAAGGAAGAACCCAGAGGTGGACCTTGGGCATCCGAGGCACTGTCCTACCATGCAGCCAATTGGGACCATACAATGGGGATGGAAACAGATGACCCACCCCCAACACTCTCTATTCCCAGAGCAGGGAAAATACCACAAGGAAACCACACAACTGCACGTGTCTCTGGAGAAAGTTCTGCGTTCTGCTCTCTGATTATGTTCCCCTGCTGTGGACATAGCCCCCTACACAAGCATGTATGTGGAAGATTAAAATATCATCTTTCACAGACTCTAATCACAGCCCTGGTGTTGAAAACTGGGAAGACGCCCACACATCCATTTGCAGGTGCACTGGTTTTCTCTATAAGCATAGGATGGACAGTCCACCTTCAGCTTCAATTGTGGAATTACTTTAAAAAATTAATGAATCTCAGCACACGCTTTTTAGTGACACCTTCTCCCAGAGGTTAGATCCTTAATCCTTATGCAGAAGCAATTATTAGCAGAAATGGTTTTATTTATAAGCCTCCACACCCTCCCATCTCTGCAGAGGCGTTTACAGAGTAGCACAGACAGTTCAATTAAAATGCAATTATCCCACGGAACTGCTATGTCTGTTCTGAGGTGTTTGTGTCTGATGAATAAAATACAGGGCTAGGAAGTGGGGAACTGGGCACCCTGTAGGCCACGAGGACCTCAAATAAGTGGTGACCTATCCAGGATTCAGTTTGCATGTCCACGAAATACAACTAATAATTTTCACCTTTTAAATAATCTTATAAGTCAGAGAAGACAAATACATAAACGAAAAAAAGAAGACAACAAAGACCAACTCAGTGGAGCACTTTGAGTTCTTTGTAATTATTAGGGGTGGCGCAAACAACATCTCATCCAAAAGACTTTCTTTTTCTCCAGCTAGAAAAGTTTTCTCTTTTCTCTATCCAACCGCCAACTTACAAATCATTTACTTTGGACTTTCATCATATGTCCCTTAATATATTCCTATTTGTTTCAAATGATATGTATAAATGTCTAATCTTCCAAAAGATTCTTGAGGGAAAAGAATGCTTATCATTCTAGCTCAGTGGAACGCCCAGGATGGTGCTCTACAGAGTATATTCCTAAACAAACGTAGTATGTTTGTTTGAGCTGAAATGGTGCCAGCCTGGGGATGGGTGTGAGGTTAATGCTTTCTTAAGAAAGATTATTTACAGTAGAATTTCTCTCTCTAGATTGTAAACTTCCTGAGATCAAGGACCAGTTCTCTCTGTGTATCTATGATTCCTGAGCACCTAGCATAGAGCCTAGCACATTGCAGACACTCCAAACATGTGAGTTTGTATGAATGAATGAATGAAGTGAAAATCAGGAATAGAAACTGTATTACAGGGAATTGCAAAGTAAGGCAGAAGAGACATGTGGTGGGTTTGTTGGAGAATTTTGAACAGGAAGGGGAAGCCTTGAATGGTAGCTTGAGGGAGCAGCAAGGTTTAGGCAAGTTTTGTTATTTTTATTGATGATTATATTTTTAGTCTGCTTCCCTGGTGGCTCAGAGGTAAAGAATCCACTTGCCAGTGTAGGAGATGCAAATTTGATCCCTGGTCCAGGAAGATCCCCTGGAGAAGGAAATGGCAACCCACTCCAGTATTCTTGCTTGGAGAACCCCATGGACAAATGAGCCTGGGGGGCTACAGTCCATAGCACTGCAAAAGAGTCAGACACAACTTAGGGACTGTAAACAATATTTTTAGTTAAGAAAAGGAGCATGTTTATAGGCCTTAAAGAAGGGGTCTACTCTACCTGCAGCTGTGTCTTTAGGTGTTCTTAATATCTGAAGTGCTGTTATGGCAGACATTCAGTAATACTTAGATAAAGGGGAAAAGTATTGCTATATGGAACAATGTACCAGCTGTACCCTGGTGGTAAGAGAAGGCTGCCACCCCAAGCAACAGTTGGAAATCTCCCTTAATTGCAACTTGGATTGGAGCTTAGATTGCTTTCTGTGTCGTTATAAGAATTTACGCTCCTAATTATGACACAGATTGATCATGTATGCATAGGTTATCATGCCTCTGAAAAGACGAAGATGTCAGCTTCACCTTTCAGTACTGGCATTATAAAGAGACATTACTGTACTACATATTGGGTTGGCCAAAAAGTTTGTTTGGGTTTTCCTGTAACATCTTATGAAAAACCTGAACACACCTTTTGGCCAGCCCAATACTTTCAGATTTTATTCTCAGTCACACCAGCTCATAATTTCAGAAATCTAAATCTGTCCCCTTTGTCAAAAAGGACAGAGTGGAGCACTGACAGACTTCAGAGGCATCATCCGTTTGGTTTCAGCAGTTAAAAAGCTAGGCGCTTCTCCCTTGAAAAGATTTTTTTTTTTAACCAAAAGCTGTAAATTCGATTAGGCAGCACACTATAATTCTCTCATTGTGGCAGGAACTGACTCTGTGTCACATATATGCTCAGGAGCATAGAAAACATCAGAAAACCTTTCTTGATCCCTCCAAGCAGATGAGACTTTGCCTTCTCTGAGCTGACATCAGAGATTAGTCTTATTACATGCTCCTTTCTATTTTTTTACTCATTTTATTTCCATTCACAAGCCGCCCAAAACCATTCTGCTGGACTGTAAACTCCTTGAGAAAAAATTTGTAGACATTCATTAAATTTTTCTTGATTTGAAAACAGAATGGTGTTGGGCTGATTTTTATCTGTAATTTAGATCAGAGAACTCTCTGAGGTGTGGTGATATTTTAAAAAGAAATATCCTACAATATTTAATAACAAATATCCTACAATATTTTTATTGGTCAAAGACCAGCATTTTTTGGAAAATGACTTTTTTCCTGGTGATGTTTCAGTTCAGGGTCAATGGAAGATTTATTTCTCTTTTGAATTTCAGTCTGGTCCAAGTCCTTTGGTTGGTGTGGTTTTCATACTTCAGCTCCTCTAATTTACTAGCCTCACCAACTTTGATTTTTACTGGAGAGGGAATATTGGGATATTCATTTTGATGCCAAATTTAAAAAATTCTTACTGTTAAAAGATAATTCTGATCCAATTAAGACTCAACTATTTTTCAGCTAATTTCCCCTTTAACACCAAATTCAATTTGTAGAACTTGCAAAAGTGTCTAAGGCAGATATCCATGGGTATATAGCCTTGTTCTTCCTGTCCTATCTTAATAAGCTAAGGAAGGCTGTTTATGGATAATGGAACAGCTGCCAGATTCCACCCCCAGGGTGGCAGCAGCTCAGCTGTGGGAGGCGTGATGCTTAAAATTTGCATATTCTCTGTATACATACAGTAGGCATATATCCTTATTAGTTTGAAAAATGACATTTCAAAACCCTACTTGCCTATTCAGTTCTTTTGTAAGAAGGATGAGTGGAGACCAGGTAGATATGAAAATAAAATGGATTCAAGCAAGGGAAGAGAGAAGTGCATTAATTAAGGTGGGAGATGATGGCAGCAATGACTAGGATAGTTGAGTAGAGATGGACCAATTCAAAGTTATTTTGAGATCCTATCTGAAGGACTTGGTGACCAACTGGATTCGAGAAGTGAGGAAGAGGAAGGGATAAGGATGTCTGGTTTGGGCTACTAGGTGGGTAATAATGCCATCCGCTGAAATGAGAAATGCTGGAGTTGGTCTGAGGTTGAGAAACAGCAGATGAATTCCATTTCCTAGATAGAGGTTGATTTGAAATTGAAAGACATTCAGGTAGAAATGTCCAGAAGGCAGTTGGATATGTGGGACTGAGGAACAGGAGAGAGGATGGACATAAAGACTGGCAGTCATCAGCATACAGATGATGACTGAGGCCATGGACAAGGTAAGATTTCCCAGGGAGAGGACCTTGGACAAAACAGAAACACCAACATCTAGGGGATGTGCAGAGGACGAACAGCCAGCATATAGTGAAATGGCTAGGAAAAGCTACAAAATACAGTGTTGAGGAGGGCAAAGAATATGAATGTATCATCAGGGGTGGCAAATGCTGTTGAGAAGTCAAGGGGGGCAAGCTTTGAAAGGCATCCTTTAGACTTAGCAATAAGGCAGTCTTGGCAAGAGCTGGTCTTTGGAGTGGTGAAAGTGACAGCAAGACAGAAGTTAGCTGAGGAGAGGAAATGGAGACATTAAATATTCAAAACTCTATCAAGGAGTTTATCTGTGAAGAGGGGAAAGTGGACAGGGACACAGTATTAGAGGACTAAGGGTTTTTGCAAATTGTTGTATTTTAATGCGAGATCTGAGCATGTATTGAATGTGGATAGGAAGAAGTCACTGAAGAAGGAAAGGCTGGACCCATGAGGTGGGAATGGGGTGGGATTTAGAGAGTCAATAAAAAGAGAAACTTGACAAAGCAATGAATCCAGAGCAGGGCAGGAGGAGACAGTCCTTTTTTTTTTTTTTTTTGTAAAGAGGTAATAAATAGCTGCTATGAAGAATGGGAGAAGGAGTCAGGATTCCTTTTCTGTCTCCCCCATTTGGTAACTAACTGGCTATACTATATATAGCTCATCAAAGATGCTTTTCAACTACACAGAACATTCAAAGAGTATTGTGTACAAATGTAATCTGAAAAATTACTGTTGCTAGATGATTACCCTAAAATTGAAGTAGCATAAAAATATAAAATAAGCTACATTTACATCTTTATAAATCAGCATTTCTTAACACTTTGAACATTCTTTGAAAAACAATCTACATGGAACACTAGCTTAAGCCAGCTTTCTTAAAGGAGAAACAGCTAAATGCAATCAGTAATTCTGGCCACAGGACCATGAGTACAGAAATGTGCCTGGTAGGGATCATGAAGAATTCACTCCTGACTCAGTAAGCCAGATAACATGAGCCAGACTGGCTGTGGCCAAAGCTGGTTATGCATCCTCCCCTTTTTCCTGGCGAACAGAATTCTGACTGTTCATTTCTGAGGTGAATAGGTGTTTTGGCCTAACAGATGAGTCTTGGTGGGTCCAAGTCAATCTGGCTTAGGAATGGACACAGGACATAATTCTTGCCAATAAAATGACAGTAGAAGTCTGCTGGAAGGGAAGGAGACTTATGGACAAGCTTTCCTCCCTCTTGGGAAAAGGAACACAAGGAAGAAGCATATCTTTTCCATCTCTGAATGCATATAGTGTCTGAGACTATGGGATCCGGAAGGGAGCTCGTCCAGGAGAACAGAGGATACACTCAGGATGCTGAACACAAGATGGAAAGAAGCAGGTTCTTCAGGGATGCCACTTGAACTCTTCCATTAACCAACCCCTGAACCACCTTACCTTGGAATTTCTCACTATGTGAAACCGTATTTTTTTCCTGTTTTTTTTTTAAGCCACTTCTAACTACAGTTGGTTAGCATGGCAGGATGGAGTCAAAATGATTGAACTGCAACAAGCAGGAACTGGAAAAAAGTTGAAAATAGGACAGAAGTATTTGCCATCCTATAAATAATAGTTATTTTATTAAGAGAATCTACTCAATAAACTAAGGGGGAAGGGTCCAGGTGGGAAGGAAAGAGAAAGAAGATTGGGAGAAAAAGGCAGCAACGAGTCCTATTAATGCCTCTTTTGTCCTCTCCATCCTTTGGGAAAATGGACTGTATTGTCTTTATTTCTCTAATACCCTGTGTGTCCTTGATTATTAACTTTTACTTCTCAGTCTATGACTCATTCCCAATCTCATACGTCAGAATTCCACTAATAGTTTCTGAGAGAGAAAAAACACAAGTACCAATTACTCACTGAGGATATCCACCCCTTCCATGGTGGAGCACTGACAGGTCACTAAATGATCTAGACCTTCGGCCCCCGATTCCCACTGAAGTCTGTCCAGAGCCCTCCAGGGGAGAAACGTCTGTTTCACCAACCCTAGTGGCTCATTTACAACTAGGAATCTAAAAGTCACCTCCTAAATATATTCTGTACACAGTTCTAACCTTTACTACTCTGTATAGTCCTCTTCAGATGCCTCCAGGAAAGCTACATTTTAACGCCCCTATACTCTTCTGCTGCTGCTGCTGCTAAGCCGCTTCAGTCGTGTCCGACTCTGTGCGACCCCATAGACAGCAGCCCACCAGGCTCCCCCGTCCCTGGGATTCTCCAGGCAAGAACACTGGAGTGGGTTGCCATTTCCTTCTCCAATGCATGAAAGTGAAAAGTGAAAGTGAAGTCAGTCAGTCGTGTCCGACTCTTATCGACCCCATAGACTGCAGCCCACCAGGCTCCTCCATCCATGGGATTTTCCAGGCAGGAGTACTGGAGTGGGGTGCCATTGCCTTCTCCACCTATACTCTTCTACCACTGCCTATAACAACAAATTTATCATGCCCTCAGTGGTGCTAATCATCATCCAAAGAAACTCCTTACCAGTTATTTCTTCTCTGTCTCGGATATACACCACTAGACAACTTGGGCTCATTCTAAAGTTTTCTAACATCTAATTGCTTGCTCTTTCAAAGCATCTCTCAGATTTACCACTCAATTCCCTTTGTCTGCATCATAATGTCCCACCTGAAACATATCAATCACACCTCGGCTCAAGGTCTCTGGTTCTCCTCTGTCCTACTCACCACTAGCTTTGTCAGCATGTCACCTCGCTGCTCAGGAGCCTGGCTACAGGGGTTCTCATTTACTATGGCACCAACCCAGGCTCTTCTGGAGGGTTCCAAGGCCCTGCCTAATCTGGCTCCACCATATTCTTCCATGGTCTTCCAGTCAGACCAACAAGCTGGACACTGTCAAACACACACACTGTTCTTTTAGCTCTGGGTTTCCATTATGCTGGTCTGTGAGTGTCTGTGCTTTCCTAATCCATCTCAGTCCTCTAAGCCCAGCCCTAATCTCACCTCCTCCCTGAAGACTTTGTAAGCATTCCAGCTCTTTCTTCTTTGAACTCCCAGTACATTCACTATAGCATCTAACTGTCTAGTAAAAGTCCGTTCTCTTTCCCTGGCTGGGCCATACTGCTGGTTAGACAAACCATGTCCTACACTTCTGGGTGTTCTCAGAGTACCCGGTAAAGTCCTGAGCACTAGGTATAAGAGATAACCATTTATTAATTGAATGATCAACATTCAGGGGGTACCTTGCCTCTTTTTCTTATGATTTTAGTTATTGTGAGGCCCAGGAAGAAAGCAAGGGGCAGCTATGTCCTGCAGCCCTTGGCAAGCTTGACATGCATTTCAGGAGATATCTGATACAGCTGTCAGGATCCCATTTCCAGAATGGAGATAATCATTGTCCATGGAAGCATCACTGGGCTGATGGTTCTTATCAGCAAGGAATCAGAATGGAAGCCCGACAGGAGCATGGGGCAGGACAGTCTGGAACTGCATTTACCACTGTGGCTTCCTCCAGTGGAGTCACTTGGTGCCAGGGGAGGTGGATGCGGCTTGTCCATCAGCATGCCAGATGAGGGGGCTCCTCCCAAGGGGACAGAGGGGATGGAGTAAGGGCCAGGGACACCGGAGACAGAGGGAGGGTACCCGGCCTTTGCTGCTTTCCCTGCTTCATACACTGTGGAGGGAGATGAAGAGCAAGAGAGATTACATCGTTCCACCCTCCACAACCCTCACACCAAAAATCCCTGAAGATGCGCTTAAGGGAGCTCCTGGATGTATGCGCGGGCTTGCGTGTATATGTGTGTGTTCCACTAGGCCTGACTTGATTCATTGGAAACACTCTCCCCCACTCTCTTGGACTCCTCCAGCAGTGACATAAGGGATTACAGTGTTCAGTAGTACCTGGCAACTGAGTAATTCAGTGGTGCTGGGAGCTGTCACAGCAGCCTCCCGTGACAGCAGCAGCCTACTCTTAACCACCCTGTCTGCAGGCTGCCTCAGCCCTGTGTAGGAGGCCTAGCACTGGCACTGCCCAGGGTTGCTTCCAAGACGATCCTAACCTCTTCTAGAGAGGCAAAGCCAGCAAAGCGCTGACACATGGCCCTGCTATTAGAATTCAAAAGCAGAGCAAATAACCTGACACCTCACAGAAACCGCTGTGTTCCTGAGGATACTAAAGACACATATTGTGTCTCTCTCCGTCAAGATGTTTATGGCAGGGGTTCCAAACTTAATGCCTATATGGGCTTGGCTAGGGAGGTAAAATTGTGAATCCCAAATGAGGACTAGTCCCTTTGTGGACCATTTTGTCACAGCAGTAAATAAAACTCATCTGTGGCTAGAGGGGACCCAAAGGCTGTACTTTGAACATGCTGCTGGTAAAAAGAAGAGTTCTCTGCATGTGAGAGGCATGGCCAGAGAAAGTTTTCTCTAGTTTGGATGCCCAAGGAGAGGGCAAAAGCCTTATCCCACAACCTCACCATCCTGAACCTGCCCTTCCTTTCATCAATAGTGTTAAAGAGAATTCCAAATGCAGGGGTGGTAAGTGTGGATCAAAAGCATGGAGAGGCGCCTGTGTGTGAGAAGGCAAACAGGAATGGTCATCTCAGAAAGTCAGGGCCTCCCAGGAGAGGACAGTCTGGAATGATCCGTTTTGCGGTGGAAGGAAAGGTGGCCGACAAGGCGCTCAGGGCACACCGCTGTCTGATGGAAAGGTGACGTTTCTTTTGGTCATTCTGTGTCTCCCCATGCGTCACGTTACTCACAGGCCTGAGGGCAGCAGCAGGAGTCTGGGCAACACGGGCAGCGGATGTAGCAACAGCAGCTATGAGGGCAGCACTGGCACCAGCAGATCCCCACCAAGACGAAGAAGAGGAAGACTCCCAGGATCACCAGACCAACAAACACCCACTCTGGAAGGATGCACAGAGAAACCCACACTCGTGGCAGCCCCCTGCTGGGTCTCCCCGTGAGAGCAAGAGTGGGAGCAGCCTGGGGAAGAAGGCACCTTGTAACAGGGCGCAGAGCCCCCAGACTCAGGAGGGGCTCTGAGGCTGAGAGGTGCAGACCATCCCAGGGCTGCGGTGTGGAGGGCAGGGACGGTTACCCAGGTCATATTGAGCACACATAATGTCCAATACAAAGTGCTAGGAGCAGTTTCAGGGCCCCTTCCCAAGGAAAGGGCTTACCTTATTGATTGTGGTGTCAGAAGAGGTAGGGGACAAGAGCAGAGAAATTCCTGGCTGGGGACAGGGGACTTTGCTTGCTGAGCTATAAAGTGGTGATTTCCATGAATACATATCTTTGGTAGTCAACTTAATCTTATCCCTTAATAGTGTAAGTCCTGAGAAAAGCTCTCCATGTCTGTGTGGTCTAAATCAGAATACCTGTAGGCGGTCCAGGTCCCTTATGTAGCCATCTGCTTTCCCTGCTGATCGCCTCTTGACACCTTTCCTGTGCTCAGCATCAGAGCTGAGATTAAAACCATTTCCTTGAAAACACTAGAGACATAGGCTCTGGTAGAGAAATGCTGTCCCTGTCCCCTAAGAATGGTTTGATCACAGGCAGGCTGACCATGCTACATAGCCAGCACAACCACGGACTAAAGTGACTTAGGCTGTGTTGACTGGCAAGGCTAATGTGTATATCTGACCATGTTTGTTAACGTCAGCTATTTTCACAGCTCTGCCAGAGAGTGAACATGAATTTAATTCATTTGCCTATCCAACAGATAAAGAGAAAGGAAACAAATTCCATTTGACTTAGAGAAAAATGACTGTGGCCCTCGAGGGACTTGATGTCATGCTTTTGGGACTTGGCTATAAGACCTAATGTCCTGCTGGGGCCTGGGACGGACTGGAATGAGCCATGATTTCCTTTCAAAGCAAAAGATTAAAGCAATTCATTTTGATTGAAAACCATCTACCAAAAATCCCTTTGCAACAAACTTGAAGTATACATTATTTTGTTTGCATTTTAGTTATTAAATATTTCTTCAACAAAATAGGACATTCATTTGGAGCTTGAGAATATGACATTTTGGTTAGATAAAGGGTTTTGTGATAATGATAAAGTTATTTGACCTTTGCTTAGAACATAATTTTCTCAGAGAAAACACACAACTTAGATTTCCTAAGTGTCCCTCTTCACTCACCCAACAGAAATACACTCAAATTAACCAGGTCACCCTCTCTTCAGGGCGGAAGTGAGAAGGCCAGAATGTTCTGGAAGAGCTTCTTGCTGAGGACAGTAGATAGTTGAAGGCTTTGGCATTGCCTTTGCACTAACATAACAAGACAATGTGACCTGAGATAGATATGGGCCCTGAGGACTAGAAGAGCTGTGTGGTATGGTAGCTACAACTGGGGTCAGGCAGTCAAGGATTAAAGACTGCCAGGCTGCCTTGGAGAAACAAAAAATGTTAGCCATGAAAGGATTCTTGGAGTCAGAAGGGGGGAAATTCGGAGGGCCAGGACCAGATATGAGAAATACAAACACTTTTCCTTGGGACTCAGGGATGCAACATCTAGTTTGAAGCAATGCAGTGTAACATTGTGGGGTTTTTTGTGATGAAAAAAATAAGTACAAATTGACTGAACTCTGGATAAGGCGGATCACAAAGAAATGTCTATTTGTGATCTTGGGATCAACATCAGTAAGAAGAATGTCTGTATTTGGGTTAACCAGCTAATGGGGAAGGATCTGGAGATTTCACAGAAGAGTGAAGCTCAACTGTGAGGACTCTGGATAGTTCTCAAAACTTGAATCAAGTCTAAAACAATCACCAGGATTATTTTGTATCTTTCTGTTGCTCTCAATTATTAGTCAGCTCTTAACGCTTTGGCAGAAGCCCTCCAAAGCAAAACTGAATCTCACCCTTTTCTACTTTCTGTGTTTGGATATGTCCTCTCCCATAGTTCATTCTTGTTTCTCTCTGAGCTCCTTCCATGATGGACTATAGTGCAGCATTGCTGACTGTCTAGCTGATATGTTCAACGGACGCTACATAAAAAGACAGGTGTGCATTTGCTGCAGGTGTCCTTGACAGGGTCCATGGACCCCAGGGATTTAGGAGGTCAAAAAGTCCTAAATTGCTTTGTTATTGCTTTGTTTTTGTATACAAAGCAATATGCTGCTGCTGCTAAGTCGCTTCAGTCGTGTCCGACTCTGTGCGACCCCAGGCTCCGCTGTCCCTGGGATTCTCCAGGCAAGAACACTGGAGTGGGTTGCCATTTCCTTCTCCAATGCGTGAAAGTGAAAAGTGAAAGTGAAGTCGCTCAGTTGTGTCCAACTCTTAGCGACCCCATGGACTGAAGCCCACCAGGCACCTCCATCCATGGGATTTTCCAGGCAAGAGTACTGGAGTGGGGTGCCATTGCCTTCTTCGAAAGCAATATAGATCGTATACAATGCAATATAGACCTGTAAATGTGTATTTTTCAAGGTAGGAGGAGTACATAGCATTCATAAGGTTTGAAAAAATGTTTTGATAAAGTTATAAAAGGCAATTCCAAGTAACATGGTTGTACAGTGATGAATGGGTAAACATTAAACTTGGGCTTCCCTGATAGCTCAGTTGGTAAAGAATCTGCCTGCAATTCGGAAGATCCCAGTTTGATTCCTGGGTCGGGAAGATCTGCTGGAGAAGGGATAGGCTACCCACTCCAGTATTCTTGGGCTTCCCTTGTGGCTCAGCTGGTAACGAATCCGCCTGCAGTGCGGGAGACCTGGGTTTGATCACTCGGTTGGGAAGATCCCCTGGAGAAGGGAAAGGCTACCCACTCCAGTGTTCTGGCCTGGAGAATTCCATGGACTGTATAGTCCATGGGGTTGCAAAGAGTTGGACATGACTGAGCAACGTCCACTTTCACTTTCAAACATGAAACTTAGGGAACAGGAATGCAGATAAATAACAACTCCATTAAAGACACTTTACAGCAACTGGGTGCAACCAAGATTCTGAGACTGTCACAGGGCCCGCACCGCTGACACAGAAGGCCTGGGCCCCGCCTCAGCCTGTTTTTAACTACCATTATTCTTTTAGGGCCTAGTAACAGAAGAAATACAATTTGAAGGCTCTTCCAATGGGCTTAGTTCATCCTGGAAAATACCACAGACATATATAGACAAATGTGCAAATAAGTTAAAGGAGCAATTAGTAACTAATGCAGAAGCAAGACAGATGGAGGGATAGCAAATTAAGCAAATACAGAGTTAAATGACTGAATACCTGGCATAATCTCCACAGCAAAACTGGGCAAGAGATCAGCAAGCAGCCCTGTTCTGCCTAGAAGAGGTGGAAGGAAAAGAAGAAAAGCGGTTACTCCAAAGGCAAATACAGCCTGAAGCCTGGCTTCAGTTGGTACCATCCCTACATGTGGCCACTGATCCCTGCTATTTCAGTGATGAAAGGCACATCACCAAGGCTGGGCTCAGTCAAGACCATGACCTTCTCCATCAATCCTCGGCAGCCATTTAGGAGAACTCTGCACCTAGACCAGGCAGAAGCAGAAACAGAACTTTCTTTCTAACTATTATAGAAGGAGGAGATCTTTGCTTCAAATACAAAAACAATCCTGCTTGATACATACCATCTCCATTCATTTATACATCCACATATTTTATTGAAAAGTCAAACACATCTGTATCTAAAGGGTCAACCTACATCTTCATACATCTATATACAGCCCCATGTCCATATAAAAACAAAAGTACATACTTTGTTTTAACTCAGAATTATCTCCCTACATGATTCTATTTATAGACTAAAGATATGTCAATGATTAAAATTTTCAAAGGGAAGGAAAAGATACAGCTAGATCAGTTACACATACTTCAACATTCCTTCTGGCTTCAGAAACATTCTGTACAATGTATATGGTATGGCTCTTCCATATGGCACCCACAGCTGGCGTGGCATGGGACCAAGTGCCTTCTGCATGATACAGCACAAAAACTTAAGGGCTGGTGTCAGAACAGGTGCCGCTCAGGACTCTGGGAAGCAAAGAGCTGTGCAAGAAACAGCACCCTAGAAGATGTGGGGAAGGAGATTAGTCTTTTAAAAAAACTGGCCTGATTTATACAGAAAGAAGGGCTGAATCTTCCACCATGTTCTCATATCCAGGTAAATGTAAAGGCCAGGATAGAACTTCTGCCCCTACCAGGTTCTATCCCATGGAGCCTTGTTAATAAACAAGTTCTACTAGGTGACAACTAGTAGCAAACTAGTTGCAAACTCGACTCATTTCAGACTTGTGGTGGCAAAGGTCACTATGATTCCTAAGCCTGCAACTAAATCTGACTTCATTTATGGGCATGACATATGCCTATAGAATAGCTCTGTCCAGTAGAAATTAATGTGAGTAACTGGCAATTTTAGCATTTCCAGTAATAGCATTAAAATAGCTCTTTTTTTTTTTTTTAAGTTGAAATTAGTTCTCCCTCTGGAAGAGCCCAGCATTGGAGCCTGCTAGAGGGGTCCCAGCCTCATGTCCTCCTGCAAAAGGACATGGCTGATTCTTGGCACGAATGCATTGGTTATGCAGTAACCCTAGCAAGTCAAGCTGGAGAGGTAGTTCATGAAGCTCTAAGAAATGAAACGAATGCTATGATTAAAAGCTCTCCAGTTGATTTGGTAACTGCTGCTGGCTTCCCTGGTGACTCAAATGGTAAAGAATTCGCCTGCCAATGCAGGAGACCGAACTTCTATTACTGGGTTGGGAAGATGCCCTGGAGGAGGAAATGACAATCCACTCCAGCATTCTTGCCTGGAAAATCCCACGGACAGAGGAGCCTAGCAGGCTACAGTCCATGTGGTTGCAAAGAGTCAGACACGACTGAGCGACTAACACAAACATACACTGATCATAAAGTTGAAAAAATGCTTACCTCTTCCATAAAGGAAAAGTATCTGTGGTGTTGGAGAGACTCCTGAGAGTCCGCTGGACTGCATGGAGATCCAACCAGTCAATCTTAAAGGAAATCAGTCCTGAATATTCATTGGAAGGACTGATGCTGAAGCTGAAACTCCAATACTTTGACCACCTGATGTGAAGAACTGACTCACTGGAAAGACCCTGATGCTGGGAAAGATTGAGGGCAGGAGGAGAAGGGGACGACAGAGGATGAGATGGTTGGATGGCGTCACCAACTCCATGGACATGAGTTTGAGCAAGCTCTGAGAGTTGGTGATGGACAGGGAAGCCTGGCATGCTGCAGTCCATGCGGTCGCAAAGAGCTGGGCATGACTGAGCGACTGAACTGAACTGATATATCTCACAGTTTCATTAGTGAGTAATCTGTGGCAGTTGGGGAAAAAAGGTGTCTTAACTGACAATCCTACATGGATCATTGACCCTACTGATGGAACAACTAACTTTGTACATGGGTGCATACTAAGTCACTTCAGTTGTGTCCAACTCTTTGAGACTCTGTGGACTGTAGCCTGCCAGGCTCCTCTGTTCATGGGATTCTCCAGGCAAGAATCTTAGAGTGGGTTTCCATTCCCTTTTCCAGGGGATCTTCCTGATCCAGGGATCAAACCTGCATCTCTTGTCTCCTGCATTGGCAGGCTGGCTGTTTATCACTAGTGCCACCTGGGAAGCCCCAACTTTGTACATAGGCATGTTTAAAAATTTTTAATATTGTAATTAATGTTTGTGTATTACCTGAATGGACTGTTCGATATATTTTTCACAAGCACATATACTTTAGAGACTTTGTAATTTGTAAAGTAAAATGTGCTATGCATAATTTTCATCAGCTGTGGAAGAGATGAATTATTAATGTTGTAGACTTATCTTGTGTGGTGAAGCGCCCGGTTCACCATTCTTTTTCTCACTGTTGAAACCACATAAAAATGTATTCAAGCAACACTACTGCTTTGAGGTCAATTAAGGAACTGATAAACTCAGTCTTGGAGAGTTGTCTCTCCTAGATTGAATGGGTTCAATCTAGGACAAAAAGAAGTTAAGAGAGCATGGATTTTAGAATGTGTGACCTTAAGACCTTAGACAAGTTATTTAATCTTTCTAAGCTTCAGTTTTGTGTTTTAAATTTTATAAAATAGGCATATTCATGGTACCTGCCTCATAGAATTGTTGATAGGACTCAATGAGTCGTACATTTATTATATATATTATGTATATATATAATATAGTGCCTGGCACAAAGTGAAAGGTAAAAGTGTTAGTTGCTCAGTTGTGTCTAACTCTGCGTCTCCATGGACTATAGCCCACCAGGCTCCTCTGTCCATGGAATTCTCCAGGCAATAATACTGGAGTAGACAGCCATTACCTTCTCCAGGGGATCTTCCTAACCCAAGAACTGAACCCAGGTCTCCTGCACTGCAGTCAGATTCTTCACCATCTGAGCCACCAGGGCCTGGCATAAAATAAGTACATAATTCAGGATATATCGAAGGAAGCCTGATGGAATTGCCAGGGAGAATTCAAATGATTAGCCAAGTTTGGTGGGATGACACATAGTTATTTTATCTTTACTAACAGAATTGTTAAAGCCATAAAGCTAAGATGTAGAATCTATACATGATGGAGTGTTAATGAGGAAAGATGCTTGTAACATCATATAACATAGAGATTATAATACAGTGTAGAGTATGATCCCATTTTTGTTAAAGTTAAAACTGTATTCATGGAATTCGACATTTAAAAGGTATAAAATGGCATGCAGTACCAAGTGGGCTTCTCACTTCTAACCCCAGCTTCTCAGGACCCATCTCTAGAGGTGACCATTGTTATGAGTTTCTGTGAATCCTTGCAGAGATGTCTCGTGCCTATGAAGCATCCTGTATGTATGCATCTGTACATTCTATCCACCCTGCCCCCCACCATTTAGGGAAAGGGTTGCATCCTGTACACGTTCTAGGGGAGGAGGCATGAAACAATTCATATGAAAAACTTTGTAAAGTTATATTATGGAAAAATGTGTTTGCTGAAAATAAGTTCTATCTTGGTAAATTTGTGTTTTGTTTGAAAGATTTCCTTTTGTAGCTCTTTCAATTGGCTTTATTGTAAATAAAAAGGTATGTTGTTTAAATTAAAAAAAATATGGAATTGGCTTCATAATATTTTCACTTGTATCAATGTAGCCAAAATATTAATGCTTCAAAGGCTCATCACTATTACAAAGCACAACTCCAGACGTCTGGTCTCTCTGGGTCACTTAGAAGACAACTTTTCCTGTTGAGGTGTGTTAAAGAAAAAGTTACCCATGTATGTGGCTTATATTTTGTGTCTAAAGGACATAGTTGGTCACTGATCCTCTCCTCTATCAAATCACTCCACAGAAAAGCAGCTCTGACAAAAGTCAAAGAAAAGAGGAGCTCTTCCAGGACTAGAGGAAGACGTTGCACCAGAGGCAAGGTGCAAGGGAGTCAGGTGAGAGGACTCTTTGCTCACTTTATTTTTCTTGGCTCTCCTCAACTATACCAGGCCAGTGTAGTGAAATGTGTCCCGGTCATGTCTCCTGCATGGTCCCACATTTGAAAAGTTAATCAGGACCAGAGTACATTCCCAGGAAAATGAAGCATGGAGTGGGCCACTAGCTTAGCTGTTTTAGGTTTTGGCAAGAAGGGTTTCCTTCTTTCTATCTTCCTTCTTGTGCAGCTGACATGGTAAGAGCAGTCTGCTGCTTGCAAAGTTTCTTGGAAAGACAAGTAGGGCCCAAGTAGGTCACTGGAAAATGGCATCTTGAAGAAGAGTTCTCTGACTAGCCTTTGGCCTCAGCCTTCATGAAAGGCTGAGAGGTAACGGTAAAGCTTACATGTGGTGCAGTCCAGTTCCCTATGAGAGACACAGATATGGGACTAAAGTCCAAGCAAGTGATGAAGAACATCCATTGGTCTCCTATGGAGTGATTTGTGGACAAATATTTCTTGGAAATCAACAAGGTAACAGACAGGTGGTCAAGGATTTGGGAATTTAGGATCTTAGACATCTCTTAAAGGAATAATTAGTATTAATTACCAGGCAACAGCCAATGATTAAAAAGTCAATATACTTTGCTTTTTATCAAGACAGTTATCAGATACTTAAGGTTTTTTTTTTAAAATATGGACCATTAGCACTTCTAAATATATCTCTTATCATGTCTAGTAAAATGAGACATTTATTGTGTTTACTCTCTAGTTCTCAAGCCTACCAATGTTTTAAACATCCTTTTATGTGCTATAGCCCAAATCATTAATTACATTCATAATAGAAATGTTACCGATGATACAAGCTATTGATTTGTATACAGTTTCTCACAGAAAATTAGCTACATGATAATCATTAACTATAAATACAAAATCATTATAAAAAATTGAAGGAGGATATGGTGCTCACACCTGTTATATAGAGCATGTTCTATTGGAGAAAGTAGTAGACTGGGAATCAGGGTAATAAAGGCAGCTTTGCCAAGAGTTTACTTGCTGACCATTAACAGGCAAATTCCTTCCTCTTTCTAGGGTTCAGTTTTCTCATTAGTCAAGTGAAATAGTTGAGGAAGAGATCCATAAATAGGGAGACCTTACATCTTGGTTTGTCTAGGACAGTCCTGGTTTATGCCTGATGTAATTATTAAGAACACCCCTTTTTAATTTCAAAGTCTTCTAATTTGGACAATTATTTATATGGTCACCCCATCCATAACATTTTCTACTCTCCAATCTGATACTTAATGATTAGAGTTTCAAACTCAACTCTCCAGTAGGTAATGCAATCAAGTGCAGCTGCCCTTCTGTAATACAACCAACAGCAGTTAAGGGTATGGCAAACAGCATATTGTGTCTGTAGGGGCTGCTCCTACCCACCTCTAGACTATTGTTACCTCACAGAAATGTGTCTTCAAGGTTGCAAATCTTCCTATTTTTCAAGATTAGCCAGACCTCAGATTTTTATGTAAAAAATCCCGATTTTCAGATGTTGGCAACTGATTCATAAATTGTTAAAAAGCATTGGGCAAGCCATATAAAATATGTTTGGGGGCTATAAAACCTAGAGATCATGTGCTTGCAATCACTGAGGGATATACATGAAAGTGAAAGCTGCTCCGATGTGTCCTACTCTTTGCGACCTCACGGACTACACAGTCCATGGAATTCTCCAGGCCAGAATACTGGAGTGGGTAGCCTTTCCCTTCTCCAGAGGATCTTCCCAACCCAGGGATCAAACCCAGGTCTCCCACATTGCAGGTGGATTCTTTACCAGCTGAGCCACAAGGGAAGCCCAAGAATACTGGAGTGGGTAGCCTATCCTTTCTCCAGTGCATCTTCCTGACCCAGGAATGGAACCAGGGTCTCCAGCATTGCAGGCAGATTCTTTACCAACTGTGCTATCAACACAGATATAATTATGATGGGTAAAACACAAAAGCTGGGTTTCCCCAGAGACTGTTTAAAACAACATCTTGATGGTGTTCTGACACTACTTGTACACACAGAATGTTAGTGAATATAAGCTCTAGGCATGATGTTCAAATTAAAATCTGAAAACAACAGTATGACACACCAAACTGTTAGCCCTTATTTCTGGGGAACTGAAATGGGCATCATGAAGAACAATGAAGGGGCTTTCATTTTTTAGATTTTTTTTATATGTGTAATTAAAAAACTTACAATAAGAAATATGGACAGGAGGTTCACAAAACTTGTCACTCCAACAGAGAGACATGCATCAGGCTTCTCATTCTCCCTGAAGCAACAGCCAAAAGCTGAAGTTCCAGAAGCCGGTAAAGCCTTCCCATAATGCACCCATGCAGTGTTAGCCCCAGGGTGCTGTGAGTGACAGAATTTGGCAGTAAAGTGGGTAAAATTAAATGTCTTCAAAATTCAGAATATAGTAGGGGTTTGGGGATAGCTGATAATACCACTATGTTCTGTCAACAGCAGAGAGAAGAGGGAGAGAGAGAAAAGCTCTCTGGCTTTTATACCATGACCTATATTTTCCTGGAGCTAAAGGCATTTTAACAAGTGGATTTATACTGAAATCCTGTATTTCTGAAAGTCATTTTGCTTTCAGCTTCTTGCTTAACAATTTCTAAGAAATGCTGTTGTCAGTTAGAAATGCTCTAACTTTTCTTCCCTTTCTCTGCTATTCTATCACATCCAACGAAGGTTTGATCTTTGAGAGTCCGAACAACTGCAGTAAATACATGCCAGATTTCCACCGCACTTTACTAACACTTGTGAATCACTGTCATTCTTCTAGGATTCAGTTAAGAGTGGCAATTAGAAGTTACTTTACTGTCTAAGAAAAGGATAGAGAACAGACCTCACAAATAGAAGTCACCTTTACTCTTTTCAAACCCAGCTCAAGTTATGACTAGAAAATAGTTTTCATGTAAGCACTCAGTTTTCCCCAAACCTTGCAGAATCCAATATTTTAAAGAAACTTCCACATGAATAGACCAAACGAATCAAGCATACTAATAGTTTGTAATGCACATACACATGTGCCAGTATCATACCATACCATACCATCAGAAACTTCACAGCCCAAAACACTCACATATTTTGGGTTGAATGATGAGGGCAGAAAACAATCATTGTGAATAAAATAACTTACAGATTTTAACTATATAATTCCCCATTTCAACTGTTTTCTGCCACTGACAACGTGAAGTTATCCCCAACTAAACTCTTGGTACATATTCCTGAGAACAAGCTCTGTTTTGGAATGTCTCCAATTCATTCATTCAATCAATAAGGAAATGTGTATTTGTGCCAGGTGGAGACACAGAGAAGAAGACATGATCCCTATGCTTGAAAGTCACAGGCTTGCCCATGCAGCTTGTCCAAAAGTGTGAGGTTAAGAACTCATCTTTTCTTATCTGCTTCTGTGTCATATGATTTACCAAGGTCAAAGGACTATCTTCCTGCCAAATTCCATGTTTTCATCAGCTTTTGGGGGGCATTTTTGACATCAGGTTCCCCCTAGTCATGAGGCCTTCCCTCAGAGACACAGTCCTTGCCTGGTTTCCCACTCTTCTCCTATCCATGGCATTATTTTTGCATATTTACAACAGACCATGTCCTGGTAACATCTCCCCAAGGTTCTAATCCCTTTTTCTGGGCTGGCCAGGTTCTCAATGCAGGACGTACTCACCTTCTGTACTAAGATAACTAGCTAATGAACTTCTGCTTCTCTCAAATCCATAGCACACGCAGTCTGCAAAACTCCGAAATATGTTCTAACAGAGTCCTCTAAGAATACTGCTCTGATAGGGTGCATCCTCCTCCATGCTCCTGATGACCACTGTACACACCTTCCTGAGAATACATCTTGCCTACAGTGATTCCTTTACACGTTCCTCCACTAGCAGGATGGAAACCCCTCTGGGGCAGGGCCTGTGTCTGTGCTGCATCCCTAAGAGCCTGGCACAAGAAGTCACCTCACCCATCAGGACCTTGAAGTTCTCCCAGCAGCAAATCCCCAGTTTTCTATGCTAGACTTCTGATTTACTGCTCACCATAGTGCCTTTTACCCATCCCAGATGGAAATGGGCTCTTAATGAGGATCTGAAGGAACTGCCCATTCATTCAGCACTATGCTATGTACTGGAGAATATTTAGCAGCCCTGGACTCAGGGCTCAATGTCAGGAAGATCTTCAGGTCACTGAAATATCTCATAAAATGCCATCCTGCCATCTTGGGGAACTGAAGCACCACCATACCCCAGCCCTACAAGTTGAAAGCCACCATGCTAGGGTATTTTCAAGGTATTTCAAGGGTATTTTCAAGGGTATTACAGAGAGATTCAATATGCTCCCTAAATTGGTTTTTGTCTCTAGTCTTAAAACTTAAATCCAAGTTCTGTTCCAAGCCTTTTTAGTACAATGGAAGGTACAGAAGTTCTAGATGTAGGACAAACTTGTTTTCAGATTTTTAGATCTGCTACTTAATTACTTGATTAAGTAATTATAAGACACATTAATAAGTCATAAGACGACACATTATGTTATGCACTGGAACCTATGAAAAGGGAAAACAGTACTTCCTTTTGTCCATGTGATGCCAAAACTGCTGAATCTCCATCCATTTCTCTGAAATGTACTAACTTGGGAGTCCTCCTTGGGTTTGCCAATATATTATAAAATGAACCTTCTGTTCAGGATAATATAGAATGTTTTTCCTCCCCAGATCCTTGAGGTTTCCTCCTTTCCCCTTCTGCTTAATGCACATCTGGGCTTCATCATACTTCCAAGCTTTCCTAAGATTCCCTGGATCCATTTTCAGTGATGCACTATATCCACCCCTATTGTCTCAGCTCCTAACCCTCCAGAATGTTTCTCTCCTAAGTCTCTGAGAAGAGCAGATGTTTCTCTCTGGTCCTTTAAAGTGTAAAGTTGTTTCTATGACTATTTGGAATCCCCTCAAATTGGAAATTTCCCAAGGGCACACACATCTCTGTTTTTATTCTATATTTCCATGGCAACCATGCATTCAATATATACAGTTTATGATTATCCATCACAAATGTGGACATAGCTTCTCTTTTATATGTATTTTTAAACTATGTAAGCATTTCATGTGTGTATTTTTTCTCTTCTTGTCCCTTTCATTTTAGTTCACTTCAAATTATAGGGAGTAATTCTGACATTGAATTCTCTCCACAAAATGACTAGTATCAGACCATCTGCAATTAACTGTTAATAAATGCCTCAGGCTTTTTTGGCAGTGGTTGTAAGCTTAGCCTAAGGCACTGACTTCTATTCACACAGAATTCTAGAATCAAAACAATTGATTATATTGATTGAATCAATACAATCAATACAATTCTAGAATTGTATTGCTAGAAAGGATTTCAGAGGTCATCTAATCCATAATCCATTTCATATTTTCAAGAACCTGAGGTTCAGAGAGCTTAAGAATCTTACCCAAAATCACACAGCTGACTAATAATCAAACCAGGAGTAGAACCTGGGTCTACTCACCCGTATTTTTGTATCTTTCCCAATCTCACTCCACCTCAAGCTTTGCTTATTCTAAATTTAGAAATGTTAGAAATGTGAAGCATTTCTAGTCTTTGCAATGAGCAATGCAGAAATCTGTGTTTGTGGCGTTATTGCTCTACCTACATAACTCAAGTATAATTTTTGGATAGGAGGTGGTTAACAATTCAACACCTTTTAAAGTTGTGACCAGAAAATGATTACTGAATACATAACACAGTATGAGCTAATTAAAAGGTATTCACTGTGCGCTACAAACTACTAAAAGTAATAATAAAAATGATTGTGAAGCACTCTGCCTTTGCAAAGTGCTACAGTGATCCAACTCCCTAGTCTTAGAGTGAACAGATGCAAAGGTATTATTAGTAATATAACATGCTCAACTTAGCATGAGATGAAAAGCTGAAGACAGGTAGATTTGACTCCAAAATGACATAGAGGAGGGTGGGATTTATTGGAAGAAGGAAATTGAGTTTCTTGGTGCCCAGTGTGATTTCCTGAGCTCACTGTGCTCCATCCATCAGGCCAGCACAGATACCACAGATGCAAAGGTATCAAAATGGCTAGTTTCCTTAACCAAAAAAGCCCAGGAGGTCCGAGGCTGACCGCAGGGGCACACAGCTTGATAGGCCTTAGATGGTCAGAGCTCTGCCCTTTCCTCCATGGTCAGCCCCCTCTCAGTGCGAGGGGCTTGAGCATGGGGCATTTCCCAGAGCGAACTCAGAGGCACTATCCCCCTGTGAACGAAAACCGGCAGACTCGAATAGCAGCAGCTGGCTCTGGAGAAAAATGCCGTCACTGTCTCCTGACCGGCTTTCAAGGGCTGCCATTCTTTTTTTCCAGAGCTGAGCCGATTTTCGGCGACGCCCACTGTCCCGCGGGCCCCCAGTGCCTCCCGTCCGCCGGCCGCGTCCCCGCCCTCACGCGCACCAGCTTAGCGCGTTTACCGCCGCCCGGGTGCACCGACTACAATGCGCCAGGCGAGCTGACCCAGCTGCCCGGCTCCCGCCCGGGTAACCACGGCAACCGCGGGCTTCAGGAATGCGCACTAATTGAAGGCCCAGTTTCCTCCCACAGTGATGAGCAACAAGTGAAGCAAAAATAGTGAGGCGGGATACAGGCTTCGACGGAGGAAGGGGGGAGGGGAGGCAGTCACAGCTCGGGCTGGGTGGTTGTGGGTGAGGGGAGGGCAATGAGTGCCTTCAAGACTTCGTTTGTTAACAACCCAGGGCAGTGAAGAGCCTAAACGTCCTTCACCGTTCAGAAATCTTCGCACACATTTTTCAGTGAACAAGTAGTACCGCAAACCACCACCTCTTTGCTTGCTTCTAGTAAATGAATGCGGAGAAGGCAATGGCACCCCACTCCAGTACTCTTGCCTGGAAAGCTCCATGGACAGAGGAGCCTGGTAGGCTGCAGTCCATGGGGTCGCTAGAGTCGGACACGACTGAGCGACTTCACTTTCACTTTTCACTTTCATGCATTGGAGAAGGAAATGGCAACCCCCTCGAGTGTTCTTGCCTGGAGAATCCCAGGGACGGGGGAGCCTGGTGGGCTGCCGTCTCTGGGGTCGCACAGAGTCGGACACGACTGATGCGACTTAGCAGCAGCAGCAGCAGTAAATGAATGGATATGTACACAGCCCTGTAAAAGTGAAAGTGTTAGTTGCTCAGTGGTCTCAGACTCTTGGTGACTGCATGGACTGTAGTCCACCAGGCTCCTCCATCCATGGAATTCTCCAGGCAAGAATACTGCAGTGAGTTGTCATTCCCTTCTCCAAGGGATCTTCCCGACCCAGGGTCTCCTGCATTGGCAGGAGCTACCAGGGAAGCTAATTAGGCTCCCTGATTAGAATGCCTGCTAACATCTTGGGGTCAGCAGGTGAAGGTGAGCTGAAACTAATTTGCTCCCAGCTCCTCTGGCTCTTCTGTTCTCTATAATTAAAAAAAAAAAAACAAAAACAAAAACCAAAAAACCTTCCAGGTGATCATCTCTAGAGACAGGGTGATCACCACACCCATAGGCCTGTTGTCTTGATATAAATTATTTAAAGTCTCCCCTTTTCACTTTCAACCTAATTTGGACAAGAAATTATAAGGTTGTCCTATCTAAAGTCTTTCCAAGTCCATCCAGATCCTAATCCAAGTCTTAGGTGTTCCCAAACCCTTCTAGCCTTCATCGAGTGGCCTGTATGACCTAATCCTTGTATGTAGGTCAGGTAGCAAACACTGTGTAATTAACGAGAAACAGGGGCTTTCAACAGCTACCAAAACATAGCAACCAAAAGATTGCATGCTGGGACAGAATACCCTGAAACCCACTAGCAGGAAGATTCCCACGGGGTTGATGAGGGTCACCGCTGCACAGCACTGCACAGATGTCATCGGAAAAAACATGAACCTATTAGTAACAGGATCGCCAATTCAGATGGCTCATTAAAGCCTCTGCTATGGAACAGGCTAAAGGAAAATCGGCTCTCTAGGATGAGTCCCAGAACACAGAATTCCCTTAGAGGATTCCCTCAGATGAGGGCTGCTGCTGCTGCTGCTAAGTCGCTCCAGTCGTGTCCGACTCCGTGTGACCCCATAGCTGGCACCCACCAGGCTCCCTGGTCCCTGGGATTCTCCAGGCAAGAACGCTGGATGAGGGGTGGCACACTGCAAACTAGACGTGGGGGATGGCAAAAGTAGAAGGAAACTGACATTTTGTCGTTGCTGTTTAGTCGTTCACTTGTGTCCGACTCTTTGATGACCCCCACTCTGTAGCTTGCCAGGCTCTTCTGTCCATGGGCTTTCCCAGGCAAGAATACTGGAGTGAATCACCATTTCCTTCTCCAGGCGATCTTCCCAACCCAAGGATCAAACTTCCCAAACCAAGTCTCCTGCATAGCAGGCGGACTCTTTACTGTTGAGCCACCAGGGAAGCCCCGAACTGACGTTTTACTGAGTTTGTGTTCTGTGCTATTTAATCCTCACAATAGGTTTTCCATGTTAACTTTTGTTTTTCCTCCCTCATTTTTACAGATAAGGATACCATGACTCATCAACATTGAGTTATTAAAGGTTATGTGGCTGCACGGAGTCCACATAAATGTGACCCCCCCCAAAGCCCACGCTCTTCACAGTGGACCTTATCCAGTATCCAGATTGACCTTTGATCAAGATCAGGGTTTTGCAACCTTGGCACTATTCACTTGTGGGGACAGATAATCCTTTGTTGGAGGTGGGAGGGCTGTTCTGTGCATTGTGGGATATTCAGCAGTCTCCTTGGCTTCTACCTGCTAGATGCCATAGTATCCCACAAGCTGTGACAACCAAAGTGTTTCCAAATATTGCCAAATATCTTCTGGGGGGCAAAAGTGGCCCCTCTTGTGAATCAGTAGCCTAGATATTTAATATCAATACACTTTTTAACTTTTCTTATATTATTCTCTCATTGCCTCAGAAATATAATACTTATCTTTATCAAAAGATGGTAATTTATATAGGGACAGAACAGTGCCTTTTATTTATTTTGTATCCTCCCTGTGTTAGGGACATAGTATGCAAACAAGACTGGTTAAAAGTTAAATCATAATGCAAATACGAGTCACACTTGAAGCAAAACTGACTCCATTCCATGATGCCCATCAAAGAACAAGGCTGTGATTATGCAGGAGAGAGGCGTGAAGGCTATCAGAGGCTTCTTGCAAAGAGTGAAAGGCATGATCCTCAGTCATTGGAGCAACCACAAACCCCACTCCACTCCTCAGATGGTAGAAGGCTCACTGACAGCCATTAAACAGAATCAACTTCTTATTGATGCCTGGCTGATTTTTCTGCCTCTTCCTTCTTCCCCACTCCTTCAACACATTACTCTGGTTCTTCTCAAAACCAAGATCAACAGAGGCATGTAGGTAAGCTCAGGGCAGAGTAGGCCAGAATGAGGAGAAAGGGCAGGGAGTAAAGCCAGTGGGTCTGGGGCCTAAAAAGCTCTCTCCCGATATTAGTTCTGTGTCTCTGCTTTCATGGCAGCCTGTGCAGTTATTTCGACTCTTCTGGAAATCTGAAGATGGATAGGATAGGTCCACCTTCCAAGAGGAATCAACTCCACTTTAAGTCTTTCATTTGAAACCAAGATAGCTGTAATATAATCGAGTCTACAAATGAAAATGTAGGAACAGCCCAAATGGAAGATGTTCCAAAGGAGTAACCTCCAGATTTATGGCTAGAGTGTGGCTGTAATTAATTCCTTCTCTCCTTTTGGCCAGGAGTAAACTTTTCTTCTCCTCCAATTCTTTTCTCCTCTTCCTCTGTTTGTAAATCTTAGAGAGAAACAGCAGCAGCCACTCTCAGAGATCAAAGTTTTAGCAGGCAACAAAGACCTCTGAGGAGTCTGTTGCCATGGGAACTCTCTGAGCTGAAGCCCTTCTAATCGGCAAATCTCCTTGGTTAGCAGCAGGGGCTGGAAGCCAGGAAGAGAAGGGGGAGGGGGAGTCTTGGCAACAAGTAATCTTTCTAAATAGCCAGAACTAATGGGAGGGGGGTAGGTAGTACAACAGGATTCAAATTGAGGCAGCTCTGACAGAGGGGTGTGTGCCTGAATATTTCTGCACAGCCATAGAAACAGATTCCTATCAAAAATCCCTAAAGTGGATCACTAGTTCAGAGATGTCCCTCCCTAGAATTCCCTGATTTCTCATTATGTTCTTAATGGCTTTTTAATGCTAGTAGGCCAAAAAGTTGATTTTAGACCAGAATAACAATTTCAGAGTCTTTTCCAATGAGTCAACTCTTCGCATGAGGTGGCCAAAGTACTGGAGTTTCAGCTTTAGCATCATTCCTTCCAAAGAAATCCCAGGGCTGATCTCCTTCAGAATGGACTGAGTGGATCTCCTTGCAGTCCAAGGGACTCTCAGGAATCTTCTCCAGCACCACAGTTCAAAAGCATCAATTCTTTGGCGCTCAGCTTTCTTCACAGTCCGACTCTCACATCCATACAGGACCACTGGAAAAACCATAGCTTTGACTAGACAGACCTTTGTTGGCAAAGTAATGTCTCTGCTTTTGAATATGCTATCTAGGTTGGTCATAACTTTTCTTCCAAGGAGTAAGCGTCTTTTAATTTCATGGCTGCAGTCACCATCTGCAGTGATTTGGGAGCCCAAAAAAATAGTCTGTTTCCACTGTTTCCCCATCTATTTCCCATGAAGTGATGGGACCAGATGCCATGATCTTCGTTTTCTGAATGTTGAGTTTTAAGCCAACTTTTTCACTCTCCTCTTTCACCTTCATCAAGAGGCTTTTTAGTTCCTCTTCACTTTCTGCCATAAGGGATTGGGGCAGGAGGAGAAGGGGACAACAGAGGATGAGATGGCTGGATGGCATCACCGACTCGATGGACGTGAGTCTGAGTGAACTCCGGGAGTTGGTGATGGACAGGGAGGCCTGGCATGCTGTGATTCATGGAGTCGCAAAGAGTCGGACACGACTGTGTGACTGAACTGAACTGAACTGAACAATTTCAGGCACAGTATTGTGAATAATTTGATTTTTAAAAAATTTAATGCATGCCTGTTTCTCCACCTCTTGTCAAGGTAATATAAATCAGGATAAATCACAGGAGGAGATGGAAGGAAAAATAGAAGCATGACAGGAAAACATAGGTAATTCTGCTGCATTACCTTCACAGGGAAGAAGCAATTCCAACTTAGTGCCTACTCACAAGGACCTGCTGGGAGCAAGCCTATTTCTGGCCTCCTGGAATAGCATTGCATTTGGCCTAAAAAGAAGCAGAAATTGATGAATTCCACAAAATATTAACAGTGTGTATTTTTGCCTGCCTGGCATTCTTTTCTTCTTCATTTGGAAACAAATGTCCAATTTCTCTTTATGAAGCTACTCCCTTTCCCTTCAATTCATATGGTTCATTTGGGGCTGGTGGTACCCTATGTTCCTCCCAGAATGCACAGCCCACCCCCAACAATAGGACTTTTGCCACACTATGGAGAGAGGCAGTTTATCCTCCTGAGATCAAAGGTGTTAAAGATCTGCTAGGGGTCACATTTGGAGACAGCGTGCTGGAGAATGAATCTAACACAGAGGAGATGGCGATATTTAAAACATAATCTGAACACTGGAACTCAACCATGCTTGAAGTTAGGAATACCCTTGGATTTACTGGTTACAGTAAAGAGTCTGCCTGCAGTGCTGGAGACCCCGGTTTGATCCCTGGGTCAGGAAGATCCCGTGGAGAAGGAAACAGCAACCCACTCCAGTATTCTTGCCTGGAGAATCTCATGGATGGAAGAGCCTGGCAGGCTACAGTCCATGGGGTCGCAAAGAGTCGGACACGACTGAGCAACTTCACTTTCACTTTACTGGTTACCTAAGCCAAAAAGTTCCCCTAAGCCAGTTTGAGAATCTGTCCCTTGCAATTAAAAGAGTTCTGAAGAACACAATAGTTGGCTCTGAGTGGTGAATTTTTTAAAAGAGATTTTCTTCTCGTGTTTTCTGTTTTGTTTGGTTTTTATAATAAAGAGGTATCACTTTTCCTAAAATAGAAGCAGTATTAAACAAAACAGGACAGCAGTATTTGGGCATCCCCTATATAGAGAGTTAATTCTGCAATTTGTGGATATTTTAGATAAAGTCAAAATTATAGAAAGGATGCTAAAGCCATCTTGTTTATCCTGATAACCTGGACAAGAGAACCTGTTCCATGCTGAAACATGCTCATGAAACAGGCTCATGTCGTTATTCTTTTCTCAGTCCAGAGGCACAAGTGTTCATTGCGCCATATTTTTACTGGGGCCCTTTCCCTCCTTTTTCCTTTTGGCCCTTAGAAAACAAGCTATCACATGAGACATCAGAGAGAAGGGGTCAGGCCCTTACCTTGTGCATAGAAAGAAATAAGAACAAGGCGAGCTGCCTTTAGATTTTAAAATAGCAACTTCCCTACTTGAGCCTTCCTGAATGGTGAAGTCCTTTTCCTGCCAGCTGGAGTTGCCCGGGGGAACTTTATTCCTATCCAAACAGTGGCATGGTTCCAGGTTATAAACAGATTGTTCCTGATCCTAGACCTATGTCTAATCTCAGGGTGGCAGATTTTCTGGACACTTCCACCTTCTGTAACTGTCTGCTGGCATGGCTCTATGACCCCAAACATCTATCTAAATATTTCTAAGGTACCTGTCACTATCATCTCAGAGCACCCTAAACACCACGAGCATTTCTTCAGAATGACTCTACCTTCTGAATCATCAAAAAGAGATTTAAAAGTGTTCAGTATAGTGTTCGAGTTTAATGGTGAATCAGTGGTTATCCTCACATTTCTCTAAATCACATCTTTGGATATTTCTGAACCTCTGAAAGAAGCCTCAGCTGCAATTCATAGATAGTTCAGATGTATGGGGAAAAGAAGGTAGGTCATACTCAGTGGGGAGGTAAGCAGTATAGACAAGGACAACTATGTCTTTGAAGTGAGGTTAATGATTATAGGCAGTTTCACTGAGAAATGAAATGAAGTACTAAAGCAAATCTGGGCCAAGTAAAAACCATTACCTAAAGCAGCAGTTACATTTTTGAAAACATGATTGATGCCAGGGAGCATTCTATAGCTTCGTAATATAGACAGGTTGTGTGGTATTGTGGCTTCAACCGTACTTCCTGGTGGTTCTATCACTAGGAAAAATTTAAATACCTAGATAAAGAATCATGACCAATGAGATTAAATTATGTTATATCTCACTTGAGACTGTAAACATTTATTGTATTAACACTTCATAAGTCAACAAATACATACTCAGCATTGACTAATATTTAAGAGGTACAAAGTAAATATTAGTTACAGATTCTGCCCATTTGTCATTTAAAAAAACATTCACTTAAACTTCTTTATTCTAGAAACTCTGCAAACCAATGCAAATAGATGAATGAGAACTGGCCCTGGCCATTGAAGAGCTCATGTTCCAGTGCTACTGAGAAGGGTCCAGTGTTGTAAGGGAAATTAAGACAAGTATACACGCAGTACCAGGGTCACCACTCACATGAAGTCAAACTAGAATATAAGACTGAAAAGCTTCTGTCCTTTGGCCCTTTTCACTTTATATAATCTTTTTGGGTGACTCATCTATTCTTTCACGGTTGTGACTATCATTCATGACTCTCAAATCTATTATCTCTAATCCCTGTTTTTCCACTGAATTCCAGACCATATTTCTAATTGTCATCAAGACATCTCACATTCCATGTATTAAGAACCAAATTCATTTTCTGGCCTCTCCAACCTGGTTTCCAATCTGTAGCCTCTCTCTTGGTTGACAGAACAGTTGGCTCCCCAGTTAACTATAAATCACGGTGTCCTTTTGACTCATCCCTGTATCTCAATATCCACCACTTCCCTCTCAGAAATGTTTCCATGCTGTCTGTTCTCAGTTCATTACTCTGGTTCAGAATCTCATGCCCTTTCACCCATGCTGCTGCAGTACCCCATAACCAACCCCTCTGTTCTAGTACTCCTCTCTAATGTACTGTCTACCCTGCTACTACTATTCTGATCCTCAAATCTAATTTCATTCCTCTGTGATGGCTTCTTCACTGGCGCCTCTAAGTCTTCAAATGGAACACAAAGTTCTTAGTCTGACATATAAGACACTTGATAATCTTGCTCCATTAACTTTTCCAACTTTACCTTTGTGCGTATAATGAAAACAACAAATTCTCCTTAACTTTGCCTCTGGTTTATCCCTTTAACTAACTCCCTTACTAATTGGTCATCTGAAATTCTACAGTTTTCTATTCCTCACGCTGTGATTATCCTCTAAGAAGAGCTCGTTTCAGTTCCTACAAGCCTCCATCAAGTTTATTCTTATTCTTGTGGAATCAGTTCTTTTAACACTGACCTACCACAAAAGACCACAGTGCATTCCCTCTGGCTTCCTTTTGAGTGAATGCTATCCTGTATGTTCTTGTAACCAACTTGTAACCCTTTTATCTCTGTCATGAGGACTAAATTACCAGGAAGTCATTTTCTCCCTTTATCAGAGTAGTCACATCACTCATATTCATCTACTTTTTAAAACCAATAATTTTAAATTTGAAATAAAGCTCAAAAATAAGTGAGTTGAACACCTTTTACTATAAATAAATGATACAATAACTCAAAAGAAATTTTCCACCTTCTTAAGGACATAGAAATTAATACTCCTAAGAACACTGCATCTTCAGATGCCTCTCCGATTGTTAACAGTTCTTTCTTTATCCTGAGACAGACTCCTTCCCTTTGTAACTTCCACTCCTGGCTCTAGTTTTACCTAGCTACAATGGGTAAGTTTCCAATCCTCCGACACAATTTCACTTCAGATATCTGGAGAGGCTTCCCATGCTCCCTTTCCCAAGACTGAATCCTCCCAGTTCCTCCAACTATTCCTCATAGTAAGTTCGGTGACCACAAGTGGCTCATGACGGTTGTAGTCAGCAAACTGTGGACCATTATCTTCCTACCGAAGTCTTTATCTCCTAGAGGCTGACTTCAGAAACAGGTTGCTCTCTTGGTCTCACATAAAAAGAATACCTCATGAACAGGCCTGCAGGATATAACCACTAAATAATTAGAATTTTAAAAACTGTGACAATATTTTGAAAAATTCCATAATGGGGTGTCAAGACCAAGAAGATTCAGAATGTTGCATTTGGAAAGTAAATATCGCATTCAGGAAATTCTCCTAGATTTCAAACTAACACCTTTAATTAACTAACACAACCAGTGTTGCCCTATAAAGTTTACATGGCAAATTTACCGTGCTTTGAACATTTCTAATTAATGCGGGATACAGGCTTCCCCAGTGGCTCAGTGGAAAAGAATCTGCCTGCAATGCAGGAGACGCAGTAGGAGTCACGGGTTTGATCCCTGGGTCGGGAAGATCCCCGGGAGAAGGAAAGGGCAACAGACTGCGGTATTCTTCTCTGGGAAATTTCATGGGCAGAGGAGCCTGGTAGGCTACGGTCCCTGGGGTTGAAAAAGAGTCAGACACAACTTAGCAACTAAACAACAACAATAGCAGAATTATGTGTTTCTCCTCCCTAAGAACTCCACTGTGTATCTGTTTATCTCACAAATGTGCTGCTTCTATCTGATTTGCAGCATCCACATTTGGCCTTTCTGATCCCTTTTTAGGATAACACTAATTTTTCTTATCTTTTCTCCCATCATTGCTGACCCTTTTCATCTGAGCCTTCCTTTCACCTCCCTGTTGGTCCTGAGGATAGCATCTTTGCCCAAGTTACTCTGTATGTTTCAATCCAGAGAAATGCCCTTCATATACTTCAGCACATCCTCTAATGACAAGGCTTTCACTCTATTTATTTCCCCACATTTGCAGAACGGAGACCAAATTATTTCAAGTGGTTTTTACCTGGCCTCCTTTTCCTGCACAAGTAATTACTTTGCTGCAAACGGTTGCACTGGTCAAATAACTTGTGTTCACAATCAGCTAATTGCAGGCTCAATGAGCCACTTGTTCCTTCAAACTTAACCATTAGAGTTGTGTTATTAGGCAGACATTTATCTTTTTATTTCCTACAGATTTACAGAGTCACACAGATCCTAAATCTAACTGCCCTGTAGTCTTTTATAATGTCAATATAAACCTTTTACATTTTTATTTCCTTTTGAATGTATGTCGTATTTCCCATTCTTTTACAGATCACAGCAGTTTTTCATTGCAGCGTGCCAGGCTCCTCTGTCCTTCACTATCTCCCAGGATTTGCTCCAATTCATGTGCTTTGAGTCAGTGATGTTACCTAATCATCTCATCCTCTGCTGCCCCCTTCTCCTCTTGTCTTCGATCTTTCCCAGCATAAGGGTCTCTTCCCATGACTTGGCTCTTCACATCAGGTGGCCAAAGTATTGGAGTTTCAGCTTCAGCATCAGTCCTTCTAATGAATATTCAGGGTCGATTTCCTTTAGGATTGACTGATTTGATCTCCTTTCAGTCCAAGGGGCTCTCAAGAGTTTTCTCCAGCACCACAATTTGAAAGCATCAATTCATTGATTATTATTAAAGGGTTAATACTTAATAAATATTTACCTTAGTCCATTTTGTAAACCGTAAAATTAAGGCAACAGTAAACCTTATTTGCCAATCATGATAGAATAAAACTAAAAATCCTAAGTAGAAAATTCCATTTTCTCCCTGGGCACTGAATTTCTCACAGGGGGTAAAAATTAACCTTTAATTTTATTTGCCTCTAAAAGAAAGCACCTTATTTGTGCCCCCACATTGTTATCACCTGGTTTCTTAGAGGCTACAAAAAAAGTAATTTCTTTTGAAAACGGCTTCAAGGATGTACATTGTATCCTACAGTTAATGTTTCTTTTCTTAATTTCTGCATATTTTATTCCAATTGTCTTGTTCAAGTAACATTTATAGAGCATGAAATATGTGCTCAGTTCTTCAGTTTCATACAAGGAGGTCATCTGCCACTGACATTCTTCTAATCCACCAAAGAGACAAGTAGCCAAAAGTAATGAGTTTTCATTTATGAGGGAATTAATATTAATAAGGATTAGATTATATTTGCTTTGAGACTAATTCAGGCACTTTTAGCTTTCAAGAAATTTGCCCTCCAATTAAACACTAGTAGGTCTACCCCAGAGCTCATTTCACTGGGTACCTTTTATTATTAAAAGTGCACAGCCATCTTTCCTTAGGATTGCCTTAAGGGGAGATAATTGAATGGGAAAAGATTCCCAAAGGCCTCAGGAGATCCTAACACACCAGTGAATTCCTGTCTCTACCCTGCTTCAAAGGCATCTGGCATTTTCCTCACTAGTAGCATATGTAAAGAATAAGCAGAAATAATTCAGGGTTAAAGGTACAAGTGGAAAGGAGGAGAAAAAAACTAAGAAAGCAGAAGAAACATTTAGGCAATGCGAAAAAGGGGATCATAGCAGCCAAGAAACAAAATATAACAAATACTCATTAAAGACCATATTCTGAAATCAGTTTGTGCACCAAAGATAAAGCCTGTGTGTGCAACCTACTGATACACGCAGGGAGAAGTGAGAAGAAGGAGCAGTGCAAGCAGTCTAAGATGAAAATATCGCTGAGGACCGTCACCTACCCAGCACCAGTACTTCCACGGAGTCCTCATTCTTGCCCTCCAGGTCATCAGGGGTGGTGATGATACAGTAGTACAGTCCGCTGTCTCCCCACATGAGTTTTCCAATTTGAAGATCTGCATCTGTTATCACAAAGAGAAGGACCTGGTTCTAAATTCTGTCCTTTGCAGAAAATACTGAACAACAGAGGGTGGGTGGAAGTGAGGTGCTTCTGGGTGTCTGCAGTGTTCTATTTTTCAACCTAAATGGTGGCTGACATGATGTTTGCTTTACTGAAAACAAACTAACAGAACAATGATAAAAACTAGCATCCCTAAGGTGAGAGAATTCACACCCAGAAACTGGTCTAGTTGCAGGCTGGTTTCAGGAATAGAACACTTGCTTTTAACCAGGCTTACAGAGGCCTCTGAAAGCCAAGTAAATTCCAGAATTAACCTGGACTCCTAGAAATGAGCTGAGTTCACAGGAAGTGAAAAGTGTTAGTCACTCAGCCATATCTGACTCTTTGCAACCCCATAGACTGTTAGCCTGCCAGGCTCTTCTGTCCATGGGATTTTCCAGGCAAGAATACTGGAGAGGATTGCCATTTCCTTCTCCAGGGGATGTCCCCAACCCAGAAATGGAAACCGGGTTTCCTGCAACGCAGGCAGAGTCTTTACCGTCTGAGCCACCAGGGAAGCCCAAAACGGGTTCACAGGAGTTCTTCAAAATTCCAATAATCAAGTAGGTCATACCAGACTTTGGACCTTTTCTTGTCCAAAGCTTTAGAGACCAGGAGAAAAAGTGGAACGGATGCAAAACTGCCTGGGACTTGGGCCATGAAGTGACCTGGCTCTGCACTTACACACATGCATCCCTTTTCCCAGCAGAGAACTTCTAGGGAAGTTTACTTTCTGAGTTAACGGCAATAAAGCCTGGTGTCAAGCTGTAAAGTATTTTGACTGAGAAAGCTTTCACTAGAACCCATTTCAATTCAGTGCTGATAATACATTTATTATCAGACTAAAAGTCAAGCTCATGAAAGCTTCTTGATGCTATCATCTCCCATAAAATCAAACCCCTGAGAGACTGAAAGGGTGCACAGCTGACACCCTCTTGCACCTGTGAAGAATGAAACCAACCTCCCTCCCATTCCTTAAAAACAGAGGCATTATTACCGTGAACAATCGTGATCTCTCTGCCCCTGTAGAAATCTCCCAGGGTCACAGTCGAGCCCTGTTTAGAAGCTACCACTCGAACAGTCCTCCTGCTGTCTAAGCAATCCAAGTAAGGGTCCCATTCCAGGTTTCTTTTACTGAGAGACTGGGTCCGTGGAGATGACATGCCCAGGGATTCCCCCATGCGATCCTGGCAATAGGACTTGAACTTCCACTGGACGACGGCCGGCTGATGGGAGGATGTAGAGAAGCGGCAGTGGAGCACAGTGGGCTGGAAGAGCATGGCCACCTTCTTCTTGTCGGGCACTGTAACCTGAAGGCCTTCAGCCATGGCTGCAAAACAGAATGAAGATGTCCAAACAGTATCTGTATCCTGGACCTCACCTCACACTACACAGGCACGCCTTTCTGCCTTAGCTCCCTAACCTGTCCCTCACCTTGTTTTTTCCATCACAATGAAGAACATCAATATCTACCTGGTCGCCCTGTCCAGAATCTGCTCTCATTCCTAATACCCAGGTGGTCACAAAGTCATGTCAACGTGACCTCTTAACATCTTTAATATTTCCACCCCCCTCTTTAACCCCACTACCAGTGCTTCCGTGTATGTTCTTCTCATTTTTTGCCTATAATTTTGCAATAATCTCTTGTCTGGTCTCTCCACCTGCAGTTGCCCACATGTATCCATCCTCCTTGCTATAATTTCAGGTTATCTTTTTAAATCTGACTGTTATGGCTCTCCTTCTTAAAATCCTTCACTCATCCTCCATGGCCTTTAGAACAAAACCCAAAGTTCTCAGCAAGGCGTTTAAGGTGCTTCATCATCTAATTCCTCCTCAGCCTCACTTCTTGCAGCACCTCTGTTTGAGCATCAACCTCAGAGGACAGCAAACTAACAGTTTCCCTAAGTGGGATGTGCTATATCACACCTCTAGATCTTGGCACATCATGTTTCTTGTTTATGGCAAGCTTTTTCCTCACTTATCTTCCTGGGAAACTCATTTTCATCTTTTAAAACCCAGTTCAGAGGCTTCTTGTCAAGCCTTCTCTGACCAGTCAATCTATGTATCACTTCCTCCTTTGCGCCATAGTGTCCCCAGCATTCCCCGCCAGACATTTACTATAATAATTTTGCAAGTTCTTCTTTTCACACCATCAGACTTGTCGGGTCAACTAAGTAACGTGTCTTATTTAGCTGTCCTGGCTCCTGAAGCCCATAGACACTAAACTATTTGATAAATGAGGAAAATGAATCCAGGAAGTATGAATTTAGGAGAAAGTGACTTCCCTTCTAGCTGGTGACCAAGCAAAGGAGACAGAGATTAAGGGGGAAAGAAGGCTTTGAGAGAAATGGGAGAATTTCAGATCAAAAGCAGTAGACCAAGTTCAAAAGCTTTGAAGGCGATCCAAAAAGAGGTGGGGGGAGACTAGAAAGCAGATGAGAAGTTTAAGTGTTAAAAAGATCAATTTGAAGCTTGGTGTCCAAGAAAGAGAGGGAAGTTTCCATGAATGAAAGCCCAGGGGAGTGTTTGAGAGGCAAAGGGCTTCTATGAACTCAATGGTAAGGTCTAGAAACTCCAGACAAAGAGAACACAACTTCTTCAGGTTACTGGGAGAGTTAAGAGTTTCTAGCTTGATCTAATTCTGCTTTGAAACAGAAGCAGAATCATGATGAGAAGCAAAAAAAGGAATATGAATAAAAAGACAGGATAAAGAGGTCCAGAGTTGAAACCAGGAGGCTGCCAAGCCACCTTCAGGTAGCTTGAGGCAAAGAGTTTCACCCTAGAATTGCAGGTGGACTTCAGAGGCAGGAGGACTAGTTTCCTAGGGGGGCCTACTATCCTTCATTACTGCCCATGGTCACGATGACAGCCCACAAAGCAAACTCACTCTCACAACTCGAATATGCATTTATTCATGACTCTTCATCGAGTCACGAATAATAGCTTTATAGCTCGCTCAACAAGGGCAAGATACCACATTTGTACTCACTTCTGATTTCCAGACTAGTGACTCTCCCCCATGAAAGCACTGTGAAAACTAGGTTTTAATTCCTGTTAGGAAGAAAAGGTTTCCATCCTATGGAATTGGGAAGTGAATACAGTCGAGTATTTAAGATTTAGTATTTTGAACCTTAAGTGCTGGATAGGTACAATAAATAAAGGAATGGGCAAGTAAATGAATGAATATTAATATGAAAATTTCTAGGACTTCACAAATTTCTAGGACTTCACATTTATGTTTAAATGACATAAACAGCATAGTATAGTAAAAGAGCATTGGCATCAAAGAGATAAGGCTTTGAATCTCATCTGGCTACCCACTAATGGTAAGGCCTAAATGAAGTCTCTTAAGCAACCTTCACCTGTAAAATGAGCCTCATATTCCTTAACTCAACAGAGTTGTTAAACCTTCTCTCTCTGGGTGCCTGCAGAGAGAGGACTCTTTAAGAGCACCTTGACCATGACCCACAGATGGTACATCTCAAATGGGAACCCTCCCTTACCTTTCCTGCCTTTGCCCTTGACTCCCATTCAGAGGCTCTTGAATCTTGATGACCATTCATCACCAAAAGGTTTGATTATAGCCAGAGTATGTAGATCAGTGCCAGCGAGGGGCAGATAATTCCCATCTGGAAGCTCAGAAAAGAACCTCCTAGGCTCTGCTGCTTCCCTCCACCACCCTCAAATGCTGGTGTCACTGATTCTGTTCTTCCCAACTCACACATCTAGAATCTAGACGACAAAGACTTGTGTGTTATTGTTGTTGTTTTCCTATAGTTTCTCCTTGAATTCTACTGCATTAATTTTTAATCTTGTAATTCTTCAAATCCTTATTCACAGTCTGATTTTCCAGGTAACAAAATGGGACAGAGAGGTGAAATGACTTCAGTGAGCAGTCGCTGAGGCTGGATGACCAGTCACAGGTATTGACCAATCACAATGCTGGCTGCTGACCAACCACCTTTCTTCTCTGCTACCTATTCAGGCTCTACTTGGGAAATGAAATATTTCCTAGCCCTTCCAGGATAAATGAAACTAGCAAAGGAGGCAGGTGCAACACAAAAAGTGTTGGGGGAAGGGTTGTTTAAGTATAGGGTTTTCTTCGTTAGATGATTACTAAGGATAACCTCCTTCTCAGCTCTATTCTCTGTTAATGAGATTAGACACTTGACCAAGCCATGGGACACCATTAATTATTGTTTTTTAAAATCGTGGACTCCCTTAATTATTAACAGAGGTTAGTCAACTCAGTTTCTTCTATGACATACACATAAGCTCATGTTCCAAAGAATAAAGACTATGTTTTCAGAAACATTTACCTCTTTATAGCATGATAGTTAAAGGCATGGATTTTAGAGGGAGTTCTCATTTAAAATCCAAGTCTTACCACTTCCTAACTGCATGACTTGCAGTAGATAACTCCTCTTAGGAGTTTCGGTTTCCTTACTGGTAAAACCAGAATAACTAACTATTTTGTGGAGCTGTTTGAGGGTTAAATAAGATTTTATCCTAAGCATTTAGGATAATACTGATGTAAAGTAAGCACTCAATAAATGTAGTTGTTGCTGCTGCTGTCAATAACAATCTGTTGATTTCTGTAAAGCCATATAACCTAGAGCTGCTGCTGCTGCTGCTAAGTCGCTTCAGTCATGTCTGACTCTGTGCGACCCCATAGACGGCAGCCCAACAGGCTCCCCTGTCCCTGGGATTCTCCAGGCAAGAACACTGGAGTGGGTTGCCATTTCCTCCTCCAATGCATGAAAGTGAAAAGTGAAAGGGAAGTCGCTCAGTCGTGTCCAACCCTCAGCAACCCCATGGACTGCAGCCTTCCGGGCTCCTCCGTCCATGGGATTTTCCAGGCAAGAGTACTGGAGTGGGGTGCCATTGCCTTCTTCTAATCTAGAGCTAGGTGAGCACAAAGGTGTGAGTTATAGGGCAGAATGGGCAGAAACTGCAAAGGAATAGTATTGCAGACTGGGTAATTCGGTATCAAACCATGACTGGGTGCACAGCACAGTCACATCCATAGCTCCCAGCAGTTGGAAACAGAGCGTACCCCTGAGTGTGTGCACATACATAGACATGTATACATATGCAGGGACAATGAAAATCCTGGGAATCTAAGCTCGGGATACATCTGGATAGCTGGAGAGGCCAGAACTAGGAATTTCAAGGAAATGTCAGTTTATTGAACATTTGAGGACCAGAGTGAAGAGTTAGAAAGCTAAAGAAGCCAATCCCTGCATTAGCTCTAGGAGCTTCCAAACTGTAGGATACACGGCACCCAGGTCCCAAGCCTGTCCTGGCCAGCCCTGTTAGATGCCCCATTCCCACCAGAAGGCGAGGCCTAGAACTGCTCTTCTGGCCCTAACCCTGGGTTCTGGGTGAGGGCTGCGATTCCCACACCCACTGAGCCAGATCTTTCCCTCAGTCCTTGCTTATATTAGGCTGTGTTTCCACCTGGCTTGCAATCCACTGGGACCAAAGGCTTGTCCCGAGATCCAGCCCTGCTTGCTTGGGCCCTGATATAAGGTCCTTCTCCTGAGAACTAGGTTTTGTTTCCAATATACTCACACACGACTGATCTATATCTGAAACTGTAAAGTGCTATTCACTCAACTTCAAAAAACACCACTCATGGAATCCTGACTCCTGTGCCAGATCAGGCCCCTCAGAGTCACAGCAAGTCTGGATGAGGACCAAGACTGACAGTCTCCTGTGGACACTGAGGTTTGGCCTGGGAACACCCTCCCTCTGACTCTAGTTCCCAAGAGATCTGCCCTGGGGCTAGGTTAGTGTCCTGAACTTGAGTCCCACCTCTTATAGATTTTTTTTTTCCTATGTCACCACCTGTCAGATGTTAAAAACCTAGTACTTCTTATGCTGGTCTATACAGACTAATAAGAACATCTTTGAATGCCAGGTAAATAAACTGAAATTTTTCAGCCATTTTGTAATGTTCACCTGTGCATTTGATCTAAGAAATCTTATTCTCCCATGTTTCTAACTACCAGTTTGCCTCAGACCCTCAACTTTATGAAGCCTCATCTGCATGTTTAACAGATACTTCAAATTAAACAGGATTTCCCTGGCGGCTCAGACAGTAAAGCTTCTGCCTTCAATGCAGGAGACCCGGGTTCAATCCCTGGGTCAGGAAGATCTCCTGGAGAAGAAAATGGCAACCCACTCCAGTATTCTTGCCTGGAGAATCCCATGGACGGAGGAGCTTGGTAGGCTACAGTCCATGGGGTCACAAAGAGTCTGACATGACTGAGCGACTTCACTTTCTTTATTCCAATTAAACATACATCACTTTCTCTTTTCCCACCTCAACTCTTGCTCATAGATTGGTCTTCCTTGTCTCCCTAGCTCTTTTGCCAATGCAGCCCTAGTTCTGTGCCTGCACATAGAAAGTAAAGCTTTGATCATTTCCTCTTTGTTTCTACCCACTTTCAGTGGTCACTAATTCCAAATCTTTCTCCAATTTGACTCTTCTCTATTCCTACGGTCATTCCTAGTGGGAATAAATCAGGTTTCTATTCCTTCTACCAGGAAGTAATTGTGAAAGAATTACTATATATTAGAAAATGTGTTAAGTGTCATTCATGTAGTAGCTTAATTCTCTCAAAAAACCCTATAAGGTAGATATTATCATTACATCCATTTTATAGATGAAGAAACTGATTCTCAGAGAATGTATGTATCTTGCCTAACACATGAGGGTTAGCAAGTGACAGATTTGAAGCTAGGCTTTTACTGTTCTTTAGTCATTAAGTTGTGTTTGACACTTTTGCAACGCCATGGACTATAGCCTATGAGGCTCCTCTGGCCATGCAATTTCTCAGACAAGAATACTTGAGTGGGTTGCCATTTCCTTCTCCAGGGAATCTTCCCAACCCAGGGATCAAACCTGGGGCTCCTGCATTGGCAGGTGTATTCTTTACCACTGAGCCACCAGAGAAGCCCAGACCTAGAGTGGGCCCAAAACTCTATCACTTTACACAAGTCCTCATTACTTTCCTGGTTCTATAATAGCCTCTTCTGTGGTCTCCCTACTTCCAGCCCGGTGCACTCTCCACATTTTTTATATCTAGAATATTCTTTCAGAAAAGACAGTCTCCTGTTTTAAGGCTCAAAAGATTCCCCACTCCTTCCAGGATAAGGTCCAAATGCCTTGACATGGCATGTAAGATTTTCTCCATGATTTGGCCCCACAGATGTTCCAGGCATACTAAGATGTTTTCCATTCTTTTATTATAAACATGTTATTTGCCCAGCTGGGGAAACATCAGGACATGTAGCTGAGGAGTTTCTGGGAGGCAGACAGGGAGAAGCACTGAGTGTAGGTCATGCACACACATGAGAAGCAGATGCTGGCACAATGGGAAGGCTGGGACTTGGAATCTGGACGCTGGTGACACCAGAAAGGATTTGTGTTTTGAAGCTCTTATAAAGACGTTAACAGAGGTATGGGAAGAATCCATGTTTCACTCTACAAAATAAAACAAGGATCCCCCCAAACTGGAAGGAGACTGCTTAGAGAAGACGACAAAAGACAGAAAAAGGAAGCAAGTCAAATAAGGGATCATACTATATAGAACACATCTGTAAAAATTAGGATTCCTGACCAAAAGAAGCACCAGATGATATTGAAGATTGAAGATTATAGGTGGTTTTCTCTATTTGCAAAAGGAATCATCATTCTTGGATCATCAGACCATTCTTCCAGTTTATACTGTGCCCCTGATCTTCAGGAAAACTGCCCTTGACTATCTAGCTCAAATTCATTCAAAAACATGTTTTAAAATACAGTGTTAAGTTCTGGGGAAATAAAATTTAAAAGACCATCTTCTGATCTTGAAAAATTCAATATAAACTGAATTTTATATATTGAACCAATATAAATTGGTTTCTAACTCTAAGGTCCCTGAGGGCAAGGACTAGGATTTGGTGGATTTCAGTTAAGCTCAGTTGCTCAGTTGTGTCCAATTCTTTGCGACCCCATGGACTGCAGCACGCCCGGCTTCCCTGTCCATCACTAACTCCCAGTGTTTATTCAAACTCATGTACACCGAGTCGGTGATGCCATCAAACCATCTCATCCTCTGTTGTCCCCTTCTCCTCTCACCTTCAATCTTTCCCAGCATCACGATCTTTTCCAATGAGTCAGTTCTTTGCATCAGGTGGCCTAAGTATTGGGAGTTACAGTTTCAGCATCAGTCCTGCCAGTGAATATTCAGGACTGATCTCCCTTAGGATGGACTGGTTAAATCTCCTTGCAGTCCAAGGGACTCTCAAGAGTCTTTTCCAACACCACAGTTCAAAAGCATCAATTCTTCGGTGTTAAGCTTTCTCCAAAGTCCAACTCTCACATCCATACATGACTAGATGGAATACCATAGCTTTGACTAGATGCACTTTTGTTGGCAAAGTAATATCTCTACTTTTTAATATGCTGTCTAGGTTGGTCATAACGTTTTTTCTAAGGAGCAAGCATCTTTTAACTTCATGGCTGCAGTCACCATCTGCAGTGATTTTGGAGCCCAAGAAAATAAAGTCTGTCACTGCTTCCACTGCTTCCCCATCTATTTGCCATGAATTGATGGGACCAGATGCCATGATCCTAATTTTCTGAATGTTGTGTTTTAAGCCAACTTTTTCACTCTCCTCTTTCACTTTCATCAAGAGGCTTTTTAGTTCTTCACTTTCTGCCATAAGGGTGTTGTCATCTGCATATCTGAGGTTATTGATGTTTTTCCCAGCAATCTTGAGTCCAGCTTGTGCTTCCTCCAGCCCAACATTTCTCATGATGTGCTCTGCATATAAGTTAAATAAGCAGGGTAACAATATACAGCCTTGATGTACTCCTTTCCCTTTTTGGAACCAGTCTGTTGTTCCATGTCTAGTTCTAACTGTGGCTTCCTGACCTGCATCCAGATTTCTCAAGAGGCAGGTCAGGTGGTCTGGTATTCCCATCTCTTTTCAGAATTTTCCACAGTTTATTGTGATCCACACAGTCAAAGGCTTTGGCATAGTCAATAAAGCAGAAGTAGATGATGTTTTTCTGGAACTCTCTTGCTTTTTTGATGATCCAGCAGATGTTGGCAATTTGACCTCTGGTTCCTCTGCCTTTTCTAAATCCAGCTTGGTGGATTTGGTTGACTCTGTATCCTCATTATACAGCAAGGCCATAGAATAGAGCTGAAGCTCACAAAAATGAATCAAAGAATGAATGAAGAAATGAATAAGTGAATCCAAAGGGTCTTTCTCAGCAGGTGGTCCTCAGTGCAGAGAATGGATTCTGATCAATAACTAGAAAAGCTGCCTAAAGGCAGAGTGATGAGTGACAGCTCAGCGCATCAGGCCCCATCTCAGCTAATCACCAGGGGTGCCTAGTTACCAGGCCAGGGAGGATCAGCTACAAGTATAGACAGTGCCTCCTTACATATGGCAAAATAAGTTCCTGCCCCAATTCTCATGTGAAAAAAAAGGAGTCTCTACATGAGGAATTGTGTTCTTGGAAGGATAACAAAAGCAGTATCTACAGCAATGCTGTTCTTATTTTAGCACTTTCTTTTTTTTCAAAGCAAGTCCCTTTTCCCCACTAGTTGTAAGATATTCCTGCCAGCATTTTTGAGATGCAGATCTATAAGCACAGACACATTTTAGAGAAGTAAAGATTGCTGCTAAAGATAATGGAAAATTATTATCACCACAGACCAGCATCTTTAGGAATTGTATATCAAGCTCATCCATCCTTTAACTCTTGAAGCCCTCAGAATTGCCCATTCACCAGCATATCTCGGCTTTCAGAGCCCTGAGTTTTTCCTTCATTCAATATGACAATACATATCTCCTTTTTCCTGCCGTTAAGTTAGATCTTTAAGAAATTCATCTTTTTGTCCTCACATTTTTAACATACTGTGCCAATTTCCTATGACATTGTCTTAGGAACAACTGATAGGCGGGTTTTCTAAGTGTAAGAGATGGATAATGGGTGCTAAAGCATCTCCACTGGGTTTGCTCCAGTGTGCCCATCCCTGAGTACTGTCAGCATGGAAAACAAAGCATTTGGGGAAATTCTGACCTACAGGCTCAATTTTTAAAGACAAAACACAACGTGAACCTTTTAGCCACCAGAAGTAAAAACTATTCATCTTTTGATATAGCTGGGTTATAAAATAAAAAAGGCTTTACCAAGAATCATAGACATTCCCTTGCCTATTTTCTAAGCCTAGTTCTCCAGTTTGCTTATTGGTCCTATAGGTTAATCAATTTTCTTTCAATAAATTTCTTTCTGTCCAATTGCTTAAATTGAACAGAATCAGTTTCTCTTGTTTCCTACCACAGTACCTAATGGCTTGATACATTTTAGGGTTAGGGTGACCAGATGTACTATTTTGAGATTTCTTTTAAAAAATATTTTAAAAGTATGACAACATTCTTCCATGTTTTCTCCCCAAGGGTCCTAAAAAGCATCAGTATCTCCCCATTTCTACGGGCTAAAGGAAACACTGGCGTTACCCTTGCTCAGGTGGGCTTTGCTCATGGCCTACTTATTATTCGCTGTCTATAACTCTGGCCCTTGTGCATACAGAGCTTGCCATTCATTAAGCATATGTCCTGTGTGTCCCACTGAGCCACGCTATCCCGTTCTCTGCCACCACTGTGCAAATGAAAGCCAGAAGCACATCTCCTTTCTATTTGATTTGCTCATCTTCCAGAGATCTGAAGCAAGCTCATGGGTAATGTCTAGCTGGCTTACATGCTGTTCCAGCGTGACCAAAGCAGTACTAAAAGAGGTCAGTCTACCCTGCACGGCCCAGGAACCGTGGAAACGGTTCTGATTCAATCAGGTGGGTCAGACTCCTTGGATGGACCAGCCATTTGGGCAGAGAAAGCTCCTGTAAGAAAGCTCTTCTCCACTTTCATCAACTTGTTACCTGTATGTCTAGTTTAGATCTCTTACCCAAGCTCCAAACCCAAATATATAACTTCTTTTTCCATCCGGATGTTACACAATCACCCCAAACTCATCATTCTATAGATGGAGATGCTAACTGTCCACTTCTTTTAGAAACAGAACCTTCCAGGTTTTAATCTGGCCACCAAGACAGCCACATATTATATTTCCTAGCCTCCCTTGAAGCTAATTATGGTCATAGGACTAGATTCAGGACACAGTGAGGAGGGGTGATGTATGCGATTTCCACGTCACCTCCCGAAAAACAAACTACTTGATCCTCTGTTTTCCTTGCTTCTACTAGCTGAAAAACACCTATCACTGGAGCAGTCTTGAGAGCCACATATGGGAACAGTAGACTCAGTCCCACTAGTTCTCTTCTGTTATAGGAGAGAGAAAAAAAAAAACTATTTTATGTGAGTTTTAAACTATTATTAGGGTCTCTTTGTTATAGCATCTTAGGCTTACTCTAACTAATATAATGCAAAAAACTGAACCTATATCTCCCTCCCTTACAAGTTCCTCCTCCTATATTAGTTCATGTCCATAAATGGCATTCTAGCAATCCCAAGACAGGAACCTGGAGACATCTTTGATACTCTTGTCTTTCAACTTCCACTTGCAACCAGGCCAGGATTACTTCCTCCATCTCTTGTCACTGTCTACTCCTCTCGTCGTCACTGCACCACCGGAGCTCAGAATCTCGTCATGTCTCCCTTCTCTTTCTGCAAGGGTCTTCTAGCTGGTTTTTGCTGCATGTCTGCCTATATCTAATCTACCCTCCACATTGAGGTTCAAATAATATTTCTAAAATGCACATCTGGTCATAGCACTCCTTTGCTCTCACACTTTCAAATACTCCCTGTAGGCATTCAGAAGTACAAGACTCATTTTAGATGGAGGCACCCTCTTCCATGGGGCTTTCTGCCTGCAACGCGGGAGACTCTGGTTCAATTTCTGGGTCACGAAGATCCCCTGCAGAAGGGACAGGCTACCCACTCACATTAAAAAAAAAAAAAAAAGTAAAATATTTGTACTTTCCAAAAAACATCATGTCCTCTTTTGATTCCTGGCTTTTGCACATGCTGTCTCCTCTGTAAATTTCCCTTCCCTCAATCCCACTCTTCCTCTAGTAACACCAACTTATCTTTCCTGACTTCCTCAGCTATCACTTCTTATATAAAATTTCTTCTTGCTCTTACTGCAGTCATAGTACCCTAGAGAATCACATAATCTTGTCTAAGAATTTTCTATTTAGTCATCTGTCTTGGTCATTATTAATAACAACAAGCTCTCTCCTGAAGGCTTTTAAAAACCGCTACCTAGAAGGTACTCCGGAGAAGGCAATGGCAACCCACTCCAGTACTCTTGCCTGGAGAACCCCATGGACGGAGGAGCCTGGTGGGCTACAGTCCATGGGGTCGCTAAGAGTCAGACGTGACTGAGCAACTTCACTTTCACTTTTCACTTTCATGCATTGGAGAAGAAAATGGCAACCCACTCCAGTATTCTTCCCTGGAGAATCCCAGGGACAGAGGAGCCTGTTGGGCTGCTGTCTATGGGGTCACACGGAGTCGGACACGACTGAAGTGACTTAGCAGCAGCAGCAGTAGGTACTCAGCACATTCAGTTGAATGATTTAACCCAGTTGATAGATTGTATTATTTGTTCCCCGTTGGTTTTCTCTCTTCACTCTTGCATTGTTCCCTGTAGGCAGAGTACACTTACCACTCCATAGACTATGGCTTGGCCAGGTGACACGTTTGGCTAATGAAATGTGAGTACATGTGCCATAAGACTTGTCCAAGCAGAAGCTTAAAAGGCATTTGTGGCATTTGGCTCTGTGCCCTCTCCCTACCAGCCTTGAGTCCTCCACCAGGAGAATAGCATGCCCACATTGTGGCTGCTCCTTCATCCTGGGTCTTGGAATAAGAAGACATCTGGAAATGAGCCAAGTCCACCAATTCTAGCCAATTCACAGTTGACCTGCAGCTGACTGCATCTCTCATATAATATGAACAACTAAACATTTGGTATTGTGAGCTATCGAGATTATGAGGTTGATTATTGCTACATCAAAATGCTGACTAATATTCCTATTTTGGGCCCATAAAAAGTATTGAGCGCATACTATGTGCCAAATACTGTGCTAGGAATTGTACATCATTTCATTTTAATGATCACAACAACCCTACAAGGTAAGTTAGCTTTCCCATTTTAAAGCTAAAGAAAACAAGGTAAACTATTAATTTAGTCTTTAAATCCAAGTCAGTTTGAGCCTTATCCCTCTCTCCCAACTGCCTCCTGATGAGCCCAGGGCAAGGGAGGAGTGACGATGCAGGATTCCAGCTGAATGTGAAGGTTCTACTCCTAATTTAGAGCAATACTTCCTGCAGGGCTCCAGCCGCTGGAGGAGAACAGGGAAGCAGCATGTTCTTCTGAGTTCTTCCTTGTTTCTTGGCCCACAAAGAACTCTAGTCATCCAAGATGCCTTCTTTCATTTCCAGCAAGCCAGAAGCTATCTTAAAGACCAAGATTTTAAAGCTACATATGCTACCTCTTGTGTGGCTCCTGGATACACAGTACCAGCCACTACTCCCAGATGGGCTCTGACATGCCAGCAGTCTCTGCTGTCACAGGGCCACATCTGATGCTCTCCTGTGCCTCACTGGAGCACTCCTCACTCACTCCTTTCCTGTAGATCTTAGGATTTAATTAGAAATACTAAATGCTATTCTTTACCACTTTCCCCTGTAATATTTCCCCGAGTTCTGTGAATTCTGAGCCTCATTACCCAATGCCCTATGACAGATAACCACGTTGTGCTGTTGTTAGTCTCTAAGTCGTGTCTGACTCTGTGACCCCATGGACTGTAGCCCACCAGGCTCCTCTGTCCATGGGATTTCCCAGGCAAGAATACTGGAGTGGGCTGCCATTTCCTCCTCCAGGGGATCTTTCCAACCCAGGGATCAAATGTGTGATCTCCTGCTTGGCAGGTGGATTCTTTATCACTGGGCCATCAGGGAAACCCAGACACCTGGATTTGTTCCCTTAAGTCAGGAGTTCTAGTTTCACCCACCTTAACTAGAAAATGTTTCCCTTGGATTCAGGCATTTGAAACAACCAAGTCATATGGAAGTCAATGACATTATTTCTTATTTTTAATCAATAAGATACAATGGACTTAGACAAGTCATTTACTTCCTCTGAGCCTTATTCTTCTTATGTATAGGTAGATGATAACCAGCCTTATTTAGAAGGATCAAAAGAGATTTTAAAAAGTCATAAAACACATTAAAAAAGTATTGCATGCATGCTCAGTCATGTCTGACTCTTTGCAACGCCATGGGCTGTAGCCTGCCAGGCTCCTCTGTCCATGGAACTTTCCAGGCAAGAAAACTGGAGTGGGTCGCCGTTTCCTACTCCAGGGGATCTTCCTGAGCCAGGGACTGAACCAGTGTCTCTTGCATCTTCTGCACTGGCAGGCAGATTCTTTATCACTCACAAAACTAGAAAAGCATTATAGTATCTAAGCAAGAGCAACAATTAGATTATACCTTTCTTTATAATTCCTAATTGGGGGAAAGTCGGTATAAAAGCTAAAATAATTGGAAGGAGTAAAGAGGTAAGCCTTTTCATACTGTTCATGGGGTTCTCAAGGCAAGAATACTGAAGTGGTTTGCCATTCCCTTCTCCAGTGGACCACATTCTGTCAGAAAGATTGAGGGCAGGAGGTGAAGGGGACGACAGAGGATGAGATGGTTGGATGGCATCATTGACTCGATGGACATGGGTTTTGGTGGACCCCAGGAGTTGGTGATGGACAGGAAGGCCTGGTGTGCTGCGATTCATGGGGTCACAAAGAGTCAGACACGACTGAGCGACTGAACTGAACTGAACTGAAAGAGGTGAGTGTGTCCTGGAACAAAAAGTTGAGACCAGAAAGGACATTTGAGGGCCATGTTGGCTAGAGCAGGATTCATCCCACCTGGCCCAAAGCACTTGACTCTCTTCAACAGTTCCCCCAATATGACAACATTTAATTGTTTAGAGTTGACCCTATCCTGTCCACCAGGCACTGGGTGCTACTCATTCCTCTGAAAATGCTAACATGTGCTCTCTTTTCCCAGCTGCTGTTTTTCATTCCAATCATTGGTGGTCAGAGAAAGGCTGAAGATAACTGGGGCTCCCTCTGTGGCTCCTCACTGAGGACCTTTTGTTTCTGTTTGTTCAGTTGCTAAGTTGAGTTTGATTCCCTGTAACCCAATGAACTGCAGCACACCAGGCTTCCCTGTCCTTCACAGTCTCCCAGAGTTTGCTCAAATTCATATCCATTGAGTCAGTGATGCTTTCTAATCATCTCGTCCTCTGCTTCCCTCTTCTCCTTTTAAGCCTTAAATCTTTCCCAGCATCAGGGTCTTTCCCAGTGAGTTGGCTCTTTGCCTCAGGAGGCCAATATATTGGAACTTCAGTTTCAGTCCTTCCAAAGAATATTCAGGGTTGATCTCGTTTAGGATGGACTGGTTTGATCTCCGTGCTGTCCATGGGACTCTGAAGAGTCTTCTCCAGCACTACAGTTAGAAAGCATCGATTCTTTGGCACTCAGCCTTCTTTATGGTTCTACTCTTACATCCATACATGACCACTGGAAAAACATAGCCTTGACTAGACGGACCTTTGTCAGCAAAGTGATGTCTCTGCTTTTTAATATGCTATCTAGGTTGGTCATAGTTTTCCTTCCAAGGAGCGTGTGTCTTTTAATTTCATGGCTACAATTACCATCAGTAATGGCAACCCACTCCAGTACTCTTGCCTGGAAAATCCCATGGATGGAGGAGCCTGGTAGGCTGCAGTCCATGGGGTTGCTAAGAGTCGGACACGACTGGGTGACTTCACTTTCACTTTTCACTTTCATGCATTGGAGGAAGAAATGGCAACCCACCCCAGTGTTCTTGCCTGGAGAATCCCAGGGACGGTGGGGCCTGGTGGGCTGTTGTCTATGGGGTCACACGGAGTCGGACATGACTGAAGCGACTTAGCATCAGCAGCAGCAGCAGTGATTTTTGGAACTCAAAAAAATAAAATCTGCCACTGCGTCTCCCTTTTCCCCTCCTATTTGCCATGAAGTGTTGGGACTGGATTTCATGTTCTTAGTTTTTTGAATGTTGAGTTTTAAGTCAGCTTTTTTACTCTCCTCTTGCACCCTCAACAAGAGGCTCTTAAGTTTCTCTTTACTTTCTGCCATTAGAGGGGTATCATCTGCATATCCGAGGTTGTTGATATTTCTCTCGGCAATCATTCCAGGTTCCTATGCAGGACGGTTATTTACAGCATCGGATTTTACTTTTTCCTCCAGGCAAATCCAAAACTGAGAGTCGTTTCTGCTTTGGCTGAGCCGCTTCATCCTTTCTGGAGCTATTAGTAATTGCCCTGTTAACCAGTAGCGTACTGGATACCTTCTGACCTGGGGGGCTCATCGTCTGGTGTCATATCTTTTTGTCTTTTTATACTGTTCATGGGATTCTCACAGCAAGAGTACTGGAGTGATTTGCCATTCCCTCTTCCAGTGGATCACGTTTTGTCAGAGCTCTCCACTATGGCCTGTCTGTCTTGGGTGGCCCTGCGTGGCATAGCTCATAGCTTCATTGAGTTATGCAAGTCCCTTTGCCACGACAAGGCTGTGATCCATGAAGGGACACTAAGGGCTCTGTAAGTCTGATTTCCAACTCATCAAAATTAAAGGGAGAAAAGTTCCATACCAAAGGATCTTAGAGCTGAAAGACATGACCTCATTCAAAAGATTATAATAGCAAGACAACATTGTAAAGCAATTATCCTCCAATTAAAGATAAAATAATAAAAAGAAATGGATCTTTAAAAGATTATAATATATGCAATCCCATGTTCACTGCTACTTTATTTACAATAGCCAATAGTCAAGATATGGAAACAAGCTAAGTGTCTGTCATTTAATAAATAGATTAAAAGATGCCATACTATATACTTATACATGTGTGTGTGTATAATTGACATTTATATCTATGCACACACAATGGAATATTATTCAGCCATAAAATAGAATGAAATCTTACCATTTGTGACAACATGGATGGACCTTGAGATAATTATGTTAAGTGAAATAAATCAGAAAGACAAATACTGTATGATCTCACTTATATGTGTAATCTCTAAAAACAAAAACAAAAAACCAAGCTCATAGATACAGAGAACAGATTGGTGGTTGCCAGAGGTGGGGGCTGGGTGAAGGGGGTCAAAGGGTACAAACTTCCAGTTTATAAATAAGTCCTGAGTATATAATGCACTGATTTCATTTTCTTGGGCTCCAAAATCACTGCAGATGGTGACTGCAGCTACGAAATTAGAAGACTTGCTCCTTGGAAGAAAAGCCATGACAAACCTAGACAGCATACTAAAAAGCAGAGACATCACTTTGCTGACAAAGTCCATATAAAAAAAGTTGTAGTTTCTCCAGCAGTCATGTACAGATGTGAGAGTAGGACTATGAAGAAGGCTGAGCACCAAATATAGATGCTTTTGAATTGTGGTGCTGGAGAAGACACTTGAGAGTTCCTTGGAAGGCAAGGAGAACAAACCAGTCAATCCCAAAGGAAATCAACCCTGAATATTCACTGGAAGGCCTGATGTTGAAGCTGAAGCTTCAATACTTTGACCACCTGATGCAAAGAGCGAATTCACTGGAAAAGACCCTGATGCTGAGGGCAGGAGGAGAAGAGGACAACAGAGAATGAGATGGTTGGATGGCATCACCAAATCAATGGGCATGAGTCTGAGCAAACTCCGAGAGATAGTGAAGGACAGGGATCACGTTTTGCAGTCGTGCTGCAGTCCACAACAATATAATGCACAGGCTGGTGACTAAAGTTAATAATACTATGTTGCATATTTGAAAGTTGCTAACAGAATAAATGCTGAAAGCTATCACAAGAAAAAAAATTATAACTATATATGATGATGGATGTTAACTAGACTTATTGTGGTGATCATTTCATAACATATAAATATGGAAACTGGTACACTTGAAACTAATGTTATATGTCAATTATATCTCAATGAAATAATAAAATTACGTGCCAAGATCCCATGGATATACAGTTAATCTGTGGAGAAGGGACTGGAATCCAGTCCTCAAATCCTAGGTTAGAGTTCTTTCCGCTAACCAAGTCCTGGTACTAACACTGCTGCTGCTGCTGCTGCTAAGTTGCTTCAGTTGTGTCCAACTCTGCGTGACCCCATAGACAGCAGCCCACCAGGCTCCCCCGTCCCTGGGATTCTCCAGGCAAGAACACTGGAGTGGGTTGCCATTTTCTTCTCCAATGCATGAAAGTGAAAAGTGAAAGTGAAGTCGCTTAGTTGTGCCCGACTCTTAGCGACCTCATTGTAGCCTTCCAGGCTCCTCTGTCCATGGGATTTCCCAGGCAAGAGTACTGGAGTGGGGTGCCATTGCCTTCTCCGGGTACTAACACTACTAACACTATAAGCACTAGGTACTTTCACTAAGACTCTAGTATAGTACTAGCGTAGTATTACACTAGGACTACTAGAACGAATCCCCACGTCTGTATAAGCCAGACACTCGGCAGAATTATGAGTCTAAAATCTAAGGAGTGAATGCAACACTGAAACAAGCCCCCTTTCCTAGTCTGGAGAGACTCATCCAGGCTTATGGTAGGAAGTGGAGAGAGTTGTAATAAAGTGCCGAAAGATGCTCCAGTACAAAAAAGGTCTCTTCTATGGGGAAAAATGGACAGAGGAGAGAAGGGAATTCAAAGAATGGAAAAAGGAGATAATGGAAGTTGAGGTGACAGTTCAGTTCAGTTGCTCAGTCGTGTCCAACTCTATGACCGCATGGACCGCAGCACGCCAGATGCTGAGGTGTCAGGAATCTTTAAAAGAAACTTCTGCCTCTCTAGGACTAATAACACTTTAATTCTCCATACGCAAGCCCATTCTCACATGGTCACCAGGCATCTACCTGAACGCAAATAAACCAGGTAACAACCCTTCCTGGATACTTCCCTTCCTGCTGTATGTAGCCTGGGTTAGTAGCCACCTTACGGCATCCACAACACTTAATGCCTATCTCCACTGTCGCCTTTGCAAGTGGTACTCTGTAACTGTTCACAGTTCCATCACTGATGTCACCACCACCAGACTGTAAGTTGCTGGGGTGCAGGGCTGTCTTATTAACCACAGAGCAATGCCTGGATGTGACAGTAACTCAGCAGCTGACTGTGCTTGAACAAACATGCTAACTCAGCCATCACCTCTTCCAGGAGTCTGTTTCCAAGTTGTTTGACTCCCACCCCAGGTTTGAGGTGGGTATGCCCCATCCATGCCCTTACACCACCTGTGTGGCTCTCATGGCCCTTACTCTAGGACTTTTTACCTCCATATCAAAATTATATGAAAAATTTGAGTCACTCACTAGACTGGCCACTCTTCGAGGGCAAAGACTATGTCTTTTCTCTCTGTATTCTCAGCACCTATAAAAATACTTAGAAACCACAGGTATTTGGTACGTGCTTGGAGAATGGATGAATAAATGAATAAATACCACCAAAAAGGTACCAAAAGAAATACTAATAGAAATACCAAAAGAAATAGCATAAGCACTCTTTAGCACAGAGAGACCCAAAAGAGTCTCCAGGAAAATGCACTGCCTGCTCCTAGAGTATGTTCCCAGAGTGTCACCACAGTTCTGGCGTTTCTCAAAGCCTCTGCTGCCAGAAAGGTTGAAACACCATCCGTATTCAGGAACAAAGGCATAGTGAACCGTCCTCAAGTCTTATTGCTAGATGGCACCTGTTGCTAAAATAGCAGCTGGTAAGCATTTTATTTTGTGCAATACAACAAGAACAATAACAGCAACAAAACAGTCCATTGCAGGAAGCTCCCTCACACTGACAATGGGAAATCAGGAGGCTAAATATATAGCAGAAAGAAATACAGAATTTTTGCATTGAAAGACGAGGAAGAAGCTGCTAGAGCCTGAGGAAAAAAAACCTGAAGTGTTGATTAGAAATTGCTCAGCCTGCATTAAAACAGAGAAACTGGCGGTGGGGGGCGGGGGGAGGGTGGATGGGAGGAGGGGAGGAGAAAAGGAGAGAAGCAGGAGGAGAGAGAAAGGGAGGGAGAGGGAGAATGAATGTGTTTTTTCCCCCTCTGGCTCTCTCTGACTCATTTTTAATCTGTCCTTTCCTTTTTCCCTCCCTTTCCACCACCCCCTCAAGAGAAAATTCATTGATTGGGCTGGACTAAAATGTCTTACCTTTCCTCTCCTGGTTGCTCTGTAAACGAAGAGTCTGAATCCATTTCATCCTTGACTGCTCCTCTCTCCTCCCCACCCCCCCACCACCCCCCAACTCCCCCGCCCTCCCCAGCCGCCATTGTTAGCTCCTGCACTTTGCTGAGACTGAAAGGCTTGTCCACCGTGGCAAGAAAGGGAAGCAGAAGCTAGGACCAGGGGATGCCAGTGGGTGATCAGTGGGATCTCTGGAGCCACCTGACTTGCAGAGCCTGGAAGTTCTGGCCCTCTGACAGCTGGGATGGCCCTGATAACCTGTTGCCTGTTCCCAGGCAGGAGCAATCTCTCCAGGTGCCCATGGGAGAAGGACGGGCCCGGGGTTCAAGAGAACTGGGTTCTGGCACCTGCTCTAACACAAACTTACTGTGTGAATATTGCTTTTCTGGGTCTCCATTTGTATAAATTGAGAGGACTGAATTAGGTTGTTCCTTCCAGGGACCATTGCATTAAAAAGCTGTCAGCCCTCTAGCGTGGGCTATATCTTCCCCTTCTGCCCATGCCCTGCAAGTCCTTAGAGAGCTTTTCTAGGGTACACCCCAGGGTGTCTAGAAGAGCATCTCTGAATCAAGGACTCCTCCGCAGTTGCCTAGCGGACTTTAAGGAAGTGATAGAGGTTCAAGGCCAAAGTTCCCCTCAAATATGATAACTGAGAAGCAGAGGCAAATTAAGGACATTCCGAATCAGTAAGGGTAGAAGTGGAAGGCACTGGGACGCCAGAGGAGTGGGGAGGCATGGATCAGCCAAACCCCGAAATTAGAGATGATTCAGATTTGAATAATGTGGGAGGGATGAACTCAGAGCAGCCAAGAGAAGTGGCTAACTCTGCTAAAGACTCCCCCCAAACCTAAACCTAGCAGGGAGCAAGAGCCAGTGTTAGGGACCCTTCATTAGGGATAGGAAAAAAACTGAGGCAATCTATAACCTTACTCTGAAACTAAGGGAAATAGTGGTTTTCTTTCTTCTTAACTGTGTTATTGACCCTCTTTCAATCACTTCCCTTAGATTTTTAATCTTGGTCCTCTTTTCCTACTGACTTGATTTTTCCCAGTCTTCAATGCCCCCAGAGGGGACACAACTTTATTTTTGGTGCTATTTTACATTTTCTCTCTTGCCCTTCTCTGCCCCCTCTTGTCCTCACCTTTCTGCTCCCTTGTTCCTCTCCTCCATCACCTGGTTTCCAGCTTGCTTAACCCCTCCATCCCCACCCAAGGCAGGGCTGCTCCATGAATCTCGCAGGGCTGCCCACCCTGCCTGGCCACCTCTCAACCTCGCAGATCATCCTGTGGGAACACATGTTTGGAACTACAGCCTTTCCAGATCCCAGGACGGTGAGTAGAAAGTTCACCAAAAGGGAGGGGGAAATATGGAGGTCCAAGCTAGAAGAAGTGACTCTAATGCTAAAGAGAAACCCTACCTTCTAAATATATCTGCAAATTATCTTTATTAGGAGGTGTTCCCACTTGTTTATCGGGGGAGGAAGGCTCCTTTCCTCTATGGAACCACTCCCCAAATGCTACCAAATGAGTGAGCGCAAAGCCCTAAACTCCACAACCAATCAAGCCTCCATCCCAGTCTCCTTCCTCATTCCAGCTCCCCTGCACCCCTGGGAGCCACAGAAGAATGCCCCTGGGGCTCCGGGCTTCTCCAGGGAAGGAATTAAGGAGACACTCGTGTACCTCCAACCTCCAGAAAACTAGTTCTCTTAATTAATCAGTCTCCCCTGAGCTTTCATTTTTCTCCCAACCAGGTTTTTCCCAGGACTCACATAATACAAACTCCGGATAAGACTGAGGAAGAACCGTGGTATGGAAAGGGAAATGCACATTGTCAAGAACAATCTCATATCTCGAATGAGTCAAAACACCTGCATCTCCATCCGGCTCACTTGATTATCGGGCTTCTCTTGGCCTCCCCCACCATTCTAATACATACATATAGATATATATAGATACACACACACAGCCCCCTCCCCCACTTACCACTAGCCTGCTAAGCAGCTTTAAACACAGTCTGGGGGAACTGGGGATGGGGTGGGGAGGAGGGTGAGAACAGTACCAGTACCGGAATACGTGTCAAGTTATCCGTCTCGGTTGAAAATGTCTCTTACCTGTTAGCCAGAGGACAGCAACCCAAGCCATCACGACCCTGTCCATTTCCCCCAACTTCCCATCCAGATTAAGGAGTGAGGGAAGAAGGAAGCGGCATAGATTGAGGATCTATATAACCGAGCGGCGGAGGCGGCAGCGGAGCCGTGGCGCCGGGCGCGAGCGGGGCTCCGGCGTCCCTGGATGCAGCCGCCCGCCGGCTCGGCAGCGCAGGCGGGCCTCCGGGCCGACAGCGCCGCAGGCTGCACGCGCGTTGCCGCGGGCTCCAGGAGTCCGCCCCGCGCTCGGCGGCGCCTTCCCAGCCTTCTGGCGCACCCGCACGCGCAGGCAGCGCAGCCCGCCGAGCGCCTTCCCGCCGCAGCGCACGCCGCGCGGGGGGGCTCAGCTGCAGGCCCCCACCCGCCGCCCGCCGCCCGCCGCCCGCCACCCCGGGCCTGCCAAAGTTTCTCCGTCACGTGCACCCCCCTGCGGCCGGGAGGTCAGGGCCGAGAGACAAAGTACAAGGGGGAGAGGGGTGCGGGGGAGGCGGCTGAGCGGGCTGCGCCGAGCTGGGAGCGATCAGCGCCGGCAGCTCCCAGCGAAGCTAGCGTTCGGGACCAGAGCCAGAAGCGGGGTTGTGGACTCGAGGAGGGAGTCTGGGTACGCACGTGGCTAGGGCCATTCTAACTGGGAGAGAGGGACCTGCGGCGACTTGGCATAACTTGTTGGCAAGGCTGTGGGCTTTCGCTGAACCCCCTTGCCGCCCCCCCATCCCGATCGCTTATTGACAATGCCAAAAATTAAGGGGCTCCACAGAATTGGAAAAGGTACGCGAGAATCCGCATCCAAACTTTCTTCTTTTAGAAACGTTATGAGATTAAAACATTATGAGATAAGGGCATGCAGCTCTTTAACAGAAAAAAATGTAAATATAGAATGAAGTGAACAATTATACGGCTCACATTTGTCCAGCATTTAATCACTTTTCCGCCTTTTGTCTAAACAAAGGCGCACTTGTGGCTCAGATAGTAAAGAATCGGCGTGCAATATAGGAGACCCGGTTCGATCCCTGGGTAGGGAAGATACCCTGGAGTAAGAAATGGGTACCCACTCCAGTATTCTTGCCTGGAGAATTCCATGGACAGGGGAGCCTGGCAGGCTATAGTCCATGGGGTCGGAAAGAGTCGGCCATGACTGAGCGAACTTCACTTATAGTTTGCAGGGCGTATTTAAATGGATTACTTCAGTTTTAAAAAGGATTTGTCTGTGTGTGTAGGAAAGGATCCTAAATGTATGTTTCGAGACAACCAAGAAATATATACATTAACAAACATGTATCAAGCATCTACTAGGTGCTAAGAGCCAAAGCTACAAAGATGAGGAAGGCAGATTTTCTGCCCTTAAGGGGCCTCATCTTGGGTCCAGGAGAGGGAGGAAAATCAGACTATTAAACACAAAAGACATACTGGTGGTAAACGGAGCAAACATGATGGTGGAGGTATGGAGAAAGTGCCCCTGGAATATGAAGGAAGGAGCAGTTTAGTGGGGCTGGGGAGTGGGGGCAGTGAGCAACACCAGCAAAAATGAATTAATGTCTCAGTTGGTATTTACAGGATGGGCAGGATTTGTTATGTTGAGGGATTGGTGGTGGAAAGGGGACAGGGCAGGGGAATACTGGGCAGAGGAAAGAAAGGAGATGAGGCGGAAAGGTGTAAAACTGCTCTGAAAACAGAGTGGTTCTAGGCTTAAGGAGAGTTCCTGGAGAGAGACTACAACCTTAGGAATGAATGTATGTATATGTGAAATGAGGATGAGATGTGAACATCAGAAATGGTGAGGATTTACTCTGGGCTTTCATGGCTTCCTGACATCTCAATTCCCTTCTTATTGTCAAGGATGAAAGCCTTGACAAAAACTCTAGAGCAGTTTCACCAACCAGGAAGCCTCTCACTCAGAGTTTTGTTTTTGTTTTTGTTTTTTTTTAAGCAGGCCTCCCAAGCCCAAGCAGACAAGCCAGACTACAACATGGTGGATCGTCTGAATAAGCTAAGGGCAGGCTGCTTGGAAGCCTATACTAGAATTGCCAAGGAACTGATGGGAGACTAGGAGAACGTACACCCAGGTGTGATGCTGGTTCAACCCAGAGTAGAATTTATCCTGTCTTTCCTTGATCTCTCAGAGCTTTTTGAACCAGGAGCACGTGAGACAAGAAGCAAAGTCCGAGGAGAATCGGTTTTGCCACTGAGGGGACAGCAGCCTCCAGTGTTCACGGTCAACGGTGGCAGATACCAGGCCATCAGACTACTCTGAGGTGAGATCTTGGCTGTGCTTTTGGTTGTAAAGCCTCTCTGAGTTCCAGTTTATTTTCTGCACCTGGCTCTTCAGGCTTCCCAGCAATTCTGTGAGCTACCCAATGGCCCCTTGTACATTCCCTCTTTGCTTGATTTAGCCAGAGATGATTTCTGAAGTTTGCAATTAAGAACCCTGACTAAGATGCTGCGTGAGAGAAATTTGAAGGATTGTTTTCTTTCATATACAAAAATTAAGAAAGAAAATAGAAATAAAGGAGATACCTAACAATTATTGGTTTAGATGCTCAGTTGTTCCCGACTCTTGTGACCCCATGGACTGTAGCCTGCCAGGCTCCTCTGTCCATGGGATGTGCATTTCTAGAAATAGTCCTAGATGTTTTACAAGCTTTCTCAATTAATCCAAATAAGGAAACTCAGGTCCAGAGAATTTAACTCCTCTAAGATCAGCTAGCTAATAAATGGCAGTGGTTAGATTTGAACTAAGATTTTTTAAAATTAATTTACTTGTTAAATTGAAGGACATTGCTTTACAGAACTTTGCTGTTTTCCGTCAAAATCAACATGAATCAGCCATAGGTACACATATGTCCTCTACCTCTTGAACCTCCTTCCCGTCTCCCTCCTCATCCCACCCCATAGGTTGTTACAGAGCCCCAGTTTGAGTTCCCTGAGTCATACAGCAAATTCCCATTGGCTGTGTATTTTACATATGGTAATGTGATTTGCCATGTTACTCTCACCCTCTCCTCCACCACACCCTGAGTCCGTAAGTCTGTTCTCTATGTCTGCTTCTCCAAGGCTGCCTTGTAAATAAATTCATTGGTACCATCTTTCTAGATTCTATATATATGCATAAGTATACGATCCTCTTTCTGACTTCAGTTTAGTTCAGTCACTCAGTCATGTCCGACTCTTTGTGACCCCATGACCCACAGCACGCCAGGCCTCCCTGTCCATCACCAACTCCCAGGGTCCACCCAAACCCATGTCCATGGAGTCGATGATGCCATCCAACCGTCTCATCCTCTGTCGTCCCCTTCTCCTCCTGCCCTCAATCTTTCGCAGCATCAGAGTCTTTCCAAATGAGTCAGCTCTTCGCATCAGGTGGCCAAAGTATTGGAGTTTCAGCTTCAACATCAGTCTTTCCAATGAACACTCAGGACTAATTTCCTTTAGGATGGACTGGTTGCATGTCCTTGCAGTCCAAGGGACTCTCAAGAGTCTTCTCCAACACCACAGTTCAAAAGCATCAATTCTTCAGTGCTCAGCTTTCTTCAGAGTCCAACTCTCACATCCATACATGAACACTGGAAAATGCATTGCCTTGACTAGACGGACCTTTGTTGACAAAGTAATGTCTCTGCTTTTTAATATGCTGTCTAGGTTAGTCATAACTTTCCTTCCAAGGAGCAAGTGTCTTTTAATTTCATGGCTGCAATCACCATCTGCAGTGATTTTGGAGCCCAGAAAAATAAAGTCAGCCACTATTTCCACTGTTTCTCCATCTATTTTGCCATGAAGTGATGGGACCGGATGCCATGATCTTAGTTTTCTGAATGTTGAGCTTTAAGCCAACTTTTTCACTCTCCTCTTTCACTTTCATCAAAAGGCTCTGTAGTTCTTCTTCACTTTCTGCCATAAGGGTGGTGTCATCTGCATATCTGAGGTTATTGATATTTCTCCCGGCAATCTTGATTCCAGCTTGTGCTTCCTCCAGCCCAGCATTTCTCATGATGTACTCTGCATATAAGTTAAATAAACAGGGTGACAATATACAGCCTTGACAAACTCTTTTTCCTATTTGGAACCAGTCTGTTGTTCCATGTCCAGTTCTAACTGTGGCTTCCTGACCTGCATACAGGTTTCTCAAGAGGCAGGTCAGGTGATCTGGTATTCCCATCTCTTTCAGAATTGTCCACAGTTTATTGTGATCGACACAGTTAAAGGCTTTGGCATAGTCAATAAAGCAGAAATAGATGTTTTTCTGGAACTCTCTTGCTTTTTCCATGATCCAGCACATATTGGCAATTTGATCTCTGGTTCCTCTGCCTTTTCTAAAACCAGCTTGAACATCTGGAAGTTGACAATTCACGTATTGCTGAAGCCTGGCTTGGAGAATTTGGAGCATTACTTTACTAGTGTGTGAGATGAGTGCAATTGTGTAGTAGTTTGAGCATGCTTTGGCATTTCCTTTCTTTGGGATTGGAATGAAAACTGACCTTTTCCAGACCTGTGGCCACTGCTGAGTTTTCCGAATTTGCTAGCATATTGAGTGCAGCATTTTCACAGCATCATCTTTCAGGATTTGAAATAGCTCACCTGGAATTCCATCACCTCCACTAGCTTTGTTCATAGTGATACTTCCTAAGGCCCACTTGACTTCACATTCTAGGATGTCTGGCTCTAGGTGAGTGTGAGTGATCACACCGTCATGATTATCTGGGTCGTGAAGATCTTTTTCATACAGTTCTTCTGTGTATTCTTGCCATCTCTTCTTCATACCTTCTGCTTAATATCTTTCTGACTTATTTCCCTCTATATAATAGGCTCTAGGTTCATCCACCTCGTTAGAACTGACTTAGAAGTGCTCCTTTTTATGGCTGAGTAATATTCCATTGTATATATGTACCACAGCTTCTTTATCCATTCATCTGTCAATGGACATCTAGGTTGTTTCCATGTAGATTTGAATTAAGATCTATTAACCTCCAAAGCATATGCCCTTTGCATTATGACAGGGACATCTAGACCAGAGGGTTGATATAACGAGGTATGTTTATTGTCTACAACTTATTTACACACACCTACTAAGTATGTGTCTGGGTGCTGGTGGGCACATGCACACAAAGCATGAAAGAGTCTGAATAATGTTTAGTATCTAAGCATATAACAAGGATATTTTATGCAAAACTTGAAAGATGATGCTGTGAACGTGCTGTACTCTTTTGTACTTTTCCAGGTAAGAATACTGGAGTGGGTTGCCATTTTCTTCTCCAGGAAGGAGCTGCTAAACTGGACTAAGTCATTGGGAAGTGTGTGCCCCTCCCCAGTACACATATTATTAGCAAGGTAATTGAGGATTACGGGGAACTTTAGGTACACCTAATGATTCACAACCTGCAACCTAAAGAGAGAAGTAAGAGGAGGTTGGGACAATGGCATTATTTTGCTGAATTGGTGTTCATAGCAGGATATGCCACTAGAACCCTGATGCTCTTCCAAGCGTGGTTTTGAACTTCTAGCATCAGACTCACATGAAAGTGTTTGATTAAATGCAGGTTCCCAGGCTCTACTAAAAACTTTGAGATCAGAAACTTTGGGTGGGGCCTGGAAATCTGCATTTTAACCACTTTCCTCGCATACTTCTAAAGCTCACTAATATTTCAGAAGCCCTACTTAATCACTTTCTTTGTTTTCTGGGGAAGCTGTTGACTTGATGTTTACCAATGAGCCTCAGATTCAGATCCAGTTGATCTCTAATTATCTGTTTATCCTGGTCAAATAGGACAGGACGCCCATAGAAATGCATCTTTCACCACCAAAGGAAGGGTCTGGATCCCCAGTGCTTCAAACTTGCTTCTGCAACCCAGAGACAAAAATGTCAGAACATAGGCCCATGTGGGACCAGATCAGGATTCCTAGGAAGCCACAGCTGGAATTGTGTATGATGGGAAGAGGGTGTGGACTGACCAGCAGCTTCAGCAAAGCTGCACCCTTTAGAACAGAATTAGGACATGGAGAAAAGAGAAGTGAACCACTGCAAGAGACAGGCCGGTAGCTGGTAGCAACCACATAGTTATAAATATAATGCAGCTGAATCCTCTTTAAAACATGATTTCATTGCAGGCACATAGGCATGTATGCACATGAATTCTGTGGAATGTAGGTCTTTTTAAAGCAGATAGATAATACCACATTTCTACTTCTGTCCAATCTGGTCTTCCAGGAGAAATCTATGAAGTGTGACCTTCAAACAGATACTATGTTTCTTATCTGAGTTTTGTTTCTCTTCCTTCCCTTGTGCTACCTTTTCAGTTTATCTTTCCCATCCCTCATCTCTTCAAAACCACCTTCAATGAATTATAATTTTTTTAAAAGTCTAAATTAATGTGAGAAACCAAAATAAATAAATAAATATGAACAAACAAATACTGAAGACTCTAAGCACCCTGTACTAGAAACTGGAAACATTTTCAATCTGAAAGCCCTTTCATATTGAAGAATAAACTGTTTCATTAAGAAAATGCTTTAAAGAAAGGAAATGCAAATATAAAGTGCATGATGCCAGAGAATTCTAAAAAGCTGTATTGCCAAGAACAGTAGAAGATTGGGAGAACATACTGAAAATTTCATGAACTTGAAGCAGATTTAACCCAACAGCCTGCTGTCTCAGGCTTCAAATCAAACTGCGGTGGTGCTGGGGGCAGGGGGTGGTACAGAATTAGATGACGTCAGCTTGCCTCATCCTGAGGCCAGACTCCCCATCAGTAGGCAGCCCCACCTGAGTTAGCGCTCTATATTTTCCCCATAGAGGCCCATCCAAGAATAGTGTGCAGGAAAAAAGAGCAGAACATCAAATTATATTTAGAGCACAGTCCCAAATATGGAAAATGCCTTTAAAGGAGTCAATGGAAACAACAAAAGAGTAATAATGGTTTTATCAGGGAGTGCAGTCATTCCTTTATATTTTCTTCTTTAGATTTCCTCTATGCACTAATAGTTCTACAGTGTAGAAACTGTTGCTTAGACAATAGGTACAGCTGTGCCACAGTTTACTCAGTCTCTGGGACATCCCTGGAGGAAGGAGAGAGTCAGCGAGAAGAAATGACAGGGGTTTTGTAAGGCTATATCTTTAGCCAGATACAAAGCCCCCAGATGTACACCTGCTCTCATTCTGTCTCAATCATGAGCTGTTAATCAAGTTAATTATGAGTGGTTGAAGCCCTGGGAGCCCTTACTGACTGACAATTCAACCTATAATTTTTCTGAGTAACAGAGCCAAACATGAAGTAAGTCTGCTTCTCTCTTATGAGCCCTATCTTTGGTTTTTGCTTTTGTTTCTGTTTTTGTTTCAGTGTTAGCATCCTTTGGAAATCAGAACAGCATTGACAGACCCCCAAATTAGCAGCAGAGCAGAGTCCAGTAATCAAGAAGCATCCTTTAGCCAAAGGGGGAATGATGAAGGGAGCCTGTCTTTCTGTATTTTATCAATTCTTTGGGTTCTAGGTTTTGGTGGTTAAGCTAGAAGATTGCTTCTCAGCCCTAAGCATTCTCCTAGAGGCCTTCTCCACTGGCACAGGTCTAACATGGACACTAAGGGAAGGAAGTGAATAAGTATGTCATCCAATGACCTCACCCCCAGAAAACAGGCAGGTAAGGCAATTGGGAAAACGGAGCCAGAACACTGAACATCATGAAAGGAAGCTGCTCAAGCAACAGAATGGCCATTTGTGGGCTCTTGAAAACTAGTGTTAAAAAACAGCAGCCTTGACTTTTGTGTTGGAGTTGTAGCATGAGCCTGTCTCATAGACTGTTAATTCTGTACTCCTAGCCCAATCCTGAATGAGTTCCCTGTACACAAATATGATCAAGATGTTTTTTGTCTGATTTCAACCTGTTCCAAGGCCTACTTCCCTTTTCCTCATCTTCTCTTCTCTCTTTCTTGAATTCATTCAGTTATTTATTCCATACACATTCATTGAGCACCTACTATATTTTAGACAGTGTGCTGCCCAGAAATGCAAGATGAGTAGCTATTCAAAGATGGATGAGTCACAGCCTCTTCTGTCAAAGAGCTTACAGTTGAACTGTAGCCGTATGTGGGTGTGGCTGGGTGTGTGTGTGTGTTGGGGGGGTGAGAGTCAGACACATGGCCTTTGAATGTGATAGTGTGGCAGGACCTATGTAGGGACATTTGTAGGTATGGTGGGGGCACAAAGGGAGAGGGGTCAGTTACCTGTGGGAGTGCCAGTCAGAGATGTCATCATGAATAGGTGACCCCTGAGCTAAGTCCTAAACATGATCTGGGCAGAGTTTCTAAAAGCAGAAGTGGAGCAAGAGGTAGGGCAGATGCACAGCAGTGGGCTGAGGTGAGAGTGGGGCCTGCTGCCAGGAGTGTGAGTCAGCAATGAGGCTGGAAGGCAGGCTGAGGTCAGAACAAGGGGAGCCAGGCTACCAGGCCTGGACTTAACTCTGCAGGCAGTGGACCACCCATAAGGATATCTAAGCGGAAAAACAAGATCAGACGTGTACTTCACACAAGGTATTGTGGCCACAGGCTGTAGGATGTACTGGTGGAAAGAGAGACAACAGGCAGAGGCCTCTTCAGTGGGAGAGCTCATCATAAGAACCCAAGAAGGAACAAGCACCAGAACTCAGCTGTGGGGTGGCAGGAATGGGAAGCCAACTCTACGTGAGAGACACTACAGGGAGACATAGGAAGTGGAATCACATAACCTGACAAGAGGTTGTATATGTATAGACTGAGCAAGCTGAAAAACCAACCAGACTTAAGGCTGAGTTACTCAGGAATGTGGTGTGAATTCAGGCAACATCTAGAGATGATGGGGAACTTGGAAATTCCCCTTTTTTGCTTTGGCAGAGCCTTGTATAATAAACATCCTTGAGCATCTATAATGAACAGCTTGGAATACTTGTGTTAAAGAAGCAGGGATCTCACAGAGGTCAGAGCCATTCATGGGCTGTGTGGCCTGGGGAAGCCCCAATTTCCCATTCTGCAAAATGCAGAAGATCATAGAATTTATTACATAGGGATGTTATGGAGAGGAGCGATCAGATAACCCTTGTGCAGTGTTTAGCAGGGAGTCTGACACAATAGCTTTCAATGAATGTTAGCTATTATTACTATTATTAGCACAGGTTGGAGGATGCACTCTATACTGTCAGGGCCTTAATTTAAACTAGCATCAGGAAAAAAATAGCATAAGATAAACATTCTCTTAAAATGCTGTATTTTTGGGGGTGGTTTCATACTCACTTGGCTGAAAATCACACCTCATACTTAATATTTTAAAAAAGTAGAAGCCATGCATGTTTCTAATGGCTTCTCTCCCATTTAGATTGAAATCCAAAATTCTTAGACTGTCTTTGTAAGCCCTGTATGATTTGGCCCAATCTCCCTCTGCAATAACCTCTCTGAGCCCCTCCCCCGCCTTGCTCACTCCAACTACAGACGTATTTAGCTATTCCTCAGACATCCTTGATGCGTGCCCGCCTTGGAGTCTTTGAACTTGCTATTTCCTTGACTGGGAGTGATCTTTGCCTGGTATCTTCATGGTTTGCTTCCTCACTTCCAGAGTTTACTTAAATGTCATTTCCTCAAATACGGCCTTTTCTGACCATGCTAAAGTTGTACCCTCCATCAATCCCTATTCCCTTATCCTGTATTGTCTTTCTTCATTGGACTTATTGTCCAATAAGGTGTTCAGACAACATATTATATACGTAGTTATTTATTTATTTATTTTCTGCCTTCCTCATTATGTTATAAGCTTTGTTCTGTTCTACTTATTATTGTGCCTGAAGTAGAGCCTGGCGCTGCATAGACTCTGAACAAATATTAAATGAATGGAGCACTTCCTCTTGGAAACTCTTAGTTTCCCTAGTTTTCTCCCTGCTTCCTCAGACATTCCTTCTTCCTTACTTTTACTAGGTTTTCTTTTTCTAATGAAAGTTGCTCAGTCATGTCCAACTCTTTGCAACCCCATGAACTATTCAGTCCATGGAATTTCCCAGGCCAGAATACTGGAGTGGGTAGTCTTTCTCTTCTCCAGGGAATCTTCCCAACCCAGAGATCAAACCCAAGTCTCCCACATTGCAGGCAGGTTCTTTACCAGCTGAGTCACCAGGGAAGCCCAAGAATACTGGAATGGGTAGCCTATCCCTTCTTCAGCAGATCTTCCTGACCCAGGAATTGAACCGGGATCTCCTCTTTTGCAGGGGATTCTTTACCAGCTAAGCTACCAAGGAAACCCCATTCTTTTTCTAGTTCAGTTGCTCAGTCATGTCCAATTCTTTGTGACCCCATGGACCGTAGCATGTCAGGCCTCCCTGTCCATCCGAATTCTTGGAGTTTACTCAAACTCATGTCCATTGAGTCGGTGATGCCATCCAACCATCTCATCCTCTGTCGTCCCCTTCTCCTCCTGCCTTCAGTCTTTCCCAGCATGAGGGTCTTTACAGTGAGTCAGTTCTTTGCGTCAGGTGGCCAAAGTATTGGAATTTCAGCTTCAGCATCAGTCCTTCCAATGAATATTCAGGACTGATTTCCTTTAGGATGGACTAGTTAGATCTCCTTGCTGTCCAAGGGACTCTCAAGAGTCTTCTCCAACACCACAGTTCAAAAGCATCAATTCTTCAGCATTCAGCTTTCTCTATAGTCCAACTCTCACATCCATATATGACTACTGGAAAAACCATAGCTTTGATTAGTTGGACCTTTGTTGGCAAAGTAATGTCTCTGCTTTTTAATATGCTGTCTAGATTGGTCATAACTTTTCTTCCAAGGAGCAAGCATCTTAATTTCATGGCTGCAGTCACCATCTGCAGTGATTTTGGAGCCTAAAAAAATAAAGTCAGCCACTGTTTCCATTGTTTCCCCATCTATTTGCCATGAAGTGATGGGACCAGATGCCATGAACTGACTTCTAAATGCTGGTGTTCCTCAGGACTCCATCATGGGCCCTTTTTTTCTCTCTTCACTCTCAGCCTAAATTATCTCATCCATTTCCATGAGTCTATGTACCAGCTTTATGTGGCTTACTTCCAGATTCTATTGCTAGCCCAGAACTCCAGATAGATAGCCGATTGACTGCTTTACATCTTGAATGTATAATAGGCATTTCAAAATTAACATCCATAACTGAATTCTTGACTCCCCTCCCCTTGCCATGCATGCCCCAAACAAAAACCTGCCACCCTGTAGAATTTCTGAATAGGAAGATCCATGTGGCTGGTAAGAGGGGAACACTATTCTGTTTACATAGGATCTTAAGTAAAACCAGAAAAAAATCAGTTGTAACAAAGAAGGAGAGGAGCAGATAATAGTAGTATGAAGAGCAGACCCTCTTTGGTACTAGAAAGCCTAGTATTCCTCCCTTTCTCTCACTTTATAACCAATCCATCAGCTAGTTCTATTTTTCCACAAAGTGCAATTAAAACCATGGTCACCTCTCCATGTCTGCTCCATGTCTCTGTTCTAGGTCATCATCATTTCACATGGACTCCTGAAGGAACCTTTTAACTCATCTCCTCGTGCCCATTCTTGATTTGAAACTGTTCTCGGACTAGCATCAAGAGTGAGCTTCTTAAACTCTAAACCATGTGACACTTAAAAAATCTCTTAAATGACCACCAACATCCTTAGGATAATACTTGAACCCCTGATACTGGCCACGTCCAGGTCGTTGCTGGTCACTCCATCCTCAGTAAGCACCACACTCCACCTGACTGGATACACTTCAGCAACACCAACCAACCTTCTGTTTGTTCTGAGGATTCACCAAGCTGTTTATTGTGTGAGGCTTTTTCATACACTGTTCCCTCTGTCAGGAATGCACTTCTTCAACTCTTAACATGACTAGCTCCATACTTTTGCATTCTTTCTCATTTTAAATGACATCTCAGAAAGATTTGCCTCTGATCACCTATCTAAACATTTAACAGTTAAATCCGAGTATTATTTTAAGTGTTTAAAATAAGATAAAGCAATCTGAGCCAAGATGGAATAACAGGAAATGAATTTATCAACTGGTCAAAATATATGAAACAATCTTTTCAGAAATGACATCAGGGAGCAGAGGCGAATAATCCCTGAGAGAACAGAAGCAAACAGGGTGAGCCCTGTGATTGCCCCAGGTTGCTGCTCAGAGAGAGTATCCAGAATCCAGAATCAAGAGTAGTAACCTAGGCAGAGCCCTGTGGCCTCCTTGAAAGATGGAGTTTGTTGTCTAGGTAGGCCAAGGCGGCTAGAGTTCACAGGGCAGAGTACCAGACGAAGAGAGCAGCACAAAGAAGGGTTCTGGAAATCTGCTGAGGATCTCCCTTGGAGCTGCAGCTGAATACTGATGAGTGCATGTGTGGGAGGAAACTATACAGTGCCAGGGAAAGAACAACCTGAAAGGACTGGAAGGAACAATCCTTGAAATTCACACAGGGCTAGAAATAGTCTGTGTTTCCATTAGCCAAAGTGGAAGAAAACCCTGCAAATTCATGGGTTATCAGCACAATACTCAGAAGCATGTTATATCAGCAGAGGAGAAAATTAGTCCTAAAGGTTGCTCTAAATCTGAATAACTAAGCATAAAAGCAAACCTCAAAAGGAGGTAAAACTAGACCCAAATTGTTTCCAAAAACATAATACAAAGCACAAGAATATTTATTAGAAAAACATGCAGCATCCAACAGGGTAAAATTTACAACGGTCATCCAACCAAATATTGCCAAGTTTACAAAGAAGCAGGACAAAATAAAACCCATAATAATAAGAAAAATCAACCAGTAGAAACAGACCCAGAAATGACCTAGATGATGGAATGAGTGGACAAAGACAGTCAGTAGTTACTATAATACACTACATGTTAAAGGTAGAAGACAGATCGACCATGTTAAGTAGAAATATGGAAGACATAAGAAAGATTTAAATAAAATTCTAGACATGAAAACTAAATGATCTGATACAAAAAAATATACTGGATGGGTTTAGTAGCAAATTAGATCTCTCAAAAGAAAAGGTTAGTAAACATGAAGAAACAGTAGAAACTGAAAAATAAAACACAGAGAACAAAGACTGAAGGAAAAACAAATGAACAGAGTATCAGTGATTGTGGGGCAACTTCAAGGAGCCTAAGGGGGTAGTAAGAGAACTTTTGGGGGTGGATATGTTTATTATCTTGATGGTGGCCATGGTTTCACAGCTGTACACATATGTTAAAACTCATCTAGTTGTATGTTTTAGATATATGTATTTAATTTACTATACTTCCAACATGTCTCAACCTTGGTATAAAAAAACAATCTGAAACTAAAATCCCAGATAATAACAAGTGGAATGGTGGAGCAGTGAGTTGGGATACTAAGTGAGGGGAAGCAATAGTTTTCTAAGCTTCTTGTCTATTTGAGAAGAATGGATGTGGATACCTGCTAACTGTATAAGTTGTTATAAAAATATGTTTTAAAACAACTATCTTAAAAATATAGATAGCTACAGAATGAAGCAAAATAGAAAGCATGACTTGAAACCAGTGTAAGAAAAAGCAGAGTAAAAAATACTGATCAATCCATCTAAAGCAGAAAAAGGAAAAATAAGAAACCTAGAACGATAGTAAACAGAAACTGAAAATACTTGAATGAAGCTTTTTATTCAAGAAACTAGAAAAAGAACCACAAAATAGCCCGAAGGAGATACACAGAGGGACTCCATAAACTTAAAGCAGAAATAAAAAGGAACAGGAAAACTGTAAAGTTCATAAATAAAACCCAAAGCTGTTTTTTTTTTTTTTTAAGATCAGTAAAATAAACATTTGCAAGAGGAAAAAAAGACATGAGGTAGTAATAATATTAGGAATGAAAAGGGAAAGCAATATTAGAATATGTATGTTTTAAATTATAAATAAATATTGTAAGTATTTTATGCCAATAAGTCTTGTTTTTTAAATCAACTTTATTGAAGTATAATTTACACACAGTAAAATGCACACCTTTTAAATATAGTATTTGAGAAATTTTTATAACGATATGCCACTTGTAACCACTACCGCCATAATCAAGGTATAAAATATTTCTGACAACCCAGGAGTTCTCTTGTCAGTTCGCAGTCAGTCCCCTCCCTCTACCTCTCGCTGCTGCTGCTAAGTCACTTCAGTCGTGTCCGACTCTGTGCGACCCAATGGACGGCAGCCCACCAGGCTCCCCTGTCCCTGGGATTCTCCAGGCAAGAACACTGGAGTGGGTTGCCATTTCCTTCTCCAATCTCAGTCAATCCCCTTCCTCTACCTCTTAGCCCTAGGCAACTGCTGATTTGAGCAACCCTGGTGGCTCAGTGGTAAATAATCTGCCTGTCAATGCAGGAGACACAGGTTCCATCCCGGGTCTGGGAAGATCCCCTGGAGAAGGAGATGGCAACCCACCCCAGTATTCTTGCCTGGGAAATCCCTGGGGCAGATGCGGGGGGGTCGGGGGGGTCGGGGGGGTGGGGGGGGTGGGGGGGGTGGGGGGGGGTGGGCAGGGGCAGCGTTGCAAAGAGTCGGACACCACTTAGCAACTAAACAACTGTTTGTCTTATTTCTATACAATAGTTTGGCCTTTTCTTGAGTTTTGTATAAATGGAATCAAGATATCTATCTATCCTTTTATATATTCTTTTTTTCACTCCATGAAATTATCCTGCAATTCATCCATGTTAAATATCAACAGTTCATTGCATTTCTTTCCTGAATAGCAGCGTGTTAGTCACTCAGTCGCGTCTGATTCTTTGCAACCCCATGGACTGTAGCCCACTAGGTTCCTCTGTCCAAGGGATTCTCCAGGCAAGAATACTGGAGTGGGTAGGCTTTCTTTACTCCAAGGGCTCTTTCCAACCCAGGGATCAAACTCAGGTCTCTTGCATTACAGGCTGACTCTTCACCATCTGAGCCACCAGGGTAGCTAATAAGGATATACCACAATTTTAAAATCAATTCCTCTTTTAATGATCATCTGGGTTGTCCAGTTTGAGGCTCTTACAAATAGAGCTGCTATGAAAATTCATTTCCAAGTGTTTTTTTTTTTTTTTTTTTTTCATTTCTCCTAAATGAATGGAAGTTCTGGGTCTGATGGTAAATGTAAGTTTATCTGTATAAGAGACTGTCACTGTATGAAAACCCTAGTTGTGTCACATCCTTGCCTACATTTTACAGCACTATAAGTGGAAACCTAAATGAAACAATTTTCTAAAGAGGAATATTACCAAAATTAGCTGAAGGAAAGTGGGGAAACCTAAAGAGTAATAACCATGCAAAATACTGAAATGGTAATCAAAGGTCAACTCCATTCTCCATAGATATACTAGGATCAAAGCGTTTTATTAGTGAAGTTCTATCAAATTGTCCAGGAATAGATAATGCCATTGTTCTTCAAAGTGAACAGAGAAAAAGATGGCAGTTCATTTTATGGTTGCTTATACCAACATTTTGTAAGGATCGCATGGAAAAAATCCATCATTTAATATCACTTCAATCAAGGAGGCAAAAATCCCACATTGAGTATACTTTAAAAAATAAACAATGCCAAGCATGATTGAGAAGAGGTTATAATAGTAGTAATGGTAGGATGCTTTAACAGAAAAATATAGCAATATCATTTACTATACTAAACAAAGGATAAAATCACATGGTCATCTGAGAAGATGCACAAAAAGCATTTAAAAATATTTTAAAATCTTGTTCTTGCTTTTAAAAAATATATATACAACATGCATATACATACTTAACCAAATAGAGACAGACAGTTCTCTGGGAAGCACATATCCAAGAAAATCCAAGAAAATTGACTGACACTATTTGAATCAATTTGAGAATTCAGCAGTGTCTAAATACACAAGATTAACACTAAAATCAATATGTTTCTCTACACATCATCAGTAACTAATTAGAAAACATAATGGAAAAAAGAAACATGTATAATACTTCTATATACATTCTAGGAATAAAACTAACAAAGGAATAAAATGAATCAGACCTTTATGAGGAAATCTATAAAACTTTATTCAAGGACGGTATTTAACATCCCAGCCTCTTACTGTGTTTCCTTTATAATACTTATGAAAAACTTTTTAAAAACCATATTCTTAAGTAATGTTTAAGAATCAGGGCGGAAACCAAATCATTCTGGTTGGTTCTCTTGCTTTTGTCATCTTACCTGCCCCTCCCCCCATTAGACTGTAAACTTTTTGAGGGAAAAGATCTCATTTGTGGTGTTCCTCCCTCTGTCCACCCAAGACCTTTCACAGTCTTGGCACAGAGTTGGCCCCTTACAACCATGGTGGTGGTGGTCGTTTAGTTGCTAAGTCATCTCCGACTCTTGCGACCCTGTGGACTGTAGCCCACCAGGCTCCTCTGTCCATGGGATTTTCCAGGCAAGGATACTGGAATGGATTACCATTTCCTTCTCCATAGGATCTTCCTGACCCAGGAGTCTAACCCAGGTCTCCTGCATTACAGGCAGATTCTTTACTGACTGAGCTATGAGGAAAGCCCCCTTACAACTGTAAAGCACCTATTTCTGCTTTATTGACTATGCCAAAGCCTCTGACTGTATGGATCACCACAAACTGGAAAATTCTTCCAAAGACGGGAATACCAGACCACCTGATCTGCCTCTTGAGAAATCTGTATGCAGGTCAAAAAGCAACAGTTAGAACTGGACCTGGAACAACAGACTGGTTCCAAATAGGAAAAGAAGTATGTCAAGGCTGTATATTGTCATGCTGCTTATTTAACGTATATGCAGAGTACATCATGAGAAACGCTGGGCTGGAAGAAGCACAAGCTGGAATCAAGATTGCCGGGAGAAATATCAATAACCTCAGATATGCAGATGACACCACCCTTATGGCAGAAAGTGAAGAAGAACTAAAGAGCCTTTTGATGAAAGTGAAAGAGGAGAGTAAAAAAGTTGGCTTAAAGCTCAACATTCAGAAAACTAAGATCATGGCATCTGGTCCTATCAATTCATGGCAAATAGATGAGAAAACAGTGGAAGCAGTGACAGACTTTATTTTGGGGGGCTCCAAAATCACTGCAGATGGTGACTGCAGCCATGAAATTTAAAGATGCTTCCCCCTTGGAAGAAAAGTTAGGACCAACCTAGATAGAATATTAAAAAGCCAAGACACTACTTTGCCAACAAAGGTCTGCCTAGTCAAGGCTCTGGTTTTTCCAGTAGTTATATATGGATGTGAGAGTTGAACTATAGAGAAAGCTGAGCATGGAAGAATTGATGCTTTTGAACTGTGGTGTTGGAGAAGACTCAAGAGTCCCTTGAACTGCAAGGAGATCCAACCGATCCATCCGAAATGAAATCTGTCCTGAATATTCACTGGAAGGACTGATGCTGAAGCTGAAACTCCAATACTTTGGCCACCTGATGCGAAGAACTGACTCATTGGGAAATACCCTGATGCTGGGAAAGATTGAAGGCGGGAGGAGAAGGGGACGACAGAGGATGAGATGGCTGGATAGCATCACCAATTTAATGGACATGAGTTTGAGTAAACTCCCAGGAGTTGGTGATGGACAGGGAGGCCTGGCATGCTGTGGTCCATGGGGTCGAAAAGAGTCGGACAGGACTGAACGACTGAACTGAACCGAACCGTAAAGCATGGAAGAACCTGAAGCACTGGCTGGTCCTCTTTACCTACTTTGAAGGATATTACGCAATAATGTACAGAAATTTCTCCACGCCATCCTCGTGACAACACCCCCCCACCGACTCATCTCCACCAATCAGAATGCTTGGCACCCGTGCCCTAGCTCTCCCTCAACCCCGCCTCCAAGGTCGCACGAGGCGGAGTCTTCCGGTCTCAGGCTGTTTTTCTCCTGGAGAGGCCGATGCGCCTGCGCACCGCGCCCTGATTGGCTGAGAGCTGAGGACCTGCGCGTGCAGGCCACAGCCTCGGTTACTAAGGGCGGGAGCCCGGCGAGGGCGCCGGCTGCTGGTGCTGTCTCAGGCTCGCTTCAAGGCCTGGCTACGCTCACCATGCCGAACCGCAGGGCCAGCCGCAATGCCTACTATTTCTTCGTGCAGGAAAAGATCCCTGAACTACGGCGGAGAGGCCTGCCTGTGGCTCGCGTCGCCGATGCCATCCCCTACTGTTCCGCTGACTGGGCGGTAAGGCTGGAGGCCCATGGCCCGGGGCCAGGCAGTTGGCAAGTGGGAGAGTAAGGCGGGAGGGACAGAGGCCTTGAGAAGGCCAGTGACCCCTGGGCCCTGCTGGAGGGGGAGGAAGCTCCCCGTCCCCAGTCGAGGGCAAACCGACGCCGGAACCGCCTCCCAGTAGTGTCCAGGCGTCTGCTTGCCGGGCCCCGGGCACTAGGCCCTCACTGCTGCTGCTTGTTTTCCCTTTCCATCTCCTCAAGCTCCTGAAGGAGGAGGAAAAGGAGAAATATGCAGAAATGGCTCGAGAGTGGAGAGCTGCCCAAGGGAAGGACTCCGGGCCTTCGGAGAAACAGGTAAAGTTAACCGGAGAAGAGCAGCCACCTGCCTCACAGGTAGGCATGCTCAGTAAATGCTGGATGAGTGAATGGATTAATGTCAAGAGTAGACGACTGGGTGATTTGGGTGAGTGCAAAAGAGTTTTTCATTTTTTTTCTTGGCGTCAGAATGCTTGCTGAAAAACGAGCAGGCTCCTGAACTAGGGCGCACGTTGGTTTCGTTTGATGGTGAAGGCCAGGGAAAATCCCAGTAGGAAGCCTGCAACCAATAAACCTTGATTAGCAAAAGGGAGTGTTGATATTTAGGATTTGTACTAGATCGCCTCTAAGGGTCCTTGTGAATTCTTTTATGATTGAAGAATCTTTTTCAGGTGTTTAACAGTAGTTTGGTCCATTCTCTCTTTTTGAATGACACCAGTCTGTGTTTAAAATATTGAAATAACAGTATCTGTGAATGTTGATTAATGTTTTGTGTGCCTTAAAAGGTAAGAGTTGAATAAAGTTTATTTGAATTTATGTCTGTGTAGCAAAATGTTAAAGCGCTGAATAAAATCTGTTGCTTATTCATATGTGGAAAAGGCAAGGTAAATGTGGAATTTTACCCCCTTCCTCTGTATTCTTCCCATTCTGACATAGCAAAAATTCTGTTCTTATTATAAACTGCTAACATTGGATTGAAATTCAGTAGTTTTGCTTGATTTAGGTTTGAGAGATTTTTGTATTATGGATTTATGTTTGAGTAGAAGCTCTACTCAGTTGAATTCGTATTAATACTTAATTATATTTGTGAGCCACGATTTTTTTTTTTGTCTTCTTTTCACTACAGTTTCTTATTTCCCTTCAAAATAAAAGTCATGTTCTACATATATATCATTGAGACTTGAAGTCAACACAATCTGGTTTTTACTTTGAGTGAGGAAAAAACAGTATTGGAGTACTTTGGCAAATGATATTCTTTTGGCCACTGGACAAGCATGCGTTATGTGACTCCATAGGATTAGATTATCAGTAGTGGGGAAATGGCTTTCAACAATAATTGGATTGGTTATTTACCACCTAGCCCCTTGATTTAAAATATTTTTAGATTTTGCCATCCTCTGCCTTTGGGTGTAGGTGTTATAAGCATTATTTATGTACTCATTGGGTTTACTGGCTTGGAGTGGTTATTAAAGTAATCTATGGGTTGTTTCAAAGTTATTTTGCTAAATTTAAGTATATGATATAAAGTGGGCAAGAGTTTAAATATATGGTCAATGATTACCTTTCTCTTTAGAAACCTGTTTGCACCCCATTGAGGAAGCCAGGCATGCTTGTACCAAAGCAGAATGTTTCACCCCTGGATCTGTCAGGCTTGTCTCTAAAAAGTGATCAAGGTAGAGTAATCCTACAGTGTTTTGCTTATATAAATTTGGGCACTTAAAATTCTACATTATGTTTATCAGTAAACTTGTCTTCATTTTAATTCTGCATTTCAAAGTAATTGACTCTGGTGTTCAAACATGATGGCACTAAAGTTGTAAAAGATCAGGTAATATGCATTTGTTGAAGTAATACTGGGTTTTTTTTTTTTTTTAAACAAAAATCTGGTCTCTCGATTTCTACCATTTCATATGTTATTAGACGTACTTTTTGAATTCGAGTGTTTATAGCTAGACACTTAAATATGCTTGTTTTAAAAATAAAGATAAATGTAGCCTAGGACAGCAAAGAATATAGTTAATCAGAGTCCTTGCTGTTCCTTTTGGCTGTTTTTTGTTTTTGTTTCTTTTTGAATTAAATGTGTTCTGACTTTGTTAAAAACTTACTAATCTTTAGCACTCCTTAAGTGTGGCCAATCCTGGTAAATAATACCCTTCTTACATTCTCACATTTCTTTATTCCTTTAGAGAATTTATAAGTGGTCTTGTGTGTATTGGTAAAAGGTAAAGAGTGAACTAAAGTGTCCATAGTTTGTACTAGAATTTTTCTATACTGATTCTACTTGGCTTTATTTTCCATACCCTTATATTTCTTGAATATGGGTCACAGCTTTTCTTAAGTCATTACTCACATTTAAGTCTTATGTATAGCTAAGTTATGTAGAGCTAGCTGTAAGTTTGAATAATTTTGTTATTTCATGCAAAAAATGGTTACTGCTTTAATCCTTGGTAAATGTTATAAAAATTTATTTATCTGATACACCTGATTTATTTTCTCTTTTCTAATTCATTTAGAAATATAGGAACAGAAGGAGAAAGGTTCTAAAACTCTTGTTTTTATCAAGGAGTATATCTTGAGATGCTTATCTGTTTGTGTTGTCTTTTTTTTTTTTTTAAAGCTCTCCTTGGAGGCATTTTTTATTTTTTGAATATTTTTAGCCATGGCGAGCTACCTCCTCACTGTGAACAGCGCTTCCTCCCTTGTGAAATAGGCTGTGTTAAATATTCTCTCCAAGAAGGTATTATGGCAGATTTCCACAGTTTTATAAATCCTGGTAAGTAGCCAATTAGAGTAGATGCTAGATGTTAAAAAGTTACTTTTTTATATTGATGTTATTCAGTAGTAGTATTTTTCTTAAAAGCTGTTGCATGGGTGAGTTCTTCAAATGTAGACTGTTTGAAAACTATTGAGAATGAAGTGTTGACAGAGTTTTTGGTTTAAGCTTTTAACCTCAAATAAGCATTAAAGTAGGAGGAGAGTGAAAAAGTTGGCTTAAAGCTCAACATTCAGAAAACTAAGATCATGGCATCTGGTCCCATCACTTCATGGGAAATAGATGGGGAAACAGTGGAAACAATGTCAGACTTTATTTTTGGGGGCTCCAAAATCACTGCAGATGGTGATTGCAGCCATGAAATTAAAAGACGCTTACTCCTTGGAAGGAAAGTTATGGCCAACCTAGACAGCATATTCAAAAGCAGAGACATTATTTTGCCAACAAAGGTCCGTCTAGTCAAGGCTATGGATTTTCCAGTGGTCATGTATGGATGTAAGAGTTGGACTGTGAAGAAAGCTGAGTGCTAAAGAATTGATGCTTTTGAACTGTGGTGTTGGAGAAAACTCTTGAGAGTCCCTTGGACCACAAGGAGATCCAACCAGTCCATTCTAAAGGATATCAGTCCTGGGTGTTCATTGGAAGGACTGGTGCTAAAGCTGAAACTCCAGTACTTTGGCCACCTCATGTGAAGAGTTGACTCATTGGAAAAGACCCTGATGCTGGGAGGGATTGGGGACAGGAGGAGAAGGGGACGACAGAGGATGAGATGGCTGGATGGCATCACCGACTCGATGGAGATGAGTTTGACTGAACTCCGGGAGTTGGTGGTGGACAGGGAGGCCTGGCATGCTGCGATTCATGGGGTCGCAAAGAGTTGGACATGACTGAGCGACTGAACTGAACTGAAGCATTAAAGTTGAGCAGATAGAATGCCTGAAAAAATCTGTAGCCTGCTGTTTGCTTATCTGTAGTCTTAAAATTTCCTGAAAGCTTTGCTCTTTTCTTTCTTTACCCCATCCTTCACCTCAGCAGTTCTTAGTTTTTAACTTGGTGTCGACTTGTAACCTTGAGCAAAATATTTATCCTTTCTGAACCTATTAATTAATCTGTAAAGTAGGGATAATACCTGTTGGAGAGCTGTTCTAATGTGGGAGACCTGGGTTCAATCACTGGATTGGGAAGATCCACTGGAAAATGAAACGACCACCCACTCCAGTATTCTGGCCTGGAGAATCCCATGGACAGAGGAGCCTGGCGGGCTACAGCCTATGGGGTCACAAGAGTCAGACATGACTGAGCGACTTTCACTTTTACTTTTCTAAAGAATACAGGAGATGGTATGGAAATAGACTAGTATTTAAAAGACTTTCAGCTATTATTATTCCTACTATTCCACTCCATCGAAAGCAGTTAGTAATGAACACATAGGATTTGATTCAGTTCTCAAGTTGGTAGATAGTAGTTAGGGGAGTATGAGGAATATATAGGGAGAACTATTTGGGGAAAGAAAAATTTCTTCTTTGGTTTTGTCAGTTGCTTTAAAATTCATTAGGACAGTCCAGCACTTTTCCTTGTTTTGAAATAACAGGAAAACAAATTTTCCTACTTAATGAGAGTTGCTGCTTAGGATAATTTTTGAGCAGGTGTAAAACGTTAAAAAGGCAGAACTTGGAGACTTTCCTCTGAGAAATTTGTCAGTTATCTTGGTATATCAAGGGCCTCATGGACTGTGGCCTTTTTATGGACTCCTGGCTAAGACTCCTTCAGCACAGATTTTCTTCACGTAGTATTTCTTTCTCTGTGAGGACTAACTTTTTAAAGTAGTGTGAATAATATACCAAGATTCTTTGATAGTCGTCATACCATTGGTTAGGAAAAAACTCCTTTGGGGTTTAAGTCTTCTATAATTTCACATAACAATAGCAATTACCTTTGTTATGATATGGTCATCCTATGGAATATTACTGTAGTACAACTGAGGGCTTATGGATTTCTGCATCTCTCAATGAAATGTTTTAAATTACAGGTGAAATTCCACGAGGATTTCGTTTTCATTGTCAGGCTGCAAGTAAGTATAAAGGAGTGGGATAGAATATAGGCATTGAATATAAGCTACCTGGTTAAGATGCTCTTTAAACAGACACATAAAACACTGGGGGAAGATAATGTTAAATTATTGTTGGTAAATCTTAAAAGTGGTAGTGTATGTAAGCCTTAAAAAATTTTAAATTACAAGCAATGATAGAATAATGTCATTTTCCTTTTCTGGAGATTGTGTTGTTTTTTTTTTTTTTTTTCCCCTCTGCTTATATCCTTTGGCTTGAAGATCAGTGGCTTTTACTGGCCAGGTGCTTAGGTAGGTCTTCTAACAGGTATAAGGTTATCTAGATTTAGGGCTATTCACGGAAACGTCCATTCAAAAGTAAAGGGGGAAAAGTTTATGCTTCTAAAGTAACAGAACAATAGTGTTAAACAGATGAAACAGCTATGAATTGATTTTTCAGATGAGGAAAACAGGTTTTCCTTGTACTCTTTTCTAGAAAAGAGTACATAGGTTTCTATGTAAAGTACATAGTACATAGGTTTCTATGTAAAGTACATAGTACATAGGTTTCTATGTAAAGTATCTTGCAACCAAAGGATGTGTCTGTGTAAATCTGACCTCTTGTACTCTTTTCTGGGAACTAGATTTTAACCAGTTTTTTTTTATCTCTTTTCAAATAAAAATCAGGATAATAGGTTTGTTTGTTAGTTTTTATTCAAAATGTCAGTGTTTAAAAGTTTTTTCTTAAAAATGTAGACAACTAGTCTGTAGAAGTGTTTGAAATTAGAAATAAGTTTTTCAAATCGGCTCTAACAAGCAGCTGTTTTGTAATACTTATTCATTTTTGATAGTGTTCTTTGAGTTTTTCCCAGTCTTAATAAAAAATATGTGTTAGTCCCTTTTTTGTTTGTTTGGTTTTTTTGAGTCAGAGCCGTGGGCTTTGGAATAAGGAGTTTAAGGCAGTCTTTTAGTAAGTTCTCTTATGTAGCTTTGGGTGAAAAAAATGTATAGAATAAAAATGCTGTTGTATCTTTGAGATGTGAACCCAGCTCATCTCAAGTGTTAAATTGTCTGAAGCTATTTGGCAAAATAGGTAGTAGTGTAAAAGTAGAAACTTAGCTGGTGAATTAATTTCACCTTTTTACTTAAGCTCTGTTTATGGTTTGTTCATCTCATGAATGCATTGGAATGCTTATATGCCAGACACTCATTTGTGAGAATGCCCCTTACTGTTTATTTTGTTTCTGATTAATTTTTTTTTAAAAATCGTTTTAAAAACTTATTTTTGCAATGGTCTCAAAATTAAGTGATTAATAGAAAGTGTGGTTCTTGAAAACAATCCTATTAAGGTCTCCAGGAATGTTTTCTCGAGTTATTTTTCATACTGTTTGAAACGAAGCACGATGTTTTTCATTCAGGAAACCTAAGATACTTGGAGCTTACCAATTTAAGCATGTCTTAAATTGCCAATTTGATAACCCTAGGGAATGTATCAATTAAATAAGATAAATGACTGTATTAGAATGACAGCTATGTCAACAGAATAACTGAAGATACCGAGGATAGTGTAATCCAGCTGATGTCTCACACAATGACACACTGAAAGAGATACACACGATTAATAGCTAAGGACGGTACATTCAGATCTGCCTGATGCTCCTGTGCTATCTGGTCTTTAAGAAGTACGTGTGAGACCAAGTGAAGGCTTCATGGGCATTATGGTTTAGCACATTACATTGAAGAATTTTAAAATTGGAAGAGATTTTGATAGTCTCCTGTGTCCCGCCCACCCCTACAATGCTCCTCTGAATGGGAGTTCAGGTTCTGTGTGTGTGTTGGGGGTGCGGGGGTGGGTAGGATATTTGGGCCCTCTCATTCTCCAGTGCTTCACCAGAGGCACTCTGCTTCTTTCCTTTTTATAGTTAATCATTTTGAGAGATAAGTTCGGCTTTAACATGAGCCAAGCCTTAGAAACTGCTTTCAGCTTCCTATATGGAAGGTCTATCAGCTTTTAAAATGAAGCTTCATACACATATAAAAAAGATTATAACATTCACTTAAAATTTAAAGAATATTAATGAACAGCAGTGCACCTGCCGGTCAGCTGAAAAAATAGCACTTTGCTGTTATCACTGAAGGCCCCTATATTTCTCTCTGATTTCATCCCCCCCTTAAGAGAACCACTGTTCTGAATTTTGTGTTATTTCCTTTGTTTTATGAATAGTTTTATGATAAGTACATATTTAAATAATGTATTTTATTTTGCTTGTTTGAACTTCTCGGTCATGTCTAACTCTTTGCAACTCCATGTACTGCCCCACCAAGCTCCTCTGTTCATGGAATTCTTCAGGCAAGAATACTAGAATGGGGACTTCCCGTGTGGTGCAGTGAATAAGACTCTGTGCTCCCAATGCACGGGGCCTGGGTCAGTCCCTGGTCAGGGAACTAGACCCCACATGCCGAAACTAAGATCTGGGGCAGCCAAATAAATACATGTTTTATTAAAAAAAAAAAAAAAAGAATGCTGTAATGGGTAGCCATTCCCTTCTCCAGGGCATCTTCCCAACCCAGGGACTGAACCCAGGTCTCCTTCATTGCAGGCAGATTCTTTACTCTGAGCCATCAGGGAAGCCTCACATATTCTGTATATTTCTGTGTATTTTTTAAATGACGTCTTTCCCACTATTTCTCTGTTGGATTGTTTGTCATCTTTATTGGTGTATGGAAGTTTATAGTATATCTGTTTTTATTATTTTAGTCATGTGCAGATACCTGTTTTCATTTTTCTCTTATGGGTATTTTAATTTACAGCAGTTTTTATTTTTAATGTAGTAAATATATCAGTTTGTCCCCTGATAGTTTGTGGGTACTTGGGGTCTTATTTAAGAATTCCCTTTTACTTTTTTTGTAGTAAACTAAAGAATTTATTTTCACTTGACCTACTTATATTTCTCAGAATGAGAATATATACATTATTTACCAATAAGTGCTTAATGCTTTAAACTTATAATTACCTTACTTGCAGAAATTTGGAAATCATTCCAATTAACTGGAAAAAAATACAAACATTTTTTGTTCTTATAATTCAAAGTATATTTAAAATAAAATTTCTACAGCAGCCAAAACCTTTAACCAAAATGGCCACATACTAATTATCTTGATTATTAACACAGAAAAAGAAATATTTGGCTCTTAAGACTGGCTAGCATTTAGTACAGTTTTACTTTCTGGGCATACAAAGCTGTCTTTATTTCATCTGTTCAAACACAGACAATTGCTCCAACTTTAAAGTTTAAATGAATTTTCAACATTTAATATTGGTGATGCTTGCTAAGATTTAATAACTTCCAGCAATGAGAATCATAAAATGACCACAATTAAAATTATCCTAAAGGACTTAACTACTACACAGAGTAATCTGCTATTCAATAGTGTTTTTTAATTACATGGTATTTTTTCACAAACATAACACCGCATTAAATATCTTGTAAACCAATTTGTAGTTACAATAAGGATTGGGAGGTTAAGTTCCAAAGATAATTATGTAATTAGTTTCACATAACATTGCAAGACAGTGCAAATTTCAGGCAAAGTCAGCATTAGGAATGCAGTCTGTTGATCACTACAGTCCATGGAGTCGCTCATACTCTAAGGAGATGCTGCTGCTACTGCTGCTAAGTCACTTCAGTCGTTTCTGACTCTGTGTGACCCCAGAGACGGCAACCCACCAGGCTCCCCCGTCCCTGGGATTCTCCAGGCAAGAACACTGGAGTGGGTTGCCATTTCCTTCTCCAATGCATGAAAGTGAAAAGTGAAAGTAAAGTCGCTCAGTCGTGTCCAACTCTTAGTGACCCCATGGACTGCAGCCTACCAGGCTCCTCCGTCCATGGGATTTTCCATCAAAAGTACTGGAGTGGGGTGCCATCGCCTTCTCCAACTCTAAGGGGATGCTCATCTATAATGGGCACCATCTTAATTCAGTCATGGTATTAATACTACGCTTCCAAAATCCAAGTAGATAAACAGTGAAATGGACTCCTGCTTTACAAATCATCTATTAAATATGCCTATAAAACTAAAAAAATTTTTTCCGAAAGGTCAAATGAGTTACACTTATTTTATCCTTAAACCCAGGTAAAGAATTCCCTTGTCCTTGAAGGCCATGAAGATATTTTATAGTTCCAAGATCTTATTCCAGTTGGAATTGACTTGGGTATGATGTGAGGTAGAGATTCCGTTTCTTTTCCCTGTGGGTAATCCCGCTGTCTCATTTATCGAATGATCAGTGTGTCCCCATGAGCAGTGCCACCTGTGTCAAGCCATACTTCTGCTTATGCATGAGTCTTTGGGATATCTTCTGTCCTATTAATCTGCTTGTTTTTTAGTGCCCGTATATTGTTAAAACAATATTTTCATAATGTTTTTACTTTGTTTTTTTGGAATATTATGGCTGTTCTTGTTTCTTTGCTCTTCCACATACAATTTATCGTGCTTCACAGAAAGGCTATTGAGATTCAGAATCTCCCGATTTAGAATCACAGGATTCTAATCTTAGGATTTGGGGGCTTTTTAGGGGAGTGTTTGCATTTTTATTTTAATTTTTATACATTTTTTAAAGATTACTTTCCACGTTTGGTTATTACAAAATGTGGGTTATATTCTCCATGTTGTACAATACATGCTTGAGTCTATATATTATGCCTCATCCTTAGTACCTCCCATTCCCCCACCCCTGTCTTGCACCTCTGCCCACTGGAAGCCACTGGTTTGTTCTCTATATTTATAGTCTTCTTTTATATTCACTAATTTGTTGTAGTTTTTAGATCCACATACAGTACTGATCTTGGTCTGGTTTATTTCACTTGGCATAGTGTCCTCCAAGTCCATCCGTTACAGCAAATAGCAATGTTTTATTCTTTCTTATGACTGGGTAGTAGTCCTATGTATGTATATATCACAGCTTCTTTTTAAATTTTTATTTTATATTTGAATATAGTTGATTTGGGCTTCCAAGGTGGCGCGAGTGGTATTAAAAACTCAGGTGCCAGTGCAGGAGAGGTAAGAGACATGGGTTTGATCCCTAGGTTGAGAAGATCTCCTAGAGGAGGCCACAGCAACCCTCTCCAGTATTCCTACCTGATGAATCCCATGGACAGGGGAGCCTGATCGGCTGCAGTCCATGGGGTTGCCAAGAGTTGGACAGGACTGAAGCAACTTAGCACGCACAGCACACTCATGATTTACAACATTGTGTTAGTTTCAGGTGAACACAAACTGATTGTTGTACACACATGTATATCTGTTGTCCAGATTCTTTTCCCATGCAGGTTATTATAGAGTATTGAGTAGGGTTCCCTGTCCTCGTTGATGATCAATTTTATATATAGTAGTTCAGTTCAGTCGCTCAGTCGTGTCCGACTCTTTGCGACCCCATGAACCGCAGCACTCCAGGCCTCCTTGTCCATCACCAACTCCTGGAGTTCACTCAGACTCATGTCCATCGAGTCGGTGATGCCATCCAGCCATCTCATCCTCTGTCGTCCCCTTCTCCTCCTGCCCCCAATCTCTCCCAGCATCAGGGTCTTTTCCAATGAGTCAGCTCTTCGCATGAGGTGGCCAAAGTATTGGAATTTCAGCTTCAGCATCGGTCCTTCCAATGAACACCCAGGACTGATATTCTTTAGGATAGACTGGTTGGATCTCCTTGCAGTCCAAGGGATTCTCAAGAGTTTTCTCCAACACCGCAGTTCAAAAGCATCAATTCTTCAGTGCTCAGCTTTCTTTACGGTCCAACTCTCACATCCATACATGACCACTGGAAAAACCATAGCCTTGACTAGATGGACCTTTGTTGGCAAAGTAGTGTCTTGTGTATATGTTAATCCCAAACTCCTAATTTATCCCTCCTCTCCTTACCTTTCCCCTTTGGTAGCCATAAGTTTATTTTCTAAATCTGTGAATATGCTTCTATTTTGTAAATAAGTTCATTTGTATCATTTTTCTTTTTTTAGATTCCACATATAGCAATGCCATATATATCTTTGTCTGGCTTACCCACTTGGTGTGATAATCTCTCTAGGTTATAGAGATTGTCTATGGGTCTATCCATATTGGCTGCAAATGGCATTTTTGGGGGGAGGCCACTCCCCCCACCGCACACAATGTGGTATTTCAGTTCCCTAACCTGGGATTAAACCTGTGCCTCTGCAGTGGAAGTGCAGAGTCTTAACCACTGGATGCTGGGTAAATCCCTCCAAACGGCATTATCTTATTCTTTTTTTTTTCCATTGTATATATGTACCACATCTTTATCCATTCATCTGTTGATGGACATTTAGGTTGCTTCCATTTCTTGGCTATTGGAAATAGTACTGCAGTGAACATTGAAGTGCATGTATATTTTCAAAGTATGGTTTTCTCTGGATATATGCCTAAGAGTAGGATTCTTAGATCATATGGCAACTCTCTTTTTAGTTTTTTTAAGGAACCTCCAGACTTCTTTCATAGTGGTTGTACCAATTTACATTCTTACCAACAGTGTAGGAGGTTCCTTTTTCTCCATACCCTCTCCAGCATTTACTATTTGTAGACATTTTGATGATGGTGGTGATTTTGATTTGCATTATAATTTTTATTTGAATTATAATCAAAATTATAGTGTAAATTCATTTTATAATTGTAATGCAAATTTTATAGTAATTTATATTATAAATTATAACAATTTATAATATAATTTGCAATAAATTATAATGGAAATTTTATAATTTGTAATGCAATTTTTATGTTATAAGATTTATAAAAATATAAAATTTATTTTAAAATTTATATAATGCAAATTTTGAAAATAAAAATTATTGAGATAATTTTTATTTGCATTATAATTTTGATTTGCATTTTGATAATTATCAAAGTTGAGCATCTTTTTTGTGCGTTTTGATCATCTGTACATCTTTGGAAAAATGTTTATTAAGATCTTCCACCCATTTTTTTTTTTTTTTTTTATTCAGCAACATGAGCTGTTTGTAGATTGAGGGAATAATGTCTTGTGGGTTGCATCATTTGAAAATATTTTTTCTAATTCTGTGGGTTGTCTTGTGGTTTTGTTTATGGTTTGCTTTGCTGTGCAAAAGCTTTTAAATATTTGTTTATTTTTATTTATGTATTTGTTGAGCCAGGTCTTAGTTGTAGTCCAGGGGATCTTCAAACTTTGTTGCAGCATATGGGATCTAGCTCCTTGATGAGAGGTCAAAGCAGGGCTTCCTGCATTGGGAACTTAGAGTCTTAGCAACTAGACCACTAGGGAAGGCCTGTGTAAAAGCTTTTAGTTAGGTCCTATTTGTTCATTATTGTTTTTATTGTTATTAGGATGTGGATCCAAAAAGATACTGCCATGATTTATGTCAGAGAGTGTTCTGTTTTCCTCTTAAGAGTTTTACAGTATCTGGTCTTACATTTAGGTTTTTAATCATTTGGACCTTATTTTTGTGTACATTTTTAAAGAATGTTTTAATATTATATCGTTCTGTCACATGTGTCTGGCCATTTTTCCCAGCACCGCTTAGTGAAGAGACTGTCCTTTATCCACTGTATATTCTTGCCTTCTTTGCTGTAGATTATTGACCATAGGTGAGTGGGTTTGTTTCTGGGCTTTTTATCCTATTCCATTGTTCTGTGTTTTTGTATGAGTACCATACTGTTTTGATGACCTTAGCTTTATAGTATAATCTAAAGTCAGGGAGCCTGATTCCTCCAGCTCTGTTCATCTTAAGATTGCTTTGGCTGTTTTGGAGTCTTTTGTGTCTGCCTACAAATTTTAAGGTTGTTTTTGTTTTCTAGTCCTCTAAAACAGTGACATTGGTAATTTGATAGGGATTGCATTGAGTCAGTACACTACCTTGGGTAGTATAATCATTTTGACAATATTGATTCTTCAGATCTGAGAACATGGTTTATCTATCTGTGTCATCTTTAGTTTCTTTGCTCTGCACCTTCTAGTTTTCAGAGTACAGGTCTTTTGCCTCCTTCAGTTCAGCTGAGTTGCTCAGTTCTGTCCGACTCTTTGTGACCCCATGAATTGCAGCACGCCAGGCCTCCCTGTCCATCACAAACTCCCAGAGTTCACACAAACTCAGGTCCATTGAGTCAGTGATGCCATCCAGCCATCTCATCCTCTGTTGTCCCCTTCTCCTCCTGCCCCCAATCCCTCCCAGCATCAGAGTCTTTTCCAGTGAGTCAACTCTTCGCATGAGGTAGCCAAAGTACTGGAGTTTCAGCTTTAGCATCATTCCTTCCAAAGAACACCCAGGACTGATATCCTTTAGAATGGACTGGTTGGATCTCCTTGCAGTCCAAGGGACTCTCAAGAATCTTCTCCAGCACCACAGTTCAAAAGCATCAATTCTTCGGCGCTCAGCTTTCTTCACAGTCCAACTCTCACATCCATACATGACCACTGGAAAAACCATAGCCTTGACTAGACGGACCTTTGTTGGCAAAGTAATGTCTCTGCTTTTGAATATGCTATCTAGGTTGGACATAACTTTCCTTCCAAGGAGTAAGCATCTTTTAATTTCACGTCTGCAATCACAATCTGCAGTGATTTTGGAGCCCAAAAAAACAAAGTCTGACACTGTTTCCACTGTTTCCCCATCTATTTCCCATGAAGTAATGGGACCAGATGCCATGATCTTCGTTTTCTGACTGTTGGGTTTTAAGCCAACTTCTTCACTCTCTTCTTTCACCTTCATCAAGAGGCTTTTTAGTTCCTCTTCACTTTCTGCCATAAGGGTGGTATCATCTGCATATCTGAGGTTATTGATATTTCTCCCGGCAATCTTGATTCCAACTTGTGCTTCTTTCAGCCCAGTGTTTCTCATGATGTACTCTGCATATAAGTTAAATGTGCAGGGTGACAGTATACAGCCTTGACGTACTCCTTTTCCTATTTGGAACCAGTCTGTTATTCCATGTCCAATTCTAATTGTTTGCCTCCTTAGGTTAAGTTTATTCCTAGATATTTTACTCTTTTTGATGTGATGGCAAATGAGATGGTTTCCTTATTTTTTCTTTCTGTTCTTTTTTTCTTAGTGTGTAAGTATGCAACAGATTTCTGTGTATTAATTTAGTCTCCTAAAATTTTACTGAATTAATGAACTGTAGTAAGTTTTCTGGTAACATCTTTAGGATTTTCTATGTATAGTATCATGTCATTTGCAAACAGTGATGGTTATGCTACTACTTTTCCAATTTGGATTCGTTTTGTTTTCTTCTTTGATTGCCCTGGCTAGGACTCCCAAACTATGTTCAATAAAAGTGGTGAGAGTAGACATCCTTGTTTTGTTCCTGGTCTTAGAGGGAATGTTTTAGCTTTTCACCATTGAATATGGTGTTGAATTTGTCACATATGGCCTTTATTATGTTGAGGTATATTCCATCTGTGCCCACTTTTTTATGGATTTTCTTTAATTTGTAAATGGGGTGCATCACACTGACTTGGAGATACTTAAAAATACTTGTATCTTTGGGGTAAGTCCATTTGATCATGATGTATGATCCTTTTAATATACTGTTGGATTTAGTTTGCTAGTATTTACTGAGGTTTTTGCATCTTTGTTCATTGATAGTGGCCTCTAATATTTTTGTGTGTCGTCTTTGCCTGATTTTGGCCTCAGAATGAGTTTGGAAGTGTTCCTTCCTGTGCCATTTTTCAGAATAGTTTCAGATGGATAGATGCTAACTCTGCTCTAAGTGTTTAATGGAACTCGCCTGTGATGCCATCTGGTCCTGGACTTAACTTTGTTGGGAGTGTTTTAATTAGTTTCAATCTCAGTACTTGGGATTGTTCTGTTTGTATTTTATGTTTCTTCCTGGTTTGGAAGGTTGTACTTTTCTAATAAGCTTCCCAGGTGGCTCAGTGCAGGAGTCATGGGTTCCATTCCTGGGGTGGGAAGACCCCCTGGAGGAGGAAATGGCAACCCACTCCAGTATTCTTGCCTGGAAAATCCCATGGACAGAGGAGCCTGGTGGGCTACAGTCTATAAGGTCTCCAAAAATTGAGCACAACTGAGCAACTGAGCACAGATACGCACACACTTTTCTAATAATTTGTCTGTTTCTTCTAGATTGTCCATTTTATTCATGTGTAGTTTCTCATAGTAGCTTCCTTTGATTCTTTGTATTTCTGTGGTATCCATTATAATTTCTTCTTATTTCACTTCTAGTTTTAAGTTCAGCCCTCTCCCTTTTTTCCTTGATGAGTCTAGCTACAGGTTTATCAATTTTGTTTATCTTCTCAAAGAACCAGCTTTTGGTTTCATTGACCTTGTCTATTGTTTATTTTGTCTCTATTTAATTTATTGTTTTGTCTCCATTTCATTTATTTCTGCTCTTTCTTTCCTTCTGCTAATTTTAAGTTTTTGTTTTTTCCTCTGGTTGCTCTAGGCGTAATGTTAGTTTTTTTTGTTTGACAGATTTTTCTTGTTTCCTGAGATAAGATTGTATTGCTTATAAACTTCCCTCTTAGAACTGCTTTTGATGCATCCCATAAATTTGGATCATCGTGCTTTTGTTTGCATTTATCTCTAAGTATTTTTTTATTTCCTCTTTCTTCCCCATGATCCATTAGTTATTTAGCAGCATATTGTTTATCCTCTGAGTTTTTTTTTTCTTGATTTTTTAAAAAATCTTCTAGTGTTGTGGTTGGAAAAGATTGATGTAATTGCAGTTTTACCCAAGCTTGCTTTGTGGCCTAGCCTGTGATCACTCCTGGAGAATGTTTCATGTGCACTTGAGAAGGATTTGTATTCTGCTGCTTTCAGATGGAATGTTCTTATAAGTATCAGTTAAGTCTGTCTAATGTGTATTTAAGACCTGCGTTTCTTACTGATTTCAATTTGGATGATCTGTCTGTTGATATAAATGTAATGTTGAAGTCCCCACTGTTGTGTTACTGTTGACTTCTCCTTTCATGGCTGGTGTGTGTGTCTTGTTCAGTTGCTCAGTTGTGTCTGACTCTTGTGACCCTATGGATTGTAGCCTTCCAGGCTCCTCTGTCCATGGGATTTGTTTCAGCAAGAATCCTGGAATTGGTTTCCATTTCCTCCTCCAGGCCCAGAGGCCCATTTCTTCCTCTTCCCAACACAGAGATCAAACCTGAATCTCTATGACTGTTAGCATTTGCATTATATTATTATTGCTCCTATGTTGATTGCATGTAAAATTGTTAATTCCTCTTTTTGGATTGATCTCTTGATCATTATACAGTAGAAGTGACAAATAGATTCAAGGGATTAGATTTGATAGACAGAGTGCCTGAAGAACTATGGACAGAGGTTCGTAACATTGTACAGGAGGCAGGGATCAAGACCATTCCCAAGGAAAAGAAATGCAAAATGGTTGTCTGAGGAAGCCTTACAAATAGCTGTTAATACAAGAAAAGTGAAAGGCAAAGGAAAAAAGCAAAGATATACCCATTTGGATGCAGAGTTCCAAAGAATAGCAAGGAGAGATAAGAAAGCCTTCCTCAGTGATCAGTGCAAAGAAATAGAGGAAAACAATAGAATGGGAAACATTGGAGATGTCTTCAAGAAAATTAGAGATACCAAGGGAACATTTCATGCAACAATGGGCTTGATAAAGGACAGAAATTGTATGAACCTAACAGAAGCAGAAGATATTAAGAAGAGGTGGCAAGAATACACAGAAGAACTATACAAAAAAATCTTCATGACCCAGATAATCATGATGGTGTGATCACTCACCCAGAGCCAGACATCCTGGAATATGAAGTCAAGTGGACCTTAGAAAGCATTACTATGAACAATACTAGTGGAGGTGATGGAATTCCAGTTGAGCTATTTCAAATCCTGAAAGATGATGCTGTGAAAGTGCTGCACTCAATATGCCAGCAAATTTGGAAAACTCAGCAGTGGCCACAGGACTGGAAAAGGTCAGTTTTTATTCTAATCCCAAAGAAAGGCAATACCAAAGAATGCTCAAAGTACCACACATTTGCACTCATCTCACATGCTAGTAAAGTAATGCTCAGAATTCTCTGAGCCAGGCTTCAGCAATACGTGAACCGTGAATTTCCAGGTATTCAAGCTGGATTTAGAAATGGCTGAAGAAGCAGAGATCAAATTGCCAACATCCACTGGATCATTGAAGAAGCTAGAGAGTTCCAGAAAAACATCTGCTTTCTTGACTATGCCAAAGCCTTGGACAGTGTGAACCACAACAAACTCTGGAAAATTTTTAAAGAGAAGGGAATACCAGACCACCTGACCTGCCTCTTCAGAAATCTGTATGCAGATCAGGAAGCTACAGTTTAGAACCGGACATGGAGCAGCAGACTGGTTCCAAATTGGGAAAGGAGTACTTCAAGACTGTATATTGTCACCCTGTTTATTTAACTTATATGCAGAGTACATCATGAGAAACGCTGGGCTAGATGAAGTACAAGCTGCAATCAAGATTGCCGGATCAATAACCTCAGATATGCAGATGACATCACCCTTATGGCAGAAAGTGAAGAGGAACTAAAGAACCGCTTGATGAAAGTGAAAGAGGAGAGTGAAAAAGTTGGCTTAAAGCTCAACATTCAGAAAATGAAGATCATGGCATCTGGTCCCATCACTTCATGGGAAATAGATGGGGAAACAGTGTCAGACTGTTTTTGGGGGCTCCAAAATCACTGCAGATGGTGACTGCAGCCATGAAATTTAAGGACGCTTCCTCCTTGGAAGAGAATTTATGATCAACCTAGACAGCATATTCAAAAGCAGAGACATTACTTTGCCAACAAAGGTCCGTCTAGTCAAAGCTACGGTTTTTCCAGTAATCATGTATTGATGTGAGAGTTGGACTATAAAGAAAGCTGAGCACCAAAGAATTGATGCTTTTGAGCTGTGGTGTTGAAGAAGACTCTTGAGAGTCCCTTGGACTGCAAGGAGATCCAACCAGTCCATTCTAAAGGAGATCAGTCCTGGGTGTTCTTTGGAAGGAATGATGCTAAAGCTGAAACTCCAGTACTTTGGCCACCTCATGCGAAGAGTTGACTCACTGGAAAAGACTCTGATGCTGGGAGGGATTGGGGGCAGGAGGAGAAGGGGACAACAGAGGGTGAGATGGCTGGATGGCATCACTGACTCAATGGACCTGAGTTTGTGTGAACTCTGGGAGTTTGTGATGGACAGGGAGGTCTGCTGTGCTGCAGTCCGTGGTGGTGACGAAGAATCGGACACAACTGAGCAACTGAACTGAACTTGATCATTAGGTAGTATCCTTCTTTGTATCTTGTATGTCTTTATTTTGAAGTTCATTTTTTCTGATACGAGTATTATTCCATTGTTGATTTTCTTTTGCATGGAATGTCGTTTTCCATCTCCTCGCTTTCAGTCTGTATGTATCCCTAGATCTGAAGTGGTTCTCTTGTAAACAGCATATATGTGGTCTTATTTTTGGACGTTCAACCACTGTATGTCTTTTGGTTGGAGCACTTGATCTGTTTACATAGAAGTCTATATATCCAAGATTAAGTTGCTGGTCTCTTAATTTCAAATGTGTTTCCATTATCCTGCATTTGTACTCTACTCATTCTGTGTGAGTGATTTCCTGTTTTTACTGTGTGTACTGGTGAGCTTTCCTATTTGTAATTTTGTTTCTAGTTGCAGCCTTTTCATTTCCATTTAGAGAGGTTCCTGTACTATTTGTTATGAAACTGGCTTGGTAGTGCTGAATTCTCACAACTTTTGCTTGTCTATAAAGCTTTTGATTTCTGCATCAAATATGAATGAGAGCCTTGCTGAGTAGAGTATTTTTGGTTGTCATTTTTCCCTTCATCATTTTAAATATGTCCAACCATTTTCTTCTGGCCTGTAGAGTTTTTCCTGAAGAATCAGCTGATAACCTTACAGGGATTCTCTTAATGTTATTTGTTGCTTTTCCCTTGTTGCTTTTAATATTTTACTTTTGTCTTTTATTTTTATCAATTTGGTTAACATGTGTCTTGGCACATTCCTCCTTGGGTTTCTGCTGTACATGACTCTGCCTCCTCAACTTGGGTGACTTTTCCATAATAGGGAAGTTTTCAGATATTATATCTTCAAATATTTTGTCAGGCCCTTTCTCTACATCTTCTTTCAGGACCCCTATAACATGAATTCTCGTGCATTTAATATTGTCTCAGAGTTCTCTTAAACTGTCCTCATTTCTTTTTATTCTTTTTTCTTTTGTTTTCTTTATTCTGTTCCACAGCTGTGAGTTCTACCATTCTGTCTTCCAGCTCACTTATCCATTCTTCTGCCTCATTGATTTTGCTATTGATTCCTTCTAGTGTATTTTTCATTTACTGCATTTACCACTCTGTTTGTTCTTTATATCATCTGGCTCTTCGTTGAGCATTTCTTGTATCTTCTTGGTCTGTGCCTCCATTCTTTTTCCAAGATTTTGGATCCTCTTTACTGTCATTACACTCAATTCTTTTTCAGGTAGATTGTCTATCTCCACTTAGTGTTTTTTTGTTGTTGTTCCTTCATCTGGAACCTATTCCTCTGTCATCCCACTTTGTCTCACTTTCTGTCTTTGTAGTCCCATTGGCTACAAGGTTGTAATTCATTTTTCTTCTGGTGTCTGCCCCCTGGTGGTTGGAGCTGGGTCCTGTTCCTCTGGCGGGCAGGGCAGTGGCAAAGATTGTGTTTAGAGGCAGCTTTGAGCTCAGGAAGATCACCTGGAGAAGGAAATGGCAACCGACTCCAGTACTCTTGCCTGGAGAATCCCATGGAGGGGAGGAGCCTGGTAGGCTACAATCCATAGGGTCAGCAAAGAGTCGGACACTGAGCGACTTCACTCACTTCACTGAGCTCAGGAAAACTTTAAGCAGCTTGTCTTTTGAGTAGGGATATGTTCCCACCCTGTTGATCTTTTGGCTTGAGGCATCTCAGCACTGGAACCTTCAGGCTGTTGGGTGGGGCTAGGACCTGGCATTAAAATGGTATCCTTCAGGACAGCTCACAGCAGTGTGCATGCCCCAGAACCTTTTCCACCAGTGCTCTTGTCCCCACAGTGAACCACAGCAGCCCCCGCTTTGCAAGAAGATCCTCTAGGACCAGCAGGTGAGTCTAGCCCAGACTCCTATGAAGCTGCTGCTTTTCCCCCTGGGTCCTTGTACACATGAGATCTTGTGTGTGCTCTCCAAGAGCGGGGTTTCTGCTTCCCTCCAGCCCACTGGAGCTCTTGTAGCAAGCCTTGCTAGCCTTCAAAGCCAAATGGCTCTGGTGGTTCCTCCTCCCAATAGCAGGCCCCCGGACTAAGGAGCCTGACACAAGGCTCAGAACTGTCATGCCTGTGGGAGAACTTCTGAGATATTTTCCAGTTTGTGCTTCACCCAACTGGCAGGTGTGAGATTTGATTATTTTGCAAATGTGCCCCCACCATCTTGTTGTGGTGTTCTTTTTTTGTTTTTGGAGGTAGAATATTTTTTGGAGAGGTTCCAGTCTTCTTTATTGCTAGTTTTTCAGCAGTTGTGATTTTTAGTGTTTCCTGCTGCTGCTAAGTCACTTCAGTCGTGTCCAACTCTGTGCGACCCCATAGACGGCAGCCCACCAGGATCCCCCATCCCTGGGACTCTCCAGGCAAGAGTACTGGAGTGGGGTGCCATTGCCTTCTCCAATGCATGAAAGTGAAAAGGGAAAGTGAAGTCGCTCAGTCGTGTCTGACTCTTAGCGAGAGGAGGTGAACTCAGGTCCTTTTACTTTGCCTTCTTGTCCTCTGTGCAGAGAAACTAATCTCAGTATTTTGAATATATTTGAATCTTTGAATCATTTTGAAAAGAACTGACAGCTTCATGATATTCTTTATGTTTACACATTTTTGACCAGAGACATATTAATGCCACTGGCATTGGTTTCTGCAAAAATTCCCCAGTTAGAAATGTTTTAATATAGAGCTACTCTTATTTTTTAAATGTGTAGTTCTTTATAATAAAGTCTTAGTTTTCTCTATAGTCTTTATCTTATTAGTTATAGCTTATCATTTTTCTTGTTAATTATATGTAATAGATCTCAATTATATTTTTTTCTCAGAAATAAAATTAATTTTATTTAAAAATTATTCTCTTTAGTATTTTTTTAATTGAATCAAAATTATATTTTCTAATTGTTTATTTTTTGTTTTGGTTTTATCCCACCTTTGCTAAACTGAGGTTTTTAGAAAGTTCCTTATATTTGTGAAATGACTTCTTCTAGTCTGTATCTTTTATTTAAAACGTTTAAAACCTGTTTGTCCTAGTGTGTTGGCTGTGAACTCTAGTTTCTAATCTTTCACCAGTGAGTGTTCTGTTTGCTATCGTTTTTCTCTCTCTTTTTTAGTTTTGTTATATACTGTTTATCAGGATAAAGAAGTTCCCTTTTGTTCCCACTTTCACTAGAGATATCAGTTGCATATTTTAATGAATACTTTTTCTGTATATCAGATGATTTGTGTCTTTTGTTTATATGGTGATTTACTAATCTTAAAAACTAACCTTACATTCCACGAACAAATCCAACATTTTCACTATATAACTCTTAAATAAATTGCTGGATTCACTTTGCTAATATGGGTTGATCAAAAAGTTCCTTTGGTTTTTAAAAAGTAAAAATAAAGGACACGTTTTTCATTTTTACCAAGAGCTTTATTAAACAGTGATTCACCATTTTTTTCCACTAACTTCTACCATTTTTCAGCAACTTCATAATTCCGTCTTCCTTTTAGAACAAAGAATTATTCCAGGTGCCTTTTACACCAGAGAATTGAAATTTTTTTTCTTTAAAAGAAGTTTGTAAAGATCAAAATAAATGGAAATTTGAAGGTGCAGTGGCTAGTGACTATGGTGAATAAATCAGAACTTCCCAGCCAAGCTTTAACAGCTTTTGCCTGGTCATCAAAGAAACATGCAAACTTGTGTTATCCTGATGGAAGATTCTATGTTTTCTTTTGGCTAATTCTGGATGCTTTTCATTGAGTGCTGCTTTCTGTTGGTCTAATTGGGAGTAGTAATTATTGGAATGAATCGTTTGGTTTTCCAGAAGAAGCTCATCCCTTCCAGTCCCATCATGTACACACCATCACCTTCTTTGGATGAAGATCGGCCTTTGGTGTGGTTGGTGGTGGTTCATTTTGCTTTCCCTGTGATATCTTCCACTTACATTATTATACTGTATCTGCTTTTTATCACCCATCACAATTTATTCAGAAAACGAAATGTTTTTGTTATGTTTTAAGTAGAGAATTGCATTCAGAAATATGATCAAGAAGGTTGTGTTTTTTTTCCTCATGTGCAGCCCAAACATATTTAATAAAAGCAGTTACCATAGTGTTTTGATTTTCAGTGGTTGAGTTGGATATTTTGAGTATGTCACTTATCTCCCATGTGGAATAAAGTTCATTGTTCTCGATATCTCAGTTTGATTGCTGTCACCTTCAACTGGTCTGCCCAACCATGAAGCATCGTCCAGCAAGAAATCTCTACCATGAAACTGTGCAAACCACTTTTGGCACATCTGATCAGTCACAAGACCTTTTCTATATACATCACAAATTTTTCTTTGTGCTTCAGTTGTGTTTTTACCTTGAAATAATAAAGCATATTATTCTGAAAATGTGGCTTTTTTTCCCTTCCGTCTTCAGTATTAAAATGGCTTCACAAAAATTCAGCAGTTTTGGTAAACTCTTTAAAATGCACACTGATATGACAACTGTTATAATACAGTGGAACAAAACTGTTTTGAATGAAGTTAAAGACACCTAAAGCACTACTAGAGCCATTTTACAGAAAAACCAAACTTTTTGGACAAGCCAATAGTTTGTTTTAGGATTTGTGCATTCATGTTAAACCTGAGGTTAATCTTTATTTTCTCATCAAGGCTGTTTTGCCATTCTAAAATGGTTTGGGGAATGTATTTTCAGTTTTTGAGTCTACATTTGTTCTTTTTTATGGTTCTGTTTAAGTTATCAGTAATTTTATTTCCTTGAACATAATAAGCCTTGTTTTTTTAAAGTTTTATGTTGGTTAACTATTATGGCGATCTTCTTTTTTGGATATATTTTTGCAGTCTGTTTATCTTGATGTTCAGTCACATATTCAGCTCTCTTAACAGGTCTTGTCATTTTTGAGTGCTGAACAGTAGATATGACTTGGCACACATGCAAAGAAATCATCAGTAAAGTTTATAATGGGCTTCACAGCATAAACAGTGGAGGCCAGAAGACAATTGAGTATTTTTTATAAATTTTTATATATACACAAGTAATTCTGGAGTAATATATTAAATTCTTACTAGCTCTAGGTCTGTAGAAATCTCAGTTTCTCAGTCTCTGTATCTCTTCTACCCAACTGCCAGATTCAGCTCTGTAGGATTTCTTCATTTTAAGATTTTGGACTTAAAATTCCTCTCTTCATTTGTGTCTCTGCAGTGCCTTCAAGCAGGTGTTTGATGTGTTCTATCATTTCCTTAGTCTGTCATTACCAGAACTTGAACTCTTCCTGTATTATTTTTTTAATTGGCTGCACAGCGCTGCTTGAAGGATTGAACCCAGGGCCCCAGCAGTGAAAATGCCAAGTCCCCATCACTAGACCACCAGAGAGTTCCTAGCATTCTTTTTCTTAATAGTTTCCAATTTTATGTTGAAATTTGTAATTTGATCTCATCAAATAATAAGCATGATTATTTAAAATCTATGTCCAGAAACTTCCGCTTCTGGACTCGATTTTGTCTTTCAACTTTGTCTTGGTTCTCTCTTTCGTGTGTGTTTACCTGGTTTATTCATATAGATTATCTGGGGGAAAAAAATGGTTTAAGGTAACTTGAGGTTGATATTTCTCTTCTGGAAAGGATTTATGATTGCTTTTTCTAGACACCAGGGGTCTCGCAAACCAGGCCCCCAAAGCTGTCTGAAACACAACTTCTTAGCCAGTAAACTTTCTATTAAGGAATTAGCAAATGACTCCAGGGTAAAAACTGCCTCCAGAGTTAGGCTGACCTCTCTGACTTCTTTGCATTTTGATCACCTCTCTTTGCATTTTGATCACCTCTCTTTGCATTTGATCACCTCTGTGGCTTATTTTGCTTTTGACCTAATAATTCCTTGCTACTGTAGCTGTTTTTGATATCCTAAATTTTTGTGGGAAGTTTGTATTACTTCGTCTGTATTTTACTGGAAGTGGAAATACCATTTTACAACCTTCTAAAAACCAGTCATTACTGGTTTACAAGGTCTCCAGTCTTTTTAATAAAACAGATTCGTGAAGAGCAGCTTAGAAATGGTGAAAACACTGCTGCTTTCACTTAACAAGCCTGGGCTTGAGTCCTGACTCCACTGTTCACCAGCTGTTAACTTACTGTTAACTTCTGTGATTCTCAGTTCCCTCTTCTTTAATATGTATATTACCTATTTTTTTTATTTTATTTTTAAACTTTACATAATTGTATTAGTTTTGCCAAATATCAAAATGAATCCGCCACAGGTATATATTACCTATTTTATAATATTATGGGATAAAATTTGTAAAGTACCTGACCATAACCAGGCTTTGTACAAGTACTTAAATACAAGTTACCCATTACTCCTTCCTATACCCACCCTTCTATACCTAATCCATAATATCTGTCTTGGTCAAATTTTAACTCCTACCTACCTTTTTATTTCCTTCAGGTGATTCTAGTCACAAGATTCCTATTTCACACTTTGAATCTGGGCATGACCAAGCAACTGTGTTAGAAAATCTTTATAGATTCATTCATCCAAACCCAGGGAATTGGCCACCTATCTACTGCAAGGTAATTTCAACATAAGAATTTCTTTTAAGTCATCTACTTAGAAAATAGAAGATCCATGAAAGATACCCAAAGAAAGAACTTTCGCCTGTGTCTTAACTGTGTGTTAAAATATGTTCATTTTTAGTTGCTTTGAATGTAATTAGGTATGTATAATGCCTTTTCTTCTACATTTGTGTAATATTGGACGGATTTTGAAGACTGCAGTAACTGAATATATTTCACCTTTGGTAGATTTCATGTTTATAGTTCCTCCTTCTGAAATATCTTCAATATCTTTTTACCCTGAAGGATGGGTTTCTAGTTTGTACACCTATCACTTCCAGGCAAGAGTACCATTTATTCAGAACTATTTTTGTAGTAATTCCTTGATCTTCTTTTTGTAATTTTATTCTTTGTTTTGTGTAAATTCTTTCAGGCTTGGTGTAGTAGAATTGGGTTTTAACCTTACTGTTTTATTAATAAAACAGTAAAAATCAAACATTTCTCACCATGAACATAAATCACCTTATCTTTTTCTGAACATTGGTTTCGTTTGCCTACCCTAAGTCTCACTTGCTGTTCATAAAGTATATTAGCAATGCCTTATGAACATAACTGGTTATTATTAGCAGTATTTTCTAGTATATGTTGCCCTTTTTTTTTTTTTTAACCATTCTCATTTAGTTATCGTGGACTCTTCAGCCTTTCCCTTCCCCTTCCCCATCCTCCCTCCCACAGTTTGAAAGGGCCTTATTAATTGAAAGTAACAGGATAGAAGAAAATACAAGTAAAATTTTTTCCCTTCTCTAGTCTGATGATAGAGCCAGAGTCAACTGGTGTTTGAAGCATATGGCAAAGTCATCAGGTAAGTTAAACTGGGTCACTGCTCAAATGCATTTTAGTATGTGTGTTTCCATTTTCATTTACATGTTCTGTCTACCTGAATTCACTAATTTTATGTTTGTTTTTATTTACCAATGGAAGAAATCAGACAAGATCTAGAACTTCTCACTGTAGAGGATCTTGTAGTAGGGATCTACCAGCAAAAATTTCTGAAGGAGCCTTCCAAGACCTGGGTTCGGAGCCTCCTAGAGGTGGCCATGTGGGATTATTCCAGCAACACAAGGTACTTATGTGATTTTGTGATAATCGTACTGACTTTTTTCTGAACTGAGAAATACAGTAGGATTAGTTTGTGCCATTTAAAGCATGACTTTCCTATGAAACTTTGGAATCATTGTATTTCCTTGAATATAAGGTTTCACTGATTATAAGATACATTGTTAATTTGTTTATCACTAAAAGCAAAAGCAAAATAATAAATAAAATGACAGTATTTTATCATTTAGAGTGTCTGTATTGATGAAAGTATATAGTATCCGTTTAAATAAAGACTCTATTACATAGAATTCTTATAAGAAATATAAAAATGAAATGGAAAGTATTTTTTATTTTGATATTTCAGGCTTACAGAAAATTTGAAAGACTCTAGTACAAGGAACGGAGAAGGCAATGGCACCCCACTCCAGTACTTTTGCCTGGAAAATCCCATGAATGGAGGAGCCTGGTGGGCCCCAGTCGATGGGGTCGCTAAGAGTCGGGCACGACTGAGCGACTTCACTTTCACTTTTCACTTTCAGGCATTGGAGAAGGAAATAGCAACCCACTCCAGTGTTCTTGCCTGGAGGATCCCAGGGACCAGGGAGCCTGGTGGGCTGCCGTCTATGGGGTCACACAGAATCAGACACGACTGAAGTTACTTAGCAGCAGTACAAGGAAATTGTATATACCATTCTCAGATTCTAATTGTTAATATTTTAATATGTTTATAAAAATAAACAGTTTCTTTTTCTCAACCACTTAAGAGTGAGTTGCTGCCCCATGCCTTTTCACCCTGAATATCAGAAATGTTCGTAAGAACAGGAACATGTGTATTGCCACAATACAGTTATCAAAACAGTATATTACCATTGCTACAATCAGTTCAGTTCAGTTGCTCAGTAGTGTCGACTGTTTGCGACCCCATGAATCACAAAATGCCAGGCCTCCCTGTCCATCACCGACTCCCGGAGTTCACTCAAACTCACATCCATCGAGTCAGTGATGCCATCCAGCCATCTCATCCTCTGTCGTCCCCTTCTCCTCCTGCCCCCAATCCCTCCCAGCATCAGGGTCTTTTCCAGTGAGTCAGCTCTTCACATGAGGTAGCCAAAGTACTGGAGTTACAGCTTCAGCATCAGTCCTTCCAGTGAACACCCAGGACTGATCTCCTTTAGGATGGACTGGTTGCATCTCCTTGCAGTCCAAGGGACTCTCAAGAGTCTTCTCCCCTACCACAGTTCAAAAGCATCAACTCTTCAGCGCTCAGCTGTCTTCACAGTCCAACTCTCACATCCATACATGACCACTGGAAAAACCATAGCCTTGACTAGATGGACCTTTGTTGGCAAAGTAATGTCTCTACTTTTGAATATGCTATCTAGGTTGGTCATAACTTTCCTTCCAAGGAGTAAGCGTCTTATAATTTCCTGGCTTCAATCACCATCTGCAGTGATTTTGGAGCCCCCCCAAAAAATAAAATCTGACACTGTTTCCACTGTTTCCCCATCTATTTCCCATAAACTGATGGGACCAGATGCCATGATCTTCATTTTCTGAATGTTGAGCTTTAAGCCAACTTTTTAACTTTCCTCTTTTACTTTCATCAAGGGGTTCTTCAGTTCCTCTTCACTTTCTGCCATAAGGGTGGTGTCATCTGCATATCTGAGGTTATTGATATTTCTCCCGGCAATCTTGATTCCAGCTTGTGCTTCTTCCAGCCCAGTGTTTCTCATGATGTACTCTGCATAGAAGTTAAATAAACAGGGTGACAATATACAGCCTTGACATACTCCTGTTCCTATTTGGAACCAGTCTGTTGTTCCATGTCCAGTTCTAACTGTTGCTTCCTGACCTGCATATAGGTTTCTCAAGAGGCAGATCAGGTGGTCTGGTATTCCAATCTCTTTCAGAATTTTCCACAGTTTATTGTGATCCACACAGTCAAAGGCTTTGGCACAGTCAATAAAGCAGAAATAGATGTTTTTCTGCAACTCTCTTGCTTTTTCCATGATCCAGCAGATGTTGGCAATTTGATATCTGGTTCCTCTGCCTTCTCTAAATCCAGCTTGAACATCTGGAAGTTCATGGTTCACGTATTGCTGAAGCCTGGCTTGGAGAATTTTGAGCATTATTTTCCTAGCGTGTGAGATGAGTGCAATTGTGCGGTAGTATGAGCATTCTTTGGCATTGCCTTTCTTTGGGATTGGAATGAAAACTGACCTTTTCCAGTCCTGTGGTGACTGCTGAGTTTTCCAAATATGCTGGCATATTGAGTGCAGCACTTTCACAGCATCATCTTTCAGAATTTGAAATAGCTCACCTGGAATTCCATCACCTCCACTAGCTTTGTTCGTAGTGATGCTTTCCAAGGCCCTGTTGACTTCACATTCCAGGTTGTCTGGTTCTAGGTGAGTAATGACACCATCATGATTATCTGGGTCATGAAGCTCTTTCTTGTAGAGTTCTTCTGTGTTTTCTTGCCACCTCTTCTTAATATCACTGCTTCTCTTGGGTCCATACCATTTCTGTCCTTTATGGAGCCTATCTTTGCATGAAATGTTCCCTTGGTATCTCTAATTTTTTGGAAGAGATTTCTAGTCTTTCCCATTCTATTGTTTTCCTCTATTTCTTTGCATTGATCGCTGAGGAAGGCTTTCTTATCTCTCCTTGTTATTCTTTGGAACTCTGCATTCAGATGCTTATATCTTTCCTTTTCTCCTCTACTTTTCACTTCTCTTCTTTTCACCGCTATTTGTAAAGCCTCCTCAGACAGCCATTTTGCTTTTTTGCATTTCTTTTCCATGAGGATGGTCTTGATCCCTGTCTCCTGTACAGTGTCATGAACCGCCATCCATAGTTCATCAGGCACTCTGTCTATCAGGTCTAGTCCCTTAAATCTATTTCTTACTTCCACTGTATAATCATAAGGGATTTGATTTAGGTCATACCTGAATGGTCTAGTGGTTTTCCCTACTTTCTTCAATTTCAGTCTGAATTTGGCAATAAGGAGTTCATGATCTGAGCCACAGTCAGCTCCCAGTCTTGTTTTTGTTGACTGTATAGAGCTTCTCCATCTTTGGCTGCAAAGAATATTATCAGTCTGATTTCAGTGTGACCATCTGGTGATGTCCATGTGTAGAGTCTTCTCTTGTGTTGTTGGAAGAGGGTGTTTGCTATGACCAGCAAACTCTATTAGCAAAACTCTGTTAGCCTTTGTCCTGCTTCATTCCATACTCCAAGGCCAAATTTTCCTGTTACCCCAGGTGTTTCTTGACTTCCTACTTTTGCATTCCAGTCCCCTATAATGAAAAGGACATCTTTTTTGGGTGTTAGTTCTAAAATCTCTTGTAGGTCTTCATAGAACCATTCAACTTCAGCTTCTTCAGCATTACTGGTTGGGGCATAGGCTTGGATTACCGTGATTGAATGATTTTGATTTGGAATGATTTGGAATGATTTGGATTGAATGATTTTCCTTGGAAACGAACAGAGATCATTCTGTCATTTTTGAGATTTCATCCAAGTACTGCATTTCGAACTCTTGTTGACCATGATGGCTACTGCATTTCTTCTAGGGGATTCTTGCCCACAGTAGTAGATATAATGGTCATCTGAGTTAAATTCACCCATTTCAGTCCATTTTAGTTCGCTGATTCCGGGAATGTTGACTTTCAGTCTTGCCATCTCCTATTTGACCACTCCAATTTGCCTTGTGTTGGAGAAGACTCTTGAGAGTCCCTTGGACTGCAAGGAGATCCAACCAGTCCATTCAAAAGGAGATCAGCCCAGGGTATTCTTTGGAAGGAATGATGCTAAAGCTGAAACTCCAATACTTCGGCCACCTCATACAAAGAGCTGACTCATTGGAAAAGACTCTGATGCTGGGAGGGATTGGGCGCCAGAGGAGAAGGGGACGACAGAGGATGAGATGGCTGGATGGCATCACAGACTTGATAGACGTGAGTTTGAGTGAGCTCCAGGAGTTGGTGATGGACGGGGAGGCCTGGCGTGCCGCGATTCATAGGGTCATAAAGAGTCGGACACGACTGAGTGACTGAAGTAACTGAACTGAATTTGCCTTGATTCATGGACCTAACATCTGATCTGAACATTCCAAGTTCCTATGCAATATTGCTCTTTACAGCACCAGACCTTGCTTCTATCACCAGTCACATCCACAACTGGGTATTGTTTTTGCTTTGGTTCCATCCATTCTTCCTGGAGTAATTTCTCCACTGATCTCCAGTAGCATATTGGGCATCTACCGACCCGGGGAGTTCCCCTTTCAGTATCCTATCATTTTGCCTTTTCATACTGTTCATGGGGTTCTCAAGGCAAGAATACTGAAGTGGTTTGCCATTCCCTTCTCCAGCGAACCACATTCTGTCAGACCTCTCCGCTATGACCCATCCGTTTTGGGTGGACCTACACGGCATGGCTTAGTTTCATTGCGTTAGACGTGGCTGTGGTCCGTGTGATCAATACTACTGTCTAATCTAAAGGCTATATTCATGTTTTGCTAGTTCTAATAAGGTCTTCTTTGGCAAAAAATAAACACCTAGGGTCCAACCCAGGATGACATGTTACATTTAGTTATTATGTCTCTTTAGGATCCTTTTAACCTGGAATTATTCATTAATCTTAGACTTTGGTGGTCTTGACCTTTTTGAAGAGTGCAGGCCAATTACTTTGTAAAATTTTTCTCAGTATGAGTTTGCTTATATTTCCTCATGGTTAGATTGGGGTTGTGTGTGTGTGTAATTTATTTATTTTTAATTGAAGGATAATTGCTTTATAGTATTGTGTTGGTTTCTGCCAAACATCAACATGAATCAACTATATATATATACCCTCTCTCTCTCTATATATATATATCCCCCCTCCCTCTTGAACCTCCCTCCCACCTCTCTCCCCGTCCTTCTGGTCTAGGTTGTTACAGAGCCTCAGATTGAGTTCCCTGAGTCATACAGCAAATTCCCATTGGCATCTGTTTTATATACTGTGATGTATATTTCCATGTCACTCTCTCCATATATCCACTCTCACCTTCCTCCCCTTCTTCCATGTCCATAAGTCTGTTCTCTACGTCTGTGTCTTATTGCTTCCCTGCAAATAGTTTCACCAGTATGAGGTTGTATATTTTTAGCAAGAGTACTTCAAAAGTGATGTCTCTTCTCAGATGTGTCAGATCTGTAGGCATCTGATTTTAATCTCATTACTGATAACTTTGATCACTTGCTTGAGATAATGTCAGCCAAATTTTTCCATTGAAAAGTTACTCTTTTTCACTGTACAATTAATATTCTGTTTGGAGAGTCTTTGAAATTTGGTAGATTATCTATTCTTTAATCTTTAATATGCTAGCTTATCATCTGCTAGTCAGTTATGACTATATTTGTGAAATGGTGGTGCTCTAATTTGGTTGTTGTCTCGGCATTTACTAGCATTCTACTGTAAGAAGCTTTTCCTTTTTGCTGACTTTTTTTTTTCTTTTATGACTATGGACTTATATATTCCTAGTATCTTATTCAGTGAGCTGTAATGTCTTATTAACTTATTTTTTGCTCAGATTGGTTTCTTTATAGCCAGTGGTTTCTTTGTTGTTTGTTTGGAGTTTGGGTTTTGTTGTTGTCAAATTTTACAATGCTGCCTCATTCTTTAAGTGTTTCTTTGCTTTTCCAGCTCCAAATATTCCAGGTTCATCTTTTACTTTCCCTTCTCTAGCTTTAAATTAGCCATTTATCCAAGGAACCCTGATTCTGTTTAATGGAGGAGAGTATTTAGGAGATAGAATCTGGGTGCTAGGTGTTCATTCCTACTAGAGCATCTTTGGTTCTAGTTCTCCTTAGTGGAGAGAGCTAGGAAATGTGTTGTGTACTACCCTTAATACACATTTTTACGTGGCTAGACTCACCTGCCCACTCCTTCCTCCCTTTCCTCCTCCCTCTCTGTCTTCATCTCATCATGAGTTCATACATAAACCTGCAATTGCCATTTAAAACCATAGAGTTCTCTAGTTTTCCATTTTTGTATTGCTTTTCTGTGTGGAAAAACCTGATGCTCAACAATTTTGTTGGTTCAGTCCTAGAATGTATTAGGTTGTTGTAAAATTAAGTGATACCACCATTTTAAAAAGACATATTAACGGTTTAGAATCTTTTTTTCAGTTTTGTTTGTTAGTCAGAGGTTAGTCAAAAAGTTATTGGTGAGGGACTGGTGGTCCAGTGGTTAAGAGCTCATGCTCCACTACAAGGGGCACAGGGTTTGCTTTCTGGTCAGGAAGCGAAGATCCCTCATGCTGCAGGATATGGCCAAAAAAAAAAAAAATTACTGGAATTTGTTCTTTCTTTTCTCCTTCACTGTGGTTAAATTATTCATTTGAAATAGTTTATTTGCTTGATTTATTCCAGTTTGTTTTTGCCCATATTTGTTGGTTTTATTACATTTTGAATATGTAGTATATTAGCACAGTTCAAACAAAACAGTTCAGTCTAGTTCTATAAAATTTCTTTTAAGTGTTAGTCACTCAGTCATGTCTGACTCTTTGTGACCCTGGGGACTGCAGCCCACCAGGCTCCTCTGTCTTTGGGATTCTTCAGGCAAGAATACTGGAGTGGGTAGCCATTCCCTTCTCCAGGGGATCTTCCTGACTTAGGAATCAAACCTGGGTCTCCTGCATTGCAGGCAGATTCTTTACATTCTGAGCCACCAGGGAAGTTCTGTAAAGTTCCTTGGATTGCATTAAATTTATAAACTAACTTGAGAACTGAAATCTTTACATATGAATTCTATCCAAGGACAGATGTCTTTTCACTGTTCAGATCTGTGTTTGGGTCTTTCAAGTTTGTTTTAAAATTTTTCTCACATAGATTGTGCGTATCTGAGACTGGTGAGTTTTTGTGGGGTGATAACTTTTTGGGGCTCCAAAATCACTGCAGATGGTGACTGCAGCCATGAAATTAAAAGACGCTTACTCCTTGGAAGAAAAGTTATGACCAACCTAGATAGCATATTGAAAAGCAGAGACATTTGCCAACAAAGGTCCGTCTAGTCAAGGCTGTGGTTTTTCCAGTGGTCATGTATGGATGTGAGAGTTGGACTGTGAAGAAAGCTGAGTGCCGAAGAACTGATGCTTTTGAACTGTGGTGTTGGAGAAGACTCTTGAGAGTCCCTTGGACTGCAAGGAGATTCAACCAGTCCATTCTGAAGGAGATCAGCCCTGGGATTTCTTTGGAAGGAATGATGTTAAAGCTGAAACTCCAGTACTTTGGCCACCTCATGCGAAGAGTTGACTCATTGGAAAAGACTCTGATGCTAGGAGGGATTGGGGGCAGGAGGAGAAGGGGACGACAGAGGATGAGATGACTGGATGGCATCACTGACTCGATGGACGTGAGTCTGGGTGAACTCCAGGAGTTGGTGATGGACAGGGAGGCCTGGCGTGCTGCGATTCATGGGGTCGCAAAGAGTCGGACACGACTGAGCGACTGAACTGAACTTTGTTTGTTCTATGAAAGTTGACTTGATTAGACTTTCTAACTTTAATTGCATCAATTTTGGTAATCTATACTTCACTAGGAAATTATTCATTTCATGTAGGTTTCCAGACTTATTTAAGTCTGCAAACTAAGTCTCTTATAATTTAAAATTCCTTGTTTCATTGGTTTCTTATATATTTGTGCTTCTGCTTTCCCCTCCTAAATCACACCTCGTGCATTGTCTTTTTTTTTTAAACAGCAGGATTTCAATTTATTAGATCTAATTTTTTGTCCCTCATTCATTTCTGTTTTTGTATTCTTGGTACTTTGTGATTCTTTGTTTAGATTTGTGGGCTCAGTGTTAACCTTTTTGATTTTTTAATTGATAAGTGTTTTTAGTAGAGTGAATTTTCTCAGACATGGCTTTCAGTGCATCCCGTAAGTTGTTGACATAGCATTTTGTCATTTTTTTTTTTAATTCTGTAGTTCCAGCTCTCTTTAACCCAAGAGTTAATTTGAGGCTTTTAAATGTCCAGATGGAAAGAAAGCCTTTCTGATTTTTTGTTAGTAAACTTTAATGTCTTTGAATTCTGTTCAAAGTATTGTTTATAACATTTCTACCTTATGAAAGTTACCAGTGTTTTGCAAATTAAATAATCAATTTTTGGACTGTTTTATGGATATATGAGAACAATATGTATTTGTCAGGGTGCAACTTTTGACAAGTACCCGTAAGCTCTACATTATTATGTCATTTAAGCTGTGTTAGCTCTTTGTTTTTTCTCTGCTTGATCTGTTTTATATTGAAAATGGGGTGGTCTCATTACTATTGTTTATGCCTATGTCTTAGGACATCTCCTATAGTTAAAAGTGGTTGCTGTGTTATTTGATGCCTTTACAGAACAAGTTTGCTGAATCTTGATCTAATAGATTGATCAAGGGCTCTTGGGAATGACAGTAACTGTGTTCTTGCGTGCTTAAAACTTTTTCCATTGATTTGCATTTTATTTCCTTGAGTTTTTAAAAAATACAGCTGTACTGTTATTGCTTTATGTTGTTATTTAGAAGTTTGGTCATTAAATTCTCTTGATTTTTTTTTTTTTAATCTTTTTTGCCTGGAGACCTTAAGAATGATTTTTTTTCATCTTTAAACTCTAATAGTTTTTTAAGAAATGTATTTATTCATTTATTCCTTCTTGTGCTGGGTCTTTACTGCTGTGCGTGGGTTTCCTCTAGTTGTGGTGCACAGGCTTCTCACTGTGGTGGCTGCTCTCGTTGCGGAGCATGGGCCCTAGGGTGAGTGGGCTTCAGTAGTTGAGGCCCATGAGCTTAGTTGCCCCACCACATATGGACTCTTCCTGGACAGAGATTGAACCTATGCCTCCTGTTTTGGCAGGTGGATTCTCCACCACTGTCCCACCAGGGAAGTCCTAAAGTCTAACAGTTTCACTGGGGTATGTCTCTGAGTTCATTATTGCAGGTCAGTTTTCCCAGGTCTTTGGCAGCCCCTTTTAGTGTGCAGAATCAGGTCTTATTTCTGGATATTTTTCTTAGATTGTAGTGTAATATTTTTTTCTATTTCATTTTTCTTAAGGATGTCTGATATATGTATGTTTGGTTTATTTTACCTATCTTTATGGTCACTCTTTCTCACCCCTGTTTCATCTTTCATTAATCTCTTATTCTCATGTTAGTTTTCCAGTTTCTTTAGTTTTTCACTTCTCATTTGTATCTGTTCTTCCTTAGGTAGTTTGAAATTCAGTTATTTTCCTATATGATTTTTCTTTTCTGAGTTTTGTCAACCCTTATGTCTTATTTTTGTTCTTAGTTTTGAAGTTTCTTATTTAGGCCATGTTTTCATATTATCAGGATTTTTGTTTGAGGATATTTAATTCGTATATTAATAACAGTGTAGAATGTGTGTGTGGTCGCTAAGTAGTATCCAACTCTTTGCAACCCCATGGACTGCAACCCTCCAGGCTCCTCTGTCCATGGGATTTCCCAAGCAAAGGTACTGGAGTGGGTTGCCATTTTCTTTGTGCAGGAGATCTTCCTGACCCAGGGATCAAACGTGCATCTCCTGCATTGGCGGGTGGATTTTTATGTTGTTGTTTTTTACTACTGAGCCACCCCGGAAGTCCTTGTTCTGTTATGGTGTTACGTTACAGTTTTCTTCTCCTTCGTGTTTTTTTTTTGGGGGGGGGGATGGGGGTTGGGCAGGAGTGAGGGTGGGGAGAGTTATCAGTGACAGTGATTCTCGTTTTCTGTTTTCTCCTGCAGTGGCTTTGTGTTGTTCCTTTGCATTTCTTGGACAGAGGTGGTTATTTCCGGTGGTTTGAAATGTATAGTTTAAGTGCTCCCTCTTCTGTCAGTGTAAAATAAAGTATGGTTTCTTTGAATGCTTTCAGGGCGGTGGGGGTGTGGTTATTTCTTTACTTTTTTTTTTTCTTCTGCTTTCCTTGTTCTGGAAAATATTAAATTTCCCCCTCTTTGCTTTTTTATCCCTCACACAATCTCTGAAGGACTTTTTCCTCTTGCCTTCTGCTGCCTAGAAACATTGCCTTCCAGGCCGCCTTCTAGAGTCTTCAGGCACTTTTAAATCCCTTTCCTGTAGTCAGTGCTCTGATCTTACCAGGATTCTGAATATTTATGGACCTCTTCATTGTGGGAATGATTATGATTTAATCTTGGGCTCTTCATTTCCCTTCTCTCTTCCCTCATGTTTTCTGGGCTCCACTCTCTATATGAAGTTATGTAAAGGCTTGGGTGTGAACTTGAGAAATGACTCCATTGGAAATTAAGAGGTGGTTTTTTTCCCCTCTATTTATAGGTAACTGATGCTTGTGGTCTTATAATGTTCTCTTAGTTATGCTGCAGGCCTGTACTTTGTTTTGTTTATTCTTGTTAGGCTTTAAGTTTATGGATGATGTATTAGGATATTTAGATTTATATACCATTGCCTCAGCCACTCACTAAAGTATGCCTAAAATTTCATATCCAGAATCATTGTCTGTGTTTTTAGACTTTATTGTCTCTGTGCCATCCAGAGTGGTAGTGCAGCATTTCTTACAAGACAACTGCACTATTATCTCAGGATTTTCTACCAAGCCAGTGATAGACACCTTTTATGCAGATTTTGATGCTGGTTCTTTCTTGATCTTGTGAGATAATATCAATAGAAGATTTCAGAGACAAATCAATATTTTCTCAATGGTTTATTGACTAAAATTTTGAAAGATTACAGTTGTTAGATAATCAAGAATAATAAGCAAATATATATTCAAATGAGAAACAGAGTCACAGATACAGAAGGCAGACTAGAGTGGTTACCAAAGGGAAAGAGGGTGAAGGAGGAAGAAATTTAGGAGTATGGGATGATCAGATTCAAACTAATATATACATAATAGATACACAACAAGGATATACTCTGTGGCACAGGGAATTACTATACCATTATCTAGTAATAACCTGTAATGGAATATAATCTGTGAAAATACCAAATCACTACGCTGTGTACCTAAAACTCACACAATATTGTAAATCAACTATACTGCAATAAAAATAAAAATACTACATATGACTTCTTTGAAAAATAAAAAATTTGTACTTGTTTAGGCAATTTCAACTATTTCTAGACTGACCAATAGCAATTGTAGAATGCTTTACTTTGTATGTTGCGTTTCACCTTCAGTTAAAATGTGAAAAAATCATTTTAGAATTGAAGAAACAGAGTTGAGTCTCAGATTATGTACGGGCTGCAACAGGAATAGTGTCGCTTTGGTGTAAGGCGTTTTGGGGGGTCTGTGCCTTGGGATCCTATTAAAGACAGAACCATTACATAGAACTTTAAGCACTGTAATGACACATTTCTTTGGAAAGGATGGATCTGCCTTTTCCTGAGCTTCATAATGTCGTATGATTCTGAATACATATATTCAGAAGATTTCAAATGGTATCTTACAAAGGAGTTCTGGTTTTAGTGGACAACAGAAACTGTTGTTAAAATCTGTTAGTTAATATAAGCTGATAGGACTCAGTTCATATAAGCTAGATATGACTCATTTCAAACACTGCTCTTAAACTTCTTAAAGTTTATGAAAATTTGTAGTAAATTTTTGATAAATATTGTCTCTACCTCCAGGAGAAATGGGTGGGTTTTATATCGGTGAAATTGAATACAGTTGCATAAAAACAGTAGCAAGAGTCTTAAACAGGCTGTTAATGACAATCATGTTATTTTGAAGGCTAGAGTATTTATAACTTTTATAAATTCCCCCCATTCTCCTTGTTGTTTCCTGTCATAATTGTCCTTTGACTGTGACCTGCTGACTGAAACAAGGCAGCTTTTATGTAATCAACAAATATTTACTAAGCATGTCCCAGTAAGTGTCCTAGGCACTTACCAAACATATAGTGGTGAATGAGATTAATATGGTCTCTGCTTTCATGCAGCTCACAGTTAAGTGGGAAAGAGAAACATCCTGTAAAAAAAAAAAAAAAAGTGGTTTTAACTGTGATCAGTGATAAGGAAGTCAGCAGGGTACTATAGTAAGAAATACTGTGCAGAAAGGTAGACTGCTTCCTAGAATGTTAAGGAGACTTCTTTGATAACTTAACATTAAAACTGAGATCTTAAGCAAGAGGAGAGAAGCAGCCTTGCTAAAAATAGAAGGAACAGCATCCTGAGCAGAGGGTTGCAAAGACCTTGAGGTGAAAACTTGGTGTTTACTGGAAGCTGTTAGACAATCTGTGTGTCCCACTGGAGAGTTAGTGAGCAAAGGGGAGATTTCATAAGATGAGATGGAAGCAATAAGCAAGGACCATAAAGATAGGGCCTTGTTAGCTAAGGGAAAGAATTTTATCAAATTAGAGAATCAACAGGATTAGCTAAGATTTCTAAAAATTTGTGAGTATTTAACAAATGTATTAGGAGAGGTCAAGAAAGACGGTATTGAGCCTGTACTTATTAGTTATTTCTCTGGTCCATGTAAGAAATGACTTGAACAAGGATGATGACAGCAAAGTTAGGGCTGAGTAAGTAGCTGTCAGATTGGTCAAAATCAGTGGACCTTGCTGATGGGCTGGGTACAGGAAGAGAGGATGAAAAGAGGAAGACCTAAAGGCAGTGCACAGGTTTCTAGTGTAGACCTCAGAGTAGAGGAGGAAGTGAAAGAGGAGGAAGTTTAGAATATGTTGAGGCCCTGGTGAGGCAAGTTCTAGAAATAGTATGTAAGCAGCTGGTCGTTCTGGCCTAGAACTCAGTGGAAAAGTTTGGATAATGTCAGCATTCGTTTCACTATATTTCAGGCACTGTTCTGGATACTGAAGATGCAATGAAGAAAGCCAAATCCTCTGCCTAAATGGATCTTACAGGGTATAGATGAGATCATCTAGGCAGAGGATGCAGAGAGAAGGAGCCCAGCACAGAGCCCTCACAAACTCTGACATTTTCAAGCTGGGGAGAGATTGACTTTTTGATCTTCTAGAACCTTTCAGCCCACCGTTGCTGTCTATATAAATCATCATAGCCAATCATCAGTGTTAATGAGGGTTGAAGAGATGAAGAGAAAACCTAGGATTATAGATGCAGTAATTTCACAAATCTCACTGGGTGCTTGTTGGTGGGGCAGAAGTGTTAGCTTGCTTTGTTTCCCTGGATTATCTCATCCTTTTGGGTTGGGAGTTGTGATCCTCCTCTTGTTGTTGAGTCACTCAGTCGTGTCTGATCCTGCGAACCCATGAATTGCAGCACTCCGGGGCTTCCCTCTCCTTCTCCATCTGCCTGTGATCTTCCTATGTGGACCTTTCTTGTGTTGCAGGCTTTCCTTGAATGTCTGATTGTCTTTGGCTCTGTTCACATTTTAGAATGAGGCTGTAAATAAGTGCTCACAGAATAAGTGATCTGTGTTGTCCAGTGGGGACTGTCAACTGACCAAGCTTTGCTAAGGGAAAGCAGACAAGGAGCTGGTTGTAAAGCTGGAGGTGGAATCATGAACTCCAGAATCGTGAGGGTTTTTCCCTGGTTTCCAGCACCCATGCCTGCTGCCTACTTCTCCAAGAACAGGTCACTTCTGTGCATGGAGTCAGGGAAGTTAACTGTTCTCTGTACAGAAGAAGTCCAGTCTCATAGCTTGCCTCTGCTCTCTGGCCAGGGACATGTCCATGAGTTCAGAGCTTCTCCAGAGGTCCATAGGTAGATTCGCGTCTGTGCTGCCTATTCCCTGAGCACTGAAGGCTGGGACTTCGTTTGTCTAGTTCCATCGGTTATCACTCCTTCATTTACTTCCTATATCCTACAGATTTGTTAAACTCTCTTCCTTGGAGGCCTCTTCCTGTTTTCTCCTTTATTGTGGGCATCTACTACTATGACTGTTCGACTTTCATTTTGATAGGGTCTTAAGAGCAAGAGGAGATAAATGTAGGCATCCTGAGCCAGAAGCATTCATAATTTTAAGAGGTGCAGTTTTCTATTTTGACATCACTTGAGAAGCTTTTTCTTAGTCCAACTTGAGGTTTTGATATTTAACAAATAAAACTTTTGTATATAAGGCATGAGACTAGGTTCTGTGGGAAACAAGGGAAAGAGTAACAGGATTGCCCTTGCCCTCAGAGTCTCCTGTCTGATAAGAGCAGTAAAGCACATTATGTGTGAGTTATATATGATAATTTCTGAAAATTCTTAAAGAATTTCAAAAGATTATGATAAATCACATGAGGGAGGAATTGCCTCATGTATTTAATATATGAAATACTTTATAGAATAAATGTTTTACTTGCTTCTGGAAAGATGGATAGAATTTCTTTTTTTTTTTTTTTTGATATTTATGATTTTTTTAATTTTATTTTTAAACTTTACAAATTGTATTAGTTTTGTCAAATATCAAAATGAATCCGCCACAGAATTTCTATGAGCAGAAATTTGGGTTAAAGGGAGGACCTTTCCAAAAGAATAACATGGCCTGAGCAGTGATTCAGAGTTGAAAACACAGAAAGTCTGATTGAGAAAAAGCAGTGAGTCAGTTTGACTAGAGTAGAGGACATCAGTAACTGTCAGATGACGGTGGTTCCTGAGAAAGGGAAAGGCAGGCCTATCCTTGAAAAGGAGGAAACTTAGCCCTGAAATAAGAGGAAAAGAGATCAGAGACCTTGGGATATCAAGGGAAGAGTGCAAAAGTCCTCTATGCTGCACATAATTTTAATGGATAAGATAGTTTTGAAACTTCGGGAGTGAGTTGCAGACTTAACAGACATACTCACTTATGATCTTATGTTATTACTTTAGAGTGGAACTTCGTAAAGGAAGCACATTGGAAATGTATTAAAGTTGAAGCTAGATTTGAGGTTGCATAATGCATATTAGCATAACAGTATACAAAGTTCTGATTATTGACAGTTTTTAGAATGAATAGTCCTTTACTAGAAGATACATTCATCTTTTGGGATAATTTGGAGGAAGATCAGTAAGTATAAATAAAACCAGATCAAAATAATGTCCTTTTTAACAGTATGATGAGATTTGGAGACATTTTTCCCTGGAGTCAGATTTTTCTGGGGTTTTTGTTGTTGTTATAATATTTTTAATTGCTTTCACTTAAAATATGATCTCCAATGGAAAATGTGTATATTAAGTAGGTGCTCTTGGGAATTAAGATCTGAACAAGGGGCAAAACTAACTGGAAACTTAAAATTTCTTGATTCCACATGGACACGTGAGAACTAGATTTAGTTTTCTTTTGTTTGTTTCTTACTGGAGTGTAGTTAACTTATAAGGTTGAGTTAGTTTCAGGTGTACAACCTGGTGATACAGTTATAGATACATGTATCTATTCTTCAGATTCTGTTTCCCATATAAATTATTACAGAGTATTGAGTAGAATTTCCCGTGCTGTACAGTAGGTCCTCCTTGGTTCTCTCTCTGGTACACAATAGTGTGTATGTGTTAATCCTAGCCTTCTAATTTATCCCTCCACCCTCACCTTTCCCCTTAGGTAATTGTAAGTTTATTTTCTAGCTCCGTGTGTCTGTTTCTGTTTTATAAATAAGTACATTTTTATTTTTTTTTTTAGATTCCACATACACTTAAATGGGCAAATGTCATATAATATTTGTCTTTCTCTGGCTTACTTCACTTAGATATGATAATATCTAGGCCATCCATGTTACTGCAAATGGCATCATTTCATTCTTTATGGCTGAGTAATATTTCATTGTGTGTGTGTATCACATTTTTGTCCATGCTTCTGTTAATGGACATTTAGGTTGCTTCTGTGTCCTGGCTGTTGGAAATAGTGCTGCAGTGAACACTGGGGCACATGTATCTTTCTGAAATATCATTTTCTCTGGAAATATGCCCAGGAGTAGGATTGTAGGATCATATGGTAGGTCTGTCTTTAGCGTTTTTAAGGAACCTTCATCCTCTTCTCCAAAGTGGTTATACCAACTTACGTTCCCCACCAACAGTGTATGAGCGTTCCCTTTTCTCCACACCCTCTCTAGCATTTATTGTTTGTAGAATTTTTGATGATGGCCATTCTGACCAGTGTGAGGTGAAACCTCTTCATAGTTTTGCTTTGCATTTCTCCAATAGTTAGTGATACTGAGCATATTTTAATGTGTTTGTTGGCCATCTTTATGTCTTCTTTGGAGAACTTTCTGTTTAGGTCTTCTGCCCATTTTTTGGTTAGGTTGTTTGGTTTTGATACTGAACTTGCAAGAGCTGTTGGTATATTTTGAAGATTAATCCTTTGTTGGTTGCTTTGTTTGCAAATATTTTCTCACATTCTGGGTGTTGTCTTTTTGTCTTGTTTATGACTTTCTTTGCTGTGCAAAAACTTTTAGGTTTCATCAGGTCCCAGTTATTCTTTTTGTTTTTATTTTCTATATGAGGTGGGTCAGAAGAGAGATTGTGGTGATTTTTATGTAAGAGTTGTTCTACCTGTGTTTTCTTCTAAGTTTATAATAGTTGGTCTTACATTGAGGTCTTTAATCCATTTTATTTTTATGTATGATGTTAGAGAATGTTCTAATTTCATTTCCTTTACATTCCAGTTTTCCCAGCACCTCTCAATGAAGAGACTATCTTTTCTCCATTATATATTTTTGCCTCCTTCAGTTCAGTTCAGTTGCTCAGTCATGTCCGACTCTGCCACCCCATGGACTGCAGCATGCCAGGCCTCCCTGTCCATCACCAACTCCCAGAGTTTACTCAAACTCATGTACACTGAGTCAGTGATGCCAACCAACCGTCTCATCCTCTGTCGTCCCCTTCTCCTCCTTCCTTCAATCTTTCCCAGAATCAGGGTATTTTCCAAGAGTCAATTATTTGCCCTCAGGTGGCCAAAGTATTGGAGTTTCAGTTTCAGCATCAGTCCTTCCAATGATTATTCGGGACTGATTTCCTTAAGGATGGACTGGTTGGATCTCCTTGCAGTCCAAGGGACTCTCAAGAGTCTTCTCCAACACCACAGTTCAAAAGCACCAATTCTTCGGTGCTCAGCTTTCTCTATAGTCCAACTCTCACATCCATACATGACTACTGGAAAAACCATAACACTGACTAAATGGATCTTTGCTGGCAAAATAATGTCCCTGCTTTTTAATATGCTATCTAGGTTGGTCATAACTTTTCTTCCAAGGAGCAAGCGTCTTTTAATTTCATGGCTGCAGTCACCATCTGCAGTGATTTTAGAGCCCCCCAAAATAAAGTCTTCTCACTGTTTCCACTGTTTTCCCATCTGTTTGCCATGAAGTGATGGGACCAGATGCCATGATCTTAGTTTTCTGAATGTTGAGTTTTAAGCCAACTTTTTCACTCTCCTCTTTCACTTTCATTAAGAGGCTCTTTGGTTCCTCCTCTTCACTCTGCCATAAGGGTGATGTCATCTGCATATCTGAGGTTACTGATATTTCTCCCTGGAATCTTGATTCCAGCTTGTGCTTCATCCAGTCCAGCATTTCTCATAATGTATTCTGCATATAAGTTAAATAAGCAGGGTGACAATATACAGCCTTGACGTACTCCTTTCCTGATTTGGAACCAATCTGTTCCATGTCCAGTTCTAACTGTTACTTCTTGACCTGCACTCAGATTTCTCAGGAGGCAGGTCAGGTGGACTGGTATTCCCATCTCTGTAAGAATTTTCCACAGTTTATTGTGATCCACAAAGTCAAAGGCTTTGGCGTAGTCAGTAAGCAGAAATAGATGTTTTTCTGGAAGTCTCTTGCTTTTTCGATGTTCCAGCAACTGTTGGCAATTTGATCTCTGGTTCCTCTGCCTTCTCTAAATCCAGCTTGAATATCTGGAAGTCCACAGTTCACGTACTCTTGAAGCCTGGCTTGGAGAATTTTGAGCATTACTTTACTAGCGTGTGAGATGAGTGCAATTGTGCAGTAGTTTGAGCATTCTTTGGCATTGCCTTTCTTTGAGATTGGAATGAAAACTGACCTTTTCTAGTCCTGTGGCCACTGCTGAGTTTTCCAAATTTGCTGGCATATTGAGTGCAGCACTTTCACAGCATCATCTTTCAGAATTTGAAATAGCTCAACGGGAATTCCATCACCTCCACTAGCTTTGTTCGTAGTGATGCTTTCTAAGGCCCACTTGACTTCATATTCCAGGATGTCTGGCTCTAGGTGAGTGATCACACCACTGTGATTATCTTGGTCATGAAGATCTTTTTTGTACAGTTCTTTTGTGTATTCCTGCCACCTCTTCTTAATATGTTCAGCTTCTCTTAGGTCCATACCATTTCTGTCCTTTATCGAGCCCATCTTTGCATGAAATGTTCCCTTGGTATCTCTAATTTTCTTGAAGAGATCTCTAGTCTTTTGCATTCTATTGTTTTCCTCTATTCTTTGCATTGATCGCTGAGGAAGGCTTTCTTATCTCTCCTTGCTATTCTTTAGAACTCTGCATTTAGATGGGTGTATCTTTCATTTTCTCCTTTGCCTTTTGCTTCTCTTCTTTTCATGGTTATTTGTAAGGCCTCCTCAGACAACCATTTTGCTTCATGCATTTCTTTTTCTTGGGGATGGTCTTGATCACTGCCTCCTGTACAGTGTTACACACCTCCATCCATATTTCATCAGGCACTCTATCAGGTCTAATCCCTTGAATCTATCTCTCACTTCCACTGTATAATCATAAGGGATTTGATTTAGGTTGTACCTGAATGGTCTAGTGGGTTTCCCTGCTTTCTTGAGTTTAAGTATGAATTTGACAATAACAAGTTCATGATCTGAGCCACAGTCAGCTCCCGGTCTTGTTTTTGGTGACTGTATAGAGTGTCTCCATCTTTGGCTGCAAAGAATATAATCAATCTGATTTCAGTGTTGACCATCTGGTGATGTCCATCTGTGGAGTCTTATGTGTTGTTGGAAGAGGGTGTTTGCTATGACCAGTGCATTTTCTTGGCAGATTGTATTAGCCTTTGCTCTACTTCATTCTATTGGAGAAGGAAATGGCAACCCACTCCAGTATTCTTGCCTGGAGGATCCCAGGGACAGAGGAGCCTAATGGGCTGCCATCTATGGGGTCGCACAGAGTCGGACATGACTGAAGTGACTTAGCAGCAGTAGCAGCTACTTCATTCTGTACTCCAAGGCAAAATTTGCCTGTTACTCCAGGTATATCTTAACTTCCTACTTTTTCATTCCAGTCCCCTATAATGAAAAGGACATTGTTTTGGGGTATTAGTTCTAGAAAGTCTTGTAGGTCTTCATAGAACTGTTCAACTTCAGCTTGTTCAGCATTACTGGTCAGGGCATAGACTAGTATTACTGTGATATTGAATGGTTTGCCTTGGAAATGAACAGAGGTCATTCTGTTGTTTTTGAGATTGCATCCAAGTACTGCATTTCAGACTCTTGTTGACTGTGATGGCTACTCCATTTCTTCTAAGGGATTCTTGCCCACAGTAGTAGATATAATAGTCATCTGAGTTAAATTCACCCATTCCAGTCCATTTTAGTTCATTGATTCCTAAAATCAGTGTTCAGTCTTGCCATCTCCTGTTTGACCATTTCCAATTTGCCTTGATTCATGGACCTAACATTCCAGGTTCCTATGCAATATTGCTCTTTACAGCTTCAAACCTTACCTCCATCACCAGTCACATCCAGAATGGGGTGTTCTTTTTGCTTTGGCTCCATCTCTTCATTCTTTCTAGAGTTATTTCTCCACTGATCTCCAGTAGCATATTGGGTACCTGCTGAGTTGGGGAGTTCCTCTTTCAGTGTCCTGTCTTTTTGCCTTTTCATACTGTTCCTGGGGTTCTCAAGGCAAACTTCATGGGATTCTCTCTTGCCTCCTGCTGTAAATTAATTGATCCTAGGTGTGTGGGTTTATTTTTGGGCTTTCTGTCCTGTTCAGTTGATCTATAACTCTCTACTTGTGCCATTTATTGTTGTTGTTACTGTTCAGTTGCTAAGTCGTGTCCAACTGTATGCGCTCCCATGGACTGCAGCACGCCAGGTGTCCCTGTCCTTCACTGTCTCCCAGAGTTTGCTCAAACTCACGTCCATTGAGTCAGTGATGCTATCCAACCATCTTATCCTCTGTTTCTGTTTCTCCTTTGCCCTCAATCTTCCCCAGAATGAGGGTCTTTCCAGTGAGTTGACTCTTCACATCAGGTGCCCAAAGTATTGGAGCTTTAGCATATTCAAGGTTGATTTCCTTTAGGATTGACTGGTTTGATCTCATTGATGTCCAAGGGACTCTCAAGGGTCTTCTCCTGTACCACAGTTCAAAGGCATCGATTCTTCAGCACTCAGCCTTCCTTATGGTTCAACTCTCACATCCATACATGAGTACTGGAAAAACCATAGCTTTGACTAGATGGACCTTTGTCAGCAAAGTGATTTCTATACTTTTTAATACACTGTCTAGGTATGTTGTGAGAAGGCTATGGCACCCCACTCCAGTACTCTTGCCTGGAAAATCCCATGGATGGAGGAGCCTGGTAGGCTGCAGTCCATGGGGTCGCTAGGAGTCAGACACGACTGAGCGACTTCACTTTCAGTTTTCACTTTCATGGATTGGAGAAGGAAATGGCAACCCACTCCAGTGTTCTTGCCTCGAGAATCCCAGGGATGGGGGAGCCTGGCGGGCTGCGGTCTATGGGGTCCCACAGAGTCAGACATGACTGAAGTGACTTAGCAGCTTAGCAGCAGCAGGTTTATTGTAGCTGTTCTTCCTGAGAGCAAGCATCTTTAAATTTTGTGGTTGCAGTCACCGTCTGCAGTGATTTGGAGCCCAAGAAAATAAAGTCTGTCACTGTTTCCCCATCTAATTGCCATGAAGTGATGGGACTGGATGTCATGATCTTTGTTTTTTGCATGTTGAGTTTCAAGCCAGCTTTTTCACTCTCCTCTTTCACCTTCATCAAGAGGCTCTTCAGTTCCTCTTCACTTTCTGCTGTTAAAGTGATATCATCTGCAAACCTGTGGTTGTTGATATTTGTCCCAGCAATCTTGATTCCAGGTTGTGATTCATCCACCCCAGCATTTTGCAGGATGTACTCTGCTTTGTATGTTAAATCAGCAGTGTGACAGCATATAGTCTTGATACAGTCCTTTCCTAGTTTGGAACCAGTCCGTTGTTCCATGTTCAGTTCTAACTGTTGTTTCTCGTCATGTGTACAGGTTTCTCAGGAGGCATGTAATGTGGTCTGAGATTCCCATCTCATTAAGAATATTCCAGTTTGTTGTGATACACACAGTCAAAGGCTTTAGCATAGTCAGAGAAGCAGAAGTAGGTGTTTTTTTAAAATTCCATTGCTTTTTCTATGATCCAGAGTATGTTGGCAATTTGAGATCTGGTTCCTCTGCCTTTTCCAGATCCAGCTTGTACATCTGGAAGTTCTCAATTCACATACTCTTGAAGTCTAGCTTGAACGATTTTGAGCATAATCTAGATGGCGTGTAAAATGAGTACAATTGTACAGTAATTGTACATTCTTTGGCATTGCCTTTCTTTGGGATTGGAATGAAAACTGACACTTTCCACTCCCATGGACACTGCTGAGTTTTCCAAATTTGCTGGCATAATGAGTGCAGCACTTTCAGAACATCATCTTTAAGGATTTGAAGTAGCTTAGCTGGAAAGGCATCACCTCCACTAGCTTTGTTCATAGTAATGCTTTCTAAGGCCCACTTGACTTCACACTCCAGGATGTCTAGCTCTAGGTGAGTGATCACACCATCATAGTTATCTGGGTCATTAAGAGCTTTTTTTGTACAGATCTTCTGTGTAGTCTTGCCACCTCTTCTTAACCTCTTCTGCTTCTGTTAGGTCCTTGCCGTTTTTGTCCTTTATTGTGCCCATCTGTGCATGAAATGTTCCCCTTTGTATGAAATGCCTCCATTTTGCTTAAAGAGATCTCTAGTCTTTCCCATTCTGTTATTTTCCTCTATTTCTTTGCATTGCTCACTTAAGAAGGCTTTCTTATATCTCCTTACTATTATCTGGAACTCTGCATTCAGTTGGGTATATCTTTCCCTTTCTCCTTTGCCTTTCACTTCTTTTCTCAGCTATTTGTAAGGCCTCCTCAGACAACCATTTTGCCTTTTTGCATTTCTCTTTCTTGGGGATGGTTTTGGTCACCACCTCCTGTACAGGGTCATGAACCTCTGTCCATGGTTCTTCAGGCACTCCTCTACCAGATCTGGTCCCTTGAGTCTGTTAATCACCTCCACTGTATAAGCATAAGGGATTTGATTTAGGTCATTCCTGAATGTCTTAGTGGTTCTCCCTACTTTATTCAGCTTGAGCCTGAATTTTGCTATAAGGAGCTTATGATCTGAACCATAGTCAGCTCCAGGTCTTGTTTTTGCTGACTGTATAGAGCTTCTCCATCTTTGGCTACAAAGAATATAATCAGTCTGATGTCAGTATGGACCATCTGGTGATGTCCATGTGTGGAATCGCCTCTTGTGTTGCTGGAAAAGAGTGTTTTCTATGACCAGTGTGTTCTCTTGGCAAAACTCAGTTAGCCTTTGCCCTGCTTCATTTTGTACTCCAAGGTCAAACTTGCCTGTAATTCCAGATGACTTCCTTCTTCTGCACTCCAGTCCCCTGTGATGAAAGGACACCTTTTTGGGTGTTAGTTTCAGTAGGTTCTGTAGGCCATCATAGAACCGTTCAGCTTCATGTTCTTCAGCATCAGTGATTGGGTCATTGACTTGGACAACAGACTGGTTCCAAATAGGAAAAGGAGTATGTCAAGGCTGTATATTGTCACCCTGCTTATTTAACTTACATTCAGATTACATCATGAGAAACGCTGGGCTGGAAGAAACACAAGCTGGAATCAAGATTGCTGGGAGAAATATCAATAACCTCAGATATGCAGATGACACCACCCTTATGGCAGAAAGTGAAGAGGAACTAAAGAGCCTCTTGATGAAAGTGAAAGAGGAGAGTGAAAAAGCTGGCTTAAAACTCAACATTCAGAAAACTAAGATCATGGCATCTGGTCCCATTACTTCATGGGAAATAGATGGGGAAAGAGTGGAAACTGTGTCAGACTTTATTTTTGGGGGCTCCAAAATCACTGCAGATGGTGATTGAAGCCAGGAAATTATAAGACGCTTACTCCTTGGAAGGAAAGTTACGACCAATCTAGATAGCATATTGAAAAGCAGAGCTATTACTTTGCCAACAAAGGTCCGTCTAGTCAAGGCTCTGGTTTTTCCAGTGGTCATGTATGGATGTGAGAGTTGGACTGTGATGAAAGCTGAGCACCGAAGAATTGATGCTTTTGAACTGCGGTGTTGGAGAAGACTCTTGAGAGTCCCTTGGACTGCAAGGAGATCCAATCAGTCCATCCTAAAGGAGATCAGTCCTGGGTGTTCATTGGAAGGACTGATGCTAAAGCTGAAACTCCAATACTCTGGCCACCTCATGCGAAGAGTTGACTCATTGGAAAAGACCCTGATGCTGGGAGGGATTGGGGGCAGGAGGTGAAGGGGACAACAGAGGATGAGATGGCTGGATGTCATCACCGACTCGATGGACGTGAGTTTAAGTGAACTCCTGGAATTGGTGATGGTAGGGAGGCCTGGTGTGCTGCAATTTATGGGATCACAAAGAGTCAGACATGACTGAGCGACTGAACTGAACTGAACTGTGATATTGAATGGTTTGCCTTGGAATTGAGCTGAGATCATTCTAGCATTTTTGAGATGACACCAAGTACTGCATTTTGGACTCCTTTGTTGACTATGAGGGCTACTCCATTCCTTTAAGGTATTCTTGCCCACAGTTTTAGATATAATGATCATCTGAATTAATTCGCACATTCCTTTCCATTTTAGTTTACTGCTTTCTAAAATGTCAGTGTTCAGTTTTGCCATCTTCTGTTTGACTACATTCATTTAATCTTGACTCATGGACCTAACATTTCAGGTTCCTACGCATTATTATTCTTTATAGCATCGGACTTGACTTTTACCACCAGACACATCCATCGCTGGGCATTGTTTCCGCTTTGGCTCAGCCTCTTGATTGCTTCTGGAGCTATTGCTCCACTCTGCCCAGTAGCATATAGGGCACCTACCCAGCTGGAGAGTTCATCTCGCAATTTCGTATCTTTTTGTCTTTTCATACTGTTCATGATGACTGTAGCTTTATAGTATAGTCTGAATCAAGGAATCTTATTTCTCCAGCTCTGTTTTTCTCTCAGGATTGCTTTGGCTGTTTGGGGTCTTTTGTATTTCCATAAAATATTAAGTCTTTTGTTCTTGATCTTCCATTGGTAATTTGACAGGGATTGTGTTGAATCAGTAGACTGAGGTGGTATTTTGACAATATTGATTCTTCCAGTCCAATAACATGGTTTATATTTCTGTTTGTTGATGTCATCTTAGATTTTTTAATCAATATCTTCTAGTTTTTGAACTTCAGTCCTTTTGCCTCCTTAGGTAGGTTTATTTTTAGGTGTTTTTTATTCTTTCTGATGTAATGATAAATGAGATTATTTCCTTCTCCTTATCTTTAGTGGTTAGTAGATAGACATGCAGTACTTACTACTGTTTACCGTGTTTATAATTTTTAAATGGAGATTCATGCTAAGTTGAGGCAAGCCTCCTATTGGATTGGCCAAACAGTTTGTTCATCTTTCAGAAAGCCCCAGACAAACTTTTTGGCCAACCCAGTATTTTGCAGGTAATGCTGTTCTGAGTCTCAATAGACTTTGGCACTCGGGGGAAAGATATATGCAGGTTTATAGTGTTTCTTGTATGTATGTTGTTGGTCATTTTAACATCACTGCCTGAAGTCTTCACTCAAACATCCACTTTCTAGTCATACCTTCCCTGCCTAACTTATCTAAAATGTCACCCTTCTGTAGCATTTCATATCACCTTTTTGTTTTTTTTCCTTCTTAGAACTTATCATCTAACTTACTATATGTTATATCTACATATCTTTAATCTGACTTCCCCATTAGAAAGTAAGTTTTGTGTGCCTAAGTGTGTTTCACTCAATGCTGTATCCCTAATGCCTAGAACAAGCCTGGTAAGTCGTATGTATTCATTAAATGCTTGTTTTATGAATGCTTGCTAACCATAGTCACTAAATGTCTCCTGAACTCTCAGTTTATTTCCAGGTAAAATTTGTCTTTTATAGTTGTGTGTTATTTGCAATATATCATGAATCTGCATCTGAGGAAGTAATGTAAAAAACTTGTTTTTTAAAAAACCTATTTTGTATGTTAAATTAGAAATTTTAGTATTTGAGTAATAATTGGAATCATTTAAGAAAAACTGACCCTAAGTAAGTTTGAAATTTAGCACATGAAAACTCATTAGATCAGGATATTAAAGTCTTTTTTTGTACAGGTGCAAGTGGCATGAAGAAAATGATATTCTCTTCTGTGCTTTAGCTGTTTGCAAGAAAATTGCGTAAGTTAAGAGTGTCTTCATAATACTCTAATCTGCACTGAATTCTTTGCAACTTTCCTTGTTGCTTTGACATATAGGATGCATCACTCCTCACCTCTGTTTCCACAGTTCCCTTTTAAAACAAGCGCTTTTTAAAATCATGTTACTTTTATTATCACTGTTACTACTTGTTGGTTGTAGTTACCACCTGAGCAATTTGACTGACCCTTCAGAGGCACTTAAGCTGAATTTTTCCTTCTAGGATTCCAATAGCAAAATCCCCTACTGTCATTAAGAACAGCACTTCCTTGTGAAGGTGCTCAAAAAATATAGACCCTTTTCTCCTCCTTTTGTCAGGAAGGTACTTGCAGCCTCAGATCTCTAGGTGCTCTGTTGATCACTTTATACAGCTGCTGATAGTTGGTCTGAGAATGAATAAGTGTTTAAGTATTAGCCCTCCTTCTGGTGTTGTTTCTTCCTGACTTAAGTATACGAGAATTCTGGTAATCTTTACACCCATTCCTGTTCTCTCATAATGAGGCTGATATTATATTTGCTAATCAAAGTATTGGTTACCACTGATGTACAATTTTATATGTGCTGCTACCAATTCCCATTTTTATTCAAATCTCTAAATTTATTTTTTCCAAGATTTACAATATCTCTCACATTGTTAGAAATTTTTAAAATGTGACTGCTGTTTAAATGAATTAGATAAGATTCTGATAATGAACATTTTGAATTCCTTTTTAAAGGTACTGCATCAGTAATTCTCTAGCCACTCTCTTTGGAATCCAGCTCACAGAGGCTCATGTACCGCTTCAAGATTACGAGGCCAGCAATAGTGTGACACCCAAAATGGTTGTGTTGGATGCAGGGCGTTACCAGGTAAGGAGCTGACTCTGGTGGCTGCTAGTTTCTTAGGTCCTGCTCAGTGTGGTCCTGGTCCATAACAGATAACAAGCTTTCCTTTTTTGGTTCTCTCTTCTCTCAAAAGTTTTTTTAATCCTTCATGGAATGTCAGTTTTTAATCCAGTTGAATTTTGCATAAGATCATTTTCTTTCCTGGTGTATTTTTTCCTCTGGGGGACATTTGGCATTAGTCTTTATACAAAACACATTCAAACATTTATTCAAAAAATTATACACATTTTTGAAGTAGATATTTTAAGTACGAGACCTGATTCAGGATTTGATTAGAGGCTAATATAATTTCTCTACCACCTCTCTTCCCTCCTTGCTATTTACTTACTCGTAGGCCTCGCTATACTGCTAAGAGCATAGCAGTTAAGAGTATGGGCTCTCTAGTTAGAATTCCTGAATTTCACTTCAGGCTCTGCTACATATAGGCTGTGTTACTGCGAGTTATTTGAACTTTCTGTGCTGATTTCTTATCTGTAGAACAATAATAATAATGAGCTAGTAGTTGTAGGGTTGAATGTAGCAGTATACGAAAGTACCAAAAATTCTGCCTTAGAATATAGTAGATAATAAATAAGTATTGTTATTTTAAAATAGTCAATAAAATAGTGAAAGGGGAACCCCAAAATGGAATGAATGATTGATACAGATAACTACTAGTATCAATCTCAAAGGCACTACTTATGCTTAGCAAAAGCACCAGTCTCAAAAGGTTACATACTGTATGATTCCATTTATGTGACATTCTTGAAAATGCAAATGATAACGATGGACATGTCAGTGGCTCCCAGAGGGTGGGGGAGGGTGTGTCTGTAAAAGGGATAGTGTGAGGAAGGTTTTTGAGGTGATAGGATGGCTCTGTCTCCTAATTGCCGTGGTGGTTTCACAGATCTCTTTGTTAAAACTCAGAAATGTAAACCCCACCAAAAGTCTGTCTTAGTTGTGTGATAATTTTAAAATCTGGGCAAAACTGTTCTCTTTCTGTATTGTTAACCCTTAGTGCAGTAATTCTTCACTAGGGCCCATTTTTGCGCTGTTCAGGAGACATTGGCAACACTTGGAGACATTTTTGGTTGTTACAGCTGGGAATGGGGCGCTGCTGGCCTCTAGTGAGTAGATACCAGTAAGCCTGCTAAACACTTGATAATGTACAGTGAAAGAAAGTGAAAGTTGCTCAGTCGTTTCCAACTCTTTGCGACCCCATGGACTATATATATAGTCCGTGGAATTCTCCAGGCCAGAATACTGGAGTGGGTACCCTTTCCCTTCTCTAGGGGATCTTCCCAGTCCAGGCATCAAACCCAGATCTCCTGCATTGCAGGCAGATTCTTTGCCAGCTGAGCCACAAGGGACAGGACAGCCTTCTAAACAAAATATTACTTAGCCTAAAAATGTCAGTAGTATCCAGGATGAGAAGCCCTGCCTTAGCCCCATCTCCGCCGTCTGTGCTGAGACTACCAGGTTTCGTCTCATTGTCCCCCCTTCCATTGTTAGCATCAGTCACTATGCAAGCTCAGGACACCTAGAGCCTCGCTCCATTTCCCAGACTCATCTTACTAGGCTGATTCTGTATTCAGCCCTCCCCAACTCCTGGAAAACTGTGTGTCTTCTCAACCTCAGTTATCAACAAAATCTTGTATCATCAGCCTCCTCTGGGGAAGGCCTGTTTTCCTCCTTGATTCTAACTAAAATGTTACTGTCCTCTAAAGACACTGCTTCCCTGTTAGCTCTTTAAAATGGTGACCTTTTTTTCCCCTCATTTATTGTGGGCCTAGATTTGAGGTAGTTGTCCTTATTTAACTTCGTGGTCTCCAGACTTCCTAACTTTTCCCTAAAACCCCTAGGCTTTGAATCTCATGCCATTCAGGCTGATAGCCCCTTTTTGGAGTCCATAGGCCTCTGAGTTGGACATCTCCATTCTTTTATTGAGGCAGAAAATCAGACAGTATTGCTGTCAGAATTCTTGATTTCAGTTTCCCCATAGATCTTTCTAATTGCCTGATATTTCAGTTCCTTGACTTTCCCTTCTCCAGTGGCGCTATCTCCTGCCATCCATCAAATATCCACTCCCATGATAGTCTAGGTCCCGGTGGAATCTTCCCACAATCTCAGTTTCAAGCATCCTACTCTCCTACCACCGCTGTCTTTCTCTGGTACCTCAGTGCCAACAGCTCTTTCACCTTGACTGAGACCTTCTATGTCCCCACTATTTGGAAGCCCTCCTTCGCAGGGTCACTGCATTGCACAACTCTGGGGGTCCATTCACACGTGGACAGTGCTGCACTCTCCTCACCTTGCCCTTCACCTCCTTCCTTCCCTGTTTAGATTCCTTGCTCTGTTATTTCCACTCACTTGCACTGTCAACTCCATTGGCCTTTCATTCTTCATCATACTTGGGTAATAAACACTAACCCTGATTAAATCAGCCTTTTACCTACTCTGTTCTTATACATTTGAAAAGAAACTACCATACTGACTGGTATTATTTAATATCTATCAGCACCAACTTCAAGTGAGCCCTTAGCGGTGCGTGGCAGTTGTCCATTTCTCTGGTTTGATTAATCTTCCTCTCTCCTAGACAGTTATTTCTCATCTTTTCTCACTTGAAACTTCCATCACCTCTTCCTTCATCCTTGTTCTAGCTGATGCTTTTATCCCCTCCTTCTCCGAGGAAATAGAAGCAATCAAGAGGTTTTCCATGTATTCCTACCATTACATTCACCATATACTCTGCTTTAATGCATGAATTGTCTATGTTTCTATCTAAGGCTAATCCTTCTATTTCTATATATCCTGTTATCTTACCTACCTGAGGACATGGCTCTAATGGTTTTATACTGTTTCCTTCATCACTAGGGTTTCTTTCTTTTCTGAGTCATTCTTATTAGAAACATTATATGATCTCATATTTAAAAATAAAAACCCTTTTTTATGCTATAATTTCCCCCTCAAAGATTTCCTTCTGCTTTTCCTTTTACAACAGTACTCTTCAAAAGTTGATCAGACATTAGAAAGTGGGTGTTAGTTTGTATTTAAGGAGTAATTTGAAATAGATGATCCAATAATAAGAAATAAATGTTTCCCACTGTTTTTTGTTTGTTGGTTGCTTTTTACTTATAGAAGCTAAGGGTTGAGAGTCCAGGATTCTCTCATTTCAGCTCTTCTAATCAAGAACAAAGATCAAACACACCCACTGGTAAGCATCTTTTGTTTAATAAGGCACCTCAAAAAGTTAGGGTCTTTCTAAGATCCCAGGGTATGGTACTTAAACCAGTTCCAGAATGGCTTTAGGACATCAGAATCTTGAATTGGGAGTTTTACCTGTCAAAAACACTTCATTTGGATATGTGTGGCTTTTTATCACTTTGATAAAATTTAACTTACTCTTCAGAATTTTGTTCAGGGCATTTAAAATAAAGCCTGTTACTCTTGTAGCAGCTATTGTTTTATAGTTTTGATGTGAGGGTGTCTTTGGGGAAATGGGAAAGTTTAAAAAAGCTAGTGACATAAATTTTCAAATGGTCCCTGAAGAACTTCAATTAAGATTTCCAGGACTTAAAAAAAATATTCAGCCTTTTGGCATCTACTCTTAAGAATTATCTCCCCTTTTGATGATCTGTTTAATCATGGTTTAGTGAAAGGCGTGCAGTAGGATGAATCAACTGAGAAAGCTGTTTATAATAAGACTAAAATTGCTACATTTCTTTTCTTGTATTTTTAATATCCTAGGTGACTACCCATCTGGGGTGAAAATCTCTGGCCAAAACAGCAGTGTTCGGGGAAGAGGGATTACCCGCTTACTAGAGAGCATCTCCAGTTCCTCCAGCAATATCCATAAATTCTCCAACTGTGAGACTCCAGTCTCACCTTACACATCCCCAAAACATGGATACAAATCTTTCTCTTCCTTATCTTAATGATGGTACATTTTTCAATTTCTGGAAAAATAACAGGGCCAACTTCCCTTCTGACTATAGTCATATATTAAACAGATGACATCAATGATAAATGTCATTACTATAAAAACTACTTAATTTGTAAGGAAATTCTGTTTCATGGATTAAAAATAATTGTGGTTGGAGAAGATCTTGGCATTTTTGCTTTTTTCTTTAGGGCTTGTTCTACTTTCTGACTGTATTATGGGAATGCCATTAAAGTTTTGAGTCCTGTAATAAAACCAGCATTTTAAGAGTTGTGCTTTTGGGAATGTTATATTTTTGTATCTTTTCCTCCACAATAAAGGTATTGAATATCTGTTATGAAAGATTTTTAAATAGTTTTATGTATTTCTTTCCATTATGAAATGTGGAATGGTACCCTTGAGACCAGCTCTTTTCATTGCAAATATCTAAAAAAAAATTAGTCTTTAACAAAAATACTTTTTCTACTTAAAGTCTTTGAAACATGCTGACTTTGGCAAAAGTCATCTGAAGAATGAGAAACCAAAAGGAGATTATGTCATTTTCCACAAATCACATGGCTGGACAGTGACCAGATTCCAGGTTTACTTGACCACAAGGCCTTCTGCATATTCCAAGCAGATATATTTTGAGTCAGGAATTTGGCCTGTTTGTGACTGACTTAAACTGGCTCATGTTCTCTCCTTGGGCTATTATATAGCCCTGGAGTAGGAGAAGAGATGAAGTAACCCTTTTTTCTTGGAACCATAGTAAGACAGTATGGTCTTACTATGACAGAAAGAGCAATCTAATTTAGGTCTATTATATAGCCCTGGAGAAGGCAATGGCACCCCACTCCAGTACTCTTGCCTGGAAAATCCCATGGACGGAGGAGCCTGGTGGGCTGCAGTCCATGGGGTCACTAAGAGTCAGACACGACTGAGCAACTTCACTTTCACTTTTCACTTTCATGCATTGGAGAAGGAAATGGCAACCCACTCCAGTGTTCTTGCCTGGAGAATCTCAGGGACGGGGGAGCCTGGTGGGCTGCCGTCTCTGGGGTCACACACAGTTGGACACGACTGAAGCGACTTAGCATAGCATAGCATAGCATAGCATAGCATAGCATAGCATATAGCCCTGGAGTAGGAGAAGAGATATAGTAACCCTTTTTTCTTGGAACCGTAGTAAGACCGTAGATGGCAGTATGGTCTTACTATGGCAGAAACAGCAATCAAATTTAGGTCTGTTTGACTCAAAACCCAGGAGAATTACTTGGACTCTAATTTTTCTCAATAGCCGTATTCTCCTTTACTACTGAGTACCTACATTGTGTAGATACACCCACCCGCACACATTTACACAAATATACACACACATCTTGTAAACTTCTTAATAACCACTCTGAAGAAGCTGATACTTCATTCCATCTTACACACACAGGTGGCACAGTGGTAAAGAATCTGTCTGCCAGTGCAGGAAATAAAAGAGAAGCAGGTTTGATCCCTGGGTTGGGAATATCCCCTGGAGAAGGAAATGGCAACCCACTCTAGTATACTTGCCTGGAAGACTCTATGGACCGAGGAGCCTGCTGGGTTACAGTCCATGGAGCCTCAGAGTCAGACACGACTGAGTGACAGAGCCCATACGTGCAACTCAGATATTCAGGTCATACAGCTACTCTGTGGAAGAAATGTTAACCATGTCTGCCTCCAAAGACTGTGTTACTCATATCCTCACTGTCTTTTACCTCCTTTTCTTCTGTCTGATATCAGATCTTTAAACAAGGAACAGTTATTGAATGTACCTTTATATATTGCATTTTCTACTAGCAGATTGGTTTTTTTTTTTTTTTCCACTGATAGTATTTTTTTTTCTTTAATAGAAAATTATTTAATTAGTATACCTTCATAAGCTATGAGACCATTTTATCTTTCTTCAAAATCAGTATGTTGACAGTAATTGAGTTCAGTCATTCAGTCATGTCTGACTCTGCGACCCCACAGACTGCAGCACGCCAGGCCTCCCTGTCTTTCACCATCTCCCAGAGCTCACTCACACTCACGTCCATTGGATCAGTGATGCCATCCAACCAACTTGTCCTCTCCTCCCTTCTCCTCCTGCCTTCAGTCTTCCCCAGCATCAGGGTCTTTTCCAGGAAGTAGGCTCTTCTCATCAAGTTGTCAAAGTATTGGAGCTTCAGCATCAGCTTCCAATGAATATTCAGGGTTGACTTCCTTTAGGATTGACTGCTTTACTCTCCCTGCAGTTCAAGGGACTCTCAAGAGTCTTCTCCAAACCCGTAATTCGAAAGTGTCAGTTCTTTGGTACTCAGACTTCTTTATGGTCCAACTCTCAGATCCATACTGGAAAAACCATCGCTTTGACTAGGTGGACCTCTGTTGGCAAAGTAATGTTTGTTTTTTAATATATTGTCTAAGTTGGTCATAGCTTTGCTTCCAAGGGGCAAGCATCTTTTAATTTCATGGCTGCAGTCACAATCCACAATGATTTTGGAGCCCAAGAAAATAAAAGCTGTCACTGTTTGCATTGTTTCCACATCCATTTGTCATGAAACAATGGGACCAGATGCCATGATCTTCGTTTTTTGAATGTTGAGATTTTAATCAGCCTTTTCACTCTCCTCTTTCACTTTCATCAAGAGGCTCTTTAGTTCCTTCACTTTCTGCCATAAGGGTGGTGTCATCTGCGTATCTGAGGTTATTGATATTTCTCCTTGCAATCTTGATTCCAGCTTGTGCTTCATCCAGCCTGACATTTCGCATGATGTACTCTACATATTAAGTTAAATAATCAGGGTGACAGTATACAGCTTTGACATACTCATTTCGCAGTTTGTAACTGGTCCATTGTTCCATGTCTGGTTCTAACTATTGGATTCTTGACCTATATACAGATTTCTCAGGAGGCAGGTCAGGTGGTCTGGTATTCCCATCTCTTTAAGAATTTTCCAGAGTTTGTTGTGATCCACACAGTCAAAGGCTTTATCATAGTCAATGAAATAGAAGTAGATGTTTTTCTGGAATTATCTTGCCTTTTCTATAATCTGAATGATGTTGGCAATTTGATCTCTGATTCCTCTGCCTTTTCTAAATCCATCTTGTATATCTGGAGGTTCTGGTTTCATGTACTGTTGAAGCCTAGCTTGGAGGATTTTGAGCATTACTTTGCCAGCATGTGAAGTGAGTGCAGTTTTGCTGTAGTTTGAACATACTTTGGCATTGCCCTTTGGGATTGAAATGAAAACTGACCTTTTATGGTCCTGTGGCCAGTGCTGAGTTTTCCAAATTTGCTGGTATACTGAGTGCAGCACTTTAACAGCATCATCTTTTAGGATTTGAAATAGCTCAGCTGGAATTCCATCATTTCCACTAGCTTTTGTTCATAGTGATGCTAAGGCCCACTTGACTTCAGACTCCAGGATGTCTGGCTCTAAGTGAATGATGACACCATTGTGTTCGTCTGTGTCATTAAGATCTTTCTTGTATAGTCTTCTTGCAACCTCTTCGTAATCTCTTTTGTTAGGTCCATATCATTTCTGTCCCTTATTGTGCCCATATTTGTATGACATGTTCCCTTGGTATCTCTAATTGTGTTAAAGAGATCTCTAGTCTTTCCCATTCTGTTGTTTTCCTCTATTTCTTTGCATTGTTCATTTTAGGAAGAATTTCTTATCACTCTTTGCTATTCTTTGGAATTCTGCATTCAGATGGGTTTATCTTTGCTTTTCTCCTTTGCCTTTCACTTCTTTTCCCAGCTATTTTTAAGGCCTCCTCAGACAGGCATTTTGCTTCTTGCACTTCTTTTTCTTGGGAATGGTTCTGACCACTGCTTCCTGTAAATATTACGAACCTCTGTCCATAGTTTTTCAGGCACTCAATCTATCATATCTAACTCCTTGAATAATCATTATGGTGTGATCACTCACCTAAAGCCAGACATCCTGGAATGTGAAGTCAAGTGGGCCTTAGGAAGCATCACTGAGAACAGAGCTAGTGGAAGTGATGGAATTCCAGTTGAGCTATTTCAAATCCTAAAAGATGATGCTGTGAAGGTGCTGCACTCAATATGCCAGCAAATTTGGAAAACTCAGCAGTGGCCACAGGACTGGAAAGGGTCAGTTTTCATTCCAATCCCAAAGAAAGGCAATGCCAAAGAATGCTCAAACTATCACATAATTGCACTCATCTCACATGCTAGTCAAAGAAGGCAATGGCAACCCACTCCATGGGCGGAGGAGCCTGGTAGGCTGCAGTCCATGGGGTCGCTAAGAGTTGGACATGACTGAGTGACTTCACTTTCACTTTTCACTTTGATGCATTGGAGAAGGAAATGGCAAACCACTCCAGTGTTCTTGCCTGGAGAATCCTAGGGATGGGGGAACCTTGTAGGCTGCCGTCTATGGGGTTGCAGAGTTGGACACAACTGAAGCGACTTAGCAGCAGCAGCAGCAACACACGCTAGTAAAGTAATGCTCAAAATTCTCCAAGCCAGGCTTCAGCAATATGTGAACTGTGAACTTCCAGATGTTCAAGCTGGTTTTAGAAAAGGCAGAGGAACCAGAGATCAAATTGCCAACATCTGCTGGATCATCAAAAAAGCAAGAGAGTTCCAGAAAAATATCTATTTCTGCTTTATTGACTATGCCAAAGCCTTTGACTGTGTGGATCACAGTAAACTGTGGAAAATTCTGAAGGAGATGGGAATACCAGACCACCTGACCTGCCTCTTGAGAAACCTGTATGCAGGTCAGGAAGCAACAGTTAGAACTGGACATGGAACAACAGACTGGTTCCAAATAGGAAAAGGAGTACGTCAAGACTATATATTGTCACCCTGCTTATTTAACTTCTATGCAGAGTACATCATGAGAAACGCTGGACTGGAAGAAGCACAAGCTGGAATCAAGATTGCTGGGAGAAATATCAATAACCTCAGATATGCAGATGACACTACCCTTATGGCAGAAAGTGAAGAACTAAAAAGCCTCTTGATGAAAGTGAAAGAGGAGAATGAAAAGTTGGCTTAAAGCCCAACATTCAGAAAACTAAGATCATGGCATCTGGTCCCATCAGTTAATGGGAAATAGATGGGGAAACAGTGGAAACAGGGTCAGACTTTATTTTTGGGGGCTCAAAAATCACTGCAGATGGTGTTGGCAGCCATGAAATTAAAAGATGCTTGCTCCTTGGAAAGAAAGTTATGACCAACCTAGACAGCATATTGAAAAACAGAGACATTACTTTGTCAACAAAGGTCCGTCTAGTCAACGCTATAGTTTTTCCAGTAGTCATGTATGGATGTGAAAGTTGGACTATACAGAAGGCTGAGCATCAAATAATTGATGTATTTTAACTGTGGTGTTGGAGAAGACTCTTGAGAGTCCCTTGGACTGCAAGGAGATCCAACCAGTCCATCCTAAAGAAGATCAGTACTGGGTGTTCATTGGAGGGACTGATGCTGAAGCTGAAACTCCAATACTTTGGCCACCTGATGCGAAGAGCTGACACATTGGAAAAGACCCTGATGCTGGGAAAGATTGAGGGCAGGAGGAGAAGGGGACGACAGAGGATGAGATGGTTGGATGGCATCACCAACTCAACGGACATGGGTTTAGGTAAACTCCGGGAGTTGGTGATGGACAGTGAGGCCTGGAGTGCTGCAGTTCATAGGGTCGCAAAGAGTCGGACATGACTGAGCGACTGAACTGAACTGAACCCCTTGAATCTATTTGTCACTTCACTGTATAATGACAGTAATTGGGTTGCTGAAGAAAAAAATATCTTTATTGAAGATCAGTGGACTGTATTCATCTGGGTCTATTTACGTAGTTCTGTTCCACTGATCTAATTGTCTATTATTTCAGTAGCACACTCATTTTACTACTCTGCTGCTGCTAAGTCACTTCAGTCGTGTCTGACTCTGTGTGACCCCATAGAAGGCAGCCCACCAGGCTCCCCCATCCCTGGGATTCTCCAGGCAAGAACATTGGAGTGGGTTGACATTTCCTTCTCCAATGCATGAATGAAAGTGAAAAGTAAAAGTGAAGTCACTCAATTGTGTCCGACTCTTCACGACCCCATGGACTGCAGCCTACCAGGCTCCTCTGTGCATGGGATTTTCCAGGCAGGAGTACTGGAGTGGGGTAGCATTGCCTTCTCCATTTTATTATTCTAGCCTTATAGTAAACCTTGAAGTAGGATAGTGCGTCTTCCAACTTTGGAGTTGTATTGAATCTGTATTGTCTGTTGAGTTGGCTGGGTCTTTTGCTTCTCCATATATAGTTAAAAATCAGTTTGTTGATAATCACAAAATAACTTACTGGGATTTTGAGAGGGATCGAACAGAATCTGTAGATCAGTGTTGGTAAGAACTGCCCTTTTGACAATATTGAGTGTTCCTATCTGTGAACATGGAATCTCTCTACATTAATTTAGTTCCATCAGAATGGAGCTATTTCATTTTAGGGTGTACTAATGAAATAATTTTTTTAATATTTAGAGACAGTTTTTACAGGAATTTTATTATTTTAAATTTTTATTGAAGCATAGTTGATTTACAATGTATTTGTTTCTGCTGTACAGCAGTGAATCAGTTACACTAATAAATGTATCTACTCTTTATTTGGACTCTTTTCCCGTATAGGTCACTGCAGAGTACTGAGTAGAGTTCCCTGTACTGTACAGTAGGTCCTTAGTTCAGTTCAGTTCAGATCAGTCACTCAGTCGTGTCCGACTCTTTGCGACCCCATGAATCGCAACACGCCAGGGCTCCCTGTCCATCACCAACTCCCAGAGTTCACTCAGACTCACGTCCATTGAGTCAGTGATGCCAACCAGCCATCTCATCCTCTGTCGTCCCCTTCTCCTCCTGCCCCCAATCCCTCTGTGCATCAGAGTCTTTTCCAATGTGTCAACTCTTCACATGAGGTGACCAAAGTATTGGAGTTTCAGCTTCAGCATCAGTCCTTCCAAAGAACACCCAGGACTGATCTCCTTTAGGATGGACTGGTTGGATCTCCTTGCAGTCCAAGGGACTCTCAAGAGTCTTCTCCAACACCACAGTTCAAAAGCATCAATTCTTTGGCGCTCAGCCTTCTTCACAGTCCAACTCTCACAACCATACATGACCACTGGAAAAACCATAGCCTTGACTAGACGGACCAGTGTCTGCCTAAAATGCGGGAGACCTGGGTTCAATCCCTGGGTTGGGAACATCTCCTGGAGAAGGGAATGGCAACCCACTCCAGTATTCTTGCCGCCACCCCCCGCCACAAAAAAAGGGGCTCAAAGAAAGGTCCTTATTAGTTATGTGCAAATGTCAATCTCAATTTACCACCCCACTTTTCCCCTGGTAACCATAAGTTTGTTTTCTATATCTTTATTGGAGCTTTAGATTCACAGCAAAATCTAGAGGAAGCTACAGAGATTTCCCATATACCTTGTATCCCCATACATGTATAACTTTCCCCACATTAGCAACATCCCCTGGTTACAATTAATAAACCTAAAATACACTGACATATATAGTCATCCAAAGTCCATAGTTTACCTGAGGCTTCACTCTTAGTAGTGTGTAACCTGAGTTTGGACAAATGTAAAATGACGTATATATACCCATCATTATGATACAGAGTATTTTCACTACCCTAAAAGTTCTCTGTGCTCTGCTGGTAATGTGTTTTTAATTTCAAATTCCACTTGTTCATTACGGGTATATAGGAAAATGATTTTTTGTATGTTAATCTTGTCTCCTGCAACCTTGTTATAATCATGAGTTTATAATTAAACTCGCAGTTTTTTGGTTAATTCTTTTGAGTTTTCTGCATAGGTTATTATGTCATCTGTGAACAAAAATAATTTTGTTTCTTCCCTTTCTGGTGTCTGTACCTTTTATTTCCTTTTCATATCTTATTGATATCCAAATAAATGGTCTTATTATGATGACATGAGTATCAAAGCTAGAGGTTTGGGGGAGAAGGAAGATAGATCTGAAAGAAGCACTGAAGAACAAGGAGATGCTACCCAAACCTTTAGGCTCAGTGGCAACAATGGGTCTGAGAGGAGAAATAGCATTTGAGAAGACTGCAGGCAAAACTGCTTTCAGGGAAAATCCACATTTCAGTTGTTGCAAGAAGGTGATGAGGGCATCCAGGAAAAAAAGGTTGAAAGGCAGTTTTGATGAATCATGAATTTTAGAGGGCATGATAGTTTCAGGAATTGGAGAAGAGTGCTGAAGGGGGCAGGATTAGGGATGTATAGACCCTTTGATCTGAGTGTGGGAGCTGACCTAGGAATCTGGCGGTTCTTGTGATAACTGACAAAAACAGCACGAGAAAGCTGCTCCTGGTAGATTCAAAGCAGATACTGATGCTAAGACTATCGTTGTTAGCAGGTCAGGATGAGTGAATTTCTGTGACTTTTCACTCATGATGGATGAGCATACACCTATGGGAGGTGTACTTCTGGACCCAGACTGACTCGTGCCAGACCTCTGTTGAGGGAAGGGCAATCACTCTAAACATGTCTACCTCATCTTGTTGATGCACAGCAGGAATTTGAAGTTGTGGAGGGCCTGGGGGTAGGAGATGGACATAGAGCATGATGCAGGTGGCATGACCACTATCATTTGACTTGCTAGGACCAGGAGCAAGATGGAGAATCTGAGCCTGGCCTTCTACCTCTTGGAGGTCTGAAAGAGTACCGTGTTGATGAAACCCCCTGGGCATTGTCAGAAACAGACGGTGATCCTCGTAAGAAATGTTTGTCCAATTTAGTCCTCCAAAATTCCCTCAGATTAAGATCATGAAGTAGCTCATTAAGCCCATGAAGCCTAGGGAAAGGTAAAACATTTTGACAGTAGAAACATCAAATAATGGAATTATTCATTCAGGTACCACAGATACTGGAACTGTTAAATATGGAATGCAGAATATTTATGCATGAAATGTTTTAAGACTCACAAAAAAGTAAGCAATTATTTGAATGAGGAGGCATATTTTAAGGACAAAAAATGAGAAGCTCTAGAAATGAACAAAATATAATTGTTGAAATGAAAAAAATATCACTGGAAGATTAACCACAGATGAAAAGAGAATTAGCAAGCTGGAAGATAGTACTGAGGAAATGAATAGAATGTAGCATAGAGATACAATAGAATGAAAAATTAGAAACATGATAGATTTGGAGGAAAAAGTGAGAAAGTCTAGTATTTGTCCAATTGGAATTTCTGTGCAAGAAAAACTAAAGGAGAGGTGGCTGAAATTTTTCAGAAATGATGAAAAACATGAATCTTTGGTTAAATTTCTCAGGCAAGAATACTGGAGTAGGTTGCCATTTCCTTCTCCAGAGGATCTTCCCAAACCAGATGTCAAACCCTGTGCTGCAGGTGGATTCTTTACTGACTGAGCCACCAAACCTAAGCAAATATTGTTCATGTAAAAAACTGAGTATTATATTGTTTAATTCAAAGGGGTTATAAAAGGACAGCTCTAAAATGCTGGATCTGTAATAACATAAGCAGACAGGGTGTTTGCTGAAATTACCGTTCTAAATTCCAGAATTGTTCATTAAAAGTTTAATATATTATTTGATACTGTGCTGTGCTGTTCTTAGTTGCTCGGTCATGTCTGACTCTTTGAGACTGCATGGACAATAACCTGCCAGGCTCCTCTCTCCATGGGGATTCTCCAGGCAAGAATACTAGAGTGGGTTACCATGCCCTCCTCCAGGGGTTCTTCCCAATCCAGGGATTGAACCCAGGTTTCCCACATTGCAGGTGGATTCTTTACCATCTGAGCCACCAGAGAAGCCCTATTTGACACTAAATCTTACCAAATAAGTTTGGTAAAATGTCCAGGGTAACCACTGAGAGAACAGAAATAGAGTGAATAAATTATAAATTTATAAAGAGAAAACAATTAGAATACAGAAATATATAATAACAAAAATAAACTCACCCCCCTGGGGAAGCAGGAGAGAAGAAAAGAAAGAAAATGCATAGAGTTGGGGGAAAGAAAAATAGTGAAAATAAAATGGTCGAATCAAGTGCAATATATCAATAAGTACAAGAAATGTAAACTCACTGGTCAAAAGTTTACCATATTGAATTTTTTTAAAAATCCAGTTATATGTATATGCTATGTACAAGATGGCACTAGAAGCAAATTGGCAGGAAAAATGAAAAAAAAATGTAAATACATATGCACCAGGGAAATACCAACCCCTCAAAAATCTGTGGTGTTAATATCAAACAAGAGTGTTTAGCAAAAATCATTGTTAGATTTTTAAAATATTTCCTGATTAATTCAGTAATTTTTCCTTTTTCAATAGTTTCCTAAAATGTAAAATTAAAAGTAAAAGAGAATAAGGAGAAACTGACAAGTCTACCATCATGCTGTAAGATTTAAACATGTCTTTGATAAGCACACTAAAAATCAGTAAATATATAGAATATTTGAAAACTTTAGTTAAGCTTAAATAGACAATTTGTTAACTACATTCATTTCAAATACACATGGAATTTTTTTTTCAATAGTAATGGACCAAACTGTAAGAAGAAAAGTCTCAATAAATTTCAAGGAATTGACAAATCATGTTTTTTCTCAATTATCTGTATATATCAAAAATCTTTTTTAATCTCATACATTTGGAAATCATGATGAAATCCAAAAACTTATGACTAAATTGATAGTAAAAATCTGCATAACAATTTTATTAAATACTACATACTACATGAAGAGAGAGGAAAACATATAGCTTTAAATATTTATATTGGAAGAAAAGGACTGAAAATTAAGCAACTAAATAACCAACTTAAATTAGAAAAATAACAATTTACCCATGAAAAGTAAAAGAAAAGAGAAAATAAAGAGAAATACAAAACAAAGATAATGAACTTCAACAAAGCCCAAGCTGACTCTGAAAAGATTATTAAAATAGATGAAAACTCTGAGATGAACCAAGCAAAAAAGAAGGCATATACAATAATTAGGAATATAAAAAGAGGCATAAATTCAGACCAGCAGAGGCTAAAGACATGAAAAAATACTGGAATATTTCATACCAATAAATTTGAAAACCTAGGTGAACTGGAAAAAATTCCTAGAAAAATGTAATTCACTAGAAATGCATTTAAAAGACATAGAAAGCCTATACTTCCTGTAATGGAGAAACTGAAATGCTAAAAGATTCTTAAGAATAAAATGCCATGGTCACACAGTTTAACCAGCAAATTCTACTAAATTTTCAAGAAATATATCATTCCAAATATATACAAAAATATATCGTCTGTGTTCAAGTTGGGTTTATTCAGGAGAGCAAGAGTGATTTAGCATTAGAAAAACCTATAAATGTCGTTCATCACATTAATAGGTTCAAGGGAGAAAAAGCATGTTATTAGAATGGATGGAGAAAGAAATATTTGACAAAATTCAACATCCACTTATGATTTAAAATACTATAAGTGAACTAGAATTAGAACTCCCTTTAGCCTGATGAAAAGCATCTACAAAAATTTTATAACAAGTATTCTCAATGGAAATTTAAAAGCTTTTCCTTTAAAATCAGGAGCAAGAGGCGGAAAAAAGGTCTGATGTCACTAATATTTAACATTGTACTGGAGTTTCTAGCAAACACAATATAAGAAAGAAAAGCACAAGTTTTGCTTAAAAGAATCTACAAACAAAAAGTAGAAAAAAATAAGGAACTCCCTGGCAGTCCAGTGGTTAGGACTCTGCACTTCCACTGTGTTTTCACTGCCATGGGCCTTGGTCAGGGAACTAAAATCCTATAAGCCATGTGGCAAAGCCAAAAAAACCAAAACTAACAAGCAAAAAAAAAAAAAGTAGAAAAAAAAAGACTTTAGCTGGCTAAAAGGTCAATAAAAAAATCAAATATATTTCTATACACCAGCAACAAATAGTTTGAAAAACATTTTTAAAAAGAAGGGGGGGAGACAGCATTTACAATAGCAAAACAACAACAAAACAAAACAGAACACCCGAACTGTGAGGTACCTAAGACTCAGTTCAGTTCAGTCGCTCAGTCGTGGCCGACTCTTTGCGACGCCATGAATTGCAGTACGCCAGGTCTCCCGGTCCATCACCAACTCCCGGAGTTCACCCAAACCTATGTCCATCGAGTCGGTGATGCCATCCAGCCATCTCATCCTCTGTCGTCCCCTTCTCCTCCTGCCCCCAATCCCTCCCAGCATCAGAGTCTTTTCCAATGAGTCAACTCTTCGCATGAGGTGGCCAAAGTACTGGAGTTTCAGCTTTAGCATCATTCCTTCCAAAGAACACCAAGGGCTGATCTCCTTTAGAATGGACTGGTTGGATCTCCTTGCAGTCCAAGGGACTCTCAAGAGTCTTCTCCAACACCACAGTTCAAAAGCATCAATTCTTCAGCGCTCAGCGTTCTACACAGTCCAACTCTCACATCCATATATGACCACAGGAAAAACCATAGCCTTGACTAGACGGACCTTTGTTGGCAAAGTAGTGTCTCTGCTTTCGAATATGCTATCTAGGTTGGTCATAACTTTCCTTCCAAGGAGTAAGCGTCTTTTAATTTCCTGGCTGCAATCACCATCTGCAGTGATTTTGGAGCCCCCAAAAATAAAGTCTGACCCTGTTTCCACTGTTTCCCCATCTATTTCCCATGAACTGATGGGACTGGATGCCATGATCTTCGTTTTCTGAATGTTGAGCTTTAAGCCAACATTTTCACTCTCCTCTTTCACTTTCATCAAGAGGCTCTTTAGTTTCTCTTCACTTTCTGCCATAAGGGTGGTGTCATCTGCATATCGGAGGTTATCGATATTTCTCCCGGCAATCTTGATTCCAGCTTGTGCTTCTTCCAGTCCAGCGTTTCTCATGATGTACTCTGCATAGAAGTTAAATAAACAGGGTGACAATATACAGCCTTGACGTACTCCTTTTCCTATTTGGAACCAGTCTGTTGTTCCATGTCCAGTTCTAACTGTTGCTTCCTAACCTGCATATAGGTTTCTCAAGAGGCAGGTCAGGTGGTCTGGTATTCCAATCTCTTTCAGAATTTTCCACAGTTTATTGTGATCCACACAGTTAACGGCTTTGGCATAGTCAATAAAGCAGAAATAGATGTTTTTTCTGGAACACTCTTCTTTTTCAGTGATCCAGCGGATTTTGGCAATTTGATCTCTGTTCCTCTGCCTTTTCTAAAATCAGCTTGAACATCTGGAAGTTCATGGTTCACGTATTGCTGAAGCCTGGCTTGGAGAATATTGAGCGTTACTTTACTAGTGTGTGAGATGAGTGCAATTGTGTGGTAGTTTGAGCATTCTTTGGCATTGCCTTTCTTTGAGATTGGAATGAAAACTGACCTTTTCCAGTCCTGTGGCCACTGCTGAGTTTTCCAAATTTGCTGGCATATTGAGTGCAGCACTTTCACTGCATCATCTTTCAGGATTTGAAATAGCTCACCTGGAATTCCATCACCTCCACTAGCTTTGTTCATAGTGATGCTTTCTAAGGCCCAAATGACTTCAACATTCCAGGATGTCTGGCTCTAGGTGAGTGATCACACCATCGTGATTATCTGGGTCGTGAAGAGTTTTTTTGTACAGTTCTGTGTTTTCTTGCCACCTCTTCTTAATATCTTCTGCTTCTGTTAGGTCCATACCATTTCTGTCCTTTATCGAGCCCATCTTTGCATGAAATGTTCCCTTGGTATCTCTAATTTTCTTGAAGAGATCTCTAGTCTTTCCCATTCTGTTGTTTTCCTCTATTTCTTTGCATTGATCACTGAGGAAGGCTTTCTTATCTCTCCTTGCTATTCTTTGGAACTCTGCATTCAGATGCTTATATGTTTCCTTTTCTCCTTTGCTTTTCGCTTCTCTTCTTTTCACAGCTATTTGTAAGGCCTCCCCAGACAGCCATTTTGCTTTTTTGCATTTCTTTTCCATGGGGATAGTCTTGATCCCTGTCTCCTACATAATGTCATGAACCTCCATCCACAGTTCATCAGGCACTCTATCAGATCTAGTCCCTTAAATTTATTTCTCACTTCCACTGTATAATCATAAGGAATTTGATTTAGGTCATACCTGAATGGTCTAGTGGTTTTCCCTACTTTCTTCAATTTAAGTCTGAATTTGGCAATAAGGAGTTCATGATCTGAGCCACAGTCAGCTCCTGCTCTTGTTTTTGCTGACTGTATAGAGCTTCTCCATTTTTGGCTGCAAAGAATATAATCAATCTGATTTCGGTGTTGACCATCTGGTGATGTCCATGTGTAGAGTCTTCTCTTGTGTTGTTGGAAGAGGGTGTTTGCTATGACCGGTGCTTTCTCTTGGCAAAACTCTATTAGCCTTTGTCCTGCTTCATTCCGTATTCCAAGGCCAAATTTTCCTGTTACCCCAGGTGTTTCTTGACTTCCTACTTTTGCATTCCAGTCCCCTATAATGAAAAGGACATCTTTTTTGGGTGTTAGTTCTAAAAGGTCTTGTAGATATTCATAGAACCATTCAACTTCAGCTTCTTCAGTGTTACTGGTTGGGGCATAGACTTGGATTACTGTGATATTGAATGGTTTGCCTTGGAAATGAACAGAGATCATTCTGTCGTTTTTGAGATTGCATCCAAGTACTGCATTTTGGACTCTTCTGTTGACCATAATGGCTACTCCATTTCTTCTGAGTGATTCCTGCCCACAGTAGTAGATATAATGGTCATCTGAGTTAAATTCACCCATTCCAGTCCATTTTAGTTTGCTGATTCCTAGAATGTTGGCATTCACTCTTGCCATCTCCTGTTTGACCACTTCTTGTTTACCTTGATTCATGGACCTGAAATTCCAGGTTCCTATGCAATATTGCTCTTTATAGCATCAGACCTTGCTTCTATCACCAGTCACATCCACAACTGGGTATTGTTTTTGCTTTGGCTCCATCCCTTCATTCTTCCTGGAGTATTTCTCCACTGATCTCCAGTAGCATATTGGGCACCTACCGACCTGGGGAGTTCATCTTTCAGTATCCTATCTTTTTGCCTTTTCATACTGTTCATGGGGTTCTCCAGGCAAGAATACTGAAGTGGTTTGCCATTCCCTTCTCCAGTGGACCACATTCTGTCAGACCTCTCCACCATGCCTGCCCGTCTTGGGTGGCCCCACACGCATGGCTTAGTTTCATTGAGTTAGACAAGGCTGTGGTCTGTGTGATCAGATTGACTAGTTTTCTCTAATTATGGTTTATGTGTCTGCCCTCTGATGCCCTCTTGCAACACCTACCATCTTACTTGGGTTTCTCTTACCTTGAACATGGGGTATCTCTTCACGGCTGCTCCAGCAAAGTGCAGCCGCTGCTCCTTACCTTGGACAAGAGGTATCTCCTCACCGCTGCCCCTCCTGATCTTGAACGTGGAGTGGCTCCTCTCTGCCCTCCTGCGCCCACACAGCCGCTGCTCCTTGAATGTGGGTTAGCTCCTCCCGGCCACTGCCCCTGACCTCGGGCGAGGGGTAGCTCCTCTAGGCCATGCTTCTGCGCTGTCCGTCACAGCCAGCGACTATAATTTCCTACACAAAGTGCTCCTGACCAAAAACTTAGACCTAGTTCTTCTGTCTATCAGTTCAGTTCAGTTCAGTCACTCAGTCATGTCCGACTCTTTGCGACACCATGAATCGCAGCACGCCAGGCCTCCCTGTCCATCACCAACTCCTGGAGTTCACTCAGACTCACGTCCATCAAGTCGGTGATGCCATCCAGCCATCTCATCCTCTGTCATCCTCTTCTCCTCCTTCCCCCAATCCCTCCCAGCATCAGAGTCTTTTCCAATGAGTCAACTCTTCGCATGAGGTGGCCAAAGTACTGGAGTTTCAGCTTTAGCATCATTCCTTCCAAAGAACACCCAAGACTGATCTGTATAGAAAGACTCAAAATTGTACAGATTTTCGTTCTTCCTAGACTGGTCTGTAGATCAGTACAGTTTCAATTAAAGTCCCAGCCCTGTTTTTTCAGGACTTCGCAAGCTAATTCTAGGAAGATAGAGATGAAGGAAGCCTGGACACACCTAAAGAAGAATAACGTCTTAAGAGGGATGGGACTTGCCCTGTCAGATATTTAATTGATTATAAAACTTATTTTAATGATAATTAAGACTGTGAGATATTAAAGTAAATATAGCCAAATTAACAAATAGCATAAAATCAGAAGACCCACTCATTATTATTTTTCCCATTCATTTATGAAACTGATATATGACCAAGGTAATATTTCAGACCAACAGGACTATTTAGAAAACTGTCCAGGAACAATTCATTGGTAAATGCATAAAGGGAAAAAGTTTAATTTAGACCCCTTCCCCACTTTATTCACAAAAAGCAATTCCACTTGATCTAAGATTTTAAATATGAAAAGGAAACCTTTTAAACTTTAGAAGAAAAATGTATAAAATATCATTGAGGTCATAAAGATTTTTTTGAACACATAGTACAGAAAGAATTGACTGTAAAAGAGACTACTGATAGTTGTGACATCATTAATGTAAGAAATTATGTTCATTTTTTTAAAAAGCTACAGAGAATATGAAAAGACAAGACACAAACTGGAAATTATAACCATAGACTCAAGATAGCAAATTGCCTCTGGGAAATGGGAGTGAGAAAGCAGAAGAATGTATGTGTCAAATATTACACTTAAAAGGACAATAAAGAGTCAATTTTAATAGAGGCTTTTTGGTGACTAAAGCAATAAATAGTGAAATAATAAGTTTCTTTCTCTCATGATATCTCAACCTTCCTCTAAGACAGTTTATACTAATTGTTACAGAAAGGGCTAGAGTTAATGAGTTACCTGAGACCTTTCTTCTACTTTGAAAAATAAAGGCAGGTGAGTTCTGTTTGCTGTCTCAGTAAATCAGATGTCTTTATCAGCTGCTGAGCTGAAACTCTGCGTCCGTCCTTACTTTTAGGGGAAATAAAATCCCCAAACTGTCAGTCGAGCCACAGTTGGATGCCGCCTTGGGAATTTATCCACCCATTACATCCCTGCTTGAGGAATCTAAAAAGTCCATTTCTCCACTTGAGATGACAGACAAGGATGGCAATTTAACTAAATTTGGCCTCCCAGGAGCTGAGAGGCAAGTCTGCCAGCAAGTCCAAAGAGCATGCATCCACTGGTACTAGAATTTGCTAAAAATAACATATATTTTCTGTCTCCTGCTGGCACACAATAGTGTTAAGCACAGCTACTTTAACACTGGAACAGATCATGATGGAGGGTGATGTGCACTTAAAAATGCTTTGAGTGAGTGAAATCACTGAGTCGTGTCCGACTCTTTGCGACCCTGTGGACTGTAGCCCACCAGGCTCCTCCATCCATGGGATTCTCCAGGCAAGAATACTGGAGTGGGTTGCCATTTCCTTCTCCAGGGGACCTTCCCGACCCAGGGATCCAACCCAGGTCTTCCGCATTGCGGGCAGACGCTTTAACCTCTGAGCCACCAGGGAAGACCGCAGTTAAAAAGGCTTTAACTAGTAACATTAGACCCCTGACTTTTGCCAGATGCTATCTGGGCTGTTTTAGAACTCTTTGGAGTTTTAAGGCACCTGCTTTTAACCAGAAAAAAGTCTTGTTGGAGGCCAAAGTGCTGCTGAATATGACTTGAACTTGGAGGTTAGAGCACTCGTTCTAGCTCCGTATACTGCTGCTGCTGCTAAGTCGCTTCAGTCGTGTCCGACTCTGTGCGACCCCGTAGACGGAAGCCCACCAGGCTCCCCCGTCCTTGGGATTCTCCAGGCAAGAATACTGGAGTGGGTTGCCATTTCCGTCTCCAATGCATGAAAGTGAAAAGTGAAAGGGAAGTTGCTCAGTCATGTCCAATTCTTCCCAACCCCATGGACTACAGCCTACCAGGCTCCTCCATCCATGGGATTTTCCAGGCAAGAGTACTGGAGTGGGGTGCCATCACCATATACTATAATATTTAAATAAAATACAAGTATCCTCCTGCCTAAATTGCCATGAACGCTATCTTTCCAGCCCAGTCAGAACATAATTTCATCCCTGGTTCTCTTAGGATGCCAAACACTTTCCATCTTGTAGTAAAGCAATAAATGTATGTCTGGTGTCCCCAACTTGAGGACAAAAAGACTTTCACTTTGTTATGATCACTACTGTTATTTGGAATAGATTACTATGAGTGAGTGAAAGTCATTCAGTTGTATCCAAGTCTTTGCAACCCCATGGACTGAGTCCATGGAATTCTCCAGGCCAGAATACTGGAGTGGGTGGCCTTTCCCTTCTCCAGGAGATCTTCCCCCCAACCCAGGGATCGAACCCAGGTCTCCCGCATTGTAGGCAGATTCTTCAGGTTACTATATTTGAGTACAAATTCAGAAGATAGGAAGGATTTGTGGTAATCCTTATGCATGACTTGCAAGATAGCACTTGTATCCAGTGTACTCAATTCTGTTCTGCAGGGGCACCCAATATTTCCAGTTTCTTGGATGCCTTTCTAAAGTACCTTACACCTATAGAAACATACCAAACATTCATATAGTTTTTTATCCCCTCTTTAAAAAATTAGAAATGATAGCATACTATCCAACATCTTGTGTTTTTCCGCTTGTTGTATATGGAACTCATTCTGTATCATTCTACAATTTCCTCATGCTTTTTAACAGGTTCGTGTATTTACGTGTGTGTGTGTGTGGAGCAACATCCTGCTGTATGGTGTGACCTATCCCTGTTCATCCACAGTTAAGTTACTCCTTACCTTCTGCTGTTACAAAAGCTGCAATGAATATCCTTGTATGTACATATGTAATGTTGCACACATACAAGTATGTAAGTATCCCTGTTTCCCCAGACCACATAGTATGTTCCCAAACCTGGATTTTCTCCAGAGTGATAGTGTTTAACTATGTTTGACTATGGTATTACAGCATAATTTAAATTCCATTTCTCTTAATGTGAATGAGGCTGAATGTGTTTTATATACTTAAGAAGATATATATATATATATATATATATATATAATTTTTTTCTGTTAACCAGGCATTCCTGTCCTTTATACACTATGCTCTTGAGTAATTTTTACTTTGATTTTTAGAATCCCTTTATATCTATGACATGAGTTGCAAACATTTTATCACAGCTTATTGTACTTTTTTATCTTTACCAATTGTTTTTGTCATGCTGAAATTTCTGTTTTTACATTGCTCAGATTTATTGATCTTTTATATATGGGGCTTAATATTACATTTAGAAATGACTTCCCCACATGGAGATGAAAAATAAATAAATAAATAAATGTATATATACACCATGCTTATTTCTCAGACTTCTAGAATTTCATTGTTTTATAACTTTTTGATCCATCTGAATTGTATCTTGGTGACAGTGTAAGACTGTATTTTTGCACTGTACTCAGATTGTATTTTTTTCCAGATGATCAATTAGTTTTCCCAACATCATTTATTAAATAATCCACATTTCCACACTAATTTCAAAGTGCATATTTTTCATACCATAAATTCCGATGTTATTTAGGTCTAATTCCTGACTTTATATTCTACTCTATTCATGTGTTCTTATGTCCTGTTTTACTTATTATAACTTTACAACAAGCTTTTAATATCTGGTATGGCAAAGGAACTGTTTTATTCATTTTTAATTTAACCTCTACCCTTCATTTTTCTACTTATTAATACATTTATTTACTAGTCAAGCATTTATTAAATGCCCTCCATATTCCTGGCATTATGCCACATGTAGGAGAGGAAAGGATTAACAGCAGTCCCTATTTTAGAGAGTTCACAGAGAAGTGGGTAGATGGGTGGTACCCAGTCAATGTTCAATGAATGTCAAATATCTGTATGTTAGTGGTTAAGAGTATGGGCCTTGGGCAGATAAACAGTTTCCACTCATATCTGGACTCCACCACTTATTGGCTGTATGCTGCTGCTGCTGCTGCTGTTAAGTCGCTTCAGTCGTGTCCGACTCTGTGCGACCCCATTGACTGCAGCCCACCAGGCTCCCCTGTCCCTGGGATTCTCCAGGCAAGAACACTGGAGTGGGTTGCCATTTCCTTCTCCAACACATGAAAGTGGAAAGTGAAAAGTGAAAGTGAAGTTGCTCAGTCGTGTCCGACTCCTAGCGACCCCATGGACTGCAGCCCACCAGGCTCCTGCGTCCATGGGATTTTCCAGGCAAGAGTACTGGAGTGGGGTGCCATTGCCTTCTCCGTATAGCCTTGGCAAATTGTTCTTCTCATCTAAAAGTGGTACTAATAGGAGAATGGGGTTGTTAGGAGAATTAAGAGATTTGATGTACTTAGAAAATTCTCGCACTATGTATTTTCTAGGTGAGACAATCTCGCCCTGACCCCCGTAGGCCTTCAGGGATCTCTGAATACTCTGATAAGATGTCCTCTCCCTGGCCTCCTCCTCGCTGGCTGGCAGGAATGTCACATGACCCAAGACCCCAGCAACTTTCACACTCATGGTGGCTTCCCCACCATGTGCCTTGAGACTGTTGGACCAATCTCACTGTGCTTCCCCCGAACAACCCTGGCTCCAAACACCAGGCTCTTAAGTCATCCCTCTTCCCCCACATTGGAAGCCGCTATAGCCCTGTATGTTTCTTTCCAGCCCCCACTCAAAGCCCTCCCCATCTTATGAAACCCTTCCACTGAGCCCTCTGGAACTCAAGGGCAGTTGTGGGCACACCCTCCTGTATACACCACCTCTTGTAAGAACACTCCTTCCACTTCATGCTCTGTATTCACCTACATTGCTGGCTGCTTCTCTCCCACCTTCTTATACCCCCAGACCTAGAGTTTAGAAGGGTCCCCCCTGCTTCTTCAGTGCTCTTTAAACACCCTTTTCCTACCATCTCCCTTCTCCTCCCTAAAGCCTAAACCCTAAGAACCTCCAGACTTAAGTGTCCATTGATAGACTGTCAGCCACTACCCCTCCTGTTGCTGCCATCTACCCCACCAGAGCACTCCCACTCTTTCCTTGCCAATTTCAGCCCCAGGCTCACTGTCACACTCTCCAAAGCTACTTCTACCATGGTTCTAGGTGATTTCAATCTCCATGGAGATGATCTTTTCAAATCCTGACCTCTTACTCCCTCTACCCAGTGAACTTGTCCTCAATCCCTCTTTAACTACCCACTCTCCTAGTCGTGAAAGTGAAAATGAAGTCTCTCAGTCGTGTCCGACTCTTTGAGACCCTGTGGACTGTAGTCCACCAGACTTCTCTGTCCATGGGATTTTCCAGGCAAGAATACTGGAGTGGATTCCCATCTCCTTCTCCAGGGGAACTTCCTGACCCAGGGATCAAACCCGGGTCTCCCACACTGCAGGCAGCCTCTTTACCATCTGACCCACTAGGGAATCCTAGTCATATCTGAGTCCTTATCACTAATAATAACACTACCCCACCATACAGTGAATTTCAAGTGTTCTGTGCTTGACTCATCACCTCACATTTTTAATTCATACCTTCTGGCACCCCAGGTTCAGCAATTCTTCTGTTGCACATGGGACCCACAACCTGTTGATTCAGTCACCATTTTCCCCATCTCTTACCATTCTTTGTCTTCACTTTGCTTTTTACCAAACTAAAAGGCCCCAATCAAGTGTTATGATCACTCCCTTGCATACACATTCTCACCTCCTTTGCTCATCTTTTTCTCTTGTTGTTTGGCACAGTCCAAATCTTGCCAGAAACCCAGTCTGGTGCCTACTCTGTGTCAACAGCCACAGATCTAAATACCCAAAGAGAAAGACACCCAGCCATGTTGCCCAGTCTTACTATGAATTCCTGACCCCCACCTGCAGGGGGCACTTAATGCTGCCATATTTCCCTAGTCCCTAGTCTAGATGATTACACCTTTTTTTCTTTCCTTAAAATTCCAATACCCACCTCCCCATCCACACTCCTAGGAGTGTACTACTAGAATTTCAATAAGCTCCCTCTGCCACATCTACCCAGTGACTGGCATCTGTCCCACATCTGCATCCTCCCCACCCCAGCCCACTGAACAGATGATCTGCTCCTGCTCCTCCGTAAGGCCAGCACCACTCCTCCAGGCTACATCTCATCCCTCTCACTCAGGGCATTGCACCTGCAATCTGGCTTTTTCCTCAGATACCCTTAATGCTTCCCACCCTAATCGATCATTCCCATTGGGGTACAAATTTAGTATTATTTCTCCCATTAAAAATCAAAAACAGTCCTCATACCCCTCTATTGTTCCACTCGGGGCTCCCTTTTAGAGCAAAGCTTCTCTTTCTTGCCTCAATTCCTCTCCTCCCCTTGTTTCTTGAAGCCAGTCAGGCATTTGTCCCTCTCAGTCAACTATGACTGTTCCTATCAAGGTCACCAGTGACTTTCATATTGCTAAACTGAATGGCCAAAGTCTCAGTCCCCCTCCTCTTAATTAACCAGTAAGCTTTCTCTAAAGAAATGTTGAAACACAATTGAAACAGGCTCTTCACTTAGCTTCCAGAACACCACATTCTCTTGGTTCTCTCCTATCTTAGTGATTCCTCAGTCTTAGCTGCATTACCCTCCTTCTTCAAAATTTTACAGTTCCTGAGGGCTCAACCTCCAGAAAGGATCAACCCAAATGACACCCTGATTTCAAACTTCTGGACTCCAGAACTGTGAGAATAATTTCCGTTGTTTTAAGCCATCCAGTTTGTGGTATTTTGTATGGCAGGCCTAGGAAATGAATACATGCTGCTGCTGCTGCTCAGTTGCTTCAGTCGTGTCCGACTCTGTGCGACCCCATAGACAGCAGCCCACTAGGCTCCTCTGTCCCTAGTTCAATAAAACTACTTAAAAACAAGCAAACAAACCTTTAATGGCTTTCCATCTCAAATCATGAACAAGTCAAAAGTCATTTTCTAGTTACCCAAACCTGCACTACTTCTTTGACCTCACTTCCACCCTCACCTTTGATCCAGCCTCGCTCTTCTCCTAGCTATTCTTAAGCATTGCAGGCGCACTCCTGCATGGGGTCTGCATGATGGCTGACCATTTACCTGCAGTGCTCTTCCATAGATATCTGTATAGCTCTCTTCTTGCTTCCTTTGTTTGCCCAGATGTTATCTTCCCAGACATTTTTCCTCAAAACAACTGTTCCCCCACATTCCCTAGCACCCTAGCCAGATTTACTATTCACTATTGCATTAGCAGCAGCAGCAGCAGCAGCATTGCATTTAGAAGTATCTGGGATACTTTGGGAATTCCCTAGTGGCCTAGTGGTTAGGACTTGGCAGCACTTTCACTGCCAAGAGATCTGATCCTTGATGTACAAGCCGGACAATGAGGCCAAAAAAAAAAAAAAAAATGGACCTTCATACCTTGTTTCACTCACTCATTTTTTTTCTAGTTGATTTTGTTTTTTTTCCAAATAGTAAATTTTTATTTTGTATTGGGGTGTATCTGATTACAAAATAAAAATTTAATATTTGGGAAAAAATAAAATCAACTAGAAAAAATAAAACAAAATAAAAAATGAGTGAGTGGCTGATTAACAATGTTGTGGTAGTTTCAGGTGAGCAGTGAAGGGACTCAGCCATACATATACATGTACCCATTCTCCCTCAAATCCCGCTCCCATCCAGGTTGGCACCTAACATTAAGAAGAGTTCCAGGTGCTGTCCAATAGGTCTTTGTTGGTTATCCACTTTAAATATAGAAGTATATACATGACCTTCCCATAGTCCCTAACTATCCCTTCCCCTTAGCAACCATAAGTTCATTTTCTAAGTTTGTGAACCTCTTTCTGTTTTGTAAGTTCCTTTGTATCATTTCTTTTTAGATTCCACATATAAGGGATGTCATATGATATTTCTCCTTCTCTGTCTGACTTACTTCATTCAGTATGACTCTCTCTAGGTCCATCCATGTTGCTGCAAATGGCATTATTTCATTCTTTTTAATGGCCGACTAATACTGCATTTTGTATATATGTACCACATCTTCTTTACCCATTCCTCTGTCAATGGACATTTAGGTTGCTTCTATGTCTCAGCTATTGTAAATGGTGCTGTAATGAACATTGGGGTGCATGTATCCTTTTGGATCATGTTTTTCTGTGGATAAATGTCCAGGAGTGTGATTGTAGGGTCATATGATAGCTCTATTTTTTGTTTCTTAAAGAACCTCCATATTGTTCTCCATAGTGGCTGTACCAATTTACATTCCCACGAACAGTGTAGAAGGGTTCCCTTCTCACTAACCCTCTCCAGCATTTGTTTGCAGATTTTTTGATGATAGCCATTCTGACTGGTATGAAGTGATATCTCATTGGAACTTTGAGTTGCATTTCTCTACTAATTTGCAATGTTGAACATCTTTTCATGTACCTACTAGCCATCTGTGTGTCCTCTTTGGAGAAATGTCGATTCAAGTCTTCTGCCCATTTTTTGAGTGGGTTGTTTCTTTTGATGCCATTAAAGCATCATAAGCTGTTTGTAAATTTTGGAGACTAATCCCTTACTGGTCACATTATTCGCAAATATTTTCTCCCAATCTGTGGGTTATCTTTTTGTTTTGTTTATTGTATCCTTTGCCGTGCAAAAGCTTTTAAGTTTAAGTAGGTCTCATTTGTTTATTTTTACTTTTATTTCCATTTTTCTGGGAGATGGATTGAAAACGATGTTGGTTTATGTCAGAGAGTGTTCTACCTATGTTTTCCTCTAGGAGCTTTAGAACAGAGGAGTGTCCGGTCTCACATTTAGGTCTTTAATCAACTTTGAGCTTATTTTTGTGTATGGGGTCAAGGAATAATCTAATTTCATTCTTTTGCATGTGGATGTCCAGTTTTTCCAGCACCATTTGTTGAAGAAACTGTCTTTGCAATATTGTGTAATCTTGCCTCCTTTGTCATAGATTATTTGACCATAGGTACATTGACTTATTTCTAGGTGTTCTATCCTGTTCCATTGATCTATATTTCTATTTTTGTGCCAGTACCATACTGTTTTGTTGACGGTAGCTTTTAGTATAGGCTGAAGTCAGGGAGCCTGATTCCTCCAGCTCCAGTTGTTTTTATTTTTATTTTTTTCCCCAAGATTGTTTTGTCTATTCAGGGATTTTTTGTGTCTCCATAGAAATTTTGAGATTTTTTTGTTCTAGTTCTGTGAAAAATGCCATTGGTAATTTGATAGGGATTGCATTGAATCTGTAGATTGCCTTGGGTAGTATAGTCATTTTGACAATATTGATTTTTTCAATCCATGAACATGGTATACCTTTCCATCTGTTTATGTCTTCTTCAACTTCTTTCATCAGCATCTTATAGTTTTTGGAGTACAGGTCTTTTGTCTTCTAGGTAGGTTTATTCCTAGGTAATTTATTCTTTTAGATGCAATGGTAAATAGAATTACTTCTTGAATTTCTCTTTCTGATCTTTTGTTGTTAATGTATAGAAATGCAACAGATTTCTGTGTATTAATTTTGTAACCTACAACTTTACCAAATTCATTGTTGAGTTCTAGTAGCTTTCTGCTAGCATCTTTAGGATCTTCTATCTTTTATCATATCATCTGCAAACAGTGACACTTTAACTTCTTCTTTTCCAATTTGGATTCTCTTTACTTCTTTTTCTTCTCTGATTGCTGTAGCTAGGACTCCCAAAACTATGTTGAATAAAAGTGAGAGTGGACATCCTTGTCTTGTTCCTGATTTTAAAGGGGATGCTTTCAGCTTTTCACCGTTGAGTATGATGCCAGCTGTAGTTTTGTCATGTGTGTGTATGTGAGTTAGTTGCTCAGTTGTGTCCAGCTCTTTGCCAACCTGTGGACTGTAGCCCACCAGGCTCCTCTGTCCATGGGATGCTCCAGGCAAGAATACTGGAGTGGGTTGCCATTTCCTCTTCCAGGGATCTTCCCAACCCAGGGATTGAACTGAGTCTCCTGAATTACAGTCAGATTCTTTATGCTCTGAGCCACCAGGGAAGCAGGTTTGTCATAGATGGCCTTTATTATGTTGAGGTATGTACCCTCTATGCCCACTTTCTGAAGCATTTTATCATAAATTGGTGCTGAATTTTGTCAAAAGCTTATTCTGCATCTATTGAGATGATCATATGGCTTTTATTCTTCAGTTTGTTGATGGTGGTATATCACATTGATTGATTTGCAGATGTTGAAAAGTCCTTGCATCCCTGGCATGAATCCCACTTGATCATGGTGTGTGATCTTTTTCATATATGGTTGGGTATGAACTGCGAGCATTTTGTTGTGTTTTGCATCTATGTTCATCAGTGATATTGGCCTGAAATTTTCTCTTTTTTGTGTGTGGTATTTTTGTCTGGTTTTGGTATCAGGGTGATAATGACATCATAAAATGAGTTTGGAAGATTTCCTTCCTCTGCAACTTTTTGCGACAGTTTCAGAAGGCTAGATATTACCTTTTCTCTAAATGTTTGATATAAAATTTGGCTGTGAAACCATCAGGTCCTCAACTTGTATTTGTTGGGAGGTTTTTAAGTACAGCTTCAATTTCAGTGCTTGGGATTGGTCTGTTTATTTTTTCCTTCCTAGTTCAGTCTAGGGAGACTGTACATTTCTTCCACATTGTCCATTTTTATTGGCAAATTTCTACTTTTTCACTGATAATTTTACTGATTTAAGTCCTGTCTGGTTTTTCTTGATGAGTCTGGCTAGAGGCCTATCAATTTTGTTTATCTTTTCAAAGAACTGGCTTCTAGTTTCATTGATACTTGTGATTATTTTGTCTATTTTATTTCTGCTCTGATCTTTATGATTTCCTTCCTTCTACTAACTTTGGGTTTTGTTTGTTCTTCTTTCTCTGGTTGCTTTAGGTGTAAGATTAGATTGTTTATTTGAGGTTTTTCTTGTTTCTTGAGGTAAGATTGTATTGCCATAAACTTCCCTCTTAGAATTGCTTTTGCTACACCCATTAAGTTTTGAACTGTTGTGCTTTTGTTTTCATTTGTCTCTAGGCAATTTTTCATTTCTTCTTTGATCTCTCCAGTGATCCAATGGTTGTTTAGTAGCTTATTGTTTAGCCGCCGTGTGTTTGTGTTTCTTCAAGTTTTTTTCTTGTAGTTTATTTCTCATCTCATAGCAGTGTGATAAGAAAAGATGCTAATATGATTTCAATTTTGTTGAACTTACCAAGGCTCATCTTGTGGCTCAGCATGTGGTCAGTCCTGGAGATGTTCCATGTGCACTTGAGAAGACTGTGTAGTCTGATGCTTTTGGAATTAAGTTTGATTCATCTAAAGTGTCATTTAAGGCCTGTATTTCCTTACTGATTTTCTGTCTAGATGATCTGTCCATTGATGAAAGTGGGGTATTAAAGTCCCCCACTATTATTGTATTACTGCCGACTTCTACCTTTCTGATGTTAGCATTTGCCTTACATATTGAGGTGTTCCTATGTTGGGTACATACATATTTATAATTGTTATATCTTCTTGGATTGAACCCTTCATCGTTATATAATGTACTTCTTTGTCTCTTATAACAGTCTTTGTTTTAAAGTCTATTTTTTCTGATATGAGTATTGCTACTCAAGCTTTCTTATAATTTCCATCTGAGTGAAATGCCTTCTCCCATTCCCTTACTTTCAATCTGTAAATGTCCATAGGTCTGAGGTGGGCCTTTTGTAGACAACATATACATGTGTTTTTGTATCCACCCAGCCAGTGTGTATCTTTTGGTTGGTGCATTTAATCCATTTACATTTAAGGTAATTATTGACATGTAAGGTCTTCCTTGGTGGCTCAGAGGTTAAAGCGTCTGCCTCCAATGTGGGAGACCCGGGCTTGATCCCTGGGTCGGGAAGATCCCCTGGAGAAGGAAATGGCAACCCACTCCAGTATTCTTGCCTGGAGAATCCCATGGACAGAGGAGCCTGGTAGGCTACAATCCACGGGGTCGCAAAGAGTTGGACATGACTGAGTGACTTCCCTCACTCACTCATTGACATATTTGATCCTATTACCATTTTCTTAATTGTTTTGGGTTAATTTTTTGTAGACCTTTTCCTTCTCTTGTGGTTCCTGCCTGAAGAAGTTCCTTTAGCATTCGTTGTAAACCTGGTTTAGTCGTTATAAATTTTCTTAACTGTTGCTTTGTTTGGATAGCTTTTGATTACTCCATCAAATCTTATTGTGAGTCTTATCAGTAGAGATTTATTGCTGGTAGATTCTTCCCTTTCATCACTTTAAATATGTCATGCCATTCCCTTCTGGCTTGTAGAGTTTCTATTGAGAAGTCAGCTGATAGCCTGATGGGAGTTTCCCTGTGTGTTATTTGTCATTTTTCCCTTGTTGCCTTTAATGTTTTTTACCTTTGTCTTTAATTTTTGTCAGTTTGATTACTATGTGTCTTGGTGTGTTCCTCCTTGAATTTATCCTGCCTGGGACTCTCTGTGCTTCCTGGACTTGGTTGACTATTTCCTTTTCCATGTTAGGGAAGTTTTCAGCTATTATCTCTTAAAATATTTTCTCAGGTCTTTTCCCTCTTTTCTTTTTCAATAATGTGAATGTTGGTGCACTTAATGTTGTCCCAGTCTCTTAGACTGTCTTCATTTCTTTTCATCCTTTTTTCTATATTCTGTTTTGCAGCAGTGATTTCCACCATTATGTCTTCCAGGTCACTTATCAATTCTTCCATCTCAGTTATTCTGCTACTGATTCTTTCTATGTATTTTTCATGTTTGTTTCTTCTTTAGTTCTAAGACTTCGGTAAACATTTCTTGCATCTTCTCCATTCTTTTCCCAAGATCTTGGATCATCTTCACTATCATTATTCTGAATTCTTTTTCTGGAAGGTTGCCTATCTCCACTTCATTTAGTTGTTTTTCTGGAGATTTATCTTGTTCCTTCATCTGGGACATAATTCTATTTCTTTTAATTTTGGTTAGCTTTCTGTGATTGTGATAGTAGTTATGGAGGCTGTAGGGTTGTAGTTTTTCTTGCTTATTCTCTCTGCCCTCTGGTGAATGAGGGTAAGAGGCTTGTGCAAGCTTCCTGATGGGAGGGACTGGCTGTGGGGAAAACTGGGTCTTGCTCTGGGTGGGCAGGGCCATGCTCAGTAAAACTGATCCAGTTGTCTGCTGATGGGCTGGGTTCCCTCCCTGTTAGTTTTTTGGCCTGAGGCACCCAGTCCTGGATACCTCAGAGGTGGCAAAAATACACAGAAGAACTACAAAAAAGATCTTCATGACCCAGATAATCACTCACCTAGAGCCAGAAATCCTGGAATGTGAAGTCAAGTAGGCCTTAGGAAGCATCACTATGGACAAAGCTAGTGGAGGTGATGGAATTCCAGTTGAGCTATTTCAAATCCTGAAAGATGATGCTTTGAAAGTGCTGCACTCAATATATCAGCAAATTTGGAAAACTCAGCAGTGGGCACAGGATTGGAAAAGTCAGCTTTCATTCCAATCCCAAAGAAAGACAATGCCAAAGAATGCTCAAACTACTGCACAATTGCACTCATCTCACACGCTAGTAAAGTATGCTTAAAATTCTTCAAGCCAGGCGTAAGCAATACGTGAACCATGAAATTCCAGATGTTCAAGCTGATTTTAGAAAAGGCAGAGGAACCAGAGATCAAATTGCAAACATCCGCTGGATCATTGAAAAAGTAAGAGAGTTCCAGAAAAACATCTGTTTCTGCTTTATTGACTATGCCAAAGCCTTTGACTATGTGAATCACAATAAACTGTGGAAAATTCTGAAAGAGATGGGACTACCAGAGCACCTCACTTGCCTCTTGAGAAACCTGTATGCAGGTCAAGAAACAACAGGTCTATTAGAACTGGACATGGAACAAAAGACTGGTTCCAAAAAGGAAAAGGAGTACATCAAGGCTGTATATTGTCATCCTGCTTATTTAAGTTCTATGCAGAGTACATCATGAGAAACGCTGGGCTGGAAGAAGCACAAGCTGGGATCAAGATTGCTGGGAGAAATATCAATAACCTGAGATATGCAGATGACACCACGCTTATGGCAGAAAGTAAAGAAGAACTAAAGAGCTTCTTGACAAAAGTGAAAGAGGAGAGTGAAAAGTTGGCTTAAAGCTCAACATTCAGAAAACTAAGATCATGTCATCCAGTCCCATCACTTCATGGCAAATAGATGGGGAAACAATGGAAACCATGAGAGACTTCATTTTTCTGGGCTCCAAAATCACTGCAGATGGTGGTTGCAGCCATGAAATTAAAAGATGCTTGATCCTTGGAAGGAAAGTTATGACCAACCTAGACAGCATATTGAAAAGCAGAGACATTGCCAACAAAGGTCTGTCTAGTCAAGGCTATGTTTTTTCCAGTGGTCATATATGGATGTGAGAGTTGGACTATAAAGAAAGCTGAGCACCGAAGAATTGATGCTTTTGAACTGTGGTGTTGGAGAAAACTCTTGAGAATCCTTTAGACTTCAAGGAGACCCAACTAGTCCATCCTAAAGGAGATCGGTCCTGGGTGTTCATTGGAAGGACTGATGTTGAAGCTGAAGCTCCAGTACTTGGGCCACCTGATGTGAAGAGCTGACTCATTGGAAAAGACCCTGATGCTGGGAAAGATTGAGGGCAGGAGGAGAAGGGGACGACAGAGAATGAGATGGCTGGATGGCATCACTGACTCGATGGACGTGGGTTTGGGAGGACTCCGGGTGTTGGTGATGGACAGGGAGGCCTGGCGTGCTGCGCTTCATGGGGTCGCAGAGTTGGACACGACTGAGTGACTGAATTGAACTGAACTGAACCCAGTTCTGGAGTATACAGGCTCTATGATAGGGCTAATAGCAACCTCCATGAAGCCTTACATCAAGACACAACTCTCAGGACTGCTGCTGCTAGTGCCTCTGTCCCTGTGACAGGTCACTGCCGACCCACGCCTCTGTGGGAGAACCTTTAAACCCTCACAGGGTAGGCCTGCCTCAGTCTCCTGTGGAGCTATGAGCCCTTTCCCCTACTCCTGGCATGCACAAGGTTTTGTTTGTGCCTTCCAAAAGTGGAGACTGTTTCCCCCAGTCCTGTGGAAGTCCCGTAATCAAATCCCGCTGGCCTCCAAAGTCAGATTCCCTGGGGATTCCTAGTCCGTTTGTCGGATCCCCAGGCTGGGGAGCCTGATGTGGAGCCTAGAACATTCACAACAGTGCAAGAACTTTGGTATTATTGTTCTCCAGTTTGTGGGTGGCAACCAGGGAGTATGGGATTTGAAGTTATTGTGATTGAACCCCTCCTACCATCTCATTGTGGCTTATCTTTATCCTTGGATGTGGGTGGTGTTTATACTTCAAATAGGATGAGCGGTTTCTTGCTTTCTCTTTTTTTAAGGGGTTATGATTATTGCCCAATTTTTTTTTTTTTAAATCTACTTCTTTGTTAGTTATTCAGTCATATCCAACTCTATGTGACCCTTGGACTGTAGCCTGCCAGCTCCTCTGTCCATGGGATTCTCCAGGCAAGAATATGGGAGTGGGTAACCATTCCCTTCTCCAGGAGATCTTGTTGGCCCAGGGATCAAACCTGGGTCTCCTGCATTGCAGGCAGATTCTTAACTGTCTGAGTCACCAGGGGAAAATAGTGATATTTTATCATTTCCCTCTCCCATTTTTTAGCTGAAATATTTCTACAAAAAAAAAGCCCCTCCACATTCACCACACATTAACTATCTAGTTTCCCTGCCCATTCACAAAAAAAGAGGGCAAATACTTCATTTACTTATTTTCAAATTAATGATGTGAGTTAATAACCACCTCTAGCATCTTCCAGAGGTTGTTATTTTAGCATCATTATGAACAATGGATAAAAGTATTTTATATGTTTTAATCTATGATAGTAATTATCTTTATTGTTGCTCAAGTTGTCCTATCTTTGCCCAGTGGGAACTCATTTAGATTGACTTCTGAATTCTATTAACACAATTCAAATGGTCTATGATAACTCTCTTACTCTGGTATGACAAAATATCCTAACTTAACTTTGTACATTTCTTGCCCTAGAACTGGATTCAACCCTTTTTCCAAAGAGCCCTATTTTCTTTTCTGGCCAATAGTGTTTAAAGATGACAACCTGAGCTCTAGTGGTAATTCAGTGATACTAGGACACTGTGCGTAAGAAGACCTGGGTTATCCAAACACTGCTTATTCCAAAGAAAGTTTTGGCTCTTGACTAGCTCCTAGGAGAGAACCTCTAACTAGTTCAGTTCAGTTCAGTTCCTCAGTCGTGTCTGATTCTTTGAGACCTCATGAACCACAGCACACCAGGCCTCCCTGTCCATCACCAACTCCCAGAGTTTACCCAAACTCATGTCCATTGAGTCAGTGATCCCATCCAGCCATCTCATCCACTGTTGTCCCCTTCTCCTCCTGCTTTCAGTCTTTCTCAGCATCAGGGTCCAATGAGTCAGCTCTTCATGTCAGGTGGCCAAAGTATTGGAGTTTCAGCTTCAACATCAGTCCTTCCAGTGAACACCCAGGACTGATCTCCTTTAAGATGGACTGGTTGGATGAAGGAACTTGGGCCACACCAGGTTATCTATGCTAACAGTGTGAGTTATGGTGTGGGCCTTGGGCCATAAAATATCTGTCAGGTGACCACTGGAGGACATACCTACATCAGTTCAGTTCAGTTCAGTTGCTCAGTCGTGTCCGACTCTTTGCGATCCAATGAATCGCAGCACGCCAGGCCTCCCTGTCCATCACCAACTCCCAGAGTTTACCCAGACTCATGTCCATCGAGTCAGTGATGCCATCCAGCCATCTCATCCTCTGTCATCCCCTTCTCCTCCTGCCCCCAAATCCTCCCAGAATCAGAGTCTTTTCCAATGAGTCAACTCTTCGCATGAGGTGGCCAAAGTACTGGAGTTTCAGCTTTAGCATCATCCCCTCTAAAGAAATCCCAGGGCTGATCTCCTTCAGAATGGACTGGTTGGATCTCCTTGCAGTCCAAGGGACTCTCAACAGTCTTCTCCAACACCACAGTTCAAAAGCATCAATTCTTCAGCGCTCAGCTTTCTTCACAGTCCAACTCTCACATCCATACATGACCACAGGAAAAACCATAGCCTTGACTAGACAGACCTTTGTTGGCAAAGTAATGTCTCTGCTTTTGAATATGCTATCTAGGTTGGTCATAACTTTCCTTCCAAGGAGTAAGCATCTTTTAATTTCCTGGCTGCAGTCACCATCTGCAGTGATTTTGGAGCCCAGAAAAATAAAGTCTGACACTGTTTCCACTGTTTCCCCATCTATTTCCCATGAAGTGATGGGACCGAATGCCATGATCTTCGTTTTCTGAATGTTGAGCTTTAAGCCAACTTTTTCACTCTCCTCTTTCACTTTCATCAAGAGGCTCTTTAGTTCCTCTTCACTTTCTGCCATGAGGGTGGTGTCATCTGCATATCTGAGGTTATTGATAATTCTCCCGGCAATCTTGATCTAAGCTTGTGCTTCTTCCAGCCCAGCGTTTCTCATGATGTACTCTGCATAGAACTTAAATAAGCAGGGTGACAATATGCAGCTTTGACATACTCCTTTTCCTTTTTGGAACCAGTCTGTTGTTCCATGTCAAATTCTAACTGTTGCTTCCTGACCTGCATATAGGTTTCTCAAGAGGCAGGTCAGGTGGTATGGTATTCCCATCTCTTTAAGAATTTTCCACAGTTTATTGTGATCCACACAGTCAAAGCCTTTGGCATAGTCAATAAGGCAGGAATAGATGTTTTTCTGGAACTCTCTTGCTTTTTCGATGATCCAGCAGATGTTGGCAATTTGATCTCTGATTCCTTTGCCTTTTCTAAAACAAGCTTGAACATCTGGAAGTTCACGGTTCACGTATTGCTGAAACCTGGCTTAGAGAATTTTGAACATTATTTTACTAGTGTGTGAGCATACCTACATAATTGACCTCTAAAATAAAAATCCTGACATCAATGCTTAAGTAAGCTTCTGTGCTTGGGAAGTACAAGTTGCTACACACTGTTGCTGGGAAAATGAAATTTTGTCTGTGTGACTTACCTGGGAGCAGGCAACTGGAAACTTGTCCCTCATCTGCTCTATATGCCTTCTTCCATTGTTGATTTTTAGTCTGTATCCTTTCATTGCAGAAACTGTAATCCTGAGTATAATAATTTTGTTGAGCTCTGTGGGTTCTTTCAGAGAATCGCTGAGCCTGAGGTTGGTTTTGGGGACCACTGATTAGAGTCAGGAACTGTGTCTGGACCTCTTCAGTAGATAGAACTAGAAAAATATGTATTTTTAAGATCTAATATACATCATTATTTCATACTGATGAAGTACAGACCTGCAGACTCTTACTTAAACTCACTAATCTTGCATTTGTATCTTCTTTCAACCACACGAAAAAAATGTGGTTCTTAATATTACCAAATAAGCGCACTTCTTTAATCCTCTAATACAGCAGTCTGAGAATAGCAATACCAAATCTACCAGCAAACTGAGAAAAATTTATGATTTTATTTTCTGTTGTTTTTGTCCTTGAAGTTAATCCCAGGGGAAACATATGATCAAATTACTGTTTTTAAAGTCATTTAAAATATTTACCTTCTGAGAATTATGTTATAAACTGGATATAGAGATATAATCACTTATTTTTGCCTTTTTTAGGGATTATATTTTTATTTAATTAAAAAAAATACTTGTTTCTAAAGACAGATCTTTGGAATATTCAGAAAAGATCTTCTCTTTTCCCTTTTATATATAACAATTAAATTTTTATTATTCTTTATTGGTTTTTATAACATGAGCAAATACATACGTGTGTATATATTACCTATATATCTATCTGTAGATATATAATTATATTGACATCTCCCCTTTCTTATATAGCATACTCTAAGTGTCTTTCTTCACTTTGCTTTTCCCACTTAACAATATTCCCTAAAGAACTCTCCTACACTGTTGATGGGAATGTCAGTTAGTGTAACCACCATGGAAAATGATATGGAGGTTCCTCAAAAAACTGAAAACAGAGGTCTGTGGGGATTTCCCTGCTGATCCAGTGGTTGAGAATTGCCTTGCAGTGCAGGGGATGTAGGTTTGATCCCTGGTTGGGGAACTGGGATCCCGCATGCAATGAAGCAACTGAGCCCACGTGCTGCAACAACTGAGGCCCCTGTGTTTTGGAGTCCTCACGCCACAACTAGAGAGTCTGTCCACTACAAGTAAGGATCCCACATGAGGCCACAAAGACCCCACTGCCACAACTAACACCTGCTCCTGCTGCTGCTAAGTCGCTTCAGTCGTGTCCGACTCTGTGACCCCATAGACGGCAGCCCACCAGGCTCCACCGTCCCAGGGATTCTCCAGGCAAGAACACTGGAGTGGGTTGCCATTTCCTTCTCCAATGCATGGAAGTGAAAACTGAAAGGGAAGTCGCAAAGGCGTGTCTGACTCTTCGTGACCCCATGGACTGTAGCCTACCAGGCTCCTCCATCCATGGGATTTTCCAGGCAAGAGTACTGGAGTGGGGTGCCATTGCCTTCTCCAAACTAACACCTGACATAGCCAAATTTAAAAATAAGTGTAAGTGCCATACGATCCAGCAATCCCACTCCTGAGCATGTATCCAGACAAAACTAGAATTCAAAAAGACACATGCACCTTATGTTCATAGCAGCACTATTCACAATAGCCAAGACAGGGAAACAGCCTAAATGTCCACCAGCAGATGAATAGATTTTTTAAAATGTTATACATATATACAATGGAATACTACACAGCAAGAAAAAAAGAATGAAATAATGGCATTTGCAGCAACATGGATGGACTTAGAGATTATCATACTAAGTGAAGTCAGACAGAAAAAGGCAAATATCATATGATATAATTTATGTGTGGAATCTAAAACATGACACAAATGAACCACTAAAAAAAATAAAAACAGACTCACAAACATAGAAAGAATAGACTTGTGGTTGCCAAGGGGGATGGGGTGGGGGAGGGATGCACTGCGAGTTTGGGTTAGCAGATGCATGTTATTACACATAGAATGGATAAACAACAAAGCCTGATTGTATAGCACAGGGAAATATATTCAGTCCCCTATGATAAACCATAAGGGTTTGAGTACGCCTGCCAATGCAGGGTATGCAAGGTTGATCCCTGGGTCAGGATGATCCCTTGGAGAAGGAAATGGCAACCTCTCCAGTATTCTTGGCTAGGAAGTCCCATGGACAGAGTCTGAGCCTGGCAGGCTGCAATCCGTGGGGTCGCAGAGTCAGACATGACTTAGCAACTGAACACAAATGATATCATAATGAAAAAGAATATTAAAAAAAATGTACACATATGTACAACTGAATCACTCTGTTATATAGCAGAAACTAGCACAACATTGTAAATCAAATATGTGCCAATAAAAAAATGCACGTTCAACAGAAAACAATACAAAACAAAAAATAATATACCCTAGAGATTACCACATTGTAGCTTATACTGTTTATATTCCATTGTATAGCTAAAGCTTCATTTAACTGTTTTCCTGTGGATTCAGGTAGTTGCTAGTCTTTTGTTATCATAAATAATGCTGTATAATAGTACCTTGTTTGTACATCTCATCATATTTTTGTTAGTATGTTTTCAGGGTAGTGTTCTAAAACTCTAGATTCTTTTTTTAAATACAAATTTATTTATTTTAATTGGAGGTTACTTACTTTACAATATTGTACTGGTTTTGCCACATATCAACATGAATCCGCCACGTGTATACACGTGTTCCCCATCCTGATCCCCCCTCCCACCTCCCTCCCCATATCATCCCTCTCGGTCATCCCAGTGCACCAGCCCCAAGCAACCAGTATCATGCATCGAACTTGGACTGGCGAATCATTTCATATGTGATATTATACATGTTTCAATGCCATTCTTCTAAATCATCCTACCCTCTCCCTCTCCCACAGAGTCCAAAGAACTGTTCTCTACATCTGTGTCTCTTTTGCTGTCTCGCATACAGGGTGATCGTTACCATCTTTCTAAATTCCATATATATGCATTAGTATACTGTATTGGTGTTTTTCTTTCTGGCTTACTTCACTCTGTATAATAGGCTCCAGTTTCATCCACCTCATTAGAGCTGATTCAAATGTATTCTTTTTAATGGTTGAGTAATACCCCATTGTGTACATGTACCACAGATTTCTTATCCATTCATCTGCTGATGGACATCTAGGTTGCTTCCATGTCCTGGCTATTATAAACAGTGCTACGATGAACATTGGGGTACACGTGTCTCTTTCAATTCTGGTTTCCTTGGTGTGTATGCCCAGCAGTGGGATTGCTGGGTCATAAGGCAGTTCTATTTCCAGTTTTTTTAAGGAATCTCCACACTGTTCTCCATAGTGGCTGTACTAGTTTGTTCCCACCAACAGTGTAAAAGGGTTCCCTTTTATCCACACCCTCTCCAGCATTTATTGCTTGTAGACTTTTGGATAGCAGCCATTCTGACTGGTGTGAGATGGTACCTCATAGTGGTTTTGATTCGCATTTCTCTGATAATGAGTGAGGTTGAGCATCTTTTCATGTGTTTGTTAACCATCTGTATGTCTTCTTTGGAGAAATGTCTATTTAGTTCTTTGGCCCATTTTTTGATTGGGTCGTTTAGTTTTCTGGAATTGAGCTGCAGGAGTTGCTTGTATATTTTTGAGATTAGTTGTTTGTCAGTTGCTTCATTTTGCTATTATTTTCTCCCATTCTGAAGGCTGTCTTTTCACCTTGCTTAGAGTTTCCCTTGTTGTGCAGAATCTTTTACGTTTAATTAGATTCCATTTGTTTATTTTTGCTTTTATTTCCAATATTCTGGGAGGTGGGTCATAGAGGATCCTACTGTGATTTATGTTGGAGAGTGTTTTGCCTATGTTCTCCTCTAGGAGTTTTATAATTTCTGGCCTTACATTTAGATCTTTAAACCATTTTGAGTTTATTTTTGTGTATGGTGTTAGAAAGTGTTCTAGTTTCATTATTTTACAAGTGGTTGACCAGTTTTCCCAGCACCACTTGTTAAAGAGATTGTCTTTTCTCCATTGTATATTCTTCCCTCCTTTGTCAAAGATAAGGTGTCCATAGGTGCATGGATTTATCTCTTGGCTTTCTATTTTGTTCCATTGATCTATATTTCTGCCTTTGTGCCAGTACCATACTGTCTTGATGATTGTGGTTTTGTAGTAGAGCCTGAAGTCAGGCAGATTGATTCCTCCAGTTCCATTCTTCTTTCTCAAGATTGCTTTGGCTATTCAAGGTTTTTTGTATTTCCATATAAATTGTGAAATTATTTGTTCTAGCTCTGTGAAAAATACCATTGGTAGCTTGATAGGGATTGCATTGAATCTATAGATTACTTTGGGTAGTATACTCATTTTCACTATATTAAGTCTTCCGATCTATGAACATGGTATATTTCTCCATCTATTAGTGTCCTCTTTGATTTCTTTCACTGGTGTTTTATAGTTTTCTATATATAGGTCTTTAGTTTCTTTAGGTAGATATATTCCTAAGTATTTTATTCTTTTTGTTGCAATGGTGAATGGATTGTTCCCTTAATTTCTCTTTCTATTTTCTCATTATTAGTGTATAGGAATGGAAGAGATTTCTGTGTGTTGATTTTATATCCTGCCACTTTCCTATATTCATTGATTAGCTCTAGTAATTTTCTGGTGGAGTCTTTAGGGTTTTCTATGTAGAGGAGTGTGTCATCTGCAAACAGTGAGAGTTTGACTTCTTCTTTTCCAATTTGGATTTCTTTTATTTCTTTTTCTTCTCTGATGGCTGTGGCCAAAACTTCCAAAACTACATTGAATAGTAGTGGTGAAAGTGGGCACCCTTGTCTTGTTCCTGACTTTAGGGGAAATGTTTTCAATTTTTCATCATTGAGGATAATGTTTGATGTGGGTTTGTCATATATAGCTTTTATTATGTTGAGGAATGCTCCTTCTATTCCTGCCTTCTGGAGAGTTTTTGTCATAAATGGATGTTGAATTTTGTCAAAGGCTTTCTCTGCATCTGTTGAGATAATCATATGGCTTTTATTTTTCAATTTGTTAATGTGGTGTATTACATTGATTGATTTGTGAATATTGAAGAATCCTTGCATCCCTGGGATAAAGCCCACTTGGTCATGGTGTATGATCTTTTTAATGTGTTGTTGGATTCTGATTGCTAGAATTTTGTTAAGGATTTTTGCATCTATGTTCATCAGTGATATTGGCCTGTAGTTTTCTTTTTTTTGTGGCATCTTTGTCTGGTTTTGGTATTAGGGTGATGGTGGCCTCATAGAACGAGTTTGGAAGTTTACCTTCCTCTGCAATTTTCTGGAAGATTTTGAGTAGGATAGGTGTTAGCTCTTCTCTAAATTTTTGGTAGAATTTAGCTGTGAAACCATCTAGACCTGGGCTTTTGTTTGTTGGAAGATTTCTGATTACAGAAATCCTAAATTCTGTTAGGATTTTCTATTTCTTCCTGGTTCAGTTTTGGAAAGTTGTACTTTTCTAAGAATTTGTCCATTTCTTCCAAGTTGTTTATTTGCATATAGTTGCTGATAGTAGTCTCTTATGATCCTTTGTATTTCTCTGTTTTCTGTTGTGATCTCTCCATTTTCATATCTAATTTTATTGATTTGATTTTTCTCCCTTTGTTTCTTGATGAGTCTGGCTAACGGTTTGTCAATTTTATTTATCCTTTCAAAGAACTGGCTTTTGGCTTTGTTGATTTTTGCTATGGTCTCTTTTATTTCTTTTGCATTTATTTCTGCCCTAATTTTTAAGATTTCTTTCCTTCTACTAACCCTGGGGTTCCTCATTTCTTCCTTTTCTAGTTGCTTTAGGTGTAGAGTTAGGTTATTTATTTGACTTTTTTCTTGTTTCTTGAGGTATGCCTGTATTGCTATGAACTTTTCCCTTAGCACTGCTTTTACACTGTTCCATAGGTTTTGGGTTGTTGTGCTTCCATTTTCATTTGTTTTTATGCATATTTTGATTTCTTTTTTTATTTCTTCTGTGATTTGTTGGTTATTCAACAGCATGTTGTTCAGCCTCCATATGTTGCCATTTTTAATAGTTTTTCTCCTGTAACTGAGATCTAATCTTACTGCATTGTGGGCAGAAAAGATGCTTGGAATGATTTCAATTTTTTTGAATTTACCAAGGCTGGATTTATGGCCCAGGATGTGTTCTATCCTGGAGAAGGTTCCGTGTGTGCTTGAGAAAAAGGTGAAATTCATTGTTTTGGGGTGAAATGTCCTATAGATATCAATTAGGTCTAACTGGTCTACTGTATCATTTAAAGTTTGTGTTTCCTTGTTAATTTTCTGTTTAGTTGATCTATCCATAGGTGTGAGTGGGGTATTAAAGTCTCCCACCATTATTGTGTTATTGTTAATTTCCTCTTTCGTACTTGTTAGCATCTGTCTTACATATTGTGGTGCTCCTATGTTGGGTGCATATATATTCATAATTGTTATATCTTCTTCTTGGATTGATCCTTTGATCATTATGTAGTGTCCTTCTTTGTCTCTTTTCACAGCCTTTGTTTTAAAGTCTATTTTATCTGATATGAGTATTGCTAGTCCTGCTTTCTTTTGGTCTCTATTTGCATGGAATATCTTTTTCCAGCCCTTCACTTTCAGTCTGTATGTGTCCCCTGTTTTGAGGTGGGTCTCTCGTAGACAACATATATAGGGGTCTTGTTTTTGTATCCATTCAGCCAGTCTTTGTCTTTTGGTTGGGACATTCAACCCATTTATGTTTAAGGTAATTATTGATAAGTATGATCCCATTGCCATTTACTTTATTGTTTTGGGTTCGAGTTTATATACCCTTTCTGTGTTTCCTGTCTAGAGAAGATCCTTTAGCATTTGTTGGAGAGCTCGTTTGGTGGTGCTTAATTCTCTCATCTTTAGCTTGTCTGTGAAGTTTTTTATTTCTCCCTCATATTTGAATGAGATCCTTTCTGGGTACAGTAATCTGGGCTGTAGGTTATTTTCTTTCATCACTTTAAGTATGTCTTGCCATTCCCTTCTGGCCTGAAGAGTTTCTATTGAAAGATCAGCTGTTATCCTTATGGGAATCCCCTTGTGTGTTATTTGTTGTTTTTCCCTTGCTGCTTTTAATATTTGTTCTTTGTGTTTGATCTTTGTTAATTTGATTAATATGTGTCTTGGGGTGTTTCGCCTTGGGTTTATCCTGTTTGGGACTCTGAGTTTCTTGGACTTGGGTGATTATTTCCTTCCCCATTTTAGGGAAGTTGTCAACTACTATCTCCTCAAGTATTTTCTCATGGTCTTTCTTTTTGTCTTCTTCTTTTGGGACTCCTATGATTTGAATGTTGGAGCGTTTAATATTGTCCTAGAGGTCTCTGAGATTGTCCTCATTTCTTTTAATTCGTTTTTATTTTTTCCTCTCTGATTCATTTATTTCTACCATTCTCTTTCACTAATCCTATTTTCTGCCTCAGTTATTCTACTATTTGTTGCCTCCAGAGTGTTTTTTATTTCACTTATTGCATTATTCATTATATATTGACTCTGTTTTATTTCTTCTAGGTCCTTGTTAAACCTTTCTTGCATCTTCTCAATCCTTGTCTCCAGGCTATTTATCTGTGATTCCATTTTGATTTCAAGATTTTGGATCATTTTCACTATCATTATTCGGAATTCTTTATCAGGTAGATTCCCTATCTCTCCCTCTTTTGTTTGGTTTGGTGGGCATTTATCCTGTTCCTTTACCTGCTGGATATTATTCCTCTGTCTCTTTGTCTTGTTTATATTGCTGTGTTTGGAGTGGCCTTTCTCTATTCTGGCAGTTTGTGGAGTTCTCTTTATTGTGGAGTTTCCTTCCAGTGGGTGGGGTTTTACGGGTGGCTTATCAAGGTTTCCGGGTTAGGGAAGCTTGTGTCGGTGTTCTGGTGGGTGGAGCTGGATTTCTACTCTCTGGAGTGTAATGAAGTGTCCAGTAATGAGTTATGAGATGTCAGTGGGTTTGTAGTGACTTTGTATTTGGAGTGACTTTGGGTTTGGAGCAGCCTGTATATTGAAGCTCAGGGCTGTGTTCCTAGATTGCTGGAGAATTTGCATGGTATGTCTTGCTCTGGAACTTGTTGGCCCTTGGGTGGTGCTTGGTTTCAGTGTAGGTATGGAGGACTTTGATAAGCTCCTGTCAATTAATGTTCCCTGGAGTCAGGAGTACTCTGGTGTTCTCAGGATTTGGACTTAAGTCTCCTGCTTCTGGTTTTCAGTCTTATTTTTACAGTAGTCTCAAGACTTCTCCATCTATACAGCAGTGTTGATAAAACATCTAGGTTAAAGATGAAAAGTTTCTCTACAGTTAGGGACACCCTGAGATGTTCACAGAGTTACATGGAGAAGAGAAGAGGGAGGAGGGAGTTCGAGGTGACCCGAATGAGATGAGGTGGAATCAAAAGAGGAGACAGCAAGCTGGCCAATAATCACTTCCTCATGTGTGCTCCACAGTCTGGACTGCTCAGAGATGTTCACGGAGTTATACAGAGAAGAGAAGAGGGAGGAAGGAGACAGAGGTGGCCAGGAGGATAAAGGGGGGAATCAAAAGGAGAGAAACAGATCCAGCCAGTAATCAGTTCCCTAAGTGTTCTCCACAGTTTGGAACACACAAAGAGATTCACAGAGTTGGGTAGAGAAGAGAAGGGGGAGGGAGGAGACAGAGGTGATCTGGTGGAGAAAAAGGAGAGTCCAAAGGGGGAGAGAGCAGTCAAGCCAGTAATCTCGCTCCCAAGTAGAAATGGGTACTGAAGATTGGGTTCTTAAAGATACAAAGTTGACAACAAATACTAAAAAGCAAAGATTAAAAATCTAGAGTAGAGGTTGGATTTTCAAAAATACAATATTAAAGAAAAGAAGGAAAAAATAAGTTACAAAAATTATAACAAAAAATATATATGAAGTTTGCTTTAAAAATAGGGTCTCTTTTTTTTTTGCAAAGTAATAGTAGGTTATAAAAATGAAAATTAAAGGAGTAATAGAGGACTTAAAAATTAAAAAAAAATTTTTTTTTAAAGAATGATAGTAAAAATATATATAGGACTTTCTTTGGTATTGTTGTGGGCAGTGTGGGGTCAGTTCATTTTCAGATAGTTCCTGGGTCCGGCTTATATTTCTCAAGATCTATAGGCCCCTTCCTATGTGGTCGGTACTAACTACAGGGTTTTAATCTATTGCACCTGTCACTTCCAAGGCGGTTCCCTGTTTTAGCGTCTTCTGTTTGCTGGTCTCTTCAGTGTCTGGTGTCCGCCCTGACACAAGGGGGCGGTGGTGTACACTTTTTTAGGCTCACTTGCTCAGACAAGCCACTCCAGTACTCTTGCCTAGAAAATCCCATGGTCGGAGGAGCCTGGTAGGCTGCAGTCTATGGGATCGCAAAGAGTTGGACACGACTGAGCGACTTCACTTTCACTTTTCACTTTCACACATTGGAGAAGGAAATGGCAACCCACTCCAGTGTTCTTGCCTGGAGAATCCCAAGGACGGGGAAGCCTGGTGGGCTGCCGTCTCTGGGGTCGCACAGAGTCGGACACGACTGAAGCGACTTAGCAGCAGCAGTTCTGTCGCACTGTGGGGAGGGAGGGACGCTGCAAACCAATAATACTGACGTGTGCTCTGTGCTCGCAGTGTCTCAGCCGCACTGGGCCTGCCCCCACTCACGGCACGTGTGCCCTCCCTGCCCACACTGCTCAGGCTCTAGGTTGCTCCATTGAGAACCATCCCAGCTGCATGCACCTCCCAGGTCTAAGCTGCTCAGGTTCAGGCACTCAGGTAGTCCTCAGAGGCGCAGACTCAGTTGGGCCCACGTTTTGTGCCCTTCCCAGGTCAGAACAGCTCAGGTGATGAGGTGTTTGGTGAGCACGGTAGCTGTGACTTATCGCCTCCCCCATTCCTGCAGCTCGGTTTTTGGTTTTCTGGGTGTACAACTGGCGCACCTTCTCAGGTGGATGTTGACAGTCCAGAACCCCAAGAAGTCTTAGTTAGCAAAGAAGCCTGCTTGCAGTTTGGTAGATAATGTCTCTCTGGGGCTGCGATTGCCCTCTTCTGGCTCTGGCTGCCTGTCACCGGAGGGGTATGGTCTGAAGTGGGCTAGCTCTGTTCAGTCCTTTGTTCTGTGAGCGGGCCTGCCGGTGTCTTAGGTTAGGGCTTTTTGCGTGGTAGTTATCCCACAGTCTGGTTTGCTAGCCCAAGTTAGTTCCCTCAGGTTGCCCTCAGGGCATTCAGACCCGGTCCTTACTCTAAGCAATGCAGCCCATGCCTCCCTGCCCAGCCCGCACTTGCTAGTGCCGGGTGCAGGCGTCTGCACTGCCTCTCCGCTGGGGGAGTTACCGTTGGGCTAGTAATCTGTGGGTTTTAATTATTTATTTATTTTTCCTAATGATTATGTTGCCCTCTGTGGTTCCAAGGCTCGTCACAGACTCAACAGTGAGAGTGTTTCCTGGTGTTTGGAAACCTCTCTTTTTAAGACTCCCTTCCTGGGACGGAGCTCCGTCCCTACGTCTTTTATATTTTTTCCTACCTCCTTTTGAAGACACTGAGCTGCTTTTCTGGGTGCCTGATGTCCTCTGCTGGCATTCAGAGGTTGTTTTTTGGAATTTACTCAGCGTTTAAATGTTCTTTTGATGAATTTGTGGGGTAGAAAGTGGTCTCCCCGTCCTATTCCTCGGCCATCTTAGGGCCGCTCCTCCTTATTTAACTTCTATGCAGAGTACATCATGAGAAACGCTGGGCTGGAAGAAGTACAAGCTGGAATCAAGTTTGCCAGGATAAATATCAATAACCTCAGATATGCAGATGACACCACCCTTATGGCAGAAAGTGAAGAAGAACTAAAGAACCTCTTGATGAAAGTGGAAGAAGAGAGTGAAAAAGTTGGCTTAAAGGTCAACATTCAGAAAACTAAGATCATGGCATCTGGTCCCATCACTTCATGGCAAATAGAGGGGGAAATAGTGAAAACACTGGCAGACTTTCTATTTGGGGGCTCCAAAATCACTGCAGATGATGACTTCAGCCATTAAATGAAAAGACACTTACTCTTTGGAAGGAAAGTTATGACCAACCAAGATAGCATATTAAAAAGCAGAGACATTATTTTGCCAACAAAGGTCCATCTAGTCTAGGCTATGGTTTTTTTCTGTAGTCATGTATGGATTTGAGAGTTGGACTATAAAGAAAGCTGAGTGCCAAAGAATTGATGCTTTTGAACTGTGGTGTTGAAGAAGACTCTTGAGAGTCCCTTGGACTGCAAGGAGATCCAACCAGTCCATCCTAAAGGAAATCAGTCCTGGGTGTTCATTGGAAGGAATGATGTTGAAGAGAAAACTCCAATATTTGGCCACCTGATGCGAAGAGCTGACTCATTTGAAAGGGCCCTGTTGCTGGGAAAGATTGAAGGAAGGAGGAGAAGGGGACGATAGAGGATGAGATGATTGGATGGAATCACTCACTTAATGGACATGAGTTTGAGTAAATTCTGGGGGTTGGTAATGGACAGAGAGGCCTGGCATGCTTTAGTCCATGGGGTCACAAAGAGTCTGACATGACTGAGTGACTGAACTGAACTTAACTGATGGATATTTTAAATTATTGGTTTAGGTTTTATGTTATGAGATAACAAATCCAATACTTCTTAGGTAGTTCTATTTTCTCACTAGTTCAACTAATATTTCTTGAGCACATGCTATGTCCAAACACTTCCAGCCACTGGTGATACAATGATGAATTGATTCTCCCACCTCAGGGAACTAATGGAAAAAGGAATGATATTATTCTCCTGATCCAAGCTGAAAGATCACCCCTAGAGAATATATTATTCTTTTGCTTCATTTTCCCCATGTTTCTGTTTGTGGTATGAAGAAATAGGGAATCAGCCCATTGGTGGGTTTCAACCACTGCTTTTGATTCCAGTTTCTACAGAGATGACTTTCAGTGCTGGAAGAGGAAGTGCAGTCTCATCTTGTCTCATTTGTTTCTTCTATTGAAGAAGGAAAAATTATCCAGAGATCTTAACACTTCTCGAAGTCATACACAGCCAGGAGCCCCTGGTCTGTATGGGCTATTTTTTTAGGTCTTACTGGGTTATTTTCACAGCATTAACCATATAGAGAACTTAAAAGAGAAAAAACAACACAAATGCAACCCCATCATTTGGTCCTCATCTAGAGAATAACTCCTATTAATGGGGCCCTGGGCAATATTTGGTGGTGGCATTATTTCTGCCAGGCTGTTCCCTAGCAAGTCTCACCTTTATGTGCCAAGCCACAGAGCTCTCCTGAGTCATGGAGCTGGTTCAAAGGAACTTCAGGATGTTTTTAATTTCATTAGGAAGACAAGAAAAGCCAGAGAAAAGTGGGAGAAGGAAGATAAAAGTAACATGCTGAGGGAAGGCTTTTCTGAATTGATAAACCATATAGATCTTTCCCAAAAGGAAGGACAAAGGCTTGTAACATTTAGTTGCTTAGGACTAAGCAACCAACATTTATTTAGGGGTTCTGGATCTCTCTCTGAAGCATAAAGTTCAGCAATGAAGCCCAGGACTTAAATGGTCAAACTGTTTGGGCCCCAGCTCTGTCACGAACCAGCTGCCTGAATCCTGCTCAAGATACATGAATCTTCTGAACCTTAGATTCCTAATCTGTATACAGAGTGTGGTTGTCTGACTGAGAGTGTGGATGTGAGGATGAAAAGGGGTCATTGAATATGCTTTACAAAGCTCGGTGCTTCTTCCATTCCTGAACTGGCTATCCGTGAACTTCTGAAGAATCAGCTCCCTTCCCCCATGCCATCAAGCACGTGTATATATAATGCAAAATATTTAGATAGGGAGATTGAGTGGTTGTGATTCACTGAGGTTGATTTTTCTAGAAAGTGGCTCAGTTAATGTTTTGGCACAGCTTTGAAGCCTGTGTCTGGGTCCTGGGTGGGATGAGACACTTTTAATCCACATCAGAAAGCTCTTGCTTGAAGGCAGCAGGAGCATGTGCTCTTCTCAGAGCAATATGAAATAATCACCCACTGGCACAGTTAGCTCATCTCCTCTCTAGGCAGCACAAAAGAAAGCTCAAAAACATCTCCAGTTTTGATTGCCAAGTAGGGGAGGGGGAGGGGGGGAAAGTAGCCTAAATCATGAGTCCAGGCACAAATCCACTTCTGCATTTCTGAGATGCTTGTCCTGTTTTGCTGTGCATGCTTCCTCAGCCTCAAACACTCTGGCTCCCTGAGAGAACTATGTAAAGTCAGGGTGAGCTCCCAGCCTGAAAGTCTGAAAGGTTACTTAAACTGGCAGTAGACCAGGCGGATATGCTTATGCTTATGTCAATGCACCTAGGGATCTGGCAAGTGAATTTTAGGTGGAATAGAATGGCTTGTATTTTCATGGGTAGCCTTGTTTTGATTCAGGGGAAAAAAATATAGAAGATTGTCAAGCTAATTAAGCAATGCTCAGTTAAGACTTTAAACTATGGAGTGCCTTGTGTTTATTTTATGCAGGAAAAGTGATATAGAAACAACGGGTTTGTTTAAAAAACTTAAAAGAAGAATCTACAGGGGGCTGAAGACAAGATGCCAGAGTAGAAGGACTCATGCTTACCTCCTCTCCCAAAATCTCCAAAATCACAACTAACTGCTGAACAACCATGACAAAAAGACTGCTGCTGCTACTGCTGCTAAGTCGCTTTAGTCGTGTCCAACTCTGTGTGACCCCAGAGATGGCAGCCCACCAGGCTCCCCCATCCCTGGGATTCTCCAGGCAAGAACGCTGGAGTGGGTTGCCATTTCCTTCTCCAATGAAGACTAAAAGACTAGAACCTATCTAAAAGACATTCTATATCCAAAGACTAAGAGGAAACCACAAGATGGTAGGAGGGGTACATTAGTGATCTAGTCAATCCCATACCCGCCTGGTGGATGATCCACAAACTAGAAAATAATTATATTGCAGAAGTTATCCCACAGGAGTTAATAGTTCTGAGTTTTACATAAGGACCCCAGTATGAGGATTTGGCATTAGGAGGAGGAGCCCCCAGAGCATTTGGTACTGAAGGCCAGCGAGGCTTGATCGTAAGAAATCCACAGGATGGAAGGAAATGGAAATCCCGCTCTTGGAGGACACAGACAAAGTCTATGCACACTGGGACTGAGGGAAAAAGCAGTGACTTCGTAGGAGCCTGAGTCAGACCTACATGCTGGGGTAGGGGGATGTCTCCTGGGAATGTGGTGGGTGGCTGTAGCTCACTGTGAGGTCAAGGATACTGGTGGTAAAGGTACTGAGGAGTACTCGGTGTGAGCTCTCTTGAAGGCTGCTATTTTGACACGATGACCTGACCCCAACCCAACAACCATGTAGGCTCCATTGCTGGGATGTCTCAGGCCAAACAACCAACAGGGTGGGAACAACACCCCACCCATCAGCAGATAAATTGCCTAAAGTCTGCTAAAGTCTTCCTGAGCCCATAACTAGCTCTACCATACCCCTTGACATGACCCTGCCACCAGAGGGACAAGACCTAGCTTCACTTCAAAGTGAGAAGACACCATTTCCTCCAACCAGGAAGCCTTCACAAGCCTCTAAGATCAGCCTCACCTACCACAAGGCAGACACCAGAAGCAAGAGGGGAATGGAGACTACAAACACACAGAAAGCTAGACAAAGCAAGATGACAGAGAAATATGTTCCAGACGAAGGAACAAGATAAAAACCCCAGAAGAGCAACTAAGTGAAGTGGAGATAGGCAATCTATCTGAAAAAGAATCCAGGGTAAAGATAGTAAAGATGACTCAAGATCTCAGAAAAAGAATAGAGGCACAGATGGAGAAGATATAAGGGATGCTTAACAGTTAGAAGATATAAAGAACTAACAGAGTTAAACAACACAGTAACTGAAATGAAAAAATACTATAAAGAATCAATAGCAGATTATATGAGTCAGAACAACAGATAAGTGAGCTGGAAGACAAAGTGGTGGATTTCATTGCAGTAGAACAAGGTATAGGAAAAAGAATGAAAAGAAATGAGAGCAGTCTAAAAGACTTCTGCACCAACATTCACATTATAGGGGTCCCAGAAGGAGAAGAAAGAGAGAAAAAGCCTGAGAAATTTTTTGAAGAGATAATAGTTGAAAACTTCTCTAACATGGGAAAGTAACAGTTCATGCAAGTTCAGGAAGTGCAGAGAGGCTCACATGGGAGAAAACCAAGTAGGAAAATGCCAAGACATGTGTAATCAAGTTGACAAAAATTAAAGACAATGACAAATATTAAAAGCGATACAGGAAAAGCAAAAAAAAAGAAAGAAAGAAAAACAGAAAGGGACACTCATAAGGTTATTGGTTTTTTTCAGCAGAAACTCTGCAAGCCTGAAGGGACTGGCATGACAAATTTAAAATGATGAAAGGAAAAATCCTACAACTCAAGAATACTCTAACTAGCAAGACTTTTATTTAGATTCCACAGAAAAATCAAAAGAGTTACAGACAAGCAAAAGGCATGAGGATTCACCATCACCAAACCAGGTTTACAACAAATGCTAAAAGGTGGAAAAGAAAATCCCACAACTAGAAACAAGAAAATTATGAGTGGAAAAGCTCACTGGTAAAGATAAACACACAGTAAAGGTAGAAAGTCATTCCACACACAAATATGATATCAAAACTAACAACTGTAAGAAGTTCAGTTAAGTTCAGTCCCTCAGTTGTGTCTGACTCTTTGCGACCCCGTGAATCACAGCACACCAGGCCTCCCTGTCCATCACCAGCTCCCAGAGTTCACTCAGACTTACGTCCATCAAGTCAGTGATGCCATCCAGCCATCTCATCCTCTGTCGTCCCCTTCTCCTTCTGCCCCCAATCCCTCCCAGCATCAGAGTCTTTTCCAATGAGTCAACTCTTCGCATGAGGTGGCCAAAGTACTGGAGTTTCAGCTTTAGCATCATTCCTTCCAAAGAAATCCCAGGGCTGAAGCAGGATATTGAAAATGCATTTGAAATTGAAAGACAGCAACATAAAACAATCTTGTATGTCTATATACAGACTGCTGCATCAAAACCTCATAGGAACTGCAAGCTAAAAATCCACACCAGATATATACACATACAAAAAGAAAAAAGAATCCAAACACTAAAGATAGCCACCACGTCACAAGAAAAAAGAACAAAAGAGGAAGAAAAAAGACTACAAAAAGAAATCCAAAACAAAATGGCAAAACATACATATCAATAATTATCTTGAATATAAATTGATCAAATACTTGAACCAAAAGACAGAGGCTGGCTGACCAGATTAAAAAAACAAACCCATATATATGCTGTCTACAAGAGAACCACTTCGTATCTAGGGATACATAGAGATTGAAAGTGAGGGGATGGAAAAGCTATTACATGCAGGTAGAAATCAAAGTAGGAGTAGCAATATTCATATCAAACAAAATAGATGTTAAAGTAAAGACTGTTACAAGAGACAAAGAAGAACTACATAATGATCAAGGGTTAATCTAGAAAGAAGATATAACAGTTGTAAATATACATGCACCCAACATGGGAGCACCTCAATATACAAGACAAATATTAACAGCCATAAAAGGAAAAATAGACAGTAACATAATAACAGTGGGGGACTTGAATATCTCACATACACAAATGGACAGATCATCCAGACAGAAAATCAGTAAGGAAACACAAGATTAAATGACACATTAGACCAGATGGACTTAATTGATATTTATAAAGCATTCTATCCAAAGGCAGCAGAATACACATTCTTTTCAAATGCACATGAAACATTCTTCAGGAGAGAGCACATGCTGGGCCACAAAGAAAGCATGGGTAAATATAAGAAAGTTGAAATCAGTTCAAGCATCTTTTCCAACTGTAACACTATGAGTTAGAAATCAACTACAAGAGAAAAAAAAACTATAAAAAAAGGAGGTCAGGGCTAAAAATATGCTATACAACAACGAATGGATCACTGAAGAAATCATAGAGGAAGTCAAAAAATATCTAGAGACAAATGAAAATGAAAACATGATGATCCAAAACCTATGGGATGCAGCAAACACAGTTCTAAGAGGGAAGTTTATAGCAATACAATTTTATCTTAGAAAACAATGAAAATCTCAAATAAACAACCTAACTTTACACCTGAAGCAACTACAGAAAGAAGAACAAACAAAACCCAAAGTTAGTAGAAAGAAAGAAATCAAAGAAAAGATAAAAAAAAAAAAAAAAAAAAAAAAAAAACAGATGAAAGAGAGACAAAGAAAACAGTGGAAAAGATCAATGAAAGTAAAAGCTGGTTCTTTAAAAAAAGATAAGCAAAATTGATAAACCTTTAGCCAGACTCATCAAGAAAAAAAGTAAGAGGGCTCAAATCAATAAAATTGGAAATGATAAAAAAAAAGAGAAATTACAACGGACACCACATGAATACAAAGAAGAGACTACTAAGAGACTACTAAAAACAGCTATATGCCACTAAAATGGACACCCTAGAAGAAATGGAGAAATTCTTAAAAAGGTACAATCTCCCAAGACTGAAACAGGAAGAAATAAAAAATATGAACAGAACAATCACAAATACTGCAATTGAAACTGCACTTTAAAAACTTCCTTGGCAAAACTAATACAATTATGTAAAGTTTAAAAATAAAATAAAATTAGAAAAAAAAATAAAAAATAAAAAAAATAAAAACTTCCAACAGGGACTTCCCTGGTGGCACAGTGGATGGAATTTGCCTGCCAATGCAGGGGCCATGGGTTTGATCCTGGGAAGATTCCACATGCTGCAAAGTAACTAAACCTGTTTGCCACAACTACTGAACCCATGCTCTGGAGCCTGTGAGCCGCAGCTACTCAGCTATGTGCTGCATCTACTGGAGCCTGTGCACCCTAGCACCTGTGCTCTTCAATGAGAGAAGCCACCACAGTGAGAAGCCTGAAAACTGCAATGAAGAGTAGGCCCCCCTTGCTACAGCTAAAGAAGGCCCACACAAATCAATGAAGTCCTGGTACAGCCAAAAATAAAATGAGTAAATAAGTAAAAATTTTAAAAAGTCTTCCAACAAACAAAAGTCTAAGACCAGGTGGCTTCAAGGGCAAATTCTATCAAGGGGAGAAGAGTTAACACCTATCATTCTGAAATTATTCCAAAAAAAAATGGCAGAGGAAGGAACACTCTCAAACTCATTCTATGAGGCCACCATCAGTTCAGTTCAGTCGCTCAATCATGTCTGACTCTTTGCAACCCTGTGGACCGCAGCATGCCACGTTCCCTGTCTGTCACCAGCTCTTGGAGCTTGCTCAAACTCATGTGTATCAACTCAGTGATCTCATCCTCTGTTGTCCCCTTCTCCTCCTGCCTTCAATCTTTCCCAGCATCAGGGTCTTTCCCAATGAGTCAGTTCTTTGCATCAGGTGGCCAAAGTATTGGAGCTTCAGCATCAGTCCTTCCAATGAATATTCAGGACTGATTTCCTTTATGATTGACTGGTTAGATCTCCTTGCAGTCCAAGGGACTCTCAAGAGTCTTCCCCAACACCATAGTTGGAGGCCACCATCACCCTGATATTAAAACCCAGCAGATACCACAGAAAAGAAAATTACAGGCCAATATCACTGATGAACATAGATTAAATTGTCCTCAGCAAAATAGTAGCAATCCAAATTCAAAAATACATTAAAAGGGTCATTCATAATAATTATGTGGGATTTATCCCAGGGATGCAAGGATTTTGTAATATCTGCAAATCAGTCAGTGTGATACACCACATCAACAAACTGAAGAATAAAACCCACATGATCACCTCAATAGATGTAGAAAAAGCTTTTGACAAAATCCAGACACTTCTTTATGACAAAAACTCTCTAGAAAGTGGGAATAGAGGGAATTTACTTCAACGTAACAAAGGCCATATATAACAAACCCACAGCTAACATCATTCTCAATGGTGAAATGTTAAAAGCATTTCCTCTAAGATTAAGAATAAGACAGGATGTCCACTCTCACCACTTTTATTCAACACAGTTTTAGAAGTCTTAACCATGACAGTCAGAGAAGGAAAAGAAATAAAAGCGATCCAAATTGGAAAAGAAAAAGTAAAACTGTCACTGTTTTCAGATGACATGATACTACAGATAGAAAATCCCAAAAATGCCACCAGAAAACTACCCCAAATAGACAAAGCAATCTTGAGAAAGAAAAATGAAGCTGGAGGAATTAGGCTCCCTGACCTCAGACTATGCTATAAAGTTGCAATAACAAAAATACTATGATATACTGACACAAAAACAGAAATATTGATAACTGGAACAGGATAGAATGCCCAGAAATAAACCCATGCACAAATGGTCAGTCTATGACAAAGGAGGCAAGACTATACAATGGAGAAATGACAGTCTCTTCAATAAGTGGTGCTGGGAAAACTGGACAGCTACAGGCAAAAGATGAATTATAACACTCTCTAAAACCATATGCATAAACAAACTCAAAATGGATTGAAGACCTCTATGGAAGACCAGGTTCTATAAAATTCTCAGGAAAACATAGCAGAACTCTCTGACATAAATTGCAACAATATCTTTTTGGATCCACCTCCTAGAGTAATGAAAATAAAAACAAAAAAAATGGGAGCTAATTAAACTTAAAAGCTTTTGTACAGCAAAGGAAACCATAAACAAAAAGACAACCAACAGAATGGGAGAAAATATTTGCAAACAAAGCAACTGACAAGGGATTAATCTCTAAAATACACACAGCTCATAAAGCTCAACCTCAAAAAAAAAACAACCAACTCAATGAAAAAAATGAGCAGAATATTTAAGTAGACATTTCTCCAATGAAGACATACAGATAACCCAAAGGCACATGAAAAGACACACAACATCACTAATTGTTAGAGAAATGCAAATCAAACTATTAATACATCACACAGGTCAGAATATATCATCAAAAAATGTACAAACAATAAATGCTGTGAGACAGTGTAGAAAAAAGGGAACACTTCTACACTGTTGGTGGGAATGTAAATTGGTACAGCCATTATGGAAAATAGTATAGAGGTTCCTTAAAAACTGAAAATAGAATTGCCATATGATCCTACAGTCCTGCTCTTGGGTATACATCCAGAGAAAAGCATTAGTTAGAAAAGATCCATGCACTCCAGTGTTCCGCAGCACTATTTCCAAAAGCCAAGACATAGAAGCAACATAAATGTCCATTAACAGAGGAATTTACAAAGAAGATGTGGTACATATATACCATTGGATATTACCTAATTACCTAGCCATAAAAAAGAATGAAATAACACCATTAGCAGCAACATGGATGGACCAAGAGAGTACTATACTAAGTGAAGTAGATCAGACAAAGACAAATATCATGTAACGTCACTTATACGTGTAATCTAAAAATATGAACTTATTTACAAAACAGAAATAGACCCATAGACTTAGAAAACAAAGCTTATGTTTACCAAACAGGAAAGGTGGGGCAGGAGGGATAAATTAGGAGACTGGGATTAATATATACACATATAGTGAAGTGAAGTCGCTCAGTTGTGTCCGACTCTTTGCGACGTCATAGACTGTAGCCTACAGGCTCCTCTGTCCATGGAATTTTCCAGGCAATAGTCCTGGAGTGCATTGCCATTTCCTTCTCCAGGGGATCTTCCGAATCAACAGGGACTTACTGTATAGCACAGGGAATGCAATACTCTGTAATAACCTATGAAAAAACTCTGAAAAAGAATAGATATATGTATAAGTGAATCACTTTGCTGTATATCCGAAACTAATAAAACATCATAAATCAACTATGAAAGTGAAAGTCTTAGTCCCTCAGTCGTGTCCCACTCTATGAGACCCCATTGGCTGTGGCTTCTCTGCCCATGGGATTCTCCAGGCAAGAACACCATGCAGTGGGTTGCCATTTCCTTCCCCAGGGGATCTTCCTAACCCAGAGATTGAACCAGGGTCTTCTGCATTGCAGGCGGATTCTTTACCGCCTGACTCACCAGGGAAGCCCCAGTAGAGTTCTCTAAAATGACTGATAAGAAAGCTTTAAATTTTAAGGGTATTAACCCTCTGTTGTGGCTGCTCTCAATTTTATACAATTAATCATTCACCATAATTTTAATTATGATCTATGATAGACAGAATTTTAGTTACGTGGCTAAATCTAAAGGTTATCTTTTACTGTTCATTCTTTGCATTTGTAAGCCAGAACATGAAGTACTTGCCATATTTCCTTCTATTTATTTTATGTTTTTATTTTTTACACGAAACTTAAAATCTATTTGGAATTTATATTGACATGTAGTGGCGAGGTGAAATCTCACCTGACTCTTTTCTGAATACTAACTTGCCATCTCAGACTGATTCCTTTCTGTCTTATAATGTCTCCTTATCACCTGCCAACTTCCTAAATACCGGGGCTTGTTCTCCAGTAGACAAGCACGGGAACACAGCAGGGAGGCCAACTCGGCCAAGGTCAGCAAGAGCGAGCTAGTGAGCAGCACAGTCAAGATCTCAGCTTCACCTCTTACCATGCCCCAACTGCCCTAAAGTAATGTCAGCTCTTTTAAGTCCGCATCTAAAAGTTTTAAAAACATAACTAAATTAACAACCTTTCCAACAAGCTGATTTATATTAAGGGGAAGTAATTTGATATGCTCATCAAATCTCATCAATTAGAGAACCAGATTTCTGCTTTCGGTGGGGAAGGGCTCTCAGAGAGCCCTCGAGTGTATATTTTGGAGACCACCAGAACAACACACACAGACAGATGTGTGAGGGATGCATCTGTACATTAATCCCAGTTCACAGCCTGGAAAGCAGCCCAGCATCTCTTTGATAACCAGTAGGCTTCCTGAGCTGTGGACCATATAGATGGGTTTCCTTTAATCTAGAGTTGTTGTCCATAGGCTTGAAGATGTCTATAAAGTCCATGAAATTATATGCAAGTGTGTATTTGTGGAGATTTTTTTCTGGGAAGAGGATTGTTAAAACCTTCATCAAAATCTATGGGTTAGCAAGGTTTCTGTTCTTAAAGACTATTCTAAGTTTCAAAGACTACAGTTAAGTCCATGGACCTGTGACCTACTGACCACTTGACAAGTTCTAGGAACATGTCACATATGCTCCATTTAAACTCCTCCCACCAAATGGAATCCTTTTGCCCTGCTGGTGGGAATGTAAACTGGTACAGCCACTATGGAGAACAGAATGATGACTGCTTTAAAAACTAGGAATAAAAAACTACCATATGACCCAGCCATCCCACTAGTGGGCATATACTGAGAAAACCATAATTGAAAGATAGACATGTACCCCAATCTTCACTGCAGCACTATTTACAAGAGCCAAAACATGGAAGCAACCTAGATGTCTGTCAACAGATGAATGGATAAAGAAGTTGTGGTACATATATGCAATAGAATATTACTCAGCCAAAGAAAAGAAAGAATTTGAATCAATTCTAGTGAGGTGGGTAAGCCTATAGCCTGTTATTCAGAGTGAAATAAGTCAGAAAGAGAAAAATATCAAATATTGATGCATATATATGGAACCTAGAAAAATTACAGGACAGGAATAGAGACACAGACAGAGAACAGACTTATGGACACAGTGGGGGCAGGAGAAGATGGACAAATTGAGAAAGTATCATTGAAATATATGCATTACCATATGTAAAATAGACACCTAGTGGGATGTTGCTGTATAACACAGGGAGCTCAGCCTGGTGCTCTGAGACAACCTAGAGGGGTGGGGAATGGGAGGAAGGGTCAAGAGGGAGGGAAACATGTACATACCTAGGGCTGATTCATGCTGATGTATGGCAAAAACCAGCACAACACTGTAAAGCAATTATCTTCCAATTAAAAGAAATAAGTTAAAAAAAAAAAAAAAAAGCTCCTCTCACTATTTCTCAACTTTCTCTTCTTTTCTCCATAAAGCTGGAATTCTACACGTTCAGCATTCTGCCCATAAGATCACCTGCCAATCTTAGGACTAAGACACAGAATAAAGGCTCATCAGACATATTAAAAGGTGTGAGGCTAAAAGAAAAGAGTGGAAGGACTTCCCTGGCAGTCCAGTGGTTGACTCCACACTTCTAATGCAGGGGTTAAGAGTTCAGTTCCTGGTTGGGGAACTAAGACCCCACATGCCAAGTGGTGTGGCCAAAAGAGAGAGAGAGAGAGGAAGGTGGGGGGAAAGCTTGCTGATTTCCATTGGGAGCCATTTGGATTAGGACATCTGCATTTTAGCAGGATTTAAATGGAGTGCCGAAGAATTGATGCTTTTGAACTGTGGTGTTGGAGAAGACTCTTGAGAGTCCCTTGGACTGCAAGGAGATGCAACCAGTCCATTCTAAAGGAGATTAGTCCTGGGTATTCTTTGGAAGAAATGATGCTAAAGCTGAAACTCCAGTACTTTGGCCACCTCATGCGAAGAGTTGACTCATTGGAAACGACTCTGATGCTGGGAGGGATTGGGGGCAGGAGGAGAAGGGGACGACAGAGGATGAGATGGCTGGATGGCATCACCAACTTGATGCACGTGAGTTTGAGTGAACTCCGGGAGACAGTGATGGACAGGGAGGCCTGGCATGCTGTGATTCATGGGGTCGCAAAGAGCCAGACATGACTGAGTTACTGAACTGAACTGAAGCATTCCTTATCATGTTTCTGAAATGCCCAAGAGGAGTGCAATCACATGCCCTTTATACAATATTTCTATAAACAATTTATATGGCTAAACATTATTTTGGAGAGTCTAACCAATTAAATAAGGAAAGAAAAAGAAATCATTAAAATAATACCAAAAGAAGAAATAGAAACATAACACAGATGATATTATATACACAGAAAAGTCAAGGAAGTAAAATTATTAACTGTAGCTAAAGAACTTGTCAAGTATATACAAACATCAATATGACCCATGCTAATTATACTAATTAGGCACTATCCTCAACAAGAACTGCAACAAAATATTTAGGAAGCACATGAAAGCTTTGAGTCTATAAAGAGATGTGCCATGCTCACACTGTAAAGATATCAATTCTCCCCAGGTCCAGTTCACAGATTTCCTAGACCCTAATTCCTGGGTTTTACTTATTTCTATCTCCTCGGGACCTAGCCCATAGCAGGCACCCAATAAATATTGTTTGGGTAAGCGAGTGAGCTCCATATCAATCAAAATCCTAAATGAATTTTTCTAAGAACTAGAAAAGTGATGCCAAAATTCACTTTTAGACAGAAACAGGAAAGAATAACTGAAAAAGAAGAGCTCATGGAAACCATGTGTACCAGATTCAAAACATGCTACAGGTCAACAGTTAGTAAAACAGTGTGGTACTGGTGTGCACATACATACAGGCACACTAAAGCCATAAATCAGTGGAAGAGAAAGTGCAATTGAAAAAGTAGATGTAAGAATTATATGTTTTTAAAAAAAGAGAAAAGCATTATAAAACACTGGGAAAGCCAAGTATCATGGTGTTATATATTTCTGTAAACAGCATCTAACCGTATACCTCTTCCCTTCACCTCAAGCATTATGCTGTTAAATGTGTTTTCAAGTCAGTCCCCAGGGCCCGTGTCTTAGTTCTGGTCACCACCACTTCTCTCAGTCTGTTCCATAACTTCCTAGCTCGTCTCCTTTCATCTTCTCCTCTTTCCCTTCCTCCACGTGCTGCCAGAGTTGTCTTCCTAAAGCACTCACTGAGTTTTCTCAACGTTCTGCATATAAGGGCTCCGCAGATCCACTGCAATGGTTTCCAAAGCTGGAACAGAAGTCTTTCCAATGATGGTCTTCCACAGAAGAGAACAAAAGCCAATCAATACTACCTGACTTCAAAAAGTTGAGTGGTCGTGGTCGTGGGTGATCATGTGTTTGAGTTCTGCCATATTGGGGTTGTTTGGGGATTATTATTAATCCTAGCATGTCCAGAAATGCAAAAGCAGTGTGAGTACTGAAAAGGTTATAAGAGAGGATGAACAAGTATAATGGAAAGTAAAGAAACTAAAAGCCACACAGTGGGAAATGATGCCTCAATAGACTTTCCACGTACAGCAAAATTGTCTCTTCAGGGGTAGATGGTCACGCATTTACACGAGGTGAAGAAAATTGAGTACACTGGTTTTAAGGCTTCTTAAAGCTTTGGAGAACTAGTTTACTTCTCCTGCTGTACGGAAATGCATCCAGGGACTTGCGAATTGAAATATCACAGTCATTCTGGACTTGAGATCATGTGGATCTACACACAACCTTTCTCAACCTAATTTGAAAATTAGAGATGGGTAGAGTTTTACCACTGTTAAGAGTCAGATATAGTTGTCTTTTTCCAATTTGTAGACAAAAAAATATTACATAAAGAATGCATTTTTCAGGGTTTTAGGTTTGTGCTATGAATTTTTCTTCTCCCTTGGAATTCTTAATCACCCATCATCTTGTCCCGCCTGTTATCAAGATTGCTAAAGTATCACATGTCAGAGAAGCTTGACTGAGCCCCCAGCACATCTGAGAGTCCTCAGCCTGAGCCCCTGTTCCATCTACCCTAGCACTCACCGCAGCTAGTGAAGGAGAAATGTCTGATGTATTTCCCCAAGGTACAGCTGGGCATGGGTTCAAGTGGCCACTCCAGAGCATGCATCTGAAAGTATCCAATGACCATGTGAAATCCAAGCTGGTAGATGTGTAAATGTTCACGCTGACAGGTAACAGGTAGCTGGGAGTTGCCTACAAGAATTTCTGTGTAGTTCTGACCATTTATATATTTAAATGTTTGTATTTATTTCAGAATTTGTTTATTTAGTCTACAATTTATGATTTAAACTCTAGGAGGCAAAAACTTGGCTAACCCATGTGGAAGAACACCGAGAAACTATAGAAGAAATGCTGATGAAACATTAAAAGAGAGATTAAATTGACTACTAGATTAGGCTATTGATAAGGAAAACACCTGAAAAAGAATTGAGGAAAAGGAGAGGAAGAGAAACATCTGAGGACTAATTAACAGGAAGAGGCCTATGCAAATAATCAGCTCTGAAATATCAAGACACAGGAAGATAATCTTACAACCCAGAGGGCTGAGGTGAACTGAACATTGTTTTCATATCATTTGCTACAAATAGGCTCTACCTATTCAAAATCAAGATATGGCATTAATATTTCCTTACTAACACCTAAAATCCACTAGAATAGGTACATTTGGCTGTATTCGAATTATTTGTTTGTGTTCCCACTCAAGTTCCTAGGCATCAGATATATTTTTTTAACCCCAGTCCCTAGCATTTGACAGATTCTCAATCACATTGGATATTCCCAGGTGGCACAATGGTAAAGAATCCGTTTCCCAAAAGAAAAAAAAAGAATCCGTTTCCCAAAGCAGGAGACACAAGTTTGATCCCTGGGTCGGGAAGATCATCTGGAAGAGGATATGGCAACCCATTCTAGTATTCTTGCCCGGAGAATCCTACGGACAGAAGAGACTGGTAGGCTTCAGTCCATAGAGTTGCAAAGAGCTGGACACAACTGAAGCAACAGCATACACACACAATACACATTGGTTGAGTTGAATTGATAATCGAACAATGAAATTGACAACAAACATTAATTCCATGGCAATTAAACACACAAATGACATACAGAAAACTTGAATGTATAAGGAAACACAAATATAGTGATCATGGTCATTTCAACCTTTAGTGGAAAAAATTAAAATAAGTAATGAATTTTGGGAAGATTTGGGAGAATGACATTGAAACATGTAAAATATCATGTAAGAAACGAGTTGCCAGTCCAGGTTCGATGCACGATACTGGATGCTTGGGGTTAGTGCACTGGGATGACCCAGAGGGATGGGATGGGGAGGGAGGAGGGAGGAGGGTTCAGGATGGGGAACACATGTATACCTGTGGCAGATTCATTTTGATATTTGGCAAAACTAATACAATTATAAAAAAAAAAAAAAAAGACAACATCTGGAATTCCCTAGTGGTCCAGTGGTTAGGAGTCCACCTACCAATGCAGGGGACACGGGTTTGATCCCTGGTCTGGGAAAATTCCATGTGCCAAGGAGCAACTAAGCCAATATGTCACAACTATTGAAGCTCATGCACCTAATGCCTGTGCTCTGCAATTAAAGAAGCCACCGCAACCAGAAGCCTGCACACCTCAATGAAGAGTAGCCCCCACTCGCCACCACTAGAGAAAGCTTGCGCACAGCAACAAAGACTCAGCACAACCAAAAATGATTAATTTAAAAAATAAGATGTCTAGGGCTAAGGGGGTGTTGGTGATACATGGCATTCATCATGTCGTGCATGGTGATGTGCATTCTAGGGGACATACTTGCTGTAAATGTAGTGCAAACAAAATGACTGCACTGTCATGTAAGCAGGCGATTTGCAGTACATGCCTGCCTGCTCAGTCACTCAGCTGTGTCCAACTCTTGTGATCCTATGTAGTGCAGCCTGCCAGGCTCCTCTGTCCATGGGATTTCCCAGGCAAGAATACTGGAGTGGGTTCCCATGTTCTTCTCCTATAGAAAAAAAGAAGAGAAAAATATAATCCATAGTCTCTTGCTGTGTGTGTGCATGCTAAGTTGCTTCAGTCGTGTCTGACTCTTTGCGGCCCTATGGACCATAGCCTGCCAGGCTCCTCTGTCCATAGCATTCTCCAGGCAAGAATACTGGAGAGAGTTGTCATGCCCTTCTCCAGGGAATCTTCCCCACCCAGGGACTGAACCCACGTCTCTCATGTCTCCTGTATGACAGACGGGTTCTTTACCACCAGTGCCGCCTATGGACCATCCTCTCTAGGGCTTTCCTCCGTCTTTGCTGCAGGCTTTTCACTTTGATCTCCTTTGTGTGCTTCCTTTTACCATGTGCCATTAAAGATGCCTTCAAGACTTGACCTTGGCTCCTTTCTCACCACATGCCATCCAGGGCATCTCCTTGGTGTCCATGGCCTTGCTCCTTCCTGGATATCTGTGACCCTTGAAGTCCATAATCAGCCATAACTGTTTCCAGAGCTCCAGGTACTTAGACCTCACACCTCTTTTCTTTATTCTTATTTATTGCTAATCAAACCCACCTTGTTTTCAAAAGAACTTATGATATCAAGGTGGATTATAAAAATACATTTAAAAAGCTACATAAAGGCAATATGTAAAGGCAAAATCCATGTGAAGATAAAAATGAAGGCAATTAAAAAATAATGCACAATACTGGATGCTTGGGGCTGGTGCAATGGGATGACCCAGAGGGAGGGTATGGGGAGGGAGGAGGGAGGAGGGTTCAGGATGGGGAACACAGGTATACCTGTGGCGGATTCATTTTGATATTTGGCAAAACTAATACAATATTGTTAAGTTTAAAAATAAAATAAAATTTAAAAAAATAATGGAAGAGTTATTTCACAAGGTCTGTTTAGAAAAGTTGTACATAGTTGCTTGATCTGTATCATAAGTTTGTCTTTGAACTTGCTACTAGCCATTGCAAAAAGGGAAACACAAGTTCATCAGTTCAGTTCAGTTCAGTTCAGTGGGTCAATCATGTCTGACTCTTTGCAACCCCATGGACCACAGCATGCCAGGCCTCGCTGTTCATCACCAACTCCCGGAGTATACTCAAACTCATGTACACTGAGTCAGTGATGCCATCCAGCCATCTCATCCTCTTCCATCCCCTTCTCCTCCTGCCTTCAATCTTTCCCAGCATCTAGGTCTTTTCAAATGAATCAGTTCTTCGAATCAGGTGGGCAAAGTATTGGCGTTTCAGCTTCAGCATCAGTTCTTCCAATGAATATTCAGGACTGATTTCCTTTAGGATGGACTGGTTGGATCTCCTTGCAGTCCAAGGGACTCTCAAGAGTCTTATCCAACACCACAGTTCAAAAGCATCAATTCTTCAGTGCTCAGCTTTCTTTATAGTCCAACTCTCACATCCATACATGACTACTGGAAAAACCATAGTTTTGACTAGATGGACCTTTGTTGGCAAAGTAATGTCTCTGCTTTTTAATATGCTGTCTAGGTTGATCATAACTTTTATTCCAAAGAGCAAGTGTCTTTTAATTTCATGGCTGCACTCACCATCTGCAGTGATTTTGGAGCCCCCCAAAATAAAGTCTGTCATTGTTTCCACTGTTTCCCCATCTATTTGCCATGAAGTGATGGGACCAGATACCATGATCTTAGTTTTCTGAATGTTGAGTTTTAAGCCAACTTTTTCACTCTCCTCTTTCACTTTCATCAAGAGGCTCTTTAGTTCATGTCAAATTAAAACAATATGTCTATAGCAAATCTGTTGTTCATGAGTAGCAAAAATCTTCCTAGTAAGCAGAATTGAGAGCAAATTCTCTAGTGGATTTTAATCAATAAAAAACTTGCAATGTAATGATTAGTATCCTCAATAACATTCTAAAGGTAATTACAAAAATGAGAGACCTAATACTGTTTCTAACAATTTTCTGCAATAGTCAGTGGAATAACATAGTTATATAAAATAATTCCAGAATAAATCAAGATGGTACAAACCAAGAATGCAGATCTGATGATTTGACTTGAGTCAAGGATGAGGAATATTATATACTTTGCAAAATTTTTCTGCAAACTTTATTTTATTCAATGGAAAATTTGAAATTTATTGGTTGGCAGTGATTTTTCTAAAGTGTAAAATATTTCTTTCTTGGTAGTTAAGTGTGGACACATTTGCTTTAAAAGCTAGACCATGAGGGTGAGAGTAAAAGTGACAACCTTTTTTGAATGTTGAAATGTAGACACTAACCTAAAGGAAGCCACTCCACTTATTTCTGCATGGAGATGATCTGAGGGGCTAGCAATGGACAGAAAACAACCCCAGGTTCCCTTTGAACCAGGGATATATCAGCAGGCAAGGCCTGAGGTCTCTATGCCATGGAACAATGACAAAATAATAAGGAGAACTGAGACAGTGAAGACACATTGGAGAATGCTAAGAGTAGAATCTTCAGGACTGGGCACAGGATGGTAAAAGGAAAAGTAGAGTCTTATATTAGGGAAAGACTTTCATTTTTTGTGCTTTTTTTCTTCTCATTTTTTCCCTGGGCAGATCACCACTGATAAGGAGAAGAGAAGAGACCCAATACCAGAGGAATCAGCTTCAAGTATCAAGGTGCCTAACCAGAGCAAATGACCAAAGAGGGACCCTAACTGAACGTTCCTCTCTTCATGCCCTTAAGGCTGAGTGACTGCAATCAGAAGAAAAGGCTCCTGAAGAGGGGCAGTGCCCGAGGCTGAGGTGGAAAGAGACTCTGTGAGATTCAGGACCTCCTTGAGGGAGAGCAGCCTAATGCCTCCTAAATATTGAGAGAGCTACATACTATGCTCATAAATTGGAAGCCTCAGTATTGTTAATATGTCAGTTCTCCCCAGTTTAATTTATTGATTCAGAGCAATCCTAATCAGAGTTACAACCAAGGAAATGGCAATCCACTCTAGTATTCATGCCTGGGAAATCCCATGAGCAGAGGAGCCTGGGGGGCTACAGCCTATGGGGTCAGAAGAGTCGGACACAACTTAGTAACTAAATCACCACCACCATATTACAAACGTAAAAGCTGATTCTCAAGTTTATGTAGAAAGGCAAAGGATCCAGAATAGCCGGAACAGTCTTGAAGAAGAACTAAGTTAGAGGACTCTGATTTCAAGGCTTACTATAAATCCATAGTAATCAAGACAGAATAGTACTGGCATAAAGATGGATAAATAGATCAAGGGGAAAGAGCAGAATTCAGAAACAGACTCAAATATATCTGGTCAATTGACTTTTTGCAAAAGTACCAAGGCAACGGAGGGAAAAAAAAAGTCTTTTCAATAGATGGGGTCACAGAGATTGGATAAACATGTCAACAAACTGAAACTTCACCTGATAACACACTCAAATATTAATATGTGACGAATCAAATATCTAAATGTGTAAGCTGAAACTAAAATGCTTCTGGAAGAAATACATGGAAGACATTCATAAACAAGTTAGTCTCCCTAAACAAGGACGTGAGAGGATATGTGGTTAGCAGGTTGTCCACATGGACGAAAGAGCAGTGGCAAAGTAAAGCAGTAAAAGGAGACTGGTCATCCAGGGAAATTTATCAAATAAGCAAATGACTGAAAGAAAATTGAGTCTGAATCTTCATTTCTGGAAGAGGAATATACCAATATGGAAAGCGAGAAAACTCACTTGAACCATGTAGTGTGTTGAAGACATTGGTGTGAACTAATGGTCGTCATATGGAGAGATGAATGTATACATAAATATAGAGGTAAAGTAGAGGATAATGTGTGTGGAAGAAATATATTTCATTCCCTAGATCTTTTCACTTCTGAGAGGGGCTCCCATTGCCAAATCTGGGACAATTCAAATGTCAAAGTAAATAATGATAGGAATGGGTCCTAGCCCAGTGGGTAAAATAAAAATGCAAGAGCCCATAGAAACTTAATAAGTTGATGAATAAGCTAAAAGTTTAATGAGAAATGGAACATTTCCATTGTCTCTTAAAACCTCTCAATAAAGCATCTTTTAGTTGCAACGGGAAAACAAGTAACTTTAGAGTTGAGAAACTGCAGATACCATCTCATCCAGTGATCAAAGTTAACATCATGAGTAACAGGAAAGTTGAACTCCTGTGCCACCTAATAGGATGCAATGAGAAGAACACAGCTTCATTTCTGCAGTATTTTTGCTAAAGATGCATGAGTTTAATCATAAAGAAACATCAGACAAACCCAAATTGGAGACATTCTACAAAATAACTGGTGTGTATTCATCAGAAGTGTCAAAGTCATGAAAATCAAGGAAAGATTGAGGAATTGTTCCAGATTGAAGGAGACTAAATATACATAACTAAATGCAGTGAGTAATTCTGAACTAGAGTCTTCTGCTCAAATGTAAATTCCTGGAGAAACTGGTGAAACTTGAATGTGGTCTGTGGATACTGATACTGATTTCCTGATTTTGATTGCTATATTGTAATTAGGCAGGAGAATATCCTTACAGGAAGAAAATGCACATTAAACATACATATATAGGATGATGGCATGTTGTGTGGGTAACTTATCCTCAAATAATTCAGGAAAAGTCTTTTATATTTACTTGTATATTTTTTGTAATTTTGAGATTATTTCAAGGAAAATATCATAAGGGGGGAAACTCTAGTGGAGGGGTGTGCAGAATCGTACCTCCTTCCTGTATATGTTGGCATCTACATATGTGCCAATCTGATTGCAGGACCAGCCATATGAGGAATCAATTCCCCATTTTCTGGAACTAGAAAGATATCGAAAGGTGCTTGTTCTTTTTAGGCCTTCAGAATAAGGTATGAATATTTCTGAGATTCCTTTTTCAGGGGGAACTTAGATAGCTCAGTTGGTAAAGAATCCACCTGCAATGCAGGAGACCCCGATTCAATTCCTGGGTCAGGAAGATGCTCTGGAGAAGGGATAGGCTATTAATATTAGAATACTAATACTCCAGTATTCTTGGGCTTCCCTTGTGGCTCAGCTGGTAAAGAATCCGCCTGCAATGCGGGAGACCTGGGTTCGATCCCTGGGTTGGGAAAATCCCCTGGAGAAGGGAAACACTACCCACTCCAGTATTCTGGCCTGGAGAATTCTATGGACTGTAAAGTCCATGGGGTCACAAAGAATTGGACACAACTGAGCGACTTGCACTTTCACTTTCACTTAGACTGGGTCACCTCTGAATGAGCTTTAACTCTTTTGAAGGTAGGATAAGTCTCTCTTGACCCTTTAAGAAAGTGCAGGAGTGAGGCTGAGGAGGATGAAGAGACCTAGTTCTTGGGAAAAACAGGATACTCCCAGTTGGTTATAGCTGAAGGCAGCTGTGTTGTTTATTCTTCACTTGCACCTTCTTGTTTTCCCCCCAACTCCATTCTCTTTCCTTTTCTTCCTTAATTTGTACTCCTGGAGGGCACAGCCTGATCCCTTGCCATCTAACTTCTAGTTGGGTTCTGCTAATGAGAGGTGGGAAGGATGGGAGAGTGGGAGGAGAAATTGGTTGTGCTGTTTCCTCCTTTGCACACTCCCTGCATTGGCACTTCTGTGTTAGCAGTGGCATTTCTCCATGATTCCAACTGCTGAAAGTCCCCCTCTGTGCTTCTAGCTCTTCCTGGGTTCTGGAAGGTTTCACCGTCTCCTCTGCCCTGGTCCTTTCAGGCCTTGGGGAGGTTATGGCTTTCCCAGCAATAAAGAACTCATTTCCCATAATGAAAGGCAACTCCTAATCTATATAGTGAAGTGAAGTGAAGTGAAGTGAAGTCGCTCAGTCATGTCCGACTCTTTGCGACCCCGTGGACTGTAGCCCACCAGGCTCCTCTGTCCATGGGATTCTCCAGGCAAGAATACCAGAGCAGGTTACCATTTCCTTCTCCAGGGGATCTTCCCGACTCAGGGATTGAACCCAGGTCTCCTGCATTGGAGGCAGACACTTTAACCTCTGAGCCACCAGAGAAGCCCAAAGCTATATATGATGGACTTAATAAAGAAGCTAAATAGTCTGCACAAGTGGCTTCCTTTCCTTTAAGAAGTAACTTCAAGTTAAGTGATCTTAAGAATTGATTCACTTTCCTTTATGTTTAAGCTGTATGGGGAACCTGTGTACAGAGGAAGGGACTGTGAAGGTGGACTAGATTGTTCAGTGTCTTAATGCCTCTCCCTAAGGAGGAGGATGAACCCCTGTCCTAAGATATGTGACATGTGTCTGGCTCTGGATAATGAAATGGGAACAGAAAGGATGGTGCCTCAAGAAGAAGCTTTATGAGTCACTTTGTGAGTCTATCATTTTTCATTCCCCTATACCTTGAGACCAGAATCACCCAAAGATCTGGATTTGTTACCAAGGCCAAGCTGTACTGCTCACCACGTGACGGGCCAATTAATCAAGATAAGTTGTTGTGGCAAGGAATAGTGACTTTATTCAGAAAGCCAGCAGACCAAGAAGATGGTGGACTTGTGTCTCCATGAACCATCTTACCAAGTTAGAACTCAGGCTTCTTTTATACTAAAATGAGGGAGTCAAGTCAAACATTTCTTGGTTCTGGTCAGCGTCCAGGAGGGACATGTTAGTTTCTTCCTCCCTGCGGTCATTCACAATGGGCCTGGTCAGGATGTTTCCTGTGAGCTAAACAAAAGTATTTTAACTTAATGCTCATTACCTGGGAGACAGGGTTCCCAGAGATGGGCTGTTATAGGCAATATCCCTTAGTGAGTAACATGTAATAGAATACAAAGATTCTTCCCTATTACAATTCCCTACTGTTGGTGTCCGTTCTACAATCTCATGGGGAAAGGCACGAAGAGTTCCCGGTGATGAATATTCCTAGGCTCTTTAGTCAATCCTTTATTATCTACAACTATTTGAACCCGATGAAACCTCTCAGCACTTTGCTGTCTAATTTGTCATTGAACTGGAGGTTTTGGCTCCAGTTCCCAATACATATACTAAATTCCTGTGCTACTTACGTGTACAAAATTAAACAAACTGGTTGATCCTTCTCCAGCTGCAATGAAATTACCATCTACTTCGGTTGAAGAGGCAGATCTGTTGGAGGCAAGCTCGTGAACAGACGTTGGTATGGTGCCCAAAGTTTTAACATAATTGGCAACTTCTAGGTCTTTTAGGGCATTTATAGATTTTCTCACCTGGATGGACACCTAGAATGGCCTACCATACACTATTTGAAAGGGGCTTAATTTAAGCCTGCTTCTGGGAACCACTGATCTATAGCAGGGCAACTGGCAAGGCCTTATCCTTAAATTAATATTCATTGTACCGGTTTTTCCTGTTGATTGTGGTCTCCAGGATGAATGTAGTTCTAATGCTCTAATCCATATCAGGAGATAAAGGGTTGTAACTAATTAGAAGCTACTTATTTTAAAAACTAGTAGCTTAAAAGTGTCATATACAAAAAAAAAAAAAAAAAAAGATCCACAAAACATTCTCCTTTCCTTCTGAAGGTTTTATGATCCATCATTATCATTAACCAGCATTTTACTATAAGTTAAATGGCCAATCGAGACAACTGAGACAAACAGTTCTGACACCATTCTTCCTCCACTGATTAAGATTGGGGTGGCTGGTATTGGGGATAACACTCATTTAGCTTTCTGAGCTTTGTGGGAAGACTTGGTGACCTTGCCAGCTCTTTCTGCCTTCTTGTCCACTGCTTTGATGACACCCACAGCAACTGTCTTTCCTGTTGTGAGCAGCAAAATGGCCCAGAAGAGGATAGTCGGAGAAGCTCTCAACACATAATGTTTTGTTAGGAACCATGTCAACGATGGCAGCATTAGCAGAGTTCGAGAATTTGAGGCCATCTTCCAGCTTTTTTCCTGGAGCAATGATCTATCTTCACCTCGTCCCAGCTGACTTGCAAGCAAGGTGAGCTCTGTGACAATCCCGCATAGGTGCATATCCAGCAATGATTTGGCCTGGATAGTTCAAGATAATTCCTTGAGCTGTGAAGCAGCCGCTTCCACTGGAGGGTCATTTTTGCTATCACCAGCTGCATTGCCATGATGAACATCTTTGACAGACATGTTTTTGACATTGAAGCCCCATATTGTCCCCAGAAAGGACTTTACTTTAAAGCTTCATGGTGCATTTCAACAGAATTTACCTCAGTTATAATGTTGACTGGAGCAAAGGTGATCACCAAGTCAAGTTTGAGAACAGCAGTCTCCAACTGACCTGCAGGGACAGGACTAATACTGCCAATTTTGTAGTCATCCAGGAAAGGCAGGCGCAAGGAATACACTGGCTGGTATCCTAACAAGTCAATCTGTGGGAGAAGTGATCCTCTCGCCTCAAATGATATTACTTTGGGTTAGGTGTCAGTGTCCCTTTTTAATGGGATTTGTACTGGCCGAGTGTTTGGCCTTCCCCAGGGTGCTATGAGCACACACTTCTGAACTTACCTTTTAGTAGACCTTGGAGCAGGGGGGAGCTCTGTCTCCTTTTCCTGGGGTTTTCATTTGTGAGTTTGGGTTTTGGGTTTTTTTTTTTGTTTGTTTGTTTGTTTTGCCAGATTTCTTGAGTCTAGTTCACTTTTGCTTTGGTTCTCTTTTTCAAAACCCTGTCAAAGTACTGCTCTAAAAGGGCATACCTCCCTCACTGGGGTCCCAGTTTGGTTCATCTGTGGGTACAGCCAAGTGGGCTTCAGCTGTAGATAATTATCCCTATAAAGGAGGGTTATGATCCTTTCAATAACAATAGAAACCCAGTTGGCTATTTGCACTTATCCCCCTATGTGAGATAACAGCAATTGAAATTGCCCTGCCCTGGGAGTGGCTCCTGTCCCAGACTGAATACTCCACTGGTTCTTAGTTGGTGATACCAGGCCAACTTCCTGTGGTCCAGGAAATAACAGGATTTTCTTATTGGTCCCTAGAAAGAAGGGAAGTCCTGATTCCTGGAGTCAGGAATCAAGAAGAAAGGATGGTGGGAAAGAACGGAAGGTAGAGGAAGGAATGGATACATTGGCATAAGAACAGGTGCATCTGGGACACCCAGCTCAGCTGGAAGGAGGTAAGGTTTGACTCGGCACATCCTTGCCCTCTTTCCCTTCCTTTCCTTGTTTTCCCTGATGTATTGATAAGGGTACAAGCGCTTGCACATAAGGGATATCATCATTCCTCCCCTCTTCATAGAATAGCTACAGAGTCATTCAAAAGCCACTGTAAAACCATAAATAGCAATTGATCATCTCTAACCATTTTGCTTTGGCATCAACCAATTGAGATTGTAAAGAAACTTGGTTACTACTGTGACATACAATTTAAGATAATTCCTAAAATTATGACTGGTATCATTTACCAGAGTATACTAGATTTTGTGAAAGTTAGTCACTCATTTGTGTCCAACTCCTTGCGACCCTTTGGACTGTAGCCTTCCAGGCTCCTCTGTTCACAGAATTCTCCAAGTAAGAATACTGGAGTGGGTTGCCGTTTCCTCCTCCAGGGGATCTTCTCAACCCAGGTCTCTCAAATTGCAGCCAGATTCTTTACCATCTGAGCTACCGGAGTGGGTAGCCTATCCCATCTCCAGGGGATCTTCCTGACCCAGGAATCAAACTTGAGTCCCCTGCATTGCAGGTGGATTTTTTGCCAGTTGAGCTATCAGGGAAGCCCATGCCAGATTTTAGGAGCCCCATATAATGTCCAAAATGTGTACATCAATGTTCACCCATCTGATATGATCCAGAGGTTTTATTTTCACTTATTTAATAATTCTTCCCACATTAATTCAACTCACTGAATAAGTCCAGTTAGTTTAGCACTCCTCTCTCAGATGGAGAGAAAACAAATAATTTGAGGTGTTCCAGGAGTCTTTGGAAAACTTCAAACTTAGCTAGAGATCAAATGAATGTCACCCAAAATTTGATTTTGGAGAAGTCTGTCAAAATATCCAGAGTTTTAGTCAGTGATAATAAGATCTTAATGGCAAATACAGATCACTTAAACAAAGAAATACAGTTATCAAGGCAGAAAGGCTGGCTCAAAGGCTTAATTGGCCCTAAGGCATGTGGGATCTCAGTTCCTCCAAGCCTTGGGGGAATCTTAGTTCCCCTGAGGTGTGTGGGATCTTAGTTGCCTGACCAGGGATCAAAATTGCATCCCCTGCATTGGAAGGTGATTCTTAACCACTGGGGCACCAGGAAAGTCCCAACACTCATTTTCTTAATTAAGTTCAATCTTATTTAGTGAATCCTGACTATGTCACCTTTTTCCCTTTAACAAAATGCATTTTGATTCCTCATACCTTCTTTGCTGAAAACACATAATCTATGTCTCTGCATACTGAAATGTTTCCCTTATATCTTCATGTTTAAACCTTAATCTCTAGTGAAAACCAAGAAGCAAGTAGTTGTGAAATATTTGTCTTTTTTGTTGTTGTTGTTCTGTTCTCTTTCCTTCATTTGACATCACTAAAAGTTTTAAATATTCCAAAACTGATTTGGCTGTAAATGGAGAACCAGTACCAAACAAAATGAAACAAACAACTCAAAGGACAAACAGGAAATCCTAAGCTAACCCTCAAGTTTGCTCTTGATTTTACACACCTCAGTGACACAGGAAACCATAAGTGATCTAATTAACACAGCAAGGTAGCAGTACATGGTGGACAGGGTCCTGAGATAACCCTCCTAAGCCCCTTGTGGAGATCCTAACAGATACTGTGGCCACACATTATCACAATAAAACATCACCTTCCTCTCACTCATGGATTCATATCTGTATTCAGATCACTTATCCAAAATGCATCTCACAGGACTTTAGGGATAGTTGAAATATTCCCCATTGTTAAAGACAAATTCAAGACAAAACACAAACTTTACACACAAATGCTAACATCCAAAGAAATGAGTGAGCCAATTCACAAATCAGGTAAAAATCCAACAATTCCTTCCTCTCTCCATCAGGGTACCCCATTCAAATACAAAACAAATTGGCTTATTCCAGAGAAAGAGCCCTGAATGGAGAGGAAATAAAGTTTCCAGCTGCACACACTGGAGCAACTTACCCTATTTTATAGAGCTTATCATCTCTCAAATGTTGATTCCTTGTTCCAACTGCCAATCACTGGGGCACCTGGGTGCAGCTTTGGGAAATCTTGAAGAGAAGATCCTCAAAACAATGGATCCTAGCACCTGCTAGCACCTAACTTGAAAATCTCCCAATCAAGGCAGCCAGCCAGAAGTAACAAGGCTCCTGGTTGCTGCTGCTGCTGCTGCTAAGTCGCTTCAGACGTGTCCAACTCTGTGTGACCCCATGGATTACAGCCTACCAGGCTCACCTGTCCCTGGGATTCTCCAGGCAAGAGTACTGGAGTGGGTTGCCACTGCCTTCTCCCAAGGCTCCTGGTTAGCTGTGGCTAAACTTGTTTATCAAGTCCAAGCTTGTATTGCTCACCACATGATAAGCTGATATATTGAGAGATCATTTGCTAGGCCAAGGAATAAGGATTTTATTCAGAAAGCCAGCAGGCCAAGATGATAGACTCATGCCCCCAAAGAACTGTCTTGCCTCAGTTAGAACTCAGGCTTTGTAAAAGGAGAGAGAGTAAAGACAAACATTTCCTGGTTCTGGTCAGCCTCCAGATTCCTTCCTTCCTGCAGGTACTCACAGGTGGAACTGGTCAGGAAGTTTCCTGTGAGCTAAACAAAGGTATTTTAGCTTAATGCTCATTACCTGGAAGGCAAAAGTTCCCAGAGATGGGAAGTTATGTATAATTTAAGCTTATAGGCAATATCCCTTGTGATTAACTTGTAATAGAACGTAAAAGTTATTCCTTATTACAAGTTGATCTTCAGCTTGGATTCCAGAATGAGGAAGATGTGGAGGAAGACTGAGCCTATCTGAGATGGCATGTTATATGAGCAAGAAATAGTCTTTTGTTGTTGTGAGCCACTGAAGTTTTATGTTGTTACCACAGCGTAACTTGGTTTAAGCTGGTTAATACAAAAGACACTTCCTTTGTGTAATTTTTTTAAAGGGCTAATGGTACACACCACCCTGCAATATAGTTTGGCCCTTTCCTACAACCAGCAAAGACAGGTATATCCACTTACAGTTGACCCTTGAACAACAGTGGGAGCAGGGGTTTCATTCCTGTGCAATCAGAAGTTTGCATTTAACTATTAACTCCCTAAAAACTTAACTACCAATAGCCAACTATTGACCGAAAGCCCTACTGATAACATAAACAGTCAATTAACACATATTTTTGTATGTCATACATATTATATAGGGCCCTGGGGGCTCAGACAGTAAAGAGTTTGCCTGCAATGCAGAAGACCTGGGTTTGATCCCTGAATCAGGAAGATCCCCTGGAGAAGGGAATGGAAACCCACTCCAGCATTCTTGCTTGGAGAATTCCATGGACAGAGGAGCTATGGGGTCGCAAGAGTCAGAGATGACTAAGTGACTAACACACCTCCTGCTGGCTCAGATGGTAAAAAATCCACGTGCAGTGCAGGAGCACTGAGTTCAACACCTGGGTCAGGAAGATCCCCTGGAGAGGGGATTGACTAATCTACTCTACCAACTCTAGTGTTCTTGCCTGGAGAATCCCATGAACAAAGGAGCCTGATGGACTACAGTTCATGGGGTCACAAAGAGTTGGACACAGCTGACTGATTAACACACATACAAATATATACTGGATTCTTACAATATTGTAAGCCAGAAAAAAGAAAATATTAAGGAAATCATAAAGAAGAAAACATATGTTTACAGTAGTGTACTGTATTTGTTAATACCATAAGTTTACATTGTCTGTTTATAAGATAAATCATCTGTCAGTAACTACATCAATATCATCTTATGTGTGCAAAACATTGTAGATGTTACTAACACCAGACATCAAAAATGAAAAGATAATGTGAAAAACAAAAATTCATATTTATTTACAAGTATAAAGAATCATGCATTGATAATGAAGAAGCTGCGATATGATTATTTACTGTACTGTAGCTAGTGCTATGAAATTAAAAGGCTCTTGCTCCTTGGAAGGAAAGCTATAACAAAACCTAAGGCAGTGTATTAAAAACCAGAGACATCACTTTGCAGAAAAGGTCATATAGTCAAAGCTATCATTTTTCCAGTAGTCATGTATGGATGTGAGAGTTGGACCATAAAGAAAGCTGGGTGCTGAAGAACTGATGCTTTAAAATTGTGGTGCTTGAGAAGGCTCTTGAGAGTCCCTTAGACTGCAAGGAGATCAAAGCACCCAATCCTAAAAGAAATCAACCCTGAATATTCATTGAAAGGACTGTTGCTGAAGCTGAATCTCCAATACTTTGGCCACCTGATCCAAAAAGCTGACTCACCGGAAAAGACCCCGATGCTGGGAAAGACTGAGGACATGAGGAGAAGGCGGTGACAGAGGATGAGATGGTTAGATATCATCGCTCACTCAATGGACATGAATTTGAGCAAACTCTGGGAGATAGTGGAGAACAAAGAAATCTGGTGTGCTACAGTCCATGGGATCGAAAAAAGTAGGACACAACTTAGTGACTGAACAACAACAGTGTAAAGTTTACAGTTTCTTCTAGTAGCCTAGCCTATAAATTAATGAATAAATCATTAGAAAATATTGATGGCATCCAATATTGCAGTCAAATTCATAGTACTGCATTGTAAACATTGTCACATTTTTTTTAAAAACCCACTTATCTGTGATGATAGGCTTGTAGGCAGTTTCTCCAATTATGAGAGAGAGAGGCATACTACATGGTAATACAATTTTTTGAAAACAAAGTTAGAAAAGTAACATGTTAATTTTGTATTACTGTAAATATCACTCACCTTATGCCTATGTAAGGATACATGTCTTACACAAAATGTACTACATGATAAATACTTAGGCAGTGATGATGATGACACAAAAACTTCTCATAGAGTTCTTACTGTGCAGTTTTTAGATTTTCACATGAAGATACTCACACACATATACGACAGATAAACCTATTAATATTAGGGCACAGTGATTATTTACTATTCATTAAGGTGAAATGGATCATCTTAAAGGTCTTCATTCTCTTCCTGTTCACATTGAGTGGGCTGAGAAGGAGGGTGAGGTAGAAGAGGCAGGAGAGGCAGAAGAGGTGGAAGAGATGGAAGTGGAGCTGCATTAAAAACATATTCAGTTCTTCCTTTTCTAGTTGCTTTAGGTGTAGAGTTAGATTATTTATTTGACTTTTATCTTGTTTCTTGAGGTATGCTTGTATTGCTATGAACTTTCCCCTTAGGACTGCTTTTACAGTGTCCCACAGGTTTTGGGTTGTTGTGTTTTAATTTTCATTTGTTTCTATGCAAATTTTGATTTCTTTTTTGAAATCTTAAAAATTAGGGCAGAAATAAATGCAAAAGGAACAAAAGAGACCATAGCAAAAATCAACAAAGCCAAAAGCTGGTTCTTTGAGAAGATAAATAAAATTGACACACCATCAGCCAGACTCATCAAGAAACAAAGGGAGAAAAATCAAATCAATAAAATTAGAAATGAAAATGGAGACATCACAACAGACAACAGAGAAATACAAAGGATCATAAGAGACTACTATCAGCAATTATATGGCAATAAAATGGACAACGTGGAAGAAATGGACAAATTCTTAGAAAAGTACAACTTTCCAAAACTGGACCAGGAAGTAATAGAAAATCTTAACAGACCCATCACAAGCATGGAAATTGAAACTGTAATCAGAAATCTTCCAGCAAACAAAAGCCCAGGTCCAGATGGCTTCACAGCTGAATTCTACCAAAAATTTAGAAAAGAGCTAACATCTATCCTACTCAAACTCTTCCAGAAAATTGCAGAGGAAGGTAAACTTCCAAACTCATTCTATGAGGCCTCCATCACCCTAATACCAAAACCTGACAAAGATGCCATAAAAAAAGAAAACTACAGGCCAATATCACTGATGAACATAGATGCAAAAATCCTTAACAAAATCCTAGCAATCAGAATCCAACAACACATTAAAAAGATCATACACCATGACCAAGTGGGCTTTATCCCAGGGATGCAAGGATTCTTCAATATCCACAAATCAATCAATGTAATACACCATATTAACAAATTGAAAAATAAAAGCCATATGATTATCTCAATAGATGCAGAGAAAGCCTTTGACAAAATTCAACATCCATTTATGATAAAAACTCTCCAGAAAGCAGGCATAGAAGGAACATACCTCAACATAATAAAAGCTATATATGACAAACCCACAGCAAACATTATCCTCAATGGTGAAAAATTGAAAGCATTTCCCCTAAAGTCAGGAACAAGACAAGGGTGCCCACTTTCACCATTACTATTCAACATAGTTTTGGAAGTTTTGGTCACAGCAATCAGAGCAGAAAAAGAAATAAAAGGTATCCAAATTGGAAAAGAAGAAGTAAAACTCTCACTGTTTGCAGATGACATGATCCTCTACATAGAAAACCCTAAAGACTCCACCAGAAAATTACTAGAACTAATCAATGAATATAGTAAAGTTGCAGGATATAAAATCAACACACAGAAATCCCTTGCATTCCTATAAACTAATAATGAGAAAACAAAAAGAGAAATTAGGGAAACAATTCCATTCACCATTGCAACGAAAAGAGTAAAATACTTAGGAATATATCTACCTAAAGAAACTAAAGACCTATATATAGAAAACTATAAAACACTGGTGAAAGAAATCAAAGAGGACACTAATAGATGGAGAAATATACCATGTTCATGGATCAGAAGAATCAATATAGTGAAAATGAGTATACTACCCAAAGCAATTTATAGATTCAATGCAATCCCTAACAAGCTACCAATGGCACTCTTCACAGAGCTAGAACAAATAATTTCACAATTTGTATGGAAATACAAAAATCCTCAAATAGCCAAAGCCAACTTGAGAAAGAAGAATGGAACTGGAGGAATCAACCTGCCTGACTTCAGGCTCTACTACAAAGCCACAGTCATCAAGACAGTATGGTACTGGCACAAAGACAGAAATATAGATCAATGGAACAAAATAGAAAACCCAGAGATAAAGCCACGCACATATGGACACCTTATCTTTGACAAAGGAGGCAAGAATATACAATGGATTAGAGACAATCTCTTTAAAAAGTGGTGCTTGGAAAACTGGTCAACCACTTGTAAAATAATGAAACTAGAACACTTTCTAACACCATACACAAAAATAAACTCAAAATGGATTAAAGATCTCAACATAAGACCAGAAACTATAAAACTCCTAGAGGAGAACATAGGCAAAGCACTCTCCGACATACATCACAGCAGGATCCTCTATGACCCACCTTTCAGAATATTGGAAATAAGAGCAAAAATAAACAAATGGGACCTAATTAAACTTAAAAGCTTCTGCACAACAAAGGAAACTGTAAGCAAAGTGAAAAAACAGCCTTCAGAATGGGAGAAAATAATAGCAAATGAAGCAACAGACAAACAACTAATCTCAAAAATATACAAGCAACTCCTACAGCTCAAGTACAGAAAAATAAATAACTCAATCAAAAAATGGGCCAAAGAACTAAATAGACATTTCTCCAAAGAAGACATACAGATGGCTAACAAACACATGAAAAGATACTCAACATCACTCATTATCAGAGAAATGCAAATCAAAACCACTATGAGGTACCATTTCACGCCAGTCAGAATGGTTGTGATCCAAAAGTCTACAAGCAATAAATGCTGGAGAGGATGTGGAGAAAAGGGAACCCTCTTACACTGTTGGTGGGAATGCAAACTAGTACAGCCACTATGGAGAACAGTGTGGAGATTCCTTAAAAAACTGGAAATAGAACTGCCTTATGATCCAGCAATCCCACTGCTGGGCATACACACTGAGGAAACCAGAATTGAAAGAGACACGTGTACCCCTATGTTCATTGCAGCACTGTTTATAATAGCCAGGACATGGAAGCAACCTAGATGTTCATCAGCAGATGAATGGATAAGAAAGCTGTAGTACATATACACAATGGAGTATTACTCAGCCATTAAAAAGAATACATTTGAATCAGTTCTAATGAGGTGGATGAAACTGGAGCCTATTATACAGAGTGAAGTAAGCCAGAAATAAAAACACCAATACAGTATACTAATGCATATATATGGAATTTAGAAAGATGGTAACAATAACCCTGTATACAAGACAGCAAAAGAGACACTCATGTATAGAACAGTCTTTTGGACTCTGTGGGAGAGGGAGAGGGTGGGATGATTTGGGAGAATGGCATTGAAACATGTATAATATCATATATGAAACGAGTCGCCAGTCCAGGTTTAATGCACTATATTGGATACTTGGGGCTGGTGCACTGGGACGACCCAGAAGGATGGTATGGGGAGGGAGGAGGGAGGAGGGTTCATGATGGGGAACACATGTATACCTGTGGCAGATTCACTTTGATATATGGCAAAACCAATACAATATTGTAAAGCTAAATAAAATAAAATTAACAAAACAAAACAAAACATATTCAGGCAGATTTCCTTCCTCAGTGATTTTCTTCATGACATCTGGTAACTCTCCTGTTTCCTCTTGGTCAGAAGAATGTACTTCTACTGTAATGCAGCCCACCAGGCCCTGCTGTCCCTGAGATTCTCCAGGCAAGAACACTGGAGTGGGTTCCCATTTCCTTCTCCAATGCATGAAAGTAAAAAGTGAAAGTGAAGTCGCTCAGTCATGTCCAACTCTTCGAGACCCCATGGACGGCAGCCTACCAGGCTCCTCTGCCCATGGGATTTTCCAGGAAGGAGTACTGGAGTGGGTTGCCATTGCCTTCTCCGGCTCAGTTCTCTTACTTAATAATAAATGTCCTTGGTAATGGAGAAGGCAATGGCAACCCACTCCAGTACTCTTGCCAGGAAAATCCCATGGACAGAGGAGCCTGGTAGGCTGCAGTCCATGGGGTCGCTAAGAGTCGGACACGACTGAGTGACTTACTTTCACTTTTCACTTTCATGTATTGGAGAAGGAAATGGCAACCCACTCCAGTGTTCTTGCCTGGAGAATCCCAGGGACAGGGGAGCCTGATGGGCTGCCCATCTATGGGGTCGCACAGAGTTGGACACGACTGAAGCGACTTAGCAGTAGAAGCAGCAGTCCTAGGTAGAATTTTTTTTTTTTTTCAGAATAGGGTACTTCTATCTGCATTAAAAACATTTTCAGGCAGATTTCCTTCCTCAATGATTTTCTTCATGGCATCTGGTAACTCTCCTGTTTCCTCTTGGTCAGAAGAAGGTGCTTCTCCTGTTATCTGGATGTTTTTGAAGCCAAGCCTCTTTCTAAAATTATCAAATCATACTTTGTTGGTTTTAAATTCTCCAGGTTTAGATCCTTCACCTTCCTTTCACTTTAAGTTATATAATGACTTCGTTTTTTCTTGAATCACATTAAAGTCTATAGGTATGCCTTGTTGTTACTGTTCAGCCACTAAGTCGAGTCTGACTCTTTGAGACCCCACGGACTGCAGCATATGGCTTCCCCTGTCCTTCACTGTCTCCCAGAGCATGCCTGCCTTTCTTAGAGCAATTCTGTAACACATAAAATCTGTACTACCGATAGTAGATTTAAAGGTATTTTGCAAAGAGTGCGAGGTTTTCAAAGGCTTCCCAGGTGGCTGTAATGGTAAGGAATCCAACTGCCAATGCAGAAGATGTAAGAGAAGTGGGTTCAATCCCTGGGTTAGGAAGATCCCCTGGAGAAGGGAATGGCAACCCACTCCAGTATTCTTGCCTGGAGAATCCCATGGACAGAGCCTGGTGGGCTACAGTCCATAGGTTGCAGAGTCGCACACAACTGAAGTGACTTAGCACGCATGCATGCAAGGTTTTTTAGACTGCTGGAGTAGCTGCAACAATGGTTTCATGAATTTTCTCTTTTTTTACAATGGTCCTTACGCTGGATTCATTATCTTGGAATGGTGGGCAGCTGCAGACCTCAATTTACTGTACATATCAAGCCATTCAACTTTTTCTTGTAATGTCATGTCTTGTAATGTCTGCTTCTTGGGAACACTTCCAGCATCATTAGTGATAGTTTGTATGGGTCCCATGGTGTTATTCAAGGTCTATGGTATTTCACTAAACACAAAGGAAAATACACAAGAATCATGAGATCTCTTTTTAGTGTAACATGCAATTGCCTGGAGAGAGAATCTGCTCACACAATTTTTGATTAGCTGATTAGCATCACACAGCACAGTGGACACTCAGGACACTTGAGCTTATCACAATAGCAACAGGAGGTTGTTTTGGATTATGTACATTAGTACAGTATGTACCACAGTTAATTTTATGCAGTTATGGTTTAATACTATATCTTTACACTTGTTTACATTTCCCTTTACTAAGTATGGCACCATGTATGGTCTGTTTGTGAGCATAAGCTTTGATAAATTTTATTTTTTATAATATATTTGTGTATATTCTATGATAGTGGTAAAATAGATTAGTACATACATACACTTTGTATATTCATGATATAGTTATCATTATCTTAAACCTTTTGATATTTCTAGGCTACACAATTTGCGAGTTTTTCAAATTGTTGCGGATCTCAAAAAAATTTTTCCCATATACTTATTGAAAAAAAAAATCTATGTATAAGGTGTTAGTCACTCAGTTGTGTCCGATTGTTTGTGACTTCATGGACTATAGCCCACAAAGCTCCTCTGTCCATGGCATTCTCCAGGCAAGAATACTGGAGTGGGTTGCCATTTCCTCCTCCAGGGGGCCTTCCTGACTGAGGGATCAAACCTGACTCTCCCACATTGCAGGCAGACTCTACCAACTGAGCCACCAGGCCCCCTTTCATATAAGTAGACCTATGCAATTCACACGTGTACCCCAATGTTCATCGCAGCACTGTTTATAATAGCCAGGACATGGAAGCAACCTAGATGCCCATCAGCAGATGAATGGATAAGAAAGCTATGGTACATATACACAATGGAGTATTACTCAGCCATTAAAAAGAATACATTTGAATCAGTTCTAATGAGATGGATAAAACTGGAACCTATTATACAGAGTGAAGTAAGCCAGAAAGAAAAACACCAATACAGTATACTAACACATACATATGGAATTTAGAAAGATGGTAACAATAACCCTGTGTACGAGACAGCAAAAGAGACACCAATGTATAGATCAGTCTTATGGACTCTGTGGGAGAGGGAGAGGGTGGGGAGATTTGGGAGAATAGCATTGAAACATGTATAATATCATGTATGAAACGAGTCGCCAGTCCAGGTTTGATGTATGATACTGGATGCTTGGGGCTGGTGCACTGGGACGACCCAGAGGGAGGGTGGTGGGGGGAGGAGGGAGGAGGGTTCAGGGTGGGGAACGCGGGTATACCTATGGCGGATTCATTTCGATATTTGGCAAAACTAATACAATATTGTAAAGTTTAAAAATAAAATAAAATTTAAAAAAAAAAGAAAAAAAGAAAATTAGAGATACTAAGGAAACATTTCATGCAAAGATGGGCTCGATAAAGGACAGAAATGGTATGGACCTAATAGAAGCAGAAGATATTAAGAAGAGGTGGCAAGAATACACAGAAGAACCATACAAAAAAGAGCTTTATGACCCAGATAATCACAATGGTGTGATCACTCACCTAGAGCCAGACATCCTGGAATATGAAGTCAAGTGGACCTTAGAAAGCATCACTACGAACAAAGCTAGTGGAGGTGATGGAATTCCAGTGGAGCTATTTCAAATCCTGAAAGATGACGCTGTGAAAGTGCTGCACTCAATATGCCAGCAAATTTGGAAAACTCAGCAGTGGCCACAGGACTGGGAAAAGTCAGTTTTCATTCCAATCCCAAAGAAAGGCAATGCCAAAGAATGCTCAAACTACCGCACAATTGCACTCATCTCACATTGCTAGTAAAGTAATGCTCAAAATTCTCCAAGCCAGGCTTCAGCAATACATGAACCGTGAACTTCCAGATGTTCAAGCTGGTTTTAGAAAAGGCAGAGGAACCAGAGATCAAATTGCCAACATCCTATGGATCATCAAAAAAGCAAGAGAGTTCCAGAAAAACATCTATTTCTGCTTTATTGACTATGCCAAAGCCTTTGACTGTGTGGATCAAAACAAACTGTGGAAAATTCTGGAAGAGATGAGAATACCAGACCACCTGACCTGCCTCTTGAGAATCCTATATGCAGGTCAGGAAGCAAGAGTTAGAACTGGACATGGAACAACAGACTGGTTCCAAATAGGAAAAGGAGTACGTCAAGGCTGTATATTGTCACCCTGCTTATTTAACTTATATACAGAATATATCATGAGAAACGCTGGGCTAGATGAAACACAAGCTGAAATCAAGATTGCCGGGAGAAATATCGATAACCTCAGATATGCAGATGACACCACACTTATGGCAGAAAGTGAAAAGGAACTAAAAAACTTCTTGATGAAAATGAAAGAGGAGAGTGAAAAAGTTGGCTTAAAGCTCAACATTCAGAGAACTAAGATCATGGCATCTAGTCCCATCACTTCATGGGAAATAGGTGGGGAAACAGTGGAAACAGTATCAGACTCTATTTTTGGGTGCTCCCAAATCACTGCAGATGGTGATTGCAGCCATGAAATTAAAAGATGCTTACTCCTTGGAAGGAAAGTTATGACCAACCTAGATAGCATATTCAAAAGCAGAGACATTACTTTGTCAACAAAGGTCTGTCTAGTCCAGGCTATAGTTTTTCCAGTGGTCATGTATGGATGTGAGAATTGGACTGTGAAGAAAGCTGAGCACCAAAGAATTGATGCTTTTGAACTGTGGTGTTGGAGAAGACTCTTGAGAGTCCCTTGGACTGCAAGGAGATGCAACCAGTCCATCCTAAAGGAGATCAGTCCTGGGTGTTCATTGGAAGGGCTGATGCTGAAGCTAAAGAGTTGACTCATTGGAAAAGACCCTGATGCTGGGAGGGATTGGGGGCAGGAGGAGAAGGGGACGACAGAGGATGAGATGGCTGGTTGGCATCACCGACTCGATGGACATGAGTTTGAGTAGACTCCGGGAGCTGGTGTTGGACAGGGAGGCCTGTTGTGTTGCGATTCATGGGGTTGCAAAGAGGCGGATACGACTGAGCGACTGAACTGAACTGAACTGACTGATGCGATTCAAACCCTGTTGTTCAAGGGTCAACTGTACTAACAGGAAAATTCAAGTACAAAAATAAGCACGTAGCCTAAAACCAACAAGTGATAAAAATCAAATTTTTAAAAGAGAGACACCCCCCAATTCTATGGTCAAATGAACTGCTTGGATCATTTTTTACTTCTGATGAAATTCTACAGAATTGAATGCCCCTGGGTACTCACAGCATTGACTTAACACCACTTGTATTTTCACTATGATTGTTAATGTTTAAAAGTGATCAGTTTAGAAAGCTTTATTGGTCTGCTTCTAATCCTAACTTTCTTTTAAATCCCATTATTTTTAGCTTGTGATTTTGCATACAGCAAGGTTTTTTAGAAATGCACATACATTATATCTGAAATCTCTATGTTACAGTAGGTAACTGCCAAACTTAAAACTCCCTAACTCTGTCTCCACTCCCACATATTTCCCATTCAGTCATCCAGTTCATACACATGGGGTCAGGAGGAAATATGATCAATGGGAAGGTCTTCAGAATCAGACAGAATTGAGTCTAATTCTTATTTTGATACTGACTTGCTATGTTAACTCAATTGACATTATCTCCCTGAGCCTCAATTTCCTCATCCACAAAGCAGAGATAGTAGATAAGACTTTCTGGAAATTGTCCGCAGAAGAGATTGTCTCAGTAAGCAAACTCAATAGCCAATAGCCAAGTGTCCCTGAAGAGGCCTTTCCTGGGGAACTACACTTTCCAATGGGGACCAGGCATGATCTCTGCTGATGCCCAGGGCCCTAAACCAGAACATCTAGGGAGAGGGTCAAAGCCAGTGAAGGTTTCAGAACTCCCGCAGATGGCACAACCCCTGTTTGCACACATTGTTATAGAGGATGAGCGTTCCTTGAAGACAACTAACTTCCTTTGCTTTGATTCCACACCAGCAGCTGAGGTCATGGTGCCCACAGGGTGAGAATGCCTAGGTCAGGTGGACAAAAGTCCATTCTACCTGACAGCTGTAAATATCAAATTGACATTCTGTGTTTATTTCAAATGCTAAAATTCACTGTACCTTGGCTTCCTCATCTGTAAATGGGAATAATAATAAGATTTATCTCAGAGAGTTGTGGTGAGAAATATTAGATGCTATATGGAAAGTGCTTAAAACAGTAGCTGGCTCAGAGCACGTGCTGTCTAAGTGTTTCCTATTTGTACTGTACATCAGGCTCTATCATGTTGGGTAATGTGACTCTGCCTTTGAAAACCAATGCCCTCTCATTGTGCCCAAAAGCAACTTAAGAACAAGGCCCTGAACTGTGGCTAATTTATTAAGAAGGTACATATTCCCTGGCCCTGGGCAGCCAGTCTTTCTTTGGGTAATGATATGCATGCCTGACCTTAACATATGCCTTTCTGTTTTCTCATTGTTAGTTTATAGGAATGCAAGGGATTTCTGGGTGTTAATTTTATATCCTGCAACTTTACTATATTCATTGATTAGCTCTAGTAATTTTCTGGTGGAGTCTTTAGGGTTTTCTATGTAGAGGATCATGTCATCTGCAAACAGTGAGAGTTTTACTTCTTCTTTTCCAATCTGGATTCCTTTTATTTCTTTTTCTGCTCTGATTGCTGTGGCCAAAACTTACAAAACCATGTTGAATAGTAGTGGTGAGAGTGAGCACCCTTGGCTTGTTCCTGATGTTAGGGGAAATGCTTTCAATTTTTCACCATTGAGGATAATGTTTGCTGTGGGTTTGTCATATATAGCTTTTATTATGTTGAGGTATGTTCCTTCTATGCCTGCTTTCTGTAGGGTTTTTATCATAAGTGGATGTTGAATTTTGTCAAAGGCTTTCTCTGAATCTATTGAGATAATCATATGGTTTTTATCTTTCAATTTGTTAATGTGGTGTATTATATTGATTGATTTGAGGATATTAAAGAATCCTTGCATCCCTGGGATAAAACCCACTTGGTCATGATGTATGGTCTTTTTAATATGTTGTTGGATTCGGTTTGCTAGGATTTTGTTAAGGATTTTTGTATCTATGTTCATCAGTGATATTGGCCTGTAATTTTCTTTTTCTGTGGTATCTTTGTCTGGTTTTGGTATTAGGGTGATGGTGGCCTCATAGAATGAATTTGGAAGTTTACCTTCCTCTGCAATTTTCTGGAAGAGTTTGAGTAGGATAGGTGTTAGCTCTTCTCTCAATTTTTCATAGAATTCAGCTGTGAAGCCATCTGGTCCTGAGCTTTTGTTTGTTGGAAGATTTCTGATTACAGTTTCAATTTCTTTGCTTGTGATGGGTCTGTTAAAATTTTCTATTTCTTCCTGGTTCAGTTTTGGAAAGCTATACTTTTCTAAGAATTTGTCCATTTCTTCCACGTTGTCCATTTTATTGGCATATAGTTGTTGATAGTAGTCTCTTACGATCCTTTGTATTTCTGTGTTGTCTTTTGTGATCTCTCCATTTTCATTTCTAATTTTGTTGATTTGATTCTTTTCCCTTTGTTTCTTGATGAGTCTGGCTGACGGTGTGTCAATTTTATTTATCTTCTCAAAGAACCAGCTTTTGGCTTTGTTGATTTTTGCTATGGTCTCCTTTGTTTCTTTTGCATTTATTTATGCCCTAATTTTTGTTATTTCTTTCCTTCTACTAACCCCAGGGCTCTTCATTTCTTCCTTTGCTAGTTGCATTAGGTGTAGAGTTAGGTTATTTATTTTACTTTTTTCTTGTTTCTTGAGGTAAGCTTGTATTGCTATGAACCTTTCCTCTTGGTACTGCTTTTACTGAGTCCCATAGGTTTTGGGTTGTTATGTTTTCATTCATTTCTATGTATATTTTTATTTCTTTTTTTATTTATTCTGTGATTTGTTGGTTATTCAGAAGCGTGTTGTTTAGCCTCCATATGTTGGAATTTTTAATAGTTTTTTTTTTTTTTTTTCCTGTACTTGACATCTAATCTTACTGCATTGTGGTCAGAAAAGATGCTTGGAATGATTTCAATTTTTTTGAATTTACCAAGGCTAGATTTATGGCCCAGGATGTGATCTATCCTGGAGAAGGTTCCGTGTGCACTTGAGAAAAAGGTGAAATTCATTGTTTTGGGGTGAAATGTCCTATAGATATCAATTAGGTCTAAGTGGTCCATTGTATCATTTAAAGTTTGTGTTTCCTTGCTAATTTTCTGTTTAGTTGCTCTATCCATAAGTGTGAGTTGGGTATTAAAGTCTCCCACTATTATTGTGTTACTGTTAATTTCCCCTTTCATACTTGTTAGCATTTGCCTTACATACTGCAATGCTCCTAAAAGGAGTTCGTCAAGGCTGTATATTGTCACCCTGTTTATTTAACTTATATGCAGAGTACATCATGAGAAACGCTGGACTGGAAGAAACACAAACTGAAATCAAGATTGCCGGGAGAAATATCAATAACCTCAGATGTGCAGATGACACTACCCTTATGGCAGAAAGTGAAGAGGAACTCAAAAGCCTCTTGATGAAAGTGAAAGTGGAGAGTGAAAAAGTTGGCTTAAAGCTCAACACTCAGAAAACGAAGATCATGGCATCCGGTCCCACCACTTCATGGGAAATAGATGGGGAAACAGTGGAAACAGTGTCAGACTTTATTTTTCTGGGCTCCAAAATCACTGCAGATGGTGACTGCAGCCATGAAATTAAAAGACGCTTACTCCTTGGAAGGAAAGTTATGACCAACCTAGATAGCATATTCAAAAGCAGAGACATTACTTTGCCAACAAAGGTTCATCTAGTCAAGGCTATGGTTTTTCCTGTGATCATATATGGATGTGAGAGTTGGACTGTGAAGAAGGCTGAGCACCAAAGAATTGATGCTTTTGAACTGTGGTGTTGGAGAAGACTCTTGAGAGTCCCTTGGACTGCAAGGAGATCCAACCAGTCCATTCTGAAGGAGATCAGCCCTGGGATTTTTTTGGAAGGAATGATGCTAAAGCTTAAACTCCAGTACTTTGGCCACCTCATGTGAAGAGTTGACTCATTGGAAAAGACTCTGATGCTGGGAGGGATTGGGGGCAGGAGGAGAAGGGGACGACAGAGAATGAGATGGCTGGATGGCATCACTGACTTGATGGATGTGAGTCTCAGTGAACTCCAGGAGTTGGTGATAGACAGGGAGGCCTGGCGTGCTGCGATTCATAGGGTCACAAAGAGTCGGACATGACTGAGCGACTGATCTGATCTGATCTGATATTTATAATTGTTAAATCTTCTTTTTGGATTGATCCTTTGATCATTATGTAGTGTCCTTCTTTGTCTCTTTTCACAGCCTTTATTTCAAAATAAACTGGTGGAGAAATATACCATGTTCATGGATTGGAAGAATCAATATAGTAAAAATGAGTATACTTCCCAAAGCAATCTATAGATTCAATGCAATCCCTATCAAGCTACCAATGGGATTTTTCACAGAGCTAGAACAAATAATTTCACAATTTTTATGGAAATACAAAAAATCTCTAATAGCCAAAGCAATCTTGAGAAAGAAGAATGGACCTGGAGGAATCAACCTGCCTGACTTCAGGCTCTACTACAAAGCCACAGTCATCAAGACAGCATGGTACTGGCACAAAGACAGAAATATAGACCAATGGAACAAAATAGAAAGCCCAGAGATAAATCCACACACCTATGGACACCTTATCTTTGACAAAGGAGGCAAGAATATACAATGGAGAAAAGACAATCTCTTTAATAAGTGGTGCTGGGAAAACTGGTCAACCACTTGTAAAATAATGAAACTAGAACACTTTCTAACACCATACACAAAAATAAACTCAAAATGGTTTAAAGATCTAAACGTAAGGCCAGAAACTATAAAACTCCTAGAGGAGAACATAGGCAAAACACTCTCCAACATAAATCATAGCAGGATCCTCTATGACCCACCTCCCAGAATATTAGAAGTAAAGGCAAAAATAAACAAATGGGACCTAATTAAACTTAAAAGCTTCGGCACAACAAAGGAAACTCTAAGCAAGGTGAAAAGACAGCCTTCAGAATGGGAGAAAATAATAGCAAATGAAGCAACTGACAAAGAATTAATCTCAAAAATATACAAGCAGCTCCTGCAGCTCAATTCCAGAAAAATAAATGACCTAATCCAAAAATAGGCCAAAGAACTAAACAGACATTTCTCCAAAGAAGACATACAGATGGCTAACAAACACGTGAAAAGATGCTCAACATCACTCACTATCAGAGAAAGGCAAATCAAAACTACAACAAGGTACCATCTCACGTCGGTCAGAATGGCTGCTATCAAAAAGTCTACAAGCAATAAATGCTTGAGAGGGTGTGGAGAAAAGGGAATCCTCTTACACTGTTGGTGGGAATGCAAACTAGTACAGCCACTATGGAGAACAGTGTGGAGATTCCTTAAAAAACTGGAAATACAACTGCCATACGACCCAGCAATCCCACTGCTGGACATACACACTGAGGAAACCAGAATTGAAAGAGACAAGTGTACCCCAGTGTTCATCGCAGCACTGTTTATAATAGCCAGGACATGGAAGCAACCCAGATGTCCATCAGCAGATGAATGGATAAGAAAGTTATGGTAGACAGCAAAAGAGACACAGATGTATAGAACAGTCTTTTGGACTCTGTGGGAGAGGGAGAGGGTAGGATGATTTGGGAGAATGGCATTGAAACATGTATATTATCATATGTGAAAAGGATCGCCAGTCCATGTTCGATGCATGAGACAAGGTGCTCGGGGCTGGTGCACTGGGATGACCCAGAGGGATGGGATGGGGAGGGAGGTGGGAGGGGGGTTCAGGATGGGAAACACATATACACCCGTGGCAGATCCATGTCAGTGTATGGCAAAACCACTACCATATTGTAATTAGCCTCCAATTAAAATAAATAAATTTATATATAAAAAATGTTATGGTACATGTACACACTTGAATATTACTCAGTCTTTAAAAAGAATACATTTGAATCTGTTTTAATGAGGTGGACAAAACTGGAGCCTATTATACAGAGTGAAGTAAGATAGAAAAACACCAATACAGTATATTAATGTATATATACAGAATTTAGAAAGATGGTAATGATGACCCTATATGCAAGACAGCATAAGAGACACAGATGTATAGAACAGTCTTTTGGACTCTGTGGGAGAAGGCGAGGGTGGGATGATCTGAGAGAATAGCACTGAAACATGTATATTATCATATGTGAAACAGATTGCCAGTCCAGGTTCCATGCTCAGGACTGGTACACTGGGATGACCCTGAGGGATGGGATGGGGAAGGAGGTGGGAGGGAGGGTCAGGATGGGGAACGTATGTACACCCATGGCTGATTCATGTCAATGTATGGCAAAAACCACTACAATCTTGTAATTAGCCTCCAATTAAAATAAGTAAATTTTAAAAATAAATAAATAAAAGCAGATAAAGCAAAAAAAAATGCCTTAATATTTGAAAGTCCAAGTAAGGATTACTTGAAAAACTGTCTCAAGTGCCTAATGAGTGTCTAGCAAACAATCTTCCCTCACCCACAGGTCTCTTTTCTTTTTTTCTTCTTTCTTTTTCTTGGTCTCTTTTCTCAAACACAGTAAGGCTATGAACTGTCAGCTGGAAACTCCGAATTGGGAAGGAGGCTGGGGTAATGGTGATTGTAAGGGAACCAACAATAACCTGATTCTCATTGAGTTTATGGCTTGAACTAAATACAGCAGGAGAATAGTCTCATCAATTCATAATGTAATTTAAGACCAAAGTAAAAGAGACCTGAAATGGAGGACAGAAGGCTCAGCACCACCCACTTTCTCACTTTTAAAACTCCTTTTTTTCCTTCAAGATGTAACCCACAGGTCACCTCCTCTTTGAAGCTTTCCCAATCCCCTCTGGCTGAGTAACTCGGGCCCCTGTCCTGCATTCTCATGGCATCTTCGCCATCTCACATGACCACGCTCCTGCCTATCACCTCCATTAGATTGTAGCGCCTCCTGAGTAATGACGTCATCAGTTTAGTTCAGTCGCTCAGTCGTGTCCGACTCTTTGCAACCCCATGAATTGCAGCACACCAGGCCTCCTTGTCCATCACTAACTCCTGGAGTTCACCCAGACTCATGTCCATTGAGTCAGTGATGCCATCCAGCCATCTCATCCTCTGTCGTACCCTTCTCCTCCTGCCCCCAATCCCTCCCAGCATCAGAATCTTTTCCAATGAATCAACTCTTCGCATGAGGTGGCCAAAGTACTGGAGTTTCAGCTTTAGCATCATTCCTTCCAAAGAAATCCCAGGGCTGATCTCCTTCAGAATGGACTGGTTGGATCTCCTTGCAGTCCAAGGGACTCTCAAGAGTCTTCTCCAACACCACAGTTCAAAAGCATCAATTCTTTGATGCTCAGCTTTCTTCACAGTCCAAATCTCACATCCATACATGACCACTGGAAAAACCATAGCCTTGACTAGATGGACGTCATAGTGAGCTCTATATCCCCTGCAGCCAGTACTGTGTTTGGCACATTGTTGTTGCTGTTCAGTCATTCAGTCATGTCCGGCTCTTTGCAACCCCATGGACTGCAGCATGCCTGGTTTCCCTGTCCTTCACCATCTCCCAGAGCCTGCTCAAACTCATGTCCATTGAGTTGGTGATTCCATCCAACAGTCTCATCCTCTGTGGTTCCCTTCTCCTCCTGCCTTCCATCTTTTCCAACATTAGGGTATTTTCTAAAGAGTCAGTTCTTTGCGTCAGGTGGCCAAACTATTGGAGCTTTAGCTTCACAGCATTAGTCCTACCAATGAATATTCAGGACTGATTCCCTTTAGGATTGACTGGTTTGATCTCCTTGCAGTCCAAGGGACTCTCAAGAGTCTTCTTCAACATGACAATTCAAAAGCATCAATTCTTCAGTATTCAGCCTTCTTTATGGTCCAACTCACATCCATACATGACTACTGGAGAAACCATAGCTTTGACTAGACAAACCTTTGTTGGCAAAGTTATGTCTCTGCTTTTTAATATGCTGTCTAGGTTGGTCATAGCTTTTCTTCCAAGGAGCAAGCGTCTTTTAATTTCATGGCTGCATGTGAATTTCATGTAATTTCACTGCAGTCACCATCTGAAGTGATTTTGGAGCCCCGAAAATAAAGTCTGTCACTTTTTCTGCTGTTTCCTCATCTATTTGACATGAAGTGATGGGACCAGATGCCATGATCTTAATTTTTTGAATGTTGAGTTTTAAGCCAGATTTTTCCCTCTCCTTTTTTACCTTCATCAAGAGGCTTTTTAGTTCTTTGCTTTCTGCCATAAGGGTGATGTCATTTGCATATCTGAGGTTTGATATTTCTCCTGGCAATCTTGATTCCAGCTTGTGCTTCATCCAGCCTGGCATTTCACATGATGTACTCTGCATATAAGTTAAATAAGCAGGGTGACAATATACAGCCTTGAAGTACACCTTTCCCAATTTGGAACCAGTCTGTTGTGCCATGTCTAGTTCTAACTGTGGCTTCTTGACCTGCATACAGGTTTCTCAATGTGACACATTGTAGGAGCTCACAAAATATTTATTGCTGAAGGAATGTGGTGGGTTCTAATCTCCCTCGTTTTCTTACCCAAGCCTGGAGCTAAGGTGGGTGAACTTTCAGAGCCCTTCCAGGGGCAGAGGTCAGCCAGGTCAGGGCTGGGGGAGGTGGCCACCTCCTTTCCACCACTTTCAAGATCATGTGTGTAAAACCTTGCACCAGGAGGGCTGGGAGACACCCAAAGTAACTAGAAGACAAGGAAATGGCCTTGAACAGGACATGGTGACAAAAAAAATTATTCATTCAACAAAAATATATTAAGTTTTGTGTCAATATATGCCAGGCCATGAGTAAGATCAGTTCTTATTCTCACAAATCTCACAGTCCTAGGCAGACACAGACCGTGGTAATGACAGTACTGTGGGACAGGTGCAAGACAGGGGTACATAGGTCAAGAGGACTTTGAATGTGTGGTGGGAGAGGGTGACAGAGCTGAGTGCTTGGGGAGGAGGAAGAGTCACCAGATCTCTGACAGTTGGAGTAGGGGTTGGGGATCTGCTTTCTTCCCTCTCTCAGGAGCGGTACTCTTGGGGTATATCTGGCCAGAACCTCTCCACCATCTTCCTTAGAGAGCATGCACCAACTCCCAGGTCCGTGTGTTCTTTCTGATGTTGCAGACACCTGGAATATTCTTCTGTAATCAGTGGGGCTCTGTCCTGTCCCCAGCAACCATTGCCTGACCCTATGATGGCTACAAGCAATGGGACCTGCAGGATCTGACCCAGTTGTCTCCTTGCTTGACTCCCTCACCTCACCTCACCTCACCTCTCCCAGAAAGCCCAAGAGAGGCCCACAGTAGGCTGACACACGACAACAAAAGACATAATCTTTACCTTGATGTGAATAAAGCCCACTTTAAAAAAGAAATAAGAATTTCCACCAACAATTTTATTATTACTGACAGCATTTTGAATGAACCAAAGAATTTAACAAGACATATAAAAAATATATTTTTAAAAATCAAAGATGGACAACAGATTTATAGATTTGCTTTCCTGATCATTCAGAAAAAAAAGAAATGACAATATTTACTTACTGGCAAATTGTATTTGAGTGAGAGTAGCCACTGGATCACAAGACCCAAGCAGCAGGATACTGCCAAGTTCTTGGGAACAGAAGAAGTAATCGACCAACAGGTGAGAGGCTGTGGGAGGGGTAACTAGACAGCTGGCCAGCAAAGCAGATCTGGCAGCCCAGCCAAGACAGGAACAGGCCGGGCAGGGCAGGGGTAGGTATCAAGAAGCAGAGATGGGCATGTCAGTTACTCTGGCCTGGAGAAGAATCACTGTGACCACAGGGCCAGCTGCAAACTGACTCCAGTGTACATACTCACATGAGTGTGTGTTCACTTAAATCATCTCTTCCTTCATTCATGAAATTAGCAAGTGGGTTTGAGTGGAAGTCATCCTGTGTCTCGGGGACCAGAGAGGGGAAGGCTCAATCTATGAAAGCAGTTTCCTAAATTTAGGTGGACTGAGCCTGCTAGAAGAGCTGTAGACTGTGAGGGCTCCAGGAAAAGCATGGGGTTGAGGCCCAGGCCTTGCTCCAGGAGTTCACACTATACACAGAGGGCCTCCAGGCTCCTCTGTCCATGGGATTTTCCAGGCAGGAGTACTGGAGTGGGGTGCCATTGCCTACTCCGATACACAAAGGGAGAGACCCTCAGACAACTGTGCCATGTGGCCTGTGATGGGTGTGGGACAAAGTAACAAGATTGTCCCCATCTGTGTGTGAGATTAGGATGGGGTTATAGAGTTCACTTGCATTTGAGACAGGCCTGGAGGGGCAAGTAGGATTTGACAGGCAGAGATGGGAGTTTCATGGGCATTCCCAGCCAAACAGAGAAAGCAAAACCCCATGAGGGAGTGTGCAGTGGGAGCTGGGGTGGCCCTTGCAGGGAGCATCTGGAATGTTCAGAAAAGCTGTGGGAGATGCAGCTGGAGAGGGAGCTTGAGGCCAGGCCAACATGGGTCCAAAGCAAGGAGTTCACACCAAAGTTGGATAAATAAGGGCTTATGTACTCATTTATTCTTTCATTCATTCAACAAAAATGCATTGCGTGCAAAACCTCTGCCAGGTGCTGTTCCCCTGGGTGCTGGGCACACAGTGGGGAGGGCAACTTCTGCCATCCTGAGGCTAGTATCACCTCTGGGGAGCAGGAGTGCCATCGGGAAGTGGAGGCTGCTGCCTAGTCCAGGGTGAAGGGCCCTGAGGGTAATAGGAGGGTCACTTCAAAGGGGAGGGCACTTGACAGGGTCAGTCAAAAGTGACATCCCCTTGGCTAGGCCAAGCCAAGTCCTCCAGCAGCCAACATGGAGAATGAAGCATCCCTCAATAACTGGGACAAAGGGTCAGAAAAGTAGGGTTTGGAAAGGAGGGGAGAGGCCTGGAGGCAGGGGGATGACCCCTAATCCTCCCACTGGCCCCAGCCTGCAGCAGGCCCGGATCATCGGCCAGCCTGGTCAGGGGTCTCTCGGCCGGCGTTCCTCTGGTCTTCATGCCTGTAGTCATCCTCACCCTCCTCTTCTTGTCTTCTGGAAAGCTCTGTCAGCTGCTCTGGTGGCTCCCGGTAGGCCGCCCGATTCCTGCAGGCATTGAGGACAGAGGGGAAGGGTTCACACTCACCCATCAGGACTGAGGGAGCTGGGTCTAGTGCTTCCTATGAGGAGAGAGCAGCCTATGACAGAGGCTTGCCCCCACACCCGGCCCTGGACACCCACAGGAAACTCTACCCTGGGATTAGAGACTGGCGAACCACGGGCCCTGGAGTCATGTCCCAGATAGCAATGCCACTTTAGGATTTGGGTGAATCATTTACTATTTTCTCAACTATAAAATGGGATGGATAAAAGTTGTTTTTATTGTTAACAGCTGCCCCCTGAGGTGTTGTGAGAGGAAGAGGCTGTGAGGAGCTGGAGCACATCTTCCTAATCTGCTTAGACCCTTGCTAACAGGCTGTCCCCGACACTCACGGCCGTGCGACCTTGGCGTCCTCAGCTTTGCCGGTGTCCCGGCAGCAGCAGCAGTACAGGATGATGCCAATGATGACAAGAGCCGCAGCCACGCCCCCAGCGACGCCCGCATACAGAGCCACATTCATGGAGGCTGGGAGAGACAGAGCCACAAGTCCTGTGAGCGCTAACCACAGTTCCCAACTCGAGCCCATAACACAAGTCAAGATGCAGGGAGCATGCCAGGGATGAAGAACCACAACAGCCAGTGTCCCAGATGTGAGAGGTGGTCCTTCCTAGGCTCTGAGCGGTGCCTGTCTTCCCAGCCCAAGGGGCAGTGCCGCCAGCTTCTGGGGGCACTCCATGGAAGGCACGGCCTCGTGGGAATGGAACCAGACAATGCGGGAGGATACTTCTCAGAATGAAGGTGTACAAAAGGCCAGATGGCCAGCAGATCTGAGCTACTCAGGCTCCAAAAAAGCCCTCAGGTGTCATGCCAGCTCCTACTCTAGCTCATTTCCAAGCTGCTCAGGGTGTCCCTCCCCAAGTGATGGGGTCCAGACTCCTATGGAAGCCAGATCTGGGCACTTCCCCGACTCCCACAGAGCAACCCTAAGGGTAGGACTAAGGTCTCCAGAAGCCAGTCTTAGGTGCTATTTCCAAACAACAAAGGGAACAGGGCTAGCCTCCAGATGAGGGGAACCTGGGACAGGAGCATCTGGTCAACGCCTCAGCCACCTGCCAACGGGAGACCCCAAGAGGCTGCCCAGCTCACCTCCCAGTCAGCTGACCCTTTGGACCCCCAGCCGGTCACCTTCTGGCCTTCACCCTCCCACTCTCCCTCCACCCCAAACTGCTCTTACGAGATCTGACAGCCACAGTGATGTTGCAGGACTCGGTCCCCACCTCGTTCCTGGAGATGCAGATGTAGTAACCTGACATTTCTGTGGAGATGTTTTTCAGAGAGAAGGTCTGTCCTGTGACTGGGAAGGAAGAAGAGTCAGGCTGAGGAGACAGTCCACCATAGTAGAATAGAAACAGCTAGGAAGGAGTATGGACTCCTGAACTCCTATGCAGATAAAAGCATTGCCATTGAGCATGTCTGAGCCTCATCTGGAATGTGGAGAAAATATCCACCTCTAGGGCTGCAGGATGATTAAACCAGGCAGAGTGCACAATTCTGAAGTGCTTAGAATTCAGGCAGGAACTGTGAAGCCACCTTAATTTTGTGACTTTGGGCAAGGAACTTAGCTTCATTAACTCTGTTTATTTACAAATAAAATAATAATAGTGCCTTCACAACAGGGTAATTGTGAACATGAAATAAAGTACTAATGAATATAAGCCCACAACCAAATGCCTGATGTAAATGCTTAGGAAACATAATATGCATTATATATTACATAGAAATGTTTTATAATTAGATGATACAATTATCACTTTTATGATCTTCGGAAACAGAATTCTGCAGCTTAGACTCATGTGAAGCAGGCTTTAGAACCTCAAGGACTCTGACTTCTGTATTTCTCTACCATGAGCGGTGTGTGTGTGAGTGTATGTGGTATTTGTATGTTGTGTATGTATGTGTATGTGCGGTGGGGTGGGAGGAGGCAGGCAGTCAGTCTAGACTCTTCCTCTTTCTTTTCCACCACTTAAGTAAGCCATTTAACTTCTGTGAGCTGTAGTTACCTCATCTGGAAGTGGGAGGGAAAGTATCTGATCCCCCCAGATTCAGGGCAATGGTCTAGATGTCCTCATGAGAAGACGTTCTACTAAATCTATGATTCTACAAATGTCTTCACCTTGAAAGCGAGAGCTAAAGCATAAAACATAAATGTTTAGAAAAATTTATATATCCTATCCTCAATGATGGGCTTTCCTGGTGGTGCTAGTAGTGAAGAAACCCCCTACCACTGCAGCAGACATAAGACATGTGAATTCAATCCCTGGGTCAGGAAGATCCCCTGGAGGAGAGCACGGCAACCCACACTGGTATTCTTGCCTGGAGAATTCCATGGACAGAGAAGCCTGGCAGGCTACAGTCCATGAGGTCACCAACACTTGGACACAACTGAAGCAATTGAGCTCACATACACACATCCTCATTAATGCTGTGTCATAGCCACTATTATGAGAGAAGAGTTAGAGACCTTGTCCTCTAATTTGCTGCACAGCCAGCCTCCACTGCTGTTACCAGGTGGGTTACACTCCTTCTGAGGAGATATTCTAAATTGCAAATAGGATCTGAGTGACATTTCAGAGGCAGTCCCTCATCTTCAGTAATAAGCCCAAGTTTCTTAATATGGACATGATGTTACAGATCTGGCCTTGATAATCCAGCTTTCAGTTCAGTTCAGTTCAGTCACTCACTTGTGTCTGACTCTTTGTGACCCCATGGACTGCAGCACGCCAGGCCTCCTTGTCCATCACCAGCTCCTGGAGTTTATTCATACTCATGTCCATTGAGTTGGTGATTCTATCCAACCATCTCATCCTCTGTTGTCCCCTTCTCCTCCTGCCTTCAACCTTTCTGAGTATCAGGGTCTTTTCAAATGAGTCAGCTCTTCGCATCAGGTGGCCAAAGTATTGGATTTTCGGCTTCAACATCAGTACTTCCAATGAACACCCAGGACTGATCTCCTTTAGGATGGACTGGTTGGATCTCCTTGCAGGCCAAGGGACTCTCAAGAGTCTTCTCCAACACCACAGTTGAAAAGCATCAATTCTTCAGTGCTCAGTTTCCTTTATAGTCCAACTCTCACATCCATACATGACTACTGGAAAAAACATAGCCCGGACTAGATGGACCTTTATTGACAAAGCAATGTCTCTGCTTTTCAATATGCTATCTATGTTGGTCATAACTTTCCTTCCAAGGAGTAAGCGTCTTTTAATTTCATGGCTGCAGTCACCATCTGCAGTGATTTGGAAGCCCAGAAAAAAAAAAAATTCAGCCTCTGTTTCCACTGTTTCCCCATCTATTTGCCATGAAGTGATGGGACTGGATGCCATGATCTTAGTTCTCTGAATGTTGAGCTTTAAGCCAACTTTTTCATTCTCCTCTTTCACTTTCATCAAGAGGCTCTTTAGTTCTTCTTCACTTTCTGCCATAAGGGTGGTGTCATCTGCATATCTGAGGTTATTGATATTTCTCCCAGCAATCTTGATTCCAGCTTGTGCTTCATCCAGCCCAGCGTTTCTCATGATGTACTCTGCATATAAGTTAAATAGGCAGGGTGACAATATACAGCCTTGACGTACTCCTTTTCCTATTTGGAACAAGTCTGTTGTTCCATGTCCAGGTCAAACTGTTGCTTCCTGCCCTGCGTACAGATTTCTCGAGAAATTTCTCAAGGTCAGGTAGGCTGGTATTCCCATCTCTTTCAGAATTTTCCACGGTTTATTGTGATCCACATAGTCAAAGGCTTTGGCATAGTCAATAAAGCAGATGTTTTTCTGGAACTCTCTTGCTTTTTTGATTATCCAGCAGATGTTGGCAATTTGATCTCTGGTTCCTCTGCCTTTTTTAAAACCCACTTGAACATCTGGAAGTTCATAATTCACATATTGTTGAAGCCTGGCTTGGAGAATTTTGAACATTACTTTACTAGCATATGAGATGAATGCAATTCATCTTGGTAGTTTGAACATTTTTGGTATTTCCTTTCTTTGGGATTGGAATGAAAACTGACCTTTTCCAGTCCTGTGGCCACTGCTGAGCTTTCCAGATTTGCTGGCATATTGAGTGTAGCACTTTCAGAGCATCATCTTTTAGGATTTGAAATAGCTCAACTGGAATTCCATCACTTCCACTAACTTTGTTTATAGTGATGTTTCCTAAGGCCCACTTGACTTTACATTCCAGGATGTCTGGCTCTAGGTGAGTGATCACACCATCATGATTATCTGGGTCATGAAGATCTTTTTTGTACAGTTCTGTGTATTCTTGCCACCTCTTAATGTCTTCTGCTTCTCTTAGGTCCATACCATTTCTGTCCTTTATTGTGCCCATCTTTGCATGAATTGTTCCCTTGCCATCTCTAATTTTCTTGAAGAGATTGCTAGTCTTTCCCGTTCTATTGTTTTCCTCTATTTCTTTGCACTGATCACTGAGGAAGGCTTTCTTATCTCTCCTTGCTATTCTTTGGAACTCTGCATTCAATGGGTATATCTTTCTTTTTCTCCTTTGCTTTTCGCTTCTCTTCTTTTCACAGCTATTTGTAAGATCTCCTCAGTCAGCCATTTTGCTTTTCTGCATTTCTTTTCCATGGGGATGGTCTTGATCCCTGACTCCTGTATAATGTCACAAACCTCCATTCATAGTAACCCAGCTTTACCTCTTGCTAGTTCCCCTGGTGGCCAATTCTTTCCCTGCCCAGCTCTACTCTGTGGCAAGATTGTATCTCAGTGTGAATTTTTCTTGTCTGAATGTGCTATTCACTATACTTCCTCAAATATGATGCCCTCTGATTTTTCCAACAATCTTGTATTGTGAATGGAAGAAATATTTCAATCTCCAGTGCCCTAGAGGTAACTGGAAGGTTGGAGAAGTTAAGGGACTTCCCCAAGGTCACAAAAATAAGAAATGACAAAACAATAACAAAAATTCATTTTTAGGTCTAGAATTCCCAGGAACAGTTGACACCTTTCTGTAAAAAAATACAGAAAAGAGAACAGAGAGGGTTATAAGGAGAAAGACCATGCCAGGACCTTCCAGATCATAGATGAAGAAGAAGCACAGTTTATGAGTAATTGCCCCATTGTGGTCTCAGAAAGGACCCCATGGAAGAGAACATGAATCTTAGTGTTCTGGACAGTGCCACTAGCAGGAACGGCTGCAGGAACAGGCTGTGTGTTTCTAAAGGCTAGCATCATATAGAAATGCATCATTTATCTTCAAAATGAGGCCTCTCTGACCAAGAAACTTTGTGAACAAGATTCCACATTTGATGGGGTGACCAACAAACCAATCTTAGACTGCTACGCCTATGGAAATACCAAGTACAGACACATATTTTATGTGAATTTGTCTAAGAAGACACACCCAAAGGATTACCCACATGTCTACATCTATGGTTATTAAAGAACTTTGGCTTCTGGTTGGAGACAGGATGGCAGAGTAGAAGGACTTGAGCGCAACTCCTCCCACAAAAATACCAACATCATATCTAACTGCTGAAACAACCAGTGACAAGACTGGAACCCACCAAAAAAGATACTCTACATCCAAAGACAAAGAGGAAGCCACAATAAGATGGTAGGAAGGGCACATTCACAATATGCCCAATCAAATCCTATACCCACCAAGTGGGCAACCCACAAGCTGGTAAATAATTATATCACAGAGTTTCTCTCACAGAAGTGAGAATTCTGAGCCTCTCATCAGGCTGCCCAGCCTGGGGGTCTGGCATTGAGTGAGGGGACTCCTCAGAGCGTTTGGTTTTTGACCACAAAACTCCACAGAACTGTGGAAATCAGAAACTCAACTCTGTTGAGTTGGAGGGTGCACACAAGGTTTTATGTGTACAAGGACCCAGGGAAAAAGCAGTGACTTCATAGGAGCCTGAGCCAGAAGTATTTGCTGGTTTTGTAGAGTCTCCAGGGAAGGTAGGGGGTGGCTGTGGCCACTGTGGAGACAAAAACACTGGAGGCAGAGGTAAGGGGGTGTACTCTATGGTGTGGGCTCTCCTGGAGGGCACCATTTTGACCTGGCCCCACCCAAGAGCTCCAGTGTTGGGATGCCTCAGGCCAAACAACAAACAAGGCAGGAACACAGCCCCACCCATCAGCAGAGAGGCTGCCTAAAGTCTTCTTGACCCCACTGCTGCTGCTGCTAAGTCGCTTCATTCATGTCCGACTCTGTGTGACCCCGTAGACGGCAGCCCACCAGGCTCCGCCATCCCTGGGATTCTCCAGGCAAGAACACTGGAGTGGGTTGCCATTTCCTTCAAACACAGCCCTTGACATGGTTCTGCCCACCAGAGGGGTAAGACCCAGCTCCACCCATCAATGGGCAGGAACCAGTCCCTCCCACCAGGAAGCTTGCATAAGGCTCTAGGAGAGCCTCACAAATAAGGGAGCAGACACCAGAAGCAAGAGGAACTATATACCTGCAGCTTGTGAAATGGAGATCAGAAAATTAGACAAAATGTGATGGTCAGAAGCATATGTTCCAGGTGAAGAAACAAGATAAAACCCCTTAAGAAGATTCTCCAGGCAAGAATACTGGAGTGGGTTGCCATTTCCTTCTCCAGGGGATCATCCTGACCCAGGGATCGAACCCAGGTCTCCTTCATTGCAGGCAGATGCTTTAACCTCTGAGCCACCAGGGAAGCCCTAAGAAGATTAAGTGCAATGGAGATAGGAAATCTACCCAAAAAAGAATCCAGAATAATGATAGTAAAGATGACCCAAGACCTCAGAAAAAGAATGAAAGCACAGATGGGGAAGATACAAAAATGGTAAACAAAGAGCTAAAAGATATAAAGAACAAACAGCTGAACAATATAATAACTGAAATAAGAAATAAACTAGAAGGAATCAGTAGTAAAAATGAGGTAGAATAACAGGTAAGGGAGCTGGAAGACAGAATGCTGAAAGTCACTATGGCACACCACAATAAAGAAAAAGAATGAGAAGAAATGAGGACTTATGGGACAACATTAAACATACCAGTATTCACATTATAGGGGTCCCAGGAGGAAAAGAGAGAGAGAAAGGCCCTGAGAAAATACTAGAAGAGACAAAAGCTGTAAAACTCCCTAACATGGGAAAGGAAACGTGACCTAAGTCCAGGAAGTACAGAGAGTTCTATGTGGGATAAACTCAATGAAGAACATGTCAAGAACACATATTAACCAAACTGACAAAAATTAAAGACAAAGAAAAAGTGTTAAAAGCAACAGGGAAAAGCAAAAAGTAACATACAAGGGATTCCCCATAAGGTTATCGGCTGATTTTTCAAGAGAAACTCAGCATGCCAGAAGAGAGTGGCACAATATGAAGTGATAAAAGGGGAACACCAGGGCTTGCTTGGTAGTCCAGTATTTAAGACTCCATGCTCCAAATACAGGGGCATGGGCTTGATCCCTGGTCAGGGAACTAGGACCCTGCATGCTGCATGGTGTGGCTAAAAGAAAAAAAGGAGAGGGGGCGCAAACCTACAACCAAGAATACTCTACCCAATAAGGCTCTTGTTCAGAATCAATGGAGAAATCAAAAGTTTTACAGACCAGCAAAAGCTAAGACAATTCAGTACAACCAAACCAGCTTTACAACAATCCTAAAGGAACTTCTCTAGGTGGAAAAGAAAAAGGCACAAGAAAATTACAAATGGGAAAACTTATCAGTAAAGCCAAATAAACAGTAAAGGTAGGAAATCATCCACACACAAATATGATATAGAAACCAGCAACCATGAGAAGAGGAGAGAACAAATGCAGCATGTGGAATATACATTTGAAATCAAAAGACCAGAACTCAAAACAATCTTGCATATATATAGACTGTTACTTCAAAACCTCATGCTAACTGCAAACCAAAAATAAGCAATAGATACACATACAAAAAAGAAAAGGGAATCCAAACATAACACTAAAGTTTGTCATCAAATAACAAGAAAACAGAAGAGAAAGGAAGAAAAAAAAAAGTACAAAAACAAACTCAAAACAATTAACAAAACAAGAATAAGAAAATACGTATCAATAATTACCTTAAATGTAAATAGATTAAATGTTTCAACCAAGGGATATAGACTGACTGGATGGATACAAAAACAAGACTCATATATACACTGTCTAGAAGAAACCCACTCCAGATCCAGGGACCCACACAAATTGAAAGTGAGGGTATGAACTACCGCATATATATATGGAATTTAGAAAGATGGTAACAATAACCCTGTGAACGAGACAGCAAAAGAGACAGTGATGTATAGAACAGTCTTATGGACTCTGTGGGAGAGGGAGAGGGTGGGAAGATTCGGGAGAATGGCATTGAAACATGTAAAATATCATGTATGAAACGAGATGCCAGTCCAGGTTCCATGCACGATACTGGATGCTTGGGGCTAGTGCACTGGTACGACCCAGAGGGATGGTATGGGGAGGGAGGAGGGTTCAGGATGGGGAACACATGTATACCTGTGGTGGATTCACTTTGATATTTGGCACAACTAATACAATTATGTAAAGTTTAAAAATTAAATAAAATTTAAAAAGAAAAAGGGTATTCCATGAAAATGGAAATCAAAATCTGAAGTAGCAGGACTCATATCAGACAAAATAGACTTTAAAATAAAGGCTGTTATAAGAGACAAAGAAGGACATTATGCAGTGATCAAATGATTAATCCAAGAAGATATAACAATTATAACTATATACGTACCCAACATAGGAACACCTCAATATATAAAGCAAATGATAACTGACATAAAAGGAGAAATCGACAGTAACACAATAATAGTATGAACTTTAACATCCCCACTTACATCACTGGACAGATCATACAGACAGAAAATCATTAAGGATGGATTTCCTTGGTGGTCCAGTGGTTAAGACTACACACTTCCAATGCAGGGGGCACAGGTTTGGTCCTTGGTCAGGAAACTAAGATCCCACATGCTATGTGATGTGGCCAAAAGGATTTTTTAAAAAAAGAAAATTAATAAGGAAACACAGACATTAAGTGAAACATTAAACCAGATAGACTTAATTGATATTTATAGAGTATTCCATCCAAAAGCAGCAGAATATACATTCTTCTCAAGTACACATTCTTCAGGATAAGTCACATGCTGGGCCACAGAGCAAGTCTTGGTAAATTTAAGAAAACTGAAAATATATCAAGCACCTTTTTCTGTCCACAATGCTACAATATTAGAAATCAACTACAAGAAAAAAAAAGCTTAAACACACACACACATAGAGGCTAAACAATATGCTGCTGCTGCTGCTGCTAAGTCGCTTCAGTCGTGTCCGACTCTGTGTGACCCCATAGACAGCAGCCCACCAGGCTCCCCCGTCCCTGGGATTCTCCAAGCAAGAACACTGGAGTGGGTTGCCATTTCCTTCTCCAATGCATGAAAGTGAAAAGTGAAAGTGAAGTCACTCAGTCGTGTCTGACCCTCAGGGACACCATGGACTGCAGCCTTCCAGGCGCCTCTGTTCATGGGATTTTCCAGGCAAGAGTACTGGAGTGGGTTGCCATTTCCTTCTCCAATGCATGGAAGTGAAAAGTGAAAGTGAAGTCACCCAGTCGTGTCCGACTCTTCGTGACCCCATGGACTGCAGCCTACCAGGCTCCTCCGTCCATGCGATTTTCCAGACAAGAGTACTGGAGAGGGGTGCCATTTCCTTCTCCTAAACAAGATGCTACTAAACAACAAATGAATCACTGAAGAAATCAAAGAAAAAAAATTTTAAATACCTAGAGGAAAATGAAAATATAAAAATAATGATTCAAAACCTAAGTAGTTCTAAGAGGGAAGTTTATAGCAATACAATCTTACCTCAAAAAAAAAACCAAGAAAAATCTCAAATAAACAACCTAACCTTACACCTAAAACAACTAGAGAAAGAAGAACAGACAAAACCCAAAGTTATCAGAAGGAAAGAAATCATAAAGATCAGAGCAGAAAGAAATGGAGACAAAGAAAACAATAGAAAATATCAATGAAACTAAAAGATGGTTCTTCAAGAAGATAAACAAAATTGATAAATGTTTATCCAGATTCATTAAGAAAAAAAGGAAGAGGACTCAAATCAATAAACTTAGAAATGAAAAAGGAAAAGTTACAATGGACACCACAGAAATGGAAAGGATCATAAGGGACTACTACAAGCAACCATATACCAATAAAATGAACAATCTGGAAGAAATGGTCAAATTTCAGAAAGGTATAATCTCCCAAGACTGAACTGAGAAGAATACAAAATATGAACTAATCGCAAGTACTGAAATTGAAACTGTGATTTAAAACCTCCCAACTAATAAAAATTCAGATGGCTTCATAGGCTAATCTATTTAACATTTAGAGAAGAGTTAACCAGAGTTCCAGTTGTGCAAACCATTAGTACTTGGTACTTATACATAGAAAAGACTTAACACCTATCCTTCTGAAACTCTTGCAAAAATTACAGAGGAAGGAACAGTCTCAAACTCCTTCTTTGAGGCCATCATCACCTTGATATCAAAATCAGACAAGGATACTACAAAAAAGAAAATTAGAGGCCAATATCACTGATGAGTATAGATGCAAAACTCCTCAACAAAATACTACTCAAACAAATCCAACAATACATTAAAAGGATCATATACCATGATCCAGTGGGATTTATCCCATGGATGCAGGGCTTTTTCAATACCTGCAAGTTAATCAAGTTAGTGTGATATAATGTGCTAAGAAATTGAAGAATAAAAAACATATGATCATCTCAATAGATGCAGAAAAGAAAAAATAGAAAGCTTTTGACAAAATTCAACACCTATTTATGATTAAAAAGAACTTCAGAAAGTAGAATAGATGGAAACTACCTCAACATAATAAAGGCCAAGTATGGCAAACCCACAGCTAACATTATACTCAGTGATGAAAAAGCTGAAAGCATTTCCCCTGTGATCAGAAATAGGACAAGGATGTCCTTTGCTCAACATAGTTTTGGAAGTCCTAGTCACAGCAATCAGAGAAGAAAAAAAAAAGGAACCAAAATTAGAAAAGAAGTGAGACCCGAAAATGACCAGATGGCATCAAAGAATTTGGTAAATTTGCCAGATACAAAATTAATACACAGAAATACACTTCTACGCACTAACAGTGAAAGATCAGAAAGAGAAATTAAGGAAACAATTCCATTTACTGTCACATCAAAAAGAATAAAATACTTAGGAAAAACCTACCTAAGGAGACAAAAAACCTGTACTCTGAAAACTATGAGACACTGATGAAAGATATCAAAGATGACACAGATGGAAAGATACACCCTGTTCCTGGATTGGAGAAATCAATACTATCAAAATGAGTACACTATCCAAGCCAATGGCATTTTTTTTTTTTTTTTTTTGCTGAATTAAAACAAAAATTTTTTAATTTGTATGGAAACAAAAGACTTATAATAGCAAAAGAAATCTTGAGCGGAAAAAAAATGCAGAGCTGGAGGAGTCAGGCTCCCTGACTTCAGACTATACAACAAAGTTACAGTAATCAAATCAGTATGGTTCTGGCACAAAAACAGAAATATAAGTCAATGGAACAGAAGAGAAAGCCCAGAAATAACCCTAACACATGTTTGGCCAATTAATCTACAATAAAAGAGGCAATAATAATATCAGTACAATGGATAAAAGACAATTTCTTCAATAAGCAGTGCTGGGGTAACTGGACAACTGCATGTGAAGAATGAAATCAGAACATTCTCTAACACCACACACCAGGCTTCCCTGGTGGCTCAGTGGTAAAGAATCCACCTGCAATGCAGGAGCCACAGGAGATGCAGGTTCGATCCCTGGGTCAGGAGGATCCCCTGGAGGAGGGCATGGCAACACACTCCAGTATTCTTACCTGGAGAATCCCACGGACAGAAGAGCCTGGTGGGCTACAGTCCACAGGGTCACAAAGAGTTGGACACGACTGAAGTGACTTAGCACTCACGCACTAACACCACACACAAAAACAAACTTAAAGTGGATGAAAGATCTCAATGTAAGACCAGGCAGTACACAACTTTTAGAGAAAAACATAGGCAGAACACTCAATGACCTAAATCGTAACAATTTTTGGAGCCACCTCACAGAGTGATAAAAATAAACAAATAAAAAATGGGACCTCATTAAACTTAAAAACCTTTGCACAGCAAAGGAGACCATAAACAACATGAAAAAACAGCACACAAGATGGGAGAAAATATTTGCAGACAACATGACCAGCAAGGGATTAATTGCCAAAATATATAAACAGCTCATGTAGCTCAATATCAAAATAACAAACAATCCAATCAAAAAACGTGCAGAAAATCTAAATAGACATTTCTCTAAAGAAGACATACAGATGGCCAAAAAGCACCACATCATTAAGTCAAGGATGCTCAACATCAGTGACTGTTAGAGAAAGGCAAATTAAAACTACAAAGAGGTTTACTCACCTGGCCGGAATGGTCATCATCAATAATCCTTCAGACAATAAATCCCAGAGAGGGTGTAGAAAAAAGGGAACCCTTCTACACTATTGGTGGGAATGTAAATTGGTACAGCCACTACGGAGAACAGTACAGAATACTGTTCAAGAATAGAGCTATCATATGACCCAGCAATTCCACTCCTGGGCATACATCTAGAGGACACCATACTTCGAAAAGATACATGCACCCCAGTGTTTACTGCACACTGCACGCAACAGCCAAGACATGAAGACATCAACAGATGAGCAGATAAAGAAGAAGCAGTACATGTAGACAATTACTCAGCCATAAAACAGAGTGGAATAATGCCATTTGTGGCAACACAGATGGATTTAGAGATTATCATACCAAGTGAAATAAATCAGAGAAAGATATCATGTAAATCACTTACATGTGAAAGAAAGTGAAGTCCGATTCTTTGCGACCCCATGGACTGTAGCCTACCGGGCTCCTCCGTCCATGGGATTTTCCAGACAAGAATACTGGAGTGAGTTGCCATTTCCTTCTCCAGGAGACTTCCCGACCCAGGGATTGAAACCGGTCTCCTGCATTGTAGGCGGATGCTTTACTGTCTGAGCCACGAGGGAAGTCCACTTATATGTGGAATCCAATAAAATGATACAAGGGTAACTTATTTACAAAACAAAACAGACTCACAGATTTAGAAAACAAACATGGTTACCAAAGAGGAAATGTAGGGGAAGGGATAGATTAGGAGGTGGAGATTAACATATACACACTGCTATATATAAGACAGTCAACAAAAACCTACAGTATAGCACAATAACTTAAATGGGAAAAGAACCTGTAAAAGAATAGATATATGTGTATGTATAACTGAATCATTCTGAAACTGACACATTTTAAATCAACTATACTCCAATATAAAATAAAAAAATGTTTAAAGAAAAATAAGATATATTATACAAGCAATAGATGTTCATTATAAAAACTTACATTATGCTCATTACAATAACATGTACATAATATACAAGAATCTATGACGTAAAATTATTACTTCAATTTAGTCTAATCTAGAAAATCTTGCTATGTTCATCACATCAGTTCAAAACAAGATGAAGAGTGTCCCTATCCTTTGGTGTATATAAGGGAGAACAGACATAAAGCAATGGTGATTAGAGAGTGATTAGAGTTCCTAATGGGAACCCTATTAGATCTTAATCTCATCTGAAGGGTCTGAGGAGGCCTCTATGAAGAACAGAGAACAAAATAAAAATCGTTCATAATCTCACCAGCTGGAAATAACAGCGCTTTAATTTGAGATTATTTTCTTCCAATCCTTTCATATATACTTTCTCCAGATTCATCCCCTGAAACTCAGCATGATAGCCTCTGGTTACTCATTCTCTGTAACACACTGTTCCTTCCATCCTAGAATTTCATACCTTGGCAATTTTTCTGGAACACTGTTTACGTGTGATATTAACGTATGATACTAAGAAAGGGTTTATGACCAAAGCAAGTTCAGCATGAGTTAGAGTTTCTGATATGCTGATAGCACCGGACACTTCTAACATGGGGTTATGGTATTAATGGCCTCGTTTTCTAAGCCAATTGGATTTTTATATTTTTAAGAGGCGTCTTGAAGGAACACAAAACCATTCTGAGAAATATTCTATGAACCTGGACATGTTTCAGGGGTGTATGGCTCTTAACAGAGTCCCACTACTTTAGAACATGAAACTCAGTCTATATGTTAAATGTGCCCAGCACATTTCAGACAGATCAAGGTGGAAAACCTCAGGCTCTTGCCAGGCTCTTCCCATTTATCAGAGCCCAGCTTGGCACTCCTGGCCCTCTTTAGGGTCGGGAACATGTGGCAGCCTAGGCCAGAGTCAGCACTTTCCTTCCCCAGTCTCTCAAAACAAACAACAAACATGCGAAGCTACCCTGGGATTAACCAGTGCACAGACATTGCCACAAGACCTGTTTTGATTCTGATTTGGAGCTCCCAAGTCCCTTTTCCTCTGGAAAGGACCCAATCGTTCTTGAAATCTGGCCAAAACGAATGTTTCTTCTACAATGACACCTCGTGGTCAAGAAGGGAACATGTAGGACAGAAGGGTTTCCACATTCCCTCTGCTGCAGCTAGGAGAGGTTTCCCTCCAGAGCAGCCCAGGTCAGCAAGAGACACTGATGTCAAATTGACAAGGTTTAACTTCTCTGCCCACTACCCCAGCATCTCCCTGATCCCATGGTTTGTCAACAAGCTCAAGCTGCCTTCAAGATCTTCCCTGGCTGCTGGGAGCAACGTCCATGCCGCCCTTCAGAATGTACGTGGGAGTGTGTGCTCAGTGTGCCCAGTCGTGTCCGATTCTGTGACTCCACAGACTGTAACCCACCCGCCTCCTCTGTCCATGGGCTTCTCCAGGCAAGAACACTGGACTGGGTCACCATTTCCTCCTCCAGGGATCTTCCCGACCCAGGGATCAAATCCAGGTCTCCTGCGCCTCTTGCATCGGCAGGTGGGTTCTTTTATCACTGAACCACCGGGGAAGCCCACCCTTCAGAATATCCTCCCCTAAAGCGCTCCCGCCCCTAGAATTACTTCTCCCGCCTTCCTTGTTACCCAGATTCCTACTCCTTCAGTGCATGAAACTCAGCTGACTGACAGGGTTTACGAGGATGTTCAGAGGTATCACATACGTGATCGCCTCTTACCCTCTCCACAGTCTTTGGGGAAGGCTGAATGACGATCATCCCAATCTTGCAGATGAAGACACTAAGGGTCTGAGAGGCCACGATTAACAGAAGAAGCCAGAACTCAAACCCTCATTTGTTGATTCCACATTCCCTGTCCCTTTACTGCTGGCTTACTCCTGCTGATCCAAGTTAAAGGAAACAATCTCTAATGCTGAGAATTCTCCTTTAGATGTAGAAGACTTGAGGAATTCTGCTCCCCAGATTGCCCACTATGGGTTGTTTTAAAATATTTTAAAAGTCAGAAATGGGTTTCAACTGACCCACACAAGATGACACGATAGACTCCCTAGGGCTCCGTGAGGCAAGGCAGAGCCCACGTCTTTAAGAACAACACCCAACCCGCACCACCATCCAGATGCTTTTTTCAGTCACTGTCTAATCCTAATTCTGACTCTGAGTAATTCTTAACTAGAGGCAGAATAAATCTTTTCCAAAGTAACTAAGCAATCTCCATTTAAGCTCTTTTATGGCTCTCATGTTTTGGATCATTGAAAAACTGAGCTTTGGCTTCTAACAAGCAGAGGAATCCTTCCTGATGGAGGCAGGAGAGCTGTGAGCAGGGTCCCCACATCCTCCAGGGCAGAGGCCAGCCTCCTGAGTCCATTGAGCAGGCCCTGCATCATCTCTCATCTCAGCTTCTCTTCAGTGGCACCTCCCATCCTTCCTGCATGCACAGTTCCTAAGCTGTCTCCATCCTTAGCCTACTCACTCTTAAGGAATCAGCTCAGATAACAGCTGATCATTCTACCAGGCACTTGGTGGTCTCAGTACTTTACATGGACTTTTATTTAAACTTCACAATAGGACTTCCCTAACTCCACATTCCCAATGCAAGGGGCATGGGTTCGATCCCTGGTTGAGGAACTAAGATCTCACATGCTGCAAAGAGAAGCCAAAAAAAATCTTCACAATGTCCCTATGAAATAAATACTAATTTTATGCCCATTTTACAGATGTGCAAATGGAAGCACAGAGAGACTGACTTGCCAAGGTCACACAGCTAACAAGCCAGGATTCAAGCCCATGCACGCTCCTAACCACCACGCTGTCCTGCCTGTTCAAGTGCCCCCTCCTTGAAGAAATCTTCTTTGACCCCTCTGGGTTCTAGCACCACTGGATACAAACTACGGCAGCATTTCCTATCTTGTTACCCTCTGCTAGCTTCACTGACAGGTGGGTCAGTGGTAAAGAATCTGCCTGCCAATGCAGGAGATGTAAGAGACACAAGTTCGGTCCCTGGATCAGGAAGATCCCCTGGAGAAGGAAGTGGCAACCCACTCCAGTATTCTTGCCAAAAAATTCCATGGACAGAGGAGTCTGGCAGGCAGTCTGGCAGTTCATGGGGTCACAAAAAATCAACTGAGTGACTGAGCATGCACTCATGCAACCCTCTGCTATACATACTCTGCTGGAATGCCAGATCAACTAGTGTCTGTGGTTGACCTGTGACCACTTATGGAGTCCCTGGGCTGCACACAGCCCAGAGACAGGATGTCATATAGCCAGAGGAGAGCTGCCAGCCAGTTTTGACACACTCGATAAAAACTTGCCAGCTAGAAATATGTAAACAAATCCAGAAGCTTATTGAAATCCTTAACACATCTATTTTACATTAGAGTGGGTTCTACTAATCCTTTTTTTTTTTTAACTTTTCAGAAGTTCTTGTTTTACCCCCAAACAAATGGTAGAGAGCTTAAGTCCCCTCACTTGGCGGAAGCCCCTGTCTGTGCCTTCATTTGGTGGGACTCGCTCTCCCGTCTCATCTCCTCAGACCTGCTGTCTATACCCACCGCTCCACCACCCACTTCCTTTCCACCCATACTGGATAGAAAGTCTTCCCAGAAGTTAATCCAGTGGGACTTTCCAGACCTTGTCTTTCTTGATCTTCAGGAGTGGTGGGTGCAGCTGGCTAAGCAGCTGGTGGAAACAGGGCCCAGGGATTCCACTGGGGTTTTCCCACATTAGTTGACTCCAAGGTAATGGCAGCGGGATGTTTATACAAAAGGCAGCTCCTTTTCTCTTTCCAGTTTGTTTCCTGATTGAAAGGTCAAATACCAAACTGCCTGGTACAAAACCAGTCTCCTGGCAACCACAGCAGAACCTACCATTTCCTTCCCTGAGAATGTGGGAACCTCATAGCAGACCCAGTTGTGTAGTGGGTGGGACCATATAACAGGGTTGAGTTTGTGGGTGGGAACCAGGGCAGTCCGAGATGTATCTGCCTAGGTAAGGGATGGAAATAGAAACTTCTCCGTCCTTAAGTGGAGCCACAGAGTCAGACTTGAGGACTCAAATGTACACTTTAGGACATAATCATAACCAAAACTAAAACCCCGCGAGTGCTTGTGCAGCGACTGGTTACTGATACATGCTTACTCAAGAGAACTCAGTTATGGGGAATAAAGAAAACAAGTTCATGTGTACAATGTTATTATTTGTCACAATAACCTATGAGGTGGGCACTATTATGAGAAAAATGCTGCTTAGAGAGATGTCCAAGATAATCCAGTGCAAAATGCAGGGGGGAGAGGCAGCCTTCAGGGGCACCTGACTGGTCAGCCCAGGGTCTCCTCTGGCAGTACACATCACATGAGCGGCACCTCGATGTGGGGCGCTGGCCTTCCTTGCAGACCTTTTTACCTGGTGTGATTTGACGCTCTTGGTGCAGGACATCGTAGCTCTTCCAGCTGTACTGAGGGGCTGGGGAGCCCTCCTTTGACTGGCAGGTCAGCTGGATGTCGTTCCCAATGACAGTCTCTCCCTGGATGCCACAGTCTGGCTTGGAGGGCGGCACTGTGCAGGGGAAGAGCCAGAGAGAAGCCAGGAATTAGTTGGGGCTTGGTGACAACCACTCCCTCACCCCAACACACACCAGTTGCCTTGTTTGTTCACAGGCAAAGAAAGGTAAAAACCATTCTTAGCTCACATGCCATAGAAAACAGTCTGCAGGCTGGATTTGGCTGCAGTTTGCCTACCCTTGGTTTCAGTGAAAGCCTCTCTCTCTGAAACCCTTCAATGTTAACTTCTTAGCAATGTTCCCTTCAGTTAAGCAGAACTCTCTTCCTGTGCTTTGCTGATGAAATGGAATTACCACAAGTAACTGGGTGATGGAAGAGCCCCCTGGCGGCAGTGGGATTATGTGCAGGGTAGAGAACGAGGACTGAGCGGATGGAGGGGGCAGGAAGGAACAGACACACACAAAAGAAGCCCACAGAAAGAAGGTTGCGAAAACCAACAGGCCACCCTCAATGCACAAGCCCAATCTGATCGCTTAGAATTCCTGAAGACCTTAAGCCAGGGTCGTTCACTCAACACTGTAAGTTAACACACCACTGTGTACAGTGGTTTGTTCTACAAAAATTCTGTATACCTGACTCTGCTGGGCATGGAGATGACATAGTGTGTGAGTTTTTGTGTTTAAGGAATCCAGTGGGGGCAAAAAAAAAAAAAAAAACCATGACCAGGCAGGACGCAACAATGCTGAGACAGAACAGGCATGACAAGGGACACTGACCCAGTCGTGAAGCCAATAGTGGAGGTGCTGGGAGGGGTTGGAGAAGAGATGGGGTGGCACTCCAGCCCGAGGCAGCAGCCTGTGCAGAGGCCCTGAGGCAAGAAGACTCCAGGGAGTCCTTTTGGGTGGGAGGAAGAGGACACCAGTGGAAAGTACTATTACTGAATTCCTCAGCGGCAGGCCTGTCCATCCTGCTTCTCTCTTCACATGCCCCCTTGGACGGCTTGCTTGCCCCAACAGTGCTGCCCTTTCTACAGTGCAGACTGCACAGGCGCACACTCGCTGGGCATGGAGGGTGAATTCCAATCTCCGCTCCGCCCAGGGCTGCTGGGAGACAGGAGGCACCTCTCCCCTCTAGCCTTACATCTGCTCTGGTATTTGCTCTCCGACAAAGGCAGGTGGTTGCTGGGTGTGCCCCCTCATTTCCTGTTGTCTTGGTGAGGGGCAGCCAGGCATGGAGCAGCGTGGGGAAAATCAAAGGCATTTCCCACTGCCACCCTAATCAGTTAGTCCCTAAACCTAAAAGGCCCTAGGTTCAAGAACAGGACTCAGGTATCCATGCCCAGACCCCGGGGACTGAAGCAGCCTGGGGAGGAAAAGGCTGCTACCTATGGGCTACTCTCACAAACAGCTCTCTGCCCTCCCTGCAGGCCCAGCCAGCAGGTATCTGCAGGACAGAAAAAGAGAGCATCACTTCTGAGGAGACTGGCTACTGGTCAAAGCTGTTCATGAGCCAAGCTTTATCTCTTGAGCTCTCCGCAGGTCCAGGAACATTCCTCCCTACCAATAAAAATTCTCACCCTTGCTTCCCAGGTACTCCTTTAACAGGATCCTAACCTTTTATTCCACAAAACAGACTGGCCACAAATACAACACCACCTTTGAAGTCTCTCACTGACTCAGAACCATGCTAAGGGTGCATGACTAGTAGCCAGCATATGCTGTACATATCCGGTGACTAGCTTTCTTATGCCACCGTTTGCTGAGGGAATATTATTAAAAACAAATCCTTAATCCACTCTAGTCAAGGCTATGGTTTTTCCAGTGGTCATGTATGGATGTGAGAGTTGGACTGTAAAGACAGCTGAACACCAAAGAATTGATGCTTTTGAACTGTGGTATTGGAGATGACTCTTGAGAGCCCCTTGGACTGCAAGGAGATCCAACCAGTCCATTCTAAAGGAGATCAGTCCTGGGATTTCATTGGAAGGATTGATGCTAAAGCTGAAACTCCAATACTTCGGCCATCTCATGCGAAGAGTTGACTCATTGGAAAAGACTCTGATGCTGGGAGAGATTGGGGGCAGGAGGAGAAGGGGACGACAGAGGATGAGATGGCTGGATGGCATCACCGACTCGATGGACGTGAGTTTGAGTGAACTCCGGGAGTTGTTGATGGACGGGGAGGCCTGGCGTGCTGCAATTCATGGGGTCGCAAAGAGTTGGACACGACTGAGCGACTGAACTGAACTGAACTGAATCCACTCTAGAGGCAGCAGTAGAAATAACGGCAAACAAGGGATCAATCACTTCCTAGGAGACCCACCTTACGGAGAAATACGTCAGGGTCCTTTCCCCAGGCCCTAAACCGAGGCACCGCCAGCCCTCACTTCATCCAGCTCCTCCCCGAAGCTCCCCTCCGCAGCCCTCACCATCAAGAACAGCTAGGACCTAGAATCATACAGATCTAGTTCAAACAGCCCTTCCACCCGCTGACGCGGGGGGCGGGGGGATTTAGGACTCTTGTAGATCTTGGATTCTCAGTTGGCGCGTCCCAGCTCCTAAATAAATTGTAGATAATACCTGAATATTTATAGAGGGCGGAGTGATGGGAGGGAGCTGGTCCAGGCCTCTGCAAAGCCTGCGACTCCCGCTGCAGACGTCAGGGGGCGCCAGAGGCCGGGAAGACGACCAGTCCTGCCCGGCGGCGCCAGGTCCCGGGTCTCCGGGCCAGGTGACTGTCCCTTGGTGACCAAGACGGTTCCCCTCCTTCCGGAAGCTCCATGCTCACCTCAGTTTACTGTGAGGTCACGCAGTCTGAATGGACGACCCCATTTAATTCAAAAGCTGTTCTGCCTAAAATCAGCCCGGCACCAAACCTTTTGGAAATGAAACTTGTAAAAATCTTTTTTCCTGGGTTTACTTAACATATAGTACCAATTATCTCTCTTTTTAAAGCAAAACTGTCTTTTCACCGAGTTTCATAATCTCATTAAATTTGTAGTCTTTGCTGTTCGAGTTTAACTAATTCGTCTCTTAAAGTGCAGCTGGTCCTAAGAGAGGAGAGGGGGGAAATCCAGACATTCACACTTGAATTGGGCCCGGCTGCCCTGCCTGAAACCAGCTTGCTGCCAGAAGAAAACCAAAGCCGTTAAATACGGAAGCCAGAGGAGCCAGAATCAGCCAGAGAAGGACCAGGTGGAGCAGAGTGAGGGACTCAGCTGGGGGTGAACCAGGATAAGGGGAGAGGGTGAGGGAGGGCAGACAGTGCAGAAGAGAAACTGGAGAAAAATGCTCGTTTCCCTGGCTGGGTAATCTCTCTCTCGGGAGCTAATGCAGATAAAATTAAGTGCTGTGAACACAAAACGGTTTAATGCAACATTAATTATAATAGCTTAAATTGGAAACAGTGTCCAGTTCTGCGACAGAGGACTCAGCATTCCCTTGCTGAAGTGGCATGAAGCTTAAAGAACAGCAAGTGCTAAGACAGCACGTAATGAAATGAAAAGAGAAAAGTTCCTATGGTTAGGTTACAGATTCCGTTATGTATGGAAATAAGGATGTGGCTAGGAGCTGGAAGAAAACATGGAGAAATAAAACCCAATGATATATGTGAATGTTTGTCTTTTTTTGTTTCATCTTTCTTTAAATTAGTATATTTTTAAGAGACAAGGGGGTCATCAAACACAGCTATTTGTTTATTTGTGTCAGGAGTAAGGTCCTCGGAGCAGGAGAACAAGAACAGGCCAGCAGAACAGAAACAGGCTTCTTTCTAAGAGTCCGGTGCACTAGAGATTTTGACATGAGGAGCCCTTCACAAAGAGGCGGACTCTTGATTCCACGGGGCCAGTAGAAAAACCATCACGGCACTCCACCTGGTCAACCGAAACACAGCTGTAAAAATGCCGTAAGATAATAAAACGTGATGGTGTCAGCCTTGTCCAGCAGATTAGGGGAGGTGTTCCTGCAGCTCTAAGACCATCAGAGCTCCCCATGAAAACCTTGAAATAAATATCCATGTACTCAGAGGGCTGTGGGGCTTCCGTGTCCCAGACCTAGGTTCAGACCTTCAGTGTGGAAGAGCAGTTACAGAACCTCAGTTTTCATTGAGTGATGCTTCCAAGATGGGCATGTCCCGTGGACAGTGGGCACATCCATGGCTGGCACTGCTCTAGCCTCTCCAGCCTTTTTTCACTGGCATGGGCACAGGAAGGGCAAGATACAAGTTAATGCAATGACACCATAAAACATAATTGGCAAGCTTACATCTGCCACAAAGTGAAACAAAGGGTATGCTGAAAAGTTGTCAGTCACGCAGAGTTTGGGAATCACCCGGAATTGGAAGGCTTGATGGTTGGGAACAGTGAAGGGATTTGAGCATCAAATCCTTGTTTGCATCAAAGCTTGGACACTTTCTAGTGGTCATTTAACTGCTTGGATCTCAGTGTTCCCTTCTATCAAATATGAGTGTTAATACCCACTGTCACAGATGTATTGCAAAGATGAAATGAGATCATATCCATAGAGGACTTATTGAGATGCCTGGCACATACCAAACAGACACTCAAAAAAGGATAGTTGTTATGATTGTGAACTTGGTGTTACTTATTAAAAGACGCTTACTCCTTGGAAGGAAAGCTATGACCAACCTAGACAGCATATTAAAAAGCAGAGACATTACTTTGCCACAAAGGTCTGTCTACTCAAGGCTATAGTTTTTCTAGTAGCCATGTATGGATATGAAAGTTGGACCATTAACAAGGTTGAACACCAAAGAATTGATGCTTCTGAACTTTGGTGTTGGTGAAGACTCTTGAGAGTCCCTTGGACTGCAGGGAGATCCAACCAGTCCATCCTAAAGGAAATCAGTCCCAAATGTTCATTGGAAGGGCTGATGCTGAAGTTGAAACTCCAATACTTTGGCCATCTGATGTGAAGAACTGACTCATCTGAAAAGACCCTGACGCTAGGAAAGCTTCAGGGTGGGAGGAGAAGGGGATGACAGAGGATGAGATGGTTGGATGGCATCACTGAGTTGATGGACATGAGTTTGAGTAAGCTCCAGGAGTTGGTGATGGACAGGGAAGCCTGGCGTGCTGCAGTCCATGGGGTCACAAAGAGTAGGACACGACTGAGCGACTGAACTGACTGATACAGGCAAAGGTCATTGCAATTTGATGATAGTTTACAAGAGAAGACACTATACATGGACATCACCAGATGGTCAACACCGAAATCAGATTGATTATATTCTTTGCAGCCAAAGATGGAGGAACTCTATACAGTCAACAAAAACAAGACCAGGAGCTGACTATGGCTCAGATCATGAACTCCTGATTACCAAATTCAGACTTCAATTGAAGAAAGTAGGGAAAACCACTAGACCATTCAGGTATGACCTAAATCAAATCCCTTATGATTATACAGTGGAAGTGAGAAATAGATTTAAGGGCCTAGATCTGATAGATAGAGTGCCTGATGAACTATGGAATGAGGTTCGTGACATTGTACAGGAGACAGGGATCAAGACCATCCCCAAGGAAAAGAAATGCAAAAAAGGCTGTCTGGGGAGGCCTTACAAATAGCTGTGAAAAGAAGAGAAGCAAAAAGCAAAGGAGAAAAGGAAAGATATAAGCATCTGAATGCAGAGTTTCAAAGAATAGCAAGAAGAGATAAGAAAGCCTTCCTCAACGATCAATGCAAAGAAATAGAGGAAAACAACAGAATGGGAAAAACTAGAGATCTCTTCAAGAAAATTAGAGATACCAAGGGAACATTTCATGCAAAGATGGGCTCGATAAAGGACAGAAATGGTATGGACCTAACAGAAGCAGAAGATATTAAGAAGAGGTGGAAGGGATACACAGAAGAACTGTACAAAAAAGATCTTCATGACCCAGATAATCACGATGGTGTGATCACTGACCTAGACCCAGACATCCTGGAATGTGAAGTCAAGTGGGCCTTAGCAAGCACCACTACGAACAAAGCTAGTGGAGGTGATGGAATTCCACTTGAGCTATTTCAAATCCTGAAGGATGATGCTGTGAAAGTGCTGCACTCAATATGCCAGCAAATTTGGAAAACTCAGCAGTGGCCACAAGACTGGAAAAGGTCAGTTTTCATTCCAATCCCAAAGAAAGGCAATGCCAAAGAATGCTCAAACTACCGCACAATTGCACTCATCTCACATTACTAGTAAAGTAATGCTCAAAATTCTCCAAGCCAGGCTAAAGCAATACGTGAACTGTGAACTTCCAGATGTTCAAGCTGGTTTTAGAAAAGGCAGAGGAACCAGAGATCAAATTGCTAACATCCTCTGGATCATGGAAAAAGCAAGAGAGTTCCAGAAAAACATCTATTTCTGCTTTATTGACTATGCCAAAGCCTTTGACTGTGTGGCTCACAATAAACTGTGGAAAATTCTGAAAGAGATGGGAATACCAGACCACCCGACCTGCCTCTTGAGAAATCTGTATGCAGGTCAGGAAGTTAGAACTGGACATGGAACAACAGACTGGTTCCAAATAGGAAAAGGAGTACGTCAAGGCTGTATATTGTCACCCTGTTTATTTAACTTATATGCAGAGTACATCATGAGAAATGCTGGGCTGGAAGAAGCACAAGCTGGAATCAAGATTGCTGGGAGAAATATCAATAACCTCAGATATGCAGATGATACAACCCTTATGGCAGAAAGTGAAAAGGAACTCAAAAGCCTCTTGATGAAAGTGAAAGTGGAGAGTGAAAAAGTTGGCTTAAAGCTCAACATTCAGAAAACAAAGATCATGGCATCTGGTCCCATCACTTCATGGGAAATAGATGGGGAAACAGTGGAAACAGTGTCAGACTTTATTTTTGGGGGCTCCAAAATCACTGCAGATGGTAATTGCAGCCATGAAATTAAAAGATGCTTACTCCTTGGAAGGAAAGTTATGACCAACCTAGATAGCATATTCAAAAGCAGAGACATTACTTTACCAACAAAAGTCCATCTAGTCAAGGCTATGGTTTTTCCAGTGGTCATGTATGGATGTGAGAATTGGACTGTGAAGAAGGCTGAGCGCCGAAGAACTGATGCTTTTGAACTGTGGTGTTGGAGAAGACTCTTGAGAGTCCCTTGAACTGTAAGGAGATCCAACCAGTCCATTCTGAAGGAGATCAGCCCTGGGATTTCTTTGGAAGGAATGATGCTAAAGCTGAAACTCCAGTACTTTGACCACCTCATGCAAAGAGTTGACTCATTGGAAAAGACTCTGATGCTGGGAGGGATTGGGGGCAAGAGGAGAAGGGGACGACAGAGGATGAGATGGCTGGATGGCATCACCGACTCGATGGACGTGAGTCTCAGTGAACTCCAGGAGTTGGTGATGGACAGGGAGGCCAGGCGTGCCTCGATTCACGGGGTCACAAAGAGTCGGACACAACTGAGTGACTGAACTGAACTGAACTTCCCTCCATTTAAGAGGATCCCCTTGGTTTGCAGAGCAGGGGGACACAGAGACTGGGTCTTTAGTTACGTGGAATGGGTACAGTTTCCTGCCCTCCTCTTACACACCTAAGTAAACACATTAGTCTTTATTTGGCCACAGAAAGCCTGGAATCCAGTCATTATAGATTCGCCAATATAGGTCAGAAAATCTGATATATCATCTTCCTTATATCATTAAAATGTCCTTCCATTGCAAATTAATATGTAAATTGAATATAATTCCAACCAACTTTTTTTAAACATAACAAAGTGATTTTAATATTAACATGAAAGAATAAATGTGTAAAACTGATTTGGAAAAGTTTAGTAAGAACAGATATTACATAGTGCCAGATTTTAAAAGCCATGCACACAAATACTGATAACTAAATATGTTTGTGTGCATGCGTGTTTGTGTCTCAACACAGACTATAGACACACTATAATCACAACAATGTGATATTGGCGTAGGAATAATCCAAAGGAGAATAAATGAAATAAGGAGTAAAAAACAGCTGTGTGTATGTAGCAATTTAACTTGTGACAAACCTGGCATTCCAGTGGGAGAATAATTGTTTCTTTGGTATAATAAATAAATGATGTTGATGTAATTGGCTATCCATTTGGAAGAAAACAAAGACCCTTAGTATCCTGTGTTCAAAAATGAATTCCTGATGAAACAAAGATCTAAGGGTAAAAAACAAGACTTACAGACATAAGAAAAGAACATTAAGTTCATTTTTATAACCACAAAGGTGGTGTGAGAGACCTTGTACAGGACAACAGTCCCCAAATCCAGAGCAGAAAACATCAATGGGATATGGAGGGACTTCTCCTGTGTCTCAGAATGTCCACTAAAATCTTCAAGTTGAGGCTCTGAATGGCTAGCCTCCCTGCTGAGGAGAGGAGTGGCCTTCCCAGGAGTGAATTCTCTAATTATCAGTTGCCCTCCTCCTTCCCATTTAAGAGAAGACTAGAGATTCATCAGAGAGATTTCTTTAAAGAAGACTGTCAGAAATAGGGACCATGAGCATTTCTCCTCCTTCTCTTGGTGGAAGGGAAGGAGGTATTTCCCCTCATCTCGTTCCCAGCCGGGGAGGAACCAAAAGAATACCATGTGGAGATAGCGGTTGTCTATTGTCAGGAACTGGCATCTCTCACTCCTCGCTGAGACTTGTAAGGAATCATTAAGTTCCTACAGTCTACTCCTGGAACGTGATGTTGGAAGGGCTTTATAGATGTCCTTGGGTATCTGAGGAACCATCTGGGGTCACATTCAGGTCCTACCTCTTGCTCAGAGAAGCTTGCTGGAGCAGACTGCAATGGCAAGGTGAGGAGAGCATGCAACAGTGAGAAGGATCTGCCCTTCCAGGTGCAGAATAAGGACAAGGCGTGTTCTTGTCACACTGAAAGGATTTGGCCTCAGAGAGCTGTTGGCTGGGTCAAGGGGAGCCCAGAGTGGACAGTGAAGAGTAAGAGCAAGTTACCATAATCAGGGGAAGGTGGAAAAGGGTGAAAGATGTGAAAATCTGCCCTGCAGGTGCGCAAAATACTTGTGTCAGGTGGATCCTTTGGTGGGGCCAGTGCTGAGGAACCCTATCATGCACCCCACAAAAGAAACAGTAGTGGGATGTCTGCTCTGATTGGGATCATGGGATAGCAAGAGAAGACGGTAAGTGGCCTGGCTAGGTGATTACGGCTTTGCTTTCCCCTTTAACACTTGGCCATGACCTCAGAGTCACAGAAGTGAGAGTGGGAGGAAGTGGACTAAGGAGAATAAGGAAACAGACCCAGCCTTTAATCCACTGCTGGTCTCCTCACCTTAGGTGGTCAGCGTCAAGTTAAGGAGAGATGTGACGCTTATCTGGGCTTCCTAGGTGGTGCTAGTGGTAAAGAACCTGCCTGCCAATGCAGAAGACATAACAGATGAGAGTTGGATCCCTGGGTTGGGAGTATCCCTGTAGAAGGGCAACCCACTCCAGTATTCTTGCCTAGAAAATCCTCCCATGAACAGAGGAGCCTGGTGCGCTATGGTCCATAGGGTCGCAGAGTCAGACACAACTGAAGTGACTTAGCATGGATGTGAAACTTGAACTGAACAGATTTTTTTTCACTTAGTCAATTAACAAAATTTATAAAAAATTAAGCTTCCCTTGTGGCTCAACTGGTAAAGAATCTGCCTGCAATGTGGGAAACCTGGGTTTGATCCCTGGGTTGGGAAGATCCCCTGGAGAAGGGAAAGGCTACCCACTCCAGTATTTTGGCCTGGAGAATTCCATGGAATTCCATGGGGTCACAAAGAGTTGAACAGGACTGAGTGACTTTCACTTTCACAGAAAAATTAAGAAGATTGATAATATTCAGTTCTGGTAAGAATATAGGAAAACAAGCATGATCATATAATGTTCATGGCAATAGTAAGTTGCTTTGGAGAAAGTAATTTGCCAGTATGTAGTAACTTTTAATGAAGGCAAAGTCTTTGACCTAGAAATCCTTCTTTTTAATTTTTTTTTCCTTGATGCCTAATGATGTTGAGCAATAGAAATCCTACTTTTAAGAATCTATCCAACAGAAACAAAGATAACACAGTAAAAGAATATGCATATACATATATATGTACATACATATATGCACACATATTATACATACATATATATTTGTACAAAAAATGGAAACAGCTTGAGAATGCTCATCAGTATGGGCCACTGGAATAATCAGTACATTCATGCAAGGGAATGTATTATATTAATAGGTATATTTGTATGTAACGATCTGGAGAAATTTACATGAAACATTAAGAAAAAGAAAGTTACAAAAAAACCTTTATAATATGATTTCTTTTTTTAAGAAAAGGAAAGAAAGGAAAATGAAATGTGTGTGTGTGTGTGTTGAAAGGACTTGGAGAGGAGTCTAGAAGAATGCACACAAGTACTAGCCTTGGCCACCTTGTTAGCACTAGGGTGCAAGGAGGAGATGGTCATTCTTTATTCAGGGCTTTATTGTTTAATTCACTACAATGATTCAAAAACCCAGGCAGCTACCTTATGCAATTAAAAATAAAATCCCACTATGTAGTGTAAAGGGGGTAAAATGGAGGAACATGATCCATTTCTTTGGTTTAAAGTATGGCTAAAAAGTATTGCTACCCACCAGTGTGGGGATCATTTCTTAGAGTAGACACAGGCTGGCTCACTAAAGGTTTTCCAACAACTGTTTGACATTGAGTCTCTGGGCCTCATCTACAAAATGAAGATCCTAAAAGTAGGTGATAGTTCCAATCCTTCCAAAATGATAGACTCCAATAATAAGCTATTTGTATAAAAAGAGTGTTATTGTGGGACATATTTCAGAAACAATAGAACCTGATGAATGGTGTGTTAGAGCCAAGGTCTGGGGAGATGGTGGTGTGAAAGACTTCTACTGATTAGCTGAATTTAGAGCTGCAAAAGATGCCTGACTTGTAAGAGTCATGATTTGGCCCTCAGCATCAGAGCAAGACAGTTAGAATCTTTCCAGTAGGATCTAGGATTGCCATTTTTCTTCTCTTTAGTAAGTTTTCCATGAAAAAGAGAGGAGCTGGTGTGAAGGAAAGAGCACTGGAGGAAGCATGGACAAGAATCTCCAGAGATGACCCCCAGGGACCACTCCAAATCAGCCTTGACCTCTGTCCTGGGGAGCTGTATGCCCAGACAGAATCATATTTGGTTCCAGGGGGAGAAGCAGACCCCCCAAGCCTCCGGACAGACCAGATGAGGGGAGAAGTCTTAGCTCTTCATTAGGCATTGCTTCCAGTTTTATCTTGCCACCAGGGTGCCTCCTCCTCACACCCCACCCTCCCCAGCCTCTTCCTATCACCCCAGGAAGGAGGAAGCACTCACCAAGGACCAAGAGATAGGCACGTGACTTGGAGACGCCACCCAGATCTGACGTTAGCAAGACGGAGCACTCATAGGTGCCATTGTCATCCATGGTCAACTGGTCAATGGTGATGGAGGCATCTGACTGCTCGGCGTTGTTTGATATTCTAGCACGATTCTGATAAAGTTCACCGTAGACATATTCTTTGGTCAAAAATGCCCAGATGAGCACGCTTTCCTGGAAGGAAGAAGAAATATCACTTGGTCTTCAGCCTAAGGCCCTGGCATGATGCTGCAGCCTGTCCTGTCTACCCTCACCAACCGTCCCCAGGCCCAAATGTACTGACAAGCCGACCCTGCAGAACAGAGAGCTCCACATATGGGGCCCACTCATGGATTCCTCTTATGATCTATAGTACTAAAAGCCCGGGGCACTGGAGGAATCAACCTGCCTGACTTCAGGCTCTACTACAAAGCCACAGTCATCAAGACAGTATGGTACTGGCACAAAGACAGAAATATAGATCAATGGAACAAAACAGAAAGCCCAGAGATAAATCCACGCACCTATGGACACCTTATCTTTGACAAAGGAGGCAAGAATATACAATGCAGAAAAGACAATCTCTTTAATAAGTGGTGCTGGGAAAACTGGTCAACCACTTGTAAAATAATGAAACCAGAACACTTTCTAACACCATACACAAAAATAAACTCAAAATGGATTAAAGATCTCAACATAAGACCAGAAACTATAAAACTCTTAGAGAAGAACATAGGTACAACACTCTCCGACATACATCACAGCAGGATCCTCTATGACCCACCTCCCAGAATATTGGAAATAAAAGCAAAAATAAATAGGATCTAATTAAAATTAAAAGCTTCTGCACAGCAAAAGAAACTGTAAGCAAGGTGAAAAGACAGCCTTCAGAATGGGAGAAAATAATAGCAAATGAAGCAACTGACAAACAACTAATCTCAAAAATATACAAGCAACTCCTGCAGCTCAATTACAGAAAAATAAACGACCCAATCAAAAAATGGGCTAAAGAACTAAACAGATATTTCTCCAAAGAAGACACACAGATGGCTAACAAACACGTGAAAAGATGCTCAACATCACTCATTATCAGGAAAATGCAAATCAAAACCACCATGAGGTACCATCTCACTCCGGTCAGAACGGCTACTATCCAAAAGTCTACAAACAATAAATGCTGGAGAGAGTGTGGAGAAAAGGGAACCCTCTTACACTGTTGGTGGGAATGCAAACTAGTACAGCCACTATGGAGAACAGTGTGGAGATTCCTTAAAAAACTGGAAATACAACTGCCGTACGACCCAGCAATCCCACTGCTGGGCATATACACCGAGGAAATCAGAATTGAAAGAGACACGTGTACCCCAGTGTTCATCGCAGCACTGTTTATAATAGCCAGGACATGGAAGCAATCTAGATGTCCAACAGCAGATGAATGGATAAGAAAGCTGTGGTACATATACACAATGGAGTATTACACAGCCATTAAAAAGAATACATTTGAATCAGTTCTAATGAGGTGGATGAAACTGGAGCCTATTATACAGAGTGAAGTAAGCCAGAAAGAAAACCACCAATACAGTATACTAACGCATATATGTGGAATTTAGAAAGATGGTAATGACAACCCTGTATGCGAGACAGCAAAAGAAACACAGATGTATAGAACAGTCTTTTGGACTCTGTGGGAGAGGGAGGGGGGATGATTTGGGAGAATGGCATTAAAACATGTATAATATCATATAAGAAATGAATCGCCAGTCCAGGTTGGATGCAGGATACAGGAAGCTTGGGGCTGGTGCACTGGGATGACCCAGAGGGATGGTATGGGGAGGGAGGTGGAAGGGGGGTTCATGATGAGGAACACGTGTACACCCATGGTGGATGCATGTTGATGTATGGCAAAACCAATACAATATTGTAAAGTAAATAATAATAATAATAATTAAAAATTTTTTTTAAATATTTAGACAGAAAAAAAAAGAACAAAGCAGTTCCTCAGAGTTATCTGTGAGGCTGTCTCCCAGGCTAAAGTCCTTAGTAATGTCCCAAAATAAAAGTTAATTCACAACCAAGAAAAAAAAAACCCAGGGCAGGTAGGCACTTCATACCAGAGGCTTTCACCTCTTGTAACCTATGGCACCTCTTACTTACTCCATTTTAGTTCTGTTCTCAAACCTTTAGTCAACCAATATTAATTGAGTATATAAGATGTCCAGGCATTGAGTGGGGCAGTCATCCATGGCTTGCAACCCCCTTTATTTATTTGATCTTACCTTTGGAATTTGTTTATTCATCAATATACTCATCATTTATCAAATAAAACATGGTACTAGCTAAGATCACTACTTTTGAGCCAGACAGCCTCAATTCAAATCCCAGCTCTGCCACTTAGTAGTTGTATGATCTTGAGCAAAATATTAGAGGAAAACAATAGAATGGGAAAGACTAGAGAGCTCTTCAAGAAAATTAGAGATATCAAGGGAGCATTTCATGCAAAGATGGGCACAATAAAGGACAGAAATGGTATGGACCTAACAGAAGGAGAAGATAATAAGAAGAGGTGGCAAGAATACACAAAAGGACTATACAAAAAAAGACCTTCATGACCCAGATAACCATGATGGTGTGATCACTCACCTAGAGCCAGACATCTTGGAATGCAAAGCCAAATGGACCTTAGGAAGCATCACTACAAACAAAGCTAGTGGAGGTGACAGAATTCCAGTTGAGCTATTTCAAATCGTAAAAGATGCTGCTGCTAAAATGCTGCACTCAATATGCTAGCAAATTTGGAAAACTCAGCAATGGCCACAGGACTGGAAAAGGTCAGTTTTCAATTCAGTCTCAAAGAAAGGCAATGCCAAAGAACGCTCAAACTACCGCACAATTGCACTCATCTCACACGGTAGCAAAGTAAAGCTCAAAATTCTCCAAGTCAGGTTTCAACAGTACATGAACTGTGAACTTCCAGATGTTCAAGATGGATTTAGAAAAGGCAGAGAAACCAGAAATCAAATTGCCAAAATTTGTTGGGTCATCAAAAAAGCAAGAGAATTCCAGGAAAACAACTACTTCTGCTTTACTGACTACACTAAAGCATTTGACTGTGTGGACCACAACAAATTGTGGAAAATTCTTCAAGAGATGGGAATACTAGACCACCTTACCTGACTCCTGAGAAATCTATATGCAGGTCAAGAAGCAACAGATTGTACTAGACATGGAACAGTAGACTGGCTCACAAATAGGGAAAGGAGTATGTCAAGGCTGTATATTGTCACCCTGCTTATTTAACTTATATGCAGAGTACATCATGAGAAATGCTGGGCTGGATGAAGCACAAGCTGGAATCAAGATTGCTGGGAGAAATGTCAATAACCTCAGATATGCAGATGACACCACCCTTAAGTCAGAAAGTAAAGAGGAACTAAAAAGTCTCTTGATGAAAGTGAAAGAGGAGAGTGAAAAAGTCAGCTTAAAACTCAACATTCAGAAAACTAAGATCATGGCATCTGGTCCCATCACTTTATGGCAAATAGATAGGGAAACAATGGAAACCCTGAGAGACTTTATTTTGGGGGGCTCCAAAATCACTGCAGATGGTGACTGCAGCCATGAAATTAAAAGATTCTTGCTCCTTGGAAAAAAAGCTATGACCAACCCAGACAGTTTATTAAAAAACAGAGACATTATTTTGCTGACAAAGGTCTGTCTAGTCAAAGCTATGGTTTTTCTAGTAGTCATGTATGGATGTGAGAGTTGGACTATAAAGATGGTTGAGCACCAAAGAATTGATGCTTTTGAACTGTGGTGTTGGAGAAGACTCTTGAGAGTCCTTGGACTGCAAGGAGATCCAACCAGTCAATCCTAAAAGAAATGTTCTGAAGTCCTAATATTCATTGGAAGGACTGATGTTGAAGCTGAAACTCCAATAATTTGGCCACCTGATGTGAAGAGCTGATTTATTTGAAAAGACCCTGATGCTGGGAAAAACTGAAAGTGGGAGGAGAAGGGGACGACAGAGGATGAGATGGTTGGATGGCATCACTGACTCAGTGGACATGAGTTTGAACAAGCTCCAGGAGCTGGTGATGGGAAGCCTGGTGTGCTGTAGTCCATGGGGTCACAAAGAGTCAGACACAACTGAGCAACAAATATTTGACTCCTTTATGAGTCTCTTTCTTCTTCTACAAAGTGGAGATAATGATAATAACACTTGTATCATAGGATTTTTGTGAGGATTGAAGTAGATAATATATGAAAAGCAAATGGCATTGAGCCATGGGCTTAATGAAGCCACCTCAGGTAAGCAAGTAGAGAAATGGCAAGCCCCCAAGCTACTTAATTGAGAAAGTCAGAGAGAGGTCAGAGAGATAAGAGTGGAAGCCAAGATAAGACTATCAGAAAGCCAAGAGAGAGAGATTCTGAGATGGGGGAAGTGGCTGATCATTAGAAAAGCTAGGGAGAAATGAAATAAGATGAGGACAGAATCAGTACATTAAATTTAACAAAAGAGAAGTTGCTGGTGATTTTGGTGGAGTGTTAGGGGAGGAAGGCAGACCATGCTGGGTAGGGAAAAGAGTCAGGTCTGAGGTCTGCATGTACTCTTTATGCAAATCAGGAAAAGATACTCTAGTTGTTGGACAGACACATCTGTGCCAAGCTAATGGTGATCAGGTCCCCTGGGCTGGGTACCCAGATGCATAATTCACCCGGTCACATGCCACAGCTCTGGTAGGAACAGATGACTCTCAGGAAGCTTGGCTGAGACAGGGAAGAACAAGAAAGTAAGAGATGAGGACCTGTCTTGAGCTGTGGATGAGTGCATGGATGTTGGTCTTTCTCAGTTCAACTTTTTTTCTGACCTACTGGTTACAGCTATCCTAAGGCTTCCCCTTTCTTGACTCTCCCCCATGTCATCTCCCACTCTTGCTAGTACCTGTCACAATAACCTCCTTGAGGGCATAGATGTAATCCTTTTCTCTGCACTCTTACTTGCTATCAAGTAACAGCAAATTAAAATTAAAAATAGGGCTGTGACAGAACTCACAGAGTATTCTCACACCTAGACAGCATGTTAAAAAGCAGAGTCATTACTTTGCCTACAAATGTCTGTCTAGTCAAGGCTATGGTTTTTCCAGTGGGTCATGTATGGATGTGCAAGGTGAACCATAAAGAAAGCTGAGCACTGAAGAATTGGTGCTTTTGAACTGTGGTGTTGGAGAAGACTCTTGAGAGTCCCTTGGACTGCAAGGAGATCCAACCAGTCCACTCTAAAGGAGATCAGTCCTGGGTGTTCATTGGAAAGACTGATGCTGAAGCTCCAATACTTTGAACAGCTGATGAGAAGAACTGAATCATTAGAAAAGACCCTATGCTGGGAAAGATTGAAGGCAGGAAGAGAAGGGGCTGACAGAGGATGAGATGGTTGGATGGCATCAACAACTCGATGGACATGAGTTTGAGCAAGCTCTGGGAGTTGGTGATGGATAGGGAAGCCTGGTGTGCTGCAGTCGATGGGGTCGCAAAGAGCTGGACACAACTGAACGACTGAACTAAACTGAACTTACTTGCTCTCAACGTGATTGCCTCAAATCCTTTAGGAAGTAAGGGATCAGTCAACATAAGATCTTTAGTATTTATCTCAAAAGAGGTAAATATATCTTTGTTAGGTGCCTGGCAGAGACCTAACATCTGGTTTGCTGAGAGAACATGTCTTCAGTTTCTGCAAGCTAACGGCAGCAGCTGCCTTCTCTAGGTTTTTTCCCTGGTATTCTGGAAACAGATAGGACAGGTACTCTGGCCCATCAGGGTCCCTTGGGCAACAGAGAGTAAGGTGCCTCAGGCCAAGAATTACTCTCCTTTCTCCTCAGCCCTGCTGCTCTAGGACTTGGGTGTCTTGGGTCATCCCTTCTTCTCTGTCAGGAAAAAGCTTAATGCCTTCTCTCTGAATAGCTGGGGATCTAATGCCAAGCATGTTTGCACTTTAAAAGTAGAAGTAACTTTAAAATTGATGAATAGGGACTTTTCTGGTGGTCAGTGGTTAAGACTGTTTCCACGGCAGGGGGTGAGGGTTTGATCCTTGGTTAGGGAACTAAGATCCCATATGCCACTTGGTGTAGCAAAAAAAAAAAAAAATTAAACCCAAAAAACTTGTGAATAGATGTCCCTCTCCTTACAGTTAAAGAAATGTGAATTTCATCAATAATGAGATATTTTCCCACTCATCAAATTCACAAATATCAGATAGTTTGAGAATAGTCTGAATTAGAGAAATAAGTGCCTGCACTGTTGGTGACCCTGAAAATTGGTCTGATATACAAAGAAGGCAACTTGACATTTATCAAAATTTTAAATTCATATAGCTTTTGACCCCAAAGTTCCATTTTAAAATAATTTATCTTATATATGAATACATATGTATAAACAATTACAATAGTAAGTATAAATATATACCTAGAGACATGCATATATGGATATTTATTGCAATATTATTTGTAGTAGCAAAATATAGGGAGTAAAACAAATGTCCATCATTGGTACATATAGAGCATTCATAAAATGAAATATATAATATGAATTTTTTAAAAAAAGATAAATATAAATGCACTGACATATGGAAAGAGCTCCAAAGTATATTAAGAGGAAAAAATCCAAGTGGAGGACAGTGTGCATGAAGTTTATAGAAACTTGAACTTACATATTCATATGTAAGTTCATATGTAAATATATGCCTATGTTTACATGTGATGCATCTACAGATCAGATCAGATCACATCAGTCGCTCAGTCCTGTCCGACTCTTTGCGACCCCATGAATCACAGCACGTCAGGCCTCCCTGTCCATCACCAACTCCCGGAGTTCACTCAGACTCACGTCCATCGAGTCAGTGATGCCATCCAGCCATCTCATCCTCTGTCATACCCTTTTCCTCCTGCCCCCAATCCCTCCCAGCATCAGAGTCTTTTCCAATGAGTCAACTCTTCACATGAGGTGGCCAAAGTACTGGAGTTTCAGCTTTAGCATCATTCCTTCCAAAGAAATCCCAGGGCTGATCTCCTTCAGAATGGACTGGTTGGATCTCCTTGCAGTCCAAGGGACTCTCAAGAGTCTTCTCCAACACCACAGTTCAAAAGCATCAATTCTTCGGCACTCAGCCTTCTTCACAGTCCAAGTCTCATACATGACCACTGGAAAAACCATAGCCTTGACTAGACAAACCTTTGTTGGCAAAGTGATGTCTCTGCTTTTGAATATGCTATCCAGGTTGGTCATAACTTTCCTTGCAAGGAGTAAGCGTCTTTTAATCTCATGGCTGCAGTCACCGTCTGCAGTGACTTTGGAGCAGGAGAAGGCCACCCCAAAACCTGGGAATAGCGGCTGCCTCTAGTGGGCTTCCCAGGTACTGCAGTGGGAAGAATCCCACCGATAATCCACCTGATGATGCAGAAGATGTAAGAGACCAGGTTCTACCCCTGGGTTGGGGAGATCCACTGGAGTAGGAAATGGCAACGCACTTCAGCATTCTTGCCTGGAAAATTCCACGGACGAGGAGCCTGCCAGGCTCCAGTCCATGGGGTTGCAAAGAGTTGGACACTACTGAGCACACACACTCACACACTCATACACACATACACACACACACACACACACACACACACACACACACACACCTCTAGTGAGGGGAATAGGGGACTGGGATTCTAGAGTGGAAAGCAGATGTATTTTCGTGTATATGAATATATACATTTTCTGAACTGGCATAAAGAACCATTGGAAGGAAACACAAGAAACCAGATCTTAGCCAAAAGTGGTATTCACAGTACCGAATGATTGTGGCAGAAATACCAATAAATTAGAGTAAATGCGGCCCCCAAAGAACCAGTAGCAGTGAAAATTAGCCTTGTCTGGGAGAAAGGGGAGATAAGGGGATTAGGGTATGGAAACTGGGGAAGGGATGGGACAAGAGTGGCAAGGATGGGAATGAGACTTATCAATGTACTTCTTCATGATGTTTTAATTTTTGGACCATAGGATTACTATCTATTCCAAAATAGAAAATAAAATCTCCCCATACTCCCTGAAAGAACCCAAGCAGGAAGGGAAAAAAGCTACAACAAAATTTGGTCTCTGGGAGAGCTCTGTGTTAATCAAAAGTGATGACTGACTCAAATGATACAGTAAAGGTCCCTTGAGACTGGACGAGAGAAAGATGTTTGAGGGAAGGTAACTCTTTCAAACTAGAGATGGCACAGTACAGCCCTCCCTGGGTCCAACATTCACTGCTCCTTCCCCACCCAGCCCAGCCCGGGCATTAACGAGGTTTAGTCTGTCTAACTTGTATTGAAAGGTTTTGTAGTGCACGTCATCTAAGACAGGAGTCCCCAGCCTCCAGGTCACAGGCCGGTACTGGTCCTTGGCCTGTGAGGAGCCCGGCCACACAGCAGGAGATGAGAGGCAGGCAAGCGAGCAAAGCTTCATCTGTGTGTACAGCTGCTCCCATCACTCGCATTACCACCTGAGCTCTGCCTTCTGTCAGATCAGTTTCTGGAAAATAAGCTCAGGGCTTCCACTGATTCTCATGATGATGAGTTGTATAATTATTTCATTGTATATCAGAATTTAATAATAATACAAATAAAGTGCACAATAAATGTAATGTCTTGAGTCATCCCCAAACCACCTCCCACCCCCCAGTCCCTGGAAAAATAGTCTTTCACAAAATAGGTCCCTGGTGCCAAAAAGGTTGGGAACTGCTGCTCTGTGGTCAGGTCATACTCAGTCCTATATGCATGCTCCCAGCATTTTAAGGATCCTTACCGTATGACTCCTTAGAAGCTTGTCCCACTGGATAAATCCTTCTCGGTTGGGGGAGGAAGTCTGGTAGGAGCATGGAAGGGTAACATTTTTCCCCCTCGCAGCCCGAAGAACATCCTTTGGGGTTTCCACAAAGATGCCATGGACAGTCACCCAGACTGGAAAGAAAGCAGGAAGTAAATGACATGGCATACCCACTCACTATCCATTGGATCTCCTCCAACCACAGCTCAACACACTACAACTGCGATCTTGGCCATGGCACACCGGCTATTCTCCTCCAAGCCTTGGGTGAAGACAAACACGTATACCTTGGTTCACCCTGTCCCCGTCCTGCAGCATCTCAATAAAGTCAAGCGGCTTGTGTGCTGGGCAAAAGCCTGGCTTTGAGCCTCAGCCCCACCCCTCCCTTTAGGCATTGTGTGAACTTTTCTTAGCCTCAGCTCTCATCCAGAAAAAGGGACATTAATACTTTTCAGAACTGTTTGGAGAATTAAATGAGATAACATGTAAATGTTTTGCTTAATGCCTGGCACATAGAACACACTCAATAAATATTTCCCCCCATCTTTTTTTGTTGTGATGATAATTCACTCAATATTTAATACATATTTATGGAGCACTTATATATGATAAATTTGAATAAGATTAAGTTAAGGTAAAGAGAGAGAGGGTACTCCCAGGAGCATTTATTCTATATAAGTTTATCAGAAAAAAAGAAAACGGTGAGAAAAAGAGTGTGGTCACACTAGCATCTCTCATCACATACATTCTTACCATGTGACATTGACTCTCCCCCATCGATACCTGGGGTCTGTGTCCCCTCCCCCTGAATCTGAGTCGGCCTGTAACTGCAGTGTGAGAGACGCCCATTTGGCTGAAGCTCTAGTAAATGGATTTCTTTCCCATAGAGTCTGGGTGCCCTTTGAACTGCTGATTTTTATGCTGTTTCTCGGGTGGGCAAGTCCATACTTGGGCCCATCAGCAATAACCCTCCTTATTGGTCTCTGTGTTAGGGTTGGGTTCCCATGGATACAACATCTCTGTGTTTCCTACTCATTTCTATGTTGCCCTTCTGTATGTAGTAACTTTGATCAGCCCTCAGGTCTTCCTTAGGAGGAATTGCTCTGTATGTCGGTGTAGATTCGGTGTGCCTGTAAGGGTAGCATAGCACTGAGTTTAAATGCACAGGCTTCAGAGCTAGAATGCCTCTTTGGAATTCCAGTTCCTTTATCTGTTAAATGTGTAGCCTTGAGCAACTTACTTAAGCTCTCTGTGCCAGAGTCCTTGCTTGAAAAAAGGGTTGTTTGAAAATTAAATAACATGAAATGTGTACTTTGTTTAGAATGATTCCTGACCCATGCTGCTGCTTCTGCTAAGTCACGTCAGTCGTGTCCGACACTGTGTGATCCCATAGATGGCAGCACACCAGGCTCGCCTGTCCCTGGGATTCTCCAGGCAAGAACACTGGAGTGGGTTGCCATTTCCTTCTCCAATGCATGAAAGTGAAAAAGTGAAAGTGAAGTCGCTCAGTCGTGTCCGACTCTTAGCGACCCCATGGACTGCAGCCTACCAGGCTCCTCCATCCATGGGATTTTCCAGGAAAGAGTACTGGAGTGGGGTGCCATTGCCTTCTCCATCTTGACCCATAATCAGTGCTTAATATATGACAGTTACATTACATATGTGTATGTTCTATATATATATATATATATTCATATTGAATAACTTCTACTTTTTCATCTCATAGTCTTTTGTTGAGGTGCATCCTTAATTAGAAATTAATCACAAGAAAAACCATCACCATCACCATGGATGAACTATTGTAAATAAATAATAATTACTAATGACTATAACTAAAGAATAGATCAAGGGGCTTCCCTGGTGGTCCAATGGTTAAGAATCTGCCTGTCAATGCAGGGGATATGAGTTCAATCCCTGGTCTAAGAAGATTCCACATATGGCGGGGCAACTAAGCCTATGCATGCTAGAACCCATGCTCTGCAATTAGAGAAGCCGCCACAATGAGAAGCCCATGCACCGCAACTAGAGAGGAGCCCTTATCACCGCAACTAGAGAAAAGCCCAAGAGCAGCAACTGAGACTCAGTGCAGCGAAAAGTAAGTAAGTTAAATAATTTAAAAAGAATAGATCACTTTTAAAGATCATAATAACAGCGAGTTGAAGTCATTTTATGTGAGTGAGAGAAGAGACTGAAATGAATGGATGAGTAAGAACTCATAAAGAAAGGGAAAATATATTGAACAAATATAGAGTGCTATTTAATGTTATTTGTAAACCTGAGAAGGATTTTTAAAGGCCAATCCTGTGCCCTAAGGCACACTTACATTTTCCATAATCCTAGATGAGAATTTATCCTATGTTTAAGCACTTCATGCCAACAGCCATCACTGGGAATCCTCCATAGCTAATCTAAATCCTTCTCGCTGACTTCAGTGAGTATCCTCTTGTTCTGACATTACTGGCAACAAAGACATCTGGCTTAACTTCTTAATAGCCTCCCATCATAAACTCAGAGGCTTCTGATGTTTGTAATCACCAGCTTTCTCATTCCTAGTTCTGTAATAAACTGTAATAAGTCCAGTTCCTTTCACCTCTTCCCATAGGCTTACTGTGACCCACATTCTATGGAATCTTTGCATCCTACGCAGTGGATGAGGGAAAAGCACCGGGTGAGGATATCTAATCTATAATCAGAACACTAGGGAGTGGAGAAGTTGGTTTCTAGAGCTTTCCAACAACCTCCCTTTCTACTTTTTGTATAGGTCTACACTGGGCATGTTCTGGGCGACTGGAAAGAAGATGCCACCCTCTCCCCAGTCGTTGCCACTCGCACATCCTGTTGCTCCTAACAGCTGTGTCTCTCCTGCTCCAGAAGTATTCTTTCTTTCCTCCTCCCTGCTGCTCTCCTTTCTTTTTTTTCCAAGGCTGGGCTCTTCCGATATTGATGAAGATCATCTGTCTAAGCTAATTCACCATAAGGTGTTAAAAACTAATAAATAGTTCAGGGATATGTTGACCTTCCCAAGGTATACAAATTGGGAGAGTAGGTGCTTTCACCTGCAAAGAAGGAATGAAAATCTCAGAATTTTGTGCCACAAGCACCACCCACGCGTGCCTTCATCCTAGTGCTCTCTCGTGAAAGGTTGTCACACAACGTGGCAGAGTGGCCAAAAGCACAGCCACTGAAGCCAACTGCCCAGGCCGGCATCCTCATCCTTAGTTTTCCTAGCAGCGCAACCTTGTACAACTTAATTAACTTCTCTGTACCTCAGATTCCTTGACTATAAAACGAGGTTAATTATACTACCTAACTCAAGGCTGTGAGGGTTGGATAATAGCATATTTAGTATGCACAACCTTTACCCTGGCAGATAAGCAAGACCTGTGTCCACATTCTATATTGTCGTGTCTTCTCCTCTGCTACACTGTGCTTCTTTCATTTTCATATCCTCAGGGCTCAACAAAGTGCCTAATACATAGGAAATACTCAATTAAGTGCCCTTTGCAAACAAAATGAATGAGTTACGAAGAACTTAAGTTTAAAAGATAGGTAGGATTTACAACCAGAGAAACTTAGTTGCTAGAAGATGTAAAAAAAAAAAAAATCAAATAAATAACCAAAGGAGCCCCAGAGAGGGGACACCAAGTCTGCAGGTGGCCCCAGGTGGAAATGGTAAAGGTCACTGAAACTCCCTAAGTGACTGGGGTGTGAAGACTCAGCTTGAGGCCTCCAGAATTGCTTGTAAATAATTAAGGTTTGTTAAGAAGATAATAAACGGTCTCTTGAGAGCTAACTAGAAAGCAATACACCCAAGGAGGCTAATGAAATGCTTGATGGAACCCGGCTGCTTGAGGCGTACATAGCACATTATGGGAACCCTTGGGAAACTGGCAGTAATGCCTCCACTTAGGAAAATCCATTTGCACAGAGAAACCACAGTCTTAGGGAGGACGTGTGCTGGAGGCCAGAAGGGACCCATCGTGCCTTAGGACTAGATAGATAGAGCTCTTACAGTGAGAAAGTGCTGGTCTCTAGGGCAAGGGGTGCAGCTCATACATGCACATGCATGTTGGTTTGTCCTGTCCCCCAAGGTGGACATGACCCCTGCAGGCTCTCAGAATGACAGCTGGGGAAGGAGAGATGGAGAGATGGGGAGGAGGGGTTAGAACTCAATGGACATTTGTGGAAGCCTTTTTTCAACAAAGATCTTTAGGAATCTATATATTCCAGTCAATTTAATGAATTTTTCCTAAGGCCCTAGTTTAGTGCAAGGCACTGAGAAAATGATCAGAGGCATGTTCATGCCCCTATCTTCTTGGGGAATCCACCAGGACCGTCTCAGCCCTTACTGGCTTTGCTGAACTGCTCCAGGGAGCTTGTGTCCCACACACATCATTATCGTGTCACTGTGGGTCTACATGTGCAGGCTGCCTCCCCTCATCACATAGCAGCTCCTTCTAGCAGGGTGTGTGTCTCAGACTTCTCTTGTACTCATCACTTGCCAGTTCCCACCCCCAAGGTGTCTACACAGAGCTGGGTGCTAATAAGACCTTGTTTGTTGAGTGGTTTGTATTCCCTGCCCAGGAAGAAGTTAGAAGTCACTGTCAGCCAGCATCCTAACAAAGCCTAAGTAAGTGTTTAGTGCAAGTGTTAAGGAGGGAAGTGTGAAGGGATGGAGGTGGGGAGAGAGGAGAGGGACTGCATTTGGATCCAGAAGAAGGATTTTAATGGAAAGCCTTACTGAGATGATGGGACTTGAAATAGCCCCCAAGGGACTCAGTTCATGTTGTTGAACTTGTGTATACAAGAGAATAAAGCAGGGTGCATAACTGTGCATATAACAGTATCTCACTTCCACAGAGTCACAGAAAGTAAATTTTAAAAGAAAATATATCAAAGTATAAAATTAATAGCAGTTATCTCTGGATTCCGGATTTCTTCTTTGTGTATTTTTATTTTGCAAACATTCTGCAGCAGACATGTGGTACTCTTACAACAATAAAACTGAGTTACATTTCTACAAGTCAAGTAGGAAATAAGGAAGCAAAGAAGTGAGGACGGACTGTTTTGTCAGGGAGCTTGCCTAACACAGAGAAATGGGAAAGCTGCAGATAGAAGGCTATGAAAGATCTTGAGAAAGTCTGTTTCATCCCCTCTGGAATGGAAGATGGAGAGACTTGAGCAGGCTCCTAGGTCATAGGGATGGAGCTCCTAGAAAAGAAGTGACTCCTTAACAAAATAAAGGAGGAGAAGCCTGATGGAGCACGACCCCTGCCTGGGTGGGTATGCGCAAAGGTGGAGGACTAGCCTTGCCCACGGCAAGAGGCACCTGTGCCCGAGTGTGCAGAAAGAGAGCAGCCGGTGGGCAGGAGTGGAGCAGTGAGTTCTGACCGGGGGCTCTGCCCTCCACCGCTACGCTCGCTCACTCTCTGTCTGTCTGAGCGTCTATCTATCGCCATATTCTGCCTATGCCGGGTGTTTATGGCATCCCTGACTCACAGGGCAGAGAGCAAGGAAGCCGCCCAAAGGGCACTGACTGCCAGGAGAGGAAGAACCCCAGGAAGGAGGCGGGTTCCAAGTGTGACAGTTGGTGCCCTGGGCAGAGAGGGTGCTCTGGGAACAGAGACAAGCTCAACAGTCAGGGGTTAGGGATATGGGAACAAAACCTGAGTGTTGCCAAGATGGAGTGGTTTGAGGAGCAACTGAACTTTACCTCCAAGTCAAATATATTCTCCACTGGCTGTCTCAATACTAAAATCCCACCACTGACTGAAGGCACTGTGCGTGTGCGTGTGCATGTGCTTGTGCATGTGCGTGCATGTGCGTGTGTGTGTGTGTGTGTGTGTGTGTGTGTGTGTGTGTGTGTCTGCATGCGCTTAGCCACTTGGTCATGTCTGACTCTGCAGCTCCATGGAGCCCGCCAGGCTCCTCTGTCCATGGGATTCTCCAGGCAAAAATACTGGAGTGGGTTGCCATGCCCTCCTCCAGGGGGTCTTCCCGGGAATGCAAGTGCTGCTTGGGAGGGAGGGAAGGCACAGTGAGTGGCTCTCTTCCTTTAACCTGCAGGGCAAATCCATCTCCTTAATTAGCCCCTCTCACCCATCCATCCCTAGAAAGGGGATGCAGGATGGATAAATGTTGATTTAAAAAAACAAATGCAATTAGGAAACTGAGGCTTGGAGAGAAGGATAGAGTAAAGGCAAAGAAAGACAGGTAGGAAACTGAGAGCAAACCAGCTTGCTGCCTGCTGAGGTTCAAAGGGGTGGGTGCTCATTCGTTGACACCCACTCAGCAAATGGCTGCTGGACACCTGTGTTCCAAGGGCTCTGCTGGACTCCGGGGGAAAATGGCAACCAGAGACAGACACAGTTCCCGCATCACAGAGATAAATGTAAAACCATCATCGTAACCAGTGGTACACAGTCAATGACAGGATATAACAGAGGATTTGGGGATGAGGAGAGGTTGTCCTGAGGAAAGGCCCTTTGAGCTGACATTGGAGGATGGGCAGGAGGGAACCACAAGAAAAAAAGGGAAGAGGTGAGAGAAGGAGAGAAGAGCATGTACAGAGGTCAGGGCACGGGAGAAGGTGGGCCATGTTCCAGAAACTAAAACAAGCCGCTCTGCAGCAATGGAAGTGGGTGGTGTGGGTGGGTGGTGTGATTCTTTTAGCCTTCCATGACGATTCCAAATAAACAGAGGCCAAGTTCAAACTTCATACTTGTGCCCTCAGGGCAGTTTAGGACAATTCTTGCTATCTGCCAGACTTCACCCTTCAGGAGTCTCCTAGAAAGCAACTCAAAAGTTACACCTCCCCCAGTTGTGGTCAGAAATGTGGGATGGGCCCAAGTCTAACAGGCCATAATAGCAATTGAGGGTTTTTCCCACCACCCCCCCACCCCCACTATCTACATCTATTTGAAACAGTTCTTTTGAGTATGAGGGTTCTTTCTTGCATCGAATGAGTGAGCACTTGTCAGTTTTAAAATCACTGATGTTTATCTTTAGATAATTAAATTAGGAGGAAAATGAAGAACCTACTGATAACAGGAAGAAGCAAGAGTCCTCTCCCGTCTGGCATTTGATGAGATAGATATTCATTACTGTGCATTCCGATTATTTTTCCAGGACAGAACATAGGGCAGAGACTTGACAACATGGGTGTGTGAAGCCAGATTGAGCTTACGTTCCGTAACTATGTCACTTGCAGGGCTGTCATTACTATATTAGCTGGCTGTGCCCCAGACAAACAGGATCTGCTGCTACAAACCTTTCTCCCAGTCTTCATCATGAGGAGGGCACTGCTATGCTCTCAGCCACTGTCTCTTATCAAAGTTTCCTGGTTTGGTTGACAATATCCTGCTCAATATGATTTTTGTTGTCAAAATTGAGAATGATGATTGATTTCAACCCAAGGAACCTGGTGGTGAGCATAAAGGGACAAGCAGTGAATTGCTGCTTGGGACATTACTGCTTGCTTGGGACATCAGCATAGTTTGTAAGATACTTCCAATTTGGAAATGAAGGAAGCAAATCCAAGTGCATGGTCCAAACACGCTTGTTCTTCAGTGCCCTTCGCCCCACATCGGTGTCACAGCAAAGCTCACTTCCAGGTCCTGATGCTGAAGGTAAGGCCCCCACTTCCTGTGCTCAGCAGTCTTGGCTCTGGTCAGAGTGTGGAGTTAGGGGCTCAGCCGTGGGCATAATGGTCGCCACCGTCTTTGGACCCCTTTCTCTGGCCCTCCTCACTCCTCAGTGTCAGCTCCTCGGGCCCATCTTCTTTTAGCCCATCCTCCTCTGGCTCCCAGTCAATCTTCAGGGAGATCAACCCTGAATATTCACTGGAAGGATTGATGCTAAAGCTAAAGCTCTGGTATTTTGGGTCATCTGATGCAAGCAGATGATTCATTAGACAAGTCCCTGGGAAAGATCAAAGGCAGAAGGAGATGAGGGCATCAGAGGATAGATGGCATCACCAATGCAATGAACGTGAACTTGGGCAAACTCTGGGAAGAAGTGAGGGACAGGGAGGCCTGGCATGCTGCAGCCCATGGGGTCACGGAGACTCAGACACAACTGGGCGACTGAACAAAGCCGCAGCAGCAAAGTCTGGCCCGCAGGATCCGCTTGCAGGAGTGGAGTTGCACAGCCTACACTGGCTTTCTGGGGGCCATCTAAGAAAAGAGGGCCTAGGAATGGGCACTGGCGGAGGCAGTGGGGCTGGTTAGAGGTCAGGTGCTGGTTGGAAAGAAGCCTAGTTTGGGAAAGTTGTCCAGATAGAAAGTTAACTTAGATTTGGAGGGGACAGAGAGAAAAATTATAAAGGAAATAAGTAGGCAGAACAGCCTCAAAATCAATCATCAAGGACAAGAATCTAGCTGTTTATGTTTAGCACACATGGTAGACTCTCGTAATTTAAAGATTTGTGCTCAATAATAGTATCTGAGAATGCTTGGTAAGATGGATACCCCAGCTGGATTAAAGGGAGTTTTATATCTGAGGAGAGAGCCCAATGAAAAGAGTCGGAGGAAAAAAGAGGACCAGAAAACTATAACTTGATACTGGAAAACCAAAATATATTGTTCACAAATAGATTGTGAGCACTTGTTCTGGAAACTATGATACAGAAAAAAAAAAAAAAAAAATATATATATATATATATATATGCAGTAGTTCTTGATCCCCATGCTGCTTAGGCAAACAGGTATCAAAAAAAAGGTTAAATGGCAGTAAATCAGATGGGGGAAAAAAAAGTGATCGAGACCTCAAAATCAAATCAGGAAAAAAACAATGTGGCTTAAAGTTACCTGGAAAGGCTTTATGGAGAGAAAGAACTTGTGATACTTCAAGGTCAGCCAGAAAAAAGGAAGGTACCGACACTACAAAGAGGTCTGATGATAACATTTTTCCAGACCAAGAAGTGCAAGATGTAATGTAGCAAACATTTTTGTAATATCAAAAGTGTAGAGACATTCTAGGTGCTGAAATATTGGGATTTGGAAGAATGTCCCAGTGGTTTACAGAGTCTAAATAAGAGTTAGGAGAAACTAGCCTCACAATATGAGTCTTATCCTAATAGTAACGGGCAATAACTGAATACCTTCAAGTAGGTGTAGTATCATGGTCATAATTTTATTTTAACAGATCATTTTGGCTTCAGGGTGGACAGCAGATAGAAGTGGCAAAATAGGCTCACAAGCCCAGTTGGAGACTATGGAAGTAGCTTAGGAGAGGGAGCTTACTTCAGAGAGGTGTCAGAGGAAATAGAGAAAGATGAACAGATTTTAGAGATACTGGAGGGCTAAAATCATCAGGACTTAGTGATGACTTGAATTTGTAGCTAAAGGAGAAGAAGCTGTCAAGGCTGATATGGTGGTTTTAAAATATGGTCCCAAAATACTTTGGAACTCCTCTCATCAAAAGGACTCATGTCCCCGCCCTTGAACCTAGGTTCTGTGATTGCTTGATCAATAGAATATGGTAGAAGTATGGTAAAAGATGCTGGGTCAATATCCGGGCCCAGACTTTAAGATATTGGCAGCTTCCACCTTATATCTCTTTAGATGTTCACTCTTATAATCTAGCCACCATGCTATGAGGAAGCCCAAGCTTCCCTGTGGAGAAGTTCATAAACAGAGGAATCAGAGTTAGCAACTACTTGCCAGCCAGTGAGCCAGAGTCTTGGAAGTGGGTCTTCCAACCCCAATCAAGTCACCCCAGCTGACACTGCATGGAGCAGGGACAAGCTGTCCCTGCCAAGCCCCATCCGAGTTGCAGATTTGTGAGCAAAATAAATGCTTATTATTATTGTTTTAAGTTACTACTAAGTTTTGGAATGGATAATTACATAACAATAGAAAACAGTAACAGATGACTCCTATTTTTCTGGCTTTCATTCCTGGAGGGATTGGGTGTCATTTACTGATGTAGAGATCACTGAAAAAGGCCCAGATGTGGGGACAAAGATCATGAGTTTGGTTTACAGCTTGTGAGTTTGAACTGATTCTGAGATATCTAAATTGAAAAGTCACGCATAGTTTTGGATTTATGGGTCTAAGGCTCAAGAAAGAGATTGAGTTTGAAGACAAAACTGGGGTCAAATGTGGGTCAATCAGAATAAGTGAGTGAGTGAGTGAAAGTCGCTCAGTTGTGTCCAGCTCTTTGCGACTCCACAGTCCATGGAATTCTCCAGGCCAGAATACTGGAGTGGGTAGCCTTTCCCTTCTCCAGGGGATCTTCCCAACCCAGGGATTGAACCCAGGTCTCCTGCAGTGCAGGCGGATTCTTTACCAGCTGAGCCACAAGGGAAGCCCAGTTAGAATGGGTGTGAATGAAAGATGCAGATGTAGATGAGGGTCTAAGTGGAGGGAATTCTAACATTTCATGGTAGGCCGAGAAGCATGAAGCTGCAAGGGAGATGTGAAAGGGTTAGCCCAGGAATGCCAGAGGAGAACCAGGAATGGGTGTATCTTGGGGGACCGACGGACTAGAGTATGTTAGGAAGGAGGGAGGGATTATCAAGGTTAGACCTTGCCGGGAATACTTTCCCCCAGGCTTCCTCCCTGCTAGCCAGCATCACAGTAAGCAGTGCTACTGGTTACCAAGACCCTGGGATGGGGCCCTAGAGGGCAAAGATGAGGGCAAGATGAGGATCACACCTGTGCCCATGAACCAGTTCTTCCCTGGAGGCCTTGTTTTTCAAACTGTAGTCCCTGGAGGAGCAGCAACATCACTTGGGAGTTTGTTAGAAATTCAGATTTCCATGCCCTTCCCTAGACCTACTGAATCAGTCTGTGTTTTGACAAGATCTCAAGACGACTTCTATGCATATGAAAGTGTGAGTTAAGACATCAATTTGGAGGCTGGACACTAACTCAGGGAAGCAGCCAGATGCTGCAAAATTGAGCTGCAAATCACACGCAGAGTATCAGCCCCAGTCACGGAGACAACTATTCATTAAACCTATTTTCCCTCAAGGTCCAGTAGGCAACTCTGAACTGAGGTTTTCACATCAGAATCACTTGGGTAAATTTTCATAATCAGAGAGATGGCCAGATTCTGCCTCTCAAGAGTCTGATTCAGAGGGTCTGGGGGAGCCTGGACATGTGTACTTTTACTCCCCAGGGGATACTGATGGGCTGCCTGGGTTGCAGCTACTGCCCTAAACCATCACTCATTGCACACATACCACACTTAGGGTGACCATTCATTGCATTCTTCCCACTTCAAGGCTGGAGCTGGGACTGGGGCATTTTAATCTGATTTCATTTCTGACAGGCAGAAAGTGTAATTCCCCAGGCACACGAGCCCTCCCTGTGAGCACTGGCTTCTGACTTGTGCTCAGGCACCAGCAGGCCCTCCCCAGGCTCCAGGTGTGAGTCACACCCTGGGGTCAGGTGTGGCAACAGGGCTTAGAGCTGGGAAGGAGATAAAAGGCCAGCCTGGCCATCTTGCAGTGCACTTGCTGGCCAACACTACTGGCTCTGGTCTGAATACCACACTCTTGGAGTGGAGATGAACTGGGCACAAGGCCACTCTCTTAGAATTTGCCTGCGGTGCAGATGATGCAGGAGACCCAGGTTCGATCCCTGAGTCGAGAAGATACTCTGGAGGAGGAAATGGCAACCCACAGCAGTATTCTTTCCTGGAGAATCCCCTGGACAGAGGAGCTTGGCAGGCCACAGTCTATGGGGTTGCAAAGAGCTGGACATGACTGAGCTACTAAGCACGCACTCATGGGGTCAAGATGAACTGGCACAAGGCCACTTATCTGGTTCTCATCTTTGTACATGTTTGAGATTGAGCCCTGTAAACCTCAGAGCCTCGACCAGGCCACTGTGTGGACTTAGAGATGCAAGGGACACGAGGCGAAGATATGCCACCCTCTGACAGGGAAGGTCTTGGGAAGCTGCGCAAGCCTGTGTGACTAACAGGAACATGGTACTTCAGAGTGGGCAAATCTAAGTCGTGTAGGAAAATCCTCCTGCTGGGGACTGTAGCTCTAACAAAGGCCCGTGGGGAAGGATTCTAAAATGGCATGATCAACTTTACAATGATAGAAAATTTGAAACTTATTAATAGTTCCCAAAAAAAACCCATCATGGATGAATCATCCATGAGCTTATTGAAATTTTTTTTTAGATGGAGGAAAAAAAAATATTTTCTCATCTTGAATATTTCAGGATGATAGATTCCCTTATTTCTTGGTGAAAAGCAGTACTTTCTGCTTTTCTAACTTAAGCTTTGAGGTTTCCTCTAGTTCTAGGAAGGTAGGGCTTTTTGTTTGGTTATGTTTTTTATCAAGTCTTCAAAGATTTTAGTGACTCTGGGCAGAGTGTCTCAGAGACTTTTTTCCCCTTGGTGGACTCCTCTTTATGCCTCTCTTTTCCTGCAGCTGTACCTTCTACTATATCAAGTCTTTCATGGAGTCTGGTGGCTGAAAAAATTCCCAGAGTGGAAGAGCTTTGGTCCTATACACGAGTTGGAGCATTTTCTCTAGCAGCCTTTGGGAGGGTGGATGAAAATCTTTCATCCACAGTGACTCTCAGTCTCTTGGCAGATGTCTGCCAGGTCAGAGTGATCAGACAGTTGATCATCAAAGTCTAGTTACTTTCCTATAATTTACACTTGCCCACACTAATAACAACAACAACAATAATAATGGGCATTTACTGAATGCTTGTTATGTGGCAGGCACTGATTCAGGGTCTTTACATTGACAACCTCATTTGCTATCTCTAATAACCAAATGGGAGGTAAAATGTGCATTTTTATACATTATAGGTTGCCCTCTCCATTTCACAGATTAGGAAACTGAGATTTATTGAGGCAACTAATTTGCCTCAAGCTAAAGTCAGTTAGGAGAAGGCAATGGCACCCCACTCCGGTACTCTTGCCTGGAAAATCCCATGGACAGAGAAGCCTGGTAGGCTGTAGTCCATGGGGTCGAGAAGAGTCGGACACGACTGAGCGACTTCACTTTCACTTTTCACTTTCATGCACTGGAGAAGGAAATGGCAACCCACTCCAGTGTTCTTGCCTGGAGAATCCCAGGGACCGGGGAGCCTGATGGGCTGCTGTCTATGGAGTCGCACAGAGTCGGACACGACTGAAGCAACTTAGCAGCAGCAGCAGCAAAGTCAGTTAAGGAAGAGGGCCTGCCCTTCTTGAGTGCCTGTGACATGAGAGGATAAGCGGGTGGGAGCGTCTGCCAGGGAGGGGGAGGTATTGTGTCACTGACATTTTTGGAATTGTCATACTGACTTTTAGTAGGTTTAAGTACTGTTTTTAAATTCTTGAATGCACCACCTTCTGTTTGCATACCCTTCATATGACCTGCTTTTGCTGCTGCTGCTAAGTCACTTCAGTCGTGTCCGACTCTGTGTGACCTCACAGACAGAAGCCCACCAGGCTCCCCTGTCCCTAGGATTCTCCAGGCAAGAACATTGAAGTGGGTTGCCATTTCCTTCTCCAATGCATGAAAGTGAAAAGGGAAAGTGAAATCGCTCAGTCACATCCAAATCTTAGCGATCCCATGGACTACAGCCTACCAGGCTTCTCTGTCCATGGGATTTCCCAGGTAAGAGTACCGGAGTGGGGTGCCATTGCCTTCTCCGTCATATGACCTAATGTGATTTTATTCTGATTCCCGAAAGTCTGATGAGTCCTGGGGCCTGTTTTCATTAATTCTGTCATGGTACTCTGCCCAAGACATCAGCAAAATTTTAGTGGTTACTGAGCAAGTTCAGGTGAAGAACAGAACAACAGGGAAAGCCAGTAGGTCCTCTGGAATCCAGCTTAATCTCCACCTCCTCCAGAAAGCCCTCCCTAATTTCCCTGTTCCTCCTCATGGTGGGGAGTGTCACCCAACAGTTTTTATGTTTGACTTTTGAAGGCCTTTATTGCTCACTTACACATGGAAGTGACTATTTCACCCACAAACATTTCCACTTGGCAAACATATACCCAGAGCTAGCCACCAAGCCCGGCTTCCATGGCTCCACTGCTCCAGCCCCTTCCCCTTAGTATAAAGTATGGAGGCAAAGGTGATGAGCCCCTGGCGCCAGACTTGGAGGGTGGAGGGAAGTGGATGGGGGCAGAACACTCTATCTGTGTGTCTGAGCACAATCCCAAGAACTGGTTCCACTGGATGAGTTCACCCAGGGGTCACATACCTTCTCACAGGAAGAGGTGAAATGTACTGCTCAAGGCTGTTCACAGTTAGGGCCACTTTTCAGTCTGTTTTGTTTTGGGTTATTTTTTCCCTAAGCCCAAATCCCTTCTTTTTATTTGTGCATGGCTTTCGGGTTGCAGCCAGACTGCAAATGCAGGGGTGTGTAGGGGAGGAGGCAAGGCATGAGAGAGACTTCCAGGCTCTGGAGAAGAAGATCAGAGGTCGCTGGCCCAGCCCAGAAAGGGTGGTCATTTCCTCTCAGCCTCCTACCCTTGAGACTTGAAGCACGTCATTCGGGTCTGGATGTGATGGCTGAGACAGATTCCCTGATGACTGCAATTCATTCCAGGCCCCTCACTCCTGCGTTTCCTGTACAAACTATGTGTTTGGTAAAGAGCTGTTTGGATGAAAGAATGAACCAAGTAGGCCCTCTAGCCTGATGACGAGGGCCCCTCTGCCCCACAGAGATGGGCCTTCTGGCAGGGCCTCCGAGTTTGACCAGACCTTCCCGAGCAACCAACAGCTTCAAGATTGCGTTTGGAGAGATGGGGAAAGAAGGGGAACCTGGGGAAACCTGGGGACCTGGGAGAACCACCCTGGGCTGGCAGGCCAACTGGTTTGGAGCTTGCCTCTAGAAGCGGAAAAGTGAGCCCTAAATCAAACCCTGTTCCATTCCACTTCCCAGGCCTTAGGGCTCCCAAGTTTCCTGGCAGAACTCTTCACCTCCCCCTGTAACTGCGCAGGACCCTATGGGACTGCCCAGGACAGTTCCTTCTCTGCATGTCCTCCGCCTGCCCCTTGTTTGTGGAAAAGCTGTGGTCTCCCAGGCCTACCCTGAGTCATAAAAGTCTGAATCAAGAGTGAATGCAAAAGTAGCAGTTGGACCAGGAAAACTGGTAAGAATATAAACAGTAAATTAGCCATACAGCAGTCACAGAATGTTTAGCTCCTCCCTGAAGAACCTAGACAGCACTACCTGATCCACATTTCCTGGGTTGTTTTAGAGTTACTGAAACCCCTACCAAATGGAAGGAAGTACTTTATGACCGTGAACATGCAGCCTCCAGAGCTACTGGAGCCTGAGAGTGATGTTAACCGCTGTGACACCACCCTGTTACCTCACCACCAACCGAACAGAAAATTGCGCACAAGCTGATCACACATCCTGTGACTCTCCTTCCTCACCTGCTCCTTTAAAAATGCTTTCTTGAAACCCATTGGGGAGTTTACGTCTTTTGAGCGTGAGCCACCCCTTCTCCTATTATGGCCCTTGCAGTGAAACTTTCTCTTCCACACTCCAGTATTTCAGTTTATTTAGCCTCATTGTACACGGGGCACATGAACTTGAATTCAACAACACACCCTAGTCTTGCTAGATCCCTGAAGCCCACAATAATTTCTAAATTGCAAGCTAATACAGAGAAAGACGAATACTGTATGATATCACATGTGGAATCTAAAAAATGCTGCAAACAGATGAATAAAATGAAAAAACAAAAGCAGATTCATGGATATAAAGAACAAACTAGTGGTTACCAGTGGGGAGAGGGAAGACAGGAGCGGCAAGATAGGAGTAGGAGAAGAAAGGGTTATTGTGGGATTATATAAAATCATGTATGTGAAATATTTGACAATTGTAAACACTACAGAATTTAAAGAATCTTTCATTCAAAGAAAAATAATATTTTTAGTTTTAAAATATGGCCAAATTTTAAGATAAATAAATAAATTGCAAGCTGATGAGATTCTCAGCATGGTCAACTCCTAAAATTCCCCCAACCCTTATCTCTCAAATTCCTTGCTCATTCTACTTTCTGTCAGTTCCCAGGAGTCTGATGCCAAGACCTCCATCCTAACCAGTAGACCTTCCATGGATCCTCACACAGTGGCTTTGCTATTTAGCACCTGATTTGGAGTCTACCATTATATTAATGAACGTCTGATTTTTATTATGTGGAGTTTCCCCATGTTCTGCGTTTTCAACGACCAGAGTACAAAGAGAGCTAAAGAGCTTTGACCTTTGGAAAGAGCCTTTCTAATTGGTTGTTTTTCTCTTTGTTTTTGCTTAGTCTTCTCTCGCCCTGTAAACGATATTGGGTGAGTAGTAGTGTCTCTCTGCTAGTTTCCATATACATGATACAGATGTTACCATTTTCTCTGGTTTTAAGGCAATGGTTAAAATCTCACGTATTGGTGGTTTAGTCGCTAAGTTGTGTCTGACTCTTGCAACCCCATGGGCTGTAGCCTGCCAGGGTCCTCGGCCCATGGGATTTCCCAGGCAAGATTCCTGGAGTGGGTTGCCATTTCCTCCTCTAAAATCTCAGGTAGTGAACAAAATTCCTGGATCCACACATCCTGGCCTTTCTGGGGTTTATTGTCCTAATTTCCAGATTTTATTAATATATTTGATCCGATGATTTGACTTAGAATCAGAAAATATAGTTTTGAGAGTCTTATGAATTCTTCATTCCAGAAATGGGCTCAAATTTTATTTACTAATATGAGAATTAAACATTTCTGATTCTGGCCTGGAACCTGCTTTTTCAACAACTCAACATGTCATTCTGCCCAGAGGGAAAACACTGTGTCATTTGAGGCCCTCTCTGGGGCTGTCTGGGAGACCCTCAGCATTCAGCCCCTATCTTGCCCACCCCTGGGCACCACTCACCTGCACAAAGCACCCACAGCACAGGCTGTATCTTCCCCTCCATGGTCTGGCTCCCTGTCTGCCCCACGTCCAGCCTGGCACTGGTGGTCTCCTGTCTTGAATCAGTCTGGGCTGACTGGTTAAAGCTACAGTGGCCTCTGGCCCAACCCAGCCCAGCCTTCGGTCAGTCCTCCAGTTTCTCCCTTCCTCTACCTCTGCCCAGCCTGGCCCCCATGCCCCACCCCACAGCTAGACTGACAGGTGAGCTCACCTGTGGGACTAGACTCCAGCTCCACCCACTCCACCAAAGGCCCCAACAGGAACCTCTTTCAGCTCGTCAGTTCCTTCCCCTGCCTTCTCTCCATTTAGCAGGTGAGCAAAGTCCTGGGCTTCTCACTATAATGCAGGTTTACCTATATGAGATAGGAAGTTGCCACCTGTAATATAAAGGGAAACTATCTCAGAGGAAGGGTTTCAAAGTCAATAAAAGAAGGGTGTTGGCCACAATTGCCGAAACACTGCAAGACATATTATGATCTGTTCCTCTGCTTCCCTTCCTTGTCATTTCCCCCTACCCCACACCATGCTAGAGACACAGTCATGAGGAAGACCAGAAGTCTCTATCCCAGAGAACTGCTAATCTGACTGAGGAGGAAAATAGTATACAATCAAACAAGACAGCCAGAAATACCATGACCAATTCATCCAGTTTGCTTGGAGTTGCTCCACTGTTAAAACAGAGGGCCCTATGTCCCAGGAATGTCTCTGTCTTAGGGAAACTGAGATGGTTGGTCACCCCACTTAAAGATCACCAGTGCTATGGGGAGCATGACTTGGAAAAAGACGTAGGTAATAAAACTGTGGCCGTGGGAGGACCCACCTTGGACTGGGTGGTCAGAACGCAGTGGAAAAATTAGTACTTTGATTTTCTATGTTACAGATAGGTATCTCTGTCTCAAAGAAGTTAATGGGTTATCTATGGTCACACAGCCAGCAAGTAGTCTTCTGATTTTCAGTCCACTCTGCTAGTGATCCCGATGTCACCGTCTGTGAGTTCGGGATGGTGACTAAGGTTATAAAGAAAACAGAGGCCCTCTGCCATCCTCTCCTCCTGAGTGGTCCCGTCTATCTGCAGCCACTTTTTGGTGTATTCGCTCTCCCTTTTCTCTCTCTCCCCTCCCCTCCACCATCTGCTTCCTTATGCTGGCGGTCTGTCCACCTGATGCCCCTCTTCAGCCCCCTGCCTGATTTCCACCCCACTCTCCATCCCTCCCTCCTTCATCTCACCTCTCTCTCATACTACTTTTCATCTTCACGGAGCCTTGAAGTCTGGAGGTACATTGAACCCCCATGGTTACTCAGTTGTGGTCCTTCTTCCATTCTTCAGCAGCCACTCACCGAGCCCCTATTTTGATGCCCAGGACAGTGGTTTGGCAACTGGTCAGTGGTGATGCCATGTGCTTCTCCAGAGATGCCTTCCTGAACCACTCTATCCAAAGACGCTCCCATCCCAGCTTTGCCAAGTCTCTGCACTCAACCTTGTTTTCTTTCTTCAAAGCTCTAATCACTATGTGAAATTAATTTTTGCTACCCTAAAACTTTTTCCATGTCGTCCCCTCTGGAAATCCTCCCCTCACCATATCTGCTGTTGTAATGCAATATGTGCTTTAAAGCCCAGTTCACGTATTTGTTCTTTCGTGAAGCCATTCCTGACTTCTTCAGTCAGAAGGGCTCTCTCCCTCATTTGAACTCACACAGCACTCCGGATCTCTCTTAGGATACTAACTAACTACATTCTGCCTTGAGCTTGAGCTATATTTGGTCTGTGTCTCATCCCTCCTAATAAACTATGAGGTCATTCATTCGTTTGGCCAATTGTTAATGATACTATGCCCCAGGCATTATTCCACCTAGCTGGGAGGAAACACCATTTAAGTGTCTTACTTTGGTCACATCAGAGCTGGATGCATAGTGGATATCAGTACATATTTGTGAATGGGTACACAAATGGGCAGATGGCTGGACGAAGGGATAGGGGTCATTACAGAATGTACGGGCTTGGGGAATGAACTATTGGGTTACTGGGCTTTGTTTTGATTGTAATGTTGGTGGGTGGAGTAGGATGGATTATGAACTCATTTGAAGTTCATGAAGCTCAAGGGGTGTTTATATCACCCAGGGATGATATGGGCTGAGTGTGGGACGGGGTTATGGAAGGCGTGCACGACTGCCCAGTTCACTATCCAGAGTCATATTTCTGCAAAGAAATGGAGTCCTGGCCACAGGCAGTTAGTACCCCTTAGTCTCACCACGGTGCTCTCCCAACATCTATCAGAGGATCCTCCCCATTCTATATATCTGCTGACAGAGGGTTAAAGTACAGTTTACTTCATTCTTTCAGATCCTTGGCTTTAGATTATCTTCTGGAAGCACTCTGCATAGGCAGCCCCAGGCAGGGAGGTATGGAGAGAGAGCCTAAAGTAAACCTGTTCTTGAGGCCGCTCTGTGAAGCGTGAACTTCTCCCAATTCTGCGGCTCAGGGTCAGTTTCCAAAGAAGCAGCCAGGAGGGAAAGAGTTAAGTGGGGCCCACATTTGGGTCTGAGTCCTGAGCCTGCATGCCTTCCTCTCAGAGATCTGCCAGGCTGAGGGGCCAGAGGCTAAATTTAGCAGGCAGCTAAGGTTTCCTGTGAACAGCTGTCCTGCCCCTCAGAGAAGGAGACTGGAGAGAGGAGGGAGGTCCCTCTCACTGGTCGGAGTCTCTGGCCATTTTGTCTGGGCCCCTCAGCCTCTGGGTGGCTGCCCTCTTGGTGTGGAGATACAGGCAGATCAGCGGTGAGTGTTCTCCCTTCACTTTGTCCTGTGAGCCCAGGACTTACAACCAAAAGGGCAGCAGCTCTTCCCTGAGTGTCAGGGCCTAGCCTCATCTGGGACCAGCTCCTGGGGGGTCTCATGTTCTTTAATAAGCTGTGGGATGGCTCCTGAATCAAAGGCAGTGGCTCCTGTGGCCTTGGTTAGAGTCGCTGAAGAAGGTACCTTCCCAGTAGAGACAAAAGATGTGTGTGTGAGAGAGGGAGAGAGAGAGAGTGTGTGTGTTCAGAGAAAGTTCAGAGAGAAGGTTCAGAGAAGGACCTCTCTGGTCTGGGGAATACACATATGTTCAGCGTAAGCTATAGTTAAGGCAAACTTTGGACTCCCCTCACTGCTTTCTTGCTGGCACCTGTGGAAGGAGCCAAGGTATCACTTCTTAAATTTCATGACTCCAAGGTGGACTAGGTGGATTGCTTACATGGCCAGCCAAGTGTGCGTTTTGGTGTCCTGATAACAGTAGCTGAATCAAGTCTGACTGGGTTTTCCTCATGAGTTGTTTTCCCCATGAGTTGTTTTCCCACCAGGCGATTAACATGTGGTGACTTTCCCATCCCTAGTTCCATTGAGGTGACATCACCAACACACCTCTCACCCCCACAAAACCTCCAGAACTAGCTTTTCTAACTGCCTTATTCATGCTAAACCTACAGAGGCTGACGGGCTGTCATGGCAACCAGTGGGGACCCAGAAGAGGAGCAGGTGGTCCCGAGTGAAGAGGATGAAGCCAACGTGAGGGCTGTACAGGCCCGGTACCTCCGGAGCCCCTCCCCCAGCCAGTAAGTGTGCGATTGCTGAGTGTGGGCCTCCCTCCAGCCGTAATGGGAGTGTGCTAGGGAGCGTGACGACGAGTGGACCCCAGGGAGCCTACAGCCACAGCCTTAAGTTCATTCATTCAGCAAACATCGTTTGCAAATTTTTTATGTGTTATATTTCATGGAAGAAAAAACTTGCAAACAGATACATTGCAACACGGCATGGTAAGTGCTAGAATTAGCATGCTTAGGGTCTAGTTGATGTGGGGAAGGAAAGGATCACCTGGGCTTGGAAGGTTCATAGGAGGCTTCCTAGAGGAGATGATGTTGGACTTGAACCTCAAAGGGTGAGTAGAAATTTGGCAGGTGTCCCTGGATTACAGTTCTTTTTTCCCTAGGAGGGAAATAAGGCTGGAATGGGGATGATAGACCATAGATCATAGATAAGAGAAGGCATCAAGACAGGAAGACGCCCTTAAGACATCAAATTCTAGCACTAAGGTAATTTTGTATCTGTGATCAGGCTGTGTCTTTCCACTGGGAAGTGTGCTTCCTGGAGGGTTTTCTTTATTTTGCGACAATTAATTCTAAAGTTTCTTTTATATAAAATCATTGGGGATATATGATGATGTAGAATGAAAAATTTGCATACAAATTTTAAGAAAAACCATAAAGCAACAAAGAAATAGTTAATTGCTTGCTAAAGCAGTCATGTGTATGCCTTTTCTTTTTTCTTTTGCTACAAATAATAGTAGGGGACCTGACTTCTAATCTTAACTCTGTCACCAAATTTTAAGTGAAGAATCACTTTAATTCTTGAGCCTATGTCTCCTTATCAAGAAAAAGGGAAGAAAAGACTTAGAATATTTCAAGGTAAATTCACATCAGAGCATCTCTGATGCTGCTTGACTTTCCTTTTCCTCGGGCCTCTTGGGGTCTTGTTGGCTCTGGCTTCTCGGGGCTCAACAGGCTTCCCCTTTGGAGTGAGATGGGAGCAAATGTAGGTGCTCATCACCATAGTGGGCCAGACCACATTGGCCAGATGGAGCTTCAGGGATTTTCCCTTAAAGTTCAGGCTTATGTTCCCACTTAGAAAAACTGTCAGGATTGAGAGATTTAAAATACAGCCCTCCCCTCTCTATGCCACCAGACAAGGCATAGGTAGTTTTATGTGTGGTTAGGGTAAGTGATGGCTTCGTGTAGCAGTTGGAGTAATGACAGCTGTTACAGCAAATGGATGTTTTTTTCTCACTCAGGTGTGTTTCAGAACAGGTACCTGAGCAGTGATTCAGGAACTGAGGCTCCTTTTGTCTTGTAGATCCTCCACTGTAAGCCCTGACTTCCAAAGTGACTGTGTTCATCAGTCTTGAGACAAAATGGAGAATCTCTCAGGAGGGTTTTATGGGCCAGGCCTGGAAATGGCCATTTTGCTTCCACTCATACTGGCTTCCCTGGTAGCTCAGCTGGTAAAGGATTAGCCTGCAGTGCAGGAGACCTGGTTTGATTCCTGGGTAGGGAAGATCCCCTGGAGAAGGGATAGGCTATCTACTCCAGTATTCCTGGGCTTCCGTGGTGGCTCAGATGGTAAAGAATCTGCCTGCAATGCTGGAGACCTGGGTTCAATCCCTGAGTTGGGACGATCCCCTGGAGAAAGGCATGGCAACTACTCTAGTATTCTTGCCTGGCAAATCCCCATGGACAGAGGAGGCTGGTGGGCTGCAGTCCATGGGGTCGCACAGAGTTGGACACAACTGAGCGACTAAGCACTGCTGCTGCTGCTAAGTTGCTTCAGTCATGTCCGACTCTGTGCGACCCCATAGACAGCAGCCCACCAGGCTCCTCTGTCCCTGGGATTCTCCAGGCAAGAACACTGGAGTGGGTTGCCATTTCCTTCTCCGATGCATGCATGCATGCCAAGTTGCTTCAGTTGTGTCTGACTCTGTGCGATCATATTCCATTGGCTAGAACTCAGCAAGGCCATGCTTTCTTGTAAAGGAACGGTCCATGAACCCAGGAAAAAGAAGTAGGCTCAGCCACTGTAGTCTCTCGAGGCAGTTAATATTCATGTCTCCTTTTTCACACTCTTAGACCACACTTACTGCCTTCCCGGGGAAACAGCCTGAAATCCCATTTACCAATTGCTGCAAAGTTCAAAGGCTGGGTTCTCTGGAAAGTATGCCCTGTCCGGGGCTGAATGCAGCTCCTCATGATCTGACCAGGATAACAGCCCCTGGCCCTACCAAAAAAAAAAAAAAACCTTCCATCTAATGAAAGGAGGAGTAGGGGACACAGCAGCCATCAGTCCTTACAAATAATGACCCTGTTGAGTGTGGCTTTGCCCCAGAAGTGGAGAGATCTCCTAGGTGTGACCTTGATGTGGCTCTCAGGGTGGCACTCTTGATCTGTTGTTCTCTGCGGCTTCTAGCTCCATCCCCTGGGCCTTTTTCCTTGTCTGTTATCCTCCACAGCCACATCTGAAGTGAAGCTGAAGAGGGTCTCTTCCTTGAGCACTGCGTAACTTTTGCAGACTTGTCCTGCTTATGGAAACTTGGAGGTCCAAGGGCTGTTTTAAGGCTTATACCACCCAAAGGCCTTTTAAGAGTCATGACTTCTTAGAAAATGTTATCCCTTCAAAAGTTTAATTGGTTTCTGATTTACAGAAACCGGACAACTCCATGTGCCAGAAATCACACCCATAGTTCTTTCTTAGATATAATTTTCAATCCTAATTTATTTCTCTGATTCCTGGTGTATGTGCTTCACTCTCTCAGCTTAATGACAGATATCTTGAGAGAGTATCTGAAACTTTAAATTTGAGTAGGGAGTTCAGGATCAAAGTTATTTAGAATTTATAAGGATGCAATAATAAAATGTAATCAATCCAAAAGAAGGCAAGAGAAAAAAGAATACAGGAAAAGCATAATTGATAGTAAGAAAATAGTAGGATGGAAGATTTAAACCCAAATATATAAGTAATTATTTAAACATATATAAGCTAAAATACGTCAGCTTCCCTGTTAGCTCAGCTGGTAAAGAATCCGCCTGCAATGCAGGAGACCCCCATTTGATTCCTGGGTCAGGAAGATCCCCCAGAGAAGGGATAGGCTACCCACTCCAGTATTCTTGGGCTTCCCTGGTGGCTCAGATGGTAAAGAATCAGCGTGCAATGCAGGAGACCTGGGTTTGAGCCCTGAGGTGGGAAGATCCCCTGGAGGAAGGCATGGCAACCCACTCCAGTATTCTTGCCTGGAGAATCCCCATGGAAAGAGGAGCCTGGTGGGCTGCAGTCCATGGGGTTGCAAAGAGTCAGACACGACTAAGTGACTAAGCACAGCACAGCAGACTAAATACTTCAATTAAAAAACAAAAATTGGCAGACTCAATTTTTTCACAAGCCTACATACTATTTACAAGAGACACACTCAAAAATAAAGATGTACAAAGGTGAACAAAAGATAGAAAACTTATACTACACTGTTCTGGTTACTATTGTTCATAACTCCAAACCTTAGTGTCATAAAATAACCATTTTATTATGCTCATAATTTGGAATCTGGATAAGGCACAGTAGTGTGGCTTATTTGTTTCAGGATGTCTGGGGCCTCAGCTAAAAAGACTTGGAGACTGGGGATAAATTTGAGCCTGCGGTGATTCAAGAGCTGGGAGCTGGTGTCAGAGAGGCATCACCACACGTTTGGCACTTGAGGTCAAGACCTCAGTTAGGCAATTGGCCTGAATACCTAACATGGTCTTTTCATATGATCTGTCCCTGTGGGTCACTGTGGGTTTTCTCAGAGCCTGGGAGCTGAATTCCAAGACAATAGGACAAAAGTGCATTGATTTTCATGATCTAGCCTCAGAAGTCACAGAGAGGACCACCAAAGTTCAGAGGAGGCAACACGGACTCTACCATTCCATTGAAGGTGTATTAGGGTCACGTTGTAGGGAGAACAAGTGGGATGGGATACATCGTGGCCCTCTTTGGAAAGTACCCACTGCTGTAATTGTGAACACTGGCCAGAAGCAAGCCAGTGAAGTGATTTACCGATAGCAGACAAAGAAAACCTTACCTTAAAGTTTCAGAATAATCAAATTCGCTCTATAATAGGTATATTCATTTAAATTATTAAAATTTCTAGGATCTGATAAAGTAACCTCAAAATACGTAAAGCAAAGAATTGACAGAACTGAAGAAAAAGTAAAATTCACGATCTTAGTCAAATGTACGTTTTAAAAAGCACAATCTCAGCAACTGATAGAATGAGGGGAAAAAGTCAAAAATATAAGAAATGTAAATAAAAAATAAATAAAATTAACCTAATTTGCATTTATAGCCTATATACTCAACAATTGCAAGAGATAGATTCTTATCATGTGCACATGGAATTTTTAACCAAAAAGTTCATACATGCATTGGGTCATATGTATATCAACAAGTTTTTAATGCTTGAAATTATATAAAACATGTTCTCTGATCATTGCAGAGTTAAGCTAGAAATCATTAAAAACAAAATACACAGTAGAAATTTCAAGAGTTAGTATCTAAGAGAATAGCATGGAAGTTCATTGATTTTCATGATCTAGCCTCAGAAAGAAAGTCACATGAGACAAATATTCAAAAGGAGACAACATGAACTCCACCACTCCCCTGGAGAGGCATCAAGGTGACACTTACAAGAGAGCAAGTGGGATGGGATATATTGAAATATATGGATGACAGACATTCAAACTACAACCACAGTTCGATAGTACGATACTCACCAGACTGCCTAAAATTAAACACTGACAATAGCAAATATTAATGAGGATGTGAAGCAAACAAGATGTTCCTGTTCATTGCTGGTAAGAGGGTAAATTAGTACAACCCTTTGGAAAATTGTTTCCTAGAATCTAAACAGGAGAAGGCAATGGCACCCTACTCCAGTACTCTTGCCTGGAGAATCCCATGGACAGAGGAGCCTGGTAGGCTGTAGTCCATGGGTTCGCTAAGAGTCAGACACAACTGAGAAACTTCACTTTCACTTTTCACTTTCATGCATTGGAGAAGGAAATGGCAACCCACTCCAGTGTTCTTGCCTGGAGAATCCCAGGGACAGGGGAGCCTGGTGGGCTGCCATCTATGGGCTCACACAGAGTCGGCCACGACTGAAGCAACTTAGCAGCAGCAGCAGTATCTAAACACATGCATGTCCTACGGCCCAGCAGGCTTATTCCTGATACATACTTAACAGAAGTAAGTATATATGTGCACCAGAAGAGAAGTACTAATACTAGAATGCTTTAGCAGCTAACAGTCATTAAGAATTTGGAATGTTTGAGCAACATGAAGAACTGTCTAATTAATAGTAGGCTAGATAAATAAAGTCTGGTGAATATTTTAAAATACTGACCTAGGTGTTTTATTAAGTGTCTGTCACTTTGGTGTGATTGAGCTTCTGAGGTCATTGGCTGGAGAGGGCTATCAGTGAGTGCCAGGTGTGAAGGCAGAAGGTGGGTCACCGCAGGGAGAGCTGGTTCTGCCGGTTCCAGAGTCTCACATAAAGTGAGCTGGCAGCAGGACACAAACATTGATTAATAGAGACATTCCAGCAGCATCCAGTTCTTAGTCCTTCCAGCTGCCAGTCCCCCTTCTAGACAAAAACAGGCTCAACCCTAAAGCCCCACTTACACATGAAAAGGGCTGAACTCCTGAAAAGTAAGGTCCCACAGAGAGAGCACATTTTCTCTGGGCTCTCAGTGAAGTGAAGTCGCTCAGTCACGTCCAACTCTTTGTGACCCCATGGACTACAGCCCACCAGGCTCCTCTGTCCATGGGATTTCCCAGGCAAGAATACTGGAGTGGGTTGACATTTCCTTCTCCACTGTATACTCCTTAGCAGTTGGTTTTTAGTAGCTGATCCTAAATCAACTAGCCCTTTTCAGAAATGTTCAAGAAAGTGAAACACACAGTGACACTTCACAGGCTATCCCTTCCTGCAATTATTATCATAAAATCTGAGGTATAAATTAGTACAGCTGCACTGACTTTTGAGTCATCATCCAATCAACCCCACTGCACTGTACAGAACCAGGCTTAAACTGCTGCTGCTGCTGCTAAGTCACTTCAGTCGTGTCCAACTCTGTGCGACCCCAAAGACGGCAGCCCACCAGGCTCCCCCGTCCCTGGGATTCTCCAGGCAAGAATACTGGAGTGGGTTGCCATTTCCTTCTCCAATGCATGAAAGAGAAAAGTGAGGGTGAAGTCGCTCAGTCATGTCCGACTCTTAGCGACCCCATGGACTCCTCTGCCCATGGGATTTTCCGGGCAAGAGTACTGGAGTGGGGTGCCATTGCCTTCTCCGAGGCTTAAACTAGCCCAGGTGAATATCTACAGTATCTTTAAAAATGAAAAAGCAACTCACAAACTGGGAGAAAAAAATGAAAATCACATATCTGATAATGAGCTCATATCCAAAATATACATTTAAAAAACTCTCAAAACCCAGTAAAAGAGAAACCACACAATTTTGATTATGGTAATGATCTCACTTATTTGTGTATCAAACTTTACCAGTCTGTACATTTTAAATATGTGCTGTATGTGTAATAATTATACCTTAAGTAAAACTGTGGGCTTTTTAAAGCTATGGAAAGAGAATTATTAATAAAACTCTCTTCTAGAAGCCTATATAGTGATGGGGGAAGAGTGAAAATGGTGTAATTAAGGCCAAAATTAAGGTCAGCTCTGCTCTGCCACTTATTAGCCACAAAAGCTTATATAAATAATGTAGTCATAAAACTGGGATATCAGTTTTACCTAGTGACAGAAATTAAACAATATAGTAAAATATATATTATTTATATTATATATAATATATAACCTACATTATTACAATGTAACATATATCTCCTGCATTAGCAGGTGGATTCTTTACCACTGAGCCACCCAGGAAGCCCATTCTAAGCAATAGATCATCACCCAAGTCTGAGCAATCCTCCCTGTACTTAATAAATGCCTGAAATTCCATCCTCCTTGTTTTATCTCTTTAGCTAAAAGCTTGAGCCTTTTTTAAATTAAGTTATATGTGGAAGAGCAAATATCCCACCAGCAGAGTCCCACTGCTAGTTTCCTAGGGCTTCTGTAACAAATTCCACAAACTGAGTGGCTTAAAAACCACACACACACACACGGCACAAACATATTCTCTCACAGTTTTAAAGGCCAGAAATCTGAGATCCAGGTGCTGGCAGGAACACCCTCCCTCCAAAGAATCCAGGGAAGACTTTGTCCTTGCCTCTCCCTTGCTTCTGTTGGCTCTAGGAGTTTCTTGCTTGTGACAGTGTAGCTCCAACCTCTGCCTCTGTCTTCATATGGTCGTCTTTTCTCTGTCTTCTCTTGTGCCCTTTTTTCACATATAAATTTATTTATTTTTGATCGGAGGATAATTGCTTTACAATGTTGTGTTGGCTTCTGCTATACATCAACATGAGTTAGCCACATGTCTTAGAGGAAACCATAGGCTGTATGCTCTTTGACATACATCACACCAGGGTCCTCTATGACTAAAGTAAGGGAAATTAAAAACAAAAAATGTAACTTACTCAAACTTAAAATCTTTTGCACAGCAAAAGAAATAATAAACAACATTAAAAGACAAACCTCAGAATGGAAGAAAATAAACACAAATGAAACAACAGACAAAAGGATTAATCTCCAGAATATATAAGTAACTCTTACAGCTCTTGTGTTCTTTTTAAGTGACATCTGCCACTGAATTTATGGTCTACCCTAATCCATGAATGGACTTCCCTCATAGCTCAGTTGGTAAAGAATCTGCCTGCAATGCAGGTTGACCCCAGTTTGATTCCTGGGTCAGGAAGATCTGCTGAAGAAGGGATAGGCTACCTACTCCAGTATAGGGCCACCCAAGATGGACGGGTCATGGTGGAGAGTTCTGACAAAATGTGATCCACTAGACAAGGGAATGGAGAAGGCAATGGCACCCCACTCCAGTACTTTGGCCTACAAAATCTCATGGATGGAGGAGCCTGGTGGGTGGCAGTCCATGGGGTCGCTAGAGTCGGACACGACTGAGTGACTTCACTTTCACTTTTCACTTTTCACTTTCATGCATTGGAGAAGGAAATGGCAACCCACTCCAGTGTTCTTGCCTGGAGAATCCCAGGGACGGGGAAGCCAGGTGGGCTGCCGTCTTTGGGGTCACACAGAGTCGGACATGACTGAAGCGACTTAACAGCAGCAGACAAGGGAATGGCAAACCACTTCAGTATTCATGCCTGGAGAACCCCATGAACAGTATGAAAAGGCAAAATACAGGACACTGAAAGATGAACTCCCCAGGTCAGTAGGTGTCCAATATGCTACTGGAGATCAGTGGAGAAATAACTCCAGAAAGAATGAAGAGACAGAGCCAAAGCAAAAACAACACCCAGCTGTGGATGTGACTGGTGATGGAAGCAAGGTCCAATGCTGTAAAGAGCAATATTTCAGAGGAACCTGGAATGTTAGGTCTGTGAATCAAGGCAAATTGGAAATGGTCAAACAGGAGATGGCAAGAGTGAATATTGACATTTTAGGAATCAGCGAACTAAAATGGACTGGAATGGGTGAATTTAACTCAGATGACTACTATACTACTGTGGGCAAGAATGCCTTAGGAGAAATGGAGTAGCCCACATAGTCAACAAAAGAGCCCAAAATGCAGTACTTGGATGCAATCTCAAAAATGACAGAATGATCTCTGTTCATTTTCAAGGCAAACCATTCAATATCACAGTAATCCAAGTCTATGCCCCAACCAGTAATGCTGAAGAAGCTGAAGTTGAATGGTTCTGTGAAGACCTATAAGACCTTCTAGAACTAACACCCAAAAAAAGATGTCCTTTTCATCATAGGGGACTGAAATGCAAAAGTAGGAAGTCAAGAGATACTGGAGTAACAAGCAAATTTTGCCTTGAAGTATAAAATGAAGCAGGGCAAAGGCTAATAGAGTTTTCCCAAGAGAACACATTGGTGATAGCAAAAACTCTCTTCAAACAACACAGGAGAAGACTCTACACGTGGAATCACCAGATGGTCAATACTGAAATCAGATTGATTACATTCTTTGCAGCCAAAGATGGAGAAGCTCTATACAGTCAGCAAAAAGAAGACCGGGAGCTAACTGTGGCTCAAATCATGAACTCCTTATTGACAAATTCAGACTTAAATTGAAGAAAGAAGGGGAAACCACTAGACCTTTCAGGTATGATCTAAATCAAATCCCTTACGATTATACAGTGGAAGTGACAAACAGATTCAAGGGATTATATCTGATAAAGTGCCTGTAAAACTATGGATGGAGGTTTGTGACATTGTATAGGAGGCAGTGATCAAGACCATCCTCAAGAAAAAGAAATGCAAAAAGGCAAAATGGTTGTCTGAGGAGGTCTTACAAATAGCTGAGAAAAGAGGAGAAGCTAAAGGCAAAGGAGAAAAGGAAAGATATAACCATTTGAATGCAGAGTTCCAAAGATTAGCAAGGAGAGATAAGAAAGCCTTCCTCAGTGGTCAGTGCAAAGAAATAGAGGAAAACAACAGAATGGGAAAGAGTAGAGATCTCTCCAAGAAAATTGGAGATACCAAGGGAACATTTTATGAAAAGATGGGCACAATAAAGGACAGAAATGGTATGGACCTAACAGAAGGAGAAGATATTCAGTAAAGAAGATATTTACTTCAAAATACACAGAAGAACTGTATAAAAAAAGACCTTTATGACCTAGATATGCATGATGGTGTGATCACTCACCTAGAGCCAGATATCCTGGAATGTGAAGTCAAGTGGGCCTTAGCAAGCATCACTATGAACAAAGCTAGTGAAGATGATGGAATTCCAGCTGAGCTATTTCAAATCCTAAAAGATGATGCTATGAAAGTGCTGCATTCAATATGTCAGTAAATTTGGAAAACTCAGCAGTGGCCACAGGACTGGAAAAGGTCAGTTTTCATTCGAATCCAAAAAAAAGGCAATGCCAAAGAATGCTCATAGTACCGCACAATTGCACTTATCTCACACACTAGTAAAGTAATGCTTAAAATTCTCCAAGCCAGACTTCAACAGTACATGAACCATGGACTTCCAGATGTTCAAGCTGAATTTAGAAAAGGCAGAGGAACCAGAGATCAAACTGCCAACATCCATTGGAACATTGAAAAAGCAAGAGAGTTCCAGAAAAACAACTACTTCTGCTTCATTGACTACACTAAAGCCTTTGACTGTGTGGATCACAACAAACTCTGGAAAATTCTTAAAGAGATGGGAATACCAGACCACCTTACCTGATTCCTAAGAAATCTGTATGCAGGTCAAGAAGCAACAATTAGAACTGGACATGGAACAACAGACTGGCTCCAAATCAGGAAAGGAGTATGTCAAAGCTGTATATTGTCACCCTGCTTATTTAACTTATATGCAGAGTACATCAGGCAAAATGCTGAGCTAGATGAAACACAAGCTGGAATAAAGATTGCCAGGAGAAATAGCAATAACCTCAGATACGCAGATGACACCACCCTTAAGGGAGAAGGTGAAGAGGAGAAAGAGAAGAGTGAAAAAGTTGTCTTAAAACTCAACATTCAGAAAACTAAGATCATGGTATCAGGTCCCATCACTTCATGGCAAATAGATGGGAAACAGTGGAAACAATGAGAGATCTTATTTTGGGGGGCTCCAAAATCACTGCAGATAGTGACTGCAACCATGAAATTAAAAGATGCTTGCTCCTTGGAAGAAAAGCTATGACCAACCTAGATAGCATATTAAAAAGCACAGACATTACTTTGCCAACAAAAAGTCTGTCTCGTGAAAGCTGTGGTTTTTCCAGTAGTCATGTATGGATGTGAAAGTTGGACTATAAACAAAGCTGAGCACCAAAGAACTGATGCTTTTGAACTGTGGTGTTGGAGAAGACTCTTGAGAGTCCCTTGGACTGCAAGAAGATCCAACCAGTCCATCCTAAAGGAGATCAGTCTTTAATATTCATTGGAAGGACTGATGCTGAAGCTGAAACTCCAATACTTTGGCCACCTGATGCGAAAAACTGACTTATTTGAAAAGACCCTGATGCTGGGAAAGATTGAAGGCAGGAGGAGAAGGGAACGACAGAGATTGGGATAGCTGGATGGCATCACCAACTCAAAGTTTGAGGCTGAGTAAGCTCCAGGAGTTGGTGATGACAGGGAAGCCTGGAGTGTTGCAGTCCATGGGGTCGCAAAGAGTCGGACACAAGTGATCGACTAAACTGAACTGAATCCATGATAGTCTCTTCTCAAGGTTTTTGACTTAACTAATCTGCAACAATCTTTTTTCCAAAAAGGCTTGCATTCGCAGGTTCTGGGAGATGTATCTTTGCTGGGGCCATCATTCAACCCATTGTAACTTTAGATTCAGCCCTGGGGTGATACAACTGTACTCTGTTCTGTGGAACCAGGAGAGAGATTTGCAAAAGTCCACCTAGTGCTGCAAACAGGCATAGCCAACAGGGCAGAGTTCATTCGGGGATGAAGTGATTGCTGTCCCAGCAGGGAGTCATAACATTCCCGGCCTCATCTGCAAATCTCATCCCTGGGTGAGTAAAGGACCTGAGAAAGGGGTGTAGACAGTAGAGAGAGGTGTCAAGTCTTCTATTTTTGCCTGAGTTAGACCCTGACCTCAAACACCTTAAATTCAAATCTAACTGCTGTGTGTCACTTTCTCTGGAGGAAAACCTGTAGCTAGAGAGTCACCTATCTTCCATCTGGGCAAATTTCCTGAGGTAATTCGTGAGTTAACATTAAAATGTAAAACCCCATATCCAGTGGGGCCGCCTGGTGGAGCCTTCACCCATATCCATAACCTCCATCAAACCTCCCCAGTAAACCCCGCAGTTTGAAGTACTGGTGTGCTTGCGATGCAAACCAACCTCCAGACAGGCCGTCCATCACCGGAGGCTGCTGCCCGCCAAGCCTGCCCACACAGAGGGTCTGGAGCCTACGTCTGCTGCTTCTCTTCCTCCTCAGCTATGACCCGTTTTCTCTTCCTTTCCAAATAAAGGATCAGACTTCTTTATCCTTCTATTATTCTAATTTGAATAATGTTTTTCTGTTTTCCTTAATTTTTTCCCAAGTCAAAAATCCATTTCTTGCTCTGACTTCACATCTGATTTTTCAAGCCTTTGCAGTGTTTTGGAACTTCTCACTGATGTGGTCAGGCTGCCTCTCTCGGTGGCATTTTCCCCTTCACTCTCAGCATGGTCCGTAGCTGTGCTTTGCTTGCCCCTCTTATCTTGAGGCCTGCATGTCTGGTGGGTGGGCGTGGGTGGCAAGAGACGGGGGCATGGCACGTCAGGTCTGTGTGTCCTCGTCATGCGTCCTTGGGAAATGGCTCCTCTCACACACCTTTGCTGTTTCATGTATCTTTTCCCATGAAAATTTTTCTGCCATGCCTCTTTCACAAAGCTTGCTAGAAGCAGCTTGCTAAAAATAGATTTGCTTTGGTGACTTCTCTTCTTCCTTGGAGCCTGAACTTTGCCTGTATGGTCACTTTCACTGAAGCTCAGAAATCTGTTCCTTTTTTACAAAAGCCAAATCAAGGAGGACACCCACTCCTGGGCCTCTGCCTCCATTTCATTTCCAAGGGACTCACTGAAAGGAAGTGACCAGCTGTCAGGGGATCTGGGTTGAAGGATCCCAATTTCACTCCATTTCGGGTCTTGACAACCTGGCAACTGATTTAAAGACCTGGCTTACAAACTTTGCCAACTGTAATCCACAGTGGGACATACCATTTACTCACAGCATATGCATATAGGTTTGTGTAAATTTTAAAAAGGTTTCAAAAATTGTATTTATCTTTAAAATGGATGGTACCATTCTCTAGTCTTTTTTTTCTTTTCTTTTCTTTTCCAGATGCTAGGTGCGACCCATTGATTTTATGATACAATAATAGGTCACAGTCTGCAATTTTGAAAAACACCAATTTAAAGAAAGCTGCCCCCATCTCTGCTCTTGGTTAGGAAGTCCATCAAACTCTGCTTTATTATTTATCTTCAATTCACCTTCAAGGCTCTTTAGCTGCTGCTTCCTGATCCTATGATGAGGTGTATATCGATCCTAGAGCCTCTGCTTCCCTGCCAGCCTTTCTGAACAGCCAGCCCTTGCTGCTTTCCAATCACACTGTGTCATCACACTCCATCTCAGGCATGCGGGTGGAAGTACAGACACGGTCATAAATCAAAACCTCTGGAGCCGCTGTCTCACTGACCTTGCAAATATAAACAGGGCCACTTGTCCAGATCTCAGCCTCCTTCCTCCTTTCTTTCTCTGTAGTCCTGCTTCTCAGTAGAAAATAAGAGCAGCTTCACAATGCCGCTGGGACACTTGTTCTCCATTCAGGTCATTTCAAGTCCTAGCCCCACACCTTCTTTAATAGACTCAGTAAACTGTGTCTCCACCAAATAGTCTGAGGACTATTAGGTTTCCATCTCCTCCTCTCATAACAGGTTAACTCATAAAAGCACTTGAAATTTACATCCTTCCTTAACACTGGAGGATGCTGACCTGAGTTTACTGCGGCTTGAATTTTTGCATCAGCAGTCAAAACAGATGCATTTTGGGGTAGGGGAGGGGCATTTGAGCGTAACTTCCCTCTTTTCTCAATCATAAACCTCCAACTTCTCAAAAGTGTATTGGGTTGTCTTCAAATGTGATTTCTCAGATTCACTGACTCATGAGCTGGAGTTCAGTCTTTACCACCAACAAGAATGAAGAATGTTTCTCCACCATTTCTATTTTCAGATTTTAATTTCAAATACTCCCCTATCAAATGTACAGCCTCAGAGTTTAAGTATATTTAGGACAGGCTGTTAGTTCCTGGTATTTGTCATGTGAAATCAAATCCACACACTCTGAAGTCAACATTGTTTAGGGAAAATGCCAGGATCAAAGGCTCGAAGAAAGAGTACCCGGTGGGGATCCCGGGGGACACCACCTGCTGAGCTCCTGACTCGGTCTTTCTGCACACCTGACAGGTGAGGGCTTCTCCTGCATTTCTTTTCAGTTTGTGCCTGTCACCTCCCTGAATGCAGAGCCCTGGAGACCTGCAGAGGAACAAAGGAAACAGATCTCTGGGAGAATGAGGGCCATGCTAGGAGGAAGTCCTTATCATCCCCACAGTAACACGAGAATTCTTGGCTAATTACCCTTTCAAGGTTTTGATTTGATCCCCTTCATCAACTCAAATCTCATTTTAAAATAATACTGACCCTTAAGAAACAAGGTAATTATTTTATTAACAATTCATAAATAAGGGCTTTCCTGATAGCTCAGTGGTAAAGAATTCGCCTGCAGTACAGGAGACACGGGTTCAGTCCCCGGGTCGAGAAGAGCCCCTAGAGAAGGAAACAGCAACCCACTCCAGTATTCTTGCCTGGGAAGTCCCATGGACAGAGGATTCTGGTGAAATATAGTCTGTGGGGTCACAAAGAGTCAACACAGCTAAGTCTGCATGCACTTTATGCATTAATAAATAAAAAAGTAAAACTCCTTTAATAAATATCATTGAAATGGAAATGTGACTCAAATTTATATAAAATTTAAGACTCTGAATCTAGTTTTATGAAATGTTGATATGTTAAAACTGAGACTGCTTATATATTTTGGAGATTAATTCTTTGTTGCTTTGTTTGCAAATATTTTCTCCCATCCTGAGGGTTATTTTTTAACCTTGCTTATGCTTTCCTTTGCTGTGCAAAAACTTTGAAGTTTCTTTAGGTCCCATTTGTTTATTTCTGTTTTTATTTTTATTACTCTAGGAGGTGGGTCAAAAAGGATCTTGCTGTGATTTATATCATACAGTGTTCTGCCCATGTTTTCCTTTAAGAGTTTTATAGTTTCTGGTCTAACATGTAGGTCTTTAATCCATTTTGAGTTTATTTTTATGTATGGTGTTAGGAAGTGTTCTAATTTCATTCCTTTACCTGTAGCTGTCCAGTTTTTGCAGCACGATTTATTGAAGAGGCTGTCTTTTCCCCATTGTATATTCTTGCCTTCTTTGTCAAAGATAAGATGGCCGTAGGTGCATGGGTTTATCTCTGGGCTATCTGTCCTGTTCCATTGGTCTGCATTTCTGTTTTGGTGCCAGTGCCATACTGTCTTGATGACTGTAGCTTTATATTATAGTCTGAAGTCAAGGAGCCTGATTCCTCCAGCTCCAGATGAACCCATTTGCGGGGCAGGGATTTAGATGCAGATGTAGAGAGCAGATGTGGACATACGGGGGGAAGGGAGCCTAGGACAACATTCACACAAACGATTATGTGTAAAACAGATATCTGGTAAGAAGCAGCGGTACAGCACAGGAAGCTCGGCTCTGTGATGACCAGAGGGGTGGGATGTGGGTGGGGTGGGAGGAAGGATCAAGAAGGAAGGGACACAGTACATCAGTTCAGTTCAGTTCAGTTGCTCAGTCGTGTCCGACTCTTTGCGACCCCATGATTCGAAGCACGCCAGGCCTCCCTGTCCATCACCAACTCCCAGACTTCACTCAGACTCACATCCATCGAGTCAGTGATGCCATCCAGCCATCTCATCCTCTGTCGTCCCCTTCTCCTCCTGCCCCCAATCCCTCCCAGCATCAGAGTCTTTTCCAATGAGTCAACTCTTCGCATGAGGTGGTCAAAGTACTGGAGTTTCAGCTTGAGCATCATTCCTTCCAAAGAAATCTCAGGGTTGATCTCCTTCAGAATGGACTGGTTGGATCTGCTTGCAGTCCAAGGGACTCTAAAGAGTCTTCTCCAACACCACAGTTCAAAAGCATCAATTCTTTGGCGCTCAGCCTTCTTCACAGTCCAACTCTCAAATCCATACATGACCACTGGAAAAACCATAGCCTTGACTAGACGGACCTTTGTTGGCAAAGTAATGTCTCTGCTTTTCAGTATGCTATCTAGGTTGGTCATAACTTTTCTTCCAAGGAGTAAACGTCTTTTAATTTCATGGCTGCAGTCACCATCTGCAGTGATTTTTGGACCCCCCAAAAATAAAGTCTGACATTGTTTCCACTGTTTCCCCATCTATTTCCTGTGAACTGATGGGACCAGATGCCATGATCTTCGTTTTCTGAATGTTGAGTTTTAAGACAATGTTTTCACTCTTCTCTTTCACCTTCATCAAGAGGCTTTTGAGTTCCTCTTCACTTTCTGCCATAAGGGTGGTGTCATCTGCATATCTGAGGTTATTGATATTTCTCCTGGCAATCTTGATTCCAGCTTGTGTTTCTGCTAGCCCAACATTTTGCATGATGTACTCTGCATATAAGTTAAATAAGCAGGGTGACAATACACAGCCTTGACATACTCCTTTTCCAATTTGGAACCAGTCTGTTGTTCCATGTCCAGTTCTAACTGTTGCTTCCTGACCTGCATACAGATTTCTCAAGAGGCAGGTCAGGTGGTCTGGTATTCCCAACTCTTGAAGAATTGTCCACAGTTTATTGTGATCCACACAATCAAAGCAGAAATAAATGTTTTTCTGGAACTCTTGCTTTTTCAGTGATCCAGCGGATGTTGACAATTTGATCTCTGGTTCCTCTGCCTTTTCTAAAACCAGTTTGAACATCAGGAAATTCACGGTTCACGTATTGCTGAAGCCTGGCTTGGAGAATTTTGAGCATTACTTGACTAGCGTGTGAGATGAGTGCAATTGTGCAGTAGTTTGAGCATTCTTTGGCATTGCCTTTCTTTGGGATTAGAATAAAAACTGACCTTTTCCAGTCCTGTGGCCAGTGCTGAGTTTTCCAAATTTGCTGGCATATTGAGTGCAGCACTTTCACAGTATCATCTTTCAGGATTTGAAATAGCTCAACTGGGATTCCATCACCCCTACTAGCTTTGTTTGTAGTGATGCTTTCTAAGGCCCACTTGACTTCATATTACAGGATGTCTGGGTCTAGGTAAGTGATCACACCATCGTGATTATCTGGGTCATGAAGATCTTTTTTGTACAGTTGTTCTGTATATTCTTGCCACCTCTTCTTAATATCTTCTGCTTCTGTTAGGTCCATACCATTTCTGTCCTTTATTGAGCCCATCTTTGCATGAAATGTTCCCTTGGTATCTCTAATTTTCTTGAAGAGATCACTAGTCTTTCCCATTCTGTTGTTTTCCTCTATTTCTTTGCATTGATTGCTGAGGAAGGCTTTCTTATCTCTTCTTGCTATTCTTTGAAACTCTGCATTCAGATGCTTATATCTTTCCTTTTCTCCTTTGCTTTTTGCTTCTCTTCTATTCACAGCTATTTGTAAGGCCTCCCCAGACAGCCATTTTGCTGTTTTGCATTTCTTTTCCATGGGGATGGTCTTGATCCTTGTCTCCTGTACAATGTCACGAACCTCAGTCCATATTTCATCAGGCACTCTATCTACCAGATCTAGGCCCCTAAATCTATTTCTCACTTCCACTGTATAATCATAAGGGATTTGATTTAGGTCATACCTGAATGGTCTAGTGGTTTTCCCTACTTTCTTTAATTTCAGTCTGAATTTGGCAATAAGGAGTTCATGATCTGAGCCACAGTCAGCTCCTGGTCTTGTTTTTGTTGACTGTATAGATCTTCTCCATCTTTGGCTGCAAAGTATATAATCAATCTGATTTTGGTATTGGCCATCTGGTGATGTCCATGTGTAGAGTCTTCTCTTGTGTTGTTGGAAGAGGGTGTTTGCTATGACCAGTGCATTTTCTTGGCAAAACTCTATTAGCCTTTGCCCTGCTTCATTCTGTATTCCAAGGCCAAATTTGCCTGTTAACTCCATGTGTTTCTTGACTTCCTACTTTTGCATTCCAGTCCCCTATAATGAAAAGGACATCTTTTTTGGGTGTTAGTTCTAAAAGGTCTTGTAGGTCTTCATAGAACCATTCAACTTCAGCTTCTTCAGTGTTACTGGTTGGGGCATAGACTTGGATTACTGTGATATTGAATGGTTTGCCTTGGAAATGAACAGAGATCATTCTGTCGTTTTTGAGATTGCATCCAAGTACTGCATTTTGAACTCTTTTGTTGACCATGATGGCCACTCCATTTCTTCTGAGGGATTCCTGCCCGCAGTAGTAGATACAATGGTCATCTGAGTTAAATTCACCCATTCCAGTCCATTTCAGTTCGCTGATTCCTAGAATGTCGACATTCACTCTTGCCATCTCCTGTTTGACCACTTCCAATTTGCCTTGATTCATGGACCTAACATTCCAGGTTCCTATGCAATATTGCTCTGTACAGCATCGGACCTTTCTTCTATCACCAGTCACATCCACAGCTGGGTATTCTTTTTGCTTTGGCCCCATCCCTTCATTCTTTCTGGAGTTATTTCTCCACTGATCTCCAGTAGCATATTGGGCACCTACCGACCTGGGGAGTTCCTCTTTCAGTATCCTATCGTTTTGCCTTTTCATCCTGTTCATGGGGTTCTCAAGGCAAGAATACTGAAGTGGTTTGCCATTCACTTCTCCAGTGGACCACATTCTGTCAGACCTCTCCACCATGACTCGCCCGTCTTGGGTGGCCCCATGGGCATGGCTTAGTTTCATTGAGTTAGACAAGGCTGTGGTCCTAGTGTGATTAGATTGACTAGTTTTCTGTGAGTATGGTTTCAGTGTGTCTGCCCTCTGATGCCCTCTTGCAACACCTACCATCTTACTTGGGTTTCTCTTACCTTGGACATGGGGTATCTCTTCACGGCTGCTCCAGCAAAGTGCAGCTGCTGCTCCTTACCTTGGATGAGGGGTATCTCCTCACCGCCACCCCTTCTGACCTTGAACGTGGAATAGCTCCTCTAGGCAGCTAATTCATATACATACAGCTAATTCACTTTGTTGTAGCAGAAACAAACATTGTAAAGCAATTACATTCCAATTTTTTAAAAAAACTTAGACTGCCCTGAGTCTTGGACCCAAAATATCACCAGGGTCTGGAACAGTGTTAGGTCTTACTTTCATATTGGTCTTATTTTATTGTTGCCTCCCAACTGCAACAAATTGAGGTCAGCCACTGATATTTACTAGGTTCTGTATTACTATCAGGAAGAAGAATGCCTTGGCATTTGCTCAAAATTCACTACTTACTTAATCCTTGAAATGGTGTTGTTGCTGTCATCTCCTGCAGTCTGACAGATTTCCCCAAAATGTTATGACTTAAGACATAATTTTTTTTTTTTTTTTTTGGTCTTCTTTCTATGGGTAGCGATTTGGACAGGATGGGGCAGCTTCTCTGTGTTTCACATGGTGTCAGCTGGAGTGGCCCAAGAGGTGAAGGATGTTCCTCTAGAAGGCTCACCCACATGGCTGAATGTTGGTTAGGAGCTTGGCAGAGAGTGTTGGTCAATAGCTTTTCTAGCTTGGTGGCTTTGGGGTGGTTGAGGTCATTTGACTTCTAATATGGAAGCTCAGGGCTTCTGAAGAGAGAACACCAAGAGCCAGGAGCTACCCTTAAGGTTCAGATTGAAACATTGTAGTGTCACTCCCACCATAGTCTATGTGAGAACAGTCACAGAAACCACCAAGATGCAAGGGAGGGGGACAAAGACTCCCTCTATGTGGGGGGCGTCACGGATCTGGGGCCACCATAAGAAAAGAATTTCTAACTGCCAATATAGGCCTCCAAGATGTACACATCTTGACCTCAGAAGAGCTGAGAATGAGCATGGACACAAGATAGCCAGCACTCTGGGTTTGCTCCTGGGTTTGCTCCTGGGTTTGCATCCCAGTAAAATGATGAGCCAGTAGCCAATACTTTGTAAATACCATTGTGTTGTAGCTATTGTACCTGCCACAGTCCCTTAAATATGGTACTTCCCTGAGGACAAATTCAGTCAGTCAGCGAATCAGAAAATATCTATTAATCAGACATTAAACTAGATTCTGGGAACCTAACAGCTCACAAAATACTCCAACAGCACTAAGACTATTTTGCCACAGATGTGGTTTAATGAGTCTAATAAAGAAGGTGTTGTCTCTGCCTCACAGAGGGTATGGTCTTTTAAAGGAAACAATTTATCAAATTATTTTATAAATAAATGTAAAGTTACATTAATAGAAGTGCCTCAAAGAAAAGGTGTATGGTGCAATGAGAGGTGGAAAACAGGGAAAACTTCCCTAGTGAAATGATGATTAAACTAAGACCTGAAAGATCAGTGAGGAGGGGGAGGACTGATTATCCAGGCAGTGAAAATTGGCTTTGGCAAAATGCCTGGACAAAAGGAAAATTGGTGAGGATGGAAAGCCTAGAGAATCAGTGTACTGGAAAGAAGTGAGCCCAAGGGAAGCCAGCACAAGCTGAGGCTGGAGAGTAGAAAGAGACCAGAGACTGCAGGACCGTGGAGACTATCAAGTTTGATCACCAAGGTGGTATGTGGACACCCCGCTGGCTGCCGAGAATTCCGTCCATTCAGCCAGTCACCCATGTGTTCATCCATCTACCCATCTGTCCACTCACCATCCATGCAGTCATCAAAACCTGTCTGGTCACTCATCTTCCATGTGCTGAAGGTACAGGGATAAAAATGACTGCTTAATCTGTATGACAAAGGTCCATATAGTCAAAGCTATGGTTTTTCCAGTAGTCATGTATGGGTGTGAGAGCTGGACCATAAGGAAGGCAGAGTGCCAAAGAATTGATGCTTTTGAACTGTGGTGCTGGAGAACTCCTGAGAGTCTCTTGAACAGCAAGGAGATAAAACCAGTCAATTGTAAAGGAAATCAACCCTGAGTATTCATTGGAAGGACTGATGCTGAAGCTGAAGCTCCAATATTTTGGCCACCTGATGTGAAGAGCTGACTCATTGGAAAAGATACTGGGAAAGATTGAAGGTGGGAGGAGAAGGGGGTGACAGAAAATGAGATGGGTGGATAGCATCATTGACTCAATGGACATGAGTTTGAGCCAACTCTGGGAGATAGTGAAGGACAGGGAAGCCTGGTGTGCTACTGTTCCTGGGGTCGTAAAGAGTCAGACATGACTCAGCGACTGAATAACAACAAATCTGTACATTTACAGCTTGTGTACAACCCGCTGGGTGTTCTACTCTTTATTATCTTTACAAAGCAATGAGGTCTCAAAAAGCCTCTCTAGTTCTGGCATCCAGGATGACATTAATGTCTCACAAATTTCACTCTTAATAGTCACACTTACTCCCCGGTTATGCTTATTTGAAATGCATCTTCTGGTCACAAGTTATACTTGGGAATAATCCATCGCAGTTGCTCTTGGAAATCCCTCAGGAACTACCAGTGATGATGCCACATTGTGCTGACCTGCATGGACAGATTTAGCCACATCCTGGGTAGAGACATTAGCTACTCCTTTCTTCTGTCGAAGACATTTCTTTCTTCATATCTTTGCTGGTTCTGATTACATCATTCTCCCAAGTGGGAAATCCAACGTGGGTGTCTACTACAAGGTAATTGTTCTGCTAATCAATTCAGCTAAACTTAGCACAACTTAGCTCCATTCAGTTCAGCTGGACTCAGCTCAACTCAACCAAATCCATGCAACCATCCATCCATGTTTTCAACAAGTATTCTTTAAGTATTTTCTGTGTCAAAGTCTATGTTGGGCCTGGGGATCCAGCTGGGGTTTCTCCACCAGCCAATTCACCTCCCCTTTCCAATCAAAATGGTATCCATGCATTGCAGTGGACTGAAGAGTGGACTCAGAGCAGGACTGTTCTATGTTTGCAACTTAGCTATCCCACTTATTTACTGTTTGGGGCAATTTTTTTAACCTCTCTATGCCACAATTTCCTCACCTTAAAGCATGAAAAATAAAACCTATTTTGTCAGGATTATTACAAATTCATAAAAGGCACTCAAAATGGTATCCATAACCAACACATTGGATTAACATTGACCAAGGAATATAATTTTGTTGTTGTTCACTCAGTCATGTCCGACTCTTCATGACCCCATGGACTGCAAGACGCCAGGCTTCTGTGTCCATCATCAACTCCCCAAGCTTGCTCAAACTCATGTCCATTGAGTTGGTGATACCATCCAACCATCTCATCCTCTGTCAGCCCCTTTTCCTCCTGCGCTCAATCTTTCCCAGCATCAGGGTCTTTTCCAGTGAATCAGCTCTTCACATCAAGTGGTCAAAGTATTGGAGCTTCAGCTTCAGCATCAATCCTTCCAATGAATATTTAGGACTTATTTCCTTTAGGATTGACTGGTTTGATCTCCTTGCAGTCCAAGGGGCTCTAAAGAGTATTCTCCAACACCACAGTTCAAAAGCATCAATTCTTTGGTGCTCAACCATCTTTATAGTCCAACTCTCACATCCATACATGACTACTAGAAAAACCGTAGCTTTGACTAGATGGACCTTTGTTGGCAAAGTAATATCTCTGCTTTTTAATATGCTGTCTAGGTTTGTCATAAGTCTTCTTCCAAGGAGCAAGCACCTTTTAATTTCATGACTGAGATCACTCCATCTGAAGTGATCTTGGAGCCCAAGAAAATAAAATCTGGCACTGTTTACACTGTTTCTCCATCTACTTGCCATGAAGTGATGGGACTAGATTCCATGATCTTAATTTTTTGAATGTTGAATTTTAAACCAACTTTTTGACTCTCTTCTTTCACTTTCATCAAGAGGCTCTTTAGTTCCTCTTCGCTTTCTATGATAAGGGTGGTGTCATCTGCATATCTGAGGTTATTGATATTTCTCCCTGTAATCTTGATTCCAGCTTGTGCTTCATCCAGCCCAGCGTTTTGCATGATGTACTCTGTATATAAAGTTAAATAAGATGAGTGACAATATACAGCCTTGACATCCTCCTTTCCCAATTTGGAACCAATCTGTTGTTCCAGGTCTGGTTCTAACTGTTGGTTCTTGACCTGCATACAGGTTTCACAGAAGGCAGGTAAGGTGGTCTGGTATTCCCATCTCTTGAAAAATTTTCCACAGTTTGTTGTGATCCACATAGTCAAAGGCTTTAGTGTAGTCAACGAAGCAGAAGTAGATGTTTTTCTGGAATTCTTTTGCATTTTCTATCATCCAACAGTTATTGGCAATTTGACCTCTAGTACTTTTGCCGTTTCTAATTCCAGCTTGAACATATGGAAGTTCTCAGTTCACATACTATTGAAGCCTGGCTTGGAGAATTTTGAGCATTACTTTGCTAGTGTGTGAGATGTGTGCAATTGTTTAGCAGTTTGAACATTCTTTGGCATTGCCTTTCTTTGAGATTGGGATGAAAACTGACCTTTTCCTGTCCTGTGGCCACTGCAGAGTTTTCCAAATTTGCTGGCATATTGAGTACAGCATTTTAACAGCATCATCTTTTAGGATTTGAAATAGCTCAGCTGGAATTCTATCACCTCCACTAGCTTTGTTCTCAATGATGCTTCCTAAGGTCCAGTTGACTTTACACTGCAGGATATCTGGCTCTAGGTGAGTGATCACACCATCACGGTTATCTGGGTCATGAAGGTCTTTTTTGTACAGTTCTTCTGTGTATTCTTGCCACCTCTTCTTAATATCTTCCACTTCTGTTAGGACCATACCATTTCTGTCCTTTATTGTGCCCATCTTTGTATGACATGTTCCCTTGGTATCTTTAATTTTCTTGAAGAGATCTCTAGGCTTTCCCACTCTGTTGTTTTCCTCTATGTCTTTGCACTGATCACTTAGGAAGGGGCTTTCCTGGTGGCTCAGATGGTAAAAAATCATCCTGCATTGTGGGAGATCTGTGTTTGACCCCTGGGTTGGGAAGATCCCCTGAAGAAGGAAATGGCTACTCACTCCAGTATTCTGGCCTGGAAAATCCGATGGGGTCACAAAGAGTCAGACACAACTGAGCAAATTTCAATTTCATTTTTCACTTAGGAAGGCTTTCTTATCTCCTTGCTATTCTTTGAAACTCTGCATTCAGATGGATTTATCTTTACTTTTCCTTTCACTTCTTTTCTTTTCTCAGCTATTTGTAATGCCTCCTCACACAGCCATTTTACTTTTTGCATTTGTTTTTCTTGGGGATGATTTTGATCACTGCCCCCTTACAATGTTATGAACCTCCGTCCATAGTTCTTCAGGAACTCTATCAGATCTAATCCCTTGAATCTATTTGTCACTTCCACTGCAAAATTTTAAGGGATTTGATTTAAGTCATACCTGAATAAGCTAGTGGTTTTCCCTACTTTCTTCAATTTAAGTTTGCATTTGGCAATAAGAAGTTCATAATCTGAGCCACAGTCAGCTCCTGGTCTTGTTTTTGCTGATTGTATAGAGCTTTTCCATCTTTGGCTGCAAAGAACATAATCAATCTGATTTCGATATTGACCATCTGATGATATCCATGTGTAGAGTCTTCTCTTGTGTTGTTGGAAGAGGGTCTTTGCTATGACCAGTGTGTTCTCTTGGCAAAACTCTGTTAGCCTATGCCCTGCTTCATTTTGTACTCCAAGGTGAAATTTGTCTGTTACTCCAGGTATCTCTTGACTTCCTACTTTTGCATCTCAGTCCCCTATGATGAAAAGGATATCACCTACAAGACCTTCTAGAACTAATACCAAAAAAGGAACATCACCAGGAAATTTCTAAACATTGCAAACTAAAAGAGACCCTGTTGGTTTCCACAGAGAGAAAATAGGTCAATTATAAGAGTCAGGAAACATATTGACTTCAGACTTTTAAAATCAAAAAGATAAAGTACAAGTTTCCAGTTCTGGAAAAGATGGCAAGCACACCCTTCACCCAGACTCTCCCATGGATTGCCCTTATAAAACCTGGACAGAAGGATACAGCAACTGTTTCAGGGTTCTGAAAAGTAAATAGTAGCAGGCAGATTGGGGAAGAAAACCAGAATCCAAAGTATCACCACATCAGCAGTAAGTGTATCATACTTTCCTATGAAATACACCGTCTTCACTCAGGCAGTGTGACAGCGATGGCAGCAATAGCCTGCAGTGCCTAAGAAATGAAATATTATTCAGCAATAAGAAGGAACAACTTATTGACTCTATTATTATTATTATTCTATTATTGCAATAGATTAGATGACTCAGATTCATTTTGCTAAGTGAAATAAACCATATCAAAAAGACTACTTTATTATCACATTTATTTAACCTTCTGGAAAAGGCCACACTTAGGGACAGAAAACAGATTGGTGATTGCCAGGGGGTGAGGTACAGGGAGGGTTTGACTATAAAACAAATGAGGCATGATGGAATTTTTGTGGGAAAATGGTATCCATTAAGCCTTCTCACTTAAAAAAAAATCCTCTGTAGATATAAAGGAAAGGAAAGACTAAGTGAAAGAGATCCAGAGCTCACCATGACACCTGGAAAAGAGAAGAACCCATCAGAGAGGAGAGAACCCACCACTATGCGTGTATGTGTGACCCCATGGACTGTAGCCCACCAGGCTCCTCTGTCCATGGGATTTTCTGGCCAAGAATACTGGAGTGGGTTGTCACCTTTTCCAAGGACCCACTATTATATGTCCTAAGCCTTGTTTCTGCCCTTGATTCACCATATTCCTCAAAGATCCCTTTGGACACCTCTGCTGAATTCTTTCCAGAAAACTAACAAATACCTAAGTGACTCTATTGCTTCCCTGGACTTAGGAAGATCCTGGATTTCTTGTATCCAGAATCAGGACTGTGCAGTTTATCACGTCTTCACACTTCCCTTGGTGCTGTGCCAGCCCTTCTTCATCAGCCCATGCCTTTAAGCAGGCAGAAGATACGGTGCATGGAGGGAGTGGTGGCAGCCTACCCAGCCCAACAATCTAGCAGAACCCTGGTGGAAGCACAGGTAGGGACATCCGATCGTAATGGTAACAGAGAGGCAGGGACAGGAAAAGAAAAAGGAGCAGCAGTACATCCAAGGGTAGGAACACACAGAGAAAGTGGAGCCACATTAGTGTAGGTTCCCCCCAGTCTCTTCCCTCCACAACCCAGACTACCACGTCATCACATATCAAGGCATCAATTCTGGTCTAAAAATAAGTAGGTGACTAAGCCATAGCATACCCAGTGGTCTGCATTCTTAAGAAGGCATTCCTTTTATCTCTCATTGTTTGCCACTCATGGCTATAATCGGATCTAGGTTTCTTGTCTAAAAAGATTACCTTCCATTCAGATGCTCTAAGTCATCTCACATGATATCCTCTTCTTTCAGGTACTCAATGGTCTCAGATGCAGAAACAGAAAGCATTTTCATGGATCCCATTCACCTCTCCTCAGCTGTTGCAGCTAAACAGATCATCAATGAAGGTGATGCCATCAGACGCCAGGTGGGAGGGTCCATGGGTCATCTGGAGACCCTCAGAAGGGGCTCATTGGGAGATGTCATGTGTTTCTCATGTGATTCCCATCACATTAAGAAGAGCAGGTCCAAAGAAGACAGTTCCTCCAACCCCTCCTCATCAACCTTCATGGGACAGGGTGGAAATTATTATGTCTCAGTGTGAACAGTTCTCTAGTCAACAGCCAGGGAGGTAACTCCAATCTGCCACTAGGGCCTCTACTCCAATTTTTCAGTTAAACTCAGGGGTCCTGGTTATGCTACAGATGCAGATCTGAGAACCCCCAAAATGGCTGGGAGCATCCACAGAGTTCTGTTCAAGGGCATGTCTATATTTAAACCTGCATTTACACCAGAGATTAAAGATAGTTTTCACACTGAAGTATGAATGGGGAGAAGGTTAAAAAAAAAAAAAAGATGGAATGGGAAAAGATGTTAATATTTATACAGGAAATTTTAGAGCAGAACCCATACAATATTTCATTCAAGGATACGCATCCAGATTGGATGGAAATTTGGGCAATAATCTTTCACAATTTCATTCCTCTCCCTTCTCATGCCTTTGCCTTTTGTGTCTCTCTCACTTTGATGAGTATAGTGGGGTTGCTGCTGCTGCTGCTGCTGCTGCTGCTGCTAAGTCATGTCAGTCGTGTCCGACTCTGTGCGACCCCATAGACGGCAGCCCAACAGGCTCCTCCATCCCTGGGATTCTCCAGGCAAGAATACTGGAATGGGTTGCCATTTCTTTTTCCAAAGCAAGAAAGTGAAAAGTGAAAGTGAAGTTGCTCAGTTGTGCCAGACTCTTATCGACCCCATGGACTGCAGCCTACCAGGCTCCTCGGTCCATGGGATTCTCCAGGCAAGAGTACTGGAGTGGGGTGCCATTGCCTTCTCCCATAGTGGGGTAAGGCAGTCCTATTAATGACACAGCACCCACCTGGCCTTGAGCCTAATCTGGCATCCACAGCTGGTGGCCAGGATCGCTTCCCTAGTGATGAGAACCAAGCATACTACTCCCTTTCCATGTAACCCCAGGTCTTCCTTAGGCCCTAGACCCTTTGGGTCTCTGAGGACATCTGGGCCTCCTATACACTTGATGAGGAATGAGATATTTTACCTGATGTTGCTTGTTGGTCTGGGAATCCCAGGAGGCTCCATCTTCTCAAATAACTACGTTTTTTCTGTTTTCTTTATTGCCCTTCCTGAGGTTGCTATTGCCTCGCTCCTAGGCAGGCCTAGGTGTGCATTTTGAATTTTTATTTATTTATTTTTGGCTGTGCTGGGTCTTTGTTGCTGCACTGGCTTTTCTCCAGTTGTGGCGAGTGGCGGACTCTTCGTTGCAGTGTGAGAGCTTCTCACTGCAGTGGTTTCTCTTGTTGCAGAGCACAGGCTGTAGGGTGCAGAGGCTTCAGAAGTTGCAGTTCCCTGGCTCTAATGCTCAGGCTTAATAGTTGCAGTGCATGAGCTTAGTTGCTCCACAGCATATGGGATCTTCCCGGACCGGGGATCGAACCCATGTCTCCTGTACTGGCAGGAGGATTCTGTACCACTGAGTCACCAGATAAGCCCTGGCCAAGGTGTCTTGACCCCAATCCAGTTCTTTCTAAACTGCTCACAGCACCACTCTAACTCTGAAAGTTCTTTGTCCCTCCTGAGTGGTTAGGAATGTCCCTAACAGCCCATCCTGCATCATCCATGCTCTGCGCTTCCCTTTCTGCTCTACTCTCCAGGTTTGTGTGTGAGTAAGAGTCCAGTTTAAGGAGTAGTGAGAAAACCACGTGCTCTCTTTGAAAGCTTCACTGTCAGGTCTGTGGGGTTCTAGGGACATTCAACGTTTATACTGAGACCTGAAAATGAGCAATGCATTTTTTTCCAATCCTAGGTCATATCTAGGCATTAAGTCAAAGTTTCAGTAGTCTGAGTGGCTGATGGGTGGTGGAAGAAGAAGCAAAGAATAAATTACAGAAAAAAGGAAAATGTACCAAGTGATCTTTCAAAACATTGCCCTACTCAGTAATGACTAGAGATGTAAAAATGGATGTGGCAGAACCTTCCAATTTCAGGAAAGTCTGCATATGCCACACATCTGAGAGAGTGCAGAGAATTGTCTGGGCTTAACTGTCTTTTGAAGAAACTTCCAGGAGTAGAAATAAATGGGAGAACTGATGTGGCTGAGGTGTGGACTAGAAACCTAGGGAAAGTACCCGGTGTGGGTAAGGAACTGGCACATTTGTTTTAAACAGGAAGGAAAAGAACTCAAAACAATCCCCTGCTATGTAAATAGCTGAGGAAGGCCCAGCTGCATGTTTTAATGAGGCAGTGGGGAGTCTTTTTCTCAGTGTAGTAAAAATACCTAAGTAGAAATCTTACTTCTACTTAGAAGTAAGGAAAGAGAAAGGCTTTTACATTTGCCATTTAAGACCCCAGGAGAGTCCAGAGTGGTGGAGAAAATAGGAACACTTCATCTATTTTTAAACAAAATAGAGCACTGGGATTGCAGAGGTTTCCTTCTTTCTGCTTTTGAAATGGAGATCAAAGAACACTTAGAGCTGAGACCTGTGAATGGATGTGGGGCCCATCAGGTGGTGCAGAAATAAGGGAGGAGAGGAAAGGGAAGCTTTAGGGAAATGAAGCCCTCAGCCCTCAGCAGAACTCAGGACTCCTGGATCGACAGAATTTGAGTGCCATGCCCAGCTTACACACACCTGCTCATTCCATGAAGAGCAAGGCCACATCTATTTGCCAAATGCAGCTGCACTCTTCACCTACATTTCACCCATGGAGAAGAGGTGGTGCTGGAAGAGGTTATGACCAACATGGAGGACACCTGTTTCCTACTTACCTTCTTTTTCCTTCTCCTTAGTAACTAGACCATTCAGGGATGACCTAAATCAAATCCCTTACGATTATACAGAGGAAGTGAGAAATAGATTTAAGGGACTAGATCTGATAGACAGAGTGCCTGATAAAATACAGACAGAGGTTCGTGATATTGTACAGGAGACAGGGATCGAGACCAATCCCCAAGAAAAAGAAATGCAAAAAAAAGGCAAAATGGCTGTCTGAGTAGGCCTTACAAATAGCTGTGAAAAGAAGAGAAGCCAAAAGCAAAGGAGAAAAGGAAAAATATACCCATTTGAAGGCAGAGTTCCAAAGAATAGCAAGGAGAGATAAGAAAGCCTTCCTCAGTGATCAATGCAAAGAAATAGAGGAAAACAGTAGAATGGAAAAGACTAGAGAGCTCTTCAAGAAAATTAGAGATACCAAGGGAACATTTCATGCAAAGATGGGCTCAATAAAGGACAGAATGGTATGGACCTAACAGAAGCAGAAGATATTAAGAAGAGGTGGCAAGAATACACAGAAATGTACAAAAAAGATCTTCATGACCCAGATAATCACAATGGTGTGATCATTCACCTAGACCCAGACATCCTAGAATGTGAAGTCAAGTGGGCCTTAGGAGCATCATTACGAACAAAACTAGTGGAGGTGATGGAATTCCAGTTGAGCTATTTCAAATCCTAAAAGATGATGCTGTGAATGTTGCACTCAATATGCCAGCAAATTTGGAAAACTCAGCAGTGGCCACAGGACTGGAAAAAGTCAGTCTGCATTCCAATCCCAAAGAAAGGCAACACTAAGGAATGCTCAAACTACCACACAATTGCACTCCTCTCACACGCTAGTAAAGTAAAGCTCAAAATTCTCCAAGCCAGGCTTCAACAATACGTGAATTGTCAACTTCCAGATGTTCAAGCTGGTTTTAGAAGAGGCAGAGGAACCAGAGATCAAATTGCCAACATCTGTTGGCTCATCAAAAAAGCAAGAGAGTTCCAGAAAAACAACTACTTCTGCTTCATTGACTATGCCAAAGCCTTTGACTGTGTGGATCACAACAAACTGTGGAAAATTCTTAAAAAAATGGGAATACAGGACCACCTTGCCTGACTCCTGAGAAATCTGTATGCAGGTCAAAAAGCAACAGTTAGTTAGAACTGGACATGGAACAACAGACTGGCTCCAAATCGGGAAAGGACTATGTCAAGGCTGTATATTGTTACCCTGCTTATTTAACTTATATGCAGAGTACTTCATGAGAAACACTGGGCTGGAAGAAGAACAAGCCAGAATCAAGATTGCCAGGGAAAATATCAATAACCTCAGATATGCAGATGACACCACCCGTATGGCAGAAAGTGAAGAAGAACTAAAGAGCCTCTTGACAAAAGTGAAAGAGGAGAGTGAAAAAGTTGTCTTAAAACTCAACATTCAGAAAACTAAGATCATGGCATCTGGTCCCATCAGTTCGGTTCAGTTCAGTCACTCAGTCATGTCCGACTCTTTGCAACCCCATAAATCGCAGCACGCCAGGTCTTCCTGTCCATCACCACCTCCTGGAGTTCACCCAGACTCACGTCCATCGAGTCAGTGATGCCATCCAGCCATCTCATCCTCTGTCATCCCCTTCTCCTCCTGACCCCAATCCCTCCCAGCATCAGAGTCTTTTCCAGTGAGTTAACTCTTCGCATGAGATGGTCAAAGTACTGGAGTTTCAGCTTTAGCATCATTCCTTCCAAAAAAAATCCAGGGCTGATCTCCTTCAGAATGGACTGGTTGGACCACCTTGCAGTCCAAGGGACTCTCAAAAGTCTTCTTCCAACACCACAGGCCAAAAGCATCAATTCTTCTGTACTAAGCCTTCTTCACAGTCCAACTCTCACATCCATACATGACCATAGGTCCCATCAGTTCACGGCAAATAAATGTGGAAACAGTGACAGATTTTATTTTTTTGAGCTCCAAAATCACTGCAGATGGTGACTGTAGCCTTGAAATTAAGATGCTTACTCCTTGGGAGAAGTTATGATCAACCTAGACAGCATATTAAAAAACAGAGACATTACTTTGCCAACAAAGGTCTGTCTAGTCAAAGCTATGATTTTTCAATAGTCATGTATGGATGTAAGAGTTGTTCTATAAAGAAAGCTGAGTGCTGTAGAATTGATGCTTTTAAACTGTGGTGTTGTAGAAGACTCTCAAGAGTCCCTAGGGCTGCAAGGAGATCCAACCAGTCCATCCTAAAGGAAATCAGTCCTGAATATTCATTAGAAGGACTGATGCTGAAGCTGAAACTCCAATACTTTGATCACCTGCTGCAAAGAGCTGACTCATTGGAAAAGACCCTGATGTTGGGAAAGACTGAAGACAGGAGAAGGAGCTGACAGAGAATGAGAAGGTTGGATGGCATCACTAACTCAATGGACCTGAGTATGAGTAAACTCTGGGAGTTGGATGATGGACAGGTGATGGACCCCATGGACTGCAGCACCCGACCTCGGGTGCTGCAGTCCATGGGGTCGCAGAATCAGACATGACTGAGCGACTGAACTGAACTGATAAATTCTTAGAGAAATGAAAGATCTTACTTTCCTCTATATTTGATAATTTGGAAGAAAATACATTGGAAGGAGAAGATAAAGTTTCACTCAAGAGGGAATTCATTTGAAATTTGAGCTTTTTTGGGCTGTTGCCAAAAAGGTCCTGTATGATGTCTTGTGACTGGCATCAGGGCTCATTGCAAAGTTTTCCCAGCTGTCATAGAGCTGGGAGGTTGTGGATCACAGGCCTACACTCTAGAGAGGCAGTCAGTTCAGTTCAGTTGATCAGTCATGTCTGACTCTGCAATCCCATGGACTGCAGCATGCCAGGCTTCCCTGTCCATCACCAACACCCAGAGCTTGCTCAAACTCATGTCCATTCAGTTGGTGATGCCATCCAACCATCTCATCTTCTGTCAGCCCCTTCTCCTGTCTTCAATCTTTCCCAGTATCAGAGTCTTTTCCAATTGGTCAGTTCTTTGCATCAGATGGCCAAAGTACTGGAGTTTCAACTTCAGCATCAGTTGTTCCAATGAATATTCAGGACTGATTTCCTTTAGAATTGACTGGTTGGATCTCCTTGCAGTCCAAGGGACTCTCAAGAGTCTTCTCCAACACCACTGTTCAGAAGCATCGATTCTTCCATGCTCAGCTTTCTTTACAGTCCAACTCTCACATCTATACATAACTACTGGAAAAACCATAGCTCTGACTATATGCACTTTGTGGGCAAAGTAATGGCTCTGCTTTTTAATATGCTGTCTCGGTTGGCCATAGCTTTTCTTCCAAGGAGCAAGCATCTTTTAATTTCATGGCTGCAGTCACCATCTGCAGTGATTTTGGAGCCCCCCAAAATAAAGTCTCTCATGTTTCCGTTGTTTCCCCATCTTTTTGCCATGAAGTGGTGGGACCAGATGCCATGATCTTAGTTTTCTGAATGTTGAGTTTTAAGCTGACTTTTTCACTCTCCTCTTTCACTTTCATCAAGAGGCTTTTTAGTTCCTCTTCACTTTCTGCCTTTAGGGTGGTATCATCTGTGTATCTGAGATTTTTGATATTTCTCCCGGCAATATTGATTCCAACGTGTGCTTCATCCAACCCAGCATTTTGCATGATGTACTCTGCATATAAGTTAAATAAGCAAGGTGACAATATACAGTCTTGATGTCCTCATTTCCCAATTTGGAACCAGTCTGTTCCATGTCCAGTTCTAACTGTTGCTTTTTGACCTGCGTACAGATTTCTAAGGAATCAGGTAAGGTGGTCTGGTATTCCCAACTCTTGAAGAATTTTCCAGAGTTAGTGTGCTCCACATAGTCAAAGGCTTTGGCATAGTCAATAAGGCAGAAGTAGTTGTTTTTCTGGAACTCTCTTGCTTTTTTGATGAGCCATCAGATGTTGGCAATTTGATCTCTGGTTCCTCTGCCTCTTCTAAAATCAGCTTGAACATCTGGAAATTCACAGTTCATGTACTGCTGGGGCCTGGCATGGAGAATTTTGAGCATAACTTTGCTAGTGTTTGAGATGACTGCAATTGTGCGGTAGTTTGAACACTCTTTGGCACTGCCTTTCTTTGGGACTGGAATGAAAATGGACCTTTTCCAGTCCTGTGGCCACTGCTGAGTTTTCCAGATTTGCTGGCATACTGAGTGTGGCACTTTCACAGCATCATCTTTTAGGATTTGAAATAGCTCAACTGGAATTCCATCACCTCCACTAGCTTTGTTTTTTAGTGATGCTTTCTAAGGCCCACTTTACTTCCAATTCCAGGATGTCTGGCTCTCGGTGAGTGATCACCCCATCATGGTTATCTGGGTCCGAAGATCTTTTTTGTACAGTTCTTCTGTGTATTCTTACCACCTCTTCTTAATATCTTCTGCTTCTGTTAGGTCCATACAATTTCTGTCCTTTTTTGTGCCCATCTTTGCACGAAATGTTCCCTTGATATCTCTAATTTTCTTGAAGAGATCTCTAGTCTTTCCCATTCTATTGTTTTCCTCTATTTCTGTGCACTGATCACTGAGAAAGGCTTTCTTATCTCTCCTTGCTATTCTTTGGAACTCTGCATTCAGATGGGTATATCTTTCCTTTTCTCCTTTGCTTTTGGCTTCTCTTCTTTTCTCAGCTATTTGTAAGGCCTCCCTAGACAAGCATTTTGCCTTTTTTGCATTTCTTTTTCTTGGGGATGTACAATGTCACAAACCTCCATCCATAGTTCTTCAGGCACTCTATCAGATCTAATCCCTAGAGTCTATTTGTCACTTCCACTGTAAGGGATTTGATTTAGGTCATACCTGAATGACCTAGTGGTTTTCCCTAGTTTCTTCAATTTAAATCTGAATTTGGCAATAAGGAGTTCATGAATTTCATGATATGAGCCACAGTCAGCTCCCAGTGTTTTTTTTTTTTTTTTTTTTTTGCTGACCATATAGAGCTTTTCCATCTTCGGCTGCAAAGAACATAATCAATCTGATTTCGGTATTGACCATCTGGTGATTCCACATGTAGTGTCTTCTCTTGTGTTGTTGGAAGAGAGTGTTTGCTATGACCAGTGTGTTCTCTTGGCAAAACTCTGTTAGCCTTTGCCCTGCTTCATTTTGTACTCCAAGGTGAAATTTGCCTGTTACTACAGATATCTCTTGACTTCCTACTTTTGCATTTCAGTCCCCTATGATGAAAAGGACATCATTTTGGAGTGTTAGTTCTAGAAGGTCTTGTAGCTCTTCATAGAACCATTCAACTTCAGCTTCTTCAGCGTTACTGGTTGGCACATAGACTTGTATTACTATGATATTGAATGGTTTGCCTTTGAAATGAACAGAGATCACTCTGTCATTTTTGAGATTGTGCCCAAGTAATGCATTCAGACAATAAATGAAATAAGTAAACTAAAGGTGTATTAGAACATGATCTAGCATAAGTGACTGTTGAAAATTTTACTTTTCCCAGTTATTTGCCTTCTGTACATAATGGATTCAAACTAATGGAATGAATTATGTTACTAAAGAATGTCATGTATTCATCTGGTAAATGCATCTAAGCATACATTTTGTTTCACTATGGGTTTTACAAGTATAAATCGGACATATACTAGCTACTTAAGGACCGTGGTCCAAGAAACTATCAGCCAGTTTTATAGAAATATGGGAGGAGATGAGGGAAACTGACGTCCCTTCTCCCACCCCAGTACATCTATGCTACTGCTGATCCCTGTTAAGTCCTTCCTGGAAGATCAGATTCATCCCATACACAGAGTCCCAGCAGAAAATGGGCCAATTGTGGATTCTTCCAAGGAGCAGGGAGGGTCGTGGTGTTCTTTCTCTTTGATGAGAATGCTGCTTCTCCCCCTAGAACTCAAGCCACGTGGGGTCAGAGTTGAGGCAGAGTGTCCAGGCATGCTGGAGTCTGCCGAGCAGTTGCTGGTGGAGGACCTGTACAACCGCGTCAGGGAGAAGATGGATGACACCAGCCTGTACAACACTCCCTGCATCCTGGACCTCCAGCGGGCCTTGGTCCAAGACCGCCAAGAGGCTCCCTGGAATGAGGTGGATGAGGTCTGGCCCAACGTCTTCATAGCAGAGAAGTGAGTCTGATGGCTGGATGGTCATGAGCCTTTGTCCCAGCCCTCTGGGTCGCGCCCAAGAGAGATGAAATTCCCCCAACTTGGACCAACAGCTCCAATAGCTCCATCCAGCAAATGGATGCTGCCTGAGCATTTTTCCAGCCCCCACCTTGGAGAAAGACCCAGCCCACCCATCTGCACACAGGGATTCCCAGGCGAAAATGCTGGTATGATTGTTTATCCTCCAACCTCCTGACAGGGCTCTCGTTCACAGCCTTCCCCGCTGCCCCAGGTGCCCTCTCTGGGCCTTCCTACCTGCCCAGAGCCTTGCCAATAGCACACACCTCACTATTACCATTATTCCATGACATCCGTAACAACCATATAATGGGGCACTTGGAGCCATTGACAATATTGATTTTATATGTATTTACTAACTTATGAAAATACCCACAATATATTAAGAGGATAGATAGGTTACAAAACCTGTATATACGATATGATACTAACTGATATAGTGTGTGTGTGTGTGTGTGTGCACGTGTGCTTTTGCATAGACAACAAATTAGAAACAAATGTGATAAAAATTTCACAATACTTCTTGCTGGGAGGTGGTTCTATAAGTGATTTTTGAATTGTATAGATATCCTACAGTAAACATTTATTTTTATAATCAGAAAACAAAATGTTGTTTTTCAAAAGTTTATCAGTGGTATCCAGAACAAAACCCCAAACAACTCACTCACATCTTATTCCTTCATCATGGTCTTGCCAGTACATAATTGGTAACAAAAGACTGATTTGTGAAACCATTTTTGCTGATCTACTGGCTTCTTAATGAGATCTTTTCCCAATATAAGGGAGGGAATTTGGGGCCCTGAAAGCAGGCAATAGGTAAAATAGCTTTGGACATTGGGTCTTATACTCCAGCATGGTATAATATGTTGCCCAGAACCCAATTCCCAGAGCTGGGCACCAAGTCCCAAGTGATCTCTAATTAGCTCCATAGATTCAGAAACATTCACACTGTGATGAACAGAGACTCTGGGCATCTCCAGAAACCCCCAGCTGAAGGCCTCTGCTTCTTCTTGGGCAACGCTGTGTGCAGAAGCTCTTCAAACTAAGCCCCACCTGTCCCACTGCAGTAAAAAGAACTCTGAACTAGGAATCCCAAACTCCAGTTCTTCTTCTGTTTGTTTGTTTCATGTGTCACACCTTTAATGTACAAACATAAAAAATGAGAAACCAGAAAGCAGTTTTATATTGAACTAGCAGAGGTGACTACATAGTTCTTTTTGCAAACCCCAGACCAGATATTAAGTCAAGACAGCTGCTGCTAGATCCTGACCTTTGAGGCTGGACTGTCCTACCCCATTCGCAGTAGCACTAGAGCATCAGGCAAGGCCGACCTTCTCAGGCCTTCACTTCTAAGTCTTCCTACTAGAGCAGAACGGGAAGGATTGTGCCATCACCCAGAAGATAAGGACAGCACTGGCAACTCTGTCTACTCCTCGGGACTCCAGGCCCCCAGAATGATTTTAAGAGATCCCTATGTACATAGGAGATTGGGCCCAAGTATTGATATTTTGGTCTGAACTGTGAGATTTCTGGCAAATGCAGAAATTTCTGGCAAATGCCAGAAAGCAAGTGTCACAAATGCTACATCTCCAGTGAAATAAGGCGTACACTGCTGCCCCTAAACACCATGAGACAAGGAGTGGCTGCTAGTCTAGTCCATCCATACATGAGACTCAAACATGGGACTTTGCAAAAAACAAAATCTGAATGCTAAGGGCCCCCCTTTTAATGAAAGCCAAGGTGCTAGAATAGAATGCTAGAAAGTCTTAAATTATTCACCCCTAATTAAGATGATCAGGTCATTTTGGAAAGAAGAGAAATACTAACCACCCTCCCTGCAAGTTTTAGTAGCCAAGAGGAACCTGGACACTGAAAAGTGGCAAACACTTTTTTTTTTGCAAATGACAAGCAGCTGTGGCAACTGGCCAATTGCATGAGCAGCAGGGAAGCCAACAGTGACCCCTGCGAATGGTGCTCACTGTGGCAGCTCGTGGCCATGGGCTGCACACAACCTCCCCACTGGGATAGAGTGCCCTGCTCCACCGGCTGCCCGCAGGGCAAAGGGCGGGAGTGCTGGAAACAGATGAGTCTATGCTCCCCACATCATGGTACAGAGTGACAGTGAATAGATATGGTTTAAGCACAGCATTTGGAGACAACCCTCCAAGTCATTCTGTTATTAAAGTCTTAAGAGCTTAGAGCCTGGGAGGATTGAGAAATTCTAAAGAATTAAACAAACAAGCAAAAAAAGAGTGTGAAAAGTGAAGTCACTCAGTTGTGTCTGACTTTTTGTGACCCCATGGGCTGTAGCCTACCAGGCTTCTCTGTCCATGGCATTTTCCAGGCAATAGTCCTAGAGTGGATTGCCATTTCCTTCTCCAGGGGATCTTCCCAATCCAGGCATCGAACCTGGGTCTCCCGCATTGTAGACAGACACTTTACCATCTGAGCCACCAGGGAAGTCAACAACAACAACAAAAAAAGAATGTGGGAGGTGTCAAAGACACAAGAGCTCTTTGTAGATGCTGTCTGGCTCACTTTGTCCCCAAGTTCATCTTAGAGTTCAATCAAATTCAAGACACAAGGCAGAGACATTAGACCTGTGTCAAGGGCAAAAACTGTTGGTAGTCGCTCTTGGCGATGTCAGTCATCAGCTCCTGAGTACATTCTGGAAGCTCCCCTGAGAAAAGTCCTGGGCAGCCTGAGAAGACGGTGAATGGTGGGACCACAGTTTCTGGGGGTAATACTGTGTTGTCAAGAATTTTTCAACAGCCTTTCAAGACACATCAGCACTCAGTCACACAGTTCTTGCCAATGTGAACATAAGAGCCAATATGAGCTGCGTTGACCACACAATCTTCCTCAGTAAAGATGTGGTCCCCAATATGTAAAGGAAAAAATGCAACCTTTGCTGAATTGCTTGAATGGTGGCCTTAGGACACTCTGACTTTTCACACCACAACGATGTCCAACTCTTACATTTGTCAGATCCCCTCGGATAATACAGTCGTTCATCACAATGGTCTTGCCACTGAGAACGATGTTCTGACTTCCTCACAATACAGATTGGCCACTAACTTTGTTCTCAGGTGCCATCTTGATGTACTTGGACTTGTAGAGTGGCTCACCCAACGCCATGGCCACCAACTCCTCAGCATGGCTCTGGCTCCTGTCAAAGTCTGCCTGCCAGTCTTTCTGACTGGAACTCTGGCAACTTCTGGCTGCTCCACCACTTCCGCTCTGGGCGGTCAGTGATCCTGACCTCCAGTTCTTGTTCAGAGTCTTTTCTTAGGAACAAGTCCTAAAACATAGTTGATTCATTTTTACAATCTTCAGATAGGAAAAAGAATAGTTATTCTACTTCTTAAGTTTATTATTAGGATAAATTAAAATAGCGCATATGAAAGCACTTTGAAAAATATAGCATGCCACATCAGTGTGAAACATTCTTAATTTTATAATTATTTTTGACTGCCACTTTTGTGTCTTGATAAATGTCGATCCTGAAGGCATGGAATTTTAGCCTAGAGCTTTCTCGGTCAATCAATGTTTTCCTTGCACATCAGCCCTGTTCTCCTCTTTCTCCTGTCCTCCCCTGCCCAGCTCTCCCTCCCTTCTCTCTCTTGCTAGAACTAGGTCACTGGTCCATTTTTATAACAATATTTGCAGTAAGCCCCAGACATACCGTGGAGCAGAGGAAGTGGTTTTCACCCAGCTGGGCTCTCCTGACCCTGCTGAAGCAGGCTCCCAATCTCAGAGGTAAGGTACCTTTCTAGTTCTGATGCTGGCAAAAAAAAAAAAAAAAGTCCCTGCTTCTTTCTCTTTAGGAGTGTGGCTGTGAACAAGGGGAGGCTGAAGAGGCTGGGAATTACTCACATCCTGAATGCTGCTCACGGCACTGGTGTCTACACGGGGCCTGAATTCTACACTGGCCTGGAGATCCAATACCTGGGTGTGGAGGTGGATGACTTTCCTGAGGTGGATATCTCCCAGCATTTCCGAAAGGCAGCCGAGTTCCTGGATGAAGCCCTGCTGACCTATAGAGGTGAGGGGATCTGCTCACTCCAGGCTGCTGGAATTCCACAGCAGGAGGAGCAACATAAAGAATGTTAGGAAAACCTCCAGGTTATCTGCTGTCTGGAGGTCATCTATGTTAAGACGGTTGTTGCCTCATTCTAGGACAAGGGGAAAGGAATGGAGCAGTATTCACCTGATAAGTAATTATTGAGGGCCCAACACGGGCCAGGTGCTATTCTAGACATTGTGGTGAAAGATATGGACAAAGCTTCTGGCCTTTGATACTTACATTGCAGTGAAGGCAGAACAATATTAAAAAAAAAGAAAAAGAAAATGGTCAGATACCAATCAGTGTAAGGCAGAGATGACAACTGGGATGATGTACTGGAGTGGCTGACAAGCTCCTACCACAGTGGTTGAGAAGGCCTCTCTGAGAAGGAAACATTTAAGCTGAGTGACAAGAGGAACTAGCCATGGAAAAACTGGAAGAAGAATATTCCTGGCAAGGGAAGTGTCAGCACACAGACCCAAAGGTGGAATAAGCTTTATGTGTTCAGGAATCACAAGGCGATTAGCCTGGTGGGTTAGGTGGGCAAGTGAGGATGGCAGGGGCCCATTGTGCAGGAAGCTGAGGGCCGGGGGAAGGGAGCTGAAAGGCACTTTGAGCTGACCTACATTATGAGAAACTCATTCCTTGAGCTTTGGAGGCAAGACTGGCTGGGGAGGTGGAGTGGGAATGAGGAGAGCAGAGCTGATGCTATCACTGCTGTCCCAGTGGGATGATCAGAGACTGTCCACAGAGTTGATGGGCATTGGTCTCGTGAGGATCTCAACAAGGAGAGAATGGAGTTTATACAGTGGGGGTGAGTGGTAGCTTAGGATCTGGGGCCCAAAAATCCAGGCTGCAGTCAGTAGTTGCTATGCTCTACAAGGAATCACAATTTTCTTACCTATAGAACAAGTAGATCTAGTGCTCCTAAAATTACTGTGAGGATTAAAATTGCAAAAATGCATATAAGAGCTCACTTAGCACAGAATTGGACCAATAATAAATGTTTTAAAACTTATAGCTATTACTATAATAAATATTAGTCATTATTCCTGGGAGGGACATTTCCTGTCATCACCAACTGGCCAGGAAGGGTAACTTTTAATGGAAATATGTATAATGCAAGAGACACAGGTTTGATCCCTGGGTCAGGAATATCCCCTAGAGTAGGAAATGGCAACTTGTTCCAGTATTCTTGCCTTGAAAATTCCATGGACAGAGGAGCCTGGAGGGCTATAGTCCATGGGGTGGCAAAGAGTTGGACATGACTGAGCACACATATACACCCACTTTATGGATCACAGTCTTGTCATGCTGAAGGAGCTTGCATAACTCAAAGAGGAGCCATGCCATGTGGGGCCGCCCAAGACTGATGAGTCACAGTGAAGACTGCTGACAAAACACGGTTCACTGGAGGAATGAATCACTCCAGTATTCCTGCCATGAGAACCCTATGAACTGTATGAAAAGGCAAAAAGGTATGACACCAGAATATGAGCCCCACAGGTCAGAAGGTGTCCAACATGCTACTGGAGAAGACCAGAGGGCAATTACTAATAGCTCCAGAAAGAATGAAGCAGCTGAGTCAAAGTAGAAATGATGTTCAGTTGTGGATGTGTCTGGTGGTGAAAGTAAAGTCCGATGCTGTAAAGAACAATATTGCACAGGGACCTGGAATATTGAGTCCATGAATCAAGGTATTGGATGTGGTCAAGCAGGAGAGGGCAAGAGTGAACATCAACATCTTAAGAATCAGTGAATTAAAATTGATTAGAATGGATGAGTTTAATCCAGATGACCATTATATCTACTACTGTGGCCATAAATCCCTTAGAAGAAATGGAGTGGCCCTCATAGTCAACGGGAGAATCTTAAATTCAATACTTGGGTGCAATCTCAGATATCCAAAAATGACAAAATATGCAAAAACCTCAGATACGCAGAAACGACAGAATGATCTTGCTTCGTTTCCAAGGTAAAACATTCAACATCATGGTAATCCAAGTCTATGCCCCAACCACTAGTGCTGAAGAAGTTGAAGTTGACTAGTTCTATGAACACCCACAAGACCTTCTAGAACACCAAAGCTCCTTTTCATCATAGGGGATTGGAATGCAAAAGTAGGAAGTCAAGAGATACTTGAAACAACAGGCAAGTCTGGCCTTGGAGTACAAAATGAAGCAGGGCAAAGGCTAACAGAGTTTTGTCAAGCAAATATCCCTGTCCAACAACACAAGAGACAACTATACAAGTGAACATCACCATATAGCCAATTCTGAAATCAGATTGATTATGTTCTTTCCAGCCAAAGATGAAGAAACTCTAACAACCAGTAAAAACCAGACCTGGGGCTGACTCTGGCTCAGATCATGAGCATCTTATTGCAAAAATCAAGCTTAAGTTGAAGAAAGTAGGGAAAATCATTAGGCTATTCAGGTATGACCTAAATAAAATCCTTTATGATTATACAGTGGAGGTGATGAATAAACTTAAGGGATTGGATCTGGTAGACAGAGTGCCTGAAGAGGTATGGATGAAGGTTTGTAACTTTGTATGGGAGGCAGTGACCAAAACCATCGCCAAGAAAAAGAAATGCAAGAAAGCAAAGCGGTTTTCTGAGGAGGTTTACAAATAGCTGAGGAAAGAAGAGAAGCAAAAAGGCAAGAGGGAAAAGGAAAGACATACCCAATTAGTCACAGTTCCAGAGACCAACAGGGAGAGCTCAGAAAGCCTTCTTAATAAACTATGCAAAGAAATAAAGGAAAACGATGTAATGGGAAAGGCTAGAGATCTCTTCAAGAAAACTAGAGCCATCAAGGGAACATTTCATGCAAGTATGGGCACTATAAAGGACAGAAAAAGAGGGCTGAAGATGGCAGAGAAGTCAGTGGATGTGGAGTACATCTCTCTCCATGGATACATCAGGAATACACCTTAAGATACAGAAGTGCGTGCATAACACCAGCTGAGAGTGGACAGGAGTACCTGACCAGAGGAAAAGAATATATAGAACCATGCAAAACTTGGTAGGATGAAGGAACTAAGGGGGAAAACAGGAGTGTTAGTAGAATTGGACCTGCCCTCGGTGAGTGGGGGAACTAAAGCAGGGGTCCGATCACACATCGGGGTAGTTGTCTGAGTTGGAGGAGAAACATTTAAGGCTGAGAGTGAAACAGCTGATCTGTGGCAGCTTAAGTGGAATGAGAATCAGACAGTCCTTGCTGCAGCCATACATACCCTGGACACGGATGAGGGTCCCCTGGAAGGCGCAGCTCGGCTGGGAGCTGGAGTTTGGGGAGTGAGCCCAGGGCGAGGGCTGCTGTTGACTGCAGAGAGACAGATCGAGGGGAGGTGAAGGAGGAGATTGTGATAAGAAATGCCTGTGGAGGAAAGCCAGGTGGCCATGGAAGCAAGGCGATACTGCTAAGTCACACATAGGGGATGGAGCCATCACTATAGCCTCTCTCTCCCCACATGCCAGCATTGGCAGCAGCTGAATAGAGAGGCTGGCCCATCAAACGTCTGATGCACTGAACTACAGAGTAGGACCTCACCCAGTTTGCTTCTTTAAGTGACTGATGTGCAGAACAAGAGTAGGACGCCCGGCCAGGGGGGTCCCTCTATGTGCCTGAATGGGCAGAGCTACAGAGAAAGACTGGCCAAAGAGGCGTTCTGAGTGCCAGCTACAACGGGCTCGAATAAAAGACTCTGATAGGGCCATAACTCCTGTGGCGGAGGCAGTCCGTGTCCCTGCACACTTCGCGCCGCCAGGGTCCCCACAGGCCAAGCAGCTGGGCCACCTTCACACTCAACTCTCACTGGAGCAGAGCTGCCACGAGCAAAAAAGTCTTGCATCTATGCGTGCAGGGTCACTTCAGCAGTGTCCAACTCTTTGCAACCCTGTGAACTGTGGTCTGCCAGCCTTCTCTGTCAGGGAGGCGGGTTCTCCAGGCAAAAATACTGGTGTGTACTGGCCAGTACTGGTTGCCACGCTCTCCTACTACTGCTGCTAAGTCGCTTCAGTCCTGTCCAACTCTGTGCGACCCTATAGATGGCAGCCCACCAGGCTCCCCCATCCCTGGGATTCTCCAGGCAAGAATACTGGAGTGGGTTGCCATTTCCTTCTCCATGGAGTGCCATGCCCTCCTAGAGCACTGTATTTCCTGCTGCCCTAGCCACCAACTCCCCTGAGTACCTGGTGCTGCCAGAACCCCTGCGACCCAAGCAGCTGCACCTCCTCCACACCTGGCCCTCACAGGTGCAGACCCAAGTCCTCCAGGGAAGCCTCAGGACCAAACCCCAGTGGATGACCCACATGCAGAGGTGGAAATAAAACCCGAATTGAAACCCAGGGGCAGTGGGGCTAAGGAAGAAGACCCAAAACCTTTCCACCAGCTGTACTAGCTGCAGATTAAATCCACATGATCAACTAGGCAGACTCTGTCTATGAAATGTATAAAAGGTCATTGAGTGCTCCCACCAAAGAAAATTCAGTAGTTCTGATAACTGTGGACATTGGAGGCAAGAACATACAGGAGTAGGACCAGATTAGAACCTGAGCTGCCCCCACAGCAGGTCCAGAGATCAGCACAGTGTTGGAGGGCATCCGAGGGAGGTGAGGTGGACTGTTACTCCCAGCGAGGGGAAGGACTCTGACAGCAGTGACTCAAGAAAAACATTTATTATTTTTATGTTTTTTTTTTTTTTTTAAGATTTGACCTATTTATTTTATTTTATTTTTTTTTAAACTTTACATAATTGTATTAGCTTTGCCAAATATCAAAATGAATCCACCACAGGTATACATGTGTTCCCCATCCTGAACCCTCCACCCTCCTCCCTCCCCATACCATCCCTCTGGGTTGTCCCAGTGCACCAGCCCCAAGCATCCAGCATCGTGCATCAAACCTGGACACTCTGTAGATTCCTTTGGATTTTTTTCCCCTTTCCACCCACCTCTGTTGCAGTTGTTGATTTTATTGGCACTATGTAATCTAATTAAGATTTTGAGCTTTATTTTTTAATCAGTAACATTTTTTTATTGCTATTATAAACCTTTGCCTTTACATTGGGCTTTTGCAGTTCTGTGGAGTTTTCCTTTTTCTTTTTTTCTTTCTTCTGTTTTTTCTTTCTTTTCTCTTCTTTATAATTTTAATTTTTTAAACCTATTATATTTTTCTATATTTATTCCTTTCTTTGTCTTTCCTACTGTTCTTTTCCCCTTGCAGTTAATCTTTTTTTTTTAATTTAATTTTTTTTTTTGTGGTTCTGCCTTTATTTTTTTTAATTGTATTTTAATTTTTAAATTTTACACAATTGTATTAGTTTCACCAAACATCAAAATGAATCCATCACAGGCACATATGTGCTCCCCACCCTGAACCCTCCTCCCTCCTCCCTCCCCACACCATCCCTCTGGGTCGTCCCAGTGCACTAGCCCCAAGCATCCAGTATCATGCATTGAACCTGGACTGGCATCTTGTTTCATACATGATATTTTACATGTTTCAATGCCATTCTCCCAAATCTTCCCACCCTCTCCCTCTCCCACAGAGTCCATTAATGTATATAAATCTTCTTAATCTACCTCTATTTAACTTTGCATATCTATTCTTTCTTTCTTTCCTTTCCTATCAACAATTTGGTAGTTTAATTTTCATTGCTTTATTCCCCAATTGGCACCTTGTTTTAGTTTTGTTTTCCAGTTCGTGCTTTAGTTAGTTTTGTTCTTAACTGGTAAATATAATTTTTTATTTCCTTTGTTTGTTGGGTCAATCTACTGTACTTTACTTTTGTTGGTGGACCGTTTTCACTTTGCTCATGGGTGTATATGTGTATATGTGTATATTCCATTATTTTAATTATTTGCCTGATTTTGTAATTGCCATTTGTCTGGGGTTCATCTTTGGTTTCTCTCTTTTGGATATTTGTTTTAATCTCACTTAATCCCATAACAAGGAGAAGGCAATGGCATCCCACTCCAGTACTCTTGCCTGGAAAATCCTATGGATGGAGGAGCCTGGTAGGCTGTAGTCCATGGGGTCATGAAGAGTCGGACACAACTGAGCGACTTCACTTTCACTTTTCACTTTCCTCCATTGGAGAAGGAAATGGCAACCCACTCCAGTGTTCTTGCCTGGAGAATCCCAGGGACGGGGGAACCTGGTGGGCTGCCGTCTATGGGGTCGCACAGAGTCAGACATGACTGAAGCGACTTAGCAGCAGCAGCAGCAGCAATCCCATAACAAACCACTTGTGGAATCTTTGTTCCCAGAGCTTTTGGAGTGGGAGCACTGACTCCAAGACTCTAGACAACCAGAGAACTAACCTTAGGGAGAATCAAATAGTGAGAACTCACACAAAGAAAACCACTTGAATACAAGACCCAGCATCACCAACCACTAGTAGCACCCTGTGCAGGATGCTTCATCTAAACAACAAATAAAACAAAAATACAAACCCAATCATCAGCAGACAAGATTATCACCTCACTCAGCCTTACCCATCAGAGGAAAAACAAACAAAAACTCAGCACAAATCTCACCCTTTACAAGCTTACACAAACCACTGGGCCAACCTTAGGAGGGCAGAAACCAAACAGAAGAAAGAATTCAACCTTGAAGCCTGGGAAAAGCAGACCTCAAACACAATAAGTTAAAAAAAAAATAATGAAAAGGCAGACAAAAACTACACAAATGAAGGAACAACTAGAAACACATTAGTCCAAATAAATGAAGAGGAAATAGGCAAACTACCTGAAAAAGAATTCAGAATAATGATAGCAAAGATGATCAAAAACTGAAAACAAAATGGATAAAATGCAAGAACAAATTAACAAAGACCTAGAAGAATTGAAGAATAAACATACGTAGACAAACAACACAACTAATGAAATTAAAAGTACTCTAGAAAGAATCAATAGCAGAATATCTGAAGCAGAAGAATGAATCAGTGAGCTGGAAGACAAAGTGGTGGAAATAACTTCTGAAGAGCCGAATAAAGTAAAAAGAATGAAAACAACTGATAACAGTCTCAGAGACCTCTGGGACAATATCAAATGCACCAACATTGGAATTATAGGGGTTCCAGAAGAAGAAGAGAAAAAGAAAGGGTATGAGAAATTTTTTAAAGATATAGTTTGAAATTTCCCCAACATGGAAAAGGAAATAGTCAATCAAGTGCAAGATGCACAAAGAGTCCCATACAGGATAAATCCAAGGAGAAACATGCCAAGACACATACTAATCCAACTAATAAAATCTAAACACAAAGAAAAAACATTAAAGCAGCAAGGGAGAAGCAACAAGTAACATACAAGGGAAAGCTCATATACTTAACAGCTGATCTTACAGCAAAAACTCTGCAGTCCAGAAGGGAATGGCAGGATATATTTAAAGTACTGAAAGGAAAAATCTACAACCAAGATTACTATACCCAGCAAGGATCTCATTCAAAATTGATGGAGAAATAAAAAGCTTTTCAGACAAGCAAAAGTTAGGAGAATTCAGTACCACAAAATCAGCTTTACAACAAATGTTAAAGGGACTTATATAGTCAAAAAATACAAGAGAAGAAAAAAGAGCTACAAAATCAACCCCAAACATTAAGAAAATGGCAATAGGAACATATATATCAATAATTACTTTAAATGTAAATAGATTAAATGGTCTAACCAAAAGACACAGACTGGCTGAATGGATACAAAAACAAGATATATATATACAAAAACAAGATATATATATATATATACACACATATATGTATATATGTATATATATATATATATATATATATATATATATACACACACTGTCTACAAGAAACCCACTTTAGACCTCAAGACACATATAAACTGAAAGTGAGAGGATGGAAAAATATATTCCATGCAAATGGGAAGCAAAATAAAGCTGGAGTAGTAATCCTCATATCAGACAAAATAGACCTTAACATAAAGACAATTACAAGAGATAAGGAAGGACACTACATAATGATCAAGGGATCAATCCAAGAGGAAGACATAACAATTGTAAATACACCCAACACAGGAGCACCTCAATACATAAGATAAACACTAACAGACATAAAAGAAGAAATTGACAGTAACACAATAATAGTAGGAGACTTTAACACCCTACCCACACCAATTGGCAGATCATCAAAACAGAAAATTAATAAGGAAACACCAGTCTTAAATGACACATTAGATGAGATGGATCCCATTGATATCTTCAGGACATTCCATCCAAATGCAGAAGAATACACCTTCTTCTCAAGTGCACATGGAACATTCTCCAGGATAGACCATATCTTGGGTCACAAATCAAACCTCAGTAAATTTAAGAGAATTGAAATCGTATCATGCATCTTGTCCAACCTCAGCACTATAAGACTAGATAACAATTACAAGAAAGAACTGTAAGAAACACAAACATGGAGATTAAACAACACGTTTCTAAATAACCAACAGGTTACTGAAGAAATCAAAAGGGAACTCAAAAAATTTCTAGAAGCAAATGACAATGAAAACATGACAACTCAAAACCTATGGGATGCAGCAAAAGCAGTTCTAAGAGGCAGTTTATAGCAATACAATCCTACCTCAAGAAACAAGAAAAACATCAAATAAACAACCTAACTTTACCCCTAAAACAACTGGAAAAAGAAGAACAAAAAAAACCTCAAAATTAGTAGAAGGAAAGAAATCATAATGATCCAAGCAGTAATAAATGAAAAAGAAATAAAAGAAACAATAGTAAAGATCAATAAAACTAAAAGCTGTTTCTTTGAAAAGGTAAACAAAATTGACAAAACTTTAGCCAGACTCATCAAGAACAAAAGAGAGAAGAATCAAACCAACAAATCAGAAATGAAAAAGGAGAGGTTACAACAGACAATGCAAAAATACAAAGGATTATAAGTGACTTATGATCAACTAAATGGCAATAAAATGGATAACCTGGAAGAAATGGACAGAGTCTCAGAAAAGTTCAATCTTCCAAGACTGAACCAGGAAGAAATAGAAATTATGAACAATCCAATTACAAGCACTGAAATTGAATCTGTGGTCAAAAATCTCCCAAAAAACAAAAGCCCAGGACCAGATGGATTCACAGGAGAATTCTATCAAACATTTAGAGAAGAGCTAAGGCCTATCCTTCTAAAACTCTTTCAAAAAACTGAGGAGGAAGGAACACTTCCAAACTCATTCTACAAGGCTACCATCACCCTGATACCAAAACCAGACAAAAACAGCACAAAAAAAGAAAACTACAAGCCAATATCACTGATGAATGGAGATGCAAAAATCCTCAACAAAATTTTAGGAAACAGAGTTCAGCAACACATCAAAAAGTTCATACACCATGATCAAGTTGGGATTATTCCAGGGATGCAAGGATTCTTCAATATATTCAAATCAATCAATGTGATATACAATATTAACAAATCAAAAGATAAAAACCATATGATCATCTCAATAGATGCAGAAAAAGCCTTTGACAAAATTCAGCACCCATTTATGATTAAAACTTCAAAAAATGGGCATAGAAAGAACCTACCTCAACATAGTAAAGGCCGTATATGATAAGTCTACAACAAACCTTATTTTCAATGGTGAAAAACTAAAATCATATCCCTAAGATCAGGAACAAGACAAGGGTGTCCACTTTCACCACTATTATTCAACATAGTTCTGGAAGTCTGAGCTACAGCAATGAAAGAAGAAAAAGAAATAAAAGGAATCCAGATTGGAAAAGAAGTAAGCTCTCACTGTTTGCAGATAACATGATACTGTACATAGAAAACCCTAAAGATAGTGTCAGAAAATTACTAGAGAATCAGTGAATTTAGCAAAGTTGCAGGATACAAAATCAATACTCAGAAATCACTTGCATTTCTAAGTACTAACAATGAAAAATCAGAAAGAGAAATTAAGGAATCAATCCCATTCACCATTGCAACAAAAAGAATTAAATATCTAGGAATAAACTTACCTAAGGAGACAAAACAGCTGTACACAGAAAATTATAAGACACTAATGGAAGAAATTAAAGATGACATAAACAGATGGAGAAATATTCCATGTTCCTGGGTAGGAAGAATGGATTTTGTGAAAATGACTATACTACCAAACTGCAATCTACAGATTCAGTGTGGTCCCTATCAAATTACTAATGGCATTCTTCACAGAACTAGAACAAAAAATTTCACAATTCATATGGAAACACAAAAAATCCCGAATAGCCAAAGCAGTCCTGAGAAAGCGGAATGGAGCTCGAGGAATCGACCTTCCTGACTTCAGATTACACTACAAAGCTACAGTCATCAAGACAGTATGGTACTGGCACAAAAACAGATATATAGACCAATGGAACAAGATAGAAAGCCCAAAAATAAAGCCATGCTCCTATGGGTATCTTATTTTTGATAAAGGATACAAGAATATACAATGGGGCAAAGACAGCCTCTTCAATAAATGGTGCTGGGAAAACTGGACAGCTACATGTAAAAGAATGAAATTAGAACACTTCCTAACAGCATACACAAAGATAAATTCAAAATGGATTAAAGACCTAAATGTAAGACCAGAAACTATAAAACTCTTAGAGGAAAACATAGGCAGAACATGACATAAATCAAAGCAAGATCCTCTATGACCCACATTCTAGTGTAATGGAAATAAAAACAAAAGTAAACAGGTGGGACCTGATTAAGCTTAAAAACTTTTGCACAGCAAAGGAAACTATAAGCAAGGTGAAAAGATAACCCCCAGAATGCGAGAAAATAATAGCAAGTGAAACAACTGACAAAGGATTAATTTCCAAAATTATAAGCAGCTCATACAACTCAATGCCAGGAAAGCAAACAACCCAATCAAAAAGTGGGGAAAAGACTTAAACAGGTATTTCTCCAAAGAAGACATACAGATGGCTAACAAACACGTGAAAAGATGCTCAACATCACTCATTATTAGAGAAATGCAAATCAAAACTACAGTGAGATATCACCTCACACTGGTCAGAATGGCCATCATCAAAAAGTCTACAAACAATAAATGCTGGAGAGGGTGTGGAGAAAAGGGAATGTTCTTGCACAGTTGGTGGGAATGTAAATTGATACAGCCACTATGGGAGACAGTATGGAGATTCCTTAAAAACCTAGGAATAAAACCACCATATGACCCAGCAATCCCACTCCTAGGAAACCAAAATTGAAAGAGACACATGTATCACATTGTTCATTGCAGCACTAATACAATATTACATGGAAGCAACCTAGATGTCCATCAACAGATGAATGGATAAAGAAGTTATGGTACATATACACAATGGAATATTACTCAGCCATAAAAAGGAATGCATTTGACTCAATTCTGATGAGGTGGATGAACTAGAACCTATTATACAGAATGAAGTGAGTCAGAAAGAGAAATATAAATATCATATTCTAATGAATATTAAGGAATCTAGAAAAATGATACTGAAGAATTTATTTACAGGGTGGCAATCGAGAAACAGGGAATAGACTTATGGACATGGGGAGGGGGGAGGAGAGGGTGAAATGTATGGAAAGTGTAACATGGAAACTTACATTTCCATGTGTAAATCAGATAGCCAATGGGAATTTGCTGTATGGCTCAGGAAACTCAAACAGGGGTTCTGTATCAATATAGAGGGGTGGAATGGGGTGGGAGATGGGAAGGAGGTTCAAAAGGGAGGGGATAAATATATACCTATGGCTGATTCATGTCGAGGTTTGACAGAAAACAACAAAATTCTATAAAGCAATTATCCTTCAATTTAAAAAGAAATTTTTTTAAAAAGGACAGAAACAGTAAAGACCTAGCAGAAGCAGAAGATATTAAGAAGAGGTGGCAGGAAAACACAGAAGAATTGTACAAAAAAGGTCTTAATGACCTAGATAACCACTCTCATATGAAAGTGTGGTCACTCTCATAGAGCCAGACATCTTGGAGTAGAGTGTGAAGTCAAGTGAGCCTTAGGAAGAATTACTATGAACAAAGATAGAGGAGATGATGATGAAATTCCACCTAAGCTATTTTAAATCCTAAAATAGGATTGTTGTTAAAGTGCTGCATTCAACTTGTCAGCAAATTTGGAAAACTCAGCAGTGGCCACACAACTGGAAAAGCTCAGTTTTCATTCCAATCCCAAAGAAGGGCAATACCAAAGAATGTTCAAACTACCATACAATTGCACTCATTTCACATGCTAGAAAGGTTATGTTAAAAATCCTTCAAACTAGACATGAGCAGTACATGAACTGAGGATCTCCAAATTTTGAACCTCTAAACAAGCTTGGTTTAGAAAAGGCAGAGAAATCAGAGATCAAATTGTCAACATTTGTTGGATCATAGAGAAAGCAAGGGAATTTCAGAAAAACATCTACTTCTGCTTCATTGCCTATGCCAAAGTCTTTGACTTGTGTGGATCACAACAAACTGTGGAAAATTCTTTAAGAGATGGGAATACCAGACCACCTTCCCTGTCTCCTGAGAAACCGTATATAGGTCAAGAAGCAACAGTTAGAACCATACATGGAACAACCGACTGGTTCCAAATTGGGAAAGGAGTTTGTCAAGGCTGTATACTGTCACCCTGCTTATTTAACTTCTCTACAGAGTACATCAGGGGAAATGCTGGACTGGATGAAGCACAGGCTGGAATCAAGATTGCTGGGAGAAATATCAACAACCTCAGATATGCATATGATACCACTCTAACAGCAGAAAGTGAAGAGGAACTAAAGAGCCTCTTGATGAAAGTGAAAGAGAAGAGTGAAAAAGTAGGCTTGAAGCTCAACATTCAAACAACTAAGATCATGGCATTAGGTCCCATCACTTCATGGCAAATAGAAGGGATAAAGTAGAAACACTGACAGATTTTATTTTGGGGGGCTCCAAAAGCATTGCAGACAGTGACTGTAGCCATGAAATTAAAAGATGCTTGATCCTTGGAAGGAAAGTTATGACAAATCTAGAAAACAGAGACATCGCTTTGCTGATAAAGGTCCATACAGTCAAAGCTATGGTTTTTCTAGTAGTTATGTATGGATGTGAGAGAAGGCTGAGCATCAAAGAATTGATGCTTTTGAATTGTAGTGTTGGAAAAGACTCTTGAGAGTCCTTGGACTGCAAGGAGAGAGATCAAACCAGTAATCCTAAAGGAAATCAACTCTGAATACTTACTGGAAGGACAGATGCTAACGCTGAAACTTCAGTACTTTGGCCGAAGAGCTGACCCACTGGAAAAGACCCTGATGCGGGGAAAGCCTGAAAGCAAAAGAAGCAGGCAGCAGAGGATGAGATGGTTAGACAGCATGACCAACTCAATGCACATAAATGTGAGCAAACTCCAGGAGACGGTGAAGGACAGAAGAGCCTGGCTGTGCTGCAGTCCATGGGGTCTGAGTCCTACGTGACTTAGTGACTGAACAATAACACATATGCATGTATATGTATACATATATAGAGAGACAGAGACAGAGGCAGCGAGAGGCAGAGAAAGTTCAGAGAGAGGGAAAATATTTTTATATATGTGTATTTTTATTAAATAATTCATGTGTTACATATATATATAGATAATTATATATCTATATAAAATGATTTTCTCTTTTCAATACTGAAAAAAAAACAAAAACCCTATTTTTAAGAACGTATTTCTTCTGACTAAAATAGACTTGGGCGTGTCTGCCTGGTGTCTGTGAGAGAGGGGATTTCTTCCGCTGCTTTTCCTGGTGCTATCCACCAACTTCTTGGCAGAGCAAGGGAAGCACAGACTCACGCAGCATCCCGGGTGAGAGAGGTAGTTCGCACAGTGGAAACGTATGCCCAGAATCGCAAGAAGCTGCCCAAGGGTGGTGGCGTGGACCTTCAGGGGCTGCTGTGGCTGGAGCAGGGAGTGTCCCGTCTCGGGGAAAGAGAGGCAGTAGCACTCCCTCCAGGGCTGGTTCTGCACCCCCAGCTCCCCCGTCCCACCCACAGTGGTGCATCGGGCCTTCCTGCCAGTGTGGCAGCTGAGCTGGAGCCAGCCTAGACCGTGGGTCAGCCAGGTGGTCCCCATCTCCTGCTTGGCCTGTGTGTCCTGCGGACCATCCCCCCTTCCCTTGCTACTGTGAACTTCAGCTTCCCACTCCCTTGTCTCAGCACCCCTGCAAGCCGGGGAAAGGACAACATCCTTTACAGTGGTTGCTGCTTTTGTGGGTAGTTCCTACCTCCCAGCAGACCTGGAATTAACCTCCTGGACCTTAGTTTCTGTGATTTTCTCCACTCTAGGACCAGGAGGAAAATGAAATATACTCCTGGTGCTGGGCCTTTTACCTAATAATCACAGTGACCCCTTGAGAACATGTTATTTACCTTTTACAGATGGTGAAATCCCGACTCATGGACGCTTAAGTGACTGAAAGTGAAAGTCACTCAGTCATCTCCGAATGTTTGCAACCCCATGGACTATACAGTCCATGGAATTCTCCAGGCTAGAATATTGGATTCAGTAGCCTATCCCTTCTCCAGCGGATCTTCCCGACCCAGGAGTCCAACTGGGGTCTCCTGCATTGCAGGGGGATTCTTTACCAACTGAGCTATCAGGGAAGCCCCTAAATGACTGAAACCATGTAATAATTAAGATCCCCTTGGTTGCTAGTAAGGGGAGGGATTGCAGGCAGGAGGAGAAGGGGACGACAGAGAATGAGATGGCTGGATGGCATCACTGACTCGATGGACGTGAGTCTGAGTGAACTCCAGGAGTTGGTGATGGACAGGGAGGCCTGGCGTGCTGCGATTCATGGGGTCGCAAAAAGTCGGACATGACTGAGTGACTGAACTGAACTGAACTGCACTGGTTGCTAGTAAGTGGAAACCATTTCAAACTACTTAACAAGCAGCAAAGGCATTAACTATAACAAGACAAGAAGAAATCCAGAGACAGGAATGTGGCCTCAGGATGGTCTAGAACAAGGACTGGACAACCTCAGGACTCTTGGTTCCATTTCCTCTTTCTCTCTACATCGAGAGCATGGCCCTCCACAGGCCTGGCAATAACTGCTGATTTTCTTCCTCAGTTCCATTTCCACATTCCCTGGAGAGAGAAGTTGTCAGACTCTGGTCCTTTGTCTACCCTGAATTCTATCCACAGTGACAAGGAGGGTTGACCTCTGGGCAAGTACTTTTCATTTTCCTGAAATGCAGAGAGAGAAGAAAGTTCTGAGGGAAAAGAGGATTGTGAACTGAGAGGATACAACACAAACTCCTGCCATACAAAGGCATACTGATCATGTGAGAGAACTTGAACCCAGCCTTACTCAAGTCCAGGGCTCTCTCCACTAGCAGTACTCTTCAAATTTTTAAGCACATCTAGACAGACTGAGATGTGAATCCGAGTTCTTGTCTGCAGAGCAAAAGAATGGAATCCATGAACATGCAAACATTCAAGAGAATAGAATTCATTAAAGAGGAGGAAAGTATAAAGCTCTCAGCATAGACACTGAGAGGGGGTAAAGAGTCCCCCCAAGGTGGGACTTACAGCAGTTTTTATATCCTTCCTTAAATCACATTATTTCTAACCAATCAATTTAAAGGTCAAGATACTTAACACCTTTATGGCTTCTCTTGGGGGCTTCCCTGGTGGCTCAGAGATTAAAGCGCTGCCTGAAATGCGGGAGACCCAGGTTCGATCCCTGGATTGGGAAGATGCCCTGGAGAAGGAAATGGCAACCTACTCCAGTATTCTTGTCTGGAGAATCCCATGGACAGAGGAGCCTCGTAGACTAGAGTCCACGGGGTCGCAAAGAGTCGGACACGACTGAGAAACTTCATTCCATGGCTTCTCTTGATCCTTGGATTAAGTCACCACCCTTTTTCATGCCCTCTGACCATTTTACCATGGACCAGACATATGGGTTTAAGATTAATGATCCCCAGTTGTTCTACACTGACTGCCTAGAAATGTGTACCTCAAGACTGAGCCCCAACACCCCCAAAATCAGCCCCTCTATTGATCAAAATGATGACTTCAAATTTTAGAAAAAGACTTCCTTCCTCAAGCCATTTTACTGCTGGAGAGTTTTCATCACAACCAAACAAATCTACTTCCACTTCAAAATGAAAGGCACCCCCTGAAGTTGATATCAGGCACAAACTATACCTTAGTGTGGCCTAAGAAAATAGAAAATCCTTCTGCTGCTCTGGGTGAATTGGGTGGGGACCCCTGAGTCTGACCCACCCAGCCTTTCCCTTGTCCCTGAGGCAGCCCCTGAGGCTCCTCAGAGGAATCCCAGGTGCAAGGAACATAATATGACAAAGCATGGATGGCAACCTAGGCTCTACGAGACTGAGTCTAATTGTATTCAATATTTGATCCCCTTATGAGGAAGCCTATTGGTTTGTGTCCTGAAGTGTCTTGAACTGAGCTGGCCTAGTAACCACCTCCAAAAAAATGGAGTGAGTCTTCGGTATTCACAGTAGTAAACTGCTGCCTAGTTTGCCAGTTAAAAGTGACAGCTGAGCCCTGAGCTGGAAGAGGAAGGGGATAAGACGTTGAATCTGTAGATGCTTTTTTAGTGGCCTTGATTCTTTCAGTTAAGTTCAGTAGCTCAGTCTTCACTGACTCTGTGACCACATGGACTGCAGCACAGCCAGGTTCCTCTGTCCTTTACTATTTCCCAGAGTTCACTCAAATTCATGACCATTGAGTTGGTCATGCTATCTAACCATCTCATCCTCTACTGCCCCTTCTCCATTTGCTTCCAATATTTCCCAGCATCAGGTTCTTTACCAATGGCTCTTTGCATCAGGTGGCCAAAGTATTGGAGCTTTAGCTTTCGCATCAGTCCTTCCAATGAATATTCAGGGTTGATTGCCTTTAGCATTGACTGGTTTGATTCCCTTGCAGTCCAAGGGACTCTCAAGAGTCTTCTCCAGCACCATAGTTGGAAAGCATCAATTCTTCAGCACTCAGTCTTTTTTATGGTCCAACTCTTATATCCGTACATGACTACTGGGAAAAACATAGCTTTGACTATATGGACCTTTATTGGCAAAGCAATGTCTCTGCTTTTTAGTGTGCTGTCTAGGTTCATCATAGCTTTCTTTCCAAGGAACAAGCTTTAATTTCATGGCTGTAGTCACCATCTACAATGATTTTGGAGCCCAAGAAGATAAAGTCTGTCTCTGTTTACATTTTTTCCTCATCTATTTGTCATGAAGTGATGGGACCTAATGCCATGATCTTAGTTGTTTGAATGTTGAGTTTTAAGTCAGCTTTTTCACTCTCTTCTTTCACCTTCATTGAGATGCTCTTCAGTTTCTCTTCAATTTCTGCCATTAGGCTGGTCATCTGCACATCTTAGGTTATTGATATTTCTCCCAGCAATCCTGATTCCAACTTGTGTTCATCCAGCCCGGCATTTTGTATGATGTACTCTGCGTATAAGTTGAATAAACAGGGTAGCAATATACAGCCTTGACATACTCCTTTCCCAATTTGGAACCAGTTAGTTCCATGTCTGTTTCTTACTGTTGCTTCTTGACCTACATACAGGTTTCTCAGGAGACAGGTAAGGTGGTCTGGTATTCCCATCTTTTTAAGAATTTTCCACAGTTGATACAAAGAGCTGACTCCTTGGAAAAGACACTGTGGCTAGGAAAGGTTGAAGGCAGGAGGAGAAGGTAACAAGAGAGGACAAATGGTTGGATGGCATAACTGACTCAATGGACATGAGTTTGACCAAACTCAAGGAAATGGTGAGGAAAAGGGAAGCCTGATGTGCTACAGATTATGGGATCACAAAGAGCTGGACATGACTGAGTGACAGAACAAAAAACATAGTCATAGGCTTTAGTATAGTCAATAAAGCAAAAGTAGATGCTTTTCTGGAACTCCCTTGCTTTTTCTATGATCCAATGGATGTTGGCAATTTGACCTTTGGTTCCACTGCCTTTTCTAAATCCAGCTTGTACATCTGGAAGATCTCAGTTCACATACTGTTGAAGCCTCAGTTCAGTTCAGTCACTCAGTCATGTCCGACGCTTTGCAACCCCATGGACTGCAGCACACCAGGCCTCCCTGTCCATCACCAACTACTGGAGTTCACTCAAACTCATGTCCATTGAGTCGGTGATGCCATCCAACCATCTCATCCTCTGCCATTCCCTTCTCCTCCTGCCTTCAATCTTTCCCAGCATCAGGGTCTTTGCAAATGAGTTAGTCCTTCAGGGCAGGTGGTCAAAGTATTGGAGTTTCAGCTTCAGCATCAGTCCTTCCAATGAATATTCAGGACTGATTTCCTTTAGGATGGACTGGTTGCATCTCCTTGCAGTCCAAGGGACTCTCAAGAGTCTTCTCCAACACCACAGTTCAAAAGCATCAATTCCTTGATACTCAGCTTTCTTCATAGTCCAACTCTCACATCCGTACATGACTACTGGAAAAAGCATAGCTTTGACTAGACAGATCTTTTTGCCAAAGTAATGTCTCTGCTTTTTGATATGCTGTCTAGGTTGGTCATAACTTCTCCTCCAAGGAGTAAGTGTCTTTTAATTTCATGGCTACAGTCACCATCTGCAGTGATTTTGGAGTCCCCCAAAATAAGGTCTGTCACTATTTCCACTGTTTCCCCATCTATTTGCCATGACGTGATGGGACCAGATGCCATGATCTTAGTTTTCTGAATGTTGAGTTTTAAGCCAGCTTTTTCACTCTCCTCTTTCACTTTCATCAAGAGGCTCTTTAGTTCTTCTTTGCTTTCTCCCTTAAAAGTGGTGTCATCTGCATATCTGAGGTTATTGATATTTCTCCCAGCAATCTTGATTCCAGCTTGTGCTTCATCCAGCCCAGTGTTTCTCATGATGTACTCTGCATATAAATTTAAATAAGCAGGGTGACAATATACAGCCTTGATGTTCTCCTTTCCTGATTTGGAACCAGTCCATTGTTCCATGTCCAGTTCTAACTGTTGCTTCCTGACCTGCATACAGATTTCTCAAGAGGCAGGTAAAGTGGTCTGGTATTCCCATCTCTTTAAGAATTTTCCAGAGTTTGTTGTGGTCCACACAGTCAAAGGCTTTGGCATAGTCAAAAAAGCAGAAGTAGATGTCTTTCTGGAACTCTCTTGCTTTTTCGATGATCCAGTGGATGTTGGCAATTTGATCTCTGGTTCCTCTGCCTTTTCTAAATCCAGCTTGAACTACTGGAATTTCAGAGTTCACGTACTGCTGGAGCCTGGCTTGGAGAATTTTGAGCATTCCTTTACTAGTGTGTGAGATGAGTGCAATTGTGTTGTAGTCTGAGCATTCTTTGGCATTGCCTTTCTTTGGGATTGGAATGAAACCTGACCTTTTCCAGTCCTGTGGCCACTGCTGAGTTTTCCAAATTTGCTGACATATTGTGTGCAGCACTTTCACAGCATCATCTTTTAGGATTTGAAATAGCTCAACTTGAATTCCATCATCTCCACTAGCTTTGTTCGTAGTGATGCTTTCTAAGGCTCAGTTGACTTCGCATTCCAGGATTTCTGGCTCTGGGTGTGTGAGTGATCACACCATCGTGATTATCTGGGTCATGAAGATCTTTTTTGTACAGTTCTTCTGTGTATTCTTGCCACCTCTTCTGAATATCTTCTGCTTCTATTAGGTTCATACCATTTCTGTCCTTTATTGTGCCCATTTTTGCATGAAATGTTCCCTTAGTATCTCTAATTTTCTTGAAAAGATCACTAGACTTTCCTATTCTATTATTCTCCTCTATTTCTTTGCATTGATTGCTGAGGAAGGCTTTCTTATCTCCTTGCTATTCTTTGGAACTCTGCATTCAAATGGGTATATCTTTCCTTTTCTCCTTTGCCTTTTGATTCTCTTCTAGTCACAGCTATTTGTAAGGCCTCCTGAGACAAGCATTTTGCCTTTTTGCATTTCTTTTCTCTGGGGATGGTCTTGATCCCTGTCTCCTGTACAATGTCACTAACCTCTGTCCATAGGCACTCTATCAGATCTGATCCCTTGAATCTGTCACTTTCTCTGTATAATCATAAGGGAAGTGATTCAGGTCATACCTGAATGTTCTAGTGGTTTTCCCTACTTTCTTCAATTTAAGTCTGAATTTGGCAATAAGGAATTTATGGTCTGTGCCACAGTCAGCTCTCAGTCTTGTTTTTGCTGACAGTATAGACCTTCTCCATTTTTGGCGCAAAGAACATAATCAATCTGATTTCGGTGTTGACCGTCTGGTGATGTCCATGTGTAGAGTCTTCTCTTGTGTTGTTGGAAGAGGGTGTTTGCTATGACCAGTGTGTTCTCTTGGCAAAACTCCATTAGCCTTTGCCCTGCGTCATTCTGTACCCCAAGGCCAAATTTGTCTGTTACTCCAGGTGTTTCTTGACTTCCTACTTTTGCATTCCAGTCCCCTATAATGAAAAGGACATCTTTTTTTGAGTGTTAGTTCTAGAAGGTCTTATAGATCTTCATAGAACCATTCAACTTCAGCTTCTTCAGCATTACTGGTTGGCGCATAGAATTGGATTACTGTGATATTGAATGGTTTGCCTTGGAAATGAACAGAGATCATTCTTTCATTTTTGAGATTGCATCTAAGTACTGTATTTTGGACTCTTTTGTTGACTATCATGGCCACTCCATTTCTTCTAAGGTATTCTTGCCCACAGTAGTAGATATAATGGTCATCTGAGTTAAATTCACATCCATTTTAGTTCACTGATTCCTAAAATGTCGATGTTCACTCTTGCCATCTCCTGTTTGACCACTTCCAATTTGCCTTGATTCATGGACCTAACATTCCAGGTTCCTATGCAATATTGCTCTTTGCAGCATCGGACTTTACCTCCACCACCAGTCACAACCACAACTGGGTGTTGTTTTTGCTTTGGCTCCATCTCTTCATTCTTCTGGCGTTATTTCTCCACTGACCTACAGTAGCATATTGGGCACCTACTGACCTGGGGAGTTCATTTATCAGTGTCCTATCTTTTTGCCTTTTCATACTCTTTTTGGGGTTCTCAAGGCAAGAATAGTGAAGTGGTTTGCCATTCCTTTCTCCAGTGGACCACACTTTGTCAGAACTCTCCACCATGACCCATTGAAGCCTAGCTTGAAGGATTTTGAGCATTACCTCGCTAGCATGTGAAATGAGTGTAAATGTGCAGTAGTTTGACCATCCTCTGGCACTGACCTTCTTTGGGATTGGAATGAAAACTGATCTTTTCTAGTCCTGTGGCCACTGCTGAGTTTTCCAAATTTGCTGACATATAGCATGCAGCACTTAACAGCATCATCCTATTTTAGGATTTGACATAGCTCAGCTGGAATTCCATCACCTCCTCTAGCTTTGTTCTTAGTAATGCTTCCTAAGGCTCACTTGACTTCATACTCTACTCCAGGATGTCTGGCTCTGGTTGAGTGACCACACCATTGTGGTTATCTGGGTCATTAAGACCTTTTTTGTACAGTTCTTCTCTGTATTCTTACCACCTCTTCTTAATATCTTCTGCTTCTGTTAGGTTCATACCATTTCTATCCTTCTTTGTGCCCATCTTTGCATGAAATGTTCCCCTGGTATCTCTAATTTCTTGAAAAGACCTCTGCTGCTGCTGCTACTAGGTCACTTCAGTCGTGTCCGACTCTGTGCGACCCCATAGAGGGCAGCCCACCGGGCTCCCCCGTTCCTGGGATTCTCCAGGCAAGAACACTGGAGTGGGTTGCCATTTCCTTCTCCAATGCATGAAAGTGAAAGTGAAGTTGCTCAGTCGTGTCTGACTCTCAGCGACCCCATGGACTTCAGCCTACCAGGCTCCTCCGTCCATGGGATTTTCCAGGCAAGAGTACTGGAGTGGGGTGCCATTGCCTTCTCTCTAGTCTTTCTCATTCTGTTGTTTTCCTCTGTTTCTTTTCCTTTGTTCACTCAAGAAGGCTTTCTTATGTCTCCTTGCTATTCTTTGGCACTTTGCATTCAGATGGGTATATCTTTCATTTTCTCCTTTGCCTTTCACTTTTTTTCTCAGCTATTTGTAAGGCCTTGATTCTTTAGTGGCTTGCTTACCTACCCCTAGTGACTGCTGGCCCTTGGTAATTGGCCTTTCAGCATTATTGGATCTCAGGTGCCCTCAAGTCTTGCCTGGGTCTCTGACCTGCTATAAGACAAAGACATAGCCTTAACTGATGCAAAGATATAATAATAAAAGCCACCCCCATCCCATATTGTAAGATAGGACTCCTGAATGATTTAATAAATATCCCTGAAGACTGCTGGAAAACAGATTGATGACAGTCTGGAAGGAGATCTCTAGTGATCCCAATGTGCATTTTAAACAGTTACTAGAACAAAGGCATAGAAGGCATGTTTGTCATTTTTATGAAGGAGGCAAGGTAGAGGGGGAGGTTGGGGAATCACTAATGTATTGAATGGTAAAGTTGAGACTTGCAAAAGCTTCTGTTAGGCTATAAGAACAGGCTATATTTACCAAAAGCATTCATAGGAATTTATACAACTATCCTTATGCTTTAAGAATGCTACAAGAAAAGAGAGACATGACTTAATAGCAGTTTTAGAAGGCTTTACAGGTTTCAGTTGATATAAACAATCATTTGAGTTCATTGTATGACATATCCACCCACATTGCAGGCTCAGATGGCATCAGTGAAAGCCCAGTGCCTAGAACAAGAGTAATGAGGGGCCCACTCCACTCCATTTGGGTCATTCCAAACCTGAAATATCTTGTTCCACACTGACACAAATTCCTTTGGAATAAAGCTAATAAATCCAAGTTTGACCTGAAGAGAGTATCCACTCCCCAATCCTTGTACTTGTTCAGAAAATGTTTCCACAAGCACAGGGTAGCCTCACTGCTCTGACTTCTGTAATATGGGGACAATGATGCTTGTCCCTAATGTGACTTGAGCATGGATGAATATGAGAGCAAAGGAAACATACTAAATCCAGATCATATAGTAATGAAACGTGGAAAAGTGTTTGTCTAATGATTGAAAGATCCAGACTAGACAGGAAAAGGAAAAAAAAAAAAAAACTTCAGTGAAGAATATAATAGTGATTTTCTTTAAAATTTTTGTATTAAAGACCTAATTCATATATTTATTATTTACCCTAGTATGTCAGAGTAGGAGTACTGAATGCTTGTTACAGAGAGTTATCCTTTGCCCTAACATGGGAATGAATTTTCAGAAAATTAGAATGACCTAAATATGGAGTGAAAGATGTGTTGTATTCTGTCTGTCCAAGATACTGAGCTCTCTATCACTGAAACTATCCGGCAGATTCTGAAAGATGGATTGTCCAGGATCAAGGATGTTGTAAAGGGAATTCTCAAATGACTCGTGGTCCTTTCCAACACTGAGATTCTACTTCTTTCTGATTCATTCATCTTAGCCTTGTTCGTTTTCTACTTCCTTCCCCATTACCCATATTCTTTTATTTTTCCTCCTTCTAATGCTCAGGTTGGTGGAAAGTAGAAATGCACTCCTGCAACCCACTCCAGTCTTCTTGGCTGGAGAATCCCCATGGACAGAGGAGCCTGGCCGGCTAAAGTCCATGGGGTTGCAAACAGTTGGGCACGACTGAGCAACTAAGCACAGCACAGCACAAAATTGCACTCAGTGTTTCAGAAGTGGGGACAGTGGTTAGATCCTTTTTTCCCCACCCACTCCCCAATCCTTGTACATGTTCAGAAAATGTTTCCACAAGCACAGGGTAGCCTCACTGCTCTGACTTCTGTAATATGGGGACAATGATGCTTGTCCCTAATGTGACTTGAGCATGGATGAATATGAGAGGCAAAGGAAACATACTAAATCCAGCACATCAAAACTTAAAACAACAACAACAGCCAAACTATTGCTGTTCCATCACCATCTGCTGTGTTTTCTTCACAGGGAAAGTCCTGGTCAGCAGTGAAATGGGCGTCAGCCGTTCGGCTGTGCTGGTAGTAGCCTACCTGATGATCTTCCACAACATGGCCGTCCTGGAGGCCTTGATGACTGTGCGCAAGAAGCGGGCCATCTACCCCAACGACGGCTTCCTGAAGCAGCTCCGCGAGCTCAACGAGAAGCTGATGGAGGAGCGCGAAGAGGACTTCAGCAGGGAGTGTGGGGAGGAGGCAGTGGAGGAGGGCGAGGACGCCGGGAGCACGGTGGCAGCCAGAGTGCACACCCTCACCGTGGAGGAGGAGGACGACGCTGCCAGTCACCTGAGTACCTCCTCCTTGGGGAGGGCCAGCCAGGCCTCCAAGCCCCTCACCCTTATCGATGAGGAGGAGGAGGAGAGGCTCTACGAGGCGTGGAAAAAGGGGCAGAGCCTCCCCACGGGCAAGGTCCTGCAGGGCGAGGACGACAGGTTCTCAGCCTCCTCTCGTCAAGGTGAGGAGCCCGAGGATGAGGATGTGGAGCGAATCATCCGGGAGTGGCAAAGCCGAAATGAGAGGTACCAGGCAGAAGGGCACCGGAGGTGGAATAGGGAGGAGGAAGAGGAAGAGGAGAGCAATGGCAGCTCCTTCGTGAGGAGAAGAAGGAGGCACACGCTGAGTGAGAGCAGCACCTCCGAGAGTGTGAGCAGCCATGACATCCGGGTCCTGAAGCAGCAGCTGCAGATGAGCAGCCAGAACCGAGGTGGGAGACGCCGCTCTGACTCCATGTCCACGGAGAGCACCTGGGACATGTGGGACCAGAGGCTGCAGGAGATTGAGAAGGAGGCTTCCCGAAAGTACCACTCCAGGAACAAGAGAGAGGAGGTGGACGCCAGCTCGGAGGTGGGGAGCAGGGCGCGGGAGGATGACGAGGAGAGTGTGGCCTCCGAGGCCAGCTCCTTCTATAACTTCTGCAGCAGAAACAAGGACAAACTCACCGCCCTGGAAAGGTGGAAGATCAAGAGAATCCAGTTTGGATTTCACAAGAAGGACTCAGAGGCAGGAGATGGCAGCAGTGAGCAAGGTGCGGAGGAGGTGGAGGGGGAGAAGAAAAACCTCTCTGATGTCAATCTGTCTGCCTACCAGGCCTGGAAGCTGAAACACCAAAAGAAGGTGGGCAGTGAGAACAAGGAGGAGGTGGTGGAGCTCAGCAAGGGAGATGACTTAGCCTTGGTCAAGAAGCGGCAGCGGAGGCTGGAGCTGCTGGAGAGAAGCAGGCAGACACTGGAGGAGAGCCAGTCAATGGGAAGCTGGGAGGCAGATAGCTCAGCTGCCAGTGGGAGCATCCCCCTGTCTGCATTCTGGTCGGCAGCCCCCTCAGTCAGCGCTGATGGGGACACAGCATCTGTGCTCAGCGCCCAGAGCCACAGCTCCCATCCCTCTCAGGCCCTAAGCAAAGTAGGCGGATGCTTGGCTTCCACCCCCACCACACCTCTACCTAACCTGCATGTGGGGCCTGGAGACACAATCTCCATTGCCAGCATACAGAACTGGATTGCCAACGTAGTCAGTGAAACTCTCGCCCAGAAGCAAAATGAAATGCTGTTGTCGCCCCGCCCACTGTCCGTTGTAAGCATGAAGGCAGCACCAGCAGGCAGCTGCCTAGGGGATGACCAAGTCTCCATGCTCAGTGGACAGAGCAGCTCTGCCCTGGGTGGCTGCCTGCTGCCTCAAAGCCAGGCAAGACCCAGCTCTGAGACCCAGTCTGTGTTGTCCTCCCATACCATGAGTGCAAGAGCTGAAGGTACTGGGAGCAAAGTGAAGGGGACCAGCAAGCCTATCTATAGCCTCTTTGCTGACAATATTGACCTAAAGGAGCTTGGCCGGAAGGAGAAGGAGATGCAAACAGAGCTGAGAGAGAAGATGTCCGAGTACAAAATGGAGAAGCTGGCCTCCGACAACAAACGCAGCTCCCTTTTCAAGAAGAAGAAGGTCAAGGAAGATGAGGATGAGGATGATGACGTGGGTGATAGGGATGAGGACACTGACAGCGCCATAGGGAGCTTCCGGTATTCTTCCCGCAGTAATTCCCAGAAACCCGAAACAGACACCTTCTCCTCCCTGGCTGTCTCTGATGGCTACGGAAGTGGCAGCAGAGCTGGCAGAGAGAAGGATAACAGTATTAATAAGTGGCTCAGTGGCCTCAGGACAGAGGAAAAATCTCCCCAAAGTGATTGGTCTGGAAGCTCCAGGGAAAAGTGCACCAGATCTTCCCTGATTCGGGAGACAGAGTCTAAGTCTTCCAGTTACAAGTTCTCCAAATCCCGGTCAGAGGAGCAGGACACCTCCTCCTACGACGAGACCAATAGCAACTCGGTAAAAAGCACTTCACGGTTCTCTGCTTCCTCCACCAGGGAAGGCAGAGAGATGCACACATTCTCCAGGTCCATGTTTAGTGAGACCTCAAGCTCCCGGGAGGAAAGCCCGGAGCCCTACTTTTTCCGCCGGACCCCCGAGCCCTCTGAAGGAGAAGAGTCCCCAGAACCACGGCGTCCAAATGGGGCCAGATCCAGGGACTGGGAAGATGTGGAAGAGTCATCCAAGTCAGACTTTTCTGAATTTGGAGCCAAGAGGAAATTCACCCAGAGTTTCATGAGATCTGAAGAGGAGGGAGAGAAAGCGAGGATGGAAAAGAAAGAAGAAGGGAGGTTTGCTTCAGGGCGGCAGTCCCGGTATTGGAGAAGCACTGACAGGGAGGAGGAGGAGGAAATGGATGATGAAGCCATCATTGCTGCCTGGAGACGCCGGCAAGAAGAAACAAGGACTAAGCTGCAGAGAAGAAGGGAGGATTGAGCTGGGCAAAGGGAATCTGGGAGAGACTGAAAACACAGGGAGAAGCCTTACAGCTTAGCACAGAGCTCAAGACACACTTAGCCACAGCCCACCAAGGGACAAGGATGGGGAAAGGATCATATGGAGGGGCAGAAGTGAAATGAGCGGCACCAGGCAGGAAGCCACCAGAGGTGGGGTAGGGAGGAAGCAGAGAAGGGGAAGAAGAGCATAAATGTGAGGTCCAAATGAGGGACCAGCTGAGGCCATTTCTGTTGCCCAATGCTTCTGAACTTTGATGCTTCACTTATGTTTGATTTTTTTCATCACAGACTAGAGATGAGCTCACAAAGGCACTATAGTTTGTTGGAGACTCCAACTTATTCCAGGAAGGCTGTGAGTACAGGACATGGTTCTCTATGTAGAGGTTTGATAATGAGACCCAAGAAATCTATCCTGTGGCAAGTCTCACCTCTCCCAGCAGCTGAGTTCTGGTTGTTTCTTTTGAAAGTTTTGGATCTCCATTAAATTGATATGTTGTCAAGCATTTCTTCTTCATTCTGGTCACTTTTAACTCTTTGGGTATTGGTGGAAACCCACTTTAAGAGACACATATGTGTTACCAAGAGCCACCCTCACCTTGTGCTACAAAAGCTGTCTCCAGACAATACCAATATCATCTTATATTAAAAATATTAATATATAAAATATTATTTTAAAATAATATTTATTATTATAAGAACTAATAACCAAGTATTTAGTTTAGGATACAGTGCAATGGGAAGTCATGGGTCTCCTGCAATGCAGGCAGATTCTTTACCATTTGAGCCACCTGGGAAGCCCCAGGGAAGGGGAAGACATGAGGGGGACCCTTGAGAGTAACAGATGGAACTCAAGAGAGAAAGGTTTTATAGTGGTGAGCTAAAGGTAGAGAGTCCCTCTGGAATGGAAGGGGTTAAAAGCAAACCACCATGAGGGAGAGAAGAAAAGAAGCCCAGCACAAGGAGATGGAGATGTATTTTTATGAGGTCTTGTGGTCATCCTTGCTTTTCATTCCTTTGAGGATCACTGGACAATGCTGTGGGCAGTCCATTTGATCCTTCTCTGCACTCTGGATGGGCTAGGTTGGTGAGATTTCTTATGTGTTGTTCCCAAGGATTTCCACCTTCCAAACACAGGTTGAATTGCCAAAGCAAGAGACATGTTTTGGGCACCTATCTCAAACATTGGGGAACTCATTTCTATAGTCCTTTCAACCTGGAGCATCTTGCAGGATTCGAAAACAGGCATGTATCTAATTCATGAGATATAGTTGGGAGGGCAGACGAGGAATGAGGAATCCACCAATGGGATGTATAGTAAGTGATCATTAATCATGTGATCATTTTTCCTAGAAACTGAGTTTTATAGGACGTGGGCATGGTGCATCTTTTCTACATGGATTATTAACATGACATGTTGCAGTGAGCATGAATACACCAAGGCAAAAGGAACAGACTTGAGCTCAAACCCAGACTTGCACATTAGCTGCTGTCAAAATAACTGAATTAATTTGCTCACTTTCCTTCTACCACATCAGCCTGCAGTTCAATCACTGATGGTGCTCATCTCCCCTTCACTAGCTGAGAGAGAATGAGGCCTTAAAAAAACACAGCTCAGTCTTTGTCCCATTTCCCCCTTTCCTTCTTCCTTTGCTCACTTTAGTCAGCCTTAGTCCCTAGTTTCCGTGCTCAACAGGTCGTTGTCATCGTCTAAGACGGCACTATCCTCATAGGCAAGAAGGCTGGTTGTGGCTCATTTTACCTCCTGGGCAAGCTCAAAGCTTCCCTCTCATTTTACCCCTATAGGAAAGTTTCTGACAAAGGCATAGACAATCAGTTGAGCATCCATTCTAGAAGACTGATCTTCTAGAGACAGGATTGGCAATATCCCTGGGACAACAGTTCTCTTTTTCTTTTCCTGATCTTCTTACCTTGAATTAGCTTGCAAATTGACCATCAATATTTAGAGACCCAAGTTCAGGGACTGAATTAACTGACAGGCCAGTTGAGCAGCTTCCCCCAGTGCCTGTTCATAAGGATCCAATTAACACAGATCTCTACACATGTCTTTTTTACTAACCTAAGTGGGAAATAAATAAATTGATCTCAATCATGTCGAGAAACTTTTTAAAACTCTCTAGTCAGCCCTAACAGTCCACTGAGCAGATGTTGAACAAGCATGTTAAAGCATCTCAGTTTGAAGAACCACCTAGTCTTTCTCCAAACCTGAATTTGAGCCTGGTGAACACGTACTAAAGAAATGACCTAGTCTGCTTTTAGTTGAGCTCCTAGGCTAGAAAGACAGCAATGGTCCTCATAGTCTGTATGTGGACTAGCTCAGAGGAGGAAACCCGAGAGAAGTCAAAGTCAAGACCTGCAGAAAGGCTTTTGCTTGTTGTGTCTCCAAGGATGGCTCCTTCAGGGTCCTGTGTTCAGGGAGGTGTCCACCTGAGAGTTCAGGATTCTGAATTCACCTGATTCCTGGAGTCCAGATTGTATTTTAGTAAATCACATTAATGCAAACTTTATATGAGTTATAATGAGCTTGAAGGAATAGATGGGGTTTGAAATGTTAGGATCCCAAGTGTGACTTCTGAATTAGACCCAATCTAGGATGATAGGGTGGACTTCAGCCTTCCAGTCTCTGAATGACATGAAAAGGTGTGTTTTATGTCAGTAAAGTTCTCAGAAGATGGCACACCCAAAGTGGACGATGAGAGTTCAGTGGGGTAACTATTTACAGAGGCATGGGCAGGGATAAGAGAGCAAACAGAAACAGTGACTCACCCATGCACTAGAAGAGTGGGATACTCATCCCCTCTTGGGACTGAGGGGGCAAAGTGAGGGAGCTATTTATAGGGCCAGCAAGAGCCATAACCGCAGGAGGAGGACCACCTAGCAACCTGGCAGGGGAGTGAGGAGAACGAATACCCTGACCTCTCTCCCCTCCTAAATATTGATCTCATGCTAGTAATTTTTTTAGCCAAATCTAACTGTAATCCGGCAGGTGGGAAAACCCAGTAGTCTGGAGAAGAACAAAAGGTGAGTTGGGAGGGGCGAACAGAGAATTACCAGCACAGATGCTAATGCCCTTACATGGAAAGGCCATCTCAGTGGAGCCTTTCTGATGATGCTGTTTTAAATGACTGGGAACAACATGCACTGAACACAAGACTGATCCACTACTAAGAATTAAGTGATGACCGGAATGGGGTTTTAGCTACACAAAACCAGCTAATAGAGTCAGTGATTTTGTTTTACAGAGAAGAAAAAGAGGGGACAGATCTGAATTCATGTATCATCTACTTTTAAGTTATACAAAGAGCTCACTGGGAGACTTCCATGATAAGGGAGAATAGTATACAGAAAGGGGCCCCACAAGAGTGGAAATCCTGCACCAGATTTGGAGGTAGGTGGTAAGAGACAGAGAACGCATTTTTTAACCTCCAAGGCCTGGAGGGGAAATGAAGTCATGGAGTCTGTGAAAAACAAGGTGGATCTGAAGCACCCCAGCAAGAAACAGGAGACACACCCAAATTAGGTAATTCAAAAAGGAGTCATTTACAGAGGTGCAGGCAGAATGGAGAGGTATAGTGTGAACCCTGGGGTTAAGGGTTAGGTCCCTGGGCCTGAAGAGTCAAGAGCAGATGGACGATATCCAAGAATAAGGGCACAATTTCAGGCCAGTACACCAGTTATCCTGTGATATATTGTTGGCCCTGGGTTATGAAGACTCAGCTTTTAGTGTTTGGAAAATTACCAGAAGAGGGCATATGAATTTCTCTGGATTCCCTGAAACCTTTATTCCTAGTGTTATTAGCCAATGACAATTAAATAACTTCTTGCCACAACCTGCCTAAAACACGCTAAACAGAATTGCCCTTGTGAGAAGAATCTTGAATAAAAATTTGTACGTAGCCTTGGGATCATCTGTCCTTATGAACTTTGGTTCAGGGCTCATGTTTTAAAGCACTATTTTCTGTGTCAGCTCCTGTTGCTATGCTGGATGCCTTCCATCTCTTTCAGGTACCAACTAGAAACCACCTCCCCATCCCTGCAACACACACACTCAAAAGTAAATTTCATGTAAAACCTCTAAGTCATATCATCCCCCCAAATATCTGCCAAATTTAGTGTAAATCTATCCATGTGCATGTGAAGGTAGTTATCAACATAATTTTCTTTCTATAGGTTCCAAACACCACTACCGTCATTTTTGGACATCATGGCCCCACCCAGCATCTGTGAGCAGCTGTGCACACAGACCAGCCACTGCAGCCATCCCATTTCCAGCCATTCAGTCACCTTGATCCCAGGCGGACATGGCCTCCCACAGTGGGCAGAAGATCCACTTAGTTTAGCTCTGTCTGTGTCTAGGTTCCTGGAGGCAGAAGCTGGACTCAACTTGGTGGAAACCCAGAGGTGTAGCCATAACCAATAATTCAGTTCAATTTAGCTCTGTTTGGTTAGAGTTAGAGTGAATGCCAGCCTTACCAACACTGCCCCAGGACACTGTGCTCTTATGATCATTCTACATGAAGTCATGGAAAACAGAGACAATTTCTAGTAAGAGACAGTCCTAAATCCCTCAGGAGAAAGGTTTATTGAAAAATTGCCCAGGTTAGAGAACAATCAAGGTCCCTGGGTCCAAGCTTAGTAGCATGTCAGGCAGATAGGAAGAGCACCAACCTCTGAATCTTCAAAACTCACAGCCAACTCTGACACCTCCTTTCCCTTGTCCCTCACCTGAGCCAGGTGATTCTGCTCTTTGCATGTGTTTTCTTCATTTTGTGATCACCACCATTGCCCCAAACCGGTACTCTGCCTAGCAATTGCAGCCTCATTTCCTTTCCATCTAGTCTAGAACTGAATTAATCTTCAAGTTCGCAATTCTGGTTCTTTATCTCCTTCTGCTTAAAAATTCTAATAGCTCCCTACTGCCTATGAAACGAAGTTTAAATTTCTTCCCTTGGCATTTGCGAGCCGCCTTCCCCTCCACTTCCAGCCCGACCTACCTCTCCCTTCATGTACCCCACTTCCGCCTCTGTGAGAACAGCACACCCTTGCATACACTCTTTTGTGCCCTTTCTCAGGCTTTCCTCTCTGCCTCAGGGTCCCCCATCCCACCCACCCTGCTATCTCCATGCTCAGACACCTCCATCCTCTGAGATTCTCCTCTATCAAAACTCTTCCAGCCACCCTGACCACATGTATCTCTTCCTCCTCTGAAATCGCACAGTATTTTGTTTGTGCCTGTTTTTGGCACTTACTACACTCTGCTTTTTATTATAGGAATTTGGTACTTAAGGTTAAGAATGTCTACCTTACTTAAGGATTAATAGTTCAGTTCAGTTCAGTTCAGTCACTCAGTCATGTCCAACTCTTTGTGACCCCATGAACTGCAGCACGCCAGGCCTCCCTGTCCATCACCAATTCCCGGAGTTCACCCAAACTCATGTCCATCGAGTTGATGATGCCATCCAGCCATCTCATCCTCTGTCGTCCCCTTCTCCTCCTGCCCCCCATCCCTCCAAGCATCAGAGTCTTTTCCAATGAGTCAAGTCTTCGCATGAGGTGGCCAAAGTACTGGAGTTTCAGCTTTAGCATCATTCCTTCCAAAGAACACCCAGGGCTGATTTCCTTCAGAATGGACTGGTTGGATCTCCATGCAGTCCAAGTACTTAAGGATTATTGTGAAGTTATAATTAAATAAGGTATTATTTTAATATGCCTAGACAGTCCATGGCATACAATAGAACTTGGTAAGTAAATTATACTTTGGTATATGTAATTCTATAATAAAAACAACACATTATTATTGCTATAGTTATCATTATAATAAACACAGTGTGGTGAAGTGGTTAAGCACACAGCTTTGGAGTCTGATTGAAAAACCACCAACTTATTACATATTTACCATATTCCAAGGGCTATGCTGAGAGCTTCAAGCATGGGTTATCTACTTTATTCTCTTCAAAAATTTAACCTTTATTTATTTACTTCAGTTTTTAAACATGTGTTGTGCTAAACACTATGCTGGGCACTGAGAATTCAGCAGAAGTCAAACAAGTGATAATTTGCCCTCAAGGAGCTAATAATTTTATTGAGGGCGATAGATGGTAAAAAGGGAATTTAGAATATTATTTATATATTTATTATCTGTTTGCTTATTTGTCTGTCACTCTCTCCCTCCTGGGCTTCCCTCATAGCTCAGTTGGTAAAAAATCTGCCTGCAATGCAGAAGACCCCGGGTTGATTCCTGGGTCAGGAAGATCTGCGGGAGGAGTGATAGGCTACCCACTCCAGTATTCTTGGGCTTCCCTTGTGGCTCAGCTGGTAAAGAATACTGCTGCAACGCAGGAGACCTGGGTTCGATTCCTGGGTTGGGAAGATCCCCTGGAGAAGGGAAAGGCTACCCACTCCAGTATCTCTGGCCTGGAGAATTCCATGGACTATGTAGTCCATGGGGTTGCAAAGAGCCAGACACAACTAAGCGACTTTCACTTTCACTCTCTCTCCCTACTAGAGTGTAAGTTCCATGGGGTTGTGTTTCCTGTTGTATCCCCAGCACTAGAAGCCAAGCCTAGCAAAAAGGGGACTCTCGACAGACAGTTATTATGGCTAAAAATAATAGTGCTCTGAAAGATGGTGGTCGGGGGTGGGGTGTTACCTTAGATGTGGTGATTAGGGAAATATTTCTCTGATGTGTCAAAGAAACTGATAGGGACACTGATGCTCAGAGAGGTAAAATAACAAATTACCCAAGGCCACATGGCTGCTCTAGGTCAAATTCAAAATTCAAATTGAGGTCTGGTTTGAGAGCCCACACACCTTGCAGGATAGATGACATCTCTAAAGAGCTCAAGACAGTGCCTGGCACACGACAATTGCTCAGGAAATATCCTTTACATCTTCTACTAAATTGTTAGTCTTTAAATCAATTTGTTTTAAAAGTGTGGAATTATTGATTGACTGGTGAATTAATGATTCAGCATGAATCATTTTTAGGACCCAAAGATGTTAATTTGTTTCTGTTTGGTGACACTTTTCCCTCTTTCCTCCTTTTCTCCACCCCCCTCTAATGAGTGGGCAAGTTGTTTAGGGGGTGATGGGAGAGATAACATCACAGGATACTGGAGGTTGGAGGGAATTCCAGGCATCTCTGGGAGGCAGAGCAGCTCAGCCAGCTGCTTGGGAGAGCAACCCTCACTTCACCAACAATGACTGCTGGACCAGAGTTGCAGGAAGCATTTCTCTCCAAGTCACAGTAACTCTGCAAATGCTTCAGTAGAGCCCAGTCTTGACAAATGTCCATACTCTCCAAACCAGAGCAGAAGCTGGGGAGGAGGGCTGGGAGGCAAAAGGAAAGCATCAGAGTAGTAACTGCTCCTGGCCTGCTCTGTGCCGGCTGCCACCAGCCTGCTGTGGCCTCGCTCACATGGGACTGCTAAGAGCTGTTTGGGGAGAACCAGGCATTCCTGAAAGGAATACAGAGCAACAAGTCCCCTGTAGCAGGCAAAAGGGCAGATGGCAGGCATGACTCACTGCCCTTTGCTGGACATTGAGACCCTGTGGCTTAAATGGATCATTGCTTTATTAGCATTTCTCAAACAAGAAGAAAATGTAAACAAGCACTCAGACAGGAAGCAATGCGATGGCATCCTGCTTCCCCTCTCTCCCCACCAACACCATTGCCCCAGAGAACACAGACCAAGAAAGTCCCCAGAGTTGTGTTGCTCGTCCTTTTGGGAAGCCGGCTGACGACCTCTCAACTCCATTCCATTTAGCCTACTGACCAACATAACAATTCTGCAAAGCTGGTGTCAATATCTCCCTTTTACAGATGGGAAAATCTGGCTGAGAGGAATTAAGTGATGTGCTTAGGATCACAATTTAAGTAAGGAAACAGGGATTTGAACCTAGATATGTCTGACTTTAAAGCCACTTTTTTCTACCACACCATTTTCCTTTAAAAAGATCTATGCCCAGGGAGGAATTAAAAGCACAATTGCAGAAAAATCTGAAATCAAATTGTAGGCTGCTGACAGATTGACCATCCAGAAGATATAGTCCCTGAACAAAGCCCAAGCTCAGACTGGCTTTCCTCCATCCAGCATGTTAGCCTGCTCACTAATAATCAGTCCAGTGAGAAAGAGTTCCAGGAAGATGACAAGCCCAGAACCCCCAGGGACCACTGTTAAATAGGAGCTTTACTTAAAGGATGGTATGTTCAAAGAGGTTGAGATTTCCACACGCTTTCTCTTCTGACTCCCAGGAGGGAAGCTTTCATTCCAGGGAGTCACAATATTTGTGCATCTTTCAGACAGCTTTCTCTTTTTAAAGCTGCACAGCATAGGCGGTTGTGGAGCTCTCAATTTATTACAAAGGCTGCTGGGAGAGACGCAGAGAGCTGGAGGGTGTATGTGTGAGAGGAAAAGAGAGCAGAGACAGAGAAACAGAAGCAGACAAGAGATATTAGGCAAATCACTCATCCTCATAGTCCCTTAAACAGAAGAAACATGTCCCGTCTTTAATAGCAGTGGACTCAAGATGAATGAGGATTTCAGTTATTGAAACCAAGTGCCCCTAAAACCAAGTTCCTCTACTGAGTGTATGATTCCAACACCTGTTCCCCTCCAGATTGCGGAGTATCAAAAAAAGGGGGGTTGAAATGGAGCAGGACCCTGTGGTGCCTTCTAACATACAAAAGCCTTTACGTGTCCCCTGTTTCTTGTTTGTAGGGAAAAGGCTACAGCCTTCCTGACCTTTCCTGAGTTCCAAAGGGCAGATTCAGTTGCTAATTAGGGAAGAGAGGGAATGCAGAAACAGAGGAGCGGTCAGGAAACAGTAGTGTAGGATAAAGCAATGTCCTCCTTGAGGGGTATATGTAAGACCCATGGGTCAAACCCGTGCTCCCTGCAATGGAAGGGTGGATTCTTAACCACTGGACCACCAGGGAAGTCCCAACAGGACAGTTTTAAGCAAAGTTTTAATCAATATATCTCTACTGGAGTTTTTCTACTGGAGCTAAGCCTTCCCCCCTCAACCCAGGTGGAGACTGTAACTTCAGGCTGAGCACAAGTACTTAGACCTCCAGATTGGTTGGAATCAAATGGCTGATAATTGAGATGTGACCCCATTACCTTATCACAAACCAATCAGAAGAAAGTCACACACCCTGCAGCCCTTTCCCCCCAGATTTTGTCTAAACACTTCCCTGAGAGCTTCGCTAGTGGTTCAGTGGTAAAGAATCCACCTGCCAACGCAGGAGACATGGACTCGATCCCTGATCTGGGAAGATCCCACATGCCGCAGAGTAACCAAGCCCACGTGACACAACTGTTGAGCCTGTGCTGCAGAGCCTATGAGTCACAACTACCGAGCCCACGTGCCTAGAGGCCACGCTCCACAGGAGAAGACACCGCAGTGAGAAGCCCAAGCACCGCAGTGAAGAGTAGCCCCTGCTCAGCAAACTAGAGCAAACCCGCACAGCAACGAAGACCCAGCACAGCCAAAAATAAATAAATAAATAAAATTGTTTTTTAAAAGACACTTCCCTGTAACTGTTAAGGAGTTTGAGCCGCCCATTCTCCTTGCTTGGGCCTTGCAATAAACCTTTCTTTTCTCCAAATTCCAATGTTCTGGTTTGTTTGCCCTCACTGTGCGGGAGGCACCCAAACCTGGGATCAACAACAGTGTGAGCAAAATTCAGCCAAATAGGTTTAATAGTAGACAAACATTGTATTTATTAGTCAACAATACTTGGGACCTGCTATAAAAGATCCCTCTAATTGATTTCATCCCTTCATTCCTTCTTTCAGTCCACAAGCACATATGGAGTTTTTACTAGGGAACAAGAATTTTTCTGGGTGCTGGAAATGGAAAGATGAATGAAATACAATGTCTTTCTCTGAAGAGTTTGAATACAGTCCAGCAGATTCTCTAATGAAAGGCACTTCAGAGCCCAGAGGCTACTTTGGCTTGAAATCCCAGTGTCAGAATCTTTCCTTTGAGTTAAGGCACCAGCTACAGTTAAAGTGTCTGTGAATTAAGGGTAGCTCAGTGGCATGGATTAGCTAGCGTCCCTTTGAAATGAGACAGACACTGAGAAAGAAAGTTTTGATGGAGGAATATCAAAAGGTCCAAGAGTCTAAAAATTGTCAGTGGAATAACAAAGGACACGTGAGGCCATGGACAAATCAAAAAGAGAGCCTCTTTCCACCTTTCTTCTCTGTTGTTTTATGTCTCTTAAGATACACACGTCTTTGCACACAATGCAGTGAATCACAAGAAGCGAACACAGCACTCTTTATGTTTTTTTTAAATTTTATTTTATTTTTAAACTTTACAATATTGTATTGGCTCTGCCATATATCAAAATGAATCCACCACAGGCATACATGTGTTCCCCATCATGAACCCTCCTCCCTCCTCCCTCCCCATACCATCCCTCTGGGTCGTCCCAGTGCACCAGCCCCAAGCATCCAGTATCGTGCATCAAACCTGGCGACTCATTTCATATATAATATTATAGAGGGAGAGGGTGGGATGATTTGGGAGAATGGCATTGAAATACGTATAATATCTTTATGTTTTTTTAAAGTCTGTGTGTGTCAGCAGTTTAGTCAAGCCAATCGGTGTTTTTCATTTGATCATGAAAATTGTGAAGTTTTAGGCAATAATGTTTCCTGGATACAACAATATTGTTTCCAATATGATTTCAAACTGGATGAGTTTTTAAATTGTATTAATTATTATAAATAATTTCACCACCCATGACAATAAACAATATAAATCAAGTACTCTAAACTCTGGTCTTATAGCCCTGATCTTCAGTGAAATCTCAGCTTTTTTTTTTTTTTTTTGAGTCTACAGTCTCTTTTTTTCAATTTGTATTGGAGGATAATTGATTTACAATGTTGTATTAGTTTCAGGTGTACAGCAAAGTGAATCAATTACACACACACACACACACACACATATATATATATACACACTCTTTTTTAGATTCTTTTCCCATATAGGCCATTACAGAGTATTGACTGGAGTTCCCTGTGCTATACAGGAGGTTATTAATTATCGATTTTGTATATCATAGTGTATATATATCAGTCCCAATCTCCCAACTGATTGCTCCTGCCCTTACCCCCTGGTAACCATAACTCTGTTTTCCACATATGTAACTGTATTTCTATTTTGTAAATAAGTTGATTTGTACCATTTTTTAAGATTCCACATATAAGAGATATTATATGGTATTTGTCTTTCTGTGTCTGACTTAAGTTCACTCAGGATGAGAATCTCTAGATCCATCCATGATGCTGCAAATGGCATTATTTTGTTCCTTGTATGTGCCACATCTTCCTTATCTCTTCCTCTGCTGATGGACATGTAGGGTGCTTCCATGCCTGGCTATTGTAAACAGTGCTACAGTGAAAATTGTGGTGCACGTAGCTTTTGGAATTATGGTTCTCCCTGGGTATGTGCCCAGGAGTGGGATTGCTGGATCATATGGTAGCTCTATTTTTAGTGTTTTAAGGAAACTCTATACTGTTCTCTATAGTGGCTATACCAATTTACATTCAGGTAAAGCAAGGGAGAGTGTGTTGGCTCCAGAGTCAAGCTGAAATGTTTTTTAAGGCTAGTTTTGCCAGTCTAGATGTGTGATCTAGCAGGTAATTGAATTTCTCTAAATCTACTTCATCTGTAAAATGGGTGGAGTGGGTTGTCGTGCCCTTCTCCACCCATTTTACCTGAAGTAGGTTTAGAGAAATTCAATTACGCTTTACTTGACCTCACAGTTACAAAATGCTCTAACAAATATGGCATGTAATTTTAGAACTCCATGGGCTGTTCTGACTCTCCTACTTTAACTATCATTCCCAGACCTCTAAATCAAAGACTGATATCATAACAAACCCTGGACACATAATTTGTAATTGAATTGTCTATATATTGATGTTTCTTCAGTTGAATGTCCTGACCATGTCTGGAGTTATTTTCTATGTTTGTTCCTTTTTCCTCTGAGGAGATATATTTGATCTGAGACCATCTGTTATTTTCTGTAACAATTTTCTCATTTGGCTTTGAGCTAGCCGCAGGAATCAGATGTGCTACCTCAGATTTGTTGGTTCACACCAGAAACATTATTAATACCTACTGCTTGAGAATGCTCTGGTAAAGTGAGAATGACCTTTGTTAGTAATGCCACTATCAGCTTTTCTAATTAAGTTGTTTGAATGCTATGATTTAGGTACTCTGAAAAAGACAGGAGAGAAATGGAGCCCCTGCTAGTGCCATTCTGGAGCAGAGGCACATCTCTTCACAGTGTCAGTGAAAGAGCTGCATCTATTACAGGCGCTCAGCAATTCCACTGTGGAACTACGCGGAGCTACAGCTGAAGGGTGCTGGTGAGTTAGTGACCACTGCAGACTTCTGCCGTCCCTAGAGTAAAGGCACTTTAATTGCTCGGGTTAATTGCTCTGGTCTGAAAGAAACATTGAGAATGATAGGAAATCTCTCCATGTCAAAAGTATTTTTTGTAAGACATTCAACTTCCAGATTAGAAAAGACAAAACTACACTCACTGATCAATTAGAGAGTAAATTAAAGAATTAAAAGAGTAGATAATGAAGTGTAAACTGGAATGATACAGACCGTTATACTTTATTTATAAACATTATTGAGATTCCCTTCTTCCATTACCAAAAAAGAAAAAAATAGAAAAGAAATTTTCAGTGAAGCAAGTTTGTAACATAAAGAAAAACATACACAAGAAAATCATACCACCTGGAGATAATCCCTGTTTTGATATTTCTCTATGCATATATAAATATGTACTTTATATATTCAAAATCACATTATATAGACTATTTTTTAAACTTCAGTTCAGTTAAGTGAATTGTTAAGCTCAATTGTGTCCAACTCTTTATGACCCCATGAACCACAGCACGCAAGACTTCCATGTCCATCATCAACTCCCCGAGCTTGCTCAAACTCATGTTCATCGAGTTGGTGATGCCATCCAACAATCTCATCCTCTGTCATCCCCTTCTCCTTCTGCCTTCAATCTTTCCCAGCATCAGGGTCTTTTCTAGTGTGTCAGTTCTTTGCCATCAGGTTGCCAAAGTATTGGAGCTTTACCTTCAGCATCAGTCCTTCCAATGAATATTCAGGACTGATTTCCTTTAGGATGGACTGGTTGCATCTCCTTGCAGTCCTAGGGATTCTCAAGAGTCTTCTCCAACACCACAGTTCAAAAGCATCAATTCTTTGGTGCTCAGCCATCTTTATAGTTCAACTCTCACATCCATACATGACTACTGGAAAAACCATAGCTTTGATTAGATGGACCTTTGTTGACAAAGTAATGTCTCTGCTTTTTAATATGCTGTCTAGGTTGGTCATAACTTCTCTTCTAAGGAACAAGTGTCTTTTAATTTCATGGCTACAGTCAACATCTGCAGTGAGTTTGGAGCCCCCCAAAATAAAGTCTGTCACTGTTTCCACTGTTTCCCCATCTATTTGCCATGAAGTGATGGGACCGGATGCCATGATCTTAGTTTTCTGAATGTTGAGTTTTAAGCCAACTTTTTCACTCTCCTCTTTCACATTCACCAAGAGGCTCTTTAGTTCTTTGCTTTCTGCCTTGAGGGTGGTGTCATCTGCATATCTGAGGTTAATGACATTTCTCCAAATGATATGATATTTCTCCATATGATATAGATATTTCACCATATGATATGATCCAACAGAAGTTGACAATTTGATCTCTGGTTGCTCTGCCTTTTCTAAATCGAGTTTGAACATCTGGAAATTCTTAGTTCACATACTGCTGAGGCCTGGCTTGGAGAATTTTGAGGATTACTTTGCCAGCGGGTGAAATGAGCACAATTGTGCAGTAGTTTGAAGCTTCTTTGGCATTGTCTTTCTTTGGGATTGAAATGAAAACTGATCTTTTCCAGTCCTGTGGCCACTGCTGAGTTTTCCAAATTTGCTGGCATATTGAGTACAGCACTTTCACAGCGTCATCTTTTAGGATTTGAAATAGCTCAGCTGGAATTCCATCACCTCTACTAGTTTTGTTCATAGTCATGCTTCCTAAAGCTCACTTGACTTAGCACTCCAGGATGTCTGGTTCTAGGTAAGTGATCACACCATCTCGGTTATCTAGATCATTAAGAACTTTTTTTTGTATAGTTCTTCTGTGTATTCTTGCCACCTCTTCTGAATATCTTCTGCCTCTGTTAGGTCCATACCATTTCTGTCCTTTATTGTGCCCATTTTTGCATGAAATGTTCCCTTGGTATCTCTAATTTTCTTGAAGAGATCTCTAATCTTTCTCATTCTATTATTTTCCTCTATTGCTTTGCACTGATCACTTAGGAAAGCTTTCTTATCTCTTCTTACTATTCTTTGGAAATCTGCATCAGATGGATATATCTTTCCTTTTCTCCTTTGCCTTTCATTGCTCCTCTTTTCTCAGTTATTTGTAAGACCTCGTCAGACAACCATTTTGCCTTTTGGCATTTCTTTTTCTTGGGGATGGCCTTGATCCCTGCCTCCTGTACAATGTTACAAACCTCTGTCCATAGTGCTTCAGGCACTCTGTCTATCAGATCTAATCCCTTGAATCTATTTGTCACTTCCACTGTGTAATCATAAAGGATTTGATTTAGGTCATACGTGAATGACCTAGTGGTTTTCCCTATTTTCTTCAATATAAGTCTGAGTTTGGCAATAAGGAGTTCATGATCTAAGCTACAGTCAGCTCCCACTCTTGTCTTTGCTGACTGCATAGAGCTTCTGTATCTTTGACTGCAAAGAATATAATCAATCTGATTTTGGTATTGACCATATGTTGATGTCCGTGTGTAGAGTAGTCTCTTGTGTGGTTGGAAGAGGGTGTTTGCTATGACCAGTGCATTCTCTTGGCAAAACTCTGTTAGCCTTTGCTCTGCTTCATTTTGTACTCCAAGGCCAAACTTGCCTGTTCCTCCAGGTATTTCTTGACTTCCTACTTTTGCATTCCAGTCCCCTATGATAAAAAGGACATCCTTTTTGGTGTTAGTTCTAAAAGGTCTTGTAGGTCTTCATAGAACCATTCAGTTTCAGCTTCTTCAGCATTAGTGTTTGGGGCATAGACTTGGACTACAGTGATATTGAATGGTTTGTCTTAGAAATGAACAGAGATCGTTCTGTCGTTTTTGAGATTGCATCCAAGTACTGCATTTCAGACTCTCTTGTTGACTATGAGGGCTACTACACTTTTCCTAAGGGATTCTTGCCCACAGTAGTAGATATAGTGGTCATGTGAATTAAATTTGCCCATTCTAGTCCATCTGAGTTCATTGATTCCTAAAATGTCAATGTTCACTCTTGCCATTAACATTTTAAACTTAATATTCACTTAATAGTTTTCCCATTTAAGATACTTTTAATAAACTTTATAGTATTTTTGTCTTTGATCTGGGACTCATTTTGCAAATTTCTATGATTGATTAGTTATATGTTCTGGCTTTCCTATAATAAACAATATTGAGATGAGTAACCTTATACATCCCTGGTTGTTTATCTGTGTAGTTATTTCTTCAGAATAAATTCCTGTGCATACATACAGAAAACCAAAAACTTCTTTGTAATATGTTGCCAATTTGCCTTCTAGAATGTCTGTATAAATTCATTATCAGCAACAGTACCGAGTTCTCACATCCCACCTGTGCTGGTTATTATCAACATATGTGCACTTTTGCTGATACAAAATAATTGTTTGAATTCTAATTAAAGCTAAGATTATTAGATTCTTCCTGCTGCCAGGTACTGGGCTAATGCCTTAAGAGATCATGTGAGTCTGCCATTTTTAGGTCCTCCATCAGCCCAACCAAGCAAGACCAACCTTCTAGTCTGGGTGATTCATTATCCATTGCTCTTAAAGAGACCAGAAACTAAAACCCCATTGCCTTTGATTCCATCTTTCATCTGGTAATGCTCAGGAGTCAGTGCTCTGGCCACCAGCTCTCTGTGCATTATGCCCAGGATGCTCTGTACTTCCTGGCTATACCTGCACACCCATTGTCCTCCACTTCCAACCCACCCTCTTCAGGTACTTTTTCTTTATAGCTTCTGCTTTAAAGAAAGAAATGTCTTTCTTATTCAGTAATTCATACATGCACATTTATATTTACACATACTGATGTTCATTGTATTTCCTCACAACTTCTTATACTTTTGGAAGATTGGTAATGATGTCCCCTTTTTCATTCTTGACTTTTAGTAATTTCTGTCTCTTTTTCTTTTTTCTTGCTCGGTCTAGCTAAAGATTTGTCACTTGTGTTGATTTTTATTCAAAATATTCAATTTATTGATTTTCTCTATTGTTTATTTATTTCTTTTTAAAAATTTTTAAATGTTTTATATATATATAATTAATTCACAATGTTGTGTTAGTTTCCGATGTACAGCAAAGTGATTTAGTTATACATATTCATATATTTCTTCTTTTTCAAATTCTTTTTCCACATAGACTATTACAGAATATTGAGTATAGTTTCCTGTGATATACAACAGATCCTTGTTGATTATCTGCTTTACATGTAGTAGTGTGCATATGTCAATCCCAGCCTCCCAATTCATCCCCCTCGCCCATTTCCCCCTTGGTATCCACAAGTCTGCCCTCTAAGTCTCTGAGCCTGTTTCTGTTCTGTAAATAAGCTCACTTGTGTCATTTCTGTAGATTCCACATATGTGATATCGTATGATATTTGTCTTTCTCTGACTTACTTCACTTAGTATGATAATCTCTACATCCATCCATGTTGCTGCAAATGACATTATTTCATTGTGTTTTATGGCTGAGTAACATTCCATGGTATACATGTACCACATCTTCTTTATCCATCCCTCTGTTGATGGACACTTAGGTTGCTTCCACATCCTAGCTATTGTTAACAGTGCTGCAATGAACACTGAGGTGTATGTATCTTTTCAAATTATGGTGTTCTCCACACACATGCCCAGGAGTAGGATTGCTTGATCAAATGGTAGCTCTATTTTTAGCTTCTTAAGGAACTGTTCTCCATAGTAGCTGTACCAATTTACATTCCCACCAACAGTGTAAGAGGGTTCCCTTTTCTCCATACCCTCTCTAGCATTTATCGTTCGTAGACATTTTGACGAAGGCCATTCTGACCAGTGTGAGGTGATACCTCATTGTAGTTTTGCTTTGCATTTCCCTAATGATTAGTGATGCTAGACAACGTTATCCTTGACTGTGGTAGATTAATTAAGCTGTACCCAGACCCCTAAGAGAATGCCTTTACTCATGCTCCCTTGGCAAGTTGCTGCAGAATTGTGGGTGCAGGAGCAAAATGTTCTTTGTAATAATTATCAGTGTGTGTTTATGTGCATGTGTGAAGTACTCAACTTATCTCTATTCAGTACCTAAGAGACTGCCCTAGACAGCATGAAACTTAACACATTCTGCAATTAAAGCAGAAATTGGCAATTTGGATATCAGCCAAAGGAAACTGATCTAATACTAAGTAAAACTTTGATGTCAAGGCAGAGTTCAGAGTACTGAAAGGGCAGGTAGAACATTCCCACAACACAGGCAGGAATTACAGGCTCCCATCCTAGATACAGGGTTAAACTGCTGGGACCTAGAGCTGTCAATTACATCACACCTACCATCACTTCATGGGAAATAGATGGGGAAACAGTGGAAACAGTGTCAGACTTTATTTGGGGGGCTCCAAAACACTGCAAATGGTGACTGCAGCCATGAAATTAAAAGACGCTTACTCCTTGGAAGAAAAGTTATGACCAACCGACATAGCATATTCAAAAGCAGAATTATTACTTTGCCAACAAAGGTCCGTCTAGTCAAGGCTATGGTTTTTCCAGTGGTCATGTATGGATGTGAGAGTTGGACTGTGAAGAAAGCTGAGCATCGAAGAATTGATGCTTTTGAACTGTGGTGTTGGAGAAGACTCTTGAGAGTCCCTTGGACTGCAAGGAGATCCAACCAGTCCATTCTGAAGGAGATCAGCCCTGGGTGTTCATTGGAAGGAATGATGCTAAAGCTGAAACTCCAGTACTTTGGCCACCTCATGCGAAGAGTTGACTCATTGGAAAAGACTCTGATGCTGGGAGGGATTGGGGGCAGGAGGAGAAGGGGACGACAGAGGATGAGATGGCTGGATGGCATCACCGACTCGATGGACATGAGTCTGAATGAACTCTGGGAGTTGGTGATGGACAGGGAGGCCTGGCGTGCTGTGATTCATGGGGTCCCAAAGAGTCAGACACAACTGAGTGACTGAACTGAACTGAACTACCTCAAGTGAAGGAGAGCTCTGAGCAGCTTCCCGAGTTTCATCTTGAAGGACATCAGAGACTGTTCCTACTGATGCCAGGAAGCCAGAATTCTCCAGCACCTTCCCTTACCCTTGGTCTTCTTCTCTTTTGTTTTCTTCTAGTCTCTGAGTTAATGAGTATAGAGAGAAGAGAGAATAAAACTTCCTCAGAGTCACAAGCCTCTGATTGTATTCTCCTCTTGCCTAGACTGAAACAAGTAGCTAGAGAGGAAAAAAAATTCTGCTCATAACCATCATAAGTATTTCAGTGGAAACCTCTGAGCAGCAATGTCAGTGTAAGCTGCAGAGTGCTACTGAGACAGGAAGGGGACAGGGCACAATCTTTAAAAGAATGACAGCCACGGAAGTTATAACCAAACTGGTTATAACCAACTAGGTCCAAAATGGGATACAATTTACTTCCACTAGACTTAGAGCCTTAGTATATGCTCATTGTAATACATCAGCCTACGATAAATGACCCACCATAGGAACTATAACAGTTACAAGGCCAACAAAAAAAGAACAGAAAATGGGCAGTGACCAAATTCCTGGAAATCTCCACCCTTCCCCAAAATGGCTGGAATGCTCATCCTCCTCATTAGCCTATGAAGTTAACCCAACCTTATAAAAACCAATGACCTCGCATCCTGGCACCTCTTGCCTTCTGAGATGGCCCAAACTCTGTCTCTGGAGTGTGTACCTCCCTGAATAAACCTCCTTTTGCTTTCCTATGGCTCGCTCTTGAATTCTTTCCTGTCAGAAGCCAAGACTCATACCTGGCTGCTGTCTCAGGGACTTGCCAGGGCTCAGGGAAGTCCCTGGGATGTGACTATCCCCTCACACCCCACTTTCCTTCCTGCCACACTATGATAGTGTGGTCTGCATGAATGGCATGAGGAGAAGAATGTTACTAAGACTCTATCCGTCTTTATTCAATCCCACAAAACAGAAATGGACACTATTCCAGGAATGGAATGAATAACCCTGGCTGGGGTTGGAATGTTCATCCATCTTTTCCATAGCCCAGAAGAGATATTACTCAAAATTACCTAACTGGCTAATCTCTGATTATATATATATATGAATACTCACGGTATAGTCCAGTTCTATTTCCTCAATAATGGAAAAGATTGCCAGCTGTCTGCCCACTATTCATTCTCTCCCCTGTTTCTTTATAATATAATTGTGATTTGGGGGGAGGGGAGTGGTTAAATGTCCAACCAAAAACTGAATTTCCCAACTTGTCTTATAGAGATTGGGTAACTCTATGACTAAGCTCTGGCTTCTAAAACATTGAACCTTTGGGGAAAGCCCCTTAAAAAGGACTGTTGAGTCAGTTGGGAGTCCCCATTGGCATTCCCCTTCCTTTCCTTCCTGCAAAGAACTGTGGATTCAATGTTTGGACATGCAATGTCCAAGTCGTGACCTTGAAGTGATCTGTGAATGGTAACCACACAATAAGTTTGGCTTCTAGAAGGAGTCAGAAGCATTAAAGGGTTCTGCAGAGACAGCAGATCAGCCTTAAACTGCCCATATCCAAATTTAATTTACATGAGAGAAAAATAAACTTCCATCTTTTTTAAGTCACTGCTATTCCAGAGCTCTGTTGCTAAAAGTGGAACAACTCCTAACACCTTATGTAATGGGCAGAATGTCCCTGGTTAGGTGTATTTCCTTTTTCCAAGAAAAATTGGTAATACGGATTTATACATCAATCTCCTATTAAGTCTAGTTAGTAGGGAAAAAGCTCCCAAAGCCTCTGTACTTGCAGTGAATTTCTGGATCTTGTGCTGCATGGAGCATCAGATAATGTTACCTGAAACCCAAGTTCTCCTTTTGGTGGGTGTCAAGCCAAAAGACACAGTCAAGCCAAAGAGTAGGAGTAGGAAGGATTTATTACTTACGGCAAGTAAGAAACACCTGGGATCTTTCCCAACGTAGTCTCTCTGAACAGCAAAATTTTAAGCTAATACGTGCATATTCATGAAGGGGCTTGGGAGGTCAACAGAGTCCAAGCTTTAGTTGATTGAAGTCATGAGGGTCAGAAAAGGTCAACATCATCATCCCTTAGGTTCCAGTTGATCTGGAAATCGAGCACTTCAGGCTAATATTTGCCTGATAATAATCATTTGCTTATGTATTCTCTTGTTCCTTTAAGATCAGTAATTACTAAAATCTATTTAAGGGCAAACATTGAGGCCAGGCTTAGGTCACAAAATGGCTTGGGCCAAAAATGGTTTCTCTTATGTTAAGAAAGCCATGTCTGTTTCTCTTTCTCCAGGAAATCCCTACCCTGTTTGGTTAAAATAATAAAATCTTCTACTTAGGAAAGCAATCAAGAAGACAGGGCCTTGAATTGGGATTAGCTTTTAGATAAAGTGGTAGACAAGTTTTGTGAAAAGTTGAGAGATGAAACAGAATTAACTCAAAAAGTTAGGCAAGTTCTAGGTGACTAAAGCAGGAGTTATTTCAGGATTCTCCATGCTAATCCAAACTGTCATCCACCCATCCCAACCACTATCATATTTATATACCACAGTGAGCTTCAAATTTATTCATGATCCCTAGTTTCAGGAGTTGGTAGTGTAGCTGCAAGCAGATTGGGTAAGGGGTCCCTGGAGAAAGAGAACCAGGAATGGCTTACTTGATAGAAGAGAAGCCACTTTGGCCTAAGTCATTTTATAACATCAGCCTGGCCACAATGCTTGCCCTTGAATGGGTCTCAGTAATTAATTATTGTACAGGAAATGAGGGAACCTAGGAACTAAGGAAAAGCAGTCAAGAAACAATAGTTCATCATATAATGGAGTCTTAGTTCTTCATCAAGAAATGTACATAACAATCTAACACTTTGATTTCCATAAGAACTAAGGCTCCCACCCAGGTGGAAAAGAGAATCATCATGTTGACCCTCCTGACGTCAGTCAACAAAAGCTTGGACTCCATAGATCTTAGTTCCAATTCAATGCTGAATTCTCAAACCCCTTCTTGAATATGCATGTGGTGGCTCAGACAGTAAAGAATCCGCCTACAATGCAGGAGATCTGAGTTTGATCCCTGAGTGGGAAGATCCCCTGGAAGAGGGCATGGCAACCCACTCCAGTACTCTTGCCTGGAGAATCACCGTGGTTGGTGGAGCCTGGCAGGCTACAGTCCATGGGGTCGCAAACAATCGGACATGACTGAGAGACTACGCATAGCTTAGCTTAAACTTACCCAGTTTTGTTGTTCAGAGAGACTCCGCTTTGGGAAAGATTCCCAGCGTTACTTGCTACAAGTAATAATAAATCCTTCCTTCTCCCAATCTTTGACTTGGTTGTGTCTTTTGATTTGACACCCACCAAGAGGCAAATCCAGTTTTGGGGTAATATAGCCACCACAAACTTTCCCAATGGGAAGCAAGTTTCATTTCCTGCCACCCAAAATGACCCTTTGTTGTGCCTGAAGTAACCCTGAGAGATCATACTGATCATTTTTAGGACTTGACTATTGTCCAGTATGCATAACCCATGCTTAGTAACTATTGATTAATTCAGTTCAGTCACTCAGTCGTGTTCAACTCTTTGCCACCCCATGGACTGCAGCACGCCAGGCCTCCCTGTCCATCACCAACTCCCGGAGTTCACTCAAACTCATGTCCATCGAGTTGGTGATGCCATCAAACCATCCCAACCTCTGCCGTCCCCTTCTCCTCCTGCCTTCAATTTTTCCCAACATCAGGGTCTTTTCCAAAGAGTCAGTTCTTTGTATCAGATGGCCAAAGTATTGGAGTTTCAGCTTCAACATCAGTCCTTCCAATGAATATTCAGGACTGATTTCCTTTAGGATGGACTGGTTGCATCTCCTTGCAGTCCTAGGGACTCTTGAGAGTCTTCTACAACACCACAGTTCAAAAGCATCAATTCTTCAGCGCTCAGCTTTCTTTATATTCCAACTCTCACATCCATACGTGACTATTGGAAAAACCATAGCTTTGACTAGATGGACCTTTGTCGGCAAAGTAATGTCTCTGCTTTTTAACATGCTGTCTAGGTTGGTAATAGATTTTCTTCCAAGGAGTAAGCGTCTTTTAATTTCATGGCTGCAATCACCATCTGCAGTGATTTTGGAGCCCCCAAAAAACAAAGTCTGTCACTATTTCCAGTGTTTCCCCATCTATTTCCCATGAAGTGATGGGACAAGATGCCATGATCTTAGTTTTCTGAATGCTGAGTTTTAAGCCAGCTTTTTCACTCTCCTCTTTCGCTTTCATCAAGAGGCTCTTTAGTCTTCACTTTCTGCCATAAGGGTGGTGTCATCTGCATATCTGAGGTTATTGATATTTCTCCCGGCAATCTTGATTCAAGCTTATGCTTTATCCAGCCCAGCATTCTGTATGATGTACTTTGCATATAAGTTAAATAACCAGGGTGACAATATGCAACCTTGATGTATTCCTTTCCCAGTTTAGAACTAGTCTGTTGTTCCATGTAAAGTTCTAACTGTTGCTTTTTGACCTGCATACAGACTTCTCAGGAGGCAGCTCAGGTGGTCTGGTATTCCCATCTCTTTCAGAATTTCCCATAGTTTGCTGTGGTCCACATAGTCAAAGGCTTTGGCATAGTCAATAAAGCAGAAGTAGATGTTTTTCTGGAACTCTCTTGCTTTTTCAATGATCCAACGGATGTTGGCAATTTGATCTCTGGTTCCTCTGCCTTTTCTAAATCCAGCTTGAACATCTGGAAATTCATAGTTCAAGTATTGTTGAAGCCTAGCTTAGAGGATTGTGAGCATTACTTCACCAGTGTGTGAGATGAGTGCAATTGTGTGGTAGTTTGAGCATTCTTTGGCATTGCCTTTCTTTGGGATTGGAATGAAAACTGACCTTTTCCAGTCCTATGGTCACTGCTGAGTTTTCCAAATTTGCTGGCATATTGAAAGCAGCACTTTTACAGCATCATCTTTTAGGATTTGAAATAGCTCAAGTGGAATTCCATCACCTCCACTAGCTTTGTTTGTAGTGATGTTAATTGATTAATTAACAGGACAAAAAAGAATCACCAAAGTAAAAGTGGCCAGAATTTCCATGGGTGGGTGAAAAGGTTGAGGAAAGTGTATTTTAAAATAAATAATTGAAGGCCATTTATGTTGAGATTTATGTTGGCAGTTGATGGAAGGTAAGGGGAAAGTCCCATGTAAGAATATCCTGTGGCTCTGGCCCATGATGTCAGCTTTTGGAAGAAACAAGGAAGGAGGTGGAGCTGAAAGGAGAAGTGAGACCACTGCTGAGCACTTTCCCTGAGCCACAGTTTTGCCCAAGCCATGGTTTGACCATGGTAGCTATTTCTCTCCTGGATAACCCCTCTCCAAGCCAACTACCCATTCTGTCCTGCTTTGCTTTGGCCCCCACCTCCTGGATCCTCTTAGTGCAGGGCCAGTCCCACTTAGGTGTTTATTCAGGCCAGGAAAGAACTTGACCAGGATGTCCACGGCACCAAATGCCTGTGGCTCCCTCAAGTGGGAGAGTCAGGCCCAAGGTGACCCAGGCAGTGACCACCTAAGAGGCTCCACTTATGGCTGGCCCAGACCAACCCCAGAGAAACCTACTCTTCCAAAAAGCCAAGGTCACGACAGTTATTTTAGCTATTGAGCACCACAGTTCTCTATGTGTGTGTGTGCATGCTAAGTCACATGCTTGGTCATTCTGTCATGTCTGACTCTGCGTGACCCTCTGTCCATGTAGATTCTCCAGGAAAGAATACTGGCGTGGGCTGCCATGCCCTCCTCCAGGTGATCTTCCTGACCCAAGGATGGAAACTGTGTCTCTTACATCTCCCTAACACACATCTCTATGTGTGTTACCTCATTAATACCTACTCTCTGAAGTCAGTTCTATCATTGTGCACATTCTGCATTTGAGGGACCAAACTTATACAGGTTAATTTGTTGCAGAGAAGAAGCCAACTCTGACTCCATGTTGGAAATCGTTTCTTTGACATGCTTTTCATTGCTTTTTTTATTACAATCATATACAATAGCCTGCCTCAGAGGACCCTGCCTTACTGAAAACTAAAATGTCTTTGTTCAGCTCATAGAGAGATTATCTGAGCCAGCCCATCTATGAATAGGTACAACAAAAAGAAGAGATTAATACACCCCGTCCAAAGGCTGGCCGTTCTTGGAGATGTTTTGGAAGACTGAAGACCCTTTCACTTCACTTCCCCACTGCCTCTCCTTCTCTACCCTGCCTTTTGACTTAAGTTCCTCATTGCTTCTCTTTCTCTGACTTTATAAAAGAACCTAGCATCCAGACCTTGGGAAGATGGTTACTCCAAGACATTAGTCTGCCGTCTTCTCTATTAGCCAGTTTTCTGAAAAAAAGTCGTATTCCTTGCCTCAACACGTCTTCTCTTGGATTCATTGGCCTGTCGTGTGCTGAGCAGAGCAAGCTTAGACTCCATAACAAATTTGGCAAACCAGCCAGGAGTCTTGCTGCTCATGGTTAGCTGACCTTGGTTAGGGAATACTGGAGCAAGGCCCTAGCAACCGCTGGGACCATTTGTCCTGAGGATCTTCCCTTCAAGACACCTGAAATGGCACCAATTGCCCCTAGTCCTTGGTCACTGAGGCAAGGAACTGACAAACTTCTACAGGTCAATGGACTCGATTTCATTCATAGGGTAAGTCTACCCAATTCAATAGCTGGTCCAGCCAGTTCATTTGTTTGTGGGTTTGTGTGCCCTTTTGTCTTGTGAGTCAATATATTCCCCCCTCAATTTGTGGAGAGGGAAATTTTGAGTTGGGACCAGTTCACTGGGGAACTTGTTCTTGTGGGGCAAGCCTATCATAGTTGGAATTAGTTCCTTTGTAGGGTAAAGTTTATTTACCTGATTTGGAAACTGGTTCATCTGTGCTGTGTCTTTTTGTGTTGCAAGTCAATGGGTTCGATTTTGTAGGTAAAGTTGCTCTGGTGTGCACACCAGAAACATATCTGCCCCTCAACTGGGGCTTTTCCTTTATGGGACAAGCGAATCTGGTTGCGGTATCCTGTTAGAAAGGGTATCCTGTTGTTGCACTTTTGCCTGAGTTGGTACTGGTTCACTAGGAACTAGTTCTTATGAGGGTAAGCCTACTCTAGTTGGAACTAATTCATTTTTGTAAGTTAAATTTATTTACCTGAGTTGGGAACCAGTTCATCTGTGCATTGATGCTGGAATCTCTTTGTGCCATCTTTGCTGGAATTTGCCTATGTCTTTTGGGTTTTGGTGTATCAAACTTATGAAAATGGGAAATATTTCATCTATCCCAAAGGAAGGATCTTGGGGACACATTTTAGATATAAGATCAAATGATCAATGGCCCCTGAATGGCTCACAGTTAAACAATCTGGCAGTCAGTGTTGTAGCCACATGTTCCGGGAAACAAACTCACTCAGAAGGACAATGCAGATAGTGGAGTGCAGTTTATTACACCAGCAGGCCCAAGATCCTCTTAGCCAAGGACCCCGACCAGTTTTTGTGAAAACCTTATATACCCTAAGTGTACTTGCTCAAACCCACCTCCCCAAATTCCTTGAAACTAGTCTAGACAAGGTAAGAGAGATACGATCAAAGTTAACCCATGATTCACATGTCATAAGCCTAGATAGTTAAGCAGTGGACATTTATCAATTGGCCTGTGGTCATATCCCAATAAACATAATGGAATTTACAACTTTGTTCTGTTACAGCGATAATTAGCATATTCTTTTAGGCGATGGAGAGTCCAAGTACAAGTCCTGAGGCTCCTTTATCCTGGGGGTCTGGTTTTCCATTGGTACTGCACTTCTATAGACACCGAGCACAAAGTTCAGAGTCCATTGGGAGGGTGACCATGTGTGTAGCCTAATGTTTGCAGCCTGGCCTAAGATGGAGTCCAGCTCTGTCTGTTTCCTCCTTCATCAGAAGTATTTTACAGAGGAGAGGACCACTCTGATAATGAACAGGACCAAGGGTTCCCTTGGAGTTATGGTGTCCAATTCTAATTTCCGCTACAGGAGCCCTGGATAACTTTGACAGTGTGGAACACGATGATTGAGTCTTTAATAGATACCACTTTTCTTTGTAAATTAAACTCTCAAGTAACCTTTTCCCCAGAACAGCTTGACATCAGGGTCCTACAGGGGCCTTTTTGCCCTTGCCCAATCTGGGGAGCTTTGGCTCCCACTTGGGGGGCTTTGGCTCCAATTTGGGGTGTTCTCCCTGTGAAGGAAAACTCTGATCTTTTGGACAAGGATCACAGGTCTAATGGGACTGGGAAATCACGTTAATGTGACTATCTGGCTGGCTAGGTTTTGGTTCATTCTGGTTACTTTGGTAATGCGCATACATCTGGTACTAACTGCTCAAGCTAAAATGAGAGGTACTTGCTATAAGGTTCCCCCTGGCTGCTGCCTTCCTGGCAGGACTACAAGGTGGATTATTCAGCCTGTCTTTCCTGTTACCTTCACCTCTTTTCCCCTCAGTATAGATTGATTTTTAGGAGACCTTCTCCCCTAGGCTAGAGGAAAAGGTGTGAAACTTTCCATGAGTGGATGGATGTGTCAGCCCTTCAGTTTCCATGAGGTGGCCACCCAATTCTTTTGTGAAAGGAGGGAAGAAGCAAAACTGTCTCTGTTTTACCAATGTAGTCTTTACAGGGCCAGAAGTGTGGCTCCAAAAATTCTTTTCATTTCTAAAACCTTCCCTGTTTATCTTAAGAGGCTTATAAATATTAAACAAAGGAGAACTAAAGTCATCCTATGAAGAACGACAGACTGGTTCCAAATAGGAAAAGGAGTACGTCAAGGCTGTATATTGTCACCCTGCTTATTTAACTTCTATGCAGAGTACATCATGAGAAACGCTGGGCTGGAAGAAGCACAAGCTGGAATCAAGATTGCCAGGAGAAATATCAATAACCTCAGATATGCAGATGACACCACCATTATGGCAGAAAGTGAAGAGGAACTAAAAAACCTCTTGATGAAAGTGAAAGAGGAGAGTGAAAAGGTTGGCTTAAAGCTCAACATTCAGAAAATGAAGATCATGGCATCCGGTCCCATCACTTCATGGGAAATAGATGGGGAAACAGTGGAAACAGTGTCAGACTTTATTTTTGGGGGCTCCAAAATCACTGCAGATGGTGATTGCAGCCATGAAATTAAAAGACACTTACTCCTTGGAAGGAAAGTTATGACCAACCGAGACAGCATATTCAAAAGCAGAATTATTACTTTGCCAACAAAGGTCCGTCTAGTCAAGGCTATGGTTTTTCCTGTGGTCATGTATGGATGTGAGAGTTGGACTGTGAAGAAAGCTGAGCGTCAAAGAATTGATGCTTTTGAACTGTGGTGTTGGAGAAGACTCTTGAGAGTCCCTTGGACTGCAAGGAGATCCAACCAGTCTATCCTAAAGGAGATCGGTCCTGGGTGTTCATTGGAAGGACTGATGCTGAAGCTGAAACTCCAATATTTTGGCCACCTCACGCAAAGAGCTGACTCATTGGAAAAGACCCTGATGCTGGGAGGGATTGGGGGCAGGAGGAGAAGGGGATGACATGAGTTTGAGTGAACTCCTGGAGTTGGTGATGGACACAGAGAAGGCAATGGCAACCCACTTCAGTACTCTTGCCTAGAAAATCCCATGGATGGAGGAGCCTGGTAGGCTGCAGTCCATGGGGTCACTGAGGGTGGGACATGACTGAGCAACTTCACTTTGACTTTTCACTTTCATGCGTTGGAGAAGGCAATGGCAACCCACTCCAGTGTTCTTGCCTGGAGAATCCCAGGGATGGCAGAGCCTGGTGGGCTGCTGTCTATGGGGTTGCACAGAGTCGGACATGACTGAAGCGACTTAGCAGACTTAGCAGGGAGGCCAGGCGTGCTGTGATTCATGGGGTCAAAAGGAGTCGGACACGACTGAGCGACTGAACTGAACTGAGCTGAACTGATGAAGAACTTGCTTGTATCTTTGAGATGCAAATGTTTTTTTCTCTGGTCTTCTCAGGAACCCTTATCTGTCTGTGGTGTCTTTTTAAAGCAAATTTTAGAGAGGGTCAAGTAATTTAGAGAGGTAAAGTAACTGGTGTTGGAGAAGACTCTTGAGAGTCCCTTGAACAGCAAGGAGATCAAACCAGTCAATTGTAAAGGAAATCAATCCTGAATATTCATTGAAAGGACCGATGCTGAAGCTGAAGCTCCAATACTTTGGCCACCTGATGCGAAGAGCTGCCTCATTAGAAAAGACCCTGACGTTGGGAAAGACTGAAGGCAGGAGGAGAAGGGGACGAGAGAGGATGAGATGGTTTGATGGCATCATCGACTCAACAGACATGAGTTTGAGTGAGCTTGGGGAGTTGGTGATGGACAGAGAAGCCTGGAGTGCTTCAGTCCATTGGGTCACAAACAGTTGGGCATGACTGAGTGATTGAACTGAACTGAAAGTAATTTAGAAGTTGGCTTGTCCAAGATAATTAGAAATTGCTTTTTTCTGCAAATATTAGTGTTTAGCCATCTAGCCAAGGGAGCCTGACTTGTTCCATCTGTGAGAAACCCAATATTAATCCGAACTCTTTTGTAAACTGATGGGTTTTACATTGCTGTACCTGATTCAGGACTGAAATCTTGAAATAAGAACTGAGGCCTCACTGTTTGTGTGTTTATATATATCTTTGTTTTTGGGTAACATTGCTGCAGTTTATTTGTTAAAAGAGCTCTATTTGATTAGCTTAAATAACAGTAACGACAGTCATTCAGTCGTGTCTGAGTCTTTGCAATCCATGGACTGTAGCCCTCCAGGCTTCTCCAACCATGGGACTCTCCAGACAAGAACACTGGAGTGGGTTGCCATTCCCTTCTCCAAAATAACAGTAATAAGCATTTACAAACCAAACAATTCTAAATACAAGAGAAATTAAGTTACATGAGTTTCAGTTGCATGTGAACTACGAAATAGTTAACATTAAATTAGTACCTGCTATTAATGTTTAAATTTGTTGATCTAATTATAATAATACAGACATGTCTTGAGTCATCAACATATTAACTATAATACTAAGTATAATACTTTTGTTGTGCCTAAGTTTAACATAAATAAGGTATTATATCTGTTACTAATTTGTCAGCAAGAAAAGTACCTCAATGTGGGGGAAAAATAACTTAAGGAACCCTAAGGTATGTGTTATCAGTAGAAGAAAGTGTGAGGAATAAAAATAAAGAAATGCTGAAAAGAGTTATGCTTGATCAGGATTTTCCTAAGACTGGATTGAATTTAGCTGGGTAAATGAATCTTGTTGGGAGTAAGCTAAGTCTTGGATTTGGCTTTTTCTTTATGTTCAGATTCTTGGAATGCCATTTTTGAAAACAGATTATATGAGTTTCTTTGCCTTTAAGTGATTTGTACTGATTTTGAGATCTCTGGTTACTCTGGTTAAGGAATAAGTATTGTTCAAATGTCTTTACCAATTAATCAGATGTTTAACCATGACTTTTAAGTCTTTCGTTATTTATAGACATTTTTGTACTCTGATGCTGTTACAAAAAGGCTTCTTTTATCAAGGAGATTCACAGGAAGACTATGGAAGCAATTACAATGGTTCCACGTCAAAATGATGGCTATGTGAGCCAAGATGGTGCATTAGTCGACTTCCATTAGACCTTGAGCCTCAGTACACACTCTTGGTAACATATCAGCAAGTTAAATGATGCACCAACAAGTGGGTAGTGGCCCAATTCAATGTAAAGAAACTTTTAGGTAAAGTAAAAATAAATGAAATAAGACTTTTTTAGATAAAGAAACTTTAAGGAAAGAAAATACAAATGAGAACAGAGTTTTGAGTGAACTGTTCGAAATACATGTTTTAGGAACTCTCAGTACACGCGTGCATATGAAGTCGCTTCAGTCGTGTCCGACTCTGTGCAACCCCATGGGTCAGGGCCAGCAAGGCTCCTCTGTCGGTGGGATTCTCAGGCGAGAATACTGGAGCAGGTTGCCGTGCCCTCCTCCAGGGGATCTTCCCAGTCCAGGGATCCGACCTGCATCTCTTATGTGTCCTGCCTCAGCAGATGAGTTCTTTACCAGTAGTGCTACCTGGGAAGCTCTAAGGATCTCTCCAGATACTCTATAACCAGTTAAAATTGTGCTAAAGTGGTCATGTATGGATGTGAGAGTTGGACTGTGAAAAAAGCTGATCACCGAAGAATTGATGCTTTTGAACTGTGGTGTTGGAGAAGACTCTTGAGAGTCCTTTGGACTGCAAGGAGATCCAACCAGTCCATTCTGAAGGAGATCAGCCCTGGGTGTTCTTTGAAAGGAATGATGCTAAAGCTGAAACTCCAGTACTTTGGCCACCTCATGCAAAGAGTTGACTCATTGGAAAAGACTCTGATGCTGGGAAGGATTGAGGGCAGGAGGAGAAGGGGATGACAGAGGATGAGATGGCTGGATGGCATCACTGACTCGATGGACGTGAGTCTGAGTGAACTCCGGGAGTTGGTGATAGACAGGGAGGCCTGGCGTGCTGCGATTCATGGGGTCGCAAAGAGTCGGACATGACTGAGTGACTGAACTGAACTGAACTGAAGCTAAATGATGAAAGGTTTGTGGAAAACGGACCCCAAAAAGGGTTTTGTACATGACTAGTTAGGACTGATTAAGTTTAAAAGTAAGCTGGTGCAAAACATAAATTTGGCTTTTTTCTCTGTTAAAGCAGACAAGTTTTCTGAAGATGCTAAATTGCTTTTGATAACAGATTTTATTTTTATTTACTTTTTAAATAATCTGTATTTGCCTTTGAAATCTTGTATTGTTACTTTGGCTAAGTTTCATAGTGATCTATGGCCTTGTTGTATTTAATTTTCTTTCTTTTTTTTTTTTTTTTTGTATCCCTTTGTCCTATCCCTTTGACAGGGCTTTCCAAATCAAATTACAATAAAGTTCCTTTGACCTTTAGCTAACTCTGGAGTGTTTCAACGGGCCCCTGAAACACCTCAAAAGGAGACATTAAACTAATTAGATTCATTTGGTATGTTAAATTATAAGGGAAGTCAAATAAGTGATAAATTTTAAATTATATGGTAAATGATGGTACAGATATTCTATAGGTTATATGGACTTCCTAAGAATCTGATATATCCTGGTAGAATATTATCAGTCATAATTTTAGTTATCTGAAGGTGTTGTATGTCACAGCAGTAATTGGGTTGCTTTGTTAATTGCAATGTAATCAGATTTAAACCTGCCTTCTTTAAGTCTTTTGTTAATATAGACAGTTATGGTTTCACTCTGATGCCTTTGCAAAAATGCCACTTCTTCAAGAAGATTTATAAAAAGGACTTTTGGATAAGTAAAAGTTTCTGATTTTGAGAACATAATAGTGAATTGAGTAAAAAAATTGAAGAATTCTAATGAGAAAACTGATGACTTCATAAAACCATTAGCCAAAAGGATTAGTTACATAAGACTAGTAAAATGTTAAACATGGTTGTAATTTTTTGGTTTCTACCTAAAAGGATTGCTGGTTTGAATCTGTGTTTTCCAGGTATAAGAAAAACCTTCTCCTTCAACTAATTATGACTTAGAATAGTTTGGTAGATTATGCCTTTTGGAACATGCTGGTAACATTCACTTGTCTCAGAAGATTAAACCATGCATAAATATGGAGAAGGCAATGGCACCCCACTCCAGTTCTCTTGCCTGGAAAATCCCATGGACGGAGGAGCCTGGTGGGCTGCAGTCCATGGGGTCTCTAAGAGTCGGACACGACTGAGCAACTTCACTTTCACTTTTCACTTCCATGCTTTGGAGAAGGAAATGGCAACCCACTCCAGTGTTCTTGCCTGGAGAATCCCAGGGACGGGGGAGCCTGATGGGCTGCCGTCTATGGGGGTCGCACAGAGTTGCACACGACTGAAGCGACTTAGCAGCAGTAGCAGCAGCAAATATGCATGGCTGGTACAATGAAACTGCAAATAGCTCATTAAATTAGTTATGGCTTCTTTGGTCAGGTGATTATTGCAACTGGATTACAACGAATTATGCTAATCATTGTTTAAATTTGTTCTTTGTTTTCAAATTGTGCTTTGTGCCTCCCCGAATCACTGTGTCACTGTCAATATTGCTGCATTACTTACATTCTGGTTATCTCTATAGTTATCTCTTGCAGAAACCAATGTATAATTAGGCCTCCAACAAAACTTCTATGGCTAAACATTTTGAGGAAATCACATTTGTAACATAAAATAATTGTAATAGTGTGATTATAGATATGGGAAGAAGCAACGAGGGAACATGTCTCCTGGATTATAGTTAGACAGAATCTAGAGAATTTTTAATTGTTGATGTGGCCTGGTCCGAAACTTAACACCTTAACACTCAAGAATTTTTGCCTGAGTTGGACTGAGTCTCCTAGTACTATGGGACAAGAGCTGATTATGAAATGTCTCCCAAATATTGGTCAAATTCCTGAGCAAGAGGGGAAGGTCTGAGGAGTGGAGGCAGTGATTGTAGACCTTTAATGTGAACCAGTGAGCCCCAAGGAAGGGGGAATACATGCCACCTAAGCAGTCATTAGACTGCAGCCACTCCCTAAGGTGAGTCCTGAGGAAACTCTGAGAATACAGGGTGACGGGCCTCCAGATAGCTGGGGTACATACTAAGAAAATAATTTTAATGAGCCCTGACTCTTGATTCTTCTGATACATAAAAAAGCACCAAATTTCTTGAGGTCCTGTCTCATGGATTTGAAGTTCAGCATTTCTAAGTCTGCTGCTCCTGCTGCTGCTGCTGCTAAGTCGCTTCAGTCGTGTCCGACTCTGTGCGACCCCACAGACGGCAGCCCATCAGGCTTCCCCGTCCCTGGGATTCTCCAGGCAAGAACACTGGAGTGGGTTGCCATTTCCTTCTCCAACTCATGAAAGTGAAAAGTGAAAGTGAAGTCACTCAGTCATGTCCGACTCTTAGCAACCCCATGGACTGCAGCATACCAGGCTCCTCCATCCATGGGATTTCTAAGTCTACAAGTGTAAAATACACACTTTCCAAAAGAGGAACAAAAAGAAGACAAATCTCAGCATTTGAAACAGCACCAGTGGTGGACACTTCCAGGAAGATCCATCTGATGAAGCAGAACAGCGATCACCCTCTTTTCCACAAGATTGTGGAATGGACTTTGACATTGGGAATTATTGCAGAGAAGAAGCCGATATTGACTCCATGTTGGAAACTGTTTCTTTGACTTGCTTTTCCTTGCTTTTGTTATTATGAAATGAAGTGAAGTCGTTCAGTCGTGTCCAGCTCTTTGCAACTCCATGTACTGTAGCCTGCCAGGCTCCTAGGTCCGTGAGATTTTTCTGGGCAAGGATGTTGGTGTGGGCTGCCATTTCCATCTCCAGGGGATCTTCCTGACCCAGGGATCAAACCCCATCTCCCGCACTGCCAACAGACTCTTTACGATATGAGCCACCAGGGAAGCCCCTTGTTACTGTAATCTTATATAACAGTCTGCCTCAGAGGACCCTGCCCATCTACCTGACTCTAACTTTGTTCAGCTCATAGATAATCTGACCCTTCCCATCTGTGAACAGCTACAATTAAAAGAAGAGCTTAACATATCCCTTCCAAAGGCTGACCATTCTTAGAGCTGTTTTGGGAGGCTGAAGACACTTTCACTTTACTTCCACATTGCCTCTCCCTCCCTTCCACTTACTTCCCCACTGCCTCTCCCTCTCTGTTCTGCCTTTTGACTTTAGTTCCTCTTTGCTTCTCTCTCTCTCTCTCTCTGAATCTATAAAAGAACCTGGCATCCAGACTCTGCCAAGGTGATTACTCTGAGATACTAGTCTGCCATCATCTCTGTCAGCTGGCTTTTCGAATAAAGTCGTATTCCTTGCCTCAACACCTCATCTCTTAGGTTCATTGGCCTGTCATGTGGTGAGCAGAGTGAGCTTGGATCAGTAACAAATCCACTTATTTCAGATCACAGTTCCTACGTGTTAGTGCAACCACACAACTCAGATGGGACTGAACCCATTGTCTTCACTTGAGATCACACACATGATCTCAGGACTTTAAAGTTCAGATTCTTATGTCTCATCCAGAAAAAACTGAGTGAAGGACAAAGCAATAGATAAGAAGTAAATTTACTTAGAAAAACACTGCACAGAGCATGGGCATCTCAGAAGGTCAGAGGCCCCAAAATATGAGGTAGGTAGTTTTTAATGGGCTGGGTAATTTCATAGGCTAATGAGTGGGATCAATCCCTAGGTTGGGAGGATCCTCTGGAGGAGGATATGGCAACCTCTTCCAGTATTCTGGCCTGGAGAATCCCATGGAAAGAGAAGCCTGGCAGGCTACAGTCCATAGGGTCACAGAGTCAAACACCACGGAAGCAACTTACACACATGCATGCAATGAGTAGGAGGATTATTTCACCTATTTGGAGAAGGGGTAGAGATTTCCAGGAATTGAGCCACCACCCTCTTTTGACCATTTATGGTTGACCTCAAAACTATCAGGGTAGCTATGGATATGTCATTGAGCATGCTGATGTGTCGCAATGAGGGCGTAATGAATCTCAAGGCCTACAAGAAGTTCAATCTTCCACCATCTTGGACCTAGTTAGTTCTAACCAGTTTATGTCATATCCTCAAGAGTTAAGTCATTCTTGCAGAGGTTATGTGCTCCCCCTTCCCTCCCATTTCAGTAGCTTTGGGATTCATACCCAAGTGTGACTAAGCAGGCAAACCCTAGCCAGAGTACTATTATTCATTGTTTTCTATGAAATACAGAAAAGAAAAAGTAAAAGAATAAAAGTCACTTGTGACTACCAGCTACAGAAATAGCAATTTGTTTTACTTCCTACCTGCTACCCTTATTGTAAACCTCAACTTTATGTGGCAGTAATGTTGGCTTTCTAGGCACATTCCTGTGGGAATGGTCTCTCTTCTTAATATACTTCCTTTCCTTCTTTAAAATTAATTTATTTATTTTAAATGAAACAAAGATGAATATTTTTAATTCTAAAGATACAATTCACACACAAAAAAAAGAATCGTAAACCATTAGACACCTTAACAACAAAGGAACTAAGATACATAAAGAAAGTCAGAAGAAATATAAGGAAAAAGAAAAATTATATAATCATAGTGAGGCAATGGCAACCCACTCCAGTACTCTTGCCTGGAAAATCCCACGGATGGAGGAGCCTGGTAGGCTGTAGTCCATGGGGTCCTTAGGAGTTGGACACAACTGAACGACTTCACTTTCACTTTCCTGCATTGGAGAAGGAAATGGCAACCCACTCCAGTATTCTTGCCTGGAGAATCCCAGGGATGGAGGAGCCTGGTGGGCTGCCATCTATGGGGTTGCACAGAGTTGGACACGACTGAAGTGACTTAGCAGCAGCAGCAGCAGTGAAACATACACTTCTCTGAGAATATTTTATCAAGTGCAAAAAAATAGGAGCATCTTGATGTCATTAATACTTTAAATATAATATGTTCACATTTAGTTAATTTATATTAATCATATCACATACAAATATACTCAAAATTTTATATCTCAAACGTTGCTATTAGATGTTGATAGGACATCAACTGCCAAAAAAGACAAAAATTGGCAAAAAGATAAGCATTACTAAATTTCGAAAGTAGAATTCTTTTTTGTGTGTGTGTGATTCAGTTATATACAAATGTTAGTTTTGAAATTATTTTCCATAATAATATCTATGTTATTACAAGATATTGACTATAGTTCCCTGTGTTGTACAGTAAACCTCCTTTTTTGCTTATTACATAACTATTTTTTAAATTAGAAATCTAACATTCTATTCATATTAAGTCAAACAAGTAGAACCAAAATCTCATAAATTTTTTACTCAGGCAAACATTTATAAGCTTTATAAAATATATATTATACATATTATTTATATATATGTATACAAAAGCTTTTCTACTACACTTGATTAAGGCTTGAGAAAGAACATCCAAAAATGAGAGAGATGGAGAAATCAGAAAACATAAACTAAATGAAATGGGAGCATTGAATATGAAATAGAAAAAGTGCAACAAACTAAATAAAAGTAAAGGTCATCATATAGTCCAGTTGTTTTTAAAAATGGTTGCTCATTAGAAATGTATCTGGAACTCTGGCAAAAAAAAGAAGCACTACCTGGGAATTTATATTTTTCAAAAAATTCCAAGATAATTCTGATATGCATCTGGATTTTGAAAAGTGATTACAGGTTTTTCTATTAAATGGTAGCTTTGGTGATATAGAATTCTATACTTTTTCTGTTGACCAATAATGATAAAATGGTATTAAGTGAGTAACAGTTACATAATCACAGTAGTAAAGGATGTCTATCAGTTTCCACAATCAATAGCCAGACAAAAAAAAAAAAAAACATGATTACAATTGCAAGCCATAACAGGAACATGATTCAGTTCAGTTCAGTTCAGTCAGTCATGTCCGACTCTATGTGACCCCATGGACTGCAGCACACCAGGCCTCCCTGTCCATCACCAACTCCCAGAGTTTACTCAAATTCGTCCATTGAGTCGCTGATGCCATACAGCCATCTCATCCTCTGTCGTCCCCTTCTCCTCCTGCCTTCAATCTTTCCCAGCATCAGGGTCTTTTCTAATGAGTCAGTTCTTTGCCATCAGGTTGCCAAAGTATTGGAACTTTACCTTCAGCCTTAGTCCTTCCAGTGAATATTCAGGACTTATTTCCTTTAGGATGCACTGGTTGGATCTCCTTGCAGTCCTAAGGGACTCTCAAGAGTCTTCTCCAACACCACAGTTCAAAAGCATCAGTTCTTCGGCACTCAGCTTTCTTTATAGTCCAACTCTCACATCCATACATGACTATTAGAAAAACCATAGCTTTGACTAGACAGACCTTTGTTGGCAAAATAATTTCTCTGCTTTTTAATATGCTATCTAGATTGGTCATAGCTTTTCTTCCAAGGAGCAAGCATCGTTTAATTTCATGGCTGCAGTCACCATCTGCAGTGACTTCGGAGCCCCCCAAAATAAAGTCTGTCACTGTTTCCACTGTTTCCCCATCTATTTGCCATGAAGTGATGGGACCGGATGCCATGATCTTAATTTTCTGAATGTTGAGTTTTAAGCCAACTTTTTCACTAATAATATACAATAATTACATACAATTTGGGGGTCAAGCAATGATATGGTAAGTGGAAGTGCATACATGCACATGTTTTCATCCACCCAGCCAATCTATGTCTTTTGATTGGTGCATTTAATCCATTTGCACTTAAGGTAATGATTGATAAGTGTGATCCTATTACTGTTTTCTTAATTGTTTGGGGTTTATTTTCTGTAGGTAGGGCTTTTCCTTCTCTTGTGTTTCCTGCCTAGAGAAGTTCCTTTAGCATTTGTTGTAAAGCTGGTTTGGTGATGCTGAATTAACTTTTGCTTGTCTGGAAAGCTTTTGATTTCTCCATCAAATTTGAAGGAGAGTCTTGCTGGGCAGAGTATTCTTGGTTTGTAGCTTCTTCCCTTTCATCACTTTAAATATGTCATGCCATTCCCTTCTGACTTGTAGAGTTTCTGTTGAGAAATCAGCTGATAGCCTGATGGGAGTTCCCTTGTATGTTATTTGTTGTTTTTCCCTTGTTCCTTTAAATATTTTATCTCTGTCTTTCGTTTTTGTCAGTTTGATTACTCTGTGTCTCAGTGTGTTCCTGCTTGAGTTTATTCTTCATGAGACTCTCTGCTTCCTGGACTTGGTTGATTATTTCCTTTCCCACATTAGGGAAGTTTTCAGCTATTATCTCTTCAAATATTTTCTCAGGACCTTTCTCTCTCTCTTCTTCTGGGAACCCTATAATTCAAATGTTGGTGTGTTTAATGTTGTCCCAGAGGTCTCTTAGGCTTTCTTCATTTCTTTTCATTCTTTTTCTATATATTGTTCTGTGGCACCATTCTGTCCTCTAGGTCATTTATTTGTGCTTCTGCCTCAGTTATTCTGCTATGGATTCCTTCTAGTGTATTATTCACTTTTTTTTCTTTGTTTTTTAGTTCTAGTACGCCTTTGGTAAACATTTCTCACATCTTCTCAATATTTGCCTCCATTCTTTTCCTGAGATCCTGAATCATATTCACTATCATTATTCTGATTTTTTTTTTTTTTTTGAAGGTTGTCTATTTCCAATTCATTTAGTACCTTTTCTGGGGTTTTATCTTGTCCCTTCATCTGGGACCTAACTTTCTGCTTTTTCATTCTGATTAACTTTCTGTAATGTGGTTTTGTTTTAGTTGCTGTGGGATTGTGGTGGTTCATGCTTCTTCTGTCTGCCCTCTCACGGAGGTGGCTAAGAGGCTTGTGTAAGCTTCTTGATGGTGGTGGGAGAAACTGGGTCTTGCTCTGGTGAGGAACAACAGAATGGGAAAGACTAGAGATCTCTTCAAGAATATCAGAGATACCAAGGGAACATTTCATGCAAAGATGGGCTCAATACAGGACAGAAATGGTATGCACCTAACAGAATCAGAAGATATTAAGATGAGGTGGCAAGAATACACAGAAGAATGACACAAAAAAGATCTTCACGAGCCAGATAATCACAATGGGGTGATCACTGACCTAGAGCCAGACATCCTGGAATGTGAAGTCAAGTGGGCCTTAGAAAGCATCACCACGAACAAAGCTAGTGGAGGTGATGGAGTTCCAGTGGAGCTATTTCAAATCCTCAAAGATGATGCTGTTAAAGTGCTGCACTCAATATGCCAGCAAATTTGGAAAACTCAGCACTGGCCACAGGACTGGAAAAGGTCCGTTTTCATTCCAACCCCAAACAAAGGCAATGCCAAAGAATGCTCAAACTACCGCAAAATTGCACTCATCTCACACGCTAGTAAAGTAATGCTCAAAATTCTCCAAGCCAGGCTTCAGCAATACATGAACTGTGAACTTCCTGATGTTCAAGCTGGTTTTAGAAAAGGCAGAGGAACCAGAGATCAAATTGCCAACATCCGCTGGATCACTGAAAAAGCAAGAGAGTTCCAGAAAAACATCTCTTTCTGCTTTATTGACTATGCCAAAGCCTTTGACTGTGTGGATCACAATCAACTGTGGAAAATTCTGAAAGAGATGGGAATACCAGACCACCTGACCTGCCTCTTGAGAAACCTGTATACAAGTCAGGAAGCAACAGTTAGAACTGGACATGGAACAACAGACTGGTTCCAAATAGGAAAAGGAGTACGTCAAAGCTGTATATTGTCACCCTGTTTATTTAACTTATATGCAGAGTACATCATGAGAAACGCTGGACTGGAAGAAACACAAGCTGGAATCAAGATTGCCAGAAGAAATATCAATAACCTCAGATATGCAGATGACACCACCCTTATGGCAGAAAGTGAAGAGGAACTCAAAAGCCTCTTGATGAAAGTGAAAGCAGAGAGTGAAAAAGTTGGCTTAAAGCTCAACATTCAGAAAACAAAGATCATGGCATCTGGTCCCATCACTTCATGGTAAATAGATGGGGAAACAGTGGAAACAGGGTCAGACTTTATTTTTGGGGCTCCAAAATCACTGCAGATGGTGATTGCAGCCATGAAATTAAAAGACACTTACTCCTTGGAAGGAAAGTTATGACCAACCTAGATAGCATATTCAAAAGCAGAGACATTACTTTGCCAACAAAGGTCCATCTAGTCAAGACTATGGTTTTTCCAGTGGTCATGTATGGATGTGAGAGTTGGACTGTGAAGAAGGCTGAGCACCAAAGAATTGATGCTTTTGAACTGTGGTGTTGGAGAAGACTCTTGAGAGTCCCTTGGACTGCAAGGAGATCCAACCAGTCCATTCTGAAGGAGATCAGCTCTGGGATTTCTTTGGAAGGAATGATGCTAAAGCTGAAACTCCAGTACTTTGGCCACCTCCTGCAAAGAGTTGACTCATTGGAAAAGACTCTGATGCTGGGAGGGATTGGGGGCAAGAGGAGAAGGGGACAACAGAGGATGAGATGGCTGGATGGCATCGCTGACTTGATGGATGTGAGTGCTGCCATTCATGGGGTCGCAAAGAGTCGGACACGACTGAGCAACTGATCTGAATTGAACCGGTGAGGAGGGCCTTGCTCAGTAAAGCTTTAATCCAATTATCTGCTGATGGATGGGGTTGCACTCTCTCCCTGGTAAGTTATTGGCCTGAGGCAACCCAGCCCTGGGGTCTAGAGGTTCTGTGGTCAGTTTAAAGGAGATCCCCAAGACTGCTTATGACAAAAGGGACCTCCTCAGACAGTTGCTGCCAGGGCCCCAGTCCCAGCAGTGAGCCCCTGCCGACCCACGCCTCCACGGGGGAACTTCCAACACTCGCAGGTAGTTTTGGTTCAGTTTCTTGTGGAGCCACTGCTCTTTTCATCTGAGTCTTTGTGCACACAGGTTTTGTTTGTGCCTTTCAAGTCTGGAGTCTCTGTTTTCCCCAGTCCTGTGGAAGTCTTGTAATCAAATCCTGCTAGGCTTCAAGGACAGATTCCCTGGGGATTCCCAGCCCCTTTGTTGGATCCCCAGGCCGGGAAGCCTTATGTGGTGTTCCACACCTTCACAACAGTGGGAGAACTTCTTTGTCATTATTGTTCTTCAATTTGTGGGTCATCCACGCAGCAGGTTTGGGTTTGATTTTATTGTGATTATGCCCCTCCTACCATCTCACTGAAGCTTCTATGTCTTTGGACATGGGGTATCTTTTTTTTTTTCGGTAGATTCCAACATTCTCCTGTCACTGTTTGTTCAACAGCTAGTTGTGACTTTGGTGCTCTCACAGGAAGAGATGAGCACACATCCTTCTACTCTGCAATCTTGAACCAGAACTCCTCTCATCATCATATCTTGAGACTAGCCTTTAACAATCCGTTGGTCAGCACTGTGCCTCTGCCACTCCAGGGGACCCCTGTAGGACCCTCACTAGCTGTACCTAGACCCAGAGCCTGACTCTCTCTCCCTTCCCACATCAAGGCCCTGTTTCTGCAGAGACCTGCCCTCTCTTGCATTCTGGGCTAATCTGATCTCAGGTAAAATGCACCAAAGCTTTAGTAGGCTGTTCCTCACAGGTTGCATGCTTCTAAGTAGACGGAAATTTGGAGAAGATAATGTAGACTGGTGGGCTTCCCAGGTGGCTCAGTGGGTGAAGAATCCACCTGAAATGCAGGAGATGCAGGAGAAGTGGCTCTAATCCCTGGGTTAGGAAGATCCCCTGGGGGAGGAAATGGCAACCCACTTCACTCCTCTTGCCTGGAGAATCCCAAGGACAGAGGAGCCTGGTGGGCTAAGGTCCATAAGATCACAAACAGCTGGACACTATTGAAGCAACTTAGCAGGCACACATGTAATTTTTAGCCTAAAGTCCAATGTAAAGTTACATTAGGCTTGCACAGGCTTTGGCGTTCTCTTAAAACATAACCGTTTCTAGGTGTCTCCTGCATTGGCAGCAGGTTCTTTACCACTAGCATCACCTGGGAAGCCCATAACCACTTCTACTTTGCCGCCTTATCAGTGGGTAGTGTTTTTACAGTGGAACCTCTTGTTGCTGGGTTGTGATCGGAAAGTTTTGGTTGGGGGAGCCTTGCGGCGGGGCGGGGGTTGGAGGGAAGATATTTCCTGTGGCAACACAGGAAGTCACAGAATGTTGGTGACCTCAGAGCCCCTGAGGACTCTAGTGAGGTCAATTCATCTTGGGAGTTGTTCTTTCCTGCCTAAAAGCCAAGGCTGACTACAGAGCCCCTTCCACACCCAGAACACAATTAGACAGAAAGCAGATTGCCAGGACCAGAAAATGGAACAATGCAGGGAGAAAGAAAGTGCTGGATAGCACTCTCAAACACAGTACTTAACTTTTATATGAAATATTTAACAATGTCCCTTTTCTAGAAATTCTTGGATAACATAACCTACCTACCCAAATAATTTTTAAAATCAATGTAATGTCCTACCTATAATATGAAAAAAAATTAAAAAGAAAGTAATAACATAACAAAATTAAATATATTTAAATATGTGACTACTAACACACAACTACACTAGAGGACATAGCAAAGAGCCAGATGCTTGCAGCTTTATCTAAAATCATTATATGAATGCAGGAGCTACAAATACAGATGGATATAGTTGTGGTTAAGGTGGTAATTGTTGCCAGAAACATGTGTTTCCAAAATTGTGAAGAACTTTTGATAAAAGCAAAATGCCAATTCCCTTGATTCACCCAGTTTCAGTTACACTGTAGGCTCAGATCATTATCTGTAGGATTTTCAACTACACAAACATCTAGCATAATTTTCCAAAGTCATTCGTTCATTCATTCAAAAACAGCTACTGTCATGGAGGATTACTTTCCTCCTTTCAGGAAGTATAGCATCCCTAGTCAGCTGTACTCTCCAGCCACTGTGGCAAACTGTGGCAAAAATGCTCCTATAAATTTCCAAACTATTCACAATGAGAAACTGGGAACACCCTCTTCAATTACCCTCATTGAGAACCAATGTCTAGGAATACCCCCAGGAAAAGATGTGCAGGATGATCACATGCCTGAAACTCTGTGCATAGCATGAATATTTCAGTAGCATAATAGAAAGTCAGTGTTAAACACCGAACAGCAATATGGACATAGGTTATTGACATGTTTCCCAAGATGTTAAAAATATGCTTGCCCTAGGAGTAAACTATAAAATCAACACAGTAGGAATTAATTGGGAATTTGCTAAATCACCTTAAAGAGAGGAATGCCTACAACTGGAAATATAATGCTAATCTAACTAATGATGGTAGTAGATCCAAAGGAAAACTTAAGGTAAATTTGATTAAAATCAGTTGGTCAAAGATGAATTTGAAAAAGTTAAGTCCTTAAATGACTGATTTAACAAAAGGCAGTGTATTGAAAATTAATTTGCTGAATGATTAATTCACCTAAAACTGCCAAGTCCATTACCTTAAGCCAGGTCTCAAACAGTTAACGGTAGTGATCTCACTACAAACTGGTTTGCTATAGTTGTGTCACTGAGGCCAGTCAGCCCTAGTGTATTTGTCACTTTGGTCTGTGTGAGAGGATCTTGTGTATTTTAAACTTCATGCATTGTGCACAAATTCAATGTTGTGGATTTTGTAAATAGTAAGTTTGTTTTCTCTCTGCAAATAGGTTTAGTCCACTTCCTTTCCTATTACTTTTAATCACAGCCTGTGAATAAGCTCAAGCAAATAAATATTTTCTGCATGTTTCAGGCTTCACACTCCTTTCACTTTAATGTCATATACATGAAAGAATGGTTTGCCCTTTAAACAGTTTTATATCAATTTGCCCTTCATATTTTTGCTGACTTTATCAGCAAAGATTTTTGCCTGCTTGTTAATTTTACATATATACAACAAATGTGGAAATTGGAAAAAATACTTGCATGAAATAAGGTCTATGTATATATAAATTTACGCATGTGACCTATAAAATCCAAGTTAGGCCTAAGGCCTCAAAACTAGGGTGATCTCATGCATTAACATATAAAATGTTGTATATTAAAGAAGTACAGGATCTAAAAGGTGAAAAACATAAAACTGAGCCAGCCTGACAAATTCTCAGTGAAAGAGTTGGGGTGAAGCAGTTCCCATGAGCCACACCAAACAAAACTGAAAACAAATCTTCAGAGTATTGAAGCTTCCAGATATGTCGTATCATATGAATATGTGAAACCTAAAAAATAGTGGTACAAATGAACTTATTTATAAAACAGATGTACAAAACATACGTAGAAAACAAACATGATTACCGGGGCAAAAGGTTGGGGGAGAAGGGATAAATTGGGAGACTGATATTGATGTATACACACTACTATATATAAAATAAATAACTAACAAGCACCTACAGTACAGCACAGAGAAATCTACTCAATCCTCTATAATGACCTATATGGGGAAAGAAGCTAAAAAGAGTGGATATATGCTTATGTACAACTGACTCACTTTGCTGTATACCTGAAACTAACACAACATTGTAAATCAACTCTATTCCAATAAAAAAATTTATTTTTAAAGAATGTGGAAGCAGTATCACATAAGAAATCTGTTATAAGCTCTGTCAGTAGTTAGTAAAATCAGGGTTTTGATGAAACAAAGATTTGGTCAATTGGTCATTTGACATGTTGATGACCTAGAACATTTCTTTTAAGCAAACAGAAATATTGTCTTTTGGAAATTTGGCTTGCTTGCCCCAAAATCTGATGTGCTAGGCCGAAGGGAGTTGGAAATAAAAGAGTGACAGAAGCTAGTGTGAGGAGGACCCACTAGTGAAAATGGGACCCACATGTCCCATTTTCCATTCTGGCCTGCACACACATCCCCCAGCACAGACAGGCGCCTCAGGCTAGCTCAGCCTGCTGCCAGGAACAGCTGAATCACAAAACCAATTCCTCCTGATTCCACACTCACCTGGAAGGCTTCTGATCATAAACGAGCATCCCCAATAGTTCTCCTTCAGAGAGAGAGTTTGTAGGCCAAGGGTTAGAAACACCTAGTCACCTTGGTGGATATAAATCTAAATGTACATTAGTAAATGGGCATCTTTGTTTTTTACATCTGTATTTTATGAGCTCTATAAATGGTGGTAATGCCACGGAGTCTGGTCACCCCCAGGACTCTGGCAAGATTAATTTTTCACAATGTCTGTGAGTAATGACCAGGTCTATTCTGAATTCATCCAGTTGGCTCTGCAGGTTTATTGTTTCTATTATCTTTAAAATATAGCTAAGGAAGACTCTACATTTTAAGTTCAGTTCAGTTCAGTTGCTCAGTTGTGTTCAACTCTTTGCAACCCTATGAACTGCAGCACTCCAGGCTTCCCTGTCTACCACGAACTCCCAGAGTTTGCTCAAACTCATGTCCATCAAGTCAGTGATGCCATCCAACCATCCTATCCTCTGTCGTCCCCTTCTCCTCCTGCCTTCAATCTTTCCCAGCATCAGAGTCTTTTCCAATGTGTCTGTTCTTTGCATTAGGTGGTCAAAGTATTGGAGTTTCAGCTTAAGCATCAGTCCTTTCAATTCAGGACTGATTTCTTTAGGATTGACTGGTTTGATCTCCTTGCAGTCCAAGGGACCCTCAAGAGTCTTTTCCAACACCATAGCTCAAAAGCATCAGTTCTTCAGTGCTCAGCTTTCCTTATAGTCCAACTCTCACATCCATACATGACTATTGGAAAAACCATAGCTTTGACTAGACAGACCTTTGTTGGCAAAGTAATGTCTCTGCTTATTAATATGCTGTCTAGGTTTGTCATAGCTTTTCTTCCAAGGAACAAGTGTCCTTTAATTTCATGGCTGCAGTCACCATCAGCAGTGAGTTTGGAGCCCAAAAAAATAGTCTCTCACTGTTTCCACTGTTTCCCCATCTATTTCCCATGAAGTAATGGGACCAGATGCCATGATCTTAGTTTTCTGAATGTTGAGCTTTAAGCCAACTTTTTCACTCTCCTCTTTCACTTTCATCAAGAGGCTCTTTAGTTCCTCTTCACTTTCTGCCATAAGGGTGGTGTCAGCTGCATATGTGAGGTTATTGATATTTCTCCCGGCAATCTTGATTCCACCTTGTGCTTCATCTAGCCCGGCATTTTGCATGATGTACTCTGCATATAAGTTAAATAAGCAGGGTGACAATATACAGCCTTGACATACTCTTTTCCTGATATGGAGCCAGTCTGTTGTTCCATGTCCAGTTCTAACTGTTGTTTCTTGACCTGCATACATTTTAAGAGTGCATAACATTTAAGATACTACATGGCATTTTAAGAGTAGGCTCAAAATCATTGTAGACAGAATAAAATAATTTTATTATGTGTTTTATATAAAATCCCTGAAGTGATAGCCTGTGTTTCCAAAGTTTCATCAGTTTGGAGTCTGAGACAGGGTCACATTAACAGAAGTAAATGGTGTTTCTCTGGATCTAGCTTCAACCTACTACTGTGGGCCTCATATCTTTCCATGCTTCACCCCCACACTTCCCACAGCCTCACCAGTTATTCAGGGGGTCCTTGTGTGCTGATGAAAAGGCCCTCTGGGCTATCTCCGCTCTTGTTTCCTCTGCTCTGCTCTCGTTGATCATTTCTGCTGCCCTGGTACTTCCCTGTGATGCCCACAGCCAGGGCTGGCACCAAGTGCAGCCTTATGCTGCTGGGCCTCTTCCCTCTGCTGCTCCAGCTGGAGTCATTACTGTGGCAATATGCCAGGTCCTCCAGGGGCCAAAGCTGCACTTGACTTGTTGCTGTCCTCAGCTGGACATCTCCTGCACTAAAGGGTGGGTAATGGGTCTCCCTCTCTCTCTTTCCTTCTGTGTCACAGTGGACACAGGACCCTGCCATGCTGCCTCGTGTTTCCAAACAGTTGTCCCAACAGTCCACAGAGATTCAGACAAGGCTCTTCCTAGGCCCACCTAGAAGAGGGAGTACCACTGCCATGTGAACTGGAATGTAAACAAACCCACGTGCCGCAGAGAATCAGGAAGTGATGCAGAACCACCCAACCAAAGAAGGTGGGGGCCGTTGGTGACCGGGTAGAGGTGGGACCTGTCCTGTCCAATCTGGAGGAAGATAAAAAAAATTATCATCAAAACCACACTGAAGAACTTTCATAGTCTTTTTTTTTTTTTTTCCCTTGGCTGCACTGAACAGCTTGCCAGATCTTAGTTCCCAGACCAGAGACTGAACCCAGGCCATGGCAGTGAAGGCACCAAGTTCCTAACCACTGAACTGCCAAGGAATTTCTTACAATAATTTTTTAAAGATAGCATTTTAAGCCATCATTGCAACAAAAGAAGCCATTCATTTGTTTAGTCTGATGCTCACAGTCATGAATGCGAACTGTCATCAGAGTCCCAGTAATGTGGGTACAGTGGATCTCCATAAATCACTTTGCTATCTCAGTAAAGTCACAGGGAAACAAAATGCTTCAGGTGGTGTAGAAAGACAGCAGATCTAACTGAATGCACCTAACAGTTGCATCCATTCCATCTAGGTCAGGTAAATAGCTTCCCACACTCCTGTCCCTTTCCCACCTTCAGAATGGGACCTCAGTGGAATTAGTCCTGCCAAGGACTGCCCAGCATCAAGGCCTTTTTTTTCCTTTAGGGGAAAAATACAACTTTATTGTAACCATAGGAATTAAACTCCTTCACAGAGTAAGGCCATGGGATTCTTTCTCTTTTGTTTCATTTAATAAATACAAATGAATAAAAATACCTTATTTTGCAAAGGGATCACCTCTCTTCCTTCTCCAGATTTCCTGCAAGCTCCATGGCCAACAGCTCTCGTGGCCACAGGCCCACACTCCACTGGTGCCCACCCAGCACATCCACCCCACAGCCATGCTCTCCTCTCTCTGGAGAGGGTTAGGCTCACTCACCTACCTGCAAATGCTCTGTATGTACAACACCTCCCCTTTCTCCACCCACATCGAAGCACAAAGTCCTCATACTGAATTTTAACTTTTAAATGATTCCCTTGAGAAGGAAAGAATCTGGTCTCCACAGAAGACCTTCAGCCAGTACCACTTTGGGAAAAGACAACATAGAGTAAAATATATTGTATGTCTTGTAGACCACCTCTGATTTCAAAACTAGAAACTCCTATTTACATTTAACCTGTTTGAAACAGGCCAAATGTTTGATTCTGCATGCAACAGATCTGTTATTGCTTGAAACAGAGCCCTGGACAGGCGCTGAGCTGCCCACGCAGGAGGGACCCAGACCACCTCACAGTCACGAACCACAGCTGAGTGCATGCCCCACGCAGCGACCCCGAGTTCCATGCTTCCACAGATGCCAGTCAGATCCAGGATGATGCATGGTCTGTGCTCTGCGCTCTTCCCTTCCCAAGCTGCAAGGAACAGTTTTGTCCCAACATGTTCCTGCTGCAGCCACCATGTACAAAAGCTTAGAATTCTCAGCCTTTAGACTGGAAAAGAAAAACTGTACTACACTCAGAAGACATTTTGACTAGTCTCAGGCTCCAGTATTCCTACTCCATAAATGCACTAGTAACTGAGACCATGAGTGCAAACTGTGATAAACACCAGCATGGAAAGCGTCAGTCTTCACAGCCAGCAGGAAACTTCTTTTCTATGTACCCCTTTCTTCATTAATCCACATTTTAAAAAAGTATTTCCTGAAAGCATTCTAATGTGATTATTTATGCATGCTCATTTGCTTCAGTCATGTCCAACTCCTTGCAACCCCATAGACTGTAATCTGCCAGGCTCCTCTGTCTATGGGATTTCCCAGGCAAGAATACTGGAGTGGGTTGCCATTTCCTCCTCCAGGGGATCTTCCCAACCCAGGGATCGAACCTGCATCTCTTGCAGCTCCTGCATTGGCAGGTGGACTCTACACTTGCGACACCTGGTGACCGTGATTATTTGTAACATACAACAAATGAAAAATGTGACTAGATTGCAAGAAAAAAAATCTTGTTAAAAAAAAAGTACTGAAACAAAGTCGTGTGCTCCTCATGGGAGACAAGGGAAACGTGAGAAGCCCCCAGCTACGTTGGATACCCTCTGCCTGGGCGACAAGGCCCCACGTCTTCAGAAGGAGCGTCACTGGTTTAGTGGCGGTGGCGGGCCAAGGTGAACCCCTCACTGCTCTGGGAGGAACGGAGGCCACTAAATGCTGGGTCCGCAGGCACACCAGCTGGAGAGGTAGTAGTGACAGCTCTTATTGTCTGCCTGAGCCACCTGGGCAAGATGCCCTCAACTGTGCCCAGCTGCCATCAGTCTACAGAAACCATTGCTTCAGAAAAGAAGCCTATTTGGAGTGGAAAGGGTACAAAAAAAGAGATGCTGTGGTTCTGCCAGCTTGCCGTATTTTGACACGAGCACAGTGTCATTGTCACCAAGTGTTCCAGAGGCGAGACCCCAGAAACCAGTTGGTGGTGTGTCTGCACACATGTGCGCACATGCTTGTGTGCGGGGACGAGGCTCAGAGCCCCAGTGACTTCTGCAGGATCTGCTTGGTGATCCTGTAAAACCGCATGTGGGCCTCCTGCCACATTTTGGAGGTGTCCACTGTGGCCCCGCTGTCATCACTGGGCTCAGTGCAAAGCTCCCATCACGGGGCGCCTCCTCCCAGGGTCACCAGGAACAGGAGTGCAACAGAGTCAGCAGGGCAGACTTGAGGGACCCGGGTCCCGAGCTCCACCCAGGGTCTCCGCACACGCCCTTGCCCAGGAGGCAGCCACTCCTCCCACACCTGGCTCAGCCCTTTCAGGGACAGCGTCGGCGCCGGCAGTCCCTGTGGGGGCCACATTCCTGGGGCTGGGCAGGGACACAGGTGGTGCTGGCAGGTCGGGATGTAACCTTCCTGCATCTCCTCATTTCTTCCTGGGCTCAATCAATGACTTTTCAACCATTCTCTCCCTCATCGTGTATCTACAAATGATCATGGGCATATACAAGCGTGCACACTGGCACACACATTTTGCTCTTGATCCAGGTGACTTCCAAGGCTGCTGGTCAACCCTGGTGCTGATTTCCTGAAATGGTGGCTCACTCCATGCTTCACCTTGTAAATTTAAAGCATTTTCCCTGGTTCTGCTCTGCTACTTCAGGAGGCAGAGAACCTCTAAGCAGCCTGGAATCTCACCTTTCCAACATCATTTCCAGACAAAATTCACGGAGGACATCTGTGTCCTACGGGAAGTCTAAATTCTCATTCTGCAGATACCTGTCATTTATTTCAGCATTCTTTCCCTTTCTTGTGAAATATTTTATTCCATGCATCTTTCTCTCAGTCTCACCTTTCCTTCAAACCAAGTTAAGAGAGGGACTCTGCTGTTTACGGTTGACCTTATCCTGCATTTTGTAAGGTATGCTAAAGGATTTTCTTGCCACTCCTGCCACTGGGTTTTAAAATTAATTTTAAAAGGGAGCAAAATTTCTGAGGTTGTCCTTCCTTGAAGGACATTTTTGTATTCTCTCTGCAGAATGTGCACTGGGGATTGATTGGTCTATAGAAAAAAATTCTTTTGGGGCCTTTGTTTTATTTTCTGGGTTACTTGGGGGATGGGTGACCTGGGAACACAACTAAGCAGAGGAAGTCCTCACTCTCTGAGCTCAATTTAGCACATAATCAGTGTGAACAGGGGGTATTCTGAAATGCTGACAACCACGTCTACAAAAATACCCTTCTGCCTCAGGCCAGGCCTGTTCACCTGATGGCCCCTCTTCTTCAGCGTCTAGCATCTTGCTCTCGGCTGCAGAACTTGGTCCCTCAGTGGTTAAAAAGAACACACACGAGGAGTGTGCCTTTCAGAGTGTTCCTTTCACTGCTGTCTAAAACCGAACCTCGCCCTTGAGAAGAAGGCGAAAGGAAGGAGAATACTAGGGATGTGTGAAAACACCTTCGAGTTTGGTCCCCACGTTTCATCCACCTCTCCGGCGGCGAGTCTGGAGTCAGATGGTGAAGGACCCAGAGGAGAGGAGACAGGTATGGAAACACCTGCTGCGAGAGGAACACTCCTCTAGAGCTCTGCTCCACAGAGAGCAGATACTAAACTCCCTGAGAGAGGAGGAAGTGGGAATGGAGAGTGCTGCTATTTCCAGATTTCTGCTGGGGCCTTTCTAGGCTGAAACCGAAACATAGGGTATAAGACATAGATGCTCTGGGTTCATTCCAAAGAAGTGGCAGGACTGTTTACCCATGGAAATCTGACAGGGTTAACGGTGAATCATGTTGATGCTGGTTTGAGGTGGAGGTGGTTTTGTGCCAGCTCTTGCTCTGTCTCCTTCACATATGTCTCCCATTGCTATCTTCCTGATTTCACATTTGTCAGTCATGGTGTGGGGGAAGGGTGGGGAAGCAGTTGCTTCCAATCACTACCAACTTAAAGCACACAAAACGGAATGCAGACCACTTCAGCCACTGAGCACTGCTTTTATCTGACTATATTGTTGGGTAGAACACATATATAGGGCCACTCCAGGACGGGAGCCAAGACACACATCGTTCAAAGTAACCCCCAGAAAGCCACCACTAGAAATATATGTGAGTATCAATTATATTCTTTTTTCTGGTTTTTTTTTTTTTTTTTTTAGTTGAAGTATAGTTGGTTTGGGCTTTCCTGGTGGCTCAGACGGTAAAGAATCCACCTGCAATGCGGGATACCTGGGTTTGATCCCTGGGTTGGGAAGATTCCCTGGAGGAGGGCATGGCAACCCACCCAGTATTCTTGCCTGGAAAATCCCCAAGAATAGAGGAGCCCATACAGTCCATGGGGTCACAAAGAGTCGGACACAACTGAGTGACTAAGCACAGCACAGCACAGTTGGTTTACAGTGTTGTGTTAGTTTCTGGTGTACAGCAAAGTGATTTCGTTTTATTTATATTTATACATATGTACATATTCTTTTCCATTATAAGATATTGAATATAGTTCCCTGTGCTATACGGTTTACCTATTTTATATATAGTAGTTTGTATCTGCTAATCTCAAACTCCTGATTCTTTCCCCCTTGAGTGTCTTTTTAAAAACAAATGAACTTAAAAAACAAAAAAACAAACAAAAAAAAACCCTTCAATTAGTTGGAATTCAACTAACTAGAACTCTTAGCATTGCAAGCTATAAAGAAAAGAAAGAAGCAAAAGGATTTTTTAAAGATGAAAATAATAGCTATTTATTGTGTCACTTCTATGTGCCAGTAAGTTATTTTTCTATAATACATACACCAACCCTGGGGAAACTCTAAGTATTAAAGAGGTAAGTAACCTAGTCAAGATCAAACCACCATTAGCAATGGCAGAATCAAAATTCAACCCCAGGTTTTATGCTCTTCCCTGCTATGCTGTATTTATCTCAGTTTTGTTATTTTTTTTTTAAGTCCTAAGTCATGTTGTAGGTAAGAATTTTACACTTGCTAGGGTAATCATTAGTGCTGTTCACCAAACATTTTCAGATTTCCACCTTTGAGACACAGAAAAGGAAAACACTTGGTAGCTCAGACGGTAAAGAGTTTGCCTGCAGTTCTGGAGATCCAGGTTCTAGCCCTGGGTCGGAAAGATCCTCTGGAGAAGGAAATGGCAACCCACTCCAGTATTCTTGCCTGGAGAATTCAGTGGACAGAGGAGCCTGGCAAGCTACAGTCCATGGGGTCGCAAAGAGTCGGACACAACTGAGTTACTTCAATTTCTTTTCTTTCCTGGCACCTCCTGTTTGGGTGGGGCCCTGTGACTGATTTAGGCCATTGAGTTGTGAGAGGGAGAAATAGAAGTGATGTGTGTCACCTGTGGATGAAGGCACTTAATCATTGACGGGAGACCTCCTAGAGCTCTCTTCCCTTCCATGAATGGCCACGTTCCAGCTCCAACAGCGCGGGTCCTGAAGTGAAGACCTAGCTGCCCCAAAGTCAATGTGTTGGGTGTGCCTGAAGTTTGGAGGTCATTTGATGCTGCAGCATAATCTAGCCTACCCTGACTGATACAGTCACAACCTAGGGAGTACAAAGATGTATCTTTATTTCCCTTTAACTGAACTCAGTAAGTCCTTACTTCTACCAATGTAAAAAAAATAATCAAGTCTTGTCCATTCAATCCATTTTTCAATGTCATGCTCAGCTGTGTTTCAAGGAAGAACCACTTGGTCAGCTCTAGCTTCTGTCCATTGTCTTCATTTCCCAATGGGGACTGGAGGGAGTAAATCTAAGTTTTGAATAATGGAGAGAGTAAGAAGTATAGTTACAGGTCCCACAGCAAGAGGTACAGGATGAGACCTTTGCCCTAAGGCTATCTTCTTATCTGCGGGCCATCACAGCTGTGTAAGCTTCCTCTCGACCTTTGTGGTAGATGTCAAGCACTGTCATGACTGCTGAATGCTAGATAGACCACTTTGCCCCCTCCTCATCCCAACCAATGGAGAAGGCAATGGCAACCCACTCCAGTACTCTTGCCTGGAAAATCCCATGGGTGGAGGAGCCCAGTAGGCTGCAGTCCATGGGGTCGCAAAGAGTCAGATGCAACTGAGCGACTTCACTTTCACTTTTCACTTTCATGCATTGGAGAAGGAAATGGCAACCCACTCCAGTGTTCTTGCCGGGAGAATCCCAGGGACAGGGGAGCCTGGTGGGCTGCCGTCTATGGGGGCACACAGAGTTGGACACGACTGAAGTGACTTAGCAGCAGCAGCATCCCAACCAAAGACCTCTGGGGTCTACTAACCCTCTTATAATATTTCTTGTCCCTCCACACAAATCTTTGGTCCTCAAGACCTTGAAGATGCTGTGAAGTAGTCCCCAAGTAATTCATTCATTTACAGGGACCACTGCTGGCATCATGCCTCATGGCAGGGGCAGGGAGGTTGTTTCATAAGAGTCAGGCCATCCCCCTAGGCTACATCTTCCTGAGCAAGGTACAAGTGCCTACGTCTCTCAGGCCCTATCCCCCTCAACTCTCTGAGGTTTCCATCAGTCTTGTTCTACACCCAGCTTCTGAGATTAAACCCAAGGAGAGGGAAGTGGGGTTAGTGGTCAGAGCTCTGAACCTTCCCACAAGGAAGCTCATCAACATTGCCCTCTCTTGCTCTCCTTTCCCAATTCTCTTGTCCCTCTTCCTTTGGGATGGAAAACTATCTCTTCCGTCAGTGCTATTCAGAGTGCTGATTTGCAATAAGAAAGGACATTGTGCCAGCTCATAAATCCACACGTTGCTTCCTTCGTCAAGACAGTTTGGCTACCAAAAGTGCCAACTGAACTAAACAGTGTTCATTGTAATAAAGTTGATTTACATTCTGTTATGAGCTCCTTATCTCAGTAATAAACGGTTCTCAGGAGGCAGTCTATTTTGCTGTGCATTCCTCCCTATTCTGTGATTTGTGGATAAATGTTATGCCCAGTTTCCTTCCGGAGTTGGCTTTTGATGTTCAAAGCCAGCTTTTGGAATTTAAAAAACTTTCCACTCTCTGGAACCTAGTCTTTCAAGATTATTATTTCAGCTATGAGTTTAAAACAACCCCATTCAACCATCCAATTGATGTCTTTGTTCCATTCTGTATCTGCCCTCATCCTGAGAATAGCTTTTTAAAAATCATTGCTGAGAGACTGCTGGGAAAAAGCTAATTTTTCTAACTTGGGCTGTTGAACTTTTTAACTGTATTTCCTCTCTTCCCCATGAGTTTTAAAGTAAATACTCTATAAATGAGAATTCATTCTCTGAGTATTCAGATTAATCAAAATTTGCCTAGCATTTTTAACTGTTAGTCATTTTCAAAAATTTTCATTGATCTATAGTTGATTAACAATGTTGTGTTAGTTTCAGGTATACAGCAAAGTGATTCCATTATACACACACATATATATGTATTTTTTTTTTCAGATTCTCCTCCATTGCAGGTTATTACAATATACTGAGTACAGTTCCTAGTGCTATGAAGCAGGTCCTTTTGGGTTATCTATTTTATGTTTAGTAGTGTATATATTTTGGTCCCAAATTCCTAATTTATCCTTCCCCCCACCCTCCTTTAGACTGTTAGTCATTTTGAATCTGTTATCTTCTAACAACATAGTCAGAAAGTTGTCTGACTTATACGATGTGTAATGTGTAATTATTACATGATGTATAATGTGTAAATGTGTAATGATATGAGTAAGTGCTTCTGATGACATGGACAGAAAAAAAGAGAATTACAATATTGAGTTTCAGTGTGAGAATAACTTCAAAAATAGCCCCCCAAAGACTAGCTAAAACCAATAGAAATATATATGTCTATTCATATTTGTAATTTATATACTATTCTTTAATAGAGAAAATAATTTTGTTTTATTTTTAAGAGAGTCAATTTCCCAATTGACTTATAACTTGAACAATATTTACTCATAGTTTTATGTTTTGCCTTACATTGTTCTTTAGATGGTTTATCTCCTCATCTTCTTTTACAAGTATCTTTTCTGCAATATTTGAATAACCTTTGAAGGTCATTAAGTTCTTCAATTGTGGTACGTTATCATCATCAACCCATTTAAGATCCATTGAAGACCTGTCTCCTTATACCTGAGTGTCATTCCAACCCAGCTCCCAGATACCCATATTTGCCACATGTCTAGGAATATGTGTGTATACCCATATGCTGCATATACAGTGCTGATCTCTGTGTAAATGTGCTTCCACTGCAATTCTGTGCTATGCAGTCTCTTAATTTGCGCATCCAATACTGTGTTTTGAAGATTTATCCCATTATTAAACACATCTTTAAAAAATACATATTTTATTGAGGTACAGTTGACTTACAATGTTGTGTTAATTCTGCTATACAGCAAAGTGATTCAGTTATACATGTATACATCCTTTTTCATATTCTTTTTCATTAAGGTCTATCACAGGGTATTGAATATAGTTCCCTGTGCTATACAATAGGATCTTCAATCACCACTATCTAATCCAGAACACCTTCATCACTCCAAAGAAACACCAGACCTACTATATAGTACAGGGAACTCAATACTCTGTAACGGCCTATAGGAAAAGAATCTAAAAAAGAGTAGGAATATGTATACACATAACTGATTCACTTTACAGTACACCTGAAACTAACACAATATTGTAAATCAACTATACATCAATAAAAATTTTTAAAAAGGACTTCCATGGTGGTACAATGGCTAAGAATCACCTTCCAGTGCAGGGAGTGACAGTTCCATTCCTGATGGGGAGCTAAGTAAGGTCCCACATGCCTCATGGTTAAAAACTCATGAGGTAATATGGGTTATTGTAACAAATTCAATAAAGCCTTAAAAAAAAAATTGAGCATCTCAGCAAGAGAAAGGGGAAAAGGAGAGAAAAGATTTGGTAGAGAATAGGAAATTTCTGTATTTTTGTACTGTTTCAGAAAACTAGAATTCTCTGCCAACCAGAAATGCTTCTCCCCACTTTTCCTGTGCCCACACATCTAGATCTGAATACTTTCATAAGCCCTGAAAACTCAGCACACATATGGCCAGTGTTGAACAAAGGACAATGAATAAATGAAGGTCACCCCCTTGTTCTTTCCCTCTGCTTTCTGGCTCTCTAACTTGACCGGCTCCCCCCTGGGCCATCCTGGTCTTCCTCTGTACGATTCAAGTGGCTGAGTAGGCAGCAGTGGAGAGGGCTGCAGAAGAGGTCAGCAGTGAAGCTTAATTACAAGTCAACATCATTTCTTTGGGATTGCTGTGGGAAGGAAGTGCAGTTAAGATCAGTGAAAGTGCTCAGAGGAGCTTGGAAGACAGCCTATCGGCCAATATAGGATAAGCTTTTATTGTCACTGCTATTAGTAAAACAGATGTTCTCAAAGAATTCCTCCAACCAGTGACAGGACTTGGAAAATTGCTGTCCCTTTATTGGCTGCTGAAGCCAAATAAAAATCAAATTAGATTTTAATTCACCTCATTATTTTCTTCATGGCAGCTCTCCTTGGCCAGCCTTGAGGCAGAGCCAACTATTTCACCCTCCATGGCATATATCACCTGCAGCCTGAAGCTCCCAGAGGTCAGCCGCCCCTTTTCCCTCACCCAGAGTCCCATGTGGGTGGTATTTTTTTTAATACATATATTTTATTGAAATATAGTTGACTTACAATGTTTCAGGTACACAACAAGGTGATTCAGTTATACAAATACACATATATTATTTTTGAAATTATTTTCCACATATTTTATTACAAGATATTGACTATAGTTTGCTACAGAATACAGCAAACCTTTGTTGCTTGTTGCATATCTTGTGCATATTTTTTAATTAGAAATCTAACATTTTATTCATACTAAGTCAAACAAGTGGAATCAAAATGCCACAGTTCTTTTAGTTAGGCAAAAATTCATAAGTTTTCCAAAATATATATATTATGCTGCTGCTGCTTATACACATATATAAATATATATAGTATGCATATTATATCTATGGCAAATAGATTGGGAAACAATGGAAACAGTGACAGACTTTATTTTCTTCAGCTCCAAAATCACTGCTGATGGTGACTGCAACCATGAAATTAAAAGACACTTGCTCCTTGGAAGATAAGCTTTGACAAACCCAGTGCATTAAAAAGCAGAGACATTACTTTACCGAAAAGGTCCGTACATTCAATGCTATGGTTTTTCCAGTAGTCATGTATGGATGTGAGGGTTGGACCATAAAGCAGGCTGAGCATTGAAGAATTAATGCTTTTGAAATGTGGTGTTGGAGAAAACTCGAGAGTCCCTTGGACTGCAAGGAGATCAAACCAGTCAATCCTAAAGGAAATCAACCCTGAATATTCATTGGAAGGACCGATGCTGAAGCTGAAGCTCCAATACTTATGCCACCTGATGCAAAGAGCCGACTCACTGGAAAAGATCCTGATGTTAATAAAGATTGAAGGCAGGAGGAGAAGGGGATAACAGAGGACAAGATTTTTGAATGACATCACTGACTCAGTGGACATGAGTTTGAGCAAGCTCTGGGAGACAGTGAAGGACAGGGAGGCCTGATGCCCTGCAGTCCATGGGGTCACAGTCAGACACAACTGAGCAACTGAACAGCAGCAATACAAAAGCTTTTCTATTACACTTGATAAAAGCTTGAGAAAGAACATCAAAGAAGAGAAGAGATGGAGAAATTGGAAAACATAAACTAAAATGAAATGGGAGCACTGAATATGAAATAGAAAAAGTGAAGCAAACTAGATAAAAGTAAAGGATCATCATACAGTGGCTGCTCATCAGAAACATATCTGGAGCTCTGGAGCAAAAAAGCTATACTGAATATTTATATTTTTCCAAAACTTTCAAGAGAATTCTGATATGCATCTAGATTTAAAAAGTGATTACAGGTTTTTCTATTTGATCCTAATTTTGGTGATATAGAGTTATATTATTTTTCTGTTGACCAATCATGATACAGTGGTATCAAGTTGAGTAGTAGTTACATAATCACAATAGTAAAAAATGTTTATCAGTTTTCACAATCAATAGCCAAACAAAAAATAACACACAATTAAAATTGCAAGCCATAATAGGAACATGATTAACTTAACAATATAAAATAATTACATACGGCTTGGGGGTCAAGCAGAGTGATGTGGTAAGTGGAAGTGCATGCATGCACATATTTTCATCCACCCAGCCATTCATTCTATGTCTTTTGGTTGGTGCAGTTAAACCATTTATATTTAAGGTAATTATCGATATGTATGATCCTATTACTGTTTTCTTAATTGTTTGGGGTTTATTTTCTGTAGGTAGGGCTTTTCCTTCTCTTGTGTTTCCTGCCTAGAGAAGTTCCTTTAGCATTTGTTGTAAAACTGGTTTGGTGGTGCTGAATTAACTTTTGCTTGTCTGGAAAGCTTTTGATTTCTCCATCAAATCTGAAGGCGAGTCTTGCTGGGTAGAGTATTCTTGGTTGTAGTTTCTTCCCTTTCATCACTTTAAATATGTCATGCCATTCCCTTCTGACTTGTAGAGTTTCTGTTGAGAAATCAGCTGATAGCCTGATGGCCATTCTCTTATATGTTATTTGTCTCTTTATCCTTCTTGCTTTTAATATTTTATCTCTGTCTTTCATTTTTGTCAGTTTGATTGCTATGTCTCGGTATTTTCCTCCTTTGGTTTAGCCTGCCTGGGACTCTGTGATTCCTGAACTTGGTTGACTATTTCCTCTCCCATGTTCTGTAAGTTTTCAGCTATTATCTCTTCAAATATTTTCTTAGGTCCTTTCTCTCTGTCTTCTCTTCCTGGTACTGTTACAATGTGAATGTTGGTGCATTTAGTATTGTCCCAGAGATCTCTCAGGGTGTCTTCATTTCTTCTCATTTTTTCCCCCAATTTTCTGTTGTGTGGCAGTGATTTCCACCATTCTGTCCTCCAGGTCATTTATCTGTTCTTCTGCCTCGGTTATTCTGCTTTGGATTCCTTCTAGTATATTATTGCTCTCTATTTGTTCTTTAGTTCTTGCAGGTCTTTGGTAAACATTTCTTGCATCTTCTCAATCTTTGCCTCCATTCTTTTCCTGAGATCTTGGATCATCTTTACTATTATTATTCTGAATTCTTTTTCTGAAATGTTGCCAATCTCTACTTCCTTTACTTGTTTTTCTGGGGTTTTACCTTGTCCCTTCATCAGGGACATAATTTTCTGCTTTTTCATCATGATTAGCTTTCTGTAATATGGTTTTTGTTATAGTTGCTGTGGGATTGTGGTTCTTCTTGCTTCTTCTGTCTGACCTCTGATGGATGTGGCCAAGAGGTTTTTAAGCTTCCTGATGGGAGGGACTGGTGGTGGGAAAAACTGGGTCTTGCTCTGGTGGGGAGGGCCTTGCTCAGTGTAGCTTCAATCCAATTATCCGCTGATGGATGGGGTTGTACTCCCTCCCTGGTAGTTGTTTGGCCTGAGGTGACCAAGTCCTGGGGTCTATGGGCTCTATGGTAGGGTTAATGGTGAACTTCAAGAGGGTTTACACTAAGAGGGACCTTCCAGTGCCCCCATACCTGTAGTGAGCCCCTGCCAACCCACACCTCCACAGAAAGCCCTCCAACACTAGAAGGCATTTTTGGTTCAGTTGCCTATGGGGTCACTGCTCCTCTTCTCTGGGTCTTGGTGCACACAAAATTTTGTTTGTGCCCTCCAAGACCAGAATCTTAGTTTCCCCCAGTACTCTGGAAGTCCTATAATCAAATCCTGCTGGCCTGCAGGCCAGATTCCCTGGGGATTCCCAATCCCTTTGTCGCATCAGAACCTTCACCACAGTGGGCGAACCTCTTTGGTATTGTTCTCCAGTTTGTGGGTCACCCACCCAGGGGGTATGGGATTTGATTTTATTGTGATTGTGCCCCTCCTACTGTCTCGCTGTGTATTCTTCTTTGTCTTTGGATGTGGGTTTTTTGTTGTTGTTTTTGGTGGCTTCCAGCATCCTCCTGTTGATGGTTGTTCAACAGCTAGGTGCTATTTTGGTGCTCTCGGAGGAGGAAATGAGCACAGGCCCTTCTACTCCACCATCTGGAATCGGAAGTCCTGTGGGTGGTATTTGCAGCTGGGGAAAGGACCACAGCTCAGGCTAAGATGGAAGAATATCAGAAACTGCTAGATGATACCAGAGGTCCCCTCCTTCCTCTTCTGTCTGAGGTCTTCATGGCAACTATGGGAAACTACAAAGTATTCCAGCTCTATAATCTAGGCCACACATTTCCCCAGGCTCCCAAGGGGTTCTGGACTATAAACACAATGAGGCCTATAACTACACATACCATGTTTCTTCTTATACTTTTTATACCTAAGATTTGTTACTCAGTCGCTAAGCTGTGTCTGATTCTTTGGGACGCCATGGAATGTATCCCACCAGGCTCCTCTGTCCATTTGGTTTTCCAGGAAAGAATACTAGAGTGGGTTGCCATTTCCTTCTCGAGGGGATCTTCCTGACCCAGAGGTTGAATCCATGTCTTCTGCTTTAGTAGACAGATACTTACCACTGAGCCACCACGGAAGCCCACCTGGGATAACGGGGGCTCTGTTAATAGTTCACACATTTATTGAATAAATTTTCTTATTCAACTAATACATGAATGAGTGAATGAACAAATGAAGTCATTTTCTAGCTGTTTTCTTTTTTAATTTACTTTTGTACCTTTGGCTGCACTGCATCTTTGTTGCTGTGGGGGTTTCTCTAGTTGTGGTGAGTGGGGGCTACGCTCTAGTTCTTGTGCATGGGCTTCTCATTACCAGAACTTCTCTTGTTGTGGAGCCTGGCTCTAGGGCAGGAGAGGTTCAGTAGTTGTGATGCACGGGCTGAGTTGCCCTGAAGCATGTGGGATCTTCCCAGCGTAGGGATCCAACCCACATCTCCTGTGGATTCTTAACCGCTGGACCACCAGGGGAGTCTGTTTATCTAAGACTCTCAGGGCACCATTCTGACTCTGGCAGATGATTCTGGCATGTACTGGGAATTAACAGCTCACCACTGACTACATACATTCAGCATTGGGTTTTGCCATCTGAAGTGCATCAAACACTCTATGAGAGAAAACCAGTGACCTCTTCATCTCAATCAGACAAAACACAAAGACAAGGAGAAGCTTATAATATAGCCAGGATGTAAATGAACACAAGCACAAAGAATAGTCTTCAAAGTTGAGAAGAGCCTCAAGAAAAGCTGTTGCAGTGGCTGCAATATGAATGGTAAAGCCCAGGCAGGGCTCCAAATTCTACTCAGAAATTAGCCCCTTCATTCACTTAGCTGTTCATGTACCATTCCTGTACTTGAAAAGTGGCCTGGACCATGCAGAGATGAATGAAGTTAGAAGTTTGCCTGCTAATCGTGGAGGCCATGTGGAAATGAATTTTTCACCCTACAATGTGGTGAGAACAACAGCAGAGACATAAACTGCAGATGATACAAAGGTGGTGGTAGAGAGATGGGAATGGCATGACTCAGTGTGGGTTTTTATTTTTGAAGTATCATTGCTTTATAATGCACTAATTTCTATTACACAGCAAAGTGATTCAGATATATATATATATATATATATACTTTTTCATATTCTCTTCCATTGCAGAATATTGAATATTGTTCCCTGTGCTATACAGTAGGACCTTGTTGTATATCCATAATAGTTTCCATCTGCTAATTCCAAACTCCCCCACCGCCCTCCCACTTGGCAGCCACAAGTCTTTTCTCTATATCTGTGAGTCTGTTTTTGTTTCATAGATAGACTCACTTATATCATATTTTACATTCTATGTATAAGTGATATCACATAATATTTGTCTTTGACTGACTTAGTATGATAATCTCTAGGTCCACAAAAGTTGCTTTGCTGCAAGTGCCAGTATTCCATTCTTTTTTGGGGCTGAGTAATAGTCCACTGTGTGCATGTACCACATCTTTATCCATTCCTCCATTGACGGACAATTGTTTTCAGGTGGTTTTCATGTCTTGGCTGTTGTAGATAGTGCTACAGTGAACATTAAAGTGCATGTATCTTTTTGAATTCTAATTTTCTCTGGATATACACCCAGGAGTAGGATGGCAGGATTATATGGCTACTCTAGTTCTTTGAGGAACCTCCCTACTGTTTTCCATAGTGGCAGTGGAGACAGGAGAGAGGAGAGGAACTTAGGAATATGAGGATGGAAAAGAGGAAACAAATTAGAGAGACTGTTTCAATCCATCTTCAGTCTCTGTCTAAGGCAGATACTACCTCCACCAGGCATTTCTCATCTTAAGAGTCTTAAACTTCATATTCATGGCAATGTTTATCTTTGTACATATGAATGAGAATTTTCTTTAAAGGTCAAGAGGTTCAGTCATTGCCTATCTTTTGACATAGGTTAAAGAGAAGAGTATGTGGAAATCATGCTACTGTTAAGAGAGATTTTTTTTACTTTGTTTTAAAAAACATAATGCATGTCCTGAAAACTAATACAAGCTGAACAATTTCTATTTCGTCTATCACAGAAGTAGAGAGTTAAGCATTCTGATTTTAATTCATGAACTAGGAAGTCTTACCTGGCAGATCCTGGTGAGTTTTCAGCTTGACTGCTGACAGACAGAGAAATGTGTTTTTACAATCCCTCTCTCTCCATCCCATGTCCTGCTGCCCATATTCCTCAAAGTTGGCAGGAGACACTGACAGAAAGTCTTCACCCCATGGTTTGAAGAGCTGAGGTTTGTTCCACTGGTGGCCCAGAACTGGGGAAGGGCTTTCTCAGCAGTGTGCCCTGGTCACATGGCCGCTACATGTGGCCTGAGTGTCACTCACTGAGGCAGAGTGAGTGAGTGACTTTGTACACTTCTCCCCCACCATAAAAAAGAATTAAAAAAATGATTTTCTGGGTAAGATTGGGCATACTCCAGGAAGTATGCTAGATAAGACTGTCAAGAGGGAGAAAATCAGGGATGGAAAAGGAGGAAAAGTTGGAGGAAAGATTAGAGAGAGGGGAAGAGGAAAAGGCTGAAGAAATTGGTAAAGCAAAGAGTTTTTAAAAAAGGGATAACTATAGTACTGACTTTTAAGGTTGTGAGAATTAAAAATATTACCCCAACCTAGCTTTCTAGTTTCATCTCCTTTCTTTCATTTATTTATTTTTATTTTATTATTATTTTTATTTTTTATTTTTTGGCTGCACCTTGAGGCAGGCAGGATCTTAGTTCCCAGACCAGGGATTGGACCTGTACCCGCTGCAGTGAAAGCATGGAGTCTTAACCACTTGACCTCCAGCAAGTTCCTGATGTGAGAAGTAAAGACTGTTCCTAAAGGTCTTTTCACTTGTTGCCTCTACCAAAAACTCTCTCCTCAGTGTTCTTAATTTCTCATTTCATTTCAAAGATCACCTCACAGCAGGACTGTTCTTGATGTCCTTATATAAAGTCCCCTCCCTTATCTTACTCTCTAATTGCTTAACCAGCAATTATTACCATCTGCCATATTATTTATTTATTGGTTTGTTTTCCTTTCCTCAAAAGAACTGTAAATTTCCCCAGCACAAGGACTTCTTCTTTTCTTCTTCTTTTTTTTAAATTGCTATAAATTTTTATCACATCTCAACTTCAAAAACAAAGGAAGCTTAAGTATTTCCAAAACTAATTATTGCAGAGTAAGAGCAATATTTTATGAGAAACAACATTTTTCATAAGATTATTTCACTTAACTAATAGAAACGTCTGAAACTCTTTGTTCTACGTTTTTTTTAAACTCATCTGTGATTAACTCAGCTCTGCCTAGGGCATTTATATAACAAAGATCTTGGAAATTATTGAAGTATATTGCCTGCCTTTTTACTTTTTTCATTAAGACATAACTGGCATGCAATATTATATTAGTTTCATGTGTACAACAATGATTCAATATTGTATAATTGTGAAATGATCACCACAATAAATAGTTCACAGCCCTCACCACACATAGTTACAAATTTTTTTTTACTTGTGATGAAACTTTTACTCTCTTCAGTTCAGTTCAGTTCAGTTCTGTCGCTCAGTTGTGTCCGACTCTTTGCTGTCTTAGCAACTTTCAAATATTCAGCACAATATTATTAACTATAGTCACCATGCTGTACATTTCCATGACTTAATATTTTATAACTGTAAGTTTGTACCTTTGACCCCCTTCATCTATTTTGCCTACCCCATTATACTCTGCCTTGGGCAACCTCCAGTCTATTCTCTGCAGCTCTGATGAATTCAGGTTTTTGTTTGTTTATTTGTTAAGATTCTGCATGTAAGTGAGATCATACAGTATCTGTCTTTCTCTGACTTATTTCACTTAGCCTAATGCCCTCAAAGCCCACCCATGTTGTTGCAAATGGCGTGATTTTGTCCTGTTCACTGGCTGAAAAACATTCTATTGTATATACATTCCACATCTTCTTGATCCATTCATCTAACCAATGGACACAGGTTTTTCCATATCCTGGCTATTGTAAATAATGCTACAATAAACATGGAGATGTGTATCTTTTTGAGCTAGTGTTTTTATTTTCTTTGAATAAATATCCAGAAGTAAAATGACTGGATCATATAGTGGTTCTATTTTTTGTTTTTTGAGGCGTGTCCACGCTGTTCTCCATAGTGACTGTACCAATTTACATTCCCACCAAAGAGCACAGTTTCCCTTTTCTCCACATCCTTGCAACAGTCGTTATTTTTTGACTTTTTGATAATAACCATTCTAATGGATGTGAGGTGATATCTCACTGTGGTTTTGATTTGCATTTCCCTGATAATTAGTGATGTTAAGCACCTTTTATGCACCTATTGACCATCTATATGCCTTCTTTGGGAAAATATCCATTCAGAACTTCTGACCATTTTTTAAAGTGTTTGATTTTTATGCTTTTGAATTGTCTAATTTTAAAACTATTTTGCATATCAACCCCTTATCTGATTTGCAAATATTTTCTCCCATTCACTAGGTTGTCTTTTCATTTTGTTGAGATTTCCTTTGCTGTGCAGAAGCCTTTAAGTTTGATATTATCCCAGTTATTTATTTTTGCTTGTGGTATCAGATTCAAAAAAAATCATCTTCAAGATTGATGTCATAGATCTTATTGCCCACATTTTCTTCTAGGTGTTTTATGGTTTCAGATCTTACACTCAAGTTTTAATTCATTTTAATTTTCATGTATAGTATGAGATAATGGTCCAGTTGCTATCTTTTACATGTGGCTATCCAGTTTTCCTAACACCATTTATTGAAGAGATTATTTGCATAGGGACGTTTTTCAATTTCATTCCTTGCTCTTGATATTTTCCAAGCATCTAGAACAGTACCTGGCACATTATTGATGTTCAATAAATATTTGTTGAATGAATGAATGGGAGATGTCTAGGGACTCTTTAAGAAAATAAAAAAATCTTCCCCTTTCACCCAATCTCAACGTTTCTGAGAAAAACGAGAAGTTTTATTTAAAATCTTTATCTCCTGGAAATAAATTGTTTTTATTTGTTTACAATTTGATCCTTATCCTCTTTTACATAACTTTTTCCTACCAGCGCCCCAACCCTTACAAAGGAGAGAGAGAGAGAATTCACAGAGTGTATGTGCCATCAAAGGAACCCCTCTCTCTTTCATGGCCATCATTTTGGGACAAACCTTAAGTCTGCCAAGCAAGGACAATGATGATTTCTTTCCTACCTCCCAGAAGTGGACAAGGATGAATTCAGTGATAAAGGGAAGACCATGATGTAAGGCAGAGCTCACATCAAAGAGACTCTAGGGGATGTCATTTCCTCTCTTCTTCCCAAAGCTTCTGTAAAATCTCCAGGATTTTGTTTTGGAGTTGGGACAGCTTTAAAGAATAGAAACCCTGAGTTACTATGACTTCCACAGGATTTCACTCTGGCTACTGGTATGAGACACAATGGAGGGGCTCCACGGATCTACATTTGACTCGGAGTCTTGGGGAGGGGGGCAGTTAGAAAGGAGGACTATCTGATGTAATGGGGTTTCAGTAGGCTTTGGGGTGGCTTTGGGCCACAACTTTAAGCAATTTAGGCAGGAAAAGTTGGAGAAACTGATGAAAAGAAACTGCAGAAAAAAGAAGAGTGGAGAGAGATACAAAACTGAGAATGAAGGAGAAGAGAAACAAAGGTAACTCATTTTATCTTTAATGCAAGCTAAGCTCACCTGCTGCCCTGTCTACAGGGGCCAAGGGGTATCTTCAGCTTAGTTTTGGTCAGCTTAGGCCAGTGATCTTCAAGTTGACCCTTGCAGCCACCTTCAATCACTTGATGGAATTTCTTCCCAGCATACCATATGTTAGTATAAAAAATTTGTTTTATAAAGGATTTGTCTAAATTTTTCCCCAGGTTCTTGGCATGGGGCTTTTCATACCCTTGGGATTTCCAGAGTGATAGAAGTATCTTTGTTATTCATGAGCCCCATGGATCATTGTGCTGTCATTATGTTAATGAGGTGACTCATCCTGGCCCCTAAATAACTTCTGAGTGGGAGATGGTCACTGGGACGACTGTGATTAGAGGGTTAGGTATTTGAGCCAACTCAACCTCCAGAGAGGGAAGGGGGACAGGAGATTGAGTTTAATCATGGGGCCAATGATTTAACCAGCTATGCACGTATGATGGAACTTTGGACACCAAAGCTGAGGGGAGCTTCCAGGTTGGTGAACACTTTGATATACACAGAGAGTGATGCACCCTCTTTCCATAAGGAGAGTACATGGATCTTCCCAGACCTCAGCCTGTGTTTCTCTTCATTTGGCTGTTTCTGGTCTGTATCATTTATAATAAAACTGAACTTGGAATGTAGCACTTTCCTGAGTTCTGTCAGACATTCCAGCAAATTATGGAACCTGCAGGCATCACAAGAACTCCTGAGTTTACAGCCAATCAGCCAGAAGTACAGGTGGCTGAGGACCCCTTAAATTTGTGCTGGTATCTGTAGTGGGGGCAGTCTCGTAGGTGACTATACCCCTAATTCTGGGGGCCTATGCTAACTCTGGTATAACTGAATTGCAATACAACACAGGGTGTCAAGGGCTTCCTGTGGCTCTGTGGTAAAGAATCTTTCTGCCAATGCAAGAGACGCGAGTTCGATCCCTGGGTCAGGAGGATCCCCTGGAGAAGGAAATGATAACCCACTTCAGTTTCTTGCCTGGGAAATCCAAAGGACAGAGGAGCCTTGTGGGCTACGGTCCATGCGGTCAAAAAAGAGTCAGAGAGGACTAAGCAGCTAAATAACAACAACCCGGTGTCAGAATACTAATTCAACTTAGCAGAAATGTCAGTATTTTGGTGAAAACTTTTTTGACTTCCCCCAAGTTAGGTGCTCCCTCCCTGTTCTTTCATAGCAATATGCTGAGGCTTCTATCACACCACACACCATACTTTTGCACACACATAATTTTTCTGTAAGAAGTCTCTGTCCGTCTCCCATCTAGGCTTCGCAGAGCAGGCCTGTGCACTGTCCCTCTGTATCCCCAGCATGTAGCACCACGCCTGCACACAGGCTCAGTGAATGTTAGCAGAGCAAATGGGTCATGAATACTTAATTTTTGAGAGTCCTCAGCCCAGAATGGATAACTAATGAAAGAGCATGAATTCTTATAACTTCACTTGAAAAAACTATCGATTGATTTTTAAATAACAAAAGTTGGGACTTCGTGGCAGTCCAGAGTTAAGACTTCACCTTCCAGTGAGAGGGGTCACCAGTTCAGTCACCAGTTGGGGAACTAAGATCCCACATGCCTTGCAGCCAAAAAATTCCAAAATATACAACAGAAGCAGTATTGTAACAAAATTCGATAGACTTTTTTAAAAAATGGTCCACATTAAAAAATTCTTAAAAAGTTACACATACCAAATTTCTCATTTCTGACCATTAGCCTCAACAACAAAAAACCCCTTCTCAAAAAACGGACAGTAACCCCATGGGTTTCGGTCCTAAGTGCAAAGAGGAGGTGCCAATCTGTTTGTAGAAAGAAACTTCTCAGGTGGAATGCATCAGAGTGTTATTTGGGGCAGAGCCAGGTAAGGAGGTACAGTTTGCAATTTGAGGAAAACTGCCCCTGCCCTGTCCACAGGATAAAGTCAGAGCTACTCTGAGAAAGTGGCAAATTCATAGGGAAAATTGACACACCCTATTTTTAGTTTTTCATCAGCAGCCTTGCAGGTCAGTATGGCTGTACAGTTTCACATCCAACCCAAGCTTTCATAAAGCCCTTTGCACATTCCATCCCATCTTAGCCCAGGGCCTGGCCCCATTCTCAGCAGGGCCTCGCACCAGCCTTTTCTTAATTCATCTTCCTCTGAGCAGCAGGCACAGCAGCTAGCTTTCTGTATCATTAACTGGCTACAAGGTAGAAGATGTAACAAGAAGAGAGGTTATATTCTGGATGTTTTTGCAGCTTCAGGTTTAACTAAGATGACCCGTTTCTGCAAAGGGACAAGGTTCTAGAGAGAATACAAATTGGTAATTTAGGGAAAGAAGCTTTTTACAAACCATGTTCCAGCCTCATGAAAGAGTGAGGAAAAGAGCTCAGGGGGCCGACCCCACAGGGAAGGCTGGATTTGGGGATGACTAATGTAATTACCAATTTGGAATTTAGCTTAGGAAATGAAAAGAAACAGAGCAGAGATGACAAGATTAGACATTCTTTTGTTTGTTGGTTTCTAATCTTGGCCTGGTCAGGAGTGGGGAAAGGAACTAGGATGAAGGAGGTGCAGAGAAGGAGGAAGGAGAGAGAGAATCTTTTTAAAAAGGAGTATGGGAGGCGTTAAGGCATGTGGCTGATGTGACTAACAGTGCTCTAGGGGCAAGGTGGGGTATTAATTTTGATCTCCCTAGATTTATGGCTGCTGTGAAAATGCAGGACTGTGAGGCAGGGGCTCCTGTTTCTCTCCCCTGAGAGCTGGCCAGGTGAGAGCAGGGTAAAATTCACCAGAAAGAACAAGGTCCCTGGCTCTGAGACGTCTAAAGGACGGATTTGGGAGAAGAAACCCCCAGGAAACTGGCATTATTATACCATTGCTGTGTGGGGGCTCTAAGTTGTGCTGTGTCCCCCCCCACCCTGGACCCCAACTCCCCCAAGGTGGTCGGGTATCAGGCTCTTGCACAAACAAATTCTGTGGTTTCCCCTTAACGCCCCAAGATTGGATGTAAAAATCCTTTCCAGGGGAAGCACATCCAACCAGAACTGTGGTGGAGAGGATGACCTGAACTCTGTGGTAACTAGGTATTTTCCGGGTCTAAAAAGACAGGAATAGCCAGAGCCAAGAGGAGACTGAGAAGACATGAGGACTAAATGTAGTGTGGAATGCTGGAACAGGAAAAAAACATTTGAGGAAATTGGAATGAATTGTGAACTTTAGTTAATAATAATGTATCAATATGGTCTTGTTACTTGAAACAAATGTACCATAAGACATCAATAATAGGGAAAACTGGGTGTGGAGTATGTGGAAAATCTCTATAGTATCTTTGTAATTTTTCTGTAAATCTAAAACAATTCTAAAATTAAATAGTTTTTTAATGTGTGAGTCACATTAAAATGTATGGACTCAAAGATGGGAACATTGCCTCTGGAAAGGTCATGTTTAAGACACACTTTCAGTTCAGTTCAGTCACTCAGTCATGTCCAACTCTTTGCAACTCCATGAACCACAGCACGCCAGGCCTCCATGTCCATCAACAACTCCCGGAGTTTACCCAAACCCATGTCCATTGAGGCAGTGATGCCATCAGTGATGCCATCCAACCACCTCATCCTCTGTCGTCCCCATCTCCTCCTGCCCTCAATCTTTCCAGCATCAGGGTCTTTTCCAATGAGTCAGCTCTTCACATCAGGTGACCAAAGTATTGGAGTTTCAGCATCAGTCCTTCCAATGAACACCCAGGACGAATCTCCTTTAGAATGGACTGGTTGGATCTCCTTGCAGTCCAAGGGACTCTCAAGAGTCTTCTCCACCACAGTTCAAAAGCATCAGTTCTTTGGTGCTCAGCTTTCTTTATAGTCCAACTCTCACATCCATATGTGTCTATTGAAAAAAACCATATCCTTGACTAGACAGACCTTTGTTGGCAAAGTAATGTCTCTGCTTTTCAATATGCTGTCTAGGTTGGTCATAACTTTCCTTCTAAGGAGTAAGTGTCTTTTAATTTCATGGCTGCAGTCACCATCTGCAGTGATTTTGGAGCCCCCCAAAATAAAGTCAGCCACTGTTTCCACTGTTTCCCCATCTATTTGCCATGAAGTGATGGGACTGGATGCCATCTTAGTTTTCTGAATGTTGAGCTTTAAGCCAACTTTTTCACTCTCCTCTCACTTTCATTAAGAGGTTCTTCTTCACTTTCTGCCATAAGGGTGTGTCATCTGCATATCTGAGGTTATTGATATTTCTCCCAGCAATCTTGATTCCAGCTTGTGCTTCCTCCAGCCCAGCATTTCTCATGATGTACACTGCATATAAGTTAAATAAGCAGGGTGACAATATACAGCCTTGACGTACTCCTTTTCCTACTTGGAACCAGTCTGTTGTTCCATGTCCAAATTATTCTGTGTGTAAATATAAGTTTTCTATAAAAACCTGTGATCAATTAAAAAGTAATTTAATATAAATTGCATATTATAGACTATATGGAAGAAGAAAGGATGCAGAGTAGCTATTTCTATGAACACTTTCCTGAGTTCATTTATTTAGCAACACATGTTAAGCATGAGCACTTGTGAACCAGGCATTCTACTGGGGAAACAAAGCCCAGTCTTCACAGGCAAGAAGAAGCTGGTGGCTTAGTGGAGAGCTGATGCCCACTGTGAGCTGTGAGACAGTGAGTGGGGTGAGTTGAGCCCGGTGTGAGTATGGTGGCCACCCAAAGAGGGAACACCCAGCTCTGCAAGGGGTTAGTCAAAGACTAACAATACATATATCTTGGCTTAAGAATTTAAGCTCTGGAGTTGGATAAATCCCTTAAGATCTCATAGGGTTACTTTAAAAATTAAATTAACAAAGTGACAAGCACAGAATAAGCTGGTTTCTGATATATTGAAGGTTTATTATGTGCCATGGGCTGTTGTAGGTACTTTCCACCTGTTGCTGCTGCTGCTGCTGCTTAGTCGCTTCAGTCATGTCTGACTCTGTGCAACCCCATAGACAGCAGCCCACCAGGCTCCCCCGTCCCCGGGATTCTCCAGGCAAGAACACTGGAGCGGGTTGCCATTTCCTTCTCCAATGCATGAAAGTGAAAAGCGAAAGGGAATTTGCTCAGTCATATCCGACTCTTCGCAACCCCATGGACTGCAGCCCACCTGGCTCCTCCACCCATGGGATTTTCCAGGCAACAGTACTGGAGTGGGATGCCATTGCCTTCTCTGTTCCACCCGTTAAGCTCATCTAATTCTCAGATCAACTTATGAGATAGGTACTATCATGAACCTCTGTGTTCAAAATGAGAAGGCTGAGGCCCTGAAGAGGAAGCACTTTATCCCCGGATACCAGCTAGTTAGTGGGAGGGTCAGGCCAGGACCTGGGAAGTCAGCTCCAGAGTCTGCACTGAATTCTCCTGCCAGGAGCCTCCTGCTATGACTAATGTTATGACTAATATAGCAGTTAAAGCCAGTAACAGGTAAGGTGAGGAGAGCTATTATAGGTCTTACAACTTGATAAGGAGTGGTCTCCCTGTGATACAGATCTGAGGCCTTCGATACATGGTGGAAGATGAGACCTCAGAATTGATGAAATGCCCCAGGAAGAACATCCACCACCCAGCACAGCACATCCTGGAGTCCCGACAGAGAGCAAGAGGAACTGTCTTAGTCAGTTCAGGCCACTGTAGCAAATTACAGTAAGTCCCCTACATACAAAACTTCAAGTTGTGAAATTTCACAGATGTGAGTGGGCGTGCCAACTATTCACATGCTTGTATGCCAGCTGTTGTACTATACTTTTCAAGGTACCATCTGTACCTTTTAATCTGTAAGATTAAAAATGTTTTCTTTATCTTTTGTGTTTGCTTTTTTAATGTACATGTTATTTTTTGAAAACTATTATAAACCTATTGCAGTATAGTACTATTAGGCTTCCCAGGCACTGCCAGCAGTGGTAAAGAACCTGCCTGCCAATGCAGGAGATGCAAGAGACCAGGATTTGATCCCTGGATCAGGAAGATCCCCTGGAGTAGGAAATGGCAACCCACTCAGTATTCTTGCCTGGAAAATTCCATGGGCAGAGGAACCTGGCCATAGGGTCACCAAGAGTCGCACATGACTGAGCACGCATGCACTCTGGAGAGGTAGGCTAAGTTTGCTGGAGTTAGGAACAAATCGGTCTTATGAACGTCCTCTCAGAATGGAACTCATTTGTATGTAGGGGACTTACTGTACCAGAGACTAGGTGGTATAAGCAGCAGATATTTATGTCACACTGGAAGGCTGGGAAGTCCAAGGATAAAGGTGCTGGCAGACCTACCATGTGGTTTGCTGATGACGGGCTTGTATCCTCAGATAGCGGAGAACAGAGAAAAAGCTTTCTCGTAACTCTTCTTATGAAAGCACTGATCCCATTCATGAGGGCTCCACTCTCCTGACCTCGTCACCTCCTGGCAGCCCCAGCTCCTAATGCTGTGTGGTCAGCAGCAGCCAGCCACCGGTGGTCTACTGCTCAGAGCTCACTGCACAGGACTCCTCTGTTCTTGTGTTTGCGCTTCCTCTTAGCTCTCACAGCCTCTGACACACACGACCTCATGAGAGTTGCCTATGATTGTTCCTCTGTGTCTTTTTTGTTGTTGTTTTGGTGGCACTCCTGTAGCATACAGGATCCTAGTTCCTCTACCAGGGATCAATCTCATGTCCCCTGAATTGGAAGCGTGGAGTCTTAACCACTTGACTGCCAGGGAAATCCCTCCTCTGTGTCTTTTAATTTCTCCTCCCTACTGACTAATTGACTTGCTCTCTGAATCTTTGTGGCTCAGATGGTAAAGTGCCTATCTACAATGCGGGAGACCTGGGTTCCATCCCTGGGTCGGGAAGATTCCCTGGAGAAGGAAATGGCAACCCACTCCAGTACTCTTGCCTAGAAAACCCCATGGACGGAGGAGCTTGGTGCAGGCTACTATCCATGGGGTCGCAAAGAGTCGGACACAACTGAGCGACTTCACTTTCATTTTCACTTTCTGAATCTTTAGTTCACATTTTGAGAAGGAGGTCTAATACTTCAGTTATATCCATGTCTCTAAGAGGCAGCGTTCTCTGTGGTCTGGCTGCCAAGGCCTCTAGTCTAATCAGCTGTGGCCAAGGAGGCCAGGTCACATGGTACCAGCAGGGCACAGTTTAGAATTGTCTTGGAAAAAGGCTGTGGGTGTGTAAGGTTTTTGAGGCTTAGCCTTCATAGAAATTCTCAGTGAGGACTACAGAGTTTCTAGCCTGGTTCACTACAAGAGTGAACGAGGAGCAGTGGAGAGCCTAAGGTAAGGAGCAAGCTGGTTTGGTGAATAGAGAAGTTTGAGATGCATAGAAGAGAGACAGTCACACAGAGGGAGAGGTCTGGAGGAAGTGAGAAATGCAGGCCTGAAATTCAAAAGAGGTCTGCTGTAGGGGATAATTGGTGATGAGCACCAAAGTGGTCATAGAAGTCTTCAGAACGGGGTGCTCTGCATTGGGTGAGATAGAATGAGTCACCTCTGGAGATAGGGAGGCTAGGGAGACACCAGCTGATTCTTTGTTCTTCTCTTCAGGGAACTCCTCCTACAATTTCCAAGGATTCATTATATCAATGGTTGAACAGCTTCCCACTTTTCCCTCTGTCCCTCACAGCATTATTTTCTGGTCCTTTCTCAAGGTACCATAACTTTGGGAGCCTGGACAGATCTGGCAGTGCCCAATGCACTCTTACAAATCAGTTTGAGACAAACACTGCAATCATGCTCACATAGTAGAGGTTCCCCTTCTCCCATTTGGTATGTCTCAGTTAGGAAGCTGACACACATATGGTGTTCTAAGATAACCTCTCTGGAGATTATGTAAGCAATGAATCCTATACTGGGAAAATTCATACAACTCTGCGCATTAATTTGAACTCTTTTTTCCCCTGCTTCCTCTAGCTGGTTCCTTTCCTGAAAGGATGTAATTAGCAGTGAAGTCAATAAAATTTGGATTTTTTGCAAACTCATCCATAAATTGTTACCTAACAGTGTTAAACAGCTCTTAGCACTTACTCACTCACACTCACACTCACAGTCACAGTTAGGCAGGCTCCTTGATTTTCTCATCGCAGCAGCCCAGGAAGGATGACTATTGGTAGCCAGTTATGGACTAGTTTAAAGGCAGAACCACTAGGCACAAGCCACCTACTTTCATGGACCACACAGGCAGCCAATCTCAGATACAGGGGCTTGCCAAAAGGGAGGGCAGGGCTGGGATGCTCAAAGCTTCTCAATCAAAGTGTCTGGAGAGCCTGGGGCAGGGGTAGAAAGAGAATCTCTCTCTCTCTCTCTCTTTCTCTCTCTCTCTCTCTCTCTCTCCCCCCTGCACTTCCTATCCCAAATATACATCAACTCTCTCTTCTACCTCTAGGAAGCTTCCATTAATATATGTCTTAAAAAAAAGTAGTTTGAATTTAACTTGGAATATGGACAATCTTTGGCTGTATCAGCCAGGATAGGCTGGATTATGCTGTGATAACAAATATCTTTGCAATCTCAAGGGCGTATAGCTACAAAGATTTATTTCTTGCTCAAGCATTATTCCATCCATCTCAGATAAGGTGTAAGCAGAAGACCTGGGTTCGATTCGTAGGTTGGGAAGATCCCCTGGAGAAGGAAATGGCAACCCACTCCAGTATTCTTGCCTGGAGAATCCCATGGACAGAGAAGCCTGGCGGGCTACAGCCTATGGGGTCGCAAGAGTCAGACACGACTGAGTGACTAAGCACATGCACGCAGACAATCTGTGGTTGAGGTCTATGTTGCCTTTGCACTAGGATCCAAGCTGAGGAAGCAATATTCTTCTGGAACATAGCTAGTGCCCTGATCGACAGAAGAGAAAATTTGGCAATCACAAACTGGCTCTTAATGTTTCCACATTGTGGGAAACAACCCACGTTAGTTATACTCATTGTATTAGCTACTTATTGTTGTACAACAAACCATTTCAAAACACACTGGCTTAAAACAATAACCATTTATTATCTCACAGTTTCTATGGGTCAAGAATTCAGGCTGTGTGAATTTCTCATAAGATTGCAGCAGAAGCAGCATCATCTGAAGGCTTGTCTGGGGTTGGAGGATCCACTTCCAAGGTGACTCACTCACAAGACTGGCAAGTTGGTGCTGGCTATTGTCTGGGGCCTCTGTCTTCTCCACATGCGCCTCTTCATGATCTGCTTTGGTGTCCTCACAGTGCAGTGGATGATCTTTCCCAGACCAAGGGATCCCATAGAGGAAGGCAGAAGCGGCCATACATCATTCATACATCATCACTTCTGCCTGTGCTATTGGTCACAAAAACCAGCCCTGACTCATTGTAGAAGGAGATTACACAAGGGCATGGATATCAGAAGCAATGATCACTAGGGGTCCTTTGGCTACCTCCCTCACATTTCTTTGGCCAAATTAAGTCTTGTGGCCAAGTCTAACATCAGTGGGATGATAATGCATAACCTTCCTGTGGGGTTGTTTGCTGTTGTAAGTTGTGTATAACTCTTTTGTGACCCTGCCAGACTACTTTGTTCATGGGATTTTCCAGGCAAGAATACTCGAGTCGGTTGCCATTTCCTTCTCCAGGGGATCTTCCCCACCTGGGGATCAAACCCATGTCTCTTTAATTGGCAGGCATTCTTTACCACTGAGCCAGCAGGGAAGCCCTTTCTATGGGGAGAGAACTGAAATATTTAACAAGCTGAAATACCATCTACTGTGGTGTCATAGGGGCTTCCCAGGTGGCACTAGTAGTAAAGAATCCACCTGCCGATGCAACAGATGCCAAGATCCAGGTTGGATCCCTGGGTTGGGAAGATCGCCTAAAGAAGGAAATGGCAACTCATTCCAGAATTCTTGCTGGAAAAACCCCATGCACAGAGGAACCTGGTGGGCTATAGTCCATGGGGTTGCAAAGCTGGACACAACTGAGCACTTGTCAGCAGCAGCAGTGGTGTCATAGGCTAAGTTTCTCTTTCTCTCTAACTCATCACTAACCCAGTGAACTGTGTTTTTCCTGATGCTGATTTGCAGAGTTCTTGCCTCTACAAACATAGCCAAACCCTGCCAGATTTTCCTTAATGGACTTAGGCACCACTTCCAGGAGAGTCAAGTAAATGTAAAACCAACAAAAGTCTTCAGTGGAATGAAGCCTAGAGATTACTGGTGTAATGACTCTTAAGTCTCTTCCTTTAAGCCTAAGCTTTGAGAAGGTATGCTAAGGCTAGCTAGATCTCTATAGAACAGTTGGGAAATGTCAGTAGAGTCTCCAGGTAGAGCTTGAGGAGCTAGAAGTAAGTCATACTCACATACAATGCATAGGAGAAGCAAGGCAAGGCACTCAGGATTCAGAGCAGGAAAAAGCAAAAAAACAGACACAAAATGGTTAATAAGATAAATAGAAGAGTGGAACCAGGAGTATGCACAGCCTTAAAGGCCATGGTAAGTGCAATTATTGTGTGTAATGGCAGGAAATCAGGAGTCAAAGGGACCAAGGACCAGATTCACAGCACCAAAGAGACTTCAGTTCAAGATAAACTCCTGTCTCAGATCTTAGAATAGTATTGTCCTTGACTTTACCTTCTAGACATTCATATTCAGTATGGCCCAATCATATTTAACAAAACCAAGATTGTGATTTCTACAGCTTTATAATATTGATGTATGTAATTTTTATTATAATACAAGGCTGTATCTATCATGGGTGCTCAGTAAATTCTTACTGACTGTTAACTGTTGCCATCAGTTTTCAAAACTAAATATACTGGAAAATGTAGCTGTTCAGCATTATCGGGAATCTAGGCCCTGAGTTTTGAGTTTCCCTTGGCAACCAATATTAATTATCTCATCAGTGAAAGGAAACTTGGGGAGGCAGACAAGAGATTTCTGCAAATTTTTTGCACTCCTATTGAGAAATGGGGTTTATTTACTCCTCTCTCTAAATCATGGCTGCTTTGATCAATAGGATACAGTTGAAGTAACACTATGTCAGTTTGGGGCCAGCCATTAAAAGGATTGACAGCTTCTACATGGTCTCTGGGAGCCCTAAGCTGCCATGTCTGCTTAGCCTACTGGAGAGACCACATGGAGAGGTCTGAGAAGACATGGAGGGGAAGAGGCCCAGCTGAGCCTCCTCTTCTAACTGTTCCCACCAAGCTGCCAGGGCAGTGACCAAGCTGTCCTGGATCCCATTGAACATCCTAGCTGATACCAGAATCCTATCAAGTGACCTCTTTTAATCACATGGAACATATCACCTGAATCCTCCTAGAGTCCCTGGTCTACAAAATCGAGATATAATCGAACAGTGTCCGTTTTTTTTTTTTTTTTTAGTGAAGTAAAATTCACATAACATGAAATTAACCATTTTAACGTGTATTATTCCATAGCATTTACTATATTCATCATATTGTGCGACAATCATCTTGATCCAGTTCCAAAACATTTCCATCACTCCAAAAGGAAACCCTGTGTGCATTAAGCAATTACCTTCCATTCCTCCCTGCCCCCAGCCCTTGTTAATCACCAATCTGCTTTCTCTCTCTGTGGATTTACCTATTCTGGCTATTTCATGCAATACTCCTTTTGTGCCTGACTTCTTTCACTTAACATGTTTTCGAGGTTCATTCATGTAGCTTGTATCAGTGCTTCAGTAGTTTTTCTAACTTTAAGGGTTACTTGTTACACAGCAGTAGATCCCCAGAAAACTTGGTTTGAGACTGAAAGCTAAAAGATCATTTTACCAAAAGTTTCCTGATTTCAAGCTGCAGAGCTGAGGTTCCTTATGAAACCTCCTACACATGAATAAACTTAGTTTGTATTTCCATTTCACTATCTCCTTTCAAAAGTGATATAAAGAAGCAAGGAAAAATATGGGGGTGGGAAGTGTCTTCCTGCATACATAATAATAGCTTCAAAGAAATAAACATCTGAAGGACCCTGCCTTGACTGAGCTCATAGATTCCAAGTATGTGCATGAGAAAACACATGCTCTTGTACTGGAAATCTTATTAGCATATCAAGCGCTTAACCATTTATGAAGCACTCAGTGCTTTAAATGAGAGGCAATTACAAAGTATCCTTACTATTTTTAGTCCCAAGATATGAGGGTCCACCCACAGATTTGGCCACTTCTGTCCCATTTATAAAGAAGGTGCCTGGAAAGTTGTTTCAGCAGTAATGTTCACCTATTTAGCCCTGTGTAATTGAAGGAAATTAGAGGAGCCTGTTGCAGGCCAGTTGAGTGTAATTCCCACATGGGATTTAACCAAGATGTTCCAGGATCTTCCCCTCTTAACCTACTCCCCAACTCAAGAAAGGATAAGAAGGCAAGATGGAAAAGTTTGGCACTTTAACATTAAGATAACTTGGAAGCTGGCATCTTCTTGAGATCCTTTTTATTTTTTTTTTTAATTTTTTTTTTTGCATTAATATACATTATTTGTTTTTCTTTTTTTTTATTTTTTTTTATTTTTAAAATTAAAAAAATTTCAGGTATACACGTGCTCCCCATCCTGAACCCTCCTCCCTCCCCCCTCCCCATACCATCCCCCTGGGCCGTCCCAGCGCACCAGCCCCAAGAGATCCTTTTTAAATACTTAAGCAACTACTGTCCACCCTGGCACTCTTTACCACTGACTGTATTTAACAGATGCTTAAGAAAAACAGTAGTTTATTATAAAGAAAAAGGGTGTCTTACAGAACCCAAGCTTCAGAAGCAATGGGCTGGAATGAAAAACTAGAAGACTATTGAGAATCAGGGTGCCTTTCCAGCACACTAAACAAAAAAACACTGTTTCTGTCATTAGCACCTTATTTTCCCTGCCACTCTGCTTCTCCAGACAAATGCACAGAACCTAGCGGCCTTGACCCCTGCTCCCTCACGCTTCTCTGTCCTTGCTTCCACCAGTCTGTCTACAACAAGCAGACAGCTTGCACTCTGGGGTTCTACAGCAGACACGGCCCATGACTGGGTATGCTTTGGACAACACAATTTTTTTTAATGTAAAATAATCTCAACATTATTAGATTATCAAATTTCATATAAAAACCTGAATGTTGGGCTTCTTTTGTAAACATCAGACAACCTGGCACACTGGGTTTACACGCAGCAGTTCTCACCTCTCACTACTGTATCTGTCTTCATTAGTTGGAGCTGCTCTAATAAGAATACTATGGACTGGGTGGCTTCAACAACAAACCTGTTTCTCACAGTTCTGGAGGCTGGGAAGTCCAACTGTGACACAGGTGAGCTCTGGTGAGAGTCCTCTCCCAGGTTTCCTCATGTGACGGAGGGGAGGCGGGCAATTTCTCTCGTCTTTTCTTATAAGGTCACTAAGGGGTGGCTCAGTGGTAAAGACTGTCTGCATTGGCAGGAGATGCAGAAATGCAGGTTCAATCTCTGAGTTGGGAAGATTCCCCTGGAGAAGGAAATGGCAACCCACTCTGGTATTCTTGCCTGGAAAATCCCATTTACAGAGAAGCCTGGCAGGCCACAGTCGTGGACTCGCAAAATATTCAGATACAACTGAACACGCATGCACAATTCCATTTATAGGAGCTCCACCTTCATGACCCTCCCAAAGGTCCCATTACCAAATGCCATCATATTAGGGATTGGGGTTTCAACATATAAAATTAGAGACAGAAACATTCAATCCATAGCAAGATCCCTGACCCCAAGATCATGGGTCATGTGCTGTCAACCATAGAAACTGTGCTGTTGATTTCCTTAAACCTGACAGGCATCACTCATTGTGTTACCTGCTTGGCCCTTACAGGGATTTACATTAGCAATCCTACTCAGTTTTCTTAGTGCACATGCTAAGCTCCCAGAAGAAGAATTAGACTGGCCCAGCTGTGATCATGTCTGCCCCTGGTCCAAGCAGCTTGGCCACAGCAGGAGTTATATGACTCCAGAACCACTCAATAGGACATATGGGAAAAGAAATTCTGAGAAGGGGTTAAGGGCAAGTTCTCCAAGACAGTATGAAGTGGGAGGAAATATTAACGGCTCTTGTATGTAGGATTCATACTCTTATCCTGCCATGTTTTATCTGGCTTCCCTTACGACCAAGGCACAGACACTTGCAAGGGGGCTGACAGTTCATGTATGCAATCGAGGTTGGAAGACTAGTGCAGAGGTCTGCGTGGGTTTGTTTTGTTTTAGTTAATGCTATAGTATAAGCTCCACAAGAGCAGGGATCTTGTCCTCTTGGTTTTCTGGTTTTTTCCAAGCACCTATTACAGTGCCTGACCCACACACGTGACCTGGGCACAGGCGCACACGGCACTCAATGAGATGAACCCTGTCACAGACTGCAGAGCTGTCTTCCTTGCTGGGAGTTCCCTTGGAATTACTTGGAAAGCTTTTAAAAATACAGACTCCACATCTTAGACCTCCTGAAATAAACTTTCCAGAGATAGGGAGGGTCAAGGAATCTATGTTTTTGAAAAAGCATCCCAGGGGATTCTGATGATCAGGGGTTATTTTAAAAAAACTAATCAAACCAAATAAACAAGCAAACAAAAAAACCTGTAAAATATTTTCCAAGGTCTCAAATTATTTTCTAAAATTCTGTAAAATAAAGAAGCAGAGGAAGGAAGATAAGTAGAGGAAATAGGGATAAATAGAAAAATTAGAACAAAGGAAATAGAGAAAAATAAATTCTGAGGTTTTTCTATCTAACATTGTTTACTTAATGCAAGTTAAATGAACACAAAGTGAAACTCAGTCGTGTCCAACTCTTTGTGACCCCACAGACTATACAGTCCATGGAATTCTCCAGGCCAGAATACTGGAGTGGGTAGCCTTTCCCTTCTCCAGGGGGTCTTCCCAACCCAGGGATCAGCCCAGGTCTCCTGCACTGCAGGCGGATTCTTTACCAGCCGCGCCACCAGGGAAGCCCAAGAATACTGGAGTGGGTACCTATCCCATCTCCAGGGGATCTTTTTGACCCAGGAATCGAACCAGGGTCTCCTGCATTGCAGGTGGATTCTTTACCAACTGAGCTATGAGGGAAGCCCAAATGAACACAAGTTGGATATTAAATATTTCTGAGAACAATTCTACTATTTATATTTTGAGAAATCTAGCAGCCATTCTACAAGTTATAAAAATTTCACTGTCAAGTAAGTGCTTTCTTCTAACAATTGTCTAAGAATGTCTAATTGGTCAACATGAGTTGAATTTTATCTTGAACAAAATCTGTATGGAGAGTATGAAACTTTAAATATTATGAATAGATACTATGCTTAAGGGGTTCCCTGTTAGCTCAGCCGATAAAGAATCCACCTGCAATGCAGGAGACCTGGATTCTATCCCTGGTCTGGATCCCCTGGAGGAGGGCATGGCGATATTCGCCATCCAGTATTCTTGCCTGGAGAATTCCATTGACAGGGGACCCTGGTGGGCTACAGTCCATAGGGTTACAAGGAGTCAGACATCACTGAGTGACTAAGCACAGCACAGCACAGTACCCTTTAAAATAAACCTGCCCTAAGTCGGTCACGACTGAGCGACTTCACTTTCACTTTTCACTTTCACACCTTGGAGAAGGAAATGGCAACCCACTCCAGTATTCTTGCCTGGAGAATCCCAGGGACGATGGAGCCTGGTGGGCTGCCGTCTATGGGGTCGCACAGAGTTGGCCACGACTGAAGCGACTTGGCAGCAGCAGCAGCAGTAAGTCGGTCTTCTGAGATTTATACAGAAGCCTAAAAGGTTGTACAGTGTCAGTGGTGAGGTTCTCAGGGCAGTGTTTTCCAGTGATGCTGCCGAATCCACAGTGAAACACAAACTGATCATACCAGCCTCAGAACAGGACTATGGAAAGGTCACTGGCATTTTCAGGCAGCAATTAAAAAGGGAGCTCTACACTCCCAGCACAGACCTGCAAGGTTTCACCTCATTACAACAAGTGCACAAGGGCAATGGGTGCTGATCATTTGTAGGGCTTCGCCTCCCTTGGGGTAAAATCACTCCCACATCCCAAAAGGTCGGTGAGCTGGGGTGTAGACAGGAAACTCAGGAGATACTGAGAACTGGAATCTGGGTGGCAAAGCTCCCTGAGTCAAACCTAGAGGTTTTGAGCAGGAACCTGCCAGCAGAAGCAAGTTAGGGAAATGGAAGGGGGACAGGCCTTTCTAAAGGATCAGGAAAAGTGGCCCAGGAATTCAGGAATTTAACTCATCTTCTTCTTTTCTCACATCATTGTATTTAAGTATGAGCTGGCCAGAACCTTACATCCAGACTTTGTGTAAAAAAAATCATTGACATCTATATATGTTCATGTTTGCTTCTTTATGCATAATCTCCAGAAACATATACCATCAGATGATAATAGCTGCTTCGGGGGAAGAGAACTGGGTAGCTGGGAGATTTACTTTCCAGTATACTGCAAGGAGATCCAACCAGTCTATTCTGAAGGAGATCAGCCCTGGGATTTCTTTGGAAGGAATGATGCTAAAGCTGAAACTCCAGTACTTTGGCCACCTCGTGCGAAGAGTTGACTCATTGGAAAAGACTCTGATGCTGGGAGGGATTGGGGGCAGGAGGAGAAGGGGACGACAGAGGATGAGATGGCTGGATGGCATCACTGACTTGATGGACGTGAGTCTGAGTGAACTCTGGGAGTTGGTGATGGACAGGGAGGCCTGGCATGCTGCAATTCATGGGGTTGCGGAGTCGGACACGACTGTGACTGAACTGAACTGATCCCCTACTGTGACTTTGCATATTGTATCACATGGATATTTTATCTATCCAACAGTTTTTGTGGTAGTTCTGCTCTGTACCCAAAGCCCAGGATGTTGACTGGAACTCCAGATTGGTGCCAAGCACATTATAAAGAAAACTCCCGATACTGAGGGTTGGGGGCACACAGCTTTCTTGGGCTCCTCAGACTGGTCCTGCTCCCCTGTAACCTAACACCAGTATCATCGTCTCTCCCGGATTTGGTAGGGGAAAGAGTGAGAGGCTTTGGGAAGACAGGTCAGTGCTTGGCCAGTCCCTTTGGCGGTTGTAGCCTGGCTGGCTGGCCAAGCTCCAGGGGCCGGCTCTGCAGCCAGCTAGTCTCATCCTCACCTGGCCCCTGCTCCTGTCCTCTGGCCCCACCTCAGACACCATGCCTCGCAGCCTGTGACAGCCTCTCCCCAGAAGGCAGAGACTCTGGCCTGGTCATCGTTTCATCCCCAGTCCCCGCCACAGTGCTTGGCTCAAAGTGGCCCTCATTAAACAAATGGACAAGTGAATATTGATCAATGAGTAAATGGCATTAAGTGCTTTACTGTCCAAAGTAAGTAAGTGTTAGTCGCTCAGTCGTGCACGACTCTTTGTGACCCCATGGACTGCAGTCCACCAGGCTCCTCAGTCCATGGGATTTCCAGGCAAGGATACTGGAGTGGGTTGCCATTTCCTTCTCCAGGGGATCTTCCCAACCCAGGGATCGAACTCAGGTCTCCTGCACTGCAGGCAGATTCTTTACCGACTGAGCCACAAGGGAAGCCCTTTCTGTCCAAAGCTCCCCCGCAAAAGAGAGAACTGTTTTCCTCCACGCTTGACAAGTCTCCTGACACCGCCCGGTGTTTGCAGAAAGGGCCTCACGGCCTACACAGCACCTTTGTTCAAATTATGAAAACGTACTCCTCTGGGTAGACGCAGTTCCACGGGGCACAGCTTGGTGCCAGACGAAGCCTCTGTAGGAGGGTCGAGGTATGTCCTGAGGAGACACCTGGATTGCTGAACTTGCATTAGATTTGAACCTCCGTTCACCTCTGGGCTGGCACCCTGTGCAGGACTGATACCACACAAGCTGGGTGGCTACAGAATTCCTCCGCTCTCCCCCACTTCTCCATGAGGCCCCCCAGGACTGCCTCCTCCCCCGTCACCTGGGTAGTCACCTGCCCAGGCTCCTCCCTGTCTCTTTTATCTGAGGGGTCCCTGCCTGGCTCCCTCCTCATCCTCTCACTTGCCCTTCTCACCTCTCAGTCTCTCTTCCAAGACTTCTCCCTCCTCGACTGCTCACCTTCTCTTTTCTCAACACAGACGACGTGCGAGACACACTTTCTCACTGCATGCTTGTGGCAGCAAATGGAGCAAGTTTGTTCCATGCAACAGAAAACACAGTTTATGTAACTTGACCAAAGTCACACGAGACTTTAGGAATAAAGTCAGCAATTTAACCCAGATTTAGGGGACTTCAAACAAGAAATCCTGACTTCTGTGTCTGGCTGAGATGAAGTAACAGAGACTGGATTTCATCCTCCAGTCTGAAACAACAAAAGAGATCAAATATATGAAATGACAGTTTGAAGGCAATGGAGATGAGGTAACAATAGATAATGATTCTGGGGAAATGGGAAATAAACTTAATGAGCTCTGCGATGACCCTCACTCCCTGCCTTAGATAGTTGCCAAACTGGGACACAAGGAGGGGACACTGAGGCGAAGCCCAGCAGTCTCACTGAGTGGAGGAGACAAAACTGAGAGTCTGGAGACACTGAAGCAGCCAGGACGCAGAGGACAGAATATGAGAGGGGAGAGCAGAAAGAGCATCGCAGGCTCTGCAGATGAAGGAGGCATGTCAGAACACTGGACATGGGGAAGGAGCACCAGGCTCAGAGGACCAGGCCCTACACCTGGTTGAAAGAATTCATAACTCATGACACACTGGGTAGAGTCCTCCAGAAGTTCTCATCACAGAAGGGACAACATTCAGTGCTAGACTGAGCACTGCTCTGGACCACCTCACAAATCATAAAAGCAAGGCCCAGAAGGATCAAGCTAGCATTTCTAAGTAACTGCAACCCAGAACAAAGCTCATACACAAATATCTAACACGCTGCAACATATAATTCACAACACCTGGTATCTGAAGGCAGCCAAAGAGGCAGGAAAATGTGATGCAGATTGAGGAGAATTAATCCATTGAAGTTGACTGGCCCAATCCAGAATGGACACAGATGGCAGAATTAGCGTATGTTCAGTCATATGTATGCTCAGTCATATCTTTTTGTGACCCCATGAACTGTAGCCCACCAGGCTCCTCTGCCCATGGAATTTTCTAGGCAAGAATACTGGAGCAGGTTGCCATTTCCTACCCCAGGAGATCTTCCCCAGCCAGGGATCCAACCCAAATCTCTTGTGTCTTCTGCATTGGCAAGTAGGTTCTTTACTCTAGCACCACCTGGGAAGCCTGTTAGAATTAGAGAAAGACGCAAAAACATGCAGCAATAAGTGCTCGGGTGATGCCAGCTATCATCATCATTAATTTCATCCTCAAAAAACTTTACTTCAAGGAGAATGTTGCATCATCTGCACTGACAGAAGAACTGAGGTTCAGAAAGGTGGAATGGCATAATCAATATCCCAGAGGGAACGACCCGCAGTGCAGAGGCTAGACCGAGTTCCTTCACTTACATATTGCCTAGGACCAGACATGTACCCGACCCCACGCCAGCCTCCCTGTCTAGTAGTCAGTCTTACCTCTCAGCTTGAGCAGGACAGGGCAGGGTAAGTATTGCACCAGCTGCTCCAGTTCCCAGAAATTTATCAGAGCGACCAGGGACTGCTGGATACTTCAGGTTAGGCTATGCTATGCTAAGGTAGCTTCTGGGACCAGTGGTCTGCACCCACACACTCCTGTAAGGGCTAGACGCTGATCTTCCACAGGGTGGAATGAACTTGAAATTTAACTGAAGCTCTTACTCTAAAACCGGGATCTCCTGCACTGCGGGCGGATTCTTTACCAGCTGAGCTACCAGGGAAGCCCAAAACTATGCAGGCTGATAGAAGTCTGCTACTTTGGGTATCTGTTGTTGTTATTTAGTCACTAAGTCATGTCCAACTCTTTTGCCACCCCATGGCCCATCAGGCCCCTCTGTCCATAGGATTTCCCAGCCAAGAATACTGGAGTGGGTTGCCATCTCCTTCTCCTGACCTAGGGATTGAACGCCCATCTCCTACATTGGCAGGTGGATTCTTTACCACTAAGCCACCAAGGAAGCCCTGAAGAATTATTGTTGTTGTTTATTTTCTGAGTGGTGTCCAACTCAGTCATTTGTGACCCCAAATGGACTGTAGCCTGCCAGGCCCCGCTGTGTATGGGATTTCCCAGGCAATAGTACTGGAATAAGTTGCCATTTCCATCTCCTGGAGATCTTCCCTACCCAGGAATTGAACCAGTGTCTCCTGCATTGTCAGGCAGATTCTTTACCACTGAGCCATCAGGGAAGCCCCAGTACAGTGGTATAACCTTCAACTATTAAGGTAATTATATTTATTTACATGAAAAATATTAAACATATTTCTGGGTGGTGAAATATTGCTTTTGTTTTACTTCTTTAGTGTTTGTAGAATTATTTAAATATAAGAATATAGTTTTTCAAAAGTAAGAAAACTTTGTAAAGGTTTGTACATATTAAAATACTGAGTATGATTTGGATAGACTACATCTTCCTAGTCTGACTATAAGAAAAATTAATAAAATTCCAATCTTCATTATCCTTTGTCTACATGACCCATTACTCAGTCATGGAAATAACTCAGGTTCTTTGGCATAATTTTGTGGGAGACCTGGGTTCGATCCCTGGGTCGGGAAGATCCCCTGGAGAAGGAAATGGCAACCCACTCCAGTATTCTTGCCTGGAGAATCCCATGGACGGAGGAGTTTGGTGGGCTACAGTCCACAGGTCACAAAGAGTTGGACACAACTGAGCGACTTCACTTTCACTTCACTTTCACTTTCACTTTCATACAGTTAATATGCTACACATTCAGCCTTTCATATGTAGAATTCAAATTCATGTACTCTGCTAACAGGAGGATGTTTTGAATTCTCACATGATTTTGGTATCTGCCAGCCAATTTGTTCAGTTTCAACAGCAGTATTTTTGGTTCAGCAATTGTTTTGGCTGTTGTTTGTCTTATTGTTCAGTCACTCAGTCATGTCTGACTCTTAGCAGCCCCATGGGCTGAAGCACGCCAGGCTTCCCTGTCCTTCAACTCTCCCAGAGTTTGCTCAAACCCATGTCCATTGAGTCGGTGATGCCATCCAACCATCTCATCCTCTGTTGTCCCCTTCTCCTCCCACCTTCAGTCTTTCCCAGCATCAAGGTCTTTTCCAATGAGTCAGCTCTTTGAATCAGGTGGCCAAAGTATTGGAGCTTCAACTTCAGCATCAGTCCTGCCAATGAATATTCAGGACTGATTTCCTTTAGGATTGACTGGTTGGATCTCCTTGAAGTCCAAGGGACTCTCAAGAGTCTTCTCCAACACCACAGTTCAAAAGCACTAATTCTTCAGTGCTTAGCCTTCTCTATGGTCCAACTCTCATATCCATACATGACTACTAGAAAAACCATAGCTTTGACTCTACAGACCTTTGTTGGCAACGTGATGTCTCTGTTTTTTAATACACTGTCTAGGTTTGTCATTGCTTTCCTTCCAAGGAGCAAGTCTTTTATTTTCATGGCTGCAGTCCTCAACCACAGTGATACTGGAGCTCAAGAAAATAAAGTCTGCCATGTCACTGTTTCCATTTTTTGCCCATCTATTTGCCATGAAGTGATGCAACTGGATGTCAGTATCTTCATTTTTCTAACGTTGAGCTTTAAGCCAGCTTTTTCACTCTGCTCTTTCACCTTCATCAAGAGGCTCTTTAGTTCCTCTACATTTTCTGCCATTAGGGTGGTATCATCTGCATATCTGAGGTTATTGATATTTCTCCTGGCAGTCTTGATTCCAGCATGTGCTTCATCCAGCTTGGCATTTTGTGTGATTTATTCTGCATAGAAGTTAAATAAGCAGGGTGACAATATACAGCCTTGATATACTCATTTCCCAATTTTGAACCAGGCCAAGAAGCAACAATGAGAACCGGTCATGGAACAACAGCCTGGTTCAAAATTGGGAAAAGAGTTTTGATTGTGCAATTATTTAATTTTTATATTTTATTTTAAAATAGAATATTAGAGACTTCCAGACTGTAAAGAATTTGCCAGCAATGCAGGAGACCCAGGTCAATCCCTGGGTTGAGAAGATCCCCTGGAGATGGGAATGGCTACCCACTCCAGTATTCTTGCCTGGAGAATTCCATGGACAGGGCAGCCTGGCGGGCTATAGTTCATGGGATCACAAAATCAGACACCACTGAGCAACTAACATTAACACTATGATTGTTTGAACATATATTTTCATCTCTCTTTCCTTCTAAAACCCAACTATGATTGTTATTCCTTTACTGTTATTGTAAAAAAACAAAAAGGTGTAAACGAAGAGAAAGAAAATAGGAGAGAAAGCAACAGTTTAGCAATATCAACAAACTTTAGGAAGAGGGACACTGAATGAATGAGTCATTTCTGATTTAGCAGGAGAATCTATTAAAAGAGTGTATTTATTCAAGACAACAGGTCATTCTAAAGACTGAAATATGAGACGGAACTCTCAACTAGAGTATTCGTTAAAAGTCTGTATAAAGAGTAGTTAGATCCCCAGGTCTCTTCCTTCAACCTAATAGTTATGAGGCAACCCTCCCCAACCCCAACAGCAGAGAAATGCTTACAGGTAGAAGCAGAGAGATTATGAGCTTAGGGACACTGGGCACCACTAAAGGTGGGATGAAGGCACCAAACTGAAAACAGAGGAATTAACTGAAGGTCAGCCTACTAAATGATAAGGACCCCCATATTCTTTACTTGAATTCCAGGGTGTTGACAGCTAAACATACATCTTGGCCCTTCCCACCACTCCCAGAAGTTGAGAAGATTCTCTTCTGAGTTAGTTGACCATCCCAAGAAAACAAACCTATAGACACTGGCATTTGGGGTCTCCTGTGGGCTTCCCTGGTGGCTCAGTTGGTAAAGAATCCTCTTGCAATGCAGGAGACTGCTTACAATGGAGGAGATTCAGGTTTGATCCCTGGGTTAGAAAGATCCTCTGCAGAAGGAAATGGCAGCCCACTCCAGTATTCTTCCCTGGGAAATCCCACAGACAGAAGAGCCTGGTGGGCTACAGTCCATGGGGCTGTGATGAGTCAGACACAACTTAGCAACTAACCAACCATGGTTAACTCAATAATTAACAATCTCTGCCGATGCACGTAGAACTTCCAATCAGATTTTTAGTGCCTCATTCTTAAATATGAATAGACCAACCGAGAGTCAAGGAAATCCTATAACTTGAAAGCCAAAACAACAACAAAGGCAGGAAAAAAAAAAAAATCTAACAAGAAAGACAATGCAGAAAGCAGAAGTAAATTTTTTTTAAAGTATGAGCAGTATGTTCTAACAAATTAAAAGATATTGTATATATTAAGGAAGAATATGATGTTAGAGAAAAAGAGCATTTAGAAAACAGGAAAGGTCTCTTAATAATAAAACAACTGATATATCAAACATCAAGAGTCCAGTAGAAAAGCTGGAAGATCAAGTCGAGAAAATATTCAGGAAATGGAACAAAAAAGAGAAACAAATAGAAAATAGAAGAGAAAAGTCAAGAATTTAGATTAATCTGCAATGCACAAAAAATTTAAAAAGAGAAAGAAGAAGAAACGAAGGGGAGGAAATCATCAACAGAATAATAAAATAAAATGTCCTGGTCCACACTCTGTGGAATATGTTTCTCTCTAAATATTGATAAATCCACTTCTTACCTATCAAAGAAAAACCACACACACATACACACAAAAAGCAAAAATACACTTCCTATACTACAGAAAGAAAGACTGACGTTTCCAGGGTGAAAGAAAAGAAAGGTTCAAAGAATTGGGAATTGTACTTCTCAAAAGCAATAACGGACGCTAGAAGACATTAGGACAATCCTTTCAAAATTCTGAGAGAACATTATTTCCACTAAATATTCCCAGCTAAATATTCAATTAAGTTAGAGGGTGGAATAAGACTGACTGAGGTCTCAAAAACGTAAAAGTATTTTGAATGTACTCTTTCTCAGGAAGCTACTCCCCCCTCCCCTGCCCAAATTGAGGGGATAAGCCAAGGAAGAGGAAAATGGGGGCTCAAGGAAGGAGGGGATATTTCACAGGAGTGGAGTGAGAGGGATTTTGGGGCTGCTGGCAAAGACAAGCCCAAGAATAAGTGAGCTTCGGGAGCACCCAGTGCGGGTCAGACAGGATGGTGACGGCCTCACGAAACCGTTAAGTTTACTGATGCTGATCATACTGAGAAGAGTACCATATTCCTCTTAGAAAGTTTAGGGATTAGTTAGTAATAATTACGTGGAAAACTAAGCAAACAACAAGATAATTATTTACTTTAGGAGAAAAAGGAAAGTAGTACTTGATAATAAATATAATCAAAGTAGACTGAGTGGTTTAACTGTGCCCTGGGTCTGTGCTGTGCTGAGGTTAGTCACTCAGTCTGCTGTGCTTAGTCATTCAGTCGTATCTGACCCTTTGCGACCCCATGGACTGCAGCCCACCATGCTCCTCTGTCCATGGGTTTATCCAGGCAAGAACACTGGAGTGGGTTGTCATGCCCTTCTCCAGGGGATCTTTATTGCAGGCGGATGAAGAGAAGCCAACCTAGCAATAAAAATGTCAATTCTGATTTTATATTTTTTACTATAATTATGAATGTTGATTTAATAAAAAAAAATAACACTGTCATAGCTCTAAGTGAGGTGGTATAAGGATAAAGGAAACTAAAATCCTCATCAATCCAAATTAAATCCTATCTACATCTACAATTAGAAGTAAATAAATAATGTCCAAGATAAAAAATTTTGAAAAAAATTGGCAGTGTAAGCATATTTAGAAAGTAAAAATCAGAAGAAACAGCTAAAAGGTTCTAGGAACGGGCATTGGAATGGGAAGAATGAGGCTTATGGATATACTTTTAACTTCTCAAATTTACAGTAGTATTGAATATACATACACACATGTTTTACTTCAATACACAAGAAAAGCTTTTCAATGACTGGAGAACAGAATGAAAGTGCTTTTATTTGCGATAGGAAGCAAGGCTCTCATTAATTTAATAGACTTGAGACGAAGATAAAAATCATTATGTGGTCAATCTTTGGCCTAAGGCAGATGTCAATTAGACTTATTTAATGTAGTCAATGTAAACAAATATACTGAATTATAAAGAAAGAGAAAAAAACAGCAGAATAAAATGCTTAAAATAGATTGTTAAGATTCAATCTAAAAAGCGGGGGGTGGGGCATGTAAAATGATGGTCTTTAGGATGCATTTAATACTCTGAAAATGTGTGTATAACTCTCATTTTACACATAAGTCCATTTATTCTGTAGTACATGTCTAATTTTCCAGGCAGATTTTTAGGAATCCACTATACAGGAGTAGGGGGAAAGCATATATTAAAGTTTAAAAGCCTGTTTAAAATAACCAGATCATCCTAACTCCCCTCTTCAATGAGAGACATTTCGTTTCTTTTCCTGTTCTCAAAGACATTCCATGAAGGTATTATTTTGGCACATTTTCTTTGCATAGAGGTCCTTATGGTGACTCAGAAGGTAAAGAATCTGCCTGCAATGCAGAAGACCTGGATTTGATCCCTGGGTCAGGAAGATCCCCTGGAGAAGGGAATGCAATCCACTCCAGTTGTCTTGCCTGGAGATTTCCATGGACAGAGGAGCCTGGCCAGCTGTAGTCCATAGGGTCACAAAGAGTTGGACACAACTGAGCAACTAACACTTTCACTTTCTCTTGGGTTTATACAGCAGAAGACTGTCTTTTTGATCAGGAGGCCTTGTTGTATGCTTCCCACCCAGAAGAAACTTTCTCCAAACTTTCAGACTGTCTTTTACATTTCAGATCACAACCAGCTAGTGGACTATGGGATTCCTGCAAACTCCAAATTACGTTCTAATTATTCCCTCTCCCCATGACCCTTTTAACATTGTGGGCAAACTTTTTTTTTTTTTCCTTTTCAGAAAAAGTTTAAGAGTAAATAGCGGGTGCATCAAGTGTCCTGTAAGAGAAAATGTGCGTGTGATTTTACAAGCCAGTGATTTCCATCCAGCCAAGCTGTCCCTTTTAGGTTTGTCTTGACCGTGCCAGCAGGTAGTTTTCAGTTCAGTTCGGAAGCCACTCATGGCATTCATTGTGTGGCATGAAAGCAGGCTATGTTTGGCTTGTGTTCAGGCTCTAAAAATATCCCAGCTAAGAGGTGAAATGAAGTGAAAGGTAGCAGGGAGTGAAATGGGCTAAAGGAGACTTGGGCTTCCAGAAGATGGAAGCGGGGGGAAAAGGAAATGTGGCCAATAATTTGACAATTTTTTCTTGAGTTCTTTTGTAGCCAGTGTTGCATTGGGGCAGCTTTCTAGGAGGCTCTCACAGAGAGACAGGAGTTTGTTGTCCTTCCTGCAGAGTGAGTGAGCACCTGCTGGTGCTGAATCTGCCTTTTCCTCTCCGTCGTGTCAGAAGGAACAGAGCTGAGAAGCTTTTCAAGACCTTTGGAGATCTCCAAACAGCTGCCTACAAATGTTTCTCTGTTTATCTCATGAAATGTGGAAGGTCTTTACGCCAATCTAGAGACCCAGATCATCTCTCCCAGGGCATCCCTCCTTGCTTCTGGATAAGAAATTCCTCAAGGACAAGAAAATGTAGCATAAACGTCACATAAAACGTAGCATTTGACCCCCCAAAAAAAGCCCAACAAGCATTTTGCTCATGGTGGCCATACAGTGTATGCGTGCTATATGAATAACTGAAGATGCCTGAGAGATGTCTTCTCCTTTGAATGGTTAAATGTGATTATTTTCCAGGATGTATGGTTTCTTTTAAGAATTAGAAAATATGATCTTTCTTGTTCATCACCAGCAAACAAACATCCAAAACGTGGTTTTTACATAGTTTTAAAACAAATGTAATAATAAATAATAAATTTTCTTCCCAACTGACACTAACTAGAGAATATTTTAAGCCAAAATTAAAACCCAGAAATATTTCTGAAGTACAATAAATATCATTAGGCTAAGGCAATGGCGCCCCACTCCAGTACTCTTGCCTGGAAAATCCCATGGACCGAGGAGCCTGGTAGGCTGCAGTTCACCGGGTCGCAGAGTCTGACACGACTGAGCGACTTCACTTTCATTTTTCACTTTCATTCATTGGAGAAGGAAATGGCAACTCACTCCAGTGTTCTTGCCTGGAGAATCCCAGGGACGGGGGAGCCTGGTGGGCTGCTGTCTGTGGGGTCGCACAGAGTCGGACACGACTGAAGTGACTTAGCAGCAGCAATAGCTCTCTTTTAGTCTTTTGGTTCTTTTATTGCTACAGGATGATCCTAATTTCCTAAACAAGGGTATACATAGGCTATTCTTCTGCTTGGAATGGCAGGCCTCATCCCCTGATCCATAATGAATTCCTATTTATCCTTCAAAATCCAGCCAAGGAGTCACCTCTTTCAGGAGGCCTCCCCTGACACTGCCTACCTTCAGACTAAATAAAGTTGTATGTTTCCTTGTGATTGGAATATTTTTTGATTGTTATACACAAATCAACAAATGGTAATTTATTGTTTTCTTTATAAGATCCTATAATGGCGAGGATTATGTCAGATTTACCTCTAGTTCCCTTTGACCTAACTTGAGGACTGGCATAGCATGGGGTAGTCAGTATACATTGGTTGAATTGAATTGAATGGTAATTGAGAGTCTTTTCTTACTTGTGAATTTAACTATTTTGAAGTCTTAAAGCTATATAAAATATCTTTATATTTAGTTACATATTTAACAAATTGTCTTTATTAAAAAGATTTAAGTTACATGAAATTGGAGTGTCCTAGAATGTCCTAGACATACGACCATATGGCTTCAAAGTCACATGATCCTGGCAGCTTGGATTTATCTAATTTGACAAAATGAGGTGTTCAATGGCATTTGAAAGAAATGTTAGAAAAAAGCATGGTACAGGGCAGTGGGGCGGGGCGAGTAACTGGATGTGGGGGGACGTTGCTTCAATCAATTTCAGTTGCCAAAGGGAAGTGACTCATTTCCAAGTGATTTGTTCTGACTCTGGTATTAATTTCCTAGCACAGATCTGGTAGTTTATCTTCTAGTAATTGGTGTAATACCTTTGGGTGTTATTTGGCCCCTTTTCACATATGCACCGAACAACTCAATGTTGAAATATAAGAAAACACTTGTTACAAGTACTTGCTAATTAAAGAACTAGATTCTTCTAGTCTTTAGGTTCTCAGGGAAATTAGGAGGATGATTAGTACAGAATTACTTCAAAAGCAGTGAAAATTACAGGGGTTAAACCAATTTGGATTATGAAAGAATAGGGTATAGTGGTGGGAACTTAATCTTCCTATGCTGGAGAAATAGCACCTGCAGTATTAAAGCATTTCCTTAATTCACTTGTTCGTTTCAGCAAGCTTATTTTGAAGCTCATGAAAAACACTGCAGTAGCTATGGCATACAGCAGGACTCCTGAAAAAGCACTTGAAAGGATGTGCCAGCAGATTGAAAAGTCATTACCTTCTTTCAGAACTCAACAAATGTCATAACTTACTTTGGTCACTGAGGCATGAGATACACGAGGGGTCTTACAAGACAGTCACCATAAAGTGTAACCTGATCCCAGATGAATTGGATTAATGCTGATATTCAATCCCTCAGTTCAGTTCAGTTCCAACTCAGCTCAGTCATGTCCAACTCTTTGCGACCCCATGAATCGCAGCACACCAGGCCTCCCTGTCTATCACCAACTACTGGAGTTCACTCAGACTCACATCCATCAAGTCAGTGATGCCATCCAGCCATCTCATCCTCTGTTGCCCCGTTCTCCTCCTGCCCCCAATCCCTCCCAGCATCAGAGTCTTTTCCAATGAGTCAACTCTTCGCATGAGGTGGCCAAAGTACTGGAGTTTCAGCTTTAGCATCATTCCTTCCAAAGAAATCCCAGGGCTGATCTTCAGAATGGACTGGTTGGATCTCCTTGCAGTCCAAGGGACTCTCAAGAGTCTTCTCCAACACCACAGTTCAAAAGCATCAATTCTTTGGTGCTCAGCCTTCTTCACAGTCCAACTCTCACATCCATACATGACACAGGAAAAACCATAGCCTTGACTAGACGGACCTTTGTTGGCAAAGTAATGTCTCTGCTTTTCAATATGCTGTCTAGGTTGGTCATAACTTTCCTTCCAAGGAGTAAGCATCTTTTAATTTCATGGCTGCAGTCACCAACTGTAGTGATTTTGGAGCCCAAAAAAATAAAGTCTGACACTGTTTCCACTGTTTCCTCATCTATTTCCCATGAAGCGATGGGACCAGATGCCATGATCTTCGTTTTCTGAATGTTGAGCTTTAAGCCAACTTTTTCACTCTCCTCTTTCACTTTCATCAAGAGGCTCTGTAGTTCCTCTTCACTTTCTGCCATACAGGTGGTGTCATCTGCATATCTGAGGTTATTGATACTTCTCCTGGCAATCTTGATTCCAGCTTGTGCTTCTTCCAGCCCAGCGTTTCTCATGATGTACTCTGCATAGAAGTTAAATAAGCAGGGTGACAATATACAGCCTTGACGTACTCCTTTTCGTATTTGGAACCAGTCTGTTGTTCCATGTCCAGTTCTAACTGTTGTTTCCTGACCTGCATATAGGTTTCTCAAGAGGCAAGTCAGGTGGTCTGGTATTCCCATCTCTTTCAGAATTTACCACTAGTTAATTAGTCAGTTTGTCCTAGGTTATGCTGTAGTAACAAACATTTCTCAAAATCTTCAGTCCAGTTCAGTTCAGTCACTCAGTCTCATCCAACTCTTTGCCGCCCCATGAATCGCAGCATGCTAGGCCTCCCTGTCCATCAACAACTCCTGGAGTTTACCCAAACTCATGTGCATCAAGTCGGTGATGCCATCCAACCATCTCATCCTCTGTCGTCCCCTTCTCCTCCTGCCCCCAATCCCTCCCAGCATCAGGGTCTTTTCCAATGAGTCAACGCATGAGGTGGCCAAAGTATTGGAGTTTCAGCTTCAGCATCCCTCCTTCCAAGGAACACCCAGGACCGATCTCCTTTAGGATGGACTGGTTGGATCTCCTTGCAATCCAAGGGACTCTCAAGAGTCTTCTCCAACACCACAGTTCAAAAATCTTAGGGGTTCACAAATACAACATTTTACTTCTCACTCTTATTACACGTAAGCTGTGATTAGTTGTGGCAGTGCTCTGTGTATCTCCTTTATTCTGGGATCTAGGCTGAAGGAGCAGCCCCCACCTGGATACCACAGTACCTTTCCCAAGGCAGAGGAGAAAAAACAGCAATGGAAGAGTTATGAGATGGCTCTTAAAACTTTACTCAGTCACAGCATACATCACTTCCTCTGAGAGCACATTTGGCCAAAGAATGTCACAAACCAAGCCTGGGTCAGTGGTTTGGGAAAGTGTCATCCCACAGGGAGGTTGGTTCAGTGACTGACTGGAAATGTATGATAGCAATCCTCAACAGTATTTGATTGTATTCCTCCCCTACTGAGATATTTTGGAATGAAGTAGGAGTGAGAATCTGAGAGCTTTGGATGACAGCTACAAGGCTTCATGTCTGACAGCAAAGTTCCACATGGACATAAAACAAAGAGACAGCAGTAACAACGACAAAGCCCCAGGAATGCCTGACTCTAGGAAACAGGGCTTTTACATCCCCCTCTTAAGAAACGTTCAGCTGAACTCGACAGAAGCTAACAGAGGAGGAAGAATGGGTTGGATCCCTTTGCTCCTGTCTTTATTTACAGCAAAGGACAGAACACTTTGTCACCTTGGAAACCACCAACAAAGGCAGTGTGTAAAGCTATAAGAAATCCCTGTCGGCTCTCTCAGAGGTGGCTGGGGCTAAGTGGTGGGGTGGGGTATTCTGCTACTCAACTGCCCTGAGTCTTGGGTATTGCATAGTCAGGCAGGTAACCCCAGCTGGAAGGAAAAGCTGTTTGGCCTTTGATGGCCAGAGCTGACTACACATGTGCCTCCTTGTCTTCTGTATTCCAAGATATCAGTGCTGACAGGAGAGTGCAGCCGTAGCGTCTGAACCTGTGACCTACTCTAGGGACAGTTCAGTCTCTCTGCTCTACAGCTATTCTTCACAAGTCTTGTTGCAGTCAATGATTTTCCAGCCTGTGCCACTTTTACTCTGAAGAAGCCATAATAACCTGGGAAATTTTGCAAGGATTCTCAAAGGTTATATATGTGTTCCTGCTTGCATATGTATAATTACTAACTTTCTCTTCTCTTTTTATGCTAAATTGTGTTAATACTGCATTAGTAAAATTCTTCAAGAAGCTGGAAGTGCTTTTGTCATAACCCAGAGGGAGATGTTAAATTTTTTTTTATTGAAGAACACAGTTGGTTTCTGCTTTTACTTCCATAGTCACACACTAATTGAATTTTAAAAATTATTATCATTATCAACAGCATTTACTAGAGCGTCTTCTATGTGACTGTTCGACTTCTTCAAACATCTGATTGTCTTGAATGTAGAGCTTTCTGGTTTTTTTTGAATTAATTTGTTTATTTTAATTGGAAGATGATTACTTTACAACATTGTGGTGGTTTTTGCCATACATCGACCTGAATCAGCCACATGTGTCCCCCAGTCCTGAACACCCCACCAACCTCCCTCCCCACCCCATCCCTCTACGTTGTCCCAGAGCACCGGCTTTGAGGGCCCTGCTTCATGCATCGAACTTGCACTGGTCATCTATTTTACGTATGGTAATATATATGCTTCATGTTATTCTCTCAAATCATCCCACCCCCACCTTCTCCTACATAGTCCAAAAGTCTATTCTTTACATCTGTGTCTCTTTTGCTGCCTTGCATATAAGATTGCCATTACTTTCTAAATTCCATATGTATGCATTAATATACTGTATTGGTGTTTCTCTTTCTGACTTACTTCAGTCTGTATAAGAGGCTCCAGTTTCTTCTACCTCATTAGAACTGACTCAAATGCGTTCTTTTTTATAGCTGAGATATATTCCGTTGTGTATATGTACCACATCTTCCTTATCCATTCATCTGTCAGTGGACATCTAGGTTGCTTCCATATCCTAGCTATTGTAAACAGTGCTACATGAACATGGAGATGTTAAATTAATTAAAAGATTGGTCACACTTATTGCTGTGCCAGCTTGGAGACTTCGCTTGATTTCCAATGTCATATTGATGCTATTGGCACTATCAAGAGGTCCTTGGCCTTTGAAATAGAATTTTGAGCTCCTAGACTTTCCAGATATTATCAGTTAGGTAACAGCACACAGCTGACAACAGTTCAGTATGTCTGTAGCCTCTCCTGTGTAGTATGTACCCTCCACAGTATTTGCATACTTGAGGCCATTCCTTGACTATTTACAAGTGATATCATTTTTTTTTTGTATTTTGCTAGAGAAAGCATCTAGATTAAACATTATTGAGCTCAAAACTATATATTGTCTTCACATACAGTATGGTTTAATTGCAATGACAACAGATTGAGGGGAACCTGAACTTTGGTTTCAGCTTTACCACTTATTCGGGCTTCCCTGGTGGCTCAGATGGTAAAGAATCTGCCTGCAATGAAGGAGACCTGGGTACGATCCCTGGGTTGGGAAGACCCCCTGGAGGAGGGCATGGCAACCCACTCCAGTATTCTTGCTTGAAAAATCCCCCATGGACAGAGGTGCCTGGCAGGCTACATACAGTCCATGGGGTCGCAAAGAGTCGGACACAACTGAGAGACTAAGCACAGCACTACCATTTATTATGTGACCATAAAGAAGTCACTTAATCCTGTGTAAAAACAGTGGACTAGAACAGACAAGAGACAGCAAACATATGCCTAATGTGCCTTTAACAATTTAACAAGGCTACTCAATGGTGGCCCTGATTCCCACAGATCCTAGAATGATCCTCAGGATCCTTTCCAACGCAGAATTCAAGGCAGATACTACCAGTCATTAGGACTGACACAAGCTGAAATCGTTGTGAAAGTCTAGGTCCAGACAATCTACAATATGTGGAGACAACATGTGACAGTGTTGTAAGAATGGGGACCCCTTCCAGGCCCTGAGAGTGGGTTCTTGTCTTGTCTAACACTCAGAAATAAATGTCTGAGGAGGCACACATGCTGATAAAGCAAGAGACTTTATTCAGAAGGGGTAAGGGAACCCACGGAGAACTGCTCTGCTTCATGGCTCACAGTCTCCAGTTTTATGGTGATAGGATTCATTTCTGGCTGTCTTTGGCCAATCATCCTGACTCAGCGTCCTTCCTGGTGGTGCGTGCATTGCTCAACCAAGACGGATGCCAGTGAGAAGGATTCTGGGAGGTGGTAGGACACCTGCTTCTCCTTTTGACCTTTCCTGAACTCTTCAGGTTAGTGGTGGTTTGTTAGTTCCATGTTCCTTACTAATACCTCCTGTAGTAAAATAACCCACTCAAATGGTTACTGCGGTGGCTGGCCAGGGCGGGAGGTTTCAGTGTATTTCCCCAAACGGAAGTGCTTTGTAAACTCTTCTATGTTGTACAAATTTAAGGTGCTATTATTGTTATCACTGTTCATTACTCTTGTTACAGAAAATTTGTGAAGATTTCGTTCAGGATATAGGAGGTGCTGACAAGTTTGTATGTTGCCAACAAGGCCTATACTATTGTTCTAATGATATACACCAAATGCTCTTGGCATTTTTAAAGTGAGAGTAGACAATGAAAGCGGTTTCAAAATGCAGAGCAAGGATCACCTTGGACTGCCTGGGGAACTACTGCGGAGACATACTGACCTGGGTTTGCAGACTGGCTTCATCATTCAAGGTGTAAATACTGGTTTTGCCATTCAACATCTCTGAGCCTCAGTTTCCTCATCTACGATGTGGGCTCCATCAATCTCCTCTCAAGGTTGTGGAAAATTTAAATGAGTTTAACACGTATGAAATAAAAACTAAAAACCATGATTCATAAGTTGTACTCTGTAAATGTTAGTTCCTAAGGGTGGAAAACTGGTTTATAATGAGTACTTTGGGACTTTTGACTCACTTTCTATTTTAGCAAAAGTTTTGTAATCTTTAAGAGTCAGAAAACATTTTCAGTCAGAAACATTATTATTTTAGGGCAAGATGTACTCCCTTGGATCACCATCTTCCTTTGAAACAAAGGAAAGAGCTGGAATATAAGCCCTCCCTCTTTAAGATTTTCCTCCTTTACCAATGAGATGTTACAATTTCTTTTTTACATAAAACAATTAGAAATGTTCGAGGAATTATAACTCAATAGCTACTAATGCTTTGTGGATGACATTCAATAAGGGGAAAATGTGATGACTCAAAATAACATACTTCTAACTCTGTGCTAAGATTTGAAGCATGCTTGATGATGTACATGAGAATAATGCAAAGCCCTCTGGGAATGTATATGTGACACTTTTCAGAATGATCTGTGTCAGAGTTCCAAGCACCCCATATAGAAGGCTTCTAATGCTCAAAATCCAGGTAAGTCTCCTATTTCCACCAGAAAGATTAGATTTCTTTTGAAACTGTAACCTAAGCACCTTTCTTTTGCCTCCACCACTATGCCTCTTCCTTCCACCTGACGCTTTGCCAAGTTCATTGTCAGGACATATTCCCCCTCCTATTTGGAGTGCAAAGACATTTAATTATCCTAGAAGGAAAATCTGAGAGTACAAGCTGTACACAGCAGGTTAAGATTGTTAATATATAACTTAGCTAAAAATCTGTTTATTTAGAGTAGCTTGTTTCACAATTCTTGCTTTTGTGGTAGCCCATTTGGGAGCAAAACTTACCTTCTCCAAAAGCAATGGTCTGCTGTAGATCAACACTGATGAAGAGTCTTAAGGTCCAGAAGTATCTGTTCAATTTGTGGGGTTTCCTAAGGATTAAGGGAAAACATTCTTGAGCATTTTGTTGAGTACATTTTAAAAAATGCCTCTAAATGGATATAATCAATCCCTGAATTCTAAGCCTGTGGTAAGCAATCTTTTTGTGGAAGAACCAATATAAGTGAAAATGAAAGTCACTCTCCAGTGTCTGATTCTGCAACACCATACAGTCCATAGAATTCTGCAGGTCAGAATACTGGAGTGGGTAGCCGTTCCCTTCTCCAGGGGAAGAACCATTATAAAAACATAAAAAGTTTACAGCCCCCACTTCTTATTTTTTCTACATGAAAATGTCTTTTTTCCTCTTTCCTCAAAAAAATGGTATAAACTCAGAAAAAATTAGGACCGCTTTGTAGTCAATAACTATGAATATCTAGACCCATTAAAGAAGCAGCCAAGTAGGGATCTTTTTCAGTCTTTTTATTAAATTAAATAAAAGTGCAAGGCATGCGGCTTTAAGTTAGAAAGAGCTCATCACTTTTCTAAGGGTATATAGTTTTTTCTTTTAATGTTGTCTCTTCTAAATTATTATGGTGGGCCAATAACATGATTGTATACCTGAGAGTCATAGGAGAATCACTTTTAAAATGATTGCAACTGAATTCAATATGAAGACTAGTTTAAAAATATATTTAAATGTGTGTGTATATACATACACACATATACATATATATGCATATACACACTAATGTAAACACATTGATCTATATGTATGTGTTGTGTAAATATGTATATAAGAAGCTTACCTCTGAAAGTTGGGATAATTCTAAAATAATTTTTATACATAGGGAAATAGTCATTTCCAATTAGTCCCTTCTACTTAGACTTATGGAAGCAGGAGTGGTAAAAGAAAAACAGAAACTTTAAATCCTCGCTACTCTTTGTTGCTAAAATGTGAGACACAGAATAGATGGCTTTTGTTTTATCAGAGCTTGTAAGTGTATCTTTGGATGTGCAAAGATGGGTCAGAGATATGCAGAGGGTACGGAGTGTAGCTATTCAAAATACATGATAAAGAAAGCGAGTAGGCAAAGGGGTTCAGTTCCCCCATGGGGTCCATGAATTGTTTACATTGTGAAGAAGAGAAGAAGAGACAGTAACAGTGGGATAAAAGTGAGATCCAGAGATCAAGTGTCAGAAGAGACCATGAGAACAGAAGGTCCCAGGAATCTGTAATACTGTATTGAGGGAAGCAGGACAACAGGCGTTGCAGTTAGCACCAACTGTGAGTTAGGAGCATTAAGGCAATTGCACTTCAATCTCAAGGGAATACATACCCATTTATATGAGTCTCATGAATCAAGTCTGGAGAATATGTACCAAGCTATTCATGGTCATAACAACAACTCATTCCTAGAGATTTTAATTTGTTAGGCTTGGAATGGGGGCCCCAAATGTGTTTATTTAAAAGGTTATTCAGGAAAAGTACCAAGCATTGATGAGAGAAATAAAAGACCTAAATATATATTGGTATATATTATTTTCACTCACTGAAATGTGAGTTTTATGAAGATGTCTCTCAAAGTTATTGAGAGATCTGATGTAACCTCAGTCAAAATCTTGACACATTTTTTTCAGGAGGTCAATGGTCTGGTGCTTAAATTTATACGAAAATGCAAAGCACCAAGAACAGCCAAGCCAATCTTAATGAAAAAGAAGATAGAGGACCTTTATGCTGTCAAATACCATGATATTAATATTAATATTAACAATATCACAGAGACATAAATAGAGAAATGGAACACAGTAAGGTGTCCAGAAACAAAGCCACACAACTGATTTACGACGTGTGACTTACAACAAAGGTATCATCACAAAACAATGGAAAAAGTGGGTTTTTTCCATAAATAGTGCTGGGTTGATCGGTATGTATCCATAGGGATTAAAGGAAGGTTGACCTCTGCCTTATACCACACACAAAAAGTCAATTCTAGATTGAAGATTGACTTAAATGTGAAAGATAAAACAATAAACTTTCTGGAAGGTAACATTGGAAAATACAGTTGTGACCTGACAGGATCCCTCCCTGCCTCAAAACAATATGAACCACCCAGCCTAGGGTAACCAAGCATTCTGGCTTGTCTTGGACTTCTCCTGTTTTAGCATTGACATCCCATGTCCTGGCAAACCCCTTAGTTCCAGCCAAACTGGGATGGTTGGTCACTCATAAGGAAAGAAAAAGATTGACAAAGTGGACTATGTCAAAACTTACAACTTCTTCTGTTCATCAAAGATATCACTGAGAGAGTGAAAAGGCAAATACAAGGATGGAAGGAGATATTTACACTACATCTAGCCGACAAAAAGTTCATATATAATGCCCGCCCCACAGATCAGTAAGAGAGGTTTCCCAGGTGACTCAGGGGTCAAGAATCCACCTGCCATAAAAACGAGTAGACCACATGAGGATCTCTAACTTTTATCTAGCTTGTGTCCCTTTTTCTATTTCACATTCAGTGCTCTCATTTCATTTAGCTATGTTTTCCAGTATCTCTCTTTTTTGCTGTTCTTTCTCAAGCCTTTCTCAAGCATAGCAGAAAAGCTTGTGTATACATATATATAAGTAGTATGTGTGACATAATAGACATATTTTAGAAAACTTACAAATCTTTGCCTAGCTAAAACATTTATAACATTTTGAGTCTACTTGTCTGACTTAGAAGAATGCTAGATTTTTAATTTATATCACTCAAAAATTGATGTATTTCCAGGAATTTTGGTATCCAGTATTACTGCTTAAAGCCTAGAAAGTTTATTATCCTAATGATTTTAAAATTTTTGAATGAGGCTTGACTCTGCTAATCCAATTCTGAGAATATAAAGAAATACTATGTTGTAAAAAAAAACAGGAAATTAACATGTGATACAGTTATTATTAAAGTACCTTATTCAAGATTTCACACTGCGTTTAGTTGCATTGAGTAGCTTCAGCTGCATGCAAAAAATTCTGATAAATTCTCTTTTCATTTTTATTCTATTACAAATATTCTCTAATTTCCCTTGTTAGGTTTCTTAGATACACCCATCATTTAAAAGTGGACATTCAATTTCCAAAACGTAGGCTTTTACAGTATCTTTGATATTAATTTATTATTTAAATGCTTTCTTCTCTGCAGTTACCTTCTGTGCTTTTTTAGTCTTTGTTGAGCCTTTCAATGGCCAAGTGAAAAATCTCTCTTGGTAAATGTCACATTGCACTTGAAAATATGTGGGTTATTTTCAAATATCTTTTGATATGGATTTCTAACTTAATTCCACAGAGATAAGAGAACAGACTCTGTATGATTTCAATACCTCTAGACCATGAAATTTTTACACCTTGTTTTATGTCCCTGGATATGTTCCAGTTTCTCCTAGTTTAGAGTCTATGTGTACTTGAATAGAATTTGTATCCTACTGTTGTGTGAAAATTGTCACATATGGCCAGATTTTACCAAAGCATAAACCTTAATTACGTTAAATTGGTTCATGGTGCTTTTCAGGTTTACTATATCCTTCTACTTTTCTATGTATATCCATGCTATTAATTTTTGAGTGTTTGATATTGAAACTCCACCTAAAAAAATCTTAATTTATCCACTTAAAAAATAATTGTAATATATAGGGGAACTATATGTAACTTCATTCTGTATTTTCCAAGTCTCCTGTAAATGTATTATTATACTTTCATAATTTAAAATGTTTTTAATATTTTTAAAATTAAAGAATCTGCCTGGCAATGCAGGAGATGCAGGGGAAGCGGGTTTGATCCCTGGGTCAAGCAGATCCGCTGGAGGTGGAAATGGCAACCCATGACAGAATTCTTGCCTGGAAAATTCCATGGACAGAGGAGCCTAGCAGGCTGCAGCCCATGTGGTGGCAAAGAGTCAGACACAGCTGAGCAATTGAGCCCACATGCACAGATCAATAAGACAATATAACAGTAAAACGAGCATATCTTGAAAAAGCACTTCTCAGAATAACCAACAAAGAGATTGAAAGTTACTCAAATATTTAAGTCCTGAGTTACATGGTTATGATTAATACATGCTCTCCAGGAGATCAAACGTGGATCTGTCAGACTATAAGGAGGATCCAGATAGAATCAGGATATTAATATTAATATATGCTTCTCCTTTTACATATTACACATCATGAGGAGTTTCCAAAGAGTTAACAATGGAGTCATTTTATACTAATTCAACTGTATCTCTAATCAGTATAAATAATTATGCAAAAGTTACTTAGAAAACTATCTAGAGTTTATGTCATGATGCAAGTTTTGTTCTTCTCAATTAATCTGTCTGGCTGTCTTCATCAAGTCCTGATATAAAAGAAGTCAACATGAGGGTTTTTAGAGAAAGATTCCTGCATAGGATGGATTCTCCAAATATAGAGTCAGTATTTCCATGCCCAGTGAGCACATGGGGAGTGAGTTCCCGTCACCAAATCATGTCCAAGTTCTGCATTCCTGAGTTGCATGCACTCCTGAACTAGTTTGGAGTCCTGTTGGGTGGAGATAAAATGTGGACTGCCAGCAATGGTGGGAAAGGTTGGCGCCCAAGGGTGTGCTCTTTTTAAAAATGTAACTATTTTTTAATAGTGGTTTAAAATATTTCCGTGAAATGATGAATAGTGAAACAGTGAAGAATGAATTGAGAATCCAATTGGCGAATGAAATAACAATGGGGGAGGAGGTCAGATTTTACCAAAGCACAGCCCTCAGCCTGAGGAGGCTACTATGTGGCTTGAACAAATACAGCAGCTCCCAGAAAAGGGGAAAGCGGGGATGGGAACTGCATTTTTGAATAAGATTTGGCTTCAGGGAAAGTTTTTATGATTTTTAAAAAATATTGTTTCATTTAATGCCCTTTAAAAAAACAGAATTAAAAATTTTCAAACGGAATCCCAAAGCCAGCTTCCACAGTGTGTCTGTCGAACCCATCAGCTGGCAGTCCCAGGAACCTGTGTTCATTACTATGAGTGTTGGGGAGAAGCTTTCGAGGACGTTTAGGGTAGATACTGTGCTAGAGAAGAGAGGGGAAAGTGAATTAAGAATGGTGCCTGTTCCCCAGCCAGGGCTCAAGACAGAGAAGGAATAATTCAAGCTGAAAGAGCAGTTTTCTTAAGTCATTCAGTAGGACTTGGAGCACAAGCAGGGACGCTTCTGGGCTGGTTGACAGATTTCAAGACAACGGACAATGCACACTAGCAATCGAGATCACAGGGGGTCCAGAAGCTGTTTGGTGTGCCCAGAGGCTTGGGGCTGTGACAGCCCTGGGCAGCTGCCTGCTCCTCACTAGCAAGAATGGCAGGGGGACTCGGCACAGAGAGGAACACGAAAGGCCAACTTCGAATGGCACGTGCTGTCTCACAGTAATGGGAATTGGTGATGTGAATAGGAACTTCGGGATTATTGTGCATAATTTAACTTCCTTTATGCCCACAGGACAGTAGGGTCCTGAGGCACCTAAAGTTATATATCAACACGGTTTATGTACTTTTCTTTAAACAAATGAAAGAGGATTCAATTATAATATATAATAAGATGCTCATTTATTTCACTTGTTAGGGAACATGATATTCCAAGTGAGCCAATTTTTTTCCAAATGATTGACACAGCTCTTTAAGATTTGTAACATTTTAATCTTTCTGATGGAAAGCCTGCCAAAATATACTGTACACTTTGCTACTCTCTGAAGCAGAAACAAAGAATAATTTAACCATTTCTTGGTATCTCTGGGTCATGATGAACATTAATGACATTTTGCACATAGTATTTTAAGGTCTTGGGGCTTCCCAGGTAGCACAGTATAAAGAATTCACCTGACAATGCAGGAGATGTAAGAGACTCAAGTTCAATCCCTGGGTTGAGAAGAACCCCTGGAGTAGGAAATGGCAACCCACTCCATTATTCTTGCCTGGAAAATTCCATGGGCAGAGGAAGCTGGCGGGCCCAGCCCATAGGGTCTCAAAGAGCTGGACAAAACTGAGCACACACACACAGGATAAGGTCCTGAGCTATGCAGGGCCATACTTCCCTAAAATACACCGCACCTGGACTGCCATGTTTTCTGAACTCTTGTATCCACTTTTGGTAGTCTTTTTCTCTTCCACTGTTATTAGGCTGTCAACAGACACTTGCTGCTTTTCTCAGGGAGACAGTTTCTAAGAATCTTCTTTACCCCCATCATTTTAATTTGATATTTAGTCTGCTTTGGATCTAGAAGTTACGTGACTCTTCTAAAAACTAAAAAAGCATACAAAATTGGGTTCTCATTTCTGACAGAGGGTCAGAAAGGTTTGCCTATGAATGAAGTGCAAGTCTTTAAGAAATTAATTTATTTGAGGCATTTTAGATGAACCTTGGGTCTTGGCTGTATTCCTCCAAATTGAAGTTACTGGATGAAGGACTTCAGAGAACTGGGTTTTAGTGAACATGTAATTGACATCCTGAGGAGAGGGGAAGAGTTGATTTTAGACCTCCATCTCACCCTGATCAACATTACCCTATTTATTTTATGGAAACTGTAGTTAATATTCTGAATTAATTAGATTGTACAATCAGTTTCAAAAGCATAACGCAGTAGTGTATAAAATATAATAATGCATAAAACTTGTTATGGAAATTTAAAATTTTAAGACCTAGATGAAGTTCAAACATGAATTTTGCATGAAGAAATGAAACAAAACAATTTTGCTTGAGTAATTTGCTTTATTACAAGGGAGAACATTCACAGCTTCATTTAAATACTATACCATTCATCATATGCACAGCTTCCTAGTAAACTAATTTTAGATTGACTCAGACTCAATAAATACAAAAGGCTATATCATTGTCCCACCTCTGCTTATTTTCCTTTTGAGGATCAAAAGGCTTCGTAAAAACAGATTTCCTAAAATAAGCATTATCATATACAGAGAAGACTGGAAATCATAGATGATGTGAGCAACTTCCCTTGATTATGACAGGAAGTCTACATATGCAATCTTCGTAGTGAATAAACATCTTCAATTCCTAGTACTATATCATCCAATTCCAGGAAAACATTATCATAATATGAAATAGATTAGAAAGTAAATAGCAATCAGAACTATCTGGCAAAGAGAAACACTAGGTTTTCTCTCCTGAGCTGGGGCAGCCTGGCTTAGTGAGAAAAGCAGATATAAGGTGGTCCTGGGTTCAATTCTAAGTGCCTGCGTCACTCTGAGCAAGTTACTAAACCTTTCTGAACCTCAACTCCTTCTTTTCCTTTGGTTGTCATGGGAATTTCTATGTATGTACATATGTATGTTTTCTGTGAGTGTTCATATTTATACATATACTTTTCCCAAATGAGTAAACCCTGGTTCCTCTGAACACGTAATGAAAATATTGCTTCGTTCTCAAGGGTGGCATCCTATTTAAATGAGACAATGTATTTTTAGCACTTTTCTCCATCCCACGAGCCCTCTATTTATTTAGAAACTGTAGGCCTATACCGATAGGGTGCTGGTCCTTACCTGCAGCCCCAGGCCCCTTCTTGTATGTCTTTATAGGGCCCTTCCAACTCCCAGCCGGGAAGCCAGTGGTTGTTCAAGAGTCCCCCTTTCCCTCCTACCACTGGCTTCTACACGTGTCTGAGTTGTCAGATGCATCTACTCTGAGATCCCCTGATTTATGTGGATTTCACACTGTATACTAACCCACACTGGTGAATGCCCAATAACCTAAAGTTCTCTTGAGGAAAGGAATTGTACTTTTATCTCTGGCAGGATATCCACGGATCTGAAGTGAAACAAAAGAGAAGCACAAGAGCTCAATAAATCCCAGCTTGTTCTCTCCCTATTCCTGGCTATGACCAAGATGCTGACTTGTGTGGCTTGCATGCTGCTGGCTCTTATCTTGTCAACTCATGGAGGACTAGTCCCCTTGAGTGGTGGGACCTGGTGGGTGTGTTCCATGATCTTCCCACCACCTGCAACAACAGGGACCGTGGAGAGAGTACTGCAACCCTTATTTTCCAGAGGAGACCCTAAAGTAAAAGGCATTCAGGTCTCTGCCATGAGGTTAAACAGTGAGTGAGAATGAGAATGGGATTGATCTCAGATCTGGCTGATGCCAGAAGTCACCTAAGGATTACATTCTATTCCCTTCTCAAATACATCTGATCAGTTACCGGAGGGAGCCCCCATCTTATGCCCTTTTGTCTATAAGCTTCCCTCTCTAGACACTGCTATTGCATTTGATTGGTGCTGCTGGTCCCGTTTCCAAAGCACTGAGGTCCGTGATTTGCCAAACGGGGCAGAGATCTCTCTTTCTTTTGTGCATTAAACTCTATCAGAGGAGTATTAAATCTCCTTATACCTCAGTGTCCGATAAAAAGTTTCATGAGATGGCCTTTACAGACAGGGCTGAAACTCATTAGGTAAGGCATAGCTGGCATCTATTCTGATGGGCTGGTTGCCTGTTCTGTTCCATCCATGCTTGCACCATACCAAGTGTTTAATATTTTGACTATCACTTCTACTTCCAGAGCTATTGAAAGTGAAAGTGTTAGTCACTCAAGTCATGTCTGTCTCTGTGTGACGCCATAGACTGCAGCTTGCCGGGCTCCTCTGTCCATGGAATCCTCCAGGTAAAAGTACTGGAGTGAATTGCCATTTCCTTCTCCATGGAATCTTCCTGACCCGGGTCTCCTGCATTGCAGGCAGATTCTTTAGCATCTGAGTCACTAGGGAAGCCCATTGAGATATAGATCCAGTTTTAAAAAGTGGATAAATTGCTTTAATATAAGCTAAATGTAATTTTAAATAAATTAACACATAATTTTAATTTTATTTAATATTAACAATTTGAAATATTATATATATTAATAGACACATGTTTTGGTTTTTTAATATATACATTTATATGCATACATATGTGTGTATTTGTTTTGAAGTCTCTTTCTTTGGCTGTTTAATGGTTTTGTAGTTAACACCACACCACCTCCTAAAATTTTGGTCCATAACTAAACGTACTGATGGTGCTTAGAGCCTCCTGCAACACTAGAACAATCCAGGGAGCAATTCTACTTACTTCTGGGCAGCAAGGCTGTGCCTTGGTCTTCCTAGCTGACTAACTTCTCAACTTCCTATAAAGCTGTAGTTCCAGGCAGCAGTCAAGCAGCACTTTTACTCAGCTTCCATCTATAAAGGTGTGTGAGTATAAAATAGAGTATAAAAAGGAGTATAAAATGCCATAGGTAGAAGGTTGTGAGTAACATGAAGTGTTTGTAAATAGCTTGTGTTCAGCAAGAGAGGAAAGGGTGAGTAAACCACAGTTTGTGCACACAATGAAGTACACACAGCCACAAAAATGGGAAGTAAAATCTCCAAATACTGATAGGACACAATTTTCTGGATACATACATATATGAAAAAAGCAAGGTACGGAACAGTACACGTGGTATCTGTATTTTGTATAAGAAAGAAAGGGAAATAAGAATTTATGTGGTTGTAAGAAGAGATTTAGAGGGATAAGCAACAAATAAACATGATTTCCTAAAGAGGAGAGGAAGTGGGAAATGGTGTAAACATAAGAACTCCTTGTATTATATCATAAAATGCTTAGTTTTGATTTTTTATTTATGTAAAATCTGTCTACATAAAATGACTTAGATTTATGGAAGATAAAATTGTAACCAAACACCACCAATTACAAACAGTGTGTGTGTGGTGGTGGGGGGAGGGCAAAGATACTTCAAGCCATGGACCTAGTTCTAGTTCTTTCTGTTTGTGGTGCTAAAATCCCAGCACCACTGCCTTCCTCCCGGCTTGCAGCCCAACAGGCCCACAGCGGCAGACCCACTTATGTGCTATTCCTCATTCAGGGAAAGAGTAACTGCTTTGGGGCCCGTTCCTTTTTGGTTCTCTTTCCTTTTGTTTGAATCCTTATTGTTGAAAACTCCTTTAAAACCTTATTTTCCTTCCTTAGAAACTCTAGCATACTCAGGATAATTAAATATTTCTTGGATGATTAAACATTAGAACGAAGTTTCTAAACCTTTGTTTTCTATACACAGTATCATATTTCGTTGATTTAATATGTCATTGCTTGTAAAATGCACTATAATTTAATATACCATTAAGAAGTGCTGCCAATTAAAATATGACACATTTTCTTATATACTTTGTAAGATGCATCTTGATTTAAAAGATCTTAAAATGTGAAAAACAATGTGCATCTTGGAGTAGATAAGATATAGAGTTATAGATGTAGACTTGGGTGTTGAAAAACTGAATTAAATGTGTACTCCCGAAGGCGTTCCAAGAAACTAAAGGAAATATTTGCCTAGAGTAATGCCGAGTGCATGGTAGGTACTTGATGAATGCTTGTGAGAGAATAAAGTCTTCTTAGCTGCATTGGATGGCCACTAAAATATAAGAGGAAGTATGTAAAAATTGTTTTTTTTAAATTGCTAAGCATAGACTATATCTAGGCTTGTGCTATAGCATAAAGCATAAAAAGAGAACAAAAAATAATGAGGACGATATAGTCCAGCCCTTGAATATTTTATTCTCTGATGAAAGAAAGAAATATAACAAACAAAGTTTGACGTTAGAGCGAGGTCAGGACTGGAGGGATCCAGCAAGGAAAACCAAGATGTGTTTAGAGAGATAAGAGGAAACAATGGAAAGCAAATTTGTCATTGAAGCTAGATTTAGACGGATGGCTTTAAGAAGGAAGGAACCATCACTGTTACCCAACTGCTGAGAGATGAACAAGATGAAAACTGGAAGTGTTACCAAATTTGGCAGTTGGGAGGTCATCAGTAACTTCTAATAAAGTAATTTCAGGAAAATGATTGGAGCAGATATCAGACTATAATAAGTAGAGGAGTAAATGCAAGAGTTTATTTAGAAATAGCTTATGAGGAAGGATAGGAAGAGACAGGGAAAAAATAGAAAGGGCAGAAATGGAATCAATGAATGCAGGAGGGGAAATAGAGAGAGAAACATGGAAACAAAGCAAGGGCATGGATGTCTAGATGCAGTAGAAGGCACCCTTGGGGAGGCAGAGGGCAGCCGAGGCACAGAGCAGATCTGATGTCCTAGAGACGGTATGGAATCAGGCAGTCTTTCATTCAACTCCTAGTTCCTTACTGTATGAACCTGGGCAAGTTACTTCACCTTGGCCCTTCAGATACCAAGAAAAAATCCTCAGAAAGGAAACAGACATGCCAAAAACACTCTTAACAGTAAATATGGTACATTGCTTGGTTGTTTTCCTCCTTATAATTTTAATGTAGGCTGATGACACAAATCCAAGCATAATTCTAGGAAAGAATCTTATAAGGGAACAAAATGACTGTTTTTAAGTGCATTGCTCTCTGACAGTTTGGCTTTTAAGAATACCTAGAGATGGAATTAGAAGTGGATTTCATTCTGAATGCCAAGACTGATGAAATACCAATGACTGCCTGAGGCACAGGTTGGAAAAAACAGTCAAGGCTTGGCTTAAGAAGGGATTAAAGAAGGTGTCTAGGGGCTTGGAATAGACAGTACAAGAGTTCAGTTCAGTTCAGTCACTCAGTCGTGTCCGACTCTTTGCGACCCCATGGACTGCAGCATGCCAAGCCTCCCTGTCTGTTACCAAGTCCCAGAGTTTACTCAAACTCATGTCCACTGAGTCAATGATGTCATCCAACCATCTCATCCTTGGTCATCCCCTTCTCCTCCTGCCTTCGATCTTTCCCAGCATGAGGGTCTTTTCCAATGAGTCAATTCTTCACATCAGGTGGTCAAAGTACTGGAGTTTCAGCTTCAACATCAGTCCTTCCAATGAATATTCAGGACTGATTTCCTTTAGGATGGACTGGTTGGATCTCCTTGCAGTCCAAGGGACTCTCAAGAGTCTTCTCCAACACCACAGTTCAAAAGCATCAATTCTTCAGCGCTCAGCTTTCTTCATAGTCCAACTCTCACATCCATACATGACTACTGGAAAAACCATAGCTTTGACTAGATGGACCTTTGTTGGCAAAGTTTCATGTCTCTGCCTTTCAAAAAGCTGTCTAGGTTGGTCATAACTTCTCTTCCAAGGAGCAAGTGTCTTTTAATTTCATAGCTGCAGTCACCATTTGCAGTGATTTTGGAGCCCAAGAAAATAAAGTCTGTCACTGTCTCCATTGTTTCCCCATCTATTTGCCATGAAGTGATGGGACCAGATGCCATGATCTTAGTTTTCCGAATGTTGAGTTTTAAGCCAACTTTTTCACTCTCCTCTTTCATTTTCACCAAGAGGCTCTTTAGTTCTTTGCTTTCTGCCATAAGTGTGGTGTCATCTGCATATCTGAGGTTATTGATATTTCTCCCAGCAATCTTGATTCCAGCTTGTGTTTCATCCAGTCCAGCATTGCACATGATGTACTCTGTATATAAGTTAAATAAGCAGGGTGACAATATACAGCCTTGACATACTCCTTTTCCTATTTGGAACCAGTCTGTTGTTCCATGTCCATTTCTAACTGCTGTTTCTTACCCTGCATACAGATTTCTCAGGAGTCAGGTCACGTGGTCTGGTATTCTCATCTCTTGAAGAATTTTCCAGTTTGTTGTGATCCACACAGTCAAAGGCTTTGGCGTACTCAATAAAGCAGAAGTAGATTTTTTTTTTTGGTGCTTTTTCAATGATCCAGTGGATGTTGGCAATTTGATCTCTGGTTCCTCTGCCTTTTCTAAATCCAGCTTGAACATCTGGAAGTTCACGGTTCATGTACTGTTGAAGTCTGGCTTGGAGAATTTTTTTTAATTTAAATTTATTTAAATTAGAGGCTAATTACTTTACAATATTGTATTGGTTTTGCCATACATCAACATGAATCCGCCATGGGTGACACGTGTTCCCAATCCTGAGCCCCCCTCCCACCTCCCTCCCCATACCATCCCTCATAAGAAACGAATTGCCAGTCCAGGTTTGATGCAGGATACAGGATGCTTGGGGCTGGCTTGGAGAATTTTAAGCATTACTTTGCTAGGGTGTGAGATGAGTGCAATTGTGCGGTAGTTTGAGCATTCTTTGGCATTGCCTTTCTTTGAGATTGGAATGAAAACTGACCTTTTCCAGTCCTGTGGCCACTGCTGAGTTTTCCAATTTTGCTAGCATATTGAGTGCTGCACTTTCACGGCATCATCTCTCAGGATTTAAAATAGCTCAACTGGAATTCCATCACATCCTCTAGCTTTGTTCGTAGTGATGCTTCCTAAGGCTCACTTGACTTCGCATTCCAAGATGTCTGGCTCTAGGTGAGTGATCACACCATCATGATTATCTGGGTCATAAAGATCTTTTTTGTATAGTTCTTCTGTGTATTCTTGCCACCTCTTCTTAATATCAGTATAAAATATTATAATATTATATCAATATAAGAGTAGTGACACAAATTTGCTGACCCTGAACCAGAGGGGACCATAGGCTATATATCTATCAGTTCTCCATCAATGATATTGAGCTTTCTGATAAGCATTGACTTTTAAAGATTTCAGTATACATTCTCTAAGAAGTACACATACTCTACATTGTACATTAAAGGTAGAAACATAAATTGCAGCAGATAGCTACAGTAAGTAGGTTTGACATCCCTTTATGAAAGTTAAGATATGTGATCAGGATACAGTTACTAGTTTAATAGAGGCCATCTCCACCTGCTCATAGAGGAGGATCATGGAAATATCTGAGGCAAAATCAAAATCTTCCTTGGGAAAAATTCTGGGCACACTGTAAGACATGGAGAAAAAGGAGATCAAGGTCCCAATGCTACTTATACAAAGGTCATGATCATTTTGTCATGAAAACTTTTTAAAGTCACTGGTGCTAATCTTGCTCCACTCCAAAGAAGTACTCATAGTATATGTACCTTTAAGCAATGACACATCTTGGCTGAATCTTCCAGGATAGTAAATTTCATATATATGAATTTCATATATATATATATATGTAAATTTCATATATATATATGTATGTATTTGTACACATATGGGGGCTTCCCAGGTGGTGCTAGTGATATAGAATCCACCTACCAATGCAGGAGATGTGGGTTCAATCCCTGGGTTGGGAAGATCCCCTGGAGGAGGGCATGGCAACCCTCTCCAGTATTCTTGCCTAGAGAATCCCATAGACAGGGGAGCCTGGTGGGCTACAGTCCATAGGGTTGCAAAGATTCGGACACAACTGAAAAAATTTAGCACACACATACATGTATATGAATTATATATAATGTTTTAAAATAGTGATACCATGTTTTCAAATAAATTTTATCTTGATTTCCAATATAGGTAAAGTAAAATCATTTCAGCTAAAGAGGAGGTGGAGGGGTTGAGCTTTCTGGAGCTCACCCTTTCTTAAGGCCAGGCCTAAGATCTTCAAGAAACATGGCTTGAAAGCCCTGCTATAAGAGTAACTAGTTATGAAATACACCTTAGGTCACTAGAGAAATTAATTTGCTAATTATAATGATAATCTTTATGAATAGCTAAAATGTTGGAGATGTTTATAAAAATACAATTGTTTTTAATTTATTCAACTAAGGTAATTACAATAATTAAAATACATTTCCCAGAATCTGGATTCCTCAGTCTTTAAAAAAACTATGTAGCAGCATGGAGAGTTAACTTCAGTACAAGGAATTCTGTGTCCGGACCAGTCCCAGTCCCAGGCTTCCCTTCAGCTGATTGGTTTGCTATTTCTAACATGTTCTCTCTTGAGAATGATACGCCATGGTCCAGGAAAGCTGCAGGAATTTCAGTCTTCACATCTACATTCCAGGCAGCAGGAAGGGAAGAAGGAAGAACAGAGTAACTCTTCTTTTAGAAGCTTCCTAGAAAGCCAACCCAGTTCAGTTCAGTTGCTCAGTTGTGTTCGACTCTTTGTGACCCCATGAATCGCAGCACGCCAGGCCTCCTTGTCCATCACCAACTCCCTTAGTTCACTCAAACTCACGTCCATCAAGTCGGTGATGCATCCAGCCATCTTATCCTCTGTCATCCCCTTCTCCTCCTGCCCTCAATCCCTCCCAGCATCAGAGGCTTTTCCAATGAAAAGTAACTCTTCTTTTAGAGCTTCTTAGAAAGCCAACCCAACAATTCCTTAAAACCCAAAAGCCAAAATTTAATTTAATCATGTGGCCACACCTAGTTACAAAGGCTTGTGTCTTACCCTTTAGTAGGATAGATTTATACATTCACATCCACACATTACTGCTGTCAGCGAAAGAACATCCAGTAACAGTAACTTCTAGGCCAATTCACCATACCTTTGTACTACTTCTGTGCCTTATATGTATATGGTGTGTGAATATATATATACACACACATATTCACCTTCTTCCACCATTACCTCCAGGCAACTACTAATCAGTTTTATTTCAAGGATGTCATGCAAACAGAATCATACAGCATGATTTGAGATTTTCTGCTTTCACTTAGTGTAATGCCTCTGAGATTCACTGAAGTTGTTGCATTTGTCAATAATTCATTTTTTAAACTGAAAAATAGTATTCCACATTATGAATGTACTCCAGTTTGTTTTTTTCCATTCACTTGTTTAAGAGCCTTTGAATTATTTCTAGATTTGGCAAATATAACAGAGCTGCTATTTGTATGTATGTTTTTGAGTGAACATAAATTTGTATCCATGTCTGTATTTTAATTATGAGATTACATACAAGGATGTTATGTGTTAATATGTTCTCTTACCACATGAACTTTAGGCACCCCCAGGATTTTTCCTGATCCAAAGCAAGCATCACAGTGTTACGAGAGTACAATCCCTGACCTGTGTTTGAATCTCAGCTCTACTGTTTAATAGTGGGGTGACACGGGGCAAGTTACTTACTACCTCTATGCCTCAATGTCCCCCACCCTGGAAAATGGAAGCAGCTGTCATAACCTTCACATTGGTTCCTTGACCTGGGGAGTCAGGCTATTACATGGGAAAGGCCAAGTGGAAGCCACTAGACCTACTTCTATCCAGGAAAATAGTAAACCAAAAGGAATGCTGCATTACTGGAGGGATTGTAGAGATTAGTTCCACCATCAAGGATCTGAAACATGTAGGGGTGGTTATTCCTACCACATCCCCATTTAACTCTCCTATCTGGCCTATACAGAAGACAGATGGATCTTGGAAAATGACAGAGGATTACAATAAGCTTAACTGGGTGGTGACCTCACTGACAGCTGCTGTACCAGATGTGATTTCAATGCTTGAGCAAATTAACACATCCTCTGGTATACAGCTATTAATCTAGCAAATGCTTTTTCCTCTATCCCTGTTAATAAGACCCACAAGAAGCAAATACACCTTCACTATCCCACCTCAGAAGTATGTCAATTCACCAGCTGGGAATCACAGTTGAGTTTGCAGGATCTTGCTCTCTTTTCTCTTTCAGAAGCTATTACACTAGTTCATTACATTGATGACATCATGCTGATTGGACCTAGTAAGCAAGAAGTAGGAACTACTTCATACTTAAACTTGTAAGGCATTTATGTGTCCAAGTGTGATAAATAAGTCTGACGCAAATTCAGGGGCTTTCTACCTCAGTGAAATTTCTAGGGACTCAGTGGTGTGGTGCATATTAAGATATCCCTTCTAAGGTGAAGGATAAATCGTTGCATCTGGCTCCTCCTACAACTAAAAAAAAGAGGCACAGTGCCTAGTGGGCTGTGGATTTTGGAGGAAACAGCCCACATTTGGGTTATTTCAACCTACTTACCAAGTGACTCAAAAAGCCATTAGTTTTGAATGAGACCCAGCATACGGGAAAGCTGCGCGGCAAGTCCAGACAGCTGTGTGAGCTACTCCACCACACAGGCCTCAGGGTCCGGCAGATCCAGAGATGCTCGACATGTCAGTCACAGGTGGGGATGCACTGGGCTCCGACTGAACCACAGCTCAAACCCTCAGGATTTTAGAGCAAAGCCCTGACATCTTCTATAGATTACTACTCTCCTTTTGGGAAATAGCTCTTGGCCTGCCACTGGACCTCAATAGAGACTGGATGCTTACCGAAGGGCCACCAAATTACCACGAGACTTGAACTACCCATCACGAACTGGAAATTACCTGATTTATGAGGAGGTGCACAGCACTTCAAAAGAACTCCTTGAGTCTTCTAATTGTCACAGACAGAAATCTTGGGAACAAGTATGGAAATGGATATTAGGATAATGATGGAAAGAATACGAAGTTGAATCAGGCCTTTGTACTTGGACTGGAACATGACAGTGCTTCTTGGGCCTTCAAACTGCAGATCTGGAGACTTTTCAGCCTCTGTAATTATATAAACTCATTCTTTATAAAACATATCTTTCATATACATAAATTTATATATATGTATCTCCGATTGGTTTTGTTTCTTTGCAGAACACTAATACAAGCAAGTTACATAATATCTATATGACTCAATTTCCCCATCCTGGAAAACTGGGATAATCAGAGTTCTATCTTCCAGAGTTTTAAGGATTTTAAAACGTTGATACACAAAGTTTGCTGGGGTCAAAGCAGTATCTTACACATTTTCATATCCTTAACACCTAGTAAAGTTTATGGCAAAATGAAGATTTCAAAACTATTTGTCAAATAGATGATTTATCAATTTTTAAAATAATCCTAACATATATAACTGTATCATTTATTATTTTTTACTCAACAAATATTTATGACTATCTACTATGTTCAGTTATTGTACTAGGCCTTAGACTCAGATCATGAACTCCTTATTGCCAAATTCAGACTTAAAGAAAGTAGGGAAAACCACTAGACCATTCAGGTATGACCTAAACAAAATCCCTTATGATTATACAGTGAAAGTAACAAATAGATTCAAGGGATTAGACTTGATAGACGGAGTCCCTGAAGAACTATGGACAGAGGTTCCTGACATTGTACAGGAGGCAGTGATAAAGACCATCCCCAAGAAAAAGAAATGAAAAAAGGCAAAATGGTTGTTTGAGGAGGCTTTACAAATAGCTGAGAAAAGAAGAGATGCTAAAGGCAAAGAAGAAAAGGAAAGATATACCCATTTGAATGCACAGTTTCTTTTTTATTATTATTATTTTTTACTTTACAATATTGTATTGGTTTTGCCATACATCAGCATGCATCCGCCATGGGTGTATACGTGTTCCCCACCCTAAACCCCCCTCCCACCTCCCTCCCCATACCATCCCTCTGGGTCATCCCAGTGCACCAGCCCCAAGCTTCCTGTATCCTGCATCAAACCTGGACTGGCAATTCATTTCTTATATGTTATTACACATGTTTTAATGCCATTCTCCCAAATCATCCCCCCCTCCCTCTCCCACAGAGTCCAAAAGACTGTTCTATACATCAGTGTCTCTTTTGCTGTCTTGCATACAGGGTTGTTGTTACCATCTTTCTAAATTCCATATATATGCGTTAGTATACTGTATTGGTGTTTTTCTTTCTGGCTTACTTCACTCTGTATAATAGGCTCCAGTTTCATCCACCTCATTAGAACTGATTCAAATGTATTCTTTTTAATGGCTGAGTAATAGTCCATTGTGTATATGTACCACAGCTTTCTTATCCATGTGTCTGCAGATGGGCATGTAGGTTTCTTCCATGTCCTGGCTATTATAAACAGTGCTGCGATGAACATTGGGGTACACGTGTCTCTTTCAATTCTGGTTTCCTTGGTATGTATGCCCAGCAGTGGGATTCCTGGGTCATATAGCAGTTCTATTTCCAGTTTTTTAAGAAATCTCCACACTGTTCTCCACAGTGGCTGTACTAGTTTGCATTCCCACCAACAGTGTAAGAGGGTTCCCTTTTCTCCACACCCTCTCCAGCATTTATTGCTTGTAGACTTTTGGATAGCAGCCATTCTGACTGGCGGGAAATGGTACCTCATTGTGGTTTTGATTTGCATTTCTCTGATACTGAGTGATCTTGAACATCTTTTCATGTGTTTGTTAGCCATCTGTATGTCTTCTTTGGAGAAATGTCTATTTAGTTCTTTGGCCCATTTTTTGATTGGGTCGTTTATTTTTCTAGAATTGAGCTGCAGGAGTTGCTTGTATATTTTTGAGATTAGTTGTTTGTCAGTTGCTTCATTTGCCATTATTTTCTCCCATTCTGAAGACTGTCTTTTCACCTTGCTTATATTTTCTTTTGTTCTGCAGAAGCTTTTAATTTTAATTAGATCCCATTTATTTATTTTTGCCTTTATTTCCAGTATTCTGGGAGGTGGGTCATAGAGGATCCTGCTGTGATGTATGTCGGAGAGTGTTTTGCCTATGTTCTCCTCTAAGAGTTTTATAGTTTCTGGTCTTATGTTTAGATCTTTAATCCATTTTGAGTTTATTTTTGTGTATGGTGTTAGAAAGTGTTCTAGTTTCATTCTTTTGCAAGTGGTTGACCAGTTTTCCCAGCACCACTTGTTAAAGAGATTGTCTTTTCTCCATTGTATATTCTTGCCTCCTTTGTCAAAGATAAGGTGTCCATAGGTGCGTGGGTTTATCTGTGGGCTTTCTATTTTGTTCCATTGATCTATATTTCTGTCTTTGTGCCAGTACCATACTGTCTTGATGACTGTGGCTTTGTAGTAGAGCCTGAGTTCAGTCAGGTTGTGAATGCACAGTTTCAAAGAATAGCACGGAGAGATAAGAAAGCCTTCCTCAGTAATCAATACAAAGAAATAGAGGAAAATAATAGAACAGGAAAGACTAGAGATCTCTAAGAAAATTAGAGATACCAAGGGAACGTTTCATGCAAAGATAGGCACAATTAAGGACAGAAATGGTATGGACCTAACAGAAGCAGAAGATGCTAAGAAGAGGTGGCAAGAATACACAGGAAAACTATACAAAAAAGATCTTCATGACCCAGATAACCATGATGGTGTGATTACTCACCTAGAGCCAGACATCCTGGAATGTGAAGTCAAGTGGGCCTTAGGAAGCATCACTACAAACAAAGCCAGTGGAGGTGATGGAATTCATGTTGACCTATTTCAAATCCTGAAAGATGATGCCGTGAAAGTGTGGCACTCAATATGCTAGCAAATTTGGAAAACTCTGCAGTGGCCACAGGACTGGAAAAGGTCAGTTTTCATTCCAATCCCAAAGCAAGGCAATGCCAAAGAATGTTCAAACTACCACACAATTGCACTCATCCCACATGCTAGCAAGGAGAAGGCAATGGCACCCCACTCCAGTACTCTTGCCTGGAAAATCCCATGGGCAGAGGAGCCTGATGGGCTGCAGTCCATGGGGTCGAGAAGAGTCAGGCACGATTGAGCAATTTCAATTTCACTTTCATGCATTGGAGAAGGAAATGGCAACCCACTCCAGTATTCTTGCCTGGAGAATCCCAGGGACAGAGGAGCCTAGTGGGCTGCCGTCTATGGGGTCGCACAGAGTCGGACACGACTGAATCGACTTAGCAGCAGCAACAGCACACGCTAGCAAAGTAATGCTTAAAATTCTCCAAGCCAGACTTCATCAGTACATGAACCGTGAACTTCCAGATGTTCAAGCTGGATTTAGAAAAGGCAGAGGAATCAGAGATCAAATTGCCAACATCCAGTGGATCATCAAAAAAGCACAAGAGTTCCAAAAAAACATCTACTTCTGCTTTATTAAGTATGCCAAAGCCTTTGACTGTGTAGATCTCAACAAACTGGAAAATTCTTCAAGAGATGGGAATACCAGACTACCTGACTTGACTCCTGAGAAATCTGTATACAGGATAAGAAGCAACAGTTAGAACTGGACATGGAACAAATCAGGACTAGTTCCAAATCGGGAAAGGAGTACATCAAGGCTGTATACTGTCACCCTGCTTATTTAACTTATATGCAGAGTACATCATGCACAATGCCAGGCTGGATGAAGCACAAGCTGGAATCAAGATTGCTGGGAGAAATATCAATAACCTCAGATATGCAGATGACACCACCCTTATGGCAGAAAGTGAAGAAAAACTAAAGAGCCTCTTGATGAAAGTGAAAGAGGAGAATGAAAAAAGTTGGTTTAAAACTCAACATTCAGGAAACTAAGATCATGGCATCATGGCAAATAGATGGGGAAATAATGCAAACAGTGACAGACTTTGGTTTTTTTTGGCTCCAATATCACTGAAGATGGTGACTGTAGCCATGAAATTAAGACACTTGCTCCTTGGAAGAAAAGTTATGACCAACCTAGACAGCATCTTAAAAAGCAGAGATATTACTTTGCCAACAAAAAAGTCTGTCTCGTGAAAGCTATGGTTTTTCCAGTAGTCATGTATGGATGTGAGAGTTGGATTATAAAGAAAGCTGAGTGCTGAAAAATTGATGCTTTTGAACTGCAGTGTTGGAGAAGACTCTTGAGAATCCCTTGGACTTCAAGGAGATGCAACCAGTCCATCCTAAAGGAAATCAGTCCTGAATATTCAATGGAAGGACTGACACTGAAGCTGAAACTCCAGTACTTTGGCCACCTGATGTGAAGAACTGACTTACTGGAAAAGACCCTGATTTGGGGAAAGATTGAGGGCCAGAAGAGAAGGGGACAACCGAGGATGAGATGGCTGGATGGCATCACCGACTCAATGGACATGAGTTTGAGTAAGCTCCAGGAATTGGTGATGAACAGGGAAGCCTGGCATGCTGCAGTCTATGGGGTTGCAAAGAGTCGGACATGACTGAGTGACTGAACTGAACTGGGCACACATTTGCAAACATAAATATTACCATCAAGAGGAAGATGAATCATTAATACACAGTATTTTAAGCTTTCTTTTCCTCACAGAGTATTTTTCTTTACATAAAAGTTCATTCCATAAAAATTTCCTTTTATATAAATAAAATAATAATGAATAGCAGATGCACTGGCTTCAGTTCCTTCCTGAAAGTCATATTAATTTACTTTTTAAAACAAAGAGCAAAACAAAGATTAAATAGAAGATAAGAATTTAAATAAGGGTATTTGATTTCTTTTTCTTAGTGGAGATGACTTCAAATTTGTTGCCCTTAAAGCAGAGTCATGTACTTAACTTTGTCCCTTGTGGCTCAGCTGATAAACAATCCACTTGCAACGTGGGAGACCTGGGTTCGATCCCTGGTTTGGGAAGATCCCCTGAAGTGAAAGGCTACCCACTCCAGTATCCTGGCCCAGAGAATTCCACGGACTGTACAGTCTACCGGGTCTCAAAGAGTCTGACTGATGAGCAAGTTTCAGTTTCACATAGATTGAAGATTCTGAGACTTCCTATTAATAGCAATGCTGGTGAATATGCTATATTTACAGATTAATTGTAACATGATTGAATTTTGCATTTCCTTAACTGTGTGTTGGTTGGCCATTGTCTGAAATAATTAGATTACAGGGCAGCCCGATTATTTGGCTTAAACAGTCATGCGTACACCCTAGGCATTAATTGCCATGAATAAATCAATACCACCTGGAATTCATTGGCTGACATTGACAATAGCTTTAACTGTACTTGCACAGTGTAAGAAATTCAATGAGCAGGCTAAGAACAATGATTAAAACTTTAGGTATTAAACAATGGCTGGCTATCTCCTAGAGATCAGTTTTTTTCCTCAGTGAAGAAATTGTGCCTGCGTGCTCAGTCGTGTCCTACTCTTTGCGACTCCCTGGACTGCAGCCCAACTGGCTCCTCTGTCCATCGGGTTATCCCGGCAGGAATGGCAGGAACACCCGAGCGGGTTGCCATTTCCTCCTCACGGGTATCTTCACCACCCAGAGATGGAGCCCCAGTCTCCTTCAGTTCCTGCACTGGCCAGCGGATTCTTCACCTGAGCCATTCTGGGAAGACCAGAATTTGTAATCCTACTCAATATAAATCTTACACTCATTTTTTTCTTCTCAAGACTACCTAAAACTGATTTTTTTAAAAAACTTTTCTTTGGTAACCATGAAATATAGTAGACTTCTCTTAAGAAAAAAAAAACAAAAAACAAAAAACTGGAAAAACCGTAGAGCTTAAAAATTCGTAAAATAATTAGACCTGAGTCTTGTTCAGGAAAATCTATTACACTTACTAAAGAAATCTTAGAATATTGTGACTAGTTACAAGCAAAGATATCTACATCGGAAAAAGCATACTCTTCATATTTACCTTGAGAAGCAACAAAATAAAATTCTTGATGAAGCTACCGCTGATTTCGACATTTTTTTTTATTTACTAGGTCGTGGGTTTTCAGTTTATGTTAGGTTTCAAAAGATGTTCCTAACCAAAAGGAAGAGAAGAATGCCTATGTGTAGACCAGAGGTCGGCTATTTGTTTCCATCCGGTGAGCGGCGATCGAGGCACCTGAAAGGGCAGGGGCGGGAATTAGCGACTTAATAATTAACTCCCAGCTAACGTGGAAGCCAGCCGGGTGTTGGAAACAAGTAGAGAAGATCTGGGGCTAACTAAAAGAATCACAGGACCCTCCGCTTCGCATTGGCCCGGGTCAGGACTCTAGCATTCGCAAGGTTGAGGGCGGGGACTAATTCGGATTCAAACTTAAAGCGGGAGGCCCGCGCCAGGCTCAGCAGGTGCCTCCAGCCCGGTTCCCCGAGGCTGGTTTCCGTCCCTACCTGCCCGCAGGGCCGGAAATTACCTAGCAGGGGAGCGGCCCGTCCTTTGTTGTCGGTGTTTAAACAGTGCGGAAAGCCTTAAAAAGTGCGCACCGAAGAGGGCGCGGGCCAGTCCGCTCACCGACACTTCACGCATCTCCACCCTTTCGGCCACCGTGTCCCCTGTCCTTCTTGTAGCATGCCACTGGGGGAAGCCAGAGTAAAATCGGGAGGAGAGTAAAGCGGGAAGAGAAGGGAGGATATTAAGATGCCACAATCGCGCTCCGTACAACACTTTACACTTCACATATCAGGACGGAGCCAAGGGGAAATGGCGCAAGCGCAGACCGCCTTTTAGGCGCTTGGGGAAATTCGCGCATGTGCAGAGCCCAGACGAGAAGAAATGGAGCGAAGGAGTGACTCGCAGGTTGAGGGCGCTTTAGCTACTGAGGAGCCACAGCTGCCAGGGGGCGCGTGCGCAGAGAGCCCGGTGGAGGTGGGCCTCTTCCAGGGGGACAGCCTCGCGCGCCCCCTGGCGCGCGCCCGAGGAGAGGCGGGAGCTGGAGGGGGCGGAGAGCAGGGAGGAGGTCTGGAGGGCGGGCGGGGGGAGGGGAGCCGGAGCGAGGGAGGGTTTATCGACCGGGCGATTTTGGTTAAAATATTCAAAATGGCGGACGGAGGAGCAGCGAGTCAAGATGAGAGTTCAGCCGCGGCGGCAGCAGCAGCAGGTAATCATTACAGCATTTTACATATTCATATTCATACTCAACCCCGGCTCCCGCTGCCCCCCCCCCCGCGACTTAGCATAATTTATTAGTACTCAGGATTATTATAATTAACGGCGGGGAGATGGGGGGCCAGGGAGCACGGAGCCCCCGCCGGGCGCCGAGCGGAGGGGGAAAGAGGCTCGGAGCGCCCAGGCGGAGGGGGAAGACGAGGGGCAAAGGGGGCTGCTATCCGCCGCTCTCCTCCTGCCCCTAGCCCACCCCGCCGCGGGCTCGCCCGCCCGCCCGCCGGCACCGGCCCTCCTCCTCCGCCGGCCGCCGGCCGCCCGCCGCCTCCGCCTCCTCGCCGCCGAGCCCCAACCCGAGCGGGTCCGCGGCGGGGCCGCGGGGCCGGGGCAGAGGGAGAGGACAATAAAGACGTTTTACATATTCATAGCTGCTGGGCCGGCGGGGCGCGGCGGGGCGCGGGCGGGCGACCCGGGCCGGGCGGGCGCGGGGTGGGGGGGCGTGGAGGGCGAGATGGAGGTGGCGGCGAGCACAATGCCGGGGAGGCGGCGGGGCCGGAGTGGACCCCGGCGGCCGGACCGCCGCACGTGTCCTGCCCCCGGCGCGGGCCGGGGCGCCCCCTCCCCCGCGCTGCTGGCCGCGGGGGGCGGCCCGGGTGCGCCCGCGGACAGCGCCCGGCCCGCGCCCGCGCCCCGCCGCCGCACCAGGGTCCGAGCGGGGCCAAGCCCGCGGGTCACGGCCCCGGGCGCCCCGGCCGCGCCCCGCTCATCCCCCGAACGGTGGCCTGACCGGAGGCGGGCCTGCGCTGTAGATGGGTAGGGGTGAGCGGTCCTGGGCGCTGCGAGGGGGCCTCCGGGCGGAGGGACTAGGGAGTCCGCGCCGGCACGCGCTTCGCCCCCTTGGGGGCGGACTGGGTTGAAAGCGGCCCTCGGGGAAAGTTCCTCTCCAAGGAGCAGGTCCTCTGAGGCCGTCCCATGTGCTCCGGGCCACCGGTCAGGGGTCCCAGCGAGTCCTGGGGAAGCCCCTTGTTCCCCGGCGGCCGTGGATTCTCGGGAGAGTTGAGCCGAATGAAGGTGCCTGGCGCGGTCTGAGCTCCGGGTCCCCTGCCCCACCCTGTCTGCCCCCCGCCTCTGCGCTTGACCCAGACCCGCGGGGCCGGGGGCCCTCGGGGGCCTCGCTCCCCCTCAGGCCCCAGCGGCGCCCGGAGGCCTCCCGGGAACTCGGACGTGAAGCGCTGCCCTCCTGCCCGGCCCCAGAACCGGCTGGCTGACAAGTTGATAATATTCTCGGTTTACCCCCCACCGGTTGGGAGTTGGGTAGGGGCGGGGATCCCCCTTCCTGGGTCTCTGCCCCTGTTTTCTTGTTGGGTGCTGGGTCCTCTTATGCTCTGGTTAGCTGAACCTCTCTCATTTGAATAATGTCTAATTCGGGGAGGTTTATATTATTGAAATGGCCGCCTGGCTTTCCCCGCCTCTCATGTTTAGTAATTCAGACCTTTAATAACAGCCACTCACAGCCCAACGCCGTGTTTATATTTTACATTCGCCCCATGTGCTTTTGTGGTTCGATATGATTCTTTTTTTTTTTTTCCTTGGCAATCCACAGGGCTCTGAGATCAAACCCAGACTGGGCTGGGAGGAGAGGGAGAGAGCTAGGCCTTGGCCCCTATGTAGCAGTGGCCTAGGCCTCATGTTCTCTGCCGCTTGATTTATTTACTAATAACCAAAATGACTCCCCCTACCCCCCCCAAATAACTTCCGTACGCTTACCTCTACTCCACGGGCAGAAGAAACCCTCTTGGGCGTTAGCAACTTTCAAACAGCTTCTAGCTAAGCATCAACTCTGTCGTGTTCTGTTTTATCTTAAAAAAGACTTTCTTATGGTTTGCCATAATATTGGGCCTAAGGAAAAAAATCTATGCTTTCTTATTTTCAGAGGCGAATGAAACCTATTTTGGTTTAATAAAATAAATCACTTTGTTTTCGGGCTAGTTCACCCCTGCCCCTTGACTTCTACCCCCAAGTTAAACACTTTCAGGCTTTGTAAAGATCTTCGGTATTTGTTTTAAAAAAAAAAAAAAGCAGTAGTTTTTTTCTAGGAGTTGTAGAATAGCTAGTTATTTTAGAAGTTCCAATTAACAGCATGCTGTATTCCCCTTTCAGCCTCTTCATTCTAATTTAAAATGGAGCTGATATTAATTTTGTGCTACCACTGTTATAGACTTACTTATTTTAATTGTAGCACTCCTGAAAACAGATATGGGGTTATATTTTCTTTGAGTGTTTGTGTCAAGGTTAAATGAGTGAAAATGGAAGAATAAACTGAGGCATTGTGTCTACTCTGATCTTGAAACTTATTCCCTTCCCAAGCACACCCACCCCTCATCTTTAAGTTGTCAGAATTGATTTTATATTTTGTGTAGGCTTAGAACATTTGGTCTGTGAAAGGCAGATTAACTTTTGCTATTTAAAAGAAATAATTTTGATTTGGGGGCTTTCCCTTAGTAGAGTTGTCTTTTTAATTTTGTATAGTTCTTACCTGTTTTTTAAAAGCATGGTGTGGCTTCTCCTTGGTGTTTTTTAAACCCCTGCTAGTAGTATCGGAGAAGAGTTGTTGAACAGCGACTTGTTTAACCTTTGAAATTATGTTAATGCACTTGATGGTCAGTTGCAAGATACATATTTTGTGAGACATTAGTCTTCAGTTTAAATGGAAATAAAATTCTGGATTTGATGGGCTAAAAACAAGCCAATTTCAAATACCAGTTCTCACTTTTTTTTTTTTTCTTTTACTGCCAATAGGCAGGGCCTGAATGCAGCAGGAAAAAAGAATCTGCCGCTTTCATGAGAATGTTCAGGTGAATAACTGCTTCAGAGACCTGAAGCATGAGGTTGGATGGACAGAAAACAGTAACATGATTTCATGCCTTAAATAGCGTATGTTTTTGCACACGATTCTGAAGATGTGGTCAAACTGATGATGTCATTGGACAAAGGACAAGGTGCAGTTAATTTGATTTATTGTCCTGAGGTGAAGTGTAGCAATGAAACCTCCTCATAGGGAAACCATTTATCTCAGGACAATTTCCTTTATAGCTGCAATTTAACCACTACCGAGGCTGCAAATATTTTATCCAAGATGATAAAATGCACATTGCGTTTTACAAACAAAATTTCTTTCTTACAATTATTGTGATACAGGAAAGGGTGAGTATTGTTAACTGGCCTTATATTTTGGTTGGCTTCCCATGCTGTTGTAAAAATTCATTTCCTAAAATTCTCAATTGGGGACCGTGGTTTTAAATAAGTATAATCATAGAAATGATCTATAAGTATGCCTGTTTTAGATAGGTTTTTTATAATCCCCCAAACTCTAGTAAGAAGCTATATTTCTTGATATAATTTCTTCAGAGCATCGCTCAGGATAAAGGAGATATCATATTTGGCTTAGAACCTGTTAAAGTGAGTAGAGTGAACTTGAAGAGGATGAGGGTTGTATATTGTTAGGTTGAAATTATAGTGTTTAAGGTAAAATACTTAACAGGAAAGCATGTGCTTTGCAAACAGTTTTTTTTTTTTTTAATTTCAGAATTCTTTTTGGATTGTCTTAATTTAGTCTGGACAAGTTTGTGCATTTTATTTTGATTGATTAGTGATTTTTAAAATTGTTTCACTGTGAGGTATGAATGCACAAATGATTTTTGACCTATTAAATTTTCCTGTCAGACATTTTCCATCTTATTTTTAACTAGTTTATCTTAAAGTGATGATTAAAATATCCTGGGAATGTAGTGGAGTTGTTGTGATTGATTCCTCTGTCGGTGTGAGAGGAGAGTCATCGAGTATTTTAGGGTTAGGGTTAGGGTGAGGCCTGCATGAGTTTATGGCCTGCTTCTCTCCTTTTGCATCTGTCAGGTGGCTTCCCACAAGTTTTCGGAAAAGCCATTGTGACTTCCTTCTTTCTTGCCCCGTCTAGTAATTATAATGGTACTTTTGAACTTAGGTCTTGAAAACTTATGTGACAGCTGACCAAATATTTTAATTTCTAAGAGGACTGTTCTTCCAAGGCATTACTGTTCAAGTCATTTTTAACCTTGACCCCCAAACTAATTTCCAGTTCCTTTCATTTTGACATTGTCAAAAATCCCAGTCGTCAAGGAAGAAACAGTGACTATTATTCCAGGTTGAGTGGTACAGTATTCTGGCATATTTTAGATTTATTACTCTCTGCTTTGATAAGCAATATAAAGAAGAAATAAAATGTGTCTCATTACTGCATAGGTTGAAGTAATTGTTAATCTGTTATTCATGTGCTCAGTGGATCTTGGAATAAGTTTACGGTTCAGAATGTTAAATTGCTCTTATAAAGTCACCAGAGATGTTTAAAGGAGCCTTGTATATCTTAAGCAGGTGGTTCTAAAATGACATAACTGGAAATTTGAATGTTGCCTTTCACAAGTATTTTCCATTAAGAATGAAACAGTTTCTTGAATTTGTATTGCTTGATCTTGAGTTTAGGTGTGTGGGTTTGTATGTTTAAGTTGTGTTTTTAAAATTGGTCTCTCACTTTCATGAACGTCTGTCCCTTTGTACTAGGAAGACTATAATGTAGTAGTGATTCCCTTAATGTTATCAGTTATTTTTTTAACGTTGAAAGCTGACAGCTTTAGTCTTCTTTCAAGCCCTATTAAAATTAATTTTCTTTTAAAATACTGGTATGTGACTGTCAGTGTTGGTTCAGTTACAGTTTTTGTAATTAGTAAAGACTTACTAGGAAGCCTAATTTTAAGCAGGAATGTGTTTTCCTAGTGGAAATGATTTTGTTTGGGAATATTCAAACAATTATTGTTTACAGAACAGAGCAAATCACAGGCAAAACATGTCCCTTTTCTGTCACCCGTGTTTCTGTTGTCTCCTTTAATGTTAAATGCCTGAGCAAACATGTTTATTACTTATTTCTTCAAGGAAATCTAATATTAGGCATGAGAGTGTAGATTTGATTGTTACACATTTGCCTTATCTGAGTTTCTGTATCCCTCCTGAATGAGTTCTTTCCTCGTTTTCCTCTTTATAGGAAACTCTTCGGACCAGAATTTTGCTTAATTCTTATCTTGATTGTGTTGCTTAAAAATGTCTTTTTGAGTGGAATCAATATTGAAAGGTGTAATACTTATGGTTCACAGATTACTTATCCATCTTCTTTTGCCAAATAGTTTTGCACATTGTTGGTGTTTTGTATAGATAGTTGGATACCTTAGATTTATATTTCTTCTTAGGAATTAATTGATTTTATTTTGTACTGAAATACTTCTAACTGTGCTCTAAACTGGCAATGAGCCCTTATAAACTCTTTTAGCAGTAATAGCAATGGAAACAAAAATAGCGTGAGTGGAGCCAGTGCTTGACTTACTGATCCATGTACAGTATGTTTAGAATTTGGAATATGAGAACTGTCTTGAGTTTCAGAACCTCTGATTTGAGGAAGTTCTTTATGTATAATACACGTAGTTTTTACTGTGGGATATTAATTTACTGAGCATTGATAAGATATCTTATTTGTATTTAGTGACTGATAAAATGCTTTTGTTTTTAAATTTTTTTTCCCAGTTAAGCAAGTACTCAAGTTTTCAGTGCTGTCTAGATTTTATAGACAGACGTAGCAATCAGCAAAAGAAGAATCAGCAAACCTCTAGGTTTATCAGATTCTTTTTTTTTTTTTTTAAGTACTATACAGGAAACTAGATACTCATCCAGAAGAGGATACGTAATAATTAATTTTTAGAGTGACAGTGTGAAGCACAAAACTTGGCTCACTGTGAGTGTTGGTAGTAGCTTTACTCAGCCTGTGATATTGAAAGTCATTGCAAGTACAGTTTAATTTGTCACTTGTTCTGTTTCATAATTCTCTGTGTAATTTTATTGGTTTTTATGTTGGAATCATAGCTCTAGCATGTAAAGTTAATCATTAAATCAGTAAAATAATAAAAATTATGATAGACCTTTTTTTTTTTTGGACTGGTGAGCCTTTGTTTACAACAGAAGATGCAAACAGGAATGGCTAGGAAGTGAACATTATGTTGTGTATGTTAAACAGCTCAATTATTTTTAACATGTGGTCACCTCAAGTTGTACTGACTAGCTTTGTAATCTGCAGAATGAATATATATTTTAGAGAAAAGTGACTTAACTATTTTCTTGCTTTAGTATATTTTTAAAATAGTCTGCTTAGTGTTAAAAATGCTTTTTTTTTTTTTTTTGCTGATTAATGCTGCAGTAGGCAAGTATATTTTAATCAATCTTTTAAAAATAATTATTTAAACATTTCTAAGCTTACAAAAATATATATGCTGCTTTTTACCTGGTCCCTATGCCACTTGTCTTTGAGGCTAACAAGGGAATATAAGACTCTGCTGTGGAGTTTATACTTAGCATGGAATATTTTAAAGCAGTGTGTCGACCGTCAACCCTCTATATTGGTGAGTTTGTTATCTGTTAATTCAGCCAACTACAGATTGAAAATAATGGAAAATATTCCAGCAAGTTCCAAAAAGCAGAACTTAAATTTGTTGCATCCTGGCAACTATTTACTTAGCATTTACATTGTATTAGGTACTGTAAGTAAGCTAAAGATGATTTAAAGTATATGAGGATGTGCATAAGTTACATGCAAATGTTGCGCACCCCTGGGTTTTGGTATCTGTGGAGATTCTGGAACCAATCACCTGTGGATAGCAGGGGATGGTTGTAGTTACATATTAAAATATATAATAGATAATAATGATCAGAGTAGAGATCAGGTCTGTCCAAGTTTGTAGGAACCAAAACATCCTAGAATGGTTAAAGCTGGAAGGTAATTTAGGTACAGTCTATCTTAAAACCTTTACCAGTGAGACAGTATTCTCACTGAGGGTGGTGGTTTAGTGACTTGCCCACAGTCTCTTAACTATTGAGTAAAGAAGACTTTTAGTCTTCTCCTCCCCCTGCCCCATCTCTCCCTCTACCACATTGCTGCTAGTCAGAGAAGACTTTTAGTAGGAGGTTAGATTTTTAAGCCACATTTAAAAGGGTGAAAAGAATTTAGAGGAATGGGAAGACAGGGAAGATACTGCAGGGGAGATTGTGTTCAAGATGTAAAGCATAAGGTTACTCTGTGTGCAGGGAGGCTGTTAGAGGTTTTTGAAGTAAGGAATTCTGTGATAAAAGCAGCATTCTGGGATTAACATGGTGGTGTGCAGGACCTTTTGAAATAGGAAGGGAGGGATTTGGGTCCATGGAAACCAGTATATAAAAGTCAGGGTATGTGGGTTTTGACTAATTAAGCTATGGAGATTGTTGTGTAGTTGCTAAGTCGTGTCTGACTCTTCTGCGACCCCATGGACTATAGCTCACCAAGCTTCTCTGTTCATGGGGTTTCCCAGGCAAGAATACTGGAGTGGGTTGCCATTTCCTTCTCCAGGAGATCCTCCCCACCCAGGGATTGAACCTGGGTCTCCTGCATTGGCAGGCAGATTGTTTACTGCTGAGCCACCAGGGAGATACAAACATTATATAATAAGACAATTACCGTACGTCAAAAGGCTTTCAGTCTAATAGTGATGTAATGAAAATAGATAATTCATAGGATGTTGAGAATGTTCAGTTACTGTGCACAGAATAAGGACCTTTGGGAGAAATTCTTGCCGGTCTCTACAGTAAGAACTTTTTTATTTCTGACCAATGATTTTGTTTTTAGTCTTTGGGACACTGAACTAATTGACTTTATTTCCTTTTCAAATCAAACTACACTGTTTAGACCACGTTATCAACCTGAAAACTTAGATAAGCAATTATAGCATCCATTTTTCTTAGCCTCATTCCCAGATCCATGTTAGGTCCTTACCTTTTGTTTTGCATTTCTTTTATTGCTTCCACCTTTAAACTCTTGTTATTTTGTGTTTTATGTGGTCTATCTTATATCCTTTGTGGAGCAAAGCAGGTATAGATAAAATTACCAGTAATCATAGCATAATGATTCTGTCTGTATTTTTATAGTACCTTAACATTTATGGTGGTACTCTTATTTTCGTTAACTTGTTTGCTCCTTTCAGGCAAAAATTATTACACCCATTTTACAGTTGAGTAAAATAAAACTTAGTTTAAATGACTCTCCCGAGGTCATGTGCTTAATCAGCACTCAGTGTGTTTGGGGGCTGGCGGGACTTCTAGGTTGGCTGTTACTGAGGCCGCACACTGCAAAGTGGTAGAAGGCAGGCTGGGATTCTTTTCTGGAGAGCTCTGCGTGTCAGGCGTTGATGGTGTAGGAGTTTGGATTCCACTTGCTTGGCAGTAGGAGTCATTGAATTTTTTTGTTCTGTACTGAGCCATAATCAAAGTTCTTAATTTAAAGTGTTTAAAAGCAGGTAATTAGAGTCAAAGGGATACCAGGGTTTTGAGCTTAGAGTATCAAAAGCAGTGCTGTGAACAGAAGTAGGGAAGTTGGAAGAGAGAGCCATTTGGGGGACTAGGCAATGAATTCAATTTTAGACATGTTATTTGAGACATGATTGGGTGGTTTTCATGGGGTTACACGTTTATTGTGAAAATCAACAAAGTGTTACAGAGTTAAATTGTGTGTGTGTGTGTGTGTGTGTCTTGCCCAATCGTGTCCAACCCTTGTGACCCCATGAACTGGGGCTCCTCTGTCCGTGGGATTTCCAGGGAAGAAGACTGGAGTGGGTTGTCATTTTCTTCTCCAGGGATATCTTCCTGATCAAAGGATCGAACCCTCGTCTCCCACATTTCAGGCAGACTCTTTACTATCTGAGCCACCAGGGAACTCATACTAATAATAGGATGTGAGGTTTATGTTCATGCCACTGTGTGTGGACTGAGTATTACATCTCAACACGGTAAATTCTAGGCATCTCATTTTGCCTTTGCCACTGGCTTCTGTAGTGGTTTCAATAATAAGATGGTGATAATACCAGTGTTACAGGGATGCTGTGGGGAATTACAAATTGGTAGCAGAAGCATTTTTAAAGTTCTGTAATAGTTTTTCTTCCATGAGCACAAGAGTAAATTTAGCAGTTATTATTATTTGTGCTGCTGTAGAGAGGGAGCTTTTAAATTGATTCTGTGGGACACCATACTTCAGGTTGTACATTCCCATGTGTAACCTGCATCTTGGAAGAAGGAGGTACTCCCCTAATACTCTTTCAGAAGCTATATAGTGAGGTATTATTGCATTGTAGCAAACATAAACTTGTCCTTGATTTCAAGGCATTCTGTTATCTCGCCCCTACCCCTGCCTATACATTCTTATCTTTTACTACTTCCTTAAAGAGCATGACTCAATAATTCCAATAGAAAGTACCCTTTATAGTCAGTTCAGTCGCTCAGTCCTGTCTGACTCTTTGCAACCGCATGGACTGCAGCACGCCAGGCTTCCCTGTCCATCACCAACTCCTAGAGCTTGCTCAAACTCATGCCCATCGCCCTCTATGTCTCTTTATAGGCCCACCACAAACAGTGTTTCTTTTAACAGGTTTTAATTTTTTAAAAAATCACCTTAAAACTTTGTCTTGAAGAGCTATTCTGGGAAGGTGGCTTTATTTATTTTGAAGTGTGGACTCTCCTCTCGCCGTCACAGTTCCGTCACATGTCCTGAAAGTAGGCCCGCTGTCTTGGTCAGTCTTGTATCTGGGATACTCTTGAGAACTTTTGCTCACGGGCTCACAGCGCCCCCTCCCTCGGAATGTTGTGGTGTGTTCGTGGTACAGTGAAAGCAGCATGGAAGGTTGGGAGACCTGGGCTCTCCATCTCTAACTAGCTTTGTGACTGGGACAAGTTACTTCACCACTGGTTTTTTTTTTTTTTTTTCTTTATTTGCGTGTGTAAACGTTTTCAAACAAAAGGCCATTGGAATCATTTTCAAAATGAATTTTAGACAGAAGCTTAATGTTAAAAAGTAAGAGTGGAGCTCTTCTGATTGAGGAAGGCGCAGGGGCAGGGAAAACATCTCCCTTTGCTCCCCACAGTGACCCTGTAGACCCCTTCATAGGCTCTTAGAACCTGCTGGTGCACTGTTTGAAACTGGTTACCCTTATTTATCATACAGGCCTGTCTATTTGTTATTCTGTCTCTACGTCTGTGCTTCTGTCCTACTTTGTCTGAACTCAGCACTTTATTTGTATTCATTTAGCTAATTTAGCACTTCATTATACACAGTCTTATTTTCTTCACTAATTGAGTTTTATAAGTAAATCTTGTCTCTTCCTAAGAGCCTTGAGAGAGGGAACACGCTGCTAGAGATAGAGTCGACAGTTAGCAAATGATGCTTGATTGATTAAATTAGAGGTTCTCAATATTTTGCAATACTTTGATCACCTGATGTGAAGAACCCCGATGCTGGGAAAGATTGAAGGCAGGAGGAGAAGGGGATGAGAGAGGATAAGATGGTTGGATGGCATCACTGACTGGATGGATAGCAGTTTGAGCAAGCTCCAGGAGTTGGTGATAGACAGGAAAGCCTGGTGTGCTGCAGTCCCTGGGGTCGAAAAGAGTCAGACACGACTGAGTGACTGAACTGAGTCTTTGCTGGGATAAGACTTGCCCGTGGAACTTTTTCAGCATGCAGAGGCCCAGACCTTACCTTCCAAGTTTCTAATAAAGTAGAGGTCTGGCAAGTCATAGTTTTTAAAAGTTTGTAAAAAATAATTCAGTTACTTTGAATTTGTTGCATTTCAAGATTATTGCTTAGAATATTTTGAATTGTGGTTCTCAGTGGACCGTGAAGTCTTCATAGTGAAAAGACAGAGAACTAGGAAGCTTGGATCCTTCCTCTGTTTGTAGCACTATCCGGCTTTATGCTATTGAACAAATCTCTTAACTTTTCTGGCCCATAGGGTTCTAAATTGACGAATTGTGTTTTATTTTCATATTTTGTTTTTCTTTTTAAGCTGTGGAATTCTTCAAAAGCATCTTTTTTGGTGAAGACCAGTAGACACAACAGATACTTTGGCTTTCATCTGAATACCATTTTAATAAACATACAAAGAATATAGAACATGGTAGGTTCGATCCTATCTCGGCAGTAGAGCTAAAATATATGGGGAGTCTGAAAATGTAATATTTAGATTTTAAACTTGAAACCTCTTTCTAGAATGTGAATGAATGAATAAGGACAGTAAGCTTATCAGGAACTGTAATAATTCTTGTGAACATAAAGTGGATTATAATTAACCAATCAGACTGGTCCTTCTGCATTCATTTAATTCAGTAAATATAGAGTTTTCTTCTGTTCCTTGCCATGCACACCACACTGGAGAAAGAGTAGTGAATAAGACACAGACTGCCCCTGTCCTCTGAAATCTTATAGTCTGTTGGGCAAGTCATACATTAAATAACACGGTTTATAGTTAATTGAGTAAAATACGGGAGATTCAGAATACTCTGAATAAGATAAGGACACCTAATCAGAATGAGAGGATTTAGGAAGGGCTTCCTGAGGAAGCAGTGTTTACACTTGAGACCTGAAGGGTGACTGCAAGTTATCAGTTCAAGTCTGGGAGTAGGAAGTGGGGTTGAAAATGTTATAAGCAAAGGAAGCAATATATATGTGATTTTTGAAACCAGTGCTGGTTACTAAGCTTCACGTGCATTTTCCCGTTAGTCTTCACAGTGACCCCACGAAGCGTGTTTTTCGTCATTCATCCTCGTCATCTTTCAGCTAAGAAAGCTGCAAAGAGGCTAAGTGGTACACCTAGGTCTCTGACCTTTTGGATGTAATTAAGAGCATTATTATGCTCTTAACCATTAATTTCTGCTTCCAGTCAAATTGAATGATGAACTGTTTAGCAGTTATTATTTTTGAGTTTATCCTTAGTGCTCTTATGCAGTTCCCGGTTCCAGATTGTGTGGTCTAGAATCAGTGGTGCATTTATCTCTATCTTGCAGTTTGGGGAGATGGACAGTTGATCAGCAGATCTAATGTTAACCTAGCTTTCAGGCATCTCCAGTTGTTGATTATAAAAATATTCTGAAGCTGGCTGTATGTAGATTGTTGATTCTGGTGATCCATAAAGCTTGAACACTTTGAAATTATACTTTAAAACTGAAGCTACTTGCAGATGTTAACATCCAGATAATTTTCATTTGGGGCATCATTTATATTCTTCTGTTGGCTAGATTAGGAAATCAGGACATGTATTTAAAATATTTGAGTGTTTCGCCAGTGAGTTGTGACTTAAAATTGATATGCTGGCAAGTGCCGGGAATTTGTTTATCACTCCCCTTCCCCCAGCAAGCTGTAACTGAGCCAGCTTTCAGTTGAAGAAACATGACAGTTGCTTATTTTTTCTGATGAGAAGTCAGTCATTTAATGGTATTGATATTCCCTATCATGTATAGCATGTTTAATCCTTCCCCATATCACCCTGTTCATTGTTACAGTGTTTGTGTGTGAAACATTTTTTCTTCACACTGCATAGTCATTGCCCTCTATGTGCTGCTTCGTGCAGTCAGCCAGGAAGGCTGTTTTAGCAGACTGTAGTATATATTAATTCATATGTCAATCACTGTTACCTAGAAAAGAATTGGTGAAAATCCTCTGGTGTCACGAGAGACATAGTAAACATCACTAAAGCCTGAGAAGACAAATTAACAATTTTATGAGGGTTACTGGAAGAAATCATGGTGTGACTTCAGAGAATTAGAGTGTAGTGTCAGCACCATCGCCAGTTCTTGGTACCGGAATCACGTCTGAATAGTGCTGTCCTGCTGTAAGACCCAGGTGGTGCTGGGTCAGCGCCTGAGCCCTTCCCTGGAATGTTCTCATGTGTGCGCGCCTCCACTCGCATACCTCAGGTGTGCCAGCCCCCCTCGTGTATGTGTGGCTGCTGTTTAGTTGCTAAGTTGAATCCAATTCTTTTGCAGTCCTGGGGACTGTAGCCCGCCAGGGTCCTCTGTCCGAGGGATTTGCCACTTAAGAATATAGGAGTGGTTTGCCGTTTCCTTCCCTACTTATATGTGTGTACATAATTCAAAAAGTCGGTGTACATCCTGCTTTTTTTTTTTTCTTGTAAACATGTCATCATATTTTAGGTTTACCCAGGTAAATAAACCTTTTTATTTGTTAAGTACAACCTCTGGGTAATTTCAGGGCTTCTCTGATATCTCAGATGGTAAAGAATCCGCCTGCCATGCGGGAGACCTGGGTTTGATCCCTGGGTTGGGAAGTTCCCCTGGAGAAGGAAATGGCAACCTACTCCAGTATTCTTGCCTGGAGAATCCCATGGACAGAAAAGTCTGATAGGTTGTAGTTCATGGGGTCACAAAGAGTTGGACACAACCGAGTGACTGAACTGAACTGAGCAGCTAAGCACAGGGTAAGTTCGAGGCTAACTCCCCCCACCCTTTTTTTTTTTAAAGATCTTTGAATTTCATTTAGTTAAATAACTTCTAGTGGCATAAATAACAAACAATAAACTGATTGTTGAATTGTTATTCAGGGTAGCTGTAACTGATCAAGGGTGAGTGATCTTAGGTTAATCAGAGAGACCCAGTGAAGTCAGTAGCGGGGCAATTTTCACCTTGTCTTATGAGACTGGAAAATATTGACATGTCTGCAGCTTTCAGTTCTTCAAAAACTCACCTAACCTGCCCTTTTACCTAGTAATTTTTTTTTTTACAAATATCCTTCCACACCTTACCTAATCCTTTTTAATGGTTGTATTTTATTGTATTGATGCATCAGCTTATTTACTTGTTTCTTTTGGATGTATGTTAAATTTTTTCCGTAATTATAAGCATCCATCTACAGTGCTTTTTTTTTTTTAAGATAAATTCTTAGGAATAGAATTATAGCCTTTAAAAATATGTTAAAAATTTTTGTGTGTGTTGTCAGATTGCTCTTGAGAGAGGTACCATTCTGTGTTTTTATCTATAGTACATATTTTATCTATAGTATTTAATAGTATCAGTTTCCCCACAGTGTCTTTTTAAACTTTTGGATGTACTGATAGATGAAACATTGTTTTAATTTTCATATTTTTGCTGTAAGTCAAACATTTTATTACATTTTAACTTCTTTTTCTGTATATTTTTCAAATATAATGTAAAACAGTGAGTTGTTACTCTTGTTGCTGTAGTTCTGACCCTTTCATGAAGATTTATAACTTCTTAAATATTTTCTTCTCATGAGTACCCCCCTCACTACACACACAATGAACTCCTGTACCTCTTTTGAATAGCATAAGTTTAGGGATGAGAGGAGAGCGGGGGTCATGCCTTGGCAAGACTTAAGCTTTCTTCCTCAGCCTCCCTAGTATCCCCCATGACATGAGTTAGTATATTTCCCTGTTTCTATAGATCCTATCCTGGCATCTTAGTTGCCACCTTTAATTATCGGTTAACTTGTTCCTCTGTTTTGTAATAACTTAACTCTGTACTCTTAGGGGCTTTTTACCCCAGGCATGTAGCAGGTGCGTTGTTGCTGTTCAGTTTGTCTGACTCCTTGTGACCCCATGGAGTGCAGCATGCTCGGCTCCTCTGCTGTTCACTGTCTCCTGGCATTTGCTTCAGTTCATGTGAATCAGTGTTTCGATTGAGCCATGCCTTGTGCTGCACAAAAATGTTTCTTTTAGTAGAGGGGAATTAGAGTGAGCCTAATTTTTTACTCTGCCTGTTCTGAAGAAATTTTGATTTTTAATCAACTGTTTAGGATGAAGAAGAATTGGAAAGAAATTCAAGTTGGAAAGTCTAGGAATTTACTCCCATCTCATCCTCTGCCACCGCCTTCTCCTTTTGCCCTCAATCTTTCCCATCATCAGGGTCTTTTCCAATGAGTCAGGTGGCCAAAGTATTGGAGCTTCAGCATCAGTCCTTCCAATGAATATTCAGGGTCAATTTCCTTTAGGATCGACTGTTTTAACACATGTTTGCTATGTATTTGGTGCTCAACAAATATTTATTGAATAAACTTTTTTTTTTTTTGATTCTCAGATTTTCATCTAGCAATGTATCTCTGATAGCAGAAGAGAATGAACTTGTATCCTGAGAGGGCCTGGGGCTATATCACACAAAGGAAAAAACTGTGGTGGCCTCTAATAGTTTAAAATTTTCATCTATGAATATTTTCTTTCATAATATGTTGATAATATGTTTTATATATCAAATATTTTAAATTATTCAATTTTTGAGTAAAATTTACTTTCTAGGAAGAGAAGCATATCTATGGTTTTGAGTACTCTGCCTGAGATCCTTGCCAAATCAGTCTCCTTACCAAGGAAGAGTATGAAGTGAAAAGAGCTTCAATTCTGGAACCAAACAGATGTGGGTTTGAATTCTGGCTTTGCCACCTCCTGGCTGTGGGTCAGTGGGCTGGTGGGCTAGTTATTCAGCCTCCTTGTAGTACTTTATAGATTTATCTGTTTAACAAGTTTATTCACAGCAGATATTTGAATGCCTGCAGTTTGTGGCATTGTGCTGTTTGCCAGGTTTGTAATCATAATAATCATGTGTTTGCCTTCATGGAGCATCAGGTGTGTCTAGGTTCTCTTCCTTGTGACTGTTGACCCTCCTTCCCCTGGATCTGTTGCTAATTTCTCGTCCACTTAGGAGTGATTCAGCAACAACCAAGTCTTATTTATGTGGAATCAACTGGTGTGCAGACTAACTATGGTTTAAAAGAAACAGTGCATTTTTGAAAGAATACGAAATGACCAGCAAAAGCATCTGCATATATTCTGTGTGCTCTCTCATTGACCCCTGCCTGGTAACCTTAAGTTCTACATGTATGTACCCGCTTGGTAGTCATATCCTTTATTGGCAACCATCTGTTAGCTGTTCATTCATAAAGAGGGGATAGTTGCAGGTCAGCTGTGGCACTGTGGTCCTGGAGAGCAGGGCCATGCCTTGCACTGCACAAAAACGTTTCTTTTAGTAGAGGGGAATTAGGGTGAGCCTAATTTTTTACTCTGCCTATTCTGAAGAAATTTTGATTTTTAATCAGATGTTTAGGATGAAGAAGAATTGAAAAGAAGTTCAAGTTGGAAAGTCTAGGAATTTATTTACTCCCTATGAACTTGTCCCACGTGGTGCTAGTGGTAAAGAACCTGCCTGCGAATGCAGGTTATATGTAAGAGACGCTGGTTCGATCCCTGGGTGGGGAAGATCCCCCGGAGAAACAAATGGCAATCCACTCCAGTACTGTTGCCTGGAGAATCCCATGGAGGGAGGAGCCTGATGGGCTACAGTCCATGGGGTTGCACAAAGTCAGACACAACTGAAGCAACTTAGCACACAGCATGAACTTGGTACTGACAGGACCTAAAATCATTCCAGTGCTAGACTGAGCTGGGATCTAACCTCCCAGCAAGCTTGGTGTTTTCTGGGTGTGAGGAACAGGGAATTTCAGGAAGCTGATGATGGGAGGAGGGTAATTTAACTTCTGAATGGAAATGGCTCAACAATATTATGTGTGAACCCTGATTGACATACAGCAGTGATATCATTGTAGAGTCACTTGGTGGCTAGGAAAGATGACAGTGACCTTGAAGAAGGAGGCTGCCTAGCAAACTCACGATCATGCATCTTGTGGAGTTTAAACACCTGCCTACATTATGCCAAGTAATTGGAAAGCTGAGGGGTCAGTAGACTCAGATTGTTGCAATGCATAGGGTTTTTCCTCGTATTTGGGGGTAGGGAGAAGAGCTCAGATAAGACACGGGTTATAATAACAGTCCGTTTGTTTTTCCCTTTTGGTCATTTTTATTGAATAATTTTTATGTTTTCTTTGTCAATTATGACTTTTGTTTTTACTATTTTGAGCCATACCTGTGAAATAATATTTCTAAATATTATAAGTAACTTTAGATTTACAATAAGTTCAAGTTTACACAAAGCCATTTTTAACTACCATTGTTCTAATTTGTATAAATAAAAAAAATTAAAAAAATTATTGGCGATATTCTCTGATCTTTCTTCTGCTCCCCTTCTTAATTTCCCTTTTCTGATTTCCCCAGTTAACTGAGCATTGTCTGGTTTTTATTTTTTTAAATCTGTGTATCATACTCTTGAAATCCTTCCACTCCCTTGACTTCTCATGTGATTTTGTTTTCTGTTGCACTAAATTTAAAAACATTTTCCATATGATGCATTACTGCAAACTTCATCCATTTGTTGCTTTTTTGTTCACCGCAAAATTTAAGGTGGTTTGTAGAGGTTTATGAACTGTAGCAAGAAATGTAAAATAAAAATATAAAATAAAAATTCTAATATAAAAATCTAATATTTGCTTTCACATATTTCTCTAAGCTTCATTGTAGACGGTGCAGAAAAAACCTCAATCTATGTTCATAATATTTGAAAGCAAACAAACTTGTGGTTTAAAAAAGTGGAGTTTCTGACAATTAAGATCAGAAGGAAGTTGCTCCTCACAGGCCTTGTAGATAGGACCCCATGTAATAAAATGAGCAGTGGCCTCACAGCAGTCCTACTGTGCATGCACCAAGGAACTTCCCAAGGCCCCGCTATAGGCCAAGATGTGTGATCATTGGGCAGATGAGGATGATTCAGAACGGTGTGGCAGAGAGTTTATAATGATTAGAAGGATGGAAATGTTGCATATCATTTAGGCAGTCTCCTACAAGTATTCTTTCTCTCAGTTTTGTATAGATTATAAGCTCTGTGAGGATAGCAGGTCTGTTTTGTTCACATTAGTACAGAGTTACCTGCACAGTGTCGGTTACTGAGTCTTTTCAGAATACATATGCACTGAGTTTGAAATTGAAGGTAGAGTTTTGTTCAGGGAGACCTTGGCTGCTCAGGCAGCACCTCAAAGGTTAATACCATATGGCAGGCTCATTGGAGGCCTGGTTCTCAGAAACTTGATTTCGTTACCATTCTTATGGGTAATTGAGTTCAAAAGAACTGATTCTTGATGAGCAAATACAGGATAGACAAAAATAGAAACAATGCCTGTTTGTGTTAACCTATGAACCTGTTATGAGAAATACAGTTGCAGAGTGTACCAGAACTCTTGATCATTCAGCAGTACATTGCCTCATTTTACCAGAAGCCAAATTGCAGTCAGAAGAGTTGCCTAATGACTTTTTTTTTGGTCAAGGCTAAGGAAATAATTAGGCTAATAGTTAGGACGTACTTTCTCTGCTGGTTAGGATGTATTTTGCCTTGAACAGTGCTGGGCACATCCTGAAAATTTTTCCTGTTTTTAATTGTTTGCCACTGATGAAAAGAAGCACTAGGTTAAATAGTCTATTTAAAAGCTGTTTTTAAATAAGGGAGAAAGTTGAAGTTTGATATTTGTATTGTTTGTGGATTTCAACTCCCTGTGGTATTCTTGTTTACCATGCTGTTAAGGCACAGTTAACTCTCAGGTACGATAAATGATGTTTATCTTAAATAGTTTCCATTGCTTTGACAGAATAAATGCATGCATGTTCAGTCACTCAGTTTTGTCCCACTGTGCGACCTCACGGTCTGTAGCCTGCCAGGCTGCTCTGTCCATGGGGTTTTCCTGGCAGGAATACTGGAGTGGGTTGGCATTTCCTCCTCCAGGGGATCTTTCTCACCCAGGGATTGAACCCACATCTCCTGCATTGGTAGGCGGATTCTTTACCACTGAGCCACCTGGGAAGCCAGACTAAAAGAGACGATCTAATAAAGTGCTGTGCATAGACAGCAACTCAGGTGTAATGTGTGTGTGCACTACAGTTGTGCATAGGCAGAGGAAGTGAGGTGACCTAATGGCGATACATTGGTGGTGTTGGCACGGTTGAGACTCTCATCTCTGCATACCCCCTTTTTTTTAATTCTAGCAGGTGCTGGGAATGCTCAAAGCAGAATACATAGCCCCTTGAACAGCAATAAGCTTTGAAAAGTGATCACTTTAATGCAGATATGAAAGCTTCCTGTCAGTTTATTTAATTTTAGGCATGGAAAAGGTTTTTGACATGACACAACTCAGGTGCCATACAAGGAAAAGATTGATAGGTTTGACTATGTAAAATATTTTAAGTTTCTTCCTGCCAAAAGACTCTGTAAAAAGTTATATAACTTAATATACAAATATTGTAGCATATAGGAATGACAGTTGATTTTTCTTAATGTATTAAGTATTTGTGAAAAGTGAAAGTGAAAGTCGCTCAGTCGTATCCGACTCTGTGACACCATGGACTATACAGTCCCTGGAATTCTCCAGGTCAGAATACTGGAGTGGGTAGCCTTTCCCTTCTCCAGGGGATCTTCCCAACCCAGGGATGGAACCCAGGTCTCCCACACTGCAGGCAGATGCTTTACCAGCTGAGCCCCCAGGGGGCCCATTGAGTATTGTTAGGTGTCAACAATAAACGGCAGACATCCCAAATAGAAAAGTGGTCAAACACTACGAACAGGCAGTTGGCTTGACAATAAGAGTATAAACATATGAACCCTGATTAAGAGCCTCAGCTATAAAGACAGAACATTCTTCAAGGTGGAAATACAAAACATGCAAGGATGAATTAGAAAAGTTGTGCTTTAGGTAGAATAGTGGAGAAATGTGTTAGGGAAAGGGGTAGAGTTGAATACTGGCCATGGTTTAGAAGTAACATACGAGTGTTTGTATATGTATATACTAAAGAGCTTCTTGATGAAGGTGAAAGAGGAGAGTGAAAAAGCCAGCTTAAAATTCAACATTCAAAAAACTACATGCAATCCCATCACTTCATGGCAAATAGATGGGGAGACAATGGAAACCGTAAGCAGATTTTATTTTGGGGGGCTCCAGAATCACTGCGGACAACGACTGCAGCTGTGAAATTAAAAGACGCTTGCTCCTTGGAAGGAAAGCTATGACAAACCTAGACAGTGTATTAAAAAGCAGAGACATCACTTTGCCAACCAGGGTCCACATAGTCAAAGCTATGGTTTTGCCAGTAAATGTACAGATGTGAGAGTTGGACCAGAATTGATGCCTTCAAATCGGGGTGTGGTGAAGACTCTTGAGAGTCCCTGGGCTGCAAGGAAATCAAACCAATCAACCCTAAAAGAAAATCAACCCTGAATATTCTTTGAAATGACTGATGCTGAAGCTCCAATACTTTGGCCACCTGATGTGAAGAGCTGACTCACTGGAAAGACCCTGATGCTGAGGAAGATTGAGGGCAGGAGGAAAAGGGGGTGATAGGGTGAGATGGTTGGATGGCATCACCGACTCAACAGATACAAGTTTGAGCAAACTTTGGGAGATGGCGAAGGACAGGGAAGCCTTGTGTGCTACAGTCCGTGGGTTGTGAAGAGTCAGACGCAGTGACTGAACAAAAACAGTACACACACATATGTATATTGGGTTGGCCGAAAAATTCATTCAGGTTTTTTCATTACGTCGTTCGAAAAACCCAAATGAATTTTTTGGCCAACCCAAAATATATATATGCCATTTCCTCCTTTAAAACAATAAAATTACCATTTGGTATATATTGGGTTGGCCAAAAAGTTTGTTTGGATTTTTGAAAACTGTAATAAAAACCCTGAATGAACTTTTCTTGTCAACCCAATATATATGTTTATGTGTGTATTGTTTCCAATATACATGCTATTTGGTAATTCTGTTGCTTTAAAGGAGGAAAGGGCTTCTCTGGTAGCTCAGATGGTAAAGAATACACCTGCACTGTGGGAGACCTGGGTTCGATCTCTGGGTTGGGAAGATCCAGTGGAGGAGGGCACTGCCACCCACTCGTATTTTTCCCTGGAGAATCCCCACAGACAGAGAGAGGGTCCTGGCGGGCTACACTCCGTGGGGCCATAAAGAGTTAGATATGACTGAGTGACTAAACATACATAAAGGAGGAAAATATATTTAAAATCTGAAATGGTTAAGTAGAGAAGGGACTCCTGCCATTCCTGATTTGATACACAAGGCAGCAGGTAAATGATTTGTTCATGCCTTGCCGGATCTTGTGTTCACGTGTGTGCGTAGATGCGCAGTTGTGTCCAACTCTTTGCAACCCTGTGAACTGCAGTGATTGTTAATTTGTTCCTAGATAAATGTCTCATAGATAATTGAAAGTCAACTATTAACTCACTTTTTCTTGTACTCCTGCACAAACATCTTTAATACATGCTCCCACCATCCTGATGAAGGTCCTTTTTGCAATAGTTTGAAGCCCTTCCCCCAGAATTCTTCAGCATTACATTTATGGGGATATCCATTCTGATTCAGAACTCAACTTCTGGAACTTTTGCATTAGGGGTTCCTTGTTTTGTAATGAAATTGTCATCCAGGAGATACCAGTTAATCTCTCCTCGTCCTTTCCTGTTTTAATCATTTACCTCGTTGGCCACTGTAAAGCAATAACCTTAGCAGAACTGTCTCTTCCACTATAACTCACTTTTCTTATAGGTGTGTCTCCAAGTGGTCTACAGACAACTCCTTCTAGTGCCAAGTGAAATAATTATTTTACTTAAAAAGAAGGAATCGGAAATCCAGCTACTGCTGGGCAGTAGACATAGTGCTGCCGCCACCGCTAAGTCGCTTCAGTCGTGTCCAACTCTGTGCAACCCCGTAGACGGCAGCCCACCAGGCCCAGCCGTCCCTGGGATTCTCCAGGCAAGAACACTGGAGTGGGTTGCCAGTTCCTTCTCCAATGCATGAAAGTGAAAAGTGAAAGTGAAGTCGCTAAGTCGTGTCCGACTCTGTGCGACCCCATGGACAGCAGCCCACCAGGCTCCTCCGTCCACAGAATTCTCTAGGAAAGAGTACTGGAGTGGGTGGCCATAATGAGGTCAGCTCAGATATGAAGTGATACTGTTACAAGAATTTGAAAGCAGGGATAAATAAGTTGACGGCTAATTTTTTTGGTGTGAGCTGAAAAATTAATTAACAGGCAACCTCAGTCGTCAGTATTAGCTTAAGATGGAATGGTCTGGGTAGTATAAGATAACAAGTTATCAAGTTTGTTTTTGGCCCATCTGCCAGGCACTGTGCTAAGTGTTCTAGATGAATTATCTCATTTAATCCTCACATCAGCTATGATACTATGATATATAGATTCTGTTACAACTCTGTTTTGTAGATGTGGAGACTGAGGTATAAGAAAGTCATATGATTTTCCAAAGTTACCAACTAGAAAATGGTAGACTTAGCTTATAGTAAGTTGAAGGCATTGATTCCAGGTTTTAGCTAACGTTAGTTGACTTCTCTATTTGACTGATTAAGGATGGTATGTTTTAGCAGAAATTCTTTATTATTGTCAGTCACTTTTTTTTTCATATTTTTGGAAACAAGTTATCTGTTGGGTGGCAAAGTAACTTTAGAGATAATTATGCGTTTAAGTGTTGCTTGCTTCTGTCATATAGTATTATAGATATTAATTTTGGATCAATTGAGAAGCATAATTTAATGCTTTTTGAAGTTGAGGTATCAGTTTTGAGTTGTCCAGGCTTCTAGCAGCAGTCAACATAAATTCCATGGATGAAACTTCCAGCACTATGAACAGTGATATAAAAGAAAAATAGAATGTGGAGACCTTTGGAAGGTGTGTGTGTGTGTACGTCTGTCTGCCTGTCTGTGGCCAGTTTTCTGTTCTGGACCTCACGAAAGAGCTGCTTGCCCTTTTGATGGTGCTGAAAGACTGTTAAAGCTGGTATTTGCAAAAGAGATGAAAAGTTGCTGGTTTAAGAACTCAAATCACAGAAGACTCCCAAGACCAGCTTTCTTACAATGGTGACATGTTGAAGCAGAAGATGAGCAAGTCTCTGAAGATGGTCTAGCTATAGAATTTGCTAGGTTTTGTCTTGAGATAGAGAAGCAAATCTATACTTTTTTCCATAGCTTAACTTTTACTTAGTTATTTAGTTACCCTGTATGTAAAATCAACCCAAACCAGAAGCCACAACTTAATCAATTTATATGGACCCAAGTTTTCATATTTGCAATTGTTACTTGTTTTTATTAGCAAAGTATTGGGTTGGCTAAAAAGTTTGTTTGAGGAGCTTCTCTAGGGGCTCAGTGGTAAAGAATCCACCTGCCAATGCAGGAGACACAGGTTTGATCCCTGATCTGGGAAGATCTCACATGCCTCGGAGCAGCTAAGCCCGGGCACCACGACTATTGAGCCTGTGCTCTGGAGGTGGAGAGTCTCAAGTACTGAGCCCACGTGCCGCGGCCACTGCAGCCCGAGCACTTAGAGCCCAGGCTCCACAGCAAGAGAAGCCACCTCAACTAGGGAAAGCCTGTGCAACAGCAGAGACCCAGCACAGCCAAAAATAAATACAGTAAATGAAATTATTTATTTTTATTTTTGAGTTTTTCTGTAAGATAAGTATGAAAAACTCGAATGAACTTTTTGGCCAATCCAGTAACAAAAAGTTCAAAACTTTTGGGAGTTTGTGCCAACTATAATTGTTTTGCTGTAAAACAGTACTTCACATATAGTAATATATTTATGGTGCCTGCTTTTGCATAGGATAAATATTATATCTGTACATTATAGATAAGATTCAGAAAACTGTATCCATTACACATATTTATATGCAAATATATGGGCATATTCTCTTTTTTTCTCTTTCTCCTTAGACTCTCAAAATGAATTCTATGTTTATTTGACTCAGAATTTTGAGGAAGTGTCACTTAGTTGAAGCCGGATCTCTGTTCTTTAGTGCCACTGTGTAACTGATGTTCGCCTATATCTATGTCCAGCTCTGTTTTACATTTTAACTGCATCGCTATCACATGGTAATTAAGAATAATAGCCCAGAAATCTGGCAAATTGGTTTGAATACATGACCAATAACTTTCTTCCTTCTGCAGATTTCATTTCTTAACTATATATGAGGCATTATTTTAGGCACTGAAGAAAACCTAGATTCTGAGAAATTATCTGTAAATATTCTTCCTCACATAGCTGTGTTTAGAATTAAATGAGATAATGTACATAGATTGCTGAGCGCTTTGCCTGGAAAATGAAATTCATAATTTTTTTTCTTATCCTGGGATCTGTAAAAATTTATATGTTATTTAAATCTTTTGATGACTTTGAACTCTCATAGTAGAAAAGCAAGTATGAACGAGTGCTAACATTTCTAATGTGTCATGCAAAATTACAAATACAGAAAGCGAATTGATTATCCACATTTTAAGACTCCTTTGATTTTTAAAATATTGTCATTAGATATGCCATAAATTGTGGGAGACTAAATAATTTATTCATATTAAAGAAAACAGTAAAGTGAACATGATGTTTACTGTTACATGTAATTTTTATTCTTTGCAAAGTAGATTTTTGCTTAATTTTTCTCTTGGTAATCCTTAGACTTTGGATTCCTTGAGGGTTTTGAAAGATTCCAAGTTTTGTTAATTTTAGTACCTGATTTTAGCACAGTATTTAGCTCGTAGCAGATACTAAATATATATTTATTGAAGTGTTTTCGTAAATTTAATTCAGGATTGGCAGTTTTCATTTTAATGTGTCCCATGTAATTAGCATCTTGCTCGCTACCACAGGCACACTAGTAGGCCTGTGCTAATGCTAAGTCACTTCAGTCGTGTCCGACTCTGTGCGACCCCATAGACGGCAGCCCACCAGGCTCCCCTGTTCCTGGGATTCTCCAGGCAAGAGCACTGGAGTGGGTTGCCATTTCCTTCTCCAATGCATGAAAGTGAAAGTGAAGTCGCTCAGTCGTGTCTAACTCTTAGCGACCCCATGGACTGCAGCCCACCAGGCTCCTCCATCCATGGGATTTTCCAGGCAAGAGTACTGGAGTGGGGTACCACTGCCTTCTCTGACTAGTAGGCCTAATAAAAGATAAAGATCTGAGGAGCTGTCACGTAGAAACATTTCTTCTTTTGCTCTCTGCTGTATGTGTCCTTAATAACTGACCCAGAGTAGAGTCTTTCTGTGTCTGCCCATGTTCTGCTTATCCTGGCTCTGAGAATCCTAAGCACTGGACACTGTGAGGCTTGCTGAATTGAAGGGCTGGGCCAGTGTGAGAATATGGGCTCTGGAGATTTGGGATTGGAAATACATTTTAGGTTAGACGATAGCATGTAAAGGAAAAGGAAGAATTTTTGAGAGTCAGAAATTTGAGTGTGGCTTAGCTAGATCCTCTGCTTCAGTCTCTCAAAAAGTCAAGGTGTTGGCCAGAGCTGGGATCTCATCCGAAGGGCCCAGTGGGGGGATGAGCCGCTTCCACAGTCACACACATGGCGGTTGGCTAGACTCAGGTCCTTACTGTCAGACGGATGAGTTGAGGGCCTTGGTTCCATCTAGGCTGTTGGCTGGAGGCTACCCTCAGTTCTTACCCTGTGAGCTTCTCCGCTTGCTTCATCGGCTCAAAAACACAAGAAGAGCTAGAGAGTGCTAGCAGGACAGGAGTTGTTAGAACTCACGGCCTTTGTAATCTAATCACAGAAGCAATCTCGTCCTTTTGTAATATTCTGTTTGTTACAAGCAAGTCACTTGGTTCAGCCCACACACAAGAGGAGGAGTCTACCCAGGCATGGATACCAAGAGTTGGGAATTCTTGGGGGCCATCTTAAAAATTTGACCACAGGATCTTCAGTAATTTTTAAGTGTATAAAGGGGCCCTGAGACTTAAAAAAAAGAGAGAGAGAGAACTCCTAATCTACACACCTGTTAAATCGGTGGCATATGCGTGTGGGAAGTAATAGCATCCTTTAAAAAGGCTTTCTTTAGAGTAATACCTTGGGCCTGGGAAGTGAAAGTGAGATGAGGAAGAGCTTCTCCTTTCCGTGGACCTCATTTTCTGAAGAAGAGGGTCTTAATATTATTTATTACATAGCTGTTTGTTTTTTTTTTAGCAACATCTTTTAGGAAGTAGCACAAACATGATAGAATGAAATAGCAGATGTTAGAAAAATTAAAGTCTCTGAAGCATATCATAGCTGTCATGAGAACACAAAGCACTGTTTTGTCATGGTAATTGCAGCTCCATGAGTAGAAAGAGAGAATGCACTTGACGTCAGATACGTAGGGTGCTTGGTTGATTGAGAGATGTAAGAGTAGCATCTAACTAAATATTTGCACTGTTCTTTATGATATGAGAAGCTTGATTTCTTGGTGAGAATTTTGAAGTTTCCACTACACTTTTGCCACTGTCCACTTCTGTGATGTTACTCCTTTGGAGCTAAAATTTCTTCATCTGTAGAGTGGAGCCATGGATTAGGTGAAGGTTCTATTTGTTTTCACAGTTTTTGAAGTGGTCTGGGTTGGGGTGAGAAGAAAATGAATGACCAGATCTGTGATTAGTGATGACTTATAGGCAGAATTTCAGAAGTAAGTATATGAGGTTTCTTAATGTCTTTTCTACCATCCCTTTATCTTTCCCCACTTGCTTCTCTTTCCTCTTATGAAGAACGCGCTCATATGAAGATACTGAGGTTATTAACTTTACTACAGTATTTATTTAAGCATTTTATATTATAACATAGGATTATCAGATGTTGATCACAGGTCCTTGTGTCCAAATATCTTTAGCTTTAATGTCTATAGAGAAGTCTGGGAAAGAAGAAAAATAGGAACATATTCTTACAAAGCAGAACTTTTCTTTGGGGAATCTTTGTATATATGTTACCCTTTAGGAAGCTCTCAGAACTTGACTGTAAAAGTGAAAGAATTTGCAGTGATAATTTTTTTTTAAATGGTTGTTAAAATGTTTCAGATCAATTCCAATATTGCTTAAAGGCCATTGAATGACCCAAATATTTTCTTAAAAAATGATGATTTTATTGTAAAATTGTTTATATCACATCATTTGATCCAAACAAAAAGTTTTCTTTTCAAACTCATTTAGGGCAAGACAAAATAATTTTTGTGAGTCTAATTTTATTTCTTCTTGCAAGTATAAAAGCATACAAGGTGACTGAGAAGAATGTTGATGTCAGATAAGCCATTATTGATATCAGACTAGCCTGAATATTGTTAATATCCCAAGATTCACATATAAATATAAAGGAGCTGAAAAATTGCAGATAAGCTTGTCTCAGTTTGATCAAGCCTTCAGTGCTAGAAATTTGTCAAGATGAAAATGGATGGCTAGAAGCAGCAGAAATTGCAGATAGCAGTATAGTAGTAACTTGGGAAATGACCGTAATACTAAGTGTCATGTGCCAAAACTGTGTTTAGTGAATTATTCTATTTGCTTATATTTTTGAAATTTAAGGTAAGAAACACAATTGCAGCAAAGAAGTCCTTCTATCAGATTTATTGTTGATGAGATTGTTGTCCATCAGTCAATTTGTATCCTTTTTATGAAGATCCATCTAAGAAATAACTTTTAGATATTAAATGTTTGAAAAAGTTTCGCTTTTATTGAGGAATTGAATGCTGCTGTCCCCTTACCTCAACCCTCCCAAAGCAAAGTTCAGAACATTTTCTCCTTTGCTTTTAGCTGCTAAGAATTTTAGTGCCAAATTATTCCTCAGTTTAAGAACTTTATATATTTACATTCTAAATTTATGCTTGTTTTATTCTTTTCTTCTTAATTTCCTTTTTTTCTATGTGTCTTGTACTTTTTTCTTCCTCAGAAAGAACTTATGAGATTGTTCTTATGAAATTTTTAATAATAATAAACTGAAAAAATTCTCAGCTTTACTAGTTATCAAAGAAATGCAAATTATAGCAACATTGAGAAGTATTTTAAATCAAGCTATAAGAAATGAAAATATGGTTTTCAGTGCTGATTGACATTGTTGTTGAGTCATATCTGACTCTTTTGGGACCCACCAGGCTCCTCTGTAGATTTCCCAGGCAAAGATGCTGGAGTAGGTTGTCATTTCCTTCTCCAGGGGATCTTCCTGACCTAGGGATTGAACCCATGTCTCTTCAGTCTCCTGCATTGGAGAATTCTTTACCACTGTGCCACCTGGAAGCCCACTGGTTGACATGGATACAGTGAATAGGACACTATCATATCTATTCAGTTCAGTTCAGTTCAGTTCAGTCATGTCTGACTCCTTGCAGCCCCGTTGTGTGCTGCAGGGAGGCCTGCAGCACGCCAGGCCTCCCTGTCCATCACCAACTCCCGGAGTTTACTCAAACTCACGTCCATTGAGTTGGTGATGCCATCCAACCATCTCGTCCTCTGTCGTCCCCTTCTCCTCCTGCCCTCAGTCTTTCCCAGCATCCGGGTCTTTTCCAGTGAGTCAGCTCTTAGCATCAGGTGGCCAAAGTATTGGAGTTTCAGCTTCACCATCAGTCCTTTCAATGAACACCCAGGGCTGATCTCCTTTAGGATGGACTGGTTGGATCTCCTTGCAGTCCAAGGGACTCTCAAGAGTCTTCTTCAACACCACAGTTCAAAAGCATCAATTCTTGGGTGCTCAGCTTTCTTTATAGTCCAACTCTCACATGCATATGTGACTACTGGAAAAACCATAGCTTTGAGTAGATGGACCTTTGTTGGCAAAGTAATGTCTCTGCTATTTAATATGCTGTCTAGGTCATAACTTTTCTTCCAAAGAGCAGGCGTCTTTTAATTTCATGGATGCAATCACTATCTACAGTGATTTTAGAGCCCAGAAAAATGCAGTCTGCCATTGTTTCCCCATCTGTTTGCTGTGAAGTGATGGGATCGGATGCCATTACCTTAGTTTTCTGAATGTTGAGTTTTAAGCCAACTTTTTCACTCTCCTCTTTCACTTTCATCAAGAGGCTCTTTAGTTCTTCTTCACTTTCTGCCATAAGTGTGGTGTCATCTACATATCTGAGGTTATTGATATTTCTCCGAGCAATCTTGATTCCAGCTGTGCTTCCTCCAGCCCAGTGTGTCTCATGATGGACTCTACTGGTGGAAGTATAAATCTATACTACCTTTCTGGAGAGCCCTAAGACGTCCATAGCTTTTGATCTAATGATTTAAATTCTTGAATATCTCCTAAAGGAGATTGCCTAAATTTGGAAAAAGCTTAATGCCCAAGATGTTTATATCCCCTATTTTAAAAAAGGTGAAATTTAAAAACAACCTAAATGGGTTGTTTGAGTGAGCACGCAAACTGTTGTGTATCTGTCCATGTGATGGAAGGAGTGATAACATTTCTAAAAGTCTTCAAAATAAAATAAAAATGTAGCTAGCTTTAATTGAATGTCTTAACTATGTGCCAGGACTGTACTAAGCACTTTCTCTTTTAATCTTCACAACAACTTTATGAGGGTAGATGTGTGTATTAACTACTGCTTTATAGACAAGGAAACAGGCGTGGGGAGCTGAAATAACTTGCTTGAAATCATCCAACTCCTAACTAAGTGGTAGAACTTGGGTACAAACCCTAGTTTGACTTTTGTAACCTGGTACTTAGAACCACTTCCTGTGCTACCTCTTTAATGAGAAAAGTTGTGGGGAAACATTGGGGTGCATGTATCTTGGTTTACTGAAAACGTAAAATGTGTTTGATAAACAGTGAAATAAGCATAGAAGATAATTTCTATGATTGTTAAGATCTGGAAGGGATTTAAAATCCTAAAGACTCTCCTTCAATAACTTAAAGCGGAGTTAAGTTACTTGACCCAAGGTCTTACAATTGAGAAAGACTCCATACTTTAGATTTCCAAGTAAATTGTGTTTGCTTTTGTTTTTTAAAAATTAAAATGTAATGATTTCTGTATCTCCTGGCAGTATATGGAAGACAGGAAGACCATATCTTTAATTTTTCCTTTGCTTTTTTGTTGATAATTTCTTCTGTTAGATTTTTTTCTGTTTCTCATAGGCTCACAAAAAGGAGGTGTTGTAGATTTAATTAGTTTATAGCTATATAAGGAAATGATGACCGTGTGAGCAAATGATACCTCAGTTTAATGCTAAATGTAATTTTGTAAGTAAATCAGGTTATAAACATTCAATTTTTATTTCTCCCAGTTCATAAAAAAATTTCTCCCAATTAAAAATAAATTATTGAGGTATAATTGATTTACAGTGTTGTGTCAGTTTCAGGTATACAACAAAATGAATCTGTTATACACCTGTCCTTTCTTTTTTGATGTCTTTTTTCATATAGGTCATTACAGAGTATTGAGTAGAGTTCCCTGTGCTATATAGTAGGTCCTTATTAGTTTCTTATATATGTGTCCATCCCAGTCTTCCAATTTATCTCCCCCCCTTACCTGCCGGTAACCATGAGTTTATTTTTTTACCATCTGTAATTGTATTTCTGTTTTGTAGATAATTTATAGACTTTTTTTTTTTTTTAAGATTCCACATATAAGCCATAGCATGTATTTGTCTTCTTCTATCTGATTTACTTCACTCAGTATGACAATCTCTAGGTTCATTTGTGTTGCTGCAAATGGCATTATTTTATTTTGGGGGGCCAAGTAACATTCCATTGTGTATTTTTAGCATATCCTTATCCATTCTTCTGTTGATGGACATTTAGGTTGCTTCCATGTCCTGGCTGTTGTAAAGAGTGCTACAGTGAACATTGGGGTGTGTGTATCTTGTTGAATTATGGTTTATCCAGATATATGCCCAGGAGTGGCATTTCTGGATCATATGGCGGCTCTATTTTCAGCTTTTTTAAGGAACCTCCTTACTCTTCTCCATAGTGCTGGACCAATTTACATTCCCACCAACAGTGTAGGAGGGTTCTCTTTTCTCCACATCCTCTCTAGCATTTGTTTGTAGATTTTTTTGATGATGGCCATTCTGGCCATAGTAAGGTGATATCTCATTGTAGTTTTTGATTTGCATTTCTCTAATAATCAGTGATGTAGAGAACCTTTTCACGTGCTTTTTGCCATCTGTATATTGTTGGAGAAATGTCTGTTTAGATCTCCCACCCATATTTTGATTGGGTTGTTTGTTTCTTTTTATTTGAGCTGTATGAGCTGTTTGTATTATTTTTGAGGTTAATCCCTTGTCAGTTTGCAGATATTTTCTCCCATTCTGAGGGTTGTCTTCATTTTGTGTATGGTTTCTTTTAATTTTTCCCCAATTTTAAGACGAGTTTGAATTGGTAAGGGACTGTTTAAAACAGTGCATGTATTTTAATCTTTACCCAAATTTCCTCTTCGCCCCCCCCCACTGCCAACTTTCCTCTTTACCATATCTCTTCCTTTTTCCTTTTTGTTTAAAAATTTCTGAAAATCTTTCATCTCCAGTTGAATTTCAATTTTGAGCTATCTAATACATATTAGCTTCTAACTTCTTAGCAGTTGGAACATTAAATTGTTTATAAGTTCTTTTTTTGGCTTTGATACACGTTTTATATACATATAGTTCAAAAGATGTGCTTCAAAAAGTTAGCTTAAACAAAAAATACAGGTAGAATAATCACCAGTAAGGAGGAAGTATCAATTTCTGGTAATGGAATGACCTGTGGTTTATGGAAAGACCTGTAGTTGAGTCACATATTTTGCTTTACAGAGTGTATAACAAACAGTTTTACTTCTTTTAACCCATTATCAGGTGTTTTTTTGGAAAGGCATAGTTGTATAATGTGTGTATATACTGAATTTAGAAAACATTGCAAGAAATTGTGTGTGATAATTTCGTTGATGTGTGGTAATTCCTTTGTGTGCAGTGCTTTTTAAGAACTCAGGGTAGGATAGTTAGGTTTTTTAACTTAAGTATTTAACTGAAGCAAATTTATAAATAATAGACTTTTAGTAGATGAACTTGTATGAAACAGTCATTGAAGGCTAATGTTAAATGTTATTTAATATTTATTGTCTAATATACATCAGGCACCATGTCTTACTGATTTACATATATCGCTTATTCTTTACTCTGAACTTCAGTCAGAAAAGATAGCCACCATCCTGCAAGAATTCACAGTTCAGTGGAGGTTATGGAGGGAGGGTAGTATGGGGATAGATGAATCACTTGAAACTTGTAATATCCTGTGATAAATCTGTGAAGGATGTAAACCACCTGGTATGCAGTAGAGAAGAGATTCACTTAAATGCATTGTTTAGGGAGAGTGCGTGTGTGTTCGTCGCTCAGTCGTGTCCAACTCTTTGCGACCCCATGAACTGTAGCCCACCAGGCTCCTCTGTCCAAGAAATTCTCCAGGCAAGAATACTGGAATGGGTTGCCATTCCCTTCTCCAGGGGATCTTCCCGCCAGGGATTGAACCCTGGTCTCTTGCATTGCAACAGATTCTTTACTGTCTGAGCCACTGGGGAGAGGGAGAGAAAGTCAGGGAAGACGACCAAAAGAAGACCAGAGCTGAAAGATAAGGAGTTAAGCTGAGGATATGGGGGTGGGCAAGGGGAGTTTAGCATGAACACAAGAGCATCTAAGTAGCATTTTAAGTTTTTAGCCAGAATAATAGCTGATACATGCTTGTATATGTGCCAGTCACTCCAAGAGCTTTGTGTGTTCTGTGTATTAAGTCCTTTAATTCTCACAATGCTATTATGTAGGTACTGTGATTATTCCCATTTTACAGATGAGGCATAGGAAGATGAAATAACCTACCTGGAAAATATCATAACTAGGAAGTGGAAGAGCTTGAATATAAACCCAGGCTGACTAACTTCAGAGTTTGGGCTTTTATTAGTACAAGAAGTTAAACTCTGGGTTGCTTTGGAGGTAAACCCTTTTCACATATCAGCCTTTTCTTTCACCTTGCCCCAGGCTTCTTTGAACATGATGTAAACTGCTGAACTCTCTTCCTTTGCTAGGCACCTTTAACTTCCTCCTCAACCCATTGAAATCTGGGTTCTAAAGAGATACTTATAAGGAAACTTACTGGGTTGTGGAGGACTGGCCTGTAGGGTTGTGCTTCCTATTGTTTTAATTTTTCCAATAGTGCTTGGCAGCCCAAGGTATATGAGCGGAGAAGGCAGTCAGATGTAATCCTCCAGGATTGGGGGCTTTGTGGGGATGTACAGTGGAGAAACAAGGAAGCAAGGCAGTGGAGAGTATTGACAAAAAAGTCAGTAATGGACCCCATGGTCTCAGTGGAATTGAGAGAATTGAGTGAATTGATGGCCTAGGGGAAAATGGACACATAAGGGGTCAGGCAGAGTGCCTGAAGAACTATGGATAGAAGTTTGTGACTTTGCACAGAAGGCAGTGGTCAAGACCATCACCAAGAAAAAGAAATGCAAAAAGACAAAATAGTTGTCTGAGGAGGCCTTAAAATAGCTGAGAAAAGAAGAGAAGCTAAAGGCAAAGGAGAAAAGGAAAGATATACCCATCTGAATACAGAGTTCCAAAGAACAGCAAGTTGAGATAAGAAAGCCTTCCTCAGCGATCAATGCAAAGAAATAGAGGAAAACAACAGAATGGGAAAGACTAGAGATCTCTTCAAGAAAATTAGAGATACCAAGGGGAACATTTCATGTAAAGATGGGCTCAATAAAGGACAGAAATGGTATGGACCTAATGGAAGCAGAAGATTTTAAGAAGAGGTGGCAAGAATACACAGAAGAACTGTACAAAAAAGTCTTCACGACCCAGATAATGTCACCTAGAGCCAGACATCCTGGAATGTGAAGTCAAACGGGCCTTAGGAAGCATCATTATAAACAAAGCTAGTGGAGGTGATAGAAGCCCAGTTGAGCTATTTCAGATCCTAAAAGATGATGCTGTAAAAGTGCTACACTCAATATGCCAGCAAATTTGGAAAACTCAGCAGTGACCACAGGACTAGAAAAGGTCAGTTTTCATTCCAATCCCAAAGAAGGGCAATGCCAAAGACTGTTCAAACTACCGCACAATTGCACTCATCTCACAAGTTAGCAAAGTAATGCTCAAAATTCTCCAAGCCAGGCTTCAACAGTACGTAAACTGAGAACTTCCAGATGTTCAATCTGGATTTAGAAAAGGCTGAGGAACCAGAGATCAAGTTGTCAACATCCGCTGGATCATCGAAAAAGCAAGAGAGTTCAGAAAAACAACCCTTTCTGCTTTATTGACTATACCAAAGCCTTTGACTGTGTGGATCACAACAGACTGGAAAATTCTTCACGAGATGGGAATACCAGACCACCTTACCTGTCTTCTGAGAAATCTGGATGCAGGTCAAGAAGCAACAGTTAGAACCGGGCATGGAACAACAAACTGGTTCCAAATTGGGAAAGGAGTGCGTCAAGGCTGTATATTGTCACCCTGCTTATTTAACTTACATACAGAGTACGTCATGCAAAATGCCAGGCTGGATGAAGCAAAAGCTGGAATCAAGATTGCCAGGAAAAATATTAATAACCTCAGATATGCAGATGACACCGCCATTATGGCAGAAAGTGAAGAAGAACTAAAGAGCCTCTTGATGAAAGTGAAAGAGGAGAGTGAAAAAGTTGGCTTAAAACTCAGCATTCAGAAAATTAAGATCATGGCATCCAGTCCCATCAATTCATGGCAAATAGATGGGGAAATAATGGAAACAGTGAGAGACTTTTATTTTGGGGGGGCTCCAAAATCACTGCAGATGATGGATGCAGCCATGAAATTAAAAGACGCCTGCTCCTTGGAAGAAAAGCTGTGACCAACCTAGACAGCATATTAAAAAGCAAAGACATTATTTTTCTGACAGAGGTCCGTCTAGTCAAAGCTATGGTTTTTCCAGTAGTCACGTATGGATGTGAGAGTTGGCCTATAAAGAAAGCTGAATGCGGAAGAATCGATGCTTTTGAACTGTGGTGTTGGAGAAGACTCCTGAGAGTCCCCTGAGGTTAGTAAGGAGATCAAATCAATCAATCCTGAAGGAAATCAACCCCGAATATTCATTGGAAGGACTGATACTGAAGCTGAAACTCCCAGTACTTTGTCAGCCTGATGCAAAGAGCTGACTCACTGGAAAAGACCCTGATGCTGGGAAAGACTGAAGGCAGGAGAATAAGGGAATAAGAGAGGACGAGATGGTGGAAGGCATCACCGACTTGATGGACATGAGTTTGAGCTAGCTCCGGGAGTTGGTGATGGACAGGGAGGCTTGGTGTGCTGCAGTCCATGGGGTTGCAAAGACTCAGACAGGACTGAGCGAGTGAATTGAACTGAAGGGGTCTGAATGAGTTGGAGAAAATAGGTCTTTAGTGAGAGTAAGGGAGTGAGCAATCCCGAAAGAGTGGGGTTGTGTTGAGAAAGGTTGAAGTGTTAGAGGAGGAGTAGTTCTGGGTGATGATGGGATTCCAGATCTGACCTTTGGTGTGAGCGACTGAAAAGAAAAGTGTTAGTCTCTCAGTTGTGTCCAACTCTTTGCGACCCCATGGGCTGTAGACCACCAGGCTTCCTGAAACAAGGATCATTTTGTTAATGTTGAGGAAGCTGATTAATCCAGGGTGAGGTATAATTGACTCAGGGTGAGGATGGGCCTGTGTATTCAGTGGAGCAATGTGATGAGCTGCGAAAAAGAATGAAAGCATAATTTGTAAGGTTGCTCTTTGTCATCGTCTCTGCCCCTCGCTGCCAAATATTCATTAAGCACTGGGAGGGTATGTTTACCCTGGTAATTGACATATTATTCTTGTTTGCGTAGAATAATGCGAAGGCTTCAGTGAAAAGAAGCATTGTTTGTATGATCAGATTCTTGTATGTGTCCTCTTTTTGTCCATCGGCAGATGAATGGATAAGGAAGCTATGGTACATACACACAATGGGATATTACTCAGTATTTTATACTTGAGGCTGTTACCACAGGAACGTAAGGGGGAAAAATGTAATGCAATCTTATTTGAGAGAATTAGTTTTTGTTAGCATTGCCCTGAGAGGATGCTACTTTGGGGCTTAACATTGATGCATACAAGTAACAAAGGTACAGTCTGTTGGTTTTCTATGAATTTAGACATAGCTATTTACTTAGTGGACTCTGAAAGCCTTCTTTGTATCAATAGAGTGGCTCTAAAAATTGGTTTCCAGTAATCCCATCTGTGGGCTTCCCTGGTGGCTCAGAGGTTAAAGCGTCTGCCTGGAATGCGGGAGACCCGGGTTCAATCCCTGGGTTGGGAAGATTCCCTGAAGAAGGAAATGGCACCCCACTCCAGTACTCTTGCCTGAAGAATCCCATGGAGGGAGGAGCCTGGTAGGCTATAGTCCATGGGGTCGCACAGAGTCGGACATGACTGAGCGACTTCACAGATCTCATCTGTGTGCTTCCCAGGTGACCCAGTGGTAAAGAACCCGCCTGCCAGTGCAGGAGACACCAGAGACATGGATTCGATACCTGGGTCGGGAAGATACTCTGGAGAAGGAAACCATTCCAGTATTTTTTGCCTGGGAAATCCCATGGATAGAGGGGCCTGGAGGGCTACAGTCCATGGGGTCGCAAATAGTCTGACATGACTTTGCCAGTAAACAACAACAACAAATCTCATCAACAGGGGAAATTTAAGGGCCTAGATTTATGTATTGCATAACTCAGTATTGTGGTATATACAGTAGTGCATTGTTTTTAAAATATGTCATAATATCACTGTGTCTTTATTGTAAGTTATTTTATTTCTTCAAATTTTCCTGATTATGTTCAGTTTAGGCTAGGTTGAAAATGAATACACATACACAAACTTTATTTTGCTAAGATTCTAAAAGCAAATTATTCTGTTATTTTAGTAATTTCAGGATTGTGTTCTTCAAGAAATCAGTGAAAATTTAACAACATTTCAGGTAATAATAGGTTTGTGTTTGTGCATATTTTAGAGGTATTATAAGAAAATCTCTTGAGCAAACTATGAGGTTTTTAGTTTTAAAACTAATCTTGATAAAAACAAAAAACTAATCTTGAGTTCATTTGTACCTAAGTAAATTGGGGCAAGTATTTATCAATATTTGGCTAAGTATGGAGAGAAACAGAGTTTGGAGACATAGTTTACAATATATTAGTAGAGAATTCTTGTTTTGATTTGCTTTCATGTTTTCTCTATATTGGATATTAGGAAAATGGTATTTTTCCACTCAAAGTTTGTACTTCTTGGAAATTCTCCTGGTTTGACATCCAGAGCTTATTGATCAAACCTTAGGGTATATTTCCTGCCTGACACAGTAGGTTTTGCAAGATGGATAAAAACACCACATCATTTTTATCCTTAGTCAGTATACTGGTGTTGTAGACTTAACAGTGGATAATGTAAACTAAATTATCTATTTTATTAGGAATTATGAGAAAATAGATACGGTATTTGTTGTTCAGTCGCTTAGTCATGTCTGACTCTTTGGGACCCCATGCACTGCAGCATGCCAGGTTTCCTTGTCCTTCACCACCTCCTGGAGCTTGCTCAAACTCTTGTCCATTGAGTCACAGATGCCATCCAGCCATCTCATCCTCTGTCGTCCCCTTCTCCTCTTACCCTCAATTTTTCCCAGCATCAGAGTCTTTTCCAGTAAGTCAGCTCTTCGCATCAGGTTGACAAAGTATTGGAACTTCAGTTTCAACATCAGTCCTTCCAGTGAATATTCAGGATGGGTTTCCTTTAGAATCGACTGGTTTGATTTCCTTGGTATCCAAGGGACTCGCGAGAGTCTTCTCCGGCACCACGGTTCGAAAGCATAAGTTCTTGGCGCTCAGCCTTCTTTATGGTTCAGCTCTCACATCTATAAGTGACTACTGGGAAAACCAGAGCTTTGACTACACAGACTTTTGTTGGCTAGGTTTGTCATAGCTTTTCTTTCAAGAAGCAACTGTCTTTTATTTTCATAGCTACAGTCACCATCTGCAGTGATTTTGGAGCCTAAGAAAATAAAGTGTGTCACTGTTTCCATTGTTTCTCCCTGTTTGCCATGAAGTGTTGGGACAGGGTGCCATGATCTTTGTTCTTTGAATGTTTCACCTTCATCAAGAGCCTCTTTAGTTCCTCTTTGCTTTCTTCTGTTACGGTGGTGTCATCTGCATATCTGAGGTTATTGATATTTCTCCCGTCAGTCTCAATTCCAGCTTGTGATTCATCTAGCCCAGTATTTCACCTGATGTACTCTGCATATAAGTTAAATAAGCAGGGTGACAACATACAGCCTTGGTGTGCTCCTTTCCCAATTTGGAACCAGTCCATTATTCCATGCCCAGTTCTAACTGTTACTTCTTGACCTGCATACAGATTTCTCAGGAGGCAGGTAAGGTGGTCTGATGGAGTCAGTAAAACAGAAGTAAATGTTTTTCTGAACTCTCTTGCTTTTTTGATGATCCAACGGATGTTCACAATTTGATCTCTAGTTCCTCTGCCTTTTCTAAATCCTTGTACATCTGGAAGCTCTTGTACATCTTGAAAGTGAGTGAAGTCGCTCAGTCTTGTCCAACTCTTTGCGACCCCATGGACTGTAGCCTACCAGGCTCCTCCCTACATGAGATTCTCCAGGCAAGAGTACTGGAGTGGGTTGCCATTTCCTTCTCCAGGGGATCTTCCCAACCCAGGGATTGAACCCGGGTCTCCCTCATTCCAGGCAGACACTGTAACCTCTGAGCCACCAACCTTTGTAAATTTTCTAAATCCAGCTTGTACATCTGGAAGTTCTCGGTTCACGTACTGTTGAATCCTAGCTTGAAGGATTTGAATATTACCTTGCAAGCATGTGTGAAATGAGTGCAATTGTGTGGTACTTTGAACATTCTTTGGCATTGCCCTTCTTTGGGATTGGAATGAAAACTGACCTTTTCCAGTTCTGTGGCCACTGCTGAGTTTTCCAAATTTCCTGCCATATTGAGTACAGCATTTTCACAGCATCATCTTTTAGGATTTGAAATAGCTCAACTGGAATTCTATCACCTCTACAAGCTTTGTTCATAGTGATGCTTCCTAAGGCCCACTTGACTTCGCATTCCAGGATGTCTGGCTCTAGGTGAGAGATCACACCATCGTGGTTGTCCAGGTCATTAAGACCATTTCTGTCCTTTATTGAGCCCATCTTTGCATGAAATGTTCCCTTGATATCTCTAATTTTCTTGAGCAGATGTCTAGTCTTTCCCATTCTATCCTTTTTTTTCTGTTTCTTCTTTTTTTTTTTTATGTATTAATTATTTGAATCAAATGTATTTCTTATCTTAGGGTTGGCAGTTTTCTCTGTGTTTTTGAATGCTTCCTTATCTTTCATCTCATAGGATATGATGCTTCTCCAAATGAACGCCATCCTGTTTACTATTAGGGTGATCTGAAGAGATCTCTGTAGAGAGTATATTTAGAACCAACAGTCTAGGATTCATGTCCTGTATCTTTATGCATACGTGTTCAGTTGCTGAGTCATGTCTGACTCTTTGCGGCTCCATGGACTGTAGCCTGCCAGGCTCTTATATCCATGGGATTTCCTGGGCAAGAATATGGGAGTGACTTGCCAGTATCCTTTCCAGAGAATCTTCCCCACCCAGGGATCGAACTGGAGTCTCCTACATAGGAGGTGGATTCTTTACCACTGAGCCACCAGGGAAGCAAATCAACAGTCCTCACTAATTCCCCTTGAGAGGTTTGTTTGGGGAATTCAAGTGTGCTTTTCTAAAGTGCTGTTTTAACTTATTCCTGCATAGTTTTCTGTGTAGGAGCTCATGCAAAAATCACTAATATGAAGTGTTTAGGGGGCCATAAGGTTCCAAAGTCTGTTTGCAGTGTTAATTAATTTTTGCTGTGAAGGGAAATCAGCACCATAATGAAATCCATAGTTGATAATTTGAGAGCACAAACCAGATTATTATCTATATTCTGTATAATTGTGTAACTAAGTTACAGCTTTTAATAAATGTGGGTTTTTACTTTTTCACAAATTCCAAACCAAAAGACGTTCATAAGTGAGCCACAAGTGGCAAAATTAATTAAAATGTTTCTGCCTATTAGAAAAGCTTTAAAAAATTCTTCTAAAATATAACCATATTTGATAGTTTTTTTTTTTGCTTATAGCAGAGTTAACATGGATGATTAGTTTGTAGCTTTTCATGTGATACATTATGTATCTGTCAAGAATGTTATTTCTAATATTTCACAGCCCAAACTGTGCTGGCTGGCATTTTGCTGGGATCTTTGGGTATTGGCTGGTTTATGTATACATTTAATTCATATTTATATAATCTTTTTGAGCCTTTGGGTTTGTAAAAATGGCCTTGTTTTATTACAGTATTCTTTACAATGCATATTTTAAAATAGGATGGCCCAAAGTGCATATTATGATGAATTTATTAATGAAATACTTCTGAAACTTGAACAGACTATGTTATCAAGGGACAAGTTCAGTTAATGAGGCCAAAAGAGCTTGACTTCAAAGAAAAGCCCACAGTCTTAAGCAGTTTGAGTTATTGTTTTTCTGTCTCTTTTCAGCCCAAGAGGTTGTACTTAAAGGTCAGAAACAAAACTTTTATCCTCTGCGAATTCTATGATAATCTGCTAACTCTGTTGTACAATAAGATGTCATTTTTTCCATCACTGTGTTTCATCTTTTATTTTTCTAGAGTTTTCTTCTTAAGAGTGAAACTTGGAACTAGATTTGGTTAAGGATTTTTAAAATTTTAAATAAATAGAGTTCTTTCTCTTAGATTTTTTTATTCCTTTTAAAGTTTGTGCTAGGTTTGTCTGTCTCAGTACGAAAAAGAATAGAAAATCTTCACTGAGGGAAAGTTTTTGTCTTTTCTGTATTATTTAATTTTTTCTGCTTGCTCCTTTTATAATACAAGTGGGAAAAAAAAGACAACTTCAGTGACACTTATACTATGGTTGGCATATAGTAAGTTTTATTAGTTTGAGTTTTGATGAGAATGAATGGACTCTATTCTTGCTTGGTTGAGTCCTGTGGCAAAATATTTCAGATTCCTATATAATATGATGAGTTAAATTGCTTCAGTGGGATTTCCAGTTTTTTTAACAAGACGTGAGTCTCAGTGAACTCCGGGAGTTGGTGATGGACAGGGAGGCCTGGCGTGCTGCGATTCATGGGGTTGCAAAGAGTCGGACACGACTGAGCGACTGATCTGATCTGATCTGATTCACACATTGTTCAGGTTTTGAACAGGAAACCTTTTTGATAATGCTGCACAAATCTAGAAGACGTCTTGGTATTCTTTTTTGTAAAATCTTAAAAGAGTATTGGTCTGACTTAAAGGTTATGATGACATACAAATAAACATTTGGCAGCCTCAATTTTATTTAATGTGAATTTGAGCAATATTACTAATGTTCTTTAAGTGAGAGCAACCACTGTGCCTCTTTTTCACCTCACTAGTACAAATGAACTAGCGTGTGGCCCTGCAAGGAGGTAGAAACTATTTTCTAAGTGGGATTTGATGCAGGGGTAATTCTTTTTCTATTGCCTAACTTTAATTCATACCAGAGCTATGTTCCACGTGTATATTGTTTCTTGCTGCATAGGAAGCTATGAAGAAGGCAGTATTAGTTTTATTCATTGTTAAAAAGCAGCAAGTACTATTTAGAGTCTCACAACTGTAGAGAACCTTGAACCTAAAATCAGAAGCATTTATCCTTCAATTCAGCAATTGAATGTATGGGATACGTTTCATTCTTGATTATCAGAGAAGATGTTGGTTTGGGTAATATCTTCATCTGTTTCTTTCCCCATTCCCCCCCACCCCACACCCACCCAGTGTGTAAAGCATTATTTAATTGGAATGCTCCAAAATGATATTATGATGCATTTTCTTCCATTGGGTGATTTTTGGTGACTAATTCACAGCAAAGTGTAAGACTGAACTTACATTCCATAGCATTTACTGCTTCCCTACTGCCAGCAATTTGAAGAACTGGATATATTTAATAAGAATTGTTTTCCTTAAGCAGATTTTCAGCAGTCAGTGGTTTTTTTAACTCTAGAGGTAGGGGCAGGTAACATTATTCACCTTGAAGCTTTTTCACAGTATGCATGGCTGGGCCCTAATTTATTAATAGGTTTAGTAGGTTCAGGCATCTTTGTTTTTACAAAGCCTTTCAAAGGCTCCTAAACCATGTTTGCTTTTAAAATCTATAGGAATGAGACAAGTCTGTGAATAGGTAAGTGCAATGAAATGTTGTAGGTATTGTGAGAGAGACCTGTATTTGGTATGTTGAGGGCTCAAAGTCCTACTGCTAAGTCACTTCAGTCGTGTCCGACTCTGTGCGACCCCATAAATGGCAGCCCACCAGGCTCCCCAGTCCCTGGTATTCTCCAGGCAAGAACACTGGAGTGGGTTGCCATTTCCTTCTCCAATGCAGGAAAGTGAAAAGTGAAAGGGAAGTCGCTCAGTCGTGTCCGACTCTTAGCGACCCCATGGACTGCAGCCCACCAGGCTCCTCCATCCATGGGATTCTCCAGGCAAGAGTACTGGAGTGGGGTGCCATTGCCTTCTCCAGCTCAAAGTCCTAATGGGTACCTAAAAGAAAGGTTTCATGCTAGAACAAACACCTCAGCTGAATCTTGTTCACCCAGGTGTTTTAGAGGAGGGAAACCCCTTGAATCCATGGCGTAGCACAGGAAAATTCTAGCTGAGAGCGGTGTGAACAAGTGAAAGTCGCTCAGTCGTGTCCAACTCCTTGCGACCCCATGCACTAGTCCATGGAAGTCTCTAGACCAGGGTACTAGAGTGGGTAGCCTTTCCCTTCTCCAGGGGATCTACCCAACCCAGGGATTGAACCCAGGTCTCCTGCATTGCAGGTGGATTCTTTACCAGCTGAGCCACCAGGGAATCCCAATGTGAACAAAGGACAAATGAAAAACAGCTTACTACATTTTGGAAATTGTAAGAGCGTAATTATGTGGTGAAGATGGTCAGAATTAAGATGGCTTTTATGCTGTAGGAAACAAGGAGATATTAAAAAGTATGATGAAAGAAAAATAAGATTAGACTTGAACTTTAGCAAGATCATAGGTGACAGTATGGAATATGGATTGGACTGGTATGAGACTGGATGCAGGGAGGCCAGTTCGATACAGTCACAGTAATCCAGCAGGAGTGATGAGAAGGCCGAGCCTAAGGGAATTAAACACAGCTGGGGAGGGAAGAGGATTAGGAAAATGTTAAGGAGGTGAAATCTTTGAGAATTGGTGACTGATTGGGTTTCGAAAATGAAGAAGAGAAAATGAAACCTCATTTGTATTAAGAGTTTGGAAAATGTGCCAAACATCAAGGTAAAGGTTTTCAGGACATAATTTGGTTTTTGAAGAAGATAATGGGGGTGGAGGTTATAGCTGATGGGAGAGGGAAATGGGAGTGAGCGTCAGTGGAAGACTTTACTTTGGATGAGAAGGAGTAAAGAACATCTGTGTTTTTGTTGGGGGCTCACTCCTTCGCCACTCTGAGACCATGCGTAATGAGTGATTGCTCTGACATTCCCCAGTTGAGTGGTTTGTTCAAGGTGGGCAGTTTCTTGGGTGAAGCCAATCGCAGCTTTTGCCTTAGAGCTAGGAGGAGTCCTCCTGCCACTTAAACCCAGGCTAATGAAATGCAGGAGTGGCTGTACTTCTTGGCCCATCAAGTGAAGCCTCAGAGGGATGTCAGAGAGACAGAGAAGAGAGAAGAGTCAGGTCTTGAAGATTTTGGTTAAGCGTCTGTAATGTGTTCTACTTCGGCTGTTCCAGTTATTTGAGCCCATTAAATACACCCCCCACCACCACTTTTCTTTTAATTTATATCAATTTGTATTAGGTTTCCTGTCCCTCAGAATAGATGTAGTCTTGAAAGGGAAATTTTAAAACAAAACAAAACTTTTTTTTTTTTTTTTGATGAGTCAGGAGAATAGATGGCAGACAGAATATGAATTTTTAGATGAAGAATTGGTCAGGATATTCACCCAAATGACCTTGAGTTCCTTTGTTGTTGTTGTTCAGTCACTAAGTCGTGTCCAACTCTTTGCGACCCCATAGACTGCAGTATGCCAGGCCCCCACGTCCTTCACAGTCTCCCAGAGTTTGCTCAGATTCATGTCCATTGAGTCAGTGATGCTATCTAACCATCTCATCCTCTGTTGCCCCATCTCCTTTTGCCTCAGTCTTTCCTAGCATCAAGGTCTTTGCCAGTGAGTCTGTTCTTCGCAACAGGTGGCCAAAGTATTGGAGCTTCAACTTCAGCATCAGTCCTTCCAATGAATATTCAGAACTGATCTCCTTTAGGATGGACTGGTTGGATCTCCTTGCAGTCCAAGGGACTCTCAAGAGTCTTCTCCAGCACCACAGTTAGAATGCATCAATTCTTTGGTGCTCAGCCTTCTTTTTGGTCCAACTCTCACATCTGTACATAACTACTGGAAAAACCACAGCTTTGACTATATGGACCTTTTGGCAAAGTGATGTCTCTGCTTTGGTGGCTCAAATGGTAAAATGTCTGCCTACAGTGCTAGAGACCTATGTTCCATCCCTGGGATGGGAAGATCCCCTGGAGAAGAAGATGGCAACCCACTCTAGTATTCTTGCCTGAAGAATTCCATGGACAGAGGAGCCTGTGGGCTACAGACCATGGGTCCCTAAGAGTTGAACACAACTGAGCAACTACCACACATAGCTAGGTTTGTCTTAGCTTTCCTTCCAGGGAGCAAGTGTCTTCTAATTTCATGGCTTCGGTCACTGTCCACAGTGATTTTGGAGCCCGAGAAAATAAAATCTGTCACTGCTCTCACTTTTTCCTCTCCTGTTTGCCATACTGTGATCTGACTGGATTCCATGTTCCTAGATTTTTCAATGTTGAGTTTTCAGCCAGCTTTTTCACTCTCCTCTTTCACCCTCATCAAGAGGCTCTTTAGTTCCTCTTGACTTTCTATCATTAAAATGGTAACATCTGCATATCTGAAGTTGTTATTTCTCTGGCAGTCTTGATTCCATTTTGTAATTCATCCAGCCTGGCATTTCTCATGATGTACTCTGCATTGAGTTCCTAACTGAGTTGAAAACAGCAGAATTAAGTGACTTACTGATAAGTGAGAGCTGAGATTAAAATTTCAGTAGTGTACTTCTAGCTCAGCACTTTTAATACCATATCATCTGACTTACGTGGACAGAAAAGAAATGATCCTCTCTGGTTGACCTGTTGTTCAGTCACTCAGTCATGTCTGACTCTGCGACCCTATGGACTGCAGCTCGCCAGGCTCCTCTCTTCATGGGATTTCCCAGGCAAGAAGTAGGTTGTTATTTACTTCTCCAGGGGATCTTCCTGACTCAGGGATCAAACCTATGTCTCTTGCGTCTCCTGCATTGGCATATGGATTCTTTACCACTGAGCCACGAGGGAAGCCCTCTTGGTTGAGCTGCCTGTGGATAAAAAGAAAGATGATTTTTATCTATCTTTTTGTTGTATTTGAAGAACTCTTTGGGATAGAACAGTACAGTGACTCCTTCCTGAAGACCCTCAGTGCATATCTATTGATAAATAGGGTTTGGGTATGCTGGTTATAGCTACAGGAATCTTTATTTTAAGGCAGTCATAAATTTGAGTTCTTAGGCAGAGAGATCCCTATACAGCAATAAAATCCTATTTGAATGTGGCAGTCCCTTTTCACTGTCTGGATGTGTGTTGCAGGAAGGGGGACCCCTTCCAGGGTCCGAAACTGGGCTCTTGTCTAAAACTCGGAAATGAATTGTCCAAGGAGATGCATATGCTGACAAAGCAAGAGATCTTACTGGGAAAGGGCACCCGGGTAGAGAGCAGTAGGGTAAGGGAACCTAGGAGAACTTCTCTGCCATGTGGCTCACAGTCTTGGGTTTTATGGTGATGGGATTAGTTTCACCTAATGGGTTATCTTTAGCCAATCATTCTGACCCAGGGATCGAACCCCAGTCTCCTGCATTGGCAGACACATTCTCCACCACGGCACCACCTGGAAGCCCGGCTAACTGCAGTACAGGGGCTTATGCATGCTTCTTTCTTTCAGTGTGGCCTCAGTGAATAAGACCTGAGTATAAGGACAAATTTTATATTCAACCTAAAATTTATAAGAATATTTTATTCAGCAAAGTTTTTTTAAGTACAACCTTTGCTCAAAGAATTACAGGAAACAAAACATGAATCAGAAACAGTTCCTGCCCTCAAAAGGCTCTTAGAACAGTTTTTACGAATTATAAATACAGTTGTTTTTATGTGCAAATGTATCCATCTTAACTTCACGAAAGGAGGGGGTAGAAGTTGTTTATAATTTAACTGGGCAGATGAAACACACAAGGAGAAAGTCATCGAGATAGTATAGGGTAAGTTACAAAGCCCTGGAAGTACGGGTGGCTGTAGAAGTGGAGGAAATAGTTTTGTACTTGAGGTATGCTGGAGACCGAGAGTGGCGCTAACGTGAGCCGGGTCCTGAACAAGGAAGGCAGGATTGTAACAGGTGGATTAGGAGCGGAGGGTGGGATTGCATTTCAGAAAGACAGAACTGTGTGAACCAAAATCTGGTGGAGACAGAAAAAAACTCATGTTTGGAGCAAAAGTAGTTCAATTTGGCTAGAATACAGAGAAGTAAAAGTAAATAAGCTTGCCAGTTTGTGTAGGGTCTTAAATATCAGGCTAAGGTGTTTGGACTTAATTCAGTAGACAGTGAGGAGCCACTAAAGTTTTTTGAGTAATATAATCTGGGCCATGGTTTTGAAAGATTAATTGTGACTAATGAATGAATGGGGAAATGAAGGTATTTTCCATTGTTCGCTCACTTCTTTTTCCTTTCTATCTAAACATAACTAAAACCAAGCATGAGCTTAGTTATTAAATAATAATGCTAAGAATCTTTAGTAATACATATATTTGTGTTTTCATATTCAACTACCTTTTAAAACTAGTTGAGGCCTTATTCACCTGATGGATTCTGATTACATTTTTGCATTTAAACTCTTCTTCAGGTAGTTACATACCACAGATAGATTAACCTTCCAATATATTGTTCTGATTGTACCATTGTACTCCTCAAGAAGCCTTCACCACTTGGCTGCTGAGGAGAGTCTGAAAGTCAAACCCAGTAATCAAGACCCTCCCTCCTTTCTCTCTCCCACTCCCAGCATTCCCTGACTGCTTCAGAAAAAGTGTTCTTAAGACTACTTGTGATTTCCTGTTTCTTTGTCTCAGTTACTCTAGTTTCTCTGATCCTCTAAGAGTCATAACATTAAGAAAGGGGAAAGGACATTGCGGTCCCGAGAACGTAAGTGACTAGATCATATCTGGCAGAGCTGGGGTGAAGGCTCTATCATTTGTTCAAAAAGTGTCCTTTGTACTTGTCAGGTGCCCGGTACTGTGCCGTACCCTGAGGACACGATGGTGAGTGGAGCAGAAGTGTTCCTGCTCTTTATAGCCTGCAGTCTCAAGAGACAAACATTAAGTGTTAGGTACAATTAAGCCAATATTATGACCACTGGTTGAGGTGAGTCCTATCGAGGACAAGTACTTTTTTGGGGTACTTTGAGAGAATATAATGAGGGAAGGCCATGAAGCTAATTCAGAGTGGCCTGTCAGGGAAGGTCTCTTTAAGGAAGTGAATTTTAAGCTAAGAACTGAAATGTGAGGGTGAGAGTGAAGAGGCAAAGCAAAAGGTGAGAAGGGCATTCCTTCCAAGCAGAGAGAACAGCCTGCCCAATCTTCCACCCCCACCGAGTGGAGAGGAATTTGGGGTCACAGAGGAGCTGAAAGGTCAGTGTGGCCAGGCATTTTGGTTACTGAGGAGTAAGGTGAGGCCAGAGAGATCATGTAGAGCCTTTGGGGCCATATTTAGGATTTGTCGTTTTATATCCAATACAATGGGAAGAAGGTAGTCATTGAAAGGCTTTTGAAGAATGATACAGTTCAGTTTTTGGTTTTACAAATCACTGTAATTAGTAATATATCCTAAATCTAGCCTCTTCTTTTCTCTACCTACCCTGCCCTGGCCTAAAACTCATATGAATTAGCTGGTCTCTGCTTCCACTCTTGCAGTCCTACAGCCTATTCTTGACATAGTTGCTAGTGTTTTCCTCTAAAATGTTACAGCATGGCTCTCCTCTGCTCCAGCTCCTCTAGTGTGTTCCTATTTCATACAGAGTAAAAGGCAGAGGCAAGCTCCCACCTCAGAGCCTTTATCTTTGTTCTCTTTGCCTGGGTGCTTTTCCAGATGTAGCCTGTGGTTCACTTCCTAACCTTTAGGTCTTTGTACGGTTGGTGAGTCCATCCCTGGCCACATATGTTTAACACTAGACCGCACCCTGTCTGTCCTTTCCTCCTTTCTTTTTCTCCAGAGCACTTAACTGCCTTCAGATGGGTTTTATTCTAGAATTTAAGTTTCTTAGATAAAGGATTTTGTAGGAGAATTTTGTGCATGGTACTCAATACTCATTACTTAGTCTGCCTGGCAGATAGCAGACATTTAGTAATTATTAGCTGAAGGATGAATGGATGGAGATTGAATTGGAGGAGTCTAGAGTAGAAGCTGAGGGAACAGTTAAAGGTTCTTTGTCTAGGTGAGAGATGATGTCGGCCTAGTTGAAGATTGTGGAAGATGCAAAAAATGATGGATTTAAGAGATGTTTTGGAGGAGACTTCCCTGGTGGTTCAGTGGCTGTGACTCTCTACTCCCAAAGCAGGGGGCCTGGGTTCAGTCCTTGGTCGGGGAACTAGACTCCCTCATGCCACAGCTAAGACCCAGTGCAGCCGAATAAATAATTATTATTTTTTTAAAGCTATATCTTGGAGATAAGAATCAACAGGATAGTTCACATGACTAAAATAACTCAAGCCATTACCTTGCAAATTTAATGGTTTTTTTTTTTTTTCATTAAATCACCATGAAACATAATTGTTATCTAGTAATATATTAGTAATTAGATTTTTTTTTTTTAAATCTCTGTCTACTGGTGCTGCCATATTCACTGCTAGTAGCAGAGTGTGGTGAAGAGTAATTGAATTTGATAAGTATTTTAAATATTTAAAACATTAATTCTTAGTTATTTTAAATATCTTTAGACTTTTAAGATCAAACTGGTGGGACAATGCATGCAGAAGTGGTGTATATGGGATAGGTCTTTTAGTTAGCCTAGGGTGGTGGTTCCTAACTTGGGATGATTTTGCTCCCCAGGGAACATTTGGCAATGTCTGGAGACATGTTTGGTTGTAGGTGCCACTAGCAACTTGTAGGATATTGGTAGTAGCGCTAGTTACCAGAGGCCAGGTTTTGCTGCTTAACTCTCTGCAGGACCCACGCAGCCCTCCTCCCCCATGGACTTTGGTCCAAGAAGCCAGTAGTGCTGGGGATGAGAACCCCGCCTCAGGGATTGAAGCTCAGATTTCACCTAGTTTAGTGGTCAGTCTGCAGTTAAACTGTAACATCCACAGACCTGTATAATGTCTTGTCTATGCAAGGTGTGACTAGAGTGGTTCTTACTTTTAAACAGATATACAGTAAGCAACATATATATATGCTCAGGTACATGAATCCAGTTGAAAGCTCTATCTTCAAAGTAGTTCCGTTGGCAAGATTATTCGTTTATGTGATCCTGCCTTACTGGTTTCTGTGATCCTGCCCTTTTTTACAGTTGCCTTTGAGCCTGCAGCAAATTCTTGAAATCTTCGTATTGGTACCACATTTTCTTCTGAGGATGAGTTAGGAAATATCCAGTGCTTTCTGAAGGTACTGTGATGAGTAACGAGGTTGGGGAGTAATTCTGTTGAAAGGTGAAATTGAGATATGACTTATAAAGTAATAATTGGCTCTGAAGATAGTTAAAAAGAGTAATGCTTCTTATGCAGATATTTTCATCAGTAAATATTGGGAATAAATTACTGAATTCTCAACTTGAAGGAGCATGTTTATGTGTGAAAGTTCTAAAATGATTTAAAAGAAATGCAGTGTTTCTCAGAATGTCAAAATAGTAAAAAGATGGTTGTTGTCTAGGATCAGGGGAAATAGGCACTCTCAAATAATTTGGGGAAACTTTGGCACAACTTTTGGAGAGCAATTTGGTAATATTAAAATTTTAAATATTTGAAATTCTACCTCGTCATTAATTTACAGAAACATTTATACCAGTAAGCAAAGGCACATATAAATTCCCTATTTCATAGTCTGTATACATATAAGCTGTTTCTTAAAGCATTGTCTGTAAAGTGGAAAAAAGGGAACAATCCATATACCTATCAACAGCATCTCGGTCACTAATCTTCAGTACATCTCTATGGTGGGTTATTGTACACCACCAAAAAGAATTTATATGTGGACTGAAAGGAGATGTAAAATATATTCAATTGGAGAGGGAACTGTAAAAACAAAGCAAAACCCAAATAAGCACATATGGCGTACTATAGAAAATTATACGTGTAGGAGCTGGAGGAAAAAATACTAAATCTAACAGTTGGGACTAGGTAAGTGAAAGTCGCTCAGTCATATCCAACTCTTTGTGACCCCATGGACTTTAGCCCGCCAGGCTCCTCTGTCCATGGAATTCTCCAGGCTTGAATACTGAAGTGAGTAGCCGTTCTCTTCTCCAGGGGATCTTTCCAACCCAGGAATTGAACCCAGGTCTCCTGCATTGCAGGTGAATTCTTTACTGACTTGAGCCAGCAGCGAAGCCCAAGAATACTGGAGTGGGTAGCCTATCCGTTCTCCGGGGGATCTTCCCAACCCAGGAATCGAACTGGGATTTCCTGCATTGCAGGTGGACTCTTTACCAGCTGAGCCACCAGGGAAGCCCTGATCGGATAGCTTTCTGAATTTCAGACATGTTTGATAGTTTTATAATGAATATATGTTTTACAGTTGGGAAGAAAAATAGCAAATATTTTAAAGTGAAGAAACAGTCATCATACTTTATAGCCAGATCTTTTATTGTTTTGAAGTAGCCTTTTGTTTTAATATGAAACTTTTTAGTAGTTTTGTATTTATATTCACGAATACCTAAAATTGGCTAAAGGTTCCTAGGGTCTTGCTCTTCATCTGAAGTTATTCACTGCTTTTTAAAAATTTTTAAATTATTTACTTGAAAGTGAAAATGTCAAAAGATTAGTTATGGAATGGTTTGTTTTAAGAAATCTTAGGCTTTAAAATATATTATACAAGTCTCATCTGTATTTATCCTGCAGGCGGCGCTGGTGGCTTTGTGTTCTTTCGTAGTGTTGATTACTCAAGTGTAATTCACCTAAACTTCAAAATCTTTAATTACTAGTCCTGTTTGAGGAATGCTGTCTTTCATGTAACTGTTGAAAATCAGATGTTTTTCAAACTATCATTTCAAGGAATACAGTGTAGCTGAAGTTCTTTAGACATAATTCATTTTGTTCTGTATCTACTTTATTACTCATGACAATCTCTGGGAAAATTGTTTATTTTAATACTGGTGATACTCTCTAACACCTTTAAAGTTCCAAAACTTCATGAAAACTGGCAGTAGAACTAATTTTTTCAAATGAATTCTCTTTGAAGTCCTCCCTTTCCCCCCTCTCTTTGTGTGTCTGACTCCCCCTCTCTTTTCGCTTTCTTTCTCTCAGTCAAGTTCAAGAGCAGCTCAGATGCCATGAATTAAATGAAGCACAAAAGGGGGAAAGGAGACCCTTTTGAAGAACAAAGGCCTCCCATTAGGCTGCCATGTTCTTTTTTGACAAAACGCGCACCCTACATAGTTCCTATTGTTGTCCACATGCCCTGCACATAAGGTAAATGCAGTAGATCCTCGTTACCTCACGCTTTCCTTCTCTTCCGCCAGTGCCACACGCAGCCAGGGAGGCTGTAGGTCTTTGAGGCCTTTAAGCATTCTTATACAGTTGCTTTATCTCCTTTTAAAAAACTACATGGGTAGAAAAGGAAGTGGAGAGAGATGACATCAAAACCCCACAAGGGGAGAAGCTTGCCTGTTAGAGAAGCTGCAACTCCAGAATCCAGGGCGGGTGGCAGGAGCGGAAATCTCTGCTGTGCTTCCACTCTGTGCCTTTGCATGCCCTGCATTGTAAAAATAACTGTGATTCACATTCAGTCTAGGCTGCGGAGCTAGTTTCTCCTCTCTTTGGCTGACATAACAAAACAGGCAAATAGGAATACATTTAATTGCTGAGAACAGATCTTGTAGTCCTGAGAAACTTACTAAGTTGCTGCTGGTTTTCCTTGGATATTTGCTTTTTGGATAGCTTAGATAGGCTTGTTGTCTTCTCAGAGGAATGATGACAACAAACAGCTTACAGTGGCAAATAATAAAGGGAATTACTTATGTACAGACAGACTTAAAATTTCAGAGAAAAAATATTGAAATTTCAGATTTTACGCACTTGAAACTTAGCTTGAAATTTAGCTTGCTTTACTGTTGCTGACAAAGGTCAGTTGCTTTTGCAGAGGAATGTATGATTAATTCAAGATATTTGCCTACTTGTTCATCACTGAGAAAAACATCAGATTAACAAGTCTAGTGAAATAGCCAGAGACCTCCTTAGTTCACTACAAAGATGCAATATCTGATAATTGGAGGTTTGAACTATGGTTTTATTTATTCTTTTGAAGAAATTGGCAAGTCACTCTGATTTGTGGTAGGGTTTGGGGACGTGGTGAAAGAGATGGACGAAGGAAGAATCTGGTGGACAATTTGTGACTTGACGTATAGAGAGTGAATCTACCGTTTTAGGTTTACAGAAGTGATTCAGTGGGGTTAAAAAGAACCTTTGTAAGAATTAAAAAAAAATATATCCTTTGTAGGAACAGTAGTAACATTTTATTTTGAAAATTTCATGAGACTTTTAGTATTTCTTTCTCCCATACAACACTCAAATAAAAGTCCATAGTGTACCCCCCTTTTTGATCCTAAGCATTTAATACTAAAACCTGGCTAGTGCACTTGAAATAAAAAATAAATGTGTTAACTATGTGAGGAAATGTTTTGACCTTTAGTGGACCCTTGTTATTGCTTTTCAGGAACCATATTGCTTGGTTTCTTATTTTTTAGGGTTACAGGAGTTTGCAGGAAATCCTTTGGTTTATATATTTGGCAGCAAAAGAAAAGGCAAAGAGCTTCTTGCTTTGTATTGTGTAGGAAATTACCATTTCGGCTGTCTGTGCAGGATGTTCTAAAGATGTAGCAAAGGAATTTGCGGGAGAGGGGGAGGGAAGAGGCTTGCAGTTCTGATCTTTTCTTGCTTTTGCCTCTGGTCATACACTGGATTGTTTTTCTGCTTTTGTTCCTCGGGGTGGCATCTGTCTTCAGGAAAAATCACTTCACAGTCAAATACAAACTACTGAACTGTGGCAGTTTTTATTTCTACATTGATGGAAACAGGGATAGGCATAAGGTTGGGCTTCCCTGGTGGCTCAGACAGTAAAGAATTCACCTGTAATGCGGGAGACCTGAGTTCGATCCTTGGGTTGGAAAGATCCCCTAGAGGAGGGCATGGCAACCCACTCCAGTATTCTTATCTGGAGAATCCCCATGGAGCCTGGCGGGCTACAGTCCATGGGGTCAAAGAGTCGGACACGACTGAGCGACTAAGCACAGCACAGCACAGGTTGTCCTCTGGCCAAATCCAGCATGCTTTCAGTTTTTGTATGGCCCATGAGCTAAGATGAAATTTTTTATTTTTAAATAGAAAAACACTAAAAGCATAATATTTCATGACACATGAAAATTAAATGGGAATTTCTGTATCCGTAAAGAAAGTTCTGCTGGGACACCACCACCCCCATTTGTTTTTATATTCTCTGTGTAGAATCTGTGGCTGCACTTGCGCTGCAACAGTCAGTTGAGTGGCTGTGACGGGACTGAATGAAAACATTTTCATAAAGATGAAAATGTTTACCTTCTGGCCCTTTACAGAGCAAGCTTGTAGTAAAGGATTGCCTGCAGTATTTTAGAATGAGCAGTATAGAGTTTTTCTGAGACTAGACATGTTTGCCATTAATATCTTTGTGTTCTGTGTTCTTGTATTTGTTCATCAGGAAGACTTTTTCCAATCCTTTCTCGGTTTTTCTTTCCTCCTCCTCCTCCTCTTCTCTTTTTTTGTTTGTTTGAGATTGCTCTTTTTAGGGGGTGGAGGAGGGCTGGGGGGAGATGCTTTTACTCTGGCTCCTTAAGTATATTTTCTACTCACTAAGATTTCGAAAAAATCAAACTGTGTTCAGAACTCAGTCTAATTTCCAAGTCTGCTGAGAGCTGTGTTGCTTTTTCTTCTTTAAAGCATGGGAGAGTACATTGCTTGACCATCAGAGAGCTATATACTGTTGTTGAGGAAAATTTGAGAACTTAGATTCACACAAGCAAATATTGCCCCATTTTAGCCAGACACTGAAATGGGCAGTTAATCTTGCAAGGTGAAAAGACAGCCTTCGGAATGGGAGAAAATATTAGCAAATGAAGCAACTGACAAACAACTAATCTCAAAAATATACAAGCAACTCCTACAGCTCAATTCCAGAAAAATAAATGACCCAATAAAAAAATGGGCCAAAGAACTAAATAGACATTTCTCCAAAGAAGACATACAGATGGCTAACAAACACATGTAAAGATTCTCAACATCACTCATTATCAGAGAAATGCAAATCAAAACCACTATGAGGTACCAATTCATGCCAGTCAGAATGGCTGTGCTCCAAAAATCTACAAGCAATAAATGCTGGAGAGGGTGTGGAGAAAAGGGAACCCTCTTACACTGTTGGTGGGAATGCAAACTAGTACAGCCACTATGGAGAACAGTGTGGAGATTCCTTAAAAAACTGGAAATAGAACTGCTATATGACCCAGGAATCCCACTGCTGGGCATACACACCGAGGAAACTAGAATTGAAAGAGACACGTGTATCCCAATGTTCATCGCAGCACTGTTTATAATAGCCAGGACATGGAAGCAACCTAGATGTCCATCAGCAGATGAATGGATAAGAAAACTGTGGTACATATACACAATGGAGTATTTACTCAGCCATTAAAAAGAATACATTTGAATCAGTTCTAATGAGGTGGATGAAACTGGAGCCTATTATACAGAGTGAAGTAAGCCAGAAGGAAAAACACCAATACAGTATACTAATGCATATATATGGAATTTAGAAAGATGACAACAATAACTCTGTGTACGAGACAACAAAAGAGACACTGATGTATAGAACAGTTTTTTGGACACTGTGAGGGAGGGAGAGAGTGGGAAGATTTGGGAGAATGGCATTGAAACATGTAAAATATCATGTATGAAACGAGTCGCCAGTCCAGGTTCCATGCACGATACTGGATGCTTGAGGCATCTGGGACAACCCAGAGGGATGGTATGGGGAGGGAGGAGGAGGAGGGTTCAGGATGGGGAACACGTGTATACCTGTGGCGGATTCATGTTGATATATGGCAAAACCAATACAATATTGTAAAGTTAAAAAATAAAATTAAATTAAAAAACAAAAAAGCATTAGACCTTCCAAAATTTGTAAATCAGTCATTTTAAGCTGCATTAAGAGGATTGCATTTTAGACTTGTTCTTTAAAATATTGATTTTTACTTCTCTTGGCTTCAAGGTTGGTAGCTTCTGTCCTTCCCTTCTATCCAATGAAGTGTGGCAGTTGTTGGGAAAGTAATTGGGAGCCCTCTTAGGCTTCATAGGAAAAGCTAGGGTGACCCGTATTATAGTTTACTGGATGGAGATTTGCCTGGGTGGAGAATTTGAATTTGTAGACTGTATTCTGTGATTCTTCCTGCTTTTCTCTCTCCTGTCAATCACATGCTTAGGACAGTAAAATTAGGGACTTAGAAATATCATCATAGAATACATTAATGGGTTTGACAAAGGTATAAAAGTCATAGTTAAAAATAGGTATTTAGTTTTTTGTCTTCCTAACATCTCTTAACAGAATCAGAAGCAGATTGTTCATGACTTACTTATCTCTATATAAAATGAGGAAGGTAGTAATCATAAATCAAACTCCTGATTTATTCTGAATGACCACCAGCTGCAAACTAAGAATGATTTTTCACTCTAGCTAGGATTTCTTGTTCCTAGTCATAGCCGAGCAGTAATAAAAGTTGATATTTTCCTTTATTTCATTATTCACATTATATTAGTCTATGCAGATTTTTTTTTTTTTTTCAAGTCATGCAGGCTTGTGGGATCTTAGTTCTCCAGCCAGATAAGGGATCCAACCTGGGCCTCCACAGGGAAAGTGCTGAGTTCTAACCACTGGACCACAAGGAAATTCCTCATTCAGGATTTTTTTAAACATGCTTGGGTAGAGAATGAAGCTATCAAAAATCCATGTGGCTGTAATGGTAATATAATATAATGGTAATACTCAGATTGATTATTTTCGATAATTTCTTTGCTTAGTTTCTTTGCTTTCCATTTAGATCTTTGCATATTGCCTAAATTTACCCTTTTTGGTTAATTTCTGTAGGAGTTGCAGGGATAGTAAAGAAGCAGTTTTGGTTTTAAATAAGAAGTTACCTATTCCTGTTGTTTTACTCAGTTCAGTTCAGTCGCTCAGTCGTGGCCGACTCTGCATTTAGATAAGTTGCTATTTGGTGCCATACACTCTGCCTTAGAAGCCACTTGTCTACCCACTGCTGCTGCTCTGTCACTCAGTTGTAGCCAACTCTTTGCAACCTCATGGACTGTATCCTGCCACGTTTCTCTGTCCATGGGATTTTCCAGGCAAGAATACTGGAGTGGGTTGTCATTTCCTACTCCAGGGGATCCTCCCAACCAAGGATGGAACCCACGTCTTTTGTGTCTCCTGCCCTGGCAGGCGGATTCTTTACCACTGTGCCGCCTGGGAAGCCCTATAACATAATTTAATGTATTTGCTAATTACTAGGCTTACTTCTCTGTGGACTCAAATGTGTTACCAAAACAGTTAGGAAATTAATTAGGTTCTTAATTGTTCATAGTTCAGTCTAAACTATGAATTTGGTAAAATTATGCTTTCTTATAAATTATTTTCTTGCAAGAAGTCATGTTCAGTTCAGTCACTCAGTCATGTCCGATTCTTTGCGATCCCATGGACTACAGCATGCCAGGCCTCCCTGTCCATCACCAACTCCCAGAGTTTACTCAGACTCATGTCCTTTGAGTTGGTGATGCCATCCAGCCATCTCATCCTCTGTTGTCCCCTTCTCCTCCCACCTTCAATCTTTCCCAGCATCAGGATCTTTTCAAATGAGTCAGTTCTTCCCATCAGCTGGCCAAAGTATTGGAGTTTCAGCTTCAGCATCAGTCCTTCCAATGAATATTCAAGGCTGATCTCCTTTAGGATGGACTGGTTGGATCTCCTTGCAGTCCAAGGGACTCTCATGAGTCTTCTCCAACACCACAGTTCAAAAGCATCAATTCTTCGGTGCTCAGCTTTCTTTATAGTCCAACTCTCACATCCATACATGACCACTGGAAAAACCATAGCCTTGACTAGACGGACCTTTGTTGGCAGAGTTATGTCTCTGAAGTCATGTTAGTTTTCATTAGTTGCTAACATCTTCATCTAAGAAGAATATTAACAATCTTGTCACTTTCCTTTACCATTCTTTCTTGTTTTCCATCTTTTTCTTTGCCTTTTAGAAGATACTGTTTTTCTGGAACGTGCTGTTTTTAGTCCCGAGATTTGCAACTGATAAATTCCAGGGCTAACCTTAGCCAAAAGAATATAATGATTTTTGATGGTGGAAGAATTATATGATGAGATCAATAGTGTATTCTCCTTCCCCTCCCCTCCCCTATCCCTCCGTCCCCCTCCCTTGCCTCTCCCTTCGTCTCCTCTCCGCACTCGCCCCCGCCCCTCTCCTTCACTTTCCTCCCCTTCCCTCTCCTTTTCTTTTCTTGTACTTGTACATATTCTAAAAGGCAAGTAAGGTGGAATCTATCTAACAGAGAGGTGAAATTATTTTTGTAGTGAGCATAGAGGGATGATTTAATGATATTTTATTTTGTCGTTCTCTCAATGATTGTCTTGTTTTTTTCCCCACAAATTAGAGACTAAATTTCACTGTTGAGTAACTTTCCTTGAGATGTCTGTAATAGTTGGACAGATTAAATCACACAAAAAATCCGGTCTCGTTGTTTTAAAGCTTCTGTTTCTTATAGTCTGATTAATTTTTCTCTTTAGCATTTATTTTTATGTGTATTAAAAGCATTATGGTTTTCCCCATTGGAGTGTAGCTGCACAAGGGCGCAGATGTTGACTTGTTCTCTTTGTATCCCACCACCCGAATAGTGAGCAGAGCACATAGCCGGAGCTCAGAAACGTGGTGAGTAAATGTTTTCACATATATAACTGTGTGTACACATCAGAAGTCATTGGGGTTAGTTGTGCCTTTGTCTTGGACCTCATTTCAGATCATCTCAAAAATCTTCATCCAAAAATAAGTAGAATAGACCCACCTAAACTTGTAACTCTACTAAAGAATGCATGTGTTCCACTGACATGCTCTTAACAGCAGATAGACATTATGAAAGAAGCAAAGGAGCGGGATAGGATATTGGACAAGTGAATTGTGTGAGGAAAGATTATTAAATATTAGCCAGTAAAACTGAAACTGTAAATCATGGTGCAGAGGAAACTGGCACATAGGGTGCATTAAGCTCAGGGAAACGGACTGGCCCCTTGAACGGTGTTCAGGTCGCGGGGAGAGGCCCCTGAGGAAGCCAGCGTCACAGACGGACAGACAGTGGTCTGGGGGCCAGGCCTGCGGGGGAGTCTGCTTCTCGTCTTTCAGCCTCATGACCTTAGCATCCTAAACCCTGTTTGCCCCTATGAGGACTGGATGAGATATTGTGAGTAGGGGTGTTATTATTGTTTTTACCAGCAGCCCCCAGCAACCTCAACTGCGGCTGTTCTTCCCTGGCAAACAGGGAGCAGCTTGGTGAGGACAGACCATCTCTTACCAAGAGTGTTTTCTTACATCAGATACTTACTTTGCAGCTTATTTTAAAACTCTATCATAGAAGTAAGGGTACATCATTCTGCCGTAATATTACAGTGGGCTCCAGTGGCCGTGAAATCTCTCTACTCATTCTTTCTAAAATTGGAAGATGGGACTAAATGTTCTGATTCAGCTGTTCAGGTTCTCCATTCTCATTTTTTAAAGTGTTAGTATATGTTTGAGCTACCCTGGAGAAGGAAACGGCAGCCCACTCCAGTATTCCTGCCTGGGAAATCCCTTGGACAGAGTATCCTAGGGGGCTACAGTCCATGGGGCCACAAAGAGTCAAACATGACCGAACACACTGAACTCTGCAGGCAGAGTTACAGAATCTTGACATTTGAAGATGGCTTGGAAGAGTTTAGGTTAAGAAGCAAAGACATTTTAAAATACCAGCTTAGTGGCACTCTGTCCTAGTAATGGTGAATTTTAGATTCTGTCATTCTTCATCCCCCCATCCCCAATGGTGATGCTTGATTAAACAATAAATGAAAAATGTGAAACCCTGGTAATGACTGATTGATGGTTCTGTGAAATAGCATTTATGCCTTAACTACTTTCCATTCAGAGTTCCTGTATAAGAATACCTTTGTGTCCTGGAAGTGTTCAGGAAAAACTACTTTAATGAATCCTACTTAATCATTTACTTATCTTAAAATTTTTAACAGAGATGGCGGTTTGACTGCATTGTGCCCCAAAATAAGTAATACAGGAGCAAAATATTTAACTTTCATTAGAAGACTATTCTTACATAGGAAGAACTCATTTCTTTTTTTCTTTTTTTACGAAATCTTTTCCTATTGAAGCCATTGATGTCCCTTGTGAGAAAAATTGTTCTGAAGTTTTCGTAATTAAAAGCAGCTACGTTTTACCATCAGCCTCCCTGCCCACATGAGTCTGAACTGTGAAGTGTTTTTTAAAAGGACAGGAAGAATAGAAAGTGTTCAATTAAAAAGTGAAATATTTTCAGTTCCATATTGTAATCAAGTGAAGGAGGTAACACAGTATAGAAAAAAAAGAAATGAAAAAGAAAGCTATCTTGATGGCAGGGAGACAGTACAAAGCAAGAAAGAATGGTTAGAAATAAGGGAAAACAAGAGAGGTTTTATTAAAGGGGTGAGCAGAAAATCTACTTGTCATGTTCTGCTGCTAAGAGCCTTGGAATAATTCACCAGACTTTGAAATATTCTTATTTGATCATCAGTAATCTCTAGGTTATGAAATCCAGTGGGCATTTTTCCAGACCATTTAATTGAGCTCTCAACAGCATTTGACATTCTTGTCCACTCTCTCTCTCTAACCCCTCTGGAAGCTGTGAAATCATTATTTGATTTTCCTCTCATTTCTCTAGTAGCTTCTGTTTTCTTACATTTTTGTCCTTAGACACTGAAGTTCATGAAGGCTCAGTCCTAGACACACCTATATGTGTTTTCTACAGCCTAGCAAATGTATCCATCCCTGTGGCTTCAGTTACCACTAACTGATGCTACATGTCGTTCTCTAGTGTCCTGCCTATCAGTGAATAGCATTACCTTACTCATTTAGATGTCCAGGACAGAGACTTAGGAGTCATTCCCAACACCCCCCCTCAGCCTCACATCCCAAATCCTTACTACCACAGCCTGTTTTACGTTATTTAAGGACTCCCACGCCTGCCTGTTTCTCAGTCCATGTTCTCAGCTGCCCTAGTCTTGTAGTCATCATCTCTGTCTTACAGCATAATAGTAGTCTCCCATAATCTTCCTTTAATTTATTCTCTACACTGAAGCTAAGATGATCTTTTGAAAATATAAGTGCAGTCATTCTGCTAACAATTCTTTCCCACTGCTTTTAGAATAAGGACTGACATCCCACATGCCCACTTCTCCAGCCTTTCCTCTTTCCTCCTCCTCTGCACATGAGCCACCCAGCCCCTTTGTTCAGATTCTCTCAGGTATCAACTCTGACCTTCCACATTTCCCTTTGCCTGGTCAATTCCCAGTTCATTCTTCAGATATCAACACAAAGACAGTTTCCATAGAAAAATTGCTTCCTGATATATGTTCTTACAGTAGTTTGTTCTTTTCTTTTCTCACATTTATCGTAATTTGTCATTATGTATCTCTGTGATGAGACAGAAAAATCCCAAGAGGGATGAAACCTTGTCTGTTTCTGTCCCCGCTGAACGCCCAGAATCCTCAGCACCTGGGGGTTAAATGCCTTGAGTCTCTCTTTTCTGTGGACTCAAGGTATGCATCACTGGTCCATACATTCTACTTTCAAGAAATCTTAGGACATTGTGTAATCTGTTTAGGACTCAAAGATGAGGGTAATCGTGTTTTCTATAATGTTTATCATTCAACACAGTATAGAAATAAAAGATGCAGTAAAAATCAGCTATTTTCTGAAATGGAAATGAGTCTTTTCAGATTGTCTGGAAACACCATTTTTACCTGTCCCTGAATGTGTTTCCTCAAAGAAGACATGCTGACTTAGGTGTTTTGCTTTAATTCAGTGAACATTCGAGGGCGTATAATATGCCAGACACTTTGTAGACTTTAATTGACTACTGCCCCCTGCATTTATCTTTCTGTGATAATGGAAGTTAAAGTAATTTTAAACCTAGATTTGCTTTCCATGACCTCTGTTGCACATGGGTACATATTTGTGTCTTTGAGCCTTTCTTTAAACAAATCACTTTATAAATGAAGTGTTCATGTGAAAGATATCTCTTCAATTGACTGTGATTAGTTAGGCAAACTCTAATTTTTACATAATTATGCCTGTTAAAGTTATTCAAATGCCATTGGAAATAGATTTGTTCCCCTAAGTTCTGTTTCTTCCTGACAATATCAGTAGAATACTTTCCCAGATATTTGGTAGAGGGTTGTGGTATGTAACAAATGTCATTCATGGATAAGACTTATAAATAGGATTTTTAAAAAGAAATTCAGTTGTTTTAAAAATACAATTAATTTCTGCCCCAGCATGTAGACCAAGAACTGTTATCATTTTCAAATTTAGGTTTATGCTGAGCCTTTTTTTCCCCCCTTAGAGATCTTTCCCACCATGATAGATTATGTATCAGAGTTAAGGGAGTAACTTGTGGCCTACCCTTGCAAACCAGATATTGGTTTATTGGATTATTTGAAATAGAAATATTGGATTATTAAAGAGCTAAACAGGGGGGTAGGGGAGAAATGTGGTTCTTGGTAGAGGGAACTATAGCATAAATGTTCCTAAGGAGACAGATGTTGCTGAGAGTCAGGGGATGATGAATGGGATTAAGTGGAAGATTTAGCTTGCAGGCTTACTTGTCTAGAGTGACGAAAAGGTGGTGATTAGTGGAAACTATGTTTGGAAATATAAGCTAAGAATTTTGACTTGATAAGATGATTTGTATTTTAAAATATAGAATAAAGTTTATAATGTGAGAAAAAATAAAAGTTTGCTCTGGTATTGTGAAAGTAAAAGCCGATGCTATAGGTAGCAAAGATGATGGCGTTAGAGCTTTATTTTTTTTTTAATGGCTTAATTTTGTTACTTACAGCTGTTTTTTAAGGTTTCTAAGTAGTCTTCATCCAGAGAATTTAGAAAAATAACTCTGAACACTTTCTATTTAGCAGACATGTTGTTATGTTTCAAAACAGTTTCTCCTGTCAGTTGTCTTTGTGCCCGTGTCAGCCCAGATTGCCTAGAGGCATGGATGGTACTGTAACAGTCACTTTTAAAAAAGCTAGTTGACGTTAGGTTTTTACATGACCCCCACTCTGTTTTAAACGTGAGGGGCAAGGTGGGCCACCAACCAATTTTGCTTTTCTTTTAGGCTTTTGTGTTCCCTTTACATTGAGATGGTTTCCTTTGCTTGTTCTTTCCAGTCCTAAATAAGCATGAAAGGGAAAATCTTCCTTCTTTCTAACCCTTTTCCAGAAATTAATTGTGCTAAAATATTAGCTTCTTAGATTTCAAGCAGTCCTCATGCCAAAGGCACGTGCTTGCTACTATGCGAAGTGTTACAGTAATAAAATAGGAGCATATGGGACTGCCAGCTGTTGAGTGCTTTTAAAGCGCCAGGTAACACGAATGCAAATCATACTACTGAAAGTATTCATATAAATAGTGTCCCTACTCCACCCTACCAAGCTAAGTGCCCTAAATACTTTAAGATAGCATCCCCAGAGGGGGAGGGTGGTCTAGTTTTCATCTGGGTCTGGTTTAGATGAAGAAATATAAATTATACAGTTCTTCAGAGGTCCATTTATAGACTGGTCGTATTCAAAATGTATGTTAAGTATTGTATTTGGGAGTGTTGTCCCGGTAGCAGAATGCCTAAGACTCTGATTGTCTACATAAAGAAAACTATATAAGTTTAAAATAATGTATTTTGGAGAAAATATTCCAATTCTTATATGTAGTACAGCAAGCTATTGCTGTCAAGCTATTACTAGGAGAGAGAATTTTAAAATTACTGTTTTTTATTATTTGAAGATAGCAGACTGATGTGCTGCACCCAAAAGACTAGTTCTGACTTTTACAAGAAGGATTGTTAGAAACATAGAAAATATTTTTCTACTCTTGTGCCAAAATATCTGTATATATTGTATATAGGTTTGGACATGTTGCTTTAGGAAAGAAGAAAGTTCCAGAAGAGGCATTTAAAAACCAAAAAGACAAAATAATCAGAGCACTTCAATCTGGGTTATTATAAAAATTTAGGATGTTTTAGGCATCCATTCAACCAGGTAGTTACTGAGAAACCAGTATATTCTAGGCCATGTACTAGGCTCATAGAATGCTCTTTGATACTTCCGTCAGACTGGTCAGTGCAAACTGTATGTCTCTCTGGTTTGTTTTTCTTACTGCTCTAATAGGAAAAACAAAAGAACAGGAAATTTTAAAAAAAACCTTGAGATTGTATACGGTCTGAGATCATAAAACCTTGAATAGGTAGAGTAGATGCAGTTACTGATGAACATTTGGGAGGCTGGGCCTCAGGGGATGATGGTGGGGTTCTAAAGCCAGACTGCCTGTGTTTGAGTCCTGGGCTGTTTTGAGCATAATATATCAAAGTGGTTAGAACAGTATTTAGCCACAGCAAAGGCTTAATAAATGGTAGCTATTAAGTTGAAGAATACTAGAACTTTGTAAAAACATAGAGAACTAGATATTGGACAAATGAAAAATATTAAAGCACCCCCACAATTGACCAGCCTGTCGTTGGGCAAATTCCTGGCGAACTAAAAATCAGATCCAGTGGAGAATGCCTTTTAGTAGCCTGTAAATATTCATGATTTTTAGAATTCTGGGACATAATTGTGCTTGAAGCTTATAAAAGAGGGATTTTAAGAGTTGTTTGAATAACAAAAGATTGGCCTGCTGAATGTGGAAGAGCATTCCAGGAATCGGGATTAGTTCCAGAGGACAGTTCACAAAAAAAAGAGTTTTGAGTAAATTTGTGTGGCTCTGAAGCAGGTGTTCTCAAATGAGGGCGATTTTGCCTCTCAAGAGGCATTTGACTGCGTCTGGGAGAAGGGTGCTACTGACACCTTGTTACAGACTTGGGGCGCTGCTCAACATCCCATACTGCACAGTGCAGTGTCCACAGCAAGCATTACCCAGTCCCAAAGGTCAGTAGTGCTGGAGTTAAGAAACAAGGGTCTAGTATGAGGTGTAATGAAGTGCCGCTGGGGAACAGAAGCCTGCATTTTTAACGTTATCTCCACCCCAGCCCGCAAGAAGCAAATATGAATACAGATATAGCTCAGGTTAATCTAGCTCACCATAATGCATACAGATGTCTTTAAAGACCACACTGCTTGTGCAAAGTCACCTTGTACTGTGTGATCAGGAGCCTAAAATGATGCCATCTTTGCTGTAACAGCCACACTGTGCGTCTTACTCCCCTATCCTTTAGGGAACAAATGCAGTGCATATTTGCTTAGATTAGAAATTGTGATGAGAACTGTTAGCAAGAATCTTCTTTTCTAGGTATCTTTTTTGTTGTCATACTCCCACCCCTGCAGGTGCACTTGTGTACACCAGGCAAGGTGATAGGTTAACAAAACAGCAAATAAGGTTTATTTTGCTGGTTGAATAAAGAAAAGTTGAAGCTTGAAGATGTAGCGATCATGGCATTTGTTGGTAGGACAGTTTCTGTCATCACTATGGGGTTTTACAGAATGTGATGTGGTGAGAAAGAGGGATAGCAGTGACGGTGTGCAAGTGGCGTGGAGGGCTGCCTGGCGTGTGTCGTCCTTTTGGAGTGAGGCAGTGTGTTGAAGAATACTGTGATCTGGATAAGATAGGGACCTTTCCTTTTTGTTTCAGACCTATAAATTCAGCTCCTTGCTGAACCTCTTGGATGCCATAGGCATGTCAAATTAAATACACCCAAACCCATTCCCTCTTCACGCCCACATTGTCCCTTCTTGTACTCATGCTTCCCTCCTCCTTAATGCCATCACCTACACACTCCGTCACTGGGCCCAGAAGCTGGCAGCCCTCCTGCTCGTCTCCTTCACTGAGCTGAGCGTGTAAACTGGCGCCAAGGCTGCCCCTTAGTGTTCACGCTGTGTCTTCTCCATTCTCAGCCGACCGCTTCAGTTCTAACCCCATTCATGCCTTGAGTTCATGCATGGTTCAGTTTTCAGACTGGACACCCTATTAACTTGTAGTCATATAGCTTCCAAAAAACTATCAAAAAATAGTTAAAAAAATAATTATGTTACTCTTGCTTAAAATCCTTAAAACTTTAAGGTCAAAATTTAAACTTTTAAGTTATTTTAAATTGAAGCTGAAATTTAAATATGAGGAATTTTATGTCCTTGCTTACCTCTCTTAACTTTACTTCCGAGCACTTCCTTACCGCCTCACACATACCATTTGCTGTTTCCTGAACTTGTGACTATCACACCACTTTCCCTTCTCATGTTCTACTTTTTCTATACTTTTCCACCCCAGTACTCCTTGTTTCACTTGTTCTACTCAGCGAATCCTGCTCTGACTTCCTTGTCTGATTTATAAGTTGTAGCTCTTCTTGGCGCCTTTAGCATCTCAGGTAAGAGTTTAAATGCAGGACTTGCTCCAGAGATAAACTAGATAGTAAAACTTAAGCTCCATTCTGCTGGCTAGGTCTCCTTGGGCAACAGTTAATGTCTTTATATCACTCAATTTTCTCATATGTTAAATGGGAGTAATAATAGAACTTACCTAATAGGCTTGCTCTTGTGAGAATAGTATATGTCAAATACTTGGAATAGTCCTTGGCACATGTTAACACTTACTGAGCATTAACCTGTTATTATGGTAATGTGCTCCTCATTCATAGCACACAGTATCAGGTACTGAAGCACTACTTAATCCCTCTTCCACTGTTTTGCTTTCTGTTAGACCATGTTGTATCTCTGGCTTTCCATTGTTATTTGACAGAATAATAATGATCAGGATTTAAAATATATGTCTTGTTTATTTTTCAGGTATTTGAAAATACCATGGTAATACTCACTTTGGTATTCCCACTGTCCAAAACTTTAAAAACTTCTTCATGAGACTAAGATCTTACACATTGTCCTGGAGGCAGTCCTTACCTCTCCATATTCTGATCTGGAGGCAAAAGTGGGAAACCCTGCTTCTATAGAACATTGCTTGTGAAGAAGAGCATCTGTCAATATAAGCTTATTTTTCTCTCTTAAACATTTTAATGAAAAAAATGGGAAATAATGTGATGTTTCATCTTTAGCATTAAACTATAGAATCTTCTTCCATGCTACCATGAACTCTAATACGTACAATGATAGGCTCTAATGTTACTCTTCGCATATTACTTTCAGAATTTTGTTAATGCCTTTCACAATAAATAAATGATTGTCGAATTGAACCCACTGAGTAGATGAGTTGCTTTGTTTTGCTTTATTTAGAAGTGGAAATTGAATTCTAAATCGATTGGCATCTGTGACATTGGTTTAAGGGCAGTAGGCTTAAACTTAGTTTGTGCCTTTATTCTGCCGTTTTTATAGCATCTGAATTATGATAGTTTGCTTAAATTTCCTTTTTCTCATCTATAAAATAAAGCAAAAAATAACTGCTTCAGAGAATTTTGTTAGGTTTAAATCAGATCACGTTGAAGCCTACCTAACATGGTATCTGATACAAGAAAACTGTTCAGTAAGTGTTCAACGTACTAAACACAAATAGTGCTTAGGTGTGTCTGAAGGCTATTTTAATAGAGGCCTTATAGAATCACAAAATCATAAAAATTAGAGGGGAAGTCAGAGTTCAAGCTCAGCCTCCCTTTAGGAATTTAATTTTTTGTCTAGCATCCCCATCAAGTATTCATTTCTCCGTGCCTACGGATAAGGCACTTGGTGGATTTTAAGAAAGTTCCGGAGTTGAGCAAGGCACAGACGCCCTTCTCAAGGGAGGAACAGGAGTCCTGGCGTGCCGCAGTCCGTGGGGTTGTAGAGTCGGACACAACTGGGTGACTCAACAGCAACAGCACTCTTCTCAAGAAGGCTGTTTATGGCAGGCTGCACTGAAGAGGCGGCAGTGGGGCTAGATCGTGAAGGACGAGCAGAATGTGAAGACGTACCGGAGTTCCTGACTGCAGGAGCAAGTGGAACAAAGGAGAGAAAATACAGAGCCGCCACAGAAAGTCAGGAGTGTTTTAAAATTCCATTTTACTGGAGTTAAGGAAAGGTATAGGTAAAGGTCAGGTTGGAAGGGAAAGTCACAGCCAGACAGTAGGAGTCCTGGATGCATTGCTGCAGTTGACTTGCTGGTACATATCAGATGGGATATAATGCAAAGGCTTTAACTGTGAATGCTGTAATTGGAATCATTCCTTTTTTTTTTTAAGTATATAATAATTTTAAAATAGTTCTTAATATTAACTTGAAATATGTCTCCTTGTTATAACTTTTATCTCTCTTCTAGTTCATTTTCTGTAGCCTAATAGAGGCAATCCCTTTCTTTTCCCTCACATCAAATCAGACACCTGTCAGTTTTACCTCTAAAAAACATGTTGAATTTATCCCTGTATTTTCTATCTGAGTTTCAGCTACCGCTACCTAGGTTACTGTGACACGTGGCTCAGAATCAGCCAATAAGTTTCCATTCTTGCTGTCCTGTTAAGAGTATTCTTCAAAACCTTTCGCAGATCTTATTCTTAAAAAATACAGATAGTATCTTGTAAACCATGTCACTGTCCTTGACCCTTATCATCTTAGTGAAGCTAAGGAAAGAGTCTGCTGATTCTTACTTTCCTGTTCTAGCCAAGGCAAGAATCACTCAGGTAATGTCATTGTTGATGCATTACCTTGAGGTAGTGAGCACTAGAAATGTCTGTTAAAATTAGGGCAGAGGAGGAGACTTTAAACCACATTGACAAGAGTGTGGAGTAAAGGAAGAGCTATGATAGAGGATACACTGTGCTATGGCAACACAGAGCAGCAGTTGCTCTAAGCAAATCAACTTAGAGCATTGTGGATTTTTTTTTTCTAATTTAAATGTATTATGTTTTGGCTGTGCGGGGCTTCGTTGCTGCACACGGGCTTTCTCTAGTTGCAGCAGGTGGGGCTATTCTTCTTTGTGGCGGACTACCTTTGGTGGCTTCTCCTGTTGTGGAGCACAGACTCGGTACTTGGGCTTCGGTAGTTGCAGCTCATGGACTCTCAAACACAGCCTCAGTAGTTGTGGCTCATGGGCTTAGGTGCTCTGTGGCATGTGGAATTCTTGCTGGACCAGAAATTGAATCCGTGTCCTCTGCATTGGCAGGTGGAGTTCTTATCCACTGTACCACCAAAGAAGTCCTAGACCTTGTTTTTGAGGATTGAAATTGTTTATTTTAAAACTTACTCTCAAAGACTTCTGACACTATAATGGATTATTCAGAGAAATTCTACAAAAATCCTACAAATGCCTATAACATTCCTTTATATGTTTTCTGTGCAAGCCGAAGGATATGTGAGGCATTTCCACAGAATCCATGAAGAAGAAAATGTATAGTCACCAAGCTCACCCTGGCGCTACCTTAAGGGCCTTTGTCCAAACCATCCTCCAGACCCTTGTGATTTAATGTCTATTCTAGCAGAAGACTAGACTTTTCAGGGTGGAGAAATGGAGCTGAGATCCCTGCATAAAGCTTGGAACTCTTACAAAAGGCCTACATCCTAAGCAACATTCAAACACCTGAGACCATGGCATCTGGTCCCATCTCTTCAGGGAAAATAGAAGGGGAAAGGTGGAGGCAGGGACAGACTTTATTTTCTGGGCTCGCAAATCACTGCAGACAGTGACGGCAGCCTTGAAATTAAAAGACACTTGCTCCTGGGAAGGAAAGTTATAACAAACCTGCTGCTGCTGCTGCTAAGTCGCTTCAGTCGTGTCTGACTCTGTGTGACCCCATAGACGGCAGCCCACCAGGCTACCCCTTCCCTGGGATTCTCCAGGCAAGAACACTGGAGTGGGTTGCCATTGCCTTCCCCCATGCATGAAAGTGAAAAGTGAAAGTGAAGTCGCCTAGTCGTGTCTGACTCCTAGCAACCCCATGGACTGCAGCCTACCAGGCTCCTCTGTCCATGGGATTTGCCAGGCAAGAGTACTGGAGTGGGGTGCCTAGACAGTGTATTAAAAAGCACAGACCTTAATTTGCTGACAAAGGTCTGTATAGTCAAAGCTATGATTTTCTCAGTACTCATGTACAGATGTGAGAATTGGATCATAAAAAAGGCTGAGCACTGAAAAATCAATGCTTTCAAATTGTGGTGCTGGAGAAGACTCTTGAGAGTCCCTTGAACTGCATGGAAATCAAGCCAATCAATCAATCCTAAAGGAAATCAACCCTGAGTATTCATTGAAAGGTGAAGATCCAATACTTAGGCCACCTGATGCGAATAGCTGACTCATTGGAAAAGACCCTGATGCTGGGAAAGATTAAAGACAAAAGGAGAACGGGACTGCAGAGAAGGAGATGGTTAGATCACATCACCGACTAAATGAATATGAGTTTGAGCAAACTCCGGGAGATAGTGGAGGACAGAGGAGTCTGGCATGCTACAGTACAAGAGGTCACAAAATGTCAGACACGACTTAGCGACTGAACAACAGCAGCAACAGCAATAACAACCCACACATGGCAGAAGGGTAGGCCAGGAAAATTTCACCCACCAGCAGAGTCCTGCAGTGAAGGCTTGTCTCACTTTACATCTATGTACAAATCTTCCTGAGAATTTATAACCTTAGCTCTTTTTAAATACAATTTGAAGTTCAAATTTATACTACTTGTGTGATCTGGGAAACCCAAAGCCAAGAAATAAAAGTGCTCCCCAGGTATAAATGCCTCAGGTTAGGCAGAAGCAAATGTATGACCTTTCTGAAGGAATGTACATTCAACCCATGCGTTCGAGACTTCTCCATTAGTTTTCTTAATATGAGTGTATACCCCAAAATTACAGAATGTAGGAAGAGACAAGACAACGTCAGAGCTGAGGCAAAACAATCAGCAATAGGAGTAGATGCCCTGCTGCCTCCCACAGACTTGAAGGAAGTTGACTGGTTAAACTCAGGTGTGCTATTTAAATTAGTTTTTAAATGTTTTAGTAATAAAAGGGGATTGAAATCATGAGCAGATAACCAGCTGTGAAAATCACTAAGCAGATTTGGCAAAGAGATAATCGCTAGAAAGAAAAAAATAAGAAATGCAATGAACAAATTAAATAGTAGATAAGGTACTTTTTGAAGAGTGAGTTAATGACAGATGTAAAGAAATTAAGCAGCTGAAGTAGTGAAAGATATGAAAGAGAAGTTAAGAGATATGGAGAATAAAATGAGAAAGTTTAAATTGAATCTAATTGTAGTCAGGAAGCAACACTTAGAACTGGACATGGAACAAGAGGCTGGTTCCAAATAGGAAAAGGAGTACATCAAGGCTGTATATTGTCACCCTGCTTATTTAACTTCTATGCAGAGTTACATCATGAGAAGCGCTGGGCTGTAAGAAGCACAAGCTGGAATCAAGATTGCCAGGAGAAATACAATAACCTCAGATATGCAGATGACACCACCCTTATGGCAGAAAGTGAAGAAGAACTAAAGATCCTCTTGATGAAAGTGAAAGAGGAGAGTGAAAAAGTTGGCTTAAAGCTCAACATTCAGAAAACTTAGATCATGGCATCCAGTTCCATCACTTCATGTCAAATAGATAGGGAAACAGTGGCTGACTTTATTTTGGCGGGGCTCCAAAATCGCTGTAGATGGTGACTGCAGCCATGAAATTAAAAGACACTTACTCCTTGGAAGGAAAGTTATGACCAACCTGCTGCTGCCACTAAGTCACTTCAGTCATGTCCGACTCTGTGTGACCCCATAGACGGCACCCCACCAGGCTCCCCCGTCCCTGAGATTTTCCAGGCAAGAACACTGGAGTGGGTTGCAATTTCCTTCTCCAGTGCATGAAAGTGAAAAGTGAAAGTGAAGTCGCTCAGTTGTGTCCGACTTAGCAACCCCATGGACTGTACCCACCAGGCTCCTCCATCCATGGGATTTTCCAGGCAAGAGTACTGGAGATGACCAACCTGGACAGCATATTAAGAACCAGAGACATTACTTTTCAACAAAGGTCCATCTAGTCAAGGCTATGGTTTTTCCAGTGGTCACGTATGGATGTGAGAGTTAGACTATAAGAAAGCTGAGTGCTAAAGAATTGATGCTTTTGAACTGTGGTGTTGGAGAAGACTCTTGAGAGTCCCTTGGACTGTAAGAAGATCCAACCAGTCCATCCTAAAGGACATCATTCCTGGGTGTTCAATGGAAGGACTGATGTTGAAGTTGAAACTCCAATACTTTGGCCACCTGATGTGAAGAGCTGACTCATTGGAAAAGACCCTGATGGTGGGAAAGATTGAAAGTGCGAAGAGAAGGGGACGACAGAGGATGAGATGGTTGGATGGCATCACTGACTCAATGCACATGAGTTTGGGTAAACTCCAGGAGTGCTGATGGACAAGGGAGGCCTGGCGTGTTGCAGTCCATGGGGTCGCAGAGTCAGACATGACTGAGCAACTGAACTGAATTGAACTGAGTCTCCTCTATGGCCCTGACTTTTAAAAAAAAATATTTGGTAAACAAAATATTTAACTGTTGTATTTCAGATATGCTATCAGGAGTGTACTTTTAGTAGGGTTTTGTTAGGAGGGCTGCTTTTATTCAAAATCAGTAAAGGACTTCTCTGAACACATATTTCTGTCTTTTTCGGAAATAATTTCTTTCAAGGAGTCTGCTTTATCATGGGCTTAAGCTGCTATCCCTGATCTGATAGATACTGACTTCCTAGTTTCCTTTCATTCACTTAAATACTTCTGAGTACCGTTCACACTCTACTATGCGCTAAGGTTGCTGTTGTGAATAAGACAGACTGAAAAAATACCTGTGCCCAGAAAGCTTGCCTTTTTTTGTTTTGTTCAGTCGCTCAGTTGTGTCCAGCTCTTTGTCAACCCATGGACTGCAGCACGCCGAGCTTCCCTGTCCATCACCAACTCCCCGAACTTGTTGAGACTCATGTCCATCGAGTCGGTGATGCTCTCTAACAGTCTCATCCTCTGTTGCCCCCTGCTCCTTTTGCTTTCAAACTTTCCCAGCATTGGGGTGTTTTCTGATGAGTCACCTCTTCACATCAGGTGGCCAAAGTATTGGAGCTTCAGCATCAGTCCTTTTGAAAGGACTGTTCAGGGTTGACTTCTTTTGGGGTTGATTGGTTTGATCTCCTTGCAGCCCACAGGACTCTCAAGAGTCTTCACCAGCACCCTGATTTGAAAGCACCAATTCTTCACCACTCAGCCTTCTTTGTGGTCCAACTCTCACATCTGTACATGACTACTGGAAAAACCATAGCTTTGACTATACTGACTTTGGTCAGCAAAGTGAGGTCTCTGCTTTTTAATACATTCTAGGTTTGTCATAGCTTTTCTTCCAAGGAGCAGGTACCTTTTAATTTCATTCCGGCAGTCACTGTCCACAGTGATTTTGAAACCCAGGAAAATAAAATCTGCCACTGTTTCCACTTCTCCTCCATCCATTTGCCATGAAGTGATGGGACTGGACGCCATGATCTTCATTTTTTGAATGTTGATTTTTAAGCCAGCTTTTAGTCCCTCTTCACTTTATGCCATTAGAGTGGTATCATCTGCACATCTGAGGAATCTTGATTTCAGCTTTTGATTTACCCAGTCCACATTTCGCATGATGTGCTCTGCATGTAAGTTACATAAGCAAGGTGACAATGTGCGGCCTTGTTGTGCTCCTTTCCCGATTTGGAACCAGTCCGTTGTTCCATGCCCAGTTCTAACTGTTGCTTCCTGACCTACGTGCAAGTTTCCCAGGAGATAGATAAAGTGGTCTGGTATTCCCATCTCTTTAAGTATTTTCCACAGTTTGTTGTTATCCCTACAAGTCAAAGGCTTTAGCATAGTCAGTGAAACAGAAGTACATGTTTTTTTGGGAATTCCCTTACTGTCTCTATGATCTAACAAATGTTTGCAGTTTGGTCTCTGGTTCCTCTCCCTTTTCTCAACCAGCCTGTACATCTGGAAGTTCTTGGTTCACGTATTGCTGAAGCCTAGCTGGAAGGATTCTGAGTATTACCTTTCTAGCATGTGAAATGAGTGCAATTGTATGGTAGATTGCACATTCTTTGACATTGCCCTTCTTCGGAGCCTTTGGCAACTACTGAGTTTTCCAAATTTGTTGGCATTCGATTGCAGCACTTTAACAGCATCATCCTATTTTCGAATTTTAAATAGCTCATCTGGAATTCCATCACCCCCACAAGCTTTGTTTCTACTAATGCTTCCTTGGCTTCACACTCCAGGATGTCTGGCTCTCAGTTGAGTGATCACACCATTGTGGTTATCCAGTTCATTAAGACCTTTTCTGTTTAGTTCTTCTGTGTATTCTTGCCATCTCTTCTTAATGACTTCTGTTTCTGTTAGGTCCTTACCATTTCTGCCCTTTATTGTGCCCGTCTTTGCATGAAACATGCCCTTGTCTTTTAATGGAGTGAGTTAAAATTATGAGAACATAGAACAAAATGGCATGACATGATAGTCATGGATTGGTACAGGGAGGGAGAAATATTCTTTAGATTGCATGGTCAGGGAAACCTTCTTTGACAAGATGACTTTCAGTCCCAAGACTGGAATAGCAAAGAAAAGGAAGCTACCTGGGCAGAAGCATCCTAGATTGAAGGAAAAGAAATCACAAAGACTGTAAGGATGATGACCTTGGTATGTATCCCTGTGGTGGTATGTGCACTTTTTTAATTTTAATTTTCTTATAGCCATGACACATTGCAAGATCTTAATTCCTATCAGGGCTTGAACCTACGCTCTCGGTTGCGAAAGTGCCAAGTCCTAACCATTAGACTGTCATGGGATTCCCAGTATATACACTTCCTCAGTTATGAATGTGCCAACTCCTAACCATGAGACTGTCAGTGAATTCACGGTCTACGCACTTCAGTTCAGTCATTCAGCAGTGTTCAACTCTTTGTGACCCCAAGGACTGCAGCACACCAGGCTTCCCTGTCCATCACCAACTCCCAGAGCTTGCTCAAACTCATGTCCATCAAGTCAGTGATGCCATCCAACCATCTCATCCTCTGTCATCCCCTTCTCCTCCTGCCCTCAATCTTTCCCAGCATCAGGGTCTTTTCCAGTGGGTCAGTTCTTCGCATCAGTTGGCCAAAGTATTGGAGTTTCAGCTTCAACATCAGTCCTTCCAATGAACATTCAGGACTGATTTCCTTTACAAGTGACTGGTTTGATCTTACAGTCCCAAGGACTTTCAAAGTTCAAATGCATCAATTCTTCAGCACTCAGCTTTCTTTATAGTCCAACTCTCACATCCATATATGACTCCTGGAAAAACCCTAGCTTTGATTAGGCGGACCTTTGTAGGCAAAGTAATGTCTCGGCTTTTTAATAAGCTGTCTAGATTGGTCATAAGTTTCCCTTCAAGGAGCAAGCATCTTTTAATTTCATGGCTGAGTCACCATCTGCAGTGATTTTGGAGTCCAAGAAAATAAAGTCCCTCACTGTTTCCATTGTTTCCCCATCTATTTGCCATGAAGTGATGGCACTGGATGCCACCATCTTTGTTTTTTGAATGTTGAGTTTTACGGCAGCCTTTTCACTCTTCTCTTTCACTTTCATCAAGAGGCTCTTTAGTTCCTCTTCACTTTCTGCTCTTTAGTTCCTCTTCACTAAGGGTGGTGTCATCTGCATATCTGAGGTTATTGATATTTGTCCCGGCAGTCTTCAGTCCAGCTTGTGCTTCATACAGCCAGGCAGTTCGCATGATGTAGCCTTCATGTAAGTTACATAAGCAGGGTGATGTTATACATCTTTGATGTACTCCTTTCCCAATTGGGAACCAGTCTGTTGTTCCATGTCTGGTTCTAACTGTTGCTTCTTGACCTGCATACAGATTTCTCAGGAGGCAAGTAAGGCTGTCTCCTATTCCTATGTCTTGAAGAATTTTCCAGTTTGTTGTGATCTACATAGTCAAAGGCTTTGGCGTAGTCAATAAAGCAGAAGTAGATGTTTTTCTGGAACTCTCTTTTTTTTCTATGATCCACTGGATATTGGCAATTTGATCTCTGGTTCCTCTGCCTTTTCTAAATTCAGCTTGAACGTCTGGAAGTTCACGGTTCACGTACTATTGAAGCTTGGAGAATTTTGAGCATTACTTTACTAGCGTGTGAGATGAGTGCAATTATGTGGTAGTTTGAGCATTCCTTGGCATTGCCTTTCTTTGGGATTGGAATGAACACGGACCTTTTCCAGTCCTCTGGACGCTGCTGAGTTTTCCAAATTTGCTGACATACTTGGTGCAGCACTTTGACAGCATCATCTTTTAGGATTTGAAATAGCCCAACTGAAATTCCATCACCTCCACTAGCTTTGTTCGTAGTGATGCTTTCTGAGGCCCACTTGACTTCACATTCCAGGATGTCTGGCTTTAGGTGAGTGATCACACCATTGTGGTTATCTGGGTCGTGAAGATCTTTTTTGTGTCGTTCTTCTGTGTATTCTTGCCACCTCTTAATAACTTCTGCTTCTGTTAGGTCCATACCATTCTGCCATTTATTGTGACCATCTTTGCATGAAATATTCCCTTAGTATCACTATAATTTTCTTGAAGAGATCTCTAGTCTTTTCCATTCTGTTGTTTTCTTCTATTTCTTTGCATTGGTCACTGAGGAAGGCTTTCTTATCTCTCCTTGCTATTCTTTGGAACTCTGCATTCAAATGGGTATATCTTTCCTTTTCTCCTTTGCCTTTTGCTTCTCTCCTTTTCTCAAATATTTGTAAGCCCTCCTCAGACAACCAGTTTGCCTTTTTGCATTTCTTTTTCTTGGGGATGGTTTAGATCACTGCCTCCTGTGTTATGTTACAAACCTCTGTCCATAGTTCTTCAGGCACTCTGTCTATCAGACCTCATCCCTTGAATCTGTTTGTCGCTTCCACTGTATAATCATAAGGGGTTTGATTTAGGTCATACCTGAATGGTCTAGTGGTTTTCCTTACTTTCTTCAATTTTAGTCTGGATTTGGCAATACAGAGTTCATGATCTGAGCCACAGTAAGTTTCTGGTCTTATTTTTGCTGACTTTATAGAGGTTCTGCATCTTTAGCTGCAAAGAATAGAAACAGTCTGATTTCGGTATTGACCATCTGGTGATGTCCATATGTAGAATAGTCTCTTGTGTTGTTGGAAAAGGGTGTTTGCTATGACCAGTGCATTCTCTTGGCAAAACTCTGTTAGCCTATGCCCTGCTTCATTTTGTACTCCAATGCCAAACTTGCCTGTTACTCCAGGTAGCTCTTGACTTCCTACTTTTGCATTCCAGTCTCCTATGATGAAAAGACATCTTTTTTGGGTGTTAGTTCTAGAAAGTCTTCTAGGTCTTCATAGAGCCGTTCAGTTTCAGCGTCTTCAGCTTTACTGGTTGGGGCGTAGACATGGATTACTGTGATATTGAATGGTTTGCCTTGGAAACAAACATAGATCATTCTGTCATTTTTGAGATTGCACCCAGGTACTGCATATCAGACTGTTTTGTTGACTGTGAGGGCTACTCCCATTTCTTCTAAGGGATTCTTGCCCACAGTAGATATAATGGTCATTTGAATTAAATTCACTGATTCCAGTCCATTTTAGTTCACTGATTCCTAAAATATCAGTTTACTCTTGCCATCTTCTGTTTGACCACTTCCAATTTACCTTGATTCACAGACCTAACATTCCAGGTTCCTATGCAGTATCACTCTTTACAGCATCAGACTTTACTTCCATCACTAATCACATCCACAACTGGGTGTTGTGTTCGCTTTGGCTCTGTCTCGTCATTCTTTCTGGAATTATTTCTCCACTCTTCCCCAGGAGCATATTGGGCATCTACTGACCTGGAGAGTTCATCTTTCAGTGTCCTATCTTTTTGCCTTTTCATACTGTTCATAGGGTTCTCCAGGCAAGAATACTGAAGTATTACTGAATACTGAAGAATACTGAGCCAGACCTACGTTTGAGTCTCCTGCAGAGGTACGAGTGGTCTGCCGCAGGGGCAGGGGCTCTGGGTGCAGTTCCCTGGTCATACAGCCTGTGGCATAAGCCCTGTTGGAGCAGGTCGCCATTAACCCCACCATAGAGCTGCGGAGCAGATGACCCACAAACTGCAGAGGCATGCATATAGAGAGTATATTTATGTGGTGGCTTAACATGGCCTTACATTTTGTGGAAATTTATTTTAATGTTATGATGGTGTGAAAAGCACACCAGATTATCATAACTTCAGTTTCTTTTACTGACTTGGGTAAATTACCCTGATTTTTGCCCTGTCCTGTATTCAGCCTGTGAAACTAAACACTGTTATAAATATAGGTTTTTCATATAGGAGACAAGTGATTGGTTGTTATTGTTCTGTCGCTCAGTTGTGTTTGACTCTTTGTGACCCCATGGACTGCAACACGCCAGGCCTCCCTGTCCATCACTAACTCATGGAGTTTACTCAAACTCAACATCCATTGAGTTGGTGATGCCATCTAACCATTTCATCCTCTGTCGTCCCCTTCTCCTCCTGCCTTCTATCTTTCCCAGCATCAGGGTCTTTTGTAATGAGTAAGCTCTTTGCATCACGTGGCCAAAGTAATGGAGTTTTAGCTTCATTATCAGTCCTTCCAATGAATATTCAGGGTTGATTTCCTTTAGGATTGACTGGTCTCATCTCCTTGTAGTCCAAGAGACTCTCAAGAATCTTCTTCAACACCACAGTTCAGAAGCATCCATTCTTCGGCGCTCAGCTTTCTTTATAGTCCAACTCTCACATCCATACATGACTACTGGAAAAACCATAGCTTTGACTATATGGATCTTGGTTGGCAAAGTGATGTCTCTGCTTTTTAATACACTCTCTAGGTTTGTCATAACTTTCCTTCCAAGGAGCAAGCATCATTTAATTTCATGGCTGCAGTCACCATCAGCAGTGATTTTGAAGCCCAAGAAAATACAGTCTGTCACTTTTTATGCTTTTTCTTCATCTATTTGCCAAGAAGTGATGGGACCAGATGCCATTATCTTAGTTTTTTGAGTGTTGAGTTTTAAGCCAGCTTTTTCACTTTCCACTTTCACCTTCAAGAGGCTCTGCGGTTCCTCTTTGCTTTCTGCCATAAGGGTGGTGTCATCAGCATATCTGAAGTATTGATATTTCTCCTGGCAATCTTGATTCTGGCTTGTGCTTCATCCAGCTTGGGATTTTGCATAATGTACTGTGTGTATAAGTTAAATAAGCAGGAGGCAAGACATAATGGCAAAGGATCATAGCGTCTCAGATATGAAACCTGAAAGGTAATATTAAGAACCCCAAATGACGTTACAGAATTTAAACATTTTATCTATTTTTTAGAATAAATTATTACATAAATATCTAGTTATTTATAGGTTTTCAATATTAGTAAAGAATCTTAAAATTTTATGAAAACTACCTTTTCTCTTTGTATTAAAATACGTGTTTGCTCCCTTTTAAAAGTAAAAACATGTCTTAGCCTTTACTTAAATTATAGATTTCTAATGTCCCAGAATCCCAGGGACTGTGCAGCCTGATGGGCTGCCGTCTATGGGGTCGCACAGAGTTGGACACGACTGAAGCGACTTAGCAGCAGCAGCAGCTTTTCATTCTGATTGCTTTCAGTCTGGTAGCTTTTCAGGTCTGATATTTCTGGCTTCCTGGAGCAGAGAACCCTGTACATAATGATTACTTTTTTTATTATTATTTTTGACTGTGCTGGGTTTTTGTTGCTTTGCTCAGGCTTTTCTCTTGTTAGGCAAATGGAGGCTGTTCTCTAGTTGTGTAGTGCAGACTTTGTCATTGTGATGGCTTGTCTTGTTTTGGAGTACAGGCTTGTAGGTTTTCAGGCTTCACAGGGTTGGTAGTTGAAGCGCCCTTGCTCAGTAAGTGAGGTGCACAGACTTAGTTACTCCGAGTCTTGTGGAATCTTCCTGGACTAGGGGTCAAACTAGTGTCCCCTGCATTGGCAGATGGATTCTTACCCACTGCGCCACCAAGTAAGCCCATAATTTCTTAAAGTTTTTTTTTTTGAGTGGACAAATTAGATGAATATGTGTAAACCTTATTTTAAAGTGATCTTTAGAGAATAGTGATCAGTAGTTAGTATACTTAAAATGATTAACATGACATTGATTACTTTTTAAAAAGTGATTTTGTAAAATTCTTGTTAGAAAATATTTTTGCATTTCTAAAAGAGAAGGTGGTCAATGTGCAGAACACTTAGATGTACCAAACATCAGCATATGGGTCTGAATTTCAGCTGTGCCATCATTTGCAAGAGTGTTCCAGAATAAATCACGCAGCCGTGCAGTGTCCTAGTATGCAAAATGAAGGCATTCAATTGATTACTGTTAACATTTCTCTTGTTCTAAAACTCTGCAGTTTTCATCCTTTGTTGTTTGTAAGAACCAGGAGAGATAAAGGTTACCTTTATGTTAGATTCAATTCTGTATCTAGTGATAGAGGATAGTAGTACTTACTACTGTTGTTAAATGATAAAGGAAAACCTAAAGGAAAACCTTGAAAATGTTCAGTGGTAGTATGTACAAGCTGATTATGTTAAGATCAGTTGTGCCACTTTTATTTTCTTTAATGGCCTGTACTTTTTATATTCCTAATTTTTCTCTAAGTATTAAGATTTTACTACAAAAGAATGATATGTTTATAAGGGGCTCAACGCAAATGGTGGCATGTTCGGAGGTTTATGGCCTCTTCAAGTGTAAGGAGATTTTATGAAGTGGTCTACAATATAATACTGTTTCTGTTTTTTTTTTTTCCAAGTTTCATTTTTTTCAGGGTGAGAGGAGGTGCTCGGGGCGTCTCTCTTTTACATTGAGCATATTCCATTGCATATTAGCTTATTATTGGGGAGTTTTTCCAAAGTAAAAATGAAATCTGTTTAATGGTAAGTTCAAGCTTAGAATGGAAAGTTTTAATAGCCTCATTTGTCTCCCAGATGGTCTCGGATAGTAGAAGATTATCTGAGTGACATTACTTCAGGGGCTCTTTCCCCTTCACGTTGGGCAGAATGAAGCCCGGCTACCCTGTGGCAGTGCTGCTGGCCTGGAGCTCCTGAGATCCGGCATGCCTTTTCCACAGTCCTGCTTGTTTTCTCTCACATTCATGTTAGAGAATCGTGTGCGTGTATACACACACCTGCACACACACACTCCCAAATATCTCGTGTGACTTGGCTCACATAATTAAGAGATTAGACGCTTTAGAGATGGTAGAACTGGACTCTGGGTTGCTGTGCCCTCGGGTTCTTTTATTTATGGTTGCAAAACAACTTCCAGCAGCAACCAGGAAAATATGCTTCCTTGTTCATGTCCAAAGAAGGGAGAGTCACCACTTACTGTCTGTACTCAAAGTGAGAATGACTATCCCATAAAAGTTCAGGAGCTCTTTCCTTGATTTCGTCGGCCAGATTTGAGTAAAGTTCTTGTATACGTACAGTTCATTCCTGAACAAGTCATCAGCTTGGGGGATTAGTTAATCTTTCAGATCTTGCCCTTATCCAAGTGGGAGAGTAGGAATGGCAACCAGCATGGACCATTAGTGTGTAGCCTGCTGTCAGACATCAAAGTCAATGAAATCGATATTACTGGATCAGCTCTGGCCCACTAGGGGCCCTTTGGCAGTCACTGGTATAGTCCAAAGTGGACCAAGGATGGGCCCTAAGGAGCACCAATATTTAACAGAGGAGAAGAGGAGTCTGTGAATCAGTTTGCTACTTAAGTTTATTCTGTATTGCTGCTTTGATGGAGAATTGTTTTACAAATTTAAGACAATAATGATGACCTTAGGGTATGTTTTCTTTATATTTCTTTTTCCAAGACAATGGATTGCTGGAAATATGGTAAGCTTAGAAACTGAGATTTGAATTTATCCCTTAAGTAAAACTTTTCCCTTGAATATTTGGGTAAAAATGTTCTTATAATTCAAGTGTTTCCTAATTTGAGAAACGAAAATAACAAGCAGGAGAAAACAAGTCAAATGTATATTCTTTTCTGCTTCCTGCCTTGTTTGTAAAGTCAAGAATCTGACCTTTGAGTAAATTGCATCATGCTTCTTATCATAAAACAGATTATAAAATAATTTTTGGTGTAGGTAAATATTCTGCTTTGAATTTCTTAGGTTTTTTCTTTGTAAATTGTGACTGATCGTCAACTCACTTAAAACGTGATTTTTAAAAGTACATTTTGCAGGTGTAATACTGAAGGTATTGGGCTCCCCTGGTGGTCCAGTGGTTAAGAATCCTCCATACAATGTGGGAGACACTGGTTCAGTCCCTGGTCTGGGAAGATCCCACATGCCTTGGAGCAGTTAAGCCAGTGCACCACAACCGCTGAGCCCTGTGCTGTGGCTCACGAAGCCTTCACACCCTAGAGACCATGCTCTGCAGCAAGAGAAGCCGCCACCACGAGAAGCCACACATGAGTAGCCCCTGCTCTCCACAACTAGAGAAAACTCATTCCCAGCAGCAAAGGCCCGGCACAGCCAAAAATAAAACTATTCAAAAAATACTGAAGGCATTTAGCAAATTATTTTAAATTACAACCTTCAGAAAACTTCAGCTGGCTTGAATTCATTGATTTAAATGGTATATGGCATATTTGATTTACCCAGTAGTTTTTCGCCATTATATCTCTCTGGTTACTTTAAAAACTACCTCGGTTTTGTTTTTTGTTTTTTTTTTTAGCACTGTCTGTTGTCTTAAAGGAAATAGAGAAGGAATTACAAATATATATACAGAAGTTAATGGAAAATGAGTATTTTGTAGTGTATAAACTCTAATGTGTTAGATACTAAGGAAGAACTGCACCCATGTATGTTCCTTTTTTTTTTTTTTGGCTGTGCGGGGTCTTCATTGCTGTGTTGGGACTTTCTCTAGTTGCAGCGAGTGGGGCTACTCTCTCGTTGGACTTCTCCTTGAGGTGGCTTGTCCCCTGTATTGGCAGGCAGATTCTTAACCACTGGACCACCAGTGCATACATAGCACCAGTGGATATACACATGGATGTCTCTCCATGTATGTTTCTTAAAAGAATTTTCTTCTTCTTTTTTTTTTTTTTTCTTTTTTTTAACAAGTACAGCCATCCCTTAGCACTGGGGAAATCAGTTTCATGACCCTCATGGACACCAAAACCCAAGGGTGCTGAAGTCCCTTGTATAGGATGGCATAGAATTTGTATATATCCTATATAGTACTTTAAATCACCTTTTGACTACTTATAATATCTAATACAATATAAAGGCTGCATAAATAGTTGTGAATATAATGCAGATGCCCTGTAAATAGTTGCTAGCATGTGGCAAATTCAGGTTTTACTTTTTGAAACTTTCTGGGTTTTGTTTTTTTTTAAGTTATTTTTTATTTACCTGGGTTGATTAAATCCTTGGATGCAGATCCCATAGATATGGAGGGCCAATTTTAGTGAAGAATGTTAAAATTTATGACTCAAACTTTCAGGCTCATCCCTACGTACATGATTGATGTATTGGAAAAAAGATTATTCTCTTACTATAAAGTAATAAATGGTTAGGTTGTTGCCTTGTGTGTCTGAAGACCTCAGTGGTTGGAAATGTGTTGTGAGACAGTGATCTACTAACCAACAGACTTAATACAGGAGGCCAGTGAGTTCTCCTTTGCATTGTATTTTATTACCTTGTCTTACTTAGTTCCAACGGGTTAAATAAAGCTTTGCAGTTTCTGTTTCATATTCAGCCTCCTCTGAAATTTGACACTATATAAAGTTCTCAAACTTTAGCTTGCATCAGAATCTCCTGGAGGGTTTGTGAAAACATATATTGCTGGACTTCACCCCCAAAGTTTCTGTTTCAGTAAGTCTGGGGTGTGGGAACAAGAATGTACATTTCCAATCATTTTCCTGAGGATGCTGATCTAGGTACTGCCCTTTGAGAATCACTGATGTAAAAACATTTACTTTTAAGTAAAACCAATGAGGAGTCATACTGAATTTATTTAAGGGAAAGAAAGATACACACAATATTTACTAGTATTTAGATTAAACTTGATATTGTTTTTCTCTGGATGTTGGTTATTACATTTTAAGTGACCTACTGGGAATACTCTCATAAACTGTGTTTCTTTAGTAAAAGAATGGTTGCCATTGGTAATTGTAACTTTTCACAGACACTTTTTCTTTTGGTATTGGGTTTTTACTAAGTACTATGATTGTTATTTCACACAGTTCAGTTCAGTCCCTCAGTTGTGTCCGACTCTTTGCAACCCCATAAATCGCAGCACACCAGGCCTCCCTGTCTATCAACAACGCAGCACGCCAGGCCTCCCTGTCCATCACCATCTCCTGGAGTTCACCCAAACTTCATCCATCGAGTCAGTGATGCCATCCAGCCATCTCATCCTCTGTCCTCCCCTTCTTCTCCCGCCCCCAATCCCTCCGAGCATCAGAGTCTTTTCCAATGAGTCAACTCTTTGCATGAGGTGGCCAAAGTACTGGAGTTTCAGCTTTAGCATCATTCCTTCCAAAGAACACCCAAGACTGATCTCCTTTAGAATGGACTGGTTGGATCTCCTTGCAGTCCAAGGGACTCTCAAGAGTCTTCTCCAACACCACAGTTCAAAAGCATCAATGCTTCGGCGCTCAGCTTTCTTCACAGTACAACTGTCACATCCATACATGACCACTGGAAAAACCACAGCCTTGACTAGACGGACCTTTTGAATATTAAAACTTTAAGCTAGTTTGAGGCCAGTACACAACTTCTTTGCCATTGCCAACTGTGCACGTTTCTGTGGAAACTCAGTAGGGACCAGCAGGATCGCTTTTGTTGGAATCACAGCTGGCTTATTTGCATCCATTTTAAGTTGGGGAAATTTCAAAAGAATAAGAGGTCTGTAGATACGCCAGCGGACAGCAGTAAGAGCTTGTCACTTTGTAACCATCACACTGGTCTAAAAGAGGAAGGGTGAGTAGGTTTTCCTTATTTGTTACAGTTCCTGCTCTAGATGATTTTGATGGGTGTGCTCAACCTAGATAGCATATTCAAACGCAGAGACATTACTTTGCCAACAAAGGTCCATCTAGTTAAGGCTATGGTTTTTCCTGTGGTCATGTATGGATGTGAGAGTTGGACTGTGAAGAAGGTTGAGCACCAGAGAATTGATGCTTTTGAACTATGGTGTTGGAGAAGACTCTTGAGAGTCCCTTGGACTGCCAGGAGATCCAACTAGTCCATCCTAAAGGAGATCAGTCCTGGGTGTTCTTTGGAAGGAATGATGCTAAAGCTGAAACTCCAGTACTTTGGCCACCTCATGCGAAGAGTTGACTCATTGGAAAAGACTCTGATGCTGGGAGGAATTGGGGGCAGGAGAAGGGGACGACAGCAGATGAGATGGCTGGATGGCATCACCGACTCGATGGACGTGAGTTTGAGTGAACTCTGGGAGTTGGTGATGGACAGGGAGGCCTGGCGTGCTGAGATTCATGGCGTCGCAAAGAGTCGGACACAACTGAGCGACTGAACTGAACTGAAAAGTCTGTTTATTTTGTGTATTTAGTTTCTGTTTCGTATTAGTATGTTCTGTTTCATTTTGCTTTTTGTTTTAGGTATATCCTCTTACAGCTTAACATTTTAAAAAATATAGATACATAGTTAAATATAGATCATACTTTTTAAGAGAGGGAAAAATTTTTTTTTTTTTTCAGTTGTGAAACAATAGTAAAATGTCGTAATAAATTTTTAATCATTATTGGAGAATTGTGACAGAATTTTAGTGATGATCTCTATTTTCAATATTATGAGCTAATATGAGCCTCTTCTCTCACAAAAATAACTCCTTTTTAAGAAGATAGTTTGAACTGTTTACGTATTTGATTTTGTTTGCACTTTGAACTTAAGCTCTTGGTTCAGTGTTTCATGAAGTAGTTAAGAACATCATAGAATATATAGAAAAAAGTCGATTGTCTATTACATGAGCACTGAGCACAGTTATATAAAACTCAGACGATTCTCATTAATGTCCTACTCAGTTGTACTAATTTATACCAACTACACTAATTAGTCACGTCATACTAATTCAGACAAAGCTACGAAGTAGAGGTATGTGGCAAGTAAGAGTCAGTGTGGGTACCAGCTCTTCATCCATTAAGGCTGCTTGAACCTACTGTTCAGGGTTCTGAGCCCTTGTGGCAAAGAATGTAATGGTCAGTCAGTGACAGTAAATGTACACACCCATGTGTACCAAATAGTGACCTTTCTCATTTTCTGAAGACAAAATGTAATCTTGCACCTTTTCCCAGAATTCAGTGATAACAATCTATATTGATGTATGCCTGTCATCTGTGTGAGTGTTCTCAGCCAACTGAAGTAGTTGCTTATAAATTTGGAAGGAGGTTAATGTCAGATTTGGGGGTCTTTTTTAAAGTTAATGAAATACACCCTTAAAAGAAAATATGAAGTAGGCTATCGAGCTTCATGACGGAGCACCCCCTTATAATACACAGTCCAAGAAGTTTCTGATTTGCCTCCATGTTTCTGAGGTAGCTGCAGGTGCTAGTGTCCCTGTTCTGTGGATGAGGAAGTAGGCACAAGAGAGATACCTGTTTCCAGTCACTTTATGTTTAGGCAGCTAACCATTCTAGTGCTGCCCACTGTTTGTGATTGTCCCCCCTTAGAGTCTTAGGTTACTTCATACACCTTACTCAGTCTTGCCTTTTTCTTTTTTTGTTCATAGACTGGAAAAGTAAGAAGAGCTTCCCTGCCTTTTAATTACCAAACTACTCTCAGGTTTCAGTGAATCAGTTCAGAGAAAGAATGCAGTCTTTCTATACCTGGTAAATATCTTATGCTAATAAAAGCTATTAATTTAGTGGCCTCTGATAAAATCCAGGTGTTATGATGATTACCTTTGAGTTTGTGGAATGATTATAAAAATGACTCAGTATATTATAGTTCATTCTAACTCTGAAATTTGTTTGATATGTATTGATATGATAGTTATGCTTAGAATGCCTGTGTCCTACCCAGCAATGGAAAACAGTTTAGGATTGGCCCTACTACTTAGATTTGGCTCTGATTTCTTTTGGAAAAGTTGTGAAATTAATGTAAATAGGTACATGTTAAGTCTCATTTTTATTGAGATAATATAACAGTAATAATCCCTATGTGGTAGTTTAATAGAAGTGCTTTGTAGTTTTATAAAATTAATCTATTAATCAAAATATTATAACCTGGATTTTACCATTTTACAAATGACCTAAGTGAATATTCCATCACTTCATGGGAAATAGATGGGGAAACTGGAAACAGTGTCAGACTTTATTTTTCTGGGCTCCAAAATCACTGCAGATGGTGACTGCAGCCATGAAATTAAAAGACACTTACTCCTTGGAAGGAAAGTTATGACCAACCTAGATACCATATTGAAAAGCAGAGACATTACTTTGCCAACAAAGGTCCATCTAGTCAAGGCTATGGTTTTTCCTGTGGTTATGTATGGATGTGAGAGTTGGACTGTGAAGAAGGCTGAGCACTGAAGAATTGATGCTTTTAAACTGTGGTGTGGAGAAGACTCTTGAGAGTCCCTTGGACTGCAAGGAGATCCATCCAGTCCATTCTGAAGGAGATCAGCCCTGGGATTTCTTTGGAAGGAATGATGCTAAAGCTGAAACTCCAGTACTTTGGCCACCTCTTGCGAAGAGTTGACTCATTGGAAAAGACTCTGATGCTTGGAGGGATGGGGGCAGGAGGAGAAGGGGACGACAGAGGATGAGATGGCTAGATGGCATCACTGACTCGATGGATGTGAGTCTGAGTGAACTCCGGGAGATGGTGATGGGACAGGGAGGCCTGGCGTGCTGCGATTCATGGGGTCGCAAAGAGTCGGACATGACTGAGTGACTGAACTGAACTGAACTGAAGTGAATATTAGATTGATGAAGTAACTTGTTTAAGGAAGTTCAGTTAGCCAGTGTAGAGCTACTATTAGAATCTAGATGCCTAGTCTAGTGCCTTTTAAAAATTCTTAAAGTACCTTAAATATAAATTAACTTACTTAAGGGAATAAAAAACCATAATGACATTTCATGTGAATTTCCCTCTTGTGTAACTTAATACAGCAACAGAGAAGACAAAATAGTTTTATTTATTCTACATTAAATATTTTGTCTATTAATAGCAATATTAGAACAATTAATTAACTACTAGGTGCCACTGAAGCTTTTAGATATGTTTTGTTCAAATCTGAGGAGAACCCTTGGGAGTATTATTGTACCTGTTTTACAGATGAGGGAACTGAGGCTTAGAAAGAGTAATAGTTTAGAATTTTTACACTTCTAGAACTGGAGTTTAAACACACTTTTCCTCTGCTTTCAAAGCACATTACTAAACTGTGAAACCTGTTTATTTTTTAAATTAAAATTTAATGATCCAACCCATTCCTTATTAATTGATACTGATTATGGAATTATTTCCTCTTAACTCATCCATCCCAAAATTTGACCACTTTAAAGACATGTTGAAGTAGTGTGGAGAAACCATAAAATTGTTTCTGTAGGCTTTATACCCCCTCAAAAAATATATAATGTGCTCAGTCGCTCAGTCATGTCCGACTCTTTGCAACCCCTTGGACTGTAGCCGGCCAGGCTCCTCTGTCAATGGTATTCTCCAGGCAAGAAACTGGAGTGGGTAGCCATTTTCTTCTCCACTTTATATAATATTTGTATGTTTAAACTAATTTGAGCAAGTCCATATGTATATTTAGTGTGTCTAAATATACATATGAAAGTTTTGTCTCCATGTTTCTACTTATTATAGTTGATCATCAAGTAATGATTATTTTCCTAAAATATTTTTAAAGTGGACCTTTCAAAATTAGTTAAGAGGAGAAGGAGATGGCGGAGGAGTAGGTGGACGTGGAGTACGTCTCTCTCCACGGATACATCAGGATACACCTTCAGACACAGGAGTGCGTGCAGGACACCAGCGAGAGCAGACAGGAGTACCTGACCAGAGGAAAAGAATACACAGAACCACACAAAACTCGGTAGGATGAAGGAACTAGGGGGAAAAACAGGAGTGTTAGTAGGAGTGGACCTGCTCTCAGCGGGTGGGGGAACACATCGGGGCAGTTGTCCGAGTCAGAGGAGAAACATTTAAGGCTGAGAGGGAAACAGCTGATCTGTGACAGCGTGAATGGAATGAGAATCAGACAGTCCTTGCTGCAGCCATACATGCCCCGGACAGGAGCTGGTCCTCTGGAAGGCGCAGTGGCTGGAAGCTGGAGTTTGGGGAGTGTGGAGCAATCCCAGGGCAAGGGCTGCTGTTGACTGCAGAGAGACAGATGGAGGGGATGTGAGGGAGGAGACTGTGGTGGGAAATGCCTGTGGAGGAAAGCCAGGAAGCCATGGAAGCAAGGCAATACAGCTGAGTGTCGTAGGGGGTGAAGCCGTCACTGTCACCGTAGCCTGTCTCCCCCAACATGCCAGCATCTGCAGCTGAAGAATAGAGGCTGGCCCATCAAACGCCTGACACACTGAACTACAGATAGGACCCCACCCAGGGGGCCCCTTTAGGTGCCTGAAGTGCCGATCTACAGAGTAGGACCCCAGGCACGGCAGCCCTCTATGTGCCTGAATGGGTGGAGCTACAGAGAAAGACTGGCCAAAGAGGCCTTCTGATTGCCAGCTACAACAGGCTCGGAAAAAAGACTCTGATAGGGCCATAACTCCTGCAGCAGAGACAGTCGTGTCCCTGCACACTTTGAGCTGCCAGGCACTAAGAAATCCAATTAAGCTTTTGAGCTTTTTTTCCTTCCCCTCAGTCACATTTTTTATTGTTGTTGTATACCTCTGCCTCTACATTGGGCTTTTGCAGTTCAGCAGAGTTTTCCTCTTTTTTTTTTTTCTTTTTTAAAAAAAATTTTAAACCTGTTGTTATTTTTTCTACACTTAACTCCTTTGTTTGCTTTTCCTACTGTTCTTTCCCCGTTGCAGTTATCTGTAACATATATAAATCTTTATCTACCTCTATTTAACTTTGCATATCTATTCTTTGTTTCTTTCTCTCCTTTCCTCTCAACATATTTGTTAGTTTTATTTTCATTGTTTTATTCCCCACTTGGCACCTTGTTTTAGTTTTGTTTTCCAGTTTGTGCTTTAGTTAGTTTTGTTCTTAACTGATAAATATAATTTTTGATTTGCTTTGTTCACCAGGTCAATCTACTGTACTTTATTTTTGTTAGACTGTTTTCACTTTGCTCATGTGTGTATATGTATATGTGTATATTCCACTATTTTAATTATGATTTGCCTGATTTTGTAACTGCCATTTGGGGTTCATCTTTGGTTTACCATTTTTGGATATTTGTTTTGATCTCCCTTCATGCCATAACAAACCCACTTGTGGGTCAAGCCCTGAGTCTTTGGAGTGGGAGCACTAACTCCAAGACCCTAGATTACCAGAGAACTGACCCTAGGGAGTATCAGATAGTGAGAACTCACACAAAGCAAACCACTTGAATACAAGACCCAGCATCACCAACCACCAGTAGCACCCTCTGCAGGATGCCTCATCTAAACAACAAACAAAACAAAAATACAAACCCAGTCATCAGCAGACAGGATTAACACCTCACTCACCCTTGCCCATCAGAGGAAAAACAAGCAAAAACCAGCACAAATCTCATCTTTATATGAAGCTCACACAAACCACTGGAGAATTCAACTTTCCTTGAAGCTTGGGAAAAGGAGACCTCAAACACAAAAACTGTTAAAAAAAAAAAATAATAAAGAGACGGAGAAATGCTAAACAAATGAAGGAACAAACTAGAAACACAGAAGTCCAAATAAATGAAGAGGAAATAGGCAAACTACCTGAAAAAGAATTCAGAATAATGATAGTAAAGATGATACCTTGAAAATGGAGAAAATGCAAGAATCGATTAACAAAGACACAGAAGAATTAAAGAATAAACATACAGAGACAACACAGTTACTGAAATTAAATATACTCTAGAAGGAATCAATAGCAGAATATCTGAAGCAGAAGAATGAATCAATGAGCTGGAAGATAAAATGGTGGAAATAACTTCTGAAGAGGAGGATAAAGTAAAAAGAATGAAAAGAACTGAGGACAGTCTCAGAGACCTCTGGGACCATATCAAAGGTGCCAACTTTCGAATTATAGGGGTCCTAGAAGAAGAGAAAAAGAAAGGGTATGAGAAAATTTCTGAAGAGATTAGAGTTGAAAATTTCCTCAACATGGAAAAGGAAATAGTCAATCAAGTGCAAGAGGCACAAAGAGTCCCATACAGGATAAACCCATGGAGAAACATGCCACGATACATACTAATCAAACTATTAAAGACTAAACACAAAGAAAGAACATTAAAAGCAGCAAGGGAGAAGCAACAAGTAACATACAAGGGAAACCCCATACACTTTAACGGCTGATGTTTCAGCAGAAACTCTGTAGGCCAGAAGGGAATGTCAGGAAATACTTAAAGTACTGAAAGGGAAAAATCTACAATCAAGATTACTGTACCCGGCAAGGATCTCATTCAAAATTGATGGAGAAATAAAAAGCTTTTCAGACAAGCAAAAGTTAAGAGAATTCAGGACCACAAAATCAGCTTTATGACAAATGTTAAAGGGACTTATATAGTCAAGAAATACAAGAGAAGCAAAATGATCTACAAAATCAACCCCAAACAATTAAGAAAATGGCAATAGGAACATATATGCCAATAATTACTTAAATGTAAATGGATTAAATGGTCCAACCAAAAGACACAGACTGGCTGAATGGATACAAAAACAAGACCCTTATATATGCTGTCTACAAGAAACCCACTTCAGACCTCAAGACACATATAAACTGAAAGAGGATGGAAAAATATGTTCCATGTAAATAGGAAGCAAAAGAAAGCTGGAGTAGCAATCCTCATATCAGACAAAATAGACTTTAACATAAAGAGTATTACAAGATACAAGGAAGGACACTACATAATGATCAAGGGATCAATCCAAGAGGAAGACGTAACAATTGTAAATATCCATGCACCGAACATAGGAGCACCTCAACACATAAGACAAACACTAACAGACATAAAAGGAGAAATTGACAGTAACAAAATAGTAGTAGGAAACTTTAACACCCAACTCACACCAATGGACAGATCATCAAAACAGAAAATTAATAAGGAAACACAAGTCTTACATGATACATTAGATGAAATGGATCTCATGGATACCTTCAGGACATTCCATCCAAAGGCAGAAGAATACACCTTCTTCTCAAGTGCACATGGAACATTCTTCAGGATAGACCACATCCTGAGTCACAAATCAAACTTCAGTAAATTTAAGAAAATTGAAATTGTATCTTGCAACTTCTCTGACCACAATGCTATGAGACTAGATATGAATTACAAAAAAAAAAAAAAAAAACTGTTAGAAACGCAAACACATGGAGATTAAGCAACACGTTTCTAAATAACCAGCAGGTTACTGAAGAAATCAAAAGGGAAATCAAAAAATTTCTAGAAACAAATGACAATGAAAACACGACAAATCAAAACCTATGGGATGCAGCAAAAGCAGTTCTAAGAGGAAGTTTATAGCAATACAGTCCTACCTCAAGAAGCTAGAAAAACATCAAATAAACCACCTAACTTTACATCTAAAACAACTGGAAAAAGAACAACAAAAACCCACAATTAGTAGAAGGAAAGAAATCATAATGATCCAAGCAGTAATAAATGAAAAAGAAATGAAAGAAACAATAGTAAAGATCAATAAAACTAAAAGCTGATTCTTTGAAAATGTAAACAAAACTGACAGACCTTTAGCCAGACTCATCAAGAACAAAAGAGAGAAGAATCAAACCAACAAACCAGAAATGAAAAAGGAGAGGTTACAACAGACAATGCAGAAATACACATGTTTATAGGAAACTATTATGAACAACTAGATGGCAATAAAATCTAAAATCTGGAAGAAATGGACAGATTCTTAGAAAAGTTCAATCTTCCAAGACTGAACCAGGAAGAAATAGAAATTATAGACAACCTAATTACAAGCACTGAAATTGAAGCTGTGATCAAAAATCTCCCAAAAAACAAGAGCCCAGGACCAGATGGCTTCACAGGAGAATTCTGTCAAGCATTTAGAGAGGAGCTAATGCCTATCCTAAGAATCTTTCAAAAAATTGCAGAGGAAGGAACACTTCCAAACTCATTCTACAAGGCCACCATCACCCTGATACCAAAACCAGAAAAAGAGAACACAAAAAAAGAAAACGACAGGCCAATATCACTGATGCACAGAGATGCAAAAATCCTCAGCAAAATTTTAGCAAACAGAGTGCAGCAACACATCAGAAAGCTCATAAACTAGGATCAAGTTGGGTTTATTCCAGGCATGCAAGGATTCTTCAGTATATGCAAATCAATCAATGTGATACACCATATTAACAAATTGAAAGATAAAAACCATATGATCTTCTCAATAGATGCGGGAAAAGCCTTTAACAAAATTCAGCAACTATTTGTGATTAAAACTCTTCAAAAAAATGGGCATAAAAGGAATCTACCTCAACATAGTAAAGGCCATATATGATAAGCCTATGGCAAACATTATCCTCAATGGTGAAAAACTGAAAGCATTCCCCCTAAGATCAGAAACAAGACAAGGGTGTCCACTTTCACCACTGTTCTTCAACATAGTTCTGAAAAGTCCTACCTATAGCAATGAGAGAAGAAAAAGAAATGAAAAGAATCCAGAATGGAAAAGAAGAAGTAAGCTCTCACTGTTTGCAGATGACATGATACTGTTCATAGAAAACCCTGAAGATAGTATCAGAAAATTACTAGAGCTAATCAGTGAATTTAGCAGAGTTGCAGGATCCAAAATCAATACACAGAAATCTCTTGCATTTCTATATATTAACAATGAAAAATCAGACAAATTAAGGAATCAATCCCATTCACCATTGCGACAAAAATAATTAAATATTTAGGAGTAAACTTACCTAAGGAGACAAAAGAACTGTACAAAGAAAAATTATAAGACACTAATGAAAGAAATCAAAGATGACATAAACAGATGGAGAGATATTCCATGTTCCTGGGTAGGAAGAATCAATATTGTGAAAATGACTATACTACCAAATGCAATCTACAGATTCAATGGGATCCCTATCAAATTACCAATGGCATTTTTCACAGAATTAGAACAAAAAATTTCACAGTTCTTCTGGAAAGTGAAAAGACCCCGAATAGCCAAAGCAGTCTTGAGAATAAAGAATGGAGCTGGAGGAATCAACCTTCCTGACTTCAAATTGTAGTACAAAGCTACAGTCATCAAGACAGTATGGTACTGGCACCAAAACAGAAATATAGACCAATGGAACAAGATAGAAAGCCCAGAAATAAACCCATGTGCCTATGGGTACCTTATTTTTGATAAAGGAAGCAGGAATATACAATCAGGCAAAGACACCCTCTTCAATAAATGGTGCTGGGGAAAGTGGACAATTACATGTAAAAGAATGGAATTAGAACACTTCCTAACAGCATACACAAAGATACACTCAAAATGGATTAAAGACCTAAATATAAGACCAGAAACTATAAAATACTTAGAGAAAAACATAGGCAGAACATTTGATGACATAAATCAAAGCAAGATCCTCTATGACCCACCTACTAGAGTAATGGAAATAAAAACAAAAGAAAACAAGTTGGACCTGATTAAACCTAAAGGCTTTTGCACAGCAAAGGAACCTATAAGCAAAGTGAAAAGACAGCCCTCAGAATGAGAGAAAATAATAGCAAATGAAACAACTGACAAAGGATTAATTTCCAAAATATACAAGCAGCTCATACAACTCAATACCAGAAAAACAAACAACCCAATCAAAAAGTGGGAAAAAGAACTAAACAGACATTTCTCCAAAGAAGATATACAGATGGCTAACAAATACATGGGAGAAGGCAGTGGCAACCCAGTCCAGTACTCTTGCCTGGAAAATCCCATGGATGGAGCGGCCTGGTGGGTTGCAGTCCATGGGGTCGCTAGGAGTTGGACACAACTGAGTGGCTTGACTTTATTTTTTCACTTTCATGCATTGGAGAAGGAAATGGCAACCCACTCCAGTATTCTTGCCTGGAGAATCCCAGGGACGGGGGAGCCTGGTGGGCTGAGGTCTATGGTGTTGCACAGAGTCAGACACGACTGAAGCGACTTAGCAGCAGCAGCAGCAGCAGCAACAAATACATGAAAAGATGCTCAACATCACTCATTATTAGAGAAATGCAAATCAAAACTACAATGAGATATCACCTCACACTGGTCAGGATGGCCATCAAAAAGTGTACAAACAATAAATGCTGGAAAGGGTGTGGAGAAAAGGGAGCGCTCTGGCACTTTTGGTGGGAATGTAAATTGATACAGCCATTATGGAAGACAGTATGGAGATTCCTTAAAAACCTAGGAATAAAACCACCATATAACACAGCAATCCCACTCCTAGGCATATACCCTGAGGAAACCAAAATTGTAAGAGATACATGTATCCCGTTGTTCATTGCAGCACTATTTACAATAGCTAGAGCATGGAAGCCACCTAGATGTCCATCGACAGATGATAAAGAAGTTTTGGTACATATGCACAGTGGAATATTACTCAGCCATAAAGACAAACATATTTGAGTCAGTTCTAATCAGGTAGATGAACCTAGAACCTATTATACAGAGTGAAGTGAGTCAGAAAGAGAAAGATAAGTACCGTATTCTAATGCATATATACGGAATCTAGAATAATGTTACTGAAGAATTTATTTACAGGGCAGCAGTAGAGAAACAGACAGAGAGAATAGACTTATGGACATGGGGAGAGGGGAGGAGAGGGTGAGATGTATGGAAACTTACATGGAAACTTACATTACCATATGTAAAATAGACAGCCATCGGGAATTTGCTGTATGGCTCAGGAAACTCAAAGCAGGGCTCTGTATCAACCTAGAGGGGTGGAATGGGGTGGGAGATGGGAGAGAGGTTCACAGGGGAGGGGATATATGTATATCTATGGCTGATTTATGTTGAGGTTTGACAGAAAACAGAAAATTCTGTAAAGCAATTATCTTTCAATTAAAAAACAAATTAGAATATTACTCAACCTAAAAATAAAGCTGATACCATTAATGAAAAAATATCGATATTATAGCAAAGAGTATTAGTCAGAAATTAAGACATTTCAGGTGTCTGACTGGCTTTGGAATAAACAAAAGCTTATTATCCTAAATGAAACTGTAATGATAAAAGTTTAAAGAAAATACTTTAATATTTTCTTCTTTAGTAAAATACCTAGAATGCCTGAGTTTCTCAAACTAGGAGAGTCTTTGTCTTATCTTATCTGACTTATCCTTTCAAATTCACTTGTCCTCAGGAATCTTTCACTAAATTACTGCCACAACCTGCCTGGCCGAGAGAGAGTGGGGTGCACAATGTAGACGATGAGATATAAAGAAATACTCTTTTTTTTGGTAGCCCATGTCACATAACTGGAGCTTCCCAGGTGGCTCAGTGGTAAAGAATTCACCTGCCAATGCAGGAGACATGGGTTCTGTCACTGGATTGGGAATATCCCCTGGAACAGGAAAGGGCAACCCATTCCAGTATTCTTGCCTGCAGAATTTCATGGACAGAGGAGGCTGGCGGGCTGCAGTCCATGGGGTCAAAAAGAATCAGCACAATGGAGTGACTGAGCACACAGGCACACATAACTGTTTTATTCCTGGCAGTGTGGAGATTTTATGGCATAGAATTGTAATTTATGTGCATTCTAATCTCTACTATTCAAAATGAGAAATAACATAAATTAGATTGGTACCTTTCTGTTCTAACTGGAACTTGTGAAGGTGGAAGAAATTTATTGATACAGTGACATTATGATGAGATTACAAAGTTATGTAATTATCCTAAATATTAATTGCAGCTACTTATCATCCACTGAGTAAAGGGGAAGGAGGTGAGGTAGGGCTGGGGCAGCTGACATTTATTAACTTCCTACTGTGTTGGGCATGTGCTAGACACATCTACATGTATCAGATCAGATCAGTCACTCAGTCGTGTCCGACTCTTTGCGACCCCATGGATTGCAGCACGCCAGGCCTCCCTGTCCATAACCAACTCCCAGAGTTCACTGAGACTCACGTCCATCGAGTCAGTGATGCCATCCAGCCATCTCATCCTCTGTCGTCCCCTTCTCCTCCTGCCCCCAATCCCTCCCAGCATCAGAGTCTTTTTCCCGTGAGTCAACTCTTCGCATGAGGTGGCCAAAGTACTGGAGTTTCAGCTTTAGCATCAGTCCTTCCAAAGAAATCCCAGGACTGATCTCCTTCAGAATGGACTGGTTGGATCTCCTTGCAGTCCAAGGGACTCTCAAGAGTCTTCTCCAACACCACAGTTCAAAAGCATCAATTCTTCGGCGCTGAGCCCTCTTCACAGTCCAACTCTCACATCCATACATGACCAAAGGAAAAACCATAGCCTTGACTAGACGAACCTTTTTTGGCAAAGTAATGTCTCTGCTTTTGAATATGCTATCTAGGTTGGTCATAACTTTCCTTCCAAGGAGTAAGCGTCTTTTAATTTCATGGCTGCAGTCACCATCTGTAGTGATTTTGGAGCCCAGAAAAATAAAGTCTGACACTGTTTCCACTGTTTCCCCATCTATTTCCCATGAAGTGATGGGACCGGATGCCATGATCTTCGTTTTCTGAATGTTGAGCTTTAAGCCAACTTTTTCACTCTCCACTTTCACTTTTATCAAGAGGCTTTTGAGTTCCTCTTCACTTTCTGCCATATGCCCCAACCAGGAACGCTGAAGTAGCTGAAGTTGAACAGTTCTATGAAGACCTACAAGACCTTTTAGAACTAACACCCAAAAATGATGTCCCTTCCATTATAGGGGACTGGAATGCAAAAATAGGAAGTCACGAAACACCTGGAGTAATAGGCAAATTTGGCCTTGGAATATGGAATGAAGCAGGGCAAAGACTAATAGAGTTTTGCCAAGAAAATGCACTGGTCATAACAAACACCCTCTTCCAACAACACAAGAGAAGACTCTATACATGGACATCACCAGATGGTCAACACCAAAATCAGATTGATTATATTCTTTGCAGCCAAAGATGGAGAAGCTCTATAAAGTCAGCAAAAACAAGACCAGGAGCTGACTGTGGCTCAGACCATGAACTCCTTGTTGCCAAATTCAGACTTAAATTGAAGAAAGTAGGGAAAACCACTAGACCATTCAGGTATGACCTAAATAAAACTCCTTATGATTATACAGTGGAAGTGAGAAATAGATTTAAGGGCCTAGATCTGATAGATAGAGTGCATGACGAACTATGGACTGAGGTTCGTGACATTGTATAGGAGACAGGGATCAAGACCATTCCCATAGAAAAGAAACGCAAAAAAGCAAAATGGCTGTCTGAGGAGGCCTTACAAATAGCTGTGAAAAGAAGAGAAGCGAAAAGCAAAGGAGAAAAGGAAAGATATAAACATCTGAATGCAGAGTTCCAAAGAATAGCAAGAAGAGATAAGAAAGCCTTCCTCAGCGATCAATGCAAAGAAATAGAGGAAAACAACAGAATGGGAAAGACTAGGGATCTCTTCAAGAAAATCAGAGATACCAAAGGAACATTTCATGCAAAGATGGGCTCGATAAAGGACAGAAATGGTATGGACCTAACAGAAGCAGAAGATATTAAGAAGAGATGGCAAGAATACACAGAAGAACTGTACAAAAAAGATCTTCACTACCCAGATAATCACGATGGTGTGATCACTGACCTAGAGCCAGACATCCTGGAGTGTGAAGTCAAGTGGGCCTTAGAAAGCATCACTATGAACAAAGCTAGTGGAAGTGATGGAATTCCAGTTGAGCTATTCCACATCCTGAAAGATGATGCTGTGAAAGTGCTGCACTCAATATGCCAGCACATTTGGAAAACTCAGCAGTGGCCACAGGACTGGAAAAGGTCAGTTTTCATTCCAATCCCAAAGAAAGGCAATGCCAAAGAATGCTCAAACTACCACACAATTGTACTCATCTCACACGCTAGTAAAATAATGCTCAAAATTCTCCAAGCCAGGCTTCAGGAATATGTGAACTGTGAACTTCCAGATGTTCAAGCTGGTTTTAGAAAAGGCAGAGGAACCAGAGATCAAATTGCCAACATCCGCTGGATCATGGAAAAAGCAAGAGAGTTCCAGAAAAACATCTATTTCTGCTTTATTGACTAGCCAAAGCCTTTGACTGTGTGGATCACAATAAACTGTGGGAAATTCTGAAAGAGATGGGAATACCAGACCACTGATCTGCCTCTTGAGAAATGTGTATGCAGGTCAGGAAGCAACAATTAGAACTGGACATGGAACAACAGACTGGTTCCAAATAGGAAAAGGAGTACGTCAAGGCTGTATATTGTCACCCTGTTTATTTAACTTGTATGCAGAGTACATCATGAGAAACGCTGGACTGGAAGAAACACAAGCTGGAATCTACATGTATGCTTTCACTTATAAACTGTGGGTAACTGTAATAGTACAGGAAGTAGAGCAAAGACAAGAAACAGTATTTACAAATATATCTCTTTTTTTGTATAGATGGTCAGCTTTTTAAACTTTTTATTTTCTTTTGTCATCTACTTTTGGCCAACCAAATCCTTTGATTGTTTCCAGCTCTCTGAGTCACAGCTACCTGGGATTGCTGTATAGACAGCCATTTAGTGGGTTTGGGGTTTTTTTGCCCAGGGAGGGGGGCAGCGGGGGATATGTTGGGAAATTAAATTTTAAGTTCTCAGACAATAGTTAACAGTTGTGTATTATTATATACTTTAAATTTTGCCACGAGGGTAGATCTTAGTTACGTGCTCTTGCCACAAAAACGTTTTTAATTAAAAACAAAGTGGGGTGGGAGACACAAAAGGAAACTTTTATAGGTGGTGAATAAGTTTATGGCTTTAATGGTGGCCTCACAGATGCATATTATCTCCAAACTTACTGAGTGTGTATACATTAAATATATACAGCCTTTTGTATGTCAGTCGTATCTCAGTAAAGTGGTTTTTAAAAAACTTTTTAAAGGGAAAATTTATACTTTTAAGAAATGTTATTTAAAGATTGGAGAAGGCAATGGCACCCCACTCCAGTACTCTTGCCTGGAAAATCCCATGGACGGTGGAGCCTGGTGGGCTGCAGTCCATGGGGTCGCTAAGAGTCGGACACGACTGAACGACTTCACTTTCACTTTTCACTTTCATGCATTGGAGAAGGAAATGGCAACCCACTCCAGTGTTCTTGCCTGGAGAATCCCAGGGATGGCGGAGCCTGGTGGGGTGCTGTCTCTGGGGTCTCACAGAGTAGGACCCGACTGAAGCAACTTAGCAGCATTAAAGGTTAAAATAGAAAAAATCTTGAGTAGTATATATTGAATATTTATTAGAATATTAAAATAATCCTGTTATTTTTATAATTCCTGATTATTGTCAAAATAACTAACATTCTCATTTTAATTTTAAGAACAGCCTTGGGAGACAGCATGATTATTCCCATTTTTCAGATGAGACAGTGTAAGATTCAAATGTTAAGTTTCCTATAGATGCTGTAACAAAGTACCATACATCAGGTGCCTCAAACAACAGCAATTTATCTTATCATAGTCATGGAGGCTAAAAATTCAGGATTAAGGTGTTGCCACTGTTGTTCCTCCTGAAGGTTGTGAGCGAGAATCTGTTCCATGCCTTCTTCTTGTCTTCCCTTTGTGTGTGTCTGTCTCTGTATTTAAATTTTCCTCTTTTGTGAAGACAGCAATAGTATTGGACTGGAGCTCACCCTGATGACATCATCTTAACTTGATCATCTCCAACGACCCTATTTCCACATAAGGTCACATTCACATATCCTGGGATTAGGCCTTTGGCATCTTTGGGGAAGACACAGTTCAACCCATAAAGGATACGAAGTCATTTGATTAGGGTCTCTTAAGTAGGAAAAGTTGGACATAGTGCATTGTACAACCACTGAAAGTAATTTTTAAAAAAATGAAATATATCTATAATACCACTTTGAAAATTCAACTATACTTCAATTTTAATAAAGTAAAATTCACTTTATCATATTTTCTTATGCCTGGGTAGATTTTATTTAAAATTAACTGAGTTTCTAAAATATTTAATAGCATTTTTGGTTGTCAGATCAGATCAGATCAGTCGCTCAGTCGTGTCCAACTCTTTGCGACCCCATGAATCGCAGCACGCCAGGCCTCCCTGTCCATCAGCAACTCCCAGAGTTCACTCAGACTCACATCCATCGAGTCAGTGATGCCATCCACCATCTCATCCTCTGTCGTCCCCTTCTCCTCTTGTCCCCAATCCCTCCCATCATCAGAGTCTTTTCCAATGAGTCAACTCTTCGCATGAGGTGCCCAAAGTACTGGAGTTTTCAGCTTTAGCATCATTTCTTCCAAAGAAATCCCAGGACTGATCTCCTTCAGAATGGACTGGTTGGATCTCCTTGCAGTCCAGTTTCTAAAATATTTAATAGCATTTTTGGTTGTACTGGATTTCAAATTCTTTTTCTTTCTTTGGATATAAGTAAGTGATACGACACAAGCTATGGAAAGTTGTCCAATACTCAGTGCTTAGATCTGAGTTTTAACCTGAACTACCATTAATTCAATGTAAAGCTTTAAAATGTCAACTCCTCCACCATATTTTGAGATGCCCATCAGAATACTGTTTAATTTATTTCAAGTGCACTCTGATACTAGATTATCTGTAGGTTTCACGCTCTGGAAGAATTATAGTTTAATCTGTGTTAATATGTATCTTGTGATCAGAGATTTCTGAAGATTGGAGAGAACAAGAATCCAGTACGGTAATAAAACAGTGTTCGATAGTTTGTTGATCTCTTCCTCCCCTCCCCCCCAAATCTTTGCTATATCTTCCTTTTTCTTGTAAAATGATTTTAGACTACAGAAATGTTGAAAAATAGTACAGATAACTTTTTCCCTGAACCTTTGGAGAATAAGCTGCTGACTTGATGCTCTGTCACTCCCAGATACTTCAGTATATATAATTGCTGCAGATAAGGACATTCTGCTGCATAGCTTCGATACAAACATAAAACTCAGGAAATTCACAATAATTCATTGCTACCAACTAATCCGTAGACCATATTCAAATTTTTTTAGTTCTCTTAGATATCCTCTTCATAGCAAAAGAATTCAATCCAAGATCATGCTTTGCATTTAGTTGTCATGTCTCTTTAGTGTTCTTCCATCTGGAGTAGTTCCTTAGTCTTTCCTTGATTTCTCAGCACTGTGACACTTTGGAAGAATATGTTTTGTGGAATGTGTTTGATTTAGAGCTTGTCTGATAGTTCCTCATGGTTGCTGCTGTTGCTGCTAAGTCGCTTCAGTTGTGTCCAACTCTGTGCGACCCCAGAGATGGCAGCCCACCAGGCTCCCCCGTCCCTGGGATTCTCCAGGCAAGAACACTAGAGTGGGTTGCCATTTCCTTCTTCAATGCATGAAAGTGAAAGTGAAGTTGCTCAGTCGTGTCCACTCCTAGCGACCCCATTGACTGCAGCCTACCAGGCTCTCCGTCCATGGGATTTTCCAGGCAAGAGTACTGGAGTGGGGTGCCATTGCCTTCTCATGGTTAGATTCAGGTTTAGGTGTCTATGGCTGGAATCTCACAGTGGTGAAGTGTTCTCATTTTTTAGAGGGCTAGAGGTTTGATTTGTCTCTTGACTAGTGATACTCACTTTGATCACTCAATTAAAGGTGGTGTTTACCAAGCTTCTTTACTGTAAGGTACACTTCTTCCCTTTGTAATTAATACATATTTTGTGGGCTCTTTGCAGCCTCATGGACTGTAGCCCACCAGGTCCTCATCCATGGGATTCTCCAGGCAAGAATACTGGAGTGGGTTGCCATGCCCTCCTGCAGGGGGTCTTCCAAACGCAGTGATCCAACCTGTCTCTTAAGTCTCTTGCATTGACGGGAAGGTTCCTTACCACCAGCGCTACCTGGGAAGTCTTATATTTTGTGTGCAAACTATAAATTTTTGTCATCAAATTTTCACCCACTGTATTTAGAATTGGTTGTTTCTTGACTGAATTTACTACTATTAGGTTGGTGCAAAAGTAATTTTGGTCTTACATTGTTGAACTTTGCCACTTCATATTGGAATGCATTCTTAAGTAAATGAGATTATGTTATACATTATTTTAATGCACATTTCCTGCTTTGTTTTTTTACTCCTATAACTTATTACTTGCTGTTTATTTTATATTTATGTTAGACTATAGAAATGATGTTAGACAAAAGGTAAATTTGAGTGATTTTTTAATTTGAGTTCAAAATGGGTCATAAAGCAATAGAGACAACTCGCAACATCAACAATGCATTTGGCTCAAGAACTGCTAACAAACATACAGTGCAATGGTTCTTCAAGAAGTTTTGCAAAGGAGACAAGAGGCTTGAAGATAAGGAGCATAGTGGCCGGGCATCAAAAGTGGACAAAGGACAGCTGAGAGCAGTTGTCGAAGCTGATCCTCTTATGACTACAGAAACTGCTGAAGATTCCATGTCAACCATTTTACAGTCATTTGGTATTTCAAGCAAATTGGAAAGGTGAAAAAGTTTGATACGTGGATATCTCATGAGCTGACTGAAAATTTTTAAAAATTGTCATTTTGAAGTGTCTTCTCTTATTTTATGCAACAACAGCGAACCATTTCTCAATTGGATTGTGATGTGTGACGAAAAGTGGATCTTATACCAAATTGGTGACGACCAGCTCAGTGGTTGGGCCGAGAAAAGCTCCAAAGCACTTCCCCAAACCAAACTTGTACCAAAAAAAGGTCACGGTCACTGTTTAGTGGTCTTTCGGCCAGTGTGATCTTTCTGAATCCTGGCGAAACCATTACATCTGAGAAGTAGGCTCAGCAAATTGGTGAGATGCACCAAAAACTGCAAGGCCTCCAGCCAGCATTGGTCAGCAGAATGGGCCCAGTTCTTCTCCATGACAGCATCCTACCACACATTGCACCAGCAACACTTCAAAAGTTGAACAAATTGGACTATGAAATTTTGCCCCACCTGCCCTCTCACCAACCAACCTCGGCTTCTTCAAGCATCTCGACAACTTTTTGCAGGCAGAACACTTCCACAACCAGTAGGAGACAGAAAATGCTTGCCAAGAGTTCATGAATTCTGAAGAAAGGGTTTTTATGCTACAGGAGTAAACAAACTTATTTCTCATTGGCAAAAATGTGTCGATTGAAATGGTTCCTATTTTGTTAATAAAGATGTGTTTGAGCCAAGTTTTAATGATTTAAAATTCACAGCCCTAAACCGTGACTGCTTTTGTATCAACCTAATATAATGGTTCCCAAATGTTGCTTTTCCTGACATTCTGCTGTAAGGAAGAACTTATTCTTCTCTCTCTTCATTTATTTTTATATAAGCATGGACTCATGACTTTCTGTGAGTAATGGTTATAATTCATCATTGTTTTTCACTTTGTCCAAATTGTCCAAAAGTTGATCAATGGGAGACATTTCAAGCTGGCTTCTATTTCTTTTTTACATATTGCCATAATTTTTTAAAGCATTTCCACTAGTAATTTCTTCACCAAAACAGTAAAAGAAGTAAAAAATCAAGGCTCAGTGAAAAAACAGAAAACCTCAATAAAGAAATAGTGAATATAAGAGCTAAATGGACATTTTAGCATTGAAACCCATAATAACTGAAAGAAAAAACTCACTGGGTAGGCTTATAGTAGAATGGAGGGGACAAAGGGATCCTGAAGATAAAACAGTAGACATTACTAGAACAAATAAATGAACAGAGCTTTAGGTACCTGTAGGATTGTGACCAAAAAAGACTCCAGCAAGAGAAGGAGAAGAGTGGAAAGAATGCAGGGTTGAGAAGTAATTAAAGAAATAATGGACACAAACTTGCCATACTTGGCAGAAGACATAAACCTGCACCTCCAAGAAACTGAGCAAATTCCAAACAAGATAGACCCAAAGAAATGTGCAAGACACATCATAATAAAACTTACGTAAAATTAAAGACAGGAAAAATCTTGAAAATACAAGGAGAGAAGTGGCAGCGTATGTATGGGGAGAAACAGTTCCAATAACAGTGGATTAATCATCGGAAACCATGGAGACTATGAGGCATTTGCAAAATATTTTTAAAGTACAGAAAGAGCTCAAAAATTCTATATTCAGGAAAAATATCCTTCAGGAATGAAGGAAGAAATCAAGATATTCTTAGATGGAGGAAAACAAATAGAATTTGTTTCTAGCAGCCCTATCCAAAAAGAATTTTTAATTTAAAATCCAGCAGGACATATTCAGGACTTCTTTGCTGAAAACTTAAAAATACTAATGGGAGAAGTTAAGGGAAATGGAGAGATGTGCTGTGTTCATGGATTAGAAGATTCAACATAGGAAAGATGAATTCTTCCCCAATTGATAAACAGGTTTAATGTAATTCCTATTAAAATTCCTTTAAGATTTTTTTTTTTTGTTTTTGCTTTTTTGTTGAAGTATGGTTGATTTACAATGTTGTTAGCTTCTGATATACAGCAAAGTGATATATGAGATCAGATTCTTTTCCATTGATGCTGTGCTACTCAGTCACTTTGTCTTGTCCAACTGTTTGCGACCTCTGCCCATGGGATTCTGCAGGCAAGAATAATGGAGTGGGTAGCCATTCCTTTATCCAGTGCATCTTCCTGACCCAGGGATCACACCCATGACTTCTGCTTGACAGAAGGGTTCTTTACCACAGAGCCACTTGGGAAGCCCTCTTTTCCTTTATAGTTCATTATAAAATAGTATAATTCCTTGTGCTACTCAGTAGGTCCTTGTACTTATCTATTTTACTTAGTAGTGTGTATCCATTAACTCTGTTAAGATTTTTAATAGGTATTGTTATCCTAAAATTAATACAGAAATGCAAAAGAATTAGAAAAGTTAATAAAATTTTGAAAAGAAGAAAATGTGAAGAATCCATCTTTAATTTCAAGAGTTTTTATAAGAATCAAGGCTCGGTATTAGGGACATTGACACATTGATTAGTGGAACAAAATAGAAAACTCAGAAATATCTATACAAGTACAGCCAGTGAATTTGTGACTAAAGTACAAAAACAGTGAAGGAAGTGTCTTTTCAACAAATGAGGGGGAAAAAAACTTTTACCCTAAACCTCACACTAGGATTAAAAACAAAATTTTTAAGACATAGACCTCAGTAAAAAATGCTTAATTATGACACCAAAACACAGTCCGTAAAAGAAAAAAATTGATAACCTGGACTTTATCAAAATTAAACAGTTTTTCTGTGTGCAAAGCTCTGTTAAATGGATGGAAAGTCAGACTCCACAGTGAGGAAGAATAGTGGCAAAGCACATGCCTGATAAAGGATTGTTATCTACAATGTATAAAGAATTCTCAGAACTGAACCAGAGAAAAACAAATCCATTAGAAAAAAAGAGATTTGGAGGAAATTCCCTGGTCGATGGTTAGATCTCCATGCTGTCATTGCCAAGAGTCCCCGTTCAATCCCTTGTTGGGGAACTAAGATCCCACAAGTTGTGGGAAATGGCCAAAAGAAACAAAGCAACAGATTTTTGCATTTTTAGAAAAAATCTAGGAAAACAATGGACATGTCACTGAAGGTGGTATGAAGGCAAATAAGCATATTCCCTTCAGATACACCCTTCATGGGCTTCCCTTGTGGCTCAGACGGTAAAGCCTCTGCCTGCAATGTGGGAGACCCGGGTTTGATTGCTGGGTCGGGAAGATCCCCTGGAGAAGGAAATGGCAACCCACTCTAGTACTCTTGCCTGGAAAATCCCATGGACAGAGGAGCCTGGTAGGTTATGGTCCATGGGGTCGCAAAAAGTCGAACACGACTGAGCGACTTTACTTCCACTTTTTTCACTTCATAGATCACCCTTCACATTGTTGTGATGAAGGGGTTACATAACTCAGTGAAGCTATGAGCCATGCTATGCAGAGCCACCCAAGACAGACGGGACTGGGGGTCACAATAAACTATATGGATCACAACAAAAATTGCTCAGAGATGGGAATACCAGACCTCCTTACCTGTCTCCTGAGAAGCTTTTATGCAGGTCAAGAGGCAGCAGTCAGAGCTGGACATGGAACGGACTGGTTAAAAATTTGGAAAGGAGCACAACAAGGCTGTATATTGTCATCCTACTTATTTAACTTTCATATTTAACTTAGCCATAGTGGGTGGCAGCGGGGAAATTCTTTGTGACGAAATGGTCCTGTATTTTGATTGCAGTGGTGATTGCATGAATCTACATGTGTGACAGTAAAATTGGTATAGAGCAAAATAACAAAGAAGCACGTCAAGGCTGTATATTGTCACCCTGCTTATTTAACTTGTATGCAAAATGCATGAGTGAGTCAGCTCTTCGCATCAGGTGGCCAAAGTATTGGAGCTTCAGCTTCTGTATCAGTCCTTCCAGTGAATACTCAGAGTTGATTTCCTTTAGGATTGACTGGTTTAATCTCCTTGCTGTCCAAGGGACTTTCAAGAGTCTTCTCCAACACCACAGTTCGAAAACATCAATTCTTCAGCACTTAGCCTTCTTTATTATCCAACTCTCACATCCATACATGACCACTGGAAAAACCATAGCTTTGACTAGACACACCTTTGTTGGCAAAGTGATGTCTCTGCTTTTTAATACTCTATCTAGGTCTGTCTTAGCTTTTCTTCTAAGAAACAAGCGTCTTTTAATTTCATGGCAGCAGTCACCATCTGCAGTGATTTTAGAGCCCAAAAATAAAGTCTCTCACTATTTCCATTGTTTCCTCATCTATTTGCCATGAAGTAATGAGACCAGATGCCATGATCTTTGTTTTTTGAATGTGGAATTTTAACCCAGCCTTTTCACTCTCCTCTTTCACCTTCATCAAGAGCCACCTGGGAAGCCTAGTTCAAAGGATGGATAGGAACAACCAAAGTAGCACGTGGTTTTAAACAAAGTCTGTTTTTCATGGATTTAAGAAATGTAATCAGAGAAAAAGTCACATTCCTATTCTTACGGTTGGAGAACTCTAAGATTAGCCAAGGATGTCAAAATAAATTACAGATCTGTGTTGTTACCTGTTCTTTTCCTCCATGGGATTTTCACACTTATAGTTATGTATTTACTGCTGTTTCTGCTGTTCAATTGCTAAGCATCTGACTAGGCAAGAATACTGGAGTGGGTTGCCATTTCTTTCTTCAGGGGATCTTCCTGGATCAGAGATTGGTAGGTAGATTCTTTACCACCGAGCCATATTCTGTATTTAGATGATTGTTTAATATTTTGTCTACTGTGGAATTGTAAGTATTCTGTGACTCAGCATTGTAGTCCCAATTCCTATTCTAGTGTCTGACAGCACTTAGTAAATACTTATTGAACGTGTTTTTACATGAGATAAATGACTGCAAAACTGTTTAAAACAAAAGACAGTTATAGAAATAAAAACCAGAATGGTAAAATAGAAAAGTTTAGTGTAATGGTAAAAGATTTAAGCTTTTATAGCTAAGCAGTTCAGGGTTGGGTTTTGTAATGATGCTGTGTTTACCGAAGAATGCCAGAGTTTTGGATTGAGCAGTGAATGAGCTGTGGCGTGGTTGTAGAAGGTAGCACAGGTTAAGGAAGAGACCAGAGCGTGAGCCTCTTCAATACTGGCTGCTTTCTGGTGTGGCAGCTTCTTAACAAACCACCACCTATGACAGATGTGTTTAACTGAGGCCCTCAGAATCCCTGCTTGAAGCATCCTGATGACGCCCTCAGCCTGCTGAGTGCTTGCTCCTTAGTGTGCCTGTGCATATCTGCTGCTGGTGCGGGAGGTGGTTGGGTATCGGGGTTCATGTACTGGTTTGTGCTGTCAGGCCTTTTCATACTGGTTTCATCTTCTTATTTAATTAGACAATTTAAATAATTATTAAATAAATCAAGGAAAAAGTTAGGTTTCTGGAAAAACTTAAGTTTCCTGTGAAAACCCAAGTTGAATGCTTTGTAAAGATTTGATAAAAGGTAATTACTAAAAATAAATACTCTTTGGTATTTGGTCATCTAAATTTTTAGTAAATGGTAGACATTCCATTTGGGGTTTGGGGGTTTATTGTATTTTTTTCTTTTTTGGTGTGTGTACTCAAATCCCTGTCCTGCAACCTTAGGAGGCATCATTCACATATGCCAGTCAAAATGGCTACTGTTAATAATCCACAAATAATAAATGCTGGAGAGGATGGGGAGAAAAAGGAACCCTCCTACACTGTTGGTAGGAATGTAAATTGGTGCAGCCACTATGAAGAAAAGTAGGACGATTCCTTTAAAAACTAAAAATAGGGTTACCATATGATCCTGCAATCCCATTCCTGGGCATATATCTGAAAACTTGAACTCAAAAAGATACATGCACCTCAGTATTCGTATCAGCACTGTTTACAGTAGCCAGGACATGGAAGCAACCTAAGAAGCCAAGACAGATGAATAGATAAGATGTGACATATATACACACACACACACACACACACACACACACACACACACACACAATGGAATATTACTCAGCCATAGAAGAGTGAAATAACGCCATTTGTAGCAGCATGGATGGGCCTAGATATTATCATATTTAAGTAAAATACGTCAGAGAAAGACAAATATGATATCACGTATATGTGGAAACTGAAATTCTATAGATGAACTTATTTACAAAACAGAAATAGACTCACAGACATAGAAAACAAACTTATGGTTACTAAGGGAGATGGTAAGGAAGAGATAAATTGGAAATTTGGGGTTAACATATACACACTACTACTATATAAAGCAGATTACAACAGGGACCTACTATATAATACAGGGAACTATATTCAATATCTTTTAATAGCCTTTAGTGGAAAAGACTTCATGTTCATGATCTGAGCCACAGTCTGCTCCCGGTCTTGTTTTTGATGACTGTGTAGAGCTTCTCCATCTTTGAGCTGTTTCAAACCCTAAAAGATGATGCTGTGAAAGTGCTGCACTTAATACGTCAGCAAATTTGGAAAACTCAGCAGTGGCCACAGGACTGGAAAAGGTCAGTTTTCATTCTAATCCCTAGGAAAGGTAATGCCAAAGAATGCTCAAACTATCACACAATTGCACTCATCTCACACGCTAGTAAAGTAATGCTTAAAATTCTCCAAGTCAGGCTTCAGCAATACGTGAACCATGAACTTCCAGATGTTCAAGCTGGTCTTTGAAAAGGCAGAGGAACCAGAGATCACATTGCCAACATCCACTGGATCCTTGAAAAAGCAAGAGAGTTCCAGAAAAACATCTATTTCTGCTTTATTGACTATGCCAAAGCCTTTGATTGTGTGGATCACAATAAACTGTGGACAATTCTGAAAGAGATGGGAATACCAGACCACCTGACCAGCCTCTTGAGAAACCTGTATGCAGGTCAGGAAGCAACAGTTAAAACTGGACATGGAACAACAGACTGGTTCCAAATAGGAAAAGAAGTACGTCAAGGCTGTATATTGTCACCCTACTTATTTAACTTCTATGCAGAGTACACCATGAGAAATGCTGGGCTGGAGGAAGCACAAGCTGGAATCAAGATTGCCGGGAGAAATATCAATAACCTCAGATATGCAGATGACACCACCCTTATGGCAGAAAGTGAAGAAGAACTAAAGAGCCTCTTGATGAAAGTGAAAGAGGAGAGTGAAAAAGTCATCTTAAAGCTCAACATTCAGAAAACTAAGATCATGGCATCTGGTCCCGCCACTTCATGGCAAATAGATGGGGAAACAGTGGAAACTGCCTGACTTTATTTTGGGGAGCTCCAAAATCACTGCAGATGGTGACTGCAACCATGAAATTAAAAGACAGTTGCTCCTTGGAAGAAAAGTTATGACCAGCCTAGACAGCATATTCAAAAGCAGAGACATTACTTTGCCAACAAAGGTCCATCTAGTCAAGGCTAGGGTTTTTCCAGTAGTCATGTATGGATGTGAGAGTTGGACTGTGAAGAAAGCTGAGCACCGAAGAATTGCTGCTTTTGAACTGTGGTGTTGGAGAAGACTGTTGAAAGTCCCTTGGACTGCAAGGAGATCCATCCAGTCCACCCTAAAGAAGATCAGTCTTGGGTGTTCATTGGAGGGACTGATGTTGAAGCTGAAACTCCAATACTTTGGCCACCTGATGTGGAGAGCTGACTCATTTGAAAGACCCTGATGCTGGGAAAGATTGAGGGCAGGAGAAGGGGATGACAGAGGATAGGATGGTTGGATGGCATCACTGACACAATGGACATGGGTTTGGATGGACTCCGGGAGTTGTTGATGGACAGGGAGGCCTGGTGTGCTGTGGTTCATGGGGTCACAAAGAGTCAGACACAACTGAGAGACTGAACTGAACTGAACTCAATGGAAAAGAATCTGAAAATATGTCTCTGAATCACTTTTCTGTACATCTGAATCACTATAAATCAACTATACTTAATAAAAGTATTTATTTTAAAAAAGAGTATTTATTGACCTCTTCCAGTGGAAACAATTGTTACCTTACTAATCAACTCCTAAACTATGTCTTGGTGGTGGTTTGATCAAGAAGTTGTATCCGACTCTTTGGGATACCATGAACTGCAGCCTGCCAGGCTCCTTTGTCCATGGGATTTCCCAGGCATGAATACTGGAGTGGGTTGCCATTTCCTTCTCCAGGGGAATCTTCTCAACTCAAGAATCAAACCAGGTCTCCTTCATTGCAGGCAGATTCTTTACTGACTGAGCCACCAGGGAAGCCAAACTAGGTCTTAAAAAGAAAGCAATTTATATTGATTTAATTCATGCTGAAGTGTGAATAGCAATCCCACAAACCTCCCAGAAATGGTTCTTCTTTTTAAAAAGGATATTCTTTTTAGGTTAAGCCTTAATGTGCTATTTCAGACAGAGGACCAAGTGAACATTTGAAGTGGAAGTAGCTCAGTCGTGTCCGACTCTTTGTGACCCCATGGACTATACAGTCCATGGACTTCTCCAGGCCAGAATAGTGGAGTGGGTAGCCTTTCCGTTCTCCAGGGGATCTTCCCAACCTAGGGATCGAACCTAGGTCTCCCGCACTGCAGACGGATTCTTTACCAGCTGAGCCACCAGGAACATTTGAGACTTTGTGGAAAAAGCTCTCTGTCTGTTCCCCTCTTTCATATCTAAGTATTCCATGGATAGGGGACTCTAATGGAGAAATGGTGGCCATCCCTCCCCCGATCCATCTATGAAAGGCCTGAACAACCTTCCAATATTTAAGCCTTCCGTCTAGAATGCACAAAGTACCTAGATCAAGAGTGACAGAGAGAGAGTTTTCTTCACCCTTACCACTGTGACAGAGTCAGTAGCCTGGGTAAGGTGAGGCTTCATGTCATCCTGGATAGTTGCGTCTCATGCTGCCTCTCTCTGCCTCATCCTGGGGTGAAGATGGTGAGTTGTGGAGTAAGGGGAAGGAGGTCTCACATTTCATAGTAGCCTATGTGAGTTGGAGGCTTCCCTGGTGGCTCAGAGGGTAAAGCATCTGTCTGCAATGTGGGAGACCTGGCTTCGATCCCTGGGTCAAGAAGATCCCCTGGAGAAGGAAATGGCAACCCACTCCAGTATTCTTGCCTGGAGAATCCCGTGGACAGAGGAGCCTGGTGCAGGTTACAGGCCATGGGGTCACAAAGAGTCGGACACGACTGAGCGACTTCACTTATATGAGTTGGTGAGGTATAGGCCTGCTGTGCAGAAAGACCCTGTGGAACTCTCTTGACCTGAGGGAGAGGAGGGTTGTTATACTGCCCTGCAGGTACCTTCTGGTAAACACTCCGTAGTTGCCCGTGATTGTCTCTCTGTAGCTATAAGTCATCCTTGGCTGATGGATGAAAGACCTAGTTGGCATCAGAAATATAGTTGAGTGGTATTTACCGCATACAGTAGAAAAAGGTAGATTGTGAGGTTCAGAGAGGTTCTGTGATAAATGCAGGCAGTAAATGTCAAATTTTATGAAGGCAGAAGAAGGAAAAAAACATTTATTGACTGACATCCACCAAATTCCAATCACATTCATCGCTACTTCTCATATTTTCCTGCCAAGTAGAAGCTGTATAGTCCAATACATTCTACCTTAAAAATTCATTTGTTTCGTTTTCTGTTCCATAATATATTCTTGATTGTTTTAATACAAAGTATTATGAATTATTATTGAATAGAATCGATGATCTTAGAAGATACACCATGTTTGTCCCATGTCTTCATGTCTTCTCTGGCACAACCACCTCCTGCTCCAGTGCAGGGTCTAGTCTGAGAAGCACAGGGACATTTATCCTCACAGCAGCCTCGTGAAAAAGATAGTATTTTACAGATGAGGAAAGGAAGGTTCAAAGAGGGAAAGTCTCACAGGTACTACATGCCAGTGTTAAATTTCTCCCCCAAACTCCCTCTCTTACAGATTTTGTGGTTCTATAAAACAGAAAAACTAGCAATATAAATAGAGTGCTGATCTAAAAGGTAAGAGAGCTTTTTGGTTCTGTTCCTAACAAAGTTGTTGACTTGCAGGGAAATCTTTTGAATATCCCTTAGAGAAATCTTATATTTCATTTCCTCATATGCATATTGTTTCATTTCACCCTTAATGTTAGGGAAAGGTATATACATACTTTTAAGAATCAGACACTTGGCATGCTTGAAGATGAGTTCTGAATAAAAGCAATTATTAATGAAATAATAACCGTTAAGAACTCTCAAACCTAGTGCACTCTTCTGTGTGCCCACACACACTTGACTTTTAAACACAAAGTCATTGTCACCAATTATTGGTTTCCTTACTATGCTGAAAATAAACTGTTTTAGTCTGCTGCTTGATTCAGGCCCTCTGTGTCTACCAGTTCCCTAAATGTATAATTTGTACCTAGGTATTATAGTGGCCAGGTGCTCAAGTTTTAATGTCAGCAAAATCTGGTTTTAAATCCTGACTCCAAATTATTCGTGTAACATTAGGTAAAATACTTCAGCTCTAAAGCTGTCCCTCAGTTTCCTTATTTTTAAAAAGGAGTAGTAATGCCTATCTCATGGGTTTTTAGAAATCTCTCAAACTGTCTAATGATTACATTAAAATGTTGTCATAAGGTAATGCCTAAAAAATTTGGGATTGATGTTTTACCTTGTAAATTCATTTTAAATTGAATAAATATATTTTTGTAAGTATTTTAAGTTTATAGATTCATATCCATTAAGTGAAATTTACTGGAAAACACTAAGTAATTCCACAATTTAATGACACATTTTTTGATGATATTGTAAATAACAAATTGTCATACACTTTAGATTGATTTTGATGGAGGAAGGATATTTTGTGATAGGTGGCATTCATTAATCTATTTGATTAATTTGATAGTATAAAAGAAATTGTAGCTAATGAGTTTTCATACTCATGAAGATAATTTTATAGATGCTGCATTGCTTCCATATATTTGTTGGTTCCTTGTTTTAAAGTAGGACTTTCCCCTGACAGTGTATGTTAATATTTGGAAAATTCTCTATCAGCAGGCTAGCACCATCTTGACAGCCCTGTGTTCTGCTTCTACCTTGCTAATTGTTTCCTTGGGATTATTTGGATTGTGTCGAAAGCTTTTTGCAAATCCTCTTATTACTGAAGTCATTGTTGCCAGCAGGAATAAGATTAAAGGTGCTTAAGTCTGTAGAGTTGTTTCTAATTTGTACGTGTCATTTCAGTGGCATTTTAACAGAACACTGTCTCCTGTCCCTCCCCTCTCCCTCAGTACTATCTTAAGTTAGGTCCAAGAAGCCAGACCATTGGAAGAAATCTCATTTTATCCTCCTAATTATTATGCTGGCACTCAGGAGATAATTTTTCCCTTCATGCACTGCCAATTAATATGCAAATAGACTGATAAATATTTATGCAATGATTTAAATTATGCAGGGGGTGCTTTCAGTGTATTCTGTAAATGAATTGTTCGTGGACTTCAAAGTGCTGGCTGCTGTGCTAACGAGGAGAGATTTGCATAAGGCCCTAATCACGCGCATACTGATTAAGCTTCATTATGGAAACTGCCAGCTGCAATCTTTGTTTCTATTTTATTACAAAAAGGGGAACTTTTCATGCTTCAGTTGCCTTGACAATGTCAGTCCTAGCTGGTAAGAGAGACTAAAACTACTCTGAGCAACTGAAGTTTCCTTATTCAGTTGAAGATTGCTATGGTGTAACTGAAGTTGTATTTTGCTTCTCCCCCTAATCCACTTTCCACCTCCCACCCTTGTTCTCTAAAGAATATAGTGTAGATTTAGAAATAGTAGTACCTTCTTTCTCCGACACCAAACCGCTACCTGTTTCTTCCTTGCTTTGGACTGTCTGAACTTCTCGAAGATTTCACAGCGATGCTGGACTGCAGTGACTGTGTCCTAGGTGGGTGCCAGCACACTTCTTTCTTATAAGCTTTAATATGGAAATAGTGTGTGTAGGGTTGACTATGCATCAATACTTAATCGCATATGCAACCAACTTGTGGGAGGGGGGAGAAGCGGACTGAGCTGGGAAGGAGGAGAGCATTTGCAAAGCATAAGCCTGCTTGAATTTACAGTAAGTTCCTCCCTACCACTAGCTCTTCTGGTTCAGAGGAGATTTTCAGTAAATAGTGTGGATTTAGAGTTCTACTTGAATGGAGGACATTTTTGCTTTTTGGGAATTTCTGTTGAGAGCATTTCATATTGTTCTAAAACAACAGTCTAAATCTGAAACAAGATATAAAGTGTACCTCCATAATATGTACATATTAGTAAAAATGTTTTGCATACTGAATATGAATATCTTATCTAAAAACCAAAACCGCCTGGTGAAAAATAAGATGGAGCCGTAGTACATAGTTGTTCCCATAAATCCTAATGCAGAAGGTAGTGGGAATGGTTAACTGCAGTAGGACTGCTGATCAATTTCCAGATTTTAGAAACTGTTAACTGTTTTCAAATTTTGATTAATACTAGCCTTTTTTATTTTTAAAAATCAACTCTGTTCTTCAGGAAACAATTTTTAAGTGCTGGAAAGCGTGTTTGTAGTTTTTTCCTAAAGAACAATAAGATTTCGGGAGAGAAATGTGTGGCTTGAATATATAAACTGTCTTTGATTAAGGTTTAAAATAGACTGAAGCACTTTGGTTTTTAGATGTACTGTGACTATAGTGACCGTATTTTGGGCTGAGTTTTTTCTGTTTATATGAAGAACTGTTGAAACCTCTTTGGGTTACTCTGGTCACATCTCCAAGTGATGTTATGAACCCTGGATTATTTTTTTTTCCTGTATGTAATTTTTCCCACTTGAAAAATGGAGGCTGTCCCTAACACCATTGCAGTTGCTCATAATAAAATAAGAGATCTGAAAATGTTTGAATTTTTAGGCAGAAGGCATGGTCTAAACCCAAGATAGTAGTAATACTTACACAACATTGATAGAACCACTATGAAAAAGGGTGAATGACTAAAATAACAAACTGATGTCAAGAATTGAGTCCAAGAGCAACCAGTAGATTGTGTTTTGGACTCACAGAGTCAGTTTAGTGTGCCTAGAGAGAAAAAAAAGCTTCAAACATAAATCAGACTTACTTGTATTTACTCTTTTATGTCTACTAAGTTGGGAACTCAAGAAAGGACAGTGCCTTTTTGAATATTTTTGGCATTATATTTTAGAATTAGAAATTCTGTTATTTTCAGTTCACAGTTAATATCATTTAAACATTTTTCCACTTCATTCCAGTGTACAACATTCATAGTTGTATAGTTAGTCAGAATTTGGTTTTATTTATTTTTGTGTATGTGTATTAAACTCTTTAGAGTTTAATAGAAAATGCATAGAAGATTCACATAGAATATCTGTGAGATAATTTTTAATTTATACATGTGGAAACCAAGATATGAATTATACAAGACCATGACTTGTTAAGAACTGTGCCTACAGCTTTGTTTTTATGGTTTGTGGGAAAAAATTGTTACCCTTCTGATGAATGTAAGCTAGTTCATTTTTTCCCATTTTGTTTTAAAATATATTATAAAGGAAGCATTGAGCAGCATGTATGCTTTATTAGTATATTCTATTAGATTTATTGTGACTTTTGTTGACGTTCATAAGATTTTGGTTAAGTCATTCAGAAAGCTGATATTTACTAAGTTGTACACCTGTTGCTTTCAAAACTTGGTATGCTTTCAGATGATATTTACATTTTTCTGGATGGGTCTGGGAAGGAAGTTAGAGAACTGCCTTCATTTATGACTGCAGACTTAACAAATTTGAACTCTGAACATGAGAAGAACAAAACAAAGATATGTTAGAACTGCTTAAGCCCTAAGGCAAGCATTGGTTTCAAAAACTGTTTTAGAAAAGCCATTGCACAGCTTCCAGATTGGAAATGAAATTTATGGGAGGATTCTTGATTCTTACCAGTTATGCCTGTGGATAAAATAACTAAGGGCAACGTGATTGGGACTACTAACGATTATTTTGATTTTCTAGTTAAACATTTAAACAGATGACAAAATGGGCTCTTGAGTCAAAAATCTGAATAAATACAGTTTAAGTATTATTCTCTACTAATGATGATAGTTAAATGGTTCTTAACCTGATGGGCAGAAAAGTTAGAACTTGCTTGATAGTAAACTTATTTGATTATAAATATGCTAAGTTTCAGCTCACAAGAGAAATAGAATAAGATATATAAAAGTATAGTTTAGAGGTAGGAATAAAGTGCACTTGTTCTTGTTTTCCCTCTTGCATATCTTCTAAGATAATTAATATTGCTTGATGAAAACTTATTACTGTGAAAGTGTCCATTTAGGATATCAAAGCAGTATCATTTTTAAGTGAGTATGACTGTGACTTAATTTTGTAATTATTAGCTGTAGCTGTTATGCCTTGTAGTCCGCTTCTTGTATAATTGTGTGAATTTGGTATATTTTCACTTTGATGCATGTTTAGTTTGTTTTGGGGGGCATGGAGAGTAAATATGGAGTTATTTTTCTTAGACATGTTTTCTTTTTATTCTGTTGAGTTATTGTCCAGTCTGTTATCAAGATTACCAGTAGCTTATTTAGGTTATAATTAATGAATATCTTTACTTATGAAAAAAGAAACTATTTGGGAATAACATTTTACTTTGTGAGGTATACTTCTCCCCCTCCCACCCCAATTTTGTTTCTGTAATATACTTTATGCTTCATATTGTAAATCATTTTCCTCTTTTTCATATTATACTCTCATAATTTTTCAGGTTAGATTTCTGTTATCTCTGTTGGAAGAATCTTATATTTCTTTAAAAGATGATTTATCTGTGGATCATTTCAGAGTTAAGGAAATCTTAAATTTCTTTCAGATGAAATTTTATTATAGTTTGCAATGTTTTAGTTTTGACACCATCTCTCCTTGAACTTTATGGCTGTAACGTTAGTCAGTATTCTTAACCTTTTTGTTTGCCACAATTTTTGCCTGTCTAACCACATCCCCAAGTTTTAAAAAATCTCCTCTAATTTATTTCAGACTCAAGAATGAACAATCCATCAGAAACCGGTAAACCATCTATGGAGAGTGGAGATAGCAACACAGGTAAGAGATGGTTCTCAGATCCAGCCTTTTACTTAAATGTAATAGGGCTAAAAGCGGTGAATAAAAACCCATGTGAGTATTGAGTTGTCAAATATAAGTTAGTATTTGCAGGAACTGGGACTGTATTTACTTAAGATTATGTAACTTCTGCAGATTGTTTAATCTTTTTCAGAGAAACTGTAGAGTAGTTGAGAGAATAATCCTGTGGGTCAGTTAGTTCTGAGTATGAATTATTAGTAGCTTACTAGCTTTGTGACTTTAGGCAGTTTCCCAATCTTTTTGAGACTTAATTTGTTCACCTATAAAATGGGGATAATAAATTTCACAGGTCATTGTGAGTACTACAGGAAATGTATTAAACATTTTGGCAGCTATACAGTAACCTTTCAGTAAAAAGTTGTTCCTGTCATGGGTATTAATCAAGATAGGAAATCTTATCCACATTTAGTATAAATTGTATTGAAATAATATTATTAATATAAGTAGATAAAAACATATCTGTTCTTAATATATCCTTTTAATTGATAATTTTTTAGAAAAAAATTTATACTTGATTAAACCCTTTATCCGGAGATAATTAATATCATAAAAATGAGGAAACTGAGACCCCCCCCCCCTTGGGAGGAGGTGAGACTGTAAAGGATAGATTGTCTCCACAGCCCATACTCTTGACTCCTGATATCTGACTGTGTATCTTTATCTGTCAGAGATGGTACAGGGACTTCCCTAGTTTCTAGTAAAGGCATAAATTATAAATATACAACCATTTAAGAAGGGATACCCAGAAAGTAATAGTTTCACTAGGTTTTTTACTTGCACAGAGGGTTGCCTCTTTGACTTGTCATTTTTAAAATGCCTATTTTTTTTAAAAAAAGCCTAACTATGGGAGATAGTAGGACTTCCCAGTTGGCATTAGTGGTTAAGAAGTGACGTGAAGTCACTCAGTCATGTCCAACTCTTTACAACCCCATGGACTGTAGCCTGCCAGGCTTCTTCATCCATTGGATTTTCCAGGCAAGAGTACTGGAGTGGGTTGCCATTTCCTTCTCCAGGGGATCTTCCTGACCCAGGGATTGAACTGGGGCTCCCGCATTGCAGGCAGACTCCTTAATGTCTGAGCCACCAGAGAAGCCCACTGCCTGCCAGTGTAGGAGACTCAGGTTCAATTCCTGGATCAGGAAGATCCCCCGGAGGAGGGCATGACAACCCACTCCAGCATTTTGCCCTGGAGAATCCCGTGGACAGAGAAGCCTGGTGGGCTATGGTCCAGAGGCTCACAGAGTCAGACACGACTGAAGCAACTTAGCACACACCCACACATAGGACACAGTAAAAATGAGAGTCCCTCTTGGAAACTGTCTTTGTTTTCCACCCCTCCTAGCTACAGCACCTTTTAATTTGAAGTAGATGAGTTGAACCAGTATAGGAGCTTCCTGCCTATATTTCTTTCATTTAAAATTTTTCTATACCAGGAGATACTTGTTAATCTTTTAATCTTTAAAACATACCTGCTTCTTTATATGAAACTGAGCAGTGAAGTAGATGAGTTGAACCAGTATAGGAGCTTCCTGCCTATATTTCTTTCATTTAAAATTTTTCTGTACCTGGAGATACTTGTTAATCTTTTAATCTTTAAAACATACCTGCTTCTTTATATGAAACTGAGCAGTGAGGTTTCCTGTTGTATTTAACATGTTTCTCAAGTTACCCTGAGGCTAACCAGATAGACTGTGGTAAATACATCCCGAGAAGGGAAGGGCAGCATTCTGCTCTGTCTGAAGTGTCAACCAGTTTCCTTTGTATCTCCTGTTTGGGTTCCATCTTGCTTTTTTTTTTTTTTTTTGTAGCTGCAGTCCCTCTGCCAGTATTTGGCCACCTCACTTAGGTGTGGGACTTGTTTGCAGAGAGAAATAAGGCAGTTGATACCATTAAGATGCTAGAAGAGAATGAGCAGGACACCTATGCTGAAAGAACAGATTCAAAGATGAGTCGTGTATTTCTTAAAGAAGGGAAACAGACCCAGAATGATTGGATAACACTGCGAATGTTCACTGTATGGGATTCCTTGGGAATCCATCACTGTAATAGAAGTTTCAGTAGCTACCATTTATTGAGTACCACATTTAATAAAACGCTGATGACATGTTTTTAGAAATCTTAAGCACTATATGCATTACCCGGTTTAACTTGAGTTCTTATGAGAGCCCTGCAAGTTAGGTATTATTTCAAGGGGTAGGAAATTGAGGCATAAAGCCAGCCAGGAAATAAAGGCAGGGTCAGGGTTTATACCAGACATATGTTTCATGCCCTGCATATGGTTCCTCCTGTGATTGTAGTAAAATAAAACTGAAAATTTAAGCAACACTTTGTGTATATATTTCAGGTCTAAAACCATTTATAGAGGTATGTAAGATAAATTCTAGCTGAAACATTTCCTGAAACAGTCTCATGAATTTCTTGCCCTGTTTTAAGATGGATGGAGTGCTTGGTAGACTCATTCCTACCATAGAGCTGAGCATTATGAATTTAGATATTTTACTTTTTAATGACTCTAAAACTGATTTTGTGGGTGGTGCTTTCTTAGACTTTTTTTTATTTCCATCACCAGCAGTAATGGTTGATTTTACAAAATAGGGGAAATTTGTATTCTTTTTTCTCAAGAATTAGTGCTAATGCAATAATAATAGAAGCTGGATCAAACATGAGATGATCTTAACTCTGAAGCTTGATGACTCACACTTTCTGTATGTTGACTGAAGCATATATATTCACTTGAGGATAACCTTGAAAGTCTGTTTTTTCAATGGTGAATGTCTGTCACTGTGTCGTTAGCGTCACCCACTGATGTCAGGTAGTTAGCTCAGGAACATAAAAATACATTTGAGTTCCAGTTTGCGTAGTAAATTACCATGTCTGATACATTGAGTTTAAAATTACAGTTTATTGGTACTTCACTGGTGTCCAGTGGTTAAGACTGCATGCTTCCACTGTAGGGGGTGTGGGTTCAATCCCTGGTTGCAGAACTAAGATCCTACATGCTGTGTGGCACAGCCAAAAAACAAAAAATAATAAAATAAAATTACAGTTTATTCCAATAATTACATGCTTATAAATTGATTTTTGTTTAAAAATATAACAAACAAGCCTGGAGATTAATTGTAAAGAATATATGGATTCTTGGATTTTGTTAGTTTGTGAATAACAAGTAAAATTTTCAGTGGAAAAGAACTCAGCATTATAATAAAACTGAAGTTTCACATTTTCTGGATTCAGAATACTTTTGTATAGATTACTACAATTTTAAACATGTCAGGAAAAAATAGTTTTTGATTTGTGACATTTTAAAAGAATGTATTATAAGAGTATTTAAGATTATGTTGAGACGGTACTTCTTTGCTTTTCTCCAGCCAAAGTGATTTATTTAGGTTGAGCAGCTAAGTCTGACAATGCACTTTTGTCAAATAGCCCTTACATGTTCACAGAAAATCTGTTGTTTAGGTTTATTAATTTATTATTAAGTATGTGCCTATCCTGTATGTATAATAATAATATTATACTTGGTGTTATTAAAAGATGTTAGTACAAATAAATGAGACCGCTTCAGTCTTTGAAGAGTTAGCAACCCATTAGAGATGAGACAGATGTGCAGGTGACAGATTCAGGGTAGATTATGGTAATTCAAGAGGAGGTATAGAAAAGTGCCTTGGTGATATTTCATAGGCCAGGTGGAATGAGCCACCAGAGAGAAAGAAGTTAAAGAAAAACGACTGAGAGAACTGAGGTAGGAGAAGGAGGTAGGATCAGAAGTGCAGAATAGCGGGTTAACTTTGAAAATAGAAAAAGATACACCCTTTTAATATTGAGGAGAAGAAGGTAAAATCACACAGTGACGGAATATTGAGGTGGAAGGGAGATGGAAAATGAGGAATAATTTACATTAGATTTCTCCATTTTTCTCATTTTTCATCTGAGAGGATGAAAAAATTTCATTTTCATCTGAGAGGAAGACAGGGATAAGAGTAATAATAATGGCAGCATTTACCGTTGGTTGAATTCTTAGTATATGTGCATGGCTAGCTGCTTTATTGTATATACTTTATATAATAATTAATAAAAGTAAGTAGTATTATGCCTATTTTACAGATAAGGGAAATACATTCAGAACTGTTTAGTAATTTTTGATTGCAAAGATCTTGAGCCTTTTATTATCTCATACTGCCTCAAAGATTTTGAATGAGATAGATTTGAGGGCACCCTGCTCCAGTACTCTCGCCTGGAGAATCCCATGGATGGAGGAGCCTGGTGGGCTGCAGTCCATGGGGTCGCTAAGAGTCGGACACAACTGAGCGACTTCCCTTTCACTTTTCACTTTCATGCTTTGGAGAAGGAAATGGCAACCCACTCCAGTGTTCCTGCCTGGAGAATCCCAGGGACGGGGGAGCCTGGTGTGCTGCGGTCTATGGGGTCGCACAGAGTCGGACACGACTGAAGCAACTTAGCAGCAGTAGCAGTGAATTTTGACATAGTTACCTTTAAGGGATTGATTAAAAAAACATTAATAAGCTTCTTGAGGTCAAATTAAAGAGAGTAGATGTATGGCTTAATCTAGCCAACAGGAGTATATGACCTTCCATAGCCTAGCTCAAGAAGTCCAAGATCAGAAGTGAAGAAAATGTAAGATTGTATTTTTCCAAATAATATCATTTCAATAAAGTACCCATCTGGATAAGAGGGAGTAGTAATGATATTTCCTATAACACAGCTTTCTGTACCAGGATGCTGGAAAGGATGCTTCCCCTAGGGGAAACAGTAACTACTTCTTTCTCCAAGCCTTTGGTAACCTCCAATCTGTTTTCTGTCTCTGAATTTGCCTATTCTAGATACTTTACTTAAGTGGAATTATGCAATATGTTCTTTTGTGTCTGATTTATCTCACTTAGTATATTTTCAAGTTCCTCTGTGTTGTACAGTATATAGTTGTATGTTTACATCACATTTTGTTTACCCATTCATCTGTTTATGGATGCTTGGGTTGTTTCCATTGTGAATTGTGCACCAGTGTACGTAGTTCTTTGGAATATATAACTAATTGTGAAATTGCTGGGTAAAGCAGCATGATTTTATTATGGCTTTGGAGGTCAGAAGTCCTAAGCTGCATTCCTTCCAGAAGCTCCGTGGAGAGAATTTATTTCCTTCTCTCTTCTAATAGCTTCTATAGGCTACCTATGTTCCTTGGTTTATGACCTCTTCCTCCATCTTCAGAGCCAGAAGTAAAGTGTCTTTAGGTCCATCTGCCTGTCTTCCTCTCTCTCTCACTGCTGCTCCTCTTAACCACATTTTCTCTGACTCTCCTGCCTTCCTCTGTCTCTTACAAAGACCATTTTGTGGTTACACTGGGTCCACCCAGATAATTAAGCATAACACCCCCATCTAAAGACCCTTGACCTGATCCAGTCTGCAAAATCTTTTTTACCATGTAAGGTAACTATTCACAGCTTCTGGGATTAAAATGTGCCTGCCAGAGTACTTTATCCTAAATTAAATCTGATTAACTATATTTTAGATGACAGTTGGAGACCAGAAGTTGTATAACGTTTTATAAACTTCAGTAAGAAAAACCAAGGCATTTTCTTTAATGTAAAAATTATTAGACAAATGTTAAGCCTTGCTCACTTTTTAATCAGAGAGCAGATTTCTTTCATCGGTATTTCTGGCAAATGTTCATCTACCCTGAGCTTGGACTCATCCTTTGACAGGGAACAGTTTTTAATGCATCCTGTTCTGCTGTTTTATAACTGTGTTGTCTATACTCTTGAATTCTGCCCTTAGCAATAACACAGATTAAAATGATTTTTCTCATTTTTTAAAAATGAAAGCTTTCCTAGAAGTCATTGCCCTAGTCTAAGTTTTCATCGTTTGACATTTATTATAAAGTGATTTATTATAAAGGACTTCCCTCATAGCTCAGTTGGTAAAGAATCTGCCTGCAATGCAGGAGACCCCACTTGGATTCCTGGGTTGGGAAGATCCACTAGAGAAAGGATAGGCTACCCACTCCAGTATTCTGGCCTGGAGAATTCCAGGACTGTATAGTTTGTTTTTTTTTTTAATTGATCTATTATAAAGTATTTATTAGTACATATATTATATAGATTTATTATAAAGTATTATAAATATGATAATTTATTATAAAGTAATATAACAGTGGCTGTCATTCTTAAGTATTACTAGTAATGTAATAGTGATTGTCATTCATTAAGTATCACATTCATTAAGTATGTTAAACACTTGTGTAGATTACCTCATTTAATCCTTATAACCACCATATGAGGCATTATTTTTTCTTTCTGTAGATCAGGGACTGAGGCTTAGATGTTTAGTTCCTTGACAAGAAGAGTCATGCATATCAGTAGACAAATATCTGTGAAGTGACAGAGACATCCTCCTGTCTTCTGTACCATGTTCCTTTTGTTTTCTCTCCTGTGTGTAAGACTCTATACTGTACTCAGTAGAATCACTAAAATTGAATAAGATATTAACTTGTTCTCAAGAAATTTCTCTTATAGAGAACATATTTGAAAATGTAATAGAATAATCATAAGTATTACAAGAGTCCATAGAAATTCAGTGTAGGGAGATATCATTTCTAGCTGGGAAGATCAGGGAAGGCTTTGAAGAAAGTGGAACTTCAACTGGACCTGGAAGCTGGGTGGGATCTAAATGTGATGGTAATGGGCAGTGTATGTTCAGTATGGAGAAAGAAAGAAAGCTAAGATGGGAGGAAGAAGTCTGCACTGAAGGTTTCTAATTTCTCTAGCGTTTCCCCATCACATCACGTGCTTTCTAAATCCCTTATCGTTTAGTCTTCCTCGGAATTAGCGTTAGAGTTCTGCAGACTTTAGTGCAGCCACTTCCATTAACATTGGCTTATTTTTATTATTTTTGAAAATTTATTGTTGCCTTTTTGTAACTTTTATAATTAATAAAGAAAAATGACATCAGATTAAATTTTTAAAATATAAGATATTATTTTTCTGATAATATTTAACTGTTTTGAAAGATTAAAAGTTGTTCTATTTTAAAGCAACCAACTCATCTTTTAACCAGACAAAAACTCAGTTTTAGGAGGATTCGGTTTTAACCTGTTGACTGATTGAGTTTGTGGTCAGTTTAACTATCTTCTTTTTACCTGAATTATGTTCACTTGATTTTTTCATTCAGATGATTTTCTCCAGGATAATATCAAGATCTTTTTGGCAACTGAAAAAGCCAAATAAATTTATTAATTCAAAATTTATTAATCAATACAGTTATGAAATGACATTCCAAAAATACTATCAGAAATTCTTAGCAACAAATGTTTATCTGTTCTGTGGGACTTATTAGTGCCATGGTTGATATTAGAAAGTTATATTCTTAAGAGGTCATGATCAGGCATCATTTTCTTTGAAATGAGGACAAAAGATGTTGAAAGACCAGGGCACCAGTGAATATATCTGCTATTTTTGTAATAATTGAAGAATCTTGATGTCTTGAAACAGTGCTAGTTTGGGAAAACATTTCCAGATGAACTACCAGTAGTTTTAGAAGAAGCCTCAGAAATTCACTGAGGGACAGGCCTCACGTAAAGTTCTCATCAGAACGTAGTGGAGCTCTCGGCTTGCAGGAGGCAAAGACGCACCTTTCTTCAGTCGTCCCCAATGCAGGTTCATCTGACGCCAGCTGACCCCACCATGCCACCTAACTTAGACCCCAGCGAAATCAGAGTTGTGTATCTGAGGTGCACCAGTGGGGAAGTAGGCGCAGCGTATGCCCTGGCTCCCAAGATCGGTCCTCTGGCTCTGTCTCCAAAAAGGATTGGTGGTGACATCACCAAGGCAACCACTGATAGGAAGGGCCTGAGGATTACAGAGAAACCGACCATTCAGAACAGACAGCCCCAGATTGAGGTGATACCTTCTGCTTCTGCCCTGATCATCAAAGCCCTCAAGTACAAAGACAGAAGCAGAAAAACATTAAGCACAGTGGAAATAACACTTTTGATGAGCTTGTCAACATTGCCTGACAGATGTGGCATCAGTCTTTAACAGCTAGAGTATTCTCTGCAACCATTAAGGAAATCCTGGAGACCGCCCAGTCTGTGGGCTGCAGCGTTGATTGACGCGACTTTCATGACATCAACCAACAGTCGTGCGGTGTAGTGCCCAGCTAGGTAAGAACTGCAGAGAAAAAAGAAAAAGAAAAGATTATTTGTCAACAAAAAAAATGAAAAAATAGTGGAACAATTACACATTTTAGACTCCACAGGGCCATTTTCCTTTTGAACTTATGTTTATCGTAGGATTATTACTAGTATTCTTATTGCTATTATTATTGTTTTAAATTTATTACGTATTTTACTGTGTGGACTGCATTATGCACTGGCCAAAGTTCTTTTATAAGCGTCAGAGTGGAAATACCAACACTGGTACTGATTTTTCTCGGTCTTCCTTCATAGGATGTTTTAAATAGTCCCAGAGGTCATTGAACTGCCTGGAGCACTTCTAGAGCCTCATGAGCATGGTAGAGGATATATTACTCTGTTCTTGGTGGTCCAGAAGCAAAAAGTCAAACGCTTAATAGGAAAGATGGCTTTCCTCTATCTCGTGTTTGGTTTGACAGATGTCAAAATACATGGCTTCTAAGAGATTCTGATTATTGCATATGGAGAAACTTTCCCTGGCCCTGCCCTTTGGTGCCTGTGGGGAGTTTTTGCTGTCGTTTTGGTATATGGAGCAGAGAACCATGCATGATTAGTGAGCCTATGAGGATACTAAGTGACATTTGAATTAAAATTTCACTTTTGTTAAAAGAGTGAATGAGGAATTAATCTTTTCATTAAGTGTAACCCAGTAACAAAAATTAAGATTTTTAAAGGCAGTATCCACTTTATTTTTATTCATTACAAATAGAATTTAGAATATTAATATATTGTGTTTGTTTCTAAAAGGCTGCTTTAAACACAGATTATGAGATTGTAATTTTCTCCCTTTTTCCTTACAAGGCAGGTTAGTTTCCTATCATGTCACTTTTTTGTGTTCTTTTTTTCTAACAAATATAAAAGATTTCCCAGTTATCTTATATTTTACATCTTGCTTGAAGCAAAACACTAGACTCCATTGCTCTTTCAATTAGATCCACTATATAGCATTTTTGGCTTAGAGCAGTGGCAGTAGAAGCCAGGGGTCAGATTTAATGAGCACTCGTGAGAGGTGGAGAGGAGATTGAGAAGGTGATTTTTTAGAAAAAAGGGAGGAAGGAAAGCGAGTAATCTAAAATAAATACCTGTGTTTGTCTCGGGACCACGATAGCCGTAGCACCGTTACCTGAGTGGGGTGGCCTGCGCTGGGAGCAGACTGCCTGAAGCGATACGTTCAGTTTTGCAGATGTTGCATTTGGGTGCCTTACAGTACTTGCAGGTGAAAAAGTGAGTAATTGAAGATAGAGATATGTTGAGGGGGAAAAAAAATTGGCTGCTTATATAGGTGTGGAAGCACTTAGCAGGGAGATACTAATGGGAAGAGAATGGATAAGCTGAGAAGAGGACCACAGGCAAAGCTCTATAACATGAAAAGGGTGGACAGAGAAAGAAGCCCTGCCCTGTAGTAGGGTGGCCACAGGGTGCACATCGCTGTTTAAATTAAATTAAATTTAAAATTCAGTCATGTTAGCTGCCCTTCTTGTGCTCAGTAGCCATATGTCATTAGTGACTACTATCCACTATGGTAGTGAAACATTTCCATCATCACAGAAATTTCCTTTCAGTTCCAGTTCCAGTTCAGTCGCTCAGTTGTGTCCGATTCTTTGTGACCCCATGAATTGCAGCACTCCAGGCCTCCCTGTCCATCACCAACTCCCGGAGTTCACTGAGACTCACGTCCATCGAGTCAGTGATGCCATCCAGCCATCTCATCCTCTGTTGTCCCCTTCTCCTCCTGCCCCCAATCCCTCCCAGCACCAGAGTCTTTTCCAATGAGTCAACTCTTCGCATGAGGTGGCCAAAGTACTGGAGTCTCAGCTTCAACATCAGTGCTTCCAATGAACACCCAGGACTGACCTCCTTTAGGATGGGCTGATTGGATCTCCTTGCAGTCCAAGGGACTCTCAACAGTCTTCTCCAACACCACAGTTCAAAAGCATCAATTCTTCAGCGCTCAGCTTTCTTTACAGTCCAACTCTCACATCCATACATGACCACTGGAAAAACCATAGCCTTGACTAGACGGACCTTTGTTGGCAAAGTAATGTCTCTGCTTTTCAATATGCTATCTAGGTTGGTCATAACTTTCCTTCCAAGGAGTAAGCGTCTTTTAATTTCATGGCTGCAGTCACCATCTGCAGTGATTTTGGAGCCCCAAAAAATAAAGTCTGACACTGTTTCCACTGTTTCCCCATCTATTTCCCATGAAGTGATGGGACCCGATGCCGTGATCTTCGTTTTCTGAATGTTGAGCTTTAAGCCAACTTTTTTACTCTCCTCTTTCACTTTCATCAAGAGGCTTTTTAGTTCTTCTTCACTTTCTGCTACGAGGGTGGTGTCATCTGCATATCTGAGGTTATTGATATTTCTCCGGCAATCTTGATTACAGCTTGTGTTTCTTCCAGCCCAGTGTTTCTCATGATGTACTCTGCATATAAGTTAAATAAGCAGGGTAACAATATACAGCCTTGACGTACTTCTTTTCCTATTTGGAACCAGTCTGTTGTTCCATGTCCAGTTTTAACTGTTGCTTCCTGACCTGCATACAGGTTTCTCAAGAGGCCTGTCAGGTGGTCTGGTATTCCCATCTCTTTCAGAATTTTCCATAGTTTATTGTGATCCACACAATCAAAGGCTTTGGCATAGTCAATAAAGCAGAAATAGATGTTTTTCTGGAACTCTCTTGCTTTTTCCATGATCCAGCGGATGTTGGCAATGTGATCTCTGGTTCCTCTGCCTTTTCTGAAACCAGCTTGAACATCTGAAAGTTTTCGCCTCATGTATTGTTGAAGCCTGGCTTGGAGAATTCTGAACATTACTTTACTAGCGTGTGAGATGAGTGCAATTGTGCGGTAGTTTGAGCATTCTTTGGCATTGCCGTTCTTTGGGATTGAAATGAAAACAGACCTTTTCCAGTCCTGTGGCCACTGCTGTGTTTTCCAAATTTGCTGGCATATTGAGTGCAGCACTTTCACAGCATCATCTTTTACGATTTGAAATAGCTCAACTGGAATTCCATCACCTCCACTAGCTTTGTTCATAGTGATGCTTCCTTAGGCCCACTTGACTTCACACTCCAGGATGTCTGGCTCTAGGTGGGTGATCACACCATCGTGATTATCTGGGTCGTGAAGATCTTTTCTGTATAGTTTTTCTGTGTATTCTTGCCACCTCTTCTTAATATCTTCTGCTTCTGTTAGGTCCATATCATTTCTGTACTTAATTGTGCCCATCGTTGCAGGAAATGTTCCCTTGGTATCTCTAACTTTCTAGAAGAGATCTCTAGTCTTTCCCATTCTATTGTTTCCCTCTATTTCTTGCATTGATCACGGAGGAAGGCTTTCTTATCTCTCCTTGCTATTCTTTGGAACTCTGCATTCAAATGGGTATAGCTTTCCTTTTCTCCTTTGGTTTTGACTTCTCTTCTTTTCACAGCTATTTGTAAGGCCTCCTCAGACAGCCATTTTGCTTTTTTGCATTTCTTTTTCCTTGGGATGTTCTTGATCCCTGTCTCCTGTACAATGTCACAAACCTCCGACCATAGTTCATCCGGCACTCTGTCTATCAGATCTAGTCCCTTAAATCTATTTCTCACTTCCACTGTGTAACTGTAAGGAATTTGATTTAGGTCATACCTGAATGGTCTAGTGGTTTTCCTCACTTTCTTCAATTTAAGTCTGAATTTGGCAATAAGGAGTCCATGACCTGAGCCACAGTCAGTTCCCAGTCTTGTTTTTGTTGACTGTATAGAGCTTCTCCATCTTTGGCTGCAAAGAATGTAATCAGTCGTATTTCAAATTTTTAGCAGAGGTGTTATAGTCATCCATTCCGTGGATAAACTATAGCCTCAGTTCTGATGATGCATCTTGCTTTGTAGTAACATAGAACGTTTTTATAGCCATAAGTGATGCTCTTTCTGGGTTTCCATTATCCCAGGTTCCTCCTATTTTATGGTGACACACTTGGAAGAAACCACCTATTCACTCACATAGACACACACACTAGTAGAAGCCAAGTTTTCATGAAGATCTTTTGGCTGTTTTTTCTATTAGATATGCCCCACAGTTGCCTGACTTTTTGTGACGTTCATTTGGAATTTGTGCTGCTTATCAAGGGAATGTAGTGACAGGCACAGATATTATCATTATTTCTTGTAGGACATCTGAAATTTAACCATAATTTTGATTGCCTTAAATTTACTGAAATTAAATTTACTGCCTTAAATTAAGAATCTGAAGGAAAAAAAAAAAAACTTTTCCTTATTGTATAGGTTTAACTGAAGTAGTAGTATATAATGTGGCTGCTAATTACAGATTAAAATATAGTACATATCATCCAGAATATATCTGCTTAGTGATGAAAAATTACTTTCACGAACCCCATGTTCCAGAATTTCTCATTCAAAAAATGTTTGTTTATTTTTGTACATACATAGTTCCACTAGAGGCTGAGTCTCTTGTTACTTGCCTTGTAGCAGAATGTCAAGTGGCCGATTAGAGAGGTGAGATTGGCTGCTCTAGCCAGGGAAGCTCATAGGGCGGTAAGATTTCTACTGTCTGTTTTGCTCTACAGCTGAGAATTCATTTTTGATTCTGTTTAATTGAGGTGAAGTGCATATAACATAAAATTAAGCATTAAAAGCAAGCAATTCTGTGACATTTAGTACATTCGCAGTGTTGTTGCAGCTATCGCTTTTATCTAGTTCTAACATTATTCCAAAAGGAAGCCATTAAAAGGATACTCTACTTTTCCCCTCCCCCCAGCTCCTGGCAGTCATCAGTCTGTGATCTGTCTGTGTTGGCTGAACCCTTCTGGAGATTTCATTTAAATGGAATCATACAGTATGTCTGTCTGACTTCTTCACTTAGCATGATGTTTTTGAGGTTCATCTAGGTTGTAGCAGTACTTCATTCTTTTTGTGCCCAAATAATATTCCATGTGTGACTATACCACAGTTTGTTTTTCCAGTTATCTGTTAGTGGACATTTGGGTTGTTTCTGCTTTTTAGTTGTTGTGAACAGTGCTGCTATGGACATTCATGTGCAAGGATTTGAGTATCTGTTTTCAGTTCTTTGGGGTATATACCTACAGTGGAATTGATGGATCATGTAGTTAACCTTTTTGAAGACCCACTAAACTCTTCCACAGCAGCTCAATCATTTTCCATTTCCATAATGAGGGCCAAGGATCCCATTTTCTCCACATCCTTGTTACACTTGTTGTTTTCCTTTTTTTTCCCTCCTGTTCAGTTCAGTTCAGTCGGTCAGTCGTGTCCGACTCTTTGCGACCCCATGAATCACAGCACGCCAGGCCTCCATGTCCATCACCAACTCCCAGAGTTCACTCAGACTCACGTCCATCGAGTCAGTGATGCCATCCAGCCATCTCATCCTCTGTTGTCCCCTTCTCCTCCTGCCCCCAATCCCTCCCATCATCAGAGTCTTTTCCAATGAGTCAACTCTTCGCATGAGGTGGCCAAAGTACTGGAGTTTCAGCTTCAGCATCATTCCCTCCAAAGAAAGGAGATCAGGGCTGATCTCCTTCAGAATGGACTGGTTGGATCTCCTTGCAGTCCAAGGGACTCTCAAGAGTCTTAGAGCCTGCTAATGGGTTGAATAATATACATTTAAAGTAACCTCTCTGTATTCATTTTTGTCAGGAAATAGTGTTAGAATCCAAATCTTTACTTTTTTTTTCTGACAGTGTCTTTGGGCATCTTCCTCTGTATTACAGTTAGAATGACTTAAGATACGAATAATGGGTTGTAATAATAAAGTATTTTTACATCTGAACCATTTGATTTTTGCTTTGCTCTCCTTGGTGGCTCAGCCCTCACTCTAATCCTAGACCCTATTTAAAATCTCCTCTCTCCCTCTCTGCCACACTAGAACTCTCAAAGCACTTTATACCTTTCTTACCACAAATAACGTAGTCTGCCATGCTTGGCTTGAGGGCAGTGGCAGTTTTTCTTATTTATTTACTACCTCTCAAACCTATGCATTTAGAAAAAAAATCTGAGGTCACTGAGATTAGAAAAAATAAAATTTGTTTTTAAGTATCATGGTTTCCTTTAGATATAACTAGATTCTGAAGAGATAATTAGATTGTAAGTTTTCATTTTGAGGCCTCAAAGGGTTGACCTGTTTGGAAAATATTAATATTATCTCCTAAATAAGGATTAAGTGTCTTTACTTAACAGCTCGGTTGTGCTCTTTAATGACCCGTATGGGAATAGAATCTAAATATGAGTGGACGTATATGTGTATGCATAACTGATTGACTTTTCTGTACAGCAGAAACTAACACAACATTGTAAATCAACTATACTTCAATAAAATTAATTTAAAAGTAAAAATAAAAGAAAGGTACGTATATTTTTAAGTTGCTTTAATCATTATGGATTCACTATGTGTGGGATTCATATGTACAAACTACTGTACATAACAGGGGGCGTCCCAGGTGGTACTAGCAGTACAGAACCTGCCTGCCAGTGCCGGAGACATGGGAGACGTGGGTTCCGTCCCTGGATCAGGAAGATCCCCTGGAGGAAGGCCCAGCAACCCACTCCAGTATTTTTGCCTGGAGATTCCCACAGACAAAAGAGCCTTGGAGGCTACAGTCCATGGGGTCACAAAAGAGTCGGACATGACTTAGCGACTAAAACAACAAAAAAAGGACATAGATATCTATTCTCATTCATGGAGAAATGACAATAGGATTAGGATAATGAAAAGACTGTCTTCCCTCTACCAAAAAATAATAAAATAAAGGCATTCCTGGACAGAATTTTAAAAAGCAGAAGTCAATTTTTTTTAAGAGACAAATCACATTGGAGTAATAGAAGGTATAAGACTACGGTTTCTCCAGTGGTCATGTATGGATGTGAGAGTTGGACTGTGAAGAAGGCTGAGCGCCAAAAAATTGATGCTTTTGAACTGTGGTGTTGGAGAAGACTCTTGAAAGTCCCTTGGACTGCAAGGAGATCCAACCAGTCCATTCTGAAGGAGATCAGCCCTGGGATTTCTTTGGAAGGAATGATGCTAAAGCTGAAACTCCAGTACTTTGGCCACCTCATGCGAAGAGTTGACTCATTGGAAAAGACTCTGATGCTGGGAGGGATTGGGAGCAGGAGGAGAAGGGGACGACAAAGGATGAGATGGCTGGATGGCATCACTGACTCGATGGACGTGAGTCTGAGTAAACTCCGGGAGTTGGTGATGGACAGGGAGGCCTGGCGTGCTGCGATTCATGGGGTCACAAAGAGTTGGACACGACTGAGCGACTGCACTGAACTGATAAATTATTGCTTTTGTGTTTGGAAGGTTGGAAACATAAAGGAAGGTAGCACATGGTCTGGACACTGAGAGGCATTGAAAAGCATGAAACCTGTGCAAATCTCAGAAGTGTGAACTACTCATCAGGACAGGAGACCTTTGCCTGTTTGGTCCTTGACTACTACCTGTGAAGAAACAACTTCCTGGGAGATGACAACTTGCCAATTTTTAGTGAAAGTCGCTCAGTCATGTCTGACTCTTTGCAACCCCATACAGTCTTGAAATTCTCCAGGCCAGAACACTGGAATGGGGATGTTGGGGGATCTTCCGAACCCAGGGATCGAACCCAGGGATCAAACCCAGGTCTCCCGCATTGCAGGCGGATTCTTTACAAGCTGAGCCACTGGGGAAGCCAAAAATTCTTAAACTCCATGTAAATTTCACCTAACTTTCAGCTGGGCCTTCACTGAAACTAGTGTCCTTGGATTCACCTCTAATGCACCTGCTTTTTTCTTTGCCTCTTGCTATCTGGATGTATCCCCAAAAGTTTACTGCAACTCTGGTCATTGTTGATGTTTTTCTTTTACTATTTTAATATAAAAGTGGTAATTGTAAAAACCTGTATGTAAACACATATGTGTGCTTTAAGCACTCATGTGTCTACCACTCTGGTCACAAAACAGTTATCATGTTCCAGAAGGCCGCTGTAGATCCATTCTGATCATGTGCTTCTACCAAAGAGGTAACCATCAACCTGAATTGGGTGTTAACGGTCACATGCTTTTCTTTGCATATTTTTCCAGCTAGGTATTAGTTGAATCATACTATATATATATCAGATAAGATCAGATCAGATCAGTTGCTCAGTCGTGTCCGACTCTTTGCGACCCCATGAATCGCAGCACACCAGGCCTCCCTGTCCATCACCAACTCCCAAAGTTCACTGAGACTCACGTCCATCGAGTCAGTGATGCCATCCAGCCATCTCATCCTCTGTCGTCCCCTTCTCCTCCTGCCCCCAGTCCCTCCAAGCATCAGAGTCTTTTCCAATGAGTCAACTCTTTGCATGAGGTGGCCAAAGTACTGGAGTTTCAGCTTTAGCATCATTCCTTCCAAAGAAATCCCAGGGCTGATCTCCTTCAGAATGGACTCGTCGGATCTCCTTGCAGTCCAAGGGACTCTCAAGAGTCTTCTCCAACACCACAGTTCAAAAGCATCAATTTTTCGGCGCTCAGCCTTCTTCACGGTCCAACTCTCACATCCATACATGACCACAGGAAAAACCATAGCCTTGACTAGACGAACCTTTGTTGGCAAAGTAATGTCTCTGCTTTTGAATATGCTATCTAGGTTGGTCATAACTTTCCTTCTAAGGAGTAAGCGTCTTTTAATTCCATGGCTGCAGTCACCATCTGCAGTGATTTTGGAGCCCAGAAAAATAAAGTCTGACGCTGTTTCCCCATCTATTTCCCATGAAGTGATGGGACCGGATGCCATGATCTTCGTTTTCTGAATGTTGAGCTTTAAGCCAACTTTTTCACTCTCCACTTTCACTTTCATCAAGAGGCTTTTGAGTTCCTCTTCACTTTCTGCCATAAGGGTGGTGTCATCTGCACATCTGAGGTTATTGATATTTCTCCCAGCAATCTTGATTCCAGCTTGTGCTTCTTCCAGTCCAGCGTTTTTCATGATGTACTCTGCATATACGTTAAATAAGCAGGGTGACAATATACAGCCTTGACGTACTCCTTTTCCTATGTGGAACCAGTCTGTTGTTCCATGTCCAGTTCTAACTGTTGCTTCCTGACCTGCATACACATTTCTCAAGAGGCAGATCAGGTGGTCTGGTATTCCCATCTTTTTCAGAATTTCCCACAGTTTATTGTGATCCATACAGTCAAAGGCTTTGGCTAGTCAATAAAGCAGAAATAGATGTTTTTCTGGAACTCTCTTGCTTTTTCTATGATCCAGTGGATGTTGGCAATTTGATCTCTGGTTCCTCTGCCTTTTCTAAAACCAGCTTGAACATTTGGAAGTTCACGGTTCACATATTGCTGAAGCCTGGCTTGGAGAATTTTGAGCATTACTTTACTAAAGTATAAGATGAGTGCAATTGTGCGGTAGTTTGAGCATTCTTTGGCATTGCCTTTCTTTGGGATTGGAATGAAAACTGACCTTTTCCAGTCCTGTGGCCACTGCTGAGTTTTCCAAATTTGCTGGCATATTGAGTGCAGCACTTTCACAGCATCATCTTTCAGGATTTGGAATAGCTCAACTGGAATTCCATCACCTCCACTAGCTTTGTTCGTAGTGATGCATTCTAAGGCCCACTTGACTTCACATTCCAGGATGTCTGGCTCTAGGTCAGTGATCACACCATCATGATTATCTGGGTTGTGAAGATCTTTTTTGTACAGTTCTTCTGTGTATTCTTGCCATCTCTTAATATCTTCTGCTTCTGTTAGGTCCATACCATTTCTGTCCTTTATCGAGCCCATTTTTGCATGAAATGTTCCTTTGGTATCTCTGATTTTCTTGAAGAGATCTCTAGTCTTTCCCATTCTGTTGTTTTCCTCTATTTCTTTGCGTTGATCGCTGAAGAAGGCTTTCTTATCTCTTCTTGCTATTCTTTGGAACTCTGCATTCAGATGTTTATATCTTTCCTTTTCTCCTTTGCTTTTCGCTTCTCTTCTTTTCATATATATTTTTTTTTCATATATATATATATATATATATATATATATATATATATCTTCTTTGTCTGGCTGAACATTTTGTTTTGGGGATTCATCCAGGTTTGTACATATATCTCTAATTCACTTTCACTAGATGTGTAATCCCAGTATATGGATGCATCACAATTTTTCTATCCATTCTATTATTGATAGACGTTTCCATTATTTTTAGGCTTTTGCTATTACAAACATGACTGCTATAATTTTGTAATCTCTTGATACATAACTGCTGAACTTGTTACGTTGTTTCTCAGTACTCTGGCCATAGCTGAAGTGGTAGTACTGAATAATACTGGTACCAACAACAGACGAGAATTTTAGTCTTGCCAAAACTTCCTATTAACCAACTTTGTAATTTTAGCCAATCTAGTGGGTGTAAAATGCTCTCTCTTTGGACCCTTTAGTGTATTTCCCTAGTTTCCAAGGAAGTCAAATATCCTTTCTTGTGTTTGTGGGCCATTATGTTTCCTCTTTTGTGAAATTCTTAATTCGTTTGTTTTGCCAATCTAATTTTTCTCTTGGGCTTTTAAAGTTGATTCATGGGAGTTTTTTGTGTGTTCTAAATACTCATCCTTTCTTATTTATATGTATTGTAATTATTTTCTTCTTTTCATTAATCATACATAGTCTTTTGATGAATCATGCTTGTAATTTTAAAGTAGTATGTATGTATGTGGTTAGTCGCTCAGTTGTGTCTGACTCTACGTGAACCCAGGGACTGTATCCCAGCAGGCTTCTCTGTCCATGAGGATTCTCCAGGCAAGAATACTGGAGTGGGTGGCTGTGCCCTCCTCCGGGGGATCTTCCCAACCCAGGGATTGAACCCAGATCTTCCGCACTGCAGGGGGATTCTTTACCATCTGAGCTACCAGGGAAGTCCAAGAATACTGGAATGAGTAGCCTATCCATTCAGAGGATCTTCACGACCCAGAAATCAAATGGGAATGTCCTGCGTTACAGATGGATTCTTTATCAGCTGACTTACCAAGGAAGCCCAGGTCATTTGTGTATAACAAAGGCAATTTTTAACAGATTTTGTGTGCTGCATCTTATTAAATTCTCTTATTCTGATTATTCACTTCAGTTCAGTCGCTCAGTCCTGTCCAACTCTTTGCGACCCCATGGACTGCAGCACGCCAGGCTTCCCTGTCCATCACCAACTCCTGGAGCTTGCTCAAACTCATGCCCATCGAGTTGGTGATGCCATCCAACTATCTCATCCTCTGTCGTCCCCTTCTCCTCCTGCCTTCAATCTTTCCCAGCATCAGGGTCTTTTCCAGTGAGTCAGTTCTTCACATCAGGTGGCCCAAGTTTCAGCTGCAGCATCAGTCCTTCCAATGAATATTCAGAGCTGATTTCCTTTAAGATTGACTGGTTGGATCTCCTTGCAGTCCAAGGGACTCTCCAACACCACAGTTCAAAAGCATCAATTCTTTGGCAGTCAGCTTTATTTATGGTACAATTCTCACATTCATACATGACTACCAGATAAACTGTAACTTTGACCAGATGGACCTTGTTGGCATGTCTCTGCTTTTTAATATGCTGTCTAGGTTGGAGAAGGAAATGGAAACCTACTCCAGTACTCTTGCCTGGAACATCCCACGGACAGAGAAGCCCTAATAGGCCACAGTCCATGGGGTTGCAAAGAGTAGGATACGACTGAGCAACTTCACTTCCACTTTTCACTTTCATGCATTGGAGAAGGAAATGGCAACCTACTCCAGTGTTCTTGCCTGGAGAATCCTAGGGATGGAGGAGCCTGGTGGGCTGCCGTCTATGGAGTCTCACAGAGTCAGTCACAATTGAAGTGACTTAGCAGCAGCAGCAGCAGCTAGGTTGGTCATACTTTTTCTTCCAAGGAATAAGCGTCTTTTAATTTCATGGCTGCAGTCACCGTTTGTAGTGATTTTGGAGCCCAAGAAAATAAAGTCTGTCACTGTTTCCATTGTTTCCCCATCTATTTGCCGTGAAGTGATAGAACCTAATGCCATGATCTTAGTTTTCTGAAGGTTGAGTTTTAAGCCAGCTTCTTCACTTCTCTCTTTCACTTTCATCAAGAGGCTCTTTATGAAAGGCTCTTTATCAAGAGGTTCTTCTTCACTTTCTGCCATAAGGTGGTGTTATCTGCATATCTGAGTTTACTGATACTTCTCCCAGCAATCTTTATTCCAGCTTGTGTTTTATCCAGCCCTGTATTTCACATGATGTAGTCTGCATATAAGTTAAATAACCAGGGTGACAAAATGCAGCCTTGACATACTCCTTTCCCAATTTGGAACCATTCTTTTGTTCCATGTCCCATTCTAACTGTTGCTTCTTTACATGCATACAGATTTTTCAGGAGGCAGGTAAGGTGGTCTGGTGTTCCCATCTCTTGAAGAATTTTCCACAGTTTGTTGTGATCCACAGAGTCAATGGCTTTGGCATAGTCAATAAAGCAATAATCCAGCAGATGTTGGCAATTTGATTTCTGATTCCTCTACCTTTTCTAAATCTAGCTTGAACATCTAGAAGTTCACAGTTCACATACTGTAGAAACCTGGCTTGGAGAATTTTCAGCATTACTTTGCTGGCATGTGAGATGAGTGCAACTGTGTGGTAGTTTGAACATTCTTTGTCATTGCCCTTCTTTGGCAATGCCCTTTGGCAGTGCCCTTGGGATTGGAATGAAAACTGACCTTTTCCAGTCCTGTGGCCACTGCTGAGTTTTCCAAATCTGCTGTCATATCAAGTGCAACACTTTTACAGCATCATCTTTTAGGATTTGAAATAGCTCAACTGAAATTCCATCACCTCCACTAGCTTTGTTCATAGTGATGCTTCCTAAGGCCGACTTGACTTCGCATTCTAGGATGTCTGGTTCTAGGTGAGTGATCACACCATTGTGGTTATCTGGGTCACAAAGATCTTTTTTGTATAGTTCTTCTGTGTACTTTTGTTGCCTCTTCTTAATATCTTCTGCTTCTTTTATGTCCATATCGGTTCTGTCCTTAATTGTGCCCATCTTTGCAGGAAATGTTCCCTTGGTATCTCTTAATTTTCTTGCAGAGATCTCTATTCTTTCCCATTCTCTTGTTTTCCTCCATTTCTTGCATTGATCACTGAGGAAGGCTTTCTTATCTCTCCTTGCTATTCTTTGGAACTCTACATTCAGTTAGGTATATCTTTCCTTTTCTCCTTTTCCTTTTCCTTCTCTTCTTTTCATAGGTATTTGTAAGGCCTCCTCAGACAACCATTTTGCCTTTTTGCATTTCTCTTTCTTGAGGATGGTGTTAATCCCTGCCTCTTGTACAATGTTATGAATCTCTGTCCATAGTTCTTCAGGCACTCTGTCTATCAGATCTAATCCCTTGAATCTTTTTGTCACTTCCACTGAATCTTTTTGTACACTTTCACTGTAAGGGATTTGATTTAGGTCATACCTGAATGATCTGATGGTTTTCCCCACTTACTTCAATTTAAGTCTGAATTTGGCAATAAGGAGTTCATGATCTGAGCCACAGTCAGGTCCTGGTCTTGTTTTTGCTGACTGTATAGAGCTTCTCCATCTTTGGCTGCAAAAATCTAATTCATCTGATTTTGGTATTAACCAGCTGGTGATGTCTGTATGTAGAGTCTTCTTTTGTGTTGTTTGTAGAGTATGTTTGCTATGACCAGTGCATTCTCTTGGCAAAACTGTTAGCCTTTGTCCTGCTTTATTTTGTACTCCAAGGCCAAATTTTCCTGTTACTCCAGGTATCTCTTGTCTTCGTACTTTTGCATCCCAGTACCCTATGGTGCAAAGGACATCTTTTTTTGGTGTTAGTTCTAGAAGTTCTTGTAGGTCTTCACAGAAACGTTCAACTTCAGCTTCTTCAGAATTACTGGTTGGGACATAGGCTTGGATTACTGTGATATTGAATGGTTTGCCTTGGAAATGAACAGAGATCATTGTGTCATTTTTGAAACTGCACCCAAGTACTGCATTTCAGACTCTTGTTGACTATGAGGGCTGCTCCATTTCTTCTAAGAGTTTCAGAATGCCCACAGTAGTGGATAAAATGGCCATCTGAATTAAATTCGCCCATTCCTGTCCATTTTGGTTCACTGATTCCTAAAATGTTGATGGTCCCTCTTGCCATCTCCTGTTTGACCACTTCCAATTTACCTTGATTCACGGACCTAACATTCCAGGTTCCTATGCAGTATTGCTCTTTACAGCATCGGACTTGACCTCCACCACCAGTCACAACCACGACTTGCAGTTGTTTTCCCTTGGGCTCCGTCTCTTCACTCTTTCTGGAGTTATTTCTCCACTGATCTCCAGTAGCATATTGGGCACCTACTGACCTGGGGAGTTCATGTTTCAGTGTCTTAACTGTTTGCTTTTTCATACTGTTCATGGGGTTCTCAAGGTTAGAGTACTGGTTTGCCATTCCCTTCTCCAGTGGACCACATTTTGTCAGAACTGTCCACCATGACCCGTCTGTCTTCAGTCCATCTTGGGTGATCTTACAAGGCATGGCTCATAGTTTCATTAAGTTAGACAAGGCTGTGGTCCATGTGATCAATTTGATTACTTTTCTGTGATTGTGGTTTTCATTCTGTTTGTCCTCTGATGGATAAAGGATAAAAGGCTTATAGAAGCTTCCTGTTGGGAGAGGCTGACTGTGGGGGGAACTGTACTAGACAGGCGGGGCCGTGCTCAGTAAATCTTTAATTTTCTGTTGATGGGCAGGGCTGTGTTTCCTCCCTGTTATTTGACCTGAGACCAAATTATGGTGGGGTTGATGAAGATAATGGCGACCTCCTTCAAAAGGTCTCGTACAGGCACCGTTGTATTCAGTGCCCCTGACCCTGCAGCAGGCCAGTGTGCACCCACACCTCCGCCAGAGACTCCTGGACCCTCACAGGCAAGTCTGGGTCAGTCTCTTGCAGGGTCACTGCTCCTTTCTCCTGGGTCCTGGTGCGCACAAGGTTTTGTTTGTCCCCTCCAAGTGTCTATTTCCCCAGTCCTGTGTAAGTTCTGTAATCAAATCCCACTGGCCTCCAAAGTCATATTGCCTGGGGGTTCTCAGTCCCTTTGCCCGATCCCCAGGTTGGGAAGTCTATTGCGGGTCCTAGAACTTTCTTATCAGTGCGAGGATTTCTTTGGCATAATTGTTCTGCAGTTTGTCAGTCGTCTGCTTGGCGGCTCTATGGCGGGGTTCATGGCGACCTCTTCTTAAACGGCCTGTGCCACACACTGTGTGACCCAGGTCTGCCACAAGCAGAGCCCCTGCCCCTGCGGCAGGCCACTGGCTGACCGGTGCCTCCGCAGGAGACACTCAAGACCCAGAGGCAGGTCTGCCTCAGTGTCTGTGGGCTCTCCTGTTGCGCACAAGGTTTTCTTTGAGCCCTCCAGGCATCTCTGGCGGTTATGGGGTTTTGATTCTAACCGTGATTTCGCCCCTCTTCCTGTCTTGTTGGGGCTTCTCCTTTGCCCTTTGACGTGGGATATCTTTTTTTGGTGAGATCCCACATTCTCCTGTCAATGGTTGTTCCACAGCGAGTTGCAATTTTGAGTTCCCACATGAGAAGATGAGCGCACATCCTTCTGCTCTGCCATCTGTGTGTCTTTGTAAACATCTTATATGTTACATTCCTTAGGATATTCTATATCCATACTCAAATTATCTAGGAAGGAGGTTCGTTTTTTTCACCCCAACTAACTGTTTTCTTTCCTTATTTTGCTGACTAAGCCTTCCAATAGCTAGCACCCTTATCTTGTTCTTAATCTTAAAGTGAGTGCATTTAGTGTTACTCTTTGTCAAGTTAGAGAAGCTTCTTTCTTTTCCTACACCTAGAATTTTTATCATAAGTGGATATTGAATTTTGTCTAAATGTTTTTCTCCATCCCCCTTACATTATTTGAATTTGTTTTAGCCCGAAACCAACCTTGCATTCCTGGAATAAATCCATCTTAGTCACAATATTTTATCATACTGGATTATTTTTGTTATTATTTAGGATATTTTCATATATTTATGATTTTTGTTTTTCATACGTTGTCAAGTTTTAGTATCAAGGTTATACTGACCTCATAAAAATGAGTTATGAAGTATTTCCTTTTTTTTTAAACCACACTCTAATAATGTTGTATAGGATTGGAATTCTTTTTTCCTTGAATTTTTGAAAGCAAGCAGAATAATATAATCTAGACTTTTCATTTTCTTTTCAGGAATATTTTTATCTACTAATTCAATTTCTTCAAATGCTATGGACTCTTGGGCCTTTTTTTTTTCTTTCTTTCTTTCTTGAGTCAGTCTTGATAGTTTCTGGAGAGTTACCTGTCTCTTAAGTTTTATTTTATCAGTTCACAATATCTTCTTTTTAGTTTCTGTGACATTTTTTATTTTGTTTATTTGGTTATCCTTAAATTATTTGCTCCTTTTATTTTATTTTGCCAGAAGTTTGTTAGTTATATGATTCTTTTGAAAGAACCAAGTTGATATTTCTGTTACGTGTTTTCCCCATTTCATTAATTCTTGATCCATTCTTTCTTCTTTCTCAGTACTTAGTCCTTATATTTTCTGTACCATTTGATCATAGTACCCCATCCTTGCAGCTTTCTCTTCTCTGGCTCCTGAGGATGTTAGTCTTGAGGGAGCTTTTTCCTACTTTTTAACTGCTTCCTCTGATTCTTTGTCTTTACATATCCTAATTAGGTCCCCTCTTATCTTCAACCTTTTCTCTATACGCAGTCCCAGCCCATGGTGGTGCAAAAGCAGTATGGACTCTGTAGAAACCATACTTTGAATCTTGAATTTTGATGTTTTCCTAGGCTGGTGACGGATACTGTCTTGGGTGCTGGGCAGCAGCAGGAGGGGAAACAACCGATACACTTACAACCATTCAGCACTATGCACCCATTCTGTTTTTCACTTTCATTATATTATTTATTAAGTTACATGCTGCTGCTGAGTTGCGTCAGTCGTGTCCTACTCTGTGCAACCCCATAGACGGCAGCCGGCCAAGCTTCTCTGTCCCTGGGATTCTCCAGGCAATACTGCAGTGGGTTGCCATTTCCTTCTCCAATGCATGCATGCATGCTAAGTTGCTTCAGTCGTGTCCAACTCTGTGCGACCCCATAGGCAGCAGCCCACCAGGCTCCTCTGTCCCTGGGATTCTCTAGGCAAGAACACTGGAGGAGGTTGCCATATTCCTTCTCCATTAAGTTACATGAGAATGTCAATATTTTATTATAAAACAAGCTTTGTGTTAGATGATTTTACCCAACTGTAGGCTAATAAAAATGTTCTGAGCACATCTAAGCTAGGTCAGGCCAAGCTATGACATTCTGTAGGTTAGGTGTATTAAATGCATTTTTGGCTTAGGGTATTTTCAGTTTAGGAAGGGTTTTATCAGAACGGAACCCCATCATTCAGAGAAGGTGATGGTACCCCATTCCAGTACTCTTGCCTGGAAAATCCCATGGATGGAGGAGCCTGGTGGGCTGCAGTCCATGGGGTCGCGAAGAGTCAGATATGAATGAGCGACTTCACTTTCAGTTTTCACTTTCATGCATTGGAGAAGGAAATGGCAACCCACTCCAGTATTCTTGCCTGGGGAATCCCAGGTATGGGGGAGCCTGGTGGGCTGCCATCTGTGGGGTCGCGCAGAGTCGGACACGACTGAAGTGACTTAGCAGCAGCAGCAGCAACCCCATCATTAATTAAGGAAGATCTATACGTATATCCATTCTTAATTAATAGACTTTTTACTTTACTAATTTCAGCTATCCTTTCTCTATGAGTGAGTTTATGCAGAATCAGGAACCCATTCCTTGTCTTAGCCCTTCCACCAACTAGCTCAGACATCTTGAGCAATTCACTTAAGATTCCTTAATCTCTGTTTCTTCACCAGTGGGACAAGGAGGTGCTGTATACAAGATCTTTGAAGTTTACCTCGGTAATACTGTTCTAGTGATAACCTTACAAGTTCTTTAGCTCTGACCTCTGTCATTTCTAAATTCCTCAGGATCACTTGGGTTAACTCTATGCTGTATCGTATGTTAATCTGCATATGTAATTCAGCCTGCTCCCCCAACCTTTTAGTTTCCCTGATTGCTCCTTTGAATGCTGCTATTTTCTCAGGCACACATTTGGTTTTGGCTCCCAGCGTCCCTGTTTTGGAAAAGACTCTGATGCTGGGAGGGATTGGGGGCAGGAGGAGAAGGGGACAACAGAGGATGAGATGGCTGGATGGCATCACTGACTCAATGGACGTGAGTCTCGGTGAACTCCGGGAGTTGGTGATAGACAGGGAGGCCTGGCATGCTGTGATTCATGGGGCCGCAAAGAGTCAGACATGACTGAGTGACTGATCTCTGATCTGATCCCTGTTTTTCCATGCTGTCTTCATACTGAAGTCTGATTAGGATATGCCTGCGTATGGCTGTGTATCTGTTCCCTTCTCCTTTCTTTAGCTCAGAATATGTTTTACGAGAATGATTTCTATGCAGTATCTACTTTATTCTACCTCTCACATCCCAGTGGAGCCTCAGCACTTAAAAAAAAAAAAAAAAATCTGTGCCTTTGCATCTTAGATCTCTGGTTGTCTGAGTTGTTATCTCAATGTTTTGATCCTACCATGCTTTGGATACCATAACTTTATGCCACCCCTCCTTAGCCCCAAGAGGGAGAGCAGAGTACTTAAATAGCATTATGTGTAGGCCACTGGAATAGGCTTTGTACACCAGAAATCAGTCAAACTTGTGTTGTATATTTCTTTGTGATTTACAAAAAGCTTGTTGTTCTTATTTTTATGAGAACTCGAAAATGGAACCAGTGTGTGGAATTTTTATGGTCTCCATGAGAGTGAAATATTTGTTTCTGAAAGACTTCTTCAACTGGTGATGTGTTAATCTCTAAGTGCTTATCTCTGTTTTTCAAAATCTTATCTTCTTTTAGCCTTGTTGATTTATTTAATGTATCTTGAAGCTTCCCTGGTGGCTCAGAGGGTAAAGCATCTGTCTACAATGCGGGAGACCCGGGTTCGATCCCTGGGTCGGGAATATCCCCTGGAGAAGGAAATGGCAATCCACTCCAGTATTCTTGCCTGGAAAATCCCATGGACAGAGAAGCCTGGTAGGCTACAGTCCATGGGGTCGCAAAGAGTTGGACACAACTGAGTGACTTCACTTCAATGTATCTTGAGCTTGTTTCTCTAATAGTGCACAGTCTTACAATCTTGACATAAGTAGTGATTTCCTGCATCGAGATGGAGACAGCAGCCATTGACAAAAATGTGCAACTTTAAATAAATAGTGAAACTTCTGTATGTGGCTTATGGAATTTAAAGTAAATTTTATTTCAACTAGTGTCTCACACTACTTGATGCAAGCATGTACTCTTAGTTTCATTAATTATATATATGTAAGAAGTTCTGTATTTCCTGTCTATGAGAAACTTTAGGAAAAACCATAAGAGAACAATCACTATGAGATTTTTCAAGGAGGTGAAATACATGTTTGCTTTTTAAATAATTATCTCAAACCTTAAATAGTTCTTGTGAGTCATGTGATCTGCCTAATTAATTCTATTAAAATGATGTGTTTGCTCAAAGTTAGCTAGGACATATAATGGCAGAAGTTAGCTCACTTTTAGAAATACTGCCTGAAGTTTCTAGCTCGTTCTTTTCTAACTGGTCTGCTCTGTAAACATACACGAGGCTGAGGAAGAGACGTTGAGAAGTTCCAGTGGTAGAAAGTGGAAGCTCACTACCGTGTTCATGTGACTCGATGATTCTTGCAGGTTCCCATAGTCCATTATATTTTATTCACTACAAAGAGTGCTCTGGTTATTTCTAAATAATATCTAGACATAGTAATTTGAAAACAATGTAGTATATCTCTTAGAAAGTATTTCTGGGTAGTGGGGTGGTGTGTCTTTCCATACATTAGTCCGATTCCTACATTAGATGCAATGTAAGCAGTTAAAGGCACTGACTGCCGTAACAGTTAGAAACTGATGGTGATAGCAGAGCCCCTGCTAACAGGTGTGTGCAGCAATCTATACATTAATAAAATCATTTTGTTTATCTAAATGATTGCTTTTACTGTCATTTATTAAAGCATTTTAAGAGTAAATTCATCTCAATCTTGGCAAAATCACCTGTTAATTTCTTCTGTCCAAGCCATGTGTCAAGAAAGGAGAGACTAGAAGACAGCCTTGGTGCTCCCATAAGAGCTCTGTCTCTACCAGTCTTTACAGCAGTGTAATGATGATAATCTCTTCTTCAGGCCACCGTAGGTTTCATGCTTGTTGTGATCCCACTTGCTCTAAGTGCTGCTTTCACTTTTTGAACTAACATGATTTTATGATTATGATTTATTATTCATATTTTTGTTTCTTAACCTTTATCTGCATTCATGTACATGTCTTGCAGTTCTATCTTTAGAAGAGAAATCATTTTACTGTATTTCTTCATCCTTTTGAATCTCTTTACCTCCTTGGAGGTACTTAGAAAAATGCTTGTACAAAATAGGTGCCTGATAAATGCACCTGTTTAAGAAAAGTCTGTTGCTTATTTCAGTTTTTGTGTTTTCAATAATTATATTATTTTGCTTGCCTTCTAGGCACACAAACCAATGGTCTGGACTTTCAGAAGCAGCCTGTGCCCGTTGGAGGAGCCATCTCAACAGCCCAGGCCCAGGCTTTCCTTGGACATCTCCATCAGGTATGTTGTTCTGCTCAGCTAGGAGTGAGAGTGAAAAATGCAGACGTGGAATGCTAGGGCTTAGTAAAGTTATTTCAGAATGTGGGACTTTTAAAGCTGATTTAAACGTGGTGTTACCAGCATCTAACCGTGTCATTCTGAATGGTTACTAGGGAATCCTTTAACTTAGTTGACTATAGCTGTTGACCCCACAGCTGTGTGAAAAAGAGTTCCTTGTTTGAACAGATACATTTACAACTGGGTTACTGTTTTGTGAGTCTGGTCTGTGGTGAATCACTGAAAGTATTGAATAGTAAATTACAAAGTCATCCAAAATGATTTAACGCCCATTGCCTGAGACCTGCTGTGTAAGACTTTGAGTTCACAGCTCGTATTCCTTCTTTAAAGCAATTTCAAACCATTTACATTTGGGCTCTTGAGAATCCCTTGGACTGCAAGGAGATCCAATCAGTCCATTCTGAAGGAGATCAACCCTGGGATTTCTTTGGAAGGAATGATGCTAAAGCTGAAACTCCAGTACTTTGGCCACCTCATGCGAAGAGTTGACTCATTGGAAAAGTCTCTGATGATGGGAGGGATTGGGGGCAGGAGGAGAAAGGGATGACAGAGGATGAGATGGCTGAATGGCATCACTGACTCGATGAACGTGAGTCTGAGTGAACTCCGGGAGTTGGTGATGGACAGGGAGGCCTGGCGTGCTGCGATTCATGGGGTCGCAAAGACTCAGACACGACTGAGCGATTGAACTGAACTGAACCACTTAGAGGCTTTGTTTGACTGTGAACATCCTGGTTTGTGGTTCAACTTTATTACTCTTATGTTACATGATTTCTCCTAAGTCTAAAGCAGGCTCTAAATCTATCATCCATATGTTATCATTAAAGTAAACAGAAAAGGAATATAAAAACAAATATTGACTCTCCAGGAGTTAAGGGATATGGGAGCTGCTTGAAAATTGAAAGTAAATAAAACAATGAAAACATTTGGGAGACAGATTAGGAATGTGTCTCAACTGCTTGATTTATGTTCACAGTTATGTGTTAGAGCTTTACTTAGTACAACTTGTTGGTCTTTACCTCATATAAACCCTAGAACCAGTTTAGTATACAAATTGTGCAGGTCAGCATTAGTGATTTTGGTAGTGCCAGATGGTACTAGTGGTGGAGGTTCAATGAAAAGCACTGCTGCTGCTGCTGCTAAGTCACTTCAGTCGTGTCCGACTCTGTGCAACCCCAGAGACAGCAGCCCACCAGGCTCCCCCATCCCTGGAATTTTCCAGGCAAGAACACTGGAGTAGGTTGCCATTTCCTTCTCCAATGCATGAAAGTGAAAAGTGAAAGTGAAGTCGCTGTCATTCCCGACTCATAGTGACCCCATGGACTGCAGCCTACCAGGCTCCTCTGTCCATGGATTTTCCAGGCAAGAGTACTGGAGTGGGGTGCCATTGCCTTCTCCAATGAAAAGCACATATGGACATAAAATAATAGATGTTCAGTAATTTGTTGAACAAATGAATGAATGGATGGTAAAACTTATGAGTACAGAGGAAGAAATGATTAGCTCATCTCACATATTGTAAGATTTTTATCATAGGGTGATTTTTAAGCCAGGTTTTAAAGAATGTTGTTGTTCAGTCGCTAAGTCATGTCTGACTCTTTGTAACTCCAGGAACTACAGCACACCAGGCTTCCCTGTCCTTCACTATCTCCTAGAATTTGCTCAAACTCATGTCCACTGAGTCCGTGATGTCATCTTCCCCAGCATCAGGGTCTCTTCCAGTGAGTCAGCTCTTCACCAAATTCTTCTTCCAGGTGGCCAAAATATTGGAGCTTCAGCTTCAGCATTCCAAGGAGCAAGCATCTTTTAATTGCATGGCTTCAGTCACCATCCACAGTGATTTTGGAGCCCCAGAAAATAAAATCTGTCATTGTTAACACTTTTCCCCCATCTATTTGCCATGAAGTGATGGGGCTGGATGCCATGATCTTCATTTTTTGAATGTTGAGTTTTAAGCCAAGTTTTTCACTCTACTCTTTCACCTTCAAGAGGTTCTTTTTTAGTTCCTCTTTGCTTTCTGCCATTAGAGTGCTATCATCTGCATATCTGAGGTTGTTGATACTTCTCCCGGCAATCTTGATTCCATCTTGTGCTTCATCCAGCCTGGCATTTTACATGATGTACTCTGCATATAATTTAAATAAGCAGGGTGACAGTATATATAGCCTTGACGTGCTCCTTTTCCTAGTTTGAACCAGTCCATTGGTCCATGTCTATCCCAGGGGATCTTCTCAACCCGGGGATTGAACTCAGGTCTCCAGCATTTCAGGCAGTTACTTTACCATCTGAGCCACCAGGGAAGCCCAAAGGATGTTGGGAGCTAGCTAAATGGAGTTGTAAAGGGATGCTCTCACTTTTTGTTTTCAACTTTCTATTTTGAAAACTTTAAAATCTATGGAAAATTGAATAACAATAGAACAGTTTTCAGCCAAAAGCTCTTCATCTGGTATCACTAATTGTTACCATGTTACCATATAAGCTTTATGTGTCTGTGTTTGTGCACATACATTTTGTGTATGTATATACATGTCAGAAGAAGGCAATGGCACCCCACTCCAGTACTCTTGCCTGGAAAATCCCATGGACAGAGGAGCCTGGTAGGCTGCAGTCCATGGGGTCGCCAAGAGTCGGACACGACTGAGCGACTTCACTTTCACTTTTTCACTTTCATACATTGGAGAAGGAAATGGCAACCCACTCCAGTGTTCTTACCTGGAGAATCCCAGGGATGGGGGAGCCTGGTGGGCTGCCGTTTATGGGGTCACACAGAGTCGGACACGACTGAAGTGACTTAGCAGCATACATGTCAACTTGGAGAACGAAATGACAACACACTCCAGTATTCTTGCCTAGAGAATTCTGTGGGCGGAGGAGCCTGGTGGGCTGCTGTCCATAGGGTCGCACAGAGTCGGACAACAACTGAAGCGACTTAGCAGGAATGCATGCACTGGAGAAGGAAATGGCAACCCATTCCAGTATTCTTGCCTGGAGAATCCCAGGGACAGGGGAGCCTGGTTGGCTGCCATCTGTGGGGTTGCACAGAGTCAGACGTGACTGAAGCAACTTAGCAGCAGCCACAGCAGCATACATGTCAACTTGTCCCATTATTCTGTACTGAATTTGATCATTTGGTTAAGGTAGTATCTCAAATTTGTCTACTATAAAGGTAACTATCTTCCTCATAATTAATAAGGAGATACTGTAAGACTTGTATTCCTCAACAAATTTTTACCCAGAAACATCATGATTGAAATAAAATCACAAAGAAGCTTTAAGTTCAGGAAGTCTTGATGCTGTGTGCTAAATCCAAAATGGAATTATCATGTTAATGATAAATTTTTTCAGCCTTCCAAATTTGAACCCTGGAATAATCCGTAACTTGTTTTTTCTTCATTTATATCCAGTCAGTTTCCAGGATACTGTGTAATACTTTTGCAATACTTTTCATGTTTCCTACTTTTAATTCCCACTGCTGCCATTCTAGGGTAGGTTTCCATTTATTCAAACCTAGTTTATGTAACAGTCCAGTTGTTTTATATAGTGTTGGTCAATTTAGATTTGACTGATGTTTCATCACGGTTAGAACTAGAGGGAAATACACTGTAAATAATATTGTATTCTTCTAAGTGCATCATAGTAGGAGGAACATGTATCATTACTGGTGGCTTTAACTGTGATCACTTGTCTTCCTGATTTTCCCACTATTTTACCCTTTGTAATTAATAAATATCTATGGAGAGATAGGGAGAGCATATGTAAATATCATGTTACTCCTTAAATTTCACCCATTAGTTAGAATATCCATTGGTGACAGTTGCCTGAATCAGTTATTATTATCATGGTTGCCACATAATGACCCTTATTTTAATATCACCATGGTTTGAACTTTCTGAATGTGTGAAGTGTTAGTATTAACTGTTCTGACAGACTTTCATATGTGGTTTATAGGACAGATTCTTTATTTCAGCCAGGATTTTTGAATTATGACAATAAATATTTTAAGGACTTGACTATGTAGATGTGTGTGTGTGTTTATAAGATTTTTACTTTTATATACATGAAATTTTGAAATTAGAATGAGTAGATAATTCTGATTGTTTCTAAGGGTAAAAATAATGTCTATAAGTAGCCTGCTTCTATGTTCTTTAACACAATATGGAAGATGAGTTAAGGTTTTAGAAACTAAGTATCCTGTGAGTACAAACGATGTAATGTAAGGAATGTTAAATACAAGTGTGGCGTGCCTGCTGATGCAGATTTAGTGTGGGAAAACATCTTCAGAGAGGAAATTTTAACAGCACTTTCTGCTGGGAGGTGGAGGTACTGTGAGCTTTTCCATAAAGTTTCAACTCCTTAAAGTAAACCTCTTCATATGCTTTGCTCTAAATAGAACACACGTTTGTAGAGACTTGTTGATGACAGGCTCTAATGATGGATGTCAACAGTATTCGATTAGAATTTCCCCAGTTGCTTTACTTTTATAGGTCCAGCTCGCTGGAACAAGTTTACAGGCTGCTGCTCAGTCTCTAAATGTACAGGTGAGCTGGGACATGGGACTGGGGATCAGTTTTTCTATTCATTTTTACCATATTTTTCTAATTTTCTGTAATGAATATGCAATAATTTTATAATGAAAATACTTAGAAGTATTACTTTTTTTCTTACTGAATCTCATAAAAATTCAAATGATAATCAAAGCCATTAATAAAAATCCATTTTATATTACATCACTGTGAATGTCCAAAGGTGAACAAGAAAAGTCTACTTTCAAGGTTTTATTTGGAAGTTCAGTAAAAATGTTTCTAAGTTGTACAGCCATTTATCATTTTTCATATCTTAGGAAAACATTACATTAGAGGGAAGAACAATAAAATGAGAGACCTAAGTCTTAGATTTGAATTCTCATTCTGCCACTCACTAGCTGTGTGAATTTTGGCAAGTCACTTTTCCTCCTGGGGCTCATTTTTTCTTATAGTCAGCCCTGCCTATCCCCGGGTTCCACATCTGGAGGTACAGAGAGCTTACTGTGAAGGACCTCAGCATCTGCAGATTTTGGTGTCTGGGGCAGGGGGTTGGAGGGGTGGGGGTGGTCCTGGGACTTATTCTCTGTAGATACCAAGGGGCAACTGCATGTATTTAAGTGGACGAGTTTAGAAGATTGACAAGGTTCTTCTCTGCTCTGCCATGTCATGAATCTGAGAATTGCAATTAAACCTATTTCTGAACGTTAATGGGCTTCATACAGTCAAATTTAAAGACAAAACTGAAATCTGGGTGCTTTGTTTCTATGAACCATTCAACATAACATGCAAAGTTTAGTTTTTCTGCATTACTCCATAATACTTCAGTCAACCTGCTGCTTCCTTTCATTATAGTGTTTAGGTAACTAACAGTCAAGAGAGAAAAACAGTATTCTGGAAGGTTGATTTCAGTGTTGTTAATGACTAAAGACCTTGGACTGAGCATTCCATGAAACCAAGTGAAATATGGACCTAGTAACACATGGAGACGAGAAGAGAAATGAAAAGGAGATAATGTGACCTTCCTTTTTGAGGGAGAGGAGGTGGAAAATTGCCTTGGTTGCCATGGCAAACTGTTATCCCTTAGAGAGATGTTGGCAAACAGGCTGTATCTCCACTGTGGAATGTTTACAGTCTTGCACTGTAATTATCTCTCAATGACTGGCAGAATTAATCAGAGCCTTTATGTTAATTAGCCTTGCTGCAGTCCCCAAAACAGGTGGTGGGAAATATGCAAATCTAGGCAGAATTTTAATGCTCTGCATAACCAGTTTTAATTACCATAAAATTTTCTCTCAGTGCCCCTTTCAGGATCATATTCTCTTTCCCTCTTGGCTTCAGCATTTCCCTCTAAGCTTGTGTGTTACTTGATGGGGGAATGCTAAATTTATAGTTCTTTAAAAGATTAGTTGAAAAGTTCAGTGGGTCAAATAATCAATTTCTGAAATGGTATATAGGGAAGTTTTACACTGACCACCAAAGACATGTCAAAATGTTGAGATAGAGGGTCTGTCTAGTGTAAACATAGGTTGAAAATATGTTCTTCCCTTACTCCTTATTTCCAGAGTTAAGGATTTGTGTTTATGAAAAATTCTGTCAACTAGTGGAAGACCAAATTACTTTTTCTTCTTAAAAATTAAGAATTATTGAAAAATTTTAAAAATTGAGAAAAACTAAGCAGCTTTGCTAGTTTTGGAATAAAAAGTCTGAAAACTTAATACATAAAATTAGGAAAATACAAAGATATAAGAAAGGAAATGTGAAGTTGGAAAACTCATGATTAGATAAGTCTGTGTTGTAAATCTCAAAATATGAAATTAGTACTTTTAAAAAATCAATTATTAAATCTTTTTTTCTCCCCCTACCCCCTCAGTCTAAACCTAATGAAGAATCGGGGGATTCACAGCAGCCGAGCCAGCCTTCCCAGCAGCCTTCAGTGCAGGCAGCCATCCCCCAGACCCAGCTTATGCTGGCTGGAGGACAGATAACTGGGGTAAGTTTTCACTGAGAGATTTGTAATAAACTTCCTCTGTGTCAGCACTGCCACTGGCCAGTATCTGATTAGATCTGTTGACTGTAGCAGATACATGGCTATGCCTGGCATATGTCTTTAAAGCAGTTTTCTACATTGTAAACAGCTCTGAAAAAAGAGCTATCTCTGTCATGAGTTTTCAGTGTATTTTTTCTTACTATGGCAGATAGGCTCTGGGTAAACTTACTAACTTTTTTAAACCAGTGTTCCAACTGTTGCTTCATCTGCAGTGGAATCATGTTCCCATGGTTCAGATAGTTACAGTGATGAAATTGTATCAGCGGTTGTCAGTTTGGAGTTATAACATCACTGCAGAGTAGAAGTTAAAGAATGGATCAGTACCTATAAAAGAAAAACATTTAAAATTACTGTATAGTGTTCTAAGGGGCTTCCCAAATGGCTCAGTGGTAAAGAATCCACCTGCTGATGCAAGAGACACAGGTTTGGTCTCTGGGTCAGGAAGATCCCCTAGACTAGGAAATTGCAACTTGTTCCAGTACTCTTGCCTGCAAAATTCTGTGGACAGAGGAGCCCGGCAGGCTGCAGTCCATGGGGTCACAAAGAGTCGGGCATGACTGAGTGACCGAGCACACACACACAGTGTTCTAAAATGAAACCTCTGCTGTCGTGTCCTGGCTCTTCAGTTTACTTTGTTGGCTAATTCATCTCTCTGTGCCTCAGGTTTCCTTCAGTTAAACGGAGAGGTTAATACTTAGCTCACAGAATTGTTTTAGAGGTTAGGAGTAGTGGTGTAGGTGAAACGCACAGAACAGTGTCTGGCATGTCATAGTGTTCAATAAATGTCATCTGGGTTTTTTTGGTAGTAAAGTTTTTTTTTAATTTTATTTGGAGGCTAATTACTTTATTGTGGTGGTTTTTGCCATACAGTCATGTGAATCAGCCACGGGTGTACATGTGTTCCCCATCCTGACCCTGTCTCCCACCTCCCTCCCCATCCCATCCCTCAGGGTCATCCAGTGCACCAGCCCTGAGCACCCTGTCTCATGCATCAAACCTGAACTGGCAATCTGTTTCACGTATGATAATATACATGTTTCAATGCTGTTCTCTCAAATCATCCCACCCTTGCCCTCTCTGACAGAGTCCAAAAGTCAGTTCTTTACATCTGTGTCTCTTTTGCTGTCTCACATACAGGGTCATCATTACCATCTTTCTAAATTCCATATATATGCGTTAGTATACTGTATTGGTGTTTTTCTTTCTGACTTACTTCACTCTGTATAATAGGCTCCAGTTTCATCCACCTCATTAGAACTGATTCAAATGCATTCTTTTTAATAGCTGAGTAATACTCCATTGTGTATATGTACCACAGCTTTCTTATCCATTGGTCTGCCAGTGGACATCTAGGTTGCTTCCATGTCCTGGCTATTGTAAACAGTGCTGCGATGAACACTGGGGTACATGTGTCTCTTTCAATATTGGTAGTAAATTGACCTGTGCAAGTATATTAAGCTTTTAACTTTTCAGATGTCTTTTCTCTGAGGCCCCATTAAAAATATTTTCCAATGTTGAAAATTTGTGTATTAAATTATCTTTTGTGGGGGAGTCAAGAGGAGTGGTAAGGAAAAGTTGTTTGTTATTCAGTTCATATCACATCAACCTACAAAATATTTTATTTCCTTCATTTCAGTTAAGTATGTTTTGGTAGCAGAAGGCTCTTTTAAGAATAGTTGCAAAATTGTTTTACAAAATCCCATCAATAGAAATTAATATATGTTTACATATTGTATAAAATATTTATAAACATCTATCTTGACGGGTATTGGGATTTTGAATGATTTAATTTTGATTCTGTCTCTAATACACAAATTGTATTGGACCTTTTTTGAAAAAGGATTATGCCACTAAATGACATACTTGCTCTTCAGAATATTCCTTCTTGCTTTGATCAGAACATGTCACCAAAAAGAAGGTAGAACATACTTAACACTTTAAGTGTGTTTGAAAAAAGCTGCATTTTGAAAGCAAGTTAAAATCTTCAAATACGTTTTCTATTTTCTTGTTTGGGTTTTGTTTGAGTGCCTAGTGTTTACAAGAGTAAGAGACACTTGGGAATGCAGGTTCATGTGGCTGGAGCTTCTGTCAAACTTGGGCCTGGGGCTTCATTTGCCTCTAAAGAGAGTGGCTGTCACCACCTGTTTCACAGAAATAATATATTGGAAAGAGGATGTAAAGTTGCAGAGACCCCATGCTTTCAGTAACAGGAAAGATGGTTGGGGAGGAGGCTGTACGGAGACTGGGAAAAGAAACAAATGGACCTCATATTCTTTAATCATATCTTAGAACATAATGAAAGTGATGGAATATGGCAGGGATTCATGCTAATTAGAAGAAGCTGGGCCTTATCAGTTCTTTCCTGGTCAGATCCAGCATCCTTGTTCCTTATTCATCTCACTAATCACTTGCTGTTCTGTTGGATGTAAATATCTTTTCATTTCCTGGCAGTATTGATTCTTTTCTTTGTTGCTTACTAGTTAATTACTTTTTTGCCTGAACCTTTGGTCCTGGACAAGCTTGAATGATTAAGTCCAGAGTGAGGACCACTATTTTAATGTAAATGGTCTGCAAGTAATGGTAGCTTGATCACTGATGAACATTTTAGCCTCATACTTGCCATATGAAGTTGGGTAGCTATGGTTTAATACCACTTGAGTTACTTACTTCAAAGCAGTTGGCTTGTACTGGGGGCCCATCTCCTTTAACTCTTTCCGACTGTTTGTCCTGACTTTGTTTAGCTGACTTTGACACCAGCCCAGCAGCAGTTACTACTACAGCAGGCTCAGGCACAGGCACAGCTGCTGGCGGCTGCCGTGCAGCAGCATTCCGCCAGCCAACAGCACAGCGCTGCCGGGGCCACCATCTCCGCCTCCGCCGCCACACCCATGACGCAGATCCCCTTGTCTCAGCCCATACAGATCGCACAGGTGAGTGAGTGACTTATCGCTGGGGCAGGAAGGGAGGAATAGAATGGCAGTTTTTTGGTATTAAGTTCACTTTCTGATTGTTAGTGTGGGTGCTTAAAGGCCTGAGAAGCTCTAAATCAGCGAGGTGAGTGATGAAGACTTCTTTACTACTGAACTAGAAATAATACATTTGTTTGCTTATTTGAGTTGGTATTATAAACACATAACCAATTATTTGAATAACTGTTTATATTAGGTGGCAGCTCTCGAATAATTAGCTGCGTATTTCTGGAGCAGAGGATCACTATATTTATTTAATTAGCTAATTACACAGGCCCGCGTTCTTTCACACGCTCTGCAGTGGGTGTTGCCACCCGCGTGTAAGAGGAACTGAGAACCATCTCTCTGCTACAGAGTGATTGGCTTTGTGCGGAACTGCATTAGAGTGTTGTTTGGCTTTAATTTTTGCATTTTTGGGCAGAGTATCCAGAGATAATAAAAATTTATTTAGAGAGGCATAGACAGTTCTACCAAGGAGGAAAAGTAAATGGAAACCTTTGTCTCAAGGAGAGGAAAAAAGTAGAAGTAGTCACATCAGTGAAATGATGAAGAGTTGTTATGAGTCCAATGTAGATAATTGTTTTATACCCCCAGAGAAGACTCAGAAATGGGCTTAAATTATAGCTAGAAGTTCACTAAACATTAAAAAAAAAAGCCAATAAACTATAAGTACAGAATAGATATCAGACTAATGTTTATGACTATTATTTAATAGTTTTTATTTTGCCCATTTTTTTATTACCAAGTAAATGTTTTTCATGCCTAAGTTGTGAGACTATATTGACATTATTCTAATAAGATAATATACATGCAATGACATTAAAAATTATGAAATAATAAGCCAATATAAGCAAGTTTAATATGTTATAGATCAGATTTTTATATGGATAGCTTTTTTTTTAATTTATGCACTGTTTTCTCAGTTGAATTAGGCTGGTGCCAGATTTCATAGGTCTTTTAATTTATTGATGCAGGTTCAGACATAACACTTAATTTTTGCTCTACAAGAGGAAATTCCGTCACTTAAAAAAGCAACATATTCTTTTCTCGCTTGACTTCTAAAGCTCATGTTGGTCTCTACATGTTAAAGATACAACCATAAGCATTTAACTATTGAAAATTAGATTTTGCATTAAGTCATGACGCAATATATACTCATAGAAACAGCATGTCCTTGTCGCAGCTCCAAGTTCCTTCACACACTTCGGAACATATTCAGAGCACATCCTTGTTAGGAGTTTATAATAATGTCAGATATTGACTCTTTTTATTTGGATGACAGAACTCATCATCTGGGAAACTTAAGATTAAGCACACTTTTATTTCAGAATCTCCAATCCATGTTTTAATCCTACTTTTTTAGGATCTGCAACAACTGCAACAACTTCAACAGCAGAATCTCAACCTGCAACAGTTTGTACTGGTCCATCCAACAACCAACCTGCAACCAGCGCAGTTTATCATCTCACAGACGCCCCAGGGCCAGCAGGGTGAGCACCTCCTTAGAGCTTATTAGTGGTGCACCAAGGCTGTCCACTTGTCCACACAGATGCTAACTATTATATTTTGGCCCGGAAGCTGTCCATTAAAACAGTGTTTTTTTTTTTTAATTTAATTTAACTTTAAGCTCAATATTCATGTTGAGAAAAACTTTGTCATGCACACCTCATTATTGAAGGTCATCATTCCCTGCCTTTCATATGCTTACTCAGTAAGGAGTACTGTGAGTTAGACCAAAAGTCTCAATTAAATTCAACTGCTGCACATATATTGAATAAATTGCTTCTAATGTTTTGATAGTTTTTCATGGGAATGTGTTCAAAGAATGTGGGCTGAGGATTTGAGCATTGAAAGTATATGCTTCTAACAATCATTGGTTTTCTTTTAAAGTTTAAGAAAAAGAGGGTATCATGTTAGAAACTGTACAAATTTGGGGAGTTATAAAAAAAATCTTCAAGGCCTTTTAGTGCTAAATGTTGTTGTGTTATTTCTGTATAAAGTGCAATCATGTTTGTTGGGCTGGTTAATGGAATCAATATAGACAGTATTAGAGTATCAAGGCTTCAACCCAAGGAATATTAGTGCATTACTGCTTCCTCATTATTTGTTTTTTAGCCTTTTTTCTTAATCATTCAAAAATCTCTTGTTGTACACACACCTATTCCACTTTTAAACGAATAAGATAGCCTGCCCCTTTCATGACCTAGACAGTTCTCTGGTCTAGCATGTACTGCTGCTGCTGCTGCTGCTGCTAAGTCGCTTCAGTCGTGTCCGACTCTGTGCAACCCCATAGACGGCAGCCCACCAGGCTCCCCTGTCCCTGGGATTCTCCAGGCAAGAACACTGGAGTGGGTTGCCATTTCCTTCTCCAATGCATGAAGGTGAAAAGTAAAAGTGAAGTCGCTCAGTCCTATCCGACTCTGAGCGACCCCATGGACTGCAGCCTACCGGGCTCCTTTGTCCATGGGATTTTCCAGGCAAGAGTACTGGAGTGGGGTGCCATCATCACCTTAGCAGCTTCTAATTGCTTTTGGGTTAAGAAGTAGAGCTTTGTGGGGTTTTGTTTTTTTTTTTTTGGAGTTTCAAGTTGCTTCCATTTAAATTACTTCTTCACTTTCACCTATTCCTTCCTAAAATAAAAAAATTGATCAACCAGAGAGGTTAGGTTACACCAAAGACATATACCAGTTTTACATTTTTCCATATCTTCTTGCCCAAATTGTATTTAATAAGACTGAATTTAATACGACTGAATTGTATTTACTAAGACTGTAGGCAAATAAGACCTTAAGAGTTTTAAGACCAGTAGGACTATCAGGATATCAGTTGAAATTTTCACGTCACTTTCTTATGCCATATGTTCAAGGTAATCTTTAATGTTGGACATAACATGTTTGTGTTTTGTAGGTCTCCTGCAAGCGCAAAATCTTTTAACACAACTACCTCAGCAAAGCCAAGCCAACCTCCTACAGTCTCAGCCAAGCATCGCCCTCACCTCCCAGGTCAGTTTTCTTCCATGAGGGTTGCTTTCTTTTATCCTGTTGTCTTGAAATGCTTTGGGGCTCTGTCTAATTCAACTCCCTAATAAAAATAATTCGAGTAGTTTTAAAAAAACTCACCAAAATTTCAAAGCTAGGTTTTTCAGCTTCATAGAAAAAAATGCTGCCAAATTGATGTAGTCTTTGAAAACCTTCAGCGAGTCCCTATTTTGTTACATGTTCATAAAGAATAACTATGTTAGCACTGAATGAGTAATGCGTTCTGGCTCTTGGACCACCCTCCCCTGATATATGACAGGAGAGATTACCACTTGAGCTAGACACCTAGCACCTCAGTTAAAACCATCATTGTTCTTTGCTCTTGCTCAGAAACTGTGAAGACACTCTTATCCCTGTGTTTATTCCCCATCTCAACTTTCCTGTGTTGCTTTAGCTAATTTCTTCCAGAGTTTAACTATAGAAAAAGTACAAGTCTAGACATCTAGAGATTAAGGCTTTAGACCTAGTTCTGTTTCTTTCCTAGCTGTGACTTTGAGCATATCATTTCTCCTTTCTGCACCTCCATTTCCTTATCTGTAAAGTAGATGATTAAACTAGCTGATCCTCAGTTCCCCTTCCATCTCTGATTCTCTTTGTTCATAACTATGGAAGTTATCACTTGATACTAACAAATTACTAGATTTGACCAAATTCAACAACTGTTTATGATTAAAAAAAAAAAAACAAAACTCTTCTAAGAACAGAAAGTAACTTTCTCAACCTGCTAAAAGGCATCTACCAAAAAAAAAACATTATAAAGACTGAACAGTTATCCACTGTTACCACTTTTATTCAGCATTGTACTGAAGAGCCTAGCAATGCAGTAAGATAAGAAAAATAAAGAACATGTAGGTTACAAAGGAAGGTGCCGGGGTCCAGCCCCAGCTGATCCAAGGAGTTCAAAGCGGGGACGGCATCGGCGAGGATCAGGATACAATAGCTTCAATTAGATATTAATTAAAGATGTAAAGAGTAATAGAATGAGGATAGCGCAGTAGGAAAATTCAGTGGAGAAAAGAGGCTGAGTAGCTTGGTTTACGCAGGAGACCAGTAAAACTTCAAGACAAGAAGTTTGCAACCACTTTCGTAGGCCGCAGGCATCCTTCCGTTCTCCCGAAGGAGAGGAGACACTGAGGCCTCCCCGGTCGGATCTTAGAAGCCCAGGCATAATTAGTAAGCATGGTGGGTTCTGCACTCCAGATGGAGACTCAGCCAGAGTTTGAGAGAGCGAGCGACATGGGGAGACCAGTATTTCGAGAAACTGATCCCAATTCTTTATTTTCCATGGTCTGCTTTTATACACTGAGATGTTATGCTAAAGTCACGTGGGGTCAGCAGTCCTGACTTTTATCAAAGTCAGGTGCTTCATATAAATGTATACAGAGGTCTTAGGGGTATTACATCATCTTCTGGCCAGGGGGCCTGCTGACAATTTATGACCCTCTCCTTGTGACAGCGGTCAGTCAACCAGGACACTTATTTCTCCAGGGGTGATTATTCTTAAAACAGACGCCACCCAAATAAAGTTACATTCCTATAGGGTGAGGGTGTAGTGGGTTTTAGTTAAGGAAAAAATTTACTTAGCCTAAGGTCTAACGTGATTTATATCAAAGGTTAATACTTATTTCTTCTATATATTCATTTATGTGTGTAAGGGCAGGGGATGTGGAGACTTAGCAACAAACATTGGCTCAACAAATGAAAAACCCTTCACCAATACAGTTTCTAATCAGCCCACTATACTTATACTAATGGTTTTCTAACTCTTCTAAGGAACCTGTTTTTAGAAGGTTTAAAGCATCTCGTGCCTCTCACGGTTGGGAGGCTGTGAGCAATCACATGTGGCCGGACCAGCCTATCAGGCAGGCTAGAGAACCTTCAGAGGAGTTTGTAGGTTAAAACACTCTTGTCATGCCCAGGAATTTTTATTAACTGGAGCCCTAAGTTAACTCCTTCTCTGAAAGAGGTGGTGGGGGACAGTCCCCCGTAAACTCAGAGGTGTAGGTGAGAGCACAAAGTAGTAAAGTAGGCAGGCTCTGGTTATGGGGGTAGATGCTTGAGGATTTCCAGGGGGACTCCTGAGGCTCGATCCCGCCTTTGCGTATGTCGAGCCTCCTTCCTCATGACCTTTGCCACGGGCAGAGTGCCTCACTCTGGCCCCCAACAGGAAGGGTCTCCTTTGGCAGACAATATGATTATCTATGCAGAAAATTCAGAAGAATCTACAAAAATGTTGCTGGAATTAGTAAGTGAACTTAGCAAGTATGATACAAAATTACTTAGTAACTTAGCAAGCAAGATACAAAGTCAATAGACAAAAATCTGTATATTAATAAAAATCATTTGGAAATTGAAATTAATAAGAAAAATATTTGCAGTAATTAAGAATAAGTTTAACAAAATGTTTATAAGACCTATACATTGAAGACTACAAAATCTTGCTGAGTGAAATTGAAGACCTAAGTAAATGGAGAGATGTAATGTGTTCACGAAGACTTTGATTCGTAAAACAAGATCTCTCCAAATTGATCTATAGATTCAACACAATCCCAATTAATATCTACAGCTTTCTTTGAAGAAATATGTGTGGTGTTTCTAACACTTGTACAGAATTGAAGAGGTCATGGAATAGCCAGTTTTGAAAAGTGAGAAAGTTAAAGGATTACTCGTTGTCTAGAATTATTATACAACTATGGTAAGAAAGACAGTGTGATAATGGCATGTGAATAGAAATAGAGCAGAAGTCCGATAGACTTGCATCATCAAGAACCAACTGACTATCCATAGGCAGAAAAAAAAAGCACCTCACTCCTTATTTCACAATATTGTTGTTGCTCAGTCACATTCGACTCTTTGGGAACCCGTCGATTGCAGCGCTCCAGGCCTCACGGTCCTCACTATCTCCCAAAGTTTGCCCAGGTTCACATTCACTGAAGCAGTGATGTCATCCAACCATCTCATCCTCTGTCACCCTCTTCTCCTTCACAGTGATATACAAAGATTAATTTGAAATGGGTTGCAGACCTAAACTTCTAAAAAAAAAACTTAAGGGAAAGTCTTTGGGTCCCTGGATAAGGTAATTTCTTAAGTGGGACACAAAAAGCACTAACCATAAAAGATAAAAAGTAATAAATTTAATTTCATAAAAATTAAAAGTTTCTGTTGAAAGAATGAAAAGAAAAGCCACAGACTGGAAGAAAATATTCTTGAAACGTATAAAAATAAAAGACTTATATCCAGATTATATAAAGAACTCATACAGCACAATAAGACAACCTGTTTGTTTTTTTTAAGGGGGTGTGTGCAAAATATTTCAAGATATTTGAAGGCAAATTAAATACCAAAGAAGGCACATTAAATACCCAATAAGTATATGAAAAGATGCTCAAAATTATTAGTCATGAGGAAAATGCAAATGAAATATCACTACATACCCAGCAGAACGGGCAAAATTAAAGACTATGATAATACCAAGTGTTGGTGAGAATATAAAGCAAACCCAGCTCTTAAACGTTGCCACTGGGGTTGTGGATTGATGCAGGCCCTTTAGAGAAGAACTTGGCGGGTTTTTTTTCAAGTTAAATACAACTTATGACTCAGCAGCTATACTCTCAGAAATGAGTGCGTTTGCTCACACAAAGACCTGTATATGAATGTTCATAGAGCTTTTATAAACAGCCTAAATATCCATCAACTGCTGAATAGATAACATAAATTTTGACATATCTATATGATGGATTGCTACTCAGCCAAAGAAACAAATGTATTTACGATACATTCAACATCATGTATGAATTTCAAAAGCATTATGCCAGGTGAAAGAAGACAAACATAAAAACTGTATACTGCATGATTCAATTTACATGGCATTTTACACAGACAAAGCTATAGGGACAGAAATCAAATCAGTGGTTGCCAGGGGGTGGGGCTAGGGGTGAGGACTGACAACAAAGGGCCCAGGAAATTTTGAGGGTGATGGAAATTTTCTGCATCTTAATCGCTTATAAGAGTTTTATGACTACATATAGTTGTCAAAACCCATCCAACTGTACACTTTTAAATGGTGCATTTAATTGTGAATAAGCGGAATTATGAAAATGAGGTTGAAAAGAAAACCTATAGCAGCAGTTCCTTTCTGACCTACAAGCTTTGTAAACAGTGGCAGGGCTGACAGCTTCATCCTGACTCCTGCTCACTGAATTTTACTCTACTATTTCTAGATCTGGCCCAGTCCAGCCTGAGGTTTCTGGAGTTGGGGTAACTTATCTGTAACCACTCCACCAAAAGGTACCCAAGCTATTTTTAGTCCTTTACTATTTGAGAATGGGGCTACTTCAAGCCTGGAAATAAAGCGACTGTCTAATAGTTGAGACACATCTCTAACCATCAACCAGTCTCAGTGGGAAGTTATAACCACATAGGACTCTAACTTGGTTGGTAAAGTTTTGGGTTCCTCCAGGTGGTCAGGTTAAAATTTTCTCAGTGTCAGCACGCCAGAGAAATTAATTTTGTTGTCTTCATTGAAGAGGGATGGTAGAAAGGAGCTTACCCCAAGTGTAGGCATGCGCAATTCCTATTATGTAGTTTTCAGGGGCAGTTAGTTCAGTTGGAGAGAGCATATTACTAATGAAGTAAAATTTAGAGGAATACGACGCATTAAAATTATAAGGAAAAAAGTGCACAACCAGAGGCTCCATCTGTAATCCTGTCCTGTAATCTCTCACCTGGGCTTCTGTTCACAGGGAGGGTTGGCTGAGCAGTTAGGATGCAGTCAGGGCAGCACCTGTCACTAGTGAGTACTCAGAAGGAGGGTTCTACTCGGAGCTTGTGAGTCAGAAAAGATAGAGTATACCCTTATGTCCCAAATAAACTTTAGATGGATTTAAATAATTAAACATTTTTAAAGACATCGAAGAAGCAGGATATTTTTAGCTAGAAATAAGTCAAAGCTTTCTCAGATTTGAAGCAACAGCAGATAACTGAGGAAGAAAAAATAGTTCACCCAAATGATAATTCAACACTTACATACACTGAAAAATAAAAGGAGAAAAGCAGAGTGGGAAAATTATTTGTATTACTACAACAGACAAAGGCTTAATTTATAACATTTGATGAGATCTTTGAGAATAAGGATACCATTAATATATAAATGGGTTATGGATGTAAAGTTAATTCACATGAAAGGAAGTACAGGTAATAATTAACACATGGGAAAATTTTGGCTTTAAGTAATAAGAAATAAGAATTAAGGCATTAGCAAAGTACAGTTTATTCCTGAATTAGTAAAACATTTTTTAAAACTGCTAACACAAATCATGTGGGAACATTGTACACTGAGAACCAGCATTATGATGTATACCAAAAGCCGTGAAATTGTGTGTAGTATATACTCTTTATCCAGTTACAGAAAAATCCTTTGTGAATTTATCTCAAAGAACTAATTAGGTGGAAAAAATGACTGTATGCACAGTGTTTCATTGTGGTATCACCTATGTTAGTAAAAACAAATGAAAAATGTCTTAACGATAAAGAAATGGCTAAATAAATTATTATTATGATATAATTACCTTTCAGCCCACCTTTGACAATTAAGATGACTGAAACACCATAGTAGAAAAAATTGAAACCTAATGTTAACGGAGAAGAGCAGAGTATAAAATTTTGTTACTATAATTACAGTTAAGGTTAACAATAGATCAGTAGATGTGCAGGAGGAAGAAAACTTCTAGAGGTTATAGATAAATTTAACAGCGTAAAAATGAAGCTCTATGGAAGAAAACTTGAACAAATAGTCAGAAATGAAGCTATTAAGTTATTTAAACTATAGGTGATTTGTTTTTCGCCCTTAAAATAGTTTTTAATAATCTTATTTTTTATAATATTCTATTACAAGTAGGAGATATGATAGTGATAAGACAGGGATGGTTCCTGCTGTTTTGAAGCTTATAGTTTAAGTGACATATTTGTGATACAGGTTCTTAAAAATAAAGACTGATTTCTTAAATGACATGAGATGCGTGTATTCAGACCATTCGGAAACTCAAGGATAACGGATTTCATTTTTGTATATTCAGGTCTTTTCCACAGATGTACGTGTGTGACCTTAACTGTAATTGTAGTGTATATAGCACCACACTCTGCTTTTCTCACTGGGTGTTACGTTGTACCTGCCACAGTGTTACATGGTCTTCATAGTTCTCGAATATAGCTGTTCGTGTAAATTGTTTACTTGCAGCATTCCAGATATAAACTTAAATTTCTTAGTGTATGTGTGTTCTTATTCTTCTGTTCCTTCTCTAACAGCCAGCAACCCCAACACGCACAATAGCAGCAACCCCAATTCAGACACTTCCACAGAGCCAGGCAACACCAAAGCGGATTGATACTCCCAGCTTGGAGGAGCCCAGTGACCTTGAGGAGCTTGAGCAGTTTGCCAAGACCTTCAAACAAAGACGAATCAAACTTGGATTCACTCAGGTAGGATGAACCTACCTTTAACTAAAGCTTCCTTCCTTGGCCAGGTCCAAATATTTGCATTCCATGTCCAAAGAGACTTCTAAGGAGCAGTATATTTTTCAGGTTTGTTTGTAATTTTGGACTGTAGCTTTTTCTTAGCCATTTCCTGCATTTGTAAGTTTAGACTTTCATCATTTTTATTCATGTATAAATATATAATTTACTATTATGCTAAAATTGTAAACGTTTCTCTCAGAACACAGGCCTCTGAAATTAGAATTATACCCATAAATGGTGAGAACTTAAGAGATTATGTTGGGGAATGAAATAACTATAATATACTGAGGGCTGTGTCGTTTGAAAAACATTTGGTTCTAGCCCTTCGTGTTGTATAGAAGTAAGAATGAGAGGAATAAAGATTACTTTATTCCTTTTATAGTAGCTGAAAGGGGAAATATTTGAAAGACTTGTTTAAAATAGTTTGTGGGCGAAAGGAAGCAGTAATGGAAACTCATACACACACAAACAGTAATACCAAACTGAGGCTGATTAACTAAACAGGAATCTGTTGAAGATGAAAAATCCAAATTAATCAAAATCCAAATTAAATTTTAAAATGTCACCTAACAAAGGGTTTTTAAAGTGGAATGAATTTAATGGTTTAAACCTGTTTAAAGCTCTAGGTATATAGCTTGTTGTTCTAACCATTCCTGCTGACTTACTCTTAGATTAATGTGTCACAGATAAAGCAGGAAAATAATTAAGCTGAATGACATTTATGTAGTGATGCAAGATCATTCAGTTCAGTCGCTCAGTCATGTCCAACTCTTTGGAACCCCATAAATCGCAGCACGCAGGCCTCCCTGTCCATCACCAACTTCCACAGTCCACTCAAACCCATGTCCATTGAGTCGATGATGCCATCCAACCATTTCATCCTCTTCATCCCCTTCTCCTGCCCTCAATCTTTACCAGCATCAGGGTCTTTTCCAGTAAGTCAGCTCTTCGCATCAGGTGGCCAAAGTAATGGAGTTTCAGCTTCAATAGCAGTCCTACCAATGAACACCCAGGACTGATCTCCTTTAGGATGGACTAGTTGATCTCCTTGCAGTCCAAGGGACTCTCAAGAGTCTTCTCCAACACCACAGTTCAAAAGCATCAATTCTTCAGCGCTCAGCTTTTTTTATAGTCCAACTCTTACATCCATACATGACCACTGGAAAAACCATAGCCTTGACTAGATGGACCTTTGTTGACAAAGTAATGTCTCTGCTTTTTAATATGCTGTCTAGGTTGGTCATAACTTTCCCTCCAAGGAGTAAGCATCTTTTAATTTCATGGCTGCAGTCACCATCTGCAGTGATTTTGGAGCCCAGAAAAATAAAGTCAGCCACTGTTTCCCCATCTATTTGCCATGAAGTGATGGGACCAGATGCCATGATCTTCGTTTTCTGAATGTTGAGCTTTAAGCCAACTTTCACTCTCCTCTTCCACTTTCATCAAGAGGCTTTTTAGTTCCTCTTCACTTTCTGCCATAAGGGTGGTGTCATCTGCATATTTGAGGTTATTGATATTTCTCCCAGCAATCTTGATTCCAGCTTGTGCTTCCTCCAGTCCAGCGTTTCTCATGATGTACTCTGCATATAAGTTAAATAAGCAGGGTGACAATATACAGCCTTGACGTACTCCTTTTCCTATTTGGAGCCAGTCGGTTGTTCCATGTCCAGTTCTAACTGTTGCTTCCTGACCTGCATACAGGTTCCTCAAGAGGCAGTTCAGGTGGTCTGGTATTCCCATCTTTTTCAGAATTTCCCACAGTTTATTGTGATCCACACAGTCAAAGGCTTTAGCATAGTCAATAAAGCAGAAATAGATGTTTTTCTGGAACTCTCTTGCTTTTTCCATGATCCAGCGGATGTTGGCAGTTTGATCTCTGGTTCCTCTGCCTTTTCTAAAACCAGCTTGAACATCTGGAAGTTCATGGTTCACGTATTGCTGAAGCCCCTCTTGGAGAATTTTAAGCATTACTTTACTAGTGTGTGAGATAAGTGCAATTGTGCGGTAGTTTGAACATTCTTTGGCATTGCCTTTCTTTGGGATTGGAATGAAAACAGACCTTTTCCAGTCCTGTGGCCACTGCTGAGTTTTCCAAATTTGCTGACATATTGAGTGCAGCACTATCACAGCATCATCTTTTAGGATTTGAAATAGCTCTGGAATTTCAACTGGAATTCCATCACCTCCACTAGCTTTGTTTGTAGTGATGCTTCTCAGGCCCACTTGACTTCACATTCCAGGATGTCTGGTCTAGGTGAGTGGTCACACCATCATGATTATATGGGCTGTGAAGATCTTTTTTGTACAGTTCTTCTGTGTATTCTTTCCACCTCTTCTTAATATCTTCTGCTTCTGTTAGGGCCATACCATTTCTGTCCTTTATTGAGCCCATCTTTACATGAAATGTTCCCTTGGTATCTCTAATTTTCTTGAAGAGATCCCTAGTCTCTCCCATTCTATTGTTTTCCTCTATTTCTTTGCACTGATCACTGAGGAAGGCTTTCTTGTCTCTCCTTACTGTTCTTTGGAACTCTGCATTCAGATGCTTATATCTTTCCTTTTCTCCTTTGCTTTTTGCTTCCCTTTTCACAGCTATTTGTAAGGCCTCCTCAGACAGCCATTTTGCTTTTTTGCATTTCTTTTCCATGGGGATGGTCTTGATCCCTGTCTCCTGTACAATGTCACAAACCTCTGTCCATAGTTCTTCAGGCACTCTGTCTATCAGATCGAATCCTTTAAATCTATTTCTCACTTCCAGTGTATAGTCATAAGGGATTTGATTTAGGTCATACCTGAATGGTCTAGTAGTTTTCTCTACTTTCTTCAATTTAAATCTGAATTTGGCACTGTGGAGTTCATGATCTGAGCTACAGTCAGCTCCTGGTTTTGTTTTTGCTGACTGTATAGAGCTTCTTCATCTTTGGCTGCAAAGAATATAATCAGTCTGATTTTGGTGTTGACCATCTGATGATTCCACGTGTAGAGTCTTCTCTTGTGTTGTTGGAATGCAAAAGTAGGACGTCAAGAAACACCTGTAGTAACAGGCAAATTTGCCCTTGGAATACAGAACAGCAAAGGCTAATAGAGTTCAGCCAAGAGAACGCATTGGCCATAGCAAGATCATTAGGTGAAATAAAATTACTGAAGTATAGATTAGATTGGGTATTTCAATAGAATCAGGAAAAGCCTGATGGCTTTTTCCCCAGAGAATATAATTACTGTTTGAAATTTAAGCCAGCACTAAAATATTATCCAAATTATTTTATGTTGAAAGTGTTGTAACATACCCCTACTCTAGTAGATAAAAAATCAAGGATGACATCCCTGTTTTGTTCCTTATATTTCTTTGGTAATTTATTTTTGCTCAAAGAAACATTATATATTGAGAACAAAATGTTTTTTAATACATATAATAATTTTAGAAAAAATGCATATTTGTGAAGAGTCTCAGTTATGAAGAAACAAATTGTAATTCATAAAGATTTTAGTACTTTTGAACTATCTCAACCATCTGGCTTTTAAAAAGAAAGATAATATAGAACTAGATTGGTAGAAATAAATTAATAAGCTTAAATAAGTATAAGGTTGGCATGTTTAGCAGTGCTTCAGCTCTTAAGCTATTAGCATAGCATACTCTTTGTTTCCTAGGAGATTGTTGCCCAAGTGATATGGCAAGGCTATTAAGACTTTTAAAAACCTTTCTTTAATTTTTATACCAAATAGTGGTTTGCCTTTCTGTGGCATTTGACCCAACACACTGGCAGGGTTGTTTCTCTCTCTTTTTGTCTTTCTCTCTCTCTCTTGCTTTTTTTTTTTTTTTTTTTTTTTTTACTATTTATGTATTTAGCTGTGTGGGGTCTTAATTGTGGCACACAGACCTTTGTCACCTCATGCAGGACCTTTCACAGAGGCCTGTGGGCTCTCATTGTGGTGCATGGGCTTCGTTACTCTGCAGTATATGGGACCTCATTGCCCAGTCAGGGGTCATACCCACATCCCTTGTATTGCAAGGTGGATTCTTAACCACCGCACTAGCAGCAAAGTCCCTCTCTCTTTTTTTGATAAAGGAGCTTCCCTGTGATCTGGTGTTCTGCTTATAGTTTTATCCTATTATTTGACACACCGCTTCCTTATTTTTCAAAATGACTTTGACTTATCAGTGGCAACATTTCACAGACCTTGACTGTGTGGATTAAGGCACACATTACTGATGCGGGATGGGAAGATCAACACGTTTTATGTCAGATACCTCAATTGTAGTTTTTTTTAACATTGCTTTGTATGCAGTTTATACACATTCACTCAGAGGGTAAGTTAGACATTCAAGTTATTAGTTGAAACAAACAAATTCCTGTTCTCTGAGTAAATATACACGTTATTAGGTGTTTTAAACAGTATTTTCTAACTACATAATTTGTTATTAAAGGATTGCTGTAGATGTTATTACATAATTATAAGGCATGCCATATTCTAACACCATCCCTCACATGTGATACATTCATTATTTCCTAATCTCAATCTTCATTCCTCTTTTTCTCTGCTTTAAAAAAAAAAAAAATCAAAGTGATATTATTTAGTTCAGATTATGTATGAGTTAACTGTTCAAACATTTACTCTGAGGGAGAACCCAAGGTGGTTGTGTATTACAAAAGCACTAAACCAAGCTTATATCAAATTAGTGAAAATTAGTATATTAACTGAGGCATCTGTTGCTTTTTAGAAAATGAAATTATTTAAGTGTGATGGTCTGCTTCTGTTCTACTTCTGTAAGAGAGTACATTCGGAGCTGTCAGGAAAACCTTTTATGAGTTTGTGCCTGTGCTGTCCAGTAGGATAATCACTGTCCACATGTGCCTGTTGAGTACTCGGAAGGTGGCAGTGGTGCTAAGGAACTAAAGTTTTAATTTATCTGCTTTGAATTAATTTAAATTACACATGCAGCTGGTAGCTATTCTATGGGAAAGATTAGAATATAGATCAGTTGGAGTTCAGTTCAGTTCAGTCGCTCAGTCGTGTCCGACTCTTTGCGACCCCATGAATCGCAGCACGCCAGGCCTCCCTGTCCATCACCAGCTCCCAGAGTTCACTCAAACTCATGTCCATCGAGTCGGTGATGCCATCCAGCAGTCTCATCCTCTGTCATCCCCTCTCCTCCTGTCCCCAGTTCAAGTATTCTCAAAGTCTCATTTTATCTTTATCTAACATTTCTCCTCTATTAAACTTTTTGATACAATTTGCTCACCAGTGAGAAAATGGAGTTTAAAAAGAAATATTCTTTCTTTTCACTGACTAACCCCTTATGTAAGTGTTAATAGACAATGTTCTATCCAAAAGGTGGTTTATAGGGGAGATGAATCAAAGGAGTGAGATGTTCCTAATTCAGAACGAGTGTTGCCAAGATATTTGGGAGGTGACTGTCTTAGTAGAATTAGCTGTGTAGTATTTTGGACCAGAAATATTGCCTTTCTGTCTTGTCACTAAACTATTTAAAATGAGAGTGTGAATTATTTCTACTATATAACTGGTGGCTCAGACAGTAAAGAATCCACCTGTGATGCAGGAGACCCAAGTTCGATCCCTGGGTCAGAAAGATCCCATGAGAAGGGAATGCTACCCACTCCAGTATTCTTGCCTGGAGAATCCAAAGGACAGAGGCTACAGTCCATGGGATCACAAAGAGTCAGACACAATTGAGCGACTGACACTTTGTATTACCTATATATATACAATAAGAGAGGTTTCAGCTGGAGGAAAAGCCCTCCATACATTTCAAAGGCTTATAGAGAAAGATATTTTTTGCAGTATATTCAGGGGATCATTGTTCTATTGCTCTAAGGCTACCAAGTTTCCAGTGCCCATAAAGGTTTTGACTAAATGGGTCAAAACTCTCTACTGTGAATTTCTATAATGGTTACAGAAGTAGTCTTTTTAGAATACCTGGTTTTTATAACAAACTTTGAAATCCAAACTAAGAGTGCAAAGGAGATTTTTTTTTTTCACAGCTTCCAGAAATAACTTTACAGGAAAAAAATTAAAGAACGAAGCATAATTTCTAAGATTTAAAGTGATTTATGTGAAGTTGGATTAGTTCAGAAATATCTAAGGTTATCAAGACAGTTACATCTATTAACCCTGTAGGTGATACGGGTTAACTGATTTTTAAAGATTACTTAGATCACTTTGGTTGCATCACTTACTTGGTAGAATATCAGCACAACCTTTTGAGAGTTAGCAGAAATACTTGATATTTCAATAATTAAGAAGAGATTCAATATGGAGAGAATATGGGACAGTTTTGAATGTTGTCACCATTGAGGCCTAATTAACAAGAACCTTCACTGGAATACTGTGCTCAGCTTAGGGATGGATGTTGTTGTGGAACCCAGTAAATGGAATGATTGTTGATTCTTTGTCTAGAACAGTTACTGGAGCAGCACCCTCGAGTGAAGACCATAAACATTGCATGAATCTTCTCTCTCTCTCCTTTCCTATTCTGTATTATTGTACAGGGCGATGTTGGGCTTGCTATGGGTAAACTGTATGGAAATGACTTCAGCCAAACTACCATCTCTCGTTTTGAAGCCTTGAACCTCAGCTTTAAGAACATGTGCAAATTAAAGCCACTTTTGGAGAAGTGGCTAAATGATGCAGGTGGGTAAATATATAAAAAATATATATATTTCCTTGTTGATCATTGAAATTTTATAGGAGGGATTGTTGTATAAATGGGGATTATATTTCTTATTACATTATTGATACTACAGAATCTTGAAGCTCACTAATCTTGAGAGGATCAACGTAAATTATGACTACATAAATTAGAGAGCTAATTCATTTAAATAGTCTAGTAATTACAAGGTACATAATCAGCAATAGTTTTTAGCTTTGGAACATTTCTTATATTTGAGCCCAGAATGAGAGACAGTTGAAGGAAGTTGAAGAGGATAAGAAGGCCTATGTATTTAAATAAACTTGAAAAACAAGTTTATTGGTTCTTCCTCCATGGATTATTATAAATTTGTTCCTGATAGTATTTCTGCTTTGTTATTAAAAGTGATCACGGAGGGAGGAGGGTTCGGGATGGGGAACACATGTATACCTGTGGCGGATTCATTTTGATATTTGGCAAAACTAATACAATTATGTAAAGTTTAAAAATAAAATAAAAGTAGAAAAAAAAAAAAGTGATCACACATTGGTATGTATATACAATATACATATACATATACATATACATATACATATACATATACATATATACATATATATGTACATATACATATACATATACAATGGACTATTACTCAACCATAAAAAAGAATGAAATATTACCATTTACAACAACATGGATGGACCTAGAGAATATTATATTTAGTAAATAAGCCAAACAAAGACAACTACTGTATGATACCACTTATATGTGGAATCCAAAAAATAATACAAATGAATCTGTATTCATTTAGAAACAGAAACACAGACATAGAAAAAAAAAAAAAAAACTTATAGTTACCAAAAATGGGAGAGGGAGGGAGGGACGTATTAGGAGTATGAGTTTAATAAATACAAAAAATACAAATTACTACTATACATAGATAAGCAACAAAGACCTGCTGTATCATACAGAGAATTATATTCAACATCTTGTAATACTCTGTAGTGAAATACAATCTGAAAAAATGTATTTATAACTGAATCACTTTGCTATATCCCTGAAACCAACAAAATATTGTAAATCCATTATACTTTGATTTTTTTTAAATGACCACCTTTTTATACATTAAAAAAATTGAGCTATTAATTTTAACTTACATGCTTTGTGCTGCGGTTTCCCTTTGGAGGTTTTGACTTTTGAGTCACAGAATCATAAACTGTGAGAGCTGTAAGGAATCATAGAGATCCCCTAAACTGTGGTTCTCACTGTAGATGTGAACAAAATTCAGGTCTTTCGCAAAGACAAACCTGTAACTCCCAGCTTTGAACAGTCTGATTTCGTTGTTCTACATATGGCCTCAGCATCTGTAATCTTACTGAGTCCCACAGGTGAGAGAACCTGTGGTCTGTTCCCTTCGTAGAACACAGAGTGGAAAGAAACTCAGAGATGTCTCTGACATGCTCAGGGTCATTAAACTATTAAATGACCGAATCTTGTTTAAACTTTAATTAGTTTAAAAGTGTTTCATTGTTTGGTTTGAGGGGAAGGAGAGGAATACCAGTGAAATAAAATGAGAGGTCATTTGCAAGATAAACATTTAACAGTCAATAATTTCCATGTTTTCTTCCTTTCATCCTTAGAGTTAATAAATAAAAGAGCAAGCAAAACCAAAACAGGAGAACAGAACTCTCATAAAAGCAGAAGAGGTAGAGCTTAGAGTAAAGAGAGGAGTAGTAGACTGCCTTGTCAGAAACAAAGACTAGCAGTGACAATATAATGAACCATCCTGGGACAGAGAATGCCAGTAAGAGCAGTGGAAAGATCCATGGTAGTGAACATATTTTAATATAAGTTATAATAACCTTTCATACTTGCTTTTAGCCTAAAGTATTTTGGTTGATTGTTATTGTTAATATGTATATTATGTGCATGAATCATACCCAGCTAATTTGATTTATGTGTTTTCTTCTTTCTTACAGAGAACCTCTCATCTGATTCAGCTCTCTCCAGCCCAAGTGCCCTGAATTCTCCAGGGATGGGGATTGAGGGCTTGAACCGTAGGAGGAAGAAACGCACCAGCATAGAGACCAACATTCGTGTGGCCTTAGAGAAGAGTTTCTTGGAGGTTGGTGAGGTTTTAACTTTTCATATACATGGGATTGTCTGTGTAATACTAACGTTATGTACAGGGGAAACACAAGTAGTTTGGTTTGGCTAAATTCTAGTGTTTGGAACCAGAACTCTTGGCTTCCTCACATTGTCCAAATGAGATTATGTGTATGAAGCACTGGAAAAATTCTTAAATTCCCACTAATAAATAAGGCATTCGTTTCATTCATGATTAATTTTCCTTAAAAAAAAAAAAATATATATATATAAGAATAACATTCTAAGTTAATATGACTACATTTAATAAATGCTTATTAGAATATAGAAGTTTTTTGTTAGAAGTGGAGTAATATGGCCCTGTATAGCCCAACTTCATTCTCTTGTTTCTCCTCCCGTTTGCTTATTCATTTAATGACATGGTTATGCCTGTAGTTCAGAAAGTTTTTCCAACAGATGATTTTATTATTTTCCCCTTCAGAATCAAAAGCCTACCTCGGAAGAAATCACCATGATTGCTGATCAACTTAACATGGAAAAGGAGGTAATACGTGTTTGGTTTTGTAACCGCCGCCAGAAGGAAAAAAGAATCAACCCCCCCAGCAGTGGTGGGACCAGCAGCTCGCCTATCAAAGCAGTTTTCCCCAGCCCAGCCTCACTGGTAAGGATGGGATGCAAGGGTACGTGCTCGAGGGCTAATGTTTACATTATGAGTGACCTATCAAATGAATTTATATCATTATAGGAATCTATTATATATATTCATGTTGAATAAAGGTATATACATTTATATTTTAAATGTTACCGAAGTAATGAAATCTCTTGTTGTTAACCCAAGAACTTAACTGATCTTTTTTTTTCAACAGTTTTAATCCTTTCCTATTTCATTGCAGTTTCATTATTCTCTTCTCTGCTATGGTTTCTTAGGTTACTCTATAACTGGGAGTCAGTTTGCAGCTAATATCAGTTATCTAAAAAATCTTTAGTTGCTCTTTATTCATTTTGGGTTCTAAGGCTCAATTTATTAAACTTTTACTTAGATGATTAAGTGATACAATACAATACAATAAATTCCCAGATAACCTTTAGCTCTGAGTTCGTATTGATGTGGCCCTTTTATTTATAACCTTATTGAGTAACCACTGCCGTTAACATTAAAATAGTATTCCTAGACTGAAGGGACATATAGTTGTCATGTGACTCACTTGATCTTTAGAACAATTGTGAATGTGATGCCATGTTTCCAACCAGGATTCCAAAGATGGGAATATTGTTGAGTTTGCATTTCTGATATTTTCTTGTTAATTTATATCTAATTTAATATTACTCCATGCCAAGGAGACTTTTCAAACTAAAGTAATCATTAATAGCACTTCCTAGTTTAAGTGAAAGCTTTGATTGTTAACTGGTAAGACTTTAATCATAAAGTTCATGAGATAGTAGTTATGAAAAAGATAGTATTAGGTAATTTTGTTTTATGTACATGACTTTTGTGTTTTCAATTTATTGGTACTAGAAGGAGGAAGGGAGGAAGGATAGAAGGAAGGCAATATTTGCTACTTTAGTGTATCAATATGTAATTTCAAAAAAAGAAACTGTCCATTTTAAGAAATTTGTTTTATATTCTTTCCGTAATGAGATTTCATTAAAAACAAAATCAAGACAGTCTTGCCCCCACATAGCTGAAAATAGAAGTAATGTACAAGAACTCCAAATTCTATGATCCCCTTGAATAGTTTTCTTGTTTAGATCACTTATAATGGTGTAGTATTTTTTAATGCTTTAGAGTATATCTTATTCAACATAATTGAAATATGGGAGTTTTTAAGTTAATTTCTCATTAAAACTTGGACAAAGCCATTTGTAATATTAGTGAAAAACCATCTAGTAAAAGCAGCCTTTCAACATAAGCCAGCTTTCTCAATTCCAAGGTCAGAGAGTAATTAATAAAATCATTTCATTTTGGACAGTTTAATTTCATTCTGTTGTATCTGGAATTTTTAAAATGTTTGTAGGAAAAATAAATCTACAGTATGGACTTAAAATTTTTAAATTTTGGTTTTTAAATGCTTTTGCATGTTTTCACTTCCGGCCTCTAGGTGGCAACCACACCAAGCCTTGTGACAAGCAGTGCAGCAACTACCCTCACGGTCAATCCAGTCCTTCCTTTAACCAGCGCTGCGGTAACTAATCTCTCTGTTACAGGTAAGCAGCAAGCAGGCTGTGCAGCTGTTAGGCAAATAGGAGGCCCATGATAAGTTTCTGTGAGAATCTGCCATTAAATTGTAAACTAAGGATTTAACTAAAAATATATATTGCTTTTTTTAAAAAAAAGTTGTATGTCAAAACCTGAACTCCTAAAAAAGTATCAGGCATAATACGTTTTTCCAGAAAGAATGCTTTCACATAAAGATTTTATCTTTTTTTCTTTCCCACATTACTTTGTCTTTTACATTGCTCCTCAGCGTTACCTTTTTGTTTTTTTGGCCATGCCACGCAGCAGGATCTTAGTTTCCCATCTAGGGATTGAACCTGCAGTGGAAGCGCCAAGTCTTAACCACTGGGCCACCAGGGAAGGCCCAGAGTTACTTTTTTTCCAATTAACTTCTCCTCCCCTTAAAAATGCTTAATAGCTTCAGCTTTTTGCATTCAGGAAAACATCCAAATTCACCATGAATTTATAAACCATTTACTGTCTGGACCTTATCTTCCACTCATCTTTTCTCGATCCTATCCTCAAAACACAGGAAAAGATCCTCTGTACCTTTTGTAAACATCCCCACAGTGTAAAACGTCCATCCCAGCCTTCACATCTTTCTGTTAGAGATGAAACTACTCCAGCTTAAATATCATTTCTTCTTGGATATATATTGTTTAGCTTCTCCAGGAAATTATTTCCACCTGCCTATATTATAAACAATTTTTGTACTTCTTTCTTTTCCAGTAGACTTTGTACATCTCAGAAGGTCTGTCATTTTTGAAATGTCAGTGCCTAGCTTAGTGTTTGACACATTCATGGTAAAAATGAATAAATATTTTCTGTTTAAATGGCAGATTTTCCAGATACATCTAAAATAAATTAGTATTGTCATCAGAATTTTTTTAGTGATACATATTGCAGAAGACATTCTCTAATTATTCACCAGGTTGATATATATGCTAGTAACCATTGGATAGATTTATGATCTTTCATAATCAAGCTTAAATTTAACCTGGAGTTGGGAAATTTGATTTTTTTTTTCCACTCATATTTTAAGTGACAAAATTGGATTAAATGGTTTTATGTAGTTATTAAATTTCTAAGTTAGAAAATTTCATAATATTGTTAATTCAGAGCAGTACCTTTGCTAACTTTTGGGCCTTTGACCTCTTTGAAAATTTGGTGAAAGCTATAAACTTTTCCTCTCACAAAATAGACATACTCAGTTTTTAGTAAAATACAAGGAGGTTTATAAATGACAAACCTCATCAGCTCTCACCTTACTAAGGCTTGCCATTTCTGGATGTCTTAGAGGTAAATTAAAAGCTTCTGTTCCAGAGTGTATAGTATTCAGCACCTTAGCTTCATAAGCAAACTGTTGTGATTGGTTGCTGTTGTGATGGTCACCAGGAACATGGAATTCCTGCCTCTGCGGCAGTTACTGTCTGCCCTAACTGCATTAACTGGTAAATTGTGTAGTTTACCTTCCAAACAAATTATAAGTCATATGACATTAGGTTTAAAGATACCTCTCTATTGTTAAAAAAAAAAAATCATAATAGTTCAGACATTAAGAACAAGTAGCTTTGCAGATTTCATAAAATGGCGCATTAAATGGCACAAACCTGAAGCAAAAGGTAATTTTAAGAAGATAAACATACTCAAAACTAGCTGGAAATTTAAAAAATTTTGGTGATCTTAACTGACTAATCAAATTCTCTTAAACTCAATTTCTTGGCCCATTTATGTACATTTAATTATGACAATTTTCTGAAATGTTAGTAACTTTTGGAATGAAATTTTTCTTTAATCATTAAAATTTTTAACATGGGAAATTCAGATTGGAAAGACAAAGCCACTGTGAGTGCTGTTTTTATATCTTTTTTTATGTGTGCATAGATGTACAATTCTAATAGTATTTACAGTGTCTGCTGCTCTTTTTTTAAACTTAATATCTTTTAACATCTTCCTCTGTTTCTATAATCTTTACTTTTCTAGTTTTGATTTGCCGTAATATCAAATGATTGTACTGTAATTTCATAAACATTTCTATATGCTGACATCATGGTTAAGTTCTACAGAGGGAAGCCAACTTTCCCAGTTTGAGCCCTGCAAATATTAAATCCCAGGAAACTCCTCAAGGCTCTAAGCCACATAACCAGCCTTGCTTGTTCACTACTGTATTTCTCATGTCCAGCACACCACCTAGAGTGTAAGATGCCCAGTAATTATTAAATGAATGAAGTTTTCACTATTATGAATACTATAATGAACACCTTTGTGCATACAGCTTTTTCTTTAATGTTTTTAATACCATTTCAGAGGTATAGAAAAGTTAAAAGAATCGTCTCAAGAAATCCCAAATCTCTTCCTTACATTTTCCAAATATTAAAATTTTACCGTATTTGCTTCCTCTCTTCCTTTTCCCTGATCTGTGTGTTTCTCTTCCTGTGTTTGTGTATGTGGTTTTTTTCTGAACTGTTTTTAAGAGCAAATTACAGATATGCCCCCTTTACCCCTAACACTTAACTATATATCTTTTTAATAAGCAAGAAATTCTATATATAACCAGAGTAGTTATAGAACATCAGGTTATTAACATTGACTCAATTACTATTATCTAGTAAATAACTCACATTCAGATTTTGCCAGTTGAATCAGTAATGTTGCTTACAGCAAAAGAAAATCTAAGATCATGTATTGCATTCAGTTGCTGTGTCTTTTAGTTTCGTTTAATTTGGGACAATTTGAATCTTTGTGTTTTGTGGCATTGATATTTTTGAAGAGTATAGCTAGTTATTTTGTAGAATGTCCCTTAATTTGGGTTTACCTAAATGTTTTATCCGGAGAAGGCGATGGCACCCCACTCCAGTACTCTTGCCTGGAAAATCCCACGGACAGAGGAGCCTGGAAGGCTGCAGTCCATGGGGTCGCAAAGAGTCGGACATGACTGAGCGACTTCACTTTCTTTTCACTTTCATGCATTGGAGAAGGAAATGGCAACCCACTCCAGTGTTCTTGCCTGGAGAATCCCAGGGACGGGGGGGGGCCTCGTGGGCTGCTGTCTCGGGTCGCACAGAGTCGGACACGACTGACACGACTTAGCAGCAGTAGCAAATGTTTTATCATGATTAGATTCAGATGATGTACTTCGGCCAGGAACCCCACAGAAGTGGTGTTGAGTCCGTTTTGTGCCTTATGCGGAGACGTGTGCTGTTGGTTAGTCCCAATGTTATTAACTTTGATAATTTCATTAAGGTGATATCTGCCAGATTTTTTCATTGTATAAGTTATTGTATATTGTTAATGTAGTAACATTCTAGAGTTATTTTACTCTTTACAGTTAGTATCTTATGAGGAGTTTGAGACTGCAAATATCCTGCTCCTCAAATGTTTATACACTAGTGTCCATTGATGATTTTTGCCTGAATCTATGTTATTCTGACTCTCATATAGTTTCATCATTTCTTTTACATTTATTAGTTGGCTTTCAACTCTAAGGATGAACTTTTCCTTTTCCCCTATTTATCTATCTTTATCAGTGTGGACTCAGAAATTCTTTCTGTATTCAATAGGTTACAATCACTTTTTATTTTAGTATTCAGATTTTCCAGATTTAGCCAAAGGGAACTACTTCAAAGTGGCTTCTGTGCCCTTTTGATGTGTCCCTAGCATTCTTTGAGTACTTCCTGATTTTTTTGGCACACATGATGTTCAGCCTCATCTTAAAGTTTCTCTGCCTCTGGCCTACAATCAGCCTCCTTAAAATCCCCAAGTTCATACTGAGATCTCCAGTTCCAATCCAGTATCCTCTCGTTCATTCTTTTCTATCCTAATCTCTTTCCATATTTTAACTCCCTTCTCAGTGACAAGTAACCTGGCTCCCATTATCAACAATTACAAATTACTTAATTGCACAGTCCTTTAGTGAAAAGAAAGGTATTTCAAAATTGCTAACCCATGCCTCTGAAAAGACCGACTAATTCAGTTCAGTTTAGAGTTCTTGTCTTAAGCCTAAAGACATGATGTCCAAATACTGTGTTCAAAAGTTATCTGTGTTAGTTCTTCTTATATACCCTTCAGTGTATTTACGTTATTCATTTGAAATTCCATTTAGTTTATTTTTTGTTCATATTAAGTATTAGTGTTTTTCCTTCCATCCTTGTGATTTTTTTAAAGACTATGCGATATTAAGTTCTCCTTGGAAAAATGTCATTCCTTTCTATCATAATTCTCTGTATCCTTTCTATCCCATTCCCACTTGTGCCATTCCTGCATACTTAGGTGACCTTTTTTTGCTTAACAGACATTCTGAAAATCACTCCACATTAGTTCATGGAAATCTTCATTATCTTGTTTTATTGTTGTAGGATACTCCCTCATGTGGAGCTTCCTTGGTGGCTCAGAGGTTAAAGCATCTGCCTGCAATGCGGGAGACCTGGGTTCAATCCCTGGGTCGGGAAGATCCCCTGGAGAAGGAAATGGCAACCCACTCCAGTATTCTTGCTCAGAGAATCCCATGGACGGAGGAGCCTGGTGGGCTATAGTCCATGGGGTCACAGAGAGTCGGGCACTACTGAGAGACCTAACTTTCATTTTAACTAACTTTGACTCCATTATGTGGATATACTACATTTTATTTTAACTCCTTTCCTGTTGTATGGACATTGAATTTGTTTCCAATATTTTTTAATTATTGACCATGCTGCAGGAGTAACCTTGTGGATAAATATTTTTGTACTGTTGGAAGTGTGTCTTGAGGGTAAATTTCAAAAAGTAGAATTGCTGAGTCAAAAAGTATCTATGTAGTTTTGTTGGATACTATCAAATTGCCTTCCAAAAGGAGTGTACTTATTTTCATTCCCACTAATAATACATGCGAAGAGTTGACTCATTGGAGAAGACCTTGATGCTGGAAGGGATTGGGGGCAGGAGGAGAAGGGGACAACAGAGGATGAGAGGCTGGATGGCATCACCGACTCGATGCACATGAGTTTGGGTGAACTCCGGGAGTTGGTGATGGACAGGGAGGCCTGGTGTGCTGCGATTCATGGGGTCGCAAAGAATCAGACACGACTGAGCGACTGAACTGAACTGAACTGAATAATACATGAGAGGGCCAGCTTCCCCATAGCCTATGCACTTTTTAATTTTTGCCAGTCTGATATGTGATAAATTATATCTGTCTCAGTGTACCTTTATTTTTTTTATTTTTGGCTGTGCTAGGTCTTCGTGGCTGTGCATGGGCTATCTCTAGTTGCGCTATATGGACTTCTCATTGTAGCAAGGCACAGGCTCTGGAGCGCATGGCTTCAGTAGTTGCCGCTTTGGGGCTCAGCAGTTGCAGTTCAAGGGTGCTGTACTGCGCAGGCTCAGTAGTTGTGGTACGAGGACTCGGTTGCCCCTGTGGCCTGTGGGATCTTCTTGGACCAGGGATAGCACCCACATCCACCACATTGGCAGGTGGATTCTTAACTGCTGACCACTGGGGAAGTTCTCTCAGAGTACTTTAAATTTCAGTTTTTTAATCATGTAAAGTTGGACATCATTTCATATACTTAAGAGTCATTTTTCATCTTTTATAACAGTGACATTGGTTTTGTTTCACATCAGTTGATCAATTCCAGCTGAGGGAAGTGGTAAGAATAGACATTGTTGTCTTCTTTCCAACCATATTAGTTTTATGTTGGTGCATAACAATTACTAAAACTTAGTGGCCTAAATCAATACTCATTTACTATCCCACGTGTAGGTTGGAAGTTTAGGCATAGATTAGAGCTAAGTCCTCTGCTCAGGGATTTACCAGGCTGAAGTCAAGATGTTGGCTGGGGCTGTGACCTCGTATGACGACCAAGATCTTCCAAGTTCATTAGTTTTCAGAATTCGATCCATATGGTTATAGGACTGAAGTCCCCCCACCCTGCCCTTTTTTTTTTTTTTTTTTTTTGCTGGCTGTCAGCTAGATCAGTCAAATCCCACAGGCTAACCCCAAGTCCTAGCTCCATGACCTTAAACATGGCAGCTTCTTCAAAAACAACATGAAAATCTCTATCCAGTCAGCTAATACAGAGAATCTTATAAATATAAGGTAATCAGTCCTCTCATCCTTGTCATATGATATTATCCAGTTAAAGGAATAGTTATTGCATCTCGCATCATATTCACAGATCTACATGTACTTAAGAGATGGGGATTATACATCAGGATTTTGATGTCTTCTTTTAAAGAGTTTCTGAGTTGGTTTTGGCAGGCAGATAGATTACTACAGATTAGCTTGACCCTTTTAAGACTTATTTTTTAAGCTTTACTAGATTGGCCTAAAGCAGCCTTCAGTAGTTTCAGCTTTGACCCTTCTGGGGTCTCTAATGAATGCCCAACTCAATAGTGTCTCCTCTCTGTGTAGTTAGACAAGGAGTATCTCCTTGTCTTGCATGAATTCCAAGGGTCATTCAGCTTATAGCCACCCCTGCTTAGACTCATAGTGTTTCTCTGTGCATGTGTAATTTTGTATTTAACTAAGGATTCTAGGAAACCCCGTTGTACATTTCTATGTAGTTTCTTCCTTTCCACTACTCTTTCCTGCAAACTCCAGCCATTTTGGCATCAGCCATAGTTTTCGTCTCCTTGAATCAGTGAAATTTCTGTGCTCTACTTAGTTTCCTCCCCAAGCACTTCCCAGGGACTTCCCCGGTGGCACAATGGTTAAGAATCCACCTGCCAGTGCAGAGCAACTAAACCCGTGTGCAGCAGCTACTGAGCCTGCATTCTGCAGCTCCTAAAGCCCTTGTGCCTAGAGCCTGTGCTCACAGCAAGAGAAACCACCACAATGAGAAGCCCACGCACCGCAACGAAGAGTAGCCCCCACTCACCACAGCTGGAGAAAACCTGTGCAAAGCAGTGAAGACCCAGTGCTGCCAGAAAGAAACAGATAGAAGTGCTCCCAAATAAAGGGCCCACATCATTTGTTTCTCTTTCTTCAGGGATCACAGCCCTGTGCTGCTTATCTTCTCATATTTAAAACATTTCTCATATGTTTCTCTCTTCTTATTATGGTATAAGGGTAAGTTTGCTATCATTACTCTTATTGTCAAAGGCAAAATATTAAATAAACAATCAGAATTTATAACTCTGACAGACAAAGTCTAAGGTGAGCCCCCACCACGGTGTCTGTCTTGTAGTGTTCATGCTTCTGTGACTCTGTCTTGTTAGCAGACTTACTTCAGAGACCCACCTCACCAGTCAGGTAACTGGGGGTGACCTCTAACTTTGAGGTTGACCTTCAGCCAACAGCCAGAAAGAAGCTGGGCATTTAGTCTAGAGTAGCAAGCAAATTCTGCCAAATGATTTTTTCCAACAACCCAGGTGAGCTTGGCAACATACTCTTTGCCAGTTATGCCAACAGAATGAAACAGTTTGGCTGGTACCTTTATTGTGGCCTTGCAGAGGACCAGCTAGGCTGTGCTTGCACGCCTGACCCACAGAAACTATGATAGTAAATGTGTGTTTTATGTTGCCAAGTTTGTAGTACTTTGTTAAATAGCAATAGAAAGTGAGCATGATAGCATTGGGATGGTTTAGTCGCTCAATCTTTTCTGGCTATTTGCAATCCTATGGACTGTGTAGCCCACCAGGCACCTGTGTCCATGGGATTTCCCAGGTAAAAATACTGGAATGGGTTGCCATTTCCCTTTCCAAGAGATCTTCTCAACCCAGGGATCGAACCCACCTCTACTGCATTGCAGGTGGATTCTTTACAACTGAGCCAGCAGGGAAGCCCACAATAGTATTAAATTTGCATAAATATTGTTCAAGGCCAGACCATGATAGGGTAAAAAAAAAAAAAAATGTAATTTTACAGCACTTAAACCCTGCTCCTTGAAAGAGAAGATTACAAGAGTCGGATGTCAAATGGATTTTGTTTTCTTCCTCTTGTCAGCTCAACGTCATGTCCTGTTTTAGTTTTATTCCTGTTTGGACCATAACTTTCTTATTATAGCCTCTTTTGCTCTGAAATTTTTATACAGCCTTTCTTTTTTTCTGTTGATGAAAGTAGCATATTCTTTCACTCATATTATTTATGAAAGTCATTCAATATCTTATAGTTTATCTAATACACTCTACTTTCTTTCTAAAGATTTTCTCCTTGGAGTCCTCATGATTGGTTAATTTAACTTCTTTTCATTGTGTTCCTGAGTTAAATTCAACATTTCTGGTAAACTTTTCTAGAATAGAAGATGAATGATCATGACTGTACTGCTCCAGGAAGATACCTATTCTTATGTGTCTTAAGAACTTGTAAAAATTCCACAGCCCTTAATAATCTCAACTAAACATGCTCTGCCTCAAATTCTTATTCCGAAGTAACGTTTCATAATAAACCACGTGCAGCCCCACAGCTATTATCAGTCTCTCCCTGCTCACTCCTCCAGTACCATGGCGGTTACTCGTCTGCTCCGTCTCTGTGGATCTGCCTGTCTCAGACAAATGTAAATGGAGTCGTATAATACATGACCTTCTGCGTCTTGCTTCTTCCATTTAGGATATTTCCAAGGTTTATCCATGTTGCAGAGTAATATTGGAACTTCATTCCTTTTAATGATTGAGTGGTATTTCATTGTATGGATATACCATATTCTGTTTATTATACGAGTTGATGGTCATTTGAGTTACTTACAGTTTGGAGCCATTTTCCATACTGTTGATATGAGTATGCATTTACAAGTTTTACTGGTTATATGTTTTCATTTCTCTAGGGTATATATTTAGGAGTAGAATTGCTGCATTATGCAGCATACCAAAATATTATAAACAACTTATGGCCCCAAAAATTAGGTGACTCAGATGAAATGGACAAATTTTGAGGAAGACACGAAATACCAAAACTGACTCAACAAGAAATAGAAAACCTTTAAAAGACCTAAAATAAGTAAATGAACCAAAAAGAAATGCCTAAACTCAGATGGCTGTAACAGTGAATTCTATCAGAAATTTGAGCAAGAAGTAAGAGTTACTCTTGAGCAGTCTCCTCCAGAAGATAGACGTGGAACAACTCATTGTATGAAGCCAGTATTACCTTGCTATTAAAGCCAAACAAAGATATCATAAGAAAAAGATTATAAACCCATATCACTCATGAAAATGTACACAGAAGCCCTCAACAAAATCTTAACAAGTCAAATCTAGCAACATATAAAATAGATTATACATGACCAAGGAGTTATCCCAGGAATAAAAAGTTGGCTTAATAATTGAACATAAATTAATGTAACACACCATAGTAATAGAAGACCAAATTCTCATGATCATCTTACCAGATACAGAAAAAGCATTTGACAAAATCCAACACCCATTCATGATTAAAAAAATCTGGAATAGAAGAAGGCTTCCTAAGCTGATAAAGAGCATCAACTGAAAAACCTACAGCTAACAGCATACTAAATGGGAAGGACTGAATGCTTTCCCCCCTGACATTGGGAACAAAGGAAGAATGTTTGCTCTGACAGATTTCTAATGAGTCTAGTTATAGCCAGCTTAACAATGGAAAATAATTTTAAACATCCAGTTTGAAAGGGGAGAAGTTAAAACTGTCTTTTTTTCTTCATCATCCTATATGTATAAAATTCCCAGGGAGTTCACTCAGCAAAAAAAAAAAGAATCCTAGAACTCAATAGTAAGGGACTATCTTTCCTGGTGCAATGTATAAGAATCATTGCAAGGGACATGGGTTCAAGCCCTGGTCTAGGAAGATCCCACATGCCTCAGAGCAACGAAGCCTGTGTGCCACAACTACAGAGCCCTCACTCTTAATAGCCCAGGAGCCACAACTACTGAAGCTTGTGCACCACAGCCTGTGCTCTGCAACGAGAGAGGCCACCGCAGTAAGCCTGCCGAACTCAGCCGCAGCTCCTGCCGCCTGTGCACCTCAAGGAGCAGTAGCATCCACTTGCTGCAGCTAGAGAAAGCCCACGCAAAGGAACAAAACTCAGTGCAGCCTAAACACATAGATAAATAAATTTTTAAAACTCAATAATAAGAATATAAGTAACTTGGTTTTTTAAAGGGGCCAAAGATTTTAATATATAATAACATTACATCTAATATACATTATATATAATATACATTATAAAGGACAGAAATGGTATGGACCTAACAGAAGCAGAAGAGATAAAGAAGAGGTGGTAAGAATACACAGAAGAACTATACAAAAAAGATCTTTACGACCCATATAGCCACAATGGTGTGATTACTGACCTAGAACCAGACATCCAGAATGTGAAGTCACGTGGGCCTTAGGAAGCATCACCCTGAACAAAGTTGGTGGAGGTGATGGAATTCCAGTTGAGCTATTTCAAACCCTAAAAGATGATGCTATGAAAGTGCTGCACTCAATATGCCAGCAAATCTGGAAAACTCAGCAGTGGCCACAGGACTGGAAAAGTTTTCATTCCAATCCCAAAGAAAGGTAGTGCCAAAGAATGCTCAAACAACTGCACAATTGCACTCATCTCACATGCTAGCAAAGTAATGCTCAAAATTCTCCAAGCCAGGCTTCAACAGTACATGAACCATGAACTTCCAGATATTCAAGCTGGGCTTAGAAAAGGCAGAGGAACCAGAGATCAAATTGCCAACATCCACTGGATCATCAAAGAAGCAAGAGAGTTCCAGAAAAACATCTACTACTGCTTTACTGACTACACCAAAGCTTTTGACTGTGTGGATCATAACAAACTGTGGAAAATTCTTCACAAGATGGGAATACCAGGCCACCTGACCTGCCTCCTGAGAAATCTGTATGCAGGTCAAGAAGCAAGAGTTAGAACCGGACATGGAACAACAGACTGGTTCCAAATGGGGGAAGGAGTACATCAAAGCTGTATCTTTGTCACCCTGCTTATTTAACTTAAATGCAGAGTACATCATGAGAAATGCTAGACTAGATGAAGCACAAGCTGGAATCAAGATTGCCAGGAGAAATATCAATAACCTCAGATATGCAGATAACACCACACTTATGGCAGAAAGCAAAGAAGAACTAAAGAGCCTCTTGATGAAAGTGAAAGAAGAGAGTGAAAAAGTTGGCTTAAAACTCAATATTCAGAAAACGAAGATCATGGCTTCTGGTCCCGCCACTTCATGGCAAATAGATGGGGAAACAGTGGTAACAGTGACAGATTTTATTTTGGGGGGCTCCAAAATCACTGCAGATGGTGACCGCAGCCATGAAATTAAAAGATGCTTGCTCCTTGCAAGAAAAGTTATGACCAACCTAGACAGCATATTAAAAAGCAGAGTCATTACTTTGTCAACAAAGGTCCGTCTAGTCAAAGCTATGGTTTTTTCAGTAGTCATGTATGAATGTGAGATTTGGACTATAAAGAAAGATGAGGGGGCCAGCCTCTGCCGCTGCCCGGGAGCAGCCGGCCCAGAACCTCCTGTGGGCCCATGCGGAGCCCGTGGGCCTGCCTGCGCTGCCCACCACCTCTCAGCCCTTCCGGGCACCGCTGGCCAAGCCCCCCATGCCCCCTGAGATGGTGCACAAGCGGAAGGGGGCCGGGGTCCCCGCCTGCACCCTCTGTAAGCAGCCCTGCGCTCCCCCTCCGCCCCAGGAGGGGCCCCCGCGGAGGCTGGCAGGGACTCGGACTGAGTGGGGGGCGACGACGCCCACTGTCCGGAGGGCCCAGAGCTGCTGGGCAACTGCCACAGGGAGCTGCCCCCCGACGCCCCAGATATCAACCAGCTCCCGCCCTCCATCCTGCTCAAGATATTTTCCAATTTATCTCTGGATGAATGTTGCCTTTCTGCATCATTGGTTTGCAAGTACTCGCGTGGTGACCTTTGTTTAGATTTCCAGTTTTGGAAGCAGCTGGATCTTAGTAGTTGTCAGCAGGTCACTGATGAATTATTGGAAAAAATTGCACCAAGAAGTCAAAATATAATTGAAATCAGCATTTCTGATTGTCGCAGTATGTCTGATACTGGCGTATGTGTTCTAGCATTTAAATGTCCTGGACTTCATAGGTATACAGCTTACAGGTGTAAACAGCTTTCTGACACCTCTATTATTGCAGTTGCCTCTCACTGTCCTTTACTTCAGAAAGTTCATGTAAGCAACCAGGACAAACTGACTGATGAAGGACTCAAAACAGCTGGGGTCGAAATGCAGAGAACTCAAAGATATCGTTTCGGCCAGTGTTACAAGATCTCAGATGAAGCCATGATCGTCATAGCTAAGGGCTGTCTGAAATTACGAAGAATATACATGCAGGAAAACAAATTCTCGACTGACATCATACCGTATTATTGTCTTCCACGCTATTTAGTTCCTCCTGGATCCTTCCGAATTTCACATGCACTGCTTCAATCAGCTCCTGGAGAGCGGATAACATACCTAGGGACCCAGGTCTTACTAGACAAGCAGCCAATCATGAATAGGGGCAGACTTGGCCTTAAATTTTAATTCTTATATTTTTTTGCATTTCAAAGTATAGATATTCATTTTATCTATTAAAAAGTAAAACCCACTAAGTGTACTTGTAGGGACTATTTATCTTACAAAGGAAGGATTATGTAGAAATGAGCCCACCTGCTGGTTTTATTTTCCTTTTCCAGTAATGTTTATATTGTAACTTAAACATTTTTCTGGCTCTAAAAATTAAGTATGCCTTTGTTTTCTAGTGCATATTTCTGTTATTTAAACCTGCTTGTACACATATGAAGAAAACCAATTTGAAACATTTCTGTTTATGCACAAAGTATACCTTAATGGTATCTTGGGCAGAGGGTAAGAACCTCACTTTTACAAGGGAAGTAGAAATGGTGGATTTGCTTACGGAGCTTTAAATTCAGTTCAGTTCAGTCACTCAGTCGTGTCCAACTCTTTGCGACCCCATGAATCGCAGCACGCCAGGCCCCCCTGTCCATCACCAGCTCCCGAAGTTCACTCAGACTCACGTCCATTGGCACAGTGATGCCATCCAGCCATCTCATCCTCTGTCGTCCCCTTCTCCTCCTGCCCCCAATCCCTCCCAGCATCAGAGTCTTTTCCAATGAGTCAACTCTTCACATGAGGTGGCCAAAGTGCTGGAGTTTCAGCTTTAGCGTCATTCCTTCCAAAGAAATCTCAGGGCTGTTCTCCTTCAGAATGGACTGGTTGGATCTCCCTGTAGTCCAGTTCAGTTCAGTCGCTCAGTCCTGTCCGACTCTTTGCGACCCCATGAATCGCAGCACGCCAGGCCTCCCTGTCCATCACCAACTCCCAGAGTTCACTCAGACTCACGTCCATCGAGTCAGTGATGCCATCCAGCCATCTCATCCTCTGTCGTCCCCTTCTCCTCCTGCCTCCAATCCCTCCCAGCATCAGTCTTTTCCAATGAGTCAACTCTTCGCATGAGGTGGCCAAAGTACTGGAGTTTCAGCTTTAGCATCATTCCCTCCAAAGAAATCCCAGGGCTGATCTCCTTCAGAATGGACTGGTTGGATCTCCTTGCAGTCCAAGGGACTCTCAACAGTCTTCTCTAACACCACAGTTCAAAAGCATCAGTTCTTCGGTGCTCAGCTTTCTTCACAGTCCAACTCTCACATCCATACATGACCACTGGAAAAACCAAGCCTTGACTAGACGGACCTTTGTTGGCAAAGTAATGTCTCTGCTTTTCAATATGCTATCTAGGTTAGTCATAATTTTTCTTCCAAGGAGTAAGCGTCTTTTAATTTCATGGCTGCAGTCACCATCTGCAGTGATTTTGGATTTATGTAGCTGTAAATTGGGAATTTAGTCTGTATGTCAGAAGGATAAAGCCAATTCTGTCATCAGTTTAAAAGAAAAATAAGATTTTGCTGAAATCTTGTCTAAGTGGCTTTAACACTATTAGAGAACTTAAAAAACTGTTACAATAAATCAAACTGTTTTAGAATAGCAACATAAAGTTAGGGTTAACTGTTTCAGATGTATATTCATGTAAAAATTAGGTTTCGGTATTGGCACTTAGGTAACAAAGGAAAATGTGTATATATATTTGTATTTTAATGAAATACTGGCACCATATAAAATGTTAATTTTTAAATCAGTGGGCCAGAATTTCAGTGTGAATATGGAAAAAGAGATTGTCATTTTATAAACTGCAAGAATAAATATATGTGTTTTAAATACTGAAGTATTCAGTTTTAAATTTTTCTTTCATTTTGAAAACATGCAAGAGCTAAATTAGACTTTTAATTAGTGGTTAATAGCAGTGAATAAATAAACCTGTCTAAAAATTTAAAAAAAAGCTGAGCACTGAAGAATTGATGCTTTTGAACTGTGGTGTTGGAGAAGACTCTTGAGAGTCCCTTGGACTGCAAGGAGATCCAACCAGTCAATCGTAAAGGATATCAGTCCTGAATATACATTGGAAGGACTGATGTTGAAGCTGAAACTCCAGTACTTTGGCCACCTGATGCAAAGAACTGACTCCTTAGAAAAAATCCTGATACTGGGAAAGATTGAAGGTGGGAAGAGAAGGGGATGACAGAGGATGAGATGATTGGATGGCATCACCAACTTGGACATGAGTTTGAGTAAGTTCCAAGAATTGGTGATAGACAGGGAAGCCTTTGCAAGTCCATGGGCTCACAAAGAGTTGGACAGGACTGAGCAACTGAACTGAACTGATACATTATATCAAAGATATAAGAATGACTAATAAGCACATGAAAAGATGTTCAACATTATTACTCAGAGAAATGCTAGTTTAAAATCATAATGAGATACTTCTTAATACGAAATGGTATAATCAGAAAGACCAAAAATAATAGGTCTTGGAGATATGGAAAAACTGGAATCTTCATGCATTGTTGGTGGAAATGTAAAATGATATGGCCACTTTGGAAGATACTTTGGCAGTGTCTTTAAAAGTTAATCATAAATTTACCTTCTACCCAATAGTTCCCCCAAGAGAACAGCAAACATTTCCACAAAAACTTTAACACAATGATCATAGCAGCATTATTCGTAATAATCAAAAACTGGAAACAAGCTATTACCCACCAACTGGTGAATGAATTAAACGTCATGTGGTCTGTCCCTGCAGTGGAATACTTTTAAGACAGAAGGAAGTATTGATTCCTACTACAACATGGATAAGCCTTGAAAACAGCATGCTAACTGAAGGAAGGTAGATGCGAAAGACTACAAATCAAGTGATTCATTTATATTACGTATCTGGGAAAGGTAAATCTACAGATCAAAAAGCAGACGACTGGAGGCTGTTGGTGGGAACAACGCGTGACTGCAGATAGGTACTAGGGACCTTTTTCAGTCATAAACTAGATGGGGGTGATGGCTGTACCACTCTGTCAATATATTAAAAACCATTGAATTTTATACTTAAATTGGGTCAATTTTATGGCATATAAATTGTATCTCTCTAAATCTATTTTTTTTAAAAGATGAGATGGGTGCTTGCCTTGGCAGCGCATGTACTAAAATTATAACAATACAGAGATAGGGATTAACAAATACTAACTACTATATATAAAATCAATAAACAATAGGGATTTACTGTATAGCTCAGGGAACTATATCCAGTATCCTATAGTAACCTGCAATGGAAAAGAATGGAGGGGAATGTATGTATAGATACAGACGTATGTATAACTGAATTACTTTGCTGTACACCTGAGCAATATTTAAACCAACTAAAATCATTTTTAAAAATTTTTTTTTAATTAAAAAAGATGAGATGGGAAGCAAGAGGTTATGCCAAACACTATGTATGCTTGCAGGTAACTTTCTGCTAACCTTGTGAGGTGGATGATGGCATCTTATTTTGTTGTTGAGCACATTGAAGCTCAGCAAACATCAATTCCCTGATCAAAATTGCCCAAGTAATTGAGTTGCTAAGAATATAGATAAAAGATATATGTTGATTAAAATGTGATTTACTGACTGGGAGAAATAATTTGAAGATCTTACTAAGTTATTGTACTCTAGTGCTTATGGGACATTCATGTTGAAGACACTTAGAATGTGACTGGAGGACGCAGGAGTGTACGGTTAGCTGCTCGGTTATCTGGGTCTTTGAGACCCTGTGGACTGTAGCCCATCTTTGTCCATGGAATTTCCCAAGCAAGAATACTGGAGTAGGTTGCAGTTTCCTCCTCTGGGGGATCTTCTCAACCCAGGGATCAAACCTGAGTCCCCTATGTCTCATTGGAGATTGGCATTATTGGATTGCGTCTCTTTGGCAGGCACATTTTTTACCATTGTGCCACCTGGGAAGTGGTTGAAGATAAAACCAGAAAAAACTACTTTGAATGGTTTCTGGAGTCATTGTCTCTTCAGATCAGATCAGTCGCTGAGTCGTGTCCAACTCTTTGCGACCCCATGAATCGCAGCACGCCAGGCCTCCATCACCAACTCCCAGAGTTCACTCAGACTCACGTCCATCGAGTCAGTGATGCCATCCAGCCATCTCATCCTCTGTCGTCCCCTTCTCCTCCTGCCCCCAGTCCCTCCAAGCATCAGAGTCTCTTCCAATGAGTCAACTCTTCGCATGAGGTGGCCAAAGTACTGGAGTTTCAGCTTTAGCATCATTCCTTTGAAAGAAATCCCAGGGCTGATCTCCTTCAGAATGGACTGGTTGGATCTCCTTGAAGTCCAAGGGACTCTCAAGAGTCTTCTCCAACACCACAGTTCAAAAGCATCAATTCTTCGGCCCTCAGCCTTCTTCACAGTCCAACTCTCACATCCATACACGACCACAGGAAAAACCATAGCCTTGACTAGACAGATCTTTGTTGGCAAAGTAATGTCTCTGCTTTTGAGTATGCTATCTAGGTTGGTCATAACTTTCCTTCCAAGGAGTAAGCGTCTTTAATTTCATGGCTGCAGTCACCATCTGCAGTGATTTTGGAACCCAGAAAAATAAAGTCTGACACTGTTTCCACTGTTTCCCCATCTATTTCCCATGAAGTGATGGGACCGGATGCCATGATCTTCATTTTCTGAATGTTGAGCTTTAAGCCAACTTTCTCACTCTCCACTTTCACTTTCATCAAGAGGCTTTTTAGTTCCTCTTCACTTTCTGCCATAAGGGTGGTGTCATCTGCATATCTGAGGTTATTGATATTTCTCCCCGCAATCTTGATTCCAGCTTGTGTTTCTTCCAGTCCAGCGTTTCTCATGATGTACTCTGCGTATAAGTTAAATAAGCAGGGTGACAATATACAGCCTTGACGTACTCCTTTTCCTATTTGGAACCAGTCTGTTTGTCCATGTCCAGTTTTAACTGTTGCTTCCTGACCTGCATACAAATTTCTCAAGAAGCAGATCAGGTGTTCTGGTATTCCCATCTCTTTCAGAATTTTCCACAGTTTATTGTAATCCACATAGTCAAAGGCTTTGGCATAATCAATAAAGCAGAAATAGATGTTTTTCTGGAACTCTCTTGCTTTTTCCATGATCCAGCAGATGTTGGCAATTTGATCTTTGGTTCCTCTGCCTTTGTCCCTTAGCTTATCTTAAATTCACTGATGAAATTATTCAGATTTTCTTTGTATACATGTGGGATTTTAAGAAAGTGATGCTGAGTAGTCTAAAAATGGCTCTGGAGAGTGAAGAAAGAGTGAAATAAACGTCAGTTTAAGCTTTTGACCTCAAGATATGGGCGATTTCATCTCAGAACTTTGAAAAGAAAGTAGTGCCCATAAGTGAAATCAAGTTAGATAATGTGAGAAATTGGTCAAGAAAAGATTGAAATTTACTAGCAGCAGAAGAAAAATGAGAAAAGACATTTACCTTCCTACAGAACAGTGTGCACATCTTAGGAAAAGAGTGTCAAAAAGTGGAAAAGTGTATGAATCTGCCACACATAAGAGCCAACATAGCTTCAATAGCCCAGCGACATAAACTGATTTGATAGATTTAGAACTGAATGATGATATTGTGATTAATAATATCCACAAAGATGTAATTTGTACTTATGGACAGCACGAGTGAAGAGGGAATCATCTTATATTTTTGCGAAGGGCAGAAGAGTAAGTAAATCCTCCCTTTTCAGTTAACAGTAAGAAAGGTATGTTTACCTGAATCATTCAGAGACTGCATAGCACTTTCGTGTAACGTGATAGGAAATGGGGACAATAGAGTCAGTACTGAAGTAGATGGGGTCTGATTTCCTCCTAGCTCTGTGATATGTTTGCTATGACCAGTGCATTTTCTTGGCAAAACTCTATTAGTCTTTGCCCTGCTTCACTCCGTATTTCAAGGCCAAATTTTCCTGTAACTCCAGGTGTTTCTTGACTTCCTACTTTTGCATTTGAGTCCCCTATAATGAAAACGACATCTGTTTTGGGTGTTAGTTCTAAAAGGTCTTGTAGGTCTTCATAGAACCATTCAACTTCAGCTTCTTCAGTGTTACTGGTTGGGGATTAGACTTGGATTACTGTGATATTGAATAGTTTGCCTTGGGAACACCCTCTTCCAACAACACAAGAGAAGACTCTACACATGGACATCACCAGATGGTCAACACCGAAATCAGACTGATTATGTTCTTTGCAGCCAAAAATGGAGAAGCTCTATACAGTCAACAAAAACAAGACCGGAAGCTGACTGTGGCTCAGATCATGACCTCCTTATCACCAAATTCAGACTTATATTGAAGAAAATAGGGAAAACCACTAGAACATTCAGGTATGACCTAAATCAAATCCCTTATGACTATACAGTGGAAGTGAGAAATAGATTTAAGGGCCTAGATCTGATAGATAGAGTGCCTGATGAACTATGGAATGAGGTTCGTGACATTGTACAGGAGACAGGGATCAAGACCATCCCCATGGAAAAGAATTGCAAAAAAGCAAAATGGCTGTCTGGGGAGGCCTTACAAATAGCTGTGAAAAGAAGAGAAGCAAAAAGCAAAGGAGAAAAGGAAAGATAAAAGCATCTGAATGCAGAGTTCCAAAGAATAGCAAGAAGAGATAAGAAAGCCTTCCTCAGCAATCAATGCAAAGAAATAGAGGAAAACAGCAGAATGGGAAAGATTAGAGATCTCTTCAAGAAAATTAGAGATACCAAGGGAACATTTCATGCAAAGATGGGCTCAATAAAGGACAGAAATGGTATGGACCTAATAGAAGCAGAAGATATTAAGAAGAAGTGGCAAGAATACACAGAAGAATTATACAAAAAAGATCTTCACGACCCAGATAATCACGATGATGTGATCACTGACCTAGAGCCAGACATCCTGGAATGTGAAGTCAAATGGGCCTTAGAAAGCATCACTACAAACAAAGCTAGTGGAGGTGATGGAATTCCAGTTGAGCTATTTCAAATCCTGAAAGATGATGCTGTGAAAGTGCTGCACTCAATATGCCAGCACATTTGGAAAACTCAGCAGTGGCCACAGGACTGGAAAAGGTCAGTTTTCATTCCAATCCCAAAGAAAGGCAATGCCAAAGAATGCTCAAACTACCGCACAATTGCACTCATCTCACACGCTAGTAAAGTAATGCTCAAAATTCTCCAAGCCGGCTTCAGCAATACGTGAACCGTGAACTTCCAGATGTTCAAGCTGGTTTTAGAAAAGGCAGAGGAACCAGAGATCAAATTGCCAACATCCGCTGGATCATGGAAAAAGCAAGAGAGTTCCAGAAAAACATCTATTTCTGTTTTATTGACTATGCCAAAGCCTTTGACTATGTGGATCACAATAAACTGTGGAAAATTCTGAAAGATATGGGAATACCAGACCACCTGACCTGCCTCTTGAGAAATGTGTATGCAGGTCAGGAAGCAACAGTTAAAACTGGACATGGAACAACAGACTGGTTCCAAATAGGAAAAGGAGTACGTCAAGGCTGTATATTGTCACCCTGCTTATTTAACTTATACGCAGAGTACATCATGAGAAACGCTGGGCTGGAAGAAGCACAAGCTGGAATCAAGATTGCGGGGAGAAATATCAATAACCTCAGATATGCAGATGACACCACCCTTATGGCAGAAAGTGAAGAGGAACTAAAAAGCCTCTTGATGAAAGTGAAAGTGGAGAGTGAGAAAGTTGGCTTAAAGCTCAACATTCAGAAAATGAAGATCATGGCATCCGGTCCCATCACTTCATGGGAAATAGATGGGGAAACAGTGTCAGATTTTATTTTTTGAGGCTCCAAAATCATGACAGATGGTGACTGCAGCCATGAAATTAAAGACGCTTACTCCTTGGAAGGAAAGTTATGACCAACCTAGATAGCATATTCAAAAGCAGAGACATTACTTTGCCAACAAAGATCTGTCTAGTCAAGGCTATGGTTTTTCCTGTGGTCGTGTATGGATGTGAGAGTTGGACTGTGAAGAAAGCTGAGCACCGAAGAACTGATGCTTTTGAACTGTGGTGTTGGAGAAGACTCTTGAGAGTCCCTTGGACTGCAAGGAGATCCAACCAGTCCATTCTGAAGGAGATCAGCCCTGGGATTTCTTTGGAGGGAATGATGCTAAAGCTGAAACTCCAGTACTTTGGCCACCTCATGCGAAGAGTTGACTCATTGGAAAAGACTCTGATGCTGGGAGGGATTGGGGGCAGGAGGAGAAGGGGACGACAGAGGATGAGATGGCTGGATGGCAATACTGACTCGATGGACGCGAGTCTGAGTTAACTCCGGGAGTTGGTGATGGACAGGGAGGCCTGGCGTGCTGGGAATCATGGGGTCGCAAAGAGTCGGACACGACTGAGCGACTGAACTGAACTGAACTGTGATATGTGAAAGAAACGTTTCTTCACAGTAAAATGATGAGAGTTGAATTCTAGGTGTTCTTAGTACAGGTCAGAAAAAGGCTTCAGCATAGGTTTTAAAAGAACAAAACTGACTAAATTTTTAATACAGCTGTGAATAGAGAAGAGCGTATTCTATAGCTTAGTGACAGATTTTATCACAGAGAAAGTTTTTATATAGATCTTTTTTCTAATATGTTTATGGGTTTGAAATATTTATTTTGATTTGTGTAGTTCTTATATCATTTCTGAAGTCTTTTATACTTCTAGACATATGCCTTTAGTTCTTTTTGTACTATTTCTGTAAATGTTATTAATATTTATTTTAGAAAAATATACATCTTTTTCTTGATTTCATTACTTTGTTTTGATTTTTCTAAAGAGACTAAGCAGATTTCTAAATGAAAATGCTTTTCGGAAGCTTGGATTTTTTTCTTATACTTATCTTCTCCAGAGCAGTTGTGTTCTATAGTTAGAGCTTCTGTGATTTTTTTTTTTTTTTTAATAGGAAATTGGAATTGAAAAGCCATGTTCTCTGTTTCAGGGTTACTTTATTACTGTCGCCTCTTAAAGTAGGATTCATGGCTTTGGTTCTTACAATGTTTGTTTTTGTGGTTAATTTCCATAGAAACACTGAACGAGTTTAATAGAAAAAGACATGTTACTGGATGGTAGATGATGCAGCTGAATCTAGAGTATGGCTGAATAAAGCAACCATCCTTCCAAAAACTGTTCCAGAAGGTCACTGTCCGGTGTGATTCTCTCTCAGGCACTACAGATACCACCGCCAACAACACTGCAACCGTGATTTCCACGGCGCCTGCGGCCCCCTCGGCGGTCACCTCCCCCGCCCTGAGCCCCTCCCCTTCCGCCTCAGCCGCCACCTCCGAGGCGTCCAGCGCCAGCGAGACCAGCACCACACAGACCACCTCTGCTCCTCTGTCCTCTCCTCTTGGGACCAGCCAGGTGATGGTGACAGCATCAGGGTTGCAAACAGCAGCAGCTGCCGCCCTCCAAGGAGCTGCCCAGTTGCCAGCAAATGCCAGTCTCGCTGCCATGGCTGCTGCTGCAGGACTAAACCCAGGCCTGATGGCACCCTCACAGTTTGCAGCTGGGTAAGGTGCTTTCTTACCTGTTTACATCTGAGAAACAACTCGGAGGTCATCCCTAGAGTTACTCATAGGGAATACTTTTCAACACTATCTTAAATGCAAAACAGAAAACCTTTAAAGCCATAATCTCTTTGAAATAGGTTGCTCTGTAGTAGCACAGGGACATTGATTGAGGTTGGACTAGAGTTTATATCATCAAAAAAATAAGAATTAGTTGTAAATATATTCTATTCTCTGTCATTTTTTTCTCTTGCTTTGGAAAAAAGAGAACAGAGTAACTCAAAGAGTCAAAATGACTGTAAGTTTTACATTTTGTGTGGACCATAACCGTGCTTTGCTTTGTATAAGTGAGCATCAAGGAAAGCAGTAACTTGGAAGCACCATGTAAAGAGTATAAAAAGAATAACACATGTTCCCGTATACTTCCCACCTGTATTTTCCTTTTTCTTGTCCCCTTGGGTATGTTGTCAGATTGACACATGTGTCTGCGTTGTAGTAATGTCTCTGCTCTTCTGGTCTTTCAGAGGTGCCTTACTCAGTCTCAATCCGGGAACCCTTGGTGGTGCTCTCAGCCCAGCTCTGATGAGCAACAGTACACTGGCAACTATTCAAGGTCAGTAGAATTGTTTCCCTTACTTGAGCTTTCTCTTTCTTTTCTTAGATGGAGGAAGTCTGCTTTGCTAGAGATGAAAGTGACATGAAGAGATAGTTGAATTGATAATGCTGACTACCCTGAGGACCAGGAATGTGTTCCTATAAAAAGCTTTGTAAGAAAAATATAGGTGTCAGTTTGTAAGAATAGGAAATATGCTTAGTGTGGTGTATTAAGAAACCAGGATGGTACTTGCCTGGCGATCCAGCGGATAAAACTGCGCTTCCACCACAGGGGACGCGGGTTCCATCCCTGGTCAGGGAACTAACATCCTGCCGGCTGCACAGTGTGGCAGAAAACCAGAAAAAGAAACCGGCACTTTTATGCTACTATTTATCTTCTTACAATATAGGCTTGGAGGTATTTCTTCCTAAATTTATCTAAATAGTCATCCAAGAACCATCCCCAGGCAAGCTTAACCAAGTAAAACTCCCCAGTCCCCATCCTCACCCTCAAGAGCCATGTACTGGAAGGCTCTGTAACAAATTAATGTTGGAGGGCAGCATGCAGCCTACAGGAGTACTTCTAATTCTTGTTGGGTTCTGCCATCTATATTTCCTCATCATTATAGAGCTTAGATTCTCTTGGATTTTAACATCTCTTTCCCAAGCCCAGATGTGTCCCTTTTGGCCTTAGCATGCTATCCAGTCTAAAATGAGTCTAAGTCCACTCATTCTATATATTGAAGAGGCTGCTTTGTTTAGTATTTGAGCTTCATGTTTGAAGATGCTTGCTGTTATGTGACTCAAGGAAACACTTTGAGACATCACTATACTAATCTCAGAATTTTTTCTTAAAATAATTCGTGCTTAAATGAGAGTTCTTGGAGCCAAAAACAGTTTTTAAACTGCTAAACTTCATTTAGGATTAGTGTTTCATGGATGATATCTCTACAGTATACTGTGGGCAGTTAGTTCCAAACAAATCCAAAATACCACCTAGATTACCTTACATTATATTGACTTTCTCATTGACTAAATCATATGTGAAATTGCTTCCTGGTTAGATCTGTAAAGCTTTTGTTATAAAATGATTTCTTTTTGGAGTAAGATTTGTGGTAAATCACTTTTTCTCTTGCATTACAATGTGTCTCTGGTCTGTGGTGATGCTAAAAAGACACAGCTGAGTACCGAACTGGACTATGCCCCTAAGCCTGGGGTCTCAGAGAATGCCAAGCTGCACCCGGACTCACTGTTCTGTACTCATTGTGTGATCATGTCCAAAGTCAGGGACATTCCCTCAGTTCCTCTTGCTTTTTTTAATTATGTAAGAAATCAAAATTTTAATGCCACTAGGAAAAACCCTCAGATATACATGTGAGGGTGTGATTATATGGGTGAGGGGATTGTTGGGGGTTTTCAGATACAGGAAAAAATAGTCTTTTGAATGGAGTTACTTTAGTCAGTAATTTTCATTAAATCAAAATTATTGGATTTAACAAATATTTCTGGGTAGATGAAATAAGTTGAGATTTCAAGGTAAAAATATAACTCTGATTCTCTTCTCTCCTATCCTGTTCATGCTCATTAGAGTTTTCAGTCCTCTAGGCTCTTTTAAAATTATAAGTAATCTTTGGTTGGTAAATTATAGCACTGTGATTAAGGGGAAAAATTCAGCTAAGGGATAAACTTTTTTCATCAGGGTTGTAGGAGCGCTTAGGACGTTTGATGCGTTCTTGGTCTTCTCCAGGCTGGTACTAACACTCTCCTTCCTGCCTGTTCCGGGGGTTTGTCTGTAGCTCTTGCTTCTGGTGGCTCTCTGCCAATAACGTCACTGGACGCGACTGGGAACCTGGTATTCGCCAACGCAGGAGGAGCCCCCAACATCGTGACCGCCCCTCTCTTCCTGACCCCTCAGAACCTCTCTCTGCTCACCAGCAATCCAGTTAGCTTGGTCTCTGCCGCTGCAACCTCTGCAGGGAATTCTGGACCTGTAGCCAGCCTTCATGCCACCTCCACCTCAGCTGAGTCTATCCAGAACTCTCTCTTCACTGTGGCCTCTGCCAGCGGGGCTGCCTCCACCACCACCACCGCCTCCAAGGCGCAGTGAGCTGGGCCGCGCGGCGCTGCTGGCAGAGACTGAAACATGTGATGGACTTCCTGTTGCCATGTTGCGAGGGCAAGGGAGAGGAGGGAGAGAAGAGAGAAAACACACGGCGGAAAAAAGAGATGGAGATGGGACAGCAAATTTGCCTAATTTTTTAATAAAACACTGTCTTTTCAGGATTGCTTCATGGATTGGAGAACTTTCTAACCAAAAATTTAAAAAAAAAAAAAAAAAAAAAGGCAGAAACAAAAAGTCAAAAACAAACAAAAAAATAAGTGAAAGGACTACTTATCATTTCCAGCAGTCATGATGACGAGTTAAGGTGGGTTACCAATTCCGACATAGGAAGGGGATTTCTTGTTTGTCTAAATTTCTTTTTCTTTAAAAAAAATCATTTCTATGGGTCTGTTGTACAGGCCATTAAGTCATAACAAGGTGTTTATAATCATATCAATTGTGTTGGGGGTTCCTTTCTTAACTGGTACAATTTAGGCAGGCCTGTATTACTGTATCTCTATTGTTATTGTTGTTATTGTTTTATATATATATATATATATATAGTTTGGACATGTTTATCTCTCGCTCCTGGATCCTGTTTCAGCGAGCTCCCACACTGTGGGGTGGGAGGGCTTTAGGGTGAGGGGGGACTTACGCTCTTAACTGCGGGGAATGTTCTTGTCGGTTTCCTTATCCTTGATGACTCTTACAGAGGTGCTAGAAAATTATTTTCTTTTGCCACTTATGCAAGAGGCTTGGTGCAGAAGCTGAAGGCAGTGTGTGCAAACACTCCCACTCCACACACGCCCCCTCCCCCGCATCAGGTGGTGCCTTTGGAGCACTTTTGTGTAGGAAGGAATTCCTGCTGAACTGTAGCTCTCACTCACCCCAGATCATTGACCTGAGGCCCAGATCCTGTGGTGCGACAGTGCTGCTTTCTGCTACTTTGAATGGAAACGGCTGTGCATGTTGCAGGGCAGGATTTGGTTCCAAAGAGCAAAGACTACTGCAGACACCTGACTTGGTGGTTCTCCTGATTTCTTATCTCCTGAAATGCTCCTACTGTCGGTGTGTTTGTTTGTTTTTTCCACTTTGTGGAAGTTTTTCATCCAAACTTCCTTTAACTTACTTGGCAAAGAAGAAAATGAAACTGGGAACCTTTTCCCTTCTTTTGTTTATTGAAGGAACTCTACTAGACTGTTTTTCATTGGTTTGGATCACCCAAAGAGGTGTGATGAGAGGAGTGTGAGGTTACCACGTTTTCCTCCAGCCACAGACTTCCTTTTCAGTAGATGGCTTATCGGTTCCTCTAACCCTGATACTCTCCTTGGTTCTCTGACTGGAGAAGGCACTAATTAGCCAGATATGGGATCTGTTGAACCTTTGAAAGACTTTGAGCAGGAACTTTGTACACACCTCACGTGTCTTCTTGGTTTGTTAGTGATGCTCCTGCTAGGTAGGTCTAAATGGCAATACACATCTCTTTATTCATTGTAGAAGGCAGTTAGCTTCTATAATTGTTTTCAGGGTGTTTCTAGACGATGTCAATGAGCCCATGAAAAGGAAATGTTTATGGAAGGAGATGAATAGGAATGAAGGTTTCCCTTCTCCAGGAAGGGTAACCTGGAGATTGGATTTCCCTTTTTGTCAGTGTTCTGTTATTATAGTATCTGTATCCAAAAAAATTCCCAAAGACTGGATCGCTGCAATGCAGCTCATTTGAGCTCCCTTCTTATTGGAATTAAAGGTTCCCGCCTGGCATCTGTGGGTGCTTGTGTACATCTCCAGTGGTTCCATGACTGCACTTTTTTCCCCTTCCAAGCTTGGGGCTGAGAGAGAGCTTACAGGTGATTTTTCTTCTTCTTGCTCTGCTTGTGTCCACGAGGGAGCTTGAATTCTGTGTATTTGTCTCAGTGTTGGGAAAGGCAGTGATACAGACACAGTGTGTGTTTTTGTTTGTGATCATTCAAGTTGGAGACAGGCATATTAATATTAAAAGGCCAGAAACGTTTTAGTTCCCTTGTTAATTTTTCTTCTGTTTCTTTTGTCTTCCCATTTTATTTCACAAAGTACCCTTCACCTTCCTAAAATCCCTCTAAAATCAGTGAACTGCAAGCAGGGAAACGATAACAAATGTCCATCCACCGTTATTATGTGTGGTATGTTTTTTTAATGTTGTTTTTTTTTTAACTAAGCTTGAACCAAAGTCAATTTTTAGCAAGCTGCTGTACTAATGGACTAGTTTATATCGTGCAGTTCAGACACATTGAGGAGATAGATGCTACTGACAATTTCTTTTTTTCATTTGTCTTTATTAATTTTATATAAAAGTTGCTGCTTGTTTTAATCTTTTATGTTGGTAAATTGTAATATCCTCTGGGCAGACATTAACTTGATTTTTTAAGTAGTTTATTTAGTTTGGTGTGTAAATAGAATGGCAGTGTCAGTTACTAATTGTTCTCCTCTTCATCCCTCTGTTTCTCTGATGTAGTTGAATTTAACCTTTTCCTGAGTTGACGTCTCTAATTTTAGTCTGTGCAGATGATTTTAGGGCTGTCAGTTATACTGTAGCTGCCCACAGGGATGGTCCCTCCCTTGGGAGTGGTAGGTTAGGAGGAAGGATTCAGGGAGGAAAACGCTGATACCCACCAGACTGGGTTAGAGGTTGTAGCATTCATTTCCCAAATCGCTACCAAAGGAAGTGTTGAGTCCCAAGGGACTCAAGCCCAGTGGATTAGGAGGAGGAGCAAGGAAAGGCCGTGTGTGTTTGTTTCCCCGTGTGGCTCAGAAATACTCCCTCTCCGAAATAAGATCACCAATAGACTTTCATATTAAGAAAAAGATACTAAGCTTTAAGTGTCAGTACAATGGTCTTCTATTCCCTGCCCTGTCTGTAGTCGCTAATCAGTTTGGGATAAAGGGATTCTGCCTTTGTGTGGGTATGAGTGTGGATCACTTTGTGAGGATAAACTTAAAACCAGCATAAAAACCTGTGTTCGAAAGAAGAAATATATCCTTTAGACAAAGGTAACTCTTAGAATTTTTCTTTTATTCTCTTATTTAAGAAACAAGTTGTGAAATGTATACATGAAACACTAAAACAGCTTGTTGATGGGTGTTTAACTTAAAATTGAATCCCCGTCATCATCCCTAGATTGTCTACTGACCATATTGCTTGATGACTCAGCCTTTAGTCCTTTTTTACTTTGTATCATCTTTTTTATCATCTCAAGAAATGCTTTGAATCTCCTAAGCTAAGGTACTCAGACTTAACTTTTAGCCACCTTATATGGGAGAGTCTGGAAATTAAGGAGTCCATTTGGCCAAAAAGAAATGTTTGGTAGAGTTTCTGCGCTTCTAAGAGAAAAGACCAGGTAGGTCATCACAGTTCATTGTGGTCCTTCTTTGTTTTCCCCTTAATCTTTATCCAGGTTTTATTTTATTCCTGAATTTGGTTAACACATATTAAGCCAAAGACTAATTCCAAATGCATTTATAGTGATACTATATTTGCCCATGGTAATGGGCCCTGCCTGGGGAGTGATGAATGTAATTGCCTCAATCCTGCTTATCACAGGCAGGGCAGTTTGGTTATAAACTTTCTTTGTACCCTGTATAAATCTAAAGGACAGAGGAGAAAGACCTAGAAAAGGGCTTCTCAGAAGAACAATATTATTGTTCTTGAGTTAAGAAATATGTTGAGTGCTATGTTAGTTTAAATGTTTCTGAAGTTATATAGGCAGTCTTTTAGAATTAAAAAAAAAATTGTTCCTATCCATTTATGACTTGATATAAAACACACTTTCTTTTATTTGTTTGTTAAGAAAGATCAATACCATCCCAGTTTGCCCAACTTATTACTAGAGAAATGGAACCAAAGGCATCCAACTTTGATTTTGTTTAGGGCCATACTGATTTGTACTTCATGGTAGCATTATTAGAAATTAGCATTTTCTAAAAGGGAAAATAAGATTAATTAAAAGATTTTTAGTGAGATTATCTTGCCAATTTATTCTACACAGTTCATCCATCGTTGGGAAGAAAAGCACATATACCTCTCTCTTACGTTATTTTGTTCTATTACCCCTCATTTATTTGGTGGGAGAGAAGGTGGGAGAGAACCGTGTCTATATATTATGCAGAAGCACAGATACTTGCTTGACACAATATTTAAATTCAGCCCAATCTTTAACGTTAAATTTTCTATTTAAATTGCTGGGAAAGCTGGATACGTTTGCAAATACAGGAAATTAATGTAGATTTTTAAAGTTGTAGATCCTGATAGTAAACATTGCAATTAGTATATAATAAACACTTGGCTTACAAAATAAACTCTTTGTAGTTCATAGTCTAAAGTTGTTCCCAAACCATATCACCCTCACAAAACTTTTACCAAGAGAAAAGTGAAATCATTACAATAGGAAGAAACGAGAGAGAATGGACAGGGAGCTGACTCAAATGGGCAAGAATTGATGGATTCAGTTGATCATAACCATTGCGAGTTCCTTTTTGTATGTGTGTGTGAAAAGCATTTAGTTTAATTGCAGCCCTGGCCATCTATGCACACAGTACAAATATGAACTTGGACAAAAATAGGATAAATAAATTGCTTTCACCATTAAAAACTAATACTAATCCTGTTCTACCATATACTTTTCTTAATCTAAAGAACTTAAATGGGACACCCCTGAAATTTTCAGTAAGATATTTGAAAGGATCCAGCCAGAAGGCAGGGAATATGTCTTTTCTCAGTTTTCCAGTTTATACCCAGATTTCCATATGATTTGTGAAGTTGCTTTCTTCTGAACATCCTTATTCATGAAGCAGTTCCATGTGTAGGCTCTTCTACCCTCAGCCTTTGCTTAAAGCAGTAAACATTCGTGGATTTTATGTTATTCTGTAATCTGGATCTCCTTTCCTCTCTTCCTTTTCACTTTGAATGGTGATACCTTAATCCATGAGGATAATGCTGGTGGGTAACAGCTAGCTTCTGGCACCTTCATAAAATACCTCAGCATAGCTTAGCATTGTTACAGAGCTGGTTTAAACTAAAAACCAAATAAATAAAAAGGAAAAACTTTATAAATAGTGGAAATAATTCTAGCTGTAGCATTTAGTGGAACTAATGTTTATTATGATTGATAAACATGACTGATGCTATATGTATTTGGGATCCTGTTTATAGGTTACAGTTTATAGGGTTAGGGAGGGGTGGGGGGAAGAGAAGAAGGTGATTATGTTAGAAGGAAAACATTGCATTGCGTGTGTGTGTGTGTGTGTGTGTGTTTCCTTATCTCTGTCTTGCCAAAGGAAACTTGATCATCCCTGTGTTTGGGTTTGGGGTTTGGCCTCTCTAAGGTCTGGGCTGCAGTGCAGTGTGTGGTGGCTTGCAGGTTACACATTCATTATCCAGTTCAGGGTCCTCGAGGCATTTCCATCCCTTCCTATGGCTGCCTGGGCCCCCCAGACCCTGCCAGGCTCTTCTGATGATTCATTACCTCTCATGTAGCAAGAGCTTAAGAGAAGGATTAATGTGTGAATGTTGGGGTATGTAGTTGAGAAATAGAGACAGAATTAGACAACACCCTTTAATTTGGAGAGGAAAAGAGAAATGAGTGGTTGATGCATCTTAGGAAATTAAAGTAAAACATTTTTTTGTCACCCTCTGTCACATTATTGAATGTTGTGCAGGTAGCACAGCAGTTTAAAACCTCACTTCCTTTTCTCATATCAAGGCGAATTCTGTCTTGACCAAAAATGCAAACAGAAGAAAACCAGATCAAGAAGTTGAAAGCCAACCAGCTCACCCGACACGTGTGATGGTGTGACCTTTAGAGACCGGTTAGTGAGACTGCCGAAAGTATTGTTCTTGGTGGGCTGCCTTGAATGAGAAATGATGTGGTTTAGGAACAGTTAAGAGCCCTTTCTGGCCAGACTGTGGGACAGACTTTCTTGGCTTCCCAAGTTCAGATATAGACTCTGTATCCAGAAAGGCTATTTTTCAGTAGGTGACCCTTCTCTCAGAACCTAAGTGGGGTTCCGTTTGGATACCAAAGACACTGCATTGTTTATTCTTATGTTTTCCACACAAGCAGCAGAATTAAGGAGAAAAAGCTGAAATTTGGAAAAAGCTTTACATTTGTCTCTCTACTTTTCCTCTCCCCTCTCTTCTTCCGCCTCTATAATCTCCACTTTTGAAGGAAGTCTTGTTGGTCGTCCTAGCTTTGGGAAAGAGATTTATTTAGTTTCACTCTGCTGGTTCTGTAAAGATGCATAGAGTTGCTCAGTGTGGCAGTGATATTCTTGGAATTGCTGGGAAATTTAGAGAGAGTGTGGCAAAAGATAGGAGTAGGAGTCTTTTATTTCCCTTTATCCAACACTTACAGTGAGAACAAGTACCACCAGTGTGAGTTCAGATGCTATTTAGTTGTTCTGTCACTCGTAAAGAATAAGCATTTTTAAGAGCAAGAGTACATGAAGACCCGAAAGACCTTCTTTTATTCTTCCGTAGAGCTGTATTGTTACAGAATGTTTCTACGTATGGGCTCTGGAGACTTGAGTAATTCATTGTTTTGGTTTACTATTGATAAGACACAGAAAATGGGAGAGGGAAAAGAAATTTATTGTTCTTCATATTCTATCAAAAAATGATCAGGTTGCAGAACTTTATGACAGCTTTACCAGTAATCCTATTCTGGCATTATATAAAAGTGATATTAATATTATGTGACTTTTCAAAGTACTAGATAGGTCAGGAAGCAGGTAACAGGACTATTAAAGATAACATCACTTGAAACAGTTGTGGGAAGACAGACCATACGTGACAGACCTCCGCTGTCGCGGAAGCGAAGCTCCGAGGGTGGGCAGGGCAGGGCCGGTCCCGTAATGATCCTTTCTGACCCTGAATCAGCCCATTCTGTACAGGACCGCGCCACCCAGGGTCACCTTCTAGTTCAAACCCAGGACACTGTCAGAAGGTTCAGACCCCAAAACTAATTTTCTATAAAAAAAAGCAAGCAAAACATTGAAGTGTGATGCAAAGTTCCCCCGAGCTTGGTTTGTTTACTTGTTCATCATTGTTTTGAGCCAGCCACAACCTCACAAAAGCAGCTTAAGGCTTCTTTCGTGACTTGGCAGTGACATCGAGCTCTCTCGCGTGATATAAGAAGTCTGCAGGCAGACAGTTGGGTACAGTGTTGTTTCCAGGATAAGACATCCAAACACTTCTTTAAAATTGGGATCTCCTTTGAATTGAAAAGGGCAGAGCCAAGGGGAGAGAAGACTCTCTGCTCCTACCTGGTCCCAAAGGGTCTCTAAGTCTGAACAATAGCACAGGAAGGGAAAGCACTTTGAGAAGCAGAATGACAGTCCTGTTAGGAAAGGCTGTGGTTGTAGGCAGCTGGAGGTGCCTACAATCAGAACGTCTTTGGTTCTGATCCTACACGTTCTCCGTAAGGCGTAGACTTTCTGAGAGGAGAGTGGACCAGCCTGGTTGTGTTTAAAACTGCAAACAGTTCAGAGTGGGAGAAGGAGAGAGCCTAAGACTTTGTTGTAACATTGGCTTTTGGGAGCATAAATAGTGTGTCTCCCCTGAGTGCGGGTAAAAGGGAGAGACCGACTTCTTCCAGCTTCTTACCTTTGCTTGAGGGGGCCTGTGTGCATTGCTCAGTCCACAGGAGGTTTCATTCCAAGGAAATGCCCTCCCCTACATTAGACTGTAGTTCAGTCCCTGCAGCTGTGGTGATAGCAGAAACGAGGTGAGTAAGTGTGGGGGGTTTCTGCCCACCACAAATCCAGGAGCTATTGTATACCTCATTTCTAACTCGTGACTGAGTAACATGCTTTAACTTTCTCTAACCCCTACAGAGTTGCCAAGTCTGCCCTCCCTCTTCTGAGTAATGTTGAACTCTGGCCTATAGCATCATGGGACCTGTAGCCTAGGGTGGGACTTCCCAAAGCCTCTGAACGTTGCTGCTTTAAAAGCTACTGCAAGCTGAGGGCAAATTGCAATCGTCTCTTTCTTTTTGTTGCAAGGGGTCTTCCCAGGACTCTTTAACATCTGTTCCCCGCCACCCTGCCCTTAGGGGCTGGCCAGCCCTCCCCACACCCCCAGCCCCCACCACATCTCTGACTGCTGGCCACACATCACCTCCTGTACTTGCCTTCTCCCTGGTAGGGAGAGGTCATCCCCTTCCCCTGTGAGGCCTCAGGGTTCTGCTTATTTTCAGGACTTTGGGTGGAAGGGAAGACACACCAAAGGCTCCTTTAACCTGACTGCTGCATATACATTTCACTTTTTTCCTTTGACATGACCAAAAAAAATCCAAATATTTAAGTTTTTATTATTATTAATATTATTATTATTATTTGACAATCTTATATCCATTGGGCTGTCTAGAAGCTGCATCTCCAGCCCTTCACCTTTTCTTTGAATGTAGTTCCCAACCTTCAATTCCCACCCCCGATGTTGAAAAAAAAAAAGCTTTGCCAGGTCTTACTACTGCTGCTATAAGCCAGGGGAGGGTGGTTTCTTTGTGTTGTTTTGCTTCATTTTTAAAATTTCCAGCCAAAACCAAAGATTTTCTAATGATTGTATAAACTCAAAACAAACAAAAAAACCAAAGAAAAGGGAAGTCTTCAGCATCAATCCAGTCTGTGGCGTCCTGGCATTTAAGAGGAGGGGGCCGGGGCGGGGAGGTGGGGCCTCTGACGGTATTGGAAGGGCAGGGGGTCTGTTTTCCACGTTCCAGGTTTACAGAGGCAGATGCTCAGTAGCCTTGACTCTTGCCAGCTTGTGAACATGCCATGGAATAAATTGGCATTTCAGATTTTCCAAAACAGTGGACTGAAGCCCATCACCATGATAACACACCCTATAGTTACCACGGTGATCCACCCCTACAACAGTCGTGGTCACCACGGGGGTTTAGCAGAGGGACTAGGATGGTTGGGGTGCTGCTGGGCACCCATGGACTCCACAGAGTGGGGGAAATTGAAGACACTGGTGCAGGATTGGCTGCTCTGCTGGGTGCTTTAACCTCTGGGGCGGTGCTGGCGGGTGAATACACGCCAAGTTGCCCTTCTGAGCCTTTTCTCTCTTTTCCTTTACTGGAACTGCTTGGAAGTGGCTGTCCTGTTTGTGAGAAAACATGCAGAACGATTATCGAGCTTTCCATTTCTCCTCATTGTAACTTGTTTCCTTTTGCAGCACCACTGTGCGACTATGCAGTGTATTTCACAACCTTTTGTGCTAGGTAGATGCCTGTGACTTTTTAACTTGGGGGGTGGGGGGTTGCAAATGAAGGAACTTTTTACATGGATCTTTTTAATCTCAGTTGATTGGGGAAGGGGGGGATTTGGTTTTAGGGTCATACAAGCTCTATCCCAAAGCAAAATCCAAATGTTAATAATATTAGCCTGATGCAGATACCAAAGATAATTTCTTTCCTGCAGAACCTTAGACTTGTGTATTAAGTACGATTACCCAGCACTTGCATTAGTCTAACCTCAGTAATTCCAAAGCTTAGATGTATATTTTGGTATATTTCTGGGATATTAAAAAAAAAAAGTCATTTCTTGTTTCAGTGTAATGCTCTTAAAGTCATAGCATGAAAATAACTGTCCTATTCTTAGTAGTTTGAATAATAGTATTTTTGTATGTTTGGGGTGTGTCTCTGTATGTATTAACATAACAGTTTTCACTGCCTAGGTGTTCATAATAAAAAAGAAAACAAAAAAGTTCTGAGTGTACATAATATTCAGTAATAAACTTCCACTGGGTTCAATTTGGATTGAATATTTGCTGATTACCAATCCCAATTGGGATTCCATTTTGTTTTAAGAAGACAGTGATCATGTTTTTCTAAAGCTGTTTTCTTTCTCTCTGTCTTTAAATATCTTAACTTTACCACCTTTCTCTTTTCTTGCCTTTTTTTTTTTTTAATATTGATTCAGGGGTGTTTTTCCACTGTTGTCAAGGGAGGAATACAAGGGGAAATTGACTCCTTGGTCTCCCCAAACGTTTTGTTTTATGTACTTAACTTTAAAATGTGAGTTTGAGTTCTCTTTTGTGGAAACTTAAGATGTGGTGTAAATGATTTTTTTCCAAAATTGTCCAGCAACTTTAATGAGGCAGTGACAATTCATAAGTAGTTTATTGGGAGTCCTTCTACATTTCTGCTTAGATAACTACAGTCTGGGTGGCTATCGTATAGCCTCACTGTCCCAGCATACCTAGTTAGCCATTTCCCCTCTGATAGGAATATTTCATAAGAATCAACTGATAACTTGGAGTTCAGGACCTCATTATCTGGGCCCTTGGGAAACACTTTTTCTTGGTTTTGAAAACCCGAAACACAAGCAACTTCTCTTTTGGGGGAATTAGCTGGTACCTCCTGAGGCCTGAGGAGGTGGTGGGGAACATGAGCGGTGCTGTCTCTTTAAAAGTGCCCTTTATAGGATCCCCTTCCTGAGGCTGCCTGCAGGGGCTCTATAGGCTTGGGAAAGCTTGTGTAGGTGACAGTGAATCAGAATGAAATGGTAGATTTTGTGTAGATGCATTTGTCTGCTGTAATTTTTTATATATATTAAACTTACTGTAACTGTACAGTTCATTTCTGTTGTAAAACATCATTAAACCATTTTCCAAGTGTTTTCATATTGTTTGAGTTTCTCTGAAGTTGTCGTATTGGTATTCTGGATGCTTCACGTATTCCCACACTACTGCCCTAAGCCTTCCAACTTCTTTTTTCCAGCAGGTGCTCTCAGGAGCCCCAGGGTCCCTGTAAGCACGCTGGCTCCTCCCCCACCCTCACCCGCCTCTTGCACACTTCCCCTTCTGCTCCATGGGGCCCTGTGGCCACCACCGTGCTCCCTCCCCAGGCCCTAGTGGTTTTCCGGGACCCTGAGTCTGGAGGCAGTGGTCTCCTTCAGGCCTGAGGACTTTGTGTGATCAAACACACAAGCCCTTGATTGACCTGTGAGAGAAATCTTCAAAACTCCCCTCTCACTGTGTATTTGACTTCAGAACTGGCATTGAACTTGACTTCTTCCAAATTGATTGTTTAAACTGCCACGTGCCTCTAGCATTTCTTGCTGGGTCCTGAACACTCATTCTCTGGTGTCCTCTGAAGGGCGGTAATCCTGAATTTGGCCTCTCCTTCTCCTGTGTGATGCGTCACAACTTAGCTCCCTCTGGCTTCTTATAGCCAACATTTAGTGTCTTAATGCAATGAGTTGACTGCCTAAAAAGGAAAATTGGAATCTCAAAATGAATTTCCCAGAGAGAGGGAACTTCAGCCTGTTAACAAGCTTTGGGAGGTGTCCTCTTTAACTAGTGTGTATGAACTGAATCTGTGCATCCCCTTAAATGAGGAGTCAGAGATTGAAAGAGAGCTCGCACTATGGCCTCAAGGTATGCTTGCTGCCCTGAAAGGAGCCCAAATGGAAGACAAATACTGGCTTTTTTCTCCCCTATGTTAAAGAATGCCTCACTCTTTCCCAGTCCACCCTGTCTCATATTTATACCTTGCTTTTCAGTTTGTAAAGTTATTTTCTTAAAACAATTTTAATATGAGTCAGCTATTTGGTAGAGACAGCAGCAGGCTCAGAAGCATGAAAAGGACTTTAGAAAGCAAAACCCATTTGTCACATGCAGATCTGAAGATAAAGCACTGATTTCCACCTGTTTCCCTGTGGTTCTTTGTGAAAAGCTTATGTTCTAAGCCACTCCAGGGTTATCTGCCAAGCGAATTCCTCATGAAAGGATGTGAGTTCTCTTACTGCAGCCTTTTCTCTGACGACTAGGGCCACTCTCATCTTGATCTGGCGCTTTGTCCTGCCAGTTCATCCACCCCATCCTCTCCCACTGGCCTCCGTGTAGTTGTCTTGCACAAAGTCCAGTGAGTCCTATACCCCAGCCACCCTGGGCGAGCTCCTGCACCCATAGCTTACAGCCAGCTTTCCTCCTACTTCTTGAGTCAAAATCTTGACAGAATTAGGTCAAATTCTTATTTTCAGGCCAGCCATATGGGTCATACACAGCCTATATGAAACTTAGCTGACCTTAAAACTAGGTATGAGGTTGAGGCTTATTCATGTTGACTAACAGAGGGAAGCTAACTTCAGTTTTTAAGATGCCTGATAAGATGATGAAGCAGCAGCAGCCAAAAAAGAGCTGTCACTTGTCTTTATGAACTGCAGTCAGTGGATGAACAGCTAAAACAACATGGTATTATTTGCCCCATGACCAGGTTACAGAATTAGGGTTGAGTTTTCAGCCATTCTGTTCCACCTCAGAGATCTTTGCCTTCCACAAACCCTTCCACAGCTTCTGTACCTTGGTGAGCTCTGTCTACACCCTTTCATCAGCGGCCACTCATCCCTGCTTCTGCCTGAGGGTCCCATGTGGATCACAACACTAGCATGATGCAGAGTTCTTTACATGGTGTGGACGAAATCCAGTGACAAAATTTTAAGTCCCTAAGTCTGTGATGATGCTTCTCTAGCCTTCTTGGTAGCTTGCAAAGTGCTAGGTACAGAAGAGGAAGGTGCTAGTTAATACCTGGTGGGTGGAACTCAATTCCCCTCTGAGGCCAGGGTACAGACCGAATGCCTCTGTGAGTTGCCTGGCAGAGAGGCACGTCACTCCTGTCGGAATCCCAAATGCTCAGGGGCTTTTAATAGCCATGGCCTTGCATTTCAATGTCCTTTGAAAATCTACCCAATATTAATTGCTGGCTTCATGAGTTCTTTTAGTTGCTATGTCACATCCAACTCTTAAGACCCCACGGACTACGGCGCACCAGGCTCCTCTGGCCATGGGATTTCCCAGGCAAGAACACTGGATGGAGTGGGCTGCCATCTTATTCTCCACGGCATCTTCCAATGTCTCCTGCGCTGGCGGGCAGATCCCCACTGAGCCATCTGGGAAGGCTTACTGAGTTAGGGCCTTATAAACAGCCACTACAGTTAAGACAAAATACTGCTGGGGACAGGGTCACTTTTGGGGGCAGAATCTGACCCCCAAAATGTTTTTTTGTCCCTTCCCCATACCTTATAGACAGGTTCTGTGCTGTGGCACTGGTGGCTGTTCATGACCCCCAACACCCTCTCTCTTCCTGACACCTGGATCCTCGGCTGGCCTCTCTCTGGTTCTCCCGCCTGCACCCCGCTACTCCATGCTGTGAGCCCTGCACCCAGGGCTCTCCTATCACCTCCCACAGAAGGCCGTGCCCATCCTGACACCGTGTTGCCCCAGGCACAGCCCCGGGCTAGGCCACTGGATGCATCCTGCTGTCCTGCATGTTCCGGGGAACCATCCTGTTCTCTCCCAAGAATCAGCAGTCCTGCCCCCACTGCAGGGGCAGCAGGTGATTCCTTGATGACTAGATGACCATTATAGGCTTGACTGTCTAAATGAAGCTCACAGTAAAGCATTTTCACTAAAGGTATTTATTATGCAAAAGAGTAAGGCTCTAGCAAACCAGTATAAATTAAGACCGAGCAGAGTGGGTTTCCATCCATGGCCATGTGCCCTTGTATTACACAGCCCTGTTCCAACAAGTCAGCTGAGGCTCTTTTTGTGATGCCACTGTCCTTTGGGATCTTTCTAGGTTCAAGCTATACCAAGTCGTCCTTCAAGGCCTTCCCCATGATGGGTTTGTCTCATTCCATGAGGTGAGCAAGTGGCTGCAAAGAATGTAGTCTTGCTTCTCTCGCTGCCGGCTCACCTCGTTCACCATCTGCAATGACACTGCTATGTTCTTCCATCCCAGACTCTTCACAGCTCGCTTCCCTGTGAGAGTATGGGCTGCTCGAGGGCAAGGCTAGGCTTACTCATCTCTCGGTCCCAAAAGAGGCCCTGGCATACAAGTTCTACCATGGGGAATGTACACTTGATTGCAGGAGGGCTCCTTCATGCCCCTCCCCAGGCTTCTGGCTCCCCTGCTCCCTTCCCTGACCTACCAGTACCAACCGCTACCTACCCCACCTTCCCCTCTGCCCGCTTCTGGGCCCAATCACCAGTTACCTTGAAATTAGGGGGTAGGGTAACAACTGAAGCCAAATTTACAGCAGGAGCAAAGCTACTCAAAAACGGACAGAACAGTACAGGCTGTTAGGACACGCACTAACATTTGTGGTTTCTCTGGGGACTTTACAAAACACCCTGAATTCAGTTGTGTTTGAGAAGGAGGAGGCCCGACTCCCAGGTAAGAGCCTGGAGCTGCAGGGAGTAGGGCCTGCCCAGTCCCCAGGAAACCAGAAAACCTCAGAACATGCCGCGTTCACAGTGGACTCTTCAGGAAGCGCATGGGGATGCACACTCTCACGGCGTCCAAGGACAAAATTCTGTGTGAGTTTGGAACTGGGTATGACCAAATGTATGACCAACTTGAAGCATCCCATTCATAAAGAGAAATACGTGGGTGGTGGAGAAATGTGAGTGAACTAGGTTGTAAATGCTTTATCCTGTATCTTTAACAATCTGGGCGTCTACAGGTCTGGCCTGTGAGTGCTGAAACTCCAGGAGCTGTTAGCGAGGGGGCAAGGCTTGCATGTGGAGGGCGTCATAGGTGTCCTTGGTGGCTGTGCTGAGTCCCTGGGAAAAACAAATGAGAAAAGAGGAGGAGGTCAGAAGCCCTGTGTGCGCGTGGGCCGGCCGGAGGCCAGCAGGCGTCTGCTGCAACCTGGCCTGCGCCCCCCGCCAGCTCGGCAGCCCAAGAGCTGCCCCGCTGCCACAGCTGGGGGCTCCGTGTTTAGAGAAAGCTAGCTGTGCTCAGTGTGCACAGTTCACACTGATTTGCAAAAACTAAGCGCCCGACTACAACAACACTTTCTATTTAAAGTTATTTTTCTTGATTTGTTTACTTCAGTCTTCTCACCCACCCTATTAGGTGTGAGGATGAGGCAGAGCAAGGCTTCTGCAAGGGCCCAGAGCAGTGGAGAAAGAGGCAGGAAATGGCTTGTTCGGTGTCCTTAACTCAAGACCACACAGCCTCTGGGCGACTGCCACTTGTCTGCCCTGCCCTGTTCCCCCAGGGCTCCCACTGCCTCTTCCTTAGAGTCAAGTGATGTGCTTGAAAGGCTGAATCCCAACCCTGCCTCAGGGACTGACTGGCAGAGTAGTCACTACAGGCCTGAATAGGTGCCCTTGGCTTGCCAAGTTCAGCTGTTGAAGGGCTGGCACTGCCAACAAGAAACACAAGGGAGCCTGACCATGGTCCTGGTTAGATGATGCCATCCTGGGAAGCAGGACCGGCAGTGTAGACCAGAGGCACCACCAGCTGCACTTACCTGGTAAAGACCATCATGCCCCTTGCCTCTTCGCCGCTGGTTCTGTGGGAATGAGACAAGAAAAGGCTAAAAAGTCAGACAGTTGGCAGCAGCCTTCCTGCTCAAGGGTCCAACTTGGAGGGCCCCAGACAGAGCTGACCATCTCCTGGCCAGCAGCCCTGCCCAGGGAGAGAAAGGCCCTCAGGTCACTGGTTAGACCTTGGCCTCCGCAGAGTAAGGTGAAGCCAGGCTCTGTGAGGCCCAGGTTTGCTCTGCCTGGCGCAGAACCTCATCATATTCTTGGATCTGGGCTGCATGGATGCTGGCCACAGTGCCCACTGCTTAGAATAATCAGGCCTCCCTGCAGCTCTCAAAATTCTTGGCTAACTAACAAAATCACTATGGAGGTTCCTCAAAAAACTAGAAGTAGGATTACCATATGATCTTGGAAAACTACAATTCAAAAGGATACATGCACCCCAGTGTTCACTGCGGCAATATTTACAACAGGCCAAACAGGGGAGCAACCTAAATGTTCATCAAAAGATGAATGGATAAAGAAGATGTGGTACATATATATGACAGAATATTACTGTATATATAATGCCGTTTGCAGCAAATGGATGGACCCAGAGATTATCAAACTAAGCCAGACAAAGACAAAAACCATATGATATTACTTACATATGGAATCTAAAAAGATTATACAAATGAATTTATTTTCAAAACAGACTCACAGACTTATAGAGCAGACTTATGGTTGCCAAGAGGGTAGGGGGAAGAATAGACTGGGAGTGTGGGATTAGCAGATGCAAACTATTATTGATAAAATGGATAAATTATAAGATCCCACTATATAGTACAGGGAAATATATTCAGTATCCTGGTGATAAACCGTAATGGAAAAGAATATGAAAAAGGATGTATATAATCACCAAATCACTTTAACACAACACTAAATCAACTATATGTCAATGAAATAAATTTTTTAAAAATTCTCATCTAGTCATTTATACTCAACTATGTCATGGGTACAAGCTCCAGCTGTAGAGTCTGTTCAAATTCTGGCTCCCCATCACCAGCGACGTGACCCTGGGTAAGTTACTGAACCTCTTGTGCCTGGAAGGGCACACATGTCTCATCAGGTTATTGTGGGCGTTAAATGAGACCATCTGCCTGGTAAAGCACAAGCCAGGCCAGCTTCGTAGGCATGCTACATATGCAGTTACAGAGGGATCAAACTTAGAAGGGTCAGTGCTCTGCGCTCACCATCTGGAAATTCTTAATCGTTTATGAACAAGGGCCCCACCATCCCAAGTGCTAAACATACTTTGATACACATTAATCACTTGACTATGCTGACAGATTTTACCCTTTTTTGAAAAGCATAGGCCATTTAGAATTTAACTTGATTTTTAATCCTAAAGAGCATCAGTCCCGTCTGAGTACCTTACATACTATCAAGAGATGACACAGCTGGATTAGCCTTTGCCTCTGGTGGCCATCCCATGGGCTTTTGCAGGTGCCAGGAGGAAGGGATGGGCTCTGGGAACACCCCCCACACCTCCCAAGCCTGGGGAACCAAGAGAGCACAACACTCACGTCACTCTTCATGCCGATCTCACTGTAGGCCTCCGCCATCTTGTCTTTTCTTAGCTCCTGAAGAAGAGGACACGAGACACTGGTTTTACCAACCAACATAGAAAGCTGTGGACTCCCCTGCAAAAGGAAACCTCTAGATTCCCAAGTTGGGCGGGGTTCTATATTCAAGGCTCCAACAATCAGCTCCAACCCCACCCTCTTCCCCAGCCCTTTGGAAACCTCTGAGCTGCCAGCCCTTTGCATTGAGCTGAGCTCAGCTTAGAGCCTGAGATAAGACGTGGAATCCTAGCCAAAGGACACACATGTTGGACAATGCAAGAGCTCACGCGAAGGCCCCAAGATTAGTTGTCTCTTTACATAGCCAACACCATAGGAAGAAGTAGCTCTCTTTACAGTAGGTTACCCCCTGCAGTGGTCCCCCACACACTGATCAACACCCAGGATGGTGAGGTTTTCAACAAGAGGCGAAACTTCGGGACTACTCTGGCTCCTAGGAACAGGAGTCCCTCCCAGGGGCTTGCCCAGCTTGACCTCACTGTCCCTGCTAGGTCCCACCAGGCTGATACGGGAACTCCAGCAGCAGGCACAGGGGCCAAGAGGGAAGGCAGGCCGAGGGGGCTTCCTACAAGCAGCCACTGCAGCCAGCAAGCCGGTGAGGCGTCATTCGGCCCGGGGAAGTGAGAGTCAAGTCAGGCAAAGACCGCAGAGCGAGGAGCCAAACCTTTGTCTAGAGCCCTTCTCCAGCCCTACCCCCCAAATTTCCAAAGAAAAATATGCCACCTCCTCTACTCACATTATACACGACTTCGTTGGGGTTCTTCTTCCTCTGCTGGGAGAGAGAAGGGGAAGAAGTTAGCAAGGGAGAAACAGGAATCCAGGCCAGGAGAGCTGAGACACACTCCCTCTGCCCCTTCCACACAGCTGTGGGCGCCTCCTCTGCCCGCGTCCTCCCCGCGCTCCTACAGTCAGCTTAGCCGCCCCGGGGCCTTCATGGCCTCCTGCTCCCTGATGCATACAGATGTGCTCTCACACCCAAGCTGAGCTCTGCTCTTACGACCCCACCTCGGGCCTCCTCCAGCTGCTCCCTTTCCCACAGGGTGTGGAGTCTACAGCTGAAAAGGCAGAGCTGCTGAGAGTCTGGTATTAGCGTTGCCACATTCATGCTGTGAAGGCCCGTGTGAGGCAGAAAGGAGCCCCGGGCGGCGGCGGAGGACGGGGTGGTGGCCAACGGTCCGCCTGGCCAGGCCTCGCACCTCAAGGTCCAGCATTGTGAAGAGCGCGCTGGCCCCAAGGAGCCCTCTTGCAACTGCCTGGCTGAGCCCGCACACACACTCGCACTCACACACACACATGCAAACACAAAAAGGCCCTACCGGTTTCCCCCCCTTCTCAGGGTCGAAGCCCCCTCTCCTATCCAGGACCGCATACTCCTCTCTTCGGCCGACATTCAGCTCCTAGAAGAGGCAGAAATGAGTCAGATGAGAAAGGAAAGCTCAGGAGGATGGGGCAGGTAGGCCAGGGAGTTCTTTACGAGTGATAGCTCACAAAGCAGCAGGGAGCACACAATCATCTCAGAAAGCCTCTCAGAGAACATATTACTGGGAGGGGGGCTGGGGGAGGCATGCATGATCTATTCGATCAAAGTCCCATTGCACGGAGGGAGTGAAATCGCTTCTCCACCGCAGGGAAGATCTGCACTTTCCTTCTCCACCCCCCATCCCTCTGGTCCGTGAAACTGCTGCCGGGCGGGGGCTCGCTTGGAGCAGGCACTGACCTAAGTGGGCGCTTGTCGCGCAGCACACCGCCAGGGAGCGGCATCCTCCCAGCACCTCCACGAAGCAGGCAAGGTGACTATCCCCGTTTTACGAGTTAGGAAACTGAGTCCCAGAGAGGTTTTTAACCCTGCAAAGCTGATAGCCGCGGACCAGGCCCACAGCCGAGCCCCTGGCCGCTGTTTCCCCCACGCCCCAGGAGAGGCGTGCACTTCTAGGCTAGGCTCTCCGGGAGAGGCGGACTTACGTTGTAGACCGGGTTCTGGCCCTGCTGGTAGGCGGGGGCGTTGGCACTCCTGCTGAACTGGATGGGGAAGAAGAGAGAAAGCGCTTTACTTTCTGCGCGAGCAGCCTCGCTCCGCTTCTCCACTGCAAACGGCGTGCGCCCTGTCTGCTGGGGCTGGGCCCCTGCGGGACCCCGGGGCGTGAAAGCTTCATTTCTGAGCCCAACTGTCTTTCCTCCTCGCAGGGGTCAAGCGCAGTCACCGCAGGTGCCCCAGCACCCACCCGGGTTTCCGCTCCCCGGCCCGGGCCCTCGCGCATGCGCAGAAGCGCCGGCCTCCCGGGCCGCGCCCACTGCGTTTTGGGCTTTTCTCCCGGCCGCTTCCTCCCAGGGAGTCGGAGGACTAGTTGAGAGGTCCCACCTCCATCTTGACCCCGGCATCCGGGTACACTGTGTCCGTGTGGCACTGTGTTCTGAGGGCCTGGCCCAGGCACCTGGCCTCGCTCTGTTTCCAGTTCATGCCCCTCAGCTGAAACTGCAGGCTCTTGCAGATTCAGAACATTGGGAACCACCTGGCAGATGATCTAGGGCAGCGTTTCTCAAACTTAAGAAAGTAAGACACTGTTTCTTATAATAAAATGTTTTGCTAAAGTCCAAAATCCAAATATATATATATATAGGTTAAGGCACAAAAGTCCTAACGACCGAGGTTTCCTCTCCCTTTGCCCACGCCACGGCCACCCCCAGCCCCAGCCCCAGCGCCTCCAAGTACTGCAGGACCTGCAGGGCCCTAGGTGAAAACCGATGCTCTGGGTTAACCTTCCCACGTACGGATGAAAAACGGGTTTGAAGAGAAAAGGCTGGCCAAGCCTGGGTCTGCAGTTGGACAGCAGGGTCTGGAAAGAGGCTGCAGGCCCCCACCTCCCTGCTCTTCACTGAAGCATAACCCCCTTTCCTAGCAGAACCTCTCCCTTGAGACGCCTAAATGTTCACACATCTGTATGACTCCTCACTAAAACTCCAGCACCAGCGTACAATCAATTGTACACTCAGCCTCCCACTCTTGTCCGGCTAAGCAAAACATCACCCCCCACCTCTCCAGCCCACCCAGTGTGCACACTTGGTTGGTCTCTGCTTTACCCGTGGATACCAACCACTCATGCTTGAGACTTTCTAAGACCAAGGCCCTCTGAACATCCACCGAGTTGGGGAGTCCATGCCCTCCCCGCAGAGGCCAGGGGCACCAACCTTTGCTCTCAGAAACAGGGCAGTGACAATAACGCCGTAGATGAAGAGGATCCCATCCAACAGGTAGCAGAGTTTAGGATCGAGCAGGCCGAAGCTCTGTGCCGCTGTGTCAAGAGATGAAATTGATTAGCCAGGTCCAGGTGAAGGAACATGTCTGCTTGCTCGAGGCAAGTACCATGACAGGTCAAGGAAATCATGATGATTTGACCCCATTTGACCACAACCTCTCTCCCACCTTGGACCAACCTCCGGGGAAACCTAGCCTGCCCCAGCAGTGGACCTGGCACCTGGCAGGGCCACAAAGCCTGGAAGACAGGAAGGAGGCAAAAACTAAGTGGGGGAGGGGAAATTGTCCATTGTGCATATCGTGCAGGAAAACACCCTGTGCTGTTGCCTCCCAGCATGGGAGCCCAGATAGGTGCGAGCCCGTGTGAATCTCGTAATCTGGAAGCCACCCCAAATTGCCAAGGGGCCCCTCACAGTATGTACCACGCAAACTAAAGTACAATGGGGTCGGGGAAGGAGGTACAGTAAACATTCTGGTTAAACAAGAAAAGCATTTTTTGAAAGCTCACTGCACTGTGAGAGAGGAGACACGGATTTAGCCTAGACTGTTCTTCTGCCAGATATGTATGCAGCAACTCAAGTGTAAAACGGAGTGTAGTAGGCGTCTAACTCCACCCCCTGCCTGGTATCACGGAAGCCGCAGTCCCGCGGCCGCAATCTCTCCCGGGCCGAGGGCGCCCTCTAATGGACGCCTGCAGGACTACCTCGGGACTGCTGCTGCTGCTGCTGCCGCTAAGTCGCTTCAGTCGTGTCAGACTCTGTGCGACCCCACAGACGGCAGCCCACCAGGCTCCCCGTAAGGGAGCGGATAACATGGACTTGAAGGCCTCCTCCTCATTAGTTCTGTGATTTGGGGCAAGTTATTTACCCTATTTCAGCTGCCTCTTCTGTTGCCCAGGGTGAAAACTATAACATTTCTTTAGTGTTTACTTCGTGCTAAACACCCATTTGATGTAATAACTTGTCAGTCCCTCCCAACAGCGCCAGGTGCACACAGGCAGGGAGAACTTCGGATTTAGCCAGGAGCATTCAGCAAGTAAGAGGCAGGCCAGGAGAGCCCAGGTGGCATATCCCCCCTCCTCCCCCCCTCCGTCCCCGACCTCCTGGGCCCAGCCCTGCCCTCCCTCTTGCAGGAGCAACGTTTTGGCTTCTGCCACAAGCCCTGGGAGCAGGTGAGTCAGGGCTGCACCCTAGTCCCCACCCCCAGCCCTCTTGAATCCTTCTGTTCTCAACCCTTTGACTCCTTCCCTAACTCGGGACGCTCCACCCCCACCCAGGCACTGATTTCTTTGTAAACGTCCCATAGTCCTTGCTCAGAAACCGTTTTGTCTGTCTGAGTCAAGTCTGAAGTAGGGGATCTGAAGGCCACTCCAGTGTTCTTGCCTGGAAAATCCCATGGACAGAGGAACCTGGCCAGCTGCAGTCCATGGGGTCACACAGATTCAGACAGGACTGATCACACACACACACCACACACACTGAAGGCCTGTAAGGAGACAAGCCAGCCCCCAGCAAAGGCCACGTTTGGTGGCCACTCCACCCTAGCTGGGGTAATTTGTTTTTCCTTTTAGGACTGGAGGGGTGTCAGCGGAGATTTATTTGGGTGGTTGAGATTCAGAAAAAGGGTTGGGAGAAAATCGCTTAGTTGCCTGTCACATAAAATGAGAACAGAAAAATTACTGGACAGTAAATTTAGAACAAATAAGGAGAAATATTTCTTGGTGTTGTGCAGAGCCAGTGCAGTGGGGGAGAGGATTTGGCCCCTCCCCAGAGATAAGTAATAGGACCACATTTCTTTTTTTTCTTTCTTTTTGATCAGCAGCATGATTTTATGACCAAAGACAAATGTGCTGTGTGTAGTTTGGTCAAAAAAAGGATATTAATCGCCGCACACACCCCGGGGTAGAAAACTTCCCTCCGCCAAGTCCAACTGTGACCATGCTAGGAGAATGGGACTGAGAAAGGCAGTGATAATCCAGAAAGTTCCTTGAAGGGACCCAGGGCCTAATTCAGTTGTGTGGTTAATTAAATGTTTATTGGGCATCTGCTTGATGTCAGGGGATATTGAAATAGAAAGAACCCTGGATTGGGTATCAGGTGGGTTCTATCAATAGCCCTTCCTCTGCCACTAAGTACCTATGTGTTTTTGGGCAAGTCACCTCACCTCTCTGGGCCTCAGTTTCTCCATCTGTAAAATGGTGGGTCATCCTGTCTACCTTAAGGGTGTGGTGAGACTCAAATGAGAGAATGTACTGGTAGGTGTTTTTGTAAATTTCCTCCATAAGGATAACATGTCTAGCATTTGAGTAGGGTCTTCTGAGTCCCTGCTCTTTTAGGGCTTATGTCTTAGCTCTTGAGGCCACACCCAGGTTGGAGGGGCTTCCCTTGAACAGCAGGCAGCTTTCCAAGTTGACAACTCAAAGACAGGAGCCATAGACAGTCCTAGGTTCTGGCTCCTTCCCTGCCTCCCCATCCCCAAGGGAGAGACCCGTTTTCCTCCTTCCCTGAGCATCTTGTTTCTGTCCCCACCACATTCAGTCCCTAAGAGAGGTATTCAGTGGGGTTATTTGGTGGCTGTTTTCCTAAACAACAGGAGAACCTGTGTTATTTCACGCTTCCCATCCTCTGCCCCAGATCCACAGCACCCAAGAGAACCCCAGAATTTACACAAGTACCCAGATACTGATTAAGGGTTCTCATTCTCAATCCCGGTTGCATGTTAGAATCAGCCTGGGGTCCACTCTGACCCCAGGTTCTCATTTAATTGTCTGGGGTAGGGACTAGGCGTGAGCATGGGCCAGCGCACAGCAGAGCCGAGATTCAGAGCTGCAGTGTCCCTCAGGCACAGCCTTTCTCAGCAATACAGCTATGCCCTACCACAAGTATAAATTTCACTGCCAAAAAGAGACAAAAAACAAAAGCAAAGCCTCAGTCTTTTATGTGCACTGCAATTTTTGTGTACTTCTCAACAGTGTATTATTGAACTTCTCTAAGCCTCAGTTTCCTCATCCATAACACAGGATAATAATATTAACTGTCTCATTAGGTAATGGTGAGGCTTAATTATCTCAATAAAATAATTAATGCCTGGCATGTATTAATAATAAGTGCTCCATATATCAGCTATTGTTATCACCATGATTTGTTTTTTCCTAAATCACCACCAATATATTTATTTGAGGGAGAAAGGGTCAAATCATGTCAATAACTTTTAAACCAGATAGGATTAGGGACGCTGATCTGCCTAACTTCTGGGTGTTCACAACTGCACAGGTAACCAGAGCATGTTGAGGCGACACCAATTAAACCAAAGAGCACTTGATGGGAGGATGCATTCTGAGCAGTCATGTGATTTCCCATTCAGAAGGTGCTACCTTCATATCAGAAAAGTGGTGCTGAGGAAAATGAAGACAGAACCTCCTAGAACCCAGTATCCTCTTAGCACAGGCCAAGACATGATAGTGACCTGGTGAAAAAGAATCTCACCCTATTTGCAGAGCAAAAGAGCAATGCTCCCAGCTGAGCTGCAAAGTGAAAGCTGGGGGTAGAATCTGACCCCGTGATCCTTTCCCCTCCAATCTGGGCCTCCGCAAACCACTCTGATCCCCTGCACAAGGCAGACTCAGCAAATCTGGGAAGTCAGGAGGATTCTTCCCAGTTCCCCAACCCCAATCCACTGTATCCAGGTCCCAGGGCACAGGGCCAGCCTCTCTGGACCCCCACTTCTGGATGGACACATGACAAGCAGGGGACAGAAGCCCAGCTGGGCTAGGACCCGTCTGAGTGCTGCTAGGCTGCTGTTACCCTATAGGCGCTCCAGAATCAGGCCTCACCCAAAGTGGTCAGGCTGAGACAGAGCAGTTATTTAGGTCATTCCAGTTGCTCCAGGGCAAAACACAACCTGGCAAAAAGGAAGCCTGGAGCTTCAGAAGAGCTGACCCTGAACCTTCAAGTACTTCCTGCAGTGGATCCGGGATTAGAACACAGGGAGCAAGGGGGACCCAGTCTGTGACCTGCGGTTGTTCACCACCATGAGATTGCCTGCCCGCAGGCTCACTCCAACCCTCATCACAAACTTGGTGCGGGTCCAGATGCTCAGGGTCAGCCTGAACTGGGAGCCTGGATTCTAGGTGTTGCCCAGCCTCCCTTTGTCGTCCATCCGGTAGGCACTGGAGAAGTGGGCCACAGCATGATAAACTGGAGTCTTCCTGCCAGGTAGCACGCGTGAAATGAAAATAAAAATTGCATGAGCTTTGCTAAAAGAGCTCTCTAAAACTGAGCCAGGAAACCATTAAGAAAGCATGACTTGTGAACATCTCAGCCTGTGTGGAATCTGATCTTTTGACCCAGTGATGTCACCCAGAATACCTGCCAGAAATTCAAGATACTTACTAGACCCTTACCTTAAAATAACTCATGACGATCTATCTACTTATGGAACCCACACTCCAAAACAACTTGTGATTCCTTAAGGACAAATATTTTCCACCTCATGTTAGAGCCAACCACAGTTCTCAGCAGGCAACTCTTAACAGCTTCGTGGCTTTTTGTCTTCATAAACCCCAGATGCTTTCTCTTCCTTGGAACACTCTTTCAGGGTTACCTGAATCTGCGTCTCCTGAACTGCAGTACTCAAGACCCCAACCAACAATGACAACAAAATAAAGATTCCAGATAAACTCTTTGCCTATTTGTAGGCTCCTGCATGATCGGATGCCTGGAACAGGCCCCGTGGGACCTCCAGAGGTCCAGAGGAGGCTCCAGGCGAACCAGGCCTTGTTGGGGAGGGAGACACAATGTGAAATGTTCACAAGCTGCTGTGACTAAGTTTCAAAAGCCAGCAAACAGTAAGAGCTGTGAATTCAGAGCTAGGCAAAAGCTCTGTGTCCTGCAACCAAAGGTGAGGTGCACCTACAGCAGAGAGGTGTGTCTCTCCACATGTTTCATCTAAAAATGGTATGAGTCTTATTAGTGAAAGTGAGCTCGGCCATCTCTATACACCCTTTGGTCATCTTCATAAAGGCCCAGAGTGTGGAAGTTTCATGGCACTGACCATTAACAGAAAGATTCTGGGTCCCCAAAGGCAGCCTGGAGGCACTAGAGTCTGGTTTTTCTGGACAAGATGTATTTGAATTGTGTTGTTTGTCTGTCTCCCAGGCAGACTATGAGCTTTCCTAAACAGACTGAACAGGATTTATTAACCTGGTCCTTCTGTAGCCCAAATCTACAGACACACACTGATGCCCATCTCCCCCCTCCAGCAAATCCTTTTTAGAAGCAGGGCATCTGTCAAACTCCATCGCATCCAATTGGCAAGGATACTTCCCATTTGAATCCCAACATGCACTTTTAAAATGACTTCCTGTACCTGATCAAGTTTGATTCTCATGAGAGCCCAGAAGGTGAGCAAGAGGCTATTGCTAGATGCAATTCACTCATCGATAGACTGAGACCAGAGGAGTAGAGTACTTTTCCTGAGGACACCTGCAGGTTAGAGCCGAGCTGGATGGGATACTGAGTCCCCGATTCCAGGTACTCGTCTAACCTCTCTGCCTTAGATGCACCTCACCTTTGGCTGCAGGACATAGAACTTTCACTAAGCTCTGAATTCACAGCTGTTACTGTTTGCTGTCTTTTGACACTTAGTCACAGCAGCTTGTGAACTTTTCACATTGTGTCTCCCTCCCCAACAAGGCCTGGAAAGCACAGATAATGCCTTTTGATTTCACTTGCTTATTTCCCCTCCTCACCTAGCACATATGAGGCCACTTAAGAGGAAAGAACATGAGCCTTAGAGCCAGAAAGCTTAAGATTTAAATTCTGAATCTGCTTCTTACTAGCTTTGTGGTTTGGGACAGCTTTCTTAACCACGCTGAGCTTCAATTCCTCTATCTGCAAAAGGGGTTTATTAAGTCTGACTTCACAGGGGAGTTATGCAAATGAAATGAGATACCAGTGTGTGGGGAAGTGCCCTGTCTGGTGGCGCGTGCTGGATCCAGGGTCTCAGGTGAACTTCTCCACCATGATAAAGGCTCTGAAGGTACAAGCAGCAGCAGGAGTAGACCAGGGCTCCCCACTCCTTCATGCCAAAAAAAACCTGGGCAGTTTCCCCACCTCAAGATGGAGCAACCCCTCTTTCAGTGTATATGAGGATAAAACCAGACAATGCATATATGGAAAATGCCTGGTGTACAGCAGGAGCTCAATAGTGGGTGGACAGCCTGAGAACTCCTGGCTTCACCAGATGGTGACAAGCTAACTTACATGTGCACTATGTTCAGCTTAGCCCTTGAGTTATCTGGTTTAATCCTCAGAACAACTCTGTATGATACAGGAGGAATGATGCCACTTCTATTCAGACGAGGAAATTGAGTCTCAGAAAGATCACTCAGCTAAAGAGTTCCCAAGTTTTATCTGATGCAAAGTCTCTCCACTGTATCTGGATGCTTCTGGAGTTTTCTCTTCTAGAGAGCTTCCCACCTTTTATAAGAATTTCTTCTCTGATACCCCCAGCCTCTGCTTGAATATCTCAGGTGACAGAAAGCTCACCACCCATCAATTACTTGTGGAGAGCTCAAATTTTCAGAGCTTTTAAAAATTAGCTTTGGTCCTAGATCTGCTTCCAAAAGCACAAAGAACACAAATTCTCCCACATCTAGAGGGACTGTAAAATCCCGCCCATGTCCAGCTTGTCTCCCCCTTAATAAGAAGCACTTTAACATCACAGCAAGAACAAAGCCTCTGAAGGCAGACAACTTGAGTCTGAATCCTGGCTCTGCTGTTTAACTAGCTGTATGAATATGGGATAATCATAGCTACCTCCCAGGGTGTGTGGGGTAAGTGCGATGGGCTGGTGAGCTCTCGGTACGTAGGACCTAATGGTATTGATTCTACTAGCCTACAGTTCAGGTAGGAGCAGACAGCTCCCAAGCCTCCTGAACTCCTTTTGCCACTCCAACCTTGAGCTCAGGGTCTGGCTGCTGCCCAGCTGCACCTCCAGACTCAGATGCAACTGGGGATGACATTGCAGGCTAAGAATTTAGAAAACAGGAAGTCATGTGTGTTCAGGAAGGCAGTGGCAGCAGTCATGGGGTGCCTGTGCTGGGTGTGATGCCCAGCCCGTCCACCGCAGCACCTCAGGCATCCAGACCTCCCCCTCCGGGGAGTGGCTCTTTCATTGAGCAACTAACTTTCACTGCAGCAGGGAAAACCTAGGCTAGACTCACAGGATGATAGCTATAACCACTTTTGTGCTAGGAAGCACGTGTGAGTTTTCCCATTTGATGACTTTACAGCTGGGGAAACTGAGACTCAGAGATGTTTAATAACTTGCCTGCGGTCTAGAGCCAGGGTTAAACCTAGATCTATCTGAATCCATAATCCAGACACCATGTGGTCCAGAGTCCTAACCACCAGTTGGTATTACCGTTGGACGACTTACTGGTCTTCAGGGATGGGGAGAAAGGATCCTCACCAGGCTTTGGAGACCTTCTTTTTCAGAGGATCCAGTAGGTGACATCCTAACTTCACAAATGGCCTTCTTTCTTTGAGAAGGCAGAGGGCTGAAAGGCCTACGGGATTAACAGCTATAGCTGGCCTACTATGAAATGTGAGACCAGCGCCCACGCTGGCCAGCGCCTAGAGAGGCTGATCCATTTGGGAACATCCTAACCAACTTGACGTACATCATTTATTAGTACCAGATAATTTTTAAAAATTTTCTTTTCTATTGGAGTATAGTTGATCAGTAATCCAGCTCTAGTTTAAATTGTATTTACTTTTGTGTTGTTGGCTGTGCTGGGTGTCCGTCGCTCTGTGGGCTTTCTCTGGTGGTGAGCGGGGGCTAATTGCGGCATGCAGGCTTCTCGTTGCAGTGGCTTCTCTTGCTGCAGAGCACAGGCTCCAGCAGATGTGGCACATGGGCTCAGCGGTGGTGGTGCTCGGGCTTAGTTGTCCTGCGGTACATGAAATCTTCCGGAACCAGAGATTGAAAAAATGTCCCCTGCATTGGCAGGTGGATTCTTAACCGTCAGACCAACTTTGTTTCCGTTAAGGGCTGAATTCAGTTCAGTTCAGTCACTAAGTCGTGTCCGACTCTTTGCGACCCCATGAATCGCAGCACGCCAGGCCTCCCTGTCCATCACCAACTCCCAGAGTCCACCCAAACCCATGTCCATCGAGTTGGTGATGCCATCCAACCATCTCATCCTCTGTCGTCCCCTTCTCCTCCTGCCCCCAATCTTTCCCAGAATCGGGGTCTTTTCAAATGAGTCAGCTCTTCTCATCAGGTGGCCAAAGTATTGGAGCTTCAGCTTCAACATCAGACCTTCCAATGAACACCCTCAAAATTCATATGTCCTAACTCCCAGTACCTCAGAATGTGAGTGTATTGGAGGTAGGCAGCCAGCATAATTTCTGACTTCTGAGAAACTGTAAGGAAGGAGCATATTGCATGTAAGCAAGAACCTAGCACAGTGCCTGACACATAGTAGGTACTCAAAACACCACGATAGGCCATTGTTATTAGGAGATGCAGGCATGGTGCTAGGCAGTGAGGAGCAAGCAAAAACACAAATAAATGGCTTCACCGTCATGCAGGGAGGCGAGAAAGTAAACAGATCTTCCCACCAAGAGAGACGCACGGGACGCTGAGGACAGCCAAGGGAGATGGCGCCCGTGCTCATCAGCGCTCTGGGAGGAAAGCAATGACAGATCGTGACCGCCCTTGGTAAGCAGAATCCACATTTCAGCTCTCTCCATTTATTACACCTTCCCAGTGGCCCCTCAAGGCCAGCAGACAAGTATCTCATTTTAGTGGACAGCACTTACTCTGCGCCAGGCAGTTATAAACAAGTTATATATGCACATGTATATATATATATATATATACACACACACAGAAAGTGCAGTATCTGTGTATATGTGTATATATATCTACATGTTTTACTGCTATTGTTTAGTCGCTAAGTCATATCCGACCCTTTTGCAACCCCATGAACTGTAAGCTGGACAGATCTTACTTGCTCCACTTTGCAGATAGAGTCTGAAGGTCAGGGAGGTGAAGTGACTCCTGAGGTACCGTGGTGCATGTCGCAGGGCCAGGAGGAAGCCTGGAGGAGAGGCCAGGTCTTGCCAGGCCTTTGTTCTTTCACACATAGCCCACAGCCCTCACAGTATGCTCTTAAACATTAGCACCATTTAAAAGAAATCTGCTCTAGAACAAAACCCTCATGTAAAAATTCCGGGTGGGATTTTGCCATTTCTTTGAGACTTTCATTTATTCTGTTAGTCTGCAGATAAACCCTCACAGTATGCAGAGATATTAGCACATTTTTACATTTATTGATATTTATTACATCATTATCTGCAGGAGCAAAACAAAAAGACATAGAAGAAGACAAACAATGTAAATGTCCACCAGCTGGAAACCAGATAAATAAATCTCGGTATATTTATGTAAAGCAGTTCAAATAAACAAACACAACAGACAGTTCTGTATGTGCTGCTATGGAAAGATCTTCAAGATACTTAGATTAAAAAGCAAGCTCTGGAATGATGTATACGATATTTATGTATGAACAAGAAAAGGCATATTACATAGCCTGCATATGTGTGCGCATGATCAGTCACTCAGTCACGTCCGACTCTTTGCAAACCCCTGCACTGTGGCCCGCCAGACTTCTCTGTCCAAGGGATTCTCCGGGCAAGAATACTGGAGGGGGTTGTCATTTCCACCTCTAGGGGATCTTCCCGACCCAGGGATCTAACCCTCTGCCCCTGCGTCTCCTGCATTGGCAAGCAGATTCTTATCAGTGAGCCACCTTGGAAGCCCAGATACACATATATGCTGCTACTGCTAAGTCGCTTCAGTCGTGTCTGACTCTGTGCGACCCCATAGACGGCAGCCCGCCAGACTCCCCCGTCCCTGGGATTCTCCAGGCAAGAACACTGGAGTGGATTGCCATTTCCTCCTCCAATGCATGAAAGTGAAAAGTGAAAGTGAAGTCGCTCAGTTGTGTCTGACTCTGTGTGACCCCATGGATTGCAGCCCACCAGGCTCCTCCGTCCATGGGGTTTTCCAGGCGAAAGTACTGGAGTGGGGTGCCATTGCCTTCTGCACATGTATACTTATACATAAAAACGTATCTGGATGGTTTATGTTTAGGATGATGAACAAGTTCTGGAAACATTCGTGATTATGATAAATCTCTCCTTTTAGGACTCTTTAGCTTCTGTAAACACGGCTTATCCTTTTTGGTGTACAAGTTTTGTACACAATTTGTTAAGTATACTCTCTTTGTTTGAGAAGAAACCACTGACCAGGAGAAAATATTTTTGAATCACACGTATGAAAGAGGATTGAGTCCTGAATATATAAAACTCTAATATCCATATGGGAGATGGGGAGGGAAATTGCTCTGTATCGTGTTTGTGATCATGGTTATGTGAATCTATCCAAATCTTACAGCTCATAGAACTACCCACCAAAAATAGTGTATTGTTAATTATTTTACTGTTAAGTCTGCAATTTTAAAAAATTAAAAATTTATGACAGTAAAAAAAAAATTCTAGAAACAGATAGTGGTGATGGTAGACAACATTATGAATGTACTTCATACCACTGAATCATACTCTTAAAAAATGGTTAAATGGTAACTTTATATGACTTATAATTTACCACAATAAAAAAGTATCTATATCTATCTATCTACCTACCTACCTACCTTCCTATATATTTGGATTGCTGGATACACAAAATACATTATTCACAGTAACTCTGGAGAGGAAGGAGTTGAGGGAGAGTTTGGGAAAATCTTACTTATTTTCTACTTTGCACCCTTTTAGGTTCTTTGAAACTTTGTGATAATATATTACATTTATAATATTAACCCAACAAAAACAAATGACATGAACCCTTAAATAAGTCCATGTTTGTGCAGCACAGTTCTAGGCAAGCAGAAAGTGGAGGGAGGGATACAGACTTGTCCATCTAGCAAAGCACCTTGAACTTGACTGTGGCTCAATACATTTCTGGTGATGACTTACTGGGGTTTGGAAGTAATTCAAATATACAGAAACGTTCACTCTAATGGTATTTTAGGAAATTTTAATACCTTTATGCATAAACATAAAAACAATTACTCCTGATGGATAGCACAGTCATAAGTGAAAGTGAAGTCACTCAGTCGTGTCCAACTCTTTGCGACCCCATAGACTGTAGCCTACCAGGCTCCTCTGTCCATGGGATTTTCCAGGCAAGAGTACTGGAGTGGAATGTCATTTCCTTCTCCAGGGGATCTTCCTGACCCAGGAATCAAACCCGGGTCTCCCACATTGCAGGCAGACACTTTACCCTCTAAACTACCAGGAAAGTCCACAGCACAATTATAGTTGCTGTTATTATTATCAGTGCTGCAGAAAAGAGATACCTTCATACTCAAGTTCCTCTTTGCCCTATCCTTGACACAAGCACCAGGCCAGCAGGTGAAAGCAGCTCTGACCCACTGCCCCGCTCCACTCAAGCCACTGCCCCCGGGAATCAGGCACCTAAGAAGCCAAGCAGATTTCGAGGCATCAGGAGCTACGCTACCAGAATAACCCCAGGGAGACCATCAGACCGAAGGGAGCCAGAGAGGCCATCTTTGAAGCCTTCATCTGCCCTCTGGGAAGGCTCCTACTGACTCCAGGCAATTGAGGCTAACTTTTCCCGGCTTGCACACCATCCGTAGCAAAAACCTATATATCTATCTGCTTGACTGATAGCCCCTCCAGCCAAGGAGCTCCCTGAGCCTGGGGCCATGCTTGGTCCGCTGCTATAGGCCCTGTGCTAGGCTCCTTTGGCTACACGGTGGTAGGTTGGGGGCAAGTGGCAGGATGAGGTCTGCCTACCAAGCTTAGCTTCTCCCAGACTGGTCAGAGGAAATGCTATTTTGATTTGAAATTATACATACTTTACGGGGCAGGGTAAATTCTCTGCGATTTTAGAGGCAAACCTGAGCCTTCATGAGGCCAAGTTCACTGTCCCCTATTTGGGGTCCCTCCTGGAAAGGAGATGGAAAAAAGCAGTGGCAGGCTTCTGGAACTTCTCCTGAGGTGGTCGTGCTCACTTACCCCTGGGCCCTGGCCACCCAGCTGTGCCAGGGGTGGGCCCTACCCTCCGCTGTCACAACCCACCAAGTGCATTCAGAGGCTGGGCTCTTCCCTCCAACCACACACACCCAAAGCCCAGGTGTGCAGGACCCCAGCCTAAGGTTACCAACAGAATTCATGAAGAATAGCCCTGCCCCAGAGGAAGAGGAGCTTTGGACTGTAAGCGCGCGCACGTGTGTGTGTGTGTGTGTGTGTGTGTGTGTGTGTGTGTGTGTAGGGGATCTTAAGGTCCTTTCCCCCGAGGCCAGGGTGGGCTCTGGGCGCTCACGCCTCTCCGTGCGGTTACTGGGAGCAGCAGCTCCACCCCTGGGCCCACAGCTGTCTCCTAGCTCGAGGTTTCCTGTCGAGCTCAGCCATCCAGGGCCTGGGTTATCACCGGAGATCTCCCTTCTGAACTTGAACTGCTCACACACTCTCAGGCACCCGCCCCCACTTGCGGTCCCTTGCCCCTGAACCGCACCGCCCCCGGCCTCTGCGGGGAAGTCGGCTGGGCTGGGAACGCTCGGGGTGGGGGTGGGGGACAGCTGGATCCGCTCTGGACCTGGGGGCCGGGGCCGCAGGGGCTGTGTCCCGGTCGCCAGGGAGAACTGGCCGAGGGTCAGTTCTCAGTCCCTGAGAGGCAGGGACCCGCCAGGCCCTGCGGGGTGAGGAGGTGGGGAGAGCACGCACAGATCAGGAGACCTGGCTCTGGTCTCCGAGAGCGTTGAGCGCGTGTCCACAGTCCTAAGGCACTGAGGACCGGCCGGGGCCTTCCGGAAGGCCCAGAAGACAGAAAGGCCCTCTGGAGACAGAAGCCTCCCCCACGAAGAGCCTCCAGCCTACAAGCTCTGCCCGCCCTTCTCAGAGATCCAGGAGGAAGCTCAGAGGTCTCTCGGTTCTCACAGTGAGGGGTACTCCAAATGTCAAAAGATGCCGCTGGCAGATTCCATAGCTGCTTTCCCTTTGGAGCCCTGACACAGGGTAAGCAGCCAGGGCTGGATTTTACGCGCCCCTCTGCTGGGGCAGCACTGTGTGGAGCTCTGGGAATCCACAGGTGGACTGCCCCTGTTGGGGTATGTTCTCTCCCACCCAGCCAAGGAGTGAGGGGCCATGTGGGGAGGGGAGGGCCCCAGGAGGCTGCCCTTGTCAGCTTCTCCTGGTTTTTTCCCACATGAGCTAACCTGGTTGCAGGACAGGGTATTATTCTGACGGAGGACAGAAAAAATAATTGAGCTAGCTCCTAGGTGAAGAGGGGTTGTTTTACTCCTCTTGACTGGCAGCGGAGCCAAAGCTCTCAGCAGTGCTTGCCTGTTTGGTCTGGGGCCTGTGTCAGAATCACTCCAGAGTGGCTGAATTAGTCTCTAAAGGAAGATCCAGGGATCTACATTGTAACATGATGCCCTGTGTTCTCTTCTGTGCTTCACTTCAGGCCCTGTTGCCTTCTGGGTTGATTGGGTCTGGAAGATCTAGGAATGCATCCAGCCCCATCTGAGCATTTGTGGACAGGCTGCTCCTTAAAGGAAGGCAACCCCAGGGCTCTCTGTCGTAGACACAGAGCAACCCCACCGGGACCAGTACCCCCACACTCTGTTGCTGTTATCAGAGAAACCCATCTCAGGTTACCTCACATTCCATTGTGCCGGTGTGTGATCTTACATGCACATCATGCTGTCCCTGACATGGCTGCCTGGAGTTCTGCTAACAAGGACAGTCCTGAAATATCTTTTTATCCTTCTGCTGCTGCTGCGGCTAAGTCGCTTCAGTCGTGTCTTGACTCTGTGCGACCCTAGGGACAGCAGCCCACCAGGCTCCTCTGTCCATGGGATTCTCTAGGCAAGAATACTGGAGTGGGTTGCCATTTCCTTCTCCCTTTATCCTTTTAGTTCCAGTTTTTCCACATCCAGTCATTTGCTGAGGACCAGCTTGCTGGCTGCTGGGACCTGCCTGGGTAGCTCTTATATCCACCTGTGTCTTGGGAGATTTTGAACAGCTGGCATGAGATGCCATCCTGGGTGGCGCCAGGAGCTGGGGTGGGCCGCTCACACTGCCCAGCACTCTTAGTGCGGGCCTCTGCTCTGGGCACCAGAGTCACAGCTCCTCTGAGCAGTTTAGGGGCCCTGCTGGTTTGCTCAGGGCTGTGTGGAAATAGGATGGGGAGCCTGGGCACCTTGAAGCCTGCTTTCATCCCTGTTGCAGGATTAGTTGATGAGAGAGAAGAAGTCCAATTTTCCAGGACAGACCAGGACAATCCTCAAAGGAAAAATAATGTGGCAGCCAAAACGGAGCTGGCGTCTCACCCTTGAATATTGCCACTGATTTATCCTGTACGGACAAAGGGCGAAAATCACCTACCAACCCTGGAAGATGAGAAGTGCTGTGAGTTGAAGCGGGGAGCCTGGGAATGTAGGAGCAAGTGTGATCTTGTATATAAACAGGCCCTCAAGAGTTTTCCAGAATGCTGCCCATAGCTCTCCACCCAGATCCTGCCTTTCCCCTTCCCTCTAGTAATCCTTTTCATGCCTTTCTCAGCTCCCTTGTTCCTCTCAGGCTCCCTTTCCAAAAAGCTGCAGCCCACACCAGCTCCCACTGCAGTCATTATTTTTTTAGTACAAAGAGCACTTTGTTACTCTCACTGTGTCTAAAGGATTCTTTTCTACTCAGCTAATGCATGTTACTCAGGGGTAAAGAAAGAGCCTGGCTTCTATTTCTTTTGATTCTACCATGTAGAAAGCCCAGTGGTAGGCATCACCAGGACTCAGTCGTTCCATAATTGCTTGGATGATTAAGAGGCTGATTGATTGATAACTATTAATGCATAAGGATGAGATGGTTGGATAACATCAGCAATTCAATGGACATGAGTTTGAGCAAATTCCAGGAGATAGTGAAGGACAGGGTAGCCTTGCATGCTGCAGTCCATGCCGTCGCAAACAGTTGGACCCAACTGAGCAACTGAACAACAACAATGATGCATAAGACACATGAATTTTGCCCCTACGTTTCAAAGAACCTAGGGTTGGAAGAAGCCTGAGAGACTGTCTTTATGGGAGTCTGGGCTAACACCATTACCTAAGGTGGGTGACCTTAGGGAAACTATTTCACCCTTGCTTTCTTCGCCTCCAAAATAAGGCTGTTCATATAACAATCACTATGGTTCCCTCCAGCTGTGATCCGTGTTCAAGCTAGTCATTAGGGAAAAAACTACTCAAGATTTCTTAATGAGCAGATGTCACGAAGTGTCAGATTTCCAAAGTGCCCTCCCCCTTCTCTGATGTCCTGGCAGGAGCATGAGTAAGTAGGATGGAGTGCCCCTGAGCCCGCAAAGGAGAGAGACTGGCAGGCCTTTCTTCATGAACGGCTTCCAGGCTGTGGACAGCCCCAGGCCCTGCCATGTGGGACTGCCACCCAGGGTCAGCGTCCTCGGCATCCTACTGGCAGCTGAGCAAAGAGCAGGCTGAGTCTCACCCAGAAAGGACGAGACTTCTGTGAGGACCAGTCAGTGGCTTCCAAGAAGACTACTCAGCTCATCCTTCCATTAAACTGTCCAGCTGAAAACTTTTACTCACTTTTCCAGATTCAGATCAAATGTTACCTCCCCTGGGAAAACTGTGCTTCCTTCAAGCAGAACTAATCTCCCTTCAGTGGTCACCTGTTTCTATTCTACGGGGTGCCGGAAAAATCAGGAATCATGAGTTAAACTTATTGTTAAACAGAATTTTAGTTACATTTTTCAAAAAGATAGATTTAATATGTTTTCCTTCAACTTTCAGATACCTGTTCAGGTAAAGTACTTCTAAATTGAAGAAATGTATCCAATTGTTAACCTTGTTTTTCAAAAAGATACAAGAAATACAGTACTTTCTCCGTGTTTCCAAGCCTTTTGGACACTCTGTAGTATATTTCTTGTGCTTTTTTTTTCAACATTGACAACTGCGCTCATTGCTTTAAACTTAGAAGGATTTCCTGATAAGTTGTCGGGAGGTTGAAGTAAATCATATTGAGCACATTGTTTGAAAATGTCATTACCATTTTGTTTAAAAATAAGTTTATGATAATATTTCTGACTTATCAGACATTGTAGCTTTTGATACATATTCACTAAAGATTTGTGGAGAAGGCAATGGCACCCCACTCCAGTACTCTTGCCTGGGAAATCCCATGGACGGAGGAGCCTGGTAGGCTACAGTCCATGGGGTCACTAAGAGTCAGACACGACCTTTTACTTTTCACTTTCATGCACTGGAGGAGGAAATGGCAACCCACTCCAGTGTTCTTGCCTGGAGAATCCCAGGGACAGGAGAGCCTGGTGGGCTGCCGTCTATGGGGTCGCACAGAGTTGGACACAACTGAAGCGACTTAGCAGCAGCAGCATTAAAGATTTGATGACAGGTCTGTCTTAAAAATTAAACTGCACAAGAATATATTTTATTCTTCTTTATATTTCTTTCTCTGCAGTTCCTAGCTAATGCCTGCACAAAGTAAGCGATCCGAAGTGTGTGATGAAGAAATAAATGATAAATTCCGCCTGGATTCACCCCTACCCTTGCTCTCAAGCTGAGCCCAGAGTGGGCTGCCTCTCTCAATTCTGTGTTTTCAACTCTCTGTCCTAAATCTCCGAAAGCTTGACAAGAAGAAATAAGATTATTTTATGTCTTTATGTCTCAGATGTTCAAAAGAAATGTGAGTGGGTGTGTGTAGCAGTGTGCAAGAAAAGCCCAGCTTCTTAGCTCGGGGAGAGTTATTTCTGAGTTCCTGAGGTTGGGAGCTGGGTGGGCGCTAGGGTCACCCGAGGGAAGGGCAGGTGCATTCCCAAGCCTTTCATGCAGGCTCTGTGTGGGGAGTGGTGGAGCGGGGAGCTGACTGACTGAAGCCCAGCCAGAGCTGGAAGGCTTTCCTGGAGGTGTGTTTGTCAGTTTGGCAACCCTTGTGCGCCGAGCCCACGCCCCGTGAGCACTCGCCTGTGACGTACTTCATTCTCATGGATCAAAGGCCCTGCAAAGCCTGATGCCCCTGCAGCTGCTGGGGACGTGGGCGATTGTGGGCTGAGAGTCAGCCTGCCGGCCTGCCACCTCTGATCACGGCTGTCTCCCATGAGAGGGAATTCACCCCACAGCTTCCAAACCAGCCTCCACCCTCCCTTTTCTCTGGTGGAGGCAACGTGGGACAGGGGGGAGCCTGGCATGTCACCTCCTCTCTTGCTATCTCAATTACCCCATAATTTGGGTTCTCAGGATGTCTCACCAGGACAACCAGAAATCAATGAGGTCTTCTACCAGAGCCCGGGACACTTGCAGCACCCTGTGACCACTCATATTTAATTCTCAGTCTAGATTTATAAGCAGGCTTCCTGAATGACTCAGATGGTAAAGAATCTGCTTGCAATGTGGAAGATCAGGGTTCATTCCCTGAATCAGGAAAATTCCCTGGAGAGAGAAATGGCTACCCACTCCTGTATCTTGCATGGAGAATCCCATGGAGAGAGGAGCCTGGGGTTGCAAGAATCAGACACGACTGAGCGACTGACACTAGATTCATAAGCATGTACACAGAGGTGCAGATATCACTATAGAGAAGTACAGGAAGAAAATTCGTAAAAGTATTCACAGTGCTTTCACTTCTGGTTTTTGAAATTACAGATGATTTCAGTATTTTTTATGCCTTTTCCAATCTACAGTATATTATATAAGAATATAGAGTTTTTAAATAAGAAAGAAAGTGAAAGTGAAGTCGCTCAGTCGTGCCCGACTCTTTGCGACCCCATGGATAGTAGCCTGCCCCAAGCTCCTCCATCCATGGGATTTTCAAAGCAGGAGTACTGGAGTGGGTTGCCATTTCCTTCTCCAGGGAATCTTCCCAACCCAGGGATTGAACCCAGGTCTGTCACATTGTAGACAGATGCTTTACCATCTGAGCCAATAAGAGACGATAGTAAAATATATTTTTAATGCCTTTTGTTAGCCTTCTCCACTCCTTAGATGTGCTTTAGATCAATGAATAGCTAAATTACTCCGCATTCTTCACATACATATGTAGACAGGAGGTAGGTAGCTGATGGGACGCTGGAGTGAAAGGCTGGTTCCAGTCAATTCACAGAGCAGTAGAAGCCCGCAGTAGAAGCCGTGGGACATTTAACATGGTGTAAGTCACACAGGACTTGCCGCCATCACAGACCCGTCAGTGCTGACCTGTCCTCTCCCCGCCTGGCTCTCTTCAAGCCCAAGAGGCAGATGGAAACTGCCCGCCAGTGCTATTCAGGGACTGGCATTCCCCTCTCGCAGCCCAGGACAAGGACCAGGCTGGGGCTTGGGGTTGCTCTTGGGTCACAGGTCAACTTTCCTGGAATCCCTCTCAAAACACAGCTCACAGGGGAGGCCCTGAGTCTGGCCCTGAAGCTGGACCGGTGTGGTTTAGGGAACAAAACCTGAGCCATGGGGCGGGAAGCTAGAAAAAATGATGTCCCTTGGGTATCCCAACAGGCAGATGGTTCGACCTGGATCAGGACCTAGGTGTGTCTGCAGGTATGAATGACTGTGTCTACACACGTAAGAACCCATGAGAGAGGGCACGCCCTGTGTCTCAGAAGTGTCTAAAGCAGGAAAGGTGGTTAAGTATTCCTTTGGGCTGGAGGCAATCCCTGGCAGGAGAGGTTTGACAGAACACTCTAGGCTCATTTACAGAGAAGAGGCACCCGGGCTGTTCCCCAGCATGGCTTCTCTCTGTGAGAAGAGTGCGACAGCAAGGAGAAGCCAGACCAAGCCTGTCACTCCTGGAAAGGGCCCTCCTTGGTTGAGGGGCTGCAGCCCCTCCAGCCTCGCTCCTGTCTCCCCTCCCGCGTCAGCCTGTCTTCAGGCTCGTGCGGCTCCTCCCTCTGCGTTTTCTCTCAAGGGTCTCCTCCCCCCACTCCCCTCAGTTCCCCCCTTTGAGTTTTCTGTCGCCCACCTCTACCCCACCTCTCGTCTGTCACCAGATGGCCCCTTCCTGAGGTGGCGTCAGTCCCTGTCACCTCACACAGACTTGGCTGACATGCTGCTAGCAGCCCTGGCCCTAAGAACTTGGGGACGCTCCTTTGGGTTGATCCAACTTTCTGGAGGATGGACAGTCACCCGGCCATCCTGGCGACCCTTCCTCACATCTGTATGTGGCTTTCCTGTGTGACCACTGAGCATTAACTGCTCTGGGCTGGTTAGCATAGAAGTCACACTGTCCACTCTGGTTCAGGAATCATCCAGGGAATTGCAGTCAAGACTGCAGTGTATCCTATGACCAGGGGCAGCAAATCCTTCTTAATCTCCAGACAGGCCAGGTACAGACAGCAAACTCAGAAACCCACAGTCCTATCGGCTATCCTTTGTATTAGCACACCAGGATGCGCCCAATTAGTACTACTCATCCCTGCCTCCCATCTGACTTCACATGTCTAAAACCCTGGAAGCAGAGACCAGAAAAAGTCATCATTTTTTTTTTTTTTTTTTTTTTTGTAAGGAGAAGGGGGAAGGGAGGGTAGCACACATTCACTTATTCACCAAAAAAAAAAAAAAAAAGATCTTTCATGGAGATAGTCTGCTGGGATATTTAGAATCTAGGATTGTAACTTGGCATCTCTTTTCTCTTGATCCTGCATTTTAGCCTCCAATTCAGTGGGATCTTGAAATTGCACTAATCATTGTTGAACATTAAGTTCAAAGAGTCATTATTTTTTGGAACATCAGACATTTAAACTTAAAATTATTGACCCCATTGAAGTGAGTGCTTGAAATTTGATCTGAATCTGCATCAATTTATTTCCTAAAATTATTAAATTAAGGAGAATGTCACCCTATTGCCTGAGTTTAAACCAGTGATTCATTGCAGCTAAAGAAGTTTCTTTTTCCAGGAATGCTATGTCCTACAAATTAAAGGGGGATGGTCAGAGAAATGGTGAAGAAGAAAAGGTTTGTTCGCCTATTTGTTTGTTTGTAATATTTTGCTTCCTAACTTAAGAAGAAAACCACCCTGGAGATGACCTTATCATTCCATCACCCCTAGAACAACAAAACACCCCCAGAAATCCTGATACTGCTAATAAGGCACATTCCTTTTATAACTGCCTTCAAAAGAATCCCCTGTAGCTGACTACGTTGTATGTTTGGTTATGCACTTTCTCCAGAGCGTATCAATTGTAGCTGATAGCAATTGTCTTTTCACTGGGCAATGATAAAACTGCTTTTACATTCTCTTCCTTTGAGAAGTTTAATTTATAAATGGAAATAATAATAAGTTTATAGTTATTCCCCCCAGCAGGAGCCAGTCTCCTTGGACAAAACCACCCCAAGACTGCAACCACACAGGATGAAGTCAGTTTTTCTGAATTCCCAATTTATGTCAGTTTTTCTGAATTCCCAGTTTATGCATTCTCAGAAGGCAGCTAATTTATTTCCCCAGCATGTACTTGGGCTTTTCACAAACAGCACCAAATACAGAAGCTGTCTCCCTGCTGCATGGGGTGTAAGGGATTCCTAAGTACCCCTGTTCTTCTTCAGCTGAGGAGGAATTTAGCTCCAGATCTTAACTCTAGGGGCGGCTTTCCTTGAGAACAGCTCAGAAATAATCCTGTTAGTAAACTCCCTGGGAGAAGTGCCTGTTAGGACCAGCTGCCTCTTGCTACGGACAAGGGTGCTGTCTCCTGAAGCAGGGCCCAAATACCTTGAACTCCCCAAAGCTGATTTCTCAGCCCCTCATCCCTTTTCTGAAAGCAGAAAGCTGGGCAAGCAGGAAGCTGGGTGAGTGAAGAAGATGGAGAAGAAAGGGAAGAATTTTGCTTGCAGTTTTCTACCTGTAAATCACTGGAGATGGAAGATGACACTGCTGACCCAAAACTTTCATTATCTTTGTTTTAAAAGCAAACATTTTAAAATCAATGTAAGGATAAAGCAAATAGAAAGATTAAGAGAAATACAGTTCCTGGAAAAGTTCAAAGATTGCAATATTTATCTGCAGTGTGTGTTCTGTTTTAAAAAAACGATGCCTATTACTTTAGAGCTACATTGTATTAATTTCTGGAGAAGGAAATGGCAACCCACTCCTGTATTCTGGCCTGAAGAATCCCATGGACAGAGGAGCCTGGCTGGCTGCAGTCCATAGGATCACAAAGAGTCAGACAGGACGGAAGCGACTTAGAGCCCGTGATAATTCATTTTTCTTTTCTCTCTCTCCCTCTGTCCTTCTCTCCCTCCTGCTCTCTCTCTTTCTATCTTTTATTTCCTTTTTAAATTAATATCACTGTCTCCTGCTTTTCTCTTTTCTCCTCTTCTACCTCCCATTTTCAGTCTCCCTTTCCATATATTCCCCCTCCTCCCTCCCTCCATCCATCCCTCCCTTCCTCCTGTCCTTCCTTCCTCCCTTCCCTTCCAAAGACCTGTCGCGAGGTGGAATATGTTTACAAGCCTCATATACAGAGTTCCTGTAAGACTCCCCACTCCCATCTACCACACCAACCTCCTTGGGCTGACCAGCCCCTCCTAACCCGGCAGGTGGTGAGGTCGAAATCTACCAGCAGGCAGAGTCCTCTACTCTTCCTTTCCTCTTCCTGTAGTATTTCTCCAGCTCATTATAGGTGAGCAACAGGGAAGTGATAGCATTGGTTTCCCTGAAATATTTCAGGGAGCATTTTATTTCATAGCGGGAATTATTTATCTAGCCCAGACTGCCAGAAAATTCTGAGCATCTAGTCATTTGGAGGTCATTGATGATTGGTCATGCCCCATCCATATTTCTCTGGCTACAGTTGAAGCAGTTCTTTGAGCAGTCAGCTGGGTAATATTAACTCCCTTTTCTTCTTCTCTGCTAATTTGAGTTCAGATGATACATAGCCAGGCACAAACACACTCCTGACAGCAGTCGCCAGGGAATATTGCTTTTCTGGACTTTGACACCAGCTCCAACTCTGAGTGGAATTTAAGTGATATTTACTGCATAGAAATTCCTCTTTGGAGCCCAACTCTTCTGGCTTAGCCTGCTGACAACACATTAGATTTATTCTGGCATCAGCCGGCCCAAGACTCAAACTTAATTAACTTCACTGGGGGCTCAGGTTGCAGCTTTGGGGTTTGTGGCTCAGCACAGATCTCACGATTGGTACCAATCATGGCATTTAGAGAACCTCAAATCAAACAAATTCACAAAGAAAAAAACCCGCCTTCTTCACACTTTTCTGACCATTTGCCAGGTTCACTTTGACCTCCTTTAGGGAAAAAAAATCAGTTTGTCTTCGGACTGATACAAAGTGCTACGTGATTTTGTGCATTAAAGTTCATCTTTATGTTGTACTACTTTAGACTTGTTTTAATGTTAGAATTTGGAACTAATGGTTTGGGGAAATTTTTCATTTAGTGATGACCTGCAAAATAATTATTCCTCTGCTCTGCTTTTTCCCTGAATTTTCAATCCCAACTTTCCCCCTGAGTTTTAAGGGTCACCTGTGTGCTGTGCTTAGTCACTCAGTCATGTCTGACTCATTGTGACCCCATGGACTGAAGCCTGTTAGGCTCCTCTGTCCATGGGGATTCTCCAGGCAAGAATACCAGAGTGTGCCATGCCCTCCTCCAGGAGATCTTCCCAACCCAGGGATCAAAGCTATTGCAGGCAGATTCTTTACCGTGTGAGCCACCAGGGAAGCCCAAGAGTCACCTAAATACTGAAAATAAAGTGTAATTCAGTTTCATTTATAAGAGAAAACATATGTGTATGTATATTTATACATACATATATATATACACACATAGGTACATCCACGTACGCTGAGCAGCAGTTTTAAGGGTGGGGACTGTTAAGTCAAGTGAGTAGTCATTGGGTAGCGTGAGCCTGACAGGCTGGAACACTTTGATTAGCTGGTTAGCATATGAATACAAAGGCATCATAAGACCTGACTCTTGTTCCAAAATTCCAAAATTACTTTCTGCAAAAGGATAGCATCCAGGCCAGAACCCAGAGGTGACTGAAGGTTTGTGATGAATGCTCATCATTGTGGTGCATGCTCGCTTTTTAAAATTTACTGTGGGCTCCAACCTTGCTAACAAAGTTTTGCCATTTGCTCCTGGCCAATTCTGAGGTGAACATTATCTGATTTTCGGCATCCCTTCATGCAAACACAAAGTCATAAAGTCCCCAGTGGAGGGCCTCAACCACAGATCACCTATTTTCCACCTCTGTTTACCACCTGAAAACTCCCACATCCCATTTGGAATGGTCAAAGGACAGGAATTCTATAGGAGAATTTTCCTTTCAAATAATTCTGTTGCATTGGGTTATTAGTGCCTTCCCGCCTGCTTCTCTGCCTTAGTGACTCAGAAGACGGCACTTTGCGGATAAATAGGAATGCAATAAATGTTTACATTCCTTCCCCAGGGATCCTGGAGCTGGTTGGCACTTGCTCTAAATGTCACAAGGAGTAAAGAACCCAGACCTAAGTGTTGGGGGCTGGCTGTTGTGACTAGCCTCTCTATGGGCTTGCCTGGTTTTCAGTCACAGTTTGGGCCTGCCTTGAGGTTCTGCTTTATTCTTATATTTAAGGGTCTGCCTGTGGAGAAGGAAATGGCAACCCACTCCAGTATTCTTGCCAGGAGAAACCCATGGACAGTGGAGCCTAGCGGGCTACACCCCATGGGGTTGCAGAGAGTCAGACATGACTTAGTGATTGGACAAGTGTCTGCCTGTACACCTCCTCAGCACCCTCTGTTCCCACCTCCTAACCCAACTAGATGAAACCCAGCAGAGTCGCTACATCCCAGTGACCTAAGGCCTCTGCCTGCTCGGTTTAATATCCATATGGTACCTCTGTGGGCTATTTCCCACCCTGTACACTTGCTCATTCCAGACATTTGGTAACCAGTCGAAATTGCAGGGGCCGTATTACATGACACAGTTCTCCAATCCCCTTAATCAATTCATAATTGACTTTTAAATCACTGAGGTGCAAAAGCAAATAATAATATCCCCACTGTTCAGTGGCTAATAAATTCTAACTCATGAAAACTGAGGGAGAAGGCTTAGACCATAAACATTAAATATTTATATAGATATCACACCCGCATAGACATATAAAAGCACATACACGTTTTAGACATCACTATTCATTTTTAACTTCTTAGGTGATATCCAATAAGGAAAGATTTCCAGCAGGAGGAAGATTTGTTACCTTGAAATAATTATAAGAAAATATCCCTGTAATATCTGTCCTCCTCTCCCAGTAAAAGAAAAAAGAAAATTCAAAAATGCTGAATTGACAAAATTATTTTTTCTCTATTGTGTGAAAGGTAAGTTAATATCCACCAAGAACTTAGAGTTTCCACACTTGAAAGATGCTCTATAAATACAAAACATCATTATTATTTTTTATTAATAAATAATATATGTTTATATCATTTATTATTGAACAGAATCAACTTTTTCATCTGAACCATTTTTCAAACCTCTCACAGTACAAGCCCATCTGATGGGAGCTCTGACATGAAGCCAAAACACCTCTCACAGACACAGAGAGACTATCAATCAGTTTAATGTAAAGATTCCTCCAAGTCAGCCTCTTAGAAACCCAGCAGGGCTGTCTCAGATCTGCTTTCCTTCAATTAAGTCAAGCGAATTACACAGTGAACACACGTCGCTGGGCTCACACGAGGGAAATGGGTGATCTTTCCACCCTCACTACCCTGCTCCCAAGCAGGAAAAACCGAGGTTACGGAGCCCTCCTCTCTTCCCAGGGCAACCCATTTGGCACAATGGTAAAGCATTTGCCTGCAATACAGGAAATCTGGGTTCACTCCCTAGGTCGGGAAGAAGGGAATGGCCACTCACTCCAGTATTCTTGCCTGGAGAATTCTATGGACAGAGGAGCTTCGTAGGCTGCAGTCTGTGGGGTCACAAGGAGCAACCGTCACTTCACTTCCAACCTCTTCTCACCTCCCACCTCCCCTGCCAGCCCTGACATGACAGTTGTGTCCACCTTTTGCAACCCTGTCGACCGTAGTCCGCCAGGTTCCTCTGTTCATGGAATTTTCCAGGCAAGAATACTGGAGTGGGTTGCCATTTCCTACTTCAGGGGATCTTCCCAGTTTAAAGATCAAACCCACGTATCGTGCATCTCCTGCATTAGCAGGCAGATTCTTCACCATTGCACCACCTAGGAAGCCCTGCGTTCTGCTTATTGTAACCAACAAATCTGTAACAGCTAATACCCCCATTCCTGGTCAACTGGTCTCTCCTAGACAGAGCTCCTTCACTTCACTGATCCACTGTGAATGACGGGGATTAAAAATAAAATATTCTCTTTCTTCCAAGCAGTGGAAGGAAGCCGCTCTCTCAAGCACATAAAGGAAGTAAACTGCACTCAAAAACGGAAGTTTCTAAAACTAGAAATAAGTGATCTGCTTTTAAAATAAATCTCTTTTTAAATTGGCAAGCAGGATTTATTCATTTGCAGAGTTGAATCCACTTGAATAATCCAAATGTGCTGGCTCTAAACAAAGGCCCATCAGACTAATCTGTTTAATTGGAAAATGGAGACATACGATTTTCAGTTGTACAATTCAGTTGCACATTTACTCAAGAGGATTCACTGAAGAAGGGGATCGACTCTCAGTCTGGCCTCCAGTACTGGCTGACTTCCCAGAGTGCTGAAGTGGCTACTGTTGATGATGACACAATTAAGATGGTCCTCAGCATTGTATCAGCGTTTTTTAATCTGGCGTTTTTTTGTTAGCCAAACATAATTTTATTCTCAAGAATGATGCCATTACTGGAGAACTGGGCCTGAAAAACGAGGGAGGTGAAGGAAAGGGTACAGGCAAATGATCTGAGGTTTTAGAATAAATCAGTCCCTGGAGTTCATTTGCTTGTTCCTAGTCATTGCAGAAACGTTTCTAAGAGCCTGCTGTGGGCACCGTGGTGGTCACCCGGGCACTGCTGCTTTTGCTGATGCCTCCCAGATGTCTTGGAGAGAATAAGGGTCTTCTCTAATCTGCTTAAACTCACTCCTTTTGTGATCTTATCATTCATTCTCAGGGCATTAAAATCCCACCCATGTGCTGTTGACTCGAGCATTTGTATCTGTAACACTGACTCTCCCCTGAAATCCAGACTTGAACATCCATTTGGAGATCTAATGAACAGTTAGTTCAGCTCTAATAGGACCTTGTGCCCCAAACCTGCTCTTTCTCTGGTAATTGAGTAAGTGTTAGGATGAATTTGATTTTTCAATTCAAAAGTGAAATATTTATTTTTATATTCTTTATAACTTTTCTGGTAACAGGAGTAGAAATGTTAAGTATAGGAAAATTAGAAAATATAGAATAGGATGAAAAAGAAAATAAAAATTACCCATCACTCTATCACTCAAACATAATCACTGTTAACATATTGCAATATTTTTAAAGGCTTATTCTAAGGTATTTTTTCAAAACCTTAGGGGTTTTGTTTGATTCTACTTAGGATTATGTTTTTAGTTTGTTTTTTTTTTTTTTTTACTATTTTTGCTATATACAATTATTTAGCCACTCTGCCTATTATTAGAAATTAGGTTATTGTTGATATGTATTATAAATAGTGTTGTAGATGATAAATAAATAAATAAAAATTCCTCTGATTACATCTTAAGAAATAAATTAAGACACAGGAAAATGCAGCCAACAAGAATACATTTTTTGGAGCTCTTTAAACTTAGGATTGAATTACTTTTCAGAAAGATGGTGAGAGTTTACCCTGAGCAGTTTTTGAAAGGCTCCAATTTACTGTAGTCTCACCGACCCTGGGTATTATCATTAAGCAAACAAAAACCGAAACAGCCTACCCGTAAGGAAAAAACCAACTCTAATTTTACATTCTGCATTTCTTTGATTATTAGTAGTGTTGAATATCTTTTCATGCATTTTCTTTGTGTGTGCCTCTCATTTTATGACTTGTGAGATGATGACTTTTGCTTGCTTGCTTTTGTTTTTTGTTTTTTTCCGATGTGCTTTCTTTCGTGTTAGCCGCTCAGTCGTGTCCGACTCTGCAACCCCATGGACTGTGGCCCGCCAGGCTTCTCTGTCCATGGAATTCTCCAGGCAAGAATACTAGAATGGGTTGCCATTCCCTTCTCCAGGGGGGTCTTCCCAACCAAGGGACTGAATCCAGGTCTCCCACATTGCAGGCAGATTCTTTACCATCTTAGCTGCTGGGGTTTCTTGATTTGTTTCAAAAAGTATGTCACATACTGGGGATAGTCACAGTTTTCCCATGATACTCATTACAAATATTTTTCCACTTTGTCATCTACTTTTCATCTTGTGTCTTTCACACATATAAATTGCAATTTAAATCACCAATTTTTTTGCTTTTAGTCATATGCTTAGAAAAGATTTCTTCATTTTGAGATCAAATATATTTTCACTTATATTTTCCTGAAAGTACTATTTTCAATGCTATTCTGAGAAACACTCACAATAAAAAACTTAGGAAGTGTTCTACGCAGCAGCTCAGGTTGGCAGAATTATACCTCTTACTAAGTGTGGCTGTACTCATTATACACTCAGTGTGTATACAAGGCGAAAAGCAAGTCTAACAAAACTGACTTGCATCTGTTGAGATGCAGCAAAATTAAGGAAAAATTGTGGGTTTATATAAAGGAGGCAGTAACAATATAGCCAAGATCACTGTTTTACATCCGGATTAGAAAAGATGCAACTGTACTTCTACTAGGATTTTGCTGCCATTAAAATTGGGTCCTCACAATTTTACTCTTATTCACTCCAAATTAACTTTTATATTTAATTCGTCATTTTTTAAATTAAAAATCAAAGGAGGCAGAGGTGTGTGTAGGAAATGTTTTAAATACATATTTGTAAATGAGACTGCTGCCCATCTCGTGTCTCATCATGCCACTCCCATATACTACAGCTGCTAGGCAGGCTCGGGTGGCCCCCTAGGCTAAAACTTCCCTGTCCTACTGGCCTGGTTCACACCCTGTGCAGCCTGGCACACAGGGTTGTGGACACATATTGATACTTACAAACCCTCATCTCTGGACCCTGCTGTCTGGCCTCCCTGGCAAGTCTGCCTATGAGGCCTTTAGCCTACAGTCCAAATACTCTATAGATCAAGCTTGCAAAGTTGGATTCCTCAGGTGTTTTCTTAAGTTGTTTTCTTTTTTTTTTTTTCTTTTAAATTTTATTTTATTTTTAAACTTTACATAATTGTATTAGTTTTTCCAAATATCAAAATGAATCTGCCACAGGCTGTTGTTTTTTTAAGTTGCACACACATACACACACACCCATAGTCTTACAGAGAAATCTATTCTGAGACCTCTACTTGAAACACAATATTTCCATATCAGACTCGCTAATAGAGTCTCCGGGTAGTTCTGCCCTCTGAAATGACCAGCCTCCCCGGGAGCCTCCACCCACTACCCCCAGGAGAAGCCTGGCTTCTTCCTCCCTAGGCTAGTCACTCTGGGTCTTTCTATCATGCAACTTCTGTCTGAGAGCAGTTTCAACCTGGATATTGTTTTGAAAACAAATGCAGTTGCTTCTTGTCTAGTTTCGGCTTCCCAGCAGATGTGAGGGTCATTCTGTCATACCTCCAGGAATCCCCAGAGTTTCTCAGCTTACTTCTCCTTTAACCCCCCTTGAGGATGAGGAATGACTGTTATCCCCACCGTGTAAAAAGTGGGGGTGGGGAACTGTCCGACTTCATACAGTTGGTGTGTCCACTGTGAGCCCTGGGTCTTTCTTTCCTCTGCCACAAGCGACTCCATGTTCTCCCTTTGGGTGTGGACTCAGCCATCAGACAAGAACCCCCAAAACATTCCTGACTGGAGATTGTCTAGACCTTTTGGAACTCTCCCTGGGAACTCTCCCTGCTTCATGTGGCATTCTATTACTGGGTGGTTCTGTTGGTCACCAGCCTCCTTGTGACACCGACCCTCAAGGTCTGGTTCTGCCCTTGGAGGTTCACCTGTGCGTACTGTCTTCTACTTGGTGGCACTTTGCGTATCCGAAAGCCTACCTCGGTCAATTCCCCTTTAGTGTTCTGTGCCCTTTTCATTTTACGCTGGTCTCTGGAGGGCTCTGCCTGCTCTACACAGGCCCTGCCCCCGACCCTTGGCAGATTAGATAAAGCTATGTAAACCGGAGGTACCCCACTACCTCCTCCCTAAATGTTCCTCTCTGATTTACTTTCAAGATAAATCTGCCTAAATATAGATAGATAAATAGAGATACCAAACACTCTCATTGCCCTCCTTTCCTTCTCTCTGGTTCTGAGTCTGGGGGTGGGGCAAATGCTGGGGAGGGGGAGCCAGCCTCAAGCAAGTTACTGCCTGGGCCTTTAAAGTCAGATTTTAATCTCTTTCCCCTCCACCCACCCGCCAGCACGATCAACGCATCGCTGAGACACCTGCTTGGGTGGGGGTGGGGGTGCAGCGGCAATGGGGGTAGAGGGTGGCAAAGTGACACTTGCTTGTTGTATAGAGGAAAATTCTGTTCCTGGCTACAGAGTCCAAAAGAGACATCTCTTTTGGATACAGTGGCCAGGCACAAAAAAGACTCTTAGGGAAAGACAGAGCCCAACCGTGGAAATACGTCCCAGGTCTGGACTCACAACTCAAACAGGACTCACAACGTCAATATTGTGGATGATGTCAGAGTACTGGACTTGAGTCAAGAAGAACTCTGAGGCCAACCTGAAGAGGTTCCCCTGGCCAACAACAGAACCACTTAAACATCCATAACAAAATGACTGCAATGGATTAGAACTTGTAAATATGTTTAAGTCCATGCACTCATCACGACGCTAGAAAAACCAACACATCCATCACTTTCCTTTGCAGGGTGCTTGGGCACCAAGGCTTTACTTAATATTTTTTACTTAAAAACCCCATACTTTTGCTTACAAAATGTCTCAAACATACAGGAAAATAGAGTAGTGGAATGAGCCTCTGTACACCTATCATTTGACCAAAAATGCTCAGCCCATGGCTCTTCTATATGCTTACCTATTCTCCCCTCCTGGGGTTATTTTGAATTCGATCATAAAACTTTGTATCTATCATTTTATGCAAAGATAACAAATCAGTGAAAATAAGCATTCATTCTGTGTATTTATAAGGGTAACCAAATAGTTAGTGAGGACTTTATAGAAATGTTCCACTAAATAGATGAAAGAAGAGCTAACTTCTAGTGAAATAGCAGCTCTAAAACTAAGCAGTGATCACCAATGTCTTCTCGTGTCACCAAAAGGGACATCATGAGTCTCCTGATGAAATACACCAAAGCACCTTGAAGTATACATGCTACAACACCAAACCTGAATCCCATCAAGCCTCCAAATCCAGCTGCCAGTTTAAATAGTACGTGAGGCAAGAACACAACACCACAGGGATGCAGTCAGCGAAATCCATACTGTGGAAAACTATGGGATAGACAGCCAGCTTCCTCAACAAGAAAATTCAAGGAAATAAAGAGGGTTGGGAGGAGGGTGGGGTGTGGGGAAGGAAAGTATAGATATACAAGAGATGAAGCAGCATGTAAGCCAGTTAGGTTCTCATTCAAACACACTGTTATGTTGAAAAAGGAAAAAAAGCAGATTGGAGAAATGTAAACCCTGACCATATATTTGACAGTCTTAAGGGATTGATAGTAAATTGTGTAGGTGGGATAATGGTATTGTAGTTACCTTTTTAGAAAGTCCCTAACTTTTAGAGATACATACTGAAATATGTACATACAGTCTAGTATATTATTTTCTCTGTGTTTACATGTGTTTGGAACAGAAAGAGCTACCCTGGTTTCCCCCTTCAGAAGTCAGGGATCTGGTTAGAAGTGAAGCTTCAGAGGTGAATATAACATAATGGGTTGAAATGGCATGCCTCCCAGGCTGCTGGACTTTGAGATTCTGGTGAGCTTTCCAAGGTGGGCTCTGATTCTGGAGCTTCTCTGTGCCTCCAGGGTTCCAGGCCCAGGGCTAGGCCTTTGAACACCCTGAACCCCTGCCAAGCAGGGGAAAAAAGCAACCCTTTCAGGGAGTATTTGGCTCTGCTCCACTCTACTTAACTGCATACCTAATCCCTCAATTTCCTTCCTCTACCTATAAAATCAGAGCAAAATAACTAAATTCAGAGGGTTGTCATAAGGATAAAATGGCATAATACATGTGAAGCTGCTGTATAATCAAATTAACTCACAGTAGTATAAGAACGAAATATATTGAAGGCTAACTATGGTCCAGCTTTAATTCTAAGAGCTTTGCATGCATCATCTCATTTAATACTCATCAAGGCCTGTCAGGGGTGTACTGTTACTATCTTCATCTCACAGATGGGGAAATCAAAGCACAAGGATATGAAGGATCAGTGCCAGATTTCTGTGTTTGTTCTTAATGTGCAAAGATGAAGAGGCCGTCGGCCACCCAGTTATAACTTGAGGGACAGCAGTAAGTCCCCTCTTGGAAAGTGTCTTCAGATGAAGGCATGTGGGTCTCCGAAAGGTCTCTGTTCGGTGGAAGTGACCCTGAGAGGAGTAACGCAGTGAGCTTCCGCGCGCTAAGGATGCCTTACTATGAACGGCTCATTGCGTTACTCTCCCTCCTCTTGCAGGACCCTGAGCGAAATCAAATCAGGGGCCTCCCAGAGGGCGTTAAGGACAAGGACTAAGGTGTTAAGGACAAAGTCCATGATCTTGGGCAGTTTTACGTGGAACCTGTTCTGACCCCAACCTCAAGTTGTCAGTGCCAGCTGATGGGCAAACAAAGCTGCCTTGCTCGTTCTCAGACAGACCCAGGGAGTGGGTGCGGGGGCTCCTACACGTGCCAGCTGTGCCGTGGCAGTGCTCAGCCAGAATGACCCTTCCATGCTGCCCCTGGCACCCATGCAGACTCGTGCAGACTGGCTCTTGTGACTGCTGGTGCCTTCTTGGGAAATCACAGTGTAAAACTGGGAAGCCAGCTAGACACCACAGATGCCACGGGGACAGCCACCAGCCCTGCGGCCACACAGCTGGCCTCCCCTCCCACCTCACAGAGCCAGGCCAGCCAGACCCTGATCCAGGCCGTCCTGGAAGTTCTCAGTCCAGCCGCATGAAGGCCCCTGGAAATTCCTAAACACCTTTTTTCCGGGCTGTGCTCTGCAGGACCAGGCAAAGAATCAGAAGGTTTGACCAGCCAGGCCATGGCGTTGTGAGGGGCTTGCTGAAGTTCAGGTGTTATATGTAAAAGCCGCTGAGTTTCTGGCTACACTGGCGGGCATCCTGGGTTCAGCACACACGGGCAGAGAGGCTGCTGCAACTGGCCCTGAGCAGGTCGCCCCACACCGTGCTTTGGTTTCCATCTGTCCAAAGGGACACAGAGAAACTTGGCCCTGCCCGAGTGAAAGGCAGCCCGGTGAAGGGCCTTGGAGCCATGAAGAATGGCTGAGATGGAGCTGTTAAGCCTGGCAAAGGCAAGACCTCAGTGGGGACCTCAGAGATGTTTTCAATATTTGAAGGTTTGTCTCATGGAAAAGAGCTTCAGCGTGCAAGCGTGTGTGTGTGTACTTCAGATCAGTGAAAAAAACTTCACTGAGAACTGGTGGGAGAGGCCATAGGGTGGGTAGGAATGCTGGCTCTGGAGTCAAAACGTCCAGCTTCAAATCCCACCTTCCATGCCTCAGTTGTCTTCTCTGTGAAATGGGAACGAAAAATAGTACTTATCTTCAAGAGCTGTTGTGAAGATTAAAATGAGTGAGTATACATAAAATGCTCGGGATGGTCTGTTGCCTGCTTAGTACTCAGTAAGTGTTAGGTTAACATGATGTTAACAACTGGCAAAAATGGAAACTTGTATGATATGGTACAGCGGGATTAAAATTGTATGTGATGTAATTCCAATTTTGTTTTTAAGATGCACATTATTTTGAAAGAAAACTAGAAAAAAAACTCACAAAATATCAACAACGGATTAGGTGATTTCTGGACAATAGGATTATGAATGGTGTAAGTTTTTACACTTCTATGTTTTGCAGATTATCCAGGTAAGCATGTAATACTTCATAAATAAAAAAAAAAATTTTAAAGCCATCTGTATTTTCAAAAGATCCAGTGTGCTTAAAGATGTAATGAGGTCCTGGTCATTAAAAGGGTTTAAAATACACTGTCACTAAAAATATTCAAACCCACAGGACTAATGGACAATTGTGGTATTTATACTATTCAATATCAAGCATGGAAGAAAGCCAGTGCGTAAAAACAAAGATTGGGGGGAAATCAGTGACCCAAGTAACAGTGGTTCCCCTACAGAGATGGGGGATAACTAGGGTTTGGCTGTTTCTTTACTCTTCTCTGTACTTTAAACATTTTCTAAATAAAATGTGTATGACTTTGAAAATGGTGGGGGAGGGACAGTAACTGGAATGAAAACCAAACCAGAAAGAAATCAAAAGAAAAGGTGGTCAGTCTCGATAAACTCAAAGGCTCTGCTAGACCTGCCGATCTAGTTTCCATGACCATGATTCTGTGACCACAAGACGGTGGCAATTACATGACATGACACATCCGCCTTGATCCGCAGGCTGCAGCCCAGTGGTGGTCATGCCCCCCTCCCCCCTCCTTTGAAAACCGCCTAGAAGTTCCGGTTTGCTTTTGCATCACGTTGCAAACCTCCCCTCCCACCGTGTGGCTTCAGTGTCTCATACTTTGGTCACTTAACTTTCCGCCTGTGTCCCCTGCCCATATCACTCCCACCTAAGTTCTGCCTTTCTGGGGCCTCACTGACCCCAGCCCTCTCTGTGTCTGGACCACAGCTGATCCCTCACCTGGGAGCCCTCCTCCTGTCAATGCAAGCATCCAGGTTCTACCCATCAGTCAAGGTTGCCTGAGTTCCTCCTGCAAATGCCCATTTTTCCCTACACCAACCAGTTTCTCATGACTACATTCTTTATTGCTCTCGACCCTGTGTCTTGATTACCCATTTGGGTGTGAGCTTCTTGACTATGGAGCCACATTTTCTACTCCTCTGTTGTCTCCCATGCCCCAAACTAAAACACCTAGCTCCATGCTGAGCTAGGGTTACTCAGAGTCCAAAAACTAAACTGGCTGAACCATTTTCTCAGTGGCCTATGCCCCATGGTCTGCTACCCCAGTCCCACCCCAGGCTGAGATCCAAATAGGCAGACATCCAATGGATCTGAAAAGAGAATACACCTGGGCCAGGTAAAGATGACTTGTCAGAGTAGTCCTGTGGTTAAGACACAATCCTGCCCTGGAGTAAAAGAAACACAGTTCTCACTTTTCTCTGAACATTCGGTATTTGGTTTAGAACTTCTCAACATGTGCCAAATGGAGAAGAACTGGAGAAGCTTTGGTAGGGTCAGGACACTGAGAAACAGCTTGGAAAGTGGAATAAAAAGTAAAGAAAATAGGGTTAATTCGGCTGGAGAAAGAGTTGACATGGCCCCATGCTTATTGCCAAATTCAGACTTAAAATGAAGGAAGGAGGGAAAACCACTAGACCATTCAGGTATGACCTAAATCAAATCCCTTACGATTATACAGTAGAAGTGAGAAATAGATTCAAGGATTAGCTCTGATAGACAGTGCTTGAAGAACTTTGGAGGGAGGTTCATGACACTGTACAAGAGGCAGTGATCAAGACCATCCCCAAGAAAAGAAATTCAAAAAAGCAAAATGGTTGTCTGAGGAGGCCTTACAAATAGCTGAGAAAAGAAGAGAATCTAAAGGCAAAGGAGAAAAGGAAAGATATTCCCATTTGAATGCAGAGTTCCAAAGAATGGCAAGGAGAGATAAGAAAGCCTTCCTCAGCGATCAATGCAAAGAAATAGAGGAAAACAATAAAATGGGAAAGACTAGAGATCTCTGCAAGAAAATTAGAGATACCAAGGGAATATTTCATGCAGAGATGAGCACAATAAAGGACAGAAATTGTATGGACCTAACAGAAGCAGAAAATGTTAAGAAGAAGTGGCAAAAATACACAGAAGAACTATACAAAAAGATCTTCATGACCCAGATAAGCATGATGGTGTGATCACTCACGTAGAGCCAGACATCCTGGAATGCAAAGTCTAGTGGGTCTTAGGAAGCATCACTACAAACAAAGCTACTGGAGGTGATGGAATTCTAGTTGAGCTATTTCAAATTCTAAAAGATGATGCTGTGAAAGTGCTGCACTCAATATGCCAGCAAATCTGGAAAACTCAGCAATGGCCACAGGACTGGAAAAGGTCAGTTTTCATTCCAATCCCAAAGAAAGGCAATGCCAAAGAATGTTCAAACGACCACACAATTGCACTCATCTCACACCCTAGCAAAGTAATGCTTAAAATTCTCCAAGCCAGTCTTCAACAGTACATGAACCATGAACCTCCAGATGTTCAAGTTGGATTTAGAAAAGGCAGAGGAACCAGAGATTAAATTCCCAATATCCACTGGATCATTGAAAAAGCAAGAGTTCCAGAAAAACATCTACTTCTGCTTTACTGATTACACCAAAGACTTTGACTGTGTGGATCACAACAAACTGTGGAAAATTCTTCACGAGATGGGAATACCAGACCACCTGACCTATTTCCTGAGAAATCTGTATGCAGGTCAAGAAGCAACAGTTAGAACTGGACATTGAACAACAGACTGGTTCCAAATCGGGGAAGAAGTACATTAAGGCTGTATATTGTCACCCTGCTTACTTAACTTATATGCAGAGTACATCATGAGAAATGCTGGGCTGGATGAAGCACAAGCTGGAATCAAGATTGCCAGGAGAAATATCAATAATCCCAGTTACACAGATGACACCACACTTATGGCAGAAAGTGAAGAAGAACTAAAGAGCCTCTTGATGAAAGTGAAAGAGGAGAGTGAAAAAGTTGGCTTAAAGGTCAACATTCAGAAAACAAAGATCATGGCATCCGGTCCCATCACTTTATGGGAAATAGATGGGGCAACAATGGAAACAGAGAGACTGTATTTTTTTGGGCTCCAAAATCACCGCAGATGGTGACTACTGCTGCTGCTGCTAAGTCACTTCAGTCGTGTCCAACTCTGTGTGACCCCATAGATGGCAGCCCACAAGGCTCCCCTGTCCCTGGGATTCTCCAGGCAAGACCACTGGAGTGGGTTGCCATTTCCTTCTCCAATGCATGAAAGTGAAAAGTGAAAGTAAAGTCACTCAGTCGTGTTCGACTCTTAGCAACCCCGTGGACTGCAGCCCACCAGGCTCCTCCATCCATGGGATCTTCCAGGCAGGAATACTAGAGTGGGGTGCCATTGCCTTCTCCCTTGTTATGTATAATAGAATACAAAACCTTGGAAATAACTTACATCTATTACAAAATTTTCCCATGGACGGAGGAGCCTGGAGGGCTGCAGTCCATGGGGTCGCTGAGGGTCGGACACGACTGAGCGACTTCACTTTCACTTTTCACTTTCATGCATTGGAGAGGAAAATGGCAACCCACTCTGGTGTTCTTGCCTGGAAAATACCAGGGACGGGGGAGCCTGGTGGGCTGCTGTCCATCTGGTCGCACAGAGTCGGACACAACTGAAACGACTTAGCAGCAGCATTACAAAATTTTAAGTGTAGTCAAAGCTATACCTTTGTTAAAATTATTTTCATTTGTCTGCTCTCCTAAAGTTTTCTCTTAAAGTGGTTCTATAAAAAAAGAACAGGACATCTTGGTGCTCTGACTTCGCCTCCTTTGGGTCTAAAATGGTGAAAAGCCCTCTCCTGGTTGCTTTCTGTCTTTCAGATCCACTCAGGCCATCCTCTGCCTTGGCCACCAGCTTCTCTTTGCCTGTGTGAGACGTGCTGAGGTTAGGGGTTGGGGGACAGGGACTCTGCTGGTCTTGGGTTCAGCTTCCACTCTGATCTCAGATTGGTTTATGGATGCCCTTGGTAGGTTCAGTGGCCCTTTCTGGTTTTTGGCCCAAACAGATTCCCTGCTATGATGAACTTGTGGCTTAGACAGTAAAGAATCTGCCTGCAATGCAGGAGACCCAGGTTTGATCCGTGGGACAGGAAGATCCCCTGGAGAAGGGAATGGCAACCCACTCCAGGATTCTTGCCTGGAGAATTCCATGGACAGAGGAGCCAAAGAGTTGGACACGACTGAGTGACCAACACACACACACTAAGCTTTCTCTTTCTCTCAGGGGAGAAAGTTGGGAGTAGGGTGAGGGTAGGATTTTTGAGAGCCCATGGGGAACGCACAATTTAGTGCCATCAAATACAGGTTGAAATTGAAAGAAAAAATTAGAATTCCTGCTCTGATTATTTTGTGTGGAAAGTCTTATTTATTTTTGAAACACTTACTTTCCTTTTGGCCACACATTGAGGCATGTAGGATCTTAGTTCCCTAACCAGGATTCAAACCTGCATCCCTGCCTTGGAAGTGCAGGGTCTTAACCACTGGACCACCAAATAAGTCCCAAATTTCCTGAGAACAGATGCAGGAAGTTCATGATGCAATCCAGTCCTGTGCATTAGGGGCTTAAGTGAAAGTGAAGTGAAGTCACTCAGTTGTGTCCGACTCTTTGTGACCCCATGGACTGTAGCCTACTAGGCTTCTCCGTCCATGGGATTTTCCAGGCAATAGTACTGGAGTGGGTTGCCATTTCCTTCTCCAGGGGATCTTCCTGACCCAGGGATTGAACCCAGGTCTCCTGCATTGCAGACAGACGCTTTACCCTCTGAACCATCAGGGGCTTAAGAAGTAGCTTATTGAATTGACTAATACTTAGTACTCCAGATGGAGACACATTGTAAATTGCACCATTGTCCCAAGTGTCTCCAGGGAAAGCAGAGGGGAATCATAAAATCATCACTCCATTTAGCCCCAAGAAACTCATAAAGAAATCTTGCTTGCCCATTTCACAGGGGACACTGAGGCACAGGGCAGGTAGAGAAAAAGCCTGTGCCGGGTGCTGAGAAGGGCCCGAGGCCTGCACTGAAATTGATTTCGGCCTTTGGCAAAAATCACTGGGTGTGAATCTTGACTAAGCAACCTGCCCTACACCACCCCTGCTCTGGGGTCCTGCTCTATTCACCCTCTGGACAACTCTTGGAAGGCGGCTTAGGCCCTGAAGAGGCCGTCCCCTGAAAAGTCCTCCGACCTGAGGATGGTCTCAAACCCCCATCCCCGCCCCACTAGGGACAGCTCTGTTCCCCACCATTCTGGGATGAAGGAGTCAAAATGACATCTCCTCTCTCTTTTGACCTTTCAGAATCCAAAGCCCCAAGCTCATATGGTCTCCCCACTGCTCATGAAATGCTGAGCTCCTGCAGGTACTGGTGATAAAGAAAGAAGGCAGGTGGGTCTACCCTACCAACACCTGACCCCATCCAGACACTGACTTTCCAGTTTTACCTAGATTTTGTTTTGAAGCTCTCCTCACTGCTGTGGGCCAGGTGGAGTGAGCATCTTTTCTCTGTGAGTGTGCAATGGGCTGGCACCCAAACAGTGGGTTGGCGTTCCCTTCCTGCCCTCCTCTGCCCACATCCCTCTCCAATCTCTTGCCCTCCCCAGAAGCAAAGCCCCTGCAGACTGGGGCCAGGTGCTGACCTTTAAGAGCACGGAGGGCTGACAGACGACAGAGGAAACCCAGCTGCTACGGAAGAAGCAAGGAGGCCTGGGCCTCAGGCCTCCCAGCACCGCGGAGGACTGGAGCGACTTTAAGGGATCCTTCTGGACTCAAGTCCAAAATGCCTTGTGCCTCTTGTACGGGGAAGGACCCTGGGAGGGGAGAGGGGTGGTGGCAGGAGGGAGGGGCCTGGGGTGGGCCCTGGTCTGGGCCCTTTCTGAGCTGCACGATCTGATCTAACATCCACCCCCCAGCCCACTCCCCATGCTGATGGCTGTGCTCACAGAGCAGCTAACCAACACTCTAACACCTTTAGCTTATCCATTACAGTATCCAGTGAAGAAGATCCAGCCCTGCTCTGGGATTTGCTGTCCAGACCCTATGAATCGTTACCCTCTGCCTCCTACCCTGCTTTCCCACCAACCTTTGATGTCTGCATGCCCTTTACAGCATTCACGCTAGTTTTTCCCCACCAGGGTGTCTATTACTATTTCCTATGTTTTTCCCCACACTGGTTAGAAAGTGTATCTCATTTAATCCTCAGAGCCTGCCCAGGGAGAGGGAGCATACTCTCCCCATCTTACAGAGAGGAGGCAGATGCTCAGGGCCATTATGTTATCTGCCCGAAGTCACACAGCGATAGGTGGAGGAACGTGTTATTCTGTGAGGGGTGAGGCCCACTTTACCTGCAGTGTGGCACCTGCTTCTGGAGGCCAGCCGGGGGCGCGGCGCACCAGGTACCCCGTCTTGGCGATGATAATGACACTGAAAGTATTTTGCATCTGCCCAGCACTTTTCAGCAGTGCCCCTTGGCTAAGACTTTGGGGCATGAACTGTCCGAGAAGAGGTGCCAATCCCCTTTCCTCCTCCAGCCCAGAGGGGACCTCAGCCACTTCTTGAGGGATGTGAGAAATGGTTTGCCCACTGGACGGGTTGAAGCAACAATCAGAGGTCTCTCAAACAGAGGCAGCAAGTGTCCCTCCGCCCTAGATCGCCCACACCCAGGGTGAGGCAGGGCTGGGGGCGGAGGACCACAGGCCCAGCTCTGCCTGAGGGGCAGGGAGGTCAGGACTGCAAGGGGGAGTGGGGCAGAGGCAGGGACGCACCGGTCAGCGTGATGCAGCCACAGCCCTCCCTGCCACCATTCCTCAGGCTCTGGCACAGAAGCCAGTGACCCACTTTAATTTTTTTCCTGTTTCTCTGAGATTAACTCAGTCTTCAGGAGTCTCATTCTTTTACCTCTGATCATCATTCAGACACCACCTGCCCAACCCTCCCCTTCTCCTCCCACTGACTTCTCCCTTTCCCAAGTGCTGCCTATGGGCATGGGGATTCCTTACGGCTCCACTTCAGTCTCAGGGGTGGGCAGGGCTCCTGGCTCTCAGCAGCCCCATCCTTGTCCCTCCCCCTCAGGAATCCCAGCGGTGGAGGTCCTGGAGGAGGAGGTGCCAGCTGGAGCCCTCTGGCCAGAGCAACTGAAGGCATGTCCTACATATAATTCCTACCATTGCCACTTTAGGAAAACAGAGGAGAGGACATCCCTGCCTGAGCAGATCTGCAGATGGCCTGGGGCACAGGACAGCGGAGGTCAGGAGCCCAGGAGGGTATTCGTGGCCCTGCCCCTTCCCGCCTGCCACTCCTCACCAGACGTTTCAGAGTAGAAGCCCCACAGCTAGTAGACTGATTAACAGCTCAGCCCCGGCCTTAGATTGTTGGAGACTCAAGAAAATGATCTCCTGTGAGCACCTCCAAATCAGGGCCCCCATCTTACTCTTGAAGCACTGGCAGGCAGAGGGGTCTGAGTGCCAGGTTCTTGTTGGGGAATATTCTCGGCCTAGCACGTTATCCTCAGCAGTTGAAACCCCAGCAGGCGTGGGGAGTGTGAGGGCCAGAGCTCAGGACAGACCTTCTTTCTGTCTGTCCTCAAGAAAGGACAGATCTCCTTTCTGTCCTGCCTCCAGCCCTAAATCCCCACATACACTCTGGGTAGGGTTTAACTATTTCCCACCAAGAACAACATGAGCTTTGCTCTCTTCATCCCTCTGGCTGAGCCCCAGAGGAGACCAGTATGGCTGTAGGGTGGGCATGGGGGAAAGAAGCCGCATGCTGACAAGGAGGTTGAACACCAGGACTTTAGCCAAAAAGAAAATGATGGGGGTGCTGGAGTCGGGGGAGGGACAGGATTTGCAGTTGGCCACCTTCCAAGAGCCTCCTTCCCCTTGCCTCCCTGTCCACGCTGACCCCCGGACCCCTTCAAGAACACACCACCATGCTCTGAGGGGCAGATAACCTCAGCTCAGCTGCTCCCGAGAGATAACAAGAGAAGAAGCATTTGTCGGCCAAAGAAATGAGCAACATGGAAAAGTCAGTGGAAAGAAAACATGTTTTGATCACAGCAAGATCAAGAAACTGGTTTGATTCTTGCCTCAACCCCCTCATTTTTCTTATGAGAAATCAAATTCAGAAGGGACACAGGACTTGCCTGAATTACCACAGCTCTTGAGAGACAATTCAGGGAGGTGGCAAGTGCCCTAGCCTTGGGGACCCAAGTGCTATGGACAACGAGCAAGTCACGGAACCTCTGTGAGCATCAGGGGCCAACTCTACAGGGTTGCAGTGGGGCTCAGCAGAGATTGCTTATGTGAAAATACTGTGTCAACTGAAACATAAACATAAAACAGAAAGGGATCAGTGGCAGAACTGGGACCAGAACTCTGGTCTCCTCAGGCCCAGGCTCCCCCCGCAGCGCCTCACTTCAGCCCAGGGCAGAGCATGCAATCTGGCGGGCACACTGGCATGGGCAGGCATGTCTGTTTCTCACGCTGCAGAGGCCAGTCTCTGCTACCACATCCTTCTCTCTGGCTTGTGGGATCTGCTGCCTGCTAGGAGGGCTCAGCACACAAACACCCCCTCCCACCCTGTGAGAGAGCTCTGACCACTGACACTGGGCCATGGCCAGCTGTTCATACACCTTTGCATGAGTTAGGAAGAGGCGTCTTTGTGGAGGCTGGGTTAGACAATCGACACCCGTCCTCCAGGCAGGCGCTCCTGGGCCCCCGCTGTGAGGAGGCTCAGGCATACTCCAGGACCCACCGGCAGCCTCAGCCCAGTGCCCAAACTGATCACACTTGACAGTACCAATCAGAGGGGCCACTATTCTCACACTGTGAGAGCCGGACCCACTGTCTTTCCAGCAGCGCTTTGTCCAGTGGTTTGTGTGTGTGTGTGTGTGTGTGACAGACAACAGAGCCAAAGGGAAAGAGCACCCGAGGGCACGAGAAGACGCAGTCCTTGTCCCACATCATTGCTTCTAGCTGTCGTCCCTGGAGGAACTCAGTCAGCCACCCAGAACCGCAGTCCCCCATCTGCCAAATGGGAACGCCAATTCCTCTCTCAAAGTGTTTGTAATGAGGCTCAACCCAGATGATACTGACAGTACCTTGTAAAGTGAAAATCAGGATACGGTTCTAAGATGTTACTAGCACATGTTCTAACAAAAATTTTTAAATAATTTTATTGTTAAGATGACATAATGGTTATCTTGAGACTTTTTTTAAAAGCAGAAAACAGACTTTCTCGGATGGAGCAAAACCAATATTCCCCTTTCTATATGTGCACACACGCTTTTAATGCCAGTTATGGGAGCATATTCTTGTAGTTGAAACAGTTATAAGATAAGCTCAGGGCAGCGAGTACATGGCAAGCAGAGGGAGGAGGCCTGTCCCAAGAGTCTCCGAAGAACGGGGCTGGCTTTGGGCGCAGTCTCCTCTACGAGTGTGAAGGTAGCTGCTTCCCCGCCATCTCGTTAGTCCACACCTTATGGAGAGGCAACTCGAAAAGCAGGGTTGAGAGACACATAATGGATTTTGTGAGGCCTACTCGAGACTAATAAAATCCAGGGCAGGATTTTCCCAAAAGGGATGTGTCACTGCGGAATAAAAGTGGACAAGAGAAAGAAGAGTTCCTAGAAGGATTTCCCCCGCCCTCTGTTCTATAGGTACAGGGTTTGTGTTCTTGTATGACAATTAGGGCTTTCCAGGTAGCACAGTGGTAAGGAACCCACCTGCAATACAGGAGACGCAGGTTTTTTCCCTGGGTTGGGAAGATCCCCTGGAGAAGGGAATGGCAACCCACTCCAGTGTTCTTGCCTGGAGAATTCCATGGACAGAGGAGCCTAGCGGGCTATGGTCCATGGGGTTGCAAAGAGTCAGACACAACTGAGCGACTGAGCACACACATACCCATGTGTGTTTAAAATATACGTGGTGTGAAATTAGCACTCTAATAACAAAGACAACAGGGCTCCCTCATCACTTTCTTTGAAAATATGTATTCAAATATTATAAAATGTTATCACAGGATTTTGTGTCTGGAAAAAGGGTTAATTAAAGACTTCCTGCCTGCTTTACGAATAGGTGACACTCCCATTGAGACGCCAGCAATGCTGTGTCTGTTAGTCGGCTCTGTTCATTTTCTTCCTATTCATCTGGCTGGGTCATGGAACTCCATGGAAGTGTGACCCAGTTCAGGGACCAAAGAAGCAAAATGCTGCTGTTCCCTGAAAGGCTGGGTTTGCCCAGAAAACCAGCACCTTGGAGACTGCGACTGAGGACAGGGACTTGGGTCCTCTCTCCTGAGATCCGTAAACTGTGAGGTGACTGGCCTGTGGGAACGAGGTGGAGGGGTTCCTGGCTGATCGGTTTGCAAAGAGCAACAGCCCAGCTGCTGGGCGGCAGCAGCTCTGTTGAACCAGGGCAACCCCTCCTGGAGTTCTCTCCTCCTCCCCCTTTCTCACAGGCACTTTCCCCGAAATGAAAGAACCGAGATGACTTCATCCCTTCAAAAGCGGCTTTAAAAGTACATGAAACACAAGGCTGAATCCCACCCAGCCCTACTTCTGACCTGTGTCCGCACTGAGGTGCTGGAGCGGCTGGCCTTGGAGGAAGCTGGCCTTTCTGCCCAGGAATGCTCCTCATCTCCACCCCCTTTTTCTGACCTTCTGGCCAGAGTAAGGAACAGTGGCTGGCTCACCTTCGTGTCCCTCCCAACACAGAACCACAGCAGAAAGCAATCCATGTCCCTGAAACAAAGACATACAGGCGGGAGGGCTGATGTACATTCAGAGGGCCCATGGACTTCTGATTCCAAAACATCATTCCAGACTGCCCTCAAGCCCTTCCACCTTTTCACCTCATCTTGCCCCCATTTTACTTAATTTTTCTTCTCCCGTTCTTTCTATTTCCACCTCTCCTTCTCTCTTTTCTCCTTTGACATCTCAGAAGGAACCTACATAAGCAGCTATTTTATTTGTATGTGTGTTAAACTCATTATTTGTTAAATTAAATAGTCACTTTTTGGTATATTTTATTCTATATTTATGAATTCTGAAATCCTAGTTTTGACATCTCTTTTAAAAACACCACCTCATATTATTAAAATGGCGATTATCGGACTTCCCAGGTAGTCCAGCGGTTAAGGCTCCACACTTCCACTGCGGGGGGCATGGGTTGAATTGCTGGTCAGGGAACTAAGATCCCACATGCCATGTGGCATGACCAAAATTTTTTTTAAAAATAAGATGACTACTATCAAAAATAGAAAATAGCGAGTACTAAGGGGAATGTGCAGAAGGCAATGGCACCCCACTCCAGTACTCTTGCCTGGAAAATCCCATGGACGGAAGAGCCTGGTGGGCTGCAGTCCATGGGGTCGCTAAGAGTCGGACACGACTGAGCGACTTCATTTTGACTTTTCACTTTCATGCACTGGAGAAGGACCTGGCAACCCACTCCAGTGTTCTTGCCTGGAGGATCCCAGGGATGGCAGAGCCTGGTGGGTTGCCGTCTATGGGGTCGCACAGAGTCGGACCCGACTGAAGCGACTTAGCAGCAGCAGCAAGGAGAATGTGGGGAAATCGGAACACTGCACTACCAGTGGGAATGCAGCCACTGAGGAGAACAGTCTAGAAGTCCCTTCCTTAGAAAATGAAAAATAGAACCACCACAGAACCCAGCAGCGCCACTCCTGAGCATGTATCCAAAAGAACTCAAAGCAGAGCCTTGAAGAAGTCATTTCTACACCTGTGTTCTAACAGCATTATTCACGCTAGCCAAAAGGTGGAAACAACATAAATGTTTATGAACAGATAAATGGATAAACAACATACGTATACACACAATGGAAAAGAGCTCAGTCTCTAAAAAGGCAGGAACAGATACAGGCTACAACATGGGCAACTTTTGAGGATGTTATTTTAAGTAAAATAAGCCAAATACAATAGGAAAACTACAATATGATTCCCTTTATACAAAGTACCTGGAGCAATCAAAATCACAGAGACAGAGTAGAATGGTGGCGGCTGGAGCTGGGGGGAGGCGTGCAGGAAGAATTATTGTTTACTGGCTATAGAGTTTCAGTTTTGCAAGATGAAAAGACTTCTGTAGATGGATGGTGGTGGCGGTTTCACAACAATATAAATATACTCAATCCCATTAAGTGCACACTTAAGAATGGTTACGGTGGTAAATGTTATGTGTATTTTACCACAATGAAAAACGTGGGGGGGGGGGCGGGGTGTGCAGGATCTCGAAGCGCGTACTGTTAAAATTGTCTTAGGCGTTAGACTGTCGCATTCCACATGTGTGGGAGAGGAGGAGGAAGAAGAGGCGAGCAGGCTGGACGGTGGTGGGCACACTGCTTGTCCACAGAGAGGCGTGGCCTCCAAGCGCCAAGGAAAGCAGGAGACCTTGCCTCTGTCGTTCCGTCCATTATTCCCCGGTTCACCATCACTTACTTTTCTGAGTCCAACATGTTTCAGTGCTTCTAGAGATGAAGGTAGGCAACAGCTTGTACAATTTAAAAGCCAATGTGCACGAAGGGAAAAAAACAAAACAAAAACCCCAAGAGAACAACGGGCTGGTGAGCTCTGTGAAGCCGCTTTCTAGTAGGGAGGGGAATTTTCCTCTCCCTTCTCATAGGCTGCTCTCTTCAGCTTCAAGTCATCAACAAACTCCCCGGCTAGGGTTAGCCCCAGGTAGGGGACACCCCATCCCCTAAAACCTCCTTCCTGAACTGACAGTTCAGTTAGCCCCAAGTGGGGGTGGGGAACCACTCGACTCCATCTCAAAGCGACCCCTCTGTGGGTGGGTAGAGAGAAGGAGGCTGAAATGGCAGTCTTGTCCACAGACGGGACACCCAGTGTGGTGTCAGCCTGGAGGAACAGGCCCCGCAGCTACAGAAAGCGTCATTCCCAGGATACCATGGGGTCCGCTGGGGGCAGAGAGGAAGGCGATGGGGAGTGGGAGGTGGGGGGAGGGTTTTGGATTTCATACATAGTCCACTTTTAGGCAGGCAGAAATTATTTCACTGCCACCTCAAAACTTTCCTGCCCACCATCCACCACTGCCATTTACTTAATTTTCCTCCTCTTTTCTTTCCATCTTCCCCTTTCCTTCTCTAATTTTCCCCTTTCTGTTTCACAGAGGAAGCATCAAGAGACAGCTGTTGCAACACAGAGATCAGACGTGTGGTTGCCAAGGGGATAAAGGGACGAAGAAGGATGGACAGGGAATTTGCAAATTCTCTTCCCTCCTCTTTCTCCCATTCCTCTTCCACGTCTTTCTCTTACCCTTACTTTTCCTAACACAGTAGATCTGTTGATAATGGTGTCAGCAGGGAATGGAGGAGAAATCTGACTGATGAGAAGAGGAAGGAGGGAGCCAGGCTCAAGCTCCACTCATGATGTTAACGTAGATTTATTTTCTGCCTGTCTTTTCCAAAATGTCTGAGTTCCAGTGCTAGGAGGAAACTTGCTAATCACCAATGTCCAAATCTCCCACAACGTACAAAAGAATAGGATTGGATACATCAAGTGATGTTCCTAAGGCCACATCGCTAGCTAATGGCAGAGCTCAGACCCAAAAACCGGCCACCTAATTCCACGATCTTTCTGTTCTGTAGGCCTTCTCTATAGGTGGATGCTACTAGGTTTACTTATCTAGAATCATTCATTTGTTCAGGAAGCATTTGGCAAAAACGTACCCTGGTCAGGCACGGCATTAAACCCCACCAGAGACCTCGGACACCTGGTATGCTCTTACTTTTGCTGAATCTGTGTGTCTACAGGTGCAGCCGGGGGGGTCCTGGACCATCTTCCTGGGGCTCTAGGGATTGTGAAATAAGTACATGATCTGACAGGGTGCTCTCACAGGGTGATCTAGGCTGAGTCTTTCCAAAGTTGTTAGTGGGGCAGGACGAGTATGGGAATACAACTGGTCCAGGGTGACTTGTGGGGGTGGAAAAGGTGGGAGGTGGAGACAGCTGATAGATAAAGCCTGCTTCCTGGGAGCCCTTTGCTCTCTGTGTTAATCGTGTACAGCTGAGGTCTAGGGCCAGTTCAGCAAAGCCTCTGCCCAAGGATTAGAGACAAGCTTCAACCCTGTCTGAAAGTCTCAGGTAATCTCCTTTCACATGGGACATGGCCAGGTACTTGGGGTATTCCGGAGACTGTATTGTGTTGACTTGAGGATTCAGAGTTTAATCAACATGGTGGCCCCTCACACTAGTGAGAGCAGGACTTTGTTGCAGTTTGCCCTTCCGTGACACGGAAATAAGTTCCTCACCGTCAACCTCTCGGGTCTGCTGTTAGGGTCAGATGAGGAAAGAGGTGTGAACGTCGTCACCGGGGTAGTAACTAGCACTGAGGCAAGGGTGGTCTCGTGGTTGTGTTGCCGGACTTTTCTTTTGCACTGTGGCTTCCCGCAATCTGCATCACTGGATTGTTTTAAGGATCAGCTAAGAGCATGAATGATGTGTTCCTCAGAGAGGATGAGCTTTGCCTCGTATTCTGTACCCCTCTAGGGCCTGGATACAGAGAAATCTTTATTAATGCAATTGAGTTTAGTGCAATGTTGAGTGTGACATTGCGTCGAAAACCACCAGTGTGGGAGAAGGCAATGATTACATCAGACTTTAAAATCCAATGTACTAATTGGATTTCATAATTGAAATGAGGGCTAGAGACCTGTTGCAGGGCCTTATCCTACAAAACTAAGTTCCTTCTCCATTTGGTTCTTGCCCCCAGAGCAGTTCTGCTGCTGCTGCTGCTAAGTCACTTCAGTCGTGTCCGACTCTGTGTGACCCCATAGACAGCAGCCCACCAGGATCCCCCGTCCCTGGGATTCTCCAGAAAAGAACACTGGAGTGGGTTATCATTTCCTTCTCCAATGCATGGAAGTAAAAAGTGAAAGCGAAGTTGCTCAGTCGTGTCTGACTCTTAGTGACCCTATGGACTGCAGCCCACCAGGCTCCTCCGTCCATGGGATTTTCCAGGCAATTCAGGGACCTCCATTCAGACACAGCAAGGAGGACAGATCTGGAGGAGAGGAGGCCTGGTGGCCCCGATGGCCACCTGAAAGATTTCAGTGGAGTACTCATGCTATCTTAGGAGTACTTTCAAAATCCAGTATGGGAAAAAGTTTTCAACAATGATATAGCAATTAGGATCATGGCTTTTGTATGAGACAGTCCTGGGTTTTAAATCCAGGTTGCCGACAAAGGTCCATCTAGTCAAAGCTGTGGTTTTTCCAGTAGTCATGTATGGATGTGAGAGTTGGACTATAAAAAAGCTGAGCACCAAAGAAATTTTTCTTTTAAATTGTGGTGTTGGAAAAGACTCTTTGAGAGCCAGTTGGACTGCAAGGAGATCCAACCAGTCAATCCTAAAGGAAATCAATCCTGACTATCCATTGGAAGGACTGATGCTGAAGCTGAAACTTCAATACTTTGGCCACCTGATGCGAAGAACTGACTCATTGGAAAAGACCCTGATGCTGGGAAAGATTGAAGGCAGGAGGAGAAGGGGATGACAGAGGATGAGATGGTTAGATGGCATCACCGACTCAATGGACACAGTTTGAGCAAGCTCCAGGAGTTGGTGATGGACAGGGAATCCTGGTGTGCTGCAGTCCATGGGGTCACAAAGAGTCAGACACAACTGAGCAACTGAACTGAACTGAACTAGCTACGTATTAGCTATGTGGTCTGGGATATCTTATATAACCTCTCTGAGCCTGTTTCTTGTATAAAGATCTGTAAAATCTGGATATCATGGGGTTGTTACAAATGCTTGAGAGGAATAATTGCAGTAACGGATGGTGTGTGCTCAGCCCCTAGCTTGGTACTGGTAAGTGCACATTAAATGCTGGAGGTGGGGGGCAGTCATACCACAAAGAGTTAACAGAAGCTGATACTAGTAGAAATTCCTGGACTTGTCTTACAAAACAATAGATTACAGAACAGCTTATTAAAACCCCTTTGCTTTTTAAACTGCCTTCATTGATTAAATCTGCTTTAGGTGTTTTTTTTTTTCCCTCTCTTTAATTGCGTACCTTTCCAGACTCATGCATTGCAGCTGTTTTACAGGAATCTGGAGTCAGCTCTTGCCCAGTGTGAACCAACTGGGGCTGGTTGGGGTTCCTGATCCTAAAACTGGGCCTGCATGGGTGTCTAATGAATAGCATTTTGGTGTCAGAGAGCTGACAGAGGCTTTTCTTACAACTGTCAAAGTTTGGAAAACTCTAGCCTCAGATTGTGCTAAGCGTCCCCATGTTCAACATGCATCCAGAAACATGTAAATGAGACGCACCTGTGCAGAACCCTGATGGCCGCACCTTTTCCCTACCTCCAGTCACCTTTACCCATGCCTGCGACCACTCTGTTTATTCCATAAATATCCTAAACCCCATCCTGTGGAGGATCTGACTCTCTGCACAGAGTAGAGCAGGCAGTAGGAAGAAGAAACTCAAGGAAGAAGCAGTTGGATGTCAGAGGTGCTAGGCAGAGAGAGAAATTAGCAATACCAGCTGATGAGCAGGGGCTCATAGGTGGAGCTGAGAGGTGGACATAGGGTAGGAGGAAGAAAGACCACAACCAGGGAGACAGTAAGGCAAGACAAGAGTCTAACCAGGGACCGAGTTGGTTAGAAGTTTGAGATTTGGGGACTCTCCCTACCTGCCTCCCTCCATTCCCTGAGAGATTTCTTTGGATGGATATGTCCTCTGTGGTCCTCTGTTACCATCATAAATGTCTGAAGGGAATGATAGAAGAAACCCTTCTTGGTCTTGATCACCATGGTTACAATGGCTGTCAGCTCTGCCCCTTGAAGAGCAGGCCAGGAGAGGTGTGCTGTGCACCCTGTCTCACGTGAGATCGCCAACAGATGGAGATAGGCCTGGAGTTTAGGCAGCTTCATGAGAAAGGTGGGTGATGCAAAGTTTGGGCCCAGGAAGGCACCAGAAACAGGCCCCAGAAAGTAGAGACCCTGAAGGGAGGGGAAACCTAGAAAGTCTACTGCCATGAACTTATTCCAAGGAAATAACCCCAAATGTCGATCTGATATATGCATAGAAATGTCTACAGCAGCTCTGTTCATAATGCGCCAAATTATGTGTGAAGCCATTTAAATTTCTGACAATAAGCAGTGGTAGAATAAATTATGGCACTCTATGGGCACTAAAACTGATATAAAGAAATATTTAACAAGAAGGAAAAATGGCCATGATTTATCATTAAATGAGAAAAACAGTCACAAAACTAAATGCCCATATTCAAACCTCGAAGGATGATCACCAACATCCTAATGAGTTTTTGTAGCAAAAGTTTTTAAATGATTTTTTTGTTTTCTCTTTGTTCTTTTCCATAATCAGTGTGCTTTGACCTTGTAATCATTAAAATATGAAAAATGTTGTGTTTAATGTGTGCATTGTCGGTTCTAAAAACAGGTAACAAAATCCACCCAATTTTAAATAAGATGCAGTAGAGTTACTGACTTCCAGATCATGTTTGTTTATCTCTCATTTTCTTTAGTATTCTAGGGCAGGAGAACCTTTGCACTTTTAGGGGCAGCATCAAGTAAATTAAGACATAAAGATTGTAAAGGTTGTTTGATTTGGAAACAGTACTGATTTCCTTGAATACCTATTATCCTAGAATTTAGAGTTAAAATAAGACATGGGATTAAGAGGAAGGAACCTGGTAGTGCAGAAAGAGTACTTGTCTGGGAGTCCATCTTGGGCTGTAGATCTGGAATCACAAACTGTTAACTGGAACAAACTTAGAACTCCCGAATCCCATTTGTGACCTAAATTCCACCTCCAACATCTTTCTGGCTCAGCCTCCAGCTTTTCAATTCTGCCATCTCCTTTCTCGGGGCCAGTGAACCTTTCTCCTTGGCGCCTAGTATAGACCCTGCTGCAAATGTGATGGATGCCAGCGGCTGAGCCTTGGGATCCAGGCCTGTGGCAGCTCTCTGCCACCCTTCCCACCCTTCAGCCTCTCCTCCAGCTCTGGCCAAGGCAGCGGCTCCTGTGCTGCTTTATCAAGAACTGCCTTCCCATCCACCCATCTGTTCACATTTCTATCCCTCTGTGGCTTAGTGACTTTGGTTGTTTTTCAAACCCCAGATCAACAATGCTTTGGCATATTTCTACGTGAACTGACACCTTTCCAACCTTTTCTTCTGGAACATGCAGGTCCTTCAAGAGTCAGAGAAGCAGGGACACTGAAGTGAGAACAGGTTGAGAGGGCCTCCAGGGAGCTGAAGATAGGCATACGCTTCAGGGATCGTCAGAAAATCCTAGATACCAGCCCAGAGGGACCTGGTCACTGCCTGACACTCCTTTTGACGTTTCTACTTTATCCATTCAGCTGTTCATTCTTTTTTTATTAATATTTATAGATATAGAATGGAGAAGGCAATGGCACCCCACTCTAGTACTCTTGCCTGGAAAATCCCATGGACGGAGAAGCCTGGTAGGCTGCAGTCTGTGGGGTCGCTGGGAGTCGGACACGACTGAGCAACTTCACTTTCACTTTTCACTCTCATGCATTGGAGAAGGAAATGGCAACCCACTCCAGTGTTCTTGCCTAGAGAATCCCAGGGACGGGGGAGCCTGGTGGGCTGCCGTCTATGGGGTCGCACGGAGTCGGACACGACTGAAGCGACTTAGCAGCAGCAGCAGCAGCATAGATATAGAAAACATTTATCACAGGCTTACCACGTGCCTTGCTCCATCCAGGCCCTTGACACACATTATCTTTAATTCTCAAGTTCTTTAAGGTAGGCAATCTTCATTTTATAAAGGAGCAGACAGTTTTAGGACTTTCCTTGTGGTACAGTGGATAAGAATCCACCTGACAATGCAGGGGATGCAGATTCAATCTCCGATCTGGAAAGATTCCACATGCCACAGAGCAACTAGAGCCCATGTGCCACAACTACTGCGCCTGCGTGCTGCAGCTACTGACGCCTGCGCGCCTAGAGCCTGTGCTCCACGAGAAGCAGCCCGCACACCGCAACAAAGAGTAGCCCTCTCACCACCACTAGAGAAAGCCCGCGCGCAGCCACCAAGACCCAGTGCAACCAATAGTTAATTCATTAAAATTTTAAAAAGGAGCAGTTTCAGAGAGGTCTAGTCACTTGCCCAACGTCACATAGCTAGGTAAAGCCAGAGTTTCAATTAAAGTCTGGCTGCCTCATAAATCTATGCTCTCTCCACTTCCTGTTGAAACCGACCTCCCTCAATCCCACCATCTAGATGGAAATAAGAAAACAGAAGAAGGAATTTGCCAACTTGAAGACACAGTGCCAAGTGGCTGCCTTCCATGAGTTATAGCTGCCACTGTTCGGAAGAGCCATCCAAAAGCCAGTCTCACAGGGCAGCCCTGAGGCTGCCTCACTTCAACTGATGTTGGGAAAGTGCTTAGCCGCCTGTACTGGGCAACTTAATGACCAAAATGAAGTCAGACTAGATTGTCCATCAGGCCTAATACATCACTGAGTGACTGACCAATGAAAATGATGGCTTTAATGCACTAGTTCTCAACCAGGGGCAGACCTTTCCCCCTAGGATTTGGGCAATAGGAAATGGCAACCTACTCCAATATTCTTGCCTGGAAAATCCTGTGGACAGTGGAGCCTGAAGGGCTGCTGTCCATAGGGTCACGCAGAGTCGGATACAACTGAAGCGACTTAGCATGCATGAATGCATTGGAGAAGGAAATGGCAACCCACTCCAGTGTTCTTGCCTGGAGAATCCCAGGGATGGAGGAGCCTGGTGGGCTGCCGTCTGTGGGGTCGCACAGAGTCAGACACAACTGAAGCAATGCAGCAGCAAAGACTTTTCGGATTATCACAACTTGGAGATGTTGTGGATAAGAACCCACCTGCCAATGCATCTAGTGGGGGAGGGCAGGGATGATGCTAAACATCCTACAAAGCACAGGACAGTCTCCCACAGCAAAGAGTTATCCAGCCCCAAATGTTACTGTGTAGAGGCTGAAAAGCCCTGCTCTGAGGACTCAGTCAAAAGCTATTTGATGCAACCGGAGACCAAATATCAAAAAAAGTAGATATTTTGTTTCCTGTACAATTGTCGCTAGAGTTAAATTGTACAAGAGTTAGTAGTAAAAATAAACTCAAAACAGATTAAAGACCTAAATTATGGATGGCCACTTAAACCTTGTAGAGGAAAACATAGGTAGAACACTTCTTAACATAAATCACAGCAAGACCCTTTTTGACCCACCCTACAGTAATGAAAATACAAACAAAAATAAACAAAAGTGGGACCTAATTAAACTTAAAAGCTTTTGCACAGCAAAGGAAACCATAAACAAAACAAAAAGACAACCCTTGAAACGGAAGAAAATATTTGCAAATGAAGCAAGTGACAAGGGATTAATCTCCAAAATATACAAACAGCTCATGTAGCTCATTATTTTTTTAAAAAAGTGAAAAAATGAGCAGAAGACCTAAGTAGACACTTCCCCAAAGAAGACATACAGATGGCCAAGAAGCACATGAAAAGAAGCTCAAGATCACTAATTATTAGAGAAATGCAAATTAAAACTACAATGAGATATCACCTCACACTGGTCAGAATGGCCACTATCAAAAAATCTAAAACCAGGACTTCCCTGGTGGCACAGTGGATGAGAATCTGCCTACCAACGCAGGAGACACAGGTTGGATCTCTGGTCTGGGAAGATTCCACATGCTGCAGAGCAACGAAGCCCTGCACCACAACTCCTGAGCCCGCGCACCGAGAGCCCCTGCTCCACAAGAGAAGACACCACAGTGAGAAGCCCGAGCACTGCAACAGAGTAGCCCTCCATTCGCCGCAACCAGAGAAAAGCCCATGCACAGCAACGAGGACCCAGCACAGTCAAAAATAAATAACTTAAAAAAATCTACAAACAGTAAGTGTTGGAGAGAATGTAGAGAAAAGGGAACCCTCCTACGCTATGGGGGAATGTAAATTGGTAGAGCCAATTTTCCTTAAAAAACTAAAAATACAATTACCTTATGGTCCAGCAATCTCTCTCTTGGGCATCTACCTGCAGAAAACCATAATTCAAAAGCTCATGCACACCAGTGTTCACTGCAGCACTATTTACAATAGCCAGGACACAGAAACAACCTGAATGTTCATCAACAGAGGAATGGATAAAAAGATGTGGTACATATATACAATGCAGTATTACTCAGCCGTAAAACAGAACAAGATACTGCCACTTGCAGAGACACAGTTGGACCTATAGACTGTCATATACAGTGAACTAAGACAGAAAGAGAAAAATAAATATCATATATTAGCACGTATATGTGAAAGAATATGGTACATGTTGGAAGAATGGTACAGATGAACCTATTTGCAAAGCAGAAATAGAGACACAGATGTAAAGAACAAACATGTGGACATCAAGAAGGGGGAAGGTGGGTGGGATGAAACAGGAGACTGAGATGGACATATATATGCTGCTGTGTATGAAATAAATAACTGATGAGAATCTGCTGTATAGCATAGGGAATTCAAGGTTCTGTGGTGAACTAAACGGGAAGGAAATCTTAAAAAGAGGGGATATATATACATATAACTGATTCACTTTGCTGTACAGCAGAAATAACACAGTATTGTAAAGCAACTACACGCTAATAAAAATTAATTAAAAAAATAAAATATGGCAAAATGGATCTTTCCAAGGAAAAGAGAATAAAAAGCTAAACATAAAAAAAAAAAGAGTCCACATCCTGTTAGGCTAGTTAGTTGGCATTGTATATTTTTTCCAGTTTGCCTTCTTCAAGAGTGGCCCATAAAATGTAATTAGCTCTTCTTTGGGTTAAAATCAGAAATGGAAAATTTAACCTCTAAGAGGAAACAGAAAATGAAAAGTATTGTAACAATGAAGTTCATGTGCAAATTTTAGTTGAGTGCATTCTTTTTTGTAAGGTTGTACACCTCTTTGCATGCCACCCTTCCAGGCCACAGACACACACATACCCTGTGCACATGTAACGGTGTGGGAGAAAAGCTTGGATTTGGATCCAAAAGAATAAAATTCAATTTCCACCTCTACCAATGAATAATCTTGAGCAAATCACCTATCCTCTTTAAACTTTAGCTTCTCCGCCAATAAAAGGGGGCTAACCTATACATTTCAAAGTGATATAAATTTTTCATACAGTAATTTACAGTAAAGCACTTGGCAAAACCATGAAGTGTGATCGAACCACTCACAAGATGACAATCACACGTACAGTGGGCTTCTCCTCCACGGGGCATGTGGGTTTTCTTTTATTATATTTTCCCATTTTATCACTGCCTACATAAGTTTCTCCTAGGTGATATTCTATTTCTTATGCTGCACTGGAGAAATACTCATTATATTTTGAAGACAAACCGAATTCAACTTATTTTACTCTTGTCCCAAAGGAGATTATTACTTCTCCTTAATAAGATTTATTATTATTAGAAAACAACTCGTCCTGTTACAATGAGAAAGCTTAGGATGATCAGGCAGACATTTATGATGTAGCTTCCCATTTTCCCAATGATGAGATCTTGACATCACCCAATACATTCTTGTCTTACAATAACACTTACCACTTTGAGCCAGACTCTAAATGCTCTATAATTCTCACCTGTGCTTGACTTTCCTTAACACGATATTGTATTTTTACTTTCAAAATCAACACAATTTCAAGGATTATAAGAAAGTTGAAAATAGAATGTCATCCTTTCATTATAACCTGAGCTTCTGGTAAGATTAGAGAGGGGGTCTGTACACATGCTTTGTTAATTAACTTTGATGCTCTTGAAGCACTGGTAACAATCCTAACACACATGATTTCTCATAATTGCCTTCCACCCCTTGCCTGTAAAGGCTTGTTATGTAGAACAGAATTATTTTGTGGGTGAATAAGATGTGTGTCACGACGTGCTGTGAGTTCCTAAGAATAGAAACTCCTATGACTAAACTCCCCATGAACACAGCAAATTAGAGAAAATAACAAATGCTTTTATCCCTCAGCCCAGCCAAATCACTTCGTGTTTCCATTTCACTTCAGTGAGAAAGTTATTGACCTTGAAGATGCTCCCCCAGCAAATGTATACCATTTTTGTTTTAAGTTCCACACCTGTGCTCTCTGCTCACTGCAGTCAACCGCCCACTTCAGCTGTGCAGCTGCCTAAGGAGGACACCTTGGGTATCTCCCTGGTGCCATGGACTGGGATCGGGCAGAGACAGGCAGACACTTACTGATGGGGCCTTCTTTCAAACACAAACCTGGAAAAGTGGGCGTATTAAGTGGTGGATGTAAATTTGGACCCAAGTATCTGACTTCTGTTTCCATTGCTGTTAACCAGGTGTGGCAAAGTAGGGCCTACAGCCCACATCTGGGCAGTTACCTGCTTGTAAACAAAGTTTTTTGGAACATTGCCATGCTTACTGGCTTGCATACTGTCTGTGGCTGTTTTTGTGTTACTCCCTGATAGCTCAGTTGCTAAAGAATCTGCCTGCAATGCAGGAGACCCCAGGTTGATTCCTGGGTCGGAAAGATCCACTGGAGAAGGGATAGGCTACCCACTCCAGTGTTCCTGGGCTTCCCTTATGGCTCAGCTGGTAAAGAATTTGCCTGCAATGCGGGAGACCTGGATTTTATCCCTGGGTTGGGAAGATGCCCTGGAGAAGTGAAAGGCTACCCACTCCAGTATTCTGGCCTGGAGAATTCCGTGGACTGTATAGTCACAGAGTTATAAAGAGTCGGACACGACTGAGGGACTTTCAGCAGAGTTGAGTAGTTGTGAAAAAGACCTATGGCCCATAAACCTAAAATGTTTACTACCTGGTCCTTTGGAGAAAAAGTTTGCTGAGCTCTGTTTAACCACTGGGTTTCATTCAAGACAGTCCAATGGTAAATGCTTTAGGCATGAAAAAAACAACAGTGTCAGGGACCTTGCCTCCAGAATCTTTCCACTGGAAAAATGAAGTGTAACCACATAGAAAGTTCATTCATAATACAAGAGTTGGATGATGACGTGAGTCAGAAGTCAATGACAGCCCAGGGCACTGATCTTATGAACCGGTGTATATCAAGGGCTCATGGGCTGGGCACCAAGCCCAATGCTTTTCAGCATTAAAGAGTTTGCTTCTCACAAAACCCCTCTGAGATAGGTATCATCCACATTAAACAGATGAAGAGCCCCAGATCCAGAAAGCCTTTATTTTCTCCTAAGGACACACAGCTGAAAAGTACTGAAGGTAGGCTTTGAACCCAGTCAGTGTGACTCCAGAACCCACGTTCTTCATCATCCATTGAGAGGGACAGATGGTGAAAACCTGAGGCGTTCAGTGAAGGGAGGGGTTATTGCTGGCTGCGTGGGCTGCAAAGTCTTCAAACCAGAGATGGGGTCTGAGCAATGCCAAGAAGGAGGGAGATGAGTTTGAGAAACAATTCTCCTCACGTAAGGGAAGACCACATTTTACATTAGTCAAGACCAGCTACCCCTAGGGAGGGGACTTGGCCAGAGGACGGGTCTTTCCTAGGACTAACTGCTCCCGGACCCATTCTGAGCATCCAGTAAGTGTTTACTAGCAGCTCTCGGTCAATTGCAGCCAGCCCTGTTGCCACGCATCAGTGGGTGAGCAAATGGTGCTGGCAAGAGGTGTGTGCGCGGGTGTCTGGCGGTTGTCCCTGTGCCCCTGGGAGAGTGCCTGAGACAGGTCTGTCTCAGAGCCATGGATAGAAGTGTGGTCAGCGGCACCCAAGTCACCCAAAGAGAGATTCAGGTCTGCTCTCAGCATCCCACACCACAGCCCCTCCTCTGATGCCCCTCTTCCTGCAGCTGTATTCATGGTGGAGCTCAGCACAGCGAGGAGCCCAGCAATGGCAGGCGTGCAACCTAGGCTGCACCACTTGCTAATGACAAGTCCTGAGACGAACCTCTTAAGTCACTTACAGCTTTGGTGTTCTCATCCATAAAATGGAGAACTGCTGCCAACTTCAAGGGGTTGTCATAAGATTGAAGGGCTGTGAGATGGGACCCTGCGGGGAAACACCAGGTGTGCGGAGGCACTCGACAAACGTCATTAGAGGTGGAGTTAGAGGTGAATGGCAAGCTGGCAACGAGGGAAGGAATCTGAAATAAATGAAGACGGTCCTACTTCAGAAGGTAGGACCTTCCTTTCTGTCAAATGAGCTGAGCAGGAGGGATTCCTTCCTGAGGATTTGAACCTCCCAGAGTGGCGTTCTCTAGCAGAGGAGGGGGCCGTCTTCCAGCAGCAGAATAAAAGTAGTGCTCTTTCTATTCTCGTCAGTTACTCCTAGTGAACACACTCTCCTCCCACACCCACATCCCAGAGCTCTCTTGAGGTGCTGGTTGCTAACAAGAAGAGAAAGAAATCCTAAAAATTATACTATTTGCCACGAGTATCTTTTTAATACATTTTCCTGTCCCTTTCCTGCCTCCTAATTCTCTGTCTCTCTCTTGTCTCTCTTGATCTCTGTCTGTCTCTGTCACACACACACACACACACACACACACACACACACACACAACCTTCTTGTAATACTGCTGCTGCTGCTGCTAAGTCACTTCAGTCGTGTCCGACTCTGTGCGACCCCATAGATAGCAGCTCACTAGGCTCCGCCATCCCTGGGGTTCTCCAGGCAAGACCACTAGACCACTGGAGTGGGTTGTCATTTCCTTCTCCAATGCATGAAAGTGAAAAGTGAAAGTGAAGTCACTCAGTCGTGTCCAACTCTTAGCGACCCCATGGACTGCAGCCTACCAGGCTCCCCCGCTCATGGGATTTTCCAGGCAAGAGTACAGGAGTGGGGTGCCATTGCCTTCTCCACTTGTAATACTAGAGAAAGTCAAGTCACTCTTGGTCCTGGTCTAAGCATCTGTATTTGGAAACAAGAGTGTCTCACTAGAATCAGAATCTATTCATAATTAAAACACACTCACACAGCCATTCCCTGTAATCAGGGCCCTAATCCTGTTTCTAAAATGCTCATGGACTGTTGAAAGCTCTAGAGAGAAATGGCCAATTCCTGGTGACTCTTTGCAAGAACTTGTTTAAAGCATTTCTTAACTCAAAACTGAACTGGAACCACCCTGCCTCACAGCTGGGGCCCCAGCACTGGAAACACTTTGTTCTTTCACCAGCCAAGGAAGGAGACCACACAGAAGGCAGGAGGGGGCAGCCGCAACTGCCACCCTGGCCCTTCCTCCTGTCAGAGTCCCTTTGCCATCCAGACCACTGTTATGTGGAATCTGGATGGAGATTGGAAAAAGAGGGCCTGGAGCAGGGTCTGGAACTGTCTAAAATCCAGAACAAGCCCTGCCGCTTGAATTACCATTCAGATTCATTTCGAGATTGCAGAATGTGCTGGCGATGTTTTTCTAAAGGGCAACCCCGGTGCTCCCGAGATGGGAAGCACCCTCCCCTCTGACATGTTTATTCCATCCTCCGGAGGAAGGGAGGGGACAGAGCTGGCTCGGCAACCCCGCAGTCTGCTTCCATGCCGGTTACTTCAGTGGGAGCTTGACAGTCAGCCAGGCTGGAAATAAACACTTATGCCTTGGGCTGGAAGTGTCTTTCCCTTAGCGATGCCTGATGGCAAAGACCCCTGTGCCTTTGACATGCCTCTTTTCTTTCCTCACTGAACCACATCATGGTGAACAACAACCAACGTTCAAAACAAATAAACTGGGCCATCATAGAAACCGCCCTTCTAGATAGTCTTAGGAAAGGTTGAGAAACATATTCTAGTGTTTAGGTAAGAAACTAAAATGCTGACTCAAACCATAATTTCAGCAAAGAACATGGTACTTGGAAAGTTTCACAATCTCTCTGTATCCCCTCTGAGGTACCAATTTTAAAAAGGGTATCTTAGTTCAGGTTCTTCCAGAAGCAGACTCTGAGATGAAGTTTGGAGTACCAGTACTTTATTTGGGAGATATTCCCAGGAAGCACTGGTGGGTGTTATGGATTGAATCATACCCTGTTAAAGATTGTTGAAGTCCTAACCTCTCCCCACCCAGTACCTATGAATGTGACCTTATTTGGAAATAATGTATTGGCAGATGCTCAAGTTAAGATCAGGTCAATGGAGTGGGCTCTAACCCAATAGGTCTGTGTCCTTACAAAAAGGGAAAGTTTAAATACAGAGACAGACTTCCACATAGGGTGAATGCCACATGGAGTTGGGGGCAGAATTCAGGGTGTTGTATCTACAAGCCAAGGAATGCCAAAAATTGCCAGCAAACCACCAGAAGCTAGGAGAGAGCATAAAACAGATTCTCTCAGAGAAGGAAACAACACTCCACTAATTCCTTGATTTTGGACTTCTAACCTCCAGAACTGTGAGAAAACCATTAACTGGTTTTCAAGCTATGGTACTTCATTACAGCAGCCCTAGGAAACAGATATAGTACATATGTGGGGGAGTCTGGCAGGAGCAGAAAGTGAAGTGAAGTGAAGTCGCTCCGTCGTGTCCGACTCTTTGTGACCCCATGGACTGTAGCCTACCAGGTTCCTCTGTCCATGGGATTTTCCAGGCAAGAGTACTGGAGTGGGTTGCCATTTCAGCTAGTCACCACTATTAACAACAGGGCTTCATGATACCGGCAAGTTTGTGGAAATAGGTGGTGCAGGGTTAGCATATGTGACGGCAAGGCTATTTGGGTCTGAATTCAGTCCCTGGCCCAGAGCTGCCGCTGCAGGGCCTTGGACCTGCTGCACCACCAGCGCCTCCTGCACCGCCTCCTGCACGGCCAGGTGCACAAAACGCCAGAGCGAGGCCGCAGGCTGAGGGGTGCAGCTGGAGGCAGCTGGAAGGCAGGCCAGGCACTGAGGGGGAGGCCAGTGTGGTATGAGCATGCATCATCCGCTACAGAGGACATGCTAAACCTTCCCCAGGCTGTTGGGAGTTTCCGTTGCAGAGTTTAGCACCTAGGTTATTTAAGAAGGGTAAAATATTACTGACCTCTCTTTTCACTGGAACAATCCTCCCAATCGGTGTCCCTAAATTATGTCCCCCTAATCATTCGCCTGTCCTGATTGCCATGGGGATATGAGTAGGAAATGAGAGCTGCTCAAAAGGAATGGAGCGTCTAAGTCCTTACCTGGGGATTTACATTCATACTCCTGTCCTGCCTTGGATACATTCCTCCCATTCTTTGGGTGTCTTCCTCTCCCCTCTTTGCATTGAGTCCTACCCATTCAAATCCTGCGACCCCAATGTGTATCCCTTTGCTCCTCCAGCGTAGCTTTCTGAAAGCCCTTACATTTGAACTACTTGATCCTGTTCTCCATTGAACTTTTTTCGAACGATTCTGCAGACCATTTAATAGCAGTTCTCTAAAAAAATAAATGCCAAATTGGGTCAAATCAATTCATACACTATTAGATATTGTTTCTCCCTCTCTTCCTCTGGGGATGTGTAAGGCACATTTGCAGAGAGAAGGTTCTGACAAGTCCTGCAGTGAAATGACAACAAAAGAAACCTTCCTTAAGTTTGCTCAAACTAGTGTTTCCAGTACGTCTATCCCTTCTTGCTGTGGCACAGCATTCCTATCTTGCAGAATACAGTTTGGGAAACAATGCCTTTGTTATAGACTTCAGTGAACAAGACCTTCAGGAGTCAGCTCCTTTGGATGAGGAGAGCTGGTTCATGTGAGCAGCTGGCCCCATGGAGGGAAGTCAGTGCTGGGCCTTGAGTGGCAGTGAGCTACACACCGCAGTCCCAAGGGCCATGATGTGAGGTCCCCAGGCTCTTCATCCCAGAACCATTCTGAGGGTGGGGAATGAGTTTCCAGGGACGGGCAGGGGGCTACTAAGAGCCCTTCCTGAGGTAAGACATTCTGTTCCTAACACCAGATCTGCCCTTTCCCAACTTTTTGTGGCAAGCAAACTTCAAGTCTTACCGCAAAGTTCATAACAAATGTAAGCTGTTATCTCCCAGGGGCAATATAGTTCATAGTGGGGGCCAGGCTGCCTGGGGTCAAAGCCCAGCTCTAACTCATGCTAGCCATATGCCACTGGGCCTCAGCCCCCTGCCTGCATCATGGGGACACCAGCAAAAGTGCCAGAGGACTATCTGACCTAATGCATGTAAACGACGCGGAAAACAAACTCCTCTCAACAAGTGTTGACTGTTACCGCAGCTCATATCACTTCACCAGACCAGTCAGAGACCTCTGTCGTGTCTCGCAACTGTGAGTTCTCTGAGCATAGCAACTGGGACTTATCACGGTGCAGTAGCTGACATGTAATAGTGCTTCCTCAGAAAATATATTCAGGATGCTTTAAAGGATGGCTATGCTCTGTATTTTATTTCTACCTCTGATATTATTTCCAACAATGAAATGTTTTGTTATAACATACCCTCTTCACTAATAGGAAGATAACTCGATTTTCTCTCATTGTAGTCTTTTCTCTCCAGCTAGAGAGGACCTGTCATGACTAGATGGCTGCCAGGGCCTTTGATCAGTGGGTCACTGTCCTTGTGGTCTCCACGGCCCCGGGCAGTCACAGCAGAGATGTTTAAGATGCCATTGATTTATCTGTCTGTCTTAGTCATCAATGGGGTGCCAAGCAGGGAGGTTCTATACCCAGGTAGAACCACATCACAGAAAGCTCTTAAAAGGAAATTCTTCCAAGTCCAAAGGGTCAATCTTGCTAATCCTAGGAAGGTCATCCATTGGTAAACAACTGATGAGAAAATCTGGACACATCTCTCCTTTAAGAAAGTTGAATGTGTCTGTCTACGCTATGAAAGGGCTTCCCCAGTGGCTCAGCAGTATAGAATCTGCCGGCAATGCAGGAGATGCAGGTTGGATCCCTGGGTCAGGAAGATCCCCTGGATGAGGGCATGGCCACCCACTACAGTACTCTTGCCTGGAGAATCCCACGGACAAAGGAGCCTGGCAGTCTACAGTCCACTGGGTTGCAGAGAGTCAGACATAACTGAAGCTACTTAGCATGCACACATGTATGCTACGAAAATCCACTAAGTGAAAACTCACACTCATGAAAACAGTTGAATTAGAACGTGAATTCTTCCATTAATAATAATTTGATAGCATTCGCCCAAGTAAGTGTTGTTATAATATTCTCTTCCACCAAAGTTTCAAAGAGCCTCATCTAGCAGGGGGAAGGTCCTTTTGTATGTGGCTAATATTTTTTTTGTTTTAAAAAGCAGTTTTTTTGAGTTGTCATTTACATATATTAGGCATTTTCTGAACCTAGATATAGTAATAATATAAGGAATTTGGATCACTTGTTTGTTCATTAAACTTTTATTTTATATAGACAAAAAGTACTCTCCCTCCACTCAAGCTTCTACACATCAAGTTCCCACTGTTCTTAAGATTTTTGTCCATTAATGCTGCAGGCCCTGACCTACAGGGCAACAGGCTGCAGGAGGGCCTTGCTTTACAGCACCTGCTCTCCTGTAGCCCCTGCTGCTGCTGCTGCTGCTAAGTCACTTCAGTCGTGTCCGACTCTGTGCCACCCTATAGACGGCAGACCACCAGGCTCCCCTGTCCCCTGGGATTCTCCAGGCAAGAACATTGGAGTGGGTTGCCATTTCCTTCTCCAATACAGGAAAGTGAAAAGTGAAAGTGAAATCGATAAGTCGTATCTGACTCTTAGGGACCCCATGGACTGCAGCCCACCAGGCTTCTCCGTCCATGGGATTTTCCAGGCAAGAGTACTGGAGTGGGGTGCCATTGCGTAGCCCCTGAGAGAAGATCAAATCAGCACTCCTCCCAGAATCCTGTCAGGAGCAAGACAGACAGAGGACAGGCAGAAAGAAAGCTAAACGCACACAAGTAGATAGAGCCAGAGTGCTTTTTGTCTCTTGGACCGCCATTTCTTCTCTGGTAAGATCCAGAAGTAGAACCCAAAGGTATCTATCTCTTTCAGTTCAAATATTCTGTGATTCTGTCATATCAAGAAAGCCCCACTTAGGTCACAGAAAATCTTTCCAGAGAGGCTCCATTCTTATCACTGAAAGTAAAATTCACTGACAGCATTCCCCATATCCACACCAGCTAATCATGATGTTACCAAAGCCACTTTTGATTCCAAAGTAGTTACACTATATGAAAGGTTCATTCCTGATGATTTTCCAAAATTCTAGTTAATTTCTCACAGGAATAAATGCAAAATTAGAGCCACATTATTGTAAATAGTGCACATAAATCGAGACAAAAATTAATAATTTTTTGTATTGTATTATTTTTCATTTGCATAATTCAAAATCCCATTAAATGTGAGTCTTTATATTCCCTTGGAAAGGATTTTTTAAAAACCTTCAGAGAAAAGGAATGAAGGTGATGGGAGAGAAAGGTAAAGTCCCATGATCATATCTGATGGAGAAAGACTGTGGGTTTGAAGGAATTCTATGGGGAAAGCATCCAGGAAAATAGAGAGGACTCCCTAGAGAGGACTCATTACAGGGACAGCACCTAGGCCCATTGAGAGGACTCCCTAGAGAGGACCAAGCAGCACAGTACCGTCTTCCTTGGGTAATCATTCTGCACTAGTCTGAGATGATTAGTCAATTTGGAGGTTAGATGCCTTTTTTCTTTTTAATTGAAGTTACTCCAGGCTTGCATGCTGCTATGAAATATTCAACCCGAAATTTAAAAATCCCTAAACAGCCAAATCTTCTCTTTATCCTTTGGCACAGAGGAGCCATTTTGTGCTCTTAAAAATGGCTGACAGGAATTTTCTGAGGAAGCTATGGTCAGAAACCAAACCAGAAATTAGATTGGCTTCAAATATGAGGCTTTGAGTTTAGAGCCATAGCTAGAAACTGATGTGTTTTTTTCCTAATGAAAAAAATCAAGGAATTGTCATGAAGATCAAAAACTGCTCTCCAAACCTTCCCTTTCACATCCTCCCCCCAGGCGACTTTGGATTGCAAGAGCTCGTGATTATAACTTTATTCACAAGCCGTTTTTGGTATCCAAGTAGCTCCCTCTCCAAGATGAAATTACAAAGCTTTGAAAATTAGAGGTACCCTTCTGCTCACCCTAAAGAACTATTCCTGATGAGATGCTCTGTTGAAATGGAAGGAATTTGCTTTACAGCAGCCTCCCTTGTGGAATTCTGGATAGGAACGTTTAACAATACGGCATTTGCAATGGGCAGGTGAGAGCTGACCAAGTTTTTAAAGGGGATTTCACAGGCCAGGTCAGCAGGGAGATGGATGGGTGAGCTGTGGTAGATACAATTATTTGCCTTTCTGAGCTGTTCTTTTGAAGCCTCTACATTTAATAGAAAGAAATAGAAAAATCCTCTTTGCCAACCTTTTGTAGCTCAATCTTTATTGTTCCCACTGAAATCCAAAGAAAACAGGCAAGATTCATTTTGTCCATAAAGCATTTGTGTATTTTATATAGGTCTGGGTTTTGAAGTGTTGATAGAGAAGTAGAAGAAAAGACAAAGTTTCCTCTCTAATCTGAAGAAATCAAAGGGAAAATTTCTGAAGCTCTCAAGCCTAACTTAGAAGTCCTGGGTGGTATCTCCTGATATATGCCTCTTTTGCTATTAAACTCAGCATGGAAATTAGCACAGGCTCACAAAATGATGGAAATCAGACTAGACCATAAAGAAGCAAGCCTGTAGGGAAATTAAGACTTTTTCGTAAAACCAGAGAACATGACCTATAGAACTAGGGAAGCTTTCTCTTAAAGAAAGAAAGCTTCTCTTTCTTTTCAGCATCCATCTCTCAAAGACTGGTCTGGTTAATGGGCTGGTTGGGCCAACCATGTAGAGGATTGTTTGTTTGCCTTGGGGTATATGAGAAGTGCTTGGTAAATACTCACTCAATGATAAGTCAATTGGTTTACCAAACAATTTGTTTTAAGTGAAAATTTTTGTTTTCATTTTAAGTTAAAAATTTCTTAATTTTTTATTCCTGGTATCAATACCACAATTTACAGGACAATATACCTGATATACTGAAAGGAAAAAGACAAAGCTTCAAGTGATAAAAGACCTCAGGAATGTATATCTAACTGATACTGCATTGCATTAATCAATAGCTACACTTTTTGCAAACTGTGGCTATGACAGTCCCGAACAAGAAGGTTCTCTGTTTAAGCTGCAATACCTTTTCTGACTATGGTCATCGTTCCTTCTGTAGCACATTTTTACAGCCCCTTCAGTGCATTTTGGAGGACTGCCTCAAAGTAATCTGCAGCTTTCCTGATGACTCCTCGCTCTCTCCTGCTAAGAACTTTAGCCCTTTTCTGCTGAGTTGTTGGAACCTTCTGATACCATATCCACCCCTCCACTACCAGATCTATGACCATCAACATAGGGACTTGAGCTTCTTCCACCAAAACCGTCCCACTTCATAGGCCCATAATTTGATTGCTGTTATTCACTATAATTTCCAAATCATTATAGTATCCCCCACTACCATAGTTACTACTGCGAAAATGTCATCTTTCATTGTAACCATTATATCCTCTGCTACCATCAGCATTTCTGTTACCGTGGTTTCCATATTCTGGCCCACCACCACAATAGCCTTCTCTAATGCAAGAACCAGGACCATCGTGATAGTTGCCACCATCACCTCCAAATTTACTATATCCCCTATCATCCACCTCCTGCTGCCACCAACTCTATGACTCTATGACCTCTATGACACCTCTTCCATCAAAGTTTCCTCATAGCCTATAACATTGCCACAAAACTAGTCTTTCAAATTATATTCTTCTGAGTCTCTAATGCCACCAACAGATATTTTCTTCGCTGTTAAATGAAAGCTTCCCTGGTGGCTCAGATGGTAAAGAATCTGCCTGCAACGAGGGAGACCTGGGTTCTATCACTGGGTCGGGAAGATACCCTAGAGAAGAGAACGGCAACCCATTCCAGTATCCCTGCCTAGAGAATTTCATGGACAGAGGAGCCTGGCGGGCTACAGTCCATGGGGTCGCAAAGAGTCGGACATGACTGAGTGACTAACACTCTCCTTCACTTTCTTTAGGAAGAGCTCTCTTTGACTTCACTACACACCCATCAGCCTTTTGTGGTGCAACATACATTCCCCATCCACCTCCTGTGACTGCAAAAATAAGTCACAAACCTAAAGACCCTGGGACATTTTGCTTGGAGGTTTCTCATGACCACACAGTCTATGCGTGTGCCCCATTTCTTAAACTGTGCTATTAAACTGTCATCTGCAGTTTCAACCCTCAGAGCACCAAAAAACAGTTTTCTCAAACTGCTCTGGTTCCTTTGGATCAAAGCAGTAGCACAAAGACACATAAAATTCTGAGTATTTTAGCAAGAATGGCAGATTTTGCTTTAAAGCAGCAAATTTAAAATAAAAAAATCATGTTTTCAGCTGAGTGCTTCAAAGAAAACACAGGGCAGAGAATTAAATTCTTGTCACCTTAGAAAGGTCTGTAAGGCCTAAAAACGTGCCGGCAGAAGTTTCAGCAAAAATGAGGCCATTTGTAGCATTTTCTGCTGGGCACCTCCTCCCTCTCCCTTCCCACCCCGTGTTCTCTTTCCCAGCTGTGGATTGAGGAGGCCACTGAAGGGCATTGTGCTACCCAGATGGTTTGAATAACCAGATATTGAAAATAACTATCACACATAAAAACAACTACAGCAAAAAACTATCAGTCTGGCAATACCAACTCTCGACAGCCAAAATAGGTTACTAAGAGCCACTTTATCGAATTGCTTAGCAATCTGTTTTGAGGGCAGAAAGAAAGAAAAGCATCAAATGTATTTCGACTATTTTAGTCAAAACTTATAGGATGACCACTGTGGGAAGAACTGGTGAGAACTGGGGAACTCGTGGCGTTTTCTGCTCACTGGTAAGTGTTCCTGAAACTCTGTGTGCTGGGCCTCCACTCTGAGCAGGGCTCACCATAGGGAACATTTGCGTTGGATTTTTAACTATGAGTTATGAGAACAACAATTTTCCACCTTCCTTTATCCCCTTAATGCTGCTAATAATGTCAACAGTGAGTCCAGGAGGTCCTCACGTATCTGGACTTGATTATAAGAGGAAGACAGGGTTTCCACAGCGGGGGGCAAGGCAGGGTCAGCATTCTAGGCAGAGGGAACCGAGAGGAAGGTGGAAAGAAAGAGAGCAGGCTTGGGAAAAGGGAGAGTTAGGAGGGGAGTACTTAGGGCAGTTGAGTGACCTGAGAAGTCTCTGTATCAACATGGACAGACTTAGAGATTGTCCTACTGAGTGAAGTAAGTCAGACAGAGGAGATACATTGTACGACATCCCTTATATATGGAATCTAAAAAGAAATTATATAAATAAATTTATTTACAAGGCAGAAACAGATTCACAGACTTAGAGAACAAACTTATGGTTGCAGGGGCAGGAGAAGGAGGATGTGGGGAGGGGATAGTTTGGGAGTTTGGGATGGACATGTGCACACTGCTGTGTTTAAGATGGATAATCAACAAAGACCTACTGTACAATACAAGAAACTCTGCTCAATGTTTTGCGGCAGCCTGGATGGGAGGGCAGACTGGGGGAGAATGGATACGTGTATATGTGTGGCTGAGTCCCTTCACTGTTCACCTGAAACTGTCACAACATTGATAATCAGCTTACTCCAAATAAAAAGTTTGAAAGAGAGAGAAAGAAAAGGGTCTCTATGAAGGAGTTGCTCACACCTCTCCATAATCCTAGAGATTCTAGTTTGGACAGAAGTTGTCTTCACTCCCTTCTGCAATGAATGCCTGGAATGGGTTCAGCGACGTCTCAGCTCCGCCATTCTCCTGCCTAGATTGCCAGCTCTAAGCTCAAGCAATGTTTGCCCTTCTTTCTACAGAGCTGTCCTGCTGCCACCAGCTTCCTCTTAAATGCGCAGAAAACCACTCACTGGTGCACATGGAGAGACATGCCAGCAGACGCAAGACACGTTCATTTGCATGCAGACTAGCACACACACATACCACGGACACGCCAGAACATATGCACAAACACACAGCCTCACACACACCTTCACACGTACACTGGGGCACAGACACTTTTACCCCCAGCAGAGCACACAGGCAAACACACACCAGCACACGCGTGTGCTGCACCCACACTGAGCCGGCCCCATGCTGGAGTCTCCCGGTTCACTTGCCTTCTCCTGGCTTCTCTGGCCAGTCTGCCTCCCAGGGCCACAGATGGCAATCTCCACCTCCACCCCTCCAGTCTATCTTTTCTACTCTTCTCCTATAATAGCTACTCACTCCAAGTCTCCCAGCCCATAAGAAGAAAAAGCAGTTCTAACTCAGGGCTGACGTTCACATTACAGTTTAGAATCAGAACAACATCGCATGATGCAGAACTGGTGAAATGTAGGAACACACAGCTGACTTTCTAGTACCTACAGCAATACAGAAAAGTGGGGATTTGTTTAATCTTACATGGTGATATTGGTTTTAAGCCATTCTCCCCAGCTCTGGGGTTTGCTGAAAGCCACGCACCTAGAGCCAGCAGCCCTACAGACACCTGGAGAATCTCCGGGGGACTTCTCTTTTCCCAGTCCTCTTGCCGGGCATCTTGGGGAGCAGCCCCACTAAGATTCACTGATATTCAGAATCTGGCAATTTAAAGCTTCTGCTCTGAACATCAGATTTCTTTTCTGTTTGCTTTGCCCCAGCCAACAGCAAAAGGCTTTGCACTCTCAGAGCTCAGCCCAGGCAGATGTAAGTGGGCTCAAGGCTAAAATCTGACATAAATAATTAATAATTGATTGTAGACATTTGTTATTTAAAGACAATTCTCCCACTCCTTTAGGATTTATACAAGAAACCAAATCTCGACTCAAGTTCTGTGTGTAATATTAATAGTACACTATTCTTTTAGAAAAACTCACCCCACAAAATCTTACACACTCAATGAAGATACATTGTTACCAAACAGATCGATTAAAGGCTATTATTTAGGATCAAATCTTCTCAAATACAATTTAATTTATATTTTGATCTCCACCTATGCATAATGTGGTAGGGGCAAGGAGGGGTCCCTACACACACAGAAGCTGGTTGAATTGCAAACTGAGGTTGGTCCCTCTCAAGAAATGCTCCCAAATATGTGTTTTTATTAAGAGAAAAACAGGAAAGATGGATTTTACCATTTGGGGTGAACATGAGTTCAGAATTATAGTAATATGCCAGAGGAAAACACAATCCTATATTAACAACCAAATATTTTATACTAAGGAAAAAATATATAATGAGGATACTCAGTATCAAAACAGTTATTTCTTACTTCAGAAATTGAAAGGAAAATCACAATGCATGCTAACTAAGGGGAATACCTTCAAAAGTCTGCTTCAGAATTCAGTCATCGCACGTATAATATTGCAAGTTGACAAAAAGCCTGGTGGAGAGGCTGCATAGAACATTCGAGAGCACACACCTTGAACAAGGGGTCAGAAAAATTGTGTTTGGGGCCTGGTTCTATTCAGGCAAGTCACCAAACCTCTGATCCTCATTTCTCTTTCTATAAAAAGAGAATCTTACTACTTTTTCGGCCGACTTGCCATAGGAGAGTTATGAGTGAAGGTATTGGAAAGCGTTTTGTAAATATAAAGGGGTAACTGCACTAATAGAACGTTGGTCTGGACCAGCAAGGGTCCTGCCTGTCTTTGTTCAAATGCTTTCTATTTATTTTTTTCCCCTTGAGCCTGAAAATTAGTTGCTGAGTATCACAAATCATAACCGGCAAGCAAAGCAGACGGTGGAAGCTCCTAACATTTCCACCACTGCAATTTGACTGCTTCAGACAGCAGTTTGCTTTCTCTTCAAGTCAATTCTCACCAACAAAGTCCTTGTGCGGCCATAAATCTACGGTCGATGCACAAGCGTAAGGGACAAGCCAGAAAATGCTGGACTCTGTCCTTGGATTTTTCACAGTGGGAGCTTCCACTTAGAGAGTTAAAAATATGTGATAAGGTAGAAGTCTGGATTTTTTTTTTAAGTGTTTGTTTTATTTGTTTATTGGAGCTTCAGGGAAGACTAAGATTTAGGTTCCTAATTCTATGAGCCAATACCAGTGAGACGGTAGGCAACTTAAATGTTCTTAAAAGTCTGGTAATTTTACAAGACCATGCAATTCATTTTGTAGCTGAAAGGGGTGTTCAGCTCTCTTCTCATCTTACAGATGCAAAAACTAAAGAGATTTCTGCCCAAGTTTACACTGCAATTTAGTGACAGAGGAAGAAAAAGAAAGCATGTTAGTACCAAGTTTTCTACTTTCTTCTACCAGAAACATTATATCCTTTCTGTTTTGTAGGTTGGGAAACTGAGGCACATATCATAATGATTACTGCTTTTGCAGCACTTCTGTGTACAGGCACTTCTAAGTAGCATTTCCAGCCCACACTGCTCTCTATGAGGCAAGACATCGCTACCGCCATCTCGTAGAAGAACGGGGCTCTGAAGGTAAGCAACAGGCCACAGTGAAAGGATGGTGAGGGATCAGGACTTCCATCCAGATCTTTTTGGTTCAATGGCCTCCTCTGTCCCTCCACCCTATTGCCTGCTCCAGAAAAGATAAGAAACACTTGCAGATGGTCAGTTAGGGAAACAATTCTCTTTCCTTGATGGAAAAACTGTTTAGACTTCAATAGAAGTCTAAAGTATCCTAGGAAATGTTTTTTTACTTTAACCTATTATTTTAATTATCAACCCTAGAGAAATTAGCCCAAGGAAGTAAGTCAGAAAAAAAAAATTTTAAGCTATATATGTTAATATTTTCTTGCAGGATTAGCTATAATAACAAAAATTAGAAATAGCCCAAATATCCAACAATAAGTAAGAAAATACGATGCATAAACTATGGAATTAACATAACAATTAAAAATAATTATGAAAGCTAAGCATAAAAAAGATACTCAGAATAAAATATTAAGGAAAAAAGCACATGAAATTGTTTTTGTAATAAAACTGTAATAAGCGCCAATACTTTGGCCACCTGATGCGAAGAGCCGACTTCAGGGTCAGAAGAGACCCTGATGCTGGAAAAGACTGACAGCAGGAGGAGAAGGGGACGACAGAGGATGAGATGGTTGGATGGCATCACCAACTCAATGGACATGAGTTTGAGCAAGTTCCAGGAGATGGTGAAGGACAGGGAAGCTTGGTGTGCTGCAGTCCATGGGGTTGCAGAGAGTCGGACATGACTAAGCAACTAAACAACAAATAATAGCTATATAAAGATATGTAGACACTTGGGAAAATTTTGGAATGGAATTCTTTTCAAATTTATAACTTCCTCTGATTTTATGATATTTTTTGTAAAATATTTCAAATGAAGACAGAAAAAAATGATAGCTAGTTGAGATATTTACATAGTAACTGAGACCATATTGGACTATAATGATTAGATATCCTGCTTTTTTTTTCTTTCTATATTTTGAAACAGTTAGACAATTGAATAATTTGATTTATGCTTTAATCCACAAATTTTTATTTTTCTCTTTCTTGCCTTTCAATAATTTATTAGTCCATTAGTTAATCTCCAACAGTGGTAGCCTTCTTTATTTTCTGCTTTTCCTTAATGTTAAAGCCAAACCAGAAAAGTGAATATTTTTCCTTGTCTACTTTTCAAGATATAGTATTAGTTGAATCATATGAAATTGTCATTTTTGTAGGTCTCAAATAAATGAATATCGAAAATTTCTTACGGTCCAATCATAAAATTTTAACAGTGGTAGGATTTTATCTTAGACCGTCCTTATAAATAATTTTAATCAGTCTATTTACTCAAACTCCACCTGTTTAATTTTTAAAGTACTTTGTTTTACGCTAAGTTCTCTAGAAGAAAGGTCTAAATAATGCCCCTCCATAAACCATCAAACTCCACCTGTTTAATTTTTAAAGTACTTTGTTTTACGCTAAGTTCTCTAGAAGAAAGGTCTAAATAATGCCCCTCCATAAACCATTACAGTGAATTTAATCACACAGAAAGGTCTAGACTTCATTCATTCACCCACCCTTTTAATTCACCCAACAAATATTTACTGTGTCTGAGCTCTGCTTCAAACACTGTGCTAAGTGCTGGGGTATCTCTGAGCAAGATTAAAGCATCTTTTCCCTCAGAAAACAGACTGTGTTTTAGACTGGAAGGAGTAGTTGTGTATGTGCAGTGACTAAATAGATCATTTTGTTTCAATTAACAGATCAAATGACTAGTTTGATTATTTTTAACCAAATGGACTTTATGTTTTCTCAAATTGGTTAAATCTACAGTCACTTTAGTACTGATAAGAACTAACCTTGGCCCAAACATTGAAGAAATTTATTTCGAACAATTGCTGCTATTTATTTAATCAGTTAGCTATGAGTGAAAGTCACTCAGTCGTGTCCAATTCTTTGCGATATACAGTCCATGGAATTCTCCAGGCCAGAATACTGGAGTGGGTAGCCTTTCCCTTCTCCAGGGGATCTTCCCAACCCAGGGATCAAACTCAGGTCTCCCATATTGCAGGAGGATTCTTTACCAGCTGAGCCACCAGGGAAGCCCCCATAGGTAAATAAGGCTCAGGAGAAAAAGGATTAGAGTATGTTTGGACAACTCTAAAGCAAGACAGTTCCCTAGTGGTGCCTGAATTCTTTGAAATAAAACAGAAAATACCATATTCAGGGATTCTTGAAAATAAAAGTGCATATCCAATTAAAAAAATTTTTTTAAGACAAAGGCAAAAATAAAATGAATTTTTAAAAAAATTCAGCAGTGGTTATTCACCTAAGCAACAATTTCGCAGCTGTTTTTCTGGGGAATGTTTTGCAGCAGCAGATGTGTAAATAGGCTAGCAAATCTGAGAAAGGCCGTGGTATAAAATGAAGCAGATCATGTGGATAAGTAGAGCCAGATGACCAGAAATCAAAATAAACCACTGGTGAACGTGCCATCCATGAAAAACTTCCTGGCGTCCTGGCGTCACTCAAAAGCTTCCCTCAAGCACGGCCCCAAGCAGTTTAAGCAAAGGTCTGATTGCAAAGAGTGTTCAGTTAAATCCGTTAAATACCCTGGTCACTGCGCAGCCACGCCAACCATTTGGCTAAAATTCTGGTTGGCCACCCTGACCAGTGATGACCAGGCAAACTGTGTTCTAATTTGCTCCCCCTAACTACTTATATCTATTCGTCATATTTTCACGTTGAGGGAATATCCCCTAGAAAATAAGTATCTCGGAAAAATAAAAATGGTTGCTGTAACGCTCATCCTATGACCCAGCAAAGGTTTGACACTTGTTCACAATTGGGCCTCCCATTGGCAGGGATCACCACTGTGTTCCCGAGCTGTTACGGGCATGCTCAAAAACCCAAAAGGAGGGTGGACTGGATCTCAACAGATGGAGAAAATGTCCAGTGCTGCTCTACAACACAATCAAAAGCAGGTTAAGAATCTTAACCGTGGGTTTCCATTTCCTGTCACTGGGTAATGAAAACAAGAAAACAGTCCAGGGTGTAATAGTAATAAAAATTAATACAACTTTTACGTATGGACGGTTTAGTATGTATCAGACATGCAACATTTACTTCTCATTTTCACAGCTCTGCAATGAAGGCTATTCTTACTTTAAAGGTGAGAAAACTAAGGCCCAGAGAGGTTCAGTGACTTGCCTAAGGTTGCACAGCTGAGAAATCGGCAGCACTGTAATTGGCCTGACCCTTCCCACATCACCTTTTCCTGAGCCTGTGTGTCAAAGCTGCATTTCCTTGCAAAGGAAGGACCAAGGCCACATTGACCTCTGTGAGGTAGTGGCCACCTTGGTGTTAAAGGCACTGACAAGTTGAGGGCTCTGCAGACAGAACTCTGCCCATACCATTAGGCACTCCATCTTAATCTCTTTCAGCTTCAAGTGACTATCTTAGCAGACTCACCCAAGAAGACTTCCTCAGGTAGACAGACTGGGGCATTATTTGCTGTGATCTTAATGATCTGGGCAATTGCAAGAAAACAAATGGAAAAGTCTTAAGTAAAAAGAAGAAATCTTAAACGGGTTTGGGGAGTAAGTAACTTAATTGAGCGAGAAAAGAAGGAAGACCGCAACTCAAATTTCATCAGCAGCCTTTCCTCCAAAGGAAATCATAAAGCGTGTCTTCTCAGCCTACATGGGTGCCTTTTGTGGCCCTTGGTGTTAAAGGCCCCTCTAAGCCTCCCTTGCCCTCCCTCAATGAGGCTAGGAGCGTCATCTAAAAATAGCTGAAATTTCAATCTCCAAACTGGCAAAGCAAGTGGCTTTGAAAGATGAATGTAAAGCTTTTCTTCCTGTACACTGCTTGTGGAAATGGGTATGGCCCCCATCTTGTCTTCTGGGTGGGGTTTTGTTTACCACTCCTGGCAGTCACTACCACTCAAGCAGCTTTTCTTTTCTAATTCTATTGTCCCTGCCTTAGCCTCAAGGCTCAAAACAAATAGACCCCTGAAAAAACTTCAGATGGTGAAATTATCTCCTGAGTACAGTCCCCCACTTGAAGCCCAGGGTCTGAATCTATTGCTGTCATCTGTTCCCTCTGAAGTCATTGAATTCATAGGCTCTTATGGCGTCACAGGTCCCCCCACCCTGCCCTGCACACAAGGATGGGCTGCTCTGGGCTCGCCCTGGTGTCCTTACCCCACAGTACCACGTGACTCATACCCAGCAAGCCCTTTTCTGAGAAGAGAGCTGTGATGTTACAGAAAACCCCATGATTACTTAGTCCTCGAAACCCCCAAGGCCCTAGGCCAGGGCTGTGCCGTATTCTCTGGTAGGAGCAAAAGCGCCCGTGGCCTCTCCGGCTCTACCACCATTGTTGCCAAACGCCCTCCCACGCTGAGGTGAGCTGTAAAGTGGAGAAAAGGCGTTGGTTTTTGACCACTCTCCCACTTTTTTAGATTCAAATACAGCCTGTCCCATTTCTTGTAAAAATGCCAAGATGCCAAACCCCAGACAGAATCCATTTTGTCTTCTTTTCAATTCTTCTTCTTATTATCTGAGCTGGAAAACACAGTGGGAATGAAAGGATTGTAGAAAAGCTAGTCTCTGGGGACTGAAATGAAGTGAGGAGTAAGTTCTCTCGTTGGTTGGTTGTTCCTCGTGGTGGTGACCTAACAAGTCACATCCTCTCATCTGTCCCCTACATGCTGTCAGCATCTCTGGCTTTTTGGCCTGAGACAGACAGCTGCCTAAAGCAAGGGGCAGTGGGTGAGTCACGGAGCCCGGGGTGGGTGTGTCAGCAAGCAGCCCTTGGCTGTGGGGCGCAGGGGCAGCCATGTCAGAGCTGAGCCTAGATGTGGGCCTTGAAGAAGGCCGCGTCCCTCCTTCGTTAACCCAGTCAGCGCCTGGCTTATGGAGATGCTTCACGTAAGCCACAGCCGTGACCCCAGCCATGACCCTCTCTGCCCAACAGCACATGAAACATTCTTTGTTGGCGAAGCAGGAAGGCAGCTGAGTGACGGAGCCAGCAAGGTAGTAAAAGAAGAATACACAAAGACTCGGAAAATGCTTCAGCACAAAACGTGGCCCGGGTGATATTTTCTGGTCCCTCCCAGCTTCTGTTAAGTTCTCCCTCTCCTCTTGTCCACACAGGCCCTGCCTCAGTTCCTCCTCATCCTTCCCCCTCTGTCCTTTAATCACTGGAAAAATCCATACTTCACACGGGTCTGTTTTCAAGCAGCTGACTCTAAGCTAATTTCCAACTTGGCCATATTGAAGCAGATGTCTCTATAGAAACAGACCCTTCCCTGTTCAGCTGCCCATTGCTTTGGGGAGGGCAAGATTTAAAGGAGACATTGGCTCTTCTCCACACCTCTGCTCTCTCCCTCCATCCCACACATATGTACAAAGAGTTTCTAAAAGTTCATTTCCATCGAAACATCCAGGCTTACCTGTAATTGGGAACTGTGCCTGCAAGATGGCCACAATAACAAGTGCTGTCCACTTCATCTTGTCCTTCCCCAGGATGGTGCCCGGAGGCAGAGGCTGAGGCAGCTGTGACTGGATGAAGAAGAGGAAAGGAGTCTCTGCTGGCTTTGTTCTGCTGCTGCCTCCTCAGGAAGTGGAGGACGATGGGCCTTTGAGAAGGCACCTGCCAACCGGGCCAAGAAACTCACACTCCCCCTTTCGGTTCACAGGCAGGAAGCTCTGGAGGTTTGAGGGTTTGGGGTGTGTGTATGTGTCTGTCTGAATTTTTGCTTTTTTTTTTTTTTTGTCGTCTCCTTTAACCATTGTTTTATTTTCCTTCTTTCTAATTTTTGTCTGAGTGATAGTTGCTCAGTCATGCCTGACTCTTCGCAACCCCATGGACTGTAGCCTGCCAGGCTCCTCTGTCCATGGAATTCTCCAGGCAAGATTAATGGGGTGGGTTGCCATTTCCTTCTTTTTGTCTAATTTTTATCTAATTCCTATCTTGATTGGTGTAGTCAGCCCCTAAGCAAATACATGACTTCCCTGGTGGCTCAGACAGTAAAGCGTCCGCCTACAACGCAGGAGACCTGGGTTCAGTTCCTGGGTCGGGAAGATCCCCTGGAGAAGGAAATGGCAACCCACTCCAGTACTCTTGCCTGGAAAATCCCACGGATGGAAGAGCCTGGTAGGCTACAGTCCGTAGGGTCTCAAAGAGTTGGACACAACTGAGCGAGTTCACCTTAAGCAAATACAAGTTCCCAGTGCATTTAAGAATGTTCGCTGCTCTCCTAGATTCGTGTATTTTATGGTGGTTGGTGAGACGACAGAGCTCTAGACTCAGAGTCAGGTAAAATGTGGAGATAGAACACTTGGGTCTTAGTGCCATCTCTCTTATCCGCTTGCTGGGCGGCCTTGAGTAAGTCACTCAACATCTCTAGACCTCAGTGTCCCTACCGATAAAGCAAATTGCTGAGGATGCAGATCTGAACTTGGCTTCAATTTGGACCATAGAAAACAGAAGAGCCCACATAATACTTCAAACACTTGTTATTTGACAGCATTTAAACATTGAACCAACTTACAATGATGAAAAAGATTAACACTCATAAATAAACTGTATTATTTATACAGTATAATAAAGTGTAAGATCTGTGTGAAACAAACTTTCAAACATTACTGAAGAATACAGAAAGGACTTGGGTAAATGGAAAGATGTATCTTGGTCTTTGATAGGAAACTTCTTTTTAAGAAGCCCACAATTCTCTCTAAATTAATCAACCCATACTTCTACAAATACCAACAAAAGTTTTAGCACAAGATAATCTTGGTTGAAAGTTTGCATGAAAAATTAATGTACAAAAAATAGTGAGGACTCAAAAAAAAACCCAAGCAATCAAAAAAAAAAAAAAAAAAACAGGTAAATTGGACTTCACCAAAATTTAAAACTTTTGTGTAGAAAGGACACAATCAAGAAGGTAGAGATAATCCATAGAAAAAATAGTTGTAAATCAAATATTGATAAGGGTATAGTATTCAGAATGTAACTCAACTAGAAAAAAAAAGTGAAAATCGGCCAAAAGATCTAAATAGATATTTCTGCAACAAGCACCTGAAAAGATGATCAATATCTTTGGTCACTAGGGAAATGAAAATCAAAACTACAGTGAACTATTACTTCGCACACACTAGGATGGCTAAAATTGTAAAACACAAAGTGTTGGTAAGGATGTTAAGAAATTGGAACTCTTATACATTACTGGTGGAAATGTGGGAAATTTCCCTATGGAAAATGTGTGACATTTCCTTCAAAAATTTGAATAGAATTATCACACAACCCAGCAGTTCTACTCACAGGCATATACTCAGGAGAACTGAAACATGTGCACATTAAAACTTGTACATGAATGTTTATAGCAGCATCGTTCAAACTAGCCCCAAACTGGAAGCAACCCAGATGTCCAGGAACTGAGGAATAGATAAACAAATCGTACATCTAAACAATAAAATATTATACTTGCAACATGGTCAAAACTTGAAAACAGTATGCTAAATGAAACAAGCCAAACACAAAAAGACCAAATATTATATGATCGCATTAATACAAAATGCCTATAATAAGCCATAGAGACAGAAAGTAGATCAGTAGCTTTCAGAGGACAAGGAAAGGGGAAACTTGGGACTAATTCTTAATAGGTATGAAGTTTCTTTTGAATGATCAAAATGTTCTAGAAGTAGATTGTTGTGATGATGTCTGACACAGTGAATATACTGAAAACCACTGAGTTGTACACTTCAAAATGGTAGACTCAGGGAATTACATCTCAGGACAAAAATAATGCCAAACAAGCAAAAGAACAGCCAGGAAAACTCTGTAAAAGAGGAGCAATGAGTGTGAAATAACCGTGCAAAACATTAAGCATACAGAGAGACATGATTACCGTATAATAGTTGTGATGGTATAGACTCAAACATACACGGTCAATTGGTTTTTTAAAACAGGACTAGGAAAATTCAGTGGAGAACCAACCAACCAACCAATGGTATCTCTATGGTGAAAAAAAAAAAGGCCCTTATTTTATACTACACACAAAAATTAACTGAAATAGTCCATAGGCCTAGATGTAGAACATAATATCCATAAAACTTCTGGAAAAAAATAGAAAAATCTTTATGTTAACACATTTGAAGCACAAACTACAAGAGAAAAATAATTGGTAAATTTGACTTCATCAAAATTAAAACCTTTGTTCATTAGAAAACACCATTAAGAAACTGGAAAAGCAAGCCATTGACTCAGAGAAATTATTTGCAAATACATGTATCAGACAGAGGACTTATATCCAGAATATATAAAAAAACTCCTTCATATTAATATTAAGATAATTAAATCAACAAGAAAATGGATAAAATATTTGAATAGAAAATTCCTCAAAGAAGATAAATGGTCAGTAAGCACATGAAAAAGATGCTGAACATCACTAATAATTAAGGAAACACAAATTAAAATACAATGAGATACCACTACAAACCTACTAATATAGCTAAAATTAAATAATTGACCATATCAAGTGTTGACAAGGATATGGAGGAACTGGAACTTTCATACATTTGATGATAAGAATGTAACATGATACAATTTTGGAAAAAGTTTGGCAGTTTATGAAAAAGTTAAACATACGTCTAATATAAGATTCAGCCAATTCACTCTTAGGTATCTACCCAACAGTAAAGGAAATATATTTACATACAAAGACTTATATGTGAATATTCATAGCAACTTTATGTTTATAATAGCCAAAAACTGGAAACCACCCAGATATCCATCACCAAATATATGGATGAATTATGATATATCCATAATGAAATAATACTCAATAATAAAAAGGAATAAGCTGTTAGTAACAGACAAACATATGTGAACCTCAAAATCATACTGAGTGAAAGAAGCCAGGCAAAGAGTAAGTAAATATTGAGTGATTCCATATACAATTCTAGCACTGTCATAAGGGCTTAGTACCTTTACACATAAGAAGTACCCAAATGTTGTTCAATTACAACAAACACTATTTTTAAATGATTATTTATTTATTTTTGGCTGCACTGGGTCTTCATTGCTGCACGCAGGGGCTACTCCCCAGCTGTTGTACTCAGGCTTCTTAATGTGGTGGCTTCTCTTGCAGAGCATAGGCTCAAGGGTGCACAGGAGGCTTCAGTACTTGTGCTGCAACATGTGGAATCTTCCCGGACTGGGGATCAAACCTCTGCATTGGCAGGCAGACTCCCAACCACTGGACCCCCAGGGAAGTCCACAACAAATACTTTTTGAATGCCTACAGTGTGCCAAGCACTGTACTATAATGCTGAAGATATGACTGAGTAAAACAAAGAATCTTCACCCTCATGAAATTTTCAGGCTTGTAAGGGTCTAAAAACATATTAGAAAACGAGTAACAGAAAATTCATAGAAAAGGAAGTAGCAGATGGCTTTTTAAAATGTCTGTTTGTATGTTTATTTATTTATGGCTGTGCTGGATCTTCACGGCTGTGCACGGTCGCTGCAGTGTCTTCTCTTGCTGCAGAGCATGGGCTCCAGGTGTGCAGACTTCAGTAACTGTGGCACACGGGCTTAGGTGCCAGCATGTCCCCTGCATTGGCAGGCAGATGGAACGCCACTGGAGTGCCAGGGAAGTCCTGGCTTTTAAATGAATGAAAAATCCTCAATATCATTCAAAATGAAATAAACCAAAATTATAACTACAGTGAATACACATTCTTACCTATTATATTGGTACCACCCTCTCTGCTGGGTTCCATTTTTCCTTGCCTCTCAAGGACCTTATTCCAGAAATTTTCTCTTCTTTCTCCTTATCTCTTCTTATCAATATAAAGCATGTTTTTCCTCCCATCTTTAAAAAATCCCTCAAATATTTGAGAAACCTTTGCACATTGGAACTTGCCATAACTCTTGGTGCCATGGGAATCCAAAAGGTGAATCCGGGCTTCTCCATAGGAAGTAGGCTGGATTAGTCTGCTGGGGACACAACTCAACTGCCTGCCGACACTGACTTCCAGGGAAGTGAGTAAAGTCATCTTAGATCATCCAGCCACAGCAGAGTCACCAGGGAACCGCAGTCACATGAGTGATGCCCGCTGATACCAGAGTACTGCCTAGCTGAGCCCAGCCTAAGCTGCTGACCCACAGAATCATAAATACCTAAAACAGGTTTTGTTTTAAATTACTAAATTTGGGATAGCTGTTACTATACTGCTAGATAACAGAAACACTCAAAATCCTCATATCAATCTCAGCAAACGATCTAATCGACCCACCTCTTGGATCAACCATTGTTTCCAGTGGGAACAAGACAAGCCTAGAGATGAGACATTATGATTAACAACCCTACCAGAATCATTCATCATGAAAGGCAGAAATGGAAAGGTATTGTATGAAACAATAGCTGTCCAGTAGTGACAGCCTTGTTCTGGTGAGTGCAGTGGGATAGGATGGGGACCTACCAGAGGGTACAGGCAGGGTCAGGAGCTGAGAGAACGCCCTAGACTGAAAAGAAATGGGAGGCCACTGCTTGCTGTTTCCTGAGAGGTCTCCTTTGGAACAGAAACAGCTGCCAATCCCTGCAGAACCTCACCCAGACACCTCCATGGGGCCTCATCTTTGCCACCTCACCTTGCTGTGCCCAAAATTTATTTACCTCATAACTGTGCGTTTGTACCCTTTGACCAAAATCTCCCTATTCCTCCCACCCCCTACCCCCTGGTAACTGCCATTCTGCTCTGTTTCTATAAGTTCATCTTTTTTAGATTCTATATATAAGTGATATCAGATAACATTTGTCTTTCTCTATGTGACTTATTTCACTTGGCATAATGCCCTCAAGTTCCATCCATGTTATAACAAATGGCATATTTCCTTGTTTTTCGTGGTTAAATAATATTCCATTGTGTGTGTGTGTGTGTATATATACACACCACATTGTCTTTATCTGTTCACCTGTTGGCAGATGCTTGGGGTTTTTTTTCTATGTCTTGGCTATTGTGAATAATGCTTCAATGAACACGGGAGTGCAGATATTTCTTCAAGATCCTGAGTTCATTTCTTTCAGATGTATAACCAGAACTGTGATTGCTGAATTAGATGGTAGCTCTATTTTTGCTCTTTGAGGGACCTCCATACTGTCTTCCATAGTGGCTGCATCAGTTTCTATTTCCACCAACAGTGTAGAAAGGTTTCTTTTTCTCCACCCCTTCTTCATTTGTTATTTGTAGACTCATTGATGATAGCCATTCTGACGGGGGATGTGCAGGCAAGACAGCCCCAGAGTTAGTGGACTAGCTTCTTGATGGAGCCCACGATGCACTTAGTAGAATCTGCATCCCTTTAGTGCCCCTAGGAGTCCTATCTCTTCCTGCCCCCTACTCATATAGATCATGATTCAGTACTCTGGATGTAATGAGAGAGAAATTAGCCCTTTGAGGAGCACCTCACACAGCTAAGGAGCATCACTCACATGCTCTCACTTTGCCCTGTAGAAGAAATCACAGGCCTGAGAAGATGTTGTTTATTCCTTAGCTATGCCACCTCAGGGAAGGGATGATGCAAGTCAAAGCTGTTCCTCTTACCCATGCCAATACATCCAAAAGCATATACTTTTTGTTCCAACAGAGTGCTAGAATTTCTTCTCTGGAACCTGGACTTCCACAAAGGGTCTCTTGTCTGTGGATGACTGTCTGAGATAGTGTTCTCCAGGGGCTCCCATACCATGGATGAGAGCGGCTGGAGCCAGTTCATGGGCCACTGTAAGATCCGCAGCCAGGATAAGGTCTGTATGCACATTACCCAACAAGTCAGCAAGGCAAGGTTCTTTCTGAACCCTTTGGTATATGGTGCTGGATCCCACAGCTCCCACAAAGGCACTTCTGTCCATTGACGGATGTCAAATTGTTGTTATAGAGAGTGGATTATACATGAGGTATGTCTTACTCAGCCATGTTGTTGATGTCACTCTGTCAATTTCGGTTTAAAAAGCCAACTATTCCCCTCTGGTTACAATGTTGATGAGGCTGTCATGTAAAGCCAGTCACCTTCTTTCTCCGTGGAATTTAAATCTCAAGAAAGAGAAAGAAGACCTAGAAACATTCTTCATTCATTTTTTCTGCTTGGACTCATCCATCCCAGGAAATGTTCACGTTCTGTGGCTCTATGAACACTGTTCCAGTAAATTTCTGTTTTTGCTCAGGTTACCTACAGTTGGTTTTTATTGCTTACAACCAAAAGATCCTAACTCATACATTGGAATGTTCAGAAGTTGTGTTAGCTTTCTACTGCTGGATGACAGAGTATCCCAAATGAAGTGACTTAAATCAACACAAATTTATTATCTCATAGTAATGTAGGTCAGTCCAAGCACAGTGGGAGAGGGTTCTCTGCTTAGGTGCTTACGAGGATGAAATCAAGGTGTTGGCTGGGGCTGCAGTTCTCATCTGAAGCTCAAGGTGTTCTTCAAAGGTCACTGGTTATTGACAAAATTTATTTCCAAACAAATATAGAGCTAGATCTCTATTTTCCTGCTAATGATTATCTAGGGACTGTCTCAGACCCTAGAGAATATCTGCATTCCCTTATGGCCCTTGTAGGCAGTTCACTGCATAGATGTCTGCTTCCTCCTAGCCCAACCAGAGCACATCTCTTTGACTTACTCTGCAATCACCTTGAGAAAATTCTGCTTTTTTGTATAATTTTATTCATCTATTTGTTGGCTGTGCTGGGTCTTTGTTGCTGTGCTCAGGCTTTCTCTAGTTGTGGTGAGTGGGGGGTGTTCTGTAGTTGGGGTGCCTGGCTTCTCGCTGTGGTGGCTTCTCCTGTTGCGGAGCACAGGCTCTAGGGTTCACAGGTTCAGGAGACGCAGCACGGGGTTGTGGTGCGTGGGCTTAGTTGTCCCATAGCATACGGGACCTTCTGGGACCAGGGATTGAACCCATGTCCCCTGCAGTGGCAGGTCGATTCTTAACCACTGACCACCAGGGAAGTCCAAGAAAACTCTGCTTTCAAAGGGTTCACCTGATTGAATCTGGGCCACCCAGGATAAAATAATATAATCACAGGAGTGCTATCTCATCATAGTCACATGTCCTTTACATCATCAAGGAGCTAATGAGAGGCATATACACCAAAGTATGGAGATCTTGGAGGCCAACTTATGATTTTTGTCTCCCACAGAAGAGCTATGGGAAAAGATGTTTCTTTGTGACGATCAGGTATGTCTGATATCCAATCCATCTTTCTCCCAAATTGGAGGAAACTTGCTGGGGAATGAATCTAACCCAGAGGTGGGCAGAACAAGAAATGTGTAATGACAAGTTGAAAACTTACACTTACTGCATCCATTGAGAACCTGGATGATGCCACACCTAAAGGCCTGCCCGTGGGCTTTTCCATTTCATAAGCCAATAACCTCTCTTTTTTTTACTTGCTTATCTCTAACTTTATCTTTTCTTCATATATATTTTTACTGAAGTATAGCTGACTAGGTGCACAGCAAGGTGCTTCTGTTACACATATGCACGTATATTATTTTTGAAATTATTTTCCATTATAGGTTATTACAAAATATTGACTACAGTTCCTTGTGCTATACAGTAAGTTTTTGTTACTTGTTGCATCTCTATTTCTTCAATTAGAAATCTAGCATTCTATTCATATAAGAACCTTCCTGGTGGCTGATGGTAAAGAATCTGCCTGCAATGCGGGAGACCTAGGTTAGATCCTTGGGTTGGGAAGATCCCCTGAATGAGGGCATGGCAACCCACTCCAGTATTCTTGCCTGGAGAATCCCATGGACAGAGGAGCCTGGCAGGCTACAGTCCATGGGGTCACAAAGAGTCAGACACAACTGAGCGACTAAGCACATTCATACTAAGTCAAACAAGTGGAATCAAAATGCCATAAATTTTTTAGTTAAACAAAAATTCATAAGTTTTCTAAAATACATATGTCATATATGTTATTTATATGTTTGTTGCTGTTGTTCAGTCGCCCAGTCATGTCTGACTCTTTGCAACCCATGGACTGCAGCATGTCAGGCCTCCCTGTCCCTCACCATCTCCCAGAGTTTGCCCAACTTCATGTTCGTTGCATTAGTGATGCCGTCCAGTCATCTCATCTTCTGATGCCCTCTTCTCCTTCTGCCCTCAATGTTTCCCAGCATCAGGGACTTTTCCAATGGGTCCTCTATTTGCATCAGATGACCAAAATATTGGAGCTTCAGCACAAAAGCTTTTCTACTACATTTGATTTAAAGGCTTGAGAAAGAACATTTTTAAAAAGAGATGGAGAAATTGGAAAACATAAACTAAATAAAATAGGAGCCCTGAATGTGAAACAGAAAAATTGAAAAAACCTAGGTAAAAGTAAAAGATCATCATATAGTCCATTTGTTTTTAAACATGGCTGCTCATTAGAAACATATCTGGAGCTCTGGAGAGAAAAAGCAATACCTGGGCATTTGTATTTTTCAAAATACTCCAAGATAATTCTGAAATGCATCTGGATTTAAAAAATGATTACAGGTTTTTCTATTAAATGGTAGTTTGGGTGATAGAGTTTTATTATTTTTCTGTTGACCAATCATGATAAAATGGTATTAAGTAACTGTTACATAATCACAATAGTAAACTATGTTTATCAGTTTTCACAATCAATAGGAAGAAAAAAATTAAAGATAATTACAATTGCAAGCCATAACGGGAACATGATTAACCTAACAATATAAAATAATCACACACAATTCGGTGGGGTCAAGCAGAGTGATGTGGTAAGTGGAAGTGCATCCATGCACATGTTCTCATCCACCCAGCCAGTCTTTGTCTTTGGGTTGGTGCATTTGATCCTATTACCATTTTCTTAATTGTGTTGAGTTTATTTTCTGTAGGTCTTTTCCTTCTGTGGGCTTCCCTGGTGGTTTAGATGGTAAAAAATCTGCCTGCAGTGAAGAAGACCTGGGTTAGATCCTTTCATCAGGAAGATCCCCTGGAGAAGGGAATGGCAACCCACTCCAGTATTCTTGCTTGGAGAATTCCATGGACAGAGGGGCCTGGTGGGCTACAGTCCATGGGGTCGCAAAGAGTCAGACATGACTGAGCAACTAACACACACTTTCCTTCTCTTGTGTTTCCTGCCTAGAGTGGTTCCTTTAGTATTTATTGTAAAGGTGGTTTGGTGGTGCTGAATTTGTTTAACTTTTGCTTGTCTGGAAAGTTTTTGATTTCTCTATAAAATCTGAAGTAGAGTCTTGCTGGGTAGAGTGCTCTTGATTGTAGCTTTTTCCCTTTCATCACTTTAAATATATTGTGTCATTCCCTTCTGGCTTGTAGAGTTTCTGTTGAGAAATCAGCTGATAGATAGCCTGATGGGAGTTCCCTTTTTTGCTATTTGTCATTTTTCCCTTGCTGCTTTTAATATTTTATCTTTGTCATTAAATGTCAGTTTGATTACCATGTGTCTTGGTGTGTTCCTCCTTGGGTTTATCCTGCCTGGGACTCTCTGTTTCCTGGACTGGTTGACTGTTTCCATTCCCGTGTTAGGGAAGTTTTCATCTATTGTCTCTTCAAATATTTTCTCAGGTCCTTTCTCTCTCTCGTTTCCTTCTGGGACCCATATAATGCGAATGTTGGTGTGCTGAACGTTGTCCCAGAGGTCTCTTAGGCTGTCTTCATTTCTTTTCATTCTCTTTTCTATATGCTGTTCTGTGGCAGTGATTTCCACCATTCTGTCCTCCAGGTCATTTATCCATTCTTTTGCCTCAGTTATTCTGCTATTGATTCCTTCTAGTGTATTATTCATCTCTGCTGGCTTGTTCTTTAGTTCTTCTAGGTCTTTGACAAACATTTCTTGCATCTTCTCCATTGTTTTCCCAAGATCCTGAACCGTCTTCACTATCATTATTCTGAATTCTTTTCCTGGAAGGTTACTTATCTCCATTTCATTTAGTAGCTTTTCTGGGGTTTTATCTTGCCCCTTCATTAGGGACATAACTTTCTGCTTTTTCATCCTGATTAAGTTTCTGTAATGCGATTTTTGTTTTGGCGGCTGTGGGACTGTGGTTCTTCTTGCATCTTTTGTCTGCCCTCTGATGGAAGAGGCTAAGAAGCTTGTGTAAGCTTCCTGATGCGAGAAACTGGCTGTGGGAAAAACTGAGTCTTGCTCTGGTGGGCAAGGCCCTGCTCAGTAAAGCTTTAATCCAATTATCTCTGATGGCTGGGGTTGCACTCCCTCCTTGGTATTTGTTTGGCCTGAGGCAACCCAGCCCTGGGGTCTACAGGCTCTCTGGTAGGGTTAATGGTGACGTCCAAGAGGGCTTATGCCATGGAGGACTTTCTGGGTCTGCTGCTGCCAGTGCCCTCATCCCTGTGCTGGGCCCCTGCTAACTCACGCCCCCCACAGGAGGCCCTCCAACACTAACAGGTAGTTAGGGCTCAGTCTCCCGTGTGGTCACTGCTCCTTTCCTCTGGATCTTGGTACACGCAAGATTTTGTCTGTGCCCTCCAAGACTGGAGTCTGTTTCCCCCAGTCCTGTGGAAGTCCTATAATCAAACTCCTTTGGCCTTCAAGGTCAGATTCCCCAGGGATTCCTAGTCTCTTTGTTGGATCCCCAGGCTGGGAAGCCTGACGTGGGGTTCAGGACCTTCACCACAGTGGGAGAACTTCTTTGGTATTGTTCTCCAGTCTGTGGGTCCCCCACCCGGCAGATACGGGATTTGAATTTATCATGATTGTGCCCCTCCTACGTTATTGCTGCAGTTTCTTCTTTGTCTTTGGATGTGGGGCATCTTTCTTTGGTGGGTTCCAGCATCCTCCTGTCGATGGTTGTTCAACAGTTAGTTGCGATTTTGGTGCTCTCACAGGAGGAGATGAGCGCACGTCCTTCTACTCCGTCATCTTGAACCAGGAGCCACCAATAACTTCTCTTATGCTATTTGCTTTATATTCTGTACCTTGCATTTGAAGCAGCCTTGAATATTACAGATGCTGAAAATGCAGAACCATTAAAAACATATTTGTAAATTTCATAATTGTACTTGTGTCTAATTTGTGGGAGTTTTACTTAAGCAGCCCTTCCCTTCAAAAGATTATTTGTCTTTAAGAAAATTAAGTGACAATTTTCTTTAAGGAGACATTAAGGAGGAAATGCATACCTAATGTCCAAACACAAGAAAAACATAAATGAAAAGACTGCACAAGGATATAAAAGATTTTAAAAATGACAAGAGATGGTAAAAATAAGCTAGGGTGTAGGTAAATTAAAAAGATACCATCAAGGGATGATATAACCTACTGAATATCACTGTTGATGGTCAAAGACCTTCCACCTGAAAAAGAACCTTTTCTGCTTTGGGGATGCCTTTACATTTGCGTGTCACTCTCACATATATCGTCACGCTTAATCTTCATGATGACTCAGTAAGGTAGTCAATACTGGTATATGGTTTCCACCTGATAGTTAAGGAAACTAAGATTCAGAAAAATTAAGTAACTTGCCCAAGGTCATAAAGCTGGTAGTGGCCAAATAAGGATTGGAACTTAGCTTTTCTGGGTCCTGGTTATTGGCAGTGGGAGAACATGATCTTTAAAACAGCTGGACCTCAGTTCAAATTCCAGTCCTACCATTAAATACCTGCCTGATTATTGACTACATTGATAATGTTTGAAACCCCTTCTTCTAAATGGGCTAACAATGCCCTCCTCATTGGACTGTTGGAGGAACGAATACAATGATATTTTTATGTCCATGATATAGAAGGTGTTGGAAAGAGTTATTCCTTTTGATGTCTTTCAAAGGAGGTGAGATCACCATAGTTGCCTGGGAAAAGGACCCCAGAGAGTTGTTAAATGTTTGGGGCAGATTATGGGGGATTTAAAATCTTTCTAGGAATGGTAAGGGGGTGGTCCCAGCATCTGTGGAGAGGGTGGGAGACAGAGAGGAGCAGATGAGGGATGAGGTAGGCAAGTCCTCAGAAGGGGAGGCAAGGCCCCATGGTATGCGCCCTCTTTTGCATCCTGCAGCTCTTGAACACCAGCTCAGAACTTAGTGCTCATGTTTGTTATGAACACATGATTCCAGTTCCTGGACTGGTTTGGGTAATAAGTTTAGCTTTAGAAGTCTCATAAAGTCCACTCTTGGAAGCAACCTAAATGTCCATCAACAGATGAATGGATAAAGAAGATATGGTACATATATATAATGGAATATTACTCAGCCATAAAAGAGGAATGAAATAATGCCATTTGCCACAACATGGATGGACCTAGAGATTATCATACTAAGTGAAGTCGAACAAAGACAAATACATGATATCACCTATATGTGGAATCTAAAAAGATGATGCAAATGAACTTATTAACAAAACAGAAACTCTCACAGACGTAAGAGAACAAACTTATCGTTACCAAAGGACAAAAGGTGGGGGGAGGGATAAATTAGGAGTTAGAGACTGACACGTACCCGCTGCTATATATGAAATAGATAATCAACAAGGATCCACTATAGAGCACAGGGAACTCTATTCAATATTCAGTAATAAACTATATGGGGAAATAATCTGAAAGAGAATGGCTGTATGTAGATGTATAACTGAATCACTTTGCTGTACAGCTGAAACTAACTCAGCACTGCAAATCAACTGCACTCCAAAATAAAATAAAAATTAAAATTTTTAAAAAGTCTGCTCCTAGATATCTGAGCAAACACAAAATCGTCCTCTGAAATGAGCAAGCTTCAAACTATGAGACGCCAGTACATCTGAGAACCCAGTTCATAACTGTATTAGCATCAGTGAATGTTTTCATGTTCCCTGCCTCAGCCAGGGCTTAGACTCACTTCTGACTCTACCAAATGGCCTTCCCTCAGCATGGCGCCGCGGAGAGCTGCTACTATGGGAATGCACGGATAGGGATCTTCTCCCAGCTTTGTCTTTAATTTGCCATGTGACCTCAAATCACTTTCTCTCTCTGGGTCTTGGTGTCTTCAGTCATAAGATGAAGGGGCTGAATTTTCAGGTGAATTTTCCATTACTTGATACTGAAAAATATCCTGAGAAATAAACAAAGATATTTGGGTTCCTGTGTCAGAAAAGCAGCACTTGGAGGGCTATCTAATACCACGAGACCTGGTGCAGTGCCTTGCATATACTTGAAGCTCAGTATGTGCTTGTTACATAAAAAGTGGTCTTGATTTGTATTTGTAATTTAAACATTAAAAAAAAAAAATAAAGCACCTTTCTTCTTAAAAAGAGATGCAAGGACTGAACTAGATGCTCCTCTAGTTGTCCTCTATTCAGAACTTATATTTAGGTTTAGTTATTCCTGCCTCTCCAGTGCCGCCCTCCCCCTTTCAGCCCTGCCCACTGTCATCTGCCCTGCCACAAGTACATCTTGGGTGCTGTGATCCTGCTGCTCCTTGCCGGTCGTCCACACTGACCCAAGGGCAGGCAGGGGGACCAGGATTCCATTCAAGGTTCTGGATGTTGGTTTTCAGGGGTCTGCCAGGCCTGACTGTGCTGGCGATGCTCTGACTTCATGCAGGTCACATTTCTGTCATCTGCAAAGGGGAAGGAATGACTGAACTTGCCAGGGGCAGAGACAGTTGGCTGGCTCGGAAGTCCTCTTTAAGCCCAGGCTGCCTTTTGTTGTTGTTTAGTCGCTCAGTCAGGTCTGACTGTTTGCCATCCCATGGACTGCAGCACACCAGGCTTCCCTGTCCTTCACTATTTCCTGGAGTTTGCTCAGATTCATGTCCATTGTGTCCATGATGCTATGTAACCATCTCATCCTCTGCTTTCAATCTTTCCCAGCATCAGGGTCTTTTCTATGGAGTCAACTCTTCACATCAGGTGGCCAAAGTGTTGGAGCTTCAGCTCCAGCATCAGTCCGTCTAATGAATATTCAGGGTTGACTTCCTTTAGGACTGACTGATTTGATTTCCTTGCAGTCCAAGGGGTTCTCAGGAGTCTTCTCCAGCAGCACAATACAAAAGCATCAATTCTTTGATGCTCAGCCTTCTTTATGGTCCATCCCTCACATCCATACATGACTACTGGAAAAAACCCATAGCTTTGACTATATAGATCTCTGTTAGCAAAGTGATGTCTTTGCTGTGAATATCCTGTTTAGATTTGTCACGACTTTTCTTCCAAGGAGCAAGTGTTTTTTAATTTCATGGCTGTGATCACCATCGGCAGTGATTTTGGAGCCCAAGAATACAAAATTTGTCACTGCTTTCACTTCTTCCCCTTCTATTTGCCATGAAGTGATGGGACCATGATGCCATGGTCTTAATTTTTTGACTGTTGAGTTTTAAGCCAAGTTTTTCACTCTCCTCTTTCACCCTCATCAAGAGGCTCTTTATTTCCTCCCAACTTTCTGCCATTAGAGTGGTATCATCTACACATCTGAGGTGGTTGATATTTCTCCTGGACTTTGGGAATCCGCGCCCCCCCCCCCCCACAAAAATAGCCATATGTCCTCTTGCCCCAGAAATTAGCCTGAAGGGGGCCTACCTCTAGGGACTGCTGGAGAGGGATTGTGGGTCCCCACATTAGACCTTTACTGTCCCTTAGAACACTCACCAGCTTATGGGGAAGACAGAGTGGTTAAAAGACAGAGGGGCCTGTAATTCCACGGTGCAGCTGGCCTCGCTACATGACACATGACGGGAGGAGTAAAGAGGATTTTCCTGCTCTGGGCCAACCCTCCCTGGGCAATTCAATGGAGTTCCACGAGGACCTCTAGCGGCTGTCTCGTCAAATTACAGTTTCCCTGGCTCTTCCACAGCTGGGTGCCTGGGCTGACCTCTGAGCAGGTTTAGCCCTGCTCCTCCATGGCACACACCGAGGCATGATGGGAGAGGGCTTCCCCCAAGGCCCAGCGAAGACCAGTGACTGACACATGCCAGGGGAGACCTTCCTGCAGTGTTATTACTGAGAAAATGGTTGGCTCTCTGCTCCTCTACAGCCTGACCAGTGTATCCATGTCATGAGCGGCTGTGGGCCATCCCACATGGTGATGGAGACTAAATAATGCTCATAGCCACCCCTCCCATCCTAGGCATCACCCCCAACTAACTACCAAGGGGACCCTCCCACAGAGCATTTGCATAGGGCACCAGCACAGTGTTTGAGCTGGGATTTGAAGGCTTCAGAGCTCACACTCTGGTCATAACAAACACTGGTCGTAACAAACACCTTCTTCCAACAACACAAGAGAAGACTCAATACATGGACATCACCAGATGATCAACACTGAAATCAGATTGATTATATTCTTTGCAGCCAAAGATGGAGAAGCTCTATACAGTCAGCAAAAACAAGACCAGGAGCTGACTGTGGCTCAGATCATGAACTCCTTATTGCCAAATTCAGACTTAAATTGAAGAAAGTAGGGAAAACCACTAGACCATTCAGGTATGACCTAAATCAAATCCCTTATGATTATACAGTGGAAGTGAGAAATATATTTAAGGGGCTAGATCTGATAGAGTGCCTGATGAACTATGGACTGAGGTTTGTGACATTGTACAGCAGACAGGGATCAAGACCATTCCCATGGAAAAGAAATGCAAAAAAGCAAAATGGCTGTCTGGGGAGGCCTTACAAATAACTGAAAAGAAGAGAAGCGAAAAGCAAAGGAGAAAAGGAAAGATATAAGCATCTGAATGCAGAGTTCCAAAGAATAGCAAGAAGAGATAGGAAAGCCTTCTTCAGCGATCAATGCAAAGAAATAGAGGAAAACAACAGAATGGGAAAGACTAGAGATCTCTTCAAGAAAATTAGAGATAGCAAGGGAACATTTCATGCAAAGATGGGCTCTATAAAGGACAGAAATGGTATGGACCTAACAGAAGCAGAAGATATTAAGAAGAGATGGCAAGAATACACAGAAGAACTGTACAAAAAAGATCTTCACGACCCAGATAATCACGATGGTGTGATCACTGACCTAGAGCCAGACATCCTGGAATGTGAAGTCAAGTGGGCCTTAGAAAGCATCACTATGAACAAAGCTAGTGGAGGTGATGGAATTCCAGTTATTTCCAATCCTGAAAGATGATGCTGTGAAAGTGCTGCACTCAATATGCCAGCACATTTGGAAAACTCAGCAGTGGCCACAGGACTGGAAAAGGTCAGTTTTCATTCCAATCCCAAAGAAAGGCAATGCCAAAGAATGCTCAAACTACCGCACAATTGCACTCATCTCACATGCTAGTAAAGTAATGCTCAAAATTCTCCAAGCCAGGCTTCAGCAATATGTGAACCGTGAACTTCCTGATGTTCAAGCTGGTTTTAGAAAAGGCAGAGGAACCAGAGATCAAATTGCCAACATCCGCTGGATCATGGAAAAAGCAAGAGAGTTCCAGAAAAGCATCTATTTCTGCTTTATTGACTATGCCAAAGCCTTTGACTGTGTGGATCACAATCAACTGTGGAAAATTCTGAAAGAGATGGGAATAACAGACCACCTGATCTGCCTCTTGAGAAATCCGTATGCAGGTCAGGAAGCAACAGTTAGAACTGGACATGGAACAACAGACGGGTTCCAAATAGGAAAAGGAGTACGTCAAGGCTGTATATTGTCACCCTGCTTATTTAACTTCTATGCAGAGTACATCATGAGAAACGCTGGACTGGAAGAAGCACAAGCTGGAATCAAGATTGCCAGGGGAAATCTCAATAACCTCAGATATGCAGATGACACCACCCTTATGGCAGAAAGTGAAGAGGAACTCAAAAGCCTCTTGAGGAAAGTGAAAGAGGAGAATTAAAAAGTTGGCTTAAAGCTCAACATTCAGAAAACGAAGATCATGGCATCCGGTCCCATCACTTCATGGGAAATAGGTGGGGAAACAGTGGAAACAGTGTCAGACTTTTTTTTTTGGGGGGGGGGGCTCCAAAATCACTGCAGATGGTGACTGCAGCCATGAAATTAAAAGACGCTTAGTCCTTGGAAGGAAAGTTATGACCAACCTAGATAGCATATTGAAAAGCAGAGACATTACTTTGCCAACAAAGGTCCGTCTAGTCAAGGCTATGGTTTTTCCTGTGGTCATGTATGGATGTGAGAGTTGGATTGTGAAGAAGGTTGAGCACCGAAGAATTGATGCTTTTGAACTGTGGTGTTGGAGAAGACTCTTGAGAGTTCCTTGGACTGCAAGGAGATCCAACCAGTCCATTCTGAAGGAGATCAGCCCTGGGATTTCTTTGGAAGGAATGATGCTAAAGCTGAAACTCCAGTACTTTGGCCACCTCATGCGAAGAGTTGACTCATTGGAAAAGACTCTGATGCTGGGAGGGATTGGGGGCAAGAGGAGAAGGGGACAACAGAGGATGAGATGGCTGGATGGCATCACTGACTCGATGGATGTGAGTCTGGGTGAACTCCAGGAGTTGGTGATGGACAGGGAGGCCTGGTGTGCTGTGATTCATGGGGTCGCAAAGAGTCGAACACGACTGAGCGACTGAACTGAACTGAACTGAACTGAGCTCACACTCTTTCCTGTGTGCTGCTGGCCCTGAGAGATGTGAAAACATGAGGTTTTCTTACAAAGAAAAATAATTTCTTGCCAATTATTTTTTTTACTACACATCTTTAATACAAATGGCAAGACATTTCTTCAAAAGACCCAGATATCACCAGCAGATGAAGGGTCATTGGATACTTGGGGAAAGAGCTAGATTTAAGGACAGGCGCTGATAGGCAACTGTGTGAACTCCCGCAACCTATCTGCGAACCCCAACCTTCTCCCCAAAGTAAGAAAAATAATGTGTGTTCCACCTACTTCTTGGACTTGTTGCAAGGATTAAATAAAAATGCTGTGAGTGAACCTATTTTATAAAATTAAGTCCTATGACAAACATAACATTTATTTTTGAGAAAACTCAACCTATAGTTACCAACTGATATTTGAATAAAGAAAAGAAAAGCAACGAGTGTTTACTGAGTTTGATTCAGGAGGTAAAGAATCTGCCTGCAAAGCAGGAGACACAGAAGACTCGGGCTCAATCCCTGGGTCAGAAAGATCCCCTGGAGGAGGAAACAGCAACCCACTCCAGTATTCTTGCCTGAAAAATCACGCGGACAGTGTAGCCTGGTGAGTTAAAACCCAAAGGTCGCAAAGAGTCGGATGTGACTGAGCCGCTGAGCACACACAGGTAGTGTCAGCATTACCTAGGGGCTTCCCAGGTGGTTCCCTGGTAAAGAATCTGCCTGCCAACGCAGATCGAAATGCAGGTTCGATCACTGAGTTGAGAAGATTCCCCTGAAGGAGGAAACGGCAACCCACTCAAGCATTCTTGCCTGGAAAATCCCAGAGGAGCTTGGACAGAGGAGCTTGTCGGGGTACAGTGCATGGAGTCACAAAGAGTCGGACACGACTGAGCACTAAACACACACATACACCTCTACATAAGAGCTGCTGATTAAAATCACAGACTGTTTTTACCTGTAAGTTCAGTGTAGAGTGAACACTTCCATAGACTGTTGCAGGGCTGTTCATTGACACAAAGTCTTAAGGGCAATGTGTAATAGATCCCACCAGCTTTTGGCTTGGGAATTCCACTGCTGGGAATCTCTCCAAGGAAACAAACAGAGATGTGGAAAATACTTCACGCATAAAGATTTCTTTCTTATAACAAGGAAAAATTGGAAGTAATTTAAATGGGCAAATACTGGAGAAAGCGGTAACAGCCCTTAACTTTGGCCTATCCAGTCTCCCTTCAGTTAACATAGGTTCTTTTTTTCCTTTCAGGAGCTCCACTTCAAAATTTGTCTGATCCATGTGGTTCTGACCAGTGCTGAGCTGAACTGTCAACTGCAGGGAAAGACACAGGATGGAAACCTGGCCAATGAATGCATTCTCAGACAGAGATTATCCAGGAAGGCTCCCGTGGCTGGGAAAGAGACATCCTTTTTGCCCTAAGATTGCTGACTTCAGTTAAAACTAACACAGTGGAAAGAGGAGCCAGGAGATGAAGAGTTAATTCTGAAGGAATGTTTTAAGATCAATGAACTCTTCTTTTGGCTTAACTACTTTGACTCAGGTTTCTGTCACTAGCAACAGAGTACTAACACAGATCATTATTTGGTAGCTGAAAGAGATCAATCTGATGAAATATTTGCAGCCATTCTAAACCATCTTTATGAATGGTTTCTAGTAATATAAGCTTATGAGAAAGTGAAGGAAGTGTGATACCCAATCAACATATAACATGATCTTTTTAGTTAAACATTTCCTGGGAGCAAAGATGTTTCTTCTAAGAAAACACATCAGAATACTAGCAGTCATGCTGGCTGGTGAGATTATTAATTTTTAAACTTTTATTTTGTGTATTTTCCGTACAAAGATACATGCATGCAAGCTAAGTTGCTTCAGTCATGCCTGATTCTTTGTGACCCCATGGACTGTAACCAACCAGGCTTCTCTGCCCATGGAATTCTCCAGGCAAGAATACTGGAGTGGGTAGCCACTCCCTTATCCAGGGGATCTTTTCAACCCAAGGATCAAACTCAGGTCTCCTGCATTGCAGGCAGATTCATTTGAGCCACAGGGAAGCCCCCACAAAGATATATATCTTACAATAAGTATAAGGAAAAATTAAGAAAAAGATACAATGTTACTGGTTAATTTATACCTTCCTTAATTTCCAAAAGAATCTAAGTTACCCTTGTCTTCTCAGATGAAAATATACAGAGCACCTCTTTTTGAAGTGACAGTTTGGAATTTCCCTTACAATATTGACCTAACAGTTTTGCATCAAGTAGAACTTTTTTTTCCCCCCAGTTCTAAATCTGAAAACATGCCCCACTACAGGAAAGTAGAGTCTCCTCTTCAACGATTTTGTGATCTTCAGTCTGACTGTTACTAAGAAGGAAAATGTGATATGAACAACCTCCAGTCAGAATATGTATGCACTGATCTCACGGAGCTGAACCTCAAGTCATAAAGGTCCCCACTCCACCTCATACTTGAAAGGAAAAAGCTGGACTAAAAGACAGAATGAACCATGACTATTGGCCACAGTCTAGTAAAGATAAATGGCCTTGACCAGCGAAGCACAAATCCAGGGTGAAGACAACATCCACCAGGTACAGCCCCCTGGGCTTAGAAACTCAGGGTTCTTAAGCCACTCCCTCTCCCTACTTCTGATTTTCTTTTTTTGATCAGGGCCTGCCTTGCTTTCTGGGCCAAAGCTAGTCCGAGTCCAAAACACTCATCCCCTCTCTCTTTCGGGTCAGGGTTCTGCCCCAGTTCTGCAGCAGGTAATGAAGCACATGACAGAGAGGGGTAAGTCCACGAGAGTCGCCAGCAGCAGCACAGACCAGCCTCAGCTTCTCTCCTTTGCTCTGCTGGGCTACTTTTACTCCAGGGTCATCTTATCGAGGTCACCCATCCCATCCCAGCCCATTGGACCTGATCAGCTCTGTGTACCACAGTCTACTCTTATCTACAGTTTTGCTTTCTGCAGTTTGTTACCAGTGGCCAACCTCAGCCCAAAAATATTAAATGAAAAATTCCAGCAATAAACAATTTGTACATTTTGTGTGTGCTGCTCTGAGTAGCATGATGAAATCTCACCATGAATCATCCCTTTGCCCAGCGAATTGACGCTGTATGTTACCTGTCAGTTCGGAGAAGGAGATGGCACCCCACTCCAGTACTCTTGCCTGGAAAACCCCATGGATGGAGGAGCCTGGTGGGCTGCAGTCCATGCGGTGGCTAGGAGTCGGACAAGACTCAGCAACTTCACTTTCACTTTTCACTTTCATGCATTGGAGAAGGAAATGGCAACCCACTCCAGTGTTCTTGCCTGGAGAATCCCAGGGACGGGGGAGCCTGCTGGGCTGCCGTCTATGGGGTTGCACAGAGTCGGACACGACTGAAGCGACTTAGCAGCAGCAGCAGCAGCAGTACCTGTCAGTTAGTAGTAGTAGTCTTGATATCACGGTGCTTGTGTTCAAGTTACCCTTATTTTACTTAATAATGGTCCCAAGTACAAGGGTAATGTTGACAACTCATATGGTCTCTCAGTTCAGTTCAGTCGCTCAGTCGTGTCTGACTCTTTGCGACCCCATACTTTATAAACTACCATGTGTATGTATAGGAAAAGAACATAGTACATATAGGTTTGGTACGACCCTGGGTTTCAGGCACCTGCAAGGGCTGGGGACAGCCTTGGAAAAGATCCCCATGTACAAGCGGGCAATTATTGTTGTTTGGTTGCTAAGTCATGTCTGACTTTTGTGACCCCCACGGACTGTATAGTCTGCCAGGCTCTTCTGTCTATGGGATTTCCCAGGGAAGAATACTAGAGTGGGAGAGTGGGTTGCCATTTCCTTCTCCAGGGTATCTTTCTGACCCAGGGATGGAACCTGTGTCTCCTGCATTATAGGCAGATTTTTTTGCCACTGAGCCACTTGTGTAAGCATGTGGAAGATTACTGTACAAGAAACCAGCATCTGCACAAAAAGTGGTCCACACTGCCCCCTCGTGATCAATCAGAACATGTTAAGTGTTAGTCACTCAGTCGTGCCTACTCTTTGCAATCCCATGGACTGCAGCCCTTCAGGTTCTTCTGTCCATGATTTTCCAGGCAAGGATACTGGAGTGGGTTGCCATTTCATCCTCCAGGGGATCTTCCCAACCCAGGGATCGAACCCGGGTCTCCTGCAGTGCAGACAGATTCTTTACCAACTGAGCTATAAGGGAAGCCCCATCAGAACATAATGGGGACTTAATGTGCACATTCAATTAAAAAGGAAGCCACAGAACCTTCAGTGAAAAAGTGCTTGACTCTCCTCTGTGATAATTGGATCTTACTTGAAACAGGTATTTTTACATGGTACCAAATGATGAAGAGAAATTTCACAATAACTGAGTAAAGGGAAAATACAGATAGATACTCTCAATTTAATTCTATCACAAGTTACCTTGCCACCCAAGGCCCTGAGGAAAGACCCTTGACAAAGACTGCAGTCTGGCAGACCTCCAAATTTTAAGACACAATGAATCGTTTACCAATAGGAAAGGGTCACGTTATTCACTTTAAGCTTTAAATCAGCCAGAAGTTAATTTACCAACCTGCTAAAATAAAAACACAAAGGGATTTCGGCAGTGGACAATGAAAAAAAGTGCAATAAATATTACCATCTCTGTGTAAGAAAATAAATATGACACATTTCATGAAAATAATGCTTTTTATTATTAATGCTTTGAGTAAGAAACCTTCTCCACCAAGTTTAAGACACATCATTTTTCTTAAAGAGAAGCTGTTTGCTGGATTGCAGGTAAGTTCATTTTGTAGTTTCAAACTCATATTCAACTTCCTTTCTCTTAGCCATTTAAGGATTCAGTTGCTTGATTCCTGACACACCTCTTATAAAGGATCTCGTAGAGTCTTCTAAAATCCTGTCTATAGGTAATAAAAGCAAAGTTTCTCCCCTTCTGAAGAGATGTGATTTTTTAAACCATGTTGTCCCCCCTCTGATGACCTGACTTAGGCAGTAACAGCATTAGAAGCCCCTTAGAGATCTGAAGAAGTTGAAAAAGGCTTGGGCCATTATTGAGAGAGTTGGAAGATGGATTTTGGATCTGGTTGAACCTAGTCCATGTCCAGGTTGATGTTAAAAAATGTTATAAAAGAACACCAGAAATAACTTACACATAAAATGCCCCCCCCATCTTTTTATTTCATAATCCCCTTTTGGGATGAAAAAAAAAAATGTGCTTGTGTGTAAGTATTTTGAGTAGAAGAAACTAATTACACAGTGTCCACTTAGCTGGGGAAATCAAATTCAGAAAATTTTATGAACTTCCTTTATTAAGTCAAATTAAGGAAGTTTTATCATCCTTTGTTCTAGATATTTATCACTTTAGACTTGAAGAGTATTTTTTTTTTTATGTTCTGTATAAGAGATAGTTTTGCCTTGTGTTGGATTAACAACACCCAGGACTGTCAAACGTAAGTGGACCACGAGTGGGACGCTCCACTTGTGTTTCATCATTGTTTGTTTGTCTTGGCAAGATTTATCCAGGTGCACTGTAATAGGAGCCCTTAATACAGACGCAGGCAGCAGCTGTGGGGGCGTGGCCCTCTCCCCAGCACAGCGGGTTTTCAGGAATTAAGAACACATACTTGAGTACTTCCGAATGCCAATGGTCAATCTAAAACTGGTAACTCTTCCTCTTCAAGGAGCACTGTTGGCAAACTATTTGGAATTAATGGAATAAAATGCTGATCATAAAGACATGTCTCTCTGAAAATGGCTTCAAAATATGAAAAAATATATAATATATCCAACAATCTCATCCTCCAAGAAATCCAGTAATAATCCAACTCAACCCTGTAAGCAAGCAAGCAAAGAAAGAAAACTGGCTAATCTTCTGGCAAACTTTCCATAGAAAAACAATAAGTGCTTCAGATCTACGTGAAACTTCCTCAGAAATTTCACACATGAGGTTAAATTCGCCATATGCTGCTTCACCTAGAGAGGGGAAGAGAGAGGAAGAAAAATTATTTCATTAAACTGACAAATCAGAAGTTAACTCATTCTTGGGAAGGGCTAGAAACACTTCTGATCTAAAAGTTTTTAAGATCTCAAGTTAATTTAGGCCACTTAGTGTAGTAAAGAAAAATCTGAGATTCCTAAAATGCAAAAAATTCACTACTAAAATGAGTCCTGGTTTAGGGTCAGGCCTAGGGTCTTCATCTCAGCTCTCATCCCACCTCTCCAAGTATGATGCTGACGCACTTTAGCAAGCACTGCCAGGACAAAACGCTGATCAGCAGCTGTGGCTACTGTGACCATCTCATTCAAGATTATCGGAAGAGTTAAAAGACAGATGAGACAGAAGGGGGTCCCAAACATTAGAGCAAAAGAGCAGCAGTTTTCCAGCACTCAGCCAGGGAGGTGACCGTGATCCATTTTCCCGTTGTAGCCCTGACCACGGATTTCCATCAGGAAATCCATCTCCAGGTAAGGGCGGGCACGTTTGCAATCCATTGACCTCTCATTACCTCCGTCTTTCCCCAGAGGCCTGCTGCTCAGCCTTAACTGAGAGGAGGCAATTGCTGATACTTATGAGAATTGCTTACCCAACCACATCTACAAATACTTCTGGTAAACATTACCACCTTCCATTCAATACAAGTCTAGCAAGACAAGGACTATTGTACACTCTCTTGGGCTACTAAACAGTCCTGCTGGCAGACCTGGTGGGTGGAAACGTGGGGGACCCAGTCCGGGACTCTGAAATGGGTGGAAGTCAGAAGCATCTGTTCCAGGTCACATTCAAGGCAGTGCCCATTCCTAGGATTCTCGCATCCTGTCTCAGGAGGGGTCACACCCTGGGCTACTCTTCTGCCCTCCTCTCACAAGGACAGGGAAAAATGCTCCCTCTTATCTCCAAGCTGCAGAAAAGGCCCACTCATCCATGTTAATAAAGTAGAAACCTCAAATTTATCTTTTTCATTGACTTATTCAATGTGCAGACTTATGGGTTTTCTTTTCCAATTTTACTTTGTTATTAAAGCAAACATTGCCCTCAGGCATGTAATTTAGACAAAGATAACTGTACTTCAGAGACTTTTATGTCCTATAAAAATGAACTTTAACCTTGAAGAGTGGGCCTGTCATCTTACTGACCATCCTCCTTGATAATTTGTTGCCCAGCCATAATGTTATAATTGCTGCCTCTGTCCTCCTTCCTGAAAAGATGGCTTTCAGGTCCAGAGCACAATCACTGGCCTGGACCTCTTCTCCTGCAGGCACAACAGCAGAATAAATGCCATGACTGTTTGATTCGTTTTTGTTGTTGTTAGATTCTTTATTCAAACAACAGTCAAGAATCTGTCTCAAAAGATCAGCCTGACAAGTAGCCAGTGTTTATTACACACCTACTCTGTGCCATGCACTAGGTTCTGTTTGGAATGAAAAACCAAAACTAAAACTTGAGTTTTGCTGTGAAGAGATTTACAGTCACGATGGAAAGGCAATGGTTCACCAACAGATCTGTTATACAATATAATAAGGCAGAATAAATGAATGCTGAGAATTTAAGCCCAAACCTGAGCTGCAAACTACAAAGTCTAGCTTAGCATGGACACGCTCACCTCCACAAATAGCAGCCAGTCTGTCACAAGCAGAAAGTGTTTAAATTACACTGGAATTGGAGCCTGGCCAGCTGCCCGCGATGTGACCAGGGGGGCAGCAAAACCTCCTTTAGAAACAAGGTGAAGGTTCTGGAGCTAGAATGCTGGGCTTTGAATCCCAGAACTATTGCCTCCTAAAACTTTAAGCAAGTTTCTGACTTTTCTGTGCATCAGCTCTTCATCCAGAAAAAAAAAGAAAAGAAAAGAAAAAATGACTACCTAACTCAAAGGACTGCGGTGAGAGTTGAGTGAGTTCAGACACGGGAAGCCGCCAGTTAGCACCAGCCAACAATGCCCACCAGACGCCACTGCTACCGCTGTTATTGCTGCTGTTACTGTCATCACCATCCGCGAGGCCTTGAGGCTGCCCGACAGGCCAGCGTGACCCGTGCTGCCTGGGAAAAGTACCAGTCCCTTCTATTCCTTCATTTGAACCCTAACCTAATTTCAAAAAACTTGATCACACCCTTCTTTCCCACCCTTTCCCATCTTCAGGTTATGTTCTTCTCTTTCATTCTCTCTGATTGCTCCTTCCCTCCAAATGTCCATTTCCTGGCAGGATATACCACACACTCCCACAGGCACAACAGGACCAGGGCCTGAGGATCTGGGTCACATGCTCAGACTGCATGTGAATCCTTCATGTTGGGTAAATTACCCGGGTCTGACTCTCATGAGAAAATGCCATCATGGGTCAGAACTAGGCTCCACAAGCACAGACCTAAGATAGGGTCTTGGGAATTCTTGGTTTCCCAGTGGTTAGGACTCAGCTCTTTCTCTGTTGTGGCCCAGGTTCAAACCCTGATAAGGGAACTAAGATACTGCAAGCCATGGGGCGCAGGCAAAAAAAAAAATATATAGTCTCCACCTGATGTCCTAGCTTGTAGATAGAGTTCAGGGTGTCTGTGATGGGGAAAAACTGGGATGGAAAGAGGTTTTCATTCTCATTAAGTTCTAACTGAAACGTATTATTCTCTTTAATGATGAATGTAGGCAATAAACTAAGTGGTGACAGTGTACCTGTGATGGCCACTAACAGAAATATAGAAATTACAGATACTTTCATATCACGGCACTGTTGCTGCTGATGTCTTAAAATATTCAGTTCTTACTACTCTGAAAGTACAGAAAGGTTATGGACTCTCTACTGGAACTTACTATTTAATGTATTCATTAAAAAGCCAACATATTACTATATATCCTATATTTTATATACCCCACATTTTATAAAATATTTTTATAAATGTATTTCCATATAGTTGGTTTCTTTTGTAATCTTATGTACTTTACGTATTAAAAATACTATTCCTAGGGGAGTCGTAGGCCTTACCAGCTTGCCAAAATGATCCATGGTACAGGAAATGGTTAAGACCCCTTTGCTTTAGAAGATTGAGGACCACTGATAAGGGCTGCAATATTAGAAAGATGGAAGGTGTGTAAATGCTTACTGAGATGTGGCGTTATAATATTCTGCAGGTGTCACTATTTTCGGTCCACCAAAGTAGTCCAGGACCCAGATATTGGTTATATTCAACTTAGCGAAGAACCAATTATGGCTGGATGGCCAGGTTTTCATCTCAGGGTGTCGAATGAATAACGAATTCTTTGCAACATCCATTTCTGTTTCACTCACCTAAAAGACATATATAAAATAAACCTACTCATAGCAATAACATTTTGTTTTCTTGGCTGTTAAGAATGTGTGATTCTAGCATTCCACAAACCCTAAAGAGTTTATTTAGTTATAAATCCTGATTTTTAAAATTTTTATTTCTAAAATTAATTATTGATCAATAATTGACTTATAACTCTGTATTAGTTTTAGGTGTATACCATATAAAGATTTGATATATGCATACCCTGCAAAATAATCACAAGTTTAGTTAAAACGTTCATCACTACACATAGTAGTCATTTTTTCTCGCCTTTTTTTCCCTTTGTGCTGAGCACTTTTAACATCTACTACAAAGTTTGACCTTAAGCAGTAAAAGAAGCTTGAAGAAATGCAGAGAACAATGGAGATTTCAAATGTTGGTGATAACATGTACTATAATGAAGTGGGAGAACATCATGAGTACCAGTTTTCACTGTGAAATAGCAATTTTGAGCTATCAGAGTAGTTGGCACAAAGTACTATAATAAAATACTGCTGGTGCTTATGCTGTGTGACATTAGCACTTTCATCCCACAGCAGGCGTATGTTAAACACGTAGACGGGCGCACATAAAGGATGGAAGTCTTTAGAAGAAGCACAGTGGAACTCAAGTGCATCTGCTGCCCTCCTCCTCTCTCTGACCACTGAAGAACACTCAGCTCCAGAAATGCAGCCACACAGAATTTTGAGACCATGATTAAAACCCATCTGAGGTATTCATGACTGACAAGGTCAAGACGTCTGCCTACTGGCTTAGCAATCAGATCAGTCCTCATGACACCTTGCCCTTTGCCCTTCCCACTGTTTTATTTAACCTCTTCTCTCTAGCACTCACCCCCCACTATCTAAATTTACTTCTAGTTTTTAATATAGATACTGTCGTCTTCGATTTTTAAAATTTATTTTTAATTAGAGGATTAGTTGCTTTACAGTGTTGTGTTGCTTTCTGCCATACATGAACATGAATCAGCCATAGGTACACGTATGTCCCCTCCCTCATGAACCTCCACCCCACCCCTCCAGGTGTCACAGAGCATCAGGCTGAGCTCCCTGTGCTATACAGCGAGTTCCTATTGGCTCTCTGTTTTACACATGGTCATATATATGCCGATGCTACTCTCTCAATTTATCCCACCCTCTACTTCCCCCTCTGCGTCCATAAGCCTGTGCTCTATGTCTGAGTCTCTTTTGCTGCCCTGCAAATAGGTTCACCAGTACCATTTTTCTAGATTCCATATATATGCATTAATGTACAACATTTTCCTCTGACTTACTTCATTTTGTATAACAGGCTCTAGGTTCATATACCTCACTAGAACTGACTCAAACTCATTCCTTTTTATGACTAATACTCCATTGTATATACGTACATCTTCTTTATCCTTTCATCTATCAGTGGACATCTAGGTTGCTTCCATGTCCTGGCTATTGTAAATAGTGCTACAATGAACACTGGGGTACGTGTCTTTTCCAATTATGGTTTTCTTAGGGTATATGCCCAGTAGTGGGATTGTTAGGTCATACGGTAGTTTTATTCCTAGTTTTTAAAGAAATCACCATACTGTTCTCCACAGTGGCTGTTGTCAATCTACATTCCCACCAACAATGCAAGAGGGTTCCCTTTTTTCCACATCCTCTTTAGCATTTATTGTTTGTAGATTTTTTGATGGTGGTCATTCTAATTGGTGTGAGGTCATACCTCATTTAATTTTGACTTGCATTTCTCTAATAATAAGCAACGTTGAGCATGTTTTCCTGTGTTTATTAGCCATCTGGATGTCTTCTTTGGAGAAATGTCTGTTTAGGTCTTCTGCCCATTGTTTTATTGGGTTTTTGTTTTTCTGTTGTTGAGCTGCATGAACTGCTTGTGTATTCTGGAGAGTAATCCTTTGTCAGTTGCTTCATTTGCAATTGTTTTCTCCCATTCTGATGGTTGTCTTTTCATCTTGTTTATGGTTTCTTTTGCTATGCAAAAGCTTTTAAGTTTAATTAGATTTCATTTGTCCATTTTTGCTATTTCCATTATTCTAGGAGATAATCATAGAAGATCTTACTGTGATTTATATCAAAGAATGTTCTGCCTATGTCTTCCTCTAAGAGTTTTATAGTTTCTGGTCATCTTTAATCCATTTTGAGTTTATCTTTGAGTATGGTGTTAGGAAGTGTTCTAATTTCATTCTTTTTCATGTAGCTGTCCAGTTTTTCCAGCACCACTTCTTGAGAAGACTATCTTTTTTCCATCGTATAATTCTGCCTCCTTTGCCAAAGATAAGGTGCCCATAGACGTGTAGGCTTATCTCTGGGCTATCTTGTTCCATTGGTCTATATTTCTGTTTTTGTGGCAGTACCATACTGTCTTGATGACTGTAGATTTGCAGTATAGTCTGAAATCAAGACGATTGATTCCTCCAGCTCTATTTTTATTTCTCAAGGTTGCTTTGGCTATTTATGGTCTTTTGCATTTCCATACAAATTGTGAAATTTTTTTATTCTAGTTCTATGAAAAATGCCACTGGTAATTTGATTGGGATTACACTAAATCTATAGATTGCTTAGTCATTTTCACAATATTGATTCTTTTGATCCAAGAACTTGACATATCTCTCTATCTGTTTATGTCATCTTTGATTTCTTTCATCAATGTCTTATAGTTTTCTGTATATGGTTCTTTTCTCTCAAGTAGGTTTATTTCTAGGTATTTTATTCTGTATTGTTGCAATGGTGAATGGGATTGATTCCTTAATTTCTCTTTCTGATTTTTCATTTTTAGTGTATAGGAATGAAGGGATTTGTGTGTACTGATTTGTGCATACTCCCCTTTTAATATACTTAATCTGCTTTCTGCTCTAAGCCACTGTTAAATATGGAGACAAGGAATCCAAACATGGGAAATACTGTACAGTGTACAACATGGTCAGGAGTATGAACTTTGAGCAGATGTTCCTTATATAGGAGCCTAATAGCTGTTACATCTGCTCAGCTTTTAAAAATAGTTCCTTTTTCTTATTGAACATCTATCTGCTCAATTGAATAGTTCAATATCTTATTGAACACCTACATGAAAGTAACCAATTAAAACCTTTAGTTTTTATGAAATTACTTTACATATTAGAATATATTCTAACTCTGTACCTCAATCACAAATTTTATTTTATTCTCAAAATATGTCTTCCTTCACTGTTAATAACATAATGATCTTCCAAAACCAGTATCTGTTCTTACATGATATTTACCTTGATAACAGTTCCTGATAGTATTATGTGAGCACAGAGGGGACTCTGGGGATCAAATCCATATTTCCTGCAGAAATTAGTCTCTGCCAAAGACATGGTCAATGTAGCATATGGATTCTCCTGTAGAGAGAAAATGAAGACCTCTCATGTGAAATATTGTCTCTGAGAGGTAATAAATTTCACAAGTTGCATACACATTGTCCCCAGAACTTGACCATTCTTTCATGAAACAATGAATTGGAAAATACCACCTTCCACTTGGGAAAATACTACTTGGATAGAGATTGATCTTTATCCTCTCTCCAAAAAAGTGTGTTGGACGTTGTTTCATATTTTAAGTAACTAACTCGGTAAGAATTATGTTAAACACTTTTCTTTTTCTTAGACTCCTAATTTGTCCCATACTTACCAGAGGAATTATAACTACATTACCACCCAAATACAAGGCTGATCTCCAACCTTCACTGAAAGAGGTAAAGGATTAGACTAATGTGAAACTAATGCATAAAAATACCACAGTGGTTCAACTAGCTAACTGAACAATTTAAGCAAGAAAGTTGCTGAATCATGCTTCTTGGTTATCTTATGCTAGCAGAAACTGTCATGTGATTTCAAAATTGGAGGAGTTGTTCACTCCTGTTCTACCAGTAAGAGAATTCGTAAATTAAAAATGTGATATAAGCAAAATTCCTAATTCTTTCTTATTCAGAAATCAGCTTCATAAAAGGCTTGTTGACAGATTACAGCAAAATTCACATGCTACATTTAGTGTTTTAAACCTCAAATGTCTTGTGTGGGGGATTTTGCCATCTCAGAGTGACCCATCAAAACAGTGAGCAATAAAGAGATCTCTTTGGAATTATTAGGCCAAAAATCTGCTGTCAGCAAAACCTATTAGGCAAGGCTCTAGGGAGACCAAAAATAGGGAACAGGGAGACTCAGACAAGGTCTTTCCCTTCTCTGTGAGTTTATAATCTGGTTGAAAAGTCAAACATAAACAAAGTTTAAAAATGCAAAACAAAGACATAGAAGAGGTCAAAAGGCAGCACATAACTCACTGCCAAGCAAATGATACAGGTAAGCATATTTGAAGTTCAGTGTAAGGAGATATCAGCAACCTGGAGTGATATGGAAACTCCAGGGAGCCTTGTAAGATAGTCAAAATCAGCACAAAAGTGAAAACATGTATTAAAGGCAAAGGGCATTGCAACTGCAAAAACACAGAATGGGGAAAGTATACAACAAGACTGTGAGTAGTGAAAACCCAATTTGCATGAAAGCAAGCTTTCTGAGGGGAAGGGGTTAGGGACACAGTAGTGAGAGGTAGAGGGCTGTGGGTAGTAAGGGCCTCAATTCCAAGCCAAGGAGTCAAAACTGTATTTTATAGGCTGGCATCTGTCAGGGCTTTCCAAGAACCACCTTTCTGGAGAGCGTGTTAAAATGCGGATTTCTTGGTTCCATTCCCATCCCAGGTATTTGCATTTTTAACAAACACCCAGGTTAATCTTATGCAGGTCTAAGTTGCCAGATGTTGTTAGAGGTTTCTGGGCAGAGGGCAATGCTGAGTGGTATTTTGTTCATGTTATTCGGGTGGGTAGGGTGGATAGAAATAGTCAGAAGAAGATGGGTTAGGAGGAGGAGAAAAAATGGAAAGCAGAAACCAACTTTGACTGGTTAATCGACAGAATCAGAGTCAGACTGATGCTGAGGTGGCCATGCCTTTTCACTGCCATCACAGATCTGAAATCCTGGGTAAGTGCCTCATCACTGTCATTTTCTAGAGATGTCAAAGACTAGACTTGAGTTCCACCTGACAGCCATTAGCTGACTAGTCACAATTGAGTCTCTGCACCTGAGTGTGAGTTTACTCATTTCCTGAAATGAGGAAGATAATATCAGCAAAAGTTTAAATATAATAGTGTATCCCAACATTAGAAGCATCAGGAGGGATTTGGGGGGTTGTTTTATAATAAAATGTTTTTAGTAAAATGCTTTGGAATTGCACTTTTAAAGTCTTTCCAGGTGACTGTATTTGAAGCCAAGATGGACCATCACTGATGAAACTGAAATGAACTTGCTCTGAGCAAATGTCTAAGGGAGTGGAGTGGGTGACTGGGAATAAGAAAATGGAGGAACAGGGATGTATATACCCTAACTAAAGGAGGGTTAGCTCAGAGTATGCAGGCTCCCAGTGTCATAGATCTTCCCATTTTTCAACAAGTTAGGAATTTAGGCTTCTAACTGCAAGCTCCATTTTTGAATGTTGGTAACTAATACAAATTTATTAAAAACAAAACAGAACTCTGCGTGAGCCAAAGAAAACCCATCTGTGGGACATACTCAGCTCATGGACCACCAGTTCATGACTTGAGTTTTGAAGGCAACAAATCTGGCATGAAATTCCAGTGTGGCCACTGGGCTTAGGGCAAATTCTTTATCTGCAGAACCAGGGTGGTAACAGCCACCTCAAAGAGTGATTAAAAGACAGAATGAGTGGAAGATGAAGGGAAAGGTCATCCTGGCACACAAGTGCCTCATCAAATACAGGTTTCTTTCAATACCACCCATAAACAATGTTAACCTCAAATCTAGGTATCTTTTGTCAAAAGGAACTTTCCCCAAATCTTGCTCCATCCCTGGACTCAGCATAGCTCTAGTTTCCAGGTTGTGATACCACTCGACGCATCAGAAATCCACCGGAGACGTGTTAACTTGGCTCTGCCCCAAAAGGTGGACAAAGGGTGAGGAAATCCACCGGAGACGTGTTAACTTGGCTCTGCCCCAAAAGGTGGACAAAGGGTGAGGACCTAGTTCTCCAGTCCGGTCTGCTCCCTACGTGGGAGGCTGATGTGCACCTGAGGCCTAGAACTTTTAATAATAAAAACCCAGTTAATGAGACACCGTGCCCCAAGACGACTCAGGTGAGAAGTCCTCCAGGTGCTGGTAAAGAATACACCCCAAGTGCGTGGCACGGTGACAAGGACGTGTGGGCAATTCTTGGTATGTAGTTGCCCAACAATTGGAAAGCTGCAATGCACGCCTAGCCAGCGCAGGAGAGAAGATCCAGAGGTTTGGGCTGAGTTCAAACTCATCTCTACGAGGCCGGCTCTCCTTTCCAGGCAGAATTTAAGCGGTAGTCGAAAGGCTCGCGCTCCAGCCCCGCGAAGCCACACTGCCCCTCCGGCTCACCTGCAGGTCGCCCACCGACTGCTGCAGCGGGCTCAGGTAGAAGTAGGGCACGCCGCTGCCCTTGCCCGGGGGCCCATCGCTGAGCGATAAGACGTCGGCAAAGGGCCGGCCGCGCACCCCCTCCTGCGTTGAGATGGTGGCCAGTGCGCCCCAGTCACAGAGGTTCGTCACGAAGCGAGCCACGAGCGCCGCATTCTCCCGGGGCGGCAGCGGCGGCAGCAGCAGCTCGGCGGCGTCCCAGTCCCCGTGGCCCCGGCCGCCCCGGCCTCGCGCCGGTGCCACCAGTAGAGTCACCAGCGCGGGCGCCAGCAGAAAGGCGAGCACTGCGCGCACGAATCCGCAGGCACAACCCGCCATGACGCTGACCCCAACGAGAGTTGGGAGCGCGGCTGCCTGCCCGACCCAAGCATAGCCCAGAGTCGGGCCCCGCCCCCTTCGAAGGGGACCAATCGGAGCCCGCGGGTGGAGGGCGGAGGGGGCGTGTCCCTCGGCGGGCTCCTCCGCTTGCTGGAACTGACGGGTTATCCACTTCCCTGTCACTCCGCCCCCGCCGCCGTGAGGATTGGGAAATGGTCCTGAATAGGGGTTTCTTCGATGCCTGATAAAACGGAGACTGAGAGAAATTAAGCAACTTGCCTAAGTCATACTACTAGGAAAGGACCAGCCTTTTCATATGTACGCCTTCTTTTAATACCTTTGGTTATGACTACCTGATATCGGAGAGGGATTGCTGCGCTTCCTACTTACGCTCCTCCTTTCCGTTTACTTCTCTGTAGGCTCTGAAGGGCAGCAAAAGGTCCCAGAGAGAAGAACAGAAGCCCCCAATTTAGACTGTTTTTGTAAACTAATCCTGGCGTTGGAGACTCTCAGATAGAGACACTTTGGTATTGTCAGGGTTCCATGCACTTATTTGAATTCATCGAAGCCAGTTATGGCTTCCCAGACGGCGCTAGTGGTAAAGACACACCTGCCAATGCATGAAACATAAGAGACGCTGGTTCCTCCCTGGTTGGAAGGATACCCTGGAGAAGGAAATGGCAACCTACTCCAGTATTCGCGCCTGGTGAATCCCATGGACAGAGGAGCCTGGTGAGCTACCGCCCACAGGGTCGCAAAGAGTCGGACACAACTGAAGCAACTTAGCATAGGAGCCAGCTGTGGACCTAACTCATCAGGCTCGGGGGCAGTGGTTTCATAAATGTCTTCCCCTTGCTGGCCCTCCTCCCATGTAAGTGGCATTTCCTTTTTCTCCTCCTACAGTCTATTCTAGAGTGATTCCTCTTTCTGATACTCTTGGGAATTAATAAGTAACCTCATAACACCTGATCTGCGTTCTTTATAATTGTAAACTAAAGTCACATATCCCCGGAGTGAGTCCACATCTCCTTGGCGTGGCCTCAAACCCAAATTTTCATCGTTGTTATATATGCTGCGTGGTAGTGCTGCTGCAGGCGTTTGTCACTAGTAAGCCTGGCCCTGTCAACTCCGTAAGCCTTGTAAATCTGGTCTCTGAGGCTGAGATGTTCAACAAAGGTAAGGTAACTTCCCTCAGCTGCCCTGGGCTGGTCAAGTGAGCAGGTGGGAGCTACAGGTATGTGAGCCAAAGCCCTGCGTCCGCTTCCTGCTTCCAACTCTGCCTCCCCATATTCAGCCGCAGAGATTTTAGGCTACTCAGAACTTGGGTGCAGAAACGAGATTTACTCCGAGCAGCAGCCTTCAGTTCCCTCTGGTGGCCAAAAGGTGTTTCACAGTCTGCTTGCACGTTCAAATCAAGGGGTGAACAGTTTAGTCAAGTTTTTTAATAGCCGAATTTGGGAGAACTTCAAGCTAAATAGAAAACGAAATGGGAGGAATTTAAGAGGAGGAAGATCAGGTTTATCGTTTTCAAGACAAATATTTAATGCAAGTCGATTGAGTGCCTTCCAATTACAAATATTTCATCTGTTACTCTTAAGGAAAACACGTGGGTCTCAAATTTGGAGTTCTAATCTCAGCTCTGCTGCTGTCAAGTCATGTGACCCTGAAACTTTTATCTTTTTGGACCTGTTTTCATTTCTAAAAGGAAGAGTTGGATTAGATGATATCTGATACATCTTCTGGCTCTAAATTCTGTTTTTCTGCTAACATGTGAAACAGAGGCCTTTTGTAACTTTCAGAATATGAATAATTTTTTTGCAAGAAGGTCACAAGTTTTTTTTTTGTTTATTGCTATACCATTATTGTTGTAGATGGAATAACAGTAAACCCTATTACTGCCCCCATTACAAAACAGATACCTAGAACTTGGTTTCATGCACCTGAGCATGATAATATGGTCAAGAAACCCTCTAGTCTGAAACACCTCCCCTCTGTGTCTGTCTCTGCACTGGCTGCTCTGCTCAAAATTCTCCTCCCTGGGTCACCAGAATTGCTACCTACTCACATCTAGATCTCCATTCAAATGTCACTTCTTAAATGTGTCTCCTTGACCACTCTTCCTAAGATGCTTCCCTGGGTTACTCTCTACTGGACAACCCTGTTTATTTCTATAGTGTAGTAGTTCAGAACAAGTCACCCCAAAATGTGCCACTTTGGCATGTGAATTTTTTTTCTTTTTTTTTGAAGAATATCATTTTATTCATGAGGCATTTTTTCCCCTAATAAACAATGTTGGTACTTCTTTGGTCCATTCAAGAAGCTCTGATATGATTACATCATTCGATCTAAGATTTTTTTTAATGCCTTTTAACTTCATATCTATAGAACAACGTGAGATAATTCAAAGGAATTACAATGCCAAGACTGATTTGCAGTGATAAACATAATTAGTAATTAGAGCCTTTGTTGAGAAGATGAAGCTGTTATCCTTTTTTGAGAGAAAATTGGTTAAGAGCTCTCTGAATATTCTGGAGGATGTCTTATTTCTGTCCTATTATTCTATTCTCTGCAGTGGTGACAGCTGCAGAGAATAAGCATATCCATAAGAATCCATAAGTATATGGACTAATCTTATGAATTATTTTGAGCTGGAAACAGTCAAGCCCCAAAAGACTCAGGAAGAAACTTTGAGCTTCCCCCTCACTGCCTACAAGAATTAGAAGACTTGTTCCAGGAAGGAGCTATCAACATAGATAATTGTAGTGTATGGTGAACCAGTTGTTGTAGACAGAGAAGTGCTGTCAGCCAGAAAGTAATACAGGAAGCTGCAAATAAGGAAAGACTTTATTTGGAGTTTTAAGAATTGCAATTCAGGAGACACAGATTTAGGTTACCCTGAAAGAGTGTTCTAAGGAAAAGAGTCAGGGATTGTTAAAGCCAAAAAAAGGCTATGAGGTAACAACCTCATAGTGGCCTAGTGAGAATTATGATGACTTTAGAGTCAGAAAATATTTGTCCCTAAGGAATCAGTCATTTTAGGGTAAATGTGCAACAAACAGATACTGTCACAAGTTATTTTAGGGGAAGGGTCCAATTAGTATCTTGAGTTTCTGGCAGGTGTTTGGATGACTTCATCAGGTCAAAAGGTCAGAGTCCTTCCTGGCTGAAACAGGCTGAGACATAAGTTACATAAGTGTGCATAAGTCACACTTCCTTAATACCTTCCTGGTTCCATTTTAGAGCGCTCTCTTGGCAATACCGACTCCATTTTTACTTTCCTTTCACAGAATCCAACAAAGTCTGTTTGTTAAATTCCTGTCTGTGTCCTGTTGTTTATGGCCCAGAAAACATTTGTTTACCAAATGTTTGATTTTTTTTTTCCTTTTCCTGTGAATTGTATTATTTTCCTTTGAAGTCCCAGACTCCTACCCCTTTCTTTTTAGTTTGGGATGACATCAGTGCAGTTCAGTCGCTCAGTCATGTCTGACTCTTTGCGACCCCATGGACTGCAAAACACCAGGCTTCCCTGTTCATCACCAACTCCTGGAGCTTGCTCAAACTCATGTCCATCGAGTCGGTGATACCATCCAGCCATCTCATCCTCTGTCATCCCCTTCACCTCCTGCCTTCAATCTTTCCCAGCATCAGGGTCTTTTCCAACGAGTCAGCTCTTTGTATCAGGTACCCAAAGTTTTGGAGCTTCAGCTTCAGCATCAGTCCTTCCAATAAATATTCACGACTGATCTCCTTTAGGATGGACTGGTTTGACCTCCTTGCAGTCCAAGGGACTCTCAAGAGTCTTCTCCAACACCACAGTTCAAAAGCATTGATTCTACAGCGCTCAGCTTTCTTTATAGTCCAACTCTCACATCCATACATGACTATTGGAAAAACAATAGCTTTGACTAAATGGACCTTTGTCAGCAAAGTAATATCTCTGCTTTTTAATATGCTGTCTAGGTTAGCCATAGCTTTTCTTCCAAGGAGCAAGTGTCTTTTAATTTCATGGCTGCAGTCACCATCTGCAGTGATTTTGGAGCCCAAGATGACATAGATCTCAGTTAGCCTGACAGCTTTTGGAATCTTTCATGCTATGTGGATTCCCAGTAATACTTAAAGTTTTCTCCTGTCATGTGTGTGTGTGTGTGTGTGTGTTTGTGTACTCAGTCCCTCCAACTCTTTGCAGCCCCATGGACTATAGCCCACCAGGCTCTACTGTGCATGGGATCTCCCAGGCAAGAATACTGGAGTGGGTTGCCATTCCCTCTTCCAAGGGATCTTCCTGACCAGGTATTGTACCTGCATCTTCTGTGTCTCCTGCATTAATAGATGGATTCTTTACCACTGAGCCATTTGGGAAGCTCCTTATGTCTCCTGGCTTATATCATTTTAATTATTCAACTAGTTAAAAGAACCAAGAGAGGAAAGGGGAAATTGTCCCCTCCCAACAATAGCAATCATAACACTCTGCAACAACATATTTATTTAGCGAGGCATTTGTAACCCTCTGCAACTAGCATGTTTATTTAATAATAGCTGGTTATTTGTTCATTGTCTCCCTCGTTAGAATAAAAGCTGCAGGAATGTTGTCTATCTTGTCCATTTCCATATCCTCAAGGCCGTGTAGGCACTCAATAAATATGTCTTGAATGACCGAGTTGATGAGCAATATTTGATGGAATGCTTTGCAGATAAAGCCTTATAAATCAACAATTAGCAAATGAGGACAACTGAATAGCAACAGGTACTTCAGCTCTTAATTATCAAACTCTCCACATTGGAGGATTAGGAAAAGCCCTTAGTTAGGAGTGTCTGGATCCCAGTGCTTCTCATCTGGACTTTCTGTCCATCTCTGAACAGCCTGAACTGATACCCACCTCCCATAGGTCCAATGGGAAATAGTAATCTCCTTTCATCTGGGTTCCATCCTGGTGAAAGGTGTAACATCTTTTACATGGTGTCACCCTTCTCTATCTGTCTGGGTCACTATCAGTCCCAGTTTCATCTAGTTCAAGAGCAGTATCCCAGCACTGAGAACAATGCCAGGCATCCAGCAGGCACGCATGATATGCTGTTGACAAATGAATTGTGTCAGGACAGCTATACCAACTGTAGAAGGTTCTCAGGCCATCTGCAATTGCTTAGGAACTTTCTTCTTTGCAGTATGCATATTTCAAATGTTAGGTTGCTTAGTGAAGTGGTGAAAAGAGCTAGCTTTGGAGTAAGCCACCTGTTTATGACCTTGATAGGATGAGTTCTTCCTCATTAAAAGGGGGGAATAATAGCTCCTACCTCACTGGGTTTTTGTGGAAATTAAATGAGACAATACATTGAAAATACGCAGCATAGTACTTGAGACATCACAAATGCTCAGTAATTCCTAATTGTCATCTTAGTGATTGTTACTTTTGTTCCATTCTTTCTGTTCCTACTTTCTCTTCTGCAAATCTGTAGTTTGCTTCATTTAATTTCTTTTTTGAGATTTAATGCTTTCCACTGGCTTCTGTTTTTGGGTGTTTTCTTTTAATGCCTTCTGAAAAAAATAATAATTTTACTAAATGGGAATTCCTCAAGCAGGTACTAAGAAATTTCATTGCCCATCTCTACTTTCAGCAGGAAAATGTCCATGCATGTGATTTTTCATTAGTAAGCCACAGGACTGGAAAAGGTCAGTTTTCATTCCAATCCCAAAGAAAGGCAATGCCAAAGAATGCTCAAACTACCACACAATTGCACTCATCTCACACGCTAGTAAAGTAATGCTCAAAATTCTCCAAGCCAGGCTTCAGCAATACGTGAACCGTGAACTTCCAGATGTTCAAGCTGGTTTTAGGAAAGGTAGAGGAACCAGAGATCAAATTTCCAACATCTGCTGGATCACTGAAAAAGCAAGAGAGTTCCAGAAAAACATCTATTTCTGCTTTATTGACTATGCCAAAGCCTTTGACTGTGTGGATCACAATCAACTGTGGACAATTCTCAAAGAGAGGGGAATACCAGACCACCTGACCTGCCTCCTGAGAAACCTATATGCAGGTCAGGAAGCAACAGTTAGAACTGGACATGGAACAACAGACGGGTTCCAAATAGGAAAAGGAGTATGTCACGGCTGTATATTGTCACCCTGCTTATTTAACTTCTATGCAGAGTACATCATGAGAAACACTGGACTGGAAGAAGCACAAGCTGGAATCAAGATTGCTGGGAGAAATATCAATAACCTCAGATATGCAGATGACACCACCCTTATGGCAGAAAGTGAAGAAGAACTAAAAAGCCTCTTGATGAAAGTGAAAGAGGAGAGTGAAAAGTTGGCTTAAAAGCTCAACATTCAGAAAATGAAGATCATGGCATCTGGTCCCCTTACTTCATGGCAAATAGATGGGGAAACAGTGTCAGACTTTATTTTTCTGGGCTCCAAAATCACTGCAGATGGTGATTGCAGCCATGACATTAAAAGACACTTACTCCTTGGAAGGAAAGTTATGACCAACATAGATAGCATATTGAAAAGCAGAGACATTACTTTGCCAACAAAGGTCCGTCTAGTCAAGGCTGTGGTTTTTCCTGTGGTCATGTATGGATGTGAGAGTTGGACTGTGAAGAAAGCTGAGTGCCGAAGAATTGATGCTTTTGAACTGCGGTGCTGGAAAAGACTGTTGAGAGTCCCTTGGACTGCAAGGAGATCCAACCAGTCCATTCTAAAGGAGATCAGTCCTGGGTGTTCTTTGGAAGGAATGATGCTAAAGCTGAAACTCCAATATTTTGGCCACCTCATGCGAAGAGTTGACTCATTGGAAAAGACTCTGATGCTGGGAGGGATTGGGGGCAGGAGGAGAAAGGGACGACAGAGGATGAGATGGCTGGATGGCATCACCGACTCTATGGACGTGAGTGTGAGTGAACTCTGGGAGTTGGTGATGGACAGGGAGGCCTGGCGTGCTGCAACTCATGGGGTGGCAAACAGTCGGACACGACTGAGCGACTGAACTGAACTGAAGATGTCCTTTCTACCACACTTATTATCTACGCTCACTTTAATCAGATATTCCAAGACTTTAAAAAGCAGTAATACAAACGTTTTGTTGACTACCTTAAGTTTTACATTTTACTCTTTCATGCACACTTATATTTGACTGACAATGGTTTCCCAGATATTTTGGAAATAATTATTGATGCTTCTCAATCTATAGGACATGTTTTCCACCTGCCTAGATAGAGCTTGGTAAATAAAAAGACATATTAACAAACATCTTTTAAATTAAGTGTTTTTAATCAAAAGCACATCAACTAAGCTTTAGAAGAGTAATCTTCCTAGTATTTCAATGATTTAGTAATATTAAATAGGAAAAGAAAGTTATCTGTAAGTCAGAAGAAAATTATTAAATTAAAATTTGTACTAAAAGTTAGCCTTTCACAGCATTATCATAGTAATTTGAGTACAAATGAGAGTATGTATAACAAGATAAGATATACATCCACTTTGCCTGCCAGATGCTAAAATTCCCTCTCTTTATGCATTTGTGTATTAGATTTATACATTACATAAGTATGCATGCATTGAGTGAGTCAGTCAAGCCCTGGGGGCACTGTAATAAGTGTTAAGATACCAAATATTAATAGACATTGTCCCTACCTTTTAGGAAAATTTCTGCCTGGTTAATTAACAGATAAGCAAATACAAAAAAAATTTTAATTCAGTGTCATTAGTGCTATGTAGAGAACTATGCAAGGGGCAAAGGAAACTAGAAGAAGGAACTCAGGCCTACATCAAGTGAAGGCTTTATATCGGAGTTGAAACTTGAAGGATAAATGGAAGCTTGCAGACAATGAGAAGGCAGGAGAGAGAGAAGGAAGGGGAGGGTTTTATACAGAGGACCTAGAATGTACATGGGCACAGAGACAGGATGTGTTGGGAAGATAGCTGTTGTTGAAGGGAGCATGAAGAACCCGTGGTGGGAGACAGGCATGTTCAGCTGTGTAGGGGAAATGGATTATTCCACAGGCTGCAGTCATCTCAGGGATCTACTGGGAACGGATCCCCTTCTAAGGTCACTCACACAGTTGTTGGTAGGATTCAGTCCTTTGTTGTTAGATGGCAGGCCTCAGTTTCTTGCTGGCTCCTGGCTGAAGTGGAGAAGGCAATGGCACCTACTCCAGTACTCTTGCCTGGAAAACCCCATGGACAGAGGAGCCTGGTGGGCTGCACTCCATGGGGTCGCTGCAAGTCAGACACAACTGAGCGAGTTCACTTTCACTTTTCATTTTCATGCATTGGAGAAGGAAATGGCAACCCACTCCAGTGCTCTTGCCTGGAGAATCCCAGGAATGGGGGAGCCTGGTGGGCTTGCTATCTATGGGGTCACACAGAGTCGGACACGACTGAAGCGACTTAGCGGCGGCAGCAGCAGCTGGCTAAAGGCCTCCCTCTGTCCTTGCCATGTGGGCCCCTCCATTGGCAGCTCACACCAGGGCAGCTGGTTTCGCTTGAAGCAGCTAAATGAGGGAGAAAAGGAGAAGGCCAGCAAGATAGAAACGAGAATCTTTTTTTATAACTTTTTTTTATTATCTTGGCATGTCATCGCATCACACAAAGAGGGGGAATTAAGACAGAGCCTGAATACCAAGAGGTTCCGGGAAAGACGGGTGTTTGGGGTTGGTGAAGTTATATAACCTTAGTGTTCAGTTATGGATTTAGAAAAACATCTACAAGTTATATTTATCCTCTAGTCCAGCTCTGTACTCTCCTCTGGTCTCATGCCTTAGTCTAGAAACGGAACACAATGAAAAGGGGAAAAGTGACTAAAAGAGAAACTCAGCCACATAAACTGGAAGTACATATGGTGGCAACAACATTTGGCAACAGTGGAGCAGCTGACACAACGGTGGCCGTTTTCAAGTGGCTCAGCTAATGGTGCTGACAACAGAGGAAGGGCCCTCATGAAGCAGGGCAGGCAACGGTGGCCTCAGCAGGCAGTGGAGTTTGCGTTCATTTCTTTGTGAGCCTGCAAGAGACATCTTGGTGATGGGAGAAGCTTGGAGAGAAATAAAGGTCCCACTGTCATGAGTGGAGATGAGGGCCATAGAATTAGAGTTTACTGTTAACATGACCTGGTTTGTCTCCTAGGCAAACATAAGCTACCTATGGAGGTAAAATTTCATTAGGAACAAAGGAAAATCACTGGCTTGCTCTCTTGTGGTGAGTGAGTAGGCTTTGGTCAGAGGTCTTAAAGTAGCAGGCGCTACACTGAATTCAGAACACCCATTCTTATGTTCCTCTTGTTGCTTCTGCAATGAGTCACTGACAGGCTTAGGCTCGGAATCAAAATCTTCACTTATCAAAACAGTGTAGGAGTTGCGACTTCCCTGGGGGTCCAGTGATTAAGACTCTACACTTCCATTCCAGGGAATGCAGGTTCAATCCTGGGTAGAAGAACTAAGATTCTGCATGCCATTCGGCCAAAAAAAAAAAGTGCAGGAGTGATGCAGGGAGGTGTGGGGTGGTGTGGGGTGATAGAAGTGACCTGGCTGTTTGTTAGTAGATTTTCCCTAAAAGCAGTATGGGAAATGCAAGTTAAGTTGTGACATATATAATGCTATGTGGCTTGCATATAGGGCTTATCTTATTTAAATTTTGCTCCATACACAGTTACTTAAACCAATATTTGATAAATACTTATTCATGTAATGTGAGGATATTTTTGCACAGTACAAAATCCACGTTTTCTAGATCAAGTGCCTTATTTCCAACAATCACAGGTTTCATAATGTGGGGGATGATTTGATTTTAGAAGTTAAATTGTGACTGAAGGCAGTGTTAGTAACCTGGGTGACTACTAGCATAATAGATTCAGTAACTGGAATGAGTATTAAAAGTCCTTTAAAAGTTTTTCCTGGATTTCCCTGTTGGTACTGTGGATAAGAATCTGCCTGCCATTGCAGGAGACACAGGTTTGATTTCTGGTCCAGGAAGATTCTACATGCCTCAGAGTAACTAAGCCCACATGCCCCAGCTACTGAAACCAGTGCACCCTAGAGAAGCCACTGCAACTCGAGAGAAAGCCCAAGTGGAGCAAAGAAGACCCAGCACAGCCAAAAATATAGAAAATAAATTTTTTTTAAATTTTAGTTTAAGTGGAGGAAAATTGCCTTACAATGTATTGGTTTCTGCCATACAACAATGCAACTCAGACATAATTATACCTTCCTCTTGAGCCTCCCTCCCCTCCCCTCATCCTACCCATCTAGGTCATCACAGAGTGCCAGGCTGGGCTCCCTGTGTTATATAGCAACTTCTCACCAGGTATACATGGTAGTGTATACATGTTGATGCTACTTCCTCCATTTATCCCATTTTCTCCTTAATAAATTTTTTAAAAGTTTTTCCTTATAAATTCCATTAACGATGTAAGAAAAATCATAGACCAGAGCACACTATAAAAAAAATTCTGACGCTCCTTAAGTAGTTATAAATTCAGTTCAGTTCAGTTCAGTCACTCAGTCGTGTCTGACTCTCTGCGACCCCACAAACCACAACATACCAGGCCTCCCTGTCCATCACCAACTCCTGGAGTTCACTCAAACTCATTCCATTGAATCAGTGATGCCATCCAACCATCTCATCTTCTGTCATCCTCTTCTCCTCCTGCCCTCAATCTTTCCCAGCATCAGGGTCTTTTCCAATGAGTTAGCTCTTTGCATCAGGTGGCCAATGTACTGGAGTTTCAGCTTCAACATCAGTCCTTCCAATGAACACTCAGGACTGATTTCCTTTAGGATGGACTGTTTGGATCTCCTTGCAGTCCAAGGGACTCTCAAGAGTCTTCTCCAACACCACAGTTAAAAAGCATCAATTCTTCGGCACTCAGCTTTCTTCACAGTCCAACTCTCACATCCATACATGACTACTGGAAAAACCATAGCCTTGACTAAATGGACCTTTGTTGACAAAGTAACATCTCTGCTTTTTAATATGCTGTCTAAGTTAGTCATAACTTTCCTTCCAAGGAGTAAGCGTCTTTTAATTTCATGGCTTCAATCACCATCTGCAGTGATTTTGGAGCCCGCAAAAATAAAGTCTGACACTGTTTCCACTGTTTCCCCATCTATTTGCCATGAAGTAATGGTAACAGATGCTATGATCTTTGTTTTCTGAATACTGAGCTTTAAGTCAACTTTTTCACTCTCCACTTTCACTTTCATCAAGAGGCTCTTTAGTTCTTCTTCACTTTCTGCCATAAAGGTGGTGTCATCTGTATATCTGAGGTTACTGATATTTCTCCCGGCAATCTTGATTCCAGCTTGTGCTTCCTCCAGCCCAGCGTTTCTCATGATATACTCTACATATAAGTTAAATAAGCAGGGTGACAATATACAGCCTTGACGTACTGCTTTCCCAATTTGGAACCAGTCTGTTATAAATTACAGCAGGTTATTTCTTTCCTCACACCCTCCACGGCCACTCATTGCATTTAATATCCACATTGCTTTGCCCAGCCTGCAGGTCCTACCTGAGCTATTCCTTGCCTTCCTCTCAAACCACAGCTCCTCCCCTCATTCACCCTGCTCCAGCTACATGTCTCCTTGTTGGTCTCCAAACATCTCAAGCCTTTTTCAGCTTCAAGGCTTTATACTTGCTCTTCCTTCCTCCAAGAACTTACTTCTAAGTGAGCAGTTTGTAAGCCAGCTTCTTCTTACTCTTCTCTAATGTTAAAGATAACTTCACAGAACTCTCCCTCACCACCCCACCTAGCACAGTCATTTCCAGTGAGTTCTAGCACCATCGGTCTGCTTTATTGCCTTCCTACCACTTACTTACAACAATGAATAATTAGATGACTTCATTCTCTCTGCTAGAATGGAAACTCTCAGAGAGGAGAACTATCTTGGTCCATTTGGTTGTTGATATAAAATACCAGACTGGGTGGCTTAAAAACAATAGAAATTTATTGCTGATAGTTCTGGAGGCTGAAAGTCCAAGATCAGGGTACCAGCATGATCAGAAAAGAGACCTCTTCTAGATCAAAGACTTCTGTGTCCTCACATGATGGAAGGGGCAAGGGAGCTCTGCAATCTCTTTTATAAGAGCACTAATCCTAGTCATGAAGGCTCCGCTCTCATGATCCAATCACCTCTCCAAGTAAGCCCTCCTCACCTTCTAACATCATCACATTGGTGTTAGGATTCCAACATGTGAATTTGGGGAGGACATAACCATTCAGAACACAGCAAGGACCTCGTCTGTTTTGTTCCACCTTGCATCCCCAGGGCACAGAACAGTGCCTGGTCCACAGTAGGCGCTCAAGTGCTGACTGTTAAATGAATTAGAAAATATAGGATTAAGTCACGTGAAATATTTTAAATGTTTTTAACTGAGTTTACTTCTATAGTGTATTTAACTGGGAGGACAGTTTAAGATCATGCCACTGTACATTTCCATGCCTCTATCAGAAGAACTTATTCTTTCCTTCTTTGTGCCCTCACACCCCTAAAAATTCTGGGTCACTCTTCAAACTATAGAGCTGATTCTGTTCCTATTGCCCTATTCAAAAACAAATAACTTGAAAGTGAGAAACCAGAGCCCTCTACAAACAGACTGCTCTCAAGAGACTTTGAGTGTTAAAGACACATAGTAACTCTGTTGCAAACAGAGAGCCTGATGCTGGAGTGCAGGGTGGCTGTAAGCTCACTCCCTGCCACTTCTCAGTGGCAGGAATGAGAGGATGCCCTGTCCCACAGTGTAGCCTAAGCTGTGATCACTCTGTGCACCTGTGAAACCGAGCTCCCCAAGTGACAGTTCCTTAGTTATAGAGCCATCCCAGTGTAATCAATATGGCAAATATTAGTTACGCACCACGTGCCCAGCAGCAGAGGACTAAGGCCATGTGTTGCGGAGGCACAGGACTGTGCGGGCTCCGGGGAAACCCCTCAGTCCTCCGGTGTCTTTCACAGTGTGCTTGCTTCCAGGGGTCTTCAGGGCCCTGCTCCAGACACTGCTGCACCACTCTCTTATATAAGATACGCCTTATTTCCTTTCTCAGCTCTGAACAAACTGGATTCCATGAGTTATCTAGCCCCAGGTTTCTTGGTTTAGGGATTATGAGCTCTTTTTATCAGCCCCATCTTATGACTGAGGAAACTGAGGGCATGGGGTCAAGGAGTTTGCCCAAGGTGTGGCAGTTAGTGAGAGGACTAACAGACGACGGTTTTATGAAAGTCATTCCCAAGTACCAGGTCAGCACCCAGTTAGGTGCGGTGCTCTCCTTCAGGCCCCGGGCTGGAGGCAGGGGCACTGCCTCTCTCCATCCAGAGGTCAAGGGTGAGCAGGGAGAATGCCCTCCTTGGTATTTTTATGTCTCTTGCCTCCTCAAGAGTTGAGGAGGAAGCCTGCAGTTATTTTCCTCTCTGCTTTATTTCCTTTGTGATTTCTTGGCCATTGTGATATAACAAGAAACATGTATTTGGTCTCTGGCCCTGATTCCATTCCCAAGTGGCACTAGTGGTAAAGAACCCGCCTGCCAATAGAGGAGACATAAGAGACACAGGTTCAATCCCTGGGTCAGGAAGATCCCCTGCAGGAGGAAATGGCAACCCACTCCAATATTCTTGCCTGGAGAATCCCAAGGACAGAGGAGCCTGGTGGGCTACAGTCCATGGTGTCCCACAGAGTTGGACATAACTGAAATGACTTTTGGTATGTACAGAGTTGGACATGACTGAAGTGACTTTTAGCATATACATACCTGGTTGCTGGCATAGAGCTTCCAAAACCTTTGTAACTTACTAGGTGAAAGGAGCATCTTTTGTTATACTATTTGATTTAATCCCTGACTCGTCTACCTTGATCTCTGGGATGGGAAAGAGGCTGGAGACTGAACTAACTAATCACCAATGACCAATGATTTAATCAATCATGCCTATAGAATGAAGTCTCCATAAACCCTAAACAATGAAGTTGGTTTGAGGTTCCCACATTCCACAAGGACAGAAGCTCCTGTGCTCCAGACCTCGTTCTTGACCTACATACCTCCTCACCTGGGTGTTCATCTCTGTCCTCTATTATACCACTAACAATGAACTGGTAAACAGAAGTAAGTGTTCTCCTGAGTTCTGTGAGCTGCTCTAGCAAGGTATCACACTTGAGGGAGTCACGGAAACCTCCCATTTGTAGCCAAGTTGGACAGAAGTGTCGGTTACCTGGGGATCCACTATTGCATTTGGCATCTAAAGAGGTGGGCAGTCTTATGGGACTGAGCCCCTAACCTCTGGGGTCTGAGCAAGCTCTGAGTAATTGGTGTCAGAATTGAAGGACAGAATTGAATTGTAGGATTCTCATTTGGTGCCAGCGGTTGATGTGGGAAACCCATACACACACTTTTGATGTCAGAAGTGTGGTGAGTAGAAGAAAGTTTTTCTTTAGCCACTGACAATAATTTAAGGAATTTTTTTCTGAGGATTATTTACAATAAATAAAAAGTCAGAATTATTTTTTATTGAAAGTAAAAACAAAAGTGCTGAAGGAGGCTAAAGTCTTTGGCCATGTTCTCAAGGTCTGATGGGGAGGCCAAGGCAGCCTCTTCCCCTGCCAGTGCTCCTCTGGCCACGCATCTGTGGGGAGCAGCTCCCACTAACAAGCCTGCTCTAACTCTCAGTAAATCCTCTTAGGACTTCATTGGGTAAGCATGGGTAAATATTTTTAAAAGCTGAAATGTCACAAAAAATTTAAGAGTTCAGTTTCTTGAGTTTCTGGCAGGTGCTGTGGATGACATCATCAAGTCAAAATGTCAGATTCCATCCAAGCTGAGACATGCATAAGTCACACTTCCTTAATGGCCTCATTTTAGAGAGCTCTCTTAGCAACACCAGCTCCATTTTGATTTTCCTTTCATACTAAAAAAATCTGGTCTTCTCATGTTCATCGTACCTAAGCTTATTTATGACTCAAAATTCCACTTGTATTTCAGGAAATGTAATTTTGTTTGACAGGAGGCAAATACATGACATGTGGAGGTAAATTAACCCCCTTCCATGGGGCTGGCTCCAATGCCCAGGAGGGGCTGTGAGTTGTGGAATAACTGCTAGGAAGGCAGAGGGATGCCTGGGGACAAAGGACACATGCAGAGCTGGCGCCCAGCCACAGCCCAGGAGAAACATTCCTGACTTCCTGCAACATAACAGAACTGCAGGGACTCATTTCAATGCTTCATGTGCTGGATCTGTCTTAATAAGATGTTGATATCTCTTGAAGAAATCAACTTCAATTATGATTTTTTAAATGTTAACCAATGGCATCCTCAAAGAAAGTCACCCATAATGGAGGTCTATACTATTTTTTTTAATCTTAGCATCTCTGTCAACTTAGTGGGACTACTTTTCCCTTTAATATTTAAATTAAAATAATTCACTTGCTGGGCTGGGAAACTCAGCATTTCCTCACAGAATAACTGAGTATTCTCAGGGGATTGTATTACTCATAACAGTTTTGTGCTAAGTTTTTGATGTAGCTTGAAACTTTTTCTTCCTTTTGTCCTAAATTTACCCAAAAAACACTTTCTCTTAATCCTCCACTCCATTACAAACTCTACTTAACCCAAAGTGTAGCAGGTTTTTGTTGAAGATTTGGGGGTGAAGTTACATTGCTATGTACCACAGCTGCTGCTGCTAAGTCACTTCAGTCGTGTCCGACTCTGTGCGACCCCATAGATGGCAGCCCACCAGGCTCCCCCACCCCTGGGATTCTCCAGGCAAGAACCCTGGAGTGGGTTGCCATTTCCTTCTCCAATGCATGAAAGTGAAAAGTAAAAGTGAAGTCGCTGAGTCGTGTCTGACCCTCAGCCACGCCATGGACTGCAGCCTTCCAGGCTTCTCTGTTCATGGGATTTTCCAGGCAAGAGTACTGGAGTGGGTTGCCATTGCCTTCTCCAATGTACCACAGCAGATTATATTAAATTAAATATTTGAACCTCTTTTCTAGAAAGTTTCCCAGGCTGCTTCAAGAAACTTTAATTTTTTTTCTCTTTAATATGAACAGTAATTTAGTTTGAGGTTCAGCCACCCTGCTGTGGGGCTATTTTCCCATAACCAAATTGGCTTTTTAATCATTATGTTAAATAAAATACACTATTTTTTCTAAAGAAATTCTGGGGCCCATTTTTAAACTAGTAGGTTCTTTTCCCCCTCCCTCCAAATTCATAAAACTGCAAAGGAGAACTCTGTCACACAATGTATGCCAGGCCAATAAATTTAAGCTTTTTGATTGAAGTCATCTTATTCCTTCATATCTAAAAGACAGGGAGGAACATTAAGTGGGCCAAGGCGTATCATGTACGCCTCTGTAGTATACATTATGCTGTCCACTCACGGTCTCAGTCTGTCTGCAGTATCTCAGGGAGAACTACAGTTTCTGACCAATTTGGGGTTAGTGGGGTTATCTGACTAGTTCTGGCCAAGGGGCTCAAAGTGGAAATGATGTGTATCATTTTCATACTGGTCTAAGACTCTCTTTCCTTCTACCTAGGCAGCTGATAGCATTCCAGATTGTGGCTGCTCAATCCACCTGGACATTGTAGGGCAGATCCCTGCTATCGCACGGTCATCGTCAGTGAACACAGTGAGTATGTATTATGATTGGGAAATAACAATGAACCTTTATTGTTTGAAGCCACAGCATAACAGCCTATTTTGACTGATATATCATCTAATTTTAATTCTTGCGAAAACCTTTTGGAGTAGGTATTATTATCTCCATTTTATTGATGTGATTTCTCAGGTCACAGAGAAAATTAGTAGAATCTGTTTTCAAACCCGTATCTATAGATCCTGTATTTATAGATCCATTTATTAAACTTTACTTTCTGATGCATATCCTTACAAACTGATTCATAGCTTTTATAAATTTCAAATTCTTCTGTACAGTGATACCAATAAAATAGCACCATATAATTTTTACTGTGTACAATTGCATTTGATCCTTGCAACAACTCTGTAGCAGATTCTTCTTAGCCTCATTTGTAGATGATCCAAATGAAGCCCAGAGCCATTAAGGGACTTGTCTTAAGGAAGGTAGATATTACAAGACAGAGCCACGTCTTGAACCTAAATTTTCTGACTTGAGGTGCAGTGCCCTTTCTAATTCAGGGTATCTTTCAAACAAACTACTTTGCCTTCACTGTAGAATGAGGTCAGTGAAGCAAGCAATGATGATTCCATTTATTCTTTCATTCATTCCACACATGCTTATTGAGGAGCTTCTACCTAAGCACTTCTTAAATCAAATCTGATGATAAATTCTGGAAGTAAATTAGGCGAAAAAGATGACCAAAAAAAAAAAAGATGACCAGTTTCCAGGAAGACATTTAAAGTTAGAAAGAGGGATGTTGGTGTTTGAGCCAGTTTGTACCAACCACTTAGAGCTGACTCTGCACATCTCTTATCTCTGAATTCAGTGACCTTGCAGCAGCTTGAAATTGGATGTGGTAGAAGTATTTACACCATGGAAATTGGCACATGCTATAAATCATGGTTTGTTTGTTTGTTTTTTTCCCCCAGAGAAAACTTATTATAAATCATCTCTCCATTAATGGGGATTTTTAATGAATAGTGGCCTTTTCCCTAGCACTTGGGAATGGGAAACAATGCAGGAGACCTGGGTTTGATCCCTGGATCAGGAAGATTCCCTGGAGAAGGAAATGGCAACCTGTTGGGGCCCAGAGTGAGGCTCTCCGCCCGTGGCAAAGGTCATGAGAAAGGAGGCTCGACATACGCAAAGGCGGGATCGAACCTCAGGAGTCCCCCTGGAAATCCTCGAGCATCTACCCCCATAACCAGAGCCTGCCTACTTTACTACTTTGTGCTCTCACCTACACCTCTGACTTTACGGGGGGCTGTCCCCCACCACCTCTTTCGGAGAGGGAGTTAACTTAGAGCTCCAGTTAATAATAATTCCTGGGCATGACAGGAGTGTTTCAACTTACAAACTCCTCTGAAGGTTCTCTAGCCTGCCTGACAGGCTTGTCCGGCCACATGTGATTGCTCATAGCCTCCCAACCGTGAGAGGCATGAGATGCTTTAAACCTTCTAAAAACATGTTCTTTAGAAAAGTTAGAAAATTATTAGTATAAGTATAGTGGGCTGATTAGAAATTGTATTGGTGAAGGGTTTTTCATTTGTTGAGCCAATGTTTGTTGCTAAGTCTCCACATCCCCTGCCCTTACACACATTAATGAATATATAGAAGAAATAAGTATTAACCTTTGATATAAATCACGTTAGACCTTAAGCCAAGTAAATTCTTTCCTTAACTAAAACCCACTACACCCTCACCCTATAGGAATGTAACTTTATTTGACTGACGTCTGTTTTAAGAATAATCACCCTTGGAGAAAAAAAGTGGTCTGGTTGACTGATCACTGTCACAAGGAGAGGGTCATAAATTGTCAGCAGGCCCCCCTGGCCAGAAGATGATGTAACACCCCTAAGACCTCTGTATACATTTGTGTGAAGCACCTGACTTTAATAAAAGTCAGGACTGCTGTCCCCGCGTGACTTTTATATAACATCTCGGTGTATAAAAACAGACTCTGGAAAAAAAGAATTGTGATCAGTTCCTTGAAAGACTGATCTCCCCATGTCACTCTCTCTCACTCTGGCTGAGTCTCCATCTGGAGCGCGGAACCCACCATGCTTACTAATTATGCCTGGGCTTCTAAGATCCGACCGGGGGGGCCTCAGTGTCTCCTCTCCTTTGGGAGAACGGAAGGACGCCTGCAGCCTACGTAAATGGTGCAAGCTTCTTGTCTTGAAGTTTTATTGGTCTCCCGCGTAAACCAAGCTACTCAGCCTCTTTTCTCCACTGAATTTTCCTACTGAGCTATCCTCATTCTATTACTCTTTATATCTTTGATGAATATTTAAATAGTCGCCGAAGCCATCTCCCCTTCGAATACCCTGGATCAGCCGGGGCTGGACCCTGGCAGCAACCAGAGAATTCTTGCCTAGAGAATCCCAGGGACAGAGGAGCCTAGAAGGCTACAGTCCACGGGGGTGTCACAAGAGTCGGACATGATTTAGCAATGAAACCACAATCATACCATATGCCACGTGGAAAATAAGGCTAATGTGTTTCCTGGTCAATTGCACCCTTGGACCACAGACAAAAATGCCCATAGCTTCCATGTCCAATATAGGAAGTGTCTGCTATCTTTTAAGAAGAGGGAGGGTCATAAGGAAAGTCATCCAGGAAGAAATGAGGAATGATGAGTGGGAAATCTTCCTAGCAACTCAATCCTACTGTCATTAAATCTGCTTTCTCCAGACATGAAAACTGGAACCTATGAGGAAAGTCAGTATCAAGAAGCAACATCAGTAGCTGAGGTAGCATAAAGGAAGTACACATTTTGTTATCACAGGCAAAATCTTCAGCAGCTGTGCTACATAGGTGGAGAAGGAAATGGCAACCCACTCCAGTGTTCTTGCCTGAAGAATCCCAGGGACGGGGGAGCCTGTCCGGCTGCCGTCTATGGGGTCGCACAGAGTCGGACACGACTGACGCGACTTAGCAGCAGCAGCAGTGCTACATAGGGACTGCATCACACAGACTCTTTAGGCAGCATTGGCGGGACTCCGTACCAAGATAATTCCGGAGAATAGAATCCAGAACAACCCTGCGGTGAACTGGAAGTCAAGAGAGTAAAGATGTCAAATTCTTACTCCCCAAATTAGTGATTCTGATTTTATCCCCACCCTTCCATGGAAAGGTTGACAGTTACTACCATGCTGCTAAATCTGGTAGACACATCACTTCTCAGAAGCATTCAAGACAACTGACCACTTCATTCTTCTCAAAGCAGTGTCTCCATTTGACCCCCTGTTTTTGCTCTCCTTGGCTTTTCACAATTTTTTGACACATCTTGGTCTCTTCTGCCCACTCCTCCTTTTCTATTTAACCTTACATTTGAAGTTCCTTCAGGCTCTGTTGTAAGCTTTCTGTCCTTCTCATTCTAGACTCTTGCCCTTTGCAGTCTCATCCTCTCCTACAGCTTCATTAGGAGGGCAAAAACTCTCAACCCTGTATTTCCAGCTTCCTAATTAGTAACTGCCCTTGGATGTCTCACAGACCTCTCAACTTTAAGTCTAAAAAATAAACTCACCACCCAATCTGTCTTTGCTCCTATTTGGTAAGTCAGTAAGATGGTGCCCTGTTAGCATGTCACCCTGAAAACTCAAGTTGTCTCTGACTGCTCCTTCATCTATCGCTTTGTCATGTTGGTTCTTCCTCTCAAGTTGTCTCTCTATCCCATTCTTTGCACAAGAGTTAAGGTGGTGCCAACCATCATTTGGATGATTGCAGTTGCCACTAAATATCTCTACTCTTCCAGCCTCCATTGCCAACAATCTATTTCCTAAAAAAAAGCAGCAATCTATATAAGTACAAGGAATTGGGGTATTTGCCTGCTTTAAAACCCTTTTGTTATTTACCATTGCCTATGGACTAATTTTTTTCTTAATTGAGGTGAAATTTGTAACATAAAATTAACCATTTAAACTGAACAATTCAGTGGCATTTAGTAAATTCACCATGTTGTCAGGCACTGCATCTATCTGATTCTTAGATGATTTAATTGCCCCCAAATAGAATCCTGTACTTGTTAAACTTTGGTTCCCCATTCCCTCTTCTCCCTGGCAACTCTCAATCTGTTTTGTTTCAGTGAATTTCCATATTCTGAATATTGTATATAAATCCAATGAGCTAGGACCTTTTGTGACTGCTTGTTTCACTTAGCAGAAGTGTTTCCAGGGTCCGTCCATATGGTAGCACGCATCAGTGCTTCATTCTTTTTTAGGACTGAATAATATTCCTCTGTGTGTCTATATGTGTGAAGTGAAGTGAAAGTCTCTCAGTCATGTCCGACTCTTTGCAACCCCATGGACTAATGGTCCATGGAGTTCTCTGGGCCAGAACACTGGAGTGGGTAGCCTTTCCCTTCTCCAGGGGATCTTCCCAACCCAGGGATCAAACCCAGGTTTCCCGCATTGCAGGTGGATTCTTTACCAGCTGAGCCACAAGGGAAGCTTGTGTATATGTGTATATGACTACAATTCATTTATCCATTCATCTGTTAATGAACATTTGAGTTGATTCCATCTTTAAACTATTGTGAATAATGCTGCTATGAAGATTCTTGTACAAGGATTTGAGTACCTGTTTTCAGTTCTTCTGGGTGTATACCTAGGAGTGGAATTTCTGGGCCATATGAAGGTGGCCCAGTGATAAACAATCTGCCTGCCAATGCAGAAGATGCAAGAGACATGGGTTCAATCCCTGGGTCAGGAAGATCCCCGAGAGTACAAAATGGCAAACCCACTCTAGTATTCTTGTCTGGAAAATTCCATGGACAGAGGAGCATGGTGGGCTAAAGCCCATGGGGTCACAAAGAGCTGGACACACTGAGCACATGAACACAGGCATGGAAATTCCATGTTTAACTTTTTGAGGCATCCCAGACAGTGTCACCATTTTATAACAGCTTCACCATTTACATTCCCCATGACGTAGGTGAGTTTCAACTTCTCTGCATCCTTACTAACACTTGTTGTTTTCCATATTTTGGATTATTGTCATCCTGATGGGTATGAAATACTATCTCACTGAAGTTTTCATCTGCATTTCTCTGATGGCTAATTATGCTGAGCAACTCTTAATGTGATTTCTGGTCTTTTGCATGTCATTTTTGGAGAAATATCTGACCAAGTCCTTTGTACATTTTTAAAAGTTGGCATGTAAGAGTTCTTTATATATTCTGGATACCTGACCCTTATCCACCTTAATGGATCACAGACTTATTATGGCAAAGGGACTTGCATAACTCAATGAAGCTATGAGCCATGCCATGTAGGGCTACCCAAGATGGAGGGGTAATGGTGAAGAGTCTGACAAAATGTGGTCCACTGGAAGAAGGAATGGTAAACCACTCCACTATTCTTGCCGCAAGTATCCCATGAATAGTATGAAAAGGCAGAAGGATACAACACTAGAAGATAAGCCCCTCAGATCCAAAGGTGTCCAGTATGCTACTGGGGAAGAGCGGAGGGCCATTACTAATGGCTACAGAAAGAATGAAGTGGCTGGGTCAAAGCAGAAACAATGGTCTGGTGGTGAAAGTAAAGTCTAGCGCTGTAAAGAACAAGAATGCATAAGAATCTGGAATGTTAGGTCCATGAGTCAAGCTAAATTGGACATGGTTAAGCAGCAGATGGCAAGAGTGAACATTGACATCTTAGGCATCAGTGAACTGAAATAGACAGGAGAGGGCTAATTTAATTCAGATGCCCATTATATCTATTGCTGTGGGCAAGAATCCCTTAGAAGATATGGAGTAGCCCTCGGAGTCAACAAGAGTCAAAAATGCATTACTTGGGTGCAGTCTCAAAAATGACAGAAAGGTCTCAGTTCATTTCTGAGGCAAACCACAAATCACAGTAATCCAAGTCTATGCCCTGACCACTGATGCCGAAGAAGCTGAAGTTGAACGGTTCTATGAAGACCTATAATGCCTTCTAGAACTAACACCAAAAAAAGATGCCCTTTTCATCATAGGGATTGGAATGCCAAAGTAGGAATTCAAGAGATACCTGGAGTAACTGGCAAGTTTGGCCTTGGAGTACAAAATGAAGCAGGTCAAAGGCTAACAGAGTTTTGTCAAGAGAACACATGCACCATAGCAACTACCGTTTTCCAGCAACACAAGAGATGGCTCTACACGTGGACATCACCATATGGTCAATACTGAAATCAGATTGATTATATTTTTTTAGGCCAAAGATGGAAACGCTCTATATAGTCAGCAAAAACAAGACCTGGAGCTGACTGTGGCTAACATCATAAGCTCCTTATTGCAAAATTCAGGCTTAAATTGAAGAAAGTAGGGAAAACCACTAAACCGTTCAGTTCAGTTCAGTTCAGTCGCTCAGTCGTGTCCAATTCTTCACGACCCCATGAACTGCAGCACACCAGGCTTCCCTGTCCATCACCAACTCTCAGAGCTTGCTCAAACTCAAGTCCATTGAGTTGATGATGCCATCCTACCATCTCATCCTCTGTCATCCCCTTCTCCTCCTAAACCATTCAAAGAGAAATTCAAAGCGAAGTTGCTCAGTTGTGTCCAACTCTTTGTGACCCCGTTGACTGTAGCCTACGAAGTTACTCCGTCCATGGAATTTTCCCCAGCAAAAGTCCTGGAGTGGGTTGCTGTTTCCTTCTCCAGAGGATGTTCCTGACCCAGGGATTGAACCTGGGTCTCCAGCATCAAATTACAAACATCTGTCAGATCATAGATAAAGCAAGGGAATTCCAGAAAAACATCTACTTTTGCTTCATTGCCTATGTTAAAACCTTTGCCTGTGTGGATTCCCACAAACTGTGGAAGATTCTTAAAGAGATGAGATTACTAGGCCACCTTACCTATTTCCCAAGAAATCTGTATTCAGGTCAAGAAACAACAGTTACAGTTAGACATGGACCAATTGATTGGTTCAAAATTGAAAAAGGAGTATGTCAAGTCTATATATTGTCACCCTGCTTATTTAACTTATATGCAAACTACGTTATGCAAAATGCTGGGCTGGAGGAGTTACAAGCTGGAATCAAGATTGCCAGGAGAAATATCAAGAACCTCAGATATGCAGATGGTGCCACTCCAATAGCAGAAAGAACAGGAACTAAAGAGCCTTTGATGAGGGTGAAAGAGGGGAGTGAAAAAGCCGGCTTACAACTCAACATTCAAAAACAAAGATCATGGCATCTGGTCCCATCATTTCACGACAAATAGAAGGGGGGAAAGTGGAAACAGTGACAAATTTTATTTTCTTGGGCTCCAAAATCACTGCAGATGGTGACTGCAGCCAGCTTGCTCCTTGGAAGGAAAGTTACAACAAACCTAGACAGTGTATTAAAAAGCAGAGACATCACTTTGCCAACAAAGGTCTGTATAGTCAAAGCTATGGTTTTCCAGCAGTCATGTAAGATGTGAGAGTTGGGCCATAAAGAATACTGAGCCCCAAAGAACTTATGCTTTTGAACTGTGGTGCTGGAGAAGACTCTTGAGAGTCCCTCCGACGGCAAGGAGATCAAGCCTGAATATTCATTGGAAGGACTGATGCTGGAGCTGCAGGTTCAAAATTTTGGGCACCTGAGGCAAAGAGCTGCCTCATTGGAAAAGACACTGATGTTGGAAAAGATTGGGGGCAAGAGAAGGAGGTGACAGAGGATGAGACGGTTGGATGGCATCACTGACTCAATGGACATGATTTTGAACAAGCTTCAGAAGATATCGCAGAGCAGGAGGCCTGCCATACTGCTGTCCATGGGGTTGCAAAGAGTTGGACATGAGATTGAGACTGAGCAACTAAGAACAAGATTCTTCACTGTGTCACAATTCTGACTCCCATTGCACCCCCTCTTCACATTTTACACTCTCGCTATATGGTTTCACTCTCTGTACAGCTTCATAGAGTTTTGCCTACACTGTTCCCTTACCTCAAACCCAGCAAAGCCTCTTTCCCAGGAATTTCTCAGAGTCTTCACACAGGGTTAACACAAGATGCAGATTTAAAGGTGAATTTCAGAGAAACTGCGAATAATTCTTTTAGCACAAGTATGTCCCATTCAATATTTGGGAGACACTTACACTAAAAAAAAAAAAGTCACTCTTTACCTGGAATTCAGTATTTCAGAATTCAACACTATATCTCTTTGCTAAATTTCTAAACCGTCCCTCCAGGGAACTGCTCACATATGCTCATAACAAATATCATCAGTTACTCTCCTAGCCCATGTTCCCTTGAAGAAAATCCGGAGGCAAACCTAACAATGCTGCAGCTTTATTGCAAGTCCCTGGGCAGGAGACAAGGGCAGGAAAGGAGTGAAAGCAAATGCAAGGTGGCCACTGATTAGCTGCCCTCGCTGCATGAGGGAAGACTGCCGGCTGCTTGATTACGCAGACTGTCACTCTGACAAGCCAGGTGGAAACACAGCGCCTCGGAACTGTGCCTCTGGGGAAGAGAGGAGAGGGACATGTCAGCCAGGTCTTTCATTCCTGCTGCCACTGTGGACGTTCACAGCTGTGCTGTGTGCTGTGCTCAGTTGCTCAGTCGTGTCTGATTTGTTTCAACCACATGGGTTGTAGCCCACCAGGCTCCTCTGTCCATGGGCATTCTCCAGGCAAGAGTACTGGAGTGGTTGCCATGCCCTCATCCAGGGGATCTTCCCAACCCAGGAATCAAACCAGGGTCTCCTGCATTGTAGGCGGATTCTCTACCAGCTGAACTACCAGGGAAGCCCCTGAAGTTCACTGCATGGGGCATTAATTCCCCTGCGCTTCTGGACCGAGTTACACAGACCTTCTGGGAAGTTGCTGGGAAAGTCAGATCCTCTTCCCTCCAGTGTGATCTTCTCCTGGATGCAAAAGTGTGCAAGGATCTACAGAACTAGAGTGCATTTGGGAAGAATCAAGACTCTGTTACTACTCTGATGGATATGATAGAAGCCAAGCCGAAACCCAGCCCTCTCCTGGGGGAGGCTGAGGAAGCTGACACTGTTCGGACATGAGATGATGACGGTAGCAGCATGGAGGATCTCCACTGAGCAGGTAGCCAAGGTCCTGGGGTGAGAAGGGGCTAGAATGTTGGGGTGATGGGGAGAAGCAGGTGGAACAGAGCAGATAAGCGTCAGGGCACGTGAACTAAACCTGACGTAATTACTGTACTGCATTGGCCATAGTCCACCCTGCTTCCTGCTAGAGCCCTTCATGCTAGGACTCTCCCCAAGAAACCCCAGTCTTTTCAAAGAGTGACCTCTTCAGACGTGTCTGCAGCGACCATGGTGGGAGACTCCACAATTCCCAGCTGAAGACTTCTGCCATCTTCTATGCCACTGGAGCCCCTCCAAACTGTGATAGAAAAGGAGGATGGGAAATTCCCTCACGGTCCAGTGGTTAAGCTTCTAGGCTTTCAGAGATAAATCCACGCACCTATGGACACCTTATCTTTGACAAAGGAAGCAAGAATATACAGTGGAGAAAAGACAATCTCTTTAACAAGTGGTGCTGGGAAAACTGGTCAACCACTTGTAAAAGAATGAAACTAGAACACTTCCTAACACCATACACAAAAATAAACTCAAGATGGATTAAAGATCTAAGTATAAGACCAGAAACTATAAAACTCCTAGAGGAAAACATAGGCAAAACACTCGCTGACATAATAGCAGGATTCTCTATGACCCAGAGTAATGGAAATAAAAGCAAAACTAAACAAATGGGACCTAATTAAACTTAAAAGCTTTTGCACAACAAAGGAAACTATAAGCAAGGTGAAAAGACAGCCTTCAGAATGGGAGAAAATAATAGCAAATGAAGCAATAGACAAAGAATTAATCTCAAAAATATACAAGCAACTCCTGCAGCTCAATTCCAGAAAAATAAAAGACCCAATCAAAAAGTGGGCCAAAGAATTAAACAGACATTTCTCCAAAGAAGACATACAAATAGATAACAAACACATGAAAAGATGCTCAACATCACTCATTATCAGAGAAATGCAAATCAAAACCACAATGAGGTACCATTTCACACCGGTCAGAATGGCTGCTATCCAAAAGTCTACAAGCAATAAATGCTGGAGAGGGTGTGGAGGAAAGGGAACCTTCTTACACTGTTGGTGGGAATGCAAACTAGTACAGCCACTATGGAGAACAGTGTGGAGATTCCTTAAAAAACTGGAAATAGAACTGCCATACAACCCAGCAATCCCATTGCTGGGCATACACACCAAGGAAACCAGAATTGAAAGAGACACGTGTACCCCAATGTTCATCACAGCACTGTTTATAATAGCCAGGACATGGAAGCAACCTAGATGTCCATCAGCAGATGAATGGATAACAAAGCTGTGGTACATATACACAATGGAATATTACTCAGCTATTAAAAAGAATGCATTTGAATCAGTTCTAATGAGGTGGATGAAACTGGAGCCTATATATAGAGTGAAGAAAGTCAGAAAGAAAAGCACCAATACCGTATACTAACACATATATATGGAATTTAGAAAGATGGTAACAATGACCCTATATGCGAGATAGCAAAAGAGACACAGAGATAAAGAATAGACTGTTGGACTCTGTGGGAGAAGGCGAGGGTGGGATGATTTCAGAGAATAGCATTGAAACATGTATATTATCATATGTGGAATAGATTGCCAGTCCAGGTTCAATGCATGAGACAGGGTGCTCAGGGCTGGTGCACTGGGATGACCCTGAGGGATGGGATGGGGAGGGAGGTGAGTGGGGGTTCATGGGTGAACACATGTACACCCATGGCTGATTCATGTGAATGTATGGCAAAAAAACACCACAATATTGTAAAGTAATTAGCCTCCAATTAAAATTTTAAAAATTATAAATTAAAAAAAAATTTTTTTTTAAATTCTGGGCTTTCATTGTTGGGAGCCCATGTTCAATCCCTGGTTGGGGAACTAAGATCCTGCAAGTTCCAAGGCACAGCCAATAAATAAATAAATAATAAGAAAGAAAAGGAAGATGATTCACTTTCCCTCTATTTGTTTCATATTCTCTTAGATGTTACCTATGAAAACACTGTCTGGATAACTGTCAGCAAAATCACCAACTGTCTCAATTAAGTTCACTTGCTCAGTCGTGTCCTACTCTTTGCGACCCCATGAATTGCAGCACACCAGGCCTCCCTGTCCACCACCAACTCCCGGAGTTCACTCAAACTCACATCCATCGAGTTGGTGATGCATCCAGCCATCTCATCCTCTGCCGTCCCCTTTTCCTCCTGCCCCCCAATCCCTCCCAGCATCAGAGTCTTTTGCAATGAGTCAACTGTTCGCATGAGGTGGCCAAAGTACTGGAGCTTCAGCTTTAGCATCATTCCCTCCAAAGAACACCCAGGGCTGATCTCCTTCAGAATGGACTGGTTGGATCCCCTTGCAGTCCAAGGGACTCTCAAGAGTCTTCTCCAACACCACAGTTCAAACTGTCTAGAGCACAAGAAAAGAGAATGTCCTGGTTTATATTACCGAAGATCCCAAGAGAAGTTACATATTTACTTTTACATGAATTTAGTATTTTTAAAAATTAAAGACAATTCCTTAAGTCCAGTGGGGAAAAAATTAGCAAGCCCAGCCCTATTTACATTTCAACACAAAACAAGAAGTAACTTGTAAGGATTACACTGTGATTTCTCCAGCCCCTGTAACTTCTAACATTTGTCATCTCTGACCCCCACTGCATTACTGCAATGAATAGCAGTAAACTCTACAATGATACGAAACAAAGCAAGATAAAAGTCAGGATAAACATGGTGTCCTGATAAATCAGGTAACGATTTTGAGGAGGAGATATGGAGATATAAATCTTGTTCAGAAAGAAATACCCAAAATGACACCCAAGACTACCTCTTGGTAGGATTGGGGCTGGGGGTTGCAACAGGAGGAAGCTTGAGCTTTTTACTCTTCCATGCTGCTTGGGTTTAGCACAAGCACATATTAATATTATATGTGTACAATTTTCAAAAGAGGACAGATGGAAGTAAGCAGAGATTTTGATCCATACTCTTACAGTGTATATCATGTGAATTGCTTTCTCTTTCAGATGAGGAGGAAGAATGAGTCTCTGTGTTGAGATTGGAAAGGCTCTTTTCTGAGGCTGACGACATGGCTTTGATGTTGACACTTAGGAACTGCTGCAACTGACAATGGGCTTCCCTACTAACTCAGTTGGTAAAGAATCTGTCTGCGATGCAGGAGACCCTGGTTCAATTCCTGGGTTGGGAAGATCCCCTGGGGAAAGGAAAGGCTACCCTCTCCAGTATTCTGGCCTGGAGAATTCCATAGACAAAGAGTCAGACACAACTGAGCAACTTTCACTTTCACTTTCTTTCAACTGACAATTGAACTTTTCACCTAATGATGTCCACAAATGGCTATCAGTTCAGTTCAGTTCAGTCACTCAGTCATGTCTAACTCTTTGTGACCCCATGAATTGCAGCACACCCGGCCTCCCTGTCTATATCACCAACTCCCGGAGTTCACTCAAACTCACGTCCATCGAGTTGGTGATGCATCCAGCCATCTCATCCTCTGTCGTCCCCTTCTCCTCCTGCCCCCAATCCGTCCCAGCATTAGAGTCTTTTCCAATGAGTCAACTCTTCACATGAGGTGGCCAAAGTATTGGAGTTTCAGCTTTAGCCTCAGTCCTTCCAAAGAACACGCAGACTGATCTCCTTTAGAATGGACTGGTTGGATCTCCTTGTAGTCCAAGGGACTCTCAAGAGTCTTCTCCAACACCACAGTTCAAAAGCATCAATTCTTCGGTGCTCAGCTTTCTTCACAGTCCAACTCTCACATCCGTGCATGACCACTGGAAAAAACATAGCCTTGACTAGATGGACCTTTGTTGGCAAAGTAATGTCTCTGCTTTTCAATATGCTATCTAGATTGATCATAACTTTCTTTCCAAGGAGTAAGCGTCTTTTAATTTCATGGCTGCAATCACCATTTGCAGTGATTTTGGAGCCCAGAAAAATAAAGTTTGACACTGTTTCCACTGTTTACCCATTTATTTCCCACAAAGTTTAATGAAGTTTTGCATGTTTAATAGCCATCTTTGCATGTTAATTCATATTTATGTATAATTAGTTGAATTTATCACCAGTTACCTTGCTCTAGCCAGTGTATTTTGTTCTTCTCCCTTACCTGTTAGAGAGACTTTATTTTTATCCTTTATTCTGCTAAGGCTGGGAGAGAGAGATTGCCTTCATAGTAGAAGATAAGTTACTATATAGCTCCTCAAGCAAGGATACCTTACTGGACTCTAGGATTCTATCTTTTCTCATCTGGTCAGAGGACTCCATGCTCTGATGATCCATGCTGAAGAAACAAGGAGTCTGAGATGTTAAAGTCTCCATAATCATCCAGGAATCTTTAAAGCAGTTTCTTGTTTAGTGGGGAAATAATTCTCTTAATGGTTCTTACAGTGGCAGGTAAAGGTTCTTCTGAGGCTTAAGAATTAAAGGAGATAAATAAATACCATAGCACAAAGGAAGAGCCCAGTAAGCGTTAATTTTCCTGTCCTCTTCCTCCCAGAGACTGATCCTGCTCTCTCAGACTATTCACCAAGGAGAAAGTGTGCCTCTTAGAAACAAGGGTGGTATCCAGTAATTTTGTGGCTGACAGTAGACCTGGCTTCAGACAAAATTGAGAAATGACTTTGTCTTAATTTGGCCCTTTAGCTCTTCTGTTCCTTTTATTGTATATTTCTAATGGCCATGCATATGTGAATTGCTCATAACATTAACTTTGTATTAATTTGTATTAACAAATGGCTATAGCAAAAACAATATCCATTTATTTTTCTTCCTTTTGTAATCAACCCCTAAATTTAGCTGGACATGTGGCCATGCAAAATGAAGATTACTTTTCCCAAATCCCCATCTCCTTGCAGCTAGATATGGCCATGAGGCCAAGTTCTGATCACTGAAATGTAAGCAAATGTATTGAGTATCAACCTAGAAAATTCCTAAAGGGAGGGACTACGTCCATCTTTGCCCTTCTTTCCTGCCATCTGTCATGTAGAACCATGTGGGAGCAGCAGCAACCATCCTGGGCATGAAGTAAAGGCCACGTGCCAAAGATGAGAGTAATGTATGGAGCTCGGTCCCCAGCATTCTAGAGGATGGTGCACGTTCAGCACTGCCAACCTCTGAAACTCATTTCTGAGAGACAGAAGAAAGCTTTCAAGTTGTTTAAGACACTGTGATTTTTCCATTACACGCAGCCAAACCTTATCCTAACTTATCTAGTTACTGACCTGATGTAATAACTGACCAGGGTCGGGAAAATCCCCTGGAAGAGGGCATGGCAACCCATTCCAGTATTCTTGCCTGGAGAATCCCCATGGACAGAGGAGCCTGGTGGGCTACAGTCCATGGGGTTGAAAAGACTCAGACACGACTGAGAGACTAAGCACAGTGCAGCAGAGCCATTCTAAACAGCAAGTTAGAACATTTAGTTCCCGGGAAAGGAGGGCAGGGGACACAATTAGGAACGAATTTGTCCTACAGATTTTACTAGGAAGTTATGGTTTTGAAATAGTTGTAAGTCAGGGTGTTTTACTAAGAGATTTTTGTCCAAGCAAGCAGTCCATAGCATCTGCTTTGAGTTGTTGTCCCCCCAACTAGAATTATCATAACGCCTCTTTAAGATGATGTCTCTGTCTCAGTTGTTTCTTGAGTTTAAAATGTAGATTCATTAGCCCAGACTAGAACAATGGAATCAAAACCTTTGGATTCTAAAGATTCTAAACAAATATCTTAGTTTAGAATTCTAAACAAATTCTTAGTATGTGCTAGGCACACCATAATATGAGAATTATTTTTATGCTTCTCTGTTTCTTTCATAAGCTGGAGTAGACCCCAAACTGTTTTAAATAGAGATTTTGGCTTCAGCTTCTAGATACTTCTTAAATTCATTCTCTGCTGAGATGGAGTGGATATCTGTCAGTCACTTGTCTGGATCTACTCCTAAATGCTCTTTAAAAGACTTGATTTTTTTCCTTTTCAGTTATTAAAATCACAATATCTTCCTTTTATCAACAACACAGGTTCTTCCTGGAGATTACAACCTGACATTCTGTTCAGTTTTACAAAAACCCCAGTCAAGAGAAATCATATCTGTGATGGATTTCCTAAAAGAACATGCAGTTCACTCTTTTTTTTTTTTTTTTTCAGCTGTTTTAAATTTTACCCTTAAAATATACCAGAGTAGCAGAGAATTGCCTACTTGGATTATATCATTTTCCTCCCTTGTTTGGATTTCTTTGTACTGAACTGTGCTCTAGAGTTAGGCTACCAGCCTCCCGCTGAACATTGTTATGAGAAACAAAGATAGGAAACGTGTTCCTGTAGCTCTTGCAGGGCTGCTGTAGGGGTGTTTCCCACTGTAACTCGGTCCTTTCCTCATGAGGATCCATGGGAGAATTTGTCAGGCCTCAATACCGGACAACACAATACTTCCAAAGAGCAATTCGTCTGTTTTATCTAATGAGTATGATGAATACAATCACTGATTATTTTTTCCTCGGTTTCTGAGAGATTCCATGATAAGATATCTTGTGACCTAATTTGAGCAAACATACAGGATTCTATCGGAGAAGGCAATGGCACCCCACTCCAGTACTCTTGCCTGGAAAATCCCATGGATGGAGGAGCCTGGTGGGCTGCAGTCCATGGGGTCGATGGGAGTCGGATACAACTGAGCGACTTCACTTTCACTTTTCACCTGCATGCATTGGAGAAGGAAATGGCAACCCACTCCAGTGTTCTTGCCTGGAGAATCCCAGGGACGGGGGAGCCTGGTGGGCTGCCGTCTATGGGGTCACACAGAGTCGGACACGACTGAAGCAACTTAGCAGCAGCAACAGGATTCTATGGTGTATGTTACTTTGTGCAGATCTTCCTCCTGACCTTGTATAATTACAAAAATTTTCCTTCATCATATTCTCCAAACTATATATCGCGTATATGTTTAATAAGTGATTGCTAATCCTTTATGGAAAGAGCTGGAAGGGATGACTGGATGGAGACAAATCCAGATCTTCTAAATCTTAAAGCACTGATATAACATCAGTGCTTCCTTCTTTGTATACCTACCCTCTGGCACCCCCAACACACACTCAAAAACAGAACAGATAAAATTTTTAAATCCCATAAAAAGAGGAATAAAGGTGGTATTGTTTATAAGCAAATATAACTATTTTTAAGAACAGTAGGGAGAGTTGAAAGGAGCAGGGGAAAGCAAATGCAGGTTAAAAATAGAAAAAAGAGAAAAGAAATGGGAGGGGTGGGGAAAACATGAAGGAAAAATGTAAACATGTCAAGAAAGATCATATTCATATTGAAACAGAAGTTCTGGATTTTCCAGGCTAATGTAGGACAATCAGATCCCCCAGCAAAGGAGTATTCCAACATCATGTCCCTTCATTCTGTCCTGCTGATCCTTGTACTTAGTAATTTACAAAGAGTTATGTAGCATGTTTCAAAGTCAAAGAAGGCAAAAATAAAAACAACAAAACCCCAAGTGTTTCATAGTTTCAGTTCAGTTCAGTTCAGTAGCTCAGTCCGACTTTTTGGGACCCCATGAATCAGAGCAGGCCAGGCCTCCCTGTCCATCACCAACTCCCGGAGTTCACTCAAACTTAGGTCCATCCAGTCAGTGATGCCATCCAGCCATCTCATCCTCTGTCGTCCCCTTCTCCTCCTGCCCCCAATCCCTCCCAGCATCAGAGTCTTTTCCAATGAGTCAACTCTTCGCATGAGGTGGCCAAAGTACTGGAGCTTCAGCTTTAGCATCATTCCTTCCAAAGAACACCCAGGGCTGATCTCCTTCAGAATGGACTGGTTGGATCTCCTTGCAGTCCAAGGAACTCTCAAGAGTATTCTCCAATACCACAGTTCAAAGGCATCAATTCTTTGGCGTTCACCTTTCTTCACGGTCCAACTCTCACATCCATACATGACCACTGGAAAAACCATAGCCTTGACTAGATGGACCTTTGTTGGCAAAGAAATGTCTCCGCTTTTGAATATGCTATCGCGGTTGGTCATAACTTTCCTTCCAAGGAGTAAGCGTCTTTTAGTTTCAGTCCCCATCTGCAGTGATTTTGGAGCCCCCCAAAATAAAGTCTGACACTGTTTCCACTGTTTCCCCATCTATTTCCCATGAAGTGATGGGACCAGATGCCATGATCTTCGTTTTCTGAATGTTGAGCTTTAAGCCAACTTTTTCACTCTTTCATAGTTTGCTGCTGCTGCTAAGTCACTTCAGTCGTGTCTGACTCTGGGCGACCCCATAGACGGCAGCCCACCAGGCTCCCCTGTTCTCCAGGCAAGAACACTGGAGTGGGTTGCCATTTCCTTCTCCAATGCATGAAAGTGAAAAGTGAAAGTGAAGTCGCTCAGTCGTATCCGACTCCCAGCGACCCCATGGACTGCAGCCCACCAGGATCCTCCATCCATGGGATTTTCCAGGTAAGAGTACTGGAGTGAGTGCCTTCTGTTTAAGATTGTTCAAAATGTCTTTCTCCTGAGTGCGAATGTGTTATTCTCCTGACACAAGAGGGCGCTATTTCTTCAGTTTATAATATTCATGATATGGCCATTCCTATGGAAGAAAACTAGGTCTGCGGAACTCATAGGGCTTCCCAGGTGGCGCTAGTGGTAAAGAACGCGCCTGCCAATGCAGGAGAGGTAAGAGGCTTGATGATCCCTGGGTCTGGAAGATCCCCTGAGAAGGGCATGGCAACCCACTGCAGTATTCTTGCCTAGAGAATCCCATGTACCAAGTGAACAATGTCAAGGGTTTCAGAGGCTGCTAGCTGGCCACAGGGCTGCTGGTTGGAATATCCTTGAAATCAGAACCCACTACATCTCATTTATCTATGCAATGGCAGGATTAGTGTCTAGAATCAAAGACGTGTGAACCAGAAAAAGTTGCCTAAACTCTTGGTAGACTAATAAGTGTGTTAGTCGCTCAGTCGTGTCCAACTCTTTGAGACCCCATGGATCATAGCCCAGCAGGCTCCCCTGTCCATGGAATTTTCCAGGCAAAAATACTGAAGTGGGTAGCCATTCCCTTCTCCAGGGGATCTTCCTGACCAAGGGCTCAAACCCATGTCTTCTCCATTGCAGGCAGATTCTTTACCATCTGAACTACTACAGGCTCCTCCTTTTAGCCTAATGATGAAAGTTTAACTCATAGAGTTGTGGGGAAGATTAAACGGGATGATCAATCTAAAGTATCTGACAACTTGCAACACATAGTAGGGATTCAATAAGCAGAAGTTATCGCTTTGTTGCTTAGCATGGCTGACATATAGTGATGCTTAATATGCGTTTGAGTGAGTGAATTAACGAACGCAATGTGCAGAATCATGAAGATTTTACTGCACTGAGGAATCCAAATATTTTCAAGGTTTTTAAATGTGGAATCAGTTGAATCACCTCAAGGCAGAGCAATCAGTCTGTCTGGATAAGATATTTCTGTCAGTCTTCTCTACTCCTCTTTTGAGAAAGCAGAGATCAGAGAGGGGAAGTGATGTGCCCTGGGCTTCAGAGCTGATGAGGGAAGCAGGATGAGACTGACTCTTGAGTCTTAACTCAAGATTTAATTAACCGTTAGGGACCTGCCTGACCAGCTGGGAGGGTGGGAGGCCCGGGGGATGGGGAGGCAGGTCTTAATAGACTGATCCTAGAAAACAAATAGGCTTTGGGCTTGGTTTTGACATGCTTATGAAGGCCACCTTTACACAAGTGACCTCACCCAGGTGAGGAAAGAACCAGAACCACAAAACAGCTTCTTGTTTGTCCTGGGGCAACCCATGCTGTGCTGTGCTTAGTGGCTCAGTCCTGCCTGGCTCTTTGCAACCCTATGCACTGTATGTAGCCTGCCAGGCTCCTCTGTCCTTGCGATTTTCCAGGCAATAATACTGGAGTGGGTTGCCGTGCGCTCCTCGAGGCAATCCATAATTGGCTTCTAATCTGAAGGGATCTGTAAGAAGAGGCTCTCACTTCTCCAAATATGCTTCTTCCTGTGTCACAAGGGGCCTTGGGTCATCTCCTTCCTTTGTGCAACAAAAGAGCAATTTCTGTCTTTGCTTTTTTTCTTTCCTGTTACAATTTTCTTTGCCTTTTCTGGGACCCAATTCTCAGGACACAGCCGGGCTGTAGCCTCAGTTGGCTCTATCAGCAGCCTCTCTGGGTTTCCTGACCTGCACAGAATAACAAATGACTCCTGAGCCCCAAGGCCCCTCCCTTTCCCTGAATAAAACAGGCTTCCCTGGGGTGGTCCAACCCCTCTGCTTTTGATCTGCCAGCAGGAAGCAATAAAAGGCACTTTCCACGTGCCTGTAATAACTGCAATTTCCATATACAAAAACAAGGCTCATTACCCAACCAGGACAAGTACCATTCTAAGGACTTTGGAACAAAAGACGTGAAACTGAACCATGCCAGAAATCCCAGGATGGCTAGTTGCCATGCACATACCTCATGGAAAATTGCTCCTCTGGGGAATGCCCGCTGGAAGTGCCATCTGCTTTTGCCACAGATTCAAGGCTGTGACTGTAACTCACATACTGGCCACAGTAGAACTTTGGTTAACTCCTGCTCAGATTCTACTAGGAAACCAGGCCTGAACAGTTGTGTACAGGAAACCTCTTTCCTTGACTTCGCTTGATTGTTTTATCTGTGTAGAGACCCTATTCCCGTGGGGCCTTTGCAAGGTTTTTTTTACCTTCAACTCAGTTATGCTTCTTTTAAATATATCAATCCAAGGAGGGGAGGAGGAAATGGGGAGTAATTACTAATGGGCACTAGGTTTCTTTCTGGGGTAATGAGAATATTCTAGATTGTGGTGGTGCTTGCACTCTGAACATATTAAAAACCATTGAATTGTACATTTTAAATGGGTAAAATGTATGTGAACTATATCTCAGGTAAACTATTAAAACTTTAAAAAATCAATCCAATGACTTAAGTATATGCAATAAACTCATGTCAGGTACTAGGTGGTGTACTGCTGAAGATAAAATGGTGAAAATGCCATTCATTCCAACTGGTTGGTTCTCTACTATGGGCATGAAATTGAAATAGGAGGAAAAGGGACAGGACAAAACCTTTGAAAGAATGACATAGCCCAAGGGCACAGCATAAACTGATTAGAACCAAACGGGTCCAAGATGGCAGACAAGTCAACTTGACTAACCCTTGACACTCAGCATAAGCTCATTGTAACATATCAGCAAGCTAAATGACACAGTTAGAGCTGCCATGACAGTTCCAAGGTCAACCATCAGAGAAAAGTGGACAGTGGCCAAACACCTGGAAATCCTGCCCTTTCCCCCAAAATAATTGGACTGATCCTGCCACTCATTAGCCTATGAAATTTCCCAGCCCATGAAAGCTAATAACACCACATTTTGAGGCTGCACTCACCCTCTGTCGTAGCCCACATTCTGTCTGTGGAGTGTGTTTTTTACTGAATAAGTCCACTTCTTACCTATCACTTTGTCTCTCACTGAATTCTTTCTACGATGTGACATCAAGAACCTGAGCTTCATTAGGTCCTGAAACCTGTGATCTCAGTTAGAAGACTGTGAGTTTTGGCTGGGTTCTAGTCCCAGGACATGGGTTCAAGTCCCAATCTGAGTTAAATGGTTTCAAAGTCATGCTTATACTCTAGGGAGGACCCAATGACTGCTGGAGTGGCTTCTACCCTTCCACATTCAACTATAATAAAAATAATCACAGTGTGGTAGAATGAGAGCCAGACTTGGCATCAGAGGTCTTGGGTCTTCAAATTCTGCCTCTTCCACTTGATAACTGTGTTATTACTAGGCAAGGTAGATTTTCAACCTCCAGCAGTAAGGAAGTCATAATATCTGTGGGCAGTGGGGTTGAGTGGGAAATAAATGCTGGCAAGTTGTCTATGTACCTGTAACATAATAGACGTTGAAGAAAGATTTCCTTCCTTCTTTCCTTCGTTAAAGAGCATAAGGAAATTGTTGTTCAGTTGTTAAGCCGTCTCTGGGTCCATCTCTTGTGACCCCATGGACTGGCTCCCCTGTTCCTCACTGACTCCTGGAATTTGCTCAGATTCATGTCCATTGAGTTGTTGATGCTTTCTAGCCATCTCATCCTCTGCCACCCCTTCTTTTTGCCTTCAATCTTTCCCAGTATCAGGATCTTTTCCAATGAGTCAGCCCTTTGCATCAGGTGGCGAAAGTATTGAAGCTTCAGCTTCAGCTTCAGCATCAGTCCTTCCAATGAATATTCAGGGTTGATTTCCTTTAGGATGGACTGGTTTGATCTCCTTGCGGTCCAAGGGTCTCTCAAGAGTCTTCTCCAGCAGCATAATTCAGAAACATCAGTTCTTCAGCACTCAGCCTTCTTTATGGTCCAGTTCTCACATCCGTACATGCCTGCTGGAAAAATCATAACTTTGAATACGGACCCTTGTTGACAAAGTGATGCCTCTGCTTTTTAATACACCGTCTAGGTTTGTCATAACTTTCCTTCCAAGGAGCAAGCGTCTTTTAATTTTATGACTGCAGTCACTATCCACAGTGATTTTGGAGCCCAGGAAATAAAGTCTATCACTACTTCCACTATTTCTCCATCTATTAGACATGAAGTGATAGGACCAGATGCCATGATCTTCATTTTTTGAATGTTGAGTTTTAAGCCAGCTTTTTCACTCTCCTCTTTCACCCTCATCAAGAGGCTCTTTAGTTCCTGTTCTTTCTGCTATTAGAGTGGCATCATCTGCATATCTGAGGTTCTTGATATTTCTCCTGGCAATCTTGATTCCAGTCTGTGACTCATCTGGCCCAGTATTTTGCTTGATATAGTCTGCAATTTAAGTTAAATAAGCAGGTAACAATATACAGCCTTGATGTACTCCTTTCCCAATTTTGAACCAGTCTGTTGTTCCATGTCCAGTTCTAACTGTTGCTTCTTGACCTGCATACAGATTTCTCAAGAGACAAGTAAGGTGGTCTGGTATTCCCATTTCTTTAAGAATCTTCCACAGTTTGTTAAAACAGTCAAAGGTTTTAGCACAGGCAGTGAAGCAGAAGTAGATGTTTTTCTGGAATTTCCTTGCTTTTTCTGTGACTCAAAGGATGTTGGCAATTTAATCTTTGGTTCCTCTGCCTTTTCTAAATCTAGTTTATATATCTGGGAGTTCTTGGTTCATGTACTGCTGAAGCCTAGCTTGAAGGATTTTGAGCAAACCCTTACTAGCTTGTGAAATGAGCACAATTGTATGGTAGTTCAAACATCCCTTGACATTGCCTTTCTCTGGGATTGGAATGAAAACTGACCTTTTCCAGTCTTGTGGCCACTGCTGAGTTTTCCAAATTTGCTAACACATTAAGTGCAGCACTTTAACAGCATCATCTTTTAGGATTTTTAAACAGTGCAGCTGGAATTCTATCACCTCCACTAGCTTTGTTCATAGTTATGCTTCCCAGGGCCCACTTGACTTCATACTCCAGGATGTCAGGCTCTAGAAGAGTGACCACGTCATCGTGATTATTTGGGTCATTAAGACCTTTTCTGTATAGTTCTGTGTATTCTTGCCACTTCTCAGTCTCTTCTGCTTCTGTTAAGTCATTACCATTTCTGTCCTTTCTCGTCCCTATCCTTGCATGAAATGGTCCCTTGATAGTTCCAATGTCCTTGAAGAGATCTCTAGTCTTTCCCACTCTATTGTTTTCCTTTATTTCTTTGCATTGTTCATTTAAGGTCTTCTTAACTCTCCTTGCTACTCTCTGGATCTCTGCATTCAGTTGGGTACATCTTTCCCTTTCCCCTTTGCCTTTGTTTCTCTTCTTTTCTCAGCTATTTGTAAGGCCTCCTCAGACAACCATCTTGCCTTTTTGCATTTCTTTTTCTCGGGGATGGTTTGATCACCACCTCCTGTACAGTATTATGAATCTCCATCCATAGTTCTTCAGGCACTCTGTCTACCAGATTTAATCCCTTGAATCTATTTGTCACCTCCACTGTGTAATCATAAGGAATTTGAGTTAGGTCTACTTGAATGACTAAGTGGTTTTCCCTACTTTCTTCAGTTTAAGCCTGAATTTTGCAATAAGGAGCTTATGATATGAGCCACAGTCAACTCCAGGTCTTGTTTTTGCTGTCTTACAGAGCTTCTCCATCGTTGGATGTGAAGAACATAATCAGTCTGATTTTAGTATTGACCATCGGGTGATGTCCATGTGTAGAGTTGTAGCTTCTGTTTTTGGAAGAGGGTGTTTGCTATGACCATTGTGTGCTCTTGACAGAACCCTGGAGTCTAGAGGTTAATAGGTAAGAACAGGTTCTGCTATAACTGATACACACTGTAAACTGACATACAACGTCAACTCAGAATACCGATAACGCCAAGGCTGCCTTCTGTGGCTTGTACACAGGGCAGGGAGAAACCGTTCAGACTGGCATCACTGGGGGCTGTTGGCTAGTTTCCTTCCTCCCAGTTCTGTTCCAGGGTTTCTACCCAAATCCACTTTGTGAGGAGTCAGTTTCAGGGGCCTTCATCAACCTCGTGTGATGAGAGCACAGAAAGAGCCAGTGGGGCAGGCAGGCAACGACTCTCTCCCCAGAGACGGGTGAAAGTCCAGGTGCCTGAGGAGAGGTCAAGGAGGGCCAGGCTAACCAGGGGAAGCAAATAAAACACGCCAAGTAGTCCCCTGTGAGTGGAAATACAAAACAGACATTTCAGATATGTGGTTTTTGCCCTAAACCAAGATTGGGAGCTAGCACCAAGTGTTCACAATTGAAAAAAAAAAAAACACAGAAAACCACATCTGGGTGTCCTAATGTAGTAGCACTTCACTTTTCACGTGACCTTGAAGCCTAAGCTCTTGAAGATGTGTTTCTTTGTACCTCGCAGCACACCAGTGAGTTCAGCCAACTATCATTTCCTAATTGTACAGAGGGGAAAACAGACTCAGAAAAGTTACACAACTAACCAAGACCATACCTAAATGGCAGAGTTGTGGCTCTAAGCTAAGTAATCTGACTCTAAATCCAAACTCCTTAAAGAAAACATAATGACCTATGAATTCATACAAGAGTTTCCTAAACTTATTGTGATGGTATCTATCTCGTCTCTCGAATATCTATTCTCTTTTCCTATAGCAATAGAAATTCTTATCGCGTGGGTGACAACTCAGCTGAAAACTACATTTCTCAGTTTCCCGTGTAGCCGTGATCATCCATGTAATTATGTTTGGGCCACCAGGAGACGTAGTAGAAGTGATGCGTTCACTCTTCCGGGCCAGTGCCTTAAAACGAAAGCACATGCTTTCCTGCTTCCTGACGGCAAAGATGCAGAATAGGATGGTGAGAGTTGAGAAAACCATTTTGGAGTTTATCACCTCTAAACTATTCATCTGGAATTTTATATAAGAGAGAAATAAACCTAAATGTAAGTATTATATTTTGGGGTTCTTTGTTATGCAGCCTAGTTCTTAACTAATGTGGGTATGTATATCTAATAACAGTAGACTTGAGGGGACTTCCTGGTGGCCCAGTGGTTAAGAATCTGCCTTGCAATGCAGGGGATGTGGGTTCAGTCCCTACTGGGGAAACTAAGATCCCACATGCTGTGGGACGATGCAGCTACAGTGTTCGTGCACTATATCAAAAGATTCCACGAGCCGCAACTAAGACCAGACACAGTAAAATAAATAAATATTTAAAATAATAATAGCAGTAGTCATGAAAAAGAAGTCTGTGGGTGATTTAAAAAAACAAAAAACAGCATTGGGAGTTAAAGCAGAGCCTTCTGAAGGATTTGTTACCAGTAGGTTGTACCTGATGTAAATCACTCACCCTTAGGTATACAGAAGGTGCCTCCCAATTCTTATTGTATTGAAACTGAAACAGTGATTACCCTTCTTCTAAAAATGATTTCAAGTGGCATAATTCAAAGAGCACCTAACTTAAGATCAGCATGCCTGAGATCTAATTCTACCTCTACTTCTTCTGCCTTATACAAGTTAATCTCTCTGAGTTTCCTTGTCTGTAAAATTAAGATGATGGTACCTGCCTCATGGAACACTGTAAAGGTTGGCTTAGCACAAAACTTGGCACATAACAGATATTCCGTACAGTCTCCCGCCCAGCCCCTGGGCCTTGCCCCCCACAAAACAGCCTTGTGACACATGAGCATTAGACGGGGTACCATCTCGTGTCTCACCAGCCCACTGTGGGAAAGCACACAGAGAAACATCAGCCCTACCCAAGGGGCCTGAACGTTGACGATCCCAGAGAAAGTCCAGAGCAACACTGGCTTAGTCCAGAAGTCGTTTTACGAGTAGAGTGGATTAGTGAAAGCTGAAGGGAAGAGAGCCTTGCGGTGTTTGGGAAGCGTAACAGCCATGATGTGGCTGAAGGCTGAAATCATGATGGGAGCCACTGGGCTCTCAGCACGACATCTGGGGTCAGAGGTGCCTGGGCAAGAGTGGCTGCTTGGTTTGAGTTCAGGATGCCCCAATTCTGGTGGCTCCAGTTTCCACCAAGAAACCTGGGAAAACCTCTCTGTTGGATGGCGCAGGAGCTGACATCAACCTGAACCACTACCAAGTATCAGGAGAAGCTTTCTTAACAAATATGGAACAATTAGACATTGCACAAGCAGCTGGATCAACAGTCTCTATCCAAATCCCAGAACAAGCATTCTTGGATATCAGCTTACAGCCTCTAAAGAGACATTCCTCTGGGTGTGTAACTCCTCAACACAACCTCCAGCTTAGTTCTCAGCCCTGACTTGTCCCCATGCAACTCTTAAGCAATGGGGCCTCAACCACAAATGTGCCTCTGGGACCTGCTGGACTCCTGTAGACTGAGCTCCGGTCTCCACTTGCCCATTCCTTATCAACAGTCTGTCCATCTCCTTCTAATCGAATACAGTCAAGTGCAGGTTTGTAGGCACGCCAGCCCACCCTCCTCCCATCTAGACAGAGATTGTGGCTCAAGGCTGGTCAGGTACGAGTCAGACCAGCCAAGGGTTAGCTCTCTCTACTTTACTGGAATTTCCCAAAGTACGTATGCACGTTTCAGGTAGTATGGGAATAAAAAATTATTTTAGAGCTATACCTTTATTTTAGTTAGTATCGAAAAAAATAATAAACCCACTAAACTGGCAATTTCCTAGATAGGATAATGCTAAATTTAAAGAGCGGATTTAGTACAGATCTAAACAACATATTGAATAAACTGTGCTACAGGTGATGCATGACACTGAAATAAACACGGTGCTCTTCACTAGGCTGATTGTCCAGTTGAAAATGAGAAATACGATTGCTCAATTGTTAACAAGTGCAGAGTTGCCAGATGAAATTCAATTTAACTGTTAGATTAATTATTGCATGGGACATACTTATACTAAAAATTATTCATTGATGGGTCTGAAATTCAAATGTCACTGAACATCTTTCCTGTATCTTTGTTTGATAAATCTGGCAAACCTACTCTGAAAATTTGTTATTCTCAGCTCCTCCTATTTATCCTGCCTGCTAGTCCTGGCAAATCAACCTTGTAATATTTTTCAACCCCTTTCCTCCTCCCCAGTTTAGGTCTTTGCTGTGTCTCAGCTGATGTGGTCAGGATCTCCTGACTTGCTTTGCTGTTCTGCAAACGTATTGCCGCTGATTCCTTCTGCTGCCAGAGTTACCTTCATAAAATATAATTCTGACCCCTACAAAATAGCCTGTGCTATGTCGCTCCTTTTCCTCAGTTCAGTTCAGTTGAGTTGCTCAGTCGTATCTGACTCTTTGCGACCCCATGGACTGCAGCATGCCAGGCCTCCCTGTCCATCACCAACTCCCGGAGCTTGCTCAAACTCATGTCCATAGCGTCAGTGATGCCATCCAACCATCTCGTCCTCTGTCATCCCCTTCTCCTCCTGCCTTCAATCTTTCCCAGCATCAGGGTCTTTTCCAATGAGTCAGCTCTTCTCATCAGGTGGCCAAAGTATTGGCCAAAGTATTGGAGCTTCAGCTTCAACATCAGTCCTTCCAATGAACATTCAGGACTGATTTCCTTTAGGATGGACTGGTTGGATCTCCTTGCAGTCCAAGGGACTCTCAAGAGTCTTCTCCAACACCACAGTTCAAAATCATCAATTCTTCAGCACTCAGCTTTCTTTATAGTCCAACTCTCACATCCATACAAGACTACTGGAAAAACCATAGCCTTGACTAGACAGACCTCTGTTGACAAAGTATGTCTCCTGTCTAGGTTGGTCATAACTTTTTTTCCAAGGAATAAGTGTCTTATTTCATGGTTGAAGTTCACAGTTCACATATTTTTGAAGCCTATCTTGGAGAAGTTTGAGCATTATTTCGCTAGCATGCAAGATGAGTGCAATTGTGCACTAGTTTGAACCTTCTTTGGCATTGCCTTTCTTTGGGATTGAAATGAAAACTGACCTTTTCCAATCCTGTGGCCACTGCTGAGTTTTCCAAATTTGCTGGCATATTGAGTGCAGCACTTACACAGCATCATCTTTTAGGATCTGCTCGGCTAGAATTCCATCACCTCCACTAGCTTTGTTAGCAGTGATGCTTCCTAAGGCCCACTTGACTTCATACTCCAGAATGTCTGGCTCTGGGTAAGTGATCACATCATTCTGGTTATCTGGGTCACGAAGATCTTTTTTATATAGTTCGTCTGTGCCACGTCGCTTCCTTCCCTACTAAAGTCCAAAATATTTAGCATGTCTCAATCCAGCCCATGTTTTTCTCCACCATCCCACCACACTGGACTCTGCTTTTCCTTCCGGACTATGTACTCGTTTGTGTATCCTCTGACTTTTTTCTGCTGACCACACAGCCTGGAAAGGTCTTCTTTGGGTCTTCATCCTTAATGCCAGTGTTGACTCCTCAGGGAAGTCTCCCCAGCACCCCAGCTCTCCCTGTACCCATTGGAAGGCACTTCTCACATCCATGACTCCCCACCTCGGGACTGCAGTGAAGTATCCAAGATGGAGTGCTTGAGCAGGGTCCTGACCACAGCAGAAGGGTTCTGGAGACCCTTGAGGCACTGGGAGGTTAGGTGAAGAAGAAAAGGGATGTAAGTAGAAAGAAGCAGAAAGATATAAAGAAGAAACTTGAACATGTGGGTGCTTCCTCCTTCTCTTCTATTTTAGTCACCATTTATTGAGCAACAAGAGCTCACTAGCTGCTCTGTGCAAACGACCTCATTAATCCTCATGTCAGCCCTGCAGAATCGTGCCCAATTTCCAAATGCGGGATTGATGATAACGGAAGTTGCATGCCCTCCCTATCTCAGAATGAGTTCTTGGAAAACAAACCATTTCTTCTTTGCAAGCTATATGTTCATTTTCTGTACATGACAGCTTCATTCAGTTTAGTATATTGAATTGGCAATGATAAGGATTTTGCCATGAATGTTTTCAGAAGAAAAAAATAGGAAGAACAGATTCTTTAATTGCTACTGGGGAAAACAGCTGGCTAAACAGGGACTGATGCAATTTGCAAAAGAGAAAAGCCCTGTGTCCTCTTTATTGCATCATATCAGGAGGCACATCGTATCTTGTTCCCCACTTCGAAAAGTGCTAAGATTGGTGGCGCTGCCAACTCTTAAGCATCCCTCCCCCCCTCACTCCTCCCAAGGCTTTACTGGCTTCCAGATCTGTTCCTTGCCCTTCCCTCAATGCACGAATCTGCCCTCTCCCCAGCCCACCAGACACAACTTACACCTTATAGCTAGATACCTTATAGCTATTTTATACCTTATCCACTCAAACGGGGCTTCAGTCTGTGGCTTCAGCAGTTAATCTCATGGTCTAATCAGAGAGATAATGCTTAAGCCACAGGGCCTTCTGTCTCTCCCATTGCCACTTCTCAGACCAATTTTGCGGTTTATAATCCAAAAATCTCCACACTGGAAACTAAGAAAGTCAAGCAGTTTGAACCTATCTGAACTTGAATGCCTTATAACATCCCCAAGAGTGATTGCCTGAGATTGGCTCGTGATCTTTGCTACTGGAGACCACAGCTGGAAGGTTAGTTGTTATAGACGTTGATGCGTCTTTGTTAATGCTAAATCTGACTTTTAAGAAATTTTTACTCAGTCATAGGACTGCCTTTTAAGTCAACCCAAAGGAGTGGCGTCGATGGAGGTAATTTATGGTTAGGACTATTCAAGCATTCATTCTTTTCCTTTTTGTTTTCTCTTTTTAAGTTTTAATTCTGGTGAAGCACACACACACACACAATAAAATTCCTCCTGTTTAACCATTTTTGCTTTGTGTCTTTTTTTCTATTTTTTGTTATTTTTCTCTGAACTATTTTTAAGTGTATACTTCTGGGATTGCTGGATCAGATGACAATTCTTTTTTTAGTTTTCTGAGGAAACTCCACACTGTTTTGCATAGTGACTTCACCATTTTACTTTCCTACCAGTGGTGCAGAAGGGTTCCAATTTTTCCATATCCTTGCCAAGACTAGTTATTTTTTGTTTGTTTTTTTTTTTCATAGTGGCCACCCTAATAGGTATGATGTGATGTCTCACTATGGTTTCAACTTGCATTTCTCTAATGATTAATGATGTTAAGCATCTTTTCAAATGCTTGTTGGCCATTTGTATATCTTTTTTGAGAAATGTCTATTCTTGTCCTCTGCCTATTTTTAAATTGGGTTACTTGATTTTTTTGTTGTTGAGTTATAGGAGTTCTTTATATATTCTGTACGTTACCTCTTTATCAGATATATGATTTTCTTTTCTTCCCTGCCATTCCGTAGACTGCCTTTTCACTCTGCTGATTGTTTCCTTTAATGTGCCAAAGTGTTTTAAAGTGTGATGTAGCCCCATTAGTCTATTTTTGCTTTTATTACATGTGCTTTTGGTGTCATATCCAAGAAATCATTGCCAAATTCAATGACATGACGCTTTTCTCCTGTGTTTTCTTCTAGGAGTTTTATAGATTTAAATTTAGCTGTTTATTCCATTTTGAGTTAATTTTTGTATATGGTATAAGGTAAGAGTCTAACATCAGTCTTTTGCATGTGAGTATTCAAGCACCATTTGTTGAAGGGACTCTTCTTTCCTCATTGTATAGTCTTGGCATCCTGTTTAAGACCATTTGACCATAAACACAAAGGTTTATTTCTGAGTTTTCTGTTCTGGTCCATTGGTCTGTGTCTGTCTTTACGTCTGCGCCTCACTGTAGCTTTGTAATATGTTTTGAATCGATGAAGTATGAGGCCTTCAACTTCATCCTTTTTTTAGATTTTTTGGCAATTCAGGGCCCCTTGAAATTCTGTATGGATTTTAGGATTCTTTTTCTGTTCCTGACAAAAATCATTGAGTTTCTGAAAGGGATTATGTTGAATCTGTAGATAGCTTTGTTAGTATAAACATTTTAGCGATATTATATTGTCTTTCAATGCATGAACACATAATGTCATTCCATTTATTTGTGTCTTCTGTAGTTTATTTTAGCAATGTCTTATAGCTTTCAGGTCTTTTTCAGGACTTTTATAGGTTTAGAGGTCTTTCACCTCCTTGGCCAAGCTTACTCCCAAATTTTCATTCTTTTTATACTTTTCTAAACTGAATTCTTGTCTTAATATCCTTCTTGGATTGTTCATTGTTAGTTACAGAAATGCAACTGATTTTTGTGTGTTGATTTTGTATCTTGAAACTTTGCTGAATTTGTTTATTAGTTCTAATAGGTTCTGGGGGGATTTTTAGGGTTTTCTACATATAAGATCATATTATCTGCAAACAAAGATAGTTTTACTTCTTCCTTTCCAATTTGGATTCCTTTTATTTCTTTTTCTTGCCTAATTGTTCAGGCAAGAACTTCTAGTACTCTATGTAGAATACAAGTGGCAAAAGTGGGCAAAATGGCCTAGTTTCTGATCTTAGAAAGTTTCATGTTTTTTATTATTGAGTATCATGTTCATTGCAGGCTTCATATAGTTCATTTCTTAAAATACAGAATTCCTGGACTAATTCTGAAATATGAAATTTGGGCAGACACTAGCAAGCATTTGAAATGATAGCTCACTGTAAATAATTACCAACTAGCAAAAGAAGATCTATATATGGATTTTCTAGACACACGCTAGTAAAGTAATGCTCAAAATTCTCCAAGCCAGGCTTCAGCAATATGTGAACCATGAACTTCCAGGTGTTCAAGCTGGTTTTAGAAAAGGCAGAGGAACCAGAGATCAAATTGCCAACATCCGCTGGATCATGGAAAAAGCAAGACAGTTCCAGAAAAACATCTATTTCTGCTTTATGACTATGCCAAAGCCTTTGACTGTGTGGATCACAATAAACTGTGGACAATTCTGAAAGAGATGGGAATACCAGAACACCTGACGTGCCTCGTGAGAAACCTATATGCAGGTCAGGAAGCAACAGTTAGAACTGGCCATGGAACAACAGACTGGTTCCAAATAGGAAAAGGAGTACGTCAAGGCTGTATATTGTCACCCTGCTTATTTAACTTCTATGCAGAGTACATCATGAGAAACGCTGGGCTGGAAGAAGCACAAGCTGGTCTCAAGATTGCTGGGAGAAATATCAATAACCTCAGATATGCAGATGACACCACCCTTATAGCAGAAAGTGAAGAGGAACTAAAAAGCCTCTTGATGACAGTGAAAGAGGAGAGTGAAAAAGTTGGCTTAAAACTCAACATTCAGAAAATGAAGATCATGGCATCTGGTCCCCTTACTTCATGGGAAATAGATGGGGAAACAGTGGAAACAGTGTCAGACGTTATTTTTTTGGGCTCCAAAATCACTGCAGATGGTGACTAAGGAAAGTTACCACCAACCTAGATAGCATATTCAAAAGCAGAGACATTACTTTGCCAACAAAGGTCTGTCTAGTCAAGGCTATCTATGGTTTTTCCAGTGGTCATGTATGGATGTGAGAGTTGGACTGTGAAGAAGGCTGAGTGCCGAAGAATTGATGCTTTTGAACTGTGGTGTTGGAGAAGACTGTTGAGAGTCCCTTGGACTGCAAGAGATCCAACCAGTCCATTCTGAAGGAGATCAGCTGAAACTCCAGTACTTTGGCCACCTCATGCGAAGAGTTGACTCATTGGAAAAGACTCTGATGCTGGGAGGGATTGGGGGCAAGAGGAGAAGGGGATGACAGAGGATGAGATGGCTGGATGGCATCACTGACTCGATGGACGTGAGTCTGAGTGAACTCCGGGAGTTGGTGATGAACAGGGAGGCCTGGTGTGCTGCGATTCATGGGGTCGCAAAGAGTCGGACACGACTGAGTGACTGAACTGAACTGAGGACTTCACTGCTGTGCACGGGCTTTCTCTGGTTGTGGTGAGTAGGGGCTTCTTTTGTTGTAGAACACAGGTTCTAGAGGCCAAGGCTACAGTAGTTGTGGCAGACAGACTTAGTTGCCTGGTGGCATGTGGAATCTTCCCAGACCAGGGATCAAACCCACATAGCCTGCATTTGCTGGAGGATTCCCAACCACTGGACCACCAGGGAACTCTGTGTCTTGGTTTTTTAAGCTAACTTGGGATAAAAGGAAGGAGAGAAGTTTCATTTGTTTATTTACCAACCGCTTCCTAAGAGAAAATAAGTGTGGGTAAGCCATCTGCTGAGTAGGCACTGTGGAATATTGAGAAGACATGCCCACACTTCACTCTGATATGAAGTAGAGATAAGCACCCTGAAGCAATGAGAAGGAATGGCTCCGGCAGTGCATATTATTCATGATTTAGGAATTCCTCCTCAGAATTTACAGCTTCCCCTCAGTAATGATTCCTGAGCAATTGGTCACCTTCCTTAGCTCATCAACAGCTAGTATTACAGTCCCTAAAGTGCTTTCTTTCACTCTCTCCTCATTTCCTTCTCACCAACCCTACTTCTCTTTCTGGTCTACCAGCCTAATGGTAACCATAATATGGTTACATGGATGTGAGAGAAAAAGCATCAGGCAAACAAACAGAACCAAGACACAGAACCAGAGAGAGAATTCTAGAAGACTTAAACACAGCTGCAGAATTAAAACAAAATTATCAAGGGAACAGAGTGTTCCAGCTGACTTAACTTCCTGTTGATAAGTCTCTGGGGAGGAGGGGTGAGGTCTGGAGTTCTAGAATTGGGGTAGAGGGAGTGCAGGGGCCTGGCCAGAACCGAGGCAGAACGCCTTTGCAGGAACCGTTATTCAGAGCTGGGTTCCCATCTGCAAGGCTGTTGACACTTACTTCCTGAGCCTGGTCGTGGTCAGAGAGGCTTTCAGCTACTGATGTGCCCAACCTACAGAAAAACAGGATGTTAGCTTTCAGATCTGATTAAGCCATGAGATGCAAATTCCTTCCCCACTCCACCCCCACCCCACTCCTCAACCACTACCACCCACGCCATTCTGCCTTTCACAGCAGACACATTCATCTCCCTGTGTGACTTCCAGCAGGGGCTGCCTGCGTCCTTTGCCTTATTGCCAACTCATCTGTGCAAGGCCAGATTGAGTGCTAAACCCACTTCATTATGGCTTTAGATTTATGGTTGTTTTTGATTAGGAGTTCCTTGCTGCATCCTTGGGTAACTAATGAGGATTTTCACCAAGTTAGAAAATGAGAATGGTTAAATGACTTTGCCCTTTAGAAAGCACACAGGTGGTAGGGTTCTGGAGTCCCCAGACTTCAGCTTGGCCCCTCTGCCTACAGAGTCTTTATAGGTAAGTGGTTGTCAAGTCTCTTCCCTACTCACTCTAACCCCATTTCTTTTTCTTGCCGCCTAAAATCCCCACCATGTACAATAAAGGAAACAGAAACAGAAAATATAAACCAGAAGCGACTGTGCTCAGGTCAGTCATCTTCAAGATGCAAATATCACCTATTTTTGCAGAGGCAAATACCAAGCACAAAACATTCCCAGAATAAGATTCCAGGGGCAGCAGTCTCCCTGTGAGGAGGCCAGGATGGATTCTAAATTTAATACCCAGTTAAAGGGATAATGTGTACCATGTCGGAGCAGACACTGCAAACCTGAGAAGAGCAGTCAAAGCAGGCCCCTGACAAACCCTCTTGTCCTTCTCCAGCCACTCCTCAGTCTCGAAGGGCCCTCTGCTCATGAGATCCTTCCAGGCACCCAGAGCTCCAGCAACTCTATCTCACCAAGCACACTTAGGTCAGTGCACCTTCCTATACCCCAAGGCACTCCTTGAACCTTCCATCCTTGACCTCTTGGCCTTCCTCAGGACCTCACAGAATCCAGTTTTACACTGCTTCAGGACATTTGGCCTTTAGTTTGCCTCAAAGTGGTGCTAGTGGTAAAGAACCTGCCTACCAACACAGGAGACACAAGAGCCTCTGGTTTGATCCCTGGGTCGGGAAGATCCCCTGGAGAAGGGCATGACAACCCACTCCAGTATTCTTGCCTGGAGAATCTCATGGACAGAGGAGCCTGGCCGGCTGTAGTCCATATGGTCGCAAAGGGCTGCAAAGAGTCAGATACAACTGAAGTGACTTAGCAAGCACTGCTGATTCAAAGGTCTATTTGATTATTGCCTTCAAGCGTCTATTAATTATTGCCTTCTCAGATAAATGACAAGGTTATAAGATAGGATACTGTGTGGGCTTCACAGACTGAATAATGTTGGGGACACCAAGATGAGAAAAATATGAAAAAGTCTCGAATACTATACAAAGCAGAAAAGTTGAATGTAGATGTATGAGCATAGGAAATGTAATAACGACGTACTCCAAAACTGTAAAGTCGTGAAAAAGGCTTCTGCACCAGAAGTTACGAGGTAGTACAACAGGATGAGAGCAAGTAGACTAGTCAGTAAGTGTTAAGAGTTAGGAAAAAAGATCAACTCCTTGACTACACCAGAAAAAAGACCATAGTTTCTGTGCATTAAATGTATGCATTATTTACATCTGTGTAACTTGACATCTGGTCCCATCACTTCATGGGAAATAGATGGGGAAACAGTGGAAACAGTGTCAGACTTTATTTTTTTGGGTCTCCAAAATCACTGCAGATGGTGACTGCAGTCATGAAATTAAAAGACGCTTACTCCTTGGAAGGAAAGTTATGACCAACCTAGATAGCATATTGAAAAGCAGAGACATTACTTTGCCAACAAAGGTCCATCTAGTCAAGGCTATGGTTTTTCCTGTGGTCATATATGGATGTGAGAGTTGGACTGTGAAGAAGGCTGAGTGCCGAAGAATTGATGCTTTTGAACTGTGGTGTTGGAGAAGACTGTTGAGAGTCCCTTGGACTGCAAGGAGATCCAACCAGTCCATTTTGAAGGAGATCAGCCCTGGAATTTCTTTGGAAGGAATGATGCTAAAGCTGAAACTCCAGTACTTTGGCCACCTCATGTGAAGAGTTGACTCATTGGAAAAGACTCTGATGCTGGGAGGGATTGGGGGCAAGAGGAGAAGGGGACGACAGAGGATGAGATGGCTGGATGGCATCACTGACTCAATGGACGTGAGTCTGGGTGAACTCTGGGAGTTGGTGATGGAGAGGGAGGCCTGGCGTGCTGTGATTCATGGGGTCGCAAAGAGTTGGACACGACTGAGAGACTGAACTGAACTTAAAATTTACACAGAAGCGCACCAGCTGCAACGGACCACACAGAAGCGTGGCTGAGAGGAGCTACCCCTCGCCCAAGTTCAGGGGCAGCGACCGAGAGTGCCAGGGTATGTAGGCACAGGAGTGGCCAAGAGGAGCTACCACCCGTCCAAGGTCAGGGGCGGCGGCCGGGAGGGGCTACGCTACATCCAAGGAGTGGAGGCTGCACGGGCACAGTGGGGCCAAGAGAAGCTACTCCATGTTCAAGGTCAGGAGGGCCGGCTGTGAGGAGATACCCCTAGTCCAAGGTAAGGAGCATCGGTTGTGCTTTGCTTGAGCGGCCGTGAAGAGATACCCCACGTAAAGGTAAGAGAAACCCAAGTAAGACGGTAGGTATTGCGAGAGGGCATCAGAGGGCAGACACACTGAAGCCATAATCACAGAAAACTAGTCAGTCTGATCACACGGACCACAGCCTTGTCTAACTCAATGAAACTAACCCATGCTGTGTGGGTCCACCCAAGATGGGCGGGTCATGGTGGAGAGGTCTGACAGAATATGGTCCACTGGAGAAGGGAATGGCAAACCACTTCAGTACTCTTCCTTGAGAACCCCATGAACAGTATGAAAAGGCAAAATGATAGGATACTGAAAGAGGAACTCTCCAGGTCAGTAGGTGCCCAATATGCTACTGGAGATCAATGGAAAATAACTCCAGAAAGAATGAAGGGATGGAGCCAAAGCAAAAACAATACCCAGCTGTGGATGTGACTGGTGATAGAAGCAAGGTCCGATGCTGTAAAGAGCAATGTTGCATAGGAACCTGGAATGTCAGGTCCATGAATCAAGGCAAATTGGAAATGGTCAAACAGGAGATGGCAAGAGTGAACGTCGACATTCTAGGAATCAGCAAACTAAAATGGACTGGAATGGGTGAATTTTACTCAGTTCAGTTCAGTCACTCAGTCGTGTCCGACTCTTTGCGACCCCATGAATCAGAGCACGCCAGGCCTCCCTGTCCATCACCAACTCCCGGAGTTCACTCAGACTCACGTCCATTGAGTCAGTGACGCCATCCAGCCATCTCATCCTCTGTCGTCCCCTTCTCCTCTTGCCCCCAATCCCTCCCAGCATCAGAGTCTTTTCCAATGAGTCAACTCTTCACATGAGGTGGCCAAAGTACTGGAGTTTCAGCTTTAGCATCATTCCCTCCAAAGAAATCCCAGGGCTGATCTCCTTCAGAATGGACTGGTTGGATCTCCTTGCAGTCCAAGGGACTCTCAACAGTCTTCTCCAACACCACAGTTCAAAAGCATCAATTCTTCGGCACTCAGCCTTCTTCACAGTCCAACTCTCACATCCATACATGACCACAGGAAAAACCATAGCCCTGACTAGACGGACCTTTGTTGGCAAAGTAATGTCTCTGCTTTTCAATATGCTATCTAGGTTGGTCATAACTTTCCTTCCAAGGAGTAAGCGTCTTTTAATTTCATGGCTTCAGTCACCATCTGCAGTGATTTTGGAGACCCCAAAAATAAAGTCTGACACTGTTTCCACTGTTTCCCCATCTATTTCCCATGAAGTGATGGGACCAGATGCCATGATCTTCGTTTTCTGAATGTTGAGCTTTAAACCAACTTTTTCACTCTCCACTTTCACTTTCCTCAAGAGGCTTTTTAGTTCCTCTTCACTTTCTGCCATAAGGGTGGTATCATCTGCATATCTGAGGTTATTGAGATTTCTCCCGGCAATCTTGATTCCAGCTTGTGCTTCTTCCAGTCCAGCGTTTCTCATGATGTACTCTGCATAGAAGTTAAATAAGCAGGGTGACAATATACAGCCGTGACATACTCCTTTTCCTATTTGGAACCAGTCTGTTGTTCCATGTCCAGTTCTAACTGTTGCTTCCTGACCTGCATACAGATTTCTCAAGAGGCAGGTCAGGTGGTTTGGTACTCCTATCTCTTTCAGAATTGTCCACAGTTTGTCGTGATCCACACAGTCAAAGGCTTTGGCATAGTCAATAAAGCAGAAATAGATGTTTTTCTGGAACTCTCTTGCTTTTTCCATGATCCAGTGGATGTTGGCAATTTGATCTCTGGTTCCTCTGCCTTTTCTAAAACCAGCTTGAACATCAGGAAGTTGATGGTTCACATATTGCTGAAGCCTGGCTTGGAGAATTTTGAGCATTACTTTACTAGCATGTGAGATGAGTGCAATTGTGCGGTAGTTTGAGCATTCTTTGGCATTGACTTTCTTTGGGATTGGAATGAAAACTGACCTTTTCCAGTCCTGTGGCCACTGCTGAGTTTTCCAAATTTGCTGGCATATTGTGTGCAGCACTTTCAGAGCATCATCTTTCAGGATTTGAAATAGCTCAACTGGAATTCCATCACCTCCACTAGCTTTGTTCATAGTGATGCTTTCTAAGGCCCACTTGACTTCACATTCCAGAATGTCTGGCTCTAGGTGAGTGATCACACCATCGTGATTATCTGGGTCGTGAAGATCTTTTTTGTCTAGTATTCTTGCCACCTCTTCTTAATGTCTTCTGCTTCTGTTAGGTCCATACGATTTCTGTCCTTTATCAAGCCCATCTTTTCATGAAATGTTTCCTTTGTATCTCTAATTTTCTTGAAGAGATCTCTAGTCTTTCCCATTCTGTTGTTTTCCTAGATTTCTTTGCATTGATCGCTGAGGAAGGCTTTCTTATCTCTCCTTGCTGTTCTATGGAACTCTGCATTCAGATGCTTATATCTTTCCTTTTCTCCTTTGCTTTTCACTTCTCTTTTTTTCACAGCTATTTGTAAGGCCTCCCTAGACAGCCATTTTGCTTTTTTGCATTTCTTTTCCATGGGGATGGTCTTGATCCCTGTCTCCTGGACAATGTCACGAAACTCAGATTACCATTATATCTACTACTATGGGCAGGAATCCCTTAGAAGAAATGGAGTAGCCATCATGGTCAGCAAAAGAGTCCGAAATACGGTACTTGGATGCAATGTCAAAAACGACAGAATGATCTCTATTCAGAAGCAGAAGATATTAAGAAGAGGTGGCAAGAATACACAGAAGAACTGTACAAAAAGAGATCTTCATGACCCAGATAATCACGATGGTGTGATCACTCACCTAGAGCCAGACATCCTGGAATGTGAAGTCAAGTGGGCCTTAGAAAGCATCACTATGAACAAAGCTAGTGGAGGTGATGGAATTCCAGTTGAGCTATTTCAAATCCTGAAAGATGATGCTCTGAAAGTGCTGCACTCAGTATGCCAGCAAATTTGGAAAACTCAGCAGTGGCCACAGGACTGGAAAAGGTCAGTTTTCATTCCAATCCCAAAGAAAGGCAATGCCAAAGAATGCTCAAAGTACCACACAATTGCACTCATCTCACACACTAGTAAAGTCATGCTCAAAATTTCTCCAAGCCAGGCTTCAGCAATATGTGAACCATGAACTTCCAGGTGTTCAAGCTGGTTTTAGAAAAGGCAGAGGAACCAGAGATCAAATTGCCAACATCCGCTGGATCATGGAAAAAGCAAGAGAGTTCCAGAAAAACATCTATTTCTGCTTTATTGACTATGCCAAAGCCTTTGACTGTGTGGATCACAATAAACTGTGGACAATTCTGAAAGAGATGGGAATACCAGACCACCTGACCTGCCTCTTGAGAAATCTGTATGCAGGTCAGGAAGCAACAGTTAGAACAGGACATGGAACAACAGACTGGTTCCAAATTGGGAAAGGAGTATGTCACGGCTGTATATTGTCACCCTGCTTATTTAACTTCTATGAAGAGTACATCATGAGAAACACTGGGCTGGAAGAAGCACAAGCTGGAATCAAGATTGCCGGGAGAAATCTCAATAACCTCAGATATACAGATGACACTACCCTTATGGCAGAAAGTGAAGAGGAACTAAAGAGCCTATTTAGTTGAAAGAGGAGAGTGAAAAAGTTGGTTTAAAGCTCAACATTCAGAAAATGAAGATCATGGCATCTGGTCCCATCACTTCATGGGAAATAGATGGGGAAACAGTGGAAACAGTGTCAGACTTTATTTTTTGGGTCTCCAAAATCACTGCAGATGGTGACTGAAGCCATGAAATTAAAAGACGCTTACTCCTTGGAAGGAAAGTTATGACCAACCTAGATAGCATATTGAAAAGCAGAGACATTACTTTGCCAACAAAGGTCCATCTAGTCAAGGCTATGGTTTTTCCAGTGGTCATGTATGGATGTGAGAGTTGGACTGTGAAGAAAGCTGAGTGCCGAAGAATTGATGCTTTTGAACTGTGGTGTTGGAGAAGACTGTTGAGAGTCCCTTGAACTGCAAGGAGATCCAACCAGTCCATTCTAAAGGAGATCAGTCCTGGGTGTTCTTTGGAAGGAATGATGCTAAAGCTGAAACTCCAGTACTTTGGCCACCTCATGCGAAGAGTTGACTCATTGGAAAAGACTCTGATGCTGGGAGGGATTGGGGGCAAGAGGAGAAGGGGACGACAGAGGATGAGATGGCTGGATGGCATCACCGACTTGATTGATATGAGTTTTGGTGAACTCCGGGAGTTGGTGATGGACAGGGAGGCCTGGTATACTGTGATTCATGGGGTCGCAACGAGTTGGACACAACTCAGTGACTGAACTGAACTGAACTTAAAACTGATTTCCAAAATGAAACACATTCAAGATAGTGAAATTTATTCAGAATTGAGATGTGAGGAATTCCCTTTCCACCATTTTTTTTCAATTTTTGTCATGTACAAGCAAAAAATGCAGAACTGAATCTAAACTTAAAATATCCTAAAACGGTCAGAAAAAGTACAGCTGAGAAGAAATAAGACAGAGATGAATCTTTCCTCCAAGTGAGGCTACATCCAGCAGACAAATTTATTAAAAGTAGGTGAAAATTGGGAATTCCCTGGTGGTCCAGTGCTTAGGACTTGGCAGTTTTACTGCTGAGGGCCAACGGGTTCAATCCTTGGCTGGGAAATGAAGATTCCACAAGTCGAGTAATATGGCAAAAAAAAAAAAAGTAGGTGAAAATCACAAGTAGATAACTTGGAGTTGAGAGATGAACATAGAATTATGTTGTGAAGGCAGCTGTGTTTGGGACTTCTCTCCGATTACAATCATTTCTTTATGATAAAAAGCTGCTGCCACTATTACTTCGTGACAATAACAACCCAGCCTTCATCACACTATTTTACTAGCATTATTTTAAGCGTTTCACATGTATTGATCCAATTCTTATAACTGTATTTGGTAAATTCTATCATTAACCCATTTTATAGATGGAGAAGCAGGAACAAAATTAAGTAACTTGATCAAGGTCACAGGTAGGCCCAGGAAGTCTGGTTTCCACACTAATCTTTAAATCTCTGTGCTATCCTTTGTGTTACAACTTTTCATGTTTATACTGTGTTTTTAGGTGGACATTCAAGAACTGGATTACAAAATGGATTATCTATATTTTTTGCATGAAGCCAGTATCCATTCACTCATCCAACATGTGAACCCAACATGTGAACTCACCAAATTTGAACCCAGCACCAACCTTAGAACTTTAACCAAGACAGAATGAAATGTGCTTTCTTTAAGATTAATGTTTTCTGGGAAGATAAAGAAAGTAAGCAGGCAAGTATAAAGTAATCCTTGCAAGAACAAGAATAGTGCAGGCATGAGGTATACACAGGAAGCACCTCTATTCCAGGTGGCGGGAAACTGGGGATATGTGGTGATGGTCAGGACCATCTTCCTGGAGGAAGCCTTATCTGAGAAACAGAAGATGAATAAGAGTTAACTCTGGGCTTTGTGCAAAGCAAGGGATGTGTTCCAGACAGAGAAAAGAGCTCTCTCGGGGACCAGAAGGCACATCAGGATAGTTCAAGTGTGGGGTCCTGGGTGTTCTCTGTTGAGAAGAAGCTGGAGAGGAAAACTTGGTCATGTTAGGAGTGTGAGTTGCACCCTCCAAAGTAATCTTCAGAAAGATTACTCCCTGTAGAGTGGAAAACAGATGCAGGGAGATGATGAGTCAAGCTTGGAGGCAAGGACAATAATTAGGAACTATGGAGATGAACTATATCTAATAGTTTTCTAATCCAAATGCAAGCTGGCAATGACTGTGATTGGTGGGAGGTTGCAGGGAGTAATGTCAGGATATTACAGAGCTAAAAGTATATAGCACACTTTATTAGTGTAGAATCATCAGAGATATTCATTTTAAGGCCATGTGGGTAACCTCCAGCTTTGGACAGGCTCCCGTCCAATTCAAGCTACTGATTCATTTTAGTAAATGTCCTTGTGGCAAAACTGCATCGTTACTAAAAATATCCCAAAGAAATTGTGATATGAAGACTTAATGAAAACCACCTTTATTTCTATAAATATCACCCCACTTTCTTTCTAGAAAAAAAACCAGTTATTTTTCTTTTCTTTTTATTGGCTTGCCACAAGGAATGTGGGATGTTAGTTTCCTGACCAGGGATTGAACCCATCTTTCTGCAGTGGAAACTCAGAGGCATAACCACTGGATCACCAAAGATCAACAAAGAAGTCCTATTTTTCTTTTTTTTTTTTTTAAAGTTAAATCTCTCCTCCAGGGACTTCTCTAGCAGCCCAGTGGTTAGAGTTCCGGGCTTTCACTGACTTGACCCAGGTTCAATCTCTGGTCTTGTCGGAGAACTGAGATCCTATGGGCAAGCCTCAGGGCACAGGCAAAAAAAAATCTCTCCTTCAAAACTTTAAAAGTCCACGTGTCTGCTGCAACCACTGAGACATCACAAAGAGATCTGTACAAAAAAACCTTGAATAATCTTCCACGTCATGTCTCCATCCTCTGTCTTTCCAAAAGGCTAGTCTCTCTCTGCCTGTTCTCTCTCTCTGTCACCACTGTCAACAGTCCCCTGGCCCATCCTGTGGATCTCTGGGGGTGGGCTGGGGACGAACAGATGATGAAGGGACTGGGGAGCAAATCAGTCTGGAAAAAAGAAACAGAAGAGCTCAATTCTTACCCCCACCACCTTTTTTCTTAACTTTTTTGTTTGAAATAATCCCAAACTTTGAAAAAATTGTAAGATTAGTACCAAAAACTCCCATATATCCTTCACCCAGGACCCTTAGAGTTTTGCCAATTCTAATGATTTCTCTTTTTTTCAGCTTTATCGAGATATGACTGACAAAACTGTAAGACGCCTAAAGTATATTTGATATATGTATTAATATATATAAAGTATAATTCCTTCAAAATACTTTATAGTAAAAGGAGCCAATCTAGAAGCACATGGTCAACCCAGTTGTCATGTGGCTCTAGTCTTCTGTAGACTAGAATCCTTCCCCAGCCTGCCCTTGACCTTCTTGATCCTGGCACTTTTGGAGATCACAGACCAGTCACTTTGAGGAATGTTCTTCCTATTTGACTTGTCCAGTGTTTCTTCATGATTAGACTCAGGTTATGCACCTTGGGCCAGAGTATCACAGAAGGGATGATGTCTTATTCTTCTTTTTTTAAAAAATATTTAATTAATTAATTTAATTTAACTGTGCCAGGTCTTAGTTGCAGCATGTGGGATCTAGTTCCCTGACCAGCAATTAAACCCAGGCGCCCTGCACTGCGGGAAAGAGTCTCAGCCACTGGAGCACAGGGAAGTCCTGGTGTGCTCTTCTTATTGCATCCCATCAGGTAACAAGTGATGTCAATTTGTCCCATCACTGATGGTGTTTGCTTTGATCACTTTCTTAATATGATATCTGTTAGGCTTATCTCTGGGTGGCTCAGTGGTAAAGAATCTGCCTGTGATGCAGGAGACATGACTTCAATCCCTGGGCCAGGACGATCCCCAGGAGGAGGGCATAGGAACCCACTCCAGTATTCTTGCCTGGAGAATCCCATTGACAGAGGAGCCTGGCAGGCTACAGTCCACAGGGTCGCAAAGAGTTGGACACAGCTGAAGCGACTGAGCACACATACAGGCTTATCTCTAAAAAGTTACATTTTCCCCTTTGTAATTAATGAGTAATTTATAGGGAGATAATTTGAAATTATTAAAATCCTATTTCTCATCCCATTTTTACCCCATTAGATTTAGCATCAAATGATGTTTCTTTGGGATTGGAATGAAAGCTGACCTTTTCCAGTCCTGTGGCCACTGCTGAGTTTTCCAAATTTGGTGGCATACTGAGTGCAGCACTTTCACAGCATCATCTTTCAGGATTTGAAATAGCTCAACTGGAATTCCATCACCTCCACTAGCTTTGTTCATAGTGATGCTTCCTAAGGCCGACTTGACTTCACATTCCAGGACATCTGGCTGTAGGTGAGTGATGACACCATCGTGATTATCTGTGTTGTGAAGATCTTTTGTGTACAGTTCTTCTGTGTATTCTTGCCACCTCTTCTTAATATCTTCTGCTTCTGTTAGGTCCATACGATTTCTGTCCTTTATCGAGCCCATCTTTGCATGAAATGTTCCCTTGGTATCTCTAATTTTCTTGAAGAGATCTCTAGTCTTTCCCATTCTGTTGTTTTCCTCGATTTCTTTGCATTGATGTGAGAGTTGGACTGTAAAGAAAGCTGAGCGCCGAAGAATTGATGCTTTTGAACTGTGGTGTTGGAGAAGACTCTTGAGAGTCCCTTGGACTGCAAGGAGATCCAACCAGTCCATTCTGAAGGAGATCAGCCCTGGAATTTCTTTGGAAGGAATAATGCTAAAGCTGAAACTCCAGTACTTTGGCCACCTCATGCGAAGAGTTGACTCATTGGAAAAGACTCTGATGGTGGGAGGGATTGGGGGCAGGGGGAGAAGGGGACAACAGAGGATGAGATGGCTGGATGGCACCACTGACTCAATGGACGTGAGTCTGAGTGAACTCCGGGAGTTGGCGATGGACAGGGAGGCCTGGCCTGCTCTGATTCATGGGGTTGCAAAGAGTTGGACAAGACTGAGTGACTGAACTGAACTGAACTGATGTTTCTACCTAAAATTATTATAACTATAATTGTTGTCATATGACAATTTTTTTTTACCTTTGTTAGCATTGTGCTGTAAGAACCTTCCACTTATCTATCCACTTATTTGTTTATATCAGTGTGGACTTATGAACTCTTATTTTATTTAAAGGGTCTAATGCATTTCTGGAGCTTTGCAGGTGGCTCAGTGGTAAAGAACCTGTCTTTCACTGTAGGAGACATGGGTTCAATCCCTGGATCAGGAAGATCCCCTGGAGAAGGAAATGGCAACCCACTCTAGTATTCTTGCCTGGGAAACCCCATGAACAGAGAAGCCTGGCAGAAGTCGATGGGGTCGCAAAAGAGTTGGACATGATTTAGTGACTACACAACCACAACAACAATGCATTGCTATCATTGTTTATTTTGATCCTTATATCATCCCAATATTGTCCTAGCCACCCCTGCAATCTGGTTTCTGTGTATTCTTAACATCTTCTTTTCATTTATTGAGCACTTCCATATTTTCTAGCACAAAATGTTTCAGGCTTGTCTTGTTCTTTACCTGCCCCAGCCTTGCAAGCCAAGGACCCTTGGTTCCTTTAGTGAAGAATGGTATTTAGAAACCAAGATCTGGGCTCTGTTCACTTATTCCTACTGGGGTATCAGTTCTCCTTGGTCCTCTCAGTGGATCAAACTAAGAAATATGTGTGTGTATGTATGTATACACATTTATATCCACATATATGTATCTACAGATTGAAAACCATGAGTTCACACCAATACCTCCCATTCCAATCCAGTACCATAGGGTTCATTTCAGTTCCCACTCCCCTTGCATATTTCTATCTCCCTTCACTATCACTGAGAATCTTGTCTCCCATTGGCTTCTACACGTCAATTTCTTTGCTCAATTGCCCTATGTAATCAATTTTCCAATTCCCAGAGGGCTAGTCAAAACACTTCCTCATGAAATCACCAACCCGGGCTGGCTGTCCTCTCCACACATCAACATCCTCCCTGTGGCGCAGCTGTTACCCTGCTACCTTCCACTTCAATTTACCTTTCACATGCCACCATCTTCCTCTGGGAGACTCTCCATTACCATTCCTTGAACTCATAAAAGCACTCAAACCTTGGTGCTTTCATTTAAGTTTATTCAGTTCTGTTCCTCACTGACAGTCACAGCAGAATGAGTTGTTTTGTTTTATTTTTGCCACATTCCCGGGACTTAGTGCTGAAGTATATATATTTGGAAGTGAGTATTCACAGTTCCGAGAGGACGTTTGCTTCCCGCTCTCAGTGTTTAAAGTCAACAATCGGCAGCACCGTGCGGCCACTCACTGAGAACGGCCTGACTGCAGCTCTGTGCAGTTCTGCTTAAAAACTAGTGAGTTTACTAAATAACTTGTACCCTTCCACGATCTCTCTTGATCATTTCTCTCACCAGGTCTTTTCTCCCATTGAAGGCCCATCTATGGAAAAAAGGCTCTGCCTTTGATTTAAAGGCAAAAATCCTATTAATTTGCTTCAGTCATTCATTTATCCACTCACTCATTCACCAAACAGTAACATGCATTTGGTAGTATTTATTTGATAGTAATATGGGCTTTCCTACTCAAGCTGCTCTGGTGTCTCTTGGTTTTCATTCTGCACTGGCCTCTATTTGCTGCTTGGCTGATTTAGGCTACCAGGGTGTGTGAAGCAGGGAGAGTAAAGGAAGTGAGTCCTTGTGAGATGACCAGTCCCCTCGAGACAGGGAGGAACGACCCCATCAGAGCCACTTTCCCTTCCCCTTGGGTTGTCAGCTTCTCACAGTACACCGAGCACCAAGTCAGAATCCCAGAGAACCCATCAAAAACAGGGAGTTCACCACCTGGGTTATTTCCATTCTGGCTTCTGGGGATCTTCAGGAGGGGTGACAGGGGAAGAAAAGGTGAGCACAAGCCCCTACCTACTCAGGACTGCTGAAACAGCTCTGGGCCTCAGCCCTCTCTCCTCATTTCCACTGCTCCATCTCATAAATGCCTCTTCCTAGCCCAAAGAACTATGGAGGGTAGGATTCTACGCTGCACATTCTGAGACCCGGGAGCAAGGTGGTGGCCAAGTTTATCTGCATTGTGGTCATGGGTTCTCACGTGACTGAGTCAAGGCCCAAGCAGGGCGTGGGCTGCAGCAGCAAGTCACCTTGAGTGACTGTGATGCTATCTAAGCCTAACGGTTTCCTTTGGTAGGCACTTCCGCCCTTCTGTTTGTGAACCAGAAGCCTGTGCTGGGGCAGCCCCATTCTGAGCAGAAAGGAGGACTAGATGGAGGCAGAAAGGAAAAGGCCCTATGAATCAGAGTTAGAAAATATGAGAAGAGACTCTGCTCCCATCACCAACTCAGTCCTGCACATTTGAAAAAAAAGGGGAAAAAAAATTATATGCACAAGTATGCACTGCAAGGTACCAAGAAACTTCCTTTCCTGCTGCCAACTCTGCTCTCGAACTCTCACTTCTGCAGTTATGTGGCTGGAATGGAAAGAGACTGACCATCAATTCCTGGGAGTAGAATCCCATTCACTGGACCTTAGAATGCCTGGGGAAAAAAGAAATATTGGGTCCCTATTTATTTGAGCTTGTACATGAGGCTAAGCATTATAAAAGTAGCTACTCAAAAAAAAAAAAAAGATGGAGATACTTTTTTCAGAGTGCCTACTAAACTGTACAGGTGAGGCAAATGAGGATCAGACTGAGTAAGTGACTTGTCTCGGAAAACACAGCTAGAAATTAGCAGAGCAGGAATTCAACCTTCAATCTGCTTCTAAAATAAAGATTGCTGCTGCTGCTGTTGCTGCTGCTAAGTCGCTTCAGTCGTGTCTGACTCTGCGCGACCCCATAGACGGCAGCCCACCAGGCTCCCCCGTCCCTGGGATTCTCCAGGCAAGAACACTGGAGTGGGTTGCCATTTCCTTCTCCAATGCATGAAAGTGAAAAGTGAAAGTGAAGTCACTCAGTCGTGTCTGACCCTCAGCAACCCCATGGACTGCAGCCTTCCAGGCTTCTCCATCCATGGGATTTTCCAGGCAAGAGTACTGGAGTGGGGTGCCCATTACCTTCTCCAAAAATAAAGGTTAGGCTAAGTTAAATGAACTAGAAAACACTCTGGCATTAGGGCTATCAGTGTTTCAGAAAGGCAAGTCTTAGAAGATTCTGCAGGGAAGAGGCCATGTTTCTAAGGCTGGTACCCAAAGCAACAATTTTAAGTGCCTGAAAGTCTGCAGGGAGTGCTGGGATAAAGAGCAGAATTAGGGCAGTTCTTTGTAGTGTGAGCAAACTCTCAGCTGGATTCTTTTACCCATTTTTCCACATATCTCTCTTCACAGTGCTCATGATTACCTGGCCCACTGTCTCTTTCCCAGGGTGAGTTGGGTGAGGGTTTGGGGTGAGGTGGGGTACAAGGACACTGCAGAAAGACACAGAGGCCTCCCTGGGGGCCAATCCTCTTCACACTCATAGGTCTCTGAGGGCTTCCCCCTTTTCTTCTCTGGGAGGGGTCCAGATCCAGAAGGGGCACCTAGCGCTGGTGACCAGTGTGTAAACTGGTAGCAGAGAGAGAAGCTGCTCCAGATTTCAGTTCCCCTGTCCCTTCCTTGCAGCTTTGTTATCTTCAGCGTCTGTGCTGCTCAGGGAGCTGGGATGGCCCTGGGGGAAGATTGCTATGTTGGGCCTATGGGAATCGGATGTTCGGGATCTTGCCCTTTGCTCTATTTCTTAGAGTCCACTTAGGAACACCAAAAAGGCCCTTTAGCAACAAGCAGTTTGTGGGAGATGAAATTCCACAAATCCAAATGCATCAACCCAACTGGGGAGAGACAAAGACAGATTGTTACAGGGAGCCTGTTAAACTTCGCTTGGATTCCTTTTCTCCTCCTCCTCTACCTGATATACAGGTGAGAGATGGATCGACTGATAAAGGTCTCCAGAAAACGTGCGACTCAGAGGTGGAGAGGAAGAGAGATGACAGACGGAGAGGTACTTGAGTTTGCAACACTTAAGCGTTGAAGGCACTGCCTAAACAGTCTCTGAGGGACGGGGAGGAGGGGAGTGGGAGAACCATTTATCCGTCAGGGAGGGTCCTCATTCTCCGCCCAGGAACGCCGGGAAAACCAGGTATGCGGCGAATGCAATTTCTTTTTAAATGAGGAGAGACGGGGGTAGAGAGGTACATAAAAGAAGTAAATAGAAAAGAGGGGAGATAAAAAGAATGAGAGAACCACTGTGACCTTTAGGGCAAGCGAAAAGAAAGAAGAGATGTTAAAGGAGAGAGAGGTTGAGGACTGACACCGAGCAAAGACCCGGGTCCTGGAGGAACTTCACGAGAAAGAGGGGCCACACGACTGTCCCATCCCCATGTTTGGGCAGATTAATGGAGTCGTGGCTCCCTCGCTTGAGTCCTGCCCCGGGAGGGGACAGTATCTGTTTAGATTTGTGTCTAAATTTAAACCCTGATCGCCGGCCTCCTTCCCCAGCTCCCCACCCTCCCCGCCTCCTCTCTCTCCCCTCCCCTCCCTCCTCCTCCTCCTCCTTCCTCGTTCTCTAGCGCGGGGCTGGGGCGGCCCGCAGTCAGCCCTGCAGCCGGCGAGCCGGGCGTGCAGCCGCTCACTTGCGCTGTGCCCGCCGGAGCCGAACCCGGTCCAGACGGGAGCAGAGCGCTGAGCGGGGATCGAGAGCCCGGGACAGAGCGAACGCGCGCTGGCGGCGCTGAGTCGGCACCTGGAGGACATGGAGGTAAAGAATCCCGCGGCGCGCAAGCAGGGTCCGAGCAGGGAGCACGAGCGAGGCTCAGCGCTGCGGCACTCCGGAGGCTAGCCCCCGGCCTTTCCTAGGGGACCCCTCCCGGCAGGCAGGGGGTCGGCCGGGAGGACCTCAGGGAGAGGGGAGGGGCCTTTCTAGAGGTTCAGCTATTTTGCTTAGGGACTCAAATGCTTCAGAAAAAAAAAAAAGTTAGGTGCTATAAACTTTGTAAATGGACAAATGTGTGAGCAAAATTTCTGATTTAGAAATCAGAAGCCGCTGGATCTGCAGAGATGAATATTGAAAGAGAAACAGAGCTGTTACCCTGAGGCACAGCGTCTATGGGCTTCCCTTTTCGATGAAGATTGAGCTTTTAAAAGTCCGGTTGCCCTCTTGCTTCTCAGGTCCCACTTTTGTCTGTCACATCTTTCAGAACTTTCTGGAAAGCTCCCCTCATGGGCAAATGGCACTATTTCTGATCAAACTTGAGACTTTCCTGTATGTCCCTGCATGCACTGGGGTGTGCTGGCTACATATCTGTGGGGGGCTCCAGGGTGAGGCCCACCACTGCTCTGCCTGGGGTTTTCCTGGGACAATTCCAGCCAGTGGGATCCAGGAACCACCCTCCACTGGAGGAGTGGCTGGTATATTCCCCTCCTCCCTGCCTTTAACATATTTTGAGGCTCCCATGGATTTTCCCCTTGAAATAGACCTGACATTTAGCCCTAAGCCTATTTTAGCTAGATTTAGGCTTGCTTTTAAAAAGAAGGAAAGCAAAGGTGATTCCCGTTTTCAAAAGCTGAACTGCTGCTCCCAGTGCTGTGGTCTCTTCCCTGTCACTGCTCTACACCAGAACTCAGGTTGGCTCTTCTAAGCAATCCTCACTGCCTGCAAAGCGCTGGGACTTCTCTGTGTGGGCAATAGGTCTGTCCTGGGCAGTTGCAGTCAAGTGTCCAGCTCTATCAGTTGTCTTCAGGGATCAGCTTCAGGGAGTCTTTATAAAGTGCAGGGGCCCCTGGGATCCGCCAGAGGCTAAGATGGGCCCTCTGGAAACATCTGTAAACTGGGGAAACTCCAGGCAGATTAGGGTTGGGAAAGGGTAAGAGGGAAACCCAGCAGTGGGTGTTTACCAGTCTACTCAAAGATAGCCTAGAGCAACAAGATCTTTCCTGGCTGCAGCTTCAGAACCAAGAAGGCAGATGGCTCTGGGAATGCCCATACGAACAAGAAGGTTCCCAAAGTTGCTTTAAGAGTTGGTTTCCTCTTCTGACAGTACAGGGTGCCTCAGGCCTTAGCTAGAGGTGCAGTGTAATTTAGGACCTCTTTAATCTCTTGCAGAACTGGATGGGAGATAAGAGCAAAGCTCTTAGGCTTTGAAGCAAATTGCTTACTGTTAGAGGGCCAAATTTGTTCTCAGAAGACACAAGGGAATCCTTCCAAAGGTACTTTCTTCTTCAGTTGAGGAAGGAACAGTGTGTGGCAGAGGCCCTGAAACTTGCCTGAGCAACTTCCTGTGTGGAAGTGAAAAGTGGGGTGGCGGGGGAGGGGGTGAAAAGAGAAGTGAGTGGTGAAAAGAGAAGATCCCCTAGTCTGTAAACATATGTGTAGTCATTGATAGGGGATTCTGCCAAGACAGGAGCACTGCTGGCCAGTCAGGAAGCGTGTCAGTCCACACTGAGTCTGTACAGGGCATGGATTTGTGGGTTGGCAGTGACTGCTTTTAAAGTTCTTTTGTCAAAATGCCTGAAAAAAGCACTCCAACAGCTAACACTGGTAAAGGAAGTGAAGAGGAAACCAAGAGGCTGGAGAAGTGACATTTCTTTAGCCAGGAAGTAAACTTTTTCATGGTGGGACATGATATCCAGGAGTGGGATTTGGGAATTTCTGAAAAATCTCAGAGTAAAACTCTTTTGAGAGGTGAAACCCACTTTTGAGACATGCCACTATATTTGATGAGAAATGGAGCTACATTACTTCCCAGTACTAGTAATTTATACCAGGCCAGTAAGTCTATGGGGTTGCACAGAGTCGGACACAACTGAAGCGACTTAGCAGCAGCAGCAGCAGCAGTAAGATTTATTCAACATTCATTCTCTAGAACCCATTTAACTTTTGGAAGTCTTTGGGGAATCTTTTTTTTTTTTAAGTTACTTTACTGTTATCAAAAATATCGATCATTACTTCAACCCTCTTTAAGCCCTCTGGAATAAACAAGAAAAGATGTCTTTTAAAAGCTCACAATCCAATAGGGAAAATAAGACTAATCTTGTCATGTGCCTAATTTTCAAATGCAAAAGTGCCTTAAGGTATGGCATTTGCAGACCCTAAATTCTATAGTATTTCAGTATTTCTTGCATTTCTGTGTAAGACTCAAAAGAAGTCTTAAAAGAAAGGTGGGTGGTGAGGAGGAGAAGTCATAAGAAATGGATGCACGGAGAACATGCCAGCTTTGTGCAGAAAAGTAAGCCAGTTGGCTGGAAAGGAAGGTGAAGAAGCAGAGAGAGAAAAAAAAGAAAGTAATAAGATAAAAACCACAGGGCCTCTGAGTATATAGTGGATCCTGCCCAAGTGGGTGAGTGGGAGCTGGAATTCAAGCCATCTGGAAGAAAGGGTTACTTTGCTTTGTAAAAAGTCTCCTTGCCTAGCTGTACCCCAAAGGGATGCCTTTTTCGGATTCAGACAGAGGCTAGCTGCAGGCCTCAAAGCCAGATAGTGGATGGCCCTGGATTCTGCTCCTTGGACAGTAAGAAACTCTAAGTGGTCTTGAGTAAGATGGCATCCACCTTGTAGCAGGGATGATATGGCAAAAATGCCAGTGTATAGAGTGAACAAGGAAACCAGACTCAAGAGCTACTCTGAGAGTCCAGGCATATTGTGACTTTGAGAGAGCAAGAATGAAAGAAATGGAAGAATAAAGACCATGTGTTACATAAGAAACCGGAAATGACTTCTGTGTTTGAGCTCGTCAGGGTGCACAGGTGAGTAGGGTTCTCTGAGATGCCAAGGAGAGTGGCAGTACTGCTTTTACACGTTTGTAATAAGCCTTTTGTAGGCAGCGACTCTCTTACTGGTCTTTAGGTCTCCAGAAGTTTGCACAGTGCCTAAATCATATAATTCCTTGAGATGAGCTTGCTTGATAAATGAATTAACAGAAACAGAGAACTCTTCCCCTCTCAGTCTGCAGCTCAAATATCTCCACCTCGGGAAGCCTGTACAGATGCCCTCAGACTCTACAGCACACTCAGGGCACTTTTTTCAAACTGAATTAGAGTACTAGACAAACCTGTAACTGTCTGCTTACCTGGTTCTCTCCCTGGAAAATTCCTCAAGGACAGGGGCCATATATATCTAGTGCTTGATGGCACTCAAATGCTTGTTGAATGAGTAAATAAATGGTTGAAGATGGGAAAAAATCAATTTAAAACAACAACAACAAGGTTTAGATATGTTGGTTTAGGTTGTTCTAACCAGGAGTGTCCAGCCTCCCATGAGAAGTACAGGCCTTTTATGATGAAAATATGATTCTTCTCTAGAAGAGATGGTAGGTGAAGTTACTCTGGATAGGAACTCAGAATGGAGAAGTGTATAGTAAAGAAAGAGCTGGAGACGTTGCACATCAAAATCAAACCAGTACTCTTCAGTTCAGTTCAGTTCACTTGCTCAGTCGTGTCCGACTCTTTGCGACCCCGTGAACCACAGTACGCCAGGCCTCCCTGTCCATCACCAACTCCTGGAGTCCACCCAAACCCATGTCCATTGAGTCGGTGATGCCATCCAACCATCTCATCTTCTGTCGTCCCCTTCTCCTGCCCTCAATCTTTCCCAGCATCAGGGTCTTTTCAAATGAGTCAGCTCTTTGCATCAGGTGGCCAAAGTATTGGAGTTTCAGCTTCAGCATCAGTCCTTCCAATGAACACCCAGGACTGGTTTCCTTTAGGATGGACTGGTTGGATCTCCTTGCAGTCCAAGGGACTTTCAAGAGTCTTCTCCAACACCAGTACTCTTAGTTGCTTAAATATAAGTTGTAGGTACTACCGTTTTTAATTTTGCCACTGAACATGTAATGAATTTCTAATTTAGATGGACAGAGTTAATGAGCCCTTTTCTCTGAGGTAACTCCACAGTCCTTTCTAGATAGTGTCATTCATCCATTTATTCAGTATTTATTGGGCATTTATTATGTACTGGATCTTGAGTGATGAATGTCAGTTAAATACTCCCAGACTATCTTGTCATCCTCACAGGTTATCAGTATTACTAATGAAAGGTATGTGTGTATGTGTATATACTGATACATATAATGTATTCATTTTGTAACCTACTTTTTCCAATGATATCTTTTTACTTCATTAATATTGCGGGGCGGCGGGGGGGATGTTGTGCCAGGAAGCTTGGAGTCCTAACCATTGGACACCAGGGAGTTCCCATACTTCATTAAATATTTTCTCCCACAGTTTCACCAACAGCCGTTGCTGGTTTTGGACCCACCCTCTCACTGAGCCATATGTTGGCTGCTGACCGATGGGCCATAATAAGGGATTGCTTGGCCTCTGGAAGCTGGATTTTGGCTCAGTGGACTTGCAGGCCTGCCCAAGTACCCCCCACATTCCTGTCTGGCTCCCACTCTGTGGGACCCTCAAAGTACCACTGGCTTCCACTTAATAGACACTTCCATTGCCAGGACCACAATGACAGGGAAAGTTCCAGCAGGCAGACTGGAAGGGCCCAGGCGCTATCACAGGAGGGGGTGAGCACACATTCCCGGAGCAGAGTCAGGTTTCAGAGCCCAATCCACAGCGTATCTGCTGACAGCCAGGGGAGCCAGAAGCTGGCGAGTGCGGTTCCGTGGGAAATCTGAACACTGGAAGCTCAGCAGCCTGGTAATCTTATCAAGGCCTCAAGAGAACGTTTTGGTTCCAGAGAAATCTGAAGGCAAATCTGCCATCCTACAGTAATAGTTTTAGGTTTGCAGAATCAGCTTGACCAGCTTGACTCAATTCATTAGAATCTAAACATCTCAGAGCTCTGGGTGGAATGAAACAATCTCCAACTGCCATATAGTGAAGGAGGAAACAAGACACAGAGATTGAGGCTGCCTAGGGAATTACGCACCACTGAACCTTTGGAAAGCCGCAGTTTTTCACTCACCTAGTTTTTCTCTCAGCCTAAACCTTAAGAGGTAGAATGGTTGGTTTCATCACAAAATAAATATCCACCTCATTTTGGCCTTCAGAGTCAGGTAGATGTTTTTAATCACTCTGTGCAGAAGATATAATGGAACTGCTAACACAGTACCAAGGTTTGGTCACCAGCATCAGTATTATTGCTCTAGGGATGCAGAGGAGCTCACCTACCCAGTGGATCTACCTGAGTCAGACACTGCCCTTATACCCTTGTCTTTTGTGGATTGAGCTCTCCATCTTTTTCCTTTTAGGTTTCCTGAATATCTATCTCCTGGGAATTGTGGGAAATGACTGCTGAGCTTATGAGATTCATCTTACCTGAGTCAAATCTTATCTTGAGGGAATGGGCCTCTGCATTTGGGGCCCAGGACCTCCCTAGGAGAGGTGAGATGGGCTTTCAGGGTCTTTACATCTATCATGAGCCTCCTGAGATGCCATCAGAGCGAATACTCAATGGGGAGTGTTGGGGCCCCCAGGCTGGAAGCACTGAGAAGTTCTAGACATTGGAGCTGGACATTCTCTTCGGCCAAGGTGTCCCTAGCCCTTCATTTTGAACGTGCTTGCGCTGTATCAGAGCCGCCTTCCTGGCCTTGGGATAGCAGTCACAACTCTTTCCTAAGCTAGATCTTCAATAATCGATAATAATTCATAGCATACAACACACGATAGTTCTTTAATTAGGTCCAACAGACATACACTGAGGCCCCGCTGCTGCCAGGTGGTGGGGAGAGGAAGATGAATGTCTCACCTGCTGGTCTCCGAACAGCTCCCGTCCAAGAGCCGGGCCAGCGCCTATAGGCATGTGCAAGAGGTTTGAATTCACGTGGACAGAGGAGAGGCATCGTACCCAGCCTAGGGTTCAGACGGGCTTCCTGCGAGAGATGGCTTCTACGTGGAGTCTGGAGGGATGGGGAGGAGTTGACCAAGTGCAGAGAATGGGGAGGTGCCTTCTAGTTAGAGGGTGGCAAGCAAAGCACTGATGCTAGAAGCATCGTGTGAGGACAAGCAGTCCGTGTCTGGAGTCAGTCAAGGTAAAGGTATTTGAAGTTGGGGAGCTAGAGGGGGGATATAGAGAAGTAAAAGTTACAGTTCCTACCATAAAAGGACCTCTGTTCTATTTGGGGAAACAAAATATACACATAGGACACAACGTAAAAAAAGTACAAGATTGAAGATAAGTTCTCAGGTGTGTGGGCATTCAGAGTCAGCGTCTCTAATGGGAGCTAGAGAAAACTTGCTTCCTCTACTGGGGATTTCCCCTACAAGTGGGGCTCTTCCCAGGCTCCCTGGCAGCCCCAGGGGTGAACAGCTAACAGGGGATTTCAGCCCAACGATTAGCATACTCAAGCCCAGGGCCTGCGCCTAAAAGCTCTGAGGCGGAAATCCAATTTGAAATAGACCCCGGGCCCCAAGGGAATGCCTGTGGTCAACTCAACCAAAGCCGCCCCCATAGCCCTCCTTCAGTTCACACCTCCACCTGCAGCCCCACTCCTGCATTCCTCACACGTCCTGTGCCTGCTCCAAAAAGCCTTCCTCTTTGTCCAACGGCAGCACAGGCACAAGCCGAGGTGAGCCCCGGAGCAGCAGCCAGCCACGTGCCTCAGCTCAGGCTGGGTCCAGAAAACAGTGCGACAGAAACAAGACGCCAAGACTTGTGACTGCTATTATACAACCCAAGCACCCACACCAGAGGTCACAGAGAATTTACATCTCACAACGCGCCATAGAGGGCTTCTGGCTTCCTTGGGGCCTCACCCCTAGACCCTCACCTGTGATAATTTATTCCAAGCACATGAGTCAAATGGACAGTTCTCCTACCTTGATGGGGCCACCCCCTCCACCGCCCCCCCATGTCTGAAATACATTGCCAAGCTTCAGATTCGTCGCTTGTCTTACTTTCGAGATATGTTTTGATGGATAGTGCGAAATCCATTTCTCAACATCCATACTGATAATTCAGTCCTGAATATTCATTGGGAAGACTGATGCTGAAGCTGAAACTCCACTACTTTGACCCCTGATGCAAAGAGCTGACTCAATGGAAAAGACCTTGATGCTGGGAAAGATTGAAGACAGGAGGAGAAGGGGGTGACAGAGGATGAGATGGTTGGATGGCATCACCGACTCGATGGACATGAGTTTTAGCAAGCTCCAGGAGTTGGTGATACACAGGAAAGCCTGATGTGCTGCGGTCCTTGGGGTCACAAAGAGTCGGATACAACTGAGTGACTGAACTGAACTGATACTGATGTCATGTAGGAGAAACCTGAAGCTTGCTGTCATGGTAATCCACTTGTTGAACACCTTCTATATACAGATGTTTTACATAAGTTAATCTTTTCAATCTTCATAAAGTCCTATTCCATCTGTTTTCTAGATGAGGATGCTGAGGATTCAATATGATTAAATTATATGCCCAAGGTTTGGAAGGTGATTACCAGAAGTTCCAACATTTGAACCCACCCCACTCGGTGGGATCCTGTGGCCCGTTCTCTTCCTCCTGTAGTAGAGAGGCTCTGGCTGCCCACACAGTGCCCACAGCATGTGTGACAGGGAGACCACATGCCCCTTGACCTGGCCAGTTCTCCTCCAGCCCAAGGCCACTGGGGAGGCCAGCGGCTCAAGGCTCGGGGCCTCTGAGGTCTGGTACAGATTTACTCCGAGTCCTCATCTACACATCTAATAGGCTTCTGAAAGGCTCCACTTGTGTTTCTGAATGAAACTAGTGCCAACATCTATGGCACAAAGGAAGTTTAAATACACATTCATTTTTATGGCTTAGAGTTTTGAGAGCAAGAAGGAATAATAGCAGTTTCTTTCATTCCCTTCATTCTAAAGATGAAGAGGGATTTCCCTGGTGGTCCAGCGATTAGGACTCCTTGTTTTCACTGCTGAGGGGCTAGGTTCAATTCCTGGTTCTGTTTGGGGAGCTAAGATCCCACAAAATGTATGGCATGACCAAATAAATGAGGAAACTGACATAAGTGATATACTGATGGTCACACTTCAAGTCAGTTAGTGGCAAAGTCAGAACTAAGATGAAGGTCTTCTGGCTCCCAGCACAGGAACCTCCCTTCTACAGGGCATGTGTGATCCATGTGTCTAAATAAGTTCATAATTACTTTATTGCTTCTGCATGTCTGTGTATAGTCTTCTTGAGGCTTTCCAAGTCCATACCGATGGTGCTTGGTTTCTAGGTTTTATCTGGCAAGCACCGTTATAGGGGGATGGTAGGGGTTGGGGGAGATGGGCAGAGAGAGGGACAGCTATTATTATCACTGTCTTAAGCAACAAGTGCCAAGAGATCTTAAACTAAGTCCGTGAGGGTGCCACCCCACTAGGGAGAGAACTCCACCTGTCCTCCAACCCTCCTTTCTATGGTGCCCTCAAAAGGTCTTTCTGGAAGAGTCTTTGGCCCCTGCTGCCTAGTCATTCCTGAATCTCCTCACAAAAGCCTAAATTGATGTACTTGGGAGGACAAGAACAAGGATGATTCCAAGCCCATGTGGAATGAATGGAAGACTCAGAGGGATGCTGGTACTCTGGGTTACTGTCTAAAGCCAGTGGAGTTGGCAGATGCGTGAGTTTGCTAGGACTGCCATAATATATGACCACAAATGCGGTCTCAGAAATCTATTCTCTCACAGTTCTGGAGGCCAGATACCTGAAACCAAGGTGTCACAGGAGACCCTAGGGGAGAATCCATTCCACACCTTCTAGAACTTCTTGTGGTTGCCAGCTTTCTTGGCTATGGTCACTGTAATCTTTGCCTCATGTTCCCTTTACCTTCTACTCTGTGAGTCTCTTCTTAAGGACATGTGTCATTGGATTTAGGACCTACACTGATAAACCAGGATGATTTCCTCATCTCAGAATCCTTAACTACATCTGCAAAGATCCTTTTATGAAATAAGGTAACAATTCCAGGTTCCAGAGATTGGGAAGTGATCATATTTGGGGGGGCACCATTTAGCTCATGACAGCAGTCAGCCCGCTCTTCATTATAAGGGAAGGAGACTTCGGGCTTGGCAGATCAATCCTTGCTTATTGCTCGGCTCTCTTGTGACACTCCTCTCCTTACTGTCCTAGGGGTGAATAGTGGTGGTGGAGTCCCCAAGTCATGTCCGACTCTTATGACCCCATGCACTGTAGCCCACCAGTCTCCTCTGTCCAGGGCATTTCGCAGGCAAGCTTACTGGACTGGGTTGCCATGAACAGCCAATTCATTGATTCTTGTCGTGAGACTAATTTCCTGCCTCTAGGGTAGCCCACACACACACATATATATATACTGTACTGGCATGAGGGACAGCCAGAGCCTTCTCTGCTCAGAGCCACAGTCAGGAGAGCAGGTATGCAGGGCCGGGGCTCCTCTCCAGGGGGCCATGAGGGTCTGCAGGGCTGGGGCTCCTCTCCACGGGGCCGTGAGGGTCTGTAGGGCCGGGGCTCCTCTCCACGGGGCCGTGAGGGCCATCTCTCTCTGCTCTGGTCCCTTTCCCATGGGATAACTATGGTGTCAGCAGGTTGAGAAGAGCTACTTAAGATAATCTGGGATCATCTCTACCTTCAGAGAGGATTGTGTCTAGCAAGATTATAGAATTACATTTTATATGCTCTCATTTGATATTTGGTTATCAAATACCTTATTCATGCATTCTTCCATTGATTCATTTAAGCTTGCCTGGTGGCTCAGTGGTAAAAAATCTGCCTGCCAGTTTTGGAAACACAGAGAATAGATTTGTGGACACTGTGGGTGGGCAGGGGGTGGGGTAGGAGAGGATGGAATGAATGGAGAGAATAATATAGAAACATGTATATTACCTTATGTAAAATAGATAGCAAGTTTGCTGTAGGACTCAAACTGGGGCTCTGTGACAACCTAGAAAGGTGGGATGGGGTGGGAGGTGGGAGGGAGGGGACATATGTATACCTACGGCTGATTCATCTTAATATATGACAGAAACCAACACAATATTGTAAAGCAATTATCCTTCAATTAAAAATAAATAGAATCTTTAAAAAGACCCAGCATAGCCAAAAATAAATAAATAAAATTAAAAATAAAATGAGCTAAAATTAATTAAAGTGTTAAAAAAAAAAAAAAAAGAATCCACCTGCCAATGAAGGAGATGCAAGTTTGGTTGCTGGGTCAGGAAGAGCCTCTGGAGAAGGAAGCGGCAACCCACTCCAGTATTCTTGCCTGGGAAATCCCATGAATGGAGGAGCCTGGAGGGCCACAGTCCATGGAGTTACAAAAGAGCTGGACACGACAGCAACTAAACAACACAACTAAGCAGTTACCAGATGAGAGTTTATAAGACACAGTACCTGCTCTCAAGATCTGCACAGTCTGGGGTGAAAGAAAAGCAGTGATTACAGAACAGTGTGATTGGCCCTGTAAAGGCTCTGTGTAAAGGCAGTCTGATGGGACTGGTGAGGACAGGTGACTGTAGCAGTCCAGGCAGCTAGTGTCGCTATAAGACAATTCCGTGGTCTTAGTGGCTGAAAAGAGTGAGTGCTGTTTCTCACTCTGTGAAGCGATGCCTGGGGGCTCTGCTTAATGTTATTGTTCTCCTCCGGGAACCCTGGTTGACAGAGCAGCTACCATAAAGCACATTGTCAGTTGTCACAGCAGATGGGGGAGGGTTCTGGAGGACTTGTCCTTGCTGTGACTCTGGCCTGAAAGGATTGGAACTAACCACATTCAACTCAAGCCCAGGGAGGAGGAAGTGCAGTCCTTCCGCATGCCTCAGGTGATGAGAGAGCTTGACAAGTTGCGTGAACATCATTCAGGTCCTGGGGAAATCTTAGAAGACTTCACAGAGCAGATGACCTTTGAGCTAGTCTGGAAGTTAGACTGTTGTGTCTTTCAGGTTGACCAAGATGTGAAGGCTGAGGAAGAAAGCATTAATCTGTGCTCACTCAGGGCTCACTTGAGACTTACACTACTCTTGTCAGAGATGTTCTTCCTGATTAAAACAAAAGCTGCTTTGCAAGCATAAAAAAATGTTTTTAGTGATTTTAGTTGTTTTTCATGCTCTGAGGTATGATTAAGAGGGGCAGGTAGAGTTGAAAGAGAAGTCAGGGGGTGAATATATGTCCTGTTTCTATGGGTAAACATATTTCTTTATAGTCCAGCTCTCACATCCATACATGACCACTGGAAAAACCATAGCCTTGACTAGACAGACCTTTGTGGGCAAAGTAATGTCTCTGCTTTTTAATATGCTGTCTAGGTTGGTCATAACTTTTCTTCCAAGGAGCAAGTGTCTTTTAATTTCATGGCTGCAGTCACTATCTGCAGTGATTGTGGAACCCCCCAAAATAAAGTCTGACACTGTTTCCACTGTTTCCCCATCTATTTGCCATGAAGTGATGGGACAGGATGCCATGATCTTCGTTTTCTAAATGTTGAGTTTCAAGCCAACTTTTTCACTCTCTTCTTTCACTTTCATCAAAAGGCTCTTTAGTTCCTCTTCACTTTCTGCCATAAGAGTGGTGTCTTCTGCATATCTGAGGTTATTGATATTTCTCCCAGCAATCTTGATTTCCTGCTTGTGCTTCATCCAGCTCAGCATTTCTCATGATGTACTCTGCATAGAAGTTAAATAAGCAGGGTGACAATATGCAGCCTTGACGTACTCCTTTCCCTATTTGGAACCAGTCTGTTGTTCCATGTCCAGTTCTAACTGTTGCTTCCTGACCTGCATACAGATTTCTCAAGAGGCAGGTCAGGTGGTCCGGTATTCCCATCTCTTTCAGAATTTTACAGAGTTTGTTGTGATCCACACAGTCAAAGGCTTTCACATAGTCAACAAAGCAGAAATAGATGTTTTTTCTGGAACTCTCTTGCTTTTATGATGACCCAACGAATGTTGGCAATTTGATCTCTGGTTCCTCTGCCTTTTCTAAAACCAGCTTGAACATCTGGAAGTTCATGGTTCATGTACTGTTAAAGCCTGGCTTGGAGAATTTTGAGCATTCCTTTACTAGCTTGATGAGTACAATTGTGCAGTAGTTTGAGCATTCTTTGGCATTGCCTTTCTTTGGGATTGAAATGAAAACTGACCTTTTCCAGTCCTGTGGCCATTGCTGAGTTTTCCCAATTTGCTGGCATATTGAGTGCAGCACTTTCACAGCATCATCTTTCAGGATTTGAAATAGCTCAACTGGAATTCTGTTACCTCCACTAGCTTTGTTCATAGTGATGCTTCCTAAGGCCCGCTTGACTTAGCATTCCAGGATGTCTGGCTCTAGGTGAGTGATCACACCATTGTGGTTATCTGGGTCATGAAGATCTTTTTTGTACAGTTCTGTGTATTTTTGCCACCTCTTCTTAATATCTTCTGCTTCTGTTAGATCCATACCGTTTCTGTCCTTTATTGTGTCCATCTTTGCATGAAATGTTCCCTTGGTATTTCTAATTTTCTGTAAGAGGTCTCTAGTCTTTCTTATTCTATTGTTGTCCTCTATTTCTTTGCACTGATCACTGAGGAAGACTTTCTTTTCTCTCGTTGGTATTCTTTGGATCTCTGGATTCAAATGGGTATATCTTTCCTTTTCTCCTTTGCTTTTTGCTTCTCTTATTTTCTCAGCTATATGTAGGGCCTCCTCAGACAACCATTTTGCATTTTTGCATTTCTTTTTCTTGGGGATGGTCTTGATCCCTGTCTCCCATCCAATGTCATGAACCTCTGTCCATAGTTCTTCAGGCACTCTGTCTATCAGATCTAATCCCTTGAATCTATTTTTCACTTCCACTGTATAATCGTAAGGGATTTGATTTAGGTCATACCTGAATGGTCTAGTGGTTTTCCGTACTTTCTTCAATTTAAGCCTGAATTTGAAGCTGAAACTCCAGTACTTTGGCCACCTGATGTAAAGAACTGACTTATTTGAAAAGACCTTGATGCTGGGAAAGATTGAGGGCAGGAGAAGAAGGGGATGACAGAGGATGAGATAGTTGGATGGCATCACCGACTCAATGGACATCAGTTTGAGTAATCTCCAGGAGTTGGTAATGGACAGGGAGGCCTGGGGTGCTGCAGTCCATGGGGTCGAAAAGAGTCAGACACGACTGAGCGACTGAACTGAACTGAACTGATACCTGAATGGTCTAGTGGTTTTCCCTACTTCCTTCAATTTAAGTCTGAATTTGGCAATAAGGAGTTCATCATCTGAGCTACAGTCAGCTCCCAGTCTTGTTTTTGCCGACTCTATAGAGCTTCTCCATCTTTGGCTGCAAAGAAAATAGTCAGTCTGATTTCGATGTTGACCAGCTGGTGATGTCCATGTGTAGAGTCTTCTCTTGTTGGAAGAGGGTGTTTGCTATGAAAAGTGCATTCTCTCGGCAAAACTCTAATAGCCTTTGTTCTGCTTCATTCTGTACTCCAAGGTCAAATTTGCCTGTTATTCCAGGTGTTTCTTGACTTCCTACTTTTGCATTTCAGTCCCCTATAATGAAAGGACATCTTTTTTGGGTGTTAGTTCTAGAAGGTCTTGTAAGTCTTCATAGAACCATTCAACTTCAGCTTCTTCAGCGTTACTGGTTGGGGCATAGACTTGGATTACTGTGATATTGAATGGTTTGCCTTGGAAACGAACAGAGATCATTCTGTCGCTTTTGAGATTGCATCCAAGTACTGTATTTCGGACTCTTTTGTCAACTATGATGGCTACTCCATTTCTTCTAAGGGATTCTTGCTCACAGTAGTAGATATAATGGTCATCTTAGTTAAATTCACCCATTCTAGTCCATTTTAGTTTAGATTGGATTGTTACGAGGCCTAAGTGAATTAATGACATCATACCTCAGTATACACAGGAAATTGGTTCCAGGAACCACCCCCGCCCCTCAGATTCTGTGGATGCTCAAGTCTGTATATAAAATGGCGTAGTTGTTATTATTCAGCCGTGTCAGTTGTGTCCGACTCTTTGTATCTATGCACATTCTCCTGTATACTTTAAATCATCTCTAGATTACTTATAATAGTTAATACAATGTAAAAGCTGTGTAAATAGTTGCTGACACTTGGCAAGTTCAAATTTTGCTCTTTGGAACTTTCTGAAGTTTTTTTTCTGAATATTTTTGATCCACAGTTGGTTTAATCTAAGGATGCAGAACCTGTGGAATTGAAGGGCCAGCTGTACTTGTGCAAAGCATTTAGAACAGTGCCTGGCACATGTTTTATGGGCAATGATTGTCATTTGAATAAACAGCCTTTCTATAAGAGATTGGCTTCTTTTGGTTTTGACTGTCACCCTGAATGGACAAGAGAACCCCCAAAGTTCTCCAGCCTGAGAGCGTGGGGGTAGAGGGGTGTTAGTGCACATGCACGCCACCTCTCCTGGTGGTGCACTCCAGACTCCTGTATGCAGTTGGTGTTTGGAAGCAGTGCTTTAACAGCACCCATGTAAGTCCAGACTAGACCCAAGGTAACAGCCCTGTGGGAGCCTTAGGCATGGAATAGCAAATCCAAGCTGCAGGCTCACAGGCACCCAAGGCCTGCCAGCAGAAAGCATCATTACCTCAATAAATGCATTTCAAAGAAAGGGAGACAGCAAGTGTATTCTATGGTTCACTCTGGTACAGCAGGTGAAATGAGGAGGTAGGAAAAAGACAGTCCAACTGAAGTGTGATTTCCCTTCCTCTTTCTCCTTCTTTCACTAGTCACCTCTTGCCTGACCTGTCCTCACCTTTCACACCTGCATGAGAGGCCCTGCTAGGGAGCTGAACAGGGTGGGATGCCATGATTGCAAAGACACCTGCAGGGACTGGAGACTGAGAAGGGAACCATGCAGAGCCCTTCTCAGCTAACGTCAGTCTTAGCTGACATATATCCTGAGCTTTCTGCTGGGCTGAAGGAATTGAGTGCCTTCATATACCAACAAGGGCTTCCCTGGTGGCTTGTGAAGTGAGGTGAAGTTGCTCAGTCGTGTCCGACTCTTTGCAACCCCATGGACTGTAGCCCACCAGGCTCCTTGGTCCATGGGGTTTTTCCAGGCATGAATACTGGAGTGGGTTGCCATTTCCTTCTCCAGGGGATCTTCCCAACCCAGGGATTGAACCCAGGTCTCCCGCATTGTAGGCAGACGCTTTACCATCTGAGCTACCAGGGAAGCGGTTCAGAATTCACCTGCCAGTGTGGGAGTCACAGTTTTGATCGCTGGGTAGGGAAGATCCCCTGGAGAAAGAAATGGCAACCCATTCCAGTACTCTTGCCTGGGAAATCCTATGGACAGAGGAGCCTGGCAGGCCACAGTCCATAGGGTAGCAAAGAGTCAGACATGACTTAGCAACTAAGCAACATATACCAACAAGGGTATTCTGATTTCTCAAATAGTCAAGGTTGCTCAACCTTCTCTGAATTCATCCTGCCAAAATAATTACTTGTATTACAGAGGGTGGTGTTTTTTTTTTGTAACATGGACTCAGAGCAGGTTGAATTACCTTACCTGTAGTGGGGCTTCAGTACACTTTGAATCCCAGGTCTTTCCCAAGGGGCATCTCCAGGGTCAGGCCACTGGGCTCTGTCATTGGCCCTGGCTTGTTAAACAATTTTGTTAATGAATGAAAAATAGAAAGAAACCAGATGACCCACAGCTGGGATAGTTAATATGATACATGACATATTCAAGTTCAAAATGATTTATATAGGTTGGAATGCCAGGCCAAAACCAACATAATGAAATTAAACAGGGATGAACTTCAAGTCCTCTGCTTAGCTTTGGAATGTCAGGCACCAGGGTAGGACAGACCTGGCTTGGAAATACTCGTTTGTTTAGTCAATTCCACGTATATTTATCAGGACCACTGTGTGAAAGATGCTGTCTGAACCCTCAAAGGGAGTCTGATATAAACATGATATCTCAAAATGCTAAAGGTTTGGTAGTGTTTGGGGGAAGGGATATGCATATCTATATAAACCCAAGGTACACAATATGAAGTGTCATGTAAGTGACAAGACCATGGGGCTGGGAGACTTTCTCAGAGACAGATCATGCTCAGCTGGAGGAGGCTTCATGGGAGAGGTTCACAGTGTGCACTGAAAACCAGGAAAATTCTGTCTTGTCTTTTTCAGCAGGTAGCTATAGTGAAGGAGAAAGAAGTAACAGTGGTGGTCAGCTAATGGGACACGTTGGGGGAGTGGGGAGCTATGAGTACCCTAAGTGACAAGTGGGCATATGTGTACACTCATGTGCCTGGGTATGTGCCCATGGGAGTGGGGAGAGGATGCAACCAGGCTGTGCACAGACCAGAAAGACAGTGTTGATAACGTGGGCTTTCTTCAGTGGTATTGAAGGTCTTTGAAAAGTGGGGGATTCCTGGGATCAAAGAAGCACTGGAGGTCTGTTCATCTGGCCCCAGGGTGTAGGATGAATGGATGGGAGACTGGAGAGGCCAGAATACCAGTTGAGAGGCTAAAACACCCGTGAGACAGGGCCTTGAGATTGGAAAAGCAAAGAAACTGCAGAATAAACTGAAGCAAAGATTCACATATTTGGCATTTGTTGGGAGACTGCCATAGGGGTGGGAGTTAGAAAGAAAGTGATCAGAGTGACTGCATTTTCAGAAAGAAGAATTGTGCTGGTTTGGGAAGGAGAGAGGCTGTGTTTAGGTTGATGTCTTCTAGGACATTCCAAATTGGAAATTCAGAACTGGCGCGTGGAGAGGCGGTAGGCTGAGACAGCTTCAGTGGTCTTCTGCACAGATTGGTCTCTGCAGCTGGCACAGTGAGAGGCCAAGGCAAAGCGAGGAGCAGGCCAAGGACGGCGCTGTGGGTGTCCCTCGCGCTCGAGGAGCCCAGGATGGCTAATGACAGCAAAGAGCCAGTTCATGTGCAAAGTATTGGGAGTCTTAGCTAATCACAAGCTTCCCATAACCTAGTCCTTTTTTCTTTTTTTTAAGAAAAGACTCAATCCCAGGCTTTATGTCTGTATCCCACAAATATAGGACTTGAAATTTTTTATCCTGCCCATGTGTCCTCCCGGGACTCTGTGCGGTCCCATCTCCTTTCCCCGAGCTCTCTCTCAGTCCAGGAACGGAGGCCTTGAGGGAATGGGCCTCAGTGCTTTAGGCTGTAACGTGGAGGTGCAGATGTGGTGCCTGAGGTACAGAGAAAGGGGGGAAAGGGAACAGGATTATTAATCCATTAGGTAAAGGTCCTCTAAGTGCTTTCAGTGGCAATCAGGTTACAGGTCTCACATCAGAAAATTTATAGACCCATCCACAGCCTCATGCTGGAAAGGTCTGAAAGAAGCCTTTTCTTATTATTATTTTTAAAATGATGATAAAGCCACAATCAACAACAACAACAAAAGTCTTTTTTAGAAAATCCTAGGTCTTGGTGTTCAAGGGTTTCTCTTTAGTTTTAAAATGATTACTTTATTTTTAAGCTAATATTAAACATTTTAAGGTAAAATTATTAAAACTTTCCTTCTAACACAACTATGTTTTTTTCTTGCTCCCTTCTCATCCTCAATTTTACCCCCTTTATCATTAAAAAAAAAAAAAACTGGGAGAAAAAGACAATTTAACTTAATATAACTGCTTCCAATTTCATGTCTAATATTTCTAGCCATATATGTAAATCTTAAAAAATTGTAATCGGTGTCTATGCAACTCTATACTCTATCTTTTTACCTAATGTTATTTCTTTTTCTATATAGTCATATTTTCACTTAAAACGTCTGCATGGTAGTCTGTTACACAAATGTGCTATCATCTGTTTAATCGTTTTGCTATTTTGGGACAAGGCATTTGCTTTCCTTTTCTCCGTATTGTAAATAACATGGCTATAAACAGTACATGTATCTTTTTTTTCTTCTCTTGGATTATTTCTTTGGAAGCAATTCCCAGGAGTGAAATGATTAGGCCAAAGAATATGAATGTTTTTACGGTTCTTGATAAATGCTACCATATTAGCCTGGGCTGCCTTCCTTCTGCAGACGCTCACTGTACCTAGTGTATAAATTGCAGGCTAAGCGAGCTGTGCCCGGAAGGAAGCGTGAGGTGACAATGCCCCATGGAGTCTGGTTCAGTCCAGAGCCCCATCTTCCCACTGCACTCGTGCGGGTCCCGCCGCCCCTGCTAGCAGGGAGGAGGGGAGGGCAGGAAAGGGGTGTGGGAAATGAAGCAACCATTTGGACTTCCTACTGGAGCAGCTGCAGATAGGGGGAAATTACATACCAGCAAGAGGGGGGCAGGGCAGAGTGAGCCAGGGGACACTCAGAACTTCACCTACAGATCAAGGATGGAGGCAGAGTAGCCTGTTTGAGCTGGCCTCTAGGAAGCAATGATTGGACTTGCTCCTAGGAAATCCCTCGCCATCATGGGCAAGGATGGTCTGGGTTAGGAAGAAGAAGCAATCGCCACTCACTCCCTTGCTTAATAAAGATTTCAGGTGTGCCCACTGTGTCAGGTTCTATGCTGGGAATTCTGGACTCAAAGGGGAATAAAACTGGGATACTTCCTCAGAGAGCTTGCAGTCTAGTAAGGAAGTCAGAAGAACAGATGATTACAATAGTTTGGTCAAGTATACTGATAAATCTGTGCTCAGCAGACAGATCTGGGTGTGACTCAGGGGATGGAAAGACTTCCCAAAGGAGGTGATGCCTGAGCGTGGTCGGAAGGATGAGGAAGAGCTGGAGAGCCGAAGAGAGGAGAGAAGGATGCTGCAGCTGGAGGCCGTGTTGAAGAGGGAAGGGAGAACGTGGAGTGCAGTTAGATTTAGTGGGTGCCGCCCAAGACTCCCCAGGGCTTGATCCAGGAAGCACCAGGATTTCCATGCAGAGCCTCTGGGGGCACAGTGCCGTTGCAAAGGGAGAGCTTAAGGGGCCAGCTTTGAAGCTGTATCTGGAGGGCAGGCACACTTAAACTGGACATGTATTTGGCATGGCTGCTGAGACTGCAGGGAACGGTCAAGCTCTCAAAAGCCACACTTTGTATTGCCACATGGTTTAGTCCCCATGCAGTGGAGGACAGGGAGTTAGGTGATCAGATTTACATTTGAAAAAGTTCACTATGGCTATGGTCCCCAGGGAATGGATTGGAGAGAGCATGACGTGGAGACCTTTGGGGGCTATTCAGTTATCTGGACTAACAACCAGGCAAGGTAGGGTTTGGAAAGGACCACGGAGGCAGAGGGGGAAAGAGGAGCTTGAGGGGTGACCCTTCCTCACAGGCTGAGAATTTTCCATCTGAGTCCTAACTGAAGACTAAGGGAAAAGGCAGTGCGGTCCCCAGGGCCTGTGCAGGTACATTGTGTGTGTGTGTGCTGGATGAGAACCAAGTGAGTCTTACAGTCTAGCTGGAAGGAGCCAGGCACGGTGGTACAGGAGTTCAGGAGTCTGGACCAAATTCTGTTGCTGTGGAAATTGCTGTGGGGTCTTAAATCATTGGCAGAAGATCTGGGGCCCTCACCAGGATGATCATTCTGGCTTATTGCGTGCCTGGCTTATTGGGAGGATTAAATGAGTTAATGTGTTCATTGTCAAGGACTTAGAAGAGGTATAAAGGATGGACAGATGCAAGGTGTTGTCACCTCTGTGTTTTGAAAACCACAGGGAAATATCTGTTAATAACTTGGTGTCTCAAAGAGAAGCCTGCTCTCTGGAGTGTATGAGGCAGGGTAAGGATGGGAGGTCAGCGGGCGTGTGCTTGTGCTTAGGCCTCTGCTTCCTCCTCTCCTGTGGTTTTTCTTTGAAGCTCAGTGCAGCTGTTACAGAAAGGCCAGGCTGGGCCCTGCCCAGATCACTCTGCTCAGAGGCAGAGGCTGCATTTCAAGCTACAAAGAGGAAACCAGCGGGGTGGGCAGGACTTCCTGACTCTAGCGTGTGGGTCCGTCCCTGGCCTGACACCCGAGGAACCTGCTGGAGGCCCTGCGTCCTAAGGAAAGACCTGCTGTCCATGCCAGGAGGACCGCCGCCTTGGCCCACCATCTAAGAGCTCTGTTCCAGCCACAGTAAGGGCAACGTTCAGGAGCTACAGGGACTCCCCCTGTCCAGTGAAGCATTTTGAATTTTAGAAGCACAGGCACTAATTAACAGAGCAGAGAGGGGAAAGGGCCAGAATCCACCCCAGCCAGTCACTCTGCTTATGTGAAGTTGAGCAGTTTTGATACAGTAGGGAAGGAGTCGAAGTGCCTTTGCCTTGCCAGCTATGAACACGAGTATATACAGTATGATAGGCTGGGGAGGCGTGGGGGCGCAGCCCCGAGGCGGCCTCCGCAGGCCAGAGCCTGTGCCTGTATTCGTTTGCTAGGGCTGCCAGAACAATGTACCACAGACTGGGGGCTTAAACCCAGAAATCTATTTTCTCACAGTTCTAGAGTACAATCTCATCCCGAGGTACTAGGGTCTAGGACATCAACATATAAATTTGAGGGACACAATCCAATATATAACAACATCCCCAGACCTAAAGCCTCACTTCCAGCTGTGGGTGAGGATGGAAAAAATTGCAGTAGAAGTCACCAAGCCACAGGGAAGGAAATGGAACTTGAAGTTCTCTGAAGACCCAGCGCATGCCCTTTTGCTCCCTGCCTGGCTACTTCCCTCACTCCTGCCCTGGAGCCATGTCCTAGGAAGAAGCACCCCGCTGTGGGCAGTGTTGCTGCCTGGCTCTCCTACTCTTGCGCTCTGCCTTGGCCCCAGGCACAGCTTCCGTCACCTTCTGGGTAGATAAACTCATATCACCTCTCCTGCCAACACAGTACAATGCGATGGACTCCACACTTGAGTTTTCTGGCCATTCTGAGCTGCTTTTGGTATCCTCAGTCCTGTAGGGCTTTGCTCCTGCTGGCCCCTCTGCCCCGAACCTCCCTGCTCTTCCCTGTTCTCCTGAGAGTAGTTTTGTCATGAAGTGAAAGTGAAGTCGCTCAGTCGTGTGTCCGACTCTTTGTGACCCCATGGACTGCAGCCTCCCAGGCTCCTCCATCCATGGGATTTTCCAGGCAAGAGTACTGGAGTGGGTTGCCATTTCCTTCTCCAGGGGATCTTCCCGATTCAGGGATTGAACCCAAGTCTCCCGCATTGCGGGCGGATGCTTTTACCCTCTAAGCCACCAGGGAATCCCCAGTTTTGTCCTACGGGGGCTTTTACTCTCCAGCCACTAGTCCATTTAGGGGGCCAGGGCTGCACAGCCAAGACGAAGGGGTGGGGCATGGCAGGGCCCCTTGTCTGTCCTGACCCACCAACTCCCTGTCAACCCTCTATTCTGAGATCGCTGGGTCAGCAAAAAGAGGCTGAGCCTCTGACAGGCATTCTCCCAGTTATCCTGGGGCTGCCGTCAGCCCCAGATTCACCCGTGCCTGAGGCGTGGGCCTCGGGAGTTTTCCCCGCTCCCTGGAGAGTCTGCCACCAGCGCCTTTTCCCACAGCAGGCTGGTGCCCTGCTATGAGGTCCCGGGAGGAGTTTTTCCCCACCCCTGCTCCTATCTCTCTTCACTGTCCCTTCCTCGTGGAGGCAGTGATTTCCCCCCTTATCATCTGGACAGGAGAGGATATGAGCTGAAAAGGAACCATGTTCCTTTTAGCTGAAACCTCTTTAAAGTTGAAACCTCACCATGGCCAGATTCTGGAGTGTATTTTCCAGCCAAGAGGCCTAGGTAAAGATACAAGCAGTTGTCAGAATGGAACCAGGCCTGCCCTCCATAAAAAGAGACTGACCAGTTGCTACCCCAGCTGGGAGCACACGTTTTCTAATGACAAAAACTGTGAACAAATTCAGAGCTGATGAACAATGTTTTTTGCCCCGTCTTTCCAAATTCACTGCCAGTTTTTGTCAAAGTGTATTTGTGTGACTCTCATTTTTGTACAAAACACTGTGAATTTCTCAGTTCTTTTTCTCTTTGTGTCCCATGCATATACCCATGTATTAGAAAGGTTGAGTATTTGTCATTTTTAACAGGAACATTGTTTTATTGCCTTTATAGTCTATCATTTTCTTCAACTATTCTCTGAACTGTAATATTCAGATGGTTTTTAAGTTTTCACCTCATGTGAAAAGCAATGCTATAGATGATTTTGTAGAAGCTGCATATTTCTTATTTCCTCAGCATATATTCTAAAAATAGAATAAAGAATTTTCAAGATCTTGTTACATCTGTCCATCTGTCCTAAATTACTTTAGTCATGTTCCATTGTGATGCCATGGACTGTAGCCCACCAGGCTCCTCTGTCCATGGCATTCTCCAGGCAAGAATTACGGAGTGGGGTTCCCATGCCCTCCTCCAGGGGATGTTCCCAACCCAGGGACTGAACCCGTGGCTCTTACCTCTCCTGCATTTCCAGGTGGGTTCTCTGACACTGGTGCCACTTGGGAAGTCCTCTTGTTACATAGTCCTAGATTATTGACTCAAGAGAAGGTAGGATTAATAATGGGTAGTGTTAATAGCAGTTTTTAAGGGGACGATTTCCCCCACAATCCTGGCAGCTCTGGCTTTTTGTTATTGTAACATTTTGCCAGTTTAATAGTGTGCATGGTCACCCAGTCCAGTACTTTTTCCTGGAAAATCCCATGGACAGGGGAGCCTGGTGGGCTGCAGTCCAAGAGGTCGCTAAGAGTTGGGCATGACTGAGCAACTTCACTTCCACTTTTCACTTTCATGCATTGGAGAGGGAAATGGCAACCCACTCCAGTATTCTTGCCTGGAGAATCCCAGGGACGGGGGAGCCTGGTGGGCTGCCGTCTATGGGGTCGCACAGAGTCGGACACGACTGAAGCGATTTAGCAGCAGTAGCAGCAGCATGGTTACCTTAAAGTTAATTTACATCTTGGAATTGACTGTCAACGTCTTGTGTCTTCCCAAATTATAACTCTGAGTCAGTATTTTCTCTCCGTGCTTTGGAAGTTTATCTTCTTTGATGTTTGCTGGTGTTTATTTTACACAGATTTCATATGTATAAGTATGTATAAGTATGTGGTGTGACTTCCCTTAGCAAGGCTCTCCACTAAGTCTTCTTTAGATCAAAGCCATGGTTCTCAACTATGGATACATGTTAGAGTCACATGGAGTGTCTAAAATACAGAACCTGGAGGACTTCCTTGGTGATCCAGTGTGGTAAAGAATCCATCTTTCAATACAGTGGATGTGGCTTTGATCTCTGATCAGAAGACCAAGATGTCACATGCCACGGGGCAACTAAGTCAGAGTGCTGCAACTAGAATGAAGCCCACGCACTGCACCTACTGAACCCACATGCTACCACAAAGACCAGCATAGCCAAAAAACCAAAAATAAACTGCTTCAGGGACTTCCCTGTGGTCCAGTGGATAAAGAATCTGGGCCCCCTTTGGAAATAAAGGAGAGGAGCTGAGCAGACTGCTGGTCTTATCTAACAGATGGAGACCCCAAGGCCCAGGGACTTGATCCAGAAACCAAAACCTCAATCTTTTCCAGTGGCTGATGTCTTTAAACCAATAAATATTTATTGTACACCTACTGTATGTTAGCCACTCTGCTAGGAATAGGGGGAAGTTGAGATGAAGGCTGTGGTACATCCTTCAAGGGGCTCATACTCTGGTGAGGGGGGCAGACAGCTCAGAGTAGCAAGGGAAGTGTTATGAGAGAGGTTTGCGTGGCTGGCTGTGATGACAGAACCCTGGGGAGAAGTCCATGAAAGCTTCTGGGAGGAGGGATCAAGACTCTGGGCCTGGGATGGAGAAGAAGAGGTATCCAGATAGAGAGAATAAGGATGAAGGAATCTGAGGTGGAGTCACAGGATATGCAAAGACACAGAGACATGCAAAAGCATAGTGTGTTTAGAGGGCTGCAGACAAATTCACGCTAGGTAAGAGTGTGATGTGGAGCTGGACTGCCAGGGTTGGAATCCCGGGTCTAACACAGTTTTGTCACCTTGGGCAAGTCATTTAGCCTCTTTAAGCTCAGATTCCTCCATCCACAATGTGAAAATCATAACACTTGGCTGGTTGGTGGTAGATCCAATGACATCATCTTTATTACGCACTAAGTATAGTAGTTGGTGCATAGTAAATGTTCACTAAGTATTGGCTTTTCTTATTGAGAAAAAGTTTTATCTTTTAGGGAGGAAAGATGGACAGGAGCCTTAGATTTTTTTTTTTAATGATAGTATATTTTTATTTTATTTTTTAATTATTTATGCTCAGTTGCTCAGTTGTGTCCAGCTCTTTGCGACCTTATGGACTGTAGTCCACCAGGCTCCTCTGTCCATGAGATTTTCCAGGCAAGAATACTGGAGTGGGTTGCCACTTCCTACTCCGTTTAAATTATTCCTTTGTTTATTATTTGTGGTTGCACTGGGTCTTCATTGCTGGTTGTGGGTTTTCTTTAGTTGCGGTGAGTGGGGGCTGCTCTTGCTGTGGAGCACAGGCTCTGGGCCCTCCAGCTTCAGTCAGTGCAGCACGTGGGCTCAGCAGCTGCGGCTCAAGGGCTCATCGTGGCACGTGAGCTTAGTTGCTTTACTTCATGTGGAATCTTCCCATACCAGGGATCGAACCCGTGTCCCCTGCCTTGGCAGGCGGATTCTTATCCACCGCTCCACCAGAAAAGTCCCATACTAAGATGTTTTGATTGTGTGCTGCTGCTGCTGCTAAGTCGCTTCAGTCATGTCCGACTCTGTGCGACCCCATAGACGGCAGCCCAGCAGGCTCCCCTGTCCCTGGGATTCTCCAGGCAAGAACACTGGAGTGGGTTGCCAATTCCTTCTCCAATGCATGAAAGTGAAAAGTGAAAGTGAAGTCGCTCAGTCGTGTCCGACTCTTCGCGACCCCATGGACTGCAGCCCACCAGGCTCCTCTGTCCATGGGATTTTCCAGGCAAGAGTACTGGACTGGGGTGCCATTGCCTTCTCCCTTGATTGTGTAGTAGGTACTATATAGGTTGACCAAGCAAAGACAGATTTTAGACAGATTGTTTGGGCAGAAGAAGGGAGAATGGGCAAGAGAAAGAAAAGCAGAGGCAAAGAGACCACAATCAAGGGCAAGATGATAGGGGTCCTTAAGTGCAGTGACCACAGGGAAGTGAAGAGGCCAGGCTGGAAACAGAGCTAGAAGAAAGATGAGGAGGCTTGGTGACTTACTGGATGTGATAAGGCAGGGGAGAGCGCAGGATCTGAGGTTTCCTACTTCTACCACCTTTCCGGTCTTTTTAAATGTGTTTTTAGTTGCGCTGGGTCTTCATTGCCGCACATGGTCTTTCTCTAGTTACAGGGAGCAGGGGCTACTCTTCGTCGTGGTGCACAGGCTTCTGACTGCAGTGGCTTCTGAAACAGGAGGAGAGCGCTGACTCCAGGGCGCACAGGCTTCACAGTGAGGTTCACGAGCTCTAGAGCGCAGGCTCATTGGTGCAAGGGCTTAGTTGCTCTGAGGCCTGTGGAATCTTTCTGGACCAGGGAGCAAACCCATGTCCCTACACTGGCAGATGGATTTGTGTCCACTGTACCACCAGGGAAATTCCTCTACCGCCTTTAAATCTGCAGGCTCAGCAATCATATCCTTTTCAAATGGGCCTGCCATCCTTGATCTTCAGGACTCTGAGGAACTGACTTGCTGGGATTTGGAAGGCTGTGGAGGAAGAGCACAAGGGCCTTTTATGTCCAAAACTAGACGGAGGCTACCCCTCTCCCAAGGAAATGAGCTCAGCTTCCTCAAATCTTCCCTTCTACAAAGGAAATCTCAAGTCTGGTAACTTGAACCCTACTGACACAGTCTTAGGCATCCAGATGTCTTGGGCTATCAGAGCATGTGGTCCAGGCCTATGTCTGCCTGGGGAGGGTGGCCCGTAGGAGGGAGGCGCTTTGCAGAGCAGAAATGGCTCAAACCAGATATTACCTTGTTCGCTTTCCCTGTGAAAATAAGAGACCATTTTACTTTCCTTTTTTATTTATTTTTTAGGGATCAGTCAGATATTTTCAATTCCACAAGTTTCCTGCTGTCTACAGGTGTTTCCTGTGGTGTTGCTCTCAGAAAGGGTAGAGCCATGACATAATCAGCTTTGTTCCTGAGATTTCCAAAAAATCTGCCCACTCTGGCCTGGATGCGCCACATCCAGGTCCCCATGGGCAAGGTGGGGTGAATATAGGCCTCTTGCATAATTGGCCCTGCGTTCTCCACCGCTCACCTGTGGTGCAAGGCAGGACTCTCTCTGAAGACCAACTGATAAGCAGAACTGTTGGGGAGAGAGGAGGAGAGGAAGTCTTTGGTTTTCAGTGTTAACTCTGGTTGTTGAGTGCCTAGCAACTGTGGCTTTATTGACAGAGGTGCTAGGTAACTCCAGTAGAATTTCTCTTCACTGCTCACGTGTAGGACAATTCTCCCATCTCCAAACCAATTATGACAGCCTCACAGAGCAGGTGCTTGTCTGCTTTTATCCCCCAAAAGTTATGCTAAACTAAAATTTTAGGGAAATCATCATGTGTCTCATGCACAACAAAAGCACATGATGAGAAATCCCTTTATCAAGTGAAGAAACCGTTAGTGAGGCGCATGGTCTCTCTCGGTTGACAGTATTTATGGAGCCTTACACCTGTCTTTTAGAAGGAATGAAGCAGACATTTACTGAGGAGCTTTCTTACACAGATTGCCTTTTAGGATCATCCCAGTTGTTCTGTGAGCTGGCTGTTACTGATCCGTTTTGTTGACTAGGAGGTTAAGGCTCAGGAGGGTTAAGGAGTCTAGTAGCTGCTGATGGGCAGGAGCGGTACGTGAACTCTTTTCATTCTATCTGGAGTTTTGTTTTCTAAGCCCCCTTAGAATTCAATGAGAAGGTAATAATACCTCTGATACTTTTTATTATTAAGAACAATGGTATAATGATGTACAAATAGTAAAAACAAATTTATATATTAAACCAGAAGTTACTTCCTTGGATTATCCAGGAAAACAGGTAGAATACGATAAAAACATACTTCCCATAAATCAGAAGTGGCAAACTGGTAGCCTTCTGGGCCACATGAGGTTTTCGTTTCTTTTTTATCTGAACTGATGTTAAAAACAAAATACATGGTACTTAAAAATCTGGATTTTAATCTCTTGATAAACCAGATCATTTAGTGATGCTGGACCTTGAATTATCCTTTGAAAAACAGCTCCGTGTGACCCATGCAGGCAGTGGGCTCGACCTGAAGACCATCTGGGAAGGCAGGGGTTTTCTCCCAAACCCCTACCCCTTCCTTTACATTTCCTGCCTGGTCTCTGAAGGCTCTAGGGTTTGCAAGGCCCATCCCAAATGATGTGGGAGAGGGTTGTGGAAACAGGTTGCAAAGTACACTCAGGACCTTAATGGGTCTTACACCCTTTTCCATCTACTCCGAAAGAGGTCATTACTCCCAGCTGTCAGGCTGCATTCTCACAGTGCAGCCCCTGCTCAGAATTTACATCATTGACATCTAGAGTAGAAGTAGCTTTCAAAGAAGGGAGGATGTCTGTGTTATACTAAAAGTCAAAGTGGCCAAGTTGTGAACCCAACTCCAGTATACCAGCATGTGCCTCTGGAAAAGTGACTTTATGCTTCCTTGTAAAATAGGGCTAATAATATTAACTTCTCAAGACTGTTGAGAATTCAGTGAGCTATGTCTGTGATATGCCCTGAACATAGTAAGCACTCAATTAATATTGATTACTGATCCCTTTTTCCTTTCCAAAAGTAATGAATACGTAAGCCCCCAGGGGACATTGCTTATCACCAGGGAGTAAATGAGTCCATGCTGAGCCATCCAAGACTTTTATAGAAAATCAGAGTATCTGCTAAGACGGAAGGGGACATTTTGGCTTCAGATTGATCGTTTCCTTGAGCAGAGAGCAGTTTGTAATAGCAAAAAGAGAACATTTAAAAATGTTTGGGGAGCTATTACAAATGGGGCAAATTGGTCTAAATTTTAGTAAACCTAAAAACAGCTTTAGGGTCATGTTTTCAAACTAGTGGCACGATATATTTATGGAATTAGGAACTTCACTTCGTCCTTCTCCCCCCTCGGCATATGTGTCCTGTCCCTCAACGCCCAAGCCCTTGTTTTGATATTTTGAGAATACTGACAACTTGCTACAAAGTTTTTTCCAAGTATTTGTTCACACCAGACTTCCCCAAAAGATTTGGTGAGTAAGCTTGAAACTCTCATTTCAAAATTAAAAAAAAAATTTAATTTGATGGTTTTCATACTGTCTTGGCAACTTGGTTTCTTTTCCTTGATAACATAATCATGGACAGCCCTATGAATTAATTCTAATGTACTCTTTCAAATATACATACACCATTTTACATGACTGATATCATAGCAAGCATGCTGAGTTTTTACAGGCAGTGTTTTTCTTTTGCTTTGCCTCCTCCAAATCAGCTCTCCTCCCTGTCACCTCAGCTTCCAGAAACCTCATATATACCTTTCTGTAGGATATTTCATATTCTTTAACTATACATATTGTCGTTGTTTCTGTTTAGTTGCTAAGTCAGGTCCAGCTCTTTGCAACCCCATGGACTGTAGCCCATCAGGCTCCTCTGTCCATGGGATTTCCCAGGAAAGAATCCTGGAGTGGGTTGCCATTTCCTTCTTAAAGGGATCTTCCCAACCCAGGGATCGAACCTGCATCTCCTGCATTGGCAGGCAAATGCCTTACCTCTGAGCCACCAGGGAAGCCCGCATATAAATTATTACATATACATTATACACACATATGATGAATAGGTATATGTACACATAGACACAGATGGGGATAGATTGTTTAGTTGTTGCTTTATAAAACCAGGATCATATTATACACATTTCTCTGCATCTTACTGTTCTCACTTTACAATTTTTCATGGAAGTTTGGAATGCTCTAATTCATCCTTTTTAATGGTTTCATAATAGCTTGTTACTGTGAATGGACCACAAAACATTTCCCCTTTTATGGGTATTCAATTTGTTTCCAGAGTTTTGCTTCTATAAACAGCGTTGCAGTCAACCTCCATGTCTTTATATACTGGGGCTTATATGTCTGTGGAGCATGGGGCTGAGTCAAAAGATTTGTGTAATCTAAATGTTGCCAGATAACTTTCCTAAAAGGCCATACAGCTCAATTTCCTCCAGCAATCTGCGATGGTTCCTTTTCCCATTTCCCAAAGAGCGATGGCTGTTTTTTCCTCTCTCCCCTCTCCTTGCCTATCTGATACGCATAAAGAGAAATCTTAGTGCTATTAATAATTTAATTTGCATTTGCCTGAAAACTTGTAAGTTTGAGCATCTTTTTATGTTTATTGGCTTTTAAAATCTGCTTTTCTATGAATTGCTTATTTGTGCTGTGCTGTGCTTAGTCGCTCAGTCATACCCAACTCTCTGGGACCCTGTGGACTGTAGCCCACCAGGTTCCTTTGTCCATGGAATTCTCTAGCCAGGAATACTGGAGTGGGTTGCCATGCCCTCCTCCAGGGGATCTTCCCAACGCAGGGATCAAACCCAGGTCTCCTACAGTGCAGGCAGATTCTTTACCATCTGAGCCACCAGGGAAGCCCAAAAATACTGGAGTGGGTAGCCTATACCTTCTCCAGGGTTTCCCGACCCAGAAATTGAACCTGGGTCTCCTGCATTGCAGACAGATTCTTCACCAGCTGAGCTACCAGGGAATTCCTTGCTTATTTATATCCTTTCTTATATATTGTTCCCATCATTTTGTGAGAGGATTTTATATAACAGATATTATCTCCTTTTCATCTGTGTTACAAATAATTTTTTGGGTCTATTGTTTTCTTTTTACTTCATTTATAGTATTTTTGCCATTACAAAAGTTTTTCTTTTGTTTATAGTGCGTGTACACACGCATGCTCAGTCGTGTCCAACTCTTTTGTGACCCTGTGAGCCTGCCAGGATCTGTCAATGAATCTTCCCAACCCAGGGATCAAACCCCAGTCTCTTGCATCTCCTGCATTGGCAGGAAAATTCTTTACCCCTGAGGATTTGTTTTTAGCAGAGGGACTTATACACACACACACACACACACACACACACACACACACATATATATATATATATATATATATATATATATATATATATATCAGCCTCTGGGATTTCTTCTTAGTTAAAAAGGGAAATGTTTCATTTTAACACTCTTTACCCTATACTTTGCTGTTACACCTTATGTTTCAGCTAACTAATCTCAGTTTGCCTTCACAATGACAATGAACCCCAGAGGCAGGTGTGGGAAATTAACAAAGCATGCTGGAAATTGTTATCACAGGCTCCCCTAAGACCACGTGTGCATTCTCTGCCCAGATTCTATAGCTGATACCAGCCTGGAATTTTTCTGTCCTCAGCTCTTAGCCTCTGTCTTCTCCTCCCTTCCCCACCAGTGCCCTCCCCCATTTGCTCCTTAAATAGAAGTTTTTCCATCCATTTCCCCAGCACTCTTCTATATTTTGTCCTTCTTTCTGGTGGGATACATGTTCCTGAACTCTCCATATCCCTGCTGCAGGACCTCCTAGGATCACAGAGTTCTTTCCTGCCATCTGAGCTGGGTCCCCCACCCTCCCTTTAATGTCCAACCCTCTCTCCAAAAGATTGTCTTCATCACTGCCTGACTGTCCCTTTGCAGTTCTGGTTTGCATGGGAAGAACTCAGGACAAATGTTTTCCTTTAAACTCCTTGCTGGATTTACCCTTTCAGGATAAATTCCAAATACCTTGTCTTCAAATATAATAATAGACTGCATTTAGTGAGGACTATTATGTGCCAGACTATACTGAATACTATATATCTCACTTGATTCTTACCCAAGCTTATGATGCAAATACTGCTATCCTCACTTTACAGATGAGGCCCCTGAAATTTGCAGAGGTTGGTTACCTGCCCAAGGACCAGAGTGAGGATATGAACAAACATTCTGTCTCTGGAGCACTGTCTGTAAGCACCTTCTGATCCAGTCCCCCCGCCCCCATTCTTACTCCACCACTTCTCCTTCCTGGGTCTTCTGACACATCCACATTTACAGCATGTGCTGATCCCTGGGCCATCGATCATGCCTATATGCATACAGCTTCTGTGCCATTGTCTGCTTAACTTGCTTTTGTGTTTGATCCACTTTTGCTTCATGTCCCCAGCTGAACTGTCAGCTTCAACAGAACAGGGACCATGACTTAATTTCTCCATAACTGTCCCCTCCTCCAAAATTGTTGCCTGATTGCTTTTCATTTTTCAGGAACTTCCTTCAGTTCAGTTCTGTCATTCAGTTGTATCCGACTCTTTGTGACCCCATGGACTGCAGAACGCCAGGCCTCTCTGTCCATCACCAACTCCCAAAGATTACTCAAACTCATGTCCATTGAGTTGGTGATGCCATCCAACCATTTCATCTTCTGCTGTCCTCTTCTCCTCCTGCCTTCAATCTTTCCCAGCATCAGGGTCTTTTCCAATGAGTTAGTTCTTCGCAACAGGTGGCCAAAATATTGAAGTTTCAGCTTCAGCATCAGTCCTTCCAATGAATGTTCAGGACTGATTTCCTTTAGGATGGACTGGTTGGATCTCCTTGCAGTCCAAGGGACTCTCAAGAGTCTTCTCCAACACCACAGTTCAAAAGCATCAATTTTTTGGCACTCAACTTTCTTTATAGTCCAACTCTCACATCCATACATGACTACTGGAAAAACCATAGCTTTGACTAGATGGACATTTGTTGGCAGAGTAATGTCTCTGCTTTTTAATATGCTGTGTAGGTTGGTCATAGCTTTTCGTCCAAGGAGCAAGCATCTTGGAATTATCTTGAAATTATCACGGCTGCAGTCATCATCTGCAGTGATTTTGGAGCCCCCAAAAATAAAGTCTCTCACTGTTTCCATTATTTCCCCATCTATTATTTGCCATGAAGTGATGGGACCTGATGCCATGATCTTAGTTTTCTGAATGTTGAGTTTTAAGCCAATTTTTTCACTCTCCTCTTCCACTTTCATCATGAGGCTCTTTAGTTCTTCTTCACTTTCCACCATAAGAGTGGTATCATCTGCATATCTGAGGTTATTGGTATTTCTCCCAGCAATCTTGATTCCAGCTTGTGCTTCATCCAGCCTGGCATTTCACATGATGTATTCTGCATATAGATTAAATAAGCAGAGTGACAATATACAGCCTTGATGTACTCCTTTTCCAATTTGGATTCAGTCTATTATTCCATGTCCAGTTCTGAACTTCCTTCTGCCTTCACTAAATTGTTTAACCAAGACTCTGTAGGAATATTGAATCTTCCTAAATCTCACTTGACTTTAAAATACCTACAACTATGGACCCACCAAAATCTCTGCTTAACTTAAGGTGCTGACTACCAAACAAGTTCTAACGTGAGATAGTTCTTGGCCTCATTAGGTGAAATCAATGGAAAGTATTAAATAGGAATGATCGATCAATGAATATTGGCTGATAAGATACTTCCCATGCATGTTTCACTTCATCATGATAATGACCCTATGTAGTAGATCTCATTTCCATTTTATAGAGGAGGAAATGAAGTCCAGAGGAGATGGATCTGGAACTATGAGTCCTCTGAAATTGCATCACAACAGCCTGTGCTTGGACGGCAAGATAATAGCAGACAAGCCAGAGTGGCCAGTCTGGTCTATCGGCCCCATGCTGATCCTGGCGTGGAAATGAGCGCCATCTGTGTTCCCTGCTTTCTGCAATCCCAGATTTTCTCTGTGTGATGTGGCCTGGGAGCCACTAAGAGTGGAGCCCCCTCTCCTGAAAGAGCCATGGCAGCTGAAAGGTAGCTCAGAGGTATAATTTATAGGTGTGCTGGAGTGGTGGGATGAAGTACTGTTGGACTGTCCATAAGAAAACCAAACCATCTTGTGAGTTATCTGCTCAAATCTCTACATGAGAAGCACTTTGGCCGTTGTCCAGAGAGAGATTTTTCATGCATATGGTGGCGGGCGGTACAATTGCTGATAAGGAGGGAGCAGGAGGAAGTTGGTTTACTTGTATCTTAGGCCTTGTACTCATGTCTCTTGAGCTGGGGGCCTGCATATTTCTGTGTTCCATACTAGGAGGATTTTTCTAGGGTCTCCTGTGAGGAACTTCTGCTCAGAGCCTGGGAGCCCCTGCCAGAAAAACAGTCCCTCCCCTCCCCCTCAGGGCCCCAGAGAGTCGCTCACCTTAGGGGGTCCCTGTCTACTCCAAATGTGTTCCTGCTGGCCTGTTGTATTCTTAGAGCCCCTAGTTCTTGCTTCAGAACTGTGAGGCTCTGAAGCTGACTAAGGAGGTGAGCCCTTGGTGTGTGGATAGCAAAAAAGCAATAGGCCAAAGGGTGTGAATGAAAGAAAACAATCCCTGTACTCATTCCTTCTTTGTATGACTTTCAGAGGAAACCAAAATGAGGGTTATGGTTTTCCCAGCTGGGCAGCAGTGAACCTGGAGAAAAACCTGAACTCTGCTAATATAGTTTCCCCTTTACAGTTTATGCTTCTTTTGGCCCTTATCCCTTGATTGTGCTTGGTATTGTTCTTTGTTACTGATTTCTCACCCACCTTCCTCTTATTTTATTTACTTTTTATTTTGGCTGCCTGGGTCTTTGTTGTAGTTGCCCTGTGGCATGTGGGATCAATCTTAGTTCCTTAACCAGGGATCGAACCCATGTTCCCTGCATTGCAAGGGGGGTTCTTAGCCACTGGACCACCAGGAAAGTCCCCACTTTGCTCTTTATTGGCTTCTAAATGCCCCCGAGGCTATTTGAGCCCTGTCATCTCTCTGTCCTAAAACTCTTCTCTTTAAGAGAATTACCAACCCTAGTTTGCTAATATGGAAGGAAGGGATTATATCGGATTACCATTTGGTTCCTGGTTTGAGAGTAGGAAGTGTTCCATTCTTAGAATCTTCTTTGGAAGAGACAAGAGAAAGAGGGATGGGGTTCTTTATAGAGCTGTGTATCAAAATGGTGGGGGGAAGGGGTGTAATATCACTGTAATATCACTTGGGATTCCTGATCTTCCTTTCAGAGTTTGCTCTGATTCTGCCTAAATTTAGTCGGGTATCCACCTCCGTTCATCCACATGAGGAAGATAACCTCAGTGTTCCCAATTTCCTCTTAGTGATGTTAAAGTCAAAAAAAATAGTTAGCCAGCTGCAAAGGGCCTTGGAAAGCATGCTGGGTAAGCTCTTCATCCTAGGGATGAGGAGACAGAAGGGCAGAGAGGGGTGGAGAGTTCACACAGCTCTCCGGACTGCTGGGTCAGCGGCCTCCCCTGCCCCTAGAATGCTCCTCTCTTGAAATGACTCATCTGGATCTTCTCTTCTGACTTTGCAGGACAAAACATGTCTGCCCAGACATATTTCTTCTTCCCACTTCCTGCATCCTTTGAATCCAAGCATGTTCCCTGGAGAGCTTTTCCAGCCGTTCATGCACCCACCAGCCCCTGAGGGTCCCTGATTAGGCTTGGACCTACAGGGGCAGGCACAACCCTCAAACTCTGGCCATGAGGCTGAGTCCTGCCTCCTCTTGGTGCAGGGGTCTGGGTGAAAGGCAGGACTCTCCTCACCTGCAGAAGCCAGAAGTAGGCTTCCCTTTGATGACTGGTCTTACTTCTCCTTACCCAACTCCACATACCAGAAACATCCAACTAAAATCCCACACATGAACGGCCCTGCAAGTTAGGCTACTTATGGCTGGAGCCTAGAATCTCACTTCAGTTAGCCAGCCTGCCCTTTAGTATGGTTCAGAAAATTCCTATTTGTAAATTCCTCTGACATTAAGATGCAATGCCAGTCCACCAGGTCTGCAGACTTGTTCTACAGAATGGGAATGAAAATGACTTAGCAACAGGTCCCTACTGCCCCCTTGCAGTTACTCAGGGCCAACAGGCAGCAGCCTGCTGACCCTACAAGGCGTGCAAGGGGGCCCACGTCCCAACTAATACCTACTGAGTGGGTGGCAATCAGTGTCTTAGGTGTAACAACAAGAGCCAAGATGGGAGGGAAAGCTCCCATGTACCAGGCACTGTGCTGGGACTTTATGCACATTTATGATCTCATTTGGGCTTTATAACAATCATATGAGATAAGTGCTGTTATAAGCCTTATTTTATGAGTGGGGAAACTGAGGCTCAGTGAAGCTAAGTCTTGCCTAAGATCACACACAGAGTAAGAGGCAGGATTTGGGTTTGGACCCACACTGCATGTGTGCTCAATCATGGCAAACTCTTTGAGACCCCATGGACTGTAGCCCACCAGACTCCTCTGTCCATGGAATTTTTCAAGTAAGAATACTGGAGTGGGCTGCCATTTCCTACTCCAGAGGATCTTTCCAAACTATCAAACACTATCTCTTAGTATTGTCATGAGTCTGTAGGGGGTGTTATTAGCCACATTCTACAGATGAGACTCTGAGTAGTTAAGTCAGTTACCTGCAACCCAACAACCCACAAATTATATTCATACCTGAACTCATCAAGTGCCAGATTCTGTGCTCTCATCAGCATTCTTGCTTCCAGAGTGCTGGTGGCTGCCCCGGGACAGGAATGGCTGGATGTGGCCTGTTCCTCGCAGCTGCAAGAGGCTGCCAGCCTCCTGTGGCCTTGGTGCCTTCTTGCCAATGCTTTGAGGTCCATGGGGCTGGCACCCTGGAACTGAGCCGACCCCCCTACCCCCAGGGCAAATGAAAGAAGACCTCATGCGGGGGGAGTGTGCCTCAACCTTTTTTCTTTTATTTTTTGAGCATGTGTTTTTTATTTCAAAAGCTGTTTATCACATTTATGAGATAAAATTTACACACAATAAAATTCACCTATTTTAAAAGGACAATTTGATGAGTATTGACAGATACAGACCACAATCACAATATAGATTGTTTCTTTCACTTCAAAAGTTCCCTCGTACCCTTTATAGTCAACCGCCTGCCCCATCTTTGGTCTCAGGCGATCAGTGAGTTGCTTTCTGTCATCACAGCTTTGCCTTTTGAAGAGTGTTATGTACATGGAGTCATCCTGGATAACCAACCAGTACCTGCTGTATAGCACGGGGAACTTCGCTCAGTGTTATGTGGCAGCCTTGCTGGGAGGGGAGTTTGGAGGAGAATGGATGCATATATCTGTATGGCTAGGTCCTTTCGCTGTCCACCTGAAACGATCACAACATTGTTAATCGTATATGTTGTTGTTATTTAGTTACTCAGTTGTGACCAGCTCTTTGTGACTCCATGGACTGTAGCCCACCAGGCTCCTCTGTCCATTTCCCAGTAGAAAATAAAAAGTTAAATAAAGCAGTATGTGTCTGTCCATCCCAAACTCTCTAACTATCTCTTCCCCCATTCTTCCCCCAACAACCATAAGTTCATTCTCTAAGTCTGTGAGTCAGTTTCTGTTCTGTAAATAAGTTCATTTGTATCATGTCTTTTTAGATTCCCCATGTAAGGGATGTCACATGCTGTTTCTGCCTCTCTGTCTGACTTACTTCTTTCAGGATGCTAATTTCTAGGTCCAACCATGTTGCTGCAAAGAACATTATTTCATTCTTTTTGATGACTCAGTTAAATTCCATTGTGTGTGTATCTTTATTCGTTCCTCTTTTGATGAACATTTAGGTTGCTTCCAGTCTTGGCTATTTGAAACAATGCTGCAGTGAGTATTAGGCTGTATGTATCCTTTTGAACCATGTTTTTCTTTGGTTATATACCCAGGTGTGGGATTTCAGGGTCATATGGTAGCTCTATTTTTAGTTTTTCAAAGAATTTCTGTACTGTTCTCCATAGTGGTTGTACCAGTTGACATTCCCACCAACAGGTAAGGAGGTTCCCTTCTCTCTACACCCTCTCCAGCATTTGTTGTTCATGGATGTTTTGATGAGAGCCATTTTGACTGGTGTGAGGTGATGTCTCATTATAGTTTTGATTTGCATTTCTCTAATTTCCAGGCAAGAGTACTGGAGTGGGGTGCCATTGCCTTCTCCGAATAATTAGTGAACATCTTTTCATGTTCAGCACAATAAGCTTTCAATAAGTTATCCGCTTTATTATTGTTAAGAAAATACAATACAAAGACTACTATTACTAATTCAAAACCAAACTAATTCAAAATTCTTTAGAAATGGCTTTCTAAAGAGAGCCATTTGATTAGTGGTAATAGGTATAAACAGAATCACTCGGTATGGGGAGGATGCTGAACAGAGCGGGCCTGAGCAGCCCAGCAGGTCTGGACTCCTGTGGGACTCTTGACCCTTGACCCTCAGTCAGTGACTGGAGGGGACACTCCCAAATATGAATCAGTCCCAGGCCCAAAGGGAGCAGGCAGAGGGAAGAGCAGGTGGAAGAGAGAGATCAGGCCATCTGCAAGCTGAATGTCAACACCCCACCCGGGCCTTTCCCAGTCAGCTGTTTTGCCCTATAAAACCCAATAGACTTTTCAAGTAAAGCAACTTAACTCAGCCTGGTGTTTTCTTTTCTTCTCTCTGCTTCAGGACCCTTTTGGCCTCATCCCAATGAGTCAGTTTCTAAGGCAGGTAGAACCTTTCTTGTGCTTTGCATGGGGCCTCTTTGATATACCAAAGATTATGGATTCCTGCCTGGACCATCCCTGGGCAGCAAGGTTGGGGAGGACAGCCTTAGTGTCTGAGGACAGCTACAGAAATGTGAAATTTCACAGCTACAGCTATGTGAAATCCAGATCAGAGCAGAGATGTGGATTTCACAGCCTGGGCAGGTACCATTCTACATTGATAGGAGACCCATGCCTTCCCTGCCTCAGTGGCTCCTTGATGAAATGTGTCTGAAAGAAGACAGATATACCCAGGGATGGGAAATATGAAATTATAATGCATTCCTTAGCTCCAAGTAGAAACTGGAGGCTCAGATTTTTAAGTAGTGGATTCATCAGGGAAGGTCTCATTCTTTGCCCTCTAGTTATACTATTCCAGTGACCTTGGCTCAGTTCAGTGAACCTTAATGAAAATATTCAAGCCTGGTATGCCCAGAGCCAACCCTGGCTGACACATTGTTTCCATTTTTACCTTGAGGCCCTGTTCTATGTTTATCAAGCCCTCACAGTGTCAGCCCATTGGTGTTGGTTTACTGATGCATCATTCATTCATTCATTTGACATTATTTATTGCGCACTGAATATGGTAATAGGCTAGGGGGTGGGGACATGAATAACACACGGTTTCTGTGCTTATGGCAGAAAGAAACAAGCTTGCAAAACTGTGGGTATTTGATAAGCCTTTTGATGCACTGTGTGGATCACAACAACTGTGGAAAATTCTTAAAGAGATGGGAATACCAGGCCACCTCACCTGCCTCCTGAGAAATCTGTATGCAGGTCAAGAAGCAACAGTTATAACAGCATGGAACAACGGACTGGTTCCAGATAGGGAAAAGAGTACGTCAAGTCTGTATATTGTCACCCTGCTTATTTAACTTATATGCAGAGTACATCATATGAAATGCCAGGCTGGATGAAGCATAAGCTGGAATCAAGATTGCTGGGAGAAATACCAATAACCTCAGATATGCAGATGACACCACACTTATGGCAGAAAGTGAAGAAGAACTAAAGAGCCTCTTGATGAAAGTGAAAAAGAGTGAAAAAGCTGGCTTAAAATTCAACATTCAAAAACTAAGATCATGGCATCAGGTCCCATCACTTCATGGCAAATAGATGGAAAAAGAGTGGAAATAGTGAGAGACTTTAATTTTTGGGGCTCCAAAATCACTGCAGATGATTACTGCAGCCATGAAATTAAAAGATGCTTGCTCCTTGGAAGAAAAGTTATGACCAAACTAGACAGCATATTAAAAAGCAGAGACATTCTACTTTGCTGACAAAGGTCCGTTTTGTCAAAGCTATGGTTTTTCCAGTAGTCATGTATGGATATGAGAGTTGGACTATAAAGAAAGCTGAGCACCGAAGAATTGATGCTTTTGAACTGTGGTGTTGGAGAAGACTCTTGAGAGTCCCTTGGACTGCAAGGAGATCCACCCAGTCCATCCTAAAGGAAATCAGTCCTGAACATTCATTGGAAGGACTGATGCTGAAGCTGAAATTTCAATAGTTTGGCCACCTGATGCAAAGAATTGACTCACTGGAAAAGACCCTGATGTTGGGAAAAATTGAAGACAAGAGGAGAAGCAGACGACAGAGGATGAGATGGTTGGATGGCATCACCAACTCGATGAACGTGAGTTTGAATAAGCTCCAGGAGTTGGTGATGGACAGGGAAGCCTGGTGTGCTACATGCAGTCCATGGGGTCGCACAGAGTCGGACATGACTGAGCGACTGAACTGAACTGAGTTCTAGACATTGGCCTTCTTTTATTTCCTCAAACACATCCTGCTCCTCTCATTTCCAGGCCTTTGGGTAAACTCTCCTTGGAATGCCCTTGGCTATACCCCTCCCTTCCTTATCACACACACACACTGCTTGGATCACTTCTTATCTTTTAGACCTCTGTTTAAACATCACATCTTTGGGTCAGATCCCCTTATCACTTGCTTTTCTAGTCCTTTCCCTCTGCAGTGTTTGCTGCTAAGTCGCTTCAGTTGTGTCCGACTCTGTGCGACCCCACAGACGGCAGCCCACCAGGCTCCCCCGTCCCTGGGATTCTCCAGGCAAGAACACTGGAGTGGGTTGCCATTTCCTTCTCCAATGCAGGAAAGTGAAAAGTGAAAGTGAAGTCGCTCAGTTGTGTCCGACTCTTCACAATCCCATGGACTGCAGTCTACCAGGCTCCTCCATCTATGGGATTTTCCAGGCAAGAGTACACCCTAAGAAACAATAAACTGGAGTAAAAATAATGATGGTTGCTGAACGGTTGCCCTCATTAGACTGCAATTTCCATTATGAAAAGACCTGCATCATCTTGTTCATTGGTATATCCTGGCACACGTCCTGGAGTACAGGAAAAATGAATGAATAAATGAATCCAAGATGTGGCAAAACAAAAAGAAGCCTAGAACCCAGCACTACACCCTGCCCAGTGTGACCCAACCCACAGAGCATCCCAAGAGACATCCTGCTAAGAGTCCAGCTCCAGACTGCAAGGGGGAAGGGGAGGGAAGGAAGAGGAGCCGCTGTAATAGGAGAGGCTACAGCTAACTGGGACGCAGGCCCTTGTCCTTGAGCAACTTGTTCTAATCTTAGAAGGAATGCTTGGGCTTTCTGTTGGGACATGAAGGACAAATGTCCCAGGCCTCAGGATTCACTCACACGTCACTCCTGCTTGGGAAGCAGAAATGGTCCCCCATGAAGGATATTATTAGGAGGCCTCCAGGTGTCTGCAGCAAACCCCAGGAGTCAGAGGGACTCTCAGCGAAATCAGGCTTCTTAGGGGACTAACCAGCATGGAGACCACATGACAGGAGTCTCTGAATTCTCTCTGAAGAGCAGATGGATTGTAGATTTACTTGTTGGCCTAGGCTGTGAATCCCCTGAATCCCCTAAGCTAGCTATGTAAGCATTTCTTTCACACTCTTCCCCTTTCCCCTAAAAAGAAAAAACAAAAACAAAAGCCAACTGCTCTGAGGCTGCCAGGCTCACAAGGTTGAATTTGATTTTCCCCTCTGCACACCTACAGTTGGAAGGAGAAGACAACTTTGGTGGTGCAGGCACCCTGCCTGAACCGCGAAGTTACTGCTTCCTCCTCTTCATCCCAGGACCCTCTCCATCTCCTTTCTAGCCTCCACTCACCCAGCCTGTCTTCGAGCTCAGCCATCACTTTGTAACAGGAGCCAAGTTTCAAACCCAGGTTCATCTGACTCCAAAAATTCCAAGCTTTCAAGGATCCATCCTGGACCCTCTGCTGTGATCACTCTCCCCTTCTGGCACCTTTTCCTTCTCTAGCCACCTCTTGCCTCTTTCCTCCTAGCCCTGCTCTCACTGGGGCTCACCATCTCTGTGGATGGCACCCCTGTCCACTCAGCAGACAGAGCCAGAAGCCTGGGCAGCATCTTGACTCCTCTCTGCATCTACCTGGTCAGTCACTAGTTCCAGACAGTCCTTTTTCCTAAGTTGCTTTTAAGTTCCTATTAATGTTCTCGATCTCCATGGACCCTCCCCTAGTTCAGGGCACCATTCTGTCTGGTCTTATACTCTTGAGATCTACAGTGTTGACTCCAACCCTATGTCTAAGTCATCCTTGAGAGAGTTATTAATTCCTAGATGAACTTATCTGATCTTGGTCCCAGTTTTCTGCCTTTACTGAATCCTTGCTCTCCATTTTCCTGTAAACCTAGGAGACCTAAACACTCCGTGAATCCCTGGCATGTGTAGGGCTCATTATCTACTAGTGTTTGAATCAATAAACTCTGCCTCTTGAAGGCATTTCTTTACCAGCTGTGGGCCATAGATGCTTGATTCTCACTCTACTGCCTTTAAAAAGCACCCAGAAATACAAGCTGCTGCTTTCAGTAGAACTTCTGCTGAAGATTTGCAGATTTGCAAGAAGTGATCATAATGATACAACACAGGTAGCAATTGTAAATCAGTGACCAGAGATTCCTATTCATCAAAACCTTTTTGGCTGGCCTTCTCTGGTGGTCCAGTAGTTAAGACTCTAGTCTCCCAAAGCAGGGGCCCTGGGTTCACTCCTTGGTCAGGGAACTAGATCCCAGATGCTGCAATTAAGATCCTGAATGCTGCAACAAAGATCGATCCCATGTGCCACAACTAAGACCCAGTGCAGTCAAATAAATAAACGTACCTTTCATGACGATGGCAATGGCCCATCCATTTCTCACGCTGCAGCCAAAGGGACCATCGAAATAAATCCATTTGTTTTAGTGGACCCTCTGTTTTACTCTTTTTCTAAAAACCTTCCAATGACTTAGCATGGCCCTGAGAACAGGGTCCGCTCTGGCTTCTGTTTCCTCTGCAGCCTCATCTTCCCCTCAGGCCACATGCCGTGAACCAGGCTTAGGGACCTCTGGTAGTTCAGTGAGGAGCCCCAGCCTTGCATCCTTCGCATGTGGCTCCCTCAGCAGAAGAGTGACTAACTCTGCCCACCCTTCAAGCTTGTCCAGGTTGGGGCTTCCTTCTAGAAGCCCTCCTGGATACCTCTAGCCAGACTGGGTGCCCCTGTTATGCTTTTCACCCTGTCCTTCTCCAGTCACAACATCCTGAACTCAATGTCACCTCCGTCTGCTCCTCCTTGGGTAGGCTTCCTGTGACCGACCACTCAGGGCACCAACATGCACTCACTTACTGGGTCACTGCCTGTCTCCCCTGGAATGTGAACTCCAGCAAGAGTATGGACTCAGGACTCTCTTCTTCAGCACCGTGTGCCCAGACCTCAGAGCCCACAGTGGGTCAGCAAGTACTTACTGCCTGGTTTACTTTTGTATAGCTGATGCAATGAATGACCACAAACTTTGCAGCCAAAACAATATAAACTTATTATCTTATAGTTCTGGAGGTCAGAAGTTCAAAACAGATCTCACTGGGACTAGAATCAAGATGTTGGCTGGGCTGCCTTTCTTCTGGAGACTTGCCTTTCCCAGCTTCTAGAGGCTACGTGCATTCCGGCATGTGGCCTCTTCCGCCATCATCAAAGCCAGCAATAGTAGGTCAAGTCTTTCTCATATCCCATCACTCTGACGCTGACTCCTCTGCCCTCCTCTCCTACTTTTAAGAGCACTTTGGATTGCATTGGGCCCACTTAGATAACCCAGGGGAGTGCCCCACTTTAAGGTCAACTGACTAACAACTTTAATTCCACCTGCACCCTTTGCTATGTAACCTAACATCATCACAGATTCCACGATTAGGATGTAGACATCTTTGGGGGCTATTCTGCCTTCTGCACTGGCTGATCCATCATACTTTAAAAAAAAAAAATCATTTATTTATTGATTGCACCAGGTCTTAGTCATGGTATGTGAACTCTTTGTTGCAGCATGTGGGATCTAGTTCCCTGACCAGGGATTGAACTCGGGCCCTCTGCACTGGAAGTGCAATCTTAGCCACTGGATCAGCAGGGAAGTCCCTGACCCTGATCATAGTTTAAATACTTGCTTAATCACCCCTGTCCCTTAGTAGGCCATAAACTCTGGGTGTGCACAGTATCCATCCTGTGCATCTCTGTGTTTCTCTTCTCCAGTGTGCTGTCATTCACTCCATCCCGGGAGCCTCACAACTATCCCTAGAGGAGGTCAAGGCAGGTGCTCTTCCCACTGTACAGATGAGGAAGCTGAGGTTTCGCTAGCTCATGTGTCTTGAGCAAGGGCAGCTCCAAAACCATACTCAGGACTTAGTGTGTCCTTACTGGCAAGCCTCTGAGAGCTCCCTGCCTAAGGTCATAGGAGAGCATATAAAATAATAGCAATAATCATAATCAGAAGAAGCAGGAGAGAAGGAAGAGGGGACATGACCTAGGTCATGACCCTAAAAGCCATAAAATTACAGTCAGCTTTATTTTTTCTTAATTGCTAGTTAGTATGCACATCCGTTTCTCAGGGATGGTTTGAAAACTCAGGAAAGGAATGTCTGTTAACCATCTGTCTTGTTAAGTATCTGTTAAGTGTAGACTGCCAATGACCGACTCATGACTGCCCATTTATGAACTAAGAATGGCAGAAAGCAGCAAGGAGCATATCTTAGCTGGCTGGGCTTCCCTCTGGGAGACCTGTGCCCCAGAGAGAATGAAAGGGCAAGCGTAGACTAGATGACAGCCCTGGACTTCCCTCGGTGTAGTCTCCCCATTTTACAGATGGAAACTGAGGCACAAAGAAGTTAGGTAACTTGTTCAAGGCCGTATATGCAGAGCCTGGATTTGAACCCTGGCCATCTGGATCGAAGCCTGAGCTGTATGCTGTACTGCCCCACATACAGCACCATAACCTGTGATCTGTACACTCTGCCTCTTGCATACAGGGCTGATTGTGAGTCTTGCAGGGACTCTGAGGATATTGGCTACCTCCTGCTGTTAGTGGGAGGAGGGTGGTGCAGGCTCCAGACATCAGGCACATGTTGCAGTTTGCTTTGGAGAAAAGACCAACTGGGCTTCCCGGGTGGCGCTAGTGGTAAAGAACCTGCCTGTCAATTCAGGAGATGTAAGAGATGAGGGTTCGATCCCTAGGTCAGGAATATCCCCTGGAGGAAAACATGGCAACCCACTCCAGTATTCTTGACTGGAGAATCTCCACGGACAGAGGAGCCCGGCAGGCTACAGTTCATATGGTTGCAAAGAGTCTGACACGACTGAAGCAGCTTAGCACGCATGCACACACAATGGCCAACTGATGGCACTTTGGGTTGGAGGAAAGGCCAGTGGATGTTAATAATCTCACTTACCAACAAGGATCCTGAGGCTCGGAAAGATCTACCCCCAGTATGTGTCAGAGACAAGACTTGATTTACCTCTGAATTAGCTGTTCTTTCTGTTCCTGTCATATCATCCGTGCACATCCCCAACCCCACAAGACTCAAAATGCATTTTTATCCTTATGCTTATACAACAATTGACAGGTTTCACAGAGAAATTTCACATACATTATCTCCCAGATTGCACTGATAAGGTCCTAGACCATCATGACATTCAGGATGAATGGCTGCCTCCCATTGCTTTGTTGTCCTTGCTGTTACTTGGGAATGTGCCTGGGCTAACCCTGCCTGTGCCACCACCACCAAGACCACTGACCCCACCCGGGTGGCTGGCCAGGCCCCGGGGACTGTGAGCTACCCTGCTTCTAAGACCACTGAAGCAGTCAGGCTGATGTCCACTGACTCAGGGTTGCTTAACCCTGTCCAGGCCCCTAGGCTGTAGCACCGCATCCTGGGAGGCAGGGGAAAGCCCTGGAGGTCCCATGGAGTGGCACACTCCCCGGGGAATGGCCTGTGGATCCTTTGCGTGAGCCGGGCATCCTACCTGGGTTTTTCCCTGGGATAGAACTTCAGAGGCTAAGGACTTGCCATTTTCAAACCTTAAAGCTGACAAGTGGGGAGATAGGGAATATTTGGAATATTTTTGGCCTTAATGTGAAATAGCGGATCAGCATTCATGTGTACCTGTTTCTCTTCTGGCTTGTTTAGTTGTTGTTCTTCTTCACCTGCTCTCCACCCCTCCAACCCCCACTTACCCAGTCACTGTTATTCCAATGCAGTGTCTTCAGATGCCCAAGAAGTGCTGAATATTTGACCCAGCTGCGTGAATGCAGGACACAAGACTTTCTCTTCCAATGGCATTTCAGGGTTTCTGATCCTCTCTCACCTAAGCCAGAGAAATCTGGCCGCCACCCAGCCTGTCTGCAGTCTGCACCAAAATGTCTGCAAGGCTCCTCCTGGAATAAGAAGAGCAGTCCCATCGCCTTTGTGAATGAAAGGCAGCTCAGTGCTAATAAGGAGTTCAGTCTCTGGACCTCTTCTCCAGAGACTCTTCTCTATATTTAGACCTCTTCTCTATATCTTCTGACTGTATTTAGTTCAGTGACTTCAGATACCATCACTATCTACTGACTCTCAAAAGTTTTGTTTCCAGCCTGGAAACCTCCTCTGAATTTAAGACTTGGGTGTATATGTAACTCCCACCCTGCATCTACACATGGATATCTAATAGACATTTCAAACGTTCATGACCAAGAAAGAACTACTGACCTCTACCCACATCTTACTCCAACAAACCCTCCCCAACCCAGGAAAAAATATCCCTTGCATTCTGTTGTCCAAGCCAAACACTTGGGAGTTCTCCTTGATTGCCCTTTTTCTCTTACTTCCCACACCCAGTGCATCAATAATTCCCAGCTGTCTTACCTTCAGATCCACCCCTTTTACCACCTGCTGCTACAATCCTGGTCCATTCCACCATCACTGCTCGGCTCTACCGCTGCCAGAACCTTCCTCCTGGCCCCTCTGCTTCCACTGTCATCCATTCTCTACAGGCAGCCTTTTGATATGTAATACAGGTCACATCTCTCCTCAAAACCCTCCAAATGGTGTTTCATTCACTCAGAATAAAATACTGATACAAACTGCTTGCTATGATCCTCAAGGCCTCATGCAGTGGGGCCCAGACTGCCTCTCATCCTTTATGTCTCCTCATATTTTGGATGTGATAGGTCCCTGCCACACTTCACTTCTCTGTCCCTCACCCTTTGTTCCTCTCTGTGCTTTCTGCTCAGAACAGTTTTCTTTCCACCTTTTTCCCAGCTGGAAATTCAGATGACTCCTCCTCAGAGCTGGCTGCTCACAGCCCCATAGATAAAGCATCCTATCTTCTCTTCTTCATGGCACTGAAGTTCTCTTACTTGTTTCTCTGCTCTGTGTTTGCTGTTTGCGCCCCTCGCTGGCGTAGCCGCTCCTTAAGGGCAGGAACTCGGTCTTGTTCACTGCTTGAGCGCAGAGCTCAGGACAGAGGTGTTTGCTGATGAGATAGCTCTTAAAGAGAAGGGCTAGAGTTAACAAAGCGTGTCTGTGTGGAAGGAGATCTTTGGAATCCAGATAATGCAGCACTTACTAACTTGAAGAATGAGTTAGCAATTCTGGGCCACTTTCTGTTCTAGAAGAGGTGTTGTGAGAATGAGAGAAAAACGTATCAAGTGCTATAAGAACAGTTCCTCCCACGTAGCAGCCGCTCTAAGTAAGGTAGGTGCGTCAAACTGGCCAGCCTGGTTCCTGGTCCATTGTCCTTTCCATCATTCCCGAATGGCAATGGTTAAACATGGTGGTGAATTGAAGAGTTCAAGTAAGGTAAGCATACAAAAAGACGAAGGAATCACTGTGGCATTCCCAAAGAGACTGTCTGTTGATCCTTTTAAAATGATGTAAGTTGGAAGCGGGTGTGACCTTAAGATCCACTGCAGTTCTAAAAGAGCAAAGAAGCGAGCATACCTTATGTTTTGAGGCTCTGGCTTGTCTGTCCTGTTTCTGGTGAGCAAGACAACCTTCCTGTTAGCTAAGAGCAGGGGTTCCTCGGGCTCCAGGCAGACCCCCTCACTGATTCTCCCCCACGCTGTAGATGAGGCCTCCCCTGGTGCCTTGTGACCCTAAACCGTGGACCACAGACTGGTAGAAACTTAGACCCGGGCCGAGGAGGAGGGTGGGGAAATGGACACAGCCAGGGCAGAGTCTGACTTGGTCCTGTACACAAAGCTTCCACTATGCGAATGGTTGGCAGCATCCAGATTGTATTTATTCATCACGGCAAAAGTGAGAGGGAAGTTCCATGCTGTCCAGACACACGGGCTCCTCAGTTCTCTGAAGAAAGTCCCATAGAAACAGAAAGTAAACTCCAGAGGTGATTTTCTTCTGGCCTCAGCAAAGTTGAGGGAACCATAGGAGTGGTTTCCAAGCTTGCTGGCAGAGCCAGGCTGGAACAGTGGCAGTAAGGGCTTGGTCAGCAGGCTCTGGGCCCAGCAAGGTGGGTTGGGGGCTGCAATCTGTAAGCATGAGTGTCAACTAAAGCAGGTCGCATGTGGGAGTGGGTTCAGAAAATAGATTTAAGACATGGAGATTGGTCCCAGGAAGAAAGGATCCACAGAGGCCAAACCGTGACCAAGACCTGGAGGTGGGTGCAGGTGGAGTTGAGGGTGTCAGTGACTCTGGGAGCAGGGGCCCAGACCCTGACACCACAAGCTGGGTTGGATGGGAGGTGGGGAAGAAGGCACCCTTTGAGGACGACTTTCTGTGTTCCTGACTCTGTGTTCAATACTTAATGGATAACTTTGGAACAGAGAAAGAATGCTGCTTAGGGGGTGGGGTGGGGGGGTCCCAGGAAAGTTTGGGACGAGGCAGAGACACTAAAGTAATGCTCAGATCTAAGAACAATCAAGGTAGGAGCATGACCTTCCCAAACCAGCCTCAGGGCTGAGAGAGATGAGAGAGAGAGGGAAAAAATGTTGCTCACCTGCCTGGGGCCAAGGTGGCATGATGTTGAACCACTAGAAGAGGTCAGTAGTGGTAGCTGCCAGATGTGCAAGGCAGAAATCCAGGCAAAGCCTCAAACAGGCTAAACCACAGTGCCCGACCATCCCCAAAGCCATGCTTGCTCCTTCGTACCCGTGTAACCCAGTGGCTTATAGTAGATTTACGATTTATATATCACTTTACAGTTTTCAAAGCACCTTCACAAATTAGGCTATTTAACTGATGTTCACTGTTGGATTATTAGGCATTGGAGTCAAGTGTTTCTCAGATTATTCTGTCTGGCCTCTCCTGTGTGACTCGGGCTAATTTACTTGCCCTCTCTGAACTTCTGCCCAACTGAGAGAAGGCAACAATCAATCACTCTTCCACAACACAGAACGAGAAGCAGCATCTGGAGAGGTGCTGGTGGTGAGTGGGTTTGCCAGGCTTCAACAAGCTCTGGAGTCCATAGACATTCTAAAGAAAACCCATTCACTGGGCTCCAGGAAAGCAAATTCAGACATATCACAATCTTTCCTTCAACCTAGCTTTTAAGTCCTAAGTCCTTCCAGAAGGCTTGTAGTTCTCTCACCCCTTGCCAAGCCTGGTTTCAAGAAGGGAAGTTAGGGCGGAGTTTCTGATTCCCCTTCAGCTCTATTTTTATCTGGAATGTTTCTTCCTGCACCACCGGTGATTGGCGCCTTCGCGGCTGAGGTAAAGTGCACTGTCAGCAGGACGCGAGCAATAAATAGCAACGGACAGAGAGACAGACAGACGGACCGGCCCAGCATGTTTGCCAGGAGCAGCTCAATTAATAAATTGCTCTGTCCCTGGAGCCTCTCCATTGTTCCAGGAGGACATGATGTTCACCTCTGACCAGGCCTGGCATGGCCAGTGTGGGGCACACGTCAGGGCGGGCACTGAGGCTCCCCACACCCTTCTCCAGCGCTGTGGGGAATTCTGGCATCTTGAAGAGAGGTGAATCCTTTAACATCTTTTTTTGAAATCAGTATTTGATATTTAGGCTGAAATGGGGATAAACTTGACTTACAGCAGGGACCTGCCTTTTCCTCTAGAACAGCCTGTTCACAGATCAGAAGCTCCGTGTCCAGCAGTTCTTTCCTATCTCTAAGCAAAGCCCTCTTCTCAAAGTTCTGCCCACACTTACTCAACTTCACCTGAGGTCAGTGTGGGGCAGGTGGTTGCCCCTCCTGCTCGAATGGGACAACGTCATGGTATTACCAGTGATATTTCCTTCAGAGGGAGCACTCAAATAAGAAAGCTCAGGGACACTTTCAGCACAAAAAGGAGGGTGTAGGACATGTATGTGAGAGTATGTGTGTGTGCATATGCACATGGGTGTGTGTGTGGAGGGATGCAAGTTTGCAGCTGGAGCATGCTTGTAGGCCATGAGCTCCATGGAAAGACAGAGATGTCTTTGTTGGGCAACTGCTACCCAGATTCTCTCAGTTTCAAGCTAGACATGAGAAGGTAGAGTGGAGAGGTTTGCAGCCTGTGTGCAAAATGCCATCATCGTGGTCACCAAAAATCAAAGCTGAATGTTTCCAAGACTGGACATTTTTAAAAAATTATGAAAGTCAGGTGATTTTGTAGGCCGCATGTAATAAAGCAGAAGCGAAGTGTCTGTTTCCAGGGCTTGCTGACTCATTGAATGAGCCTTGGTGGCAAATGGCACGTGAGAGTGAACAGTGACCGTGGTTCACTGAGGTCATCGCCAAGGGTTCTTAGAAGTAGCAGTAACAACGCTTCTGAAGCTCTTGTGTCCTAGGCCTTGTCCCCACACTTTAGATACATAGTAAATCATTTGATCTGCAGAACCACCAAGTGAACAACATGCTAGTGTTATCCCTACCGAGGTACAGAAGGAGAAAGTCATTTGCCCAAGGTCACTGAGCTAAGGAGATGGAGCAACTCAGTGGTCACATCCAGATAGTCTGGTTCTCATCTGCCATGCTACTTGACTCTCATGTTGTTTATTAGTTCAACAAATATTTTCTGAGTGTTTCTACGACCAAGCACTCAATCAAGTAGGAGAAATAAGATGCAAAAATACTTGTCAAAAGTTCAATCCAGGACTTCCCTGGTGGCCCATTGGTTAAGAAAACGCCCGCCAATGCAGGGGACATGGGTTTGGTCCCTGGTACAGGAAGATCTCACATACCTCAAGGCAACTAAGCCCTTGTACCCCAACTACTGAGTCTGCACACCCTAGAGCCCATGCTTCACAATAAGAGAAGCCACCACAGTGAGGAGCCCTGCTCTCCACAATTAAAAACAGCCTCCACTCTCTGCAACTAGAGAAATCCTTCATGGAGCAACGAAGACCCCCCACAGCCACAAATTAAAAAAAAAAATTTTAAGTTCAATTCAGGGCATTTGCTCATCCTAGTAGATACAATCATGCACTGGACTCTCCAGTGCATTTTGCCAGCCTCCAGTTTTCAAAGCTCCCTTTGACTAAGGGGAGACAGTGTCTCTGATAGAGCCCTCTGCAGGCCAGGTCTTTGTAGAATGAGGACCCCAGCCTTGTCCTGCCTCCCAGCTCCCTGGGCCCTCCACGGCCCACCCCCAGGGCAACTTTAATTCCTTTCCAGATCGACAGAGCCACACCCTGGGCCGAGGACATTGTAAGTATTCATACAAAATGCAGTTGATGAATGAGTTTCTAAAGTCTCTGATGCAGAAGCCAATTGCAAAACGCTGGGAGAAGACCTCACTGTCACATAGCAGGCATCTCGCGTGGCCCCTTGTGCTGATGCTCAGAGTGCCAGGTGTGTATTTTCTGGTTAACTTTGGCTTCCCCTTGGTTTGCCAGGAAAGGCCGGCACAGACCAACGCCATTGTGGACGACTCTGCACCCCCCTCGGTGGCCCAGTTGGCTGGGCGGTTCAGGGAGCAGGCAGCCGCTGCAAAGGAGGTGAGTCAGGCGGCATCAGAGCCCCTCTCCTGGGAGGGGGCTGGAGGAAGGGGAAGTCTGGGTCAGGCCCAGAGCAGGGGGAGGGAGGAGGTTTAGTGATTACCAAATTAGGAAGCGAAGTCAGAGAGGGGTCTCTCTGAATGCAAGGAATGTTGCCATGCTGCTGGGCCTGGGCAGGGTCTTTCCTCACCAGAGTGAGGCTTATACTTTGGCCAGGAGGGAGCAGACGTGCGGCTGAGCGTTGAAAGGCCTGCTGTCCGAGATGGGGCTCTGGAGCCCAGGGCTCATCCAGCTCCATCACCCACTGATGGAGATTTAGATCTTGCACAGCTGTGCCAGGCCTGTGCTGGCGCAGAATAAAGAAGTCCCCACACCAGGCTCTTCCCCTGAGGCTAGGAATTCAGAGCAAGGGTAGATTCCAACAGAGAACTGGGAAGCAAGGACTTACAGGGAAGTGCATTCAGATAGGAAGCAGTGATCAGAAAGGGAAGGGATCTGGTTAGCAGAGGATTCTAGAATCCTGGTGGAGAGGACAGTGTCAAAGGGGGCTTTGTAATGTTGAAGAAATCTGGGCCAGATTTTCTCTAGTCCTACAGTCTGAGAAGCTCCTTAGAAGTGGAATGTGGAAAGGGCACCCCAGTGTTGGGGGAGGTTTATCATGGCCCCTTGGGGAGAATGAGAATGCTTTTTTAGATGTGTTGTTTTGCGGTTTTATTTTCCCATCTGAAAAACCCATCCATAATTTCTAGACGCAGTAGGCATGTTATAAAGGGTGAAGGAGAGAGTACTGATCTAAGGCTCTGGCAGTACTCAGAAGCTGGATGCGAGTGTTATTTTGAAATGTTGCTTCAGGCTGATGAATCTCAAGTGAAAGAGGATGCCAGCAGGAGATCACTGGGTAGAGCTAAAAGTCAGAATGGGTAGACAGTTCACTGGAGTGACTTGATAGTTAACTGGCAAAGACGTGCAACCCTCCCTCCATTCTCTTCTCCATCAGACATTCCTGAACATTCCTAAAGCCAGTTTCCACTCCTTTCTCTTCCTCCCTGTTGCCTGATTAGCTCTCTCTCTTTTTCTGTGTGTCTGTCTGTCGCCCTGCCCTCTAGACACCCGCCAGTAAACCAACCAGAAGGAAACCGCCCTGCTCCCTCCCTCTGTTCCCTTCCAAGGTAGAGCTGGGCCAGAATGGTGAGGAGGTAAGTGCTGCTGCCCCTGGGGCTCCAAAGATGCTGGTTATGATTTGCTTTCTCCTTCTTACGGAAAGAAGCACTCAGTTCACATTTTTAGACTTTAAAGGCTGTGCAGGGAATTTCTCCTGTCAGATTCAGGAATGAACCTTCTTTTCTTGATGTTTCCTGCTCCTTTACTGTGAAAATGAAGCCCCTTCCTATTCCCTCTTATCGAGCCTCCCTTATGATTTTTCAAGGACAGTAGCACTATTTTTACAGCCTGAGCATTTCAGCCAAGAGAATGGGCCATAGAGTATTACCACATCACATCAGATTTAGGACTCATGAAAGTCATGTTTGATTCTCAGGTCTAACTTACATGATCCTCCATGTGCCCAAGGCTTCTGGAAAGAGAGTCGGCACTCACATGAGGTAGAACTGCAATGAGATAATTGAGTGTTTCTGTGGTATCTTGTACAGGATGGCTATTATTCTAGATCACTGGAAGAAAACCAGAGCCCCCAGGAGGCCTCATTGCCCTCAGCTATAAATAGCCAATGTTACCAACATAATACAGGCTCTGGTATCATAGATCATAGCCAGCAGTGGATTCCCAGCCTGCATGTTCACCTACCCTTATTTATCTAATTGTAACTGTGAGAGTAACTTGTCCACACCCTCCCAGGAGCCCATGAACCTTCACTGCAATTGCAGTCCCCACCAGAAACAGATTTGCATGTTCTATCCTCCAGCCTGGGAGGCCAATTCCCCAAATAGAGCAAGCCACCCAAAGATAGTCCAGTCCCCATATCCACTGTGACACCTCTTTCCCCACTGTCTTTTTTGGGGGTGAGCATCTTGATGACAGATGGACACGGTAGCCACATGGACTTGGGTGAGCCTCTCCTTGTCTGCATTTTCCTCACCTATAAAGTGAAACATCTGGAGTATATCAATGATGTTCAAACCTTTTTGTCAAGCCAAGGCATATAAGCAGAAGCCCATCAGATAAATCAGAAAGAGCTGCTCCCTGTCAAGTGGAATGGAGAAGGGGGTGGTGTCTAGAGCCCCATGTGCTCTGGAAATACTACCCTCCCCCCCCCACCCCACCACCCCCCCCACACACACACAATGAACAGAGATCTTCTGGGATGAAAATCCCCAAGAGGCACAGTTGAAAAACACTAAGTTTTTTTGGGGTCTCCTCACATGCCCACATTATGATTCTGTGACTTTGTGGGTTCCTCAGCCAACATTCTGACCAAATACATATCAACAACTTCTCTTTGCTGAGGGTCATCTTCCCCGTGACCGCCCTCTAGGCTTGGAGCCTGTGTTAGGCAACAGGCCAAGGCTGTGGCCACTAGGAGCCTCCTGTGAGGCTGCCCCCTGACTGGACTTGGCCTTGGAGAAGGCACTGCACTGCACTGAGCTTGCTTCCTATTTTGTAAAATGGGACAAGAGCACTAACCAGTCATGGGGGCTGGGGGGGATGTTTATTCCCTGGATAAAAGTGGAGTGAGCCAGGTTAGTTTAGTGGCTCTGGGAGAAATAAGTTTACATGTTTCATTCCATGGGCCACCACCAGCAGTTATGGTCTGTTCAGCCAAGGGCTGAATGAATGGGAGGTTGGATCTTAGAAGGAAAGTCCTGGGGTGACAGGCTGCTTGCATATGTGAAGGACATTGCTTCCAGATATCAAAGATTCTTTGTCGCCTTGAAATTCACACAAAAATAAAACAAGCAGCCAGCTTTGTTTGGCTGGGTTAGATGGAGGCTGTTGTCCATCATCCTTCCATACTCCCGTGGTACAGCCTGCAGAAGCCCTAATGCTGGGAGCCTGGGGGACCTGCAGGGAAGGCCCCAGTCAGGCTACCTCCCGGTTTCCAGTGCACAGTGCTGAAGGGGTCTTGCTATCTCTTCTTCATTCCTGCCCCCTCCCTATGCCTACGGGAGCCTGAGATGGTGAGGCCAGCCCCTGCCCCCAGGGTGTATTGGAGTTACCCCTCTCTGGAGGACCCACCCAATACTGTGTTTTAATGCAGCCACTGCCTCACTTGCCCAGAGAAGGACTGAAAAACCTGGTCATTATTCTAGTCACTGTTAGAATGTCCTATATGGACATACGTACACATAGAGAAATGTCAGGTTGACTTGATCCCTCCAACTGTGCGAGAGGCAGCTACTTGTCTGGAGCTGCTAGTTAAACAGTAAAGGAAATGCTGCCACTTGCTGCCGTTCCTAGGAACTGCACTGGTGGCTCCTGGGTTCTTCCTGTTTAGTAAGTCAATTCAAATCAATAAGGATTTTGTAGGGCATGAGCTGGGTTCCCAGCACTGTCCTACGAGGAAGGGGTGGTGTTTATTGAATTTCACTCTCTTCAGAAGATAATGATCAGTTATGGAAGAGAGGAGTTATTACATAAAGTGAGTTTTGTTAGCACAATTGTTGCTGCAGTTTCTAGAACGGCATCTTCAAAAACACTGGCTCATGTGAATTTTCACTGTAAAGCCCAGAAATTAAGAACAACCAAATCTGTTCTCACAGTGGCCACAAGGCTCCTTGAAAGACTGACCACTCTGGAAGTACGTCTGATGATGCAAACTCATGGAGCCAGAGGTACCTGAGAGCTGCAGGAGGCCTTAGAATCGCTTATTCCAACCCACTTGCCTGCTTGGGTCTTGGCTGGGAAGGCTGAGGCCAGGGCATCCATCTAGCTCCTGTCAAAGCCAATTGGGGACTTTTTGGGCGGTCCAGTGGTTAAGACTCCAAGCTCCCAGTGCAGGGGTCATGGGTTCAATCCCTGGTTAGGGAACTAAGGTCCTGCCTGCAGTGCAGCTCCCCTCCCAGAAAAAAGCCAGCATCAGAAAGGGCTGGGAGGGGGCCTCCTGAGTCCCAGCAAGTGACTGATCCACTCCAGCACCATGCCCCCCAGTGCTGGGCCTTAAAAAAAAAGGTCACAGAGAGTTCTGTTGAGTGAGTCTCTCTCTTTCCATCACTAAAGTCATCTCCCTCAATAAATATCTCAGGTTTATAAGAAGTCAGTATTATTCTTCTTATAATTCAAGTAAATTAGAATATAGGTCCAAGAAGCAATGTCCCCAAATGTAGGAAAATCCTGTGTGTTTTTTTCTGCTCTGGCCTCTGTCCAACAATATGGAAGTCATCAATTTCCTTTTCTTCGTCACCACCATCATCATCATCACTGTCATCATTCCTGCACGTTGAAGATCAATACACCTGTGGAACGAGAATCAAGCTGTAAGGACTTTACACAAAACAGGAGTCAATCTTTTTAGATAATGTAAAATCCAATAACAGACAAGAAACCTGACATATATTCATCACAAAAATATCTCTAACTAATAGCATGCTGCTGCTGCTAAGTCGCTTCAGTCGTGTCCAACTCTGTGTGACCCCATAGATGGCAGCCCACCAGGCTCCCCCGTCCCTGGGATTCTCAAAGCAAGAACACCAGAGTGGGTTGCCATTTCCTTCTTCAATGCATGAAAATATATTCATATGTGTATATATATATGTGTGTGTGTGTGTGTGTGTGTGTGTGTGCGTGTGTATGTATGTCTCAGACATCGACCGCTTTTAGAGGGCAGGTACACTCCAACGGTAAAGAATTTTCCTGCAGTGCAAAGACCCAGGTTCAATCCCTGGGATGGGAAGATCCCCTGGAGAAGGCAACGGCAACCCACTCCAGTATTCTTGCCTGGAGAATCCCTTGGACAGAGAAGCCTGGTGGGCTACATACAGTACATAGAGTCACAAAAAGTTGGACATGACTGAGCAACTAACACTTTCACTTTCACAGAATCATGTTCATTTTTTTATATAACCAACACAATGTCTAGAATGTAGGGGGTACTCAATAAATGTCTGCTTAATCAAAATGAAAATTCAATGTTTTGGAAAATGATAGTTTATAAACAACACTATTGGTGAGGTTTCCCGAAATATTATTAGCTCAAGGAAACGATTTCAATAATACCTCTGTCGGGTTTCACTCCAACTCTCTGGTTTCTTGTGATATTTGTGTCAAACCGAATGGATAGTCACTTGCCCTTTGAAAACCCTCCAATTGTTCTCCCACATTGTTAAGGTCATGGGCTGAAGATCTTATCCCCCTCAGACATAGTCTGCTCCCTCATAATGACCATGAAGGCATCCTTCCTGGAACAGGAGGCCTCCTGTGTTTGGATGTCCTGCTTGCTCCAGCGCATAGAGTCAGGTAGTCTTGTTAGTGGCAAGAAGAGGGAGAGGGGAGGGGGCCCCTGCTGTGCCTAGTACCCGAGGAGGTAAGTGAGTTCCTGCAGCTAAGCGGTGAAGTGATGAAACCAACTTTTTGTTCTCATTCCAATTGTGGCTTCTGGGCTCCAACCAGAACCCCACTTCCCTTCACCTTACTCATTTGGTTGCTTTGGTCCATTTGCTTTTATAGAAGTCACTGCCCAGTGCAAACCACCCTCCTAAAGTCAAAGTGAAGAGCTCACCTCTGATTGAGAAACTTCAGGTAAGTCCAGAATGGTTACCTATCACTACCTCTTATCCAACATTTGCATGTCTGAAGGATGGGAAGCTCTGCTGCTGCTGCTGCTAAGTCGCTTCAGTCATGTCGACTCTGCGTGTCAACTCTGTGCGACCCCATAGATGGCAGCCCACCAGGCTCCTCCATCCCTGGGATTCTCCAGGCAAGAACACTGGAGTGGGTTGCCATTTCCTTCTCCAACGCATGAAAGTGAAAGTGAAGTCGCTCAGTCATGTCCGACTCCTAGCGACCCCATGGACTGCAGCCTACCAGGCTCCTCCGTCCATGGGATTTTCCAGGCAAGAGTACTGGAGTAGGGTGCCATTGCCTTCTCCGATGGGAAGCTCTACTTAAAGGCAAAACACTAAAATGAGGACCCTATCAAATGTGAACTCATGTCAGCACCTAGCAGAGGTTGAAGAGAATGGGATATCTTATGGGAAAAGGACATGATAGTGCAAGAAACACTCCAGGAATAGCCAAGTCCTTTCCAAGGCGTGAATGCAGCCACAGACCACTTCAACCTTATCCAGGGCTGAAATTCAGTTGCTAGACATCACACCACTATGGCCAAATTCATTGTTTGGAAAGCGTCCTGTCCTTCCTTGTCGCCAGTTACCTGGCATGCCCTTACCACTGTGCCCCCTGGCTTTCCTAGGAGTGTGAATGGGGCATATAACTGCACTTGATCTCACAATCTTGTGGAGACAAGATTTTCAAGGGTTAGTGTTAGTCACTCAGTTGTGTCTGATTCTCTACAGCTCCATGGACTTTAGCCTACCAGGCTCCTCTGTCCATGGGATTTCCCAAGCAAGAATACTGGAGTGGGTTGCTATTTCCTTCTACAGGGAATCTTTCCCACCCAGGGATCAAACCTGGGTCTCCTGCATTGCAGGCAGATTCTTTACCATCTGAGCCAATAGGGGAGCCAAGATTTTCACATATGATACAATAAAAGACATATGGGAGAGTAAATACCAGAGATCTAAATTGTGGGTAACTATCCGACTCCTACTGCTTTAGACCAGGACTTTTTTTTTTTTTTTTTTTTACAGTTGGTATGATTTTTCTTTTTTTAATTTATTATTATTATTTGGCTGCACTGGGTCTTCGTTGCAGCATGGGCTTGCTCTAGTTGCAGCTCATAGACATAATTGCTCTGAGGCATGTGGGATCTTAGTTCCCTGACTAGGGATCAAACCTACATTCCCTGCTTTGGAAGGCAGATTCTTAACCCCTGGACAACCAAAGAAGTCCCTAGACCAGGACTTTTTAACCTCAGCATGATTTGGGCTGGGTAATTTTGTTTCAGGGAGCTGCCTTGTACACTGCAAGGTGTTTTAGCAGCAGTCCTTATTCACTGGATGCCAGCAGCACTCAATAAACTGACAAAGAAAAATGCCCCCAGATATTGCCAAATGTCTCATGGGAGCAAAATCATCCCCCTGCCCCCAACCTTAGGTGAGATCCACTGCTCTAGAATTATAGAGCAAGAAGAAAGTCAAGTGGTCAGGAATAATTGATGAATGCTTTATGAAACACCTATTCCCTGAGTTGGTCCTTAAGAAGGGTGGCTGGAAAGGAGGGAGGGAGGTTCTCCTGGTGTGGGAACAGTGTGAACTGAAATGCAGAGGAGGAGCAAGCATAATATGTCTGGGTCAGGCCTGTAGAAGATGCTCAAGCTTTCACTGCAGTCTCAGCAAGGCCCTCCTGCACTGGATTCTCCTGTCTGGGTCCAAGTAATGAAATTGGTTCATCAACCTTGTTGTGGAGCCATTCTTAGGGATGTGTCAGGACAAGTAGTCACAGCCTCTGTAGTTCCCAGCTACGGGAGAGCCCAGAGATTTGGCCCCCAGCCTGATTTGGGGTTAAGGAAAGCACCTCTGGTTTGGGGTCATGAGCCTACCTGGTGAAGGATCAGAAAGAGTCTTTCTGAAGTTTAACTCATCATGAAAAGCCCTGATTCCATCTCAGTTGCAGGGAAGGGGTGGGCTGCCCATCACTATAGAAGGCTGCAGGGCTCTCATGTACCTCACAGGGATCTCTCACAACTCAGACCCCGCTCCTTGATGTCAAGGGTGTAATGCAGGACACCTACTTCCGCCTCCCTGCAGCCCACCACAGCCCTCAGTCAACTGCTAGAAATTATCACGAAGACTATGTACCTTGAAATTTTGGTCTTATTCCCCTTTTCTGGTCATTAACAAGTGTCTTAGGGAAACATGGAAACCTGAGAATGAGGTTTTGATCTCCAGTGGTTTAATCTTATGAAGAATGTCAGTAACAGTGTATAATTTGGCCGAATCCCTTAGGAACCTTACTTTGTTGGAACTATGTAGGAAAAGAACTAAGAAATGCATCATCAGCTCAATTTTTCTTCTAAATATTCTATTGGATGAGATAGAAACTATGATGTTTCTTCATTGGAGAAGTTCGTAATTCAAAGTTCAAGGGACTTGCCTGGCGATCCAGTGGCTAAGACTCTGCACTCCCAATGCAGGGGATCCCTGCTCAGAGAACTAGATCTGGCAAGCTACAACTAAAGATTCTGCATGCTGCAACTGAGAACCAGTGAAGCCAATTAAATAAAAATAAAATATTTTTTTTTAAAAGAACTTTTCCACTGGCTAGAAGACCCACTTTATTTGTGAACAGTATTTTTTAATATATAATTTTATTGATTTATTTTTGGCTGTGCTGGGTCTTCAAGGTGGCTTCTCTTGCTGTGGAGCACAGGCTCTAGGGCTTGAGGATCCGCTAGCTGTGCTCAGTAATTGCAATTGCCCAGCTCTAGAGCACATGCTCAATAGTTGTGATGCACGGACTTAGTTACTCCCGGGCATATGGGATCTTCCTGGATCAGGGATCGTATCTGTGTCTCCTGCATTGGCAGGTGGATTCTTTACCACTGAGCCACCAGCGAAGCCTGTGAGCAGTCTTACAGAGAGAATTTCCCAGGTTGACGTTGAAAGGGGAAGAAGACCTCTTTTAATGCCCAGTTAACCTCCCCACTGCCAGGAAGCCCTCCGAGCCGTCCCAGTACATCAGCTCCCTCAGCCTGTGGGGTCCAAACCTGTCCCTTGGTACCTGCCATATCCTGCTTTTAGACGTGGCATGGGCTCACAGTGTTACTATTTAACTTTTATATTTTTAAATTTACCATGACACAATCTTGTCTATATTATAAATTCTTCCTTAAAATCACAATAGAAGTACTAATGTCATCTTAAACATGTATAATGTTCTATACTTTGCAAGTCCGAAAGTACCATGTAGGAGCTCTTCAGGATGACAGAGCCTTGGCTGACAGGAGGGTAACACCGAGGAAAGTCTGGAGGGAGAGGGTGTGGGTCAGATAATGACAGGAGAGAGTAATGGGACCAGAGCATAAGAGACTCTGAAGGTCAGGCTCAGTCAATTGAGCAAATAAAGAATCCAAGATACGGAAATGCTACTGAACTCCCTGTAGGTCACACAGCTATCAGGTGAAAGAGTAGATATCTGGAGTCAGATGTGTCTGCGTGGAGAGCATCGTCTGCCCTCAAGCCTGGTCCCTTCCCAGCAGACCTCGCTGCAGGCTTTCCTGCTGTGGCCGATGCAGCTGGGCAATGATTTGGAAACGTAGAGGGTAGAGCTGGAGGAGCCGTTCCCCTAGATGATCCTAGAGGACTCAGGGCACTCACATTCAATCCCTCCTGCACTTTCTCTGAGGCAGTCGGATAGATCTAGGACCACCTGCCTCCTCCCCCAACCAACCTCATGACTCCCTTAGGCCCTGGTTACCTTTGGGTAACCCCTCCTCTTTGCTTGCCCTCAGGGTTCATTGTAGTGTGGTTTCAACTGCACTGTGATGCCCAGGTTGGGGCACACACTTGCATCTGCACTGCCAGCTCGCCCTGGAGGGGCTTGGTGGCCTGCTCTGTCCATCATTCTGGTTGTCTACTGAGGAAGACCCTGTACTTACTTGGAGGCTGAGGGACAACGAGACCGGGCTTGAATCCCAGAGCAGATTCCTTAAACACTTGGCTAATTTGTGCCTTGGGAACAAAACTGAATGTGTAGGGTAGAGGGGGAAACTGCACATGCCCAGCAAAGAGGAGGCATCCTGTAAGTGGTAACTGCTCCTGACTCTGATGAGAAGGATGGTGAAGGTGCTGACTTAGTGTGAGATCCTGGTGCCTGCAAGTCCTGGCAGTTGCTATTTTGGCCTCTTTGTCTATAAATTGGGACTGTTCCATGCATTTTTCTTAGATCAAATCAGTACTTCCTGGGCATTCTGGAACGCAGGCTGGAGTAAGCCAGGTAGCAAAAGGTAGAGAGAGTAAGCAGGTCTTCCAGGAGCAGGACGTGCTGTGACAATGGATAATTGGTTAGGAAGTAAGAAAAGCCTCATGGTACCTAGTCTCAGTCAGTTCTAAGGCCAGGAAATCAACATGCTAGAGTAGGAACTTTCATCTTCTCTCTATCCTTACCTGAAATTCCTCATCTTTCCCAACAGGCCAATTTAGTCTTTGATCCAGCAGCCCTGCTTCCTGGGGCCTCTCCCAAGAGTCCTGGATTCAAGGCCATGGTGTCACCATTTCACAGCCCGCCTTCCACCCCCAGCAGCCCTGGAGTGCGATCTCGGCCCAGCGAACCAGAGGAGGTGCCCGTCAGCTTTGACCAGCCTCCTGAAGGCAGTCATCTGCCCTGTTACAATAAGGTACTGTCTGGGTCCTAAGTATTGTAATGTCTTTGTTTATAATGTCTGTGGAAACGTGGGTGCTGGGCAATCCTGAGTTATCTCTACCCTGCTGTTGTCCTGGAAAAAGGAGGACACACCTTAGCTGTGGTCAGAGTGCTTTTTAACAAAAGATATGTCTCCTCTTTCTGGCAAGTGATCCCTGAACTAAGATCACCCTCTACCTAGCCTGTCTCTCTCATCCCCTCTCCCTGCAACTTGCTCCCCTCACCTGAAAGGCAGGCATGGGGAGGGAGCGAGTTCTCCATCCTTTGTGGAGAGAGAGGGGGGAATTCACAACTGACCCCAGCTGAGACATATGTCAAAAGCAGTGACTCAGCAAAAAGGAGGACAGGGTCACTAGGTTGACCTGTCCTGACTTGATTCGAATACTCCCAAGTGACCCGAGTAGGCTCAAATCATTTTTGCTACATCTTGCCCTAGTTAAAGGGCTTCCCAGGTGACGCTAGTGGTAAAGAACCTGCTTGCCAATGCAGGAGACGTAAGAGATGCGGAATCGATCCCTAGGTCAGGAAGATCCCCTGGAAGAGAACATGGCAAGCCACCCTAGTATTGTTGCCTGGAGAATCCATAGGTAGAGGAGCCTGGAGGGCTACAGTCTATAGGGTCACAAGAGTCAGACACGACTGAAACGACTTAGCCTGCTCGCACACCCCAGCACACATCCAAACTGTTTCCTTTGCAAAAAGATGTGTAACAAGGCTTGTTTCTGTGGATGCTGCCTGGTACTCAGTGTGTAATTTCATCAGATCCCTGCCCTACTGGAAGGAGGTAAGAATCAGGGAATCAGAGGTGCATACAATCCAATACATTCCAACAATACACCCAGCAAATTTGGGCCAGAGCCAGGGAGAGGCTAAGAGTTAAAGGGCTCCAATGCCAGGAAATGGTATTAATAAATGTATGTGACTTTAGAATTATGGATGGAGAGACCAGGATCTTCTGGACCCTTCCAGAAAATCCATCTAAGAAAAAGAGATCAAATATGCAGAAACAGGTAGAGCCCAAGGAAACAAAGAGGTGATGGGGTGGGCTTGAGCCTGCTGGCTGGGGGCAGAATAGGGATCCTTCAGCCCAGAACAATGGAGAGACCCCTGGGGGCAGAGAGGAACCCCGGGGAGAGCCCTAATACTGGGTCTTGTGACAGCAGTGAGGGAGCAGATGGGATTATTTCTGAACCCTGCAGGCCATGAGGACTGAGGCCTTGATGGCTCAGACTGAGGCCTGAGGCTAGCCTCTCTGTGGTCTCAGCAAAGTTTCTGGGAAGCTCTTTTAAAACCAAGCACTCATTCTAAACCTGGAGAAGGCAATGGCACTCCACTCCAGTACTCTTGCCTGGAAAATCCCATGGACGGAGGAGCCTGGTAGGCTGCAGTCCGTGACGACTGAGCGACTTCACTTTCACTTTTCACTTTCATGCGTTGGAGAAGGAAATGGCAACCCACTCCAGTGTTCTTGCCTGGAGAATCCCAGGGACAGGGGAGCCTGGTGGGCTGCCGTCTATGGGGTCACACAGAGTCGGACACGACTGAAGTGACTTAGCATAGCATAGCATAGCATTCTAAACCACTGAGACGAAACTAGGATTGACAAATGCAAAATGTTACGTGGCGTGTGGCATCTTAGTTTCCCAGCCAGGGATCACTGACAGGGGGCACTCTTAACTGCTGGGTTATCAGAAAAGTCCCTACTTTGCACATTAATTTTTAAAGGACAGATCATGTGAATAAAGTAGGGCATCTGATATAAACATGCCCACTGAACTTCTGACGAAGTCCAGTGGACGAAGGTGAGGCCTAGTTCTGAGTCTCACACACTTTCCACTTACCTTTGTCAAAGTAGCGTCCTCAAAATGTTAAAACATGACTAATATGAATAGAGATTTTGTTCAACTTGTTAATTTATGAGGAAATCTATAAGGTGGTAAAGCTCATTCAAAGAACTGGTTATTTATAGGCAATTAAATAGAACAAATGTGAGAATAAAATTGCTAAGTTAGACACCAAACTGATTGATGTTTTACAGACCAATAAAATCTTAGGGTATCTTTTCTTATTGGATAGAAAGCATTTTTATCTTCATCCACACAGAAAAAATTCTGCTGCTGCTGCTGCTAAGTCACTTCGGTCGTGTCCGATCTGTGTGACCCCATAGACGGCAGCCCATCAGGCTCCACAGTCCCTGGGATTCTCCAGGCAAGAACACCGTCCCTGGGATTCTCCAGGCAAGAACACTGGAGTGGGTTGCCATTTCCTTCTCCAATGCATAAAAGTGAAAAGTGAAAGGGAAGTCGCTCAGTCGTGTCCGACTCTTAGCGACCCCATGGACTACAGCCTACCAGGCTCCTCCATCCATGGGATTTTCCAGGCAAGAGTACTGGAGTGGGGTGCCATTGCCTTCTCCGAAAAATTCTGCAGGTTACCGTATAATACCATAATCCCATAGGGCTCTACCTATAATAAATAGCTATATCCTCATGGAAAATCAAATGATCCTCAGGTGGGGCTTGTGAAACTGGCATTGAAAGAACATGCGTCCTCGCCTTGGCCGTTTTCACAGATGTCCATTCCTTAACACTTTCTTCCAGGTGCGGACAAGGGGCTCCATAAAAAGGCGCCCTCCCTCCCGGAGATTCCGAAGGTCCCAGTCAGACTGTGGGGAACTGGGGGAGTTCAGGGCCGTGGAGCCTTCCCAGGAGAATGGTGCCAAGGAGGAAAGTGGGGACGAGGTGTTCCCAGCCAAGAGCAAAGCCCCAGGATCCCCTCCTCTGAGGAGGACGTCCAGCAGGACAGAGAAGCTGGAGGAGAAGAGCAGGGCCGTGGGGGAAGCCCAGGAGCCGGAGAAGATTGCGGGGGGCTCTGAGGAGGGGGCTGGCCAGCATCCAGCCCGAGCCTCCAGCTCAGAGGCGGAGGATGGGTGTGGGAGCCCCAAAGAGGAGAGACCGGCTGGAGAGCAGGCGGAAGAGCCTACAGAGGTGAAGGAGAGGGTGGCCAGTGAAGAGGAGGAGCCCAGACAAAGCAGCCAAGACACAAAGGAGCTGGAGGAGGGAGCCGTGGAGGAGGAGCCCCCTCAACCCCCTCCAGGAGGAGGGGCGGGCGGCCACAGCCCAGAGCAGGGGACCAGCGAGGAAAAGCAAGATGAAGGGGCCAGCCTCAAGCCAGGCTGCAGCCCCAACTCTGGAGCCCACGCCCAGCCGGACACCAGCAGCGAGGTCCCCAGGACAGAGGTGGGCAGCTCGGCTTGTCCCTCCCACCCCACTCCCAACCCCCAGGACAGGGCAGGGCCAGCTCACCCTTTTCCCCATGCCCTACCCCTTATATCTGTCACCAGTCAGCCAGGTGTGCAGTAGCACAGGTGCTGGATTGAGACATAAGACATCAGTGACAGTCACTGATGGGGAGCAACAGAAAGCGAAGTGTGTCTTATGCTCTGCCTCTCACTGCCTCGCAGTCCTGGCATCTTTCTAGGTATGACTGAGACCCACACATCAAGGCCTCCTGATGTAGTGTCCGGGCCTGGGCTCCCTGCTGAGGTGGATTCCAAGAGCAAAGGAGGTTCTCCTTCCATAGCAAACTCACAGTCTAGCACCTGAGACCAGCAATTCCTTAGGGTGCAGTAAAGAAGGCAGGGCTTCTCCTAGGGAAGCCTGGAGCACAAGTTGGGGAAAACAATTTGTATGTGGAGAGTGCCAGTGGAGCTTCAGGGTGAGGGTAGCTTTTGATTTGGGCCTTTAAAGGAGGTTTTGTGACTACAATAAAAAAATAGAATAAAAAATTTTAATATAAGCTATACTCCAATTAAAAATAAAATGAAATAATTTTTAAAAAAGAAAGCACACAAAATGAATAGAGGGGGCTTTATGTTCCATCTATGTGACTTCCCTGATGGCTCAGACAGTAAAAGCGTCTGCCTGTAATGCAGGAGACCTGGGTTGGATCCCTGGGTCGGGAAGATGCCCTGGAGAAGGAAATGGCAACCCGCTCCAGTACTCTTGCCTGGAAAATCCCATGGACGGAGGAGCCTGGTAGGCTACAGGCCATGGGGTCGCAAAGAGTCGGACACGACTGAGCGGCTTTACTACACTTTATGTTCCACCTGTTCATGCACAGGGGTTAGATTCCTACTGCACATGGGTAGGGGGAGTGCCTCAGTCCCTTCCTTCCTCCTGGGCCTGCATTTATTCACCTAGCTCCTTCCACCACTCCCAGGAAGCGTACCTTAACCTCACCTACCTATGCCTCAGGAGCAAGACCAGCCTTCCACAAGAAGAGTTCTGTGTTCCATCCCCTACCACCACCCCTGACAATCTCATCAACAAAGTCACCCTCCAGTGTTTTCCCCTTCCCTTTGTATCAGTTCATTCATTCACTCAAGCCACCATCAGCCTCCGACTGCATTAGCCTCTTATCTGACTTACTGCTTCCTTTTTTTCCGCCTACATAGTCCATTCTCTGTACAGCAACCAAAGAGGTGTGCTTGTGTGTTTACTCTAGATTTTAGTAATTTCTAAAATTACTCATGTCTTTAGGGCTGCCATAACAAATTACCACAAATTGGCAGCTTAAAAACAATACAAATGTGTTGTCCCACAGTTCTGGAGGCCAGAACTCCAAATGCAAGGTGTTGGTTGGGTTGCTTCCTTATGGAGGCTTGGAGGATGAGTCTGCTCCATGCCTTTCTCCTAACTTCTGCTGACTGCTGGCAACCCTGAGAATCCTGTCTTGCCTTTTCCAGCTTCTGATGGTTGTCAGCAATTCTTGGCATTCCCAGGTTTGAAGACTTATCACCCCAACCTCTGACTCTGTCTTCATGGTCTGTCTCTGTGTGCCTCAAAACTCCCTCTCCTCTCTCTTATAAGGACCCCAGTCATTGGATGTCGGCCCACCCTAAGTCTAGAATGGTCTCATCTTGAGATCCTTAAGTATGTCTACAAAGATCCCCTTTCCAAATAAGGTCACATGCACACGTACTGGGGGTTAGGATTGGACATATCTTTGGAGGAAGACAACTCACTCACCTCTGCTCCCCCTTGTTCCATGGCTTCCAGGGCACTCAAAACACAGATTCCAAACCCTCTGTGAGGCCCTTCTCTGCATGGGGGCCCCTGCCAAGCTTTCCCTGACTCTCACCCTCGCTGTACCCCAACCCTGCCAGTGTTTTTGGTTTGGTTTGGTTTTTTCAGTGGTTAATATCTAGATCCTTGAAGCAAATAGGTGAAGTAATTTATAAGCACAAAATTGGTTGAACAGACTGAGAGCCTGTAGCTCTCAAATGCCATCTGAGAGCTGTCATTTAGGACTGTGCCCAGATTACATAAGGCCTGGCGTGTGTACACCCTTCCAGCCCCGCTTCTTTGTGGTTGTGTTTTTATACTCCAAATTGTTAGTGTTCAGGTCCTAATGTAACTTTTGAATGTTCTTTCCTCAATAGCAATACTTTAAAATTTTTGATTTTTTGATTTTCAAGATTTTCATTTTTTTATTACTTAAATGCGAGGTGCTACCTCTTTACAAGAGCGTAACAGCATCTCATTTCTTACTTAATTGCATGTGTCATATCCTCACTATGTGCAGAACACTGTACTAGTTACAGTGTGTGTGTGTGTGTGTGTGTGTGTGTGTGTGTGTTGGCAACAAACACACATCCACTCCCAGGGAGATTTTAATTGAAGAATGATAACTTCTTGAAAAAATTCTTGAGGATTTAGTATGTTAAATTCTTTAATATACAGGGATAAATACGGGTATGTGTGTGAGGTGCCAAGTGAACAGCAAAAAGACTCAGGGGAAAATAATGTCTTTTCCAGAAACTGTTCATCCAAACTTCCCCTTTTTCCCTTGAATCAAACCAATAATAATATGCTATTCACTGGGACTTTTCAGTTTATCTACTCTTCTTTAAGAATTGGCAAAATTTGGTCAGGTAAACAAAAGGTATGGTCTACAGATTCCTAGTGTAATTGTAAAATAGAAGCTGGAAGACATAGCAAAGACTTTCTCCTACTTTGCCTATTTTATTAATGTCAATTAATAAATTAATGAACTAAATTAATAAATGTTAGAATCATTTTCCAACTGACCTGTATCTAAAATTACTGGGTAAGCTGTCTAATTTTTATTACATAGTACACAGAATAAATTCTCATTTTCAAGATTCTAGCAACATGGGAGTATGGAGAATGGATTTTTTTAAATTGATTTACAATATTGTGCTAGTTTCAGATGTGCAGCAAAGTGATTTGATTATACATATATATGTGTATACATCTGTGTTCTTTTTTTCATTCTTCTCTATTATAGGTTATTACAAGATAGCAAATATAGTTCCTTGTGCTATACAGTAAATTTTTGTGATCTGTGAGAATGAATTTTGAATCTCTGCCCTCATCTTTCTCTTTGTGCCTTCTCTTCTAGTAGACATAATCACCATAAATCACTCAGTGTTCATATTTTCAGTCCTATTTGGGTTTGATGGGCTGAGTTGCAGTTATTTTGGACATATTTTTTTAATTCCTGCATACACTTATCCCTTCCTCTTGACAGTCTTTGACATTGAGTATATTCTTATGTAGTTGATCTGATCAATATATTTCTACCAATCAAAGAAGATGGGGGTTAGATGTGGAGGTCAGGGGCGGGGGTGGTACTGGAACAGTGTTTCTTTATTGTGTGCTGCCTCTGCCTGATCCAGGAAAGACCTGGGACAGGTATGGTATCCCTGGGGAAGCCTGTGCCCAAGGGGCCTACATCGTAATTGTCCTCACCGGGAAATCCTGTGGCACCACTGCCTGAGGTATTTTGGTTCCAACCTTGACCAGGCTTGAGAAGACCAAAATAAATTATCTGGATTTATACAGAGGTTCTTTTGTGAAGCAGTTTATTCTGATGAGTAGAGCTGATATCCTTTGTGTCAACTTGAGCTCTGTGACTTTGGATGATTCCTGTCCCTTGGAGACAGTCACTTATGAGCTGTCCTTCTGTATGTTTTTGTTGTCCTTCTGCACCTTAATCTTGGTTTCACCATGGACCTGCTCTGGTTTTCTGTATTAATCCCCAAAGTCCAGTCACTCTCACACCCACCTCCTGAATGTCATTGGTGGAATGCACAAAACCATGCTGCCTGGATCTGTTATAAACTCTTGCCAACCTGGCTGAACCATGTCCATCCTCTGCAGGGACACCCTTCACTGCTTCTCTGTCATCCTGTTTTCATCCCCATCCCCCCAGCTCACTGCCTGCCTCTTCCTCTCCTGCTTCGCAAATGACCTCATCTCCTGTTTACCCAAAAGGAAGACCGGCCTGTTCGTCACCTGCCTCACACCCTCAAAGAGTCTCTTTTCCCTGTGAATCCGAGGAGAGGCCCTTTATCCTTGATAAGATTACCCCTCTTGTTTGCTGTATCAATCGTTTTCTGGACTTTTCTACAAGATATTTGTAGAGCATACGTGTGCCTTTTAAGCAAGGGGGTTAGCCCAAGATTTTCCTGTTCGGTTACCCGTCTGTATTTCTAGCACCTCACTAGCTCGCCCCTTTCTGCCTACAAACATTTATCTCTAATCCTAAAGATAAATCTCTCAACTCTGCTCTCTGACCCTCACGCTTACCAATGATTTTGAAGCTCATTCATGCCCTCCCATCCACCAAAGACCTGACATGTCTCTGCTCTTGTCATCCTCACCTCTCTGAAATAGCTGATGCTGGCAACCCACCCTAGAAACCACGTCCATTCTTTGACCTCTGGCTGGCTGGGCTGCCCTGGCCCCTTCTCGGCCTCTGGGCAGCATCATGACGCCTGCACCTGGTCCTCCCCATCACCTCCTGGCCTCTCCTGACTGCTTAGCACCAGCCAGGCTCTCACATGGTCCCAGCTGCGCCCCACAGGCCCAGCAGCCCCTCCTTCCACACTCCCCAAACCAGACTGCTGCTTACTTTGTTTCTTCAGTTACTTTCAACTGAACCTGAAACTCCTTTTTACCCATATACATTCCTGCTCATGAGGAACTTTTCTTCTTTCTCTTTGATTCTTCAGCAGTGTTTCCGGATGATGAAATTAAAGGGAATGAGTGATGAGGGGAGAAGCTAGGGCAGCGAGGACATGGGAGGCCAAGCATCAAGGAAAAGGCAATGTTCTTGTTGAGAGCCCAAGCTCTGATCCCGGGGTTTAAATCCTGACTCCCCCACTTGCTAGCTCTATGACCTAGGGGAAGTCACTTGACCTCTCTGTGCCTTAATTAACCCACCTATAAAACAGAGTAAATAGAAGTACCAAACTCATACTGCTTTTGTGAGGAATAAATGTGTTGATGAGTATGAAAAACTATGTCAGTCACATAGTATTATTATCACTATTACTATGGTTACCTGACTTAGCATCCCCAGGAAGACAAGCTGAGTGTCCAGATTTCCCTACTCTCCTCCTAATTTATTCCTTCCTCTTTTGCTCTCAGGACAACACCCCTGTCCAGGACACTAAAATGTGAAGAGCACATTGCTTCTAGTGATGAAGCTGCTGGAGCCATGTCTTTGAAAGTAGCAGCAAGGATCATAGTAGCAGCAAAGGAAGCCATTGCAGGACACGATGGGCTGAGAGTCTGAAGTCAGCCTGAAGACACAGGGTGCCATTTCCCAACCTCCACACTGTTGCAGATGGAGAGTGGATCTGAGGGCAGAAGACTTTGATCAGCTTGAGTTTGTGTCACTTGATGGACTTTTTTTTTCTTTTTTTTAAGAAAACTTATTTAAAACAATTTGCTGTGTTGACAACTCCCCAGGGATACTGGTCAACCTGTGGGGCCCAGATCCACACCCATATATCCCTACAGCTGACCTCAGAACTGGACTGGCATTTAGCTAATCAGATTGAGTTTATATAAAGTGATAGCCTTTTTATTACTCCTAAGTTTTCACAGTTCTCAAATGTAAGTAAAAACTCATTTCAGGTGGCTAGAATCAAAGTAGTATCACTGGAAATATACATCCTGTAAAGTTACAGAAGACCTGAAATTGTATGGAGACCCTGAAACAACCTTTCAGCTTGGTCCAAATTTGACTGGTCAACCAATTTTGAAAACACTGGACTAGAAGAGATAATTATTGAAACATTTAAAAATATGTGTCTGTTCCAGCGACAGGAGCTTTGAAGGTGAAAGCAAATTTGCTTAGTCGTGTCAGACTCTTTGTGACCCCATGGACTGTAGCCTGTGAGGTTCCTCCATCCGTGGAATTTTCCAGGATTTTCCTTCTCCAAGGAATCTTCCTGACCCAGATATTGAAACCAGGTCTCCAGCATTGCAAGCAGACAATTTTACTGTCTGAGCCACCAGGGAAGCTCCCCATCTGGAGCTATCCCATCTGGTAATTTACCAGGAGCTTTCCCATCTGGTAATTCTCTAGTTAGGAATTTTCAGCTCATCTCCTTCTGCCAGGGGACAAGGAGGCAGAGGCAGGCAGCAACTCCTTTGGGGAGGAAGAATATCAAGAGGTTTCACAGGTCTGCACTTCATTTCCTCTTCCTGAAAGCAGAGCAGTGATACCTGAGCAGTGCCTGCCCTCTGGTTTATCCTGGGAAGATAACGTTTGTGCTTCCAGAAGGGGAGCCCCGAGCATGAATTAGATATCTCCTGGGAAGTGCACTGGGCATCATGATGTGCAACCTACATAATAAGGACATCCTTCCCTGACTTGAATGGAAACCCAGGGTCTCCTCCCCGACTCCGGAGGGATGGAGTGGGTCGTTGGCCTGTTCTCCTTGAATAGCTCTTGCTTAAACGTTCTGTTGAGAGAGTACAGGAAGCTTCGCTAGGAACGGGGGGGCCTGACTACCCCTTTCTTAACATACTCTCTCCCCCCTTCACACACTCCTGCTGAAAGATACTCGTCCAAATAAATCTTAATCTTTAGAGTTGCTTCTTATTCAGATTTATTTCAGTATCTCAACATACGATTTGGTAGTTGCGGCAGTCGTTTTTCTGGAGGTCTCTTAGACCATACTCTATCTACTCTGACTTCAAAAAGTAGTTTTCCAGACTAAAAGGCCTTATCTCACCACTGGTACCTCAGTTTTTATCACCTCATTACAGTTTTTCTAACTCCAGAATAGTATGAATATTTGATATATACATTTTTTCAAAAACTATTTTTAAATTGAATGTAGCTTCTAAATCTTGTAATCTAGTGAAGACTGATACTATAATAAGTTTTGTATTTTAGCAGAGTTTGGGAGATATGTGTGTCAGTTATTTTGAGATCTATATACTATCTGTCTATCTACCTATCTAATCTCTTCACAGAGATGTATACCCCCTAAACAATACATGGATTTATTTATATATGTCTTTGGGTTGTTTATATATGCATGCACTTATTTAGGCAAAAGTTTTGAGAATGTGAGCTTGGCTGTGGGTGTGTGTGGTGAAAGGGGGAAATATGCCATTCTTCCTTACTAGAAAAAGGAATGGAATAGATGGGATGTGAATGTAGAAATAAAACTCTATCTTACATACCTTACAGTAGCAGATGAAGGAGCAATAAAAATGACAAGAATGTGACACTGAAGGAGCATGTGTGATGGTATCAAAGGTCTCACCAGTTCCCTGTTAATCACATATTTGATCTGTTTTGTGAGAACATAGAGACCCTATTCCCAGGCATTGTTATTGGTGACTCCTGGTGGGGAATTCATGAAGCGAACCCAGGACCCTGTTCCTTGTTGGTGCTACAGCCTGGGTGTTCAATGCTCTCTCTTCTCGAAACACTGTGATTCAGCGATGCATCGCTATAGTTGAGACTAGGACTTCACACTGGGGATTAAAGAAATCCATTTGTGTTTTAGGTGGAACAGTCATCACCAGGCCAGGAAGACTTTCTTTCATTCAGGCTCCGTTAATAGGTTGAAGGAAAACACTGTTTCTTCACAGCTGCAAGGTTGAAGAAAAGAGTCAGAATCCTTCTTCCAATTCCTTTGTAGTCCAGCTTGAATTTTAAACTGTGTTCCTCCTTTCTCCAGAGAGGGAGCATGAAGAAAACCTGACTGTTTTGAAGGAATATGCCAGTATTGAAAAGAGGCTGTGATGCTGTTTCAGCTGCATGTAGCATTAGGTAACCAACCAGCTACCCACAAAAACCCCGGAGACTCAGGACTCCACTCTCTTCACCAAGGTCACCCTGAAAAGGATCCAGTTTGCCAGACCAGTTTTAGCTTGTGACCAATTGACTAATCATTAACATATGTTAGATAATGGAATAAAGGAATGGATGAACAAATAGTTCATCATCTTTTGATTAAGTACTCTTGGAGGTGTAAAAGTTTAATGCAGTTGAATGAATAAGGACCTTCAGCTGCTAATGAAAGGAACTCAAACTGGTTGATACAAAACAGCTATGTCTATGAATCTCTCTCTCTCTCCCCCTCCTCCTTTCTCTATTTGCCTGTACACTGAATAATATACATTGACAATCCATGGACAGACCTGAATACAATCAATTAAGCAATGTCAGAAATCTCTGTCTGTTACTGGTCTCTGCTTTCTTCTGTTGACCATAGTCTCAAGTAGGCTCTTCCCAGCCTGCAAACCCAATAGAAAGAGCTTATTGTTTCCTAATAACTGTAGGGGAAAGTCCTACAAAGGTTTTCTGTAGGCTCCATGGGGATCACATACCCATGTCTGAACCGATCGTTATGAACAAGGAGATGCAGAGATCAGATGGGCCAGCCCTCGGTCACATGCTGTCTTCTGCAGTTAGGGCCTAGGTGAGTGAGTTCTATCATCTTCAAGGACGGTGAATGGGAGTAACAGGGTGCCTCAAGGTTAAAGCAGAGTGCTGTTACTAAAAGAAATGATGCTGGGTAGGCAACAACGAAAAACAAAACAGAGTCTGAGCAAAATTTAAGTGCTACCCAAATAAAACAGAATTTGTTTTCAGAAGCCACCAAAGAAAATAGTCTCATTTTTCGTGTGATGTTTGCTATGTCCAGAGCCAGTCTGGAGCTCCAGTGGGTTAAGCCAGTGTCTGTGTTGTCCATTGCGCCAGTGCTTCATGTGTTATAGGCGCTCAATAAATATTAAGTAAGGAATGACTGAGCTGATTTCAGACGGGAGTAGGATTATCTTCAACATTTATCACTGCCCTACAACTCCCTCACTGATACCAGATGCCTGAAATGTTTTAATTACCAACTGATTCCATTGCCTCTAGTCTTCCCAGTCAAAATGCATATCCTGAGAAAGAGAATATTTTAAACCTTTGTCATCACATCTTGAATTGAGTTTGTTCTAGAAAACCTTCTAGAAGGGATTGAAAAAGAACAGCAGAGTACATGAAAGTCTAGGGGCAGTTTACACATTTTCCTGAGTTCCCAGTCTTGCTTAGAGTAAGCCAGGCCCAGTGATGTCATGATCAGAGTGCCTATGGAGGCTGAGAAAACCATTACTCCAGTTCTGCTCTCCGAGTCAAGAAGAGCCATGGGAATTCTGGAGAAACCACAACTGCAGTCAAATGGGGCAGGAAACTGTGGTTCTTTGATCCTCCTCAGAGAAAGAAGAGATGATGAATGTGTTAAATGCCTCGCAGTGTAAAGGGAGCCACCCACTTCAAAAACAGGAACAAAGAGAATTACTGACTTCTCTTCCTGGAAAGTTCTGGGCTCTCCATGGGACCTGCAACACCCTGGCACAGTCAAGGAGATGCCATGAGGGAAACAGGATGTAGAAGGAAGAGGTTGAAATGGGCTAGGATTCCTCACTGGGTACTCTTGTCAGTAATGACTCTGGCCCTTGATGGTGTAGTTGTATATGAAGTTTTGAAAAAATTACTTGTATTTAGACAAACCAATAATGTCAGTTTCTTCCCAGGTGGCTCAGATGGTAAAGAATCTGCCTGCAAAGCAGGAGACGTGGATTCAATCATTGGGTTGGGAAGATCTCCTGAAGAAGGGCATGGCAACCCACTCCAGCATTCTTGGCTGCAGAATTCCATGGCAAGAGGAGCCTCGCAGTCTACAGTCCAAGGTGTCTCCGAGTGGGACATGACTGAGCAACTAACACTTTCACTTTCATAATGTCAGTTGGGTTTCCTTGGTGGCTCAGTCAGTTCAGTCACTCAGTCGTGTCCCACTCTTTGCAACCCCATGGACTGCAGCATGCCAGGCTTCCCTGTCCATCACCAACTCCTGGAGCTTGCTCAAACTCACATCCATCGAGTCAATGATGCCATTCAATCATTTCTTCCTCTGTTGTCCCCTTCTCTTCCTGTCTTCAATCTTTTTCAGCATCAGGGTCTTTTCCAATGTGTCAATTCTTCAAATCAGGTGACCAAAGTATTGGAATTTCAGCTTCAATGTCGGTCCTTCCAATGAACACCCAGGACTGATTTCCTTTAGGATTGACAGGTTGGATCTCCTTGCAGTCCAAGGGACTCTTAAGAGTCTTCTCCAACACCACAGTTCAAAAGCATCAATTCTTTGGCGCTCAATTTTCTTTATGGTCCAACTTTCACATCCATACGTGACTACTGGAAAAACCTAGATGGACCTTTGTTGGCAAAGTAATGTCTCTGTTTTTTAATACCCTGTCTAGGTTTTTCTTTTTGCTTTTCATTGCTTTTCTTCCAAGGAGCAAGAGTCTTTTAATTTCATGGCTGCAGTCACCATCTGCAGTGATTTTGGAGCCCAAGAAAATAGTCTGTCATTGTTTCCCCATCTATTTGCCATGAAGTGATGGGACCGGATGACATGATCTTTGTTTTCCGAATGCTGAGTTTTAAGCCAATTTTTTCACTCTCCTCTTTCACTTTCATCAAGAGGCTCTTTAGTTCTTCTTCCCTTTCTGCCATAAGGATAGTATCATCTGCATATCTGAGGCTTTTGATATTTCTCCCTGCAAACTTGATTCCAGCTTGTGCTTCATCCAGCCCAGCATTTCACATGAGGTACTCTGCATATAAGTTAAATAAGCAGGGTGACAATAAACAGCCTTGACATACTCCTTTCCAATTTGGAACCAGTCTGTTGTTCTAACTGTTGCTAGAGTCTGTCCGGTTCTAACTGTTGCTTCTTGACCTGCATACAGGTTTCACAGGAGGCAGGTAAGGTGGTCTGGTATTCCCATCTCTTTAAGAATTTTCCAGTTTGTTGTGATCTACACAATCAAAGGCTTTAGTGTAGTCAATGAAGAAGTAGATGATTTTTTGAATTACATACTGTTGAAGTCTAGCTTGAAGGATTTTGAGCCTTACCTTGCTGGTATGTGAAATGATTGCAATTGTGCAGTAATTTGAACATATTTTGGCATTGCCCTTCTTTGGGATTGGAAGGAAAACTGACCTTTTCCAGTCCTGTGGTCACTGCTGAGTTTTCCAAATTTGCTGGCATATTGAGTGCAGCACTTTCACAGCATCATCTTTCAGGATTTGAAATAGCTCACTTGGAATTCCATCACCTCCACCAGCTCAGTTTGTAGTCATGCTTCCTAAGGTCCACTTGACTTTAGACTCCAGGATGTCTGGCTCTAAGTGAGTGATCACACCATTGTGGTTATCTGGGTCATGAAGATCTTTTTTGTATAGTTCTTTTGTGTATTCTTGCTTACTCTTATTATCTGCTTCCATTAGGTACACACTGTTTCTGTCCTTTATTGTGCCCATCTTTGCATGAAATGTTCCCTTGGTATCTCTAATTTTCTTGAAGAGATTTCTAGTCTTTACCATTCTATTGTTTTCTTCTATTTTTTTGTACTCATCACTGAGGAAGTCTTTCTTATCTCTCTTTGCTATTCTTTGGGACTCTGCATTCAATGGATATATCTTTCCTTTTTCTCCTTTGCCTTTTGCTTCTCTTTTCTCAGCTATTTGTAAGGCCTCCTCAGGCAACCATTTTGCCTTTCTGTTTTCTTGGGGATGGTTTTGATCACTGCATCCTGTACAATGTTACAGGCTTCTGTCCATAGTTCTTCAGGCACTCTATCAGATCTAATCCCTTGAATCTGTCACTTCCACTGCATAATCATAAGAGATTTGATTTAGGTCATACCTGAATGGCTTAGTGGTTTTCCCTATGTTCTTCAAGTCTGAATTTTGCAATAAGGAGTTCATGTTCTGAACCAGAGTCAGCTCCCAGTCTTATTTTTGCTGACTGTATAGAGCTTCTCCATCTTCATCTGGAAAGAATATAATCAATCTGATTTCAGTATTGACCATCTGGTGATGTCCATGTGTAGAGTCTTCACTTGTGTTGTTGGAAGAGTGTGTTTGCTATGACCAGCACGTTCTCTTGGCCAAACTGTTAGTCTTTATCCTGCTTCATCTTGTACTCCAAGGCCAAACTTGCCTGTTACTCCAGGTATCGCTTGACTTCCGACTTTTGCATTCCAGTCCCATATGATGAAAAGGACATCTTTTTTTTGGTGTTAGTTCTTTAGGTCTTCCTAGAACCGTTCAACTTCAGATTCTTCAGCATTAGTGGTTGGGGCATAGACATGGATTACTGTGATATTGAATGGTTTGCCCTGGAAACCAAGATCATTCTGTCATTTTTGAGACTGCACCCAAGTAGTGTATTTCAGACTCTTTTGTTGGCTATGATGGCTACTTCATTTTTTCTAAGGGATTCCTGCCCACAGTAGTAGATAAAATGACCATCTAAATTAAATTTGCCCATTCCTGCCCAGTTTAATTCACTGATGCCTAAAATGTTGATGTTCACTCTTGCCATCTCCTGTTGACCACTTTCAATTTACCTCCACTCATGGACCTAACATTCCAGGTTCCTATGCAATATTGTCCTTTATAGCACCAGACTTTACTTCCACCACTAGACACATCCACAGCCTGACGTTGTTTTAGCTTTTGTTCAGCCTCTTCATTCCTTCTGGAGCTATTCCTTCGCTCTTCTCTGGTAGCATATTGGGCACCTACCCAACTGGGACGTTCATCTCTCAGTGTCATATCTTTTTGCCTTTTCCTACTGTTCATGGGGCTCTCCAGGCAAGAATGCTGAAGTGGTAATTACCTTGTAGCAAAAGCAATAGAATACACTGCTGCTAAGTCACTTCAGTCGTGTCCCACTCTGTGCGACCCCATAGATGGCAGCCCACCAGGCTCCCCCGTCCTTGGGATTCTCCAGGCAATGACACTGGAGTGGGTTGCCATTTCCTTCTCCAATGCATGAAAGTGAAAAGTGAAAGCGAAGTCTCTCAGTCGTGTCCGACCCTCAGCGACCCCATGGACTGCAGCCTTCCAGGCTCCTCCGTCCATGGGATTTTCCAGGCAAGAGTACTGGAAGTGCCATTGCCTTCTCCGAATAGAATACACAGATTAAAGTAAAAAACAAACAAAAACAGATACAATATGGAATCAGATTTGTTCTTCCCTATGAAGAACAAATGAAGGGAAGGTGGTCCTAGGTCTAAGTTTCTGCCCACTGACACTGCCTTCTCCACTCCTCCAAGCTAACAAGGCACCTGTCTCCCTCCCTGCCCCTTTCAGGGTCCTCCCCATCCACCACACCTTCTAAGACTTGGGTAGTTGCTGTGCCTACCATACCACTTCCTCGCCATGTCGCCTGAAATACCTAACTGCGAAATGAGGTTAGTACGTGAGAGACAGATTGTTACAGATACGCAGTGCGTTCAGTACATGCAAGGCTCTAAAAAGAGTGCGTGATCTCAAAATGAACGTTGGAAAAAAAGTTATCTGTCAATACTCTCCTCTTTGAGAATTCTTTGTCCCAACACTTCCTTGCAGGGATAAGGTGCATCCTTTCCCATTTCTTGCCAGCTCCTCGAGGTTTTTCCCGCTCCACCCACCCATGAGCGTCGTCGGCAGCCGAGCGTCTTCCGGCGGCCAAGCAGAGGCTAGGAATGCGGATGAGGCACGCTGCACACAGCCAAGTGCTCTGAGGCTGGTCTGAGCTGAGAGCGGCGGGACCTCCCCGCAAGTAGCGAAACTGGTGGCATGGGGACCCTGGGCTGCGAGCACCTGGCGGAGTCCGAGACGTCCGAGGGGCCCTGCCTGCGCCCTCCTAGCCCCGGCTTCCACCGCCCTGCCGCCCCCGCCTTCCAGGGGCTATCCTGGCTCATGGAAGGCGGCTTCCGGGATCTTGTGCGGATGGCCGCAGGCGGCGGCGCAGAGCCCAGGCGCCGGGAGATAAGACCGACCCCGCTGGGAAAAAATGCACGTCCCTTCCTGGCGTCTCTCTGGGTGGCGAAAACGTTTTGACCCGAGACCTGGGAAATGAGAGGAGATTGTCCAGCCGAGGTTGGTCGGGTGGTGCAGCTGGCGGTCGGATAAGGCTGAAGGGAGGCTCTGGGAGCGTTTTCGCCGAGAGCGGCTCGTTGGTCTAGGGGTATGATTCTCGCTTCGGGTGCGAGAGGTCCCGGGTTCAAATCCCGGACGAGCCCAGGTTTTTTTCTTGCATAAGCGGTACAATTTAAGACTCCCCCCCACCCCCCCATATGGCTCATTTAAGGGCTGAAATGAAACTATTCTAGTTCCTTGAGCTCAAACCTTGACCAAGACGACCAAAAAGTACTTTTCACGAAGTAAATGATCAAATGAGATCAATTCGTACAATATGTGGTCTTTTTCGTCTGAGGGCAAGATATGAATATGCTTTACCACTTTGAAACACACGTGCTCGGAAAAGAGACACGCCTCGTGCGGACCCCGGGGCAGCCCCGGAACACTCCGAGCGTGAGCGGGGCACGGAGGGTCGGCGGGCCCGGGTGAGCGGGCGCGCAGTCCGCCTCCCACGGTCGCGGTGCAGGCGGACGGGCGCGGGCGTGAGCAGATTTAGGTCGCACTTGTAGGCACCGGAGATGCCCAGCGAACGTGCTCGACTCTGGAACTGGCAGGAATGGGATGAGTCTTTTCAGAGCATCACATTGCTCTAACTTTCTACGTTTTCAGGTTATGTCTTTTAATGGTATTTGAACTTAAAGTGTGCTATAAGTTCAAAAGGTCTCAATTTTGTATTTTTCACCAACATGTATTTATTATATTTATAGATCTAAAGTTAATTTCTTTAGAAATGGATTTAATTCAAAGAAGAAGAAAAAAAAAAAAAAGAGGGCTCGTCCGGGATTTGAACCCGGGACCTCTCGCACCCTAAGCGAGAATCATACCCCTAGACCAACGAGCCGTCCTTCTCGCAGTCTTCCTGCCATCGTAAAAGCAGGAAGAACTACTGACTTCTGCGTTTCCAAGTGGTTATTCACTGTTATGTATTTATATTCCTCAGCTGTTTTGCGTTCTAGTGTAAACGGATTTTCTTCTCTTGATTTTTGAAAATCAGTAACAGAAGAAAACAATGGTGTCACTATCAGTGGAGTATTTATAATTTTATTTATATTTATGGCTGATAAACTGCAGTGAGTGTGTGGCAATTTCCCTGTGGCAGGTAGGTTCCAGATTCTCTCCCCTACTGAGTTCTGGATGTTGCACTTTCCAATAGTAGTAAAATCGTCAGTTTCTTGCTTACACCTTTTATCCTAGTGTTCAAAGCACCATCTTTCCAGCCTTGAGTGTTGCCATCTATGTGTTTTTACTCTATCTGTTTTCTTCAGCTGGAAAATCTGTTTCTCATTCTCTCTTTTGACCTTCTTAGAAAGAAATCCTTTAACAAATTAAAAACCAGTTGTATGTGGTATATAACTGGGTTGCAGTCTTACCTCTTCTAATCATTACTTGTTAGAGGACATCAACATTAGCAGCAGCACTGAATTCTACTACATAATTGGCAAACAATTGTTATAATTGGTGTCCAGTTGTCCCAGTATCTCTAAGGCATGGTTTCTTAACTATATTTTATTTATTTCTAATTTTTTTCCCCAATGTTTCACATGTTTATTACTGAGCCCCACGGACCTCTAGTGAACAAACACCAAGAAGTCAAACATTTCGTTTCTCCCATGAGCTGTTCAGACAGCAGTGAGTTCACACTTCTGTGATTCAGTTACAGTGCAAGTGACCTTGCCATGGCATAAATGAGTGCCAACGGGTAAATGAGGCTCCTTAGAGGCCCAGCTTGGGTCTTCTCCAGTGTCTTTTCTCGGAGTTATACCTGATTTTATTACCAGTTTTCATTCAAATCCATTGGGGAATGGAACGATTCTGCTTTTGTTTTTGGTCAGAAATTGCTTGATCTTCAAATTCTTGTGAAAAGACATGGGGAGGAGTAAATTTAACTGCATAGAGGAAAATGGAGAAGAGAAAAGAGCTTTTTTCCTATACTTTAAATACTTAGTATTGAGGCTTATGCTGGCAAAGCTGGTGCTCAATGACTAATTGCTGAATGACTGCAATATGTTCCAAATCCCTTAAAACTACAAACTTTGGTACTTGGACAATCAGTATTTGTGAATTGTAACTCTAACAAATAACCAGATAGGAAACTACAAGTAGACAGAGAGACTATCCTAAATAGGCCTATTTATTTTATTTCATGTACCATTCATTCAGTTTATTCATTCGATTGCTCATTCACTCAGACATTTAGAGGCACTATGTGCTGTTATGGAGAAGGCAATGGCACCCCACTCCAGTACTCTTGCCTGGAAAATCCCATGGATGGAGGAGCCTGGTGGGCTGCAGTCCATGGGGTCGCTAAGAGTCGGACAAGACTGAGCGACTTCACTTTCACTTTTCACTTTCATGCATTGGAGAAGGAAATGGCAACCCACTCCAGTGTTCTTGCCTGGAGAATCCCAGGGACGGGGGAGCCTGGTGGGCTGCCATCTATGGAGTCGCACAGAGTCGGACACGACTGAAGCGACTTAGCAGCAGCAGCAGCATGTGCTGTTAACAACACTCTAAGTTGTTAACTTTCTACTTATGGTTCCATGTGAGTAAATTATAGTTCTGGGGTTCTAACATTCAGACCCCACCCTTTTGTTTTATTTGAAGACATCCTAACTTGAGTCTTCAGTTCTTCTTAGGTCCCAAAGCAAGGAGGATAAGAATACCCTTTAAAAATATTCATTAGTTCTAGATGTCAGCAGAGTTTATTCATCAGAACCTAACTGGAAAAAAATGTGTCCTGGACACTTAAGAAGTTTCTATTTCTCCTGGAAATGAGGAAACTACAAAATATAACTCGTTAGGTAAAATAATGTAATCACTTGTTTTCTGGGAACCTCCATCTCCACAGTTACCAAGAGGTCTGTTTTTATACTCACCTTTCCCACTTGAATTTATTATTAAGTTATTATCATTTTAGGGCTTTTATTTTTCCTATTTATTCTTCTCTAGTGATTGCAAGGGTTTGTCTTTTGTTCTGCAAGTGGCACTAGACTATCACATTTCCCTCCCAACGATGATATAGAAGACTGACAGTAACAAAACTCAGGATATCAGTTGCCCAGCTCACAGTGACAAATGTCACTCCCAGCAGGAGGAATGCCTGTGATATCTCTCCAGAGCACATCTTTCCCTCATAGGTGAAGCAGAAGTAGTACATAGGTGCTATCGGGGTACAGGGAGACAAAGAACCTTGAGGAACATTTTATCCCAGCCACAGTGAATGAAGAAGCTGGAGATACATTCTTCTATACAGTAAACCCTAAAGACTGCATTACCAAGTTCTCCCAACTTGTGCCTCTCTGCCCGGGGATACCAGGGGCACCAGAGGCACTAGAACTTGGATTTTCAGATTTTCAAAACTTTCCTAGGAAAATGCAATCCCTATCCTGGATTGGGACAGTCTCTGTAGAAATGTTAATGAAACTGATTTGCTGCTGCTGCTAAGTCGCTTCAGTCGTTTCCGACTCTGTGCGACCCTATAGACGGCAGCCCACCAGGCTCCTCTGTCCCTGGGATTCTCCAGGCAAGAACGCTGGAGTGGGTTGCCATTTCCTTCTCCAATGCATGAAAGTGAAAAGTGAAAGTGAAGTCACTCAGTCGTGTCCAACTCTCAGCGACCCCATGGACTGGAGCCTACGAGGCTCCTCCATCCATCTGATTTAGCTCCAGATAAATCTTTCTCAGTGTGGCCTGGATTCATCTTTGACTCTATCTGATAGCCATCAAATCTCAGTTCTCCTGGAATAGCTTGCTATCACCACCCACAGATGACAGCATTCCATTCTTCCTCTGGCAACAGATTTTAAACTACAAGGCAGGAGAGAATACCACTGAGAGTACAGGAAGTGGAAGAGAATTTTACTACAATCACAAAAATGTTGGAAATTTTGGTGCCTGTCACTGTCTTTTCTACTTTTTCCATTAATTCCAGCTCTAGAAAATTATGCCCATATATATTTGCTAGCACTAGCTGCTCCTGGGTGCCTCTTATCTGATCTCTATTAAGAGAAGACTTAAAGCCCTGAGACGATCCCAAGGCCAAGCCTCCTTACTGTACTTACTGTATACTACATGAAGCAGGAAGTCTGAGAGGCCAGTGGATCTGTACACAGATCTATTATCAGACAAGACTGCTCATGGTTTTCCTTACTGACTCTGCAGGGAAAATTCTCTCCAAGAAGTCCATTCCTTTCAGAGGTAACACAGTCCATTAAAAAGACTTTTCTCATCTGATGGAAAGTCTTCAATTGATTCTGATTTGTATGCCTGGACTGACTGAGCTGAGAAGAAGGGTTTCCAGGAGGTAGAAGCAGGTCCCTAAGGAGGAGGAAGTTTGTTAAGTGACTCTCAAGTTCACAATAGTGATTGAAAATCCAAAGGTTGGTTTGTTTTCCATTTACTATCTCTACAGAAGGATCCAAAACTAGAATGCAAGGACTATGGCCGAAACAACCTCACATGATTTTTTCTTTGTAACTGTTCTCGATTAATTTAATAAACATTCATTCATCTATTCATTCAGCAAATATTTATAATCTACTTATGATCTCATAGTGGTTTTTTGTGGAAACACTTTGCCGCCCTCGCAAGTTCTGGTTTCATGGTAACCTCTCTCGTTGCTTCCTTGGGATCCAGACCTACATATCTAACTGCCTTCTAATTGACCATCTGGGTTTTCTCAGAAGTTTCAGCTGTGTTCAAGGCCCAGTTCATTAGCTTTCCTCACAGACCAGGTTCTCTTTCTGGGTTTTTTTGGTGGGATTTTTTTTTTTTCTTTATATACATATATATGTATATGTACATATATAAAGGTCCGTCTAGTCAAGGCTATGGTTTTTCCAGTGGTCATGTACGGATGTGAGAGTTGGACTATGAAGAAAGCTGAGCGCCGAAAAATTGATGCTTTTGAATTGTGGTGTTGGAGAAGACTCTTGAGAGTCCCTTGGACTGCAAGGAGATCCAACCAGTCCATTCTAAAGGAGATCAGTCCTGGGTGTTCATTGGAAGGACTGATGCTAAAGTTGAAACTCCAATACTTTGGCCACCTCATGTGAAGAGTTGACTCATTGGAAAAGACCCTGATGCTGGGAGGGATTGGGGGCAGGAGGAGAAGGGGACGACAGAGGATGAGATGGCTGGGTGGCATCACTGACTCGATGGATGTGAGTTTGAGTAAACTCCAGGAGTTGGTGATGGACAGGAGTGCCTGGCGTGCTGGGGTCGCAAAGAGTCGGACACAACTGAGCGACTGAACTGAACTGAACTGAACTGATATATGTACATGTGTATATGTACATATACGTATATATATATCCTTACACTTGGTACTGCTTTCTTATTTGTGAGTTCGCTTTTCCTGTTTCTCTCTGGTGAAAATTTATCCAGCCTATAAAATCCGCTTCAAATGCTATTTCCTTGATGCATCTTTTCTGGACACCTTGTGGGCCAGTGGTTCTCAGAAAAGGACGTTATTTGTATTGAAGTGTGTCATGGGCAGCAGAGAAGCTTTTAACATGACACATATCTTTGAGGATCACTGCCTGTTGGCCTTATATTTCTCCTTGATTCGACCTTCTCTTCAAGCACTGAAGAAAAATTTTAGTTCAGTACTTGCTTGCTACACTGACTGGTAGACTCTGTAGACTCTGTGCTTCTTGAGAGTAAAGCCTGGATATTCTAATTCTACAGCACACAATAGGTTCTCATTTAATGCATTTGTAGTCTTTCCAACATATGGCATTCCAAAAACACTTCATGAGGATCTTGCTGACAGAGAAATAAGGTGAAATGGTGTTTTCTTGTTTGTTTAGTTTTCTCTCACTGGGACTAAGGTAATTACTATCAGCCTGCCATACTACAAGGCTAGTAGGCTAAAACAGCAAAAATATCGGGAAGGCTGTTCATAAGATTGACTTGAGACAAAACCCTGAAATGAGGGGCTGCAGGGGAGTGCTCCTACCCTGCTCTTCTCCCCCTCTCATCCTAACTGTCTAATACTTGTTTCCTTCTCTCACACTACAGGCCTCCCACCTGGATTCTTCCTTTTCTTCCTACACCCTCATTCTTCTTGTGCTCCTGCCCTTCCATTTCTCCCTTTCATAGGGTGTTCTCATAAGGACCCTTCCAAACACTTTCCAGAATTTTTGGGCAACCAGTTAAGTGGCAGACACTGCTAACCAACTGGAGCCGGCTCAGGCATGGCACTTCAGAGTCAGGAGGGGAACTTGCCGATTTTGGATAAATCGAGGGACATTTACAAAAGCAAAACCCCATCCACACGTGCTCCAGGTAGCAGGAGAGAATTCCCAGTTCCCAACCCTTCTTAGCCATAAGTGGGAGGGGAAGGGTTCCTTAGAGGAAAGTCAGACAAGATGGAGACTTCTTTTTAAGCTATGAGATTTCTCAATTTGCACATAAATTATCTGAATCCAGGCAAAATAGACTTGGGATACACGGCAAGAGGGGAAATGTGTTCTATCTGGACGACTGAATCAGAAGTCTCTCCCCATCTCATTCCTTTTTTTTTTTTCTTAATTGTGTAAACGAACTGCTGGGTTTTCTCTAGGTGAGACTCAGAGAAACCAAGAAGAGCAGAAACGGAGGCAAAGACAATGAAGAGATCCGGGGGGCTGGACGCTCAGAAACGCAGAGGAGACGCGCGCAGGCCAGAGAAGACGGGCGAACAGCCACGCAGGCAAGCAGGCAGGCACAGGGCTCGGCGGCGGTCGCCTCCGACAGCCAGGGACCTCCACCGCTGGCAGGAGTCCTGGGTGGGACCGAGATGGCGCGGCCCCGCCTGGAGAGAGGGAATGACGGACAGTCGGTGCCTTCCAATCGCGTCCTTCAAAGTGTGCGGGGCAGGCCAATGAGCTGACTGCTGTGGCCAGCGCGGGGCGCAGGCCCCGGCACAGTGCTGGCAGGCTGTGGCTGGGGCCGCGAGCGGGGAGCGCGGCGTGGCGCTGCTCGCCGATACCGGCGACGACGAGTCCAGAGCCCTCGGCCAGGAGCCTAGCTAACCGGGGGACCGGGGCCCAGGGCCGCGGCGGCTGCGGCTGAAGGACGATGGCAGCGCCCGCCGGGGCCGGAGCACTGATTGCATCCCCAGACCGCCGGCGCTGTCTGTGGTCGGTGCTGGCGGCGGCGCTCGGGCTCTGTGAGTGATGCCGGGGCCAGAGCGGGGGCGGCGGGACCTGGTGGCCGGCCTGGCGATTGCGGGGCGCAGGGGTGGGGAGGGGGCGCGGCCTGCTTGCCCTGGGGCCTGGGGAACTGAGCTGACGGGCGGGGAGTGCGGGCCCGCAACCGGCTGGAGAGGCGCGGAGCCTCTTTCTTCTTCCTGGATCCCTGCGTGTAGAGGAGGCAGGGAGAATTTACCACTTTGGTCATTTTGGGGGGCTTTCTGGGGAGCGGGCCTGGCGGGCGGCTGCACTGTGCCTTCGCTGAGTCGCCCACCTTCTCCGCTTGGTGACTCTGGGTCGCCCAGGCCCGATTCCGGTTCAGGAACCCAGGCTTCTGGCATTCTCCACCTTTGGGAGTCGGCGGAAGGTTGCACTGTTTTCTTCTGTGGGGCCTTTGTTGGTTTGTTTTCCTGTTGAACGACTTTTGTTTTACCTTGTTGGTTCCATTTCCAGTGCTCTCCAATCCGTTTTTTAAGTCTCGGAGATGGAAGGGCCCCAGAGTTTCATATCTTACCTCTGTAACCTGCAGAGCACCAAGAAGAAATTAGCATTACTTCTGGGTTAGGGTGCAAAGAGCTGAAATACCACTGGAATGAGCTGGCTTAACAGAGTTTCATGAAATCCATAATAATTCCAGACATAGTCACCATAGTTTGACAAGACATAGGATATTAAAAGGCACATCTGTCGTTGTAAAAAAAAAAAAAATCCACATTTTTTCCTTTGCCAGATATCGTAAGTGAGATATAAGGTTAAAAACTTAAGGGTGGATTTACTGAATTGGATGAATTGTTTTACGGACATCTGCAGTGGTGTCTGCCACAGAACGTTTTTGTGTATTGTTGCTCTAAGCAGTGAACTTGTTGCTGTCTCAGAATGTGGTTAAGTTATGGTCATAAAGAGAGCCAGCTCCTAAGAAACCATGGAGATTTGTTCATTTCTTTGTTTTGCAAAAATATCAGTTGCATCACTATGTCTGAACATGAAAAACTCAATAATAACTTTCACAGAAAAGCCCTGTATGTAATTTTTGGAGCCAGGAAAAATATTTAATGAATGACTTCAGGAGCTATAAAGTATAAATGTAAAAGTCCCTTCACTCTCTGGTGGTTGATAGGTGAAGATATGCTTTGTATATATAAGACAATCCATTCTGTATAAATGTCTCTTCTGAAGGGGGGGAAATGGTTAGGAGCATGTGTTTTTTGTTGGTGGTGGTGGTGATGGTAATATTCCTGTTTTAGTGAACAAGTAGAAAATAGCTTAAAACTAATGTGTATCAGAAATCTTGTTTATTCAGACAGAATTATTATGCATGAGAAGCTGACCTCTGTCTTTACTGAGGACAAAAGCAGTGAGAGAAATCTTAAACTCAGAGTACTAAAAAGTAGCTGAACTGAAGAAATAAATATTAATAGATATGAATACAAAAAGATCATCAGAATTACATCAATACATACCTTGGACATAGCTAGCTCTTCAGTAATGGAAGATGAATGCTGATGTCTGAAAGTCAGCAGCTGTTGTTATTGGTCAATTTTAGAAAACGATTGAATGTCTCTTCTTTCAGGTTACCTTTTCTTGTCATGAATACTATACATAGCAGTTCATGTTTTACAGAAAGCCTTCTTAAGTTTGATCTAGATGCAGTTATTCCACAAACATTTACTAATCGTTTTTTAAGTACTAAGCACCGAAAATATTCTAGGAAAGATAGTCGCTGGCCTCACATAATTTGCAGTTCAGTGGGAGAAACAAAATGTGATAAGCAATAGAAGAAGTCTTTCATTAATGGCTTATTGTAAAAGCACAGAGGAGAGTCATCATCTCAGACTGAATTTCAGACTGCTAAAAGAAAGGGATGCTTGAATTAAGTAGGAATTGGGAGAAAACAGTATATGCAGATTCATGAATGAACCCGTTGGTCAGTCAGCATGGTGAGAGGTTGGAGTGTATAAGAGAGATGGTGGGAGTTGAGGCAGGAGACCCAGCCAGAGGCTCTAAATCCCAATGGACCTTGTTTGCCATTAATAAGGCTGAATTTTATCCTAAGGGTATAGAGAGCCTGTGAAGGATTTCTCTGACTATTGAGATGTGAAAGGTGTGTTTGAATGATGTGAGGCTGAAGAAACCAGAGTGTTATGTAAGAAACAAGAGCAGAGGATTGAAGACCTGAATTAAAATGGTGAGTTATGAAGAGAGGACATATCCACAAGCTTGTTAGAGGACATATCCACGAACTTGTTACAAAGTAAATTTGATGGAGCTTGGAAATTGATTTGATGTGGACTTAAAAGATGATCCTAAGTTTCATGCTTAGGAAGCTGGGCATAGTTCTGCAAAGTTATGCTTTTCACAGATGAAGAATATGGGATGAGGGAAAAGGAGTGTTGGAGGAAGAGGATGATGAAGTTACTTTTGGATATGTTGAGTTTAAGATGCTGCTGAAATATCTCAATAGAAATGGGACAGTTGGGTAGATGTTTCAGTTGGGTGGGTGAGAAGAAAGTTCTGGAAGGAGATATGGACCTGGGAGGCTTTATGTGGGTAGTAGTTAAAGCTATGGGTTGCTTGGATGAGGTCAGCAAGGGAGAGAGTCCTTGAAGGAAATACTAGAAGGCCAAGAACAGAGTTCTGGGGTGTATGGAACCTGAGAAGGAGACTCGAGTAAGAGAGGAACCAGAAGAGTGCTGTCTTGGAAACAGAGTGTGAAGTTTTAAGGGAGTTTTAACTGTGTTAGATGAAGAGTGTGAACACTTCAAGGATTCACTGAATTTGGCAATTGGAATGTCTTTGGTAAGCTTTAGGTAGGCTTGAATACACAGAACATGAAGAAGAAATCTCAGTAATTTGCACCACCCACTCCAATAAATGGCACCATCATCCATCTAATTGCTCAACCCAGAAACCTAGGATCCACCGTAATTAACTTCCTATCCTTCAGTCCCCACATCCATTCAGTTCTTCCATTTCCAAAATACCTCTAGGACTCACCCACTTTTTTTTTCCCTCACCTACTTTTTTCCGATTGGTCTACTCCTAGATTTTTGATCGAAATCACTGTCATTTCTTGGCTGTTACTGTGGTTAACAGTAGTCTCCCAGCTGGTCTTCCCATTTCCCCCTTGCGTCTTTTTAGTTCCTTCTTTACACAACCGCAAGAATGATTTTTATAAAAATGCAAATCAGTTCATGTAGCTTTCTTGTTTGAAATTCTTAATGGCTTCTCATTGCATCCTGAATGACATTCCAACTTCTTCCTGTGGCCTACAGATCTCTACATGATCTGGCTTCTGCCTGTCACTCTGACTTCAAATTTTGCCCCTTGCTCACTATATCCAAGCCATGCTGCCATCTTTCTTGGAGAAGGAAATGGTAACCCACTCCAGTGTTCTTGCCTAGAGATTCCTGTGGACAGAGGAGCCTGGTTGGCTGCTGTCCATGGGATCACACAGAGTCAGACACGACTGAGGCAACTTAGCATGCATGCATAATCTGGAGAAGGAAATGGCAACCCACTCCAGTGTTCTTGCCTGAAGAATCCCAGGGATGGGGTAGCCTGGTGGGCTGCCGTCTGTGGGGTCGTACAGAGTCAGATATGACTGAAGTGACTTAGCGGCGGCAGCAGCCATCTTTCTGCTCTTCGACACTCATTCCCATCTCAGGTCCTTTGCACTTGATCCCTGAAGTGCTCTGTCCCCAGAACTGCCCAGAGCTGTCTCATTTTCATCAGTGAGGCCTTAGCCTAACTGTCATTTCCTTAGAGAGGCCTTCTCCAATCACCCTATCCAGTGGGGTTCCCTGTTATTTCTTCAGTTCAGTTCAATTCAGTCGCTCAGTTGCGTCCGACTCTTTGCGACCCTGTGAATTGCAGCACGCCAGGCAATGGCACCCCACTTCAGTACTCTTGCCTGGAAAATCCCATGGACGGAGGAGCCTGGTGGGCTACAGTCCATGGGATCGCTAAGAGTTGGACACGACTGAGTGACTTCACTTTCACTTTTCACTTTCATGCATTGGAGAAGGAAATGGCAACCCACTCCAGTGTTCTGGCCTGGAGAATCCCAGAGACGGGGGAGCCTGGTGGGTTGCCATGTATGGGGTCGCACAGAGTTGGTCACAACTGAAGCGACTTAGCAGCAGCAGCAGCAGCAGGCCTCCCTGTCCATCACCAACTCCCCGAGTTCACCCAAACTCATGTCCATCGAGTCGGTGATACCATCCAGCCATCTCATCCTCTGTTGTCCCCTTCTCCTCCTGCCTCCAATCCCTCCCATCATCAGAGTCTTTTCTAATAAGTCAACACTTCGCATGAGGTGGCCAAAGTATTGGGAGTTTCAGCTTTAGCATCATTCCTTCCAATGAACACCCAGGACTGATCTCCTTTAGAATGGACTGGTTGGATCTCCTTGCAGTCCAAGGGACTCTCAAGAGTCTTTTCCAACACCACAGTTCAAAAGCATCAATTCTTCAGCACTCAGCTTTCTTCATATTCCAACTTTCACATCCGTACATGACCACTGGAAAAACCATAGCCTTTACTAGACGGACCTTTGCTGGCAAAGTAATGTCTCTGCTTTTCAATATGCTGTCTAGGTTGGTCATAACTTTTCCTTCCCAGGAGTAAGCGTCTTTTAATTTCATGGCTGCAATCACCATCTGCAGTGATTTTGGAGCTCCCCAAAATAAAGTCTGACACTGTTTCCACTGTTTCCCCATCTGTTTCCCATGAAGTAATGGGACCAGATGCCATGATCTTAGTTTTCTGAATGTTGAGCTTTAAGCCAACTTTTTCACTCTCCTCTTTCACACTCATCAAGAGGCTTTTTAGTTCCTCTTCACTGCCATAAGGGTGGTGTCATCTGCATATCGAAGGTTATTGATATTTCTCTCGGCAATCTTGATTCCAGCTTGTGCTTCATCCAGCCTAGCATTTCTCATGATGTACTCTGCATATAAGTTAAATAAGCAGGGTGACAATATACAGCCTTGATGTACTCCTTTCCCTATTTGAAACCAGTCTGTTGTTCCATGTCCAGTTCTATCTGTTGCTTCCTGACCTGCATACAGATTTCTCAAGAGGCAGGTCAGGTGGTCTGGTATTCCCATCTCTTTCAGAATTTTCCAGTGTTTGTTGTGGTCCACACAGTGAAAGCTTTTGGCATAGTCAATAAAGCAGAAGTAGATGTTTTTCTGGAACTCTCTTGCTTTTACGATGATCCAGTGGATGTTGACAGTTTGATCTCTGGTTCCTCTGCCTTTGTGACTATTTGTAGTGCCTAAATTGAGAAATTATCATCTTTTCCTGGGACCTTTATATCTTTGCTGTTAAGCTTCTATTTATAAAATCTTTTTGAATGCATGTGGGCTGCCATATATAAAGGGCTTCCCTGGTGGCTCAGACAATAAAGCGTCTGTCTGCGATGCAGGAGACCCGGGTTCAATCCCTGGGTTGGGAAGATCCCCTGGAGAAGGAAATGGCATCCTTCCAGTACTCTTACCTGGAAACTCCCTGGATGGAGGAGCCTGGTAGGCTACTGTCCATGGGGTCCCAAAGAGTTGGACATGACTGAGTGACTTCACTTGACTTGGGCTGCTATAATTTTTTATTCATTTATAACTTTACCTTGGTTCCATTAGACCTTTATCCAAGAAGAGAAAGATGGTTTCACTGATAAATTCTCTTTCAGTGAATTCTATTTTTTTTTCTTCCCGTCCAAACTCAGAGTCTCCTAAGAAATTAGGATCTTTTGTAATACCTTTGATCTGCTGTCAGAGCCTGTGGCTTGAATAGATTTCCAACAGCTGTGATACATTGTACCTAGTTCTTCAGTTCAGTTCAGCCGCTCAGTTGTGTCTGACTTTTTGCGACCCATGAATTGCAGCACACCAGGCCTCCCTGTCCATCACCAACTCCCAGAGTTCACTCAGACTCACGTCCATCGAGTCAGTGATGCCATCCAGCCATCTCATCCTCTGTCGTCCCCTTCTCCTCCTGCCCCCAATCCCTCCCAGCATCAGAGTCTTTTCCAATGAGTCAACTCTTCGCATGAGGTGGCCAAAGTACTGGAGTTTCAGCTTTAGCATCATTCCTTCCAAAGAAATCCCAGGGCTGATCTCCTTCAGAACGGACTGGTTGGATCTCCTTGCAGTCCAAGGGACTCTCAACAGTCTTCTCCAACACCACAGTTCAAAAGCATCAATTCTTCGGCGCTCAGCCTTCTTCACAGTCCAACTCTCACATCCATACATGACCACTGGAAAAACCATAGCCTTGACTAGATGGACCTTTGTTGGCAAAGTAATGTCTCTGCTTTTCAATATGCTATCTAGGTTGGTCATAACTTTCCTTCCAAGGAGTAAGCGTCTTTTAATTTCATGGCTGCAGTCACCATCTGCAGGGATTTTGGAGCCCAGAAAAATAAAGTCTGACACTGTTTCCACTGTTTCCCCATCTAGTTCCCATGAAGTGATGGGACCAGATGCCATGATCTTTGTTTTCTGAATGTTGAGCTTTAAGCCAACTTTTTGACTCTCCACTTTCACTTTCCTCAAGAGGCTTTTGAGTTCCTCTTCACTTTCTGCCATAAGGGTGGTGTCATCTGCATATCTGAGGTTATTGATATTTCTCCCAGCAATCTTGATTCCAGCTTGTGCTTCTTCCAGCCCAGCGTTTCTCATGATGTACTCTGCATATAAGTTAAATAAGCAGGGTGACAGTATACAGCCTTGACGTACTCCTTTTCCTATTTGGAACCAGTCTGTTGTTCCATGTCCAGTTCTAACTGTTGCTTCCTGACCTGCATACAGATTTCTCAAGAGGCAGATCAGGTGGTTTGGTATTCCCATCTCTTTCAGAATTTTCCACAGTTTATTGTGATCCACACAGTCAAAGGCTTTGGCATAGTCAAGAAAGCAGAAATAGATGTTTTTCTGGAACTCTCTTGCTTTTTCCATGATCCAGAGGATGTTGGCAATTTGATCTCTGGTTCCTCTGCCTTTTCTAAAACCAGCTTGAACATCAGGAAGTTCACGGTTCACATATTGCTGAAGCCTGGCTTGGAGAATTTTGAGCATTACTTTACTTGCATGTGAGATGAGTGCAATTGTGCGGTAGTTTGAGCATTCTTTGGCATTGCCTTTCTTTGGAATTGGAATGAAAACTGACCTTTTCCAGTCCTGTGGGTTTAACTAATTGGGGTTAGAGATACAATATGTCTTTGCTGAGCCTGGGTTATTTATTGTTGTAGATGAGATTGACCCATAGAATGAAATCCATGACTTAAGCTTGTTAGTACTGTGCTGTAATCAACTAAACAAATGTTGATGAATTTGCAGTGAACATGGTCTGTACCGAGACTGTGATAGTCTATAATACTTTGGGATCTTGTGAGTTTGTTATGTGCAATTTAAAGTCATTTTTTAAATGCTTTTTATCAAAGTTAAGAAATGTATTCTTTTCTCGCCAAACATTGAACGTCAGCATGCAGTTATGTAAACTTAACCCTGTGCTTCTTCCAGATAACACTTGAAAAGATAAAGGTGCTTTATTGTAGGCTAAGCTTCAGTGAGAACTTGGATGACCCTATACCAGCCTGTTTCCTACAGTTATTCACATCCAGGTCATAATTGCTATATACCCTCCTCTGAAGGATATTGCTAGGAAACATAAGTAAAGGACTCAGCTTCCTAAGAGAAAAGTATGTTAAAATGCAAATATTTGAGATCTCCTAAATGGTTAAGAAGGGTAGAGAGAAAGTGAGTAGTTAGGAGGAAATTTTGAATTAATTAACCCATTATCTTTCTAGATATAGATACAGGTATATATATCTTTCTCTTTTCAACCACGTATAACTTAGAAGTTTGGATATAAAACTAAGTTCATGTTATTTCTTTTGTTCTGCTCTCATTAATTGAGTCTGTACCATATGCCAGGCCTTTGCTAACCAATTTATATGCATTATTTCATCTCCTTACAATTCTGTGTGGTAATTACTATTTTTATTAATTTTACAGATGGAAAAACTAAGAATCAGACAGGTTGTGTAATGTGCAAAATCATTTAGCTAATGTGTAGTAGAGTTGGGACTCAAAACTGCAAAGCATATATTTGCAACCACTCTGCATTATTATGGGCTTCCCTGGTGGCTCAGATGGTAAAGAATCTGCCTGCAATGCAGGAGACCCAGGTTCAGTTCCTGCATCAGGACAATCTCCTGGAGAAGGGAATGGCAACCTACTCCAGTATTCTTGCCTGGAGAATTTCATGCACAGAGGAGCCTGGTGGGCTGTAGTCCATGGGGTCACAAGGAGTCTGACATGACTGAGTGTCCTAATGAGTAATACTTTCACTTGCTGCATTATTATAGAATTTCTGCTTCAAAGTCTCTAACCACTTTTTCAGAGGTTTCCAGGATGTCTTAAATGTTTGCAAAGAATCCTTTAACTGTCCCAGGGCATCCACCAGTGTCCTGTGTCTGTGGTCACGTTTGTGCCAAGAGCCCTGTGCCTTGATGCTGCCGACTCCAACCTAGAGGACGAAGCTGCCATGTTGAAGCCTTCCTCACTGCTGATGCAGAATTGTGCCCTACTCCTCCCTAGGGCTTGTGAATGGTGTGATTCTTGTAGTTTCTCACTCTGCTATTGCTCCCTCTGGCTAGGACACAGCATGAATCCCTTTATCCAAGTGTCTGACACCGTATAAGGCTCAGAAATGTTCCTTGCCCCTCATGTGGACCAAGCCACTAAGCCTTCCCTCCTCACTTGGGCTGAGTTTCTCCCTGGAAGCTGTGCAGATCCTTCTGCAGTTAGACTCCTGGCAGGCTTGCCTTACAGGATGTCCAAACAGGCTCAGAATGTTCAAACCAAAGCTCCTCACTGGCATCTTTCCTGGCCCTTCCACCCCACTGGCAGAGGTTCTGTAGCCCCGCTGCCTTTCTGCCTGCCTCGAGCAGGAGTTCCAGCTCTTGTCTCTTAACTCGTAGGGACTTTTGGTCTGGATCACTTTCATCTGTTTGGAATTTATTCCAAACCCCCTCCCCCAGTGAATGCAAATATAGAAGAACCCTGGTAAGGCTTGATGAACTTTATATACTAGAGAAATTAGAGAATATTTTAATAATAAGCAAAGATGATGCTGATTTGTATATGGATTTCAGAACAGAAAATGCTGAGGGGCAATTTCTCATTTCAAATTATAGGTCCACAGTTTTATCAGCAATTCTGAAATCCCAAAAGCTCTGAAAACAGAAAGTTTTTTCCTAAGTTTGATACATACTCTTTTGGCTGCAGAATTTGACCTGAACTAGTAATAGACTATTTCAATTGTGATCCACTTGGAAAAATAATCATATGTTTCACCAAAGAAACATGTTATATGTTTGATTGTGGGATGCTGTCTTACATCCGACTGGGGCTGTTGTATAATATATAGTATATGCGTTGTGTTAATTTTGTGAAATCTGAAAAATTCTACCTCCTGAAACACATCTAATACATAAAGCTAATGGCTTGCTACTTAAAACACCTTCATTCAAACTCATTTCTTAACGTATGCTAGTTTGGACCCTGCGGCCTTGTCTTTATTCAGCTGATTTAAGTATGGGAATTGATGGAGGAGATGTGACTTTCTATTTTTATGATTCAAGTTAGACTTTTATTTATGTGACCTAGAACTTTTCTGCTTACACAGATCAAATAAGAATTTGGTGGGCTGCCCACGTATATCATTTCCAGGAACACTATGATCAACTAGCCAATGCTGCCTGTCTCTGAGTCAGACTATTCTGGCTACTGCTTTCCCTCTGCTGTTGCCATGGAAATGCACTTACCTTTGGCAGCTGAGTGCTGCCACTTGGATCCAGTTCCTTCCATTGCCGTTAGGGAACATCACATCAGTGTTAGCAGTTCGCTCTGTAAGTTCTGGCCTACTGAGAGTGGTCCCAGGACTCTTCAAGGATGCTGGGGCTCTCCTCACCAATTTTTTTCTCATAGTTATTCAGAAAGGCATGTCTTTTGGACCTGGGGATGGGTGATTTGTCTTAAATGACAATCCAAATTGGGAGATTGGAATGGATGTATATGCACTAATGATACTATGTATACAATAGGTAACTAATGAGAACCTACCATACAGCACAGGGAACTCTACTCAGTGCTCTGTGGTGACCTAAATGGGAAGGAAATCCAGAAAAGTGGGGGTATATGTAAACATGTAGCTGATTCACTTTGTGCTATAGCAGAAACTAACACAACATTGTAGAGCAACTACAGTAAAATTAATTAAAAAGAAGACAAATTCCCTCTAACTTTCCAATTTCCCTGAGCCTTTGAATCCCTTCGTCTTCATTAAACCAAGGCAGATCCGGCATTTCAAGCTCATTTTCTGTGGGCCACTTTTGGCCCATGTTTTAGCCAAGGGACCAATACAGACTGTTAGCGCTGTTTCTAATGCTCTTGAATTGCAACATTAAATGCAGAATATCTGTTTAATGGGCTCTTACCAACCAATTTGGCCTGATTCAGCTTTGTGTTCCTACCACCATTGTTCTGCATACTTAGTATCCATTCTACACATGTTCCTTGGATTTCTGTCTGTTGTTATTCAGTCACTCAGTTGTGTCCAAACTCTTTGGGACCCCATGGACTGCAGCATGCCAGGCCTTCCTGTCCATCACCATCTTTTGGAGCTTGCTCCAACTCGTGTCCATTGCGTCGGTGATGCCATCCAGCTGTCTCATCCTCTGTTATCACCTTCTCCTCCTGCCTTCAGTCTTTCCCAGCATCATGGTCTTTTCCAGTGAGTCGGCTCTTTGCATCAGGTGACCACAGTATTGGAGCTTCAGCTTCAGCATCAGTCCTTCCAGTGAATATTCAGGACTGATTTTCTTTAGGATTGACTGGTTTGATCTTCTTGCAGTCCAAGGGACTCTCAAGAGTCTTTTCTAACATATCCCTGAAAGGGTTACTTATCTCCTACAGCCACAGAGCTGAGACTGCGAAAACCAAACCCAAAACTCTCATCCTGAGACTGGCTGGATTACAGAGCAATTTGAGTTGCTCTGTAATCGATGCTCCAGTTTGAAAGCATCGATTCTTCTATCTGTGTGAATTAGAAAAATCAAGTAGTTCTTTTGGAGTGTAGTGCATCTCTTCATGGGTCATACTCTGTACCTGTAGGAAGCTTCTGTGCCTTGAGGCTAGTGGTCAGTCCAGAAGCAAAGAGGAGTGGTTGGGCTGGGTGCTGAGGACACTCTTCAGTGTCTTTCACGGCAGCTGCCTCAGGGGAGTCCATTGATGTTTCCGGGCAAAGCAGGGTTAATCCCAGGCTGGGGTATGCTTATCCTGGCAGAGGAAACTCAGTCGTAGGGGCTCGCATGCCCAGCTCTCTCAGGCTTCCTGCATGGCCCTCATTATGCTCAGTGCCCCACCTTTGATAGTAGGCACCTGTGAAGTTGCAGATTCAAATTGCTGTGTAATCCAGCCAGTCTCAGGATGAGAGGTTTGGGTTTGGTTTTCGCAGTCTCAGCTCTATGGCTATAGGAGATAAGTACCCCTTTCAGGGAAGAAGTTTTCTGGTCATTTATGAGCTCTTGAGTTGGGAATTTGAATCCCTGAGCTCATCCCATTCTTTCTGACTTTGTCTAGTGACTATAGGAGAAAATTAACCTACATCATTATCCTCATTAGTTTGACAAAAAATGTTCAAAAGTGTTATATACATGGTCATCCCAAACTCCTCCTTTTGTAACTGTTTGATTAGGGATATTCATTGGTGATGGTTTGTATATCTCTGTTGCCACATTTTGCCAGGGACTATCAGTGCTCTCTTTACTAAATGGTCATTAGTGCTTTAAATCTAATCAGAGTGGAGAGCCAATTCCCCAAATTCCAGAACCAATTCAGAAAATTCATCCTTAAGATTCTGTTCTAGAAAGAAGCACCCTTGGTACCAAAATCTGTTTTAGTCAGAATTGTCACAGGACCAGCAGGATAAATGGATGGGCGCATGGATATTTTAAGTAAATGAATCACACAGTGGTCTCCACCACTTTGGGGTTGTTGTTCAGTCATTAAGTCACGCCCATCTCTTTGCAGCGCCATGGACTGCAGCACGCCAGGCTTCCCTGTCCCTCACTATCTTCCAGAGTTTGCTCAAATCCATGTCCATTGAGTTGGTGATGCTATGTAACAATCTCATTCTCTGATGCCCCCTTCTCCTGTTGCCTTCAGTCTTTCCCAACATGAGGGTCTTTTCTAGTGAGTTGACTCTTTGCATCAGGTGGCCAAAGTATTGGAGCTTAAGCTTCAGCATCAGTCCTTCCAATGAGTATTCAGTGTTGATTTCCATTACAATTGACTGGTTTGATCTCCTTGCAGTCCAAGGGAAGACTCTGAAGAGTCTTCCCCAGCACCACAGTTTGAAACCATCAATTCTTTGGTGCTCAACCTTCCTTATGGTCCAACTCTCACATCTGTACATGACTAATGGAAAAAACACAGCTTTCACTCTATGGACCTTTGTCCTCAAAGTGATGTCTTTGCCTTTTAATACTCTGTCTAGGTTTGTACAAAAAAGGTCTTAATGACCTGGATAACCATGATGGTGTGGTCACTCACCTTGAGCCAGACATCTAGAAGTGTCAAGTGGGCCTTAGGAAGCATTACTAAGAACAAAGCTAGTGCAGATGACAGAATTCCAGCTGAACTATTTCAAATCCTAAAAGATGATGCTGTTAAAGTACTGCACTCAATATACCAACAAATTTGGAAAACTCAGCAATGGCCACATGACTGGAAAATGTCAGTTTTCATTCCAATCCCAAAGAAGGGCAATGCCAAAGAATGTTCAAACTACTGTACAATTGCACTCATTTCACATCCTAGTAAGGTAATGCTCAAAATCCTTCAAGCTAGGCTTCGATAGTACATGAACCAAGAACTTCCAAATATACAAACTGGATTTAGAAAAGGCAGAGGAACCAGAGATTAAATTGCCAATATCTGTTGGATCATAGAAAAAGCAAGAGAATTCCAGAAAAACTCTGCTTTTGCTTCACTGACTACACTAAAGCCTTTGACTGTATGGATCACAACAAACTGTGGAAAATTTTTAAAGAGATGGGAATACCAGACCACCTTACCTGCCTCCTGTGAAACCTGTATGGAGGTCAAGAAGCAACAGTTAGAACAGGACATGGAACAACAGATTGGTTCAAAATTGGGAAAGGAGTATGTCAAGGCTGTATATTGTCACCCTGCTCATTTAACTTACATGCAGAGTGTGTGCATGTGTCATATTCAGAGTGTGTCATGTTCAGAGTGTGTCAGTCATGTTCAACTCTTGGCGAGCCTGTGGACTGTAGCCCACCAGGCTTCTCGGTGGGATTCTCCAGGGAAGAATATTGGAGTGGGTTGGCATACCCTCCTCCGGGGGAACTTCCTGATCCAGGGATCTAACCATCATCTCGTATGCATTGGCAGGCAGGTTCTTTACCGCTAGCACCACCTGTGAATCCCATCTGTAGAGTACATCATGCGAAGTGTAGATGATACTACCCTGATGGTAGAAAGCAAAGAGGAACTAAAGAGCCTCTTGATGAAGGTTAAAGAGGAGAGTGAAAAGCTGGATTAAAACTCAGCTTTCAGAAAACGAAGATCATGGCATCTGGTCCCATCACTTCGTGGCAAATAGATGGGGAAAAAATGAAAACAATGACAGACTTTATTTTCTTGGCCTCCAAAATCACTGTGTACAGTGACCACAGCCAAGAAATTAAAAGATGCTTGCTCCTTGGAAGAAAAGCTATGACAAACCTAGGCAGCGTATTAAAAAACAAAGACATCACTTTGCCAACAAAGATCTGTATAGTCAAAGCTATGTATTTTCCAGTAGTCATGTATGGATGTGAGAGTTGGTCCATAAAGAAAACAATGCTGTGGAATTGTTCTTCTGAACTGTGGTGCTGAAGATGACTCTTGAGAGTCCCTTAGACTGCAAGGAGAGCAAATCAGTCAATCCTAAAGAAAATCAACTCTGAATATTCATTGGAAGTACTGATACTAAAACTGAAGCTCCAGTACTTTGGCTACCTGATGCAAAGAGCTGACTCATTGGAAAAGACCCTGATGCTGGGAAAGATTGAAGGCAGGAGCAGAGGGAGGGGTGACAGAGGATGAGATGGTTGGGTGGCATCACCGACTCAATGGACATGAGTTTGAGCAAACTCCCAGAGTTAGTGACGGATGGGGAAGCCTGGCATGCTACAGTCCATGGGGTCGCAGAGTCTGACATAACTTAGTGACTGAACCTAACATTTAGGGAAGATAATCTGCTTTACTCGGACTCTGCCAGTTTCATTGGCAATCTCATCAAAAAACACACCTTCATAAAAACATTCACAATAGTCTTTCAACAAAGATTATTGACCCAGTTGGTGGCTCAGCCAAGTTGACACATAAAATTAACCACCATATCAGTAATGAATTATGAAAGATAAGCTGTAGGAGGAGATCTCAAATAGTTGATTTCCCTTCACTGTAAACAGTTCTCTTCCTTGCTCTATTTTAGCACTTCTCACGTCTCAAGTCAATGTGATCTGACTTCTGCCTCCTGTCATCTGTTTGACACTTTAATAAATGCTCAGACAATAAAGAAACTGCCTACAGTGCTGGAGACTTGGGTTTGATCCCTGGGTTGGGAAGATCCCCTGGAGAAGGGCGTGGCAACCCACTCCACTATTGCCTGGAGCATCCCACGGAGAGCGAAGCCTGGTGGGCTACACAGTCCATGGGGTCGCAAAGAGTTGGACACGACTGAGCAACTTTCACACACACACACACCTGAGGTTGCCAAATCAACTGACCTATTTCATGTCTTTCTTTCTGGACTTCTTTGCTTCCTTTACATTGTTGACCGCTCTAATCTTATTTCCTTTTTCTTTGTGACGTTACTTCTGATTCTCATCTCTCTTCACTGTCTGTTCTAAGCATTCCCCCAGCACCAGCCTGTGCCCTAATATTGATTTTTCCTTCGGTTCTGCTCTCAGCCATCTGCTGGTCTCATCATGCTCATCTTTAGTGATCGCATCTAGTTTTTTTTTTTCTTTATTGCAATTCATATCTGGCAGATAAAGCAGTTGATAAAGATTTATTAAATAAATGGTGACTCCCAAATATATCTCCAGTTCTTTGAACTGCAGACTGTTACCCACTGAATGTCCAGAAGCAAGTTAGACTTCCTGTTCTTAAAATTCAGCTCCATGTGTCTGTCCTTTCCAAACTGTGCCTCTGCTTCAGTCCACTGGCCATGTTCTCAGAGTTTCCCACTGTCCCGTTTGCCTTTCTCTCAGACACCTACGACTAAAACTTGAACATCATCTTAGAATCCTTCCTTTTCCTCACCCCACCTCCATGGATTTAACTGGAGTCCTCCCAGTGTTCACCTTCTTTTTCTGAATCCATCTCTTCTTTCCGTTGTATTAGCTGCCAATCTTTTTAAGTCCAGATGACTGCAGGAGCCTCCTAATTGGTCTCCCTAATGCTAGTCATGTTCCCCTCTGGACTACCCTCCCAGGTGTTGCCAGAGGGATCTCTTGTGGACAGACTTAATTGTGCTGCCCTTCAGCTAAGACCCTCCATCCCTCTCCATTATCTCCAGGATAAGCTTAGGTCCTTAGCTTCTGCCATTAGCTTCCTTGCACTTTGTTTACAGCGTTTCTGCATGATTCACTATTTTGTCTCCTTGGTTTTCTGTATGGTATGTTCACTCTGCCTGTTGATTACCCTTCTCCCTATTTATTTACCTGGCTACGTCTATGTAGCCTTCCCATCTCAAGTGCAAACTCATCTGGCAGATATTCTGCAGTAAGGCCAAGTGCCCTGCCTCTAAGCTTCTACTCTGTCATTTTATCTAACATTATCTTTTTATATGATCGTTTCACTAAATGCAGAGCTGTGCCTTATCCGTCTTTAGGTTTTCATTGCTTAACACACTACCTAGAATGTAGTGGTAAGTATTTAGTGGCTAGCAGGTGAACTGTTGAACAGAATCCCATGTGGGAACTATAAACATTAGAGCAGAGAGTGAGTGCAAACAGGAAGGTAGGTCCTCCCAGAACTTGGAACCTCAAGATCTAGGGAGCAGTCATTTGACAGTGATATGGCTCAGAAGAGAAACTAACCAAACTCTCAAGAGCATCGTATCCAATAAGGATATCATGTCAGCTTATTGAGTTTCGGTGAGTATATAAATGCTGGGGTGTTAGAATGTTTAAGTGGATTGAGTTGTTAATGTATTTTTCTGCCTGTGCAGAGACAGACTATCCTCACAAGAGTGCCCAGGGATTATAGGATCAACTCAATGGATGTGTTGACCATGATGGCTTTAGTCATTGAGCTGAAACACGCCTCCCTCCACGATTAGGCATATAAGTGACAGACACATTGGATTGGTTGAGTCACTCCCTTCACTGGAGAGTGCTGTCACATGCTAACAGTGATACTTTAGACATGAGGGGACAACCTCAAAACCTTAATTGGAAACCTTGAGCATTTCCTGCATCTTGAAAGTTTTCCTAGACGGAGAGCCTGTGATACAGAGTGTATAACTCTACAGATGACCAACATTATTCATTGAATGTGGATACTTATTCTTTTTTAAAAAAATATATTAGTTTATTTTTATTTTTGACTGCATCGGGTCTTAGTTGAGGCACACATTGAGACTCGGGGCTTCTCTTTAATTGTGGCGCAGGAACTCCAGAGCGCATGGGCTCTGGAGCTGTGGCCTGCAGGCTTAGTGCCCGACCAGGGATGGAAGCCTCATCCCCTGCATTGGAGGGCAGATTCTTAGCCACTGGACTACCAGGGGAGTCCCGATACTTTTTCTTTCAAATTCATTGACCTTCCTTTTTGTTTTTTAAATAATCAGTTCTGGGGCTTCCCTGGTGGCTCAGTGGTAAAGAATCCGCCTGCCAATGCAGGAAACACGCTTTCAGTACCTGATCTGGGAGGATCCCACATGCCTTAGAACAGCTAAACCCGTGTACCGCGACTACTTACCTTGTGCTTTAAAGCCATGTTCTGCAACAAGAGAAGCCACGGCACACTGCAACTAGAGAAAAGCCCGAGCAGCAGTGAAGACCCAGCACAGCCGAAAATGAAATAATCAGTTCTATACAAGATTTCAAGGTACTTGTGTTTTGTTTTTATTTTTTGGCTGCACTGTGTGGTATGTGGGATCTAAGTTACCGAACCAGGGATCGAACCCACACCCCCTGCCTTGGAAGCATGGAGTCTTCACCACTGAACTGCCAGGGAACTAAATACCCCTCAAGGTATTTAGTGTACTAATGTTGAATGGAAAGATTGCTGGTCTTAGAAGTCAGAGTACACAAAAATGAACACAAACACAGTGAATGCCCATGTCAGCTAACTTTGCAGTGGCGCATGCAACCACTAACCCCATTATTTGCTGATCTCCATTGCTCTAGTTTGTATTCTCCCTACTGTTGATAGCTGAAAAGATATTATTTCTTCCCTGTATGTTTATTCTTTCCTGGTTTTCCCACTAAAGTATAAATCTTCCCTAAGATCTAAAAAGCGCCTGGGACATAGTGGGAACCCAGTAAGTATTGGTTGAATATATTCGTTGAGGGTTGGTAGAATGTTGCTACACTTTGTTAAAGTTCATTAGTTAAACGTTTTGAAACAAGGGGGATTTTAAAATTTTTACAGTAAAAATGAAAGCTTTCTGAAGCTCTAAGGTATAATTTATCTAATACAAACGTGGAAATTGAGCTGTGAAATTCTCAGTAGGTGCTGCCTTCCCATAAGCATTGCTGTGACACCCTACGAAGCTCCAGGGAGCCCATTAAGTAGCTGTGTCCCTGGGGAATGCAGCCAGAGAACTTGTTTGTCCCTTACTCTTGAAGAGTATCTGGATTTACCCTTTCATTCTTCATATCCCTGTTGACCACAGTCACCTTTAGGAGGTCCCCAGGTGCATGCCATCTCTTGAGGAGCTGTTTCTTACTACTCTGAGCATCTCCTACTCTGGCCATCTCTCTTACCCTTTTGTCTTCTCTGAGCCTTATCATCACCAGAAAGTGCACCAACTCCAAACCTCATCCTGTTCGTCAAGATGACCTCTTTCTGACAGTCTCCCTGCGATGCTGTCTGGAACTCATTAAGACTTCTGACTCTTTCTCACTCTCTCATTTACATTAGTCACTTCCTGGCTGTTCCTCTCCGTTTCCAGCTTGGACTCTGCGGTCCATTGTTACAATCATTCCCTTTTAAATACTCCTACCTCTCTTGTCCTTCTGTCCCTTTGTTGTAATCAACTGACTGACCCCCAACCCTATCATTTCCTTTCACGTCTTCAAGGATCTGTTGCTTTAGTCATTGCCTCTCTTTGGATCCTTTTTATTACAATATAAACAAGCTCTAGAATTTCTAATCTTTAAAAATCCTTTCCTGATCCCACAGTCTCCCTAGCTACGCTTCCAGACACCAGCTCTCAACAAAATTTCTGAAAAGTTGTCTGTACTCCCTCCTGTCTTTGTACAGATCTCTGCCCTTCCCACCTGCTCTCCCAGCTGCCTCCCCCACACCACTGGTGCATTGCAAGTTGCCAGGCTCTCTTGAGCCTTTTCTGTAGTCATTATCTAAGACCCCCTCTCACTCCTTCGCTTTCCTGACACCCCATCCTCTAGTTTTCTTCCATTCTCACAATCTGCTCCCTTTCACCCACTTTTGACAGGATCTTCCCTCTCTGCGCAGCTGATCTTATGTGGTGGTGTTCCTCAAGACTTAGGCCTGACCCTCACCTTTTACTACATTATTTCATGAGATGATGGCATTTTCTTCTGTGGTTTTAAATACCAGTTGTATGCTCATAACTTCAGAAATTTATACTCAACCTAGACCTCTGAGTTTCAGATCTGCATTTTCCGTTCCCTACTTGACTCCATTTGGAGGTCTCATAGCCTTCACAAACTTAACATTTCCAAAAATGGGGGTTGATTTCTGTTCCTTCTCCCCAGTTAAATCTCTAGCTTTATAGCACCTTGGTTTATCCGGGTGTTCAGACCAGAAACTCAGGCATTACTTTTAGTTTATTCTTTTTCTTTATTCTCATATTCAGTTGTTAGCAAGAAGTTCTGTTGATTGTCCATTTCTCTTTCCATCTTCTCTTCGCCAGTCGAGGTTACCATTGCTCTATCCCAGAACTATTGCAGTAACTTCTTAATTAATTTACCTGTTTCTGCTTGTATTCCTCTCAATTCTGTTTTCTACAGAGGCAAGAACTATTTTATTTTATTATTATTATTATTATTATTTTTGGCCTTGCCATGCGCCTTTTGGGATCTTAGTTCCCTCACCAGGGATTGAACTCAGGCTCTCGGCAATAAAAGCAGGGAATCCTACCACTGGCCCACCAGGGAATTCCCAGGATCTATTATAAATTGCATATCATTTTCCTGAAAAGTTTTAAAACCTCGTAGTCTGGGGCTTTCCTAAAAAATAGGTTTTAGGTGGTAAAGAATCTGCCTGCCAATGCAGGAAACATGGGTTCAATTACTGGTCCAGGAAAATCCCACACACCACGGAGCAACTAAGCCTGTGTACTACAACTATTGAGCCTGTGCCCTAGAGCCCAGGAGCTGCAGCTGCTGAAACCCAAGTGCATTAGGGCCCGTGCTCTGCAACAGGAAAAGCCACTGCAGTGAGAAGCCCACGTACAGCAACTAGAGAATAGCCCTCAATCGCTGCAACTAGAGAAAAGCCCGAGCAGCGATGAAGATCCAGCACAGCCGAAACTAAATAAAATTTTTAAAAAGCCTATTAGTCTGATCAAATTATTCTTGTTTTCCATAATGTCAAAAGCCTGGAATATAAACGTAAGAGTATATTAATTGTTATATTAATATAACAATTAATTGGGCTGATATATTAATAGTAGCTTTCAAATGAAAAGTGTACTTTCCAACTTTTAAAATAAATATACATGGATTGCTTAAAGGAATTTTGGTAAGGAGTCCCTAATCAGTTATCAGTCTACCACAGTCAGAATAGGAATAATAAGTTTGATTTTGTAATTAGTGCAAAAACTCTAGATATGTCATTTTTTTAGGTAGTGGTGGTGGTAACTTTAAACCAGTGTGTACTATGTTTGATATGGTAGAGAATTGTAAATGTGACCAAGGAATGTCTTTTTTAACTCAGTCAGTTGATAGTTTGTTGATAAGGCTTATCATTCAAAATCAGATGCTTTGTAAGAACATTTTGCAAATCTTTTTATGCCTGTTGGAGGCAGCTTCATAGGCAGGGACTTATCATAATCACACAGGGCCTTGAACTCAGAAAGACCCTATATGAACTTGGGATTTAATGCTCCAAGGTCACTGTCTTGAACGTCTTAATAATTTTTATCTTTGAATATATATTTTGTAAGTGAAGTCTGATGAGACAGTGGGTATGCATGGGCCTCAGAGCCTCAGCTCACATGGAAGCTTGCCTCCTGCTTGCCTCCCAGGGATGGGTTTTTGCCCCACTACTCTCCAGCCCCACGTGCCCTAGGGTGTCTTTGGGTGGCACAGCATGGTGATCATTCCATTGCCCACTAGGTTGGCAGCACCCTAGAGGGTTAGGGAGGCCTGGCGTGCTGTGATTCATGGGGCTGCAAAGAGTCAGACACGACTGAGCGACTGAACTGAACTGAACTGAGAGGGTTAGGTGGGCGACTCAGCAGGGCCATCTTACCCTCCTGATCCAAGTACCACGCCCTCTCCACCCCAGTCTTGGGCCCTGCAAATTGTGTAGCTGCTGGCCAGGTAGGGTGACTGTTAGCAAGTCCCATGGAAAGTTCCTGGCCTAAAATTATATTGCCTGTGCTTTATGGTCTAGAATTGGCAGTGTGATCAATCACTTGTACTTTAGACTGGACCTCTCCCAAAGTCATTCTCTAAGAGAAGTGCTGCTATTGCTTGCAAGGGGCATCCCATGGTTCACCTCCCACCCCTGTGTGAGATGGCCATGCATGGTGAGATCTTTGATTTGGCACCTCGGTTTTTATAATCAGCCTGCTTTGTTCTTTGATCTGTCAAGAATATGGATCTACCTTTGATAATCAACACAGACCACACTGGCTAAGAATACAGCCAGAAATGTTTTGCCAAACAACTTCTTTCAAGAGCCGGTTAAGGGAAGTGATGCTTGTAAAGGACTGTTCGAGTGATATGCAGTCCGTCTGTTTCCGTAGCTGTTCCATGTCCTATCCTTGGTTTAGTTTGTACTTGGGACAGTCATGCTTTGGCTCCTTACACAATTGTTTTCTTTGAATCCTGTTGTGGTGTGATGTCATCGGCATTTTTTAAATGGAGTTTCATGAGAGCCTTCTTTTAAAACTCACTGTTGGACTGCTCCAAGTTGTTCTTAAAGACACACCCCCTATAGATGGTGGCCGGGAAAAGCATTGTTTTAGCCGGTATATAGACCATATCTGCTGTGTGGAAGTATTCCATTACCCTACTCCTAATGTTGATCTTTTAATGCATATTTTTCTAGTTTTGTGTTTTATTTAATAGTTATATCTCTATGTATTTATAGGAAGCCACCTGAGCTCCTTTATATTACTAGGCAGAATGTAAATAAATGAAGGTAATAATGCCTCTGATTTCTGATTTAAAGTAGTTAAGTCGGAGTGTTTTATTTTCCATTGCTCTGATCCTAGTTAGGTTGGCCTCTGTCTGTGGACTCTGCATGAATGATTGTTGAACATTCTTTACTTAGAGACTACTTTAGAAAACTTTTCTTTTCAAAAAAAGTATGTCTCATGGAGGCACTGCTGAGGACACCTAGGCGATGTGGCGCTGAAAGTGCGTGGCAGGCACAGTGGGGCGCTGTGGGGGTGACCTCTGCCTCAAGGTGCTTAGAGCCCATTTGGAGAGATTACTAATCACACGAAGTACATGGGACCAACATATTTAGACTCCATCAGTTCAGTTTGGTCGAGAGCTGTGTCTGACTCTTTGCAACCCCATGGACTGCAGCACGCCAGGTTTCCCTGTCCATCACTAACTCCCAGAGCTTACTCAAACTCATGTCCATCGAGTCAGTGGTGCCATCCAACCACCTCATCCTCTGTCGTCCCCTTCTCCCACCTTCAATCTTTCCCAGCGTCAGGGTCTTTTCCAATGAGTCAGTTCTTCACATCAGGTGGCCAAAGTGTTGGAGTTTCAGCTTCAACATCAGTCCCTCCAATGAACATTCAGGACTGATTTCCTTTAGGATTGACTGGTTGGATCTCCTTGCAGTCCAAGGGACTCTCAAGAGCCTTCTCCAACACCACAGTTCAGAAGCATCAATTCTTTGGTGCCCAGCTTTCTTTATAATCCAACTCTCACATCCATATATGACCACTGGAAAAACCATAGCTTTGACTAGACTGACCTTTGTTGGCAAAGTAATATGTCTGCTTTTGAACATGCTATCTAGGTTGGTCATAACTTTTCTTCCAAGGAGTAAGTGTCTTTTAATTTCATGGCTGCAATCACCATCTGCAGTGATTTTGGAGCCCCCCAAAATAAGGTCTGCCACTGTTTCCCCGTCTATTTGCCATGAAGTGATGGGGACCAGATGCTATGATCTTAGTTTTCTGAATGCTGAGCTTTAAGCCAACTTTTGCACTCTCATCTTTCACTTTCATCAAGAGGCTCTTTAGTTCTTCGCTTTCTGCTTTAAGGGTAGTGTCATCTGCATATCTGAGGTTATTGAGATTTCTCCCAGCAATCTTGATTCCAGCTTGTGCTTCTTCCAGCCCAGCATTTCTCATGATGTACTCTGCATAGAAGTTAAATAAGCAGGGTGACAGTATACAGCCTTGACGTACTCCTTTTCCTATTTGGAACCAGTCTGTTGTTCCATGTCCAGTTCTAACTGTTGCTTCCTGACCTGCATACAGATTTCTCAAGAGGCAGGTCAGGTGGTCTGGTATTCCCATCTCTTTCAGAATTTTCCACAGTTTGTCGTGATCCACACAGTCAAAGGCTTTGGCATTGTCAATAAAACAGAAATAGATGTTTTTCTGAACTCTGTTGCTTTTTCAGTGATCCAGCAGATGTTGGAAATTTGATCTCTGGTTCCTCTGCCTTTTCTAAAACCAGCTTGAACATCTGGAAGTTCACAATTCATGTACTGTTGAAGCCCAGCTTGTAGAATTTTGAGCATTCCTTTACTAGCGTGTGAGATGAGTGCAATTTTGTGGTAGTCTGAGCATTCTTTGGCATTGCTTTTCTTTGAGATTGGAATGAAAACTGACCTTTTCCAGTCCTGTGGCCACTGCTGAATTTTCCCAATTTGCTGGCATATTGAGTGCAGTACTTTCACAGCATCAACTTTTAGGATTTGAAATAGCTCAACTGGAATTCCATCACCTCCACTAGCTTTGTTCATAGTTATGCTTTCTAAGGCCCATTTGACTTTGAATTCCAGGATGTCTGGCTCTAGGTGAGTGATCACACCATCGTGATTATCTGGGTCATGAAGATCTTTTTGTGTAGTTCTTCTGTGTATTCTTGCCACCTCTTCTTAATATCTTCTGCTTCGGTTGGGTCCATACCATTTCTGTCCTTTATTGTGCCCATCGTTGCATGAAATAATCCTTTGGTATATCTAATTTTCTTGAAGAGATCTCTAGGCTTTCCCATTCTATTGCTTTCCTGTATTTCTTTGCACTGATTACAGAGGAAGGCTTTCTTATCTCTCCTTGCTATTCTTTGGATCTCTGCATTCAAATGGGTATATCTTTCCTTTTCTCCTTTGCTTTTCACTTCTCTTCTTTCCACAGCTGTTTGTAAGGCCTCCTCAGACAGCTGTTTTGCTTTTTTTGCATTTCTTTCTTGGGGATGGTCTTGATCCCTGTCTCCTGTACAATGTCACGAACCTCATTCCATAGTTCATCAGGGACTCTGTCTATCAGATCTAGTCCCTTAAATCTATTTCTCACTTCCACTGTATAATTGTAAGGGATTTGATTTAGGTCATACCTGAATGGTCTAGTGGTTTTCCCTACTTTCTTCAATTTAAGTCTGAATTTGGCAATAAGGAGACTCCATACTAATGCAGTAATTTTTCAGAGAAAGGAGAGGCTATTGTCTATTTTAATAGATAGTCCAGAAGCATCACATTGAACCAATATACCTAAATGTTCTTGCAGCTGCTTATCAAATGGATATATGGAGATTATCATAGGCTAGGCACTCTTCTAAGCCATTTCTAAATATTAACTCATATCATTTTTGTAATAATTCTATGAAGTAGATAGTATTATTAGAGTATATTTTTGTCTTGAGAACCCCATGAACAGTATGAAAAGGCAAAATGATAGGATACTGAAAAAGGAAATCTCTAGGTCAGTAGCTGCCCAATATGCTACTGGAGATCAGTGGAGAAATAACTCCAGAAAGAATGAAGGGATGGAGCCAAAGCAAAAACAATACCCAGCTGTGGATGTGACTGGTGATAGAAGCAAGGTCCAATGCTGTAAAGAGCAATATTGCATAGGAACCTGGAATGTCAGGTCCATGAATCAAGACAAATTGGAAGTGGTCAAACAAGAGATGGCAAGAGTGAATGTCGACATTCTAGGAATCAGCGAACTGAAATGGACTGGAATGGGTGAATTTAACTCAGATGACCATTATATCTACTACTATGGGCAGGAATCCCTCAGAAGAAATGGAGTAGCCATCATGGTCAACAAAAGAGTCCGAAATGCAGTACGTGGATGCAATCTCCAAAACGACAGAATGATCTCTGTTCGTTTCCAAGGCAAACCATTCAATATCACAGTAATCCAAGTCTATGCCCCAACCAGTAACGCTGAAGAAGCTGAACGGTTCTATGAAGACCTACAAGACCTTTTAGAACTAACACCCAAAAAGATGTCCTTTTCATTATAGGGGACTGGAATGCAAAAGTAGGAAGTCAAGGAACACATGGAGTAACAGGCAAATTTGGCCTTGTAATATGGAATGAAGCAGGGCAAAGATTAATAGAGTTTTGCCAAGAAAGTGCACCGGTCATAGTAAACACCCTCTCCAACAACACATGAGAAAACTCTACACATGGACATCACCAGGTGGTCAACACCAAAATCAGATTGATTATATTCTTTTCAGTCAAAGATGGAGAAGCTCAACAAAACAAGTCCAGGAGCTGACTGTGGCTCAGATCATGAACTCCTTATCACCAAATTCAGACTTAAATTGAAGAAAGTAGGGAAAACCACTAGACCATTCAGGCATGACCTAAATCAAATCCCTTATGATTATACAGTGAAAGTGAGAAATAGATTTAAGGGCCTAGATCTGATAGATAGAGTGCCTGATGAACTATGGAATGAGGTTCGTGACATTGTATAGGAGACAGGGATCAAGACCATCCCCTTGGAAAAGAAATGCAAAAAAGCAAAATGGCTGTCTGGGGAGGCCTTACAAATCGCTGTGAGAAGAAGAGAAGCAACAAGGAAAGATATAAGCATCTGAATGCAGAGTTCCAAAGAATAGCAAGAAGCAATAAGAAAGCCGTCCTCAGCGATCAGTGCAAAGAAACAGAGGAAAACAACAGAATGGGAAAGACGAGAGATCTCTTCAAGAAAATTTGAGATACCAAGGGAACATTTCACGCAAAGATGGGCTCGATAAAGGACAGAAATGGTATGGACCTAACAGAAGTAGAAGATATTAAGAAGAGGTGGCAAGAATACACAGAAGAACTGTACAAAAAAGATCTTCACAACCCAGATAATCACAATGGTGTGATCACTCACCTAGAGCCAGACATCCTGGAATGTGAAGTCAAGTGGACTTAGAAAGCATCACTATGAACAAAGCTAGTGGAGGTGATGGAATTCCAGTTGAGCTCTTTCAAATCCTGAAAGATGATACTGTGAAAGTGCTGCACTCAATATGCCAGCAAATTGGGAAAACTCAGCAGTGGCCACAGGACTGGAAAAGGTCAGTTTTCATTCAAGGTCAGTTTTCATTCCAATCCCAAAGAAAGGCAATGCCAAAGAATGCTCAAACTACCACAAAATTGCACTCATCTCACATGCAAGTAAAGTAATGCTCAAAATTCTCCAAGCCAGGCTTCAGCAATATGTGAACCATGAACTTCCTGATGTTCAAGCTGGTTTTAGAAAAGGCAGAGGAACCAGAGATCAAATTTCCAACATCTGCTGGATCATGGAAAAAACAAGAGAGTTTCAGAAAAGCATCTGTTTCTGCTTTATTGACTATGCCAAAGCCTTTGACTGTGTGGATCACGACAAACTGTGGAAAATTCTGAAAGAGATGGGAATACCAGACCACCTGACCTGCCTCTTGAGAAATCTGTATACAGGTCAGGAAGCAACAGTTAGAACTGGACATGGAACAACAGACTGGTTCCAAATAGGAAAAGGAGTATGTCAAGGCTGTATATTGTCACCCTGCTTATTTAACTTCTATGCAGAGTACATCATGAGAAATGCTGGGCTGGAAGAAGCACAAGCTGGAATCAAGATTGCTGGGAGAAATCTCAATAACCTCAGATATGCAGATGACACCGCCCTTATGGCAGAAAGTGAAGAGGAACTCAAAAGCCTCTTGATGAAAGTGAAAGTGGAGAGTGCAAAAGTTGGCTTAAAGCCCAACATTCAGAAAATGAAGATCATGGCATCTGGTCCCATCACTTCATGGGAACTAGATGGGGAAACAGTGGAAACAGTGTCAGACTTTATTTTTCTGGGCTCCAAAATCCCTGCAGATGGTGACTGCAGCCATGAAATTAAAAGACGCTTACTCCTTGGAAGGAAAGTTATGACCAACCTAGATAGCATATTCAAAAGCAGAGACATTACTTTGCCAACAAAGGTCTGTCTAGTCAAATTTATGGTTTTTCCTGTGGTCATGTATGGATGTGAGAGTTGGACTGTGAAGAAAGCTGAGCGCCGAAGAATTGATGCTTTTGAACTGTGGTGTTGGAGAAGACTCTTGAGAGTCCCTTGAACTGCAAGGAGATCCAACCAGTCCATTCTGAAGGAGATCAGCCCTGGGATTTCTTTGGAAGGAATGATGCTAAAGCTGAAACTCCAATATTTTGGCCACCTCATGCGAAGACTTGACTCATTGGAAAAGACTCTGATGCTCAGAGGGATTGGGGGCAAGAGAAGAAGGGGACGACAGAGGATGAGATGGCTGTATGGCATCACTGACTCGATGGACGTGAATCTGAGTGAACTCCGGGATTTGGTGATGGACAGGGAGGCCCGGGGTGCTGCGATTCATGGGGTCGCAAAGAGTCGGACACGACTGAGCAACTGAACTGAACTGAACAGTAGAAGAAGAGATTCCCAGGTTTTTCAGCAGTAGAGAATCTACCTGCCAATGCAGGAGACACAGGAGACACGGATTCAATCCCTGAGTTGGGAAGATCCCCTAGAGTAGGAAATGACAACCCGCTCCAGTATTCTTGCCTGGGCAATCCCATGGACAGAGGAGCCTAGTGTGCTATAGTTCATGTTGTCGCAAAGATTTGGACATGTTGCGCAACCCTGCACATATAGTAGAAGAAGCTGAGGCACCAAGCGGTTTTTGCCCAAGGTTACACATTATTCCTTGTTATTTCAGGTAGTGCTCTGGTTGCCAGAGTTGCAGACCACGTAGCCACTTGGTGGTTTCCCAGGAAAGATTGTAGATAGCTCCTTTAAAAAATTACCTTACTTGGGGGAGAATTTTTGAAGTAGATCCATTGGAAAGTATGTCTAAATGAATCCCAAGAGCTCTTTGTTTTTCTGGCTGCACCACGTGGCTTACAGAATCTTGGCCCTGATCAGGGATTGAACCTAGGCCCACGGTAGTGAAAGTGCCAAATCCTAACCACCGGACTGCCGGGGAATTCCCCCCGAGAATTCTGTAAGAACTTGCACATCTACAGATGGTTTTCCCACTTCCTCCCTCCGAAATAAGTTTACATATTAGGCCTTATTAAAGTCCTTATTATGAATCCTTTACAACAGTGAATAAACATTTTTATCTACTTGTATCATTAAATTTATTTACTTTAAATTGAGAGTGAAATCATAACAATCTGCTGCCATCAATTCAAGAATAAATATTGCTGCGATCAGTCCACAGAGGTGAGATGGACACCCCACCTGAACCCCCCAAGTTTGGTTTAGATATAGAAAGTGACAATGCTAAATGAGAAGGTATGAAAAGATTTGTTAGTCATGGCACTGAGGCTTTCTGGGAGGAGCAGGGCAGGCTTGTTAAGCTAGTCCAAAAGTGGCTTAAATAACAGGGAAAGAAGGCTGGCTGTGCTTTTATTGTGATTAGATGGTGGGGCTGACATCAGAGCTCCCAGCTGTGCTGCGTGTCAATGCTGGGTTTTAGCTTCCCATCTGCTCCAAAGCTCCAGGCAAGAATACCGGAGTGGATAGCCAGTCCCTTCTCCAGGAGATCTTCCCAACCCAGAGATCGAATCCGGGTCTCAGGTCTCCCCCATTGCAGGCAGATTCTTTACCATCTGAACCACAATGGAAGCCCTTTTTTTCATTATTCCAAAGGAGGTTTCACCTATGTTCTCAGCTTGCTCTTAGGAGCAGTTTGAAAGTTGTCAGCAAACATCAGATTCTCTCTCTATTACAAATATATTTTTAAGCTCTTTTTATTGTTTATATTATGGAGCAAAAATGTTGTCTGTGTACTAAGGTATTAGTTGTTCAGTTGTGTCCTACACTTTGCAACCCCGTGGACTGTAGCCCATCAGGCTTCTCTGTCCATGGAATTCTCCAGACAAGAAAACCAGACTGGGTAGCCATTCACTTCTCCAAGGGATCTTACCAACCCAGGAACTGAACCTAGGTCCCTGCATTGCTTCCCTGGTGGCTCAGTTGGTGAAGAGTCTGTCTGCAGTGTGGGAGACCTGTGTACTTTTAAAAACACTGAAACATTTAACATCTCCAATGTGTGTGGGTTAACACTGATGTTGAAATATTGGGTATTGCCTGGGTCACTGTAGGGCAAATAAACTTTTTTTAAGCTTTATATTTATGATTAAGGATTTCTAAGTTTTATGACATTCTTTTTGTACTTTATTAGAGAGATGCTTAATAAATAGGAACTGGTTCTTTTTAGTGATTTTTTTGAAAAAATTTTATCTTTACACAATTTAAATTTTTTTTAATTTAATTTTATTTTTTAACTTTACAATATTGTATTGGTTTTGCCATATATCAAAATGAATCCACCACAGGTATACATGTGTTCCCCATCCTGAACCCTCCTCCCTCCTCTCTCCCTGTACCATCCCTCTGGGTCGTCCCATTGCACCAGCCCCAAGCATCCAGTATCATGCATCGAACCTGGACTGGTGACTTGTTTCATATATGATATTATACATATTTCAATGCCATTCTCCCAAATCATTCCCCCCTCTCCCTCTCCCACTGAGTCCAAAAGACTGTTCTATACATCAGTGTCTCTTTTGCTGTCTCTATACAGGGTTATTGTTACCTTCTTTCTAAATTCCATATATATGTGTTAGTATACTGTATTGGTGTTTTTCTTTCTGGCTTACTTCACTCTGTATAATAGGCTCCAGTTTCATCCACCTCATTAGAACTGATTCAAATGTATTCTTTTTAATGGCTGAGTAATACTCCATTGTGCATATGTACCACAGCTTTCTTATCCATTCATCTGCTGATGGACATCTAGGTTGCTTCCATGTCCTGGCTATTGTAAACAGTGCTGCGATGAACATTGGGGTACATGTGTCTCTTTCAATTCTTGTTTCCTCAGTGTTTGCACCATTTTTAAAGGCTACTTTGCATTTACAGTGATTACAAGGTGTAGGCTCCCTCGCCCTGTGCAGTATGTCTGTGAGTTTGTCTTACGCCTGGTAGTTTGTGTTCCCCCTCCTGTACCCGACGCTGCCGTTCCTGCCTCCCCAGTGCTAACCACTGTGTCCGAGTCTGCTTCTTGCTACATTCACTAGCTTGTTATGCTTTTTAGATCTCACATATAAATGATATCATACAGTGTTGGTCTTTCTCTCTCTGACTTACTGCACTTAGCAGAGTGCCTTCCAGGTCCATCCATGTTGATGCAAATGGCAAACTTTCGTTCTTTGTTATGGCTGAGGAGTATTTTATTTTGTATGTGTGTGTCTCACGTGGTTTTCATCCATTTATCTGTTGCTGGATACTTAGTTTGTCTCCATGTCTTGGCAGTGTAAATACGCGCCTATGAACTTTGGGGTGCACACATCTCTTTGAATTAGTATTTCTTGTGTTGTTGTTGTTTGGGGATATATACCCAGGAGTGAAATTACTGGGTCATATGATAGTTCTCTTTTTCGTTTTTTCAGAAACCTCCATACTTTACCCCACAATGGCTGCAACAATTTACATTCCCACCAACAGTGTTAGAAAGGTTCCCTTTTCTCCACATACTTGCCAATATTTTTTTTTGTAGACTTTTTGATATTAGCCATTCTAACAGGTGTGAGGTGATGTCTCTTTGTGGTTTTGATTTGGATTTCCCTGATGGTTAGTGATGTTGAACATCTTTTCATCTGCCTGTTGCATTTCTTCTTTGGAAAAATGTCAGGGACTCTTATTTTTAAATTTAAGTAAGTTGGACTCTTATTTTACACTGAGAATCTTGGGTTTTAGGTTCTGAACTGATGATTGGGAAGAATCAAATGTGAGTAAAATCCAAAATCTTAGATGCCAATGGGCACTGGCAGCCTGAAAGTCCCCTTGGTGTGAGCCCTCTTGGAGTTTGCCATTAACCCTACCATAGAGCCCACGGACCCCAGGGCTTGGTCGCCTCAGGCCAAACTACTAACTGGGAAGGAGCACAACCCCACCTATCAGCAGATAATTGGATTTAAAGCTTTACTGAGCAGGGCCCTGTCCATCAGAGCAAGACGCAATTTTTCCCACTGCCAGTCCCTCATCCGGAGGCTTACACAAACCTCTTAACCTCGTCCATCAGAGGGCAGACAAAGGAAGCAAGAAGAACAACAATCCCACAGCAGCTAGAACAAAAACCCATTACAGAAAGTTAATCACAATGAAAAAGCAGAAAGTTGTGTCCCAGATGAAGGGACAAGATAAAACCCCAGAAAAATAACTAAATGAAGTGGAAGTAGGCAACCTTCCAGAAAACGAATTCAAAATAATGACAGTGATGATGATCCAGGACCTTGGGAAAACAATGGAGAAGATGCACAAATATTTACCAAAGACCTACAAGAACTAAGTCAGCGGGCTTCCCAGGTGATGCTAGTGGTAAAGAACCCACCTGCCAATGCAAGAGATGTTAGAGACTCGGGTTCGATCCCTGGGTCGGGAAGATCCCCTGGAGTAGGAAAAGGCAATGCACTCCAGTATTCTTGCCTGGAGAATTCCATGGACAGAGGCGCCTCGTAGGCTGCAGTCCATGGGTCACAAGAGTCAGACACGGCTGACGACTTTCACTTCACAAGAACTAAAGAACAAACAAATGGATGAATAATACACTAGAAGGAATCAATAGCAGAATAATTGAGGCAGAAGAACAGATGAATGACCTGGAGGACAGGATGGCGGAAATCACTGCCACAAAAAGAATGAAAAGAAATTGAAGACAACCTAAGAGACCTGTGGTACATTAAACACACCAACATTTGCATTATAGGGATCCCAGAAGAAGAGAGAGAGAAAGGACCTGAGAAAATATTTGAAGAGATAATTGCTGAAAACTTCCCTCACATGGGAAAGGAGATAGTCAACAAAGTCCAGGAAACACAGAATCCCAGGCAGGATAAACCCAAGGAGAAACATACCGAGATATATAGTTATTAAACTGATGAAAACTAAAGACAAAGATGAAATATTAAAAGCAACAAGGGAAAAATGACAAATAACATACAAGGGAACTCCCATCAGGCTACCAGCTGATTTCTCAACAGAAACTCACCAGGCCAGAAGGGAATGGCATGATATATTTAAAGTGATGAAAGGGAAGAACCTGCAACCAAGAATACACTACCCAGAAAGACTCTAATTCAGATTTGATGGGGAAATCAAAAGTTTTCCAGACAACCAAAAGTTAAGAGAATTCAGCACAACCAAACCAGCTTTCCAACAAATGTTAAAGGAACTTCTCTAGGCAGGAAACATAAGGAAAAGTCCTACAGAAAATAAACCCAAAACAATTCAGAAAATGGTAATCAGTTCAGTTCAGTTCAGTCACTCAGTCATGTCCAACTCTTTGCAACCTCCTTGTCCATCACCAACTCCCGGAGCTTACTCAAACTCATGTCCATTGAGTCGGTGATGCCATCCAACCATCTCATCCTCTGTCATCCCCTTCTCCTCTCACCTTCAATCTTTCCCAGCATCAGGGGCTTTTCCAATGAGTCAGTTCTTTGCTTCAGGTGGCCAAAATATTGGAGTTTTAGCTTCAGCATCAGTCCTTCCAATGAATATTCAGGACTGATTTCCATTAGCATTGACTGGTTGTATCTCCTTGCAGTCCAAGGGACTCTCAAGAGTCTTCTCCAACACCATAAAAGCATCAATTCTTTGGCGTTCAGCTTTCTTTATAGTCCAACATGACCACTGGAAAAACCATAGCCTTGACTAGATGGACCTTTGTTGGCAAAGGAACATCTCTGCTTTTTAATAATATGTTGTCTATGTTGGTCATAACTTGTCTTCCAAGGAGCAAGCGTCTTTTAATTTCATGGCTGCAGTCGCCATCCGCAGTGATTTTGGAGCCCCCCCAAAATACAGTCTCTTCCTATTTCCATTTTTTCCCATCTATTTGCCATGAAGTGATGGGACCGGATGCCATGATCTTAGTTTTCTGAATGTTGAGTTTAAAGCCAATTTTTTCACTCTCCTCTTTCACTTTCATCAAGAGGCTCTTTAGTTCTTCTTTGCTTTCTGCCATAAGGGTGGTGTCATCTGCATATCTGAGATTATTGATATTTCTCCCAAAACTCTTGATTCCTCCTTATGCTTCATCTGGATTCCCATCTCTTTAAGAATTTTCCACAGTTTGTTGTGATCCACACAGTCAAAGGCTTTGGCATAGTTAATAAAGCAGAAGTAGATGTTTTTCTGGAACTTTCTTGCTTTTTTGATGATCCAGCAGATGTTGCCAATTTGATCTCAGGTTCCTCTGCCTTTTCTAAATCCAGAGGCATGGGTCGGCAGTGGCCTGCTGCAGGGTTGGGGGCACTGAGTGCAGCAGTTTGTGTGTGGGACTTTTTGAAGGAGGTCACCATTATCTTGAGAGTCCCTTAGACTGCAAGGAGATCCAACCAGTCCATCCTGAAGGAAATCAGTACTGAATATTCATTGGAAAGACTGGTGCTGAAGCTGAAACTCCAATACTTTGGCTACCTGATACAAAAAACTGACTCAATGGAAAAGCCCCTGATGCTGGGAAAGATTGAAGGTGAGAGGAGAAGAGGACGATAGAGGATGAGATGATTGAATGGCATCACCGACTCAATGGACATGAGTTTGAGTAAACTCTGGGACTTGGTGATGGACAGAGAGGCCTGGCATGCTGCCGTCCATGGGGTTGCAAAGAGTTGGACGTGACTAAGCAACTGAACTGAACTGAACCATTATCTTCATTACCTCCACCATATTTTGGCCTTAGGTCAAATAACAGGGAGGGAACACAGCCCTGCCCATCAACATAAAATTGGATTAAAGATTTAGCGCATCAGAACAAGACCCAGTTTCCTTCTCAGTCAGTCTCTCCCATCAGGAAGCTTCCATAAGCCTCTTATCCTTCTCCATCAGAGGGCAGACAGACTGGAAACCACAATCACAGAAAACTAGCCAATCTGATCACACGGACCACAGCCTTGTCTAACTTGATGAAACTTTGAGCCATGCCATCTAGGGCCACCCAAGACGGACGAGTCATGGTGGAGAGTTCTGACAAAATGTGGTCCACTAGAGAAGGGAATGGCAAACCACTTCAGTCTTCTTGCCTTTAGAACCCCATGAACAGTATGAAAAGGCAAAAAGATAGGACACTGAAAGAACTCCCCAGGTTGGTAGGTACCCAATATGTATTGGAGATCAGTGGAGAAATAACTCCAGAAAGAATGAAGAGACAGAGCCAAAGCAAAAAGTGGATGTGACTGGTGATGAAAGTAAAGTCCAATACTGTAAAGAGCAATATTGCATAGGAACCTGGAATGTTAAGTCCATGATTCAAGGCAAATTGGAAGTGGTCAAATAGGAGATGGCAAGAGTGAACATCGACATTCTAGGAATCAGTGAACTAAAATGGACTGGAATGGGTGAATTTAACTCAGATGACCATTATATCTACTACTGTAGGCAAGAATACCTTAGAAAAAATGGAGTAGCCATCATAGTCAACAAAAGAGTCTGAAATACAGTACTTGGATGCAATCTCAAAAACGACAGAATGATCTCTGTTCATTTCCAAGACAAACCATTCAGTATCACAGTAATCCAAGTCTATGCCCTGACCAGTAATGCTGAAGAAGCTGAAGTTGAACGATTCTATGATGACCTACAAGACCTTCTAGACCCCAAAAAAGAGAATAACTACCTTAATTGTAAACAGATTAAATGCACCAACCAAAAAACATAGACTGGTTGGGCAAATGAAAACATGTGTGCATGCATTTCCACTTAATCACATCGCTCTCCTTGACCCCTCAAACTGTATGTAATTATTTTATATTGTTAGGTTAATCATGTTTCATTTTGGCTTACATTTGTAATTATCTTTTTTTTTTGTCTGGCTATTGATTGTGAAAACTAGTAAACATCTTTTACCATTGTGATTATGTGATTATGAGGAACTATTACTCAATACTGTTGAATCATGATTGGTTAACAGGTAAATAATAGAAATCTGTATCATAAAAACTACCATGTAATAGAGAAACCTCTAATCACTTTTTAAAATCCAGATGCGTATCAGAATTATCTTGGAATTTTTGAAAAACACAAATGCCCAGATACTACTTTTTTTCTCCAGTGCTCCACATTTGTTGCTAATGAGCAGCTGTATTGAAAAACAACTGGACTATGATGATCTTTTATCTAGTTTGTTTTACTTTTTCTATTTCATATTCAATGTTCCCATTTCACTTCGTTTATGTTTTCCAATTTCTCCATCTCTTTTTTTTTTGACGTTCTTCTCAAGCCTTTATCAAGTGTAGTAGAAAAGCTTTTCTATACATATATATAAATAGTATGTGTAATATATGTATATAATCAGAAAACTTATGATTTGTTGCCTAGCTAAAAAATTTATGACATTTTGACTCTACTTGTTTGACTTAGTATGAATAGAATACTAGATTTCTAATTTAAAAAAATAGATATGCAACAGACAACAAAGATTTACTGTATAGCACAGAGAACTAGAGTTAATATCTTATAATAACTTATAATGGAAAATAATATATGTGTGTATGTGTAACTAAATTACCTTGCTGTGCACCTGAAACATTGTGAGTCAACTATACTTCGATAAAATATATATATTTAAAAAAATACGTTATCTTGCTGGTTTTTTTTTTTTTTAACAAGTTCGGGAATTTGATCTGAAGTTGAAGAAATTTAAGTTTGGGTTTCTTTTCAATTAAGAGAGGTACAGAAAATTACTTCATCAAAGAGCCGCTGAGATACAAAGCAGTAGAATACCAAAAGGGAAATTAATGGACCCAGAATTAAACAGGATAGAAAAGGAAACTGTACTGATTTTCTGTTACTTAAGGCTCATTTTAGTAACTTATTACCATCTACAGCATTTGAGTGTATTGTGTTGCATACAGCTTTATATTGTCAAGCCAGTGGAAAGAGCCAGTCTATTAAAAACATTTTCCAATTCCATTTTATTTCTAATAAAAAATTTTGAATAGCACTATATTGACATAGTTCAGAAGTTTAAAAAGAATACATAATGGAAAATATGCCTACATCTTCCTATGTCTCCAGGTCCCTCGCTGAGGAGACCAATGTTAGCTTTCTAACATTGTATCTTTCCAGCGATGTATTATGGAAATGTGAGTAAATCTGTAAGCAGTAGCATTCCATACACATTGTTCAGCAACTTCTTTTTTTTTTTTTAAACAACTTCACTGAGATACTGTTTGCATACTGTGAAATTCACCCTTTAAGAGCGTAGAATTCAGTGTTTTGTTTTGTTTGTTTAATGATTCACAGAATAGGACAGCCATCACTACTATCCAGTTTTACAATACTCATTCCCCGTAATAAAACCCTGTATTCATTAGTGGTCACTCCCCGTTCCCCTCTGTTTCCCAGTCCCCACCAGTCTACTTCCTGTCTCTGTGAGTTTGCGTATTCTGGAAATTCTGTGTAAATGGAATCACATACTATGGGGCCTTTTGTATTCAGCTTTCACTTGGCTGTTTTCGAGGTGCATCCATGATACAGCATGTATCAATATTTTGTTTCTTTTTATGGCTGAAAAATATTCCATTGTATGGATGTACCACACCTTATCCATTCATCAGGTGATGGGCGTGGTACCCCCATGTTTAACCATTTGAGGAACTGCCAGGCTTATTTTCCAAAGGGCTGCACTACTTTGCATTCCCACTCTCTATATTCCCAGCAATGTAGAGTTCTAGTTTCTCCACAGCCCTATCAATACTTGATATACTGTTTTTGAATAGCGACAGTAATCAACAGTATGTGAACCGAGAACTTCCAGGTATCCAGGCTGGATTTAGAAAAGGCAGAGGAACCACAGATCAAATTGCCAACATCCATTGGATCATAGAAAAAGCAAGGGAATTCCAGAAAAACATTGACTTCTACTTCATTGACTACACTAAAGCCTTTGACTGTGTGGATCACAACAAAGTGGAAAATTCTTGAAGAGATGGGAATACCATCTCTCACCTTACCTGCCTCCTGAGAAGCAGGTCAAAAAGCAACAGTTAGAACCTGACATGGAAGAACGAACTAGTTCCGAATTGGGAAAGGAGTTCATCAAGGCTGTATATTGTCACCCTGCTTATTTAACTTATATGCAGAGTACATCATGCGAAATGCCAGACTGGATGAAGCTCAAGCTGGAAGAGTCAAGATTGCCGGGATAAATATCAATAATCTGAGATATGCAGATAACGCCACCCTAATGGCAGAAAGCGAAGAAGAACCAAAGAGCCTCTTGACGAAGGTGAAGGAGGAAGTGAAAAAGCTGGCTTAAAGCTCAACGTTCAGAAACCGAAGATCGTCGCCTCGTGTATCACACTGTGGTTTCGTGTGCCTTTCCCTAACTATTAGTAATGTTTGAGAATCTTTTCATTTGCTTAATGGTCACGTGTATTGAGTATGTCTTCTTTTGGAGAAACATCTATTCAAGTTCTTTGCTCATCTTTTAATTAGTCTGTCTTTTTATTATTGAATTGTAAGGATTACTTGTATATTTTAGATATAAGTCCCTCAACAGATAGTTGATTTGAAAATATTTTCTCCCATTCTGTGGGTTGACTTTCTTGATACTTTTGAGGCACAAAGATTTTTAATTTAAGTCCAATTTACCTATTTTTCTTTTGTCACTCATACTTTTACCATACCTAAAAACTATGCTGTCTTATAGTTTTAGTTCTTACATTCAAGTCAGTGGTAAGTTTGAGTTAATTTTTATATATGGTGTGTCTACCTTTTGCTTTTTTCTCTTAATATGTCTTGGAGATTATTTCATTTCAGCTCTAAAGAACTTCCTCATTCTTATGATACCAGGGTAGTTTCCTATATAGATTTATTAAATTGGACGTTTATATAAACATTTGGGTTTGGAAATTATTCCAAAATGTCTTGTGGCTTGAAACGTTTCATACTAGCTTCCTCGTAATGGCAGTTTCAACCACTTGACAGACTTTGTTGTTCTAAGCAGTTCTTATCATTCAGAAGCCTTTGAGTAAATGCCAGTCCTCTGAGGGGAGTGATCCCAAGGAATTATTTCAAGAGCGTTCACTCCATTAGATGTTTACAGTAAGTCAGGAGGCGGAAGATTCTTTCAGCTATCAGAAAATATCTGTAAAAATACTTTTGGAGGAACAGAGTGCTCTAAAATCTTGTTATACATTTTATACTATATTTGTTTACAGATGACTTAGCATATGTCCTCCTTTTGCTCTTCTGTGGCATTGTTGCCTCTTGTGTATATGAATATAGGTGGATAATAATCTAAGCTTTGGGCAATTTAGCCAGCTATTCAGTAAGCAGTAAAATATCTGGAGATTTTGAAACATGTGGGTTTCTTTTTTAAATAAACAATAAGTTTGGAGGAAATCTTGAAATGTACTCAACACTTTGATAATCTGCAAAGGCTTGTCTGGCCATTTGAAGGTAAGCAAAAAGGCCAAGGGACAGCTAATATGATAAAGCCCACACCTTATAGTTCCTGAGCCTTACTTATAACACAGTTCCTTTTTTTTTCTTTTAATTAAAAAATTTTTTTTTATTGAAGAAAAGTTGATTTACAATGTTGTGCCAATCTCTGCTGTACAACAGTGACTCAGTTGTACACACATATACATTCTTTTTTTATCCCATCAGATTCTATATAGTTTCCTATGCTTTACGGTAGGACCTTGTTTATCCATTCTAAATGTAATAATTTGCATCTACCAACCCCAAATTCCCTATCCATCCCTCTTCTTTCCCCCTTCCCCCTTGGCAACCACAAGTCTGACCTCAGTATAACACAGTTCTTTATTAAGAGACAATTTCCTCTTATTTTATGCACCAGTCAAATTAGCATGATGTCACAAAAAGTATTTTGGAATTGTTCAAATCCTTTTTCTGTTCTTGATGATAATGAATACCTTCAGTAAGTTCCTTACCCTTTTTGGACTAGAGTCTTTTCATCTGTAAAATAAATATGAACTAGATGAATTTCCAAGCCTGTAATAGATTAGAGCAGTTAATCAGGAGGTGGAATAGGGTATGCTGAAGGCAAACTGCAGTCAGCAATACTGACAATTGATTGGAATGATAATTGTAAGAAAATTTTTAAATTTTAATGTACAAAAGTTGAAAAATAATCATGACTGGAGGCAACTGGATAGAGGCAAGTAGTCCTACATATCTGAGTGGCCCCAGAGGGTAAAACTAAATTAATAGTGTTCTTGCTGTCCACACAAGTCCTGAGTTACCAAAGAGTAAGCCAAAATTTCAACAAAGTAATGTATTTATTTTTCATCTTTCAGTTCTGTTCAGTTCAGTCGCTCAGTCATGTCCGACTCTTTGTGACCCTATGAATCGCAGCACTCCAGGCCTCCCTGTCCATCACCAGCTCCCAGAGTTCACTCAGACTCACGTCCATCGAGTCAGTGATGTCATCCAGCCATCTCATCCTCTGTCGTCCCCTTCTCCTCCTGCCCCCAATCCCTCCCAGCATCAGAGTCTTTTCCAATGAGTCAACTCTTCGCATGAGGTGGCCAAAGTACTGGAGTTTCAGCTTTAGCATCATTCCTTCCAAAGAAATCCCAGGGCTGATCTCCTTCAGAATGGACTGGTTGGATCTCCTTGCAGTCCAAGGGACTCTCAAGAGTCTTCTCCAACACCACAGTTCAAAAGCATCAATTCTTTGGCGCTCAGCCTTCTTCACAGTCCAACTCTCACATCCATACATGACCACAGGAAAAACCATAGTCTTGACTAGATGGACCTCTGTTGGCAAAGTAATGTCTCTGCTTTTGAATATGCCATCTAGGTTGGTCATAACTTTCCTTCTAAGGAGTAAGCATCTTTTAATTTCATGGCTTCAGTCACCATCTGCAGTGATTTTGGAGCCCCAAAAAAAAAAATCTGACACTGTTTCCCCATCTATTTCCCATGAAGTGATGGGACCAGATGCCATGATCTTCGTTTTCTGAATGTTGAGCTTTAAGCCAACTTTTTCACTCTCCACTTTCACTTTCCTCAAGAGGCTTTTGAGTTCCTCTTCACTTTCTGCCATAAGGGTGGTGTCATCTGCATATTTGAGGTTATTGATATTTCTCCTGGCAATCTTGATTCCAGCTTGTGTTTCTTCAAGTCCAGCGTTTCTCATGATGTACTCTGCATATAAGTTAAATAAGCAGAGTGACAATATACAGCCTTGACGTATTCCTTTTCCTATTTGGAACCAGTCTGTTGTTCCATGTCCAGTTCTATCTGTTGCTTCCTGACCTGCATAGAGATTTCTCAAGAGGCAGGTCAGGTGGTCTGGTATTCCCATCTCTTTCAGACTTTTCCACAGTTTATTGTGATCCACACAGTCAAAGGCTTTGGCATAGTCAATAAAGCAGAAATAGATGTTTTTCTGGAACTCTCTTGCTTTTTCCATGATCCAGCAGATGTTGGCAATTTGGTCTCTGGTTCCTCTGCTTTTTCTAAAACCAGCTTGAACATCAGGAAGTTCACAGTTCACATATTGCTGAAGCCTGGCTTGGAGAATTTTGAACATTACTTTACTAGCATGTGAGATGAGTGCAACTGTGCGGTAGTTTGAGCATTCTTTGGCATTGCCTTTCTTTGGGATTGGAATGAAAACTGACCTTTTCCAGTCCTGTGGCCACTGCTGAGTTTTCCCAATTTGCTGGCATATTGAGTGCAGCACTTTCACAGCATCATCTTTCAGGATTTGAAATAGCTCAACTGGAATTCCATCACCTCCACTAGTTTTGTTCGTAGTGATGCTTTCTAAGGCCCACTTGACTTCACACTTTTCATCTTTATTTTGATATAATTTTAGACTTACAGAAAAGTAGTGAAAGAATGCAAAGAATACCGTCTACTGTTCAACCAGATACCTCAAATGTTCATATTTTATTACATTTTCTTAATCCTTGTATGTATATCTTTCAACTATGTAAAAACAGCAGAAATGTTGGTACTTTATCCTTTAATACTGTGGAGGGTGGGCGGCGCCACCTTTATCCTTAAATACTTTAATGTGTATTTCCTAAAGTCTACGAACCCTGAGGAAGGCATGGCAACCCACTCCAGTATTCCTGCCTGGAGAAGCCCATGGACAGAGGAGCCTGGTGGGCTACCGTCCTTAGGGTCACGGCACAACTGAAGTGCCTTAGCAGGCATGCATGAAGGCCAGTGGTTTGGACCAGGCACTTTCACTGCATTTTCACAGTGCCTGCCCTATTTCTCCACTGTAAAGGAACTACTTTTCCCCTCTGATTAATACCTATCTTGTGGAGGAATGCTTCACAACTATGTAAATATTGTTTCTCTGCAAATCTTCACTCACTGTGTTATCTTTTTATGAAGATAGAAGAAAAATAATGCATTTTAGCAAGATTTTCATCAAAATGGTTATGCTGTCAAAAAATAACCTCAAGAAACTGAAACTGGCAACCATATGACAAATATGATTATGTAGCTGCTGCTGCTAAGTTGCTTCAGTCGTGTCTGACTCTGTGAGACCCCATAGACGGCAGCCCACCAGGCTCCTCCATCCCTGGGATTCTCCAGGCAAGAACACTGGAGTGGGTCGCCATTTCCTTCTCCAATGCATGAAAGTGAAAAGTGAAAGTGAAGTCACTCAGTCGTGTCCGACTCTTCGAGACCCCATGGACTGTAGCCCACCAGGCTCCTCCGTCCATGGGATTTTCCAGGCAAAAGTACTGGAGTGGGGTGCCAGTGCCTTCTCCAATTATTATGTAGAATTCCTTACTATTAATTATTTCAAAGAAATTATATATGTACAATTCTTAGTTTTTAAAAATATCCTTTATGTATCTAAAGTCAATTTGTAGGTTAATAAATATAAAAATAATTTGGTTTTTTAGTAGTATTGTTGCTTTTGAAAGATTTAGAGGAGTTTTTCTACTTTTTGTCCAGTGTTCTGGGCAGAATGAACAAAACAAAAATTGTTTGAGAAAATATTCAAAAAATGCCTCTCCTTTTCTTCATTTTTCTGTGTTTCTTCACATCTCTGCCAAGAAGCCCACTTTTACCTTATTGCCCAACTTAAAAATATGCAGTGTTGCCCATTTGCTCACAGGATGAGGTGCCAGCTTCTCAGCTTACCCTTTCAACTTTATTATTATTTTGCAGTCCTTTTACTTATTTCTGGTTGCACCAGATCTCCGTTGTTGTGCAAGGGCTTTCTCAGTTGTGGTGAGCCGGGGCTCCTCTGCAGCTGTGGCGCTCAGGCCTCTCACTGCTGCGGCTTGTTGCAGCGCTCAGGCTCTGGAGTTGGGCTCAGTACTTGTGGAACCCCGTCTTAGTTGCTCCAAGGCATGTGGAATCTTCCCTGACCAGTAATCGAACCTGTGTCCCCTGTGTTGGCGAGCAGGTTCTTTTCCACTGTGCTTCCAGGGAAGTCCCCCCTTTAAGCTATAACATTGTCTTCTACTCTGGCCAAACTAATCTACACAATCCGTTTTGAAACGGTGTCTCATGCTTTTCTGTCTCTGCAAAGTGCTTTTCCTATCTGTCTTGATTCTTCTCAACATTCTAGATAAAATTCTAGTATATTTTCCCTAAAATACTCCCTGACCTCTTCATTTCTCAAACTTCAACTTTAATTAACTACATGTAGTCTATTTGCTACTTTAGGGAGATGCTTTATAGGAACTTTTCTAGGGACGATAAGGTGGAATAAACAGGAAATAAAATACAGATCAGGCAGCCTGTAAGCCTTGTTTGGAGGGCTCTTCTGTGTCCTCCCTTATGCTCTGACTCTGCATGCTGTATGCGTCTAATATTTGCTGTATACATTCTTGTGTGTTTGTATATGTGCATAGTATTTAATGAGACTGCATCCCCGCAGAACCTAGCACTTATTTGCTATAATAAGTCAGTTCTTTAATTGATGTTACTGTCTTTGTTTTATTTTAACAAAGCCTGAATCTCAACAGGAAAGAGGGCACATATTTTCATTCTTGTCTTGTATTTTACTTTTTTCCAAGGGTAAGCATTTACACTTGAACTCTTTGGGGAGTTGTAAATTTGTACTAATTAATCTGAACTGTTTTGCCAGATTTTTCTAAGAGCCAGAGAGTTTGAGTGGAATTAGATTTCCATTTTAGGGCAACTTGGTTTCTTTCTTCTCTTTTTCAAGGGTACTTATACGTTTCATTAACCAAAGCTTCACATTATAGGAATCCTAAAAATGCAACCTGTCTGCTTACTCCTTAAATGTTCCTGAGAACTTTGTGACCACCAGGAACTGTCTCCGGTGTTGGGTACACACAGGGCAAAGAAGATGAGGTTCTTTCTTTCAGAGTCTTGAGTCATAGTGAAGTTCAGGACAATTGCAGGACTAAGTATCAAAAAGCTTTGGCTTCTCACTTGAAAGTGCAGCTTCAGTAGACTGCAGTTGTAGAGGGGCATGCAAGAAATATTGAGTAGTGGGGGGCAAGAGGTGGTCAGATCAGGGAGATTTTTCCTGAAGTCCTGTTTAGGTGGAGTCAGGATTCTGTAGGATTTCAGAGGTGGCCTCATTCCCAATGGTGCCCAGAAATGTGCCAGCTGCATGGCATGTTGAAGGAAGCAAGAGCAAACTAATACCAGCCCACCAGCAATCACCCTCACCAAATATAAAGCAGGAGAAGGAGGATGTCGCTTTGAAAAGCTTGGAAGCAAATAAGGGAGCTTTTAAACTGGGTTTTAAATTAAAAACTAGCATGGACAAATTTGCATTTAATTCAGAACCTGCCCAAAGAATCACCAGGTAAGATCAGCTCTTTCAATACATACCTGTGGCCCTATAAAGGTTGAATATTTCCTCCCTCATTTAATTCATTTCCCCCTGTGTGGTTAAAATGTGGTTGGTCTGCTTAGATAACGAACTTATGGTTGCCAGGGAAGGGATAGTTAGGGACTTTGGGAAGGTCATGTACACACCGCTGTGTTTAAAATGGATTGCCAGCAAGGACGTATTGTATAGCGCGTGGAACTCTGCTCAGTGTTAGGTGCCAGCCTGGATAGGAGGGGAGTTTGGGGAGAATGGATACATGTATATGTGTGGCTGAGTCCCTTCACTATCCACCTGAAACTACCACAACATTGTTAATTGGGTGTGCCCCAACATTTAAAAAATCGGGCACACCCAACATTTTAAAAAAATGTTTAAAGTTTACAAAAACAAACAAACAAAAATGTGGTTAGTCTGTTTGTCCAGCTTCAGGTTGCTATGGTAGTAGACCCTGGTTTTATACACTTAAACCTGAATTTCTCAAAAACCAAGCAGATAAGCGTTGTTTCAAGCTCTCATCAGTAGACTTCTAGGGGATTTCAGGAACAGTACTTTAGAATTTCCAAATGTTTGATGTACATTTTGTTTGATTCTGAAATGTGTATGTACGTGTGTGTGTATATATATATATATGTGTGTGTGTGTGTGTGTGTGTGTGTGTGTGTGTGGGCTTCCCTGGTGGTGCTAGGGCTTCCTAGGTGGACTTAGTGATAAAGAACCTGCCTGCCAGTACAGGAAACATAAGAGACCTGGGTTCAATCCCTGGTTCAGGAAGATCCCCTGGAGGAGGGTGTGGCAACCCACTCCAGTATTCTTGCCTGGAGAACCCCATGGACAGAGGAGCCTGACTGGCTACCAGCCATAGGGTCGCAAAGAGTCAGATATGACTGAAGCAACTTAGCACACATGTATATATACACACACACATACACACATATATGTGTGTATATATAAAGATTATAAAGTAATTATTTTATTTATTTATTTGGCTGTTCTGCGTCTTAGTTGCAGCATGTGGGATCTAGTCCCCTGACCAGGGATCAATCCCGGCCCCCTGCATTGGGAGCGCAAAATCTTAGCCATTGGACCACCAGGGAAGCCCTCTAAAGTATATTTTTAACAATTAAAATAATAATAAGGAATAGCATGCCGGACATTAAATTATATACATAATTTGGGGACTTTGGATACTGCCACCATGTTAACTCCTGCAGCGAGTGCATTCTTCAGAATAAAGCAGGATTTTGTAATTTCTATGTGTACATTTAAACTTGTGAGTGTGCATTTAACAGTGCAGTAGAGCACTGCCACATCTTTTGAAAGCTTCAGATCCACACATGTACACTAATATGTATTTTACAGGTCAACTTGCTTCGGCCTACATTCAATTAAATGCCAGGCAAGGCTTGGCTCATCTGCTTCAGCATAGTCTTTTTTATTATAGTATCGTAAGTAGAGTCCAACATCTCATTGGTGTGTTGGATGGTGGTTACAAGTTTAGAATCACCCGTGTGTGTGTTAGTTGCTCAGTCGTATCTGACTCTTTGTGACCCTATGGACTGTAGCCCACCAGGCTCCTCTGTCCATGGAATTCTCCAGGCAAGTGTACTGAAGTGGGTTGTCATTTTCTTCTCCAGGGGATCTTCCCAACCCATGGGTTGAACCTGGGTCTCCTGCATTGCAGGCAGCTTCTTTACCATCTGAACCATAGCCACCAGGGAAGCCCCTGAGGGCATTTTAAAAATCGTGATGCCTAGGCCACAAATATACTAATTAAATCAAAATCCCTGGGAGTAGGGGCAGGACATAGGCACCAGTATTTTTTAAATAGACTGTATTTTTCACAGAAAAATGGGGAGGTTGTATAACCATATACCGGGCTTCCCAGGGGGTGCAATGGTAAATAATCCGCCTGCCAGGGCAGGAGGTATGGGTTTGATCCCTGAGTTGGCAAGATCCCTGAAGTAGGAAATGACAGCCCACTCCAGTATTTTTACCTGGAAAATTCCATAGACAGAAGAGCCTGGCAGGCAACAGCACACGGGGTCACAAAGAGTCAGACACAACTGAGCACGTAGCCATGTACCCATATTCCTTGTGCTTTCCACACGTGCATAGCCTTCCTCGTTATCAACATCCCCACCAGGGTGGCACGCTTATTACAATGGGTGAACCTGCATCGACACATCATAATCAGTCAAAGTCCATCGTTTACATTCTTGGTATTGTACATTCTGTGGGTTTGGATAAATGTATAATGACATATATCCATTGGTACAATATCAGACAGCGTTGTTTCAATAGACATCACTATTTTTCAAAGCTCTCTAGGTGATTCCAAAATATAAACAGGGTTTGGAACCATTGTGTTGTGTTCTACTTCTGGAACTTATTTATTATAGTAAGTTTTGAGTACTTCTTGTCTGACTTGTGTATGAAAACTACCCCTATCTTCATTGTGTATGGGGTTCCCTGTAAAATTTTTGTTTGAATAATATTAGGACTTTGTTAAAGGTTGATAAATAGCGTAGTGAACAGAGCTAGGCTTTGGATTGGAGGGTTCTGCAACTGCTGAATAAGTCACTTGGGCAAGTTTTTTGCCTCTCTGAGCTTCCATCCAACAAATAATAGTCAACAGTGATGTTGGAAAATAATAAATGTACCAGAGTTTGATAATGTTTAACCCATAGTGAGCACTGAAGTGGTGGTTTGCTGTTGCTCTTTTTCTTTTTGTCTTATTTTGGAGACAAGGAATATCCTCCTTGCAATCAACTATAGGCACATACTTTTGTTTTGCTGTTTTTATAATATTTTGTATTAGCCTTTTTTGGCTTAGATGACATTTTGGATCAAATATCTTCTAATATACTGTAGGCCTTCTAATAATATAAATTTGAGAGTTTGGAAATATAGATTTACAGTACAGTGGCCTTTTGCTTGGTCTTTTGCCATTTCAGCACTTGGGAAATACAGAGCATGTGAGAGTGTTATTCTGTTATCCATGGATATGCCTCCGGAGCTTACAACATGTTTTTTATGCTGAACATTTAGTCCACTATACTCCGTCAGAAGTAAAATGATCTGATTTCTTCCCCAAAGTGTCTTATTTTCACTTGCTTGCTAAAAACTGAGAAATGTTTTGACAATCTTGGACAAATATTTGGACACAGAAGATACAGTTCAGGTTGTGGCGTTTGTGTTGACTGCTTGATTGGAGACTTTGGACTTTGGTGGAAACTGCTCTGTCTCTAAGCCATTCTGGGTACATCCCCGCAGCCGGGCCAGGTGCCTCTGCCACTGTACTATAGATGTTTGTTCATTTGTCTCCACGTGACTGTCAGTCCACTCAGGGCAGAAGCCGAGTCCCAGCATGGTTTGAAAGAATAATGGTTGATTGAAAGAAGGAAAGCCGTAGCAAGGAAAGAAAGATGAACAGTGCATACATAGAGGAGGGCAAGCAAGAAATGCCAGTGCTTTAAGGAATCAAGTGATCAGTGCAATGACTGGTCTGATTCAGGACCTTTTGAATCTCTCATTTGAGAAACAGAAAGGTCTTTGTTGGTGCAAAAAGGTTAAGGGTAGAGATGTGGCCAGTTCACCATCAATCGTGAGTGGAAGGAATCAACTCTGAGGGGAATCTGGTGATCCTGTGTGTTAGTGATAGCACATAACTTTTTTTTTTTTTTTTTTTAATTGAACATTTCAGAAGATGAATTGCCTTTGGGATTTTCTCGTCTAAATAGGAAGGTGACTCTTGGAGGAAAGCTGTGTATCTAAGCTTCCTCTAAGACGATGTCAGCCTCCAAACTTAACCCTGAGTAATCTCTGCAGTTTTGTCTTGGGCATTATGCTGAAGCCATTGTTTGTGAAGCAAGTATAATTTTTTATGGCTGAGCTCAAATGAGTCGAGTTTGGTCTCTGATTCATTTCTTTAATCCATTCATTTCCCCCTCACCATTCAGACAGTCAGCACACTGACGGGCAGGCGTGGCTTGGTAAACAGAGGAGGACCAGCTCCTGGCGGGCAGCTGGCCCCTGTGGAGGATGAGGGTGCCTTGAGGGGAAAGGCAGGATGTGAAACGGCACAGGTGAGGCCTGTGGGGCAGGCATGGGGAGGAAGTCACTTTTGTTTAGATTGTGGCCTGAATTATAACTGCATGTTCCTGACGAATAGCTTAATTTATTAATACTTATGGCTCCTTGAATAGAGTATATTTTTGTAGCCTCTCCTTACCTTGTGCCACCAAGCTGAGGCAGAGCCAGAACAGCCGTGATGCATGGCAGAAGGCCGCCCTCGTTGGCCGCAGACTGGCCTCTGACTTGGCACCGGCCTTGTTTCTGCCGACACACACGGCCCGTTGACTCCCTTCATCCGCCCAGGGAGTCACAGCCACACTGGGAGAGCAGCGTGAGCTGGATGCTTTCACTGGAGCATTTGGGAATTAAATAAGTAATCTCTAAATACCTACTGATACCTTCCTTTCTCTCTTTAAAGATAAACAGTTTTTATTATGAGAAATAAAATATATACAAAAGAAAGAGTGTGTGTGTGTGTGTGTGTGTGTGTGCACACGCACGTGAGCGCATGCATGTGGATACACTTTTCAGAGTGCACATTAAAAACGAGCTCCCATGGGGACTTCCCTGGTGGTCCAGTGGTTAAGAGCGTCCCCTACAGGGGGTATGGGTTCAATCCCTGGGTAAGGAAATAATATCCCACATGCCTTGCACAGACCGTGTGGCCCAAACAAACAAACCCCAGCTCCCATGCCCTCACTACCTAGCCTAAGAAATTAAACACAACCAGTAGTGTGGGCTGCACACATCCTGCCCTGGCCACCCTGTTACAGTCAGGACTGCTAGTCTTGATTTTGTGTTCAGTGTTCTCTCTCGTCCCTCTCTTTTACTGTGTTTTAATAAGTCATATTTATGCTTGTGCTAGGATATATTACAATATCAGACTCTCACCGTAGACCAACAGCAGACAAGAAATAAGCCAGAAAGCTGTTAGATTGCTTGATTGTACTCTTTTAAAGAGGAAAATATACTGGTAACATCTAAGCGCTTAAAAAAAATGTCGAAACAAAAGCCTTTCAATTTCAAGGAAAACTTTAACAGCGTTTGGTAAAAGGGTAAGGTTTTTACAAACCAGGGTACGACCCATGGACCCAGCATTAACAAGACAAGGAATTGCTTCAACAATAACAGTGAAAACATTGTTATTTTAAACCAGGCAATTAGTTCGTAGTAATGCTACTCCAGTGCATTTAAAATGATTTTGTGGTATCAGAGTTTACTGGTGTTAAAGGGCATATTGACATGTTAGTTGGGAGACATGATTGACATTGTATTACTTCAATCATTTGAAATAGATCATATCAGGAGTAGCTCTTTGGGCAAACATTCTTGAATTTGCTTTTCTTCTTTGTGGTTGTGATGGATGTTGTTTGTATTCTGTATTTGTACCCCCTTTCCCCCTAAACTGCTCAGGTTTCCGTCCAAAATGGAAGAATATCAAGTTTTGGGTATTGTATTGGACTACTGTAGAAATGACCCTTAGCAAGTTGATTTCACAACTTTGTGATTATTTGTCAAATGATTTTGCAGGTGTTTTCAATTTGAAAATATATTTTGAAGATCATTATCACCCCACTGCTGAGTGGAGTGATAATGATCTTCAAAATATATTTTCAAATTGAAAATTTGAGTGGCAACATAGTTCATTTACAGGGCTTCCCTGGTGGCTCAGTGGTAAAGAATCTGCCTGCAATGCAGGAGACCCCGGTTCAATCCCTGTGTTGGGAAGATCCCCTGGAGGAGGGAATGGCAACCAGCTCCAGTATTCTTGCCTGGAGAATTTCATGGACAGAGGAGCCATGACTGAAGTGACTAAGCAGCAGCAGCAGTTTATTTAGAAATTTATTTCCTAGAGCACATCAGAACAGCTCTGGTTTCCATTCTGAAGTTTATCTGTAAGTTAATATGTAACTCAGAATACAAAGTTGGCCAGTTGTAAAAACATGTGCATATTACTTAATCTTTTTATTTCATTTCTATGTTTTTATTCCTGAGGCAAGGTTTTTCCAGGAATCAGCAGGAGACCTTTCCCCCTAGCAATGAGTTTTTAAACCACAATTTTAATACTTTTCACAATGATTTTTGTCACTATTCCATAATCGTAAATCTGAAGCCTAAAAAATACCTATGTAATGTCTTATTCAGACTGGGAGTCCAGTCTACAGTGACATGGGATGACGTGGATTAGAACAATAGTTTCTCTACATCTCAGTGTTCTTTATATTTGCATTCTTTAGCCATTTTAACTAGCCCCTTAAAACTCTCTTCTATGAATAATTTTACTATGTACTTCCATAATACTCCTAGTCACTTTAAAAAAAAAAAAAAAGGCTGACAAAGCAAACCATTTCCAATTGTTTAAGAATCCAGTGAATTCATCCCTGGCTTGGGCTACATGGAATGTAGTCTGAGAAGGAGATCTATGTTTTCCTTTCTCTTCCCCCACACAGGAGAAACTTTCTAAGGGGTTCCTCACAGCTGATCAGAAACTGCTGTAAGCACTTCGGGATTCTTTGATGTGCATGTTACCACACGCAGTGTAAATCTCTGCTGAAACTTCTCCCTGAGATCAGCTGTGCAGAGTACCTTACTCCTAGCAGTTCTCTCGGCTGATGGCCCTTCTTCGTTCTCATGCATGACGACTTCCCATCTCCTCATCCGCGCTGTTCTCTGTCCTGGGGCTCACCACGGGCAGAGGCAGAGGCACGGCCAGGCGGTGGGGTGACTACTCAGCATGTTTGGGGGAAAGTGCAGGAGATGAGATGAAGTCTGAGAGGTGGTTGGGGCTCGCTTACCCTGGGCTCTATGAGCCACTGTGAGTGCTCAGACCTGATCCTGGTTGATGTGGGGAATCCTTGGAGCGTTTTGTGTAGAGTGATAAGATCAGAGAGGCCAAGATCTCTCTGACCTGTGTATTGGCTGCAGTTAAGTGGCTGAGGGTGGAAGAGAGAACCAGCTTAGGAAGTCACAGAAATAACCCAAGTGAAAGATGATGGTGGAATGGACCAAGATGGTAGCACTGGAAGAGCATGCAGAGCTCCACTTCTAGATATATTTTTAGTGGAGACACATGTTTTGTGATGGCTTAGAGGTAAATTGTGAGAAAGAAAGGTGTCCAGAGTTTTGACCTCAGCCACTGGAAGGCTGGAGTTGTCACTTATTAAAGTGGAGGGCAGATTTGGAAGTGGGAATCATCTTTACATTGTTAAATTTAAGATGCCAGTTAGATTCAAGTGACATTGTTGGGTAAACACTTGCATATGTATGTTTGTGTGTGTGTGTGTACACGGGAGTCATCGGCATTTAGGAGATATTTAAAGCCCTGAAACTAGATGAGGTCACCAAGAGAATGACTAGATAAGAGGTCAGAGGGGTGAGGGACTTCGTTGGTGGTCCAGTGGTTAAGAATCCACCTTTTAGCGCAGGGGACACGGGGTCGACCCCTGGACGGAACTATGAATCCACATGTCGCAGGGCAACTAAGCCCATGTCCTGCAGCTCCTGAGCTCATGTGCTCTCTAGCCTGAGCTCCACAATAACAGAAGCCCCCTTGGGCTGCAACAGAGACCCAGTGCAGCCAAAATTTAAAAAGATTTTTAAGAGTTCAGAGGGATGATCTGGGGCCATCTAGCATATAGAGGTCAGGGGACTAGAAAAGGAGGAGCTGATGAGAGAATCAAAAGGGATGAGATACTAATACCAAATTGGGGGGGGGGGGGGGAATTGTTCCAAGGAGGGAGTGATCAATTGTATCTAATGTAGTTCAGTCAATAAGATGAGATTGAGAATTAACTGTCAGTTTAGCCACATGGAAGTCATTGGATTTCTTAACAAGAACCGTTTTAGTGGAGTGCTGGGGATGAAAGTCTGAACAGGGTTTATTCAAGAGAAAATGGGAGGAGGGAGATGGGCACAGTGACTGTGGACAGTTATTTTAAGATTTGTAGATTAGAAGAGGGCAAAGAGATCTTACCTGGGGGGCAATGCAGGGTCAAGATTTTTTTCCGCTAAAGTATATAGTATATATAGAATAATAAATACTATATAAATGTATGTAGTTCTATGGCTGATGACAGTAACTCAGTAGAGAATGAAAAACTCAGGAGAAAAAGCGAGAGTTGCTAGATCAGTGTCTCTAAGGTGACTGAGAGATGAGACGCAGCGCACAGTGGAGAGGGGCACACACATTTCCTGCAGAGGAAGGACAGGCCACAGATGCAGGCGGAGGGAGGGTAGGATATGGTTGGGGACACGGAGAGCTTCTCTTCCGATTCTGTTTTCTCACGGAAACAGGCAGCACGGTCATTAGCTGAGCAGAAGCAGCGGGGGCGGTCCCCGGTTGAGGTTAAAGAGAAGGCATAAAGTAGTCATTTAGGAAAGTGGATCCTTGACGGAGAGGGGATGTGGGAGGATTGCTCGGCACCATTAAGAGTCCTGTTTGACGTTAATGGTCATGGGTTTAAGGGGAAGCCCAGTCAGTGGGATTGTGTGCTTTTCTCCATCTGTGATCAGCTGCCCTGGTAGAGATGCAGAATGGATGAGACTGTAAAAGGGTTGCAGGACTGATGGATTCTGGGTTTTAATGTGGCTGAAGGGTTCAATAAAATCAGGGTTTTGGAGGAAATGTTCTGGAAAGATCAGAGGTAGAGAGCCTGAAATAAGATTGTGGAGGGGGCACAGGTATTGATGATAGGATCTGGGGCAGCAGTTCTCAACCAGGAGCAACTTACCCCTGAATAGGGGAAATCTGTGGTTGTCTGAAGACATTGTTGGTTGTCACAACTGGAAGGGGAGAAGATACTTCAGACACCTGGTGGAGGTCAGGGATGCTGCTAAACATCCATGCACAGGAGAGCCTCCACAACAAAGACTAATCTGGCCTGACCGTCAGTAGTGCCATGGCGGAGAAGCCCCATCTAGGCTATGCTTATGGGAATTAGTAGCTGGGATAAGCCTGAGGACAAGATTATTGGAAAAAAGAAGATAAAGAGACCAGGGTTTGGGGAGTTTCTTCCTATGACTAACAGAATCTCTAAGAATTACAAAAGGAGTAAGAGAGAGTCAGGGATAAGAGGAGGTTAACTAGCTATGTATGAAGTTATTTTATTTTTCTGCAACTAGCTGACTGGCTGGAGTTGGAATTGATTTTCCTGACTCTAAAAACTACATGTCCAAATTAGCCAGAGTGATGATATGTTGTTGTTTTTAAAAGCCATTTGTTTTTTAACCAGTTTTGACATAATTGTCTGTCTTGAACAGATTGTCTAAAAACTCATTTAGGGATTTGGTTGGTCTTTTGGTCAAAATTACATGACTGTAAACTTGGGCCCTTGGCCTAGTTCCATCTTTAAATAACTTCTCAGGGTTAACAGTTCTTGCAGCTGGACCTTGTAGCAGGGATCTTGTTTGAGAAAATCGTTGAGAAACTTAATTTATTGATTTTACAGACTGTGACTTGCCTTGCAGTGCTCCTCACAGTGGAGAAAACTAGTCACAATCACAGAGTAAATAAGGGTCACAAACCAGTGCTGCTTCCTGGAGTAAGTCAGATTGTCGTCTTGTGCTTTGTCCTTCATTCTGAGCTCAAGTGCCCTGGGGCTGCTTTTCTGCCTACCCACAATAGCACGGGGTGTCTTTTGTTTGCTTCTTGCTTAAAAGAAGGTCTTGTTTTGAGGTTTGGACCACGAATAATAATCTGTTGTTCTCTATAATAATAATCCACCCTCTTTAGCAGAAAAAAATCTACTTGATTCAGTGTGGCTATCAGTTTATTTAGAAGAATGGCCAAAAGTGTCCATTGTGTCCTGAGAATAAACATTTGGAAGATAGTTGGGGAGAATGGGGGAGTACTGCTGCTCTCCTTGGCCTGGAGTCATAAAGACCTCAGGAAGAAAAAATTCTGAAAATGACCATCAGTCCCGCGTGACAATACCCTTCCTTATTCTACTCATCTATTACATTCTAAGAATAATTGGAACACTGTAGATAGGGATTCTCTCCCAAATATTTCTTTAAAAAATATCTTATTTTGAAAATGGGTGTTTTTCATCTTTTCTGTATTAACTCTGTTTCCACTTTTAGGCCAAATTAGTTTCTTTCTAATCTTCATTTAGTCCATGAAAGAGTTTCTTTTGAGGTGAAGATTATTTTATCTTAGCAACAGTCCTTAATAATTCCTGCAGTTGCCTCTGATTGTAGATCTTGAAATGATAAGACATTTTAATTACTACTTTCCGGGCTTAGGCTAACTGAAAAATGCAATGAGGAGAGGAATATGTGACTCAATGTGGTTAGTTATTTCTTGAGTACACATGTTATCTGACACACTGAAATTCAATGGTAGGGAAGATTTCATTAATGAACACAAGATATGTTACGCTTTTTTTCCCCTTAAATACAGGAAAAGAGTGTGTTACATAATGAACATGGCTTTAAAATAAAGTGATCTCTTACCTAGAACAGTTTAAATTGGTTTAAATATGGAAGATGAGAAAAGATCAACCTGATATAAATTGAAATGTAGGAGGTGAATGTAAGAACCATTTAAAGAGTTAAAAATATGGCCTCCACATCATTAAAAATAGCATCAGAGAAGCATGATGAGATGTCCTTCAGTAGATGAACTGAGAAACTTAAGTACAAAGGATATTGTTCAGCAATAAAATGAAGTGGTCTGTCATGCCATGAAATGATATGAAGGAAGCTTAAATGAGAAAAGTCAATCTGAAAAGGCTACATTAACTATATGATTCTAGCTATAGAATATTCTGGATGTTGGTGATACACTAATGCAAAGTGTTAACAATAGAGAAAACTGGAACTTGGGGGAAGCAAGAGGGAATATATGGAACTCCCTTTTTTTTTTTTTTTTTTTTTGGCTGAAGCTCAGAGTCTTAACGTCTGGACCACCAGGGAAGTCCCAGGAACTACCTACTTTCTGTAAACCTCAAACTGCTCTGAAAATTAAAGTCTGTTAATTCAAAAGAAAACTTAAATATTAGGTGGAACTGAACTAGTAAAAATGTCTTCTTACTAAAAAACAAAAATCCCAGACTCTAATATACAGTGGTGGTGGATTACTGTATATAGTTTGTAATGTTCTTTTATCTTTTCTTTGTCCTCAGATAAATATGCACAGTGGTATTCATGATAAATCCTACTCCTAAACTGTCCTTGTTTCTCTCTCCAGTGACATACGGTGTATCGGCCTTGGAGGTGTATACACCAAAAGAAATCTTCGTGGCAAATGGGACACAAGGGAAGCTGACGTGCAAGTTCAAGTCTACTAACACAACCGGCACGTTGACCTCAGTCTCCTGGAGTTTCCAGCCAGAGGGGACTGACACCACAGTGTCGGTAGGAATGCTTGTTTGATCTCTACGGGTCCTATCTCACGATGTTCTTTTTATTTTTTTAATTAGAGGATAATTAAAGGATATTATGGATATATAAAGGATATATATTATCCTCTCATTAAAGGACAATTAGAGGATATTATGATGATTTTTTCCATACATCAACATGAGTCCGAATTAGGTATACATATGGCCCCTCCCTCTTGAAACCCCCACCTCCCTCCCCTTCCCACCCCATTAGGTTGTCATGGAGCATGGTTTTGGGTTCCCTGCATCATACATCAAATTCCCAGGGGCTATCTACTTTACTTATGGTAATTATATGATTCAGTGCTATTCTCTCAAATCATCCTGCTCTCTCCTTCCCCCACTGTCTAAAAGTCTGTTCTTTATGTTCGTGTCTACTTTGCTGCTCTGCATATAGGATCATCAGTACTATCTTTTTAGATTCCATATATATGTGTTAATATACAATATTTGTCTTTCTCTTTCTGACTTACTTCACTCTGTATAATAGGCTCTAGGTTCATGCAACTCATTAGAACTGACTCAAATGCATTCTTTCTTATAGCTGAGTAATATTCCATTATATATATGTACCACGATTCCCTTATCCACTCATCTTTCAATGGACATCTAGGTTGCTTCCATGTCCTAGCTTTGTAAATGGTGCTGCAGTGAACACTGCAGTGCATGTATCTTTTTCAATTCTGGTTTCCTCAGGGCATACGCCCAGTAGTGGGATTGCTGTGTTATATGGTGGTTTTATTCCTAGTTTTTAAGGAATCTCCATACTGTTTTCCATAGTGGCTGTATCAATTTGCATTCCCACCAACAGTGCAAGAGGATTCCCTTGTATCCATATCCTCTCCTGCATTTATTGTTTGTAGACTTTTTGATGATGGCCATACTGACTCATGTCACAATGACCATACTGACTCATGTCACGATGACCTCATGAGATTCTTTACTTCTCCAGTGTGATTAATGATGCATTCTTCTGATTCAGTTCAGTCGCTCAGTCGTGTCCAACTCTTTGCGATCCCATGAATCACAGCACACCAGGCCTCCCTGTCCATCACCAAATCCCAGAGTTCACTCAAACTCACGTCCATTGAGTCAGTGATGCCATCCAGCCATTTCATCCTCTGTCGTCCCCTTTTCCTCCTGCCCCCAATCCCTCCCAGCATCAGAGTCTTTTCCAATGAGTCAACTCTTTGCATGAGGCGGCCAAAGTACTGGAGTTTCAGCTTTAGCATCATTCCTTCCAAAGAACACCTAGGGCTTCTGAATTAGGCACTTGCAAAATAAGTCAGTGACACTTTAAGGCCCTTTTCTTGCCTCAGACGCTCCAGGAAAAAAAAATAATTCAGCATCTCTTAAATGCAACTTTTTATCGATATTGTTACCAATATTAATATCTCTATCATCTATCATGTATCTACTGGGTTGGGATGTATACCTGATTTCCAAATCTTTGAGTGGACTTGTGTCCCTCAGGATTTATAAAAAGAGAGACCCTTGGGTGCTGTGCCTTAGAAGGAAGGAAAGATGCGGTAAAGTCAGAGATTACAGATTTAGTTAACTTCCTCATAGGGTCCAGTTAGGTATGATTCTTGGTAAAACAGAGTCCCAGAGTGAGTGAGAGCAGGAACCCATACAAATATAACATGGGAAAACAGAGTCAGAGGCATTCTGTTGCTTCCCGTAAACATGTTATTAATGTGAAACATGTATCCTATAGATGCAAAATTAAACACACAGATTTACCCAGCAGAGTTCAAAGAATTATTTAAATTTGTAATGATTTCCCACTGATATCTTTTGCCAGACTAGAAGTGAGGGACATAATCTATAGAAAGTAAAGCATCATCAGAAAGACACCTAGATGCTCTTTCTTTTGAAGAGCAGTTCTGCTACTGCTGCTGCTAAGTCGCTTCAGTCATGTCCGACTCTGTGCGACCCCATAGATGGCAGCCCACCAGGCTCCCCCATCCCTGGGATTCTCCAGGCAAGAACACTGGAGTGGGTTGCCATTTCCTTCTCCAATGCATGAAAGTGAAAAGTGAAAGTGAAGTTGCTCAGTCGTGTCCGACTCTTCGAGACCCCAGGGACTGCAGCCCACCAGGCTCCTCCGTACAAGGGATTCTCCAGGCAAGAGTACTGGAGTGGGGTGCCATCGCCTTCTCATCCTTGTCATGTGGGCCATGCATGTTTACATACCCTAAGCCTTAATATTAAGAGCATGCTGGGAACTTTCCCAGTGGGCCAGTGGTTAAGAATCTGTCTTCCAGTGCAGGGGATGAGGGTTGGGTCCCTGGTTGAGGAGCTAAGATCCTACATGCCTGGGGACAACTAAACCTGCGTGCTGCAGCCTCATGCCATATGTAGTTGGCACTACAAAGAGTCCATGTGCCACAACAAAGACCCAGTGCAGCCAAAAAATAAAAGAAGATGCTGTGTTTCTGGTTAATGCTATATTTTAGCTAATCAGTTTATACTTACATACCAATCTGATGATAGTTAATTCCAGAATGTTCAGTTACTGATACAGGATGCTTTAACCCCCAGATATTGGTGCACAGTTAATAAGATGAGTAGGATGCTCTTCATTTTTATAGATTTTCAAGAGAAGTAAAATCAAGCCCAAAATACCAAAGATGGCTTTTCTGGTCCATGGAATTAGGGTCCCCATGTCTAAAACTGAGCTCATCTTTTCTACCCAATGTTCCCTTCTCTGCTAATTGTTTTTGGGTATTTATTTTCTTCTAGGGACCTGATTTTTTGTTTTTTTTAATCTTGTGTTTTGTTAGTGGGGTTTTTGTCCTTCCCTTCCCGATCCATAGCTTCTTCCCTTCCACTGCTCACACTCAACCAAGAAATAAGAACATTTGCTGGATCTTCCTACTTTGTATCTGGCATCTAGATTTTTGTTAACCTTCCTGCTTGTCTGCTGTCCATTACATGATAAAAACTCTGCCAGGGCTAGTGCAGTAACACCCCTAGTTATTCCTCCACTTTATACCATCCATCTTTCAAGCCACCCCTGCAGTCCACCAGGTGCCTCATCTTAAAACAGTTCTTTCGCCTCATCACTGCCCTCTTCAGAATCCTCATGGTTCCCATTGCGAACAGTTCTTGTCTGGAATTCTAAAACTCCTCACAACTGGGTTCCAGCCCCACTTATGTTCTCCTATGTGATCTCCTTCAGTCTAGCAAAAAGAACTTGATGCTTTGTTTTTCCACTTCTGAGCTCTTACCATTTAAGTTCTGTCCCATCTTCACATTCTGATCCCTCTAAATACCTCCTTTGACCTTTTAGCTATTTTTTTTTTTTTCTGGCCATGCCACAAGGCATTTGGGATCTTAGTTCCCCGACCAGGGATTAAAACAGTGCCCTCTGCACTGGAAGCGTTGAGTCTTAACCACTGGACCACCAGGGAAGCCCTCCCTGTTTACCTGCCCATGTTATCTTGTCCACTCCTGTGAAAGAGTGTGCCTTACTAGAACAGTTTTACTCTTCATTATCTTGAATGGAAGCATTTTAAGGGTAGAGACCTATCTTACACTTTTGATGTCCCTCACGATGTTATCACTGGCTTTTGCTTGATAAATGTTGGTTGATAAGGAGATCTGATTTCCCTGGTGGCTCAGTTGATAAAGAGTCTGCCTGCAATGCAGGAGACCTGGGTTCAATCCCTGGGTTGGGAAGATCTCCTGGAGAACGAAATGGCAACCACTCCAGTATTCTTTTTTTTTTTTTCCCAACTCCAGTATTCTTGTCTGGAGAATTACATGGACAGAGGAGCCTGGTGGGCTACAGTCCATGGAATCACAGAGTCAGATGTGGCTGAGTGACTAACTTTCACTTTCAAGGAGATCTAGTCTCTTTTTTGTATGAGTTTCTTTTTTTTTTTTACCATTTTGTTACTCTTTCTTACTGGTTTGACCAAATCATTATCAATCGCACAGTTCAGCAAACATATACAGTTCCAGTGATGTGCCAAGTGCAGAGAAGCGCAGAGACAAATACAGTTTCAGAGGCATCAGGTCTAATGAGGGAGGGGCTGCAGAGACCCAGCAGTGGGAAAGGGTGTAGTGTAGGTTTTCATTACTGTTTCAGAAGTACAGGGCAGGGAATGTCTGTAGATGAGGTAGAAAGGAAAGCAGAGCCCAGATGACAGGAGGACTTGCTTGCTAAGCTGAGAGCTTATGGTTTATTTCCTGGTAAAGAAGACAGGGTGAAGGGCTTGGGCCAGGCAAGATATGATCAGACATGAGAGGCATTAAAATAACAGAAATAGCTTAAGCTTTGAAATCAGAGCTGGGTTTGAATTCTGTCTCTTAAGACCTGTGACCTTGAGTAAGTCACTAAGGTTCTGAGCCTCACTTTCCTCACTTGCAAAATATCTGGCAGGTGAATCTTACCTTGTAGAGTGGTTATGAGTGTCAGAATGTTATTTTTCATGGTATTTCACATTTCTGTCCATCTTGCAAGCAGAGGCTTTGGCTGCCTTTCTTGTACAGTGACTAGTCTTAGCAGGCAGAGAGCGTGTCTCCTTCTGGAGCAGAAGACAGGCTTGCTTACTGTCCACGATAGTAATATGTCTCCCTTTGGGGCAAACGTCAGATGGGCTTACTGCCCATTATAAAAAATTGGGGTTTTCCAAGCTTGAGGCTCCTCAGCTGTGATGCAGAGCCTCTGTGTGCACAGCATCCACCCTAGTCCCTCCACGCTGTCCTTGTGGACTCTGAGGGGCAGGGGCCACAGATAAAAACATGCTGCTGGCTGTTTGTAAGTAATAGGGTTCTTTGTGTCCAGGTCTTCTAACAGGAGAACAAAGACTTCCCGTGAGTCTCGTGTTTCTGCCAGCATCTGTGAACCTATGGCTGAGCTGCAGAGAGTGTAAAATCTCAGCCCCTTCATAGTTCCTGATAAGCATTAGTTTATTTTAAACACAGGGTATATATTTGATAATTTTTTTTTTCTAGTAATCATTTAAGCATTATGGAGGATGGATTAGAGGAACTTGAGACCAGTTAAAAGGTCATACAGTCCAAGATAATGAGGACATAAAATCAGGTAATATTGGTGGGACTCAAATAGAAGAGAGAAACTTAGGAGATAGAATTGACAGAATTGGGAGACTAACTGAATGGGAAGAAAGACGAATCAATGATAATTCCAAAATATATGGTTTGGGAGACTGGCATGTGCCATCAGTCAAGATGTCACAGGTAGAAGATGGAGTTTGTAGGATAAGGTGGCAAACGGGAAGGTGGGGACACCTAAGCTAAAGTAAGTAGGTGGTTGGATTAGGAGTCTAGAGCTCCAGAGAGTACTATGGATGAGAGAGATTAAGAAGTTAACAAAATATAGATGGCCATTAAATCATAGGAATGGATGAGATTGCACAATGGATGAGATTTCAGCTTCTATAAAAGATTCTGAAAATGTTGTGTTTGGATTGCTAGTACAGCTCAGTGGTTGACTAATGCTGATTGCCGTCCCCAACCCTACAATTTCCCCATAGGTGAATAAAAACAAAGACATCAGGCCTCCAGCAGAGCTGTGTAGATTGGAGCCACATATGAAAATAGATCCCCACCCTCCAGGCCTGACCTTATTTTCAGGGGACTGGGTTTGAGAAAGTTACTTTGAGAAATGAGTTCCTTTGCTAAAAGCAGGTCTGCAGAGAGAATGAGACTGCAAAGAGAAAGGGCTAAAGGCTGAACCTGCAAAGGCAGACGAGACTTTTGGGTTGTCTGGGCTTGTTCCTTTCACATATCCATGACTCTTCTGTAGGAAACACATAAGTAAAATGGGGTAGCCCACCAGATTAACTGATCTGTGATATTTCGGCTTCTTTTTCTTGATGCCTTCGTGTATCTTAATGGTAAGCTTTGTGAATTAAGGCTGAAACTTTTGGATTCACTGGGCTCAATCGTGGTGTCCATCAGAGCCCTGGCTTTGGAGAATCAGGTGGTCCTGACTTTGAATCTACCACCTGTTATCATTGTGACCTCGGGCAAATGGGTTCTTTGAGTCTCAGTCTTCTTATTTATAAAAATACGGCTGGTAATTGCTACATCACAGGAGTATTGAGAGGATTAGAGACAGTGTACAAGTTTATTTCTTCAACTGAAAGAGGGTTGGGCTCCATGATTTTTAAACCCCGGTCTGGCTTGGGTTCCATTGCTTGAGATTTGGCATTTCTTTTATCATCACATCTTGATGATGTGGCATTTCTTTCTGGATGTGGTCTTTTTTCCATGTACTTGCTCCACAGTCTTGATTGGAGCTCCTCAAATGAAGTCTTTTTTAAAAAGAACCCTTCACAGTATGCCTGTACTAGAGTTTAGAACTTCTGCCTTTGAGAATAGCTCATGTGTTCTTTTTTCTAATTGCAGTTTTTCCACTACTCCCAAGGGCAAGTGTATGCTGGGAATTATCCACCTTTTAAGGACAGAATCAGCTGGGCTGGAGACCTTGACAAGAAAGATGCATCAATCAACATAGAAAATATGCAGTTTATTCACAATGGCACCTACATCTGTGATGTCAAAAACCCTCCTGACATTGTTGTCCAGCCAGGACACATTAGGCTCTATGTTGTAGAGAAAGGTACTTCCTTGAATATTTTTGCAGTATTGATACAGTCCCCTTAAGAGTAATGTTTCAGGATGTGTTTGAAAGGGGTATTTCTGCCATACAGTTATGATCCCTGTTTCCATGGACTGTGGCTCTATGAAACATCTGTGGGGGTCAGGGAACTCATTCCAACTGAAGTGTTCAATTTCTCCATTTATATACCTGCTGTCTGGAGCATGTGGATCAGATTCCAGGAGTATGAATTTTTCATTGTTAGTTAGAAGTAAGACCAGATTCATTATAGTTACATGTGGTGGGTAGTGGGACAGGAGATTAGTATTATTTTAATATTCTGACTTCCCTGGTGGCTCAGACAGTAAAGCATCTGCCTACAATGCAGGACACCCGAGTTCGATCCCTGGGTAGGGAAGATCCTCTGGAGAAGGCAGTGGTAACCCACTCCAGTACTCTTGCCTGGAAAATCCCATGGACGGAGGAGCCTGGTAGGCTACAGTCCATGGGGTCGCAAAGAGTCGGACACGACTCAGCGACTTCACACACAATATTCTCCGGGAGAAAGCTTTAACTCTGGCAGAAACAGTATAGCTATTTCTTCACCTTTTTTTGGAGAATAAGCCAGGAAATGCAGGTTCTGGATCTCACTTTGAGACAAAGTCTGCTTTGTTGGAGGATAGATTGAGGTAAAGTCACATACCCCTCTTTTCTTTGAGTTAGAGCATTGAGAGGGATTATGTATATATAAATGTGTTGAGTTCTGAAGCTCATTCTTTATCAGTTAATGTTCATATGTCACCAGTTAGGTATTAGAATATCATAACTTGGATAATAAGAGAGTGTGTGGTAATTGCTAAAGGAAGACACTTGTTTATTAACTTAATACAATTTCATTTCTTCTCTCTATAGCAATGTACCTTAAACATATTTTGTTGTTCTTTCTCTCTAGAGATTTTGCCTGCATTTCCAGTTTGGGTAGTGGTGGGTATAGTTACTGCCGTGGTCCTAGGTCTCACTCTGCTTATCACCATGATTCTGGCTGTCGTCTATAGAAGGAGAAACTCTAAACGGGATTATGCTGGGTAAGAAGCTCTGCTTTCGAGGGGAAAGTTGGAGGGAAGGAGTCAAAATTTGTGAAAACTTGTATATGTTGTATGGAAAAAGAATGGTGAAGAATTAGTTGCTGTTAACTTTCATGTCAGAACTGAGCTGTCTCCTTAGAAAGTGTTTTGTGTGGGCAAGCAGAGATCAATGGACTGCTATTAAACGTGGAATGTGATGCTAATACCTGTTTCAGTTTCTTTCTTAGGTTTGGTGAAGTGGACTGCTCTGTAGTCTGTGCTCTCTGAGTACCTTCCGCTCTGAGATTAGTATTATTAAGCCACAGATCTCTTGCTCCAGTATGAGTTTAATTCGATCTCTTGGTAATAATCTTACAAGGCTCTTCTTTTCAATTAGGTAAATGTAATAATCATAACAATGCCTGGGGAGAGTGTGCTGGTAAATGACTCCTACCTGATGTGATGATGCAGGACTTTTCCTGTTTGTAGTTTTAAAAGTAGTTTATGACTTGTTCTTGAATGCATGGTTAGACTCATCCAAGGGGTATAATAAGAGTTGAACACCAAAATACACCAGCATTAAAGAAAAGTAGACTTTCTTTTTGTTTGTGGCTTCTCAAAGATAACACATTTGAGCGGAGGATGTGTGTCTAATTGAAGGACCCTCTCTTTTTGCCACTCCAGCTGGACAGCTAGCCCATATAAGCTCTGTAGAAATTGTGTGGTAAGACTGAGAGTGAGGCTGGGTTTCAGCTGATGAGCACGGGCTGTGTCCCAAGTGCATGAAGGGACTGTGAGCTGAGAGGGTTGCATGCCCTGAACTCCTTGGCTGGTAGATGGTAGGACCTCTGTCTTTGGGCTCTGCTGCTTTACTTTTTAGGAGTGCTGTGTTTTGAGGAGTTTGAGTGTTCAAATTCAGATATCACTTGCTTGGAATGTTTCTGTTTTGCTGACTGTACTCGCTCCCTTGCATGGTGAGTAATTTTTGATGAAACGTAACCGGAACATTGGTTTTCAACATGAAACTAATCCAGGTGGTGACATGCCAATCTTAGTTCATGCTTTTGGGTTAATGAAAGCACAGGAAAGTGTGCCTTAGAATCTTGCATGGCATCATGAATGCTGCTATTCTTCTTACTTGTTTTTTTTTCCTCCTCTCCTGCCTTTTCTACCTTGGTGTGCCAAGATCAGATCCTGCTTATCTTCCACTTCTTAAGAAAAGCTGACATAGACGACACTTTGGGACTATAACAGGGCTGGGTCTCCTCTTCACTCCCACTAGACACATGGTAACCAATCACACTGGCTGTTGCTGTTAATATTCCTGTGTGTGTATTCAGCCCATCTCCCTTGTTGACAACTAACCATCTATCTCTGAGCTAACCCAACAGCTATCATGGTTTGTCTACAAATATGTCCTGTGTCTGTATTAGAAACATGTGGAGTGTACCATCCCAATGAAATTGGGTTGTCAGGTTTTATGGTCATCTGAACATATATGTTCTTCATGTAAGATGCCTCTGTGTGTGTGTGTGTGTGTGTGCGTTTTTAATACTTAGACTGTATTATTACTGAGTTAGACCCTCTTTGTGTTAGAATACTCAAACCATTTTGGTTTGGGGTGTATAGCCTCCTGGTTCAGAGAAAGCACAGTTTGCAGAATGCTTTCATGATTTGATCTTAATAACGACACTCTAAGTGATTCTCTCCACACTTCTAAGATTTTTTAAAAGTACATTATAAAGGATTTAAGCTCTGCTGAAAACACATCCCATCAAGGAATCTGTAATGAGATACCTCTTGGCATCAATTCTCCCTGGTTTATTTATGAGATAGGCCTTGCTGTTGAAAACCCCCTGTGCCCCTGAAAAAGTTCAGCCCATGTGACATGGCATTCCACAGTTTCTTATCATCCATGACTTCCTGGATTTTCTTTGGTTTGGTTGTGGAATTGGTGGGGAAACAAACAATGGGGACCCAGGGAATCGAAGGTATGAGATGAGCCAAGACTACAAGCCTGGATCTGTTTTGGAAGCACATTCAGAAGAGGTTTGCCTTTGATGATCACAAAAGTGAATAGCTATCAAGAAGGTAGTATAGCTTGCTTCTTTAAACCTGTATGCCAAAGGAGGAATGATAACAGGGGAAAAAGCCAAAGCAGTCAAAGGATAAATGTATAGTATAGCCAGAATCCCATTCAGCAGGTATCATTGTTGTAAACTGGGGCTAAGTGGTCATCCCACATTGGTTTCTTTTCCTCCCCTGGAGCTGCATCACTGACTTGGAAGAATTAGTGTCAGGGATAAAAATTAGTTTCAAGAAATGTGATTGTTTTGATACTCATTGTTTTGTTGAGTTTTGTTTTTATATATCTGCTATTTCATCTGTCATCACTTGCATTTCTATATTTTATGTTTCCATTTTAATTTTTTTTTTTTTTTTTTTACATTTGTTCTCCAAATTGCCAACTTATCAGCTGCAATACATCAGAGAATGTGTCACCAGTTAAGCAGGTTTCACGGAAGTCTCCCTCCGACACAGAGGGTCTAGTAAAGAGCCTGCCTTCTGGATCTCACCAGGTAACAGCTGATTGCGGTCTGCCCACTGTACCATGCGCTGCAGTTTGGTGCTGTGTCGTGTTCTGGGATGCGGAAAAGAATAATACTAAGCTGTGAGAGAGTGAAACAGAAAGACAGAGCAAGAGAAGCAGAGAAGAATGTAGGGGTTGGTTTAGGAGGAACACAAGAAAGTATGTGGAAAAGAATCTGACTTGAGTAAAGGTTTCCACCAAACCACCACTAACAGATTGGCTCAAGCAAAATTAGGAGATGAATGTCAGATGTAAACACTTCTTCCCTAATTGCTCAAAGAATTAAAGCTAGTGAGCTAGATTCTATATTGAGGTGTACCTTAAGCCATGAAATTCACAGGAGTAAGTTAATTTTGGTATTGATAATAAAACAGAAAAGTTATTTTGTATGAATTATTTAGGATTCGGAGAAGGCACTGGCACCCCACTCCAGTACTCTTGCCTGGAAAAATCCCATGGACGGAGGAGCCTGGTGGGCTGCAGTCCATGGGGTCGCTAAGGGTAGGAAAGGACTGAGTGACTTCTCTTTCACTTTTCACTTTCATGCATTGGAGAAGGAAATGGCAACCCACTCCAGTGTTCTTGCCTAGAGAATCCCAGGGATGGGGGAGCCTGGTGGGCTGCCATCTATGGGGTCGCACAGAGTCGGACACGACTGAAGCGACTTAGCAGCAGCACCAGCAGCAGCAGCAGCAAGCAGTTACTTGAATAATTAGTTGGCTTGATGAACAGGAAAGTCTGGTTTCTGCTTTTTGTAGAAAGTACAGAGAAGAAATAACTTGTATTTGGAACTTAGCATGGAATCTAGCATTGTGGTTAATATTGTGTATTGTCCACGCTGATGTAACTATAATTGTGGCGATGGCAGAAATTCCAGAGCTTAGTACTGATTCTGTTCTTCTGGGATAGAAAGTGTTAGAAGGAATGTGGCCAGTTATAACTTTGCTCTGAGGAGGAGGCATTAGGGGGTGGATTTAAGAGGAAGTAAAGAAAAGAATAACAGTGTCTTGTGGAAGAATTACCCCATAGTCTTAGTCCGCAGTTGTCATATGTGGTGAGGACACAGAGGCGTTGTGATGTTAAACTATTAAAAGCACAGAGCAGTTAGCAGCAGAATTGGGGCTCAAACCTTAGATTTCTAGGCAGCATATATTCTTTCACAGCATCAGGACCTTACTGATTCCTAGTCTGTCTGTTCGTCTCTCTCATTCTTTTTGTCTGTGTGTCTTTCTGTCTCTCTCTCAGTTTACATAGTATGCCTCAGATACCTAATTTACTAATTTGGATTGTGAATAGAAATAAGGTTGTGAATAAAGGCATTAAAGTTACGGGTAGACATTATACCTAAAGAAGCCCTGGAAACTTTTTCTTCTGCCCTTGAAATGCTGTAGAAGTTGTTCTATTGAAAACAAATTGGGGTAGGGGAAGAAAGAAAGAATTCTCTACACTGGGAGACAGGCTGTGCAGTACCATGATTCCTGAGAGACGGGAATAAAGGCAGCCCCGTGATCGTCCCGGCTGCCTTCAGGCATCTCCCAGACTACAGTACTGAGGGGAAGCAGAAACGGCTCAGCTGTCCCCTGAGCTGGGGAAGCCAGGGTGGCTAGGATTTACGAGACACCGTGCCAGAGAAGAAGAAACAGTATAGAGAGAAGACGCGATGGGTCCCCTTGAGTCTTTGCTAAATACAGATTTGTGGATGTGTGGGCGACAGGTCCTGGTGGCCAGAGAAGAGCTGCCTGGAAAGCAGTAGGTTGTACAGTGCCCTGAAGCTCACCCAGGACTGGAAATAGTTTGTGTTCTCAAACGCAGAGTGGAGAGAACTCATTATGTACAGGGTATTGGTTGGAGTTCTCAGAATGGTCACACCTTAGTGGCATAAGTTGCATCCAACTCTGTGATGCCATGGACTATAGCCCTCTAGGCTCCTCTGTCCATGGGATTTCCAAGGCAAGAATACTGGAGTAGGGGAAAAAAAAAATACTGCAGTGGGGTGTCACTTCCTTCTCCGGGGAATCTTCCCGACCCAGGGGTTGAACCCATGTCTCTTGCATTGGCAGCAGATTCTTTACCGCTGAGCCATTGGGGTAATGGGACTAAATTAGCACCTTGGTAGTAAGGGCTAAATCAGCACCAGATTGTGGATGCTATGGACCCACCATAAAAAGGAAGCGTTTAAAGAATCAAACTAATGTAAAACTAATTTAGGTGCATGCCAGCACAAAATCCAGTCTTTGCAATATAACAAAATCCAAGAATCTAAAGAAGTATATATATATATATATATACACACACACACATATATGTACAAAAAAGTGTATTTGTATATATGTGTGTGTGTGTGTGTGTGTGTGTGTGTGTGTGTGTGTGTGTGTGTGTGTAGCTGAATCACTTTGCCGTACACTTGAAACTAACACGGTATTGTAAATTAATTATGCTTCAAGTTTTTAAAAAGAAAAACACCAAAAAACAAAATCCAACACCTGCCGTCGAAAAATTCCCAGTGTCTGACTGGCTGTGTGTATGTGCTACATCCGTTCAGTCATGTCTGACTCTTTGCAGCCCTACAGACTGTAGCCCCTCAGGTGCTTCTGTCATGGGATTCTCTAGGCAGGAACGTTGGAGTAGGTTTACATGACCTCCTCCAGGGGATCTGCCCAATCCAGGGATCAAACCTGCACCTCTTATGTCTCCTGCACTGGCAGGTGGGTTCTTTGCCACTAGCACCGCCTGGGAAGCCTACCCCAATACCAAGGTTTTTGGTGTTAAAAAAAAAAAATTTCACAATGTCTGACATCAGTCAAAAATTACCAAGCATACAAAGAAGGGGGAATATAAAACATATAGTCAAGAGAAAAGTCAACCAATAGAAGCAAACCCAGAAGTGACATAGGCGATAGAATTCATAGACAAGGACCTTAAAATAAATATTATAAATCTTAAAAATAAACTTAAGGTTGTAAGGGAAACCTTAACATAATATGGAGAGAAATAGAAATATAAAAAAAGACCAAAATGGAAGAAACTTCTAGAAATGAAAAAAACATCGGATGGCATAAATGACAGATTAGACACTATGGAAGAAAAATTCAGTAAACTTGAAGAAGCAATTGAAACTAACCAAAGCAAAGCACGAAAGAAAAACTGGGAGCCATGAACAGAACTACAGTAGCAAGCCAGCAAACACCACTAAGCAACCTGACTGGAGGCTGAGAAGGAAAGGGAAGTAAAAAAAAATTTAAGAAATAGCAGCCAAACACTTTCCATTCTTGTAGCTATTTTAAAATTTTTATTTACTCACTTATTTTTGGTTGTGCTGGATGTTTGATGCAGCACGTGGGCTTTCTGTAGCTGTGGCTGTTTAAAGCAGGGGCGGCTACCCTACTGGCTCAGACGGTAAAGCGTCTGCCCGCAATGCAGGAGACCGGGGTTCGATTCTTGGGTCGGGAAGATCCCCTGGAGAAGGAAATGGCAATCCACTCCAGCACTCTTGCCTGGAAAATCCCCTGGACGGAGGAGCCTGATAGGTTACAGTCCAGTGGGTTGCAAAGAGTCGGACACAACCGACTTCACTTTTCACTTTCACTCTTTGTTGTGGTGCCTGGGCTGCTGCTTCGGCGGCTTCTCTTGTTGCCGAGCACAGCCTGTAGCGCGCTTGGGCTTCAGTATTTGCAGCACGTAGGCTCAGTAATTGGGCTCGGTTGCTCTGTGGCATGTGGAATCTACCCTGACCAGGGCTCGAACTTGTGTTCTCTATATTAGCAGGGGGATTTTTATCCACTATATCACCAGGGAAGTTTCTCTTTTTGCCATTTTCCCCCTGATATTTATCTTCATATTTCTGAGCAACTTTATTACTGAATTTAGCACCTCCCTTCAAGCCCTTCTTCCCAGCATACACTTTCAAGTATATACGCGGCCACACGCTTCTTCCCAGTATGGATATGTGGTCAGGTGTTATTTTTCACTGTTACATATACCTGTTTTTCTCACTGTTGTACTGCATACATTTGGGTTTTTGTACAATTATTTTTTTGTTTGTCATAGAGCTCATCTTTATTTTGGTTTTTATTTGCTTAGTTTTCTAAGTGCTTATCTGTGAATGCACTCCATCTCAAAACTCTCCAGGCAAAAAACTCTGAGCACATTCAGACACATCAGATATTCTGTTGGTTTCATTTTATTCATGGAGACATGCCTGTTGAAATCTTCTGGCTTTGTTGTGCTTTAGGCTGCTGTGTAGGAATCATCCTGGGCCTCCCCTCCCAAGAAATTTTCTTTCTCTCGCTTCTGTCAGACCTCAGATCCTCACCTTTTTACTTTATCCCCATAGTGTGGTAGAACATATCCTCCATAACTTCTTGAGAAAGGATGCACAGCAGATACGAATGTTGAGGCTTTGTATGGTAAACAGAATAATGACATCTAAAAGATGTCCACATCCTAAGCCCTGGAACCTGTGGGATATGTTACGTTACATGTCAAGATCGTTACCTTACGGATCTTGAGATGGGGAGATTTTCCTGGATTATCCACGTGGGCCAAATGTAATCAGAAGGGTCCTTATCAGAGGGAAGCAGGAGGGTCCGAGCCAGAGATTTGAAGACTGTTCTGCTGGCTTTGAAGATGAAGGAAGGGGTCACAAGCCATGGAATGCAAGCAGCTCTCATAAGGTGGGGAAATCAAGGAAGCAGATTCTCCTGGAGCCCCCAGGAGGAGCGCAGCTCTACTGATGCCTTGATTCACCCCAGTGAAACCCATCTCAAACTTTTGACCTCCAAAACTGTAAAATAATATGTTTGTCTTCAGCAGGTCTGAAATTGTTTTTATTCTCCTCCCTCAAGCTTGACTGAGAATCTGGTTGGGTGGGATTCCAGATTGGAAATCATTTTCCTTCAGCATTTTGAGGCATTGCTGATTTCTCTAGCTTCCAACGCCAAGAAGTTGATACTGTCCTGATGCCTCCTCCTTTGTGTGGGGCCAGTTTTATTCTCCTTCTCTTAGCGTCTTTTTTTATCCCTTGTGTTCTGAAATTTTATAAAATTGTGGGATTATTTCATACATTATACTGGCTACTCAGTGGACTCTTTCAATCTGGAAGCTATGTCCTTCACTTAGGATATTGTCTTGCATTATTCTCTGGAAAATTTCCTCCTCCATTTTCTTACTCTCTGTTTTGGAAATTCCTGTGAAGAATTGGATCATTTCCTAGAACAGTTCTTTCTTATTTTTTCTGTTTTGCAATTTTCTTCTGGAAAATCTCTACAACTTTATCCTCCAACTTTTATTAAATATTTAAGTTCTTCCTTAAGAGGAAGATAGTAATAGTTCAAGTAATTTTCAAGAACTATTACTTATTCTCAGATTCTAGTAGCCCATACTTGTTTTCATGAATACATTGTCTTATCTCTCTGTATAATTTTTTCTTGTTTTATATGATTTTTTAAAAAATGTTTTCTTCTGTTACTGTTTCTTTTGAATTCCCTTTTTTCTCTTACAGTTTTTGTCTTCATGTTAGAAGCTTTCCTCAAATGCCCAGTGATCCTTGGTTGTCTGTTCATAGTGAAGGCACTCCGTAAGTGGACTCAAAAATGAAAGTGCTGGTCGCTCGGTTGTGTCCGACTCTTTGCGAGACGATAGACTGTAGCCCACCGGGCTCCTCTGTCCATGGGACTCTCCAGGCAGGAAGACTGGAGTGGCTGCCGTCTCTCGCCTGCCCTGTTTTCAGCATCCAGACCCCAGCCTGCTGTGCCTGCTGTCCCTGAGTCAGAGCCAGGCTCAGCTCTCTTGTGAATACACTCCCAGGGTTCTGCCCAGTCCTGACTCTGGCATTTTCTGGAGGTTAGTGGGAAGCAGTTCACGCACTGGGTCAATCTATACTATCGTTTTTCAGTGTTTGCAGCCGGACCTCAGGTCAGTTTTGAGAGGAGAGCCTCAGTGTTCCCCACAGTTTGATTCCTGGGTTATTTTCTTTGTGTTCAGTGCAGGTCCCCGAAAGCCTCCTCTCTCTAGTTGTTGTTCAGTCGCCCAGTCGTATCTAACTCTTTGCGACCCCATGGACTGCAGCACGTCAGGCCTCCCTGTCCATCACCAGATCCCAGAGTTTGCCCAAATTCATGTTCATTGTACTAGTGATGCCATCCAGCCATCTCATCCTCTGATGCCCTCTTCTCCTTCTGCCCTCAGTCTTTCCCAGCATCAGGGACTTTTCCAGTGAGTCATCTGTGTGCATCAGATGACCAAAATACTGGAGCGTCAGCTTCAGCATTAGTCCTTCCAGTGAACATTCAGGGTTGATCTCCCTTAGGATTGACTGGTTTGATCTCCTTGATGTCCAAGGGACTTTCAGGAGTCTTCTCCAGCACCACAGTTTGAAGGCATCAGTTCTTTGCTGTTCTGCCTTTTTTATGGCCCACCTCTCACACCATACATGACCACTGGGAAGACCATAGCCTTGACTATACAGACCTGTGTCCACAGAGTAATGTCTCTGCTTTTCAACCCACTGTCTAGGTTTGTTATCACTTTCCAGCCAAGAAGCAATCATTCTCTGATTTCATGGCTGCAGTCAGCATCTGCAGTGATTTTGGAGCCCGAGAAGAAGAAATCTGTCACTCCTTCCACCTTTTCCCCTTCTGTTTGCCATGCAGTAATGGGGCCAGATGCAATGATCTTAGTGTTTTTAATATTTAGTCTTCAGCCAGCTCTTTCACTCTCCTCCTTCACCCTCATCAAGAGGCTCTCTAGTTCCTCTTCCCTTTCTGCCATTAGAGTGGTATCATCCGCATATCTGAGATTGTTGATGTTTCTCCTGCCTATCTTGATTCTGGCTTGTAACTCACCCAGCCTGGCATTTCTCATGATATGCTCAGTGTTTCGATTAAACAGACAGGGTGACAGCAGACAGCCCTGTCAGACCCCTTTCTCGATCTTGAACCAGTCAGTTGTTCCATACAGGGTTCTGACCGTTGCTTCTTGCCCTGCATGCAGGTTTCTCAGGAGACATGTAAGATGGTCTGGTACTCCCATCTCTCTGAGAGCTTTCCACAGTTTGTCATGATCCACACAGTCAAAGGCTTTAGCATAGTTGATGAAACAGAGATAGATGTTTTCTGAAATTCCCTTGCTTTCTCTGTAATCCAGTGAATGTTGGCAATTTGATCTCTAGTTTTGCTTCCTTTTCTAAACCCAGCCTGGACATCTGGAAGTTCTTGGTTCACATAATGCTGAACATGTTGCAAATCAGGGTTTCTGTTAAGTGACATTACCTGGAGTAGCCTTTGTCTTACTTGGTTATTTGTAATCAAGTAATAATGTATCTTTTATTTTATAGTTGTACAACTTGTTAAAGATATTTTCTGCCTTAACCTGATTCTGGAGTTTATAAAGCCTTTGCCAGTCAACATGAGACTTGAAGCTGTGATTTCCTTGCAGCTTTATCTTCCAGTTTTTGTTTTATTTAGGTTTTCATTCAGTGGTCACCTTAAAACAAGGGCTGCTATCCTGGGGTTAAAACATTTGCTTCAAATACTCCACAGAATTCCTGAGCACCAGAGGGCCTCAGGTGACACTTGTGTGTGCTCTTACTCACCATCACGTGGCACCCTCAGTGTGTGTGACAGAAATACCTCTCTGAGCACCAGAGGAGTTTATGGAAGTTGTTCTCACCAGAATCCTTTTGATATTCTATCTTCCAGTTATTCAGACTGAAGCAGAAAAGGTTTCTGTTTGGAGAAAACTGGCTTGACCTAATATGTTCATCTTATTAGGGAATTTATGAGATTAAATACTTTTTATAAATTGAGCATAACCAAACGTAGCAGTTGTTTTGACAACCTGATCTTTGCATTGTATGTATCACTTCCACACACATCTAAGCCCTCAGCATATATGCAATGTTAGCTGAACATGGGAAACACAGAGATGATTATCACCTGGTCCCTGCCCTACAGAACCTCAGAGGCTCCTGGTTTGTTGGGATCCTCTTCAAGCTTTTCCGTGATATGGAGAACTTTTTTATATGTACATCCTAACAAACAACCTTGAGGAAATCTTCATATTTATTAGATAGACATCTTAGTGTATTAAGGGTTAGTCATGTGTTACAAACTAGTATTGACTCTTGGGTCCAGCTAATGGTGTGAACTTGCAGGGAATTATTTAACTTCAGCATTTGTTCCCTTAATCTTTGAAATAATGGCTCAGGGCAAGTTGATGTCTGAACACCTTCTTATTAAATAATGGGTTAGGGCAAGTTGACGTCTAACGACCTTCTCATTTTTCCTTTGCTAATTATAAGGGTTCATGGTACACTATGGCCTTCCCTGGTGGCTCAGACAGTAGAGAATCCACCTGCAATACAGGACATCTGGGTTCAATCCCTGGGTCGGGAAGATCCCCTGAGAAGGGACTGGCTACCCACTCCAGTGTTCTTGCCTGGAGAATTCATGGACAGAGGAGCCTGGGAGGCTTCAGTCCATGGGGTTGCAAAGAGTCAGACACGACTGAGCGACTAACACACACACACACACACACACACACACACACACAAGCAAACACGGTCTACTGTGCCTTATAAGGACGGGTTTAGGCAGTCACTACCCACGTACGCAGTCAGATGTGTGAAGGGGACACGTGGCAGGAATATTTGCAAACTATCCCTTAGTACTTTCTTCCAGTGGGTCTATCAAGACATGTTCCTTGATCAGCAAAGCCTTCCATTTCCTACCTGCAGGCATCATCTGAGAGTCTAATAGCATTAGTCATTACTATTTGAGTGGATAAATAACTCCATGTTATTTTATCAAAAGAGAGACAATACTAGTACTCCAGGAAGGAAATTTACAAAAGGTGAAAACATAATAGCCAGGCAGCGCATGAATTGTGCTGTATTACTCATCTGTCTTTGGCCACTATTTTTGTTATAATTGGGAGATTAGTGACAGAAGACCTGACTAAAAATACCTTTAACAGCAAGAGATTGTGAACTCACAAGAGACCCCAAAGCAGGGTACCTCTGTGTTCATTAGTTTAGTGGTCCAGTAGTGTCCTTAAGACTCAAGTTCTTTCCATCTTATTCTTTCATCCTCTGGGCACATTGTTCTCAGGCTCCTTCCCTCAACCTCAAAATGACTGCCATGCCTTGAGGCAGCTCATGAAAAAAGGCACCTGTAGGAAGAGCTGAATCTCCTCCCAGGTGGTTTTTATTATAAAGGAAAATTACCAGAAGCCCCTCAGCAAACTTCTCCTAGTTCCCTTGGCCAGAGTGGGTCACATGCTGATGCCTCTTGCCATCTTGTGCAAGGGGGGCAGGAGAGGTGAAAGTGAAAGTCACTCAGTCCTGTTTGATTTTCGCGACCCAGTGGACTATACAGTCCATGGAATTCTCCAGGCAAGAATACTGGAGTGGGTAGCCTTTCCCTTTTCCGGGGGATCTTCCCAAACCCAGGGATTGAACCCAGGGATTGAACCCAGAAATTGAACCTAGGGCTCCTGCGTTGCAGGCAGATTCTTCACCAGCTGAGGCACAAGGGAAGCCCCGGGGGCAGGAGAGGGTGGAGTCAAATTACCTGAGTGAAGTGAGTGAACACCAGAACCAATTTAGGGCTCTTGGACCTCCCTGGTGGTCCAGTGGTTAAGCAACCGCTTTCCAATACAAGGGACACAGGTTCAATCCCTGGTCCGAGAAGATCCCACATACCACAGAGTAACCAAGCCCTTGTGCCACGACTACTGAGCCTGTGCTCTAGTGCCCACCAGTCGCGACCACTGGAACCCACGCACCTAGAGAAGCCACTGCAGAGAGAATCCCGCTCCCCGCAACTATCAAACAGCCCCTGCTCCCTGCAGCTAGAAGAAGCCTGCTCGTGGCAATGAAGACTCAGCACAGCCACAAATAAAGTTGGTTTCCAAATTAATTAAAAAAAAAAAAAGGCAGGGGGGACTCCTCCCACAAACAAAGTGGGCAGTTGTGTTGGGAAGGGTGTCAGGTAGGCACTACTTAGGAGTTTGGAGTATCTTTCTCTGTAAAGCTTAGTTTTGAATGACATTGATTTCAAATCATCTTTGTGTGTCTATCTTTGGGACAATTGGTTTTCTAGATCCTTTTCTGGAAACAATGCTTGGTATACAAAAGGCAAGCGGGAACTCCCTAGCAGTCCAGTGGTTAGGATTTCAAGCTTCTACTGCAGAGGTACAGGTGTGATCCCTGGTTGGGGAACTAAGATCCCGCATACCACATGGCACAGCCAAAAAAAACAGGGGGCAAGTATTTTTGGAGGACAGTGAGTGGGAAAGTTATGTTTTTGTCACTTTAGTCTCTAGATATGTAAGGTCTCCAGAAGTACAACACCTGTATTGTCTCATTTAGTTCTCACGGCGGTCCTGGGAAGTAAGTTCCTCCACTATCGTTTAGTCACTTGCCCAAGGTCAGTAGTTATTGCCAGAGCTGGTGTTAGACCCAGATCCGTGTGGCTCTTAAGATGTATACTTATTCTGTCCTGCCTATATCCAGTTCTTTTCAACTTTGTTTTGATCATTTCATTTATGTCAAAAAATGTCACAACACACACTGTTTCGCATCTGTATTTGGTGATGTGAAATAAATACTGAAAATGCGTTTTGTGAACAGTCAGTGAGCATGTGGTTAAAGCAGATCTTGATACCTGTGTTAGGGTGTCAAGGGTGATCCCTCTAATGCCTGGAGGACCAGGTTCAGATTCTAAAGGGCTACAGAGGCTATGGAGAGTGTAATTCAGAACATAATAGCTTCTAAGACATTAATATGTGTTCAGAGACAGGTCTCCTTGCTCTTCCATAACCCTTTCTTCCTGGAGTTTCTCCCTACTCGGTCACCACTGTGTTTTTATATTAGAGTAAATTTCATGTCCAGGGATAATTTCATTTCTAACTGGAACTAAAAGAATAAACCTAGGTCAAGCAATTAATTTTTTGAAACATTTTTAATAGTAAGAGTTATTTGTATAATAAATAGTTGAGGAAAATATATACGTATGGAGTGATTTTTCACTTGGTTGTTGTAATTCTTTGTGGCAGCACCAAAAAAAAAAAAATAGAGGATGAGGAAAGGTGTCAGGATGTACAGTACAGCTAGGTTAGCATAGCTGTTATTATTGATATTGTTTTAACTCTCAAACACCCCAAAGTGAATGTTTTAGCGATATAGCAGGTGCATTTCCAAGTTCTTGGTTCACTGGCCTCTCCTGAAGTCCTCAATGGTCTTAGCCAAAGAAGACGGTTGACTTCTTGTCAAAGTCCTGAGGCATGTTCCACAGAAACTCGAGGTACCATCAGCTTCCAAATCTCCCTCGGACCAGACTTTAGAGAGCTAGTCAAAACTGAGCTACATTCACCGGCAGATTCCCAATCCCCAATGCTGGTGAGAATTCCTCTGGATTCATTATTTCATCCACCTTTCATCCAGCATCCGCAGTCTGCCAGGGGCTGTTCTAGGCATTTAACAAAGCCGCTGGCCTAAAGAGCTTCTAAGGGGTAAAGAGTGAGGACGTTAGGAAGCGATTTGGAGAAACTAACCCATCAGTAAGTAGGGGCTCCTTTTATCCTTCAGTGTTTTCCCAGTTCCTTTCGACAAACTGTTGTGTTCTTGTGCCATGAAAGACAATAATACTGTTTCACATGAAAGACCTTCCTAGTTTCTTAATATTTACTGACTGACTCAGAGGTTATTCTGTTATTTTCCTCTGTTGCTTTCTCTGTTCTCTTTCCCACTCATACAGTGTCTCGGTTACCTATTGCTATGTAATAAACCACCTTAAATAATGACTTGAACAACATTTGTTTGTTTACCTTTTTATTTTTTAGAATCACATTTAACTGGCAGCTTTCTGAGATGAATATAGAGGGTTTCAGTTTGATTCAGCATTAACAGCATGATCTGTTGCATTACCCATGACAGCCATGAAAAGTATCACACACTGACCAAAAACAAAGTGACTTTGCTTGATTTGTTTGATTGGTAACGTTGGTGTGCTTTTAATTATATTTGTGTAACAGTATGTTCATGGTAAAAATGATTGATGTATTTCGAATGCTGTCAGACATTGCTCAAGTTTTACTTGTAGATATCATCTGATTCTTACAGCAGTCTTAAGAGGTATAATACTGTTGCTAGTGCCGTGTTAGAGATGAAGACAGTAATGCTTGGGGGGTCAAACATATGCCTGGGCTGAGGCCACACGGCTAGTGCTCACCAGTGCTACTGCCACGCTCGGAAGTTCAGGCTGCAGGCCTGCCGGTGTGTGGGCGGGTCCGGCCCCGCCGGCGTGCGGATGGGTCCAGCCCTGCTGGCGTGCGGATGGGCCCAGCGGTGTTACTGTGTAACTCATCTTTCAGGTGCACCATTGCAGAGCTCGGTTTATCCCTTCTCTGGAAGTTGGAGTGCCTGAACTCCACAGGATCCCACGCTACGCATTAAAGGACGCTGGGTATAAGACTCCTAGATGGGAGTGAGGATGTTTATTTTAGTTTATTCAGTTATTTCTTATAAAGTAGACTTTATGTCTTAGAGCAGTGTTAAGTCTACAGAAGAATCTAGCAGAAAGTAAAGAGGTCCTATGTACTCCTTCCTCTCCAAAGTTTCCCTGATTGTTAACGACTTGTTGTGGTACCTTTGTGACAGTTGATGAATTAATACAGAGAACTTTATAATTAACTAAAGTCCATGGTTTGTATTAAGGCTCACTGTTTGTGTTGTGCATTTCTGTGGTTCTCGCCAAATGCATATGTCATGTATCTACCATTCTAGATTCATATAGAAGTTTCAAGAGTGTTTATTTTAAACCACATGCTTGTGGCTACTGATCTTATGACTTCAAAATTGAAAACTTAAGCACAGTAGTAGACTATTCAAGGAGAGATTCCCTGGATTGGGGCAATTGCTTTGGGTTATATTAAACTTCTTTTTACCCCTAAAGAAGGCTATTTTGTGGTAGTTGCTGTTGTTTACAGTTTTAGAATCTCTGGGTTGGAAGGGACTCTAAGGGTTGTGAAAGTACTTATTTATATAAAATGTTCAAATTGATTGTATTTTCGAGTGGCACTGCATATGTTGATTTCTTGTATCATTCTTAAAGTCATGATTTCAGTGGGTGTTGGGTTGGCAGAAGTGCCCATCTTTGTCCTTGAGACTCTGATCCCATTTACAAGAGGTGAGGAATTCTGTGACAGGTATTTAAGGGTAACTCTTGAGAAGGAATATTATATTGTTATAGATATTTTAAAACAGATACAAAAGTAGACAGAATAGTATGACAAATCTCTATGTACCATCTTGAACAGTTACCAAGTATACCCAATCTTGTTTTAAAGTCAGTCCTGGACATACTGTTCCTAAGAAGGAATATATATTCCTGAAGACATTCAAAAGGGGGGACTCTTCGCTCTGAAACCCTAACAATATCACTTTAATCATCGCTTCTGTCCCTGCACGTCACAAGGCCATACCTCTAATTAATTCCATACCTCTAATTCTGCTTCTCTTCCCCAGGGCCCAGTCATATATGCGCAGCTAGACCACTCTGGCGGACACCACAGCGACAGGATTAACAAGTCAGAGTCTGTGGTGTACGCAGACATTCGGAAAAATTGAGAAGACCGCCATCATATCCTAAGCAATAAACAAATCCAAACTGGACTCTTGTGCAGAAAATGTAGCCCATAAGTATGTGTGGCCTTGGAAACCAGAACGTGGAGAAGCACATGTTTAGTCATAGAGGGAGAAAAAGATGTGTATAAAGGATGTGTATAAATGTTCTATTTAATCTTCCTGGTGCAAGGAGCCAGTTGCATGATGAAGAGACGGTATGATTCTATGTGTATATAAATTGTCTTGCTGTTTTTGTACTGCCCTTCAGGATCATTTACAGTTGAGAAAATTCAGACACATTCCTATCACCATCGTTTAGATGTGGTTTGCCTTAATGAGGAACGTGGCAGATCTTTTAGTATTCTAGTAGACATGGCCTTTTACTATAAGGGCTTACCCCGCCTTTGTGTGTATCGTAGTTGGAGACTGGAGATGCTGTGATGGAAGCATGTTCAGGATGGCCTTTAGCCCAGGGTATATCGCCTGTTTGGCAGTTATTTTTAGAAAGCATCCATTTGCTATGCCACTTGAAGACCATGTGATTTCTGTTGCTATTTTTCTCTCTAAAATACAGGGCAGTTTTCTGCTTTCAGTGTTAACGTAGACTATAAAATTACACCCTGTAGCATATCGTCTCGATTTGTGGATTCATCATAGCAAGATTAGCAAAGGATCAATGCCAGAAGTCATTTCTTTCCAGGTACTTTTGGATCCGTACCATAATCGATACATAATTGAAATAGAGAACCCAGACTGGCTTGAAGAGTACTGTACTATTTGGAGAGCAAAAGGTATGGTATATTCTTTGCTGAAGTCCTTCGTGCTTGTAACAAGTCCCCATATAGCTGAAGGAGCAGAATTTCATTTCCTTCTAAGTAGGCAGAAATGGAATAATTAGATTGCCAGTCTCTAGTATGGCAGAGCTCTCTCTAGAGAATCTTTATAAAGCTTCAGTCATGCTTCCAGCAGCCTGGCTCCTATAATAATATCTTCAAGGACTTTGAGGTTAAAAACAGTTAGATTTGTAAAGAATTTTTTTCATTTAAAATTGAAAATACTGATGATATAGTCCCAGAACACACTGGGGGGTAAATGGGTGTGACAGGTAATGTTAGTTTTCATCTCATTTAGTTTGAGGTCCCCTAAGAGCTGCTTCCTTTTTTTCTTCCCGTCTTGTTCTCTTTGTGAGAGACTTTGAAGGCCAAGTTCTAAGGAAATAAAGAGTAATTTAGATTTAAAGATGTTTAGGAGGTGGTTACACAAAGAAAAAGTATATGAGCTACAAACAAACTCTGCCCCATTTGTGCGGTCTTTTATTTTCTGAGAGACTGCTGTGAATCCCATGGTACTCCAGCTCACATTCTGTTGACATGTATGTCAGCAGGACTGGGTTTTGTCGCCACGCGTGCCTGCCGTCTCTGAGCCTGGCGTGTCTGGTCTGTGTTGCACGCGGGAGGAAGGCCTTTGCGCTGCGCTGCCTGTCCCTCCTTTGTGCCCACAGGCCCCGTGCGGAAGAGGGATGAAGAACACTCGCCCTGAGCAGCTCTGCAAAGTGCCCAGCTTTGCCTTGTACCCTGGGCCTTCTCTGCTTCCATGGTGAAAACTCCGGAACCTTTAGGAGACCTTTTTGTGTAGGGCGAGCGGGGGCAGTGAGGGGAGGGATGCACGTCAGCATTCTTCAGGCTGCCAGGATGAGGACAGTCTTGGTGGGTCCTCCCACTGTGAGAATTGTACAGCCATCCAAGATTTCAAGGAAGAAGAAAATACGTTGTGGGGAGACCAAGTGTATGTGTTGATGTGTGTATTTTCTTAGTCTTTTTTTTTTTTTAACAGAGAAAAGGGGATTCTCCTTTTCCTCCTTTCTCAGCACGTCCAATGAATCTACTATGTATAGAACATTCCTAACACCTCCTGAGAGCAAGAGCCCTATTTTTCTGCATGTTTGTGAAGCTCTCACCCAGAGCACCAGCTATCTATCGCTTCTGCTAACACGGCTGTCAGCGTCCTCTCCCCGCCTCCACTGGGCAAGGGCCCCAGCCTCCCACTCTGGGTCTGTGACTGACTGGTCTGCGGGGAGCTGCTCACACTGGGGTGGAGCACTTCAGGGTTGGGGCCTTTTCTGAAACTCCTCATAACCACCTCCTATGAATCTTTTGGCCCTTTCTCCTGGGTCCCAACATCCTCATCTCTAGACGACAACAGTGGGGCTGCTTCCAGACGGCAGGACTGTCCTTTTCATGTCTGATTCTTGGCAGAATGAGGCCTCTTAAGACTGCACATGGTTTTTCTAAGGGGGTCCCTACAAGGGATTACTTAGCATTGAAATTTCAAGCTCTCTGTAGTTTTTCAATGGAACTGTATTCAGCCGGGTAAAAAACCCATCATGTTCATTAATTTTTCTTTTTCAATTGTTGTACTTTTGTGAATACTTTAATACATCTTTTTCAACTACTGGATTGTGTTGTGTGCTCAGTTTAGATCAAGTGAAGAAGAGATCAAAGCCCTTTCCTTAATTTAATCGCTCTCCAGCCATACAGGCTTCTTCTTCAGAAATGCCACCCATGTGCCTACCTCAGGCCCTTTGCACCTTCAGCCTAGAAAGCACGTTCTGCACATTTGTGTGGTTTGCTCCTTCACTTCCTTTAAGTGTCTGCTCACATATCACCTTCTCAGAGAGACCTTCTGTGATATGTAAAAACGCAACCTCTCCCACCCCTGGCTCTCTCTAAGCCCCTTAACCCTGCTGTTTTTCTCCCTGTCAAACCATACATGTGCTGATCTGTTTTCCCTACCAGAACGTAAGCACTGAGAGGCCAGAATTTAGCTGTTTTTTTCACTGTTCTATCTTTAGTGTGTAGTATATTGTCTGGCAATTAGCAATTGCTCAATAAATGTTGACTTGGTAGATGATGGATAGATGGATTTATCTATTCAACAAATCTATATCCTGTCATATGCCAGGCACTGTGCTAAGCATAAGGAACACACAGCTTCTCAAGGATCTTGCCACAGTGGAGGTGAGAGAAGGTGACGTGGTAGTAATAATAGCTGTTAGATAGTAATACTTTCTGTATGCCAAAAATGTCTTGCTCTGTTTAGCACTATGAGTCAATGCTAGTTGTACTAATCTCAAACTCACTTTTAGAAAGATAAAGTTAGTATATTACAGCAGTATTTTTTTGGATACGTCTCCAAGAGTAATACAATCAAAAGCAAAAATAAACTAATTGGACCTAATCAAACTTACAAGCTTTTGCACAACAAAGGTAACTGTAAACAAAACAAAAAGACAACCTATGGAATAGGAGGAAACGTCTGCAAAGATGTGACTGACAGGGCTGAATTTCTAATATATATAAACATCTCACATAGGTCAATAAATTAAAAAAAAAAATAACCAATCCAAAAATGGGCACAACTTAAGTAGACACATCTCCAAATAAGACATACTGATAGCCAACAAGCACATGAAAAGATGTTCACATTGCTAATTATTAGAGAAATGAAAATCAAAACTGCAATGAGGTATCACCTCACGCCAGTCAGAATGGCCATCATCAAAAAGTCTACAAATAATAAATGCTGGAACAGGTATGGAGAAAAGGGAGCCTTCCTACACTGTTGTTGGGAACATAAATTGGTGAACAGTACGGGAGTCCCTTAAAATCTAAAGTCAGGTCCATGACCCAGCAACTTGACTCCTGGACGTATGTCTGCAAAAGGTGAAAACTAATTAAAAAGGGTACAGGCACCCTAATGTTCATTGCAGTGTTAGTCACAAGAGCCAGTTCACAGAAGTGGCCTAAATGTCTACTGACAGATGAATGGATAAAGAAGATGTGGTACAAATATACAGTGGAATACTAGCCAGCCATAAAAATGAAGATAAAATGCCATTTGTAGTAACATGGATGGACATAGAGATTATCATTACTAAGTGAAGGGGAAAATATAATACCACTTATATATGGAATCTTAAAAAATGATACAAATGAACTTATTTATAAAGCAGAAATGGACTCAGACATAGAAAGCAAACTTAGGTTACCAAAGAAAGGTGGGAGAAGGGTAAATTCGTTTTGAATAACAGTACTTCCCTGGTGGTCTGGTAGATAAGACTTCATGCTTCAACTGCAGGGCTGGGAGTTGCTCCCCTGGTCAGGGAACTAAGATCCTACATGCTGCGCAGCAAGGCCACACGTGAAATAAGAAAGACAAATACAATCCCTATCAAATTACCCATGACATTTTTCACAGAACTAGAGCAAATAATCCTACACTTTTTATGGAGCCATGAAAGACCCAGAGTTGCCAAAGCAATCCTGAGGAAAAAGAACAAAGCAGGAGTCATAACCCTCCCAGACTTCAGACAATACTACAAAGCTATAGTAATCAAAACAGCATGGTTTGGGCACAAAAATAGACATGAATAAATGCAGCAGAATACGGAGCTCAGAAATAAACCCACACACCTACAGTCAATTAATCTTTGACAAAGGAGGCAAGAATATACAATGGGAAAAGGAAAGTCTCTTTAGCAAGTGGTGGGAAAATTAGACAATTGCATGTAAATAAATGAAGTTAGAATACTCTCATACCATACACAAAAATGAATTCAAAATGGCTTAAAGACTTAAAAACAGGACACCATAAAACTCTTAGAACATAATTAAATCATTCTGACACAAATCATCCCAAAGGTTTTTTAAGTCAGCCTCCCAAGGCAAAAGAAATAATCAAATGGGACCTAATCAAACTAACAAGCTTTTGTACAGCAAGTTCAGTCGCTCAGTCATGTCCGACTCTGCAACTCCATGAATCACAGCATGCCAGGCCTCCCTGTCCATCACCAACTCCCGGAGTTTACTCAAACTCATCGAGTCGGTGATGCCATCAAGAGGAAACCATAAATAAAACTAAAAGACAACCTACAGAATGGGAGAAAATATTTGCAAACTATGTGACCAACAAAGGCTTAATTTCCAAAATATACAAAGAACTCATACAACTCAACAACAAAAAACAATCCATTTGAAAAATGGACAGAAGGCCTAACTAGACATTTCTCCAAAGAAGACATGCTGTGCTCAGTTGCTCAGTCATGTCTGACTCTAAAACTGCCTGAACTGTAGCCCACCAGGCTCCTCTGTCCAGGGGATTCTCCAGGCAAGAATACTGGAGTGGGTAGCCATTCCCTTTTCCAGGGGATATTCCAGACCCAGAGATCAAACCCACATTTCCTGCACTGGAAGGAAATACTTAAAGAGTGAACCATAGTAAAATGAAACAACGTTTATTCAGGGAGACACACACTCCACAGACAGTATGGGCCATCTCAGAAGACGAGAAACCCCACGGTACAGGGTTGTCAGTTTTTATACGGCTGGGTATTTTCATAGGCTAATAAGTGGGAGGATTATTCCAACTGTTTTGGGGAAGCGGTGGGGATTTCCAGGAATTGGACCACTGTCCACTTTTTGGCCTTTTTTGATTCTTGTTCAGTCACTGAGTCGTGTCTGACTCTTTGCGACCCCAAGGACTGCAGCACGCTGGGCTTCCCTGTCCTTCACTATCTTCCACAGTTTGCTCACACTCACATCCAAGGAGTCGGTGATGCCAAAGAAGACGTATAGATGGCCAATAGGTACATGAAAAAATACTCAATATTGCTAGTTGTTGTTCAGTTGCTAAATTGTATCTAAATCTTTGCAACCCCATGGACTGCAGCATGCCAGACTTCCCTGTCCTTCACTGTTTCCCGGAGTTTGCTCAGACTCATGTCCGTTGTGTCGATGATGCCATCCAACCATCTCATCCTCTGTCACCCCCTTCTCCTGCCCTCAGTCTTTCCCAGCATCAGGGTCTTTTCCGGGAGTCAACTCTTCATAGAGAAGTACAGATCAAAACTACGAGATACCACCTCACATCAATGAATGGCCTTCATTAAAAAGACTACAAATAAAAACTTCTGGAGAGAGTGTGCAGGAAAGTGAACCCTCTCACACTGTTGGTGGCAACATAAATTTGTGCAGCCACTATGGAAAACAGTATGGAGGTTCCTCAAATAACTAAAAATAGAGTTGGCATATGATCCAGCAATCTCACTCCTAGGCATATACCCACATGACACTATAATTTTTAAAGATACATTCATCCTTATGTTCATAGCAGCACTGTTCATAATAGCCAGACATGGAAACAACCTAAATGTCCCTCGACAGATGAATGGATAAAGAAGATGTGGTACAGGTACACAGTGGAGTGCTGCTGCTGCTGCTAAGTCGCTTCAGTCGTGTCCGACTCTGTGCGACCCCATAGACAGCAGCCCACCAGGCTCCCCCGTCCTGGGATTCTCCAGGCAAGAACACTGGAGTGGGTTGCCATTTCCCTCTCCAGTGCATGAAAGTGAAAAGTGAAAGTGAAGTCGCTCAGGCTCCTCCGTCCATGGGATTTTCCAGGCAAGAGTACTGGAGTGGGGTGCCATCGCCTACTACTCAGCCATAAAAATGAATGAAATAATGCCATTTACAGCAACGTGAACGGACCTAGATATTATCATACTAAGTGAAGTCAGAAAAAGACAAGTACCATATGATATCACTTACATATGGAATCTAAAGTGTGACACAAGTGAGCTTATGTACAAGACAGAAACAGACTTACAGAGACCAGACATGTCGTTGCCAAGGGGGAGGAGGAGAGCGGGAGGGGTGGAGGGGGTTCGGGGTCAGCAGATGCCCACTGGTTTATACAGCATGGATAAATAACAAGATCCCCCTGGACAGCACAGGGAACTGTACTCAATATCCTGTGATAAGCCATAATGGAAAAGAATGTTAAAATATATAACTGAACCATTTTGCTGTATGGTAGAAATTAGCATTGTAAATCAACTATACTACCATTAAAAAAAAAAAAAAAGACAATGTCAGGTTTAGGGTATATAACTTGCCCAAGGTCACTCAGCTAATAAGGTCCAGAGAGACAGGGCTGGGGCTGGCACCATTTGATCCAAAGACTTGTTTCTTTATCACTCTGCTCTGGGACTTTTCTCACCAAAAGCAATCTAACTTACTTGTTCAGATAAAGGCGTTATGTCATTGAAATAAGGGAGGTGGTTGTGTAGGTGGTAGAAAAATGCCCAGGGGCCTTAATTTCAGCTTGGAAGACAATATAGTGACTTTATCTGTTGAGAGCTGTGTCACAAATAACACCTTACTGATAAAGCGCTAACATTTTCTAGTGACTTATAAATTAACGTGGATTCACAACGAGCTCCTGGCTTGCATAACTTGATGCTTTTTTGAACAGGCAAGATCACCTGTAGGGGTGAATCTCCTGTGAACGCATCATGTGTGATGTGGCAAAAAAAAAAAAAAGAGATGCTGCCCAAGCGTGCAAGGGCAGCAGTAATAAAATCAGGTTCTCTTGGTTCCTCCCAAAGTAGAATTAGGTACTGCTGAGTTCCTCCTTCTGGGTCTCTGACTTCCAAGATGCACAAGAACATACCAACCAAACACATGTATACATATTCCTGAGGGTGATGACAGCCCTGAGGGAGCGGGTTTAGTGTTAGAAAGGAAACCTCACGCACTCTCTTGCCCTCTTCCAGGCTCAGGCCCCCTTCTGGCTCCTCTGGGTGATTACATCGATAACTGCATTTAGGAACAAATGGCGGGGCAGCAGCCCGTGGCTACCAGGGGGAAAGGGAGGGAATTTTGCAGCAGGGAGGGTGCTTATATAACACAATGGAATATTAAGTAAGTGAAGTAAGTGAATTCGCTCAGTCATGTCCGACTCTTTTCGACCCCATGGACAGTAGCCTGTACCAGGCTCCTCCATCCATGGGATTTTCTAGACATGCGTACTGGAGTGGGTTGCCATTTCCTTCTCCAGGGAACCTTCCCGACCCAGGGATCGGACCCAGGGATTGAACCCAGGTCTCCCGCATTGTAGACAGATGCTTTACCATCTGAGCCACCTCAGCTATTAAAAAGAAAGCATTTGAATCAGTTCTAATGAGGTGGATGAAACTGGACCCTATTATACAGAGTGAAGTAAGTCAGAAAGAAAAACACCAAAACCATATATTAACACATATATATGGAATTTAGAAAGATGGTAATGATGACCCTATATGTGAGACAGCAAAAGAGACACAGATGTAAGGCAAGGGTGGGATGATCTGAGAGAATAATATTGAAACATGTATATTACCATACGTGAAATAGATCACCAGTCCAGGTTCAATGCATGAGGCAGGGTTCTCAGGACTGGTGCACTGGGATGACCCAGAGGGATGGAATGGGGAGGGAGGTGGGAGCGGGATTCAGGATAGGGGACACGTGTACACCCGTGGCTGATTCATGTCAATGTATGGCAAAAAACACCACAATATTGTAAAGTAATTAGCCTCCAATTAAATTAATTCATTAAAAAAAAAAGAAAAAAAATAACCTTTATAGGTTATAGGGGAAATTGACTTCAGGTTTGCTCACTAGTTACCAGGAAAACCAGCAGGGAAGCACATCCCTCCTAGCCCCTCAGGTTGACTGTCACAGACAAGTGTTTCCCTTTGATAATGAGCAGGGTGGAACTGTTCTAACCTAAGGACTAGAACAATCACTAGCTAGGGGCAGGAGTTGGGGGATGGGGGGTGGGCAAGCATGTAGGCAGTTGCTGTTTAGGTTCTACGATGGAGGAGAAGTCAGGGGAATTATTTGGTAGTCCGGTGGTTAAGACTCCACCTTCCAATGCACGGGATGTGAGTTCAGCCCCTGGTTGGGGAATTGAGGTCCCACATGCTGCAAAGGATGACCAAAAAGACCCCCTCTTTTTTAAAAAGAGTTAGGGCGAGTTAACAGGTGAGTTAGGGGGTAGGTGAGGCAGGGACTGGTTCAACGGGGTATACAGAGAGCAAGAGAACAGTCATCTTGAGTGGTCTGAGTGGATTATACTCTCCACCTCTACACACCCTGCTGAAAGTAAAGTGAAAGTGAAGTCGCTCAGTCCTGTCCGACTCTTTGCAATCTCATGGACTGTAGCCCACCAGGCTCCTCCATCCATGGGATTCTCCAGGCAAGAGTACTGGAGTGGGTTGCCATTTCCTTCTCCAGACACTCCCAATCTTGGCCCACCCATCATCCGCGACATCCCTGGAGCCAGGTATTAGAGGTGCACTGCAACTAGACACCACAAATACAATACAGACAACAGAAGCTAAAGCAGGTTAACAGTAAACACCCGACATGCTAAACATAATGGCTCTCCAGGAAGTGGGCAAAGTTTGGAGCTAACTGCTAATGTGGTCACTGGAGAGGAAGTCCAGGGCAGTGACATCCTATCTAGTTATAAGGGAAGACCACTTCTGGCTTCCACAAGCCCAGAGCCACTCCCACGGAGTAGGGGGAAGAAGGCCCTGGCTTTAAAGGAAACGTTCTGGTGGCCTAGCCAGGTGTCAGCAGTCACAGCGCACGTCTGCCACCCCACATTAGGTTGGGTGCCATTAGTAGTGGGCTGATTAGGTGTTTCCAAACAAAAAGCAGTTAATCCCACTAGTTGGATTTGTGTGGCTGGGAGCAAGGTGACTCCACTCCACACAACATAACCTGGGAGGTCCTTTATGAGCAGTAATCCTGGCAACGTGTAAAGTTGTTATACAGTACTGTTTACTGGGAGAAGGCAATGGCACCCCACTCCAGTACTCTTGCCTGGAAAATCCCATGGACGGAGGAGCCTGGTAGGCTGCAGTCCATGGGGTCGCTAGGAGTCGGACACAACTGAGCGACTTCACTTTCACTTTTCACTTCCATGCGTTGGAGAAGGAAATGGCAACCCACTCCAGTGTTCTTGCCTGGAGAATCCCGGGGACTGGGGAGCCTGGTGGGCTGCCGTCTCTGGGGTCACACAGAGTCTGACACGACTGAAGCAACTTATCAACTGTTTACTGACAAGTGCCCTTCTGACATACTGGCATGCTCCAGGACAGGAAGATGGTGAGCTGTCCCCACATGGTTGCATTACCTAGGTCCATTTTCCATGGAAGTCCAGAGGCGGACACCAAGGGCAGCTTGCTGTAGACCCAGCAATTAGACTCATTTTGCAGCAAGGCCATTGTTGCTGCCCACTCCATGAATAGATTTTATCTGCTCAAGCTAAGGATGAAATGCAAGACCTCTAACAGGCATAGCACAGGGGAGATCATGACTGTCAAGCAAAATACAAGTAGAAACCATATTCTGAAATGATACCCTCCTGCCTGTGGTTTTTTCTGGCCTATAATACAGTTCAGATAAATCAAGTTTTCAGTTATACAGAAATATGTCTAAAATCACATCTATATAGCCATCCTGCTCTATTTTGGATGCCTGAACTGTAGTTAATTTTGATTTTTTATTTTTCTTGCAATAGCTTTGATTTAATTATTTAAAAGGAAGGATAGAAAAAAATAAGGGAGGGAGGAAAAGTCAGGAAACTTGGATACAATCCGAACTTTAAAAATACAATGGTGGCTTTCGTTTGTGATTTTGTCATTTTGGGGACGCAACACTATTGGCTACAGATGACACACAATCGCCTTGACCTGAGCAGAAAAACTTGAGCATGCTGCACAATGGCTGTATCTGAAGGAGACAGATGTTTGCCCTACGTAAGTGTTGTATGACCCAATGGATACATCCCTTGCCAAATAATTATATATCACTCAAAGATTTTTATAGCATAATTTTGAATTTTAAATGTACTTTTGTTTAATGGTTAAAGCAGATGTACAATGAATGTTTAATAGGCCACAAACTGGCTATTTTGGTTAGTCAAAAGTTTAATTACGTAAAGATCAGAATGACTTCTCTTAATATGTGAACATTTCTATCATTTTCCCCTTTGGATTGCAAATCTTTCGATGGAAAGCATTGATGACCAAAATATTCGCCCCTTGATGGTTGCTGCCCGCCCTGGGTCCAGCATGTCCCTTGGTGCTGGGCGTCCTTTGTATATTACACACACACATAAACACCCAGTTACCCATGTGGTGTAAAACTAATCAGACAACCTCAGAGACGTGTCAACAGAGAACATTTTAGAGGCTTAGAGACATTTAATTAATTACGCTGAACTGTTACTCATTGTGCACGTGCTGTCAGCAGCAGACTTAAGGCAAGGTTCTGCTCTGCGACAGCTTCACTAGTGAATCCTCTTTCTATCCTGAACACTGAGGGCAGCGGTACACTTAGAAGTAAACACTAACTTTCAGTGTTGATAGGGAGAGAAACATTTGTTAAAAAGTTCAATTGAATTCGTAGGACGGGTCTTCACAGGCTGGGTCTGGATTTTTGGGTCCGTTGCCCGTCTCCGTTGTCCTCTTTCCTTGTGCTAGTGTGGATGTCGTTTGGGGGCAGCAGTCTTTTCTATAGGTCAGTCCAGTGTAGAGGCCCTTCTCAAGTGGAAGTGTGATTTCAAGAGTTCATTTCCTCCAGTTCTATTGTATACTTAAGAATATCTGATAAGGGTCTTTTGACAAAGTTTCTGTTAATCTGTTTTATCATTTGCACTCATAGGAAATACTCCCCCACTCTAGTTTGTAACGTGAGACCTGCTATCACATCCATCCCAAGTATATACTCTGGGATTGGACTATGAACACTGCATATTAGGGGTGGGGGCAGCTACCCCGTTTGTGGCATGAATGATATTCTTTTTGCTCTACCGTTCCACCCCTACACCAGTCAACAACAGAGAGGGGGCCATGGAGCCAGTGGATGTTTCTATATATTCATGTCCATTCAGCCCTGGTGTTTACCATGGCTAAACAATCTTTCTATTCTTTCAGTCAGTTCAGTCGCTCAGTCGTGTCTGACTCTTTGCAACCCCATGAATCACAGCACGCCAGGCCTCCCTGTCCATTACCAACTCCCGGAGGAGAAGACTCGAGAGTCCCTTGGACTGCAAGGAGATCCAACCAGTCCATTCTGAAGATCAGCCCTGGGATTTCTTTGGAAGGAATGATGCTAAAGCTGAAGCTCCAGTACTTTGGGCACCTCATGCGAAGAGTTGACTCATTGGAAAAGACTCTGATGCTGGGAGGGATTGGGGGCAGGAGGAGAAGGGGACGACAGAGGATGAGATGGCTAGATGGCATCACTGACTTGATGGACATGCCAACAAATGGTTAATTCTACTTGAGGCATCTGGTTCGCCAAAACCCGCATTACCAGGACCTTCCCCTGAAGCCTACATTACTGTGACCTGGGATTTTCTGGAACCTTGACCATATGCCCTAATCTAGTAGCCTTGGGTCTGACACATTCCTTCCACTACTGATGGTAGGGCCTCTTCCTCTGGAGGAGTAGAAGGAGGGCCTTGTTGTTGTTCAATAGCTCAGCTGGTACTTGGTCAGGTTTTCGCTTCTGCCATAGCTCTGCTAATGCAGCACCAGGTTGCTTATCTGTCTTGGTTATAGGGGCCCCACCACCTCTAGGTCCTCCCACATCTGTTTTCTAGTTACTCAGATGAGTCCCCAGAAAGAGGAAGGAGGAGCCTTACTTCCTTCTCCCTCTTAGGGATTATGGTTCTGATCCTCCGGTTCTATACCTTTTCCATTTCTCCGAACTCTACTGTTGTTTGCACCACCTAGCAACTGGGTGCTCTACTAAAGGACTAAGGATGAAAACTGGAGCCCCAGAGAGTTGCCCAGCAGCAGACTGGAGGGCCATGCTTTTCATGCCTGATGTGAATAACTCATTGCTGCTAAGTCACTTCAGTTGTGTCCAACTCTGTGCGACCCCATAGGCGGCAGCCCACCAGGCTCCCCCGTCCCTGGGATTCTCCAGGCAAGAACACTGGAGTGGGTTGCCATTTCCTTCTCCAACACATGAAAGTGAAAAGTGAAAGTGAAGTCACTCAGTCATGTCCGACGCTCAGCGACCCCATGGACTGCAGCCTACCAGGCTCCTCCGTCCATGGGATTTTCCAGGCAAGAGCACTGGAGTGGGGTGCCATTGCCTTCTCCGGAATAACTCATTATCTGGGCCCTAATAGTGCTGGCCATCTATGGCGTGTATCATGCCTGGTTCTCTTAATGAATCCGAGTTTTTCCATGATTTACCAACAGAGAGGAGTAGGAGGTACATCCCCTGCATTGGGCCAGGCGGCCTGGCAGCCAGCCATTACCCAAGAAAGCAGGAAAATTACTTTGCCCTCATTGATGGCTCTATGTAAGTGCTGCTAGAAGGCCGCATGCTTAGTCACTGAGGCCATCATTAACATACTCTGGTCAGTTAACATCATGCATTCCCCACTGACATCCCAGACACACAGCAACCAAGCAATCAGTGGCCTAAATTTGTCACCCAGTTCAACTCACTCAGTCCGAGTACAGTCTCTGAGGGTGGCCAGTGTGCCCCACTCTAGGGATGGGAGCAAATCATTGCCTACACACGGTGCTCTAAGCTGATCTGGTTTATATGTGGCGTCACCACAGGGCTAGCTACTGGCCTCACTGAGACAGAGACCTCCATGGCCTCACCCGAGTCTTCTTCCTCACCAGCGCCCTCAGTGGAGTCTCACACTTTGAGGTCCCAAATCGAACGGGCCATGACCATCTGAACTGGGGAAGCTGCCTCCTCTTAGCTAGGCCATATGGAGACTAATGTCTCTAACTTCCCGTCTTGTTCCCTCCATCGACTCATGTGTCTGTAGTTTCTGTTTGAGCCCGTCTAGCATTTCTCCTGTGTTTTAACTCCTCCTCTAGATGCCTAACCCCAGCCTTGGCTGCTAGCTCAGCGTGTCTGGGCTCTTGCCACAGTGGGGAAGAGCCAGTGCACAGCTGCAGCCACTGCCCTATCGTCTAACTTCTTTCCTCCCAGTGCCCAGTGTACTGGAGGCCAATAGCTCTGCAATACCCTTCGGAGTGTCTGTGAGTTCTGGTACTCTCTTGGAAGCCTCCATTCATCAAGGACAACCACCACAGGGCCCCACATGCAAATGCATGACCACCCCAGGATTTTACTGGCAACTGTCCACTCCCTGTCCTTATTTCCTGACATCTCAGCACTCACGGGAGTTTCCTTGGCCTCCTGGTTGCCTTGACAGTTGTTGGGCGCACCTCGCAGGCTTGCAAGGTTTGTAGTTGCCCAGTCTCGAGACCAAAGAAACAGCCTGGAGCTACCGACAGCGATGCCAGTGGTTTATGGGACAGGGGAACACACAGGAAATTAGACACATCCAAAGCAAGGTCCTGGAGCCAACCTGCAGGCAAGATAAGGCAGCAGTCTCCTACCAGGAGGGAGGGGAGGCTACACACGGTTATAAGGGAATTGACATCAAGTTGGATCATCCGTTACCAGGGAAAACAGGGGAGGAGCAAGTCCCTCATAGCTTCCTGGGGCAGATATTTCCCCGCTGGATGGAGCCATTCTGGCCTAAGGATTAAAACAATCACAAGCTGGGGGTGGGGGAGAGGAAGAGTGGGTGGGAGCTAAGTACTCAGGCAATTCCACTTGGGCTCTGTGATTAAGAGGTAACGTCAGTCAGGTGAGTAGGGTATAGATGAGGCAGGGACTGGGGGCAGGGGATGTGCTGAGAGCAAGAGAACAGCAATTTTGCATGGCCTAATCATACAGCAGATTCTGCAACACATGTTTTCCCTGTATATTCAAGATTTTTTTAAAAGAAGAATTTCATAGTGGTTTTGATTTGCATTTCTCTGATAATAAGTGATGTTGAGCATCTTTGCATGTGTTTGTTAGCCATCTGTATGTCTTCTCTGGAAAAATGTCTATTTAGTTCTTTGGCCCATTTTTTGATTGGGTCATTTATTTTTCTGGAGTTGAGCTGTAGGAGTTGCTTGTATATTTTTGAGATTAGTTGTTTGTCAGTTGCTTCATTTGTTATTATTTTCTCCCATTCTGAAGGCTGTCTTTTCACCTTGCTAAAAGTTTCCTAATGTTCATCGCAGCACTGTTTATAATAGCCAGGACATGGAAGCAACCTAGATGTCCATCAGCAGATGAATGGATAAGAAAGTTATGGTACATATACACAATGGAGTATTACTCAGCCATTAAAAAGAATACATTTGAATCAGTTCTAATGAGGTGGATGAAACTGGAGCCTATTATACAGAGTGAAGTAAGCCAGAAGGAAAAACACCAATACAGTATACTAACGCATATATATGGAATTTAGAAAGATGGTAACAATAACCCTGTGTACGAGACAGCAAAAGAGACACTGATGTATAGAACAGTCTTATGGACTCTGTGGGAGAGGGTGAGGGTGGGAAGATTTGGGAGAATGGCATTGAAACATGTAAAATATCATGTATGAAATGAGATGCCAGTCCAGGTTTGATGCACAATACTGGATGCTTGGGGCTAGAGCACTGGGACGACCCAGAGCGATGGTATGGGGAGGGAGGAGGGAGGAGGGTTCAGGATGGGGAACACATGTATACCTGTGGTGGATTCATTTTGATATTTGGCAAAACTAGTACAATTATGTAAAGTTTAAAAATAAAATAAAATTTAAAAATAAATAAATAAATAAAAGAATTTCAAATGTTGCAGGAAAGAGAATGGGGTGCAAGGGGATGGTCACATCCCAGGTCTCAGCGAGTCCCTGGGACAGCAGTCATGCGTGAGTTCTTAACTTTGTGCCGGAAATAATTCAAGAGCAGGTCATAGTAAAATGAAAGGTTTATTCAGGGAGATACACACTCCACAGAGTATGGGCCATCTCAGAAGATGAGAGATTCCAGGGTATGGGGTTGTCGGTTTTTATAGGGCTGGGTATTTTTATCGGCTGATGAGTGGGAGGATTATTCTAACTATTTGGGGGAAGGGATGGGGATTTCCGGGAATTGGACCACTGTCCACTTTTTGGCTTGTTGTGATTATTGTTGTTCAGTCACTGAGTTGTGTTCAACTCTTTGAGACCCCGTGGACTACAGCATGCCAGGCTTCCCTGTCCTCCACTATTTTCTGCAGTTTGCTTAAAATCATGTCCGTTAAGTCGGTGATGCCATCCAACCATCTCATCCTCTGTCATCCCCTTCTTCTCCTGCCCTCAATCTTTCCCAACATCAGGGTCTTTTCTAATCAGTTGGCCCTTTGCATCAGGTGGCCAAAGTATTGGAGCTTCAACTTCAGCATCAGTCCTTCCAATGAATATTCAGGGTGATGTCTCTTAGGATTGACTGGTTTGATCTCCTTGCTGTCCAAGGGACTCTCAAGAGTCTTCTCCAGCACTACAGTTCAAAAGCATCAATTCTTTGGTTCTCAGCCTTCTTCACAGTCCAACTCTCACATCCGTACATGACTATTGGAAAAACCATAGCTTTGACTATACAGACCTTTGTTGGCAAAGTGATGTCTCTGCCTTTTAATATGCTGTCTAGGTTTGTCATAGCTTTTCTTCCAAGGAGCTATGGAAGGTCTTTTAATTTCATGGCTGCAGTCACAATGCGCAGTGATCTTAGAGCCCAAGAATTACGCTTGGCCTAAGAACTGTCTTGGTGCCTGTGAGTGTGTCATTTATTATCATGGTTGTGGTTGTGCTCAGATGTGTCTGAATCTCTGCAGCCTCACGGACTGTAGCCCACCAGGTTCCTCTGCCCCTGGAAAAATTTCCTAGGCAAGAATACTGGAGTAGGTTGCCATTTCCTTCTCCGGGGGAATTTTTGCAGATCAGGGATTGAACCAGCATCTCTCGCTTAGGGGGTGGATTCTTTACTGTTGAGCCACTAGGGGAGCTCTAGTTCCTCCTCCTGCTGCTGCTAAGTCGCTTCAGTCGTGTCCGACTCTGTGCGACCCAATGGACGGCAGCCTACCAGGCTCCTCTGTCCATGGGATTCTCCAGGCAAGAGTACTGGAGTGGGGTGCCATTGTCTTCTCCAGTTCCTCCTCCTACATAACACTATATCTTTGAGTTCTGCAGGAAGTAAGGTCCCCACTCAGCTGAAGGATGTTGACCCTCCTGACTTCAATCAGCTAAAGCTTGGACTCTGTCAACCTCCTTGCCTGAATTCTATGCTGAACTCTCCTCTGCTCAAGCCCCTTCATACATATGTATGTATTCTTCACTTAAAACTTCCCCAATTTTGCTAGTGGGGAAATGCTACTTTGGGAAAGATTCTTGATGTTCTCCTTACTTGCTGCGAGTAATAATAAATCTTTCCTCCTCCTGATCTTTGGCTTGTTTGTGACTATTGGTTTGACATCCAACAAGAGGAAAAACCAGTTTTGGGGTAACAGTTGTACCATAAAGTTGTAAACTGTTTCTGGATATTTAGGTTGTTTCCAGTTGTCTTGTTTTGAAATTTCCCTTGTGGTCCTGTGAGTAAGACTCTGTGCTTCTACTTCAGGAGGCATGGTTTCAGTTGCTGGCCTGCTTGCTGTGCGGCCAAAAAAAATTAGTTGTACAACCAGTTGTCTTGTTTTGTCTATCACATGTGGTAACATAATTGTGTTCGTCCATATGGACTCTTTAAAAAAAAATGCCCAAAGATGTGATCATCTCCCCTCCCCTCTTCACATCCTGGCAGAAGGCTGCTCTCAAGTCAGATTGAGTCAGGTTATAAGAAAAACAACTGGGGCAGAAGGCAGGAAGGAGCTCTAGAACCTCCAGGAGATATGGCTGCGTTTACAAGAAGGAAGTACAGATCTTTCAAGTTCTGAGAGTCCTAGGAGAGCAGCTGCTTCCAGCATCTGTTTCCTTCTGAAAATAGGATGTTAAACTATTGTCTCTTTTTGGCTCAGGGTTTGGATTTAATAATCCGTCCATTCCTTCACTGTGGGCTTTATGGATCTGGCCTTTCTTATTCCAGAATGTAAGAAAGGGATTTTTTTTTTTTTTTTCTAATCTCCAAACATCTGGGAAGAGGAAGTTGGACAGGTTTCATATTCTCACATTTGTTTTCAATTGCTGCCCTCCAGTGCTATGTGGCTGATACATCTGTGGTTACTTCTCCCTTTGGGGCATTAAGTAATTTCAGGCATGTGTACCTGAATCACTGCTCTGCTGGGCTTGGGGTGGGGTGGGGATAGGGTAAGGGAGGAATGGCGCAGCTGAGGTTAACTTGCGTAAGGCCTGAGGTCTCCCTTCCCCTGATAAGGACTCCATGGAGACTGAGTTTTGAATCTAGATTCAGTCTGGATTCTTTCTCTTGCTTTGAATAGGATTGGTTGTAGGAAGGGGAGGACTTTGTTTTTTGCACAAGCTTTTTATTTTTCGGCCACATCACATGACACATGGGATCTTAGTTCCCTGACCAGAGATGAAACCCAAACACCCTGCAGTGGAAGTGTAGAATCTTAATCACTGGACTGCCAGGGAAGTCCCTTGGTTTTGTTTTGTTTTTTAATTACAGTTTCTTTCAATTAGATAAATGAAATATAAAATCTAAACTTATTTTGTAGGGCCTCCCTTAGAATGTACAATAGGCTCAGAGGAATATGGATCATTTTGCAAAGCGATGTCCTTGCTCTTGCTGGCCCAGAAGAACCCCGGAGACTTTGTTTATAACATATCTGCGTGTTCCTATCTGGTTAAAAGCCCTGATCTTTTTTACATGTAAGTCATTGCTGAAGGAAGTGGGTCTGGCAGTGGGGGAAATAGCTCTGAAAAGTGTGTTCAAGGATCTTGGTCCCAAAGAATGTGAAACATCTGTGGAGCATGGGGCTGCTGGCAGACAGCAAGTGCCACGCCGCTTGTATCCTGCAGCAGCTGCAGCAGCTACGCCAAGGGCCCGTGTGAAAGGACGTGCGCCAGCACTGTGTCATCAGGAAGGCGCACGCACCACGGAGGGTGTGGCACAGCTCTTCGGGCACAGGGCACCTCAGGACACGCCAGGCTCAGGCAGGAGGCTCAGCTCATGATTGAGTGTTGGCTGAATGGGCTTGGGCAAGAGAGAAAACAGCCCAAGGGAGAAAAGTGAAGTAAACTTAGGAGGAGAGCTAGCACTGGGCTGGAGATAACTGGCCTCCTTCCATGTCCTCCCTTGAAAATACCATGAGAGAAAGTGAAAGATTTAGGTTCGTTATAAATTTTCTATTTCAATTAATTTCAAGCTCATAGACTGTGACTCGCCAAGGGCCACCCTTCAGGCCTCCTCCTCCCTATGGGCCAGCATGCATTAAAGTCATTGCAGAATGCCATCCCTTCCTGCAGAGGCAAAGGCCCAGTGAAGCAACCTCACCACTGTATGACTTGGGCGTTAGACTAACATGTGATCTCTTATTAAGCATTAGTTTTGCATCCTGGAATCACATTAAATGGAGAAATATTGGGTTGGCCAAAAACTTTTTTCAAGGTTTTCCATAAGATGTTACAAAAACCTGAACAAAATTCTTTGGCCAACCCAATACATATTGATAAAAGGTTTAGCTTAACTGGAGTGATACATTTTCTCTTATGAAGTAATAATTACCCTCTGATCCAAGCTGGTGTTATTCTCTGTCATAGAAATGTCCCAGCTCAGTCTCCAGTGGTTCTGTTTTGGCATTTTAAGGTTAATGCTCTTATAGCACTGTCCGAGATAATAGCTACAGGCCACATGAGACCATTAATTTAAATTAATGAAATTTAAATTTAAAATTCAGATCCTCAGTCTCAAGTGCTCACTAGCTACATGTGGCGAAGGACAGTGCAGGGAGAGAACATTTCCTTCATCACAGAAAATTCTACTGGACGGTGATAGTGCAGACCACGCCAGAGTTATCATTTTGAATAGTTGTGCCAGATTATACACACACACACACACGCTCACGTCATGTCCCCACACCCCTTTTTTCTCTTCCTATAGAGGTGTGAAAGTGAAAGTCGTGCCCGGCTCCATGGGCTATACAGTTCATGGAATTCTCCAGGCCAGAATACTGAAGTGGGTAGCCTTTCCCTTCTCCAGGGGATCTTTCCAACCCAGGGGTCAAACCCAGGTCTCCGGCATTGCAGGCGGATCCTTTCCCAGGTGTGGTGGGTGGGAATATGAACATGCCTCCCAGTGCTGGCCCCGGTGGTTGCCACTCTGCAGTGGAAAGACGGAGCTCACTAGTGCGTACTGTGTCCCACACACTGTGGGCGAGTAGGAGGCAACTGTGAAGACAGAGCATGCTGACAGCCTTCTAATGTTTGACCCTACACCAAGTGTATCCCCAAGGGGATAGAAAGATGAGGGAGACAGAATCCCTGCCCTTGACAAGCTCAGCAGAGACAGCCCCACAGTCACAGTGAGCTCCAGGCAGTCACGTGCGAGCAGCTCCAGGGAGAAAGGATAAATGTCTGGGCAATAAGGATGAACTGATAAACCCAACTCAGGGCCACAAACATTCGACAGCAAGCTGGGAGAATCCTGAGAGACTTAGGTAAAGACCATTCCAGTTGGAGGGACCAACCCAAAGTTTCAGGGTGGGAGTTAGGCCCATGTGATTGCAGCATCAGATTTGGTGAAGAACCAGGTCTTGAACAGAACAGCTTTAGGCTATTGAAATAACAATGTTAAGGAAACTCCTGTGTCAGTCATGCATAAATGTGCGGTGATTCTCCAGTGGCTCAGCAGTAAAGAATCTGCCTGCAATGGAGACTCAGGAGATGGCTCAGCAGTAAAGAATCTGCCTGCAATGCAGGAGACTCAGGAGATGCAGGTTCATGGGTTCAATCCCTGAGTCAGGAAGACTCCCTGAAGGAGGAAGTGGCAACCCACTCCAGTATTCTTGCCAGGAAAATCCCATGGACAGAGGAGCCTAGCAGGCTATAGTCCATGGGGTCACAAAGAGTCGAATGACTAAGCACAGGTCTTGAAAGCCCCACATTCTAGGCTAAGAAATTGGAAGGTTGTCCTGAAGGCAAATAGGATTTTAAGTAGAGGAGTAACAAATGAGGATTTGCTTTTTAGCAAGCTTATGCTGCCAGTTGGTAGAGGATAGAAATCTGAAATTAAGAGGCCAGTGAATTATATGGCTATTACAGAGCTTCATCAGAGATGACAGAACCAGATTCTGAGCAGTGGTGGGAATGTAACTGGGAAAGGTTAATTTTGAATTTATGGCTCAGACAGTAAAGCGTCTGTCTACAATGCGGGAGACCAGGGTTCGATTCCTGGGTTGGGAAGATCCCCTGGAGAAGCAAATGGCAGTCCACTCCAGTACTATTGCCTGGAAAATCCCATGGACAGAGGAGCCTGGTAGGCTACAGTCCATGGGGTTGCAAAGAGTCGGACATGACTGAGTGACTTCACTTCATGCTGGATCTACTTCTGTGACTTTAACCCTCATCTTGCTTTTTTTCTTATTGTAGGCATACATAATGTAAGGAAGTAAAACTAACACATTCCTCAGCCTGAGGTTTACCGTTCTAGAGGACATTTGCAAGGATTAAATAGTCCTTTTACTTTGTTTCCTCACTTCCTCTCATCTCTGATACATAAAAGGAACTGGCAATCAGGCCCTGACAAAATGGTTATTTTGAGGCACTAGCCTGCCATCTTCTTGGTCAGCCGGCTCACCAATAAAGTCTCTTCTTCATCCCAATACCTCGTCTCAGATTTACTGGCCTATCATACAGTGAGCAGAGCGAGCTCAAACTTGGCAATAGAGATAGAGATGAGGAGGAGGGATCTGAGAAGTATTAGGCAGAACACTAAAGGACACTGGTAGAATATGATGAGCTGGTGAATTAAAGAGAGAAGAGTCATGATGATCAGCAACTGGGACCATCAACAGAGATGACAAACTGTCACTGGTGACCTTAGGTGGGGTTGAAAGGCTGGAGCTGAAAGGCTGGGGATGGGTGGGCGGGAACGGGAAGTGAATATAATACTCTTTCAGTAAGCAACGGGAAACAGGCAAGTGTTTGAAACTTTTCAGTCCTTAGTTTATGCAACCTCTCTCTATGTATTTGTTCATTTTGAATGTTCTCCTTGAAAAGCCAGTCTCTGATTTCAGTATCCACTATTCTAATATCTTTCAAGTCAGAGCCCTTATCTCTATCTCCACTGTCCTTTCATTACCACAGGACATCCTATCCCAGGCTTGCAATAGCAACCATCTCCCAGCCTTCATGCTGGCCTAGCTTGCTTCTAATCCATTCTCCACCAAGAGCATGGTCTTTCTAAAACAGAAATGTGGTCCATGCACATCTTCAGTAAAGCCATTCACTGACATATAGCTGGCAGGGTAAAGCCTCAGCCTCTAAACTGCCTGCCCACAAGGCCTTAAGTGATCCAGATCCTGCTGCCTCTTACGGCTCACTCACACACCTCCCCTTGCTGCAGACCAAGTGGACGTACCCAGGCTCTCCATGGCCTCCAAGCCTCTCCAGCACCAGTTCCTGATGTGAAACGTCTTTACCTGGCTAAGTCCAATTTCCTCTCCCAGGAAGCTTCCTAGAACCTTCTAAAGACATGCTAGCGTGTATGCCTCTATTTTTACTCTCCAGCAAACTCTGTGCAGTGTTTTTCATTGCTCTGAATTTAACTGACTGTTCCCTCAACAGAATTGGGGCTTCCCTGGTGGCTCAGATGATACAGAAGATTTGGGTTCGATTCCTGGGTAGGGAAGAACCCCTGGAGAAGGCAAAGGCAACCCACTCCAGTATTGCTGCCTGGAGAATTCCATGGACGGAGGAGCCTGGTGGGCTACAATCCATGAGGTTGCAGAGTCGGACATGATTGAGCGACTAACACAATAACATGTTGGGTGCATACATCTGAATTAACTCATATCAACCTATAAGGTGCATACTAGCATCACCCTCAACTTATAAACAAGGGAACTGAGACACAAAGAGATTAAATAAATTGCCCATGGACACAAAGCTAGCACCTGGCAGTACGGAGAACCAATCCAGTGAGGCCCCAGGTCCACATTTGTGGGAAAAAAAATATTGCCTGCCATTCCAGTTCAGGAGAAGGCAATGGCACCTCACTCCAGTACTCTTGCCTGGCAAATCCCATGGATGGAGGAGCCTAGTGGGCTGCAGACCATGGGGTCGCTGGGAGTCAGACACAACTGAGCGACTTCACTTTCACTTTTCACTTTCCTGCACTGGAGAAGGAAATGGCAACCCACTCCAGTGTTCTTGCCTGGAGAATCCCGGGGACGGGGGAGCCTGGTGGGCTGCCATCTATGGGGTCGCACAGAGTTAGACACGGCTGAAGTGACTTAGCAGCAGCAGCAGCCATTCCAGTTCTACAAGGATCAAGCCATTAGACACTGTAGTTGCCTCCAGGGAATTCAGGGTGGAGGAAAACAGGAAGCATTCTGTGCTTTGGATATCAGCCCCTAGATAGTTAAGAAACTTATCTATGGAAAATTTTCAGAGACCCCAGATTCTTGCATCTTCCCATACATAAAAAACACTAAATTCAATAAATACTAGGTTCCTCTTTCTAAGAGTGCCTGTAAGAATTAATTCAAGATGATCAAATGAAAATATTGTTTAATTCACTAATTCATGCTTGCTGAGCACTGACTGTATGTCCAGGCACCGAGAATGGTGCTGGAGACAGGGAGTGAGGACAGGGCCTCTGCCCTGTAAGAAGCCGTAGACGTGGGGAGAAGAGTTCACAAGCTCATGGGAAGGAAGGAAGGAAGGAGAAAGAAAGAAAGAAAGAAAAGGTAGATCTTCACTTATTCATTACTCTCTTCCTGGAAGCTTCATGAAATTATCTGCCTTCTCCTAAAAATAATTCTAGCCAAAATCTACTTTCTCAAGTGGTGTTCCTTAGAACCATATGCTGGAAACTTCTTATAGATACTGAAGAGAGCTACCATGGAAGCTGACATGGTTCTAAGTGTTCAGGACTGAGGCTGTGGGTTGGAAGACAAAAGCTTGGCTCTTGACCAGAAAACGGTTCCCTGGGCCGCCTCCAGAGAAAAGAGCTCATGTTGCCATCTGCTGGCTGCAGAGAAGATGGACCTGCGCCCAGCCTGTTTTTAGGAGCTGGGAATGGCAGACTGGGAGGGGTGGGAACCTGTCACAACCTGTTTAGTTTAGAAGTGAGGAAACTAACGAAAAGGTCACATGGTCAGTCTGTGGTGTAGTCTCGGGCCAGAAAGCAAGTTCAAGATTCCTGTAAAGCCTGATGCCTGCTCCTCTGGATTCAGATACATGAAATGTAAAATCCCTCATTTGCACTTTGGTCTTTTCCTAGTTCTTCCTCTTCTCGATTTCTTTGATCAGTCCTGGGGAAGTCATTACACTTCCAGTAACAGACTACCCTCCCCCTGTCCACCTCCTCCAGTCTTGCTTTGGCTTGGTGGCAAGCCAATAAAATAAAGTAAAAGACGTTTTTGAAGTTTTGGAGGATGAAAGATTGTGGGTGAACCCAGCACCCAGCTTTTCACTGGAGGACTTCATCTGGGAGGTGCTGGTAAATGTAATGGAAAGGAAGAGGCATGTGCTGGGGGTTGGGAGGACAGCACTTCACTTCTAGTCCAGCACAACATCTGCAGAGCAGACCCCCAGCTGCTGGGCTTACCTCTCCAATAAGCTCCACGTCAAACATCTCTCTGCTATAGGCCAGCATTGCTCATGCTTGTCTCTGTGTGCACCTGCTCTCTCTAACACACTCACCTATCTTCACCCACATTTGCCCTCTGCCCTCCTCTGGAAGGGACAGGGTAATCAAAATGACTTTGTGTCAGAGGCAGTTCAGCTAAGTCTTCAGAGACATCTGGATTTTGTGTGCGCTACTCTCTCCACAACAAACTGTGGAAAATTCTTCAAGAGATGGGAATACCAGACCATCACATCTGCCTCCTGAGAAATCTATATGCAGGTCAAGAAACAACAGTTAGAACTCAACATGGAACAATGGACTGGTTCCAAATTGGGAAAGGAGTACCTCAAGGCTGTATATTGTCACCCTGCTTATTTAACTTCTATGCAGAGTACATCATGTGAAATGCCTGGCTGGATGAATCACTAGCTGGAATCAAGGTTGCCATGAGAAATATAAATAACCTCAGATATGCAGATGATACCACCCTTATGGCAGAAAGCAAAGAGGAACTAAAGAGCCTCTTGATGGTGAAAGAGGAAAGTGAAAAAGCTGGCTTAAAATTCAGCATTCAAAAAATGAAGATCATGGAATCCAGTCCCATCACTTCATGGCAAATAGATGGGGAAACAATGGAAACAGTGAGAGACTTTATTTTCTCGGGCTCCAAAATCACTGCAGATGGTGATTGTAGCCATGAAATTGCTTGCTCCTTGGAAGAAAAGCTATGACAGACCTAAAAAGCGAAAATGAAGTGCAAGTCTCTCAGTCATGTCCGAGTCTTTGCTACCCCATGGACTACACAATCCATGGAATTCTCTAGGCCTGAATACTGGAGTGGGTAGGCTATCCCTTTTCCAGTAATGACAGAACTAAGACAGCAGATTAAAAAACAGAGACATTACTTTGCTGACAAAAGTCCCTGTAGTCAAAGCTATGATTTTTCCAGTAGTCATGTATGGATGTAAGAATTGGATCACAAAGAAGGCTGAGCGCCAAAGGATTGGTGCTTTTGAACTGTGGTGTTGGAGAAGACTTTTGAGAGTCCCTTGGACTGCAAGGAGATCAAACAAGTCAACCCTAAAGGAAATCTGTCCTGAATATTCATTGGAAGGACTGATGCTGAAGTTGAAGCTCTAATACTTTGGCCACCCGATGTGAAGAACTGACTCATTAGAAAAGACCCTGATGCTGGGAAAGATTGAAGGCAGGAGGAGAAGGAAATGACAGAGGACGAGATGGTTGGATGGCATCACCAACTCAATGGACGCGAGTTTGAGCAAACTCAAACTCGGGAGATGGTGAAGGACAAGGAAGCCTGGTGTGCTGCAGTCCGTGGGGTCACAAAGAGTCAGACACGACTGAGTGACTGAACAAAGACAACTCTCTCCACCACGCTGTTTACTGTGTTCATACCTGTAGTATAACTACAGTGAAATACAGACTTCTCTGGTAACGCAGACAGTAAAGAATCTGTCGGCAGTACAGGAGACCTGGACTCAATCCCTGGGTTGGGAAGATCCCCTGGAGAAGGGAATGGCAACCGATTCTGATATTCTTGCTTGGAGAATTCCATGGACAGATAAGCCTGGTGGGCTACAGTCCATGTGGTTGCAAAGAGTCGGACATGACTGAGCGACTGACATGGGCTGAGTTTGACTTGAATGTCTGTTTCCTCTAGTGGATGTATGAGCTCACCAAGATCAAGAATTGTGTCTTTTACATTTTTGTATTTTAATCTCTGGTATTTAATCCATGCCCAATGCACAGTGATTAGTCCAAAAAAATGTTAGCTGGCTGAGTATATAAGTGAATGATTAAGATGAATGATACATAAAATAATGGAGGTGATAAGAGAGCACATGGGACAAGTATGCAAAAGTCAACCACAAACTGGCACCTGCCAAGAACACTCGCCAGCAAGGGAGCAACAAACACGTGAGCATTTGCCATCTGCCTGTGCTGCTGCATCTGCTGACCGTCAACACCCCTGCAGGGAATTCAGGGTAGAGAGTGAGGCAGCCTGTGCTCCAGAGAAACTGGTGGAGCAGGTCTTTAGAGAGGTATTTTTGGGAACTGATTTCAGGATCCCAATCCTTGTATCTCCTTGTATCTAGAAAAGCACTAAATCCTTCATGAAAGACAGCACCTCAGGTAGCTCTGAGGAACTGTTCCAAAGCAGCAGTGGAGGAAAGTCAATATATAAGATTTTGGTGGAGGGGAGTTCAGTGCAATGAAGTGCTTAGCTCCTCGTGGTGACATCAGCTCCTCGTGACTAGCAGAAAACCTCTTTTAAAGTAAGCACTTCATTGCACTGAACTCCCCTTCACCAAAATCTTATATATTGACTTTCCTCCACTGCTGCTTTAGAACAGTTCCTCAGAGCTACCTGAGGTGCTGTCTTTCAGGCTGCAGTTCTCATTTTGCCCCAAATAAAACTTAACTCTCAACTCTCATGTTCTGCATCTTTTTAGTTGACACAACTTTCAAGACGATAGCTTTGAAGGGGACGATATTTCAATGAAGCTTAATATTTGATGCATTTACTTAGAATCAGCCATGTATGATACTAATTTTTTTTCACTCATAGAGCATGTTATGATTTTCAATGCCTTTTCATCTTTACTGTCTTACTTGATACTCATACTCATGTACTGAAATAGAGAGGTTAGGTGATGAGTCCCAGGAATAAAGTATGCTTAAAGCAGAGCTTATGTTGGAACCCAATGCTCTGACCTCCCAGGCTGTTGTCCTTTTCACCAGGCCAGGACCCAGCCTCTGTGGCTAAACTCCTAGTACCAACTGGTATTATCCAACCTCCTTAAGTGGTTATAATTCAGTTATATCACCAGGAGGGAAAACACGGCTTTGCCTCTTGCTAAAGGACAATGAAACGTTAGCCTGTTAAAAGAAGGCTCAGAGGGCACACTGCCTTTGGAAATTCCTATGAGAATTTGAGGTGTCCAATAAAGTCAGACATGAAAAACCTCCTTCCAGGATCGAAAGGTGAAGAGAGTCAACAAATCTCCTCGGGCACCTACTTGCGGAGGCCACCTGGGTTTGTGAAATGAACCAACAGGAGGGAACTGCAGCAGCACAGAGAGAGGCTGAATCTCCATGTGTTCCCCGTGCACCATCGGAGCACAGGGTGCCTATGGCAATCGATTTGTGTGCAAAAGAGAGACAGTGACCACAGACGGCTTCTCCAACATCTGGGAAGTGAAGTTAAATGCTATTACTTTGCTAAATATAGAAATATGTAAACTCTAAGCACATAAAGACATCCACCTCAAAATTGCTAGTATTTCAATTTTGAAAAATGTATTTCCACAGATCCTTGATGCATGCAGTCAGAGGGGCTTTGGAGGCTGCAGTCAGGCACAACAAAGATGTGTCTTTTCAAATTTTGACCTTACAGACCATGAAGAGAAGTAGCTATTTTTTAATCCTGGGCAACATACAAAAGACATAACACTGGACATTTAAAAATAACCGTTTTTAGTTTAATAGATTACATATAAGCCTATCTGCCACAAAATGTATCATTTTGATACTAAAATTTTTCGATCTGATACAATTCTGCATGGGCTGAAAATAAACAAGATAAGCTAAAACAGCATTAAAGGCAAAGGGAATTTGTGCAAAGCTGGAAGAAAGGAAAGCATGACGCTGCCAACCCTTTCTGACCCTCCAGACAGAGGAGAAACCAGAGGTCTGGTTCTGTGTCTGAACAGAAGGAAGTATTCAGGAACCTGGAAGATGCTGCCTATACAGAAAAGTTAATAAGGGATAACCACAAGAGAATGAGTCATTAAAATCTTTGTTCTCTTTCATGAAAGGTTAGAAAGGATTGTCCAGAATATTAACTCTCATCAGGAATTTGTTTTTCTGAATATCCTGTATGTTTACCTTGCCTGATACAACTTTTTCCCATGATGGGAGATTCAAGAGTGTTTGAAGCCATTGGTCTCCTGTTAACTCAGAGTTTGAGTACCACCATTCCTGAGAGGAGAAAAAGAGAACACAGAATTCATTATTGCTTCTCAGCTTGTATGGTCAAGAGTGGTCTAATACAGAAATGGTCAAATGTACCTGAGCTTTTAAAATGAACAATGACTTTTGCTACCCAAACTAGGATAACTCTAACACATAGAGGAGAAAATTCATTTACTTATTCAACAAATACTGAGTATAATAAGGCACTGTGTTGGAGACTAAATGATTTTTGTGTTCCAACTGTTCACATTCTCGAGGAGAGGCAAGACATGCACATGAATAAAGGTGGTGGCGGTGTTTAGTCTCTGAGTTGTGTGTGACTCTGCGACCCCATGGACTGCTGCCCGCCAGGTTCCTCTGTACATGGGATTTTCTAGCCAAGAATATCAGGGTTGCCATTTCCTCTTATAAGAGATCTTCCTAACCCAGGGATCAAACCCATGTCTCCTGCATTTCCTGGATTGGCAGGCAGATTCTTTACCAATGAGCCAACTGGGAAGCCCCATGAAAAGGTAGAGAAATTGCTAAATTTGAAGGATGGGAGGATCTCATGAGAACTGAAAGGGGAAGAGGAGGTGCAAATACCAAACCTATGGATATGTCATCCCTTTCAGAAAGGCCTCTGATGGCCTTCCACACCCAGTGAAATCCAAAGCAGGTAGTGGGCTTCTTGGGCTCCTTAACATCCCCTTTGAGCGTCTTCCCCAGCTTGCTCTCTGATGCTACATACTTTGCTCATGTTCAGCCAGCACTTCTCCAGCACATTCCCTTGAGTTTCACAGAACTGTAAGGCTGTGTTCAGGAAGAGGTCACAATTCTGCCCCTCTCCCATTAGTATACAGACATAGGCCATCAGATGGTAGAGTCTTGGGTAGAAGACAGGCCCAGTGGTGTTTTGAGCCACCAGATTCTCCAAGTTCTAAAGGAAAAAGCAACATAACAGAATCAGAAAGGGATCCTTGACTGAAAGGATTTTTCCATTTCAGATCATTTGGGATCATTTCAAGGGTATAAGCAATCAAGTAAAAAAGCACATTACTGAAACATACATAGAAAGTAGTGGAGATTAGATGATAAAAGTCAAGTAGAGTGGCTCCAGTGGCTTACCCCAACCAAGAATGTGATATGGGTCTGCTCATTAACCCAAAAGGGCAACCATTCTTAAAAGAAACTGAGTCCCTCTGAAACTCAGTTCCCCCGCTGAATTTATGATTAACTTCTTTACCCAAATCTTTATTCTCTTTCTTGTCATGCCCCATTCCCCTCAAGAATTTGAGTTGAGGAATATCAAAGAAAGCAGGCAACTGAAACTGAGTGAACTCCACAGGGCCCTCCCATGTACAAAAGCCCTTCTATGTCCCCTGTTTCTTGTTTGTAGAAAAAGGCTTCAGTCTCCTAGCTCTTCCCTGAGTTCCAAAGGGCAAATTCAAGCAGTTACTAATTAGGGAAGTAAGGGAATGTAGGAAAAAACCAGTCAAGAAAATATAGTTCAGTGATAAAAACAGTCTGAGCTCTTCCTCAAGGAAAATACATGACATTCTGATACATATCTTTGAGTTCTTCTGCAGGAACTAAGACCCTCACCCAGCTACAGGATGCTGACTCCATGCTGACTATAAGACATAGACCCCAGACTGGTTAGAACCAGAAGGTTGATGATTAACATTCGTGAAACACCACCCTGTTACCTCACCACCAGCCAGTCAGAATAAAGTCATGTACACTGCAGCCCTCACTCCAAATGTTGCCTTTAAAAACCCTTCCTTGAAAGTCATTGGGGAGTTTGGGTTTTTTGAATATGAGCCACCCATTCTCACTGCTGGGCCTGGCAATAAATGCTGTACTTTCCTTCACCACTGCCTGGTGTCAGTAAATTGACTTTGCTCTGTGCCAGCAAGCAGACCCAAGTTCAGTTCAGTAACAGTAGTAACATTTTCTTTTGTTTACCAAAGGAATATAATTTTAAAAATTTTAAAAATTATACCTCAACTGAAAAAAAATGTAAACATTGAAAAGGGGAAAAACAAATAGCACAGAATTTAAAAAAAAAATGATAGGAAAAAAAAGAATCACTCATAACCCTAACAGCTAAAAAAAATTATTTTGACATTTGGATATACACCTTGACATTTGGATATACACCTTGACATTTGGATACACATTTTTATTTCTTTGCTGTGGACAGGGAATGTTGCCCACCATCCCGGTTCTACAAGAATCAAGCCATTAGTCACTGCAGCCACCCACCAATGGTGTGCCTGAGAAAAACAGGAAGTGTCTTGTGCTTTGGACACTGGTCATAGATAGTTAGATGCCTATCTAAGGAATAATTTCAATGAATCCAAATCCTTGCATCTTCTATACATAAAAAAGTGTTAAAATCATTAACTTGTGATGTTGTTCTTTGTGATTAGCAGTAATCTTTTGATGTTTTTCCCAGGAAAAAACTCCTATATATCCTGCCCCCTTCCTTACTTCCTCAGAGCAGTTACTCAAAAGCTATCTGTGAGGCTGTCCTCCAAGCTACAGATATAATCCTCAGTAAGAACCCTGAGTTGGCTTAAAGCTCAACATTCAGAAAACTAAGATCATGGCATCTGGTCCCGTCACTTCATGGGAAATAGATGGGGAAACAGTGGAAACAGTGTCAGACTTTATTTTGGGGGGCTCCAAAATCACACCAGATGGTGACTGCAGCCATAAAATTAAAAGACGCTTACTCCTTGGAAGGAAAGTTATGACCAACCTAGATAGCACATTGAAAAGCAGAGACATCACTTTGCCAACAAAGGTCCATCTAGTCAAGGCTATGGTTTTTCCAGTGGTCATGTATGGATGTGAGAGTTGGACAGTGAAGAAAGCTGAGTGCTGAAGAATTGATGCTTTTGAACTGTGGTGTTGGAGAAGACTCTTGAGAGTCCCTTGGACTGCAAGGGGATCCAACCAGTCCATCCTAAAGGAGACCAGTCCTGGGTGTTCATTGGAAGGACTGATGATGAGGCTGAAACTCCAATACTTTGGCCACCTCATGCAAAGAGTTGACTAATTGGAAAAGACTGATGCTGGGAGGGATTGGGGGCAGGAGGAGAAGGGGACGACAGAGGATGAGATGGCTGGATGGCATCACCGACTCACACATGAATTTGGGTGAACTCTGGGAGTTGGTGATGGACAGGGAGGCCTGGCATATTGCAATTCATGGGGTCTCAAAGAGTCAGACATGACCGAGCAACTGAACTGAAGAACCCTGAACAAAATCTAACTTGCAACGTCAGTTGGCACTATCTCACACACACACACACACACACACACACACACTCATACTCATACTCACCACAACTGGTATCATACTAAACAGCAATTCAAAATATTTTTTTCTCATTTAGCACAACATTGTAAACCTTTTCCAGTGACATGATTCTTTAACATCAGATCTCACAAATCCAAATACTGACAGTCATGTAAGAAACATAAATAAGAGGTAAGATAAGAAGCAAGGAAATTATGTCATACTGGAGAGAGTATGACCTAAATGCCGCCCTTCATCAGTTCCAGCCAATAGCTGCCCCTTAGAATTGGGGCTTAGAGTCATCAGATACTGCAATTTTTAAAAGAGTCAGAAATTCAGATTTTTTAATGTGAAAATGTCTTAATGTTTAAATATACCATTTCTGACTAATACATATATATTTACATATATATATATTTTAAGTTGTGTCCAATGCTTTTGTGAACCTATGGACTGTAGCCTGCCAGGCTCCTCTTTCCGTTGGACTTCACTAGCAAGAATGATGGAGTGGGTTGCTATTTCCTCCTGTAGAGATAACCAGCATTTTGAAAGGCATATCACTTTTTCCCCTCTAGTTTTTAAATACTATAAATCTGAGATCAACATCTTTATTACCACCTGATTATCTCCTTAGGGTCATTCCTAGGAGGAGAATTAAATGATGTGCATATTTTAAAGATATTGATGCATTTTGCAGAATGCTCTCTAGAAAGTTTATGAGAGTCCTTCAGAGGACTTCTCTGTTATGTTATGTCTTCTATGTTATGTTATGTCTGTTATGTTCATGTCTTCTCTGTTGTCTGCCAATTTGACCATCAACAAGACAATGTCTTATTCTTTTATTTCATTTACTTCAATATCACTGAAAGCAGAGGAACCAGGGATCAAATTGCCAACATCCGTTGGATCATAGAAAAAGCAAGGGAATTCCAGAAAAGCATCTACTTCTGCTTCATTGACTAAAGCCTTTGATCATGTGGATCACAACAAACTGGAAAATTCTTCAAGAGATGGGAATACCAGACCACCTTACCTGCCTCCTGAGAAACCTACATGCAGGTCAAGAAGCAACAGGTAGAACTGGACATGGAACAACGAACTGGTTCAAAGAAAGCAGCACATCAAGGCTGTATATTGTCCCTCTGCTTATTTAAGCTATATGCAGAGTACATCATGTGAAATGCCAGGTTGGATGAATCACAAGCTGGAATCAAGATTGCTGTGAGAAATATCAATAACCTCAGATATGCAGATGATACCACCCTAATGGCAGAAAATAAAGAGGAACTAAAGAGCCTCTTGAGGACTGTGAAAGAGGAGAGTGAAAAAGCTGGCTTAAAACTCAACATTCAAAGAACTAAGATCATGGCATCCAGTCCCATCACTTCATGGCAAATAGATGGGGAAAAAATAAAAACAGTGCAGACTTTATTTTCTTGGGCTCCAAAATTACTGGGGACAGAGATTACAGGCTTGAAGTTAAAAGACACTTGCTCCTTGGAAGAAAAGCAATGACAAACCTAGACAGCATATTAAAAAGCAGAGACATCACTTAGCAGTCAAAAGTCTGTATAGTCAAAGCTAGGGTTTTCCAGCAGTCACGTACAGATGGACTTCCCTGGTGGCTCTGTCTACAATGTGGGAGACTCGGGTTCGATCCCTGGGTGGGGAAGATCCCCCTGGAGAAGGAAATGGCAATCCACTCCAGTACTCTTGCCTGGAAAATCCCATGGACAGAGTAGCCTGGTAGGCTACAGTCCATGGGGTCGCACAGAGTCAGACACGACTGAGCGACTTCACGTTCACGTTCACGTTCATGTACAGATGTGAGAGTTGGACCGTAAAGAAGGCTGAGTACTAAAGAACTGCTACTTTCAAACTGTGCTGTTGGAGAAGACTCTTGGGAGTCCTTTGGACTGCAAGGAGATCCGACCAATCAATCCTAAAGGAAATCAACCCTGAATGTTCATTGGAAGGGTCGATGCTGAAGCTGAAGCTTTACTTTGGCCACCTAATGGGAAGAGCTTACCCACTGGGAAAAGACCCTGATGCTGGGAAAGACTAAAAGCAGGAGGGGAAGGGGATGACAGAGAATGAGACGGTTGGATGGCATCACCGATTCAGTGGACATGAGTTTGAGCAAAGTGCAGGAGATGATGAAGGACAGGGAGGCCTGGCGTGATGCAGTCCACGGGGTCACAGAGTCAGACACGCCTGAATAACAACAACAACAAACTTCAATATCATAGAAATGGATCGAAATGTAGATTTTTTCCTGACTAAACTGTTACACGTTTTCGTCCATCAATTCTTTGTTCAAGAAATTAAGCATCTACTGTATGTAATCAACCCTATGGGACATTCCCAGAACAAACCATTCACACCACATCCTCTGCCTTCCACTTGTTTGTAGAAAAGCTATATAGTCTATCTCCCAGGCCTCCAGTGAGTCACAGAAGACTGGCTCCAGAATTAATGGCTGAAAGTATATGACTGTGTAGTGACAAGAATAGCAGTTAGGCCAGGAGAATTGACAATAGTTTAAACAGTACCTCAGCCATATGGCAGCCACAGACTCTTTAGTTCCTCCCTGAAGTAACTAGATAACTGTACCTGTTATACATTTCCTGAGTTGTTTTATAGATGCTAAAACTCCCACCAGATGGAAGAAGTTAACTACTTAATGACCACAAGATGTAGCCCCCAGACCTACTGGAGCCTGAGGATTGATCATGGTAACCTCTGGGACACTGCTCTGTTTCCTCACCATCAGCCAATCAGAACTGTGCATAAGCTAATCACGTACCCTGTGACTTTTCTCCTCCTTGCCTTTAAAAATGCTTCCTTGAAACCTATTGGGGAGTTCAGGTTTTTTGAGTATTAGCTGCCCTGGACCCCTCATCTGGCACCTTACAATAAAGGCTGCACTTTTCCTCATCACAACCCAGTATCACTAGATCGGCTTTACTGTACTTGAGAGAATGAACCCAAGTTTGGTTCAGTAACATATGTAAAAGGTATTGCTCTATGTTTAGCGGGAAATATCAAGTTTGATTTTGTGTTCTTTTGGGCTCTTTTATTCTTTCTACTCGGAGAAGGCAATGGCAAGCCACTCCAGTACTCTTGCCTAGAAAATCCCATGGATGGAGGAGCCTGGTGGGCTGCAGTCCATGGGGTCGCTACGAGTTGGACGCGACTGAGCGACTTCACTTTTACTTTTCCCTTTCACACAATGGAGAGGGCAATGGCAACCCGCTCCAGTGTTCTTGCCTGGAGAATCCCAAGGATGGCAGAGCCTGGTGGGCTGCCGTCTGTGGGGTCACACAGGGTCGGACACGACTGAGGGGACTTAGCAGCAGCATTCTTTCTACTCCCCACCTCTACAACTCCCTCCCAATCCTGGGCTTCCCACCTCCATCACCTTGAAATCACAAACTCCTAAAGTACAAAGAGAATGCTTTACTCATTTTTGCTGCAATCCCAATAGCAACTATTGTGTTTTTAGCCTGTTCTGTCTTTGGGACGAGATTCCCAGGTGACTCAGTGGTAAAGAATCTGCCTGCCAACGCAGGAGATGCAGGAGACGCGGGTTTGATCCCTCGGTCAGGAAGATCTCCTGGAGGAGGGCGTGGCAACCCACTCCAGTATTTTTGCCTGGAGAAGCCCATGGACAGAGGAACCTGTCAGACAACAGCCCATAGGGTCGCAAAGCGTCAGATATGACTGATGTGACTGAGCATGAGCAGGAGCATGATTCATAAATATATCTTATTTAGTAATAAGTTTTAAAAAATGGAAATGCATGCACATACATAGACGAAAATTTGGAAAGTGATTTCTCAATATGCATAAAGTGGTTATCTCTGGGTAGTAAGGTAAGTAAGGCAATTCATATTCTAATTATGGGGATAGAATTACCTTCAAAAACTTACCCTACAAACAGGTAGAACTTCTACAATCAGAGAAAATAATTATCACAGAAGGTAGAGAAAAAGCCACTTATGGTATGAAGTACCCTGGAAAACAAAGAAGAGGCCTTACCTTGAGTAGGTCAACTCCAGCGTCTTGAGCATTCTCTGATTGTTCTTCAATTTGCTTTTGAAGGTAGAGAACTTGTCCTTCCATATACCTACTGATGCTTATGCAGTAAAGAGCTGTTGGGGTTCTTCTCGACACAAGATTTTTGGCTCTATTGGAAAATACATGAAAGCTGTTCCATTCCTGCAGTCTGGCATACCTATATTACCACAGAAGAATAAGAAAAATCTGTATCACCCTTAGAATGGGCTGGTTTTCTGAAATGAGTCTCTCTAGAGGTGTAGCTATGAGAATGTGGGTCTCTGGAAGCCTGCCACTGGCCTATTCAGGGGAAATTATCTGATATGGAGCAAGGACAGAATAGAACTTTTTTGATGATTTGAAATTAATAGAATTGGGGGGAATACTTGGATAATATTAGGTACCATTTAACTCTCTGACTCTAAAAAATGAGGGAACTCCCTGGTGGTCCAGTGGTTAGGACTCTGTGCTTCCACTGCTGAGGGCCCCAATTCAATCCCTGGTCAGGGAACTAAGATCCTGCCAGCTGTGCAATGTGGCCAAGGGAAAAAAATGTTAAAAAGTGAAACAGAGCAAAGAGAGAGATTCTAAAGAGAGAGAGCCTAGGCTAACACTACTCAAAGTGTGGACCATAGAAAGGAATCGTCAGCATCACCTGAGTGCTTCTTAGACATGCAAGCTCTCTGGTCCAATCTAGATCTGCTGAATCAGACACTCTGGGGATGGGACCAGAAATCTGAGTTAATGGACTCTCCAGATGATTCTTATGCCCATAAAGTGGGAGCAGTATTGTCTTAAGCTACAGTTGTTGCAAGAACTCCTCAGGGAAGATAGAGTAGAATAAGAAATTAATGTGATTTTTGAATTTTAGATTCCTTGAACTTTAACTCACATGTGCAAATTAATTTGACTTTGGACTTCTATTACTTTAGACTTTAGCTAGCAAAGTGTAAATTAAATTAAATTTTAAATCCAAATTTTTGGATTTTAATTTCTCCCAATGAGTTTTATAATAAAAGGAAATTTCTATTTGAATATGAAACTGCTCTAGTCTGTGGCACTTTATATAGGAATGTCTTTGCATTGTCATTTAACATCATAAAATCTCTAAATATTGGACTACATGACTGCATATATAATTTGAGATGGGAAGTGTGTGTGAAAGTCGCTTAGTCATGTCTGACTCTTTACAAACCCATGGACTGTAGCCTGCCAGGATCCTGTCCATGGAATTCTCCAGGCTAGACTACTGGAGTGGGTGTCCCTTCTCCAGGGGATTTTCCCAATGGGGATTGAACCCAGGTCTCCTGCATTGCAGGCAGATTCTTTACCTGCTGAGCCACAAGGGAAACCCAAGAGTACTGGAGTGGGTAACCTATCCCTTCTCCAGCAGATCTTCCCAAACCAGGAATTGAACTGGGGTCTCCTGCATTGCAGGCAGATTCTTTACCAACTGACCTATGAGGGAAGCCCACATGACTGCTTATATAATTTGAGATGGGAAGTGGAATAGGGAATAACTTTTAAGTCTTGGGGATGGCTGTGGCAGTAATTTAGTTAATGTTCTGGAGCCTTACTATTAATCTACTTCCTTGAAGCTAAGGTCATAGTTGCAGCCCTACTGAGTTTAAAATGTATGGGTTAAAAGATGAAGCTTTAGCCGGTTAATGGCTTAATGGGTTAATGGGGTAGGAGGCCTGCTTATTCCACCCTCCTGAAGCATCCTTCCATGTGAGGGAGCACCACTGGTGCAAAACTCTCCATTTCTTTCCCTGCCTCACTCACACCTCCAGTGGTAAGGAGTGACTTAGCTGGCTGGTGACTTTGGGACAGGAATTAGGCAGGTGTAGCTCTCTTTCTGGAGAAGGCAATGGCACCCCACTCCAGTACTCTTGCCTGGAAAATCCCATGGACGGAGGAGCCTGGTAGGCTGCAGTCCATGGGGTCACTAGGAGTCGGACACGACTGAGCGACTTCACTTTGACTTTTCACTTTCATGCATTGGAGGCGGAAATGGCAACCCATTCCAGTGTTCTTGCCTGGAGAATCCCATGGACAGAGGAGCCTGGTGGGCTGCCGTCTATGGGGTCGTACAGAGTCGGACACGACTGAAGCGAGTTAGCAGCAGCAGTAGCAGCAGCTCTCTTTCATCTTGAGACCCAGTGAGAGCCTGGTGCCCACACAGGTAGCATGGTACTACCTGCCTTAATGAGGTGGAGAAGGGGCAGAGTTTTCCAGAACTTCTTACTGCTGATAGGGAAGTCTAATCCTGAGGTTCAATATCAAGAAGCTCACCTCTCTGCAGACATAAGCCATGTCCTCCAACATGGACTCTATCAACAGTGATTACGATTCCATCTTGGGGGTGGGGAGGGGGTGAGTGTGCTATATATTAGTCTCCCTCAAATCCCAACACTTCTCAGAAGCAAGTACTCTTTTCTTATAGGTCTCTGTATTAACACAACATGCTTTGTATGAGATAAGTGTTTGTTTCACTGAATACAATTTAAGTAGTATCACTGTTCTGGCCTTGGTTGAGGGGGATGAACTAGGTAATCCCCAAGGTGCCTTTCTGAGTAAATCTGCTCTGTCACCTTCAATCTGTGTTAAAAATTACTTTCCCTTTCTTTTTAGCAAATCTCATAGAACTCTTCCAGGATCCAACATTTTCAAATTTGGCAATTTAGTGTTATGCAACACAGTGTTACCAGATAGCGATACACGAGTAAAGTCCCAGGAGCATTCCACTTTGGAATTTGAGGAGTCTGTTGTCTTCATTTTGGTGTATGAATTGCAAACACTCTTCAAAGGGTCTATAAACAAAGCCTTAAATAAAAGAGAAACAGGAGAGCTTGGCTGGTAGATTGAGAGTGGAGGGGTATCATCATCTTTCTGGCCTAGTAACTCCCAGAATAGTTCCCACTGTGAGGAGAGGTCTCAATCTCTGCTTCCTTCATGAGTCCAAAGGGCCCCGTCGATTGCAACAACCAGGTGGCCGCACTACCCTGCGTTTGCCGAGTTTCTGCTTTTGTGGAAGTTTATGCATATCACTTACAAGTACAGAGTGTCAACCAGGCAGAAGTGGGAGTTAAACCAACCTCCCTGCTTGCATCTAAGGAATCAGCCTCAGTGCAGCCTGGGACTTCTCAATCTGCCCATCCACATTTCCCCTGCTGGCAGCAATAGCTGCATCCCCTTTTGAAAATACAGGTGGGAAAAAGAATGCCCAGGTTGCCAGCTCTGGTTTAATATGCACACTGCCTGCCTGGTATAACCTGAAGATTATCAGAGAAGAACTAGTTTTCCAAATCACCAACAGCTACCAGTGAATGAAACCCTTAGCATTAGCAGCCCTGTCCTTCACTTTAAAGCATGAAATCTCTAAGTATATCCTGTTAAAAATTAAATATGCTAGTGGAAGGTACATAGTAAGACACCATCGGTCACGATCACTATCACTGCATGACGAATGATCTGACACATTAACTGGCAGCTTAAATTCTAAACTTTCTTTCTTCTTGGTCCTTTATAATCCTTGCACTTTCTAGATGGCTCCTTAGCTCATAACACCAGGTTCTCCCCTTCCCTTTCCTGTATGTCTTTCCAGCCAGAAACCCACAGGTCTCAATACCCCTGCCCTGACTGCTGCCACACCACACCAACACGAGTCCCCTGGATCCCCAGTTCTCATAAATTCCAAGGTCATGCTCACCAGAATAAAGCATGATATCCAAGCAAATAAAATAGAAAAACGCCCTGCTGAAGATGTGGTCTTCTGCTACAGAAAGATCCCACAGCCACCCCAGAACCTGGATCAGCTGCTTGTACCTATGAAAAAAAAAGGTGGTAGGATTAAAAAATGGTGGGGGGAGAGAAGGAAGTTCAGTTCTGGTCTCAGTCCTGCCCAGTAATGCAGAACCAAATACAATCCTGAAACAGACTTCAAACCTACTCCTAAATCTCAAATTGACTCTGTTCAATTGTTCTTTCATAGACCTCTCTATGAGGGTGGCCAGAGTCAGACCAACTTGTCCTGGGCCTCTGGTCTTGGCTCTTCTCTGGGCATTTGCCTCTCCTATGAGAGTGTTCCCTTTCTGCCCCCTGGCAGTGCTGGAGGCCTGATCCCCACACACTGGGGTGACTGTCTGGCCCAGTTACTGGCCAGAACAACCAGAGTAGATATGGTGCCTGGGAACGAGTTCTGTGAGAGAGCAGTGACTTCCAAAGGGTGGTGATCATTGGTTACACCAGCTTTTGGTAAACCCTACTCCCTTCCCCATCCTATGGCCAGGGTTAAGTAAATCCAGAACATTCCATAAGTATATCTTTCTTCCTCTCATTTTGGAAAGTTCCTTGAGATAAATACCTGTTTTTCAAGAAGAGGGATTTACAAAGCCAGCAGAGGACCAGATAGTGTTTATTGGGATTCCGAAGCAATGACCACATCTTGTGGGCTCGAGAACCTGGGAACAAAACAATTCCAGTATAGTTCTGGTTATTACCTGTATTTGCATGCCCTTTCTTGACCAGCCAGCCCTTACCTAAGTCAATGGCCAAGTCCAACTGACCCATTAGGAGCTTGATGTAACCAAGCCTATCGGCCACATAGGTCATGATTTCAACGCCCTCGCGTTTCAGGGGGAGGTTGAAGATCTGCTTCATGGCCATGACCTCGTATTTGAACCACACGTCCTGGTAGCCAGCTAGATGTTGGTACAGCGAATAGTCCAGGTAGGCCTTAATGATCTGAAATGGCAGCAGTGGAGGAAAGGAGGAGACATGGGGCAAGACTTAGATGGAACCCAAAGCAGAAAGACCAGGATATCACCCAATATCTGCCAGTAAACATGGATTCATTGAGTTTAGGAATGGAGCTGGACATTTGACCAAACCATGGGCTTAGATACAGAAATTAAGCTGAGTTCCTGCAGTTTAATGCATGAGTTCATGCATTAAACATGAACTATATAAGACAAGCTCAATGGCCCCTTTTGCCCATAGAGAGTCCTTGACAAAATATAAGAACTTGAATTTTTGTGAAAAATAAATGCCATAGCTTATATATGTGGATATAGGACTGCATACCAGAAGGCCTGGAAGGATTTATTCCAAATTGTAAAAAGCAGTTTACCTATTTGTTGCAGTTGGAGGAAAGATTTGAGGAACTTTTTATTTTATGCATTTCTGTGATGTTTAGTGTTATAACAAGCATGTATTAGTTTCGTTATTTAATAAAGAAAGGTTGATTTGGTTTTGTTTGCTTTCAAAAAAAAAGTAAGGATTAGTTCTGAACTTAATTGGAAGATGTATGAGAAGTTTGTTACTCTTTAAACAGCTCTTTAAAAATGATAAAGTTACTCCAAGATAGAAATGTTTAGAGAAGGCTGAAGAGAGTCCCTGCTACAGACACAGTTTACTACTAAAAAGAAAAACACCAAAACTCCCACAAAGCTCAGAATACATATAAACTATTTTGAAAAATACAAAGAGAAGAAAGGCAGAACCTCACATGGTAGAATGGTCTGGAGGCATTTAGGGAATTCCTTTATTCCTCGTTTAGAACGAGTTTCAAGATAATGCGGCCAGTAGGGAGGAAACGGGGCGGGGAGGTGAGAGAAAGAGAATTGTTGGGCAAATGGAAAATCAAATCTGTAATAAAGCTTAGTTCTTCTCAGATTTGGGCCAAGAGAATTGAGGCCAACTGCTTCACTTTATGAGGAAAATATAAAGCTACAGGTTATGTGATTTGCTAGTAGTCACACTACAGATACATTGTCGAGTCCTAGAAACTTCTCTCTCGGTCTTTTCTTAAATAATTATTTTCTTGTATTTTTTACTACTATTTTTTGTCTTTATGAACATTTGGTTGCTGTGTGTGCACTTTCTCTAGCTGTGGTGAGCAGGGGCTATTCCACGTTGCAGTGTACTGGCTTCTGTTGCCGGGGCGTCTCTTGTGGAGTCCAAGCTCTAGGAACATCGGCTCCAGTAGCTGTGGCCCGTGGGCTTTAACTGGCTCTGCTCCATGTGGACTCTTCCCAGACCAGGGATTGAACACATGGCCCCTGCGATGGCAGGCAGATTCTTAACTACTGGACCACTGGGGAAGCCCTGGAAACTACTCTCCTGGTACCCGTTCTTTCTCACTGTTATCCTACACAGAGCACCTCATCTGCTTTGAACACCCAGGGGAGATTTTCCCTCCTCTTCTGGCCTCGGTCACAGCCATGTTGTTAACAAGCATCTTTTGATTCACTTTCCAATTATGACTTTTCCCTTTTATGTCTTCCCTGCCCCTTACTCCACCACACTTTTAGGAGATAGCCCCAAGGATGAAGGAGAAGTAAAACATTTCATTCAAAAAAAATATTTGTTGAGTACCTACTACATGGCAGACACCATTCTAGGAACTCAGGGTGTGAAGAGATCAAAGCGAATCGCATAACATCAAGAGATTTGGGTCAGGAAAAATAGTGAAAGAATTTGAAATGGGCCAAAATAAAACAAAACAAAATCAAAATGTGTCCTGTCCAGCTTACTTACCAAGGTAATCTCTGCTTTTCACTGTCATTGGGCTACTTTACAATTCTGTATACTATAGAAAACTGGTAGTGATGTAAATGATTCTTTTTCATAGAAATATAAATGTTTGGTGGAATATAAGTGATTTTATTCCTGCTCTGTGGCTTGACTAGTTTTGCATACATTCGTAAATTAAATTCTCCTGGGAACCAGTTGTAACGTCTTACTAGTTCTCTCACTAATTTTAATGAGCTCAATAAAATCTTTGATGTGTGCTCTTTTACATTTTTTTTGTTTTGGCCATTTTGTGCAGCTTATGGGATTTTAGTTCCTTGACCAAGGATTGAGCTGAGGCAGTGAGAGGTGCGAGCACAGAGTCCTAACCTTTGGACGAATGATTTTATCTTTTTAAAAAGAATTATCCTTTTACATTTTCTTTTTCACCTTCATCCTCTTATGTGTACAATGTGGAGTTTTCCAGGAGAGAATCAGGTGACATTACAATGAAGTGAAGATAGAAGCAGATTGAGATTTTAGCCTGTCCTCTGTGAAATCAGACATTAAGGTATTTGCAAAAATGTAATACATGCCATTCTCACTAAATTTTTTGTTTGGGGAAATAGCATTTTTTTCCAATGAAAATGTTCATTATATTCATGTGTCATTGGTTTATTTTCTTTAATTTTTTTTTTTTTAAGTAGGATTCCGGTTCCTTGACCAGGGATGGTACCTGTGCCTCCTGCAGTGGAAGCATGGAGTTTTAACCACTGGACTGCCAGGGAAGTCCCCCCAAAATATTTTTAAAGTACCTCAGTTTTTGTTTCACATATAGCAATATCAGTAGATACAACCTATATAAATGTATGAACCCATATAAAAGTACATAAACCCATAGAAATATACAAACCCACATAAAAAGCTATTGCATGCATGCTCAGTCACTTCCGACTCTTTATGACCCTGTGGACTGCAGTCCACCAGGCTCCTCTGTCCATGGGATTCTCTAGGCAAGAATACTGGGGTGAGTTACCATGCCCTTCTCCAGGGGATGTTTCCGACCCAGGGATAAACCTATGTCTCCTGCATCTCCTGCATTGCAGGCGTATTCTTTAACCACTGAGCCACCTGGGAAGCCCATAAAAAGCTATTGGAGGTCCTCAATTATTAAAAGTATAAGGGGATTCTGGGATCAAAATGTTTGACAACTGTAGGCCTCGGCAGAACAATTCAGCCTGGAAGGCTTTTATTATACCTTCATTATTTTGAATTTTGATTGGATTTCATCCGGCTTTTCTCTCCAAGTGAGATTCAGATATATAAAAAGCAGCTATAAAAATACCCTACCTGGAAATCATCTTGAGTTTCCAGTGCAGTATTCACTTGCATCAGAGCTGCCAGGTGACAATAATACTTGTAGTGGAAAAAAAAATTTAAGCTATAGATTTGCCACAGCAAGGAGAAACAAGTGGTTTGCTGGTAAAGCTGTGCCAGCCTCTTCTTCCTATTAAAGGATACACACGGGACAAAAGAAAAAGGTATCATCACCAACATTCTTGAGGGAAGCACAGGTGCAGAGTCCTCAGTACCGGCGTGGGGGTCTGAATAGACTTGAGTTTGAGGCCTGTTTCCCTTACTTAAACTTAAAATTAAACTTAAAATTAAGTTTACATGTTGTGTCCGACTCTTTGCGACCCCATGGACAGACATTCTCCAGGCCCAAACACTGGAATGAGTAGTCTTTCCCTTCTCTAGGGGATCTTCGCAACCCAGGGATGGAACCCAGGTCTCCCTCATTGCAGGCAAATTCTTTACAAGCTGAGCCACCAGGGAAGCCTAAGAATACTGGAATGCGTAGCCTATCCCTTCTCCAGTGGATCTTCCCAACCCAGGAATCAGACCGGGGTCTCCTCCATTGCCAGCAGATTCTTTACCAACTGAGCTATCAAGGAAGCCCTACATGTAAATTAACATGCACATTAATCTTTTTTCAGTTTCAGCAAGCAATATTTTTTATTGATGTACAGTTGATTTACAAATGTTGTGTTAATATCTGCTGTATAGCACTGATTCAATCACACACACACATATATACATTATTTTTTAAAATATTCTTTTCCATTGTGATATATCACAGAATATTGAATATATTTCCTTGTGCTATACGGTAGGACCTTGTTGTACATGCATATTAGTTTTTATGAAGCCCATTTTCTCCACTGCACAATGGAAACCATAATGCTTTGTGATGATTAAGATAATTTATTTATATGTAAGAGCACAGATGTAAATCATTTTATTTACATCTATAAATTTATTTATAATTTAGTTATATATAAGACCTGGCCCCTGTCAGGTCACTGCCATTTAAGTGAAATTATTTAAAAAGCACATTTATATAATTTTATCTCATTTGTGTCTGAGGATGACTCCATAAGAAAGGAAGGAATAATTAACCCCATTTTACATAAGCAGAGAGTGAGACTCAGGTTAAGTAATTAAGTAAAAGTAACAGAGCTAGAATGTAACAGTGCCAGGACTGCAGCTCCACCTCCAGCCTAGCCAGTCCAGTGTGTCATTTCCTATACACACTGCTGTCAGGACCTAGGTCTTAGCTCAACAAATGAAATGAGTACTTTACACAAATCCATTCTGCTGTGGTCTGAATTCATCCCCCCAAGTTTGAATTCTAACTCCTAAAAAGTAACAGGATTAGTAGCAGGGCCTTTAGGACACGATTAGGTTATGATTCTCGGAACCCTCTTGAATGGGATTAGAGCTCTTATAAAAGTTCCTGGCGCCTTTTCATCAAGTGTGGATATGACAAGAAGTCTTAAGAGGGCCTGGCCTCACTGTACTGCCACTAGGGCCTCAGACTCCCGGCCTCCACAACTGTGAGCAATAGTCTGCTGTTAATAAGCTACCCAGCCTGTGGCACTTTGTCATAGCAGTCCAGAGGGACTAAGACACATTCTGACTATGGGGTGGAATGCTGCAGGAGATGGTGAACTTCCTGTGCTGGAATTATTCAAGGAAAGGATGACTGACCACCTACCGAGAATGTTTGGGGACTCAGTCTCAGCCTCCACAAATCATTTAATTGATAATGTAGCCCCCGATCTTTTCTGTTTGTGATAAAAATGGGACCCTAAACTGGCTACAATATTAGTAATTTAACAAAGCCAAGAAAACAAAATATAATTATAAATAACTATCAAAAAAGAGATCTTAAGTAAAGTTGAGAAGGAATAAAGATATCCTAGAGATTCTTAAAAAAAAAAAAAGAATATTCATTTGGCTGTACATGGTCTTAGTTTAGCTGTAGCACGTGGGATCTAGTTCCGTGACCAGGGATCAAACCCAGGCCCCCCTGCACTGGGATACAGGGTCTTAGACACCGGACCAGCAGGGCAGTCCCTATCCTAGAGATTCTTAATGAAGAACTCCAGGTACTCTCAGTTCAGTAACACTGACGACATTCATTCTGTTGTGGAAATTATTTTTTAAAGGTTCTAAGGAAACATGGAGAATGTAAAAATCCCTTTTAACAGGGAGTTCATGAAGCTATGGAAACTCTGACATTAAAGGTATTTCTTTGTGTCCTTATTTTTGAGATGAGAACCTTTTGACTGGAGAGCATTTTAAGCTCTGTACTTTCTTCCTGATCATCAATTTTTCACCTTCTCCTCTTGTGCTGCTGCTGCTACTGCTAAGTCACTTTAGTCATGTCCGACTCTGTGCAACCCCATAGACGGCAGCCCACCAGGCTCCCCCGTCCCTGGGATTCTCCAGGCAAGAACACTGGAGTGGGTTGTCATTTCCTTCTCCAATGCATGAAAGTGAAAAGTGAAAGTGAAGTCGCTCAGTTATGTCCGACCCTCAGCGACCCCATGGACCGCAGCCTTCCATGCTCCTCCATCCATGGGATTTTCCAGGCAAGAGTACTGGAATGGGGTGCCATTGCCTTCTCCACTCCTCTTGTGCAGGAGCTTCTTATTCCTTTTACAAAATGGGGCTGTATATTAGGCTTATTGGATTTAGGGAATGAAAATATAGGATGCTGAGTTAAATCTGAATTTCAAAATAATTCTTTTAAAATGCCTATGCCTTAAGTATCTTGTGTGATATAATGTATACTAAACAAAAAAATCATTCATTATTGATCTGAACTTCAAATTTAACTAGGCATCCTTTATTTCATCTGACAACTCTCTGTGACCCAAATTTCAATTCTCTCTTATCTCTCAGAGAGATCTCTACTGAGCCTCTCCCTGCCCCTCTCTCCCCTGGCATCCTGTGAGGCAGCAGGCTTTAGATTCTCAGGAGCCCGATTCCAACCTGCAAAGGGGCTCAGCTCCACCTCATTTCCAACCCTGTCCCCCTCCACCCTACCCCAGTCAAGAGAACACTTTCAGGAAACTGGGGAAGGCAGTTTTTGGTGAGGTTGCAAAAGGATTTCAGCCATTTGCTCATAGATATAGGTATTTGTATCTCAGGCAGAACCTGCTGTGCTGCAGTCCATGGGGTCGCTAGGAGTCAGACACGACTGAGCGACTTCACTTTCACTTTTCACTTTCATGCATTGGAGAAGGAAATGGCAACCCACTCCAGTGTTCTTGCCTGGAGAATCCCAGGGACAGAGGAGCCTGGTGGGCTGCCGTCTATGGGGGTCGCACAGAGTCAGACATGACTGATGCGACTTGGCAGCAGCAGCAGCAGCCGCAGAACCTGTAGGAATATTGCTACCGGCCTCTCCCGGGGTGGAACAGATCATCTGTCAGTTCTCCAGATCCCCACCTAGATGACACCTCTTTTGGTCTTTTCCTAGGTAGGTAGAATATATTATAAAAAGTTTGATGTGGAAAATTTTAAACATACACAATAAAACAGAAAAATATGAGGTACATATACCCAGCATTCAGCTCCAACAACTATCAACATTATCATTGCATCTGTTATCTTACTCACTGTATCCCTCCTCTACACCACCTCATTATTCTTTGTAGTTCTTTTATAGATAAAATTTACATGTTGAAATGTACAGATCTTAATGGTATAATCTTGATCGATAGATACCCTCTGTAACCCACAGATTTTCTATCAATGGAGATACAAAAATGGATGGGCCATTTTGAATTTTAGCAGATGTCTTCAGGACCTGCCATTTTTCTCTGGGGCAGGGACAATACCCAGGGTTTTAGCACTGAATTGGAAGATGACTTTTGACCGAGGCTCTAGGAACAGGTGGTACAGATTCCCATTGAAACATGGATGGCCAAGGGGTTAGTGGGTGAGACGAGTAGGGGAGGCACTGGAGCTCATCTTGCAAAGGGCTCCTTTACGTTTTTGTCACCTGAACTCCTTTGGCAAAAGCTGCCTGTTAAGTTGTTCTGAGGCAACCCAGCCCTGGCCTGGGAGCCCGCCACCTCTCCCTCACTAGCAAGCCACCTGGACTCCTCACGCCTGTTAGAGGCCCGCTCTTTGGGGACTGCTGGACTATGTGCAGGTCTCTCTCCTTCTGGGGAGTCAGATGAGACCCCTAGCTCTCTGCAGCTCTTTCCTTACCCTGGAGGTGAGCTCTCTTGGGCCTGTTGATTCTGATTCACATAATGAAAGTGTCTGTTTTTTTCAACCCGAGTCTGGAGAAACAAGGAGATTAAGTTGTAAGGAAAGATTCTATTGAGGAACTTCAGAGCCTTCCTCAGCATTTTTTTGGCAAGCACCATCTGGCCCATGTTGAAACAGACCTAGAAGGAGAAGAAAGGGGAAGAAAGGAAAGAAAAAGGCAATTATTCCAAGCTTGGTTTATATGTTCCAAAAATACTTAATTTAGGAATCTTTTTTTTTTTTTTTTTAAGTAATTTAAAGCCCAGGAACAAAATCCTCCTGTGCTTGGCATAATCTGAAATGTTTCTTGGATATATCTGTGGAAGGATGGTTGAATGACTAGGATTTTGCATCCTCATTGTTCATAATCTACCTCTGAGAAAATGTTTACTTATTCCTGTCCCTTTTTTGGAGGTTGTTACAAAAAATATTTCATAAAGCTGTCACTGAGAGGCTAAGGAAGATCTTGCTGCAGAAATTGATGGTAAGGAAGTTTGAGTCCCAGGGCTTGGGATCCTGGAGTCTTGGAAAAGATCTGTGGCAGAGGATGGGAGGAGGAGGTAGAAAGTATAGGGATGACTTCTATGACTTCTTCTATATAAAGCCCCAGTGATAAATAACAGGTTAATCACGTTTCTAATGATTTCTTACCTGACCTTTGAGGGTAAAAAAGGTAGCCCATTCAAAAGTCTTACTCCAAGATTTGTCCTTCTTGAGAATTTTCAGCAACCTCTCTCCCTCATTCAAATATAGATAAGCCTGCAACCAGCACAAGGAGCAGAAAATGTTGAGTCAACGGTGATCAGGACCACAGGGGCCATTGCCCCAAACTCCATTGAAGGAAGAGAGTCAGGACCACTCCAGCTCCTGATTCCATCTCTACCTTTAGCCCCTGATCAGAAAGGAGGGGTGGAGAAAGTTCCTGCTGAAGATACATATCACCTTCATGTCCATCTTGGTCACTGAATCTCTCATTCTAGAAGATGAATCTAGAAATCTCCTTCTTTCTTCATGTTGTCATATAAGACATCTTACCTGAAGTTTTCCCCAGGGCAGTTTCCCTCTTTGAGTAATTCCATCCCCAGCTCCCCTATTTCCAACCATGTTCTCATGGCTCCTGAGACCATCCCCACATCCATGAAGGCCAGTCTCTACTTATGGAATGAATCATGGACTGTTTCCATTTTTTTTTTTTTCTGGTCAGGGCCATCTTTGGGAGGTAGAAGAGAAAGTTAAGGCCCTGAACAACCTTTGTCACTTCATCTTCAATGAAACATCATTAAGAGTGTCTTGGCACATGTGAACACAAAGGCAAGCTCAGACTTGAAGAATAAAATAAGGTGAGACAACGTCCCCAGGTCTCATGCAGTCTAAGTGGTATGTGTAGAAGGCTGAAAGGGAGACAAGGTTTCTATGCTGGGAGAGGGGGATGCAAATGGCACATTGTGGGACCCTGCTCTAGGCTCTGCTTCCAATCAATCATTGTTTTCCTGAACATTCATCACTCCCTGTAGAGTGAGAGGAGGGTGAGCACAGGCTCAGCAAGTTGGCCCCCAAGGCTACCTAAACCTTCTCTTTCTGGGATTCACTGGCCACATCACCCTCTTCTTCACATATGTGTATAAAATACATATTATATTTTGAAGGCTTTCCTTCAAAATACTTGAGAGAACCAGAGCTTACTGACGTTTTTAATAGTTTAATTTAAAAATCTTATATAAATCTAAGTTGTAGGGGTTAATTAGGCCACACTATAAAATCTGGATGGGTCCACCAGTGCAGGCATGAAGGGTGGCAACCACGGCTACTCAGGTGTGGGAAGCTTTTCCCGAAGCTGGCTGGAAGTCAGATGAAGCAAGGCCCAGAAAGACATTTCCTCAAATGAGTTCATGGAAGCTTAGTCCAGCCAGCTACTCTATGAAAAGTGATCTAAGGTCAAATAAGTTTAAGAGAAATAATATGTCCCAGTCCTAGCCCAACCCTCCAGGAGATTTCTGTGCATCTTAGCATATAAAGGCTCTGAATATTGGTAGTACAGAAACCTGCTTATCTTTATTCGGTTCAGGGCTTCCCAACTTAACAATGAATTCTTTCATTTAATTATATGTATCAAATCCCCACATTTCTAAGGGCGTATTGCCCTGAAACTTATTTACAGTTATCCTGGAGAAGCATTCACTAGTGCTTTGGTAGCCTAAAGGTATGTATGATAACTTAGCACAAATTACATGAAAACCAAAGTGAGTGAGCCCCTTCATAGATCACAAGAGTAAAACTAGATTTGTTCTTATTCAAAGACCTACAGGTATTGTGCTGACAGATATTTGGGGAAGACAGAGGGCAAATGCATCTGGGACATTACTGAGGAAGTCTCTACTGAAACTGAAGAGTTGAGACCAGAGTCTCATATAGGTAGACAATCCATAGCAAGTTTTTAAAGGTGGCAATATAATGTATAATGGTAGTTGCGGTTTGTTCTGACTTTCTTCAATCTCAGGTGATTTGCCCTCTGAGCAATTTGATTTTCAAAGGAAGAGGCTACTGGCAGGAATCAAGAACACGAAGCAATAAACAAAACAAAACAAAACAAAAACTAGAGCTTCCCTTATGGCTCTCTGGTCTGTAAGTTGTCTCAAGGATGGAGGTGATCTGGGTAGAAACAGCTTACCATATAATTATCACCCAAGACGAGATAAGCAGACACAAGTTCTAGGAAGTAATATAAGGCTTTGTTGTTTTCTTCCAAAGCAAGAAAATGGTGAGCCAGAGGCATGATGACAATCTCTAGGATCTCCTCACACTGGCACGATTCCAAAGGGATGACATTATCTTCAGACATCTTCATTTTTGTTATAATGTTATCAAAGAAACTCAAGATCTTTTCTCTTATTTCTTCAGAACTGTCCAAATGCAGAAATAAATAGGAGTAATAACTTGTAGATATAGATAGGATTTGATATGAAACTATCTTTTAAAACAAATAAAAGAGCAAGATAAGAAAACCTAATGTAGGGACTTCCCTGGTGGTGTAGTGGTTTAGACTCTGAGCTTCCACTGCAGGGAGCTCAGGTTCCATCCCTGGTCAGGGAAATAAGATCCCACATGCCACACAGTGTGGACAGAAAATAAAAGAAAATCTAATGTAGATTTCCTCCATTTGGTAGGTTTTAGCATCTGTAAAATAACTCAGGAAGTATGAATCAGATACTACTATCTACGTATTTTCAGAGAGGAGTTACATACAGCAGAGGACATGGGGTGCCGTGAGGTGCTACGGTCTGTCTTGGGAAGGACCCACCACGATCCTGCTCGGTTACATAATGACTGATTAGACTTAAAACATAACCCTCTGACTTGTGCCTTAAAGAGCCAGAGTACTGACCAAACAAATGATTCTAACAATGGTCTGAATTTAATGCCAACTGTTCATGCTCTACTTTCTAAACAATTATAGATGACTGTACCTGAGATTTTCAGAAAATATTTCAGATTTCTTAGAAGTCTCTATTCTTGAAAAAGTGATCTCTTCTTCAGCTGGAAAATAAACAAACAAGTGAGTTGTATCAGTCGTTGAAATGATCACGTGGCAGAGATGTCTGGGGTATACTGAAGCTTCCTGTTCCCTTTCCACAATAAAATTGTTGTTGCCTAGCCAGGATCTACATTTCTCAGTCCTTTTGCATCTTTTTCCTTTTCCTTTTTGGTCCGTGTCATGCTGTGCAGCTTGCAGGATATCAGTTCCAAGCCCATGTCAGTGAAAGCACCGAGTGAGTCCTAACCACTGGCCCACCATGGAATTTCCTCCTATTACATTCACTCTTCATTCACTCTTCAGTGAAGCCATGTGTTGAGTTTAAAAATGGGATTCCATCAGAAATAATATATGTCACCTCTGAATTGAGATGGTTAGATATCTTCACCACCTTCTCCTTTCACAGGAAAACAAATTAATTGTGGAGATCTAAGGGATAGCAAACCCACAACACAGATGGTGCCTGGGTCCCTGACTGACTGTGAACAAGGCTCATTGTCAAAATGCTCACTGGATCATTACCTGGACAGAAAAAAGCTATCATTCTATTGTGTGAACCCACTGAAATAGTGGGGTTTGTTTTAGATGATAACACAATCATAATTTACTAAAAGTATCCTGGAGGAGAGCATGGCAACCCACTCCAGTATTCTTGCCTGGAGAATCCCCATGATCAGAGGAACCTGGCAGGCTGCAGCCCATGGGGTCACAAAGAGTCACACACTGAAGTGACTAAGCACAACTCAAAGTATAAATTAATAATGCTGAAGAAAATGATGTCAGCTTCTAACAGAGAAATTGACATTTAATGGAATACCCCCAAAAGGGGAATAACTTAAGGGCAGAGAGCCTTGAATTTAAAACCTTCAGTCTATCCAGACTGCAATAGGTTAGAAAATTCCATAAAGATCTTAAAACAGAAAACAAATGAGGATTGTTGAATCCAGCCACTTCTCCATTCGAGGAGATGGAACAATCCTAGAGAGTAGAAGGGACTTGTCTCAGATCTGTTAGTGATATAAGTCTCCGGACTCCAAGATAAATGCATTACTCCACAGATCTTTCAATTTATAAAATGCAGTCTGAGTATCTACTACCACCTTCTTCTGAAAGCCTTCTGTGCCTTTGCCCCTTAGAGTCAGTGCCCAAACTTGTGTGTCCAATGGCCCCAATCAGCCTCTATCATCATCCTTTATCATACTGTATAAGGACTGATTTGTCCACCTCTCCTAGTCTGCTGTCTGGCTTCCCTGATAGCTCAGTTGGTAAAGAATCTGCCTGCAATGCAGGAGACCCCGGTTCCATTCCTGGGGTGGGACGATCCTCTGGAGAAGGGATGGGCTACCCACTCCAGTATTCTTGGGCTTCCTTGGTGGCTCAGCTAGTAAAGAATCTGCTGCAATGTGCAAGACCTGAGTTTGATCCCTGAGTTCGGAAGATCCCTGGGGAAGGGAAAGGCTACCCACTCCAGTATTCTGGCCTGGAGAATTCCATGGACTGTATAGTCCATGGGGTTGCAAAGAATCAGACACGACTGAGTGACTTTCATTTTCCTAGTCTGCCATCCAGTTCATCTCTAGTGAATAGAAGCTGAATAAACTGAATTATGCCTTTATCCTCCTACTCCTCTAAAACTTTCTTGTTAGAGTTACCAGTAAAAACAAGTTGCCAGATCCAAACATTACATCTTTGTCTGCATCTCATTATACCTCTTGGCAGTATTTGCAACAACTGACCTCTCCTTGCTTTTACCAGCTTCTGTAACACCCATTCCCTTGCTTTCTTTCCTCAATGGCTGCCCATTTTGCTGGCTCCTTCTGCTCTATCGATGTGCCTAGAACAACCTCTGGCACATATAAGAAACTCAATAAATATTTACTAAATGAGTAAATGAAATGTTGAATGAGAAAATCGCATATTGAGAAGATCAAAGGGATAAAAGGAGTGGTCCCTGAAGAATTAGGTGGAGTAGGTGGAAGGAAAGAACCCAGGAGGGAGCCCATGGGCTGTCCATCCTTAGAATGGATCAAAACTTAGAAAATAAGTTTTTAGGAAGGAGAGAGAATTGAAAAGGGAATCAACTTCACTGATTCATACCTAGTGCTGTGTTCTTGAAACTCGTATGATATTAACATGCCCTTCTCCAATATTACCTAAAAGCATACCTCACACTTAGGGGAGATTTGGAGATAACAAATGTCTTTGTTTTTGTCTTTCAGCCAAGACTGAAACAGGATATTATAGCAAAGACGTTGCAAAAAGAAAATTTCATAAAAACTCTAGGAAAAATAAACTTTTTTAAAGAAATCTATTCACAGTATATTACTTAGTTCTATAACAGCAGTTACATAGTCTTAATAATGTAGATACTTGATTCATTTATCTAATGATAGTGCTATAACAACATTGGGAGAGAGGTGCCCAAGAGTGGTGTAATAAAGTTAGATTTTCACCTACCATAGCAAGACTAAAACAGGTGATGTCAGAATTTGATTTTTTAAAAAGCAGCATTAACATATCACTTAGCATATGGAGGTAATGACTAGAAAGAAGAGCTAAGTTAAAAATATTTCCCCTTGTGACTGCCCTCATGGTCCAGCAGTTAAGACTTTGCCTTCCAAAGCAGGGGGTACAGGTTCCATCCCTGGTTGGGGAGCTAAGATCCCACATGCCTAATGGCCAACAAAACCAACATAAGCAATATTGTAACAAATTCAATAAAAGACTTTAAAAATGTTGTTGCTATTCAGTGGCTAAGTCCTCTCTGACTTTTTGTGACCCCATGGACGGCAGCACACCAGGCTTCCCTGTCCTTCACTATCTCCCAGATTTTGCTCAAACTCATGTTCATTGAGTTGGTGATGCCATCCAACCATCTCATCCTCTGTCGCCCCCTTCTCCTCCTTCCCTCAATCTTTCCCAGCATCAAGGTTTCTTCCAATGAGTCGGTTCTTTGCATCACGTGGACAAAGTATTGGAGCTTGGCATCACTGATGTCCTCTTGATGAATATTCAGGGTGATTTCCTTTAGGATTGACTGGTTTGATCTCCTTGCACTCCAAGGACTCTCAAGAGTCCTCTCCAGCACCACAATTTGAAAGCATCAATTCTTTGGTGCTCAACCTTCTCTATGGTCCAACTTTCACATCCATATATAACCACTGAAAATGGTCCACACCAAAAAAATAAAAAAATCTTAAAAAAAAAATGAGAAGAACTACTGAACATACGAATGGAGGACAGTAGGTCTTGGGACTATTGTTTTTATGGTAAAACTTTCAGGAAATCTAAAAAATGTCTTTAAAGATATCTAGTTGATACCCTTCTAAATAGGTGAAAAATTCTGATAAGGGAAATAGTTGAGCCCTAGCCTCACTCAGCTGAAGGTGCTGATGAATGGACATCAGCAGACATTTCTCAGAGACATCCCAACATATATGCTCCGGAGTGAAAGTTATGGTACATTGGAGAACCTGAATAACTCAAGTTGTTCTCTCTGGTGGCCCTAGCCAGCCTGCTGAAGACCAGCTCTGCTCCAATTGACCTGTCTGCTAGCTGCCAGCTGATTTTACTCCTCACCAAACAAATAAATTAATTAAAACATACATATTTATATTATATATGTATTTGTAAAGTAAGACTCACTGATTCCAGACAGTCTGGAGTATTCTTTCCCTTTTATCTGTCAGTCAACTCTTTACTATGAATACTTTCGCTGGTGCTTTGACTGTAGCCCTACGTTGGGACTCTTCACTGAAGCTACTTTGATCTGGTCATGTATCTTCTTTAGCTCTCCATTGCCTGCTCTCTTAATGTTTGTTTTATTCCAGCAGTCCACTACTAGGGGTCTTCTCACACTCTTAGGGGTACTTTTGGGAGCAACTTAAAATGGCAGCAGGCTGACTTTTTCTCCCAGGTGAGTTATATCTGATTTATGGGATAAATAAATCCTTTCCCAAACTCTGGGAGGGCAGGTTGATCCTGTTTCAGCCACAGGGTGCTTTGGCTTCATTAGGTATGAGGTTTTCTGTGTCCTCAAACCAATTTCAAAGGAGACACCTTCCTAGGGTTGGGGTGATGAAGGAAGTAACCCACTTGGGGGTACACAGTTACTCCTCAGTTCTTGCCAAATCTCCCCACAAATCCTAGCCTTCTCCACACTCTTCCTCATTTCATATCTTGAATGTGGATGAAGGATCCAAGATAATAACTGATACTCAACTATTTCCTTTGTATATTTTATTTGTCTGTACATTCATCTATTTGCCTCACTTTGGATTGCAACATTCATTGTATCTAGGTACTTGGTACAAATTTTAACATCCTGAATCCCTGTCCTGAACCCAAGCCCTCTTTTCTGGGACCCTGACCTGTTTAGTCCTGGCTAATTCTCTCCCACTCATACTCCTTTTCTACTGGAACCTTGTTTCAAACTACACAGAGAAACAGCATTCTTATCTGCCAAGAAACATTACTCCCTCTTGGGTCATGCTCCCCTCCTTGGGTTCCACCCCTTGACGTGATTGTCTGTTTTACCCCTTTGGAAATTATCATTTGAGCTCCGGTCATACCTCATTTCTACCAGAGTCCTTATCCCCATATCCATCCTGACAGTCTCACAGTGAGATTGGTTCTGCCAACTCAGTTGCAGGTACACTCCTCAACTCTCCCTGCCTCACTGACCTACACTGCTTAAGTCTCATCATTTGTGGTGTCTGAGCCAGAAGAGGACTTGAAACCCTCATGGTCTAGATCTACTCCTTATAGGTCTTGCCTTTGTTTTCCCCAGGAATAATTAGGACTAATTAGGAATGAAAAAAGTTTACTTCGAAATCCATGGGACTTAGCCATCTTCCTAATGGTATCCAAGTCCAAGGTGTTGAGCCGGATATCCACTGCGAAGTGATGAAAGGGGACGAAGTCTCCACTTCGGCAGGGCTCACACCTGTGGGCGTTTTCTTCCAGAAAGCGGGCGCATTTCAAGTGCATCGCTTTCTTCTGGTCCTTCAACCACAGCTCATAGGCTGTTTTCTGCATCACTGGGCTGCAGAATCGAATGATGTGGCACTGAATCACCTCACTTTCCAGCTCACGGAGCTGTTCCTCCTCACCATGGTCTAGAGAAGACAGAGACACCATGGAAAATAAGTCAGCCTCTGCTACAGAACACAGATCCATTCCTTTATCAAAATGTGCCTTAAACTGAAGGAACTATGATTCATTTCCAGGCTCTACTCACCCATTCCTTCAATGAGCGGCTTCAGAGAAAGGGATCGATAATTCACCTCAAATGAAGCTGCGTTCTTTTCTAGGGCCATTCGGAGCTCCTTGCCATTCTGGAAACAATCAAAGATGTTGGATTCCACAAGGGTTGCCAGGGCATTGATCATCATCTTCATGTCCCAACAAGGGAGAATCTCAAACAACAGCTCTGTAGTGAAAGTTAGGCCAATGATGGCAGCACATCTCACCAACATCTGATGGGACAGGCTCATGCTATCCAGCTGGACCAGAGATATTTCTGCAGGTAGAAAGCCACACAAATTGGGAATTAGTCATCTGTCTTTATCAAATGCATTCTAGAGATGGATAACTGTCCAGCTCTACAGTTCCTGTTCATAAAACTATACCCAGTTGAGCTAAGCCAAAAGAAGTATTTGCTTAGTACCTACTTAGCAGATAGCACTCAGGAGTACAAAAGATGGAGATGCTATGACCTAAAAATATGCATGTCCCATTGGCCACAGCAATAAGATCAATTTCAAGGTGTTCTGATTTGGTGTTAAAATGTGACAGGGGTGTGTGAGGAGAGGAGAGGTCATGGGAGGCCACAGTGGTCAGAAGGGGCAGGACCCAGGAATTCCCTGTCAGTTCAGTGGTTAGGTCTCCAGGCTTTCACTGCCAAAAGCCTGGGTTCAAGCCCTGGTTGGGGAATTAAGATTCTACAAACTGCACAGTGCAGCCAAGAAAATAAAAAGGAGCAGGGCGTGACTTCCATGTTCCGTGCTGACTTCTCCAGTGGGTCAGTCTCTATCTTTTTCACTAGCTACCCTATCTTCTTCACTAGCTACCCTATCTACTTCGCTAGCTACCCTGGGACTTCCTGGCAATAAAATTTCTCTTATCTGCTCCAGCATTCATTTATTCTTGTGACAGTTCAGTTCAGTCGCTCTGTCCAACTCTTTGCGACCCCATGAATTGCAGCACACCAGGCCTCCCTGTCCATCACCAACTCCCGGAGTTCACTCAGACTCACGTCCATCGAGTCAGTGATGCCATCCAGCCATCTCATCCTCTGTCGTCCTATTCTCCTCCTGCCCCCAATCCGTCCCAGCATGAGTCTTTTCCAATGAGTCAACTCTTCGCATGAGGTGGCCAAAGTACTGGAGTTTCAGCTTTAGCATCATTCCTTCCAAAGAAATCCCAGGGCTGATCTCCTTCAGAATGGACTGGTTGGATCTCCTTGCAGTCCAAGGGACTCTCAACAGTCTTCTCCAACACCACAGTTTAAAAGCATCAATTCTTCGGCACTCAGCTTTCTTCAGTCCAACTCTCACATCCATACATGACCACAGGAAAAACCATAGCCTTGACTAGACAGACCTTTGTTGGCAAAGTAATGTCTCTGCTTTTCAATATGCTGTCTAGGTTGGTCATAATTTTTCTTCCAAGGAGTAAGCGTCTTTTAATTTCATGGCTGCAGTCACCATCTGCAGTGATTTTGGAGCCCCCCAAAATAAAGTCTGACACTGTTTCCACTGTTCTCCCATCTATTTCCCATGAAGTGATGGGACCAGATGCCATGATCTTCGTTTTCTGAATGTTGAGTTTTAAGCCAACTTTTTTACTCTCCTCTTTCAACTTCATCAAGAGGCTTTTGAGTTCCTCTTCACTTTCCGCCATAAGAGTGGTGTCATCTGCATGTCTGAGGTTATTGATATTTCTCCTGGCAATCTTGATTCCAGCTTGTGCTTCTTCCAGCCCAGCATTTCTCATGATGTACTCTGCATATAAGTTAAATAAGCAGAGTGACAATATACAGCCTTGACGTACTCCTTTTCCTATTTGGAACCAGTCTGTTGTTCCATGTCTAGTTCTAACTGTTGCTTCCTGACCTGCATACAAATTTCTCAAGAGGCAGGTCAGGTGGTCTGGTATTCCCTTCTCTTTCAGAATTTTCCACAGTTTATTGTGATCCACACAGTCAAAGGCCTTGGCATAGTCAATAAAGCAGAAATAGATGTTTTTCTGGAACTCTCTTGCTTTTTCCATGATCCAGCAGATGCTGGCAATTTGGTCTCTGGTTCCTCTGCCTTTTCTAAAACCAGCTTGAACATCTGGAAGTTCATGGGTCATGTATTGCTGAAGCCTGGCTTGGAGAATTTTGAGCATTTCTTTACTAGCGTGTGAGATGAGTGCAATTGTGCAGTAGTTTGAGCATTCTTTGGCATTGCCTTTCTTTAGGATTGGAATGAAAACTGACCTTTCCCAGTTTTCATTCTTGTGACAACTCATTATTATTTCTATGATCAAGACCAAGTGGCAGAGAGCTCCTAGCTCTAATTCCATCTAAGCTTGAGTATCAAAGCTCACATAACTTCCTGGACTCTTGACCAGTATATCCGTCTATTGCATCACCCACATGAGGACAAAATATGAACTCTTCAACCTGTCCACAGAACATTGTAGAAACCAAGCTAGTCCAGATGTAAGCAGGGATAGCAGATGTAAGCTTTTATATGAAGAATGAATAAACAACAAGGTCCTACTGTATAGCACACAGAACTATATTTAATATCCTATAATAAACCATAATAGAAAAAAGAACATGGAAATTCCCTGGAGGTATACTTGTAAGGTTTCTGGGTTTTCACTGACATGGCCTGGGTTCAATCCCTGGTTGAGGAACTAAGATCCTGCAAGCCACATAGTACAGTTAAAAAAAAAAGTATATAATTTTGTGTATATATATGTATATAAATATACATATATATATATACTTCATATATAAATATATATATATATAACAAAAATCACTTTGTTGTACAGTAGAAATTAATACACATTGTATGTAAATCAACTTCTTCAATAAAAAAATACTGGTTAAAAGAAACCAAACTAGTCTACCTTGCTACTTTATTAGACATAGTGAATGAAACACAAAGAATGCTGTTTTGAAGACTGAGAACTTGAAATCTCATCATTCTACTAAACATTTGAATATTCCATACAAGGCATGGACTTGAGCTGAATGCATACTAGAACAGTGCTTGAAATTAGTTTCTCTTGAAATGAATAATAGTACCTTCTTGATATAAATTCCCTTGTTTGTCATTTCAGAAGTAGATAGCTGAGAAAAAGTATCAGTGTTAGATTTTCTCTCATTATTTGATTTCTGCTTAATTGCAAATGTACTATACATCATTCTTTTATGCAGTTGAATAAAACCTTGTTCAAATCAGACTCCAAAATATGCACAGGAGGAAGGTGGCTTCTATTTAGAAAAGGAAAAGCAAGCCTACCATGGAGCCTTCCCATTGCCTAGGTAACATGAAACAGATAAAGCCAGTCTTCTATCTTCCTTTTGAAAGGTTGTTGCTGAGCTGTGCAAGATGCCGGGATTCTTGGCCTCCGGAGGAGAAGAATTCAATCCATGGCCAGTGATGAGGCTTGATCGCTCAGAGCTTTTGTGTAATAAAGTTTCATTAAAGTATAAAAGAGGTAGAGAAAGCTTCTGACATAGACATCAGAAGCGGGCAGAAAGAGTGCCTCTCCTGCTAGTCTTTAGCCAGATGTTATATAGCTACTGTGTGTGTCTGTTAGTTGCTCAGTCGTGTCCAACTCTTTGTGACCCCACAAACTGTAGCCTGCCGGGCTTCTCTGTCCATGGAAGTCTTCAGGCAAGAATACTGGATTGGATTGCCATTTCCTTCTCCAGGGGATCTTCCCGACCCAGGGATTGAACCCAGGTCTCCTGCATTGCAGAGCAGACACTTTAACCTCTGAGCCACCAGGGAAGCCCCTTATTAACATAGCTTAAGAGAATATTTGCATGAGTAAAACATACTGGTTTGTCAAGTCAGTTTTGAGTCTTAGGCAGAACCAACTTGAAGACAGTTTAGGATAAATACATAGTTCATTAACATAGCTTAAGAAAAACATTTCCATAAGAAAAATGCCTTGGTTAGCTCAAGGTTGGAGAAAAGTTAAGTTCAGGTAGCATCAGGTGTTGTCATGGTGACACAGAATTTTAGAAGAAACCTCTTTTTAAATTTGTACAGAGAAGGGGAAAATATCTAACACTTGTAGTTTGTTTCCTCCTGCCACTTAAGAGAGAGAGAAACAATGTCCAAGGCTCGCAGCCTATTTCCTCCGTTTGGAGACCCCAGCCTTCCTGTCTGTTACCCTCTCACTTTCTCCTTTGTTGAAGCATTCTAAAGAAAGCAAGAGGAAAATCTGGGTCCTGGGAAGTGAACACCAGGTCACATTTTCTTTACCTTTTAATGATGCTGGTGGTGACAAGTTTTTCAATCTGACACCACTAGCGAGGTTACAGACTTCTTCATTTTCCTCCTCAAGACTGAAAGTAAATGTTTTTAAGTCCTCTGTTGGCTTAGCAAAGTTCTCTATAGAGAGGTATAAGGGAAGAAAAGTTGAGAGTCATTGTCCTATTATTATCTGGGTTTTCCAATAAACTTAGAGTTGGGTCTCACATGAGAATGAGCAGGCAGAGATGTGTGTCAGCCCCTAAAGTATTCTGGAATACTGTTTTAAGTAAAGCTGACATATGAAAATCAAAATTTACTCAAAACATGTTTTTTTTCCCCTCCCCTGCCCAAGAAAAAAAGGATTGGTAATAACAACTGAATGTCTTCCATAATACATGCAGTTTTACAAAAATTTGATTCAAAGATTATCAGGGTGTATCTTACAGTTTATACTTACTATACGTGCATGCATGCTAAATCACTTCTGTCACGTCTGACTCTTTGCAACCGTATAGACCATAGCCCACTAGGCTCCTCTATCCCTGAAGATTCTCCAGGCAAGCATTGCTGTGCCCTCCTCCAGGGGATCTTCATGACCCAGGGATCGAACTGGTGTCTCATGTCTCTTGCATTGGCAGGCAGGTTCTTGACCACTAGCACCACCTGGGAAACCCATACTTACTGTATACGATACACTTATATGTATACTTACAGTATATACTTGTGTGCACACTGAAATACCCACACTCAGAGGCAAGCGCATTCTGTAGAAGACTGTACTCTACTTAAGAATAGTTATTGTCAGAAAGAGATATTAGGGACTTCCTCGGTGGTGCAGTGGTTAAGAATCCACCTACCAATGCAGGGAACATGGGTTTGATCTCTGGCCTGGGAACTAAGATACCACATACTTTGGAGCAACTAAGTCCACTTGCCAGACTACTGAGCCTCTTCTCTAGAGTCTGAGTGCTGCAACAGGAAAAGCCACTGCAACGAGAAACCCACAAACCACAACTGAGCAGCCCCACTTGCCACAAGAGAAAGCCTGCACAAAGCAAGAAAGACTGAGTGCAGCCAAAAATAAATTTAAAAAAATTTTTAAGAACTCATTTTTTAATAAAAGAAAGATATTAAAAATGAAGTTTGAATATAAACTTGCATGGTAATTTTTTCTCCTGGTACTCCAAAATGTGTTACTTATTTGTCCCTCCAGTCATTCATTAACACTTGAGTTGCAATGTCATGGTCCGGGCACAGGTTGGAAAAGAATTTCCAAACATGAGACAGAATGAAAGGGAAATAAAGTTTATTAGAGTGGGAGAAGCTGTTAGAACAGCAGGCCAGCTCAAGGGAGAACTGACGCTGAATAGGGGTCCTTAGTCCACTTTTATACCCAGGGTACAAGGAGTGGGATAGGGGTCCTGCAGGTCATTTGCTGATTGGATGAAGCACATAAACTGCGTGGGGGTGGGAACAGTAAGCCAAATATCTTCTCCCTGTGGGGTAGGACGGAGAAGGCAATGGCACCCCACTCCAGTACTCTTGCCTGGAAAATCCCATGGGTGGAGGAGCCTGGTAGGCTGCAGTCCATGGGGTCGTGAAGAGTCTGACATGACTGAGTGACTTCACTTTCACTTTTCACTTTCGTGCATTGGAGAAGGAAATGGCAACCCACTCCAGTATTCTTGCTTGGAGAATCCCAGGAACGGAGGAGCCTAGTGGGCTGCTGTCTATGGGGTTGCACAGAGTTGGACACAACTGAAGCAACTTAGCAGCAGCAGCATAGGGTAGGAGAGGAGACAGGTTAGGAAGACCTGAAATCTGTTAATAGTTACAACATAGGGGAGGGAAGGATGATAAGGGTACGGTTTTTCCATTTCTGCATTCCAAGACCCTCCTTGGTTTTATCTACTCTTTCGTCCTTGGGTCACCACATACAAGACACTGAGATAGGCAATGTGGAAATATGAGGGTGACCATAATTAAGTTCCTGAACTCCTGGAAAGAAAAGGTATATACACAGAGAGTCAAATAACCAGATAGTAAGCAAGTGCCACATGAGTAGGCACAGATGTTAAGTGTTGGAGAGTTCATAACACAGTATAGACTTTCTATACATCAGAACCTGTGAAGGCTATAAATGTGGCTAATGCATGCTTCCAGTCCTCAAGGATCTTAAAATTTATGGAAACTGATATTTAGGGAACTAATCATAATACAGGAAAAGTGACTTAAAGAGCTAAAGAGCAAAGAGGAATAGAGAATAAAGGACAATTAATTCAGTCAGTAGATTCAGGAAGGCTTCATAGAGGGAGAAATATTTTGGTTGAACCTTAAAGAATGAAGGGATATTCTAAGTAGAAAATAGAAGGGTGATCAATGCAAAAGCACAGAAGCCACGAGCACTTTGCAATTTAGGGAAATGTAAAGAGGCCAGTGTGACCAAACCACAGTGGGTGAAGTGCTGGAGTGCTACTTACTGTAGGAGATGTATGTACTTAGAAAGTTTGAGAGCAGAGTATGCAGTGCATTCAATACCCCACTATGAAGTTTGGACTTTATTCCATAGACAATGGAGAAATATCCCAAGTTGGATGGTAGTGATCCAACCATTTTTATGAAGATAACACTGGAAGAAGTGAGGACAGGCAAGAGACTAGGAAGGTGTGTATGACCTTCCTAGTCAATGGAATGTGACCATGGAATTCCAATGGAATTCCAACTATGACGATGGAATATCAGGAAGTGAAGATGGGTAGGATTATGCAAGTGATAACGCAAAGAATACTAATGATATTGAGAAAAAGAGACCTAGGCAAGATAGTGATGGAGGTGAGAGAAACATGAGTGTTGCCAATAATCAAGATGGGAAATACAAGAGGAGATGCAGTATGGGAGGGAGGTAATGGGTTACATTTTATATTTGTTGAGTTTGGTGGGATGTATAGGACAATGGGCAATTGGAAATATGGGTCTGGAATTAAGAGTGAAATTAAGGTTGGATATTATGTACACAAACACATACATAGTCACTCACATGTGCACTTCACACATAGAAGGTTGGAAAACAAATGAAAAACTGAAAACAAGTGGAGAGAGAGTACTGAGTTAGCAAAGAGAAAGGTTGAGGATGGAATGTGAAGAATGCCCTCCTCAGAACATAGACCTGGGCAGGAGCCAAGCTGAGGACTGGTCAGCAAGGCAAGTGGGGCAAAGGAAGAGTTCAGGATGGGGGCAGCAAATGAAGGGTAGCATACCAGAAAAGGGACCAGGTGTGTGCCTGTGTCGTGGGGGTAGGAGAACAGGGATTAAGAATGTGACTTGACAGGGAGTCCCCTGCCAAGTCTAGTGGTTAGGATTCAGCACTTCCACTACTGTAGCTCGGGTTCAACTCCTGGTCAGGGAATTGAGATCCTACAAGCCATACAACCAAAAATATATAAAGAACACGACTTGATCCATGGTCTTCTATGCTTTTTAATGTCCCTTTCCAGGACCTAGCACTGTGATGACCATTCTTTTATCACTCTAGGTATAAGACCTTTAGGTACAGGCCATCCTAGGACTGGGAGATTCAGGAGTATATAAGACTTCCTGCCCTCAGGGAGCTGACATTCTCACAGTGGAAGACAAATAATAACCAACAGATAAATAAATTAAGAGGATAACCTCATAATGTGACTCAGTTTTGTGAAAGAAAGAAACATGGTGATAGAGACGAATGAAAAAGCGCAGAGTAGGGAAGGTCTTCCTTAAGCAAGGCATGGTCAGAGAAAGTGACTGTGAGGAGATAATACCTGAGATAAGGGCAAGAGGAAGTAGGTATGCAAAACACCAAGGAGAGGGAGCAACCAGGAGCTCAGGGTGTTAGAAGAGCAGAAATGTGGCTGGAGCGTATTTCAGAATGTTGGTGAGACCACAGAGGGCGTGGAAGGCAGCTCCCACAGGGATCTCCAGTCCAAGGTAGGGAGTTTGGATTTCATTGTAAACTCAGTAGGAAACCAATAAAAGTTGTTTGGTTTTAAAAAAATTTGTTTATTTGTTAAGTTTCAAATTTATCAAAAGTTGTAAGAATAACACTATTAATCTTTATTCAAATCCATCTATTGTTAACATTTTACCCCATTTGCTATACTCTTTGTTCTCTATGTACATATTTTTCAGAAGCATTTCATTTGAGTATTGAGTCGCATAAATCATGCCCTTTTACTCCCAAATACTTTACTCTGAATTCCCCAAGAATAACAATTCTCTTACGTAAGTAGAATATACTTATCATCTTTTACTGTCCATCTTCCACTCTTGTCAGCTGACTCAATAATGTTCTTTAGCATTCTTTTTTTTGTATACAGCCCAGGTGTCCTCCAACAGGGGAGTGGCTAAACAACCTACGGTATGTCCATACCACGGAACACTACTCAGCAACCACTGAGACCAAACTACCGATACTCACAACAACCCAGATAACCCAGAGAGTCATGCTGAGTGAAAAACAATCTCAAAAGATTACAATACTCTATTATTCGATCTATAAAAATTCCCTAAAGTCACAAAATTATAGATATGAAGAACTGATTAGTGATTACCAGGGAAGAAAGTATGGGTGGGAGAGAAGTGGGGTGGCTGTAACGGCAACATGAGGGATCCTCATGGTGATGAAAATATTATGTATCTTGATTGTATCAATATTAATATCCTGGTTGTGATATTATATTGTAGAGTTTTGCTTATGTTACTATGGGGGAAAACCAGGTAAAGGGTATATATTAATAGAATCTCTCCCTATTATTGTTTTAGCCAAAAAGTTCATTTGAGTTTTCCCATAACACCTTATGGAAAAATCCAAATGAACTTTTTGGCCAACCCAATACTTCTTACAACTGTATGTAAATTTATGATCACCTCAAAAAGTTTAATTAAAGAAACTCAATGAGGCAGCAAAGTTTTATTGTATTCACTCACTTTGTTTATATTCAAAGAGATCCCCAGAATGCCTACTGTGGTGTAAGACACAGGAAAGGTGCTCAGTAGACCTTTGTTGAGTGAATAAATGAGAAAAGATTTGAGTTCCTTTATTCTACATCATAGAGCAGGTAGCTGGCAATAAAGGTTGTGACTAATCCCTAAATATCATCTATTAAATGTCATATGGAGAACTGAAATCTGGACTCCTAACTTCAAAGCTAAAATTTTCTTTTGATTGCACTGTTCTAACTCTTTTTTCATAGCATAGATGCTATCTCTTAAACCTTTGTGTCCAAATATAGTTTCTTCCTTTCTTCTAAATATAGTTCCCTCCTTTCTTTTTTGCTAGCATATTATTTTTTCTCCTTATCACTGCCACCTTCTTCCTTTTTCTAAGTATAGTTCCTTCCTTTCTTTTTTGCTAGCATATTATTTTTTCTCCTTATCACTGCCACCTCCTTGAATAACTAGCCTACCCACCCTAGACATTTTCCTATCATTCACATTAATCCTAATCGTCTACATCCCAGCTTGCATCTGTACCCCTTTCCCCAACCCCCACCCTTTCCCTTCAACAAAACCATTTTCTTAAAAATAGCCACCTGGCCTCTTTGTGCCATTATCTAAAGTTCATCCTTCTGCATGTCTCAGTGCCATGAGGACCTCGTTGACAATTCACTTTGAGATAATCATTTTACCTCTGGAAAACAAGTTATTCTTTTCCCTGGTAACATCCACATCCCTCACCAGTTCTGATTCTGGGCTTTAAGATTCTCCGTTCCTTCATCTCGATTACAGGTCTACATTCTTCCTCTCAGTTCAGTGAGTCCCAGGCAATGTTAAGTTCTCTCACAGTCGGGATATCAAGTCCAGCATTCACTGCCTCCTCAAACCCTTTTAGGAAGAAGCCTACGGAAAAGCCTACTCTTGCCACTCTCTCTTCACAAGGAGAGTGAGAGAAAGAACCATTGTTATAGGACTTACTGAACAGGTTATTCCAGGTCACATTTGTCTTTTCCTCAGACTCCATTGCCTGGAAAACAAGGACCCTGTGATGGTCTAGGTTTTTAAGCAATTCTTCACAGTAAAACGGAATTCCACAGCTTCCCTCTGCCAGATACCTGTAGTGAAAATGAGGCAACCTATTTATATCAAAGAACTATCTTTTAGGAAGGAAAAATATTTGAGTCTTCTCAATCACTCAAAAATAATCGCATTTCTTTCTCCATTTGTTTTGTTTTCCATTTTTAGGGATTGCCTTTGCTTTTTTTTCTTTCATTTTTGAAAATTACATAAGACATTTAAATCTTTCCAAACTCAAAACTACGTAATAAGGTACACCCTCAGTCTTGCTTCCCTGCCTCACCTTATAAGTAACCATTTAAATTAGTTTCTGGCTTATCTTTTCAAGGTTTCTTTCAAAAACTATAGAAAATGCACATATATATTTCACCCCGTTCCTTAGGTTAAAAAACAGCACTTTGTGCATAGTGCACACTAGGCTTCCCCTTGTTTCCCCTCAGTAGTGTATCCTGGTCATCCCTCTGTGTCAGTAGAGCTTTCTTATTTCTCTCTGTAGCTATGCAGGGCTCCACTTTGTGAATGCATCCAACTTCACTCTAACTGTCCTCTTAGAGACGGACATTTGGATTGTTTTCTGTCTTTCACTAGTATAAATAATGCCTCAATAAAAACTGTGTCCATATGTCACTTCATATTTTTGTCAATATATATACAATGTTGTATTATTTTCAGGTATGCAGCAAAGTGATTATATATACATATATACACACACACACGTATAACTGTGTTATATATATGTTCAGATTCTTTTCCCTTATAGGTTATTACAAAATTTTGAGTATAGTTCCCTGGAAATATATCTTTGAGACGCAGTCCTAGAATTAGGAAGGATAGATCAAAAGGTAATACATATATATAATAAATATATACATATTAAATAAATACAGAGATAAAGAGGGAGAGACAGGGAGTCAAAGGGAGAGAACACGGCAAATTTATGCCTGGTGTCTGAGACATTGCTTTTCCAGAAGCAAGATAACCTCATTATGCAGAACAGATGCCATGGTGAGTTGTAAACAGACAGCTAAGGAAGGGGCATTTCTATGTTGTTAAGGGGACTGCTGACAAGACCCAGTACAGGAGTCACTGAGAAGATATCAAGATCTACCGTGACAAAGAACACCAGTACCAGACCATGTTATTACTGGGGACTAAGACCTGGCTCAGTTGTGGGTTGTGGTCTTTAATGTTCACCGATTTGCCTTTCGTGTCACTTGCCCATGACTGTGACATTAGTCCCTGTAGGTTAGAGTTGAGTGTACCTATACCCAGCTTGATGAAAGGGAAGCAAAACTCATGCCTCTAAGCAAAGCTGAACATGATGTAACAAGGACCATAACAAGACAAGGTGAGCAGCATCCATCCTACCAAGCATGTTCAATGGCCCCTTTGAAAGGCGGGACCAGTGGGAATACTGAAATGGGTGCTTTCAGACACAACCTAAGGAATCTGATGAAGTTTGGACCTGGTGAATAAGTCAAGGCCTTAGAATAAATGGGTTACTCACGTGTCCAGTTCTTTGGGGATGCCCTTGACACTGAGGTCCAGGCAGACTTTGTTGAGGATGTCCTTAGGCTGCACAGGTCCCAGGGTGACATAGGTGGTGTTCCTGTTCTTCATTATGGCACTGGCAGCTGCACAGGGTGTGTTGACAAAGGGAGACAGGGACATGATGATGAAGATGGGAACAGACCGGATAAGCTTTTCCATGAAGGTCCAGGAGGCTGAATCGATAAACTGGCCCTCATCAATGATGAAAATAATCCTTTCCTCTTTCACTGTCTAAACCAGGTGAAGAAATAGAAAGAAAAGTGCTGTAGAACTTCAGGATTTTTTGTTTTTGTTTTGTGTTCTGGCTGCCCCGCCAGACTTGTGGGATCTCAGTTCCCGGACAAGGACTGAATATGGGCCACAGCAGTGAAAGCACCGAATCCAGTTAGATCACCGGGGAACTCCCATGACTTCAGTTTTTTATACATATGTATGGGTATGCATGTGTTTCCACTGAGTTTTGCAAAGCTAAGTTAAATCTTTTCTTTCCAGTGTCTTTGTGATAATTTAGATTCTGCTAACTTGGAATTTGTGACCATTGGGACTGAACTGGCTGGAAGAAACTCATACTTGGTCAGATCTTTGTGACAAGATAATGTATAGGATAGATGGGTTGTAGTCAAGTTAAATACCCATTACATAAAAATAACTGAGATTTACTTCAAGTCATTCTAATTTATTGAAAAATGAAGGTCTCCTGGAAATACCTATTTGACATTTATTCAGCTAACATCTATTCAACACATCTTTACCAAGCACTCACTGGGCTGGGTGCTGGAGGCAAAGTGCTGAGAGGAATCGATCTGGTCTTTGCCCTGCCAGCAGTGTATGCTGTTCTAGCTTGAATGGCACCCCACTCCAGTACTCTTGCCTGGAAAATCCCATGGACGGAGGAGCCTGGTGGGCTGAAGTCCATGGGGTCACTAGGAGTCGGACACGACTGAACGACTTCACTTTCACTTTTCACTTTCATGCATTGGAGAAGGAAATGGCAACCCACTCCAGTGTTCTTGCCTGGAGAATCCCAGGGACGGGGGGGCCTGGTGGGCTGCCGTCTATGGGGTTGCACAGAGTCGGACACGACTGAAGCAACTTCGCAGCAGCAGCAGCTTGAGTTATAGCACGTTATACTTAAAAACAGATCCAGTGTCCTTTTTTCGTGTAGACTGCTTTTCCCTAACTAGTCTGAATTATTTATTTGCTCATTAAGCATTTACCGTGCATCCCTTAGAGTCAGGTGCTGTTCTAAGCACTGAGGATACAGTATTAGACAAAACATAGAGCTTACATTGTAGTGTGAGCCCTCGTGTAGTGGGCTCTATATTTCCACAGTGTAAGATATCTAAATGGAGGAAACTTTTCCCATTCTTGCTGCTCCAGACTGCTCTTGGCTTCTCTTGGTTCCCTCTGAGAAGTGATTGTTAAGCCATTCTTTCCCTCTATATGTTTTTATAAACCAAAGCAGTAAAGGGTACTTTCAAATTTCAGAAGATGATCATTCTAAAGTATTACATAGCCTGTTTTCTCACATACACACAGTAAGTCTCCTCTTACAGCCTCATTCTGTCACCAGATTGTACGCTCTTCACTGACTCTGAGAACATTTAATGAATAGAGGTTAGCATCCCATTGTTTTGTTTTGTATTTGACTATCATCTTTAAAACTCCTGTCTTTAAAAATATCATATGGGCAGATAGGAATGTGAGTTTTACTCATAGAATGGTCTTATCAGTGAATTATTTGTGAATTGAGGAGAGTAAAGCAAGAACCAAAACCCCCACATGAATTCAATAGTACATCATTGGCCCCAGCTTCCATAGGTTTAAAATAAGAAGATTGAAGACTCCCTGGGGGTCCAGCAGCTAAGACTCTCTGCTCCCAATGCAAGGGGCCCAGGTTTGATCCTTGGTCAGGGAACTAGATCCCACTTGCCACAACTGTAAGATCCTGCATGCCACAGTGAAGACTGATGATCCTGTGTGCTGCAAGTAAGACTCAGAACAGCCAAATAAATTTAAAAAATTTTTAAATAGATTGAATTGGGTCATATCTAATGTGAATAAAAGCCAACATTTACACTGCACCTACTGTGTTCCCAGCAACAGTGCACAGTGTGATGCACTTCCATAAATTAATTCATTTAAAATCTTCATAATGTTTACAGAGGTGGCACTCTTGAATCTATTTACTGAGAAAATTAAGGCACAGAGAAGTTAAGCCACTTGCCCAAGATCACACTGATAGTAAATGATCCAAAGACTGTCATCATAGCACTGAGTCAAAGCACAGCTTTAGTCACAGTTTCCAACTAGATCTGTATCAGAACCACTGAGGAATTTTAAAACCAAACTAAACAGATTCCTAGGCCCAAACCAAGCCTTTTTCAATTTCAGGTAGAACTCATAAATACATATATTTTATCAAGCTTCCTGGATATTTGTGATGCAAACAGTCCTCAAAATCTGACATTTAGAAATTACTGATATGGCCTTATTTGCCTGCAGTGGAAAAGGAGGAATTTCTATTGTACATTTATTGCCACAAACTTGAATTGTTTATTGTGTGCCAAACATTCTTCTGGTCAATAGTGATACGAAAATGAATAAGAGGCTACCTCTCCTTAAGAAGTCCACAATGTCCTGAGGGAGAGAGACACAGATTGAAGTAGCAAATTGCAATACAGTATGGAAAACATAATAAGAAGTATGTTCACAGTGTCACAGAAGCACAGTGGGAGAGGAATTAGTCATGCCTTGTGATCTGGGGGAGTTCTCAACTGAAGAGGTGACACTGAACGATGAGTAGCATTTCTCCAAGGTTAAAAAAAAGTCTTTTGGCTTTTATCTCTTAGTATTGAGAATTGTTTGATTAGTATAAAGCAGAGGTTGGAGCAATTTGCATACACCCTGGCAGTTATATGGAGGATGAATTGCAGTGGAGACGTATACTGCACAGAGATTAGCTGGAAAGCTATAGTAATAGACGAGAAAGAGCCTGAACTATAGTGGGGAACACAGGATGGATGGGTTCTAGAGTCGGTCTGAGGTAGACATGTAGGACTTGGCAACTGAGTAGATGCAGACGATGTGGCAAATAGTGAGGAAGGTAGCAAAGATAACTTGAATGATGTGTGAATGAACTTGTTATTAACTAAATCAAAGGTCACGATCAGGATGAGGAAGATAGGGTACTGAAGTAGGGGGGAAAAATGAATTTAGTGTTAGACACTGAACTGAGTATGATTCCCCACATCCAAGTGGAATACACAGAAGGTTCTTCGAAACATGGTTCTGGTGCTTACAAGAGAGCTAGGGAATGGGATATAAAGTTGGTGATCAACCGCATATAATGGACAGTCATGATATTACTCAGAGAGAAACAGTTAACATTGGCTGAGTGGCTTCAGTGAAAAAGATTCTATTCTGTTTTACACATAATCTAGTCATTTAAACCTTATAACCCTGTGAGCTGGGTACTATTATTTCTTCACTTTATAGAAGATAAAGTAAAAGCACGGACAGGTTGAGTCATTTGGTCAAGCTTACCTAGGTAGCAAATAATAGGCTTAAGGGCTCAAGCTCTTGTAGTCTGACTCCAGAGCCTGTATACATAAATGGTTTGATAGATCGCTTCTTACACAGAGGGAGGGAAAAAACGAGGACTGGTTTTAAGATGAGGCCAAACTCCCAGGAGTAATGTTAAAGGAGTCCTTTCAAATACAACTAAATTCTGAATAGACTCTCACCTTGGGGTTTCGAAGGATGGAGGAGAATGAAACACTTCGGGTTAAAGCTTTCACATAATTCACAGCTTCTTGTCTTTGGAATCTGAACTCTTGAAACAACCTGGCTTTGCGATAGGATGCCCAGTTTCTCCCCTCCCCTCCATTATTTGACCCATAAACGCTCTTACTTGCTCCAAGATCTTCATAAACAATGCCTCCAACTGCTTTTGCTTTCTCATGGTGCTCATCTTGGAAACCTCCCGTGAAATAGGGAACTAGATAAAAAATTATAAGAATATTGAGTACTGGAAAACAGCAGAGGGAACTACTAGTTTGTGTCTTTGGCAGTTCACTTTACTGTTCTGTGCCTTAAAATCCTCGTATGTTAGATAATTCATAACATCTCTTTCAGCTCTAATACTCTATGTCATTGAATCTAATAGATATGAGAAAAAATAGGGCACACTCTTATCTTTGCATTGGCAATCACCTTTGGGAGCAGAGGGATTTTGTGCCCTTGACTAGCTAGTATAGTATACCTAGGATGGGAAGATGAGGGGGAAAAAAAAGAATCAGCAGATGGTTATTTGGATTATCTTGAGTCTGGTACCAATATATCTTAGGAAGGTGGGTGCTCATTCAAGGATTGGGAGCCATTTCCTTACCACCTTGGATACCCTAGATGAGAAAAGGAAAGGATCATAAAAGCCAAAGAGATGCGGTGTCATAAAGCATGACAGAGGGGTGGCCTCACCAGCCCCTTCACAATTTCTCACGGGAGTCTAAACACCAGCTCGTTACCTGCACATGGAAAATGTCATTAAGAAGACAATGGAACTTTTCATCCAACAGTGACTTGACTTTATTTTGAAGGTTAGTCTGTCGTTCTTTATAATGTTTGCAAGTATCCAGACCTAGTACATTGGCCATGAGTATCTGGATGGTATAAAAATTTTGATTGAAGCTGATCTTAGTCAACACGATAGCAATAGTCCTGTTTATAAGAAAGTCAGGAATCAGAGAGAGTTTTTAAATATATTTTTATTGGGGGGGGGGGAATTTGGACACAGACAACACACATGGAGAATATCACGTGAAAATGGAGGCAGAGATTGGGGTAGTGATTCCATAAGCCAACGAATACCAGTGATCGCCAGCAAGCCACCAGAAGCTGGGAAAGAGGGACAAAACAGATTGTCCCTCACAGCTGATGGAAGGAACCAACTTTACGACACTAGGATCTTAGACTTCTATCCTCCTATATACAGAGACAATATACTTCTGTTGGTTAAGCCATCTAGTTTGTGGTGCTTTGTCTCGGTAGCTCTAGCAAACTAACATAGCACTCAGGTACTATAAAGACTCAGTAAGTGATGGAATAAATAACATGTCTTCTGGTTATTTTGAATTATTCCCTCAGCACTGTTAAATACATTTAAAAACTAGCCTCTCTCAGGCCTGACATTTAAAGAGAGTAGAAACACAGCTAAAACTAAGACTAATAAGAATTTTCCCTTTAAAACCTTTATGTTAAATGGTGAGAGGGTGTGTGACACAATTACCATTGTCTTGGTTATCATCACTGTTATTGAATACCACACTGTTCACCTCCATGAGACAGGTTGTTCCAAAGACAGCCCTCATGACATTCCTTCTTTGAAAAGAGACAAATAGCAAGAGGCAAGTACATTAGCTCTGCCTTTCAAAGGAAAATCCAGAGGCCTTCCATTCTCTAACCACATTCTCAGGGCTCAATGGTTTGAGCTAGTGATTCCTACAGTGTCAACTACAGGATAAACTTATGTATTTGCTTCAGACCAAATGTAGCTTCAGTTTCATCATCTATACCAGTTGTTCTCAAACTGTCTGAGCATTAGGAAACTTAAAATATCAATATCCAAGCTCTTCCAGGCATTAAATTAGGATCTCAAGGGGTCAACCCAGCTTTTTATTTTCTTACTTCAATATGTTTCTCATTAATTAATTATTAATGTAAGGGGCATGATATCCAATAATAACTGATAGATTGTGGGTAGTTTATAAGAGGCAACCTATATAAAGGAGAGGAACATTAAAACAAATGAAATTCTTAAGGATGTCAGGATTCTCTGGATCCACAAAAAAGTGGTCATTGCATGACACTCACCTGTGGTTCTCACCGTGGGCCAGGTACTCAATTTCCACAAGTATCTGACTTTTTCCATATCCCGATATTCCTTCGTACATCAGGACTTGACTGCAGTTAGACATCAAAAATTTCTTCATAGTACACATGAAGTATTTGATCTCCTCCTCACGTCCTGTTATTTTTGTTTTTCAAAAAGGGAGCAAACTTAGTCAACATAAAATTGTCTAGAGATATAAAAAAGCACACAGTGACACTGCTTCTAAGAATACCCTTGGAATTTCCATGGCATTGTTCATGGAGTTTCTTTAGGTCCTGTGCACTTTAAAATTTTTTAAATATCTTCAGTTAGAACTTTATAGTTAGTAGTGTGGTTTTACAGGTTTGTTTGTTTGTTTGTTTGTTTGTTTTGGTTTGGTTTTTTGATGCCCATAAGCTGTGAGGGAAAGGATTCTTATAATGTTCACTATGATGTCAATTTAATTTTAGTGTAGCAAACTGAGATTTGCTTAGAATATACAAGCAGGAATTAAATCAGGGTTATCTGACCCTAATGCTTGTTTTCTTTTCCTTTTTCTATTTTTTCTATAACACATTAGAAATAACTACAGCTTATCACATTAAGAAATCAATTTATACAGTTAAGGTTCTCATATTGTACAGGATGGATAAAATATTTTTACTTTTAATTCTGTGAAGGAAACTTACTTTTGTAAATGAGAAACTATATTTATTCAGGGCTACAAGAGGAGTTACCAGTGATAAAAAAAAAAACAAAAACTCAATTTGTTTTTTAAAAAACCTCATATACATGATTAATCATAAGAACAACATAAATTCTTTTTTTTTAAATTTTATTTTTAAACTTTACAATATTGTGTTAGTTTGGATTTGGGAGAATGGCATTGAAGCATGTATAATATCATGTATGAAACGAGTCGCCAGTCCAGAACAACATAAATTCTTAAAAATAAATTATACCATTTTTCTGATTATAAAACTAACATAGTCTCACTGTAGAAAATACAGAAAAATTAGAAAAAGAAAAAAGGAAAATAAGTCACCTTGGGTTACAACCCTATCATTCTTATTTTTCTTATGTTTTTAAATATGAATAACAGGATACCATGACTGAAATCTCAAACTCAGCCTACCATCTTTGAAACCACAGTGGATAGAAGGAGTCACAGAAACATGTTGCTGTTGTCCAGTTGCTCAGTCTTGTCCGATTCTTTGCGACCCCACAGACTGCAGCACACCACTCTTGCCTGACCATCACCAACTCCTGGAGATTGCTCAAACTCAAGTCCATCAAGTTGATGATGCCATCCAACCATCTCGTCCTCTGTCATCCCCTTCTCCTCCTGCCTTCAATCCTTCCCAGCATCAGGGTCTTTTTCTAATGAGTCAGTTCTTTCCATCAGGTGGCAAAGCCGATGGAGCTTCAGCTTCAGCATCAGTCCTTCCAATGAATGTTCAGGATTGATGTCCTTTAGGATTGACTGGTTTGATCTCCTTGCAGTCCAAGGGACTCTCAAGAGTCTTCTCCAACACCACAGTTCAAAAGCATTAATTCTTCAGCACTCAGCCTTCTTTATGGTCCAGCTCTCACATTCATACATGACTATTGGAAAAACCATAGCCTTGACTAGACAGATCTTTGTTGGCAAAGTAATGTCTCTGCTATTTAATATACTGTCTAGGTTGTTCATAGCTTTTCTTCCAAGGAGCAAGCATCTTTTAATTTCATGGCTACAGTCACCATCTCCAGTGATTTTGGAGCCCAAGAAAATAAAGCCTGTCACTGTTTCCATTGCTTCTCCATCTATTTGCCACGAAGTGATGGGACTGGATGCTATGATCTTAGTTTTCTGAATGTTGAGTTTTAAGCCAGCTTTTTCACTCTCTTCTTTTACTTTAATCAAAAGGCTCTTCAGTTCCTCTTTGCTTTCTGCCATAAGGGAGATGTCATCTGCATATCTGAGGTTATTAATATTTTCTGGGCAATCTTGATTCTAGCTTGTGCTTCATCAAGTCCAGCATTTCGCATGATGTACTCTGCTTTTAAGTTAAATAAGCAGAGTGACAATAGACAACCTTGACGTACTCTTTTTCCAATTTTGAACCAGTCCATTGTTCCATGTCCAGTTCTAGCTGTTGCTTCTTGACCTATATACAGGTTTTTCAGAAGGCAGGTAAGGTGGTCTGGTATTCCCATTTTTTAAAGAAGTTTCCACAGTTTGTTGTGATCCACAGAGTCAAAGGCTTTAGTGGAGGCAATGAAGCACAAGTAGATGTTTTTCCAGAATTCTTTTGCTTTTTCTATGATCCAATGGATGTTGGCAATTTGATCTCTGGTTCCTCTTCCTTTTCTAAATCTAGCTTGAATGTCTGAAAGTTCTCTGTTCATGAAGCCTTACTTGAAGAATTTTGAGCATCACTTTGCTAGAGTGTGACATGAGTGCAATTGTGTGGTAGTTTGAACACTCTTTGGCATTGTCCTTCTCTGGGATTGGAATGAAAATTTTTCACCTTTTCCAGTCCTGTGGCCACTGCTGAGTTTTCCCAATTTGCTGGTATATTGAGTGCAGCACTTTCACAGCCTCATTTTTTAGGACTGAAACAGCTGAGCTGGAATTCCACTAGCTTTGTTCACAATGATGCTTCCTAAGGCCCACTTGACTTCACACTCCAGGATGTCTGGTTCTAGGTGAGTGATCACACCATTATGGTTATCTGGGTCATGAAGATATTTTTTGTATAGTTCTTCTGTTATTCTTGTCACCTCTTCGTAATATATTCTGCTTCTGTTAGGTCCATACTGTTTCTGTCCTTTATTGTGCCCATCTTTGCATGAAATATTGCCTTAGTATCTCTAATTTTCTTGAAGAGGTCTCTAGTCTTTCCCATTCTATTGTTTTCCTCTATTTCTTTGCACTGATCACTTAGAAGTCTTTCTCATCTCTCCTTCTGTTCTTTGGAACTCTGTGTTCAAATGGGTATATCTTTCCTTTTTTCTTTGCCTTTTTCTTCTTTTCTCAGCTATTTGTAAGGCCTCCTCAAACAACCATTTTGCCTTTTTGCATTTCTCTTTCCTGAGGATGGTTTTGATTACCGCCTTCTGTACAATGTCACAAACCTCTATCTTCATAGTTCTTCAGGTACTATCAGATCTAATCTGTTGAATCTATTTGTGACTTCCACTGTAGAATCATAAGGGATTTGATTTAGGTCATACCTGAATGATCTGTTCATGGGATTCTCAAGGCAAGATAATTGAAGTGGTTTGCCATTCACTTCTCCAGTGGAAAATTCTGAAAGAGATGGGAATACCAGACCACCTGACCTGCCTCTTGAGAAATCTGTATGCAGGTCAGGAAGCAACAGTTAGAACTGGACATGGAACAACAGACTGGTTCCAAATAGGAAAAGGAGTACATCAAGGCTGCATGTTGTCACCCTGCTTTTTTAACTTATATGCAGAGTACATCATGAGAAACACTGGGCTAGATGAAGCACAAGCTGGAATCAAGATTGCCAGGAGAAATATCAATAACCTCAGATATGCAGATGACACTACCCTTATGGCAGAAAGTGAAGAAGAACTAAAGAGCCTCTTGATGAAAGTGAAAGTGGAGAGTGAAAAAGTTGGCTTAAAGCTCAACATTCGGAAAACTAAGACAACGGTGTCCGGTCCCATCACTTCATGGCAAATAGATGGGGAAACAGTGGAAACAGTGACTTTATTTTCTTGGGCTTCAGAATCACTGGAGATGGTGACTATAGCCATGAAATCAAAAGATGCTTACTCCTTGGATGGAAAGTTATGACCAACCTAGATAGCATATTAAAAAGAAGAGACATTACTTTGCCAAAAAAGGACCATCTAGTCAAGGCTTCGGTTTTTCCGAAGTCATGTATGGATGTAAGAGTTGGACTATAAAGAAAGCTGAGCACTGAAGAATTGATGCTTTTGAACTGTGGTGTTGGAGAAGACTCTTGAGAGTCCCTTGGACAGCAAGGAGATCCAACCAGTCCATTCTAAAGGAGATCAGTCCTGGGTGTTCACTGGAAGGACTGATGTTGAAGCTGAAACTCTAATACTTTGGCCACCTGATGTGAAGAGCTGACTCACTGGAAAAGACCCTGATGCTGGGAAAGACTGAAGGCAGGAGGAGAAGTGGACGACAGATGATGAGATGGTTGGATGACCTCACCGACTCAATGGACATGAGTTTGATAAACTCCAGGAGCTGGTGATGGGCAGGGAGGCTTGGCGTACTGCAGTCCATGGAGTCGCAGAGAGTCGGATACAACTGAGCAACTGAACTGAACCGAATGGTTTAATGGTTTTCTCTACTTTGTTCAATTTAAATCTGAATTTTACAATAAGGAATTCATGATCTGAGCAACAGTAAGCTCCCGATGTTGTTTTAGCTGCTTGTATAGAATTTCTCCATCCTCAGCTGCAAATAATAGGATCAACCTGATTTCAGTATTGACCATCTGGTGATGTCCATGTGTAGAGCCATCTCTTGTGTTGCTGGAAGAGGGTGTTTGCTATGACACATGCATCCTCTTGGCAAAACTGTTAGCCTTTGTCCTGCTTCATTTTGTATTCCAAGGCCAAACTTGCCTGTTACTTCTGGTATCTCTTGTCTTCCTACATTTGCATTCCAGTTCCCTATGATGAAAAGGACATCTTTTTTGGTGTTAGTTCTAGAAGGTCTCATAGGTCTTCATAGAACCGTTCAACTTCAGCTTCTTTGGCATTAGTGGTTGGGGCATAGATGGGGATTACTGTTATATTGAACAGTTTGCCTTGGAAATGAACAGAGATCATTCCATCACTTTTGAGACTGCACCCAAGTACTGCATTTTGAACTCTTTTGCTGACTCTGAGGGCTACTCCATATCTTCTAAGGGATTCTTGCCCACAGTAGTAGATACAATGGTCATCTGAATTAAATTTGCCCATTCCGGTCCATTTTAGTTCACTGATTCCTAAAATTTTTGATGTTCACTCTTGCCTTCTCCTGTTTGACCACTTCCAATTTATCTTGATAGACCTAATGTGCAATATTGTTCTTTACAGCATCGGACTTTACTTTCACTACCAGACAGATCCACATCTGGGCGTTGTTTCCACGTTGGTTTAGCCTCTTCATTCCTCTGGAGCTTTTTCTTCACTCTTCTCCAGTAGCATATTGGGCACGTACTGACCTGGGGAGTTCATCTTTCAGTGTCATATATTTTTCCCTTTCATACTGTTCATGGGGTTCTCAAGGCAAGAATGCTGAAGTGGTTTGCCATTCCCTTCTCCAGTGAACCATGTGGGCCAATCAAAACTCTCCACCATGACCTGTCCATGTCAAGTTTAGCCCCATGGTGGCCCTATACAGCATGGCTCATAGTTTCATTGAGTTAGACAAGGCTGTGATCCATGTGATCAGTTTGGTTAGTTTTCTGTGATTCTGGTCTTCATTCTATCTGCCCTCTGATGGAGAAGGATAAGAGGCTTATGGAAGTTTCCTGATTGGAGGGACTGGCTGAGGGGCAAACTGGGTCTTGCTCTAACATGTGGGGCCTTGCTTGGTAAATCTTTACTCCAATTTTCTGCTGATGGGTGGGGCTATGTTCCCTCCCTGCAGTTTGGCCTGAGGCCAAACTATGGTAGGGGTAATGGTGGTAATGGCAACCTCCTTCAAAAGGACTTATGTCAGTATGCTCCTGCTCCCAGGACTGTTGGAGTCAGTGCCCCTGACCCTGCAGCAGGCCACTGTCGACCCATGCCTCCGCTGGAGACTCCTGGACAGTTATAGGCAAGTCTGGCTCAGTCTCTTGTGGGGTTGTTCTGTCAAAAGAGCTAGAGAACAAATAAGGGCTGACTCTTCCTTCTTTGATGGACTGATTACTGTGGAGTGCCCTTTTTTTTTTCCCCCCATTGATAGAGTAAATATATATCCAAGTGTTATTTAAAATCTATTGAAAACCAAGACCACTACTCTAAGTTTAGAATTTCATACAAAGAAGCTTACATGTTTATTTGGTAATGTAAATTTCTGGGTAAGATTTAGTGAGAACTACTCTGTAGACCATCCTGCTTCTTTTAGATGAAACATTTCCTTTCTGAAAATGCATTTGAATTTGGCTTTGTGAGATGTGTAGTGCTCTTCTTTGGCCTAAAGTTTACACAAGAACTCAGACGATCAGGCCCAGAAGGCCGCAGAGCAGACTCTTCCAGCTTTTTGTGCTCTATTTGTATACAACATATAGAGGTAAGAACTCCTGAATTCCTTCTTTAGTTGGGTTCTGAAACGAGTTTAACCTCTTGACTTGAATTATGCCTTATTTCTATTTAAACAAGGTCCTACTATCTGAAAGTATTGTATGCATTTTTGACCCTTGAAAAAACATTTTTTGTTCATGTTAGTTTTGTTGTCAGTGTGCATATAGAAGTTCTTGTACAGGAGCTCTTCTAAGAGTACTTTCCATGCTGCTAACCTCAGACAGTCTGTTTTTGCTTACAGCTTTAAGGAATGATATATAGGCCTGATTTTTATCTTATTCTGGTGAAATCAGGGCAAAAAGGCAACTAGACCAGACTGCAAAATATATACATATTATACCAATGTGTTCTAGTATGTCCGTCATACTGAGTCCTCGATCTTGGAGAAAGGGGGTTAGGATTTCCATTTGCTATCAATCATGATCACAAGCATATCCTAGGATGGAAAGTAAGGCCTTGGAGAAAGGTGAGAGTAGACACTCCTCCTTTCTAGCCTTCAGGAGTTTGTGGATCTGGACTTGGAAGCAATGCATGCATACTCTGAAAACTACCTGAATGCACTGAAAGTGAGGCATTACTGCTGGTTTGGGTGCTCTTTGCTGTTCTGGAACTGTTGCCTTCTTTTAGACTATGCTGACATCAAGATTCTGTCCTAATACCACCCCCACCAGTGTGGGGCAGAGCCTCCTCTTAATTGCCCTAACACAGGTATGACCAGGATTTAATTTATAATGATACTTTTAAGTATGCTCAGGTCTAACAGAAGGAAATTACAAACCATTATTCCTTCTGACAGAAGGAAACTACAAGCCATTATTAGAAACGGCTGCTTTCAGAATCCACAGGCCAATCCTCACTTCGGTCTCTTCTCTACTTCATTTTATGTCTACTTTCCTGTCTAGTCTTGAGTTAGCTTTCTTATGATAGGGTCCCTTTTACCAAGAATTACAAAAACATCACTGCCAGTTGGGTCACAGCTCTAAAAGTAAAAGGTAAAACAAAATTTCTAGAAGAGAATGTAGGAAAGTATCTTCATGATTTGTGGGTGAGGAAAGATTTCACAAACAGTGTGTTAGTACTTTCACAAAAGTACTAACTACAGAGGAAAAGACTAGTAAGTTGGATTTCATGAAAATAAAAAAAACTGTGTTCATTAATTACATCACTAGCAGAATAAAAAGGCAAGCACAGAATGGGAAAAGTCACATACAGCAAAAACAAATGGACTTATTTTCAGAATATATAATTCCAACACATCTATAAAAACATATAACCCAATTGAAAAATAAACAAAAGATCTATACAGACACTTTTATAAAAGATGATTTCCACGTGGCCAATAAATATTTGGAAAAGGCACTCAACCACATCAGGGTTGGAATAGATGGAAACCACAATGATATACCACTATAATACCAAAAGAATTATTAAAAGTACAGACTGATAAAACTAAGCTGTTGATAAGAATGAAAAGCAAATGGAACATTTGTAACACTCCAGTCAGAGTATAATCAAATATGACCATTTTAGAAAATTATTTGGCATCATCTACCAAAACTGTACCTTTTGCAACAATATCACCTGTATATACATATATATACCCAACAGCAGAAATGCAAACATATGGTCATTATAAGACTTGTACAAAACTTTTTATGGCAGTATTATTCATAAGAACCCAGACTGGAAACAACTCAAATGTACAAATACAGAAGGAATACATTGTTGTATGTTTATAAAATGGAAGATAGTCACCTCTCTGTGTCCCACAGGAAATTGGTTCCAGGACCCCCAGGGATACAAAATCCACAGATGCTCAAGTCCCTTATATAAAATGGCATGGTATTTGCATATAATCTACACATATCTTCTGTATATTTTAAATCATCTCTAGATGAATTATAATAGCAAATACAATGTAAATGCAACATGAATAGTTGCTTGTGTGCAACAAATTCAAGTTTAGCTTTTTGGAATTTTCTTAAGGTATTTTTGCTTTGTGGTTGTTTGAGTCTGTGGATGCTGACACTGCCGATACAGAGGGCCAACTCTACTACATAGCAATGAAAATGAATGAATTATAGATACAGCAAATAATATGGATGAATTTCACAACATAATGTCGACTAAAAGAAGGCTTATGTAACTATGCAATGTAGGATTTCATTCACATAAATTTTAAGAACAGGCCTAAGTAATTTAGGTGATGTTGTTGGTGAGTTGGTCATGGACAGGGAAGCCTGGCGTGCTGCAGCCCATGGGGTTGTAAGGAGTCGGACACAACTGAGCGACTGAACTGAACTGAACTGAAGTAATTTAGAATTACTTTTGATCTTTGGGTAAAGGGAGAGGAATAAAGCATTTGAGGGCTTCCAGAGTACTGCTATTTTTTTTTTTTTCTTTGTTAATTTCTTGGCCTGGATGGCGATTATATGTTCATTTTGTGAAAATTCACTAAGCTGAGGATTTATCATTTGTGTACTTTTCTGTATGTCATGTTATAGCTCAATAAGGAGGTTTAAAAGTCAAGGCCCACTACCTACCCAGCAAAGGGTAACGCTCATTTCTGTTGCAGATGAGGTATGCCATCCCAAACATGCTGAAGAGAAGGAAAAAAAAAAAAAAAGATGTTAGTGTCAAAATAGGGAAATATTGAAAGCCAGAGGGACTAGCTCTTAGTTCCCAGAAAGCCTCCTTTTCAAACTCTAACAGGAGTCTGTCCCCTGACTCAAGGGTGCAGATGCCAAGAGGAAGGGAACAAAGAAGTTCTTACCTGGTAATAGAGTCTCCAATCAACTTAAGTAGCTGCCTTAACTCAGAGCCTGATATATTGTTCAAAAAATGCTTGTTGAGTCTGCATTTGTAGAACTGACCCTCTTCCAGGGAAACCAGACACTCAGTAGGGGACCCAATAAAGTTAGATGTGTTATGTTGTCTCCCAGCACAGAAAGATTCTACCAATTGCTCAAACAACAATAGCTCATCTTTGTGGAACACATGCTACATGCCTGGCACTTTCAAGTGCTTTACATAATCATTTTCTTTACTCCAGACAAAAAGCTTATTGAGAAGGTATTATTATTATTATGTCCATTTTACAAATAAGAAAACTGAGGTACATAGAGTTTAACGTGAACAAGATCCCATGGGTAGTGGTGACAGAGGATACTGACAGAGTCAATATCTAAAACGAGGATCAAGGGCATATGCTTGTCCACTGCATAATATCATCTCTTTTTTTTTTTTTTTTTTTCCCATAATATCTTCTCTTAAAGGGGCCTTTTCCAACAAATGACTCATTCCCTTGTCTATACTATCATACTAAACATTTTGTTATGCCTTTGTATTATAGCACATACCGAAGTCTCCCATACTGCTAATTTTGTGTATGTTGTCTTCCCCATTGGATTTCAGGATAGGAAACAGGCCAGGTTCATATTTGTATGTGTATTTCCATAGTCTCTTATTTTCAGAGATGGTATAGAGAAATGAAAGAGAGGGCAGGTTTCGGGATCAGATAGTCCTGGTAGTTCAGAAACAGTTTCTATGGTAGACTGACTGCATTAATGGCTCCACTTCTTCAACCCTACTTGTATCTGTGCCCTTTGCAGTGCCCTCCTCCTTGTGGACGGTTTGGCCCATGGGATGTTAACAAACATAACACAGAGGTTTGAAAAATGTTTGTGCATTGGGCTTGCTCTTTCTTGCTCTTCTGATATTGCCATGACTACATCCCTGGGCTAGCCCAATATGAAAGTGAAAGTGAAGTCGCTCAGTCGTGTCTGACTCTGTGCGACCCCATGAACTGTAGCCTACCAGGCTCCTCTGTCCATGGGACTTTCCAGGCAAGAGTACTGGAGTGGATTGCCATTTCCTTCTCTAGGGGATCTTCCCAACCCAGGGATTGAACCCGGGTCTCCCGCATTGTAGACAGACACTTTACCGTCTGAGCCACCAGGGAAGGCCAGACCAATATGAGATACACAGAATCCCTGCCCCAGTTATGTCAGCCACAATTCCCAGTTATCCTATCTGAAGCCATCCTGGATGACAACCTGTTCAACACCAGGCATATGAACAAGCCTAGGCAAGATCAGCCAAATCCAGCCAAGAGCAATTGAACCCCACATATTCATGATATAAATAAAAATGTACTGTTGTATACCCCTGAGATTTTGTGGTTGACTATGCACTTAGGCACTCAGTCATGTCTGACTCTTTGCAACCCCATGAACTGTAGCCCACCAGGCTCCTCTGTCCATGGGATTTTCCAGGCAAGAGTACTGGAGTGGATTGCCATTTCCTTCTCCAGGTTAACTATAATGCAACATTACTATGGCACCTGAAAGCAATGTGGCTCCATAAATTACTAGATTTATGAGTATGGACAAGTCGTCTAACAAATCTCTGAGTCTCCATTTCTAAATTTATAAAATGGAGTTAATATTAGTTTGTTTCTACCTCATATAATTGATATTGAGGTGAAGTCCCTAATATTTAATAAGGGCTCACAAAAATTATTATTCATTCATTTATTCAAACAGCATTTTACTGATGATCTACACATGCCAAGAACAGTGCTGAGCCCTGGGAATGCAAAGATGAATAATAAAGACTCACTGAACCAATTACAGCCCTAATTCTGTTATCTGACCCTTTAAGGCCTAGATTCTAGCTTGCTAATGTAAGGAATAATACCTTTTCACTTTCCATCCACCAAGCACCACTATATAGAGCTTCCCATGCTGTTCATTCATTTATTCATCATTATTAATGCCTACCAAGCATTGGGGATATAAGAATGAACACAAAATAATCACTATCCTCAAAAAGCTCCCCGTATAGGAAGTGAAAAGCACACTGAGTCAGTGATTGTTTTGAGTGTTCTAATGCGCTACAGAATTACACAGAGGAGAGAGCTAAACCACTGGACTTGGGATTGGGTAGCTTTCAGAGGCAGCTTTAGAAAGGAATAGATCCTTGAGCTGGATTTCAAAAATTGACTGTGGTTTTCCTAGTAGACTGCGGATGGAATGAATGAAAGAGAGGCTAATCCGCTTAGACACCCCCAGAGGAAGGGACATAGGAGAAGACAAGGTAGGAAAGGCAGGTGGTTACTTTGTGTGTCATTGCAAGGAATTTGAACATACCATGAAAATGACTGGAAGGTACTGAGGGATTTTCAGCTCCTAAGTGAGCCCAAACTGGGCTTTGGGAGAATGTGTGTCACTAAGCATCTGGAAGAGGAGTAATCCCTATCAATGGCTGAACACACAGTTGAAGTGATCAATAGTTAATGGTTGGTGATTGGGTTCTTCTGAGTCCAAAGAGATACTCAAATGAGAAGACTCTCTCTTCTTTTTGTACAACCTTTGATAAATTACCATCATAGTCTGAAAACTGACAGTAGACTGGGATCTTCCACCATGTTATACTATCAGTGGGATGGAGGAAGATGAAGGAATTTGAAATCTGAGTCTTGGCCTGGGAAGGACTAGATTTAATTTTCTGAAATGGCTTCACATCTGAAATTGGTGACCTACTGTTTTTGCTATCATAATTCTCCCACTTCTTTACTAAAAAGTACTGCAAGGTCAATGTCCCACACTCACACTTTCTCATTAAGGCCCAAACACTGATACACTGGTCCAGAATCTGCAACACCTTTCATGACTTTCTTTGGAAGCTCTTTAAAAAAGTAGGCTGGTAGGTTGCTGCCATTGTAGGTGACAGAGTCACAGGTTACGATTCCTGGATAGTACATCATCATTCTGGCAGCTATGTTGACTTTTTGACCAATGACTATAATAGGAAGAAGAAAGAAAGGCAAAAAGCAAGGAGAAAATAGCCATTGAACTCAGTGTAATCCAAGGCATATTGTCCCCAGATGGCATTTTTACCCTTTACTCCATTTGCCTTCACAGATGACACAGCAATCTTACCTTCAACTACCCAGCTTTAGCCAATGGCTTCCCTCATAGCTCAGTCAGTAAAGAATCTGCCTGCAATGTAGGAGATCTGGGTTCAATTCCTAGGTTGGGAAGATCCCCTGGAGAAGGAAATGGCAATCCACTCCAGTATTTTTGCCTAGGAAATCCCATGGACAGGAGCCTGGCCAGCTATAGCCCATGGATATATATAGCATATATACAGCCCGGAGAAGGCAATGGCACCCCACTCCAGTACTCTTGCCTGGAAAATCCCATGGACGGAGGAGCCTGGTAGGCTGCAGTCCATGGGGTCACTAAGAGTCAGACCCAACTGAGCAACTTCACTTTCACTTTTCACTTTCATGCATTGGAGAAGGAAATGGCAAACCTACTCCAGTGTTCTTGCCTGGAGAATCCCAGGGACAGCGGAGCCTGGTGGGCTGCTGTCTCTGGGATCGCACAGAGTCGGACACGACTGAAGTGACTTAGCAGCAGCATATATCCAACGGCTATAAGCGTTGGATAACAAAACTTAGGAACTAAACCACATTTTAGAATATACCAGGAGTTAACTAGCCATCTGAGAGCCTAAGGGGATGATCTGCTCAAGGATTAGAAGGGCCTTGAATATGGAGAGGATTCTCTTAAGTGGGATGGTGAGCAGGGCCTGAGGGCTCTCAGATGAGGTATAGTTGATCTTCTGCTATTTAAGATAGATATACGTAAGCTTGGACACGGACCACTGACCTCCAAAGGAGGCACAAAATTGGGTCTGTATGTTTCTGTGCATGAGCCTTCATTTGATTTTGTAAAAGTAAGTAAATAGGGCTGGAAGGGGTGTAAATTGTAGGATTCATTTAGGGGATATTTCAAGAGGTAGTACACTGCAGTGCACAGACTCTGCAACCAGGCCATGCAGGTTTGGATCTAAGCTCTACCTCTACTATGTGTAAATTACTTAGGCAAAATACTTAAACTCTTCCATGCCTTAGTTTTCATATCTGTAAAGTGGGGTTGATAACAGTACTTCTCTCAGAGGGTAGTTTATGGAGATTAATGAGTTAATACACATAAAGAACTTTGTGAAGTGCTGGGCTGCTAGTAAGCCCTCAATTAATACCACTACTAATTAGGTATTAAATGTTGTACTTTGAGATAAACTTGAATACTCCCGATTAAGATATTCATTTTTTAAAACCAGTTTATTATGGGGAAATTTGACCATACAATAAAACATGGTATCATGAGTCTACATATCTATTACCCAGGCCCCCAAACCATTAACCATCCACTCTCCACCTTGTATTATTTTGAAGAAAATCTCAGAGTTGTATTACTTCAGACATAATTGTTTCAGTATTTTACATATATGCAGTATTTTAAATGTATTATTTCTGAGCATTTAAAACCCTAATAGGATTGAACAGGAAAGAGCAGTGAAATCTTGAGATAACACCTACTTACTTTTGAGATTAGTGCTATTTTTCAGTAATGCCAATATTCATAATTTTAAGAATCAGTCCTCATCTATCCCAGGAATTTAAAGGAATAATCGTTTAATGTTAACAGGAAATTAACATAAAGGCCCATCATTCCCTGAGCTTATGGCCTCCCATTTGTGTGTGTGTGCTTAGTCAGTCAGTTGTGTCCGACTCTTTTGTGACCCCATGAGTTGTAACCCGCCAGGCTCCTCTGTCCATGAGGATTCTCCAGGCAAGAATACTGGAGTGGGTTGCCATGCCCTCCTCCAGGGAATCTTCCCAACCTAGGGATCAAACCCAGGTTTCCCTCATTGCAGGTGGATTCTTTACGATCTGAGCCACCAGGGAAGCATGGCCTACCACGGTTCCCCTCTAAAGACTGCATATTTCTCATACTCAATCATAGACCCAGAAATACACATTTTGTAATCACGGAGGTGTCCAGGGACCAACCGATATGGCTTGGTTTCATCTGGAAGACTGTACACCTTTGAGCACAGGGTCCATGTCTCGCTAATTGTTTTCCCTCCTCCCACCCAGTTCAGTGGCAAGGCACAATGTCTGCTGAAAGAAAGATGGACATAAGCTAGTTCAGCACACCTGTATACTCGTGCCTCACAGAGTGTCCAACGATTCCACAGAAGACAATCCCGCTGGTCACGCCAATGGAAACAGTGCTGGCTCCAGGGAGAAAAAGAGAGTTGTGGGGAAAGAGATAAAGACAATGAACACAGAGAAGGCCGGGAGGGTGGAGACACGGTGATGAATGGGGTGGGGGAGGGGTAGGAAAGAGTTTTCGAAAAAGAACACTCCTCCCTTTGTAGTTAGGTTAGGGCCATTGTACACGGCCTGGAGGCATAAAGGAAGGGCAGTTTGAGATAGAGAACTAAGTTCTTAGAAGTAATAACTCAGTTCACTTTTCTGCTACTTTTAAGTATTCATCTGAGCTATTTTTCTGGAAAATAATCTCATCACCCCAATGTACTTTCAATGTAGAATGATTGTGGTTGTAAAAAAAAAAAATTAACTATCTTTTGTGATTGCTAGAAAGAACTAAGTCATTTTTTCGAAAGGAAATAACTATGTGGCATCAAAAACTAACTTTTCTAATGCATGAAGATGGTTGCATATACAGATGACTAGAGGCTGAGAAGATGGAATACTTAGGGCAAAGGCTGGTATCTGTTGGAGTAGACCAGAGTGGGCCACAAGTCAGGATTATTGGGGTACACAGGGGGAGCCTGAGGGCACTGGGCTCTTGGACAGCCAGGGTCAAAAATGTAAACATTATCTTAATAATTTGACTTAGTGGATCATCTTGAGACCAGATCAGTGGTGGTGGTTTAGTCACTACGTCATGTCCGACTCTTGCAATCCCATGGACTGTAGCCTGCCAGGCTCCTCTACCCATGGGATTCTTCAGGCTAGAATACTGGAGTGGGTTGCCATTTCCTTCTCCAGGGGATCTTCCCAATCCAGGAATCAAACCTGGGTCTCCTGCATTGCAGGCAGATTCTTTACCGACTGAGCTATGAGGAAGCCCTAGTACTTACTTTATCTCTTAGTTATTAAAAATCATCTCAGGTCTCCAACATAGTTTGGAGTATGACCTCTCCCAGGAAGTAAGCCAGAAGTATAGAGAGACAATCCAGTTAGACCCTCTCTGGTACATTTGAATTTGTTAGGGGTATCCTTTTTCTACCTGGCCTTAACCATCCCCCCATCTACTGCATCAGGGCTGGGTTTGCTCACCCTACCTGTACCTTCAGTAAATAATGAATGTAGACAGAAAGACAGTCTCCCGCCTTCCTCTTCCCTGACCCTTGTCCTGTCTCCCTATATCCTACAACAGAGTCAGGAATCAGATGGAATCAGGGTCAACACCTACCGGATTTTGTGGACCTGAGAGCAGAAGTCAAATATATCCACAGCACTCTCCAAGGCATGAGTGATTTCATCAGGTGCCTTTTCCCCAGGAAAACCAAAGACACAGAGAAAAGAGCAGCCCTGTGAGGGAGAAAGGCAGCAAACACAACTGGTGGACCGTTAGTTTTAAGCTGGACCATTTAGATGGCCCAGTGGAGGACGGGCAGCAATTTTCACTCTCTGAAACAAATTTCATCAAATATATACCTATTTCAATGTTTTCCCTAGTGGCTCAGATGGTAAAGCGTCTGCCTACAATGTGGGAGACCTGGGTTCAATCCCTGGGTCTGGAAGATCCCCTAGAGAAGGAAATGGCAACCCACTCCAGTACTCTTGCCTGGAAAATCCAATGGACAGAGGAGCCTGGTAGGCTATAGTCCATGGGGTCGCAGAGAGTCGGACACGACTGAGCGACTTCACTTTCACTTTCAAACATTATATAACTTCTCCTGCATCATCAACAGTAGGGCTAGAACCTGAGAGTGTACCCTCCTGTCTACTCTCTACTGTAGCCAAGGTCTTGGGTTGCAAAGTCCTAAGTTTAAGTCCAAAAGCAGCACAGAGCAAAAGGCACCAGCTCTGGGATCAGAAAATATGTGTTCTCATGCCACTTTCCCAAGTGTGGAAACTTGAACAAGTCAGTTACACTCTATGAACTTCAGTTTATCAATCTATATACAGGTAAAACTTAGACTTGCTGAGGTTGGTTATGTTACTGAAAAATTAGTATGTTATATTTACATATACACACATGCACCTCATTAACTCTAAAGTTCTCTTCAGATATTGTTATTATTCATTTTTCTTAAGGATAAAGGCTTAAGCTGGGAGTGTTTTTTCTTGGCAAAAAGTTAACTCTTTCAAAGAGACAGTAAACTCTGAAGTTTGGCACTTTCACTATTAGTCCCTTAAAAAATGACTTCAGATGCTGTTTTCTGTAAGAAAATAGTGCACAGTGAATAAAAGTCAATGGGGTAAAAATTTGAGTCTATGTATGTTATATCCTGATAAAGTGCAAAAGAACTATAAAATGCCTCAGTTTCTTCAACCCTCTGCAAAAAGAATCTGACCAAGTACATGCTTAGTCACTAACTCATGTCTGACTCTGCCTGCCAGGCTCCTCTGTCCGCAAGATTTTCTAGGCAAGAATACTGGAGTGAGTTGCCATTTCCTCTTCTATGGGAGTTTCCCGACTTGGGGATCAAAGTCTCCTGCATCTCCTACTTTGGCAGGCAGACTCTTTACCACTGAACCACCTGGGAAGCCCATCGGACTGAGTGTGCTCAGTCACGCACTCATGTCCGACCCTTTGCGACCCCATGGACTGTAGCCCACCAGGCTCCTCTGTCCATGGAATTTTCTAGGCAAGAATACTGGAGTGGGTTGCCATTTCCTTCTCCAATCTGACTGAGAGTCAGCTTCTAATTGGCACTAGGTTCTGTTGTCACATTGGTGCAGCAGGGGGTTGGGGGGAGCCCTGAATCCAGGTCTGTGAAGAGACTAGAGGGTAGCCCCTTTGGGGCACTGGTGGGTTTGCTTTGCCTGGAAATTCTGCCTGGTGGCTTGGCAAAATCTCACGCTGCAGTGAGACTAGCAGCTCTCATCTGCTGAGTGCTGACTTGAATTGGGCATCACAACAGGTGCTTCACACACATATTTTTCAAAACTTTCAACAATCATTTTGGGCAAATACTATCCTCATTTGAATAACGTCCCTATTTTTATACAAAATAAATAGGAACAAACTAAGTCTCAGAGAAGTTCAATGACTTGCTAAGGACACACAGCTGGGAACTGTGGGAGCCAGGAACTGTCTCTCCAGGAATTGTCTGGAGTATCTGCAAGACACTAAAAACTGTTCTCTATGCGTCTATGCTCTTTTCTGATGATACTCATGAATGAATATGAAGAAAGTATCAGACTACACTGGACTGGAGGTCTCCGTTGCCTCAGAACTCCCACAGAACAGAGTATTTTTTCATACAAAAATTAATTATTTCTGCCTGGTTCTGTGACAACCTGTGAGAGTTTCTTACCTCTGCAGCCCAGCCCTAGCTTTCCGTCACTACCAATGCTCACTGTATTTTTTTAATTAGAGAGTGAATGAGTGTGGAGCAGTAATTAAGTGCTCTGCTCTTACAATACAAAAACACCTGCGATGGTGAAATCAATTCTCATGAGCACTACTATGATAATTTATCACATCATTTTTCTCTGAACAGATGAAGAGCAGATTGAAAACACTGAGAGCTAAAGGTGACACCCCCACCCCATCTCAATTAAGGAACTGAAAGGGGAACTGGAAGTGAAAATATGGCAGATGGAGATTATAGGAAATTACAGCTTCTAGGTGGAGAGGGCAATGGCACCCCACCCCAGTACTCTTGCCTGGAAAATCCCATGGACGAAGGAGCCTGGTGGGCTGCAGTCCATGGAGTCACTAGAGTCGGACACGACTGAGTGACTTCACTTTCACTTTTCACTTTCATGCATTGGAGAGGGAAATGGCAACCCACTCCGGTGTTCTTGCCTGGAGAATCCCAGGGACGGGGGAGCCTGGTGGGCTGCCGTCTATGGGGTTGCACAGAGTCAGACATGACTGAAGTGACTTAGCAGGAACAGCAGCAGCAGCAGGGTATGATGGTTACTAGAAGACTGACCTAAAAATCTCTGGAAGACTCATTATACCCTGGATTCCAGATGTATGTACATATAGTAAAAGCTAGTTGAATACAGTAGTTAAGAGCACAGACCAAGAAGGCACACTACCTGGGTTTGAAAATCCAGTCCACCACTTAATCTTATTTTGTCTCACTATCCTTAGCTTTACCTAAACACCCTCTTCTGTAAAATGGGGACAATAACATAATACCTACCACTTAGAGCAGGCATGTGAAGAAAGAATATATGTAAAAGTGTGGAGAACAATGCCTAGCACACATTGAGCACCACATCCACCATGTAGGCTGTTATTAGACTATAAATAAAGACTGAGGGGTCTAGGTTAAACATGTCTATTCCTTCTCTTTCTCCCCCGTCCATGGACATAAATCCACGGACATAATGCTAATCTTAAATTATTGGTAGGTTTCCACATCTTTAGTGTGGGAAATTTACCTTGTCAAACATGAAGACTTTGTTGATTTGGCCTTGGAAGACCCTCAGGACAGAATTAATGTGCACGCAGGCATCCTGAATAGCTGAGCCTATGACTTCTGCTTTATCTTGGTCCTTAAACATCAGGTTCACAAACATAACTGTCACTGGGCGAAGCTCAGACAAATAACCCCGAAGCTGTTTGTCATCAATCTGTAATTTAGAGGGAAGCTTTCCTTAACGTGTGTCCTTGGCAGTGGATATTTCCTCCCAATATCATCACCACCACACCCAAAATTATCACTGGGAGGGAACTAGCCTTTTGAGATTCTCTAGGGAAACTGAAGTTATCAAAGTTGGGAGGTAGAACACAGCAGAGCCAGCTGAAAGTCAAAAAGATGGAAATGGAATGAACTATCAAAATCTCTTCCAATAGGAACTTACAAGCCTGCTCATTTTTGCCCAGCCACCACTCCCTTGCCCCAACTGCTAGCTCCCTCAGCCAATATGAGCCATGACAATAAAAGAACTGCTGTTTCTTTTGGCTCTCCAACAATTTAGGAATAAGAAGAGCATGCCGCATAATTCAACCTAATATTTTATAGCAAGGTACTTTTCAGAATATTTCCATATTCCGTCCTCCTTTATCCTCAAATGAAATAAAATTACATTATCCTCATTTTACTAATTAGATAATTGAGGGACGGAGAGATAAGAAAACTTTCCAAGTCATATGGGAAAACAGTAGCAAACAAAATCCAAATCTATGGACTTCTTTTTGTAGCGCCCCCTTGCCTGTCTTTGGTGTTGTATTTCACTCAGCTCCCATCTTCACTCCAAGTCTATCCAAAACAGGCACAGGGAAAGGAAAGGTGAGTCTTTCCCGAATTATCCCTGCCTATATCATCAGCCCTGAATTTTGTTAAATTTAAGTACATAACAAAACAATGGGGGAGAAGCACTGCATTTTTTCTCCCCCAGACAACACAAAAGTGTCAGATTCTCCATTGAAAATATGAAACACATCTTCTGGATGAAAAAGGAAATTGTGTATAGGGAATCTTGGAATCATGCTTCCTATCTAGCTGAGGTTTCATGTACTTTTCATAAAAGATGATTTAATAATTTCTTACTCGGCAACACGATCATTTTCTTTGATTTTTCAAATGAATTTAAGTAATAAATATTAAATACATAATACTAAACATGTTAAAGAAATTAAATTATTCCACCAGGCCATGTATTCTGAGTTTTGGTTTGAAAAATTCAACCACATCTTTGTTTGCTAAGTCCAAGGACAGACCTTAGTAAAGCTGTGAAACCTTGGTCTTTTGCCTCCTTTCAGCTCCCTAGCTATTGTTGCTTAGTCCATGGTTGTCATTCCTACTCACAATTTTCACAGTGACTCACAGAACCTCTCTTATATCCCTTTCCTGTAGACCTTGCTCTCAACTAGTAGCAGCTGAAGAAGCATAATATTATCTCTTAGAGGGAGGGAGGGGAAGAGTGGGATGGCTCTCTTGAGCTTCAAAAACCTTAAAGAAGCCAACAATTGCAGACACTAGAGGGAGTGTCTGGAAAATCTCATGAGTGGAGGAGCCTGGTAGGCTGCAGTCCATGGAGTCGCTAAGAGTCGGACATGACTAAGCAACTTCACTTTCACTTTTCACTTTCATGCATTGGAGAAGGAAATGGCAACCCACTCCAGTGTTCTTGCCTGGAGAATCCCAGGGACAGGGGAGCCTCTTGGGCTGCCGTCTATGGGGTCGCACAGAGGTGGACACCACTGAAGCGACTTAGCAGCAGCAGCAGCAGCAGCAGCAGAGGGAGTGTTTCTCAACTGAATGAGAGGTACGGGGGGCATTCTGACAGCTCTTCAACCCACACTGTGAAGGCAGCTGCCCACAGATCAGGCTTATCCCACAAATATTTCCTTTAGGACATAACTGCATTTTGACAAGATTAAGAATTAAAATAGGCATTGTATTAGAGAGGATGTATACAGCCTCTGAAAGAAATGTAGGGTTCAGAGAAAACAGGGTTCAAATCCTAACTACATTTCTTTATAATCTCAGTAAAGTTCATGGTATCATTCTGTCTCTGTTTTCTCATATATAAGGGATAAATACATCTTCCAAGGATTGTGAAGAATAAATACATGAAAGAGTAGAGTGTCTGGCATATGGTGAGTGCTGAGAAATAGTTATAATTTGAACAGTTAATGCATTTGAAAGAACCTAGATCCAAGCAAATGAAAAGGGAAAACTCTAAGGCTGGAGGTACTTCTGAGGGTTCTAATTATCTGTATTAACTTTCAAAGCTTAAGATATAATTCAAGTGACAAGAGAAACAGTATCATTCACTTGCTATGTGACGTGTAGAAAGGACATGTGACATGCTCTTTTTCGTGTGTGTGTGACGTGTTCTTATATGCTTGAGACACTTTCAGTTTGCCCAGTTGTATAAGGCCAGTTTACCCCTGTTGTCACAGTGTAATTATGAGTAATGCCGCCTTTAATTCTTAAAAACATTCTGATTTGAACACACGGAGAATGTCAGTCCCACCTTTTCTATTCCAATGAAACATTTTACAAGCTGCTGATTTTCTTGATCTTAGCAGCTGTCCAAGATCTCTGACACCCTAAAAGTCAATAAATTAAATTATTAAAATACCTGCTTCAATATGCTTTCCATCACATACTTTTGTAGGGACAACTCCAGTTCAGGATCAGACTCTAGCATGCAAGCAAGCCTCAGGAGGTCTAAGAGGGCAGGAGAGGTAGGATCAGAAAGGGAAGCTTGGCTCTGCAATGTGGGAGAGAGGTGCCTCCCAGTCCCCATTCCCTTGGGCAGTGGTCTTCACCGTTTGGTCAGAAAACTCTGGGCTACTTCATGGCCAAATAGGGCCAAGGGAAAGCCAATGAGACGTTCTCAGAAGTTGAGGATTTCCCAAAATTCAGTTGCATGTAGCTCAAAACCCTGTGCTAAATGTCATCACACTTCAGAACTTAAGGAGACTTTCACCTCTATACTTGAGCTAAAAGTATTGTCACAGGTAATGGGAATAAACAGATGAGGGGATGATAATGGAGGACAATGCTGACACAATGCAGGGGATGATTGAGTTGAAAGAGCAGCACGAGTAAGATTTAGGAGACTGGCTTCTGATCCCAAGTTTGATACCAACTTGCTGTGTGACTCTGGACAAGTCACTTCACTGCCCTGGTTGACTCTTATTTCCTCATCCAGGAAAAAAAGCACTAGTCTTTCATCATCTCTATGATTATTTTCACTATAATGGTTGATTGTTCCATACTCTATTTGAAGAAATCAAAAAATAATGGAAAGAAATTATGATAGGCTTTCAGCAGGGAATACAATAATGATAATGTGAAAAAGATGAAAAATAACAGGGGAGTCTGAAAAGGATACAAATTGGGGAGCAAATGTTTGTATTGAATGTATTCAAAACCTAGTATATTTTAAATGCTGTGCTAGGCACTGTGTGGGAATAAAAAGTTCTTAGGAAACTGAGTTTTTCCTGGAGGCACTTAACACACATTCAAGTATAATATGTATAGAAAAGTTAAATACAAAAAAGACCAAATGGACTAATAGATTATAAAGACCAGAGACGTTCAGAGAAATCAATGGTCTAGATAAACTGGTTTAATCAGAAAAGGGTTAAAAGGAGAACTAGGAATTTTACTGAATCTTGAATAACTTGTAGCTTTTTACTAGAAGGATCCATGCCCAGCAGATGTAGATTAAAGTCAAGAATGAGCAGAGTATGTTAAAGAATTGGTAAAGACTAAACTGGCATGAGCCCCCATGTGAGTATTGGAGATTAATAAGAAATGACGCTGAGCAGACTGTGGAGAGAAGCAAAGACCTCAGGAAGAGAGCAGGCATTGTAAAGGTCTAGACGATTATGGCAACAAAGGTTATTTGTTGTTCAGTTGCTCAGTTGTATCCGACTATCTGCAGCCCCATGGATTGCAGTATGCCAGGCTTCCTTGTCCTTCACCCTTCTCCTGCCTGCAATCTTTTTCCCAGCATCAGGGTTTTCACATCAGGTGGCCAAAGTACTGGAGCTTCAGTATCAGTCCTCTCAATGGATAGTCAGGGTTGATTCCTTTTGATCTTGTTATCCAAGGGACTCATGAAGTGAAGAGAAGTCGCTCAGTCGTGTCTGACTCTTTGTGATCCCATGGACTGTAGCCCAGCAGGCTCCTCTGTCCATGGGATTTTCCAGGCATGAATACTGGAGTGGGTTGCCATTTCCTTCTCCAGGGGATCTTCCCAACCCAGGGATCGAACGCAGGTCTCCCGCATTGTAGGCAGACGCTTTACCGTCCAAGCTACCAGGAAAGAGACAAATAATAAGGAATTTGGCCGGTCTTTGCTTCTGATACCAGAGTAACTTTTAAATCTTTGGAATTTCCCAGATAATGAAACTGTCTCTGTTATTCCTGGTGGGTCCTTGGGACCACACCTGAATTTATGCTAATGTGATGACTCAGGATAGGGGTCTATCTGCAAAGACCAAGCATGTGTTAAGAGGGTTGTGGCTTTGAACTAGGTGTTAAGGGCCAACCTTCATGACATCTGAGGAGGGAAAAGGGGCTGGAGATTTAGTTCAATTATAAGCCCAATGGGGCTTCCCTGGTGGTTCAGATGGTAAAGAATCTATCTGCAATGCAGGAGACCCAAGTTCAATCCCTGGGTCTGGAAGATCTCCCGGGAAAGGGAATGGCTACGCATTCCAGTATTCTTGCCTGGAGAATTCCATGAACAGAGGAACCTGGCAGGCAGTCCATGGGGTCGAAAAGAGACAGACAGGACTGAACATCTAACGCTTTCCCTTTTCACTATGAGGCCAGTTTTTCATAGTACATGCCTACTTAATAAACCACCAATAAAATATGTGAACCTCTGCTTCCCTGGCTGGTAAATACTTTGATGTGCAAGGAGCGTGATGTGTCCTGACAATCAAGAAGCTTCATATTTGGGACTCTCCCAGACCTCATCCTATGTGTTCAGAGACCAGTACAATCCTGGTCCTCATTTGTATTCTTTACAATAAAACCATAATTATAAGCATAGTACTTTCCTGAGTTCTGTTAGTTATTATGGTGAATTATTGAACTTGAGAGCATTGTGAGAACCCTTGGATTTGTAGCCAGTTGGTCAGAAGTGCTGGTGACTTACTAATCTCAGAGCTTGTAGCTGGTGATAAGAGACGTCCTATGGAAGACTCCACCTCTCTGTGCTAACTCCAGGTAGTTAGTAACAGAATTACACTGTGGTATTGCAGAGCCCCAAGTAAGTTATTGAAGGCATGATTAAGATCTAGGAGATGGGATGAGGTACAGTTCAAGGCGTCTATCACTAGATTTTCTCCATCCTTAGAGCGTTTGGGTTCTTGGCCTTTCCTGGTCAATTTGCCTACAGTTCCCCTGAGCACTCCTCTCATCCCATTACCTATCGCAGTTTTGTAAAATTACAGTCTAAATTTGCGATGTTCAAAATATTCAAGACCTACACAAAAATGGTGACAAAGAAGAATGTTTCAAAGATGTTTCTGAAGTTTCTAGTCTGGATAAAGGAACAGTTTCAGAGAAAGATAAGTAGCATAGAATTGAGACATTGTTGAAATAAATTTCTAGGCCCAGGACAAGCTGCTCCATATCCAGCATGCCATGTCAGCAAACCAAGACTTAGATTAATTTTTGTGTCCCAGTAAACACTCCACTTAACCAGAAATGCAATCACCATAGTCAGCCAATCCCTAAATGCCTAGCCAACTCCCAGCCTTCTTCCCCCAAACAAGACTGACTATATGACCCCAGCCAATCAGATACTTTGTTTGTCTCTTCCTTGTTCTTTACTCTTTAGCCTTTCCTTGTTCTTTACTCTTTACTTCTTGCCTTCCACACCATTTTGCAGAAGGTTGTCTACTTCATGAAGTACTAAAGTTTGTTATCACCAAATTGTCCTGCATTCCTCACACTAGTCCCAGCCCAGCTGCAGTCATAGGGAAATCCAGCATAGATTAATGGGTCCACAAAACACGGGTAGAGAAGACCAGACAGTCCAGGACAGATTCCTGGAATCATCAACATTCAAGGAATAGAACAGGAACTGAAAATGGGTAGTTTGAGGGGTAAAAGCAAAACTAGGAAATAATATTCTTGAACTCAAGGAACGAGGAGAAGATAATACCTAGAAAAGAGACTAAAGCCAATCATCTAGTTATGAGGCCTGAAGAGAGGTCAGCTGGTTTGGTAAGTTGATGGCTATTAACACCTTGACATAAACGGTCCTAGGAGACAGGGGGAAAAGTGGACAGAAGCTACATGTCAGGGACTCAAGACTGACAAGTAGGTGAACACATGCTCTCCACCCCCACCTCAAGGTGCATGTAATCAATGCTAATTGGGTGAATAAATAAAAGAGAGGATAGAAGAAGAGGTAGAGACATACAGGTTACCCTTGAGAAGTTTGGTGTTGAATGTTAGAAGGGAAAAGTAGGAGTCATAGGGTTTTTTTTTTCTTCCTTTTATCATGGAGAAGACTTGCAAATGCTTGGAAGATGAGGGGAACGAGTCATTGCCAAGAGAGAGGCCCAGGACCGAAGGAAGGCTTTACTTAGAACAGCTATTGTGGGGATGGGAAGGAGGCCCCCTTTGTATGCTGCAGGACTGTGAGCTGAATGGAAGAAACCAAGCACTTGTAATGGGGCCCTTGGCATTGGTACAAGACCCTATGGACCACTGGCAGAGGCAATGGCTCTTGAGTATAGAGGGTACTTACTTTTGTGGTCACCAGAAGGATAATAATCCATGAAAGCCATACACTTTGTGAAAAATTCATCAAAGTTAAAAGAAGGGGGTGGTTTTAAGAAATTAACCTAAATTAAAAAAAGAGAGAGAGAAAGGGAGACGTTTTTGGTTATTCTGAGGGTTTCCTGGTCCTTTGAATATAATTTCTCAACAGAAAGGGCAGGGTGTTGAATGTCCCAGACATGATAATCAGACACTGGCATACTTAAACAGTGGAGAGCTTTAATTTGCATGTAATTACATTAAAAATATCTCTGATTAGTCATTAAGATCTCAATCTTCAGTATATACACAGCAGGCCATTCCAGGGAACAAACCTGTATACTCTTCCACTCTTATAAGTTTCTTCTTTTTTTTCTTATCACTTTACAATATTTTAATTGAAATAATACTTGGTTAAACTGCATACCATTTCTTTCTTACAAGTGTAAAAGGACAAAAGGTGCTGATGCCCCAAAAGGTATTAGGAACATCACCACTAATAAAATTTGTACCAAGATCATCAACTCCAAGATATGATACATAGAGAATGGCACAACCTTATTTCCTTAATATTTTTGCCTCCAAAAATGGATAACCTTTAGTCCAATAATGAGAAACTATCAGGCAAAACAAAATCAAGGAACATACACCAAAATAACTGATTAATACTCATGTTAAGTGTCAAGATCATAAAAGACAAGGAAAAACTGTTTTACAGATTGCAGGAGACTAAGTTAAAAATAACAGTGCAGTGTGAGATCATGGATAGAATCCTGGAAAACTCACGAAGGACATTAGTGGGAAAACAGGTGAAATCCAAACAAGGCCTTTAATTAGTGAATAGTCATGTGAAGAGTTGACTCATTGGAAAAGACTCTGATGTTGGGAGGGATTGGGGGCAGGAGGAGAAGGGGACGACAGAGGATGAGATGGCTGGATGGCATCACTGACTCGATGGATGTGAGTCTGAGTGAACTCTGGGAGTTGGTGATGGACAGGGAGGCCTGGCGTGCTGCGATTCATGGGGTCGCAGAGTCAGACATGACTGAGCGAATGAACTGAACTGAAATGATACTTTACCAATGTCACTTTTCAGGTTTTGACTATTGCACTCTGGTTATGAAGAATGTTAACATTTGTGGAAGCTGGCTAATGGATATATGGAAACACTCTATTGTTTCTGAACTTTGCTGTGAGTCTAAGTTTAAAAATTAAAAACAAATTTTGAAGATATAAGTAATGATCGAAGAAGATGGGGGAGCAGGGGCATTGCTATCAGCCAGCTAGGTCATGCAGCCATGATGTGTATTACTGGAAGAGTGAGTCGGGGAGGCTAGGAGGGGAGTAGACTGATGCATAGGGCATGGTTTGGGGTTCTCATCTTTGCCGGCAACTTCATGCATTCACCATCTATTCTTTCCATCTGCCAAATGGTCCTGTTGCTGGTTCAGTTAGCAGCAGAGCTCTCCTTCCTTTCTCTCATTGGCTATATCCCAGGGACAGTTCTGCTTATAGTCCAGCTTCAACTTAACTACAGTGTTTTCTGCTAGGCAGGGCTCAGGGAAAATTCTTTTCCCTCCATAGTCTTTGCTGTCCCTGCTCGCCTCCAGTTCTCATCCTCTGTGATTACTTGCATTGAGTTAGGAGTGTTGAGGAGAGAACTTGAGGGCGAATGGCAGCCCCCAAAACTATTGTACAACCCTCTGCTCCCAGGGAATAGCCAGGAAATTTTTCATTAAACAAGGGCACTAGTCCCACCAAAGGCCTCCATACCCAAATTCCACATCTTTATTTACCACAGAAAAGCCTGATCACTTCCTCTTGAACTCACTAGGCTTGGTTCCTCCCAGAGGAGATGTCCTGGGCTAATACTTTTCAATCTATCCCAGACTGACCCCATCCAAGTTGCCAGCTTCATAGAACCAGTGGCTTTTCTGACAGGAGGCCCCTGGCATGGACTGGCAGAACTTTGGACAAGTAGCAGCATCACACCTACCTTAACTGCTCTCTGATCTGGAATCCTCTCAATTTCAATCATGCTCCTGTCACAGAGCTGCCAGCAGTTTGGGGATAGAATGACGTCATTCACCTGTGCCATGTTCTGCGCGAGGCGCACGTCATCTACGGCCTGACCAATCACCAAAAAGTAGTTTCGAGTTTCGTCTCCAAAGACCAACATGCTGATGTGGCCAGCAGCCAGTCCTGGCAGGAAGGCAAGCAAGGGTTTGCATGAGAAGTTTTGGCTTAGTCCCCAGCAGCATGGCTTCTCGGACAATCAGAATCTTGAGCATCTCAGAGAAAAGTCTAGTCTCTAAAATTTTGTATAGAAATCAGTGAATGTCTCTTCTGGGCCCAGGCCTTCCCAAACACCTTTGCTCTGGAATCTAGAAAATTAGCTACTTATTTTCCACCTTTTTGTGACATTTAGCTCCCTAGATGGCCATATCACTCCTCAAAGAAAGTTATTTTATTTTTTCTTCAATTCATACTTCAAACTTCTTCTTATTTATACAGAGGACAATTTTAATGACTTCTGTTTGGGAAAGATTTGCATTTTATCAGAGATGAGGTTCTAGTTAAAAAGTAATAGGGTGAAATTTCAGGCAACAGATAGACAAGAAAAGGTTGGAGAAATGAGCAGGTATTTTGACCGTTGAGTGTTCCATCCCAAGACTGTGTCTTCTAGTTGTTTTTAGGTTGGGAGCTGAAGATTTTGGTACCAAAACAACAGAAGACAGAATGTTTTAAAATATGACGTGTAAAAAATGTATGTGTAAATGAGCTGTGATACACAGTTCTTTTAAATTACCATAATTAACATAATCAAAGGTTGTTTTTTATCTTTGCTCTGATGTGCTACTTTGTCAAGACTGAATCCCCCTGATATATACATATTACAGGGGGTCTGTTTTTCCTCTGAAGTACATGGATGCCTAGGCTGGTTAAAAGATACTGGTACTTCTTCTTTAATAGCCATTAAGTATGCACCTGAAGGGTCCCCATCATTTTTCAAGAAGAATAATACATCAAAACTCTCTAGGTGGTAACTTGGAAAGAAATATTTAGTATTACAACAAATTTGATTTTTTTTTAACAGAAGATTTAAAAATCTTGGAAAATTTGAATAACCTAAAGCAGAGGTCCTCAATCTCTGGGATCTAAAGCCCGATGATCTGAGGTGGAGCTGATGTAATAATAATAGAAATAAAGTCTACAATAAATGTAATGCAATTGAATCATCCCGAAACCACCATCCCCCCAAGCCAGTCCGTGGAAAAATTGTCTTTCACAAAACCAGTCCCTGGTGCTAAAAATTTTGGGACTGCTGACCTAAAGAAAGCTGAGAGCAGTTAACTGGATAACCCCTGATCCATCTTCTTATCACCTCTGATATTCAAGAATTCTAAAGTTTACAGTTAGGTAGACATGAATACCAATAGCACCAGCTGTAACTCATCATTCATACCTATCAGAATTTCATTTCCCACCTGTGAAATAGATCCCACACTGCCTATACCTCAGGACTGTGGTGAAGCAGAAGTGACACTGAGTAATGTCTGCAGTACAATATGGAAATACAGGTGATCGTTATTGTATGTATGAATTTAAGAAGCCCTCTATTAAGTGGAGCTGTGTTGCAGGCTGACCTTTTAAGCTTTTCTTGCACATGAGTCTTATGAAGTAGAGGAGGACTAGTCCTAATACGTTGTTGAATCTATGTAATCACAAGCTGCTCCCTACTGTGCTTAATAATAATCATTGTTGACAGCAGCAAGACCTAATAACAGCAATAGTAATGATAAAGAGTATTTTGTGGAGTGGTTGTGCCAGGTACTATTCTAACCATTCAAATTTACTTTTTGTAAGAGTTATGAGGTGGATATTAGGAGTTCTCTTAACTGGTAAATGAGGAAACCAAAATTCACCTTCAGGTTAGTCAAAGTTCATGACCTGATGGTGGGCCTGAGTCATGATGTTCCACTGTTTTCTCTTTAGAGGGGCGATTCCTCAGGAGTTAGGACCCATGTTCAAACTGCTATAGCATCTCTTTCTCAAAAGCTTACATATATGTCTCTCTCTCTCTCTATATATATAGAGAGAGAGATCCTTAATTCCCAGATCAGGGATCAAACCAGTCGTCCCTGCATTGGGAGTGCAGTTTCTTAACTACTGGACTGTCTTAACTACTGGACAACCAAAGCTTACCTATCTTGACTCGGATATCCAGGCCTTCTTCAGACTCCTGGGTCTCAAACAATCCGTGAATCTCCAGGCTACATTTAATGACCACTGTGATGATGTTTTTCAGCTGCTTTCTCTCCACCTTCCACAGGGCTAGCAGTGCATCACCTTGAAAAGACAGACACATTGGGGGCTCCTGACCTGCCCTGGGGTTCCACTCTGTTTTGCATGAAATCCGTACAGAAACTTAGTCTTCAAACATTCCTCTACCCACTGCTACCTGCTGCTCTCTCTGAGATGTCTCCTTTGTCAGAGTATAGGAGCCTTGGCACTCCTTTCTTACCCCTGCCGTCTCAGTAAGCCCTCATACCTGCAAATTTTAAGATGTCTCCTCCAAAAATCAACACTTCTGAGGGAAAAAAAGAAAATAAGGTGAAATGAAACTCTGTTTTTTTTTTTTCTTTCTTTCTCTTATTTTATGAAAGTTTCATGTGTACAGCATAACTTTGGTTTCTGAAAGCCAATAAAAAGAATCTACCCTTCAACAATGGGGTAGAAATTAGGTCAAGTTAAGAGCATCTCAGAGATAGGTTTATACTAAAGATGTCTTCTCAGACAAGGCATTTAAACCCAAGGCTCAGACAAGAATAACAGTGAGCTGGAGTATGTACCTGCTCTGTTTCTGTGAATGGAAAGTAGAAGTTAGGATTTCTCATGAGGCCTGAGGACAGCTACCCTCCTCCCATGATAATGAAATGCTCTTTATTGATCTGTGTGTGTTATGAGTCAGGGCTTGACTGAGGGTGGATGAGTGCACGAATGACAGGACTCCATAAGAACTGAAAAACAAAAAACCACAGCTATGGTCAATTTGAATTTTATCACCAACTTGCATTTTGTTTATTTAGGCTTTATGACATAAACAGGTATTTCTCTTCTTATTTTTGCAACATTGAAAAGTGCTAAGTGCAATGCAAAAAGGAACTAGAAAACTGTAGATTTCTGCTTTTAATGAGGACTAAGTGTCATGGCATCTGGTCCCAACATTTCATGGGAAATAGATGGGGAGACAGTGGAAACAGTGTCAGACTTTATTTTTTTGGGCTCCAAAATCACGGCAGATGGTGACTGCCGCCATGAAATTAAAAGACGCTTACTCCTTGGAAGGAAAGTTATGACCAACCTAGATAGCATATTCAAAAGCAGAGACATCACTTTGCCAACAAAGGTCCATCTAGTCATGGCTATGGTTTTTCCAGTGGTCATGTATGGATGTGAGAGTTGGACTATGAAGAAAGCTGAGCGCTGAAGAATTGATGCTTTTGAACTGTGGTTTTGGAGAAGACTCTTGAGTGTCCCTTGGACAGCAAGGAGATCCAATCAGTCCATCCTAAAGGAGATCAGTCCTGGTGTTCATTGGAAGGACTGATGCTGAAGCTGAAGCTCCAATACTTTGGCCACCTGATGCGAAGAGTTGACTCATTGAAAAAGACCCTGATGCTGGGAGGGATTGGGGGCAGGAGGAGAAGGGGACAACAGAGGATGAGATGGCTGGGTGGCATCACCAACTCAATGGACATGAGTTTGGGCAAACTCCAGGAGTTGGTGATGGACAGGCAGCCCTGGCGTGCTGCGATTCATGGGGTCGCAAAGAGTTGGACACAACTGAGCGACTGAACTGAACTGAACTGAACTGAAGTGTTGTCTGCTGTTATTGTTGTTGTTATTTAGTTGCTCAGTCATGTCCAACTCTTTGTGACCCCATGGACTGCAGCACACCAGGCCACCCTGTCCCTCATAGGGACACTGTGAGTTGTCTAGTGTTGTCTAGTGGGTGATATTAAGGTATTACAAGGAAACTCAGACCTTGATAATAGACTAGACCTAGGCCTGGAGAATCCCAGGGAGGGGGAAGCCTGGTGGGCTGTCGCCTATGGGGTTGCACAGAGTCGGACATGACTAAAGTGACTTAGCAGCAGCAGCAGCAGGACTTACCTTAAAAGAATAAATCCTTTTCTTCACGCATAGTTCAAATTAATAATGCAAACAAGTGGTAGGCAGAGGTTGAAAAGGAGATCAAACTTTTCAGTCATCAGTAAGTACTTCAGAATCCATTATTAGGACATAAATTACTGACAAGTGGATTATAAATCATTCATCTGTTCATACAATGAAATTAAAAGATGCTTGCTCCTTGGAAGAAAAGCTATGACAAACCTAGATAGCATATTAAAAAGCAGAGACATCACTTCACCAACAAAGGTTCATACAGTCAAAGCTATGGTTTTTCCAATAGTCATGTACCGATGTGAAAGTTGGACCATAAAGAAGGCTGAGTGCTGAAGAATTGATGCTTTCAAATTATGGTGCTGGAGAAGATTCTTCAAAGTCCCTTGGACTGCAAGGAGATCAAACTAGTCAATTGTAAAGAAAATCAACCTTGAATATTCATTGGAGGGACTGATGCTGAAGCTGAAGCTCCAATACTTTGGCCACCTGATGCAAAGACTTGACTCTTTGGAAAAGATCCTAATGCTGGGAAAGATTGAAGGCAGGAGGAGAAGCAGGTAACAGAAGATGAGACAGTTGGATGGCAAGACAAACTCAATGGACATGAGTTTGAGCAAATTCCAGGAGATAGTGAAGGACAGGAAAGCCTGATGTGCTGCAGTCCATGAGGTCACAAAGAGCCTGACACAACTTAGTGACTGAACAACAACAACATTTATAACATATCCTCTTAATGACTGTGTTTGAGTTATACTGATGCTAGCTTTTTGGAGTTATTGAACATAACTAAAAGTATTACTGCTAAGTCGCTTCAGTTGTGTCCGACTCTGCATGACTCCATAGACGGCAGCCCACCAGGCTCCCCCGTCCCTGGGATTCTCCAGGCAAGAACACTGGAGTGGGTTGCCAGTTCCTTCTCCAGTGCATGAAAGTGAAAAGTGAAAGTGAAGTTGCTCAGTTGTGTCCGACTCTTAGCGACCCCATGGACTGCAGCCCACCAGGCTCCTCTGTCCGTGGGATTTTCCAGGCAAGAGTACTGGAGTGGGGTGCCATCGCCTTCTCCGAAAGTATTACTACTATACTTCTTTTCAAAGTAATCTCTAATTTAGTCTTGTAACTAATACAAAACTAATCCCTCAGTCTGTGTTAGTGAGATTTGATTACATTCCTTCACTTGTACTATCTTATATTTCAAAAAAGACTGGTTTCATACACATTTCATGGAGACAATGAAGAGTACTAAGCAACAGTAGTCTCTCAGGTTGTAACCACCAAATACAGAAAACAATGCATATGCTTAAGTCAGAAACACTTACTCTCCACTATTGCACTTATGTAGTGGTTGAGGATTTCCACCAGCTGCTCAGCCCCTCGGTCCATGTACATGGCTGTGCTGAACTTCTCAGTCATTGCAGTAAAACCTGGAACAATTGTGCAGCTCGTTTCCTTGGGTGCTTGGAGGAACCAAACAGTGTCAGGAGAAGAGGACCACACTCGCTAGCAATGGGCCTCAGCTTTTAAGAACTGGCAGTGTTTCTTTTAAATGATCTTTGTGGCAGGCCAAGTGTCAGATATTGGGTCTCCTCTATCTATATTTATTATCTTAGGGGTCAAGGAAAGGCACCAGATAACTCTTCCCTCCTAACTTCCCAACGTGAACAGGGGTGACTTCAGTTTTAACTGGGTATAGAACTTCCATTTCATGATAATGAAAACACATAAAGTTCTATGACTTCTGAAGAGATGGTAGGTTTCCTCTTAAGCTGTAAAGAACATCAGAGAGATCATTTCCAGAGGTCAATTTTGCCTGGGATGGTGTAGGCCTTGGAGGCTGAGTCAGTGAAGTTGGGACAGGGACAGTGGAGCCTGAAGTACCAGGCCCAGGACTTAGGCATCTTAAAGATTTGCCCATCACTGGACATGCCAGGCAAAGGAAGATGAGAGGGAGCCAGGTCCATAAGCCAGGTCCTCCCTCCTGTCTTCTCAGTGGGAATATTTGCAATAACAGCACAAAAACTCTGAAGCAGCACCCCTACTCTGCAGTCAAGCACTGTTTGTGATTTCATGCAAACCTACTGTTCACCCACATTAAACATCCCTTTTGTGCTTGCCTGAAATATCAACAAACATCAAGACTCCATCAAAATTATCCACAGAAGGTCTCTCTGGAGAGAAATCTCCATAGACAATGAGGTCCGGTAAATGAGCTGCTATTTTGACGATGGCCCGGTCCTGTGATTCAAGTTCTCTTCGAGTGTTCATGTTCAAGGCAAATATTCTGGATTGTATGATCACCACGAACAGTCCTGAATGTACTTTCTAGAAAACAAAGCTGAAATTGGAGGCAATCTGACTTATATTCATTCACTCACCTTCCTATTTCTTTTTCCCCATCTTCTCTAACCTGCACAATGCTCATTTAAGTGGTTGATGTGAGAATGACTGACTTGTTGACCATGCATTTGCATGAAAGGGTGAGCCCTCGGGGTGCAAGCGCTGTGGCAGAGGGGCCAGTAGCACGAGTGCTTTGGTCCAGGCCCCTTTCCCTTCTGTCCTTACGTTCCCTCTTTCCTTGCCCCTTCGTCTCTTATTTTTTCTTTTTTTGAAAACTAAAAAAGAAAGCATAAACAGGAGTTTATGTGTGTGAATATTTATAGAAAAGTGAATGTGAGAGTCGCTCAGTCATGTTCGGTTCTTTGTGACCCCGTGGACTATACAGTCCATGAAATTCTCCAGGCCAGAAGACTGGAGTGGGTAGCCATTCGTTCCCTTCTCCAGGGGATCTTCCCAACCCAGGGGTCAAACCCAGGTCTCCCTCATTGCAGCCGGATTCTTTACCAGCTGAGTCACCAGGGAAGCCCCATTTATAGAAAGGTAAATAGCAAAGTGGAGGGTCATATATAAGCAAGAGATGAAGTATTCTAAGGTATAAAGAAATAGAGAAAAAGAATTAAAAGGGGTGTGTGTATGTGTGAATATAAGACTTAAACCATAAATGGAAGGAAACGTGGAAATGTTGATTTGTTACCTACTTAGTTCTGAGAAAACTAGGATTCCCTAAGGCATTTCTTTGCCTGCTGGGGTTAATGAAATGCTCACACCTGAATGCTGTGAAAATCATGCTGAACCACCCTGAACAGAAATAGCATACCCAATATTTTCAGAGCAATTCAAGTTCCTGGAATAAATGATACAGATAATGAGGGAGTTTAAAAAAAAAGAGGGACTGATGATACCAACATGAAGGAAGTTGTTAGTAATTTCAACCAGATGTAAATCATGTTGGGGTACATAAGAGTATTAGAAAAATTGAGACAGTTTACATATACCTTAGACTTAAGCGAAGCACTTTTTTTAAATCAAGAAAAACATTAGTATATTGGCATATTTTACAAAAAAACCCTTAAAAGGGACAGAAACCTTTAAAAATGGGTACTAAATATTAGGTATTAGATAATCTTTGAAAGGAAAAACTTGGTAAATACAAATGTTAAGAATGAACAAAAGATAGGAGAAGTATATAACTAAGTTTTTTTTTTTTTTTTTTTTTTAAAAGAGTATCACGGAAACACAGCATATGCTAGGAACAGTCAATAGATAATAAATACATCAAATAAATATTTTCAGATAGTCAATTTGATAAGTGCTATATGAACTTATAAGAAGGGTATGAGAATGACCAGAATGAGCTGAGACTTAGGAAAATGCTGAAGTTAAGAAAACCTAGAGGGGCTTTTAGGTTTTATTGACGGCAAGGTGATTAATAAAGGAAGAATAAGGACAAAGCTTAACTATGATGTGCTACACAACACTTCTTTTGTTTCTGTCTTCTCCATTATGGAGAATTGAAAATATAACAAATATTGACAAGAAGTCCAAGATAAGAAAACAGTGTTAAAGTACCTAGTCATTTAAATTCAAGCAGCCATCCCCAGGGCTTCCCTGGTGGCTCAACAGTAAAGAATTTGCCTGCAATGTAGGAGACTCAGGTTCAACCCCTGGGTTAGGAAGATCCCCCCAGAGAAGGAAATGGCAACCCACTCCAGTATTCTTGCCTGGGAAATCCCATGGACAGAGGAGCCTGGCAGAGTACCCTGGCAGTCCATGGGGTCGAAAGAGTTGGACACGACTTAGGGACTAAACCACCATCACAGCCATCCCCAGATAACCCATATCCACTGAAATACATTGAAAGAATTGACAGATGTAATTTCAGTAATCTCAAAAAATAATGGAAAGGCCTTTCCTGGTGGCTCAGTGAGGGCTTCCCTGATGGCCCAATGGTAAAGAATCCACCTGCCAATGCAGGAGACACAGGTTTGATCCCTAGGCTAGAAGGATCCACATGCTGAGGAGCAACTAAGCCCGTATGTTAATGCTACAATTACTGAGCCAGTGCTCTAGTGCCCAGGAGCTGCAACTGCTGAGCCCACATGCCACAGCTACTGAAGACTGCGTGCCCTAGAGCCCGGGCAACAGGAGAAGCCACTGCAATGAGAAGCCTGCCCACTACAGCTAGAGAGTAGCCCTCATTTGCTGCAGCTAGAGAAAAGCCCATGCAGCGACAAGGACACAGAATAGCCAAAAATGTAAAAATAAAATAAAATTATACAAAAAAAAATGGAGAATGTGAGAAGGGCTGGAAAATTAGAGGCTGGTACATTTTCCTCTGAATTTCAAAAGATGAGCCTACATGTGGATTCCAGAAAGCACAGTTTGGTAAATGTGGTGCTATCAGTCAATATAAGCTAGTTTTGCTTCGTCAATGGAAAACTCCAAAATCTCAGTGGCTGGAAATAACAACGGCTTATGTCTTACTCATGCCACATATCCACTGTGGGCTTCCCAGGTGATAAAGAATTTGCCTGCAATGCAGGAGACAAGGGTTCAATCCCTGGGTTGGGAAGATTCCCTGAAGAAGGAAATGGGAAACTATTCCAGTATTCTTGCCTCAGAAATCCCATGGACAGAGAAGGCTGGTGGGCTACCGTCCACGGGGTCATCAAGAGTCAGACACGACTTAGTGACTAAACCACCACCCCGTGTCCATTATAGGTAGTCTGAGGCCCTACTCTATTGTTGTCTTCATTCTGGGTCCCAGGCTGGGACATTTCAGTTTCCCAGACACAGTGACAACAGAGGATTCCACTGTAGACTCCTTCTTAAAGTGTCCTCCCAGAAGTGAGGACTTATTTCACTTCCACTGAAGTGATATTGGTTGGCCAAAGCAGGAGAGTGCGATCCTACCATGTGTGCAGTGGGAGAGAGAGCTGGAATATTTGTGAGTTGCCATATTCAGTGATAGGGCTTCTCCAGTGTGTTGGGCTGCCATCTATGGGGTCGCACAGAGTTGGACACAACTGATGTGACTTAGCAGCAGCAGCAGTGACTCAGTGGTCAAGAATTTGCCTGCAAAGCAGGAGTCGCAGGAGACTTGGGTTCTATGCCTGGGTCAGGAAGATCCATGGAGGAGGAAATGGCAACCCACTCAAGTATTCTTGCCAGAAAAGTCCCACGGACAGAGAAGTCTGGCAGGCTACAGTCCAGAGGGCTGCAAGGAGTCATACACAGCTAAGCACAGAGCACACTGCATAATACATGAGCACTTGTATCAGTAAAAGGTGATGAAAAGGAATTAAAATGAATTCAGAGCTGAGAACAAACTGGCCTTATTTCCTTTATTTGATTTATTAAACTTTTAAATTAAGAGAATGCTGTCTACAAAGCATATCTTGAATTTAACAAGGCATTTGGCCAAGTTTCTCACATCTTTGTGGGTAACATACTAAATTATAGGAGAGATGAAAATGTCCCTAGCTGGAAAACAGGTAGACCTAAATGATATTGATTTGTGTTCTAGTGTCCACTCAGAGGGAGCCTCCACAAGTATGCTAGAGGACTCACATAAAGATACAGTTGGAAGGAAAGCTAATATATTGAATGGTAGAATCTTCAAATATCTTAATTGACTGAAATAACAATGAAATTTCAGAATGAATGCAAATAAGTACTGTGCTTAAAATTTTAACAATATCAAACCCATAAGCGTGTAGTGTAAAAGACTAGATTTACTGCAAATTCAATGCTGTCTTTCAAAAAACTTATTGAAGTATATAACATATGTACAGAAAAGGCAACATTTCTAAGTGGATAGCTTGATGAATTATAAAGTGAACCAATCCGTGTTCTCTACTCATATCAAGAAAGAACATGTGGACTTCCCTGGTGATCCAGTGGTTAAGAATCTGCCTGCCAAAGCAAGGTACATGGATTTGATCCCTGGTCCAGGAAGATTTCACATGCTCTGGGGCAACTAAGCCCATGCACCCACAACTGCTGAGTCTGAGCTCTAGACGCCGTGAGCTGCAGCTACTGAGCCATGTGCCCTAGAGCCCGTGCTCCACAGTGAGAGAAGCCACAGCAATGAGAGGCCCAGGCACCCCAAGTAGAGAAAGTCCATATGCAGCAATGAAGACCAAGTGCAATCAAAGATGAGCTAATTAAAATAGTAAAGCACTTATTATATGCTTTGTAAAAAAAAAAAGAACTGGCACTACAGAAACCAGTTCCATGCTATCTCCCATTCACTCCCCCCACACCTCCCCAAAGTTAGTATATCTCTTGATTTCTAATATCATAGATAAGTAAATGGAATATTATATATACTTTCTTATTTTTTCTCAAATGGTTGTGATATTTATCCATGTTGTTGTGTGTACATTAGTAATCATTGATTTTCAGTGCTGTATGTATCATTTGATTATACACAAATTATTTATCCCTTCTACTATTGACCTGAAGAAGCTGAAGTTGAACAGTTCTATGAAGACCTACAAGACTTTTTAGAACTAACATCCAAAAAAGATGTACTTTTCATTATAAGGGACTGGAATGCAAAAGTAGGAAGTCAAGAAACACCTGGAATAACAGGCAAATTTGGCCTTGGAATACGGAATGAAGCAGGGCAAAGACTAATAGAGTTTTGCCAAGAAAATGCACTGATCATAGCAAACACCCTCTTCCAACAACACAAGAGAAGACTCTAAACATGGACATCACCAGATGGTCAACACTGAAATCAGATTGATTATATTCTTTGCAGCCAAAGATGAACAAGCTCTATACAGTCAACAAAAACACCACCAAGAGCTGACTGTGGCTCAGATCATGAACTCATTACCAAATTCAGACTTAAATTGAAGAAAGTAGGGAAAATCACTAGACCATTCAGGTATGACCTAAATCAAATCCCTTATGATTATACAGTGGAAGTGAGAAATAGATTTAAGGGCCTAGATCTGATAGATAGAGTGTCTGATGAACTATGGAATGAGGTTCATGGCATTGTACAGGAGACAGGGATCAAGACCATCCCCATGGAAAAGAAATGTAGAAAAGCAAAATGGCTGTCTGGGGAGGCCTTACAAATAGCTGTGAAAAGAAGAGAAGTGAAAAGCAAAGGAGAAAAGGAAAAATATAAACACCTGAATGCAGAGTTCCAAAGAATGGCAAGAAGAGATAGGAAAGCCTTCCTCAGTGATCAATGCAAAGAAATAGAGGAAAACAACAGAATGGGAAAGACTAGAGATCTCTTCAAGAAAATTAGAGATACCAAGGGAATATTTCATGCAAAGCTAGGCTCGATAAAGGACAGAAATGGTAAGGACTTAACAGAAGCAGAAGATATTAAGAAGAGATGGCAAGAATACACAGAAGAACTGTACAAAAAAGATCTTCATGACCCAGATAATCACAATGGTGTGATCACTGACCTAGAGCCAGACATCCTGGAATGTGAAGTCCAGTTGGCCTTAGAAAGCATCACTATGAACAAAGCTAGTCGAGGTGATGGAATTCCAGTTGAGCTATTTCAAATCCTGAAAGACGATGCTGTGAAAGTGCTGCACGCAATATGCCAGCAAATAGGGAAAACTCAGCAGTGGCCACAGGACTGGAAATGTCAGTTTTCATTTCAATCCCAAAGAAAGGCAATGCCAAAGAATGCTCAATTGCACTCATCTCACACGCTAGTAAAGTAATGCTCAAAATTCTCCAAGCCAGGCTTCAGCAATACGTGAACCGTGAACTTCCTGATGTTCAAGCTGGTTTTAGAAAAGGCAGAGGAACCAGAGATTAAATTGCCAACATCCGCTGGATCATAGAAAAAGCAAGAGAGTTCCAGAAAAACATCTATTTCTGCTTTGTTGACTATGCCAAAGCCTTTGACTGTGTGGATCACAATAAACTGTGGACAATTCTGAAAGAGATGGGAATACCAGACCACCTGATCTGCTTCTTGAGAAATCTGTCTGCGGGTCAGGAAGCAACAGTTAGAACTGGACCTGGAACAACAGACTGGTTCCAAATAGGAAAAGGAGTTCGTCAAGGCTGTATATTGTCACCCTGCTTATTTAACTTCTATGCAGAGTACATCATGAGAAACGCTGGGCTGGAAGAAGCAGAAGCTGGAATCAAGATTGCCAGGAGAAATATCAATAACCTCAGATATGCAAATGACACCACCCTTATGGCAGAAAGTGAAGAGGAACTAAAAAACCTCTTGATGAAAGTGAAAGTGGAGAGTGAAAAAGTTGGCTTAAAGCTCAACATTCAGAAAACGAAGATTATGGCATCTGGTCCCATCACTTCATGGGAAATAGATGGGGAAACAGTGGAAACAGTGTCAGACTTTATTTTGGGGGGCTCCAAAATCACTGCAGATGGTGACTGCAGCCATGAAATTAAAAGACGCTTACTCCTTGGAAGGAAAGTTATGTCCAACCTAGAAAGCATATTGAAAAGCAGAGACATTACTTTGCCAACAAAGGTCCGTCTAGTCAAGGCTATGGTTTTTCCAGTGGTCATGTATGGATGTGAGAGTTGGACTGTGAAGAAGGCTGAGCACTGAAGAATTGATGCTTTTGAACTGTGGTGTTGGAGAAGACTCTTGAGAGTCCCTTGGACTGCAAGGAGATCCAACCAGTCCATTCTGAAGGAGATCAGCCCTGGGATTTCTTTGGAAGGAATGATGCTAAAGCTGAAACTCCAGTACTATGGCCACCTCATGCGAAGATCTGACTCATTGGAAAAGACTCTGATGCTGGGAGGGATTGGGGGCAGGAGGAGAAGGGGACGTCAGAGGATGAGATGGCTGGATGGCATCACTGACTCGACGGATGTAAGTCTCAGTGAACTCCGGGAGTTGATGATGGACAGGGAGGCCTGGCGTGCTGCGATTCATGGGGTCGCAAAGAGTTGGACAGGACTGAGTGACTGAAGTGAACTGAACTGAACTATTGACCTATGGGTTGTTTTTCCGGTTTCAGGCTATTAGGAATAATGCTGCTAGGAGCAATCTTTTTTTTAAAAAGAATTTATTTATTGTTGTTTTTGGCCATGCCACATGGTATTTGGGATTAGTTCCTCGACCAGGGATTGAACCCATGATCCCTGCACTGGAAGCTCGGAATCTTAGTCACTGGACAGCAAGGGAAGTGCTTAAGAGCATTCTTGTACATGTGTTTTGGAGAACACATATATGCATTTCACTTGGGCATATACCTAAAAGTGGAATTGCTGAGTCAGTTTACACCCCCCAAGCAAAATGTGAGAGGTCTGTATCCCAGTTAACATTTGCTATTGTCAGTATTTTAAAATTTGGACTTCTTGGTAGCTGAGTGGTGGCATCTGTGGTTTTGTTTCCCTGGAGGTACTAGAGAAATTAAGCATGGCCATTTTGGATGCCATGCAAATCTTAAGGTAGTAAGCAGTGTTTAAATCTGACTCAGAGTATTGGGTTTAGTTCTACTCACTTCATTTGAAGTTCATGGACTATGAAATTTGAGGAATGATGCGAGACATTGGAAACATTGTCAGGAGATGACACTTGGGTGAAAATGGTCATTGCCTTTGGATGTTTAAACTGAACTGTGAAAGGTGTGGGGTAACCTGGAGATATATGTGCAAAGTCTAATTAGACCCCTGAATTTATCAAAAGAATTCCCCTACTTTCTCCCTCAGGTAGAGATGGGATTTGGTTAAACAAGAATGAAGTGCATGGGAAGGTTGAAGAAGGAAAGGAAAGTTGGTGTTGGTCAGTGGAGGGAGCTAGTTTATCAGAGAATAGGTAACCATAAGTAGTATGATTTCTATAGGAATGGATGCTCTGAAGAGGCTTCCACAGAGGTGCTGAGCAGTCATGAGCAGAGTTAGGACTGAACAGCACTGAGCAGGGTGTAGCTCCTACCCCATTCATTGACTATCTCAACTTTACTCTCTTTGGCTGTCACTTGTAAGAATGTCAGTTTTAATAAGTAACAATATAGGACATCCAGTTAAATTTGAATTTTAAAGAGACAGTGAATACTTTTTTTAGTATAAATGTATCTCAGATTGCTTGCTACCTACAAGCCTCTTCAATCTTGGCAATACTACACCCTCTTCCTATGTACAGTACAGACTGTTTTGCTTTAAACTCTAAAACTAAAATGGGTTAGATTTATTTTTTGCTTTGAAAGGATCAAGTAGGATCAATGGCTAGCAATCCCTGGGAGGCAAATTTAACACTGTACCTGGTTAGTCTTAGTATTGGAATATTGGAGTGAGAGACGTATGTCTGCAAGGTTGTAGAGGTGATTCTTGTCTTTAGTGGAAAGATGAATTACATATATATATTTAATTGTAGTATTTACAATGTTTCAGATGTGTATTGTTTTAAACAAGGTGATTTGAGGATTTGGACAGATTTTTCTAAGTTTATGATTATCAGGTAAGGAAAGTCGGTGCATTTGGAGATCAAGATAACAAATATAGAAGGCAAACTAGAATGATAAAATTATCTGTTAATGGACTGAAGAGGCAAAGACATCTAAAATGAATACCTGAGCTTTTCTGTTTTAGAAAACTTACTTTTTCTGCTTTAAGTTCTGCAACATCAGAAAATGATTACTGTCACGGCATTTTATTTTTCCAGCCATGCCACACGGCCTGTGAGATCTTGGTTCCCTGGCCAGGGATTGAACCCATGCCCCCTGAAGTGAAAGCATGGAATTTTAACCACGGGACCACCAGGGAAGTCCCTATTAAGGCCTTTTTATGAAGGCAATGGCACCCCACTCCAGTACTCTTGCCTGGAAAATCCCATGGACGGAGGAGCCTGGTGGGCTGCAGTCCATGGGGTCGCTAAGAGTCAGGCACGACTAAGTGACTTCACTTTCACTTTTCACTTCCATGCATTGGAGAAGGAAATGGCAACCCACTCCAGTGTTCTTGCCTGGAGAATCCCAGGGAAGGGGGAGCCTCGTGGGCTGCCGTCTATGGGGTCGCACAGAGTCGGACACGACTGAAGTGACTTAGCAGCAGCAGCAGCATTCTTTCTAGAATACCGTGGTACATCCCATTTTATGACACTTTGGGGATGTTTATAACCTAGAGAAAATATTTAATTTTAGAGCACTTTCAATGTCTACAGAGGTACCCTCATCAATTATTTGTCCAGTTTAATCAAGAATAGAGCTTGAACAGAGTGTGGCCACTGAGAAAGCATGAAAGCGTCTAGGAATGAGGATATCTGACAGAGTGAAAGAGCAAGGCCTCGATGACATACCAAGACAGATTTTCCTGAATGAAGAAGAGTGTGTGTCCAATTTTAATTTGCTTAAAGAAAACTCAGCAATACCCTCAAAGGAAAATGAAGCTAAAGATCAATTATATCCATTATTGTTTCTCTAAATATATAATAGATTTTAGTTTCCACCCCATTTTTCATCAATATGTAAAATCAGATTTTACAAGAATCCAAAGGAGATACTCTGAACATAAAGGGATAATGTTATCTGTCAAGAAAGCTTGCCAGACCACTCTCGTCAAGGCAATTTTCCCTCTAAGCTATGAGGGCATTTAGTGTCTATAAATTTAAGTGCCTTATTATCTATTTTTAAAATCCTTGGTTATCTTTTGATCTGTTTATGTCTTCTCTGAATTGAAGCTTCTCTGTTTTAGAGATCACATTCAATGTATAAGTGTGTTTCCTCCACAACATCTTTCTAGAGCTCCTTCACATGGTAGGCATTTGCTATTTGATGACTGATAAGGGTATCATTTGAGAAGTTGCAGGAGAGAGGTAAATAGATAGTAATCTAGAAAAATAGAACATCTAGGATAAATAGGATGAGGTAACACTGAAACGTTCAAACTTCTAATCTCACTTAAAGGATTGACGCAGATATATTCAAGATGAACTTCCATTCCTAGCCCAAGGCTTCCCCACTTTCCTTAAGCTCCCAAACCTACTTCCCCAAGCGTAGCCCTCAACTTAGCTCTGCAACCACTGTTTCTACTCCTACAGTCACATACCTCTTCTTTCTCCAAGGCTGAGGAAAATCAGGGCCTAGATTAGAGACTAGATCTTTCAGGATCTAGTCAGGAGTGCAGAAGACAGGAAAAGAGCCTGGATGACATTATTCAGAAGACAGCAGAAGTGCCATGTCTGTCTAAAGCTGACCATAAAATGACAGTTTTCTCTAAAAGCTGTTCTCCTGGCCACACCCTCATCAGTAGCTCATTGTTTCACGGGCACGGACTGTGCTTCTGATTGGCTGGCACTGCCATCCCCTCCCCCAACCAGCCCCAGTGGCCCATGGCTCACAGAAGGATGGGTTCAGGGTCCCTAGATGGAGATTTGGAGCAAGGGTCAGAGAGACTGCTATGACCCCAAAGTAGTCCTGACTATGTGGAGGGTGGTTGAACTTAGGCAATAGTTGGCAGGTGATTATAAAGACAAGTTTTTCCTGAGTAAACACCCATTTTTGGTTAATAATGATTGTGACTTCTACCAGAACTATTAAATTTACACTACAATACTTATCTTCAGAGATTTTTGTGAAGTAAATTTTTGACCTGTCTTTTCTGACTGGTCAAGCCCATCATTCAGCTCATTTAAGTCGCTCAGTCGTGTGTGACTCTTTGCAACCCCATGCACCGCAGTATGCCAGGCTTCCCTGTCCATCACCAACTTGCAGAGCTTACTCAAACTCATGTCCATAGAGCTGGTGATGCCATCCAACAATCTCATCCTCTGTTGTCCCCTTCTCCTTCTGCCTTCAATCTTTCCCAGCATCAGGGTCTTTTCCAATGAGTCAGTTCTCTGCATTAGGTGGCCAGAGTAATGAAGCTTCAGCTTCAGCATCAGTCCTTTCAGTGAGTATTCAGGATTGATTTTCTTTAGGAGTGACTGGTTGGATCTCCTTGCAGCCCAAGGGACTCTCAAGAGTCCAACACCAGAGTTCAAAAGCATCAATTCTTCGGTGCTCAACTTTCCTTATAGTCCAACTCTCTCATCCACACATAACTACTGGAAAAAACCATAGCTTTGACGACACGGACCTTTGTTGGCAAAGTAATGTCTCTGCTTTTTAATACGCTATCTAGGTTGCTCATAGCTTTACTTCCAAAGAGTAATTTCATGGCTGCAGTCACCATCTGCAGTGATTTTGGAGCCCAGGAAAATAAAGCCTCTCACTGTTTCCATTGTTTCCCCATCTATTTGCCATGAAGTGATGGGACTGGATGCTATGGCCTTAGTTTTTTGAACATTGAGTTTTTAAGCCAACTTTTTCACTCTCCTCTTTCACTTTCATCAAGAGGCTCTTTAGTTCTTCTTCCCTTTCTGCCATAAGGGCGGTTTCTGAGGTTATTGATATTTCTCCCAGCAATCTTGATTCCAGCTTGTGCTTCATCCCACCCAGCATTTCGTATAATGTACTCTGCATTTAAGTTAAATGAGCAGGGTGACAATATACAGCCTTGATGTACTGCTTTGGTGATTTGGAACCAGTCTGTTGTTTCATGTCCAGTTCTAACTGTTGCTTCTTGACCAGCATACAGATTTCTCAGGAGGCAGGTCAGGTGGTCTGGTATTCCCATCTCTAAAAAATTTTCCATTTTGTTATGATCCACATAGTCAAAGGCTTTGGCATAGTCAATAAAGCAGAAATAGGTGTTTTTCCGGAACTCTCTTGCTTGTTCGATGATCCAACGGATGTTGGCAATTTGATCTCTGGTTCCTTTGTCTTTTCTAAATCCAGCTTGAACATTTGGAAGTTCATGGTTCATGTACTGTTGAAGCCTTACTTGGAGAATTTTGAGCATCACTTTGCTAGTGTGTGAAGTGAGTGCAGTTGTGCGGTAGTTTGAGCATTCTTTGGCATTGCCTTTCTTTGGGATTGGAATGAAAACTGACCTTTTCCAGTCCTGTGGCCACTGCTGAGTTTTCCAAATTTGCTGGCATATTGAGTGCAGCACTTGCACAGCATCAACTTTTAGGATTTGAAATAGCTCAACTGGAATTTCATTACCTCCACTAGCTTTGTTTGTAGTGATGCTTCCTAAGGTCCACTTGACTTCCCATTCCAGGATGTCTGGCTCTAGGTGAGTAATCACATCATCGTGGTTATCTGGGTCATTAAGATCTTTTTTGTATAGTTCTGTGTATTCTTGCCAACTCTTCTTAATATTGTCTGCTTCTGTTAGGTCCGTACCGTTTCTGTCCTTTATTGTGCCCATCTTTGCAATGAAATATTCCCTTGGTATCTCTAATTTTCTTGAAGAGAATTCTAGTCTTTCACATTCTTATTTTCCTCTATTTCTTTGCACTGATCATTGAGAAAAGCTTTCTTATATCTCCTTGCATTCAAATGGGCATATCTTTCCCTTTTCCCTTTTGCCGTTAGCTTCTCTGCTTTTCTCAGCTATTTGTAAGGCCTCCTCAGACAACCATTTTGCCTTTTTGCATTTCTTTTTCTTGGGGATGGTCTTGGTTATTGCCTCCTGTACAATGTCATGAACTTCTGTCCATAGTTTTCCAGGCACTCCGTCTATCAGATCTAATCCCTTGAATCCATTTGTCACTTCCACTGTAACTTCCACTGTAATGCTGTATGGATTTGATATAGGTCATACCTGAAAGGTCTAGTGGTTTGGTTTTCTCTACTTTCTTCAATGTAAGTCTGAATTTTACAATAAGGAGTTTATGATCTGAGCCACACTCAGCTCCCAGTCTTATTTTTGCTGACTGTATAGAAATTCACCATCTTTGGCTGCAAAGAATATAATCAGTCTGATTTCAGTATTGACCATCTGGTGATGTCCATGTGTAGAGTCATCTCTTGTGTTGTTGGAGAGGGTGTTTGCTATGACAGGTGCATTCTCTTGGCCAAACTCTGTTAGTCTTTGCCCTGCTTCATTTTGTACTCCACGCCAAACTTGCCTGTTACTCTAGGTATCTCTTGACTTCCTACTTTTGCATTCCAGTCCCCTATAATGAAAAGGACATCTTTTTGGGGTGTTAGTTCTAGAAGGCCTTGCAGATCTTCACAGAACTGTTCAACTTCAGCTTCTTCAGCATTACTGGTTGGGGCATAGACTTGGATTACTGTGATATTGAATGGTTTGCTTTGGATATGAACAGAGATCATTCTGTTGTTTTTGAGGTTTCATCCAAGTACTGCATTTCAGACTCTTTTGTTTACTATGAGGGTACTCCATTTCTTCTAAAGGATTCTTGCCCACAGTAGTAGAAAAAAATGGTCATCTGAGTTAAATTCACCCATTCCAGTCCATTTTAATTCACTGATTCCTAAAATGTCGATGTTCACTCTTGCCATCTCCTATTTGACCACTTCCAATTTACCTTGATTCATGGACTTAACATTCCAGGTCCCTATGCAATATTGCTCTTTACAGCATCGGACCTTGCTTCTATCACCAGTCACATCCACAACTGGGTGTTGTTTTCACTTTGGCTCCGTCTCTTCATTCTTTCTGGAGTTATTTCTCCACTTATCTCCAGTAGGATATTGGGCACCTACTGACCTGGAGAGTTCATCTTTCAATGTCCTATCTTTTAGATTCACCACAGAATTCAAATTCTGAATTAAGAATTCAAATTCAAATAGATCAAATTCACCACAGAGATAACTTATAACCCAATGTGGCACTGGATTTGAGTTTCTTCATTCCATGGACACTGGTAAAATATATATTAAGTGGGTGGCATATTTTCTAACAGCATAAATCAATTTTGACTTTCTAGCTGTTCTTATGTATGTCACAACTACAATTGCTACTTAGTGACACATTTGTAAAAATCTGAATTTTAAAAAGTTGAACTGAATAATAAGCCAACATTCTCAAATAAAGCCCAGCTCTATAGTGAAATTTATTGTGTGTTTCAAAATGTTGTAAAATGCAGTTGTATTAAGGGAGGAGAAAAAGAAACTCATTTAATTATGTTTGCTGACTGAATTTTCTAGTATTATAGAAACTGGTCTTAACAAAATTATAATCATACCTCATATAATTAAACAGACTCCTTAGGGTGAAAGCCAGTCCTAATAAGTACCAGTGCTTTCTGTTTCATTATATAAACAAGCTCCAACAGAAACTGGTTTTAATGAGAGCAACTTGGACTTTGAGGGCAATCCTTGTTATGATTCAACCTTTCACTGCTATAACAACTTAAAAAACAATCTGTTTACTATGGAGAAACAACAGTATTGATGTATTTTGGATCAATGTTTCTTTGAAATGAATGCCAAGCCACAAAACACATTAGATTAAGAGTTAATCTCTTACTGAGCCTCTCTACCCGACCTCTTCCCCTGGAGGAGGAAATGGCAACTCACTCCAGTATTTCTTGCCTGGAAAATCCCATGGACAGAGGAGCCTTGCGGGCTATAGTCCATGGGGTCACAAAGAGTTGGACATGACTTAGCAACTGAACAATGCATGGTATCCCACCTCTAGCCTACCACCCCAAGCAGTGAAAGTCTCAAGAATTTCAACAGTTATTGCCTCAGAAGGTGTGCAAATAGGTAAACTATATCCTTTTTACAGCTAAATTAAAACTCTTTGTTTAATAAAGTACTTCTGGGATCTTGTTTTTGTTCTATTGTCAATTAATAAGCTTACCATTTCCTGAAATTTTCTACATTTTATTTAACACCCATCCCACACCAGAAAGTGAAAGTGTTAGTTGCTCAGTCATGCTTACTGTATACAACCCCACCAGGCTCCTCTGTCCATGGAATTCTCCAGGCAAGAAAATGGGTGGGTAGCCATTTCTTCCTCCATGGGATCTTCCTGACTCAGGGATCGAATGCTGGTCTCCTGCATTGCAAGTGAACTCTTAAGTGTCTGAGCCACAAGGGAAGCCCATCACACACCAGGCATTGTATTAAAACATTTTCTCAGTTATCTCTATGACAATCCTATGGAGTACTATATTTTCCCCATTTTAATCTTGAAAATACTAAAACCCAGAAACAAACATTACATCTCACAGTTATGTAAGGGTTTCCCCAGTGGCTCAGGGTAAAGAATCTATCTGCCTGCAATGAAAGAGCCATAGGAGATGCAAGTTTGATCCCTGGGTCAGGAAGACCCCCTGAAGGAAATGGCAACCCACTCCAGTATTCTTGCCAGGATAATACCATAGACAGAAGGAGACTGGTGAGCTATATTACGTGGGGTCACAAACACATAGGACTGAGTACGCATGCACAGTTGATATTTGGCAGAGTTGGGTTGAAACACAGGCCCACCAGACCTTGCCTTGGGAAAACATACCTAATGAAGTGATCAATAAGGATTTGTTAAAAATTTTTGATATAGAATTAAACTCAACTAGACTGATTGATTTTTACCACTGTGAAATGCTCTTTCATGAAGTTTAGCAGCTATATTAGTAAGGACTTCTACTATACAGTTTCTTTTTTCTAAATTTTTGAGAGTAGTTGTGACATGGATCCTTGGAAGCTTTTGATTGGATACATATGTCAGCTACAAACTGGCACTTGCCATGAGCATTTGCTAATGACTAAACAACAACAACAATGGTATTTGCTGCCTGCCACTATTTGCTGTTTGCTTCAGCACAGAGACTGAACCCTGTACTGCTGCATCTTCTGACCTTCAACATCCCCTGAAGAAGTTCAGGGTGAAGTGAGGCACTCTGTCCTCCAGGGAATCTGGTGGGAAGGTCTTTAGATAGTTGGATATTTTTATGCACAGATTATATGACGTGTATCTCTGCATCTCCTCATGTCTGGAAAAGCACTAAATCTGTTCATGGTGACATCAGATCCTCATGACTTGGAGAAAACTTCTTGTAAAGTAAGCTCTTGATTGCACTGAAATTGCCCTTCACTCAAACCTTATATATTGACCTTCCCCTACTACTTCTTTGGAGCAGTCTCTCAGAGGTATCTGAGGTGCTGCCTACTGGGTTGCAGTCCTCATTTCACCCTCAACAAAACTCAACTTGCAACTCTCAAGTTGTGCACCTTTTTTAGTTGACACGTAAGAATCTTTACGATTTTGGGGAAACAGACTCTTGCAGGGTACAAACAAAACATTATGTGCACCAGGACCCAGGAAAAAGGAGCAGTTGCCCCACAAGAGACTGAGCCAGACTTGCCTGTGGGTGTCCAAGAATCTCTGGTGGATGTGTGGGTTGACAGTGGCCTGCTGCGGGGTCAGAGGTATGGAATAAAACAGTGCTGGCATAAGTCCTTTTGAAGCACCATTACACCTACCATCTTTGCATGAAGTGTTCCCTTGGTATCTCTAATTTTCTTGAAGAGATCTCTAGTCTTTCCCATTCCGTTATTTTCCTCTATTTCTTTGCATTGACCACTCAGGAAGGTTTTATTTTCTCTCCTTGCTATTCTTTGGAACTCTGCATTCAAATGGGTATATTTTTCCTTTTATCCTTTGCCTTTAGCTTCTCTTCTTTTCTCAGCTATTTGTATAGCCTGGCTCAGACAACCATTTTGCCTTTTTGCATTTCTTTTTCTTGGGGATGGTTTTGATCACTGCCTCTTGTGCAATATCATGAACCTATGTCCATACTTCTTCAGACACTCTATCAGATCTAATCCCTTGAATCTATTTGTCACCTCCACTGTATAATCATAAGGGATTTGATTCAAGTCATACCTGAATGGTCTAGTGGTTTTCTTCAGTTTAAGTCTGAATTTGGCAATAAGGAGTTCACGATCTAAGTCATAGTCAGCCCCTGGTCTGTTTTTGCTGACTGTATAGAGCTTCTCCATCTTTGGCTGCAAAGAATATAATCAATCTGTTTCAGTATTGACCATCTGATGATGTCTATGTGTAGAGTCGTCTCTTGTGTTGTTGGAAGAGGGTGTTTGCTATGACAGGTACATTCTCTTGGCCAAACTCTGTTAGCCTTTGCCCTGCTTCATTTTGTACTCCAATGCCAAACTTGCCTGTTACTCCAGGTATCTCTTGACTTCCTACTTTTGCATTCCAGTCCCCTATAATGAAAAGGATATCTTTTTTGGGTGTTAGTTCTAGAAGGCCTTGTAGATCTTCTTAGAACTGTTCAACTTCAGCTTCTTCAGCATTACTGGTTGGGGCATAGACTTGGATTACTGTGATATTGAATGGTTTGCCTTGGAAATGAACAGAGATCATTCTGTCACTTTTGAGACTGCATTTAAGTACTGCATTCTGGACTCTTTTGTTTACTATGATGGCTATTCCATTTCTTCTAAGGGATTCTTGCCCACAGTAGTAGATAAAATGGTCATCTGAGTTAGATTCACCTATTCCAGTCCATTTTAGTTCGCTGATTCCTAGAATGTTGATGTTCACTCTTGCCATCTCCTGTTTGACCACTTTCAATTTGCCTTGATTCATGGATCTAACGTTCCAGGTTCCTATGCAATATTGCTCTTTACAGCATTGGAGTTTACTTCCATCACCAGTCACATCCACAACTGGGTGTTGTTTTCACTTTGGCTCTATCTCTTCATTCTTTCTGGAGCTATTTCTCCACTTATCTCCAGTAGCATATTGGGCACCTACCAACCTGGGGAGTTCATCTTTCAATGTCCTATTTTTTTGCCTTTTCATGCTGTTCATGGGGTTCACGAGGCAAGAATACTGAAGTGGTTTGCCATTCCCTTCTCCAGTGGACCACATTTTGTCAGACCTCTCCACCATGACCCATCCATCTTAGGTGGCCCTACACAGCATGGCTCATAGTTTCATTGAGTTACTGTGGAAAATTTTGAAAGAGATGGGAATACCAGATCACCTGATCTGCCTCTTGAGAAATCTGTATGCAGGTCAGGAAGCAACAGTTAGAACTGGACATGGAACAACAGACTGGTTCCAAATAGGAAAAGGAGTACGTCAAGGCTGTATATTGTCACCCTGCTTATTTAAGTTCTATGCAGAGTACATCATGAGAAACGCTGGACTGGAAGAAACACAAGCTGGGATCAAGATTGCCAGGAGAAATGTCAATAACCTCATATATGCAAATGACACCACCCTATGGCAGAAAGTGAAGAGGAACTAAAAAGCCTCTTGATGAAAGTGAAAATGGAGAGTGAAAAAGTTGACTTAAAGCTCAACATTCAGAAAACGAAGATCATGGCATCCAGTCCCATCATTTCATGGGAAATAGATGGGGAAAAAGTGGAAACAGTGTCAGACTTTATTTTTTTTGGCTCCAAAATCACTCCAGATGGTGATTGCAGCCATGAAATTAACAGACACTTACTCCTTGGAAGGAAAGTTATGACCAACCTAGACAGCATATTCAAAAGCAGAGACATTACTTTGCCAACAAAGGTCCATCTAGTCAAGGCTATGGTTTTTCCAGTCGTCATGTATGGATGTGAGAGTTGGACTGTGAAGAAGGCTGAGCACTGAAGAATTGCTGTTTTTGAACCGTGGTGTTGGAGAAGACTCTTGAGAGTCCCTTGGACTGCAAGGAGATCCAACCAGTCCATTCTGAAGGAGATCAGCCCTGGGATTTCTTTAGAAGGAATGATGCTAAAGCTGAAACTCCAGTACTTTGGCCACCTCATGCGAAGAGTTGACTCATTGGAAAAGACTCTGATGCTGGGAGGGATTGGGGGCAGGAGGAGAAGGGGATGACAGAGGATGAGATGGCTGGATGGCATCACTGACTCGATGGACAGGAGTCTGAGTGAACTCCGGGAGTTGATGATGGACAGGGAGGCCTCGCGTGCTGCGATTCATGGGGTCGCAGAGAGTCGGACACGACTGAATGACTGAACTGATGGTCCATGTAATCAAATTGGTTAATTTTCTGTGATTGTGTTTTTCAGTCTGTCCGCCCTCTGATGGAGAAGGATAAGAGGCTTATGGAAGCTTTCTGATGAGACAGACTGACTGAGGGGGAAACTGGGTCTTGTTCTGATGGGCAGGGTCATGCTCAGTAAATCTTTAATCCAATTTTCTTTTGATGGGCAGGGCTGTGTTCCCTTCCTGTTGTTTGACCTCAGGCTAAGTTATGGTGGAGGTAATGAAGATAATGGAGACCTCCTTCAAAAGGTGCCATGCATGCACTGCTACTCTCAGTGCCCCCAATCCTGCAATAGGCTACCATCATCCCATGCCTCAGCTGGGGACTCCTGAAAACTCATGGACAAGACTGGGTCAACCTCTTGTGGGGTCACTGCTCCTTTCTCCTAGGTCCTGGTGCTCACAAGGTTCTGTTTGTGCCCTCCAAGAGTCTGTTTCTCCAGTCATGTGTAAGTTGGGAGTAATGGCGACCTCCTCCAAGAGGGCTTATGCCATACCCAGGTCAGTTGCACCCAGAGCCCCTGCCCTGGCAGCAGGCCACTGCTGACCTGTACCTTGGCAGGAGACACTCAAACACAATTCTGGCTAAGTTTCTGTGTGGTCTTTTTGTCCTGGTGCACACAAGTTTTCTTTAAGCCCTCTGAGCATCTGTGGCGGGCAAGTGGTTTGATTCTAAGAGTGATTTTGCCCTTCCTACCATCTTGCTGGGGCTTATCCTTTGCCTTTGGACATGGAGTATCTTTTTTTGGTGGGATCCAACATTCTCCAGTTGATGGTTGTTCAGCAGCGAGTTGAAGTTTTAGAGTTCATGCAGGATAAGATGAGCACATGTCCTTCTACTCTGCCATCTTATGCCACAAGAAAATTAAGAGATACCAAGGGAACATTTCATGCAAAGATGGGTAAAACAAAGGACAGAAATGGTATGGATCTAACAGAAGCAGAAGATATTAAGAAGAGGTGGCAAGAATACACAGAAGAACCATACAAAAAAGATATTAATGACCCAGATAACCACAATGGTGAGATCACTCACTTAGAGCCAGACATCCTGGAATGTGAAGTCATGTGGGCCTTAGGAGGCATCACAATGGACAAAGTTAGTGGAGGTAATGGAATTCCAGTTGAGCTATTTCAAATCCTAAAAGATGATGCTGTGAAAGTGATGCACTGCATATGTCAGCAAATTTGGAAAACTCAGCAGTGGCCACAGGACTGGAAAATGTGTTTTCTTTCCAATCCCAAAGAAAGGCAATGCCAAAGAATGTTCAGACTTCTGCACAATTGCATTCATCTCACAGGCTAGCAAAGTAATGCTCAAAATTCTCCATGACAGGCTTCAACAGTATGTGAATCTTGAACTTCCTGATGTTCAAGCTGGATACAGAAAAGGCAGAGGAACCAGAGATCAAGTTGCCAATATCTGCTGGATCATCAAACAAGCAAGAGAGTTCCAGAAAAAACATCTATTTCTGTTTTATTGACTATGCCAAAGGCTTTGACTGTGTGCATATGAACAAACTGGAAAATTCTTCAAGAGATGGGACTGCCTCCTGACCTGCCTCCTGAGATATCTGTATGCAGGTCAAGAAGCAACAGTTAGAATGGGACATGGAACAACAGACTGGTTACAAATCAGGAAAGGAGTATATCAAGGCTGCATATTGTCACCTTGCTTATTTAACTTCTATGCAGAGTACATCATGCAAAATGCCAGGTTGGATGAAGCACAAGCTGGAATCAAGATTGCTGGGGGAAATATCAATAACCTCAGATAGGCAGATGATGCCATCTTTTTGGCAGAAAGGGAAGAAGAACTAAAGAGCCTCTTGATGAAAGAGAATGAGAGTGAAAAAGTTGGCTTAAAACTCAACATTCAGAAAACTAAGACAATGGCATCCTGTCTCATCACTTCATGGCAAATAGATGGGGAAATAAAGGAAACAGTAACCAAATTTATTTTTTGTGGCTCCAAAATCACTGCAGATGGTGACTGCAGCCATGAAATTAAAAGATGCTTGCTCTTTAGAAGAAAAGTTATGACCAAGCTAGACAGCATATTAAAAAGCTGACACATTACTTTGCCAACAAAGGTCCATATAATCAAAGCTATGGTTTTCCAGTAGTCATGTACAGATGTGAGAGTTGGACTATAAAGAAAGCTGAATGCTGAAGAACTGATGCTTTTGAACAGTGGTGTTGGAGAAAACTCTTGAGAGTCCCTTGGACTGCGAGATCCAACCAGTCAATGCTAAAGGAAATCAGTACTGAATATTCATTGGAAGGCCTGATGATGAAGCTGAAATTTCCATACTTTAGCCACCTGATGTGAAGAGCTGACTCATTTGAAAAGACCCTGATTCTGGGAAAGATTGAAGGTGGGAGGAGATGGGGACGACTGAAGATGATATGGTTGGATGGCATCACCAACTCGATGGACATGAGGTTGAGTAAGCTCTGGGCGTTGGTGATGGACAGGGAAGCCTGGCATGCTATGGTCCATGGGTTCGCAAAGAGTCAGACAGGACTTAACTGAACTACCCCTACGATAGTTTGGCCTCAGGCCAAACAACAGGCAGGGAACAAAGCCTGGCTCATCAACAGAAATTTGGATTAAAGATTTAATAAGCAGGTCCTGCCCATCAGAACAAGACCCAGATTTACCCACAGTCAGTCCCTCCCATCGGGAAGCTTCCATAAGCCTCTTATGCTTATCTATCAGAGTGCAGACAGAATCAAAACGAAAATCACAGAAAACTAACCAAAATGAACATATGGATCACAGATTTGTCTAACTCAATGAAACTATGGGCCATGCCTGGTAGGGCCACCCAAGACAGATGGTTCATGGTGGAGATTTTGACAAAACATGGTCCACTGGAGAAGGGAACAGCAAACCACTTCAGAAATTGAGAACCTTGAGAACCCGATGGATAATGTGAAAATAGAAAAAAGATATGACATTGAAAGATGAACTCCTGAGGTTGGTAGGTGCCCAATATGCTACTGGAGAAGAGTGGAGAAAAAACTCCAAAAGAATGAAGAGATGGCGCCAAAGCGAAAAAAATGCCCAGTTGTGGATGTGACTGGTGATAGAAGCAGGTCCGATGCTGTAAAGAGCAATATTGCATAGGAACCTGGAATGTTAAGTCCATGAATCAAGGTAAATTGGAAGTGGTCAAACAGGAGATGGCTAGAGTGAAGACTGACATTTTAGGTATTAGTGAACTAAAATGGATCAGAATGGGCAAATTTAATTCAATGACCATTATATCTACTACCGTGGGTAAGAATCCCTTAGAAGAAATGGTGTACCCCTCATAGTCAACAAAAGAGCATTAAATGCAATACTTGGGTGCAAATCTCGTTTCCAAGGCAAACCATTCAATATCACAGTAATCCAAGTCTATGCCCCAACCAGAAACACTGAAGAAGCTGAAGTTAAATGGTTCTATGAAGACCTAGAAGACCTTCTAGAACTAAAGCCCCCAAAAATGTTCTTTTCATCACAGGAGACTGGAATGCAAAATGAAGCAGGGCAAAGGCTAACAGAGTTTTGCCAAGAGAATACTCTGGTCATAACAAACAGCCTCTTCCAATAACACAAGAGAAGACTACCTATGCACATCACCAGATGGTCAATACTGAAATCAGATTGATTCTGTTCTTTGCAGCCAAAGATGGAGTGCTATACAGTCAGCAAAAACAAGACTGGGAGCTGAGTGTGGCTAAGATCATAAACTCCTTATTGTAATATTCAGACTTAAATTGAACAAAGTATAGAAAACCACTCGATCATTCAAGTATGAGGTAAATCAAATCCCTGACGATTATAAAGTGGAAGTGACAAATAAAGATTCAAAGGATTAGATCTGATAGACAGAGTGCCTGAAGAATTATGGATGGGGGTTCATGACATTGTAAAGGTCGCGGTGATCAAAATCATTCTCAAGAAACAGAAGTTCAAAAAGGCAAAATAGTTGTCTGAGGAGGCCGTACAAATAGCTGAGGAAAGAAGAAAAGTGAAAGTAATAGGGAAAAGGAAAGATACATCCACCTGAATGCAGAGATCCAAAGAACAGCAAGGAGAGATAAGAAAGCCTTCCTAAGTGATCACTGTAAAGAAACAGAGGAAAACAATAGAATGGGAAAGACTAGAGATCCCTTCAAGAAAATTACAGATACTAAGCGAACATTTCATGCAAAGATGGACACAATAGAGGACTGAAATGGTATGGAACCTAACAGAAGCAGAAGATATTAAGAGGAGGTGGCAAGAATACACAAAAGATCTATACAAAAAAAAATTCTGATGATCCAGATATTCATGATGGTGTGATTACTCACCTAGAGCCAGACATCCTGGAGTGTGAAGTCAAGTGGGCCTTAGGAGGCATCACTACAAACATAGCTAGGGGAGGTAATGGAATTCCAGTTGAGCTATTTCAAATCCTAGAAGATGATGCTGTGAAAGTGCAGCACTCAATATGCCAGCAAATTTGGAAAACTCTGCAGTGGCCACAGGACTGGTTGGACTCAGTTCTCATTCCAACCCCAATGAAAGGAAATGCCAAAGAATGATCAAACTACTGCACAATTGCACTCATTTCACATGCTAGCAAAGTAATACTGAAAATTCTCCAAGCCAAGCTTCAACATTATGTGAACTGAGAACTTCTTGATGTTCAAGCTGGATATAGGAAAGGCAGAGGAACCCGAGATCAAGTTGCCAATATCTGGTGGATCAAAGAAAAAGCCTGAGAATTCCAGAAAAACATCTACTTCTGCTTTATTGACTATGCTAAAGCCTTTGGGTCGATCACAAGTGGTAAACTGTCTAAGAGATGGGAATAGCAGATCAACTTCCCTGCCTCCTGAGAAATCTGTATGCAGGTCAAGAGGTAACAGTTAGAACCAGACATAGAACAACAGTCTGGTTCCAAATTGGGAAAGGAGTGCATCAAGGCCGTAGATTGTCACCCTGTTTATTTAACTTAAATGCAGAGTACATCATGAGAAATACTGTACCTGGATGAAACACAAGTTGGAATCAAGATTGCCAGGAGAAATGTCAACAACTTCAGATATGCAGAAGACACCACCCTTATTGAAGAAAGTGAAGAGAAATTAAAGAGCCTCTTGATGAAAGTGAAAGAGGAGAGTGGAAGAGCTGGCTTAAAACTCAACATTCAAAAAATGAAGATCATGGCATCCAGTCCTATCACTTCATGGCAAATAGATGAGGAAACAGTGGAAATAGTGACAGACTCTTTTTTTCTTCGGCTTGAAAATCACTGGGGATGGAGACAGCAGGCATGAAGTTAAAAGATGCTTGCTTCTTGGAAGAAAAGCTATGACCAACCCAGACAGCATATTAAAAAGCAGAGACATTAGTTTGCTGACTAATATAGTCAAAGCTACGGTTTTTCCAGTGGTCATGTATGGATGTGAGAGTTGGACTATAAAGAAAGCTGAGTGCTGAAGAATTGATGCTTTTGAACTGTGGTGTTGGAGAAGACTCTCTAGAGTCCCTTGGACTGCAAGGAGCTCAAACCAGTCCATCCTAAGGGAAATGAGTCCTGAATATTCATTGGAAGGACAGATGCTGAAGCTGAAGCTCTAATACTTTAGCTACCTGATGTGAAGAACTGACTCAGAAAAGACACTCATGCTGGGAAAGATCGAAGGCAGGAGAATTGGACGATAGAGGATGAGATGGTTGGATGGCATCACCGACTCAATGGACATGTTTACACAAGCTCTGGGAGTGGTGATGGATAGGGAAGCCTGATGTGCTGTAGTCCATGTGGTCACAAAGAGTTGGACGCTACTGAGTGACTGAACTGAAGATTCAATAATGGGATGGATTAAAGTTTTTGGGTAGAAAAGAAGCATGATGTAGTCTGTCAGAATTTTTGAGAACGAAGAGTAAGTGATTGCTTCTAAATACTACAATAAATTTGACTGACAATTGGGTGTTAGAGAACCCATATAGAAAAGAGCAGGTTTTAATGAAAGGAAGTGAAATACCAATTCAATACATGCATTTTAATAAACTTTTTGTATCTAGGCCAATTTTCATAGTAAATTTTATGCTCAATGCTTAACCCTAGAAAACACGTGCACATGCGTGCACTCCTATGCCAAACAAATTTAACAGGGTGGCTTGAACAGAGGAAGCAGTAATAATTTGACCCTTCAGGACCTTTTGCTTGTGTCAAAATTTTTAATCCTTCCTCTTCAAGTATATAGAATGCTGAAAGGAGAAAAGATAAAATTTTCAGTTGTTAATTGCCAAGTTTTGTGTATAGTACATTATTATACAAAAAGCTCTTTGTCACTTGCTTCTACCAATTTAGAAATAACTGGCTTTGTTCGTTCCTCTCACTACAGTTCTAACAGGACTGGTTTTCCTAGGATTTTCAAAAGAAAGCTCAGTACTACAAATGGGTTTTTGAATCCAATATGAACCTTCATAATGGGACAAAGGTCACATTTACAGAAAACTGACTTATGTCCCAGGCACTTGGCAGGACACTTTAACTTGCCCAAAGTCAGAGATTATGTCACAGAGCTAGGATTCATATTCAGGTCTGCCTGACTGTAGAGCTTTTCTGCCACATCACATTGGTTATTGAACGTATTTCAAAAATTTATAAATCCATTTTTACTCTGTAGCTGTAAAAGAATTTCACACAATATGTTAGGGAAAACACTGAAACTGCCTGCCCTGGCTAGGCACCGTAGCAACCATTTGCATGAATTATTTTTTGACAGGTGGTCCAGGTAAAGAATGCAGAACCAACAAGTGACCACCAACCAGAAGAATTCAGGAAAGGTCAAAAGGAGATGCCACCTGTCTTACTGATCTTCCAGAATCCTCCTCATTGAAGTCCATTTTGGCTGAGCAATGGCTGAGCCACCAGGAAGGACCCTGAGTCAGAATGATTGGCCAGAGACAATCTGGTAACTAATCCCATCACCATAAAACCTGAGACTGTGAGTCATGCAGCAGAGTCCTCCTGCTCTTCACCTAAGTGCCCCTTGCTTAATAAAATCTCTTGCTTTGTCAATACGTGTCTCCTTGAACAATTCATTTCTGAGCGTTAGACAAGAGCCCCCATGGGTCACCCTTCCTGCAACAAATACACAAAAAAATATGTTCTTCTTTTCTTATGTTAAGACAGTTTGAGGTCATGTTGCTGGATATTCTATGACCCATTTCTTACTCTCTTTAGCTCTATTTCCTTTCACCATTAGCTACCTCATCATCCTTCGCTATACAATCTATTAAACCTTCCAACTATCTTTTGACTCACTGGAATACGTGTGCTCTTCTAGACACACACTTTGGTTGACTAGAACAGAAGGAGGCCCATGGTATGTATGAGCAATATGATTTATTATGGACAAATAGTAGAAAAAATGCTACTAATATCCACAAGTAAGTTCCTTAAGTCATATGTAAAGAGACAATATTATTAAAAGTTTGCTTTATTTTTCAGTTGAATCAAGTATCAATACTATCTCCCAATTACATTGTATGCCTTACAAACATTAGCACGGTTAGTATCACCTCATCAACAACCGAATAATAAATCAAACTAGGTCCCGGTGGTTATGTCCACATCTACATTGCCAGGGTGACCAGGAACTCTTATTTGTTTGCTTTAGCTTTTAGTTCTTGGTTATATCTATAAAGAAAACAAAAAGAAAAAAATCATGAATCACAATAAACACATTCATTTCTTAACTAAAATTTTTTTTTCTTTTTTTTGGTTGCACTGCATAGCATGTGGGATCTTAATTCCCTGACCAGGGATAGAATCCATGCTCCCTGCAGTGGAAATGTGGAATCTTAACCACTGGACCACCAGGGACGACCCTAGATAATATTTATAATAAGAAGGGAATGAGAATCATATTCCATCTCTTCTTTTTCACTAGTCAAGAGGCTATAGAGTTGTAAACACAATCTTCCCAGGGGCTTGTAGGTAGAAATATGCAGGAAGGAGAATAACCTAAGGACTTTATTCGAATCTGGCTTGAAGCTGTCAAAAAGTCTTAACTGACTTACAGTTTGCTGTACGAAAGTATTAATTTAAGAATATTTTCATTCTTGAACTATATGAGAGTATGACAAATGTGAACATATGTATAAAATTTACCAAAACGTACTCACCTAGAGTTTTTAATTTTATACTCACAAAGCATCTTCCCTGAGAATAAAATCAGTTGGCAATGGGCCTGTCTAGTCACTAACAATATAATTCTGTGACACAGGCTGGCTACTGGGTTAGGAGGTGTAACATTTAAGTTTGTTGAAACTAAGGACAATTTCTTCAGTTCTCATTAATTCTCAATTCTCATTAATTCAAAGAAGAATTAACCACAAAGCTACAGAGTCTTTCTGTTTTACAACACCCTGGGCTTCATTTACTAATCTTCTCAGCTGAAAGCAGAGTGGAAAACTGAACAAGCACAAAAAGGCAGCTATTCTATGAAGCCTATCTTACCTCCCATATTTCTCAAAAGGTCCTGATTTCAAATATTCAACCATATTTTCCTGAGTGTTCCAGAGAGTCCAACATTTTTATTTCTAACTACATCTCTCAATCTGCTATTTTAATTGTAAGGCTAAACATCTTTTCGTTAAATTGTATCTGAATTTCTGATATTTTCTGATATTAGAAATTACATTTCTGAATGTGGCACTTAGTGTTCTCATAGCTTTACAATCATGAATTAATATCAGGTTAAAATAAGATGGTGTATGAGAAAAGTACTCTGTGAATAAAATACAGTGATTTTATTTTGTTTATATTGATATAAGTTAAGACCTAAAAATGGTTATCAGGCATTTATAGAATGAGTGAGTATTCATATCTGTTATGTGCTAGATTATTAATTAAGCTGCAAGTAAAGCTAGGTATGGTACAGATGAATTAAATTAAATGCACTATACACTACAGACAGAGAAGGCAATGGCACCCCACTCCAGTACTCTTGCCTGGAAAATCCCATGGACGGAGGAGCCTGGTAGGCTGCAGTCCATGGAATTGCTAAGAGTTGGGCACGACTGAGCGACTTCACTTTCACTTTTCACTTGCATGCACTGGAGAAGGAAATGGCAACCCACTCCAGTATTCCTGCCTAGAGAATCCCAGGGACAGAGGAGCCTAGTGGGCTGCCTTCTATGGGGTCGCACAGAGTCGGACACAACTGAAGTGACTTAGCAGCAGCAGCAGCATACACTACAGAATAGAATGCTTTCTGAAAAGAAGGTATATTATATAGCTCAATGTTTTCTAATTTTTTATTGAGATCATTCAATTTTTTTAGCCAAAGAAAGCTGTTATTCATAACATTTTTTTGTAATTTAGGAAGGTCCTATGGTTTAAACAAAGCCAGAGTCTTCATCTAAGCTCATTCCAGAGTGTTAGCTAGTCACTGACAAATAATATTAATTACTGAATAAACAGTTTCAAGGGCTTCCCAGGTGGCTTGGTGGTAAAGAATCTGCCTGCAATATAGGAGATGAGGGTTTGATCTCTGGGTGGGGAAGTTTCCCTGGATAAGGAAATGGCAACCCACTCCAGTATTCTTGCCTGGGAAATCCCATGGACAGAAGAGCCTGGTGGGCTACAGTTCATGGGGTCACAAAGAGTCAGACACGACTGAATGACTAAACGACAACAAAAACATGGTGAGCTTACCTCCAAATACGAAAGAGCTGAGAGGCTCCTGCTGTCCCAACAAAGAAATTAACAGCAAATAGACTCCAGTTTTTTGGAATAATTACAAGTGAGTATCTTGACCAAATAAAGCCTGTTGAAATAAAATATTTTTAAAAAACAGCATAGGTATTGCTGCAATCTTATCTAAACATTTAATATTAGAGTAAAATAGACTATGATTTTATTTTCTTGGGCTCCAAAATCACTACAGATGGTGACTGCAGGCATGAAATTAATAGATGCTTGTTCCTTGGAGTAAAAGCTATGACAAACCTAGCAAGGATATTAAAAAGTAGAGACATCCCTTTGCCAACAATAGTCAAAGGTATGGTTTTTCCAGTAGTCATGTATGGATATGAGGGTTGGACCATAAAGAAAGCTGAGTGCTGAAGAACTGATGTTTTCAAATTGTGGTGCTGGAGAAGACTCCTTTTTTTTTGGAGAAGACTCTTGAGAGTCCCTTGGACAGCAAGAAGAGCAAACCAGTCAATCCTAAAGGAAATCAACCCAGAATATTCATTGGAAGGACTGATGCTAAATCTGAAGTTTCAGTACTATGGTTATAGACCTGACTCACTGGAAAAGATCCTAATGCTGGGAAAGATTGAGAGCAGGAGGAGAATGGGGCAACAGAGGATGAGATGGTTGGATGGCATCACCAACTCAATAGACATGAGTTTGAGCAAACTCGGGGAGTAGTGAAACAGGGTAGCTTGGTGTGCCTCAGTCCATGGGGTCGCAAAGAGTCAGACACAACTTAGCGACTGAAAAACAACAACAACAGCATAAAGTAGGGAAAAAAGGTTATAATCTGAGATTTAATGAAGTTGGTATAATTCAGGTTACACAAAACACTCAGTTATTACATCAAAGAAAAATTTTTATAACCCTTCTTCTGCCTTCTTCGGCTATAGTCTAATAACTGCTTAAAGGTAATACCATTAGTTTCTTTGTGTGTGAGTGTGCGTGTATGTATTTCAAATGTTAAACAATCAAGTAAATTGATGTAAAACTAATTATTGAATGTCCTATATGGAAGATATTCATTTAATTTACCTGTAGCCATCAAAACAGCAGACTGAGCCGTGCTGAGTTTTTCTGCAGGTCTGGCCATGTCAGCCAATCCAGCACACACCAGCCCCTGGAAATGAACATTTTTTTCAATGTTACTCTTTCTTAGAAGTGGAAGTATCAGAAAGCTGTTATACTTTAAATTTCTTGGTTAGATAATTTTTCCTTAATGTCGAAGTATACATGGTCATTTCTTCTCCGGCATATTTTTAATACTGTCTTTTATAGAATAATTCTACTCATACTCCACCACCAGCATCAGTCAGAAAGTTTAGTAATGAGTCCTAAAAGAATATTAGTTATGCTACTCTACCACACAGATTAGAATACATAATAGAATGATTTTTATTGATGAAAAATTCACTCCTACATAAAATAAAGAGATACTAGGACAATGAACCCCTATATACCCATCACCCAGTCAACAATTATTGAGATTCTGCCATGTTTACCTTTCCTCCTCCCTTTCTCCTTTTTTCTTTAAGTGTTTTAAATCAAATTCTAAACATGTCATTAGAAAATATGGTCTTAAGAAATTCATTTTCAGGACTTCCCTTGGGGTCCAGAGGTTAGGAACACGCATGCCAATGCGGAGGACATGAGCTGGATCCCTGGTCTGGGAAGAGCCCACCTGCCAAGGGGCAGCTAAGCCTGGAGCCACAACTATTGAAGCCTGGGGTGTTCTAGAGTCCGAGTTCAGCATCTGCTGAGCCCGCCTGCTGCAACTACTGAAGCCTGAGTGCTCTAGAGGTGGTGCTGGGCAGCAAGAGAAGCCACTCCTCACTGCAACTAGAGGAAGCCTGTGTGCAGCAGCGAAGACCCAGGAAAGCCAACAATAAATAAATACATACATTCATTTTCAGGTTTTATTGAATTCCTAAAAGATGCATGAAACACTTAAAAAAAAAAGGTTTTTTCCTCCTAAATAGAACACATGCATACTTGGGAATTTATACACAAATTTAAACCAAATTAAAATGATTTTTATTTAATAAAGTCAGTGGTTCAAGAAAGCAGTGATTCTGGCTCAAAGAGTGGCAAATGGTTAAATACAGAAGTGGAAATAGAGGTATATCATGACTAACACTACTTTTCTTCATAATTTCCATCCATAGTCATCTAGTTTTCTTCTCAAATAGCTCCAAATCATCACTCTTACATTCTTCTTCCAGGTCCTAATATACATTTTCTCTCATTATTTGTTCCACTTTGGCAGGGTGGAACACTGCCCTTGTATAGGGGAAGAAGGGGACTGGTTTCTACCATTATTCTACGCGGCCCATGTATTACTACACTGTGGCTTTTCTAGCAGATTTATGATGATAGAGGCTATATTCTAGCATTGTCTTTTGGAAGAAGGTAGCAGCCATGATTTTGTTTATGCTCAGCGTATACATTTCATTTTTCTAGGACATGTTAGTAATCATTCTCTCTCACAAAGGTCCTGAGTGCCCTCTCCCACAGTTCTTTTTCTCTCTTGAAATCATCTTCTCTCTTAATATGTATGTACATATTTTCTGATCCATTTACAAAGACGTTGTAGATATCATGCCCTTTGACTCTCTAGTATTTTAGTGTATATTTGCTAAGAACAAGACTATCTTCCCATTTTCTTAAATATCTATAATCTAATCACAAAATTTCACATAGACAAGACACTGTTGTCTAATATACAGTTCACAGTCAAATTTTGACCCAGTTAAAACTGCCCCAAAATGTCTTAAAATTTTTTTTTTCTTGTCTTAGAGTGGTTACGTCAGGAGAATACACTGCATTTGGATGTTACACCTTTTAGTCTTCTTCTGAAGTTGAAGTGTAGTTGGTTTGTAATACTATATTATTTAGTTTCCTTTCCTGAATTTCTAAAAATCCTTATTTTCTATACCACTCTAATCTCATGTAAATTATCTAGAAAATCTTATTGTGAATTTACTTATCTCTGTCATTTACTAGCTTGATGACTCTGGTCAAGTTACATAATACTCTTTTTTTTGGCCATGCCGTTTATTCGATCTTAGCTCCCTGACAAGGGATTGAATTTGGGTACCCTGCAGTGGAAGTGCTGAATCCTAGCCCCTGGACAGCCATGGAATTCCCCATAACACCTGGCTTATATTCTTCACATATAGAATGAGAGTATTAATAGCTACCCTTGCAAGAGTGATATATGATTAAATGAGATAATATGATTTAGAGATATTTAGCATAGTGTCTGGAAAATATTACTGTTAGCAACGACAAACAGTAGTTTACATTTTTAGAGGAACAGAGGTAAGGGAATAATAGTCTCTGTACCCTTTCCTGTATTTCTAGCCTCAGGGGCTAGAAGGTCGATGTTCCTCTTCTTTATTATGAACTTTACTCAAATAATAGAACTGTAGAGTCAGAGAGCGCGTGGAGTATACTGAAAGACTGTGTAAATTACTCCCTAACATAGGCAGCAAGTACCAATTATAGAAAGGTCCAAAGTGACTTATAAAGGGGGTCATGTAAGTGTTTAAGAGCCTAGGTTTTGAAGTCAAATTAGACTTGAGGGCTCACATCCTGAGTCCGTCGTCACTTAATAACAGTTTTAGTTCTTTGAACCTCAGTATCTTTACATCTCAGATTTTTTCTGGTGAATATTAAATATGAGACAGTGTATTAAATAACCCAATGTAGACAGTTTAGCATCTAGCAGATTCAAGTTATTTCTCTGCTTCCATCAATTAAAAACTGGTTTTCAAATGTGTGTGATTCTTTCTGGCACCTGGTTATCTCCACTGGGTGGAGTAAATACTCATCAGATAGTGTAAAACATTTTTTTCCTTCTTTTCTTGCAATATTTTCTCCTCTAGTTAAAAAAAAAACAATTCACATAATACTTTTAGAGGAGTGTAAAAAACAATGAAAAACCACTATATAATATTCCAATTCCAAACACTTAAGAGATAGCAAAGTTCTCAAGAGTCTAAACTGTGAATTAGCATATGTTAGGAGTTACAGCTGGAAAAGCAAGTAGTTAGATACTAAAAATCAGCATAGATAATCTTAAAACAGTTTGACTTATTCCTAAGAACAGAAAAATTAGCTACACAATATGGTGTAGTTAAATATAACCACACCAGAGTTAAATATAACCTAGTCTGTGCAAAAAGACTATGAGCAGAAAGAAAAAAAAGCTCTGAATTGACCTTCACATAATAGTTTCCCCAGGTTAGCCAAAGGGCTTCCCTGATTGCTCAGTTGGTAAAGAATCCGCCTGCAATGCAGGAAACCCCGGTTTGATTCCTGGGTCAGGAAGATCCCCTGGAGAAGGGATAGGCTACCCACTCCAGTATTCTTGGGCTTCCCTTGTGGTTCAGCTGATAAAGAATCACCTGCAGTGTGGGAGACCTAGGTTCGATCCCTGGAGGCTACCCACTCCGGTATTCTGGCCTGGAGAATTCCATAGACTGTAGTGGGCTAATTATTCTGTATTGCACTCATGCATTTTTGCTCTCACCAGTTCAGTTTTATTTTTATCAAGTCATTGTAGTTCTCCTCAGACATGTTTATACGTTTTGTTGCAGAGAAGCCAATTCTGACTCCATGTTGGAACTGTTTCTTTGACTTGCTTTTTGCTGCTTTTGTTATTATAATTATACAGAACAGCCTGCCTTGGAATCCTGCCCCCCTGTCTGACTATAAAGTGCCTTTGTTCAGAACCTTGTGCACCTGTAGATGGCAGGAGGGAAGAAATCAACACATCCCCTGCCTGAGGCTTGCCATTCCAGGAGACTGGCAAGATTAATGCTCTTTGTACTTTGCTTCCTCACCTTCCCCATCTCTGATCTATAAAAGAACCTGGCATCAAGATCCCGATAAGATGGTTATTTTGAGGCGTTAGGCTGCCATCTTCTTGGCCAGCCAGCTCCTCAATCAGTCTTCCTTGCCTCAGTCCCTCATCTCTCGGATTCACTGGCCTGTTGTGCAGCGAGCAGAGCAGAGCAAGTTTGGACTCAGTAACAGTTTTATTTTTTAATATAATTTATCTAATTTAATGAACCAGGTAAATAGCTGATATACAAAAAGAGGGTTGCTATTTCTATGAAACTAAAGTGATTGCTTTGGAAAGATTGAATAAAGGTAAGTTGTTAAACTTGCTATCAAATTTGGTGTAAACAAGACAGATACAAAAAGATTGGTAGGGGGAAACATAGAAATCTAGCAGGTTTCTATTACCAGACTATTATGAAAAAGTCTATAAACTTGGTCTGATTTAAAGACAACTAAACTAAAATTATACAGGATGCACTGTGGCTATAATTCTTCCATGATAAATGATGTGGAACTCAAAATCAGTGGATCCACACACAAAGCCCTGGCATTATAGCAAATGATTGATAAATGAATATGTGTTTGTAGTCTTAGGGTTAAAATAGTTAAAGAATGCTCAAACTACCACACAATTGCACTCATCTCACACGCTAGTAAAGTAATGCTTAAAATTCTCCAAGCCAGGCTTCAGCAATATGTGAACCGTGAACTTCCTGATGTTCAAGCTGGTTTTAGAAAAGGCAGAGGAACCAGAGATCAAATTGCCAACATCTGCTGGGTCATAGAAAAAGCAAGAGAGTTCCAGAAAAACATCTATTTCTGCTTTGTTGACTATGCCAAAGCCTTTGACTGTGTGGATCACAATAAACTGTGGAAAAATCTGAAAGAGATGGGAATACCAGACCACCTGATCTACCTCTTGAGAAATCTGTATGCAGGTCAGGAAGCAACAGTTAGAACTGGACATGGAACAACAGACTGGTTCCAAATAGGAAAAGGAGTACGTCAAGGCTGTATATTGTCACCCTGCTTATTTAACTTCTATGCAAAGTACATCATGAGAAACGCTGGGCTGGAAGAAGCAGAAGCTGGAATCAAGATTGCCAGGAGAAATATCAATAACCTCAGATATGCAAATGACACCACCCTTATGGCAGAAAGTGAAGAGGAACTAAAAAACCTCTTGATGAAAGTGAAAGTGGAGAGTGAAAAAGTCGGCTTAAAGCTCAACATTCAGAAAACGAAGATCATGACATCTGGTCCCATCACTTCATGGGAAATAGATGGGGAAACAGTGGAAACAGTGTCAGACTTTATTTTTTTGGGGCTCCAAAATCACTGCAGATGGTGACTGCTAAAAGACGCTTACTCCTTGGAAGGAAAGTTATGTCCAACCTAGATAGCATATTGAAAGGCAGAGACATTACTTTGCCAACAAAGGTTCGTCTAGTCAAGGCTATGGTTTTTCCTGTGGTCATGTTTGGATGTGAGAGTTGCACTGTGAAGAAGGCTGAGGGCCGAAGAATTGATGCTTTTGAACTGTGGTGTTGGAGAAGACTGTTGAGAGTCCCTTGGACTGCAAGGAGATCCAACCAGTCCATTCTGAAGGAGATCAGCCCTGGGATTTCTTTGGAAGGAATGATGCTAAAGCTGAAACTCCAGTACTTTGGCCACCTCATGCGAAGAGTTGACTCATTGGAAAAGACTCTGATGCTGGGAGGGATTGGGGGCAGGAGGAGAAGGGGACGACAGAGGATGAGATGGCTGAATGGCATCACTGATTCGATCGACGTGAGTCTGAGTGAACTCCGGGAGTTGGTGATGGACAGGGAGGCCTGGTGTGCTGCAATTCATGGGGTCACAGAGAGTCGGACACGACTGAGCGACTGAACTGAACTGAACTGAACTGATGTAGTATTATTTTTTAGAATTATCCAGTTTGACCTTTATGATTATTTGATTTCAAGGCTAAGAAGGATTCAACCATAGTTAAATATCTAAAGAAGCACAGTCTAAAATTCTTAAGGTAGAACTTATGTGAGAACAAGACACAGGAGTTGCTATGGTTGTGAGGTCATCAGGAGACTATGCAGAATGTCAACAGGAACTTAAAATAGATGTTTTTAAAGGAGATAGTGGAGAAAGCACTTATGAGTATATAATACTGTTAATGTTTCAAAACTCTGATAGATCAGATCAAAGAACCACCAAAGCTATTGGTAAAATAAAGAAACATCTAAATTGTGGCAAATTTGTGATCAGAGGACCCCTCACAAATTTACTGTAAATACAGTAAGTCATTCTTTTAACTTTTTTTGGTAAATTTTTACTGGAGTATAGTTGACTCACAATGTTGTATTAGTTCAAGTGTACAGCAAAGTGAATCAGTTATACATATACATATATCCACTCTTTTTAGATACTTTTCCCATGTAGGTCATTACAAGGTACTGAATAAAGTTCCTATTGCTACACAGTAGATCTTCATTAGTTATCTAGTTTATCATTCTTACTTTTTAAATAATGTTTCTAGAAACAATAGTTCAGAAATTAATTCCACTTTGTAGATACATAATTTTAAGTGTTGGTCGGGAGAGAAGAGGAAATATACCTTTTATAGTATTTTTTTTTTTATACTACACTGCTTTTAAATGCTTAGAGTATGAGCGGAATCATTAAAGTTGATATTCTGTAATTTCTTTTTTAAACTGATAGAGCCTTTTTGCAATATACAAATCTAAAAAAAAGAACTGCTCCCTAGTTCTCTGTAAATATAGTCCTCAATCACTAATTTACTCTAATCCTGTTTTATAGGTGAGACAAAAGGGCACAGATAGAACTTGCATAAGGCCATAAAATTGAGGGATAGCTAATTCCAGTTCTAACATTCTTTTTTCTTAAATTTTTATTTTATTTATTTATTTTTTTCCCAATTCCATATGCCTTTATTTTATTTTTACTTTACAATATTGTATTGGTTTTGCCCTACATCAACATGAATCCGCCACGGGTGTACACGTGTTCCCAATCCTGAAGCCCCCTCCCACCTCCCTCCCCATACCATCCATCTGGGTCATCCCAGTGCACCAGCCCCAAGCTTCCTGTATCCTGCATCGAACCTGGACTGGCAATTCGTTTCTTATATGATATTATACATGTTTCAATGCCATTCTCCCAAATCATCCCCCCCCCTCTTTTACTCCCACAGAATCCAAGAGACTTTTCTATACATCTGTATCTCTTTTGCTGTCTCACTTACAGGGTTATCGTTACCATCTTTCTAAATTCCATATATATGTGCAGTTCTAACATTCTTAACTACTTAGATTTACAACTGAGTTTCTGAACTGTTCTAACAATTTAAAACTACACATTAAAAAAAAATAAATAAATAAAACTACACATTTAAAAGAATCAATATATCCTACAACCCAACAACAAAAAAAACCTTTATTAAAACTTGGGCAAAGAGGTTAAATACTTTTCCAAAGAAAATGTAAAAATGGTCAATAAGCATATCAAAAGATGCTTAGCACAGCTAATAATATTAGGGAAATGCACATGAGAACAACGCACCACTTCACACCCACTGAAGTGTATTAAAGGGTATTATAAAACAACAACGAAAGTAACAAGTGTTGGCAGGGATGAATGGAAACTGGAAACCTTGTGATTGCTGGTGGAAACTTAAAACAGTGCAGCCACTGTGGAATATAGTAAAGCAGTTCTTTAAAAGATTAAACACAGAATTACCATATGATCCAACAATTCTATTTGTAGTTATATACACAAAAGAACAGAAAGCAGGGTCTGGAACAGATATTGTATGGACACCCAGGTGTCTATCAACAGAAAACTGAAAAAACAAAATGTGATACATACATACGATGAAATATTATTCAGACTTTAAAAGGAAGGGAATTCTGACACAGATGAACCTTAGGATACTATGCTAAGTGAAAAACGCCAGGCACAAAAAGACAGATACTGAAATACTGTATGATTTCATTTATAGAAGATACCCAGAGTAGTCAAATTCACAGACAAAGTAGAATGCTAGTTGCCAGGGGCTGGGGAAGAGGGAAATGAAGAGCTATGGTTTAATGGGTTCATTGTTTTAGTTCTGCAAGATCAAGAGTACTAGATCACAACACTGAGGAACAATTACCCTACAATTAAAAAAAAAAATTAAAAGAAGAGTACAGGAGATTGGTTGAATAGTGATATACTCAACTCTAAAAAAGAGGTTAAGATGTGAAATTTATGTGCATTTTATTACAATAAAAAGCAGAAAGCCTGTAGTTTTCAAACTTTAAAAGTCATCAGAATCACCTGTAGAGCCTATTATTAAAACACAAATTACTGGGCTCCACCCCCATAGTTCCAAATTTAGTAAATCTGCAATGGGGCCTGAAAATTTGTGTTTCTAACATGTTCCTGGATGATGCCAAGGTTGCAGGTCTGGGGATGACATTTTGAGAAGCACTGCATCAAGCCAAAACTGGCCCTTCCAACACAAAATCAATGATTTGTTATTAATAGCCATTACAATTACTTCTTTTCAGCTAAATGAGAACTTTATGAATGGAAACTCTGGCATAGGATAAAAGCATTTACTGTGGAGTCAGAAGTTCCAGATTCTATCATTTACCAAATGTTTATATATATATATATATATATCCTGGATAAATTCTGCTTTTTGAGACTAATTTTCCTTGCCACTATTTTGGTGTTAGTATCTTAAGTTCTCAAACTAAGTTAATAACAAAAGTTAATTTTGGGCAGGGGGAGGGGGGAGTTCAAACCAATTTAACGTTTTACATAGAAAATTTTAGAATGAAGTTTCATGTTCTTAGGGCCCACAGTTATAATCTTTTTGATGATAATAAGTTCCCCAAAGGGCTCCTTATCTAAGGAGTTCAAAAGACCCCAAGTAGGTAGTATGCTTATAGAGTAAAAATGATATATCTGAGAATATTTACATGAAATTATTTCAAGCCGTATCATGAACATTTAAAGTACATCCTTCAGAAAAGTTACTTCAAATTAATAAGCTCTTTTAAAGAATATCTTTTTCAGTAGCATCAGCCAAAACCTAAGACTTACCCATTTCATAATTGGAGCCCAGAAAAATACTGTTCTGGGACCTGGAAAAAAAAAAAGAAGGAAAAATTTAGCAAGTAACCAACTATTTTCTATATGTCTTTTAAACAGCTATCACCAAATTTCAAAAACTCAAAGATTTATCAATCTATTTCTAATAATTATTACTGTGCTTTCTGCATGCTTTGTATTTAAGTTAAAATTTTGAGAGTCACCATGGTATCAATTTTTCATACAAGTTGTTTGATTTCCTTGTCAATTCTCTGTATTTTTGAGAACTATCAAAATTAGCTAAAGTATAATAGAGGTAGTTTTGAAAACTATTCTCAGTGTATTTTGCTTTGAACATGCAACTTTATTTATCATTTTATTTAAGGATAATCTTCAATTTGAGGAAATGATAAATTATGGAATTTTTGTGATGTAAACCTCAGTAGATATATATATGTATATATTTACTAATTCTATTAATATTTATTATTATAAATGATGTCACCACATGTATTCTAGTAAAACTTCTTACAAAATTCTATTTTTCCTAGTAAAAAATTAATGAACCTAACCTAAAATTAATTTAACCTAACTTTAAAGGGCATACAAGAAAGGGGAAAGTCCTTGTTTTAGTTATCCTGGTACTCATCCACCTCATGCAAAATGTTCAATAAATGTTGACAGTATTTTTGAAATACTGTCAATATTTTGAATATATTTGAATTTCAAAATAGTGATGGTATTTTGAAAAACAACTCTGGTTTTCCAGATAACCTGGAATTTGAGAAGCACTGTGAATTTCAGAAACAAATAAGCAATTTGTTTCAGAGCTGGAAGTAAACTCACAGATCATCCTTCATTTTTACCAATAAGGCTCAGAAGAGTTCCATGACCTACTCAAGTCATGTGGGTAGTAAGCCCAGCATTGTAATTAGAAACTAAATGTTCTAACTCTCAAACTTGTGCTCTTTGACCAATAACCAATAACATAAGTTCTTACTCTTCCAAATCACACATCTCTTTTAACCTTTCAGGGCATACAGTGACAGTAAAAAAACAGATTTGTCCATGGTAAATCAAAAGCTAAATCCAATACACATCACAGCACTTAATACGGTATATATGTTCTCTACACACTGGATCAACAAAAGACACTTATTTCTTAACATAATTTCACATAAGATTTTTAAGCCAATTCAAAATGTAAAAAGTCTAATTATATTCATGATTATTATTTCTACCTTAATATTCCACTTTATTTTGTAAAAATAAATAAATCACATCTAAAAGGGCATAATCACCCAACGTAACACATTTATTTCTCTTCATCTACTCTAGTAATATTTCTCAATAGCACTATCAGGTAAAGATGTTTTTTTTTTTTTTCCAACTTTACCCCTAGTAGGTGAGCACAGGAATACCAGACCACTTCACCTGCCTCCTGAGAAACCTATATGCAGGTCAAGAAGCAACAGTTAGAACCGGACTTCGAACAACAGACTGGTTCAAAACTGGAAAACGAATACGTCAAGGCTGTATATTGTTACCCTGATTATTTAACTTATATGCAGAGACAACATGCAAAATGCCGGGTTAGATGAAGCACAAGCTGGAATTAAGATTGCTGAGAGAAACATCAATAACCTCAGATATGAAGATGCCACTACTCTCATGGCAGAAAGCAAAGAGGAACTAAGGAGCTTCTTAATGAAGGTGAAAGAGGAGAGTCTAAAAGCTGGTTTAAATTTCAACGTTCAAAAAAATAAGATCATTGTATCTGGTCCTATCCCTTCATGGCAAATAGATGGGGAAACAATGGAAACAGTGACAGACTTTGTTTTTTTTGGGCTCCAAAATCACTGTAGACAGTGACTGGAGCCATGAAATCAAAAGACACTTCTTGTAGAAAAGCTATGACAAACCTAGACAGTGCATTCAAAAGCAGAGACATTACTTTGCCACAAAGGTCCACACAGTCAAAGCTATGGTTTTTCTAGTAGTCAGCTATGGATGTGAGTGTAGGACCATAAAGAAGGCTGAACACCGAAGAATTGATGCTTTCAAATTGTGGTGCTGGAGAACTCTTGAGAGCCCTGTGGACAGCAAGGAGATCACATCAGTCAATCCTAAAGGAAATCAACCTGAATATTCCTAGAAGGGCTGATGCTGAAGCTCTAATACTTTGGGCACCTGATGCAAAGAACTGACCCATTGGAAAAGACCCTGATGCTGGGAAAGATTGAAGGCAGGAGGAGAAGGGGACAACAGAGGATGAGATGGCTGGATGGCATCACCGACTCGATGGACATGAGTTTGAAGAAGTTCCAGGAGATGGTAAAGGACAGAGAAGACTGGTGTGCTGCAGTCCATGTGGTCACAAAGAGTCAGACACGACTGAGCGACTGAATAACAACAACAAGGTGAATATTCACTGCCATTAATAAAGAAATGTTTCCAATCACATACATAAATAACATTTAAAAGATAAAATTGAATTAAACCTATTATTTAAAAATAACAGATAATGAAACTGAAAAAGCACAGAGCTAAAAAAAAGAAAATGCAGGGATTTAAGTTAAGATTTAGTTGCAGTTGTGGCTTTAATTTGTTGCAGAGATCATTCATTCATTCACTCATAGTAATTACTTCATGCTTTATAGTCTCCTAGGCAATAAGGATACATTGGCAAATCAGACAGTGCTGGCTTTTAATAAGTTAAGCACAGGCAGGTTAAGTAAAATCATATCTGTAAGCTGTATAAAAAACATTTAAGGGAAACAATTTTAAAGTGTTTTTCATCAAAACCACTCTAGTTTCAGTTATATTGCTGTTGCGAAGTCGCTTCAGTCGTGTCCGACTCTGTGGGACCCCAGAGATGACAGCCCACCAGGCTCCCCCGTCCCTGGGATTCTCCAAGCAAGAACACTGGAGTGGGTTGCCACTTCCTTCTCCAATGCATGAAAATGAAAAGCGAAGTCGCTCAGTCATGTCCGACTCTTCGCGACCCCATGGACTGAAGCCTACCAGGCTCCTCTGCCCATGGGATTTTCCAGGCAAGAGTACTGGAGTGGGGTGCCAAATACCACCACTCAAAAGTGAAAATTAAAGCAGTGATAATACTCCTTTTTGGGGTGCATTTTGGCTGAATTACTATCAAAAGTAGTTGGTTAATGTTAACAATAAGGAGAGAAATTTGAAAAATATAAAAAATGATATCTGATCCTTGTGTAACTTTTGCTTATTAATTAGTTCTAAGAAAGTATCAAACAGTATAAACCTTTGCTCACCTTTATCAATATTAAGTGATTGTAATGTTACAGTTTGGACTGTGCCACTATTCAACATATCATTGGTATATTTTTGTAGCCCTTTCAAACTAATTCACATTGTTCAATGTGATTTAAAATACAATGAGATTTAAAAATCAGATGTACTATTCAGTTCAGTTCAGTTCAGTCGCTCAGTCGTGTCCAATTCTTTGCGACCCCATGAATCGCAGCACTCCAGGCCTCCCTGTCCATCACCAACTCCTGGAGACAACCCAAACTCATGTCCATCGAGTCGGTGATGCCATTCAGCCATCTCATCCTCTGTCGTCCCCTTCTCCTCCTGCCTTCAACCCTTCCCAACATCAGGGTCTTTTCCAATGAGTCAGCTCTTCACATCAGGTGGCCAAAGTATTGGAGCTTCAGCTTCAACATCAGTCCTTCCAAGGAACAACCAGGACTGATCTCCTTTAGGATGAACTGGTTGGATCTCCTTGCAGTCCAAGGGACTCTCAAGAGTCTTCTCCAACACCACAGTTCAAAAGCATCAATTCTTTGGCACTCAGCTTTCTTCTCAGTACAACTCTCATATCCATACATGACCACTGGAAAAACCATAGCCTTGACTAGATGGACTTTTGCTGGCAAAGTAATGTCTCTGCTTTTTAATATACTATCTAGGTTGGTCATAACTTTCCTTCCCAGGAGTAATTGTCTTTTAAATTCATGGCTGCAATCACCATCTGCAGTGATTTTGGAGCCCCCAAAAATAAAGTCGGACACTCTTTCCCCATCTACTTCCCATGAAGTGATGGGACCAGATGCCGTGATCTTCGTTTTCTGAATGTATTATTACTAATATTTTACCAATAATCTAATTAGCTGTGTATTTACTTATATTGATAAATCTGGCTTATACATACGAGTTTCTAAGTAAGCTTATTTGCCGGGGTCCAGCCCCGGCTGATCCAGGGTATTCGAAGGAGAGACGGCATAGGCGACCTATTTATTTAAATATTTATCAAAGATATAAAGAGTAATAGAATGAGGATAGCTCAGTGAGGAAATTCAGTGGACAAAAGAGGCAGAGTAGCTTGGTTTACGCGGGAGACCAATAAAACTTCAAGACAAGAAGTTTGCACCACTTACGTAGGCCACAGGCGTCCTTCCGTTCTCCCGAAGGAGAGGAGACACTGAGGCCTCCCCGGTCGGATCTTAGAAGCCCAGGCATAATTAGTAAGCATGGTGGGTTCCGCGCTCCAGATGGAGACTCAGCCAGAATTTGAGAGAGAGAGTGACATAGGGAGACCAAGTTTCAGTGAACAAGGCCCGCACTTTATTTTCCAAAGTAGTTTTTATACCTTAAGTTGTGCGTAGAGGATACTGGGGGAAGGGGTGGAGTCATGCAAGGACAGCAGTTCCTGGTCCTAATCAAAGCCAGGCTTTCAAACTTATCATATGCAAAAGTTCAGGTGAATTACATCATCTTCTGGCCAGGAGGCCTGTTAACATTTTAAGAAACTTATTTTTCTCTAAAGGTGATTATTCCAAAGTCAGGCACCAGCCTCCAAAAAAGCATTGGACAAAGCTGCATTCCTATAGGGCAAAGGTGAGGTGGGCTCAATCAAGAAAAGAATTAACTCAAGGGTCCAAGGTTACAAACTTGAGACTACTACTTACATTTCTATACACCCATTATATCAATCAATACACTGCCAAGGACACAGTAGGTAAGGAGTATGGAGACTTAGCAGCCAACATTGGCCCAATAAGTGAAAAACCCTTCACCAATACAATTTCTAATCAATCTTTTAACTACTCAAAGGAATCTGTGTTTAGACAGTTTAGAACATCTCCTGCCTCTCACAGTCGGGAGGCTCTGAACAATCACAGGCAGGCTAGAGGATTTCCAAAGGAGTTTGTAGGTTGAAACACTGTCACACCCAGGAATTATTAACTGGAGCTGTAAGCTAACTCTTTTTTCAGAGAGAGGTAGTGGGGGACAGCCCCCCATAAAGTCAGAGGTGTAGGTAAAAGCACAAAGCAGAAAGTAGGCAGACTCTGGTTTTGGGGGTAGATGCTCGAGAATTTCCAGGGGGACTCTTGAGGCTCGATCCCGCCTTTGCGTATGCCGAGCCTCCTTCCTCATGACCTTTATCATGGGTGGGGCTCCTCACGCTGGCTCCTGGCAGTGATAGAATTCTAGTTGAGCTATTCCAGATCCTGAAAGATGATGCTGTGGAAAGTGCTGCATTCAATATGCAATATGCACTCAATATGCAATATGCCGGCTCCCGGCACTTATTGAAACCCTAGAACATTTTTATATTTTTTTCCAGTTATAACTCAGTTTTATTGGCAAGCAAAGGGTAGTACGCTCTCTAGGCCTGAGGGCGGGCTGACCCAAAAGGAGAGGCCTCAATCCCTCTTGGCTTCCTCCTTTTATGTTTGTGTCCTTCCAGCCTTGAGCCTGCCCTATGCAAATTGGGCTGGCCCAGAAGGGGGCCTGGCTGTTTCACCTGAAGTTCTCACTCCTGTCAGTGGATTTTCCTTTGTTCCATTTTTGCAGGCTTTTTCCTTTGTCTTTTAGCCACCACAATTTTGGGCTCCTTTTTCCTATTCTAACTATCTAACATTCCCCCCCTCGAGATGGGAGGCCCAATTCTTTGGGAATAGGGGTGTTGAGGTCTCTCTGGCTACTTCCTGCTCAGCTGGGATGGCTAGGGGCATTGGGCCTCCCCCTCTTGCTCCTAGAACATTTAAACTTAATCCTAAAGTTCCTCTGTAATTTATCTTACTTTCTCAATCTTCAGGGAGCTGGATACCATCTTTAAACTAATAATTCTTTGAACATTAGGATATCATGGTATAGCCCCTATCTTTCCTTATGGGCCAAAACAATTATTCATCTTCCTACATACATATGACAGCTAGTCATTTTTATGTTTGACTATGTACTGTAAGTTTTCTATATTTTAAATTAGAGCAAATCTAGATGGTACTGAAATGGTTGCTGGGAGAGTTGAAACTATTAAGGAATTCTAAATTTTAATGTTCTTATATCTGAGTGAAAATCTATATTTAATTCCTGAGTTATTAATCTTTAATCCAGTGTCCTAAATTTTGTACTGTTCTGATCACAGGCACTATTACACTTCTAGAACTCTGGCACATGATTCCCTCTTCTAAATATTTGAACAAAATATGGAAACCTTTAGTAGATTAGGTTGGCATTTTGAAAGAAATGTTTAAAGGATAGAAAACATGAAGACATCGAGTTTCAAAATATAAATTCCTAATCCTAACTTGTTGTTTAGTCGTTAACTTGTGTCTGAGTCTTTGCGACCCCATGGACTGTAGCCGCCAGGCTCCTCTGTCCATGGGATTTCCTGGGCAAGAATACTGGAATGGGCTACTATTTCCTTCTCCAGGGAATCTTCTCAACCCAGGGCTTGAGCCCACATCTCCTGCATTGGTAGGCAGATTCTTTACTCCTGAGCCACCAGGGAAGCCTAAGTTAATTAAATTTTAGCCCAGGACACTAGTTTTCAACCAGAGGTGATTTTGCTCCTCAGGAGACATTCACAATGCAAAGGACAACCCCCTACAACAATAATCCAGTCCCCAAAATACCTATTGTGCAAGGTTAGGAAACCTTGGTCTAGGTGGACTGACGAGCTAGGCAAATATGCAACTAGTTTCATGGCTCTAAATCTTAGCTCATACAGTCTCCTCCCAATAGTTGGCCTTGTCTTCATCTGGCTAACTCCAATATCCTTCTAAAACTCATCTTCCATCTCCTCAAGGAGTAGACTAAATGCCCCTTCTCTGAACTCCCAAAGCAGCAGCCTGTCTATTCTTCTATTGTTTTCTGCACATAACAATTAAACTGAACTGTTTATGCATCTATTACTTTAATTAGATAAAGTCCTGAAGTTAAAACCTGTTTCTTAGTTTTCCTAGACAAATAATATTTTTGAACAGAATTGAACTAGATGAACCATATCCAGGCGAGATGCTAATCAAAGATATTCAAATTTTAGGAAATTTGAGTATTTGCCTTGATACTGCTGCATCTTCAAGGATGAACTTCAGGACACCAGGTTCTCTTTACATCAGGGCTGTACTAGACTTTGACTCATTAGTTACTCTACTGTTACACCATGAGACTCCCCTTTTTGGCTCTTGAAAATTCTTTCCACGAGTCTGATGCCATAATGTGCTAATCCTATAAGTCAATCTTTTCAAACTCTCTGGTTACTTTATTTAGCTTGACTTTCTGAGATTCCTATCATCACACTTGGTTTATTTTCCTTTGTCGTATACAAAGTCTCAGGGTCATATGCAGTATCAATTACCAAGTTTATTTTTTATCCCTGCATGAAGCTTGCTTCATCACTCAAGGATAAGCCAATACACTGTCTTAGTCTCTGGCTTTGGATTCCCAAACAGACTCCATTCTTCTGTTTCAAAACTGATGCTTCCTCTTCTGTTACCCCAAAAACTGTTTCCTCTAGGGTTCTAGTTTCTTGACGAGCTGAAATGGTTGACCCTTCAGGGTTAATGAACAGTCAAGCTTTTCAGTAGCTTTGCCTGGTAACTGATTTACTCGACTGCCCTGTACTTGGTGGTAGTTTTAAAATATCAACTGCCTTTCTCCCACATAACCAAACTAAACAAAAACGTCAAACAGTAAATTATGGTTGCTAGAACAAAGGTCAAAAGAAGTTTAAGTATTTTATTTAGGGAATACTTTTAAACTACAAAACAAAGCCTAAATTAGTTTAACGACAGCTAAGCACTGAATTTAAAAACATCAGTAGCATATATATATTGTAATAATAAGACATTCTAAATTTCTAATTTTTCTGAAATGTCAGAGGATGCTGACAACTGACACAAATAATTAGAGATGTGTAAGTGCAAACAACAAGTAGTGTTTTCTTCATTGTTTAAAAAAGGGGGGGGGGAATAGCAATACCCATGATCATACAATAAGTAAACAAAAATTTTTAAAGAAAACTTATTTTATTTCATCCTTCCACTTTTTTTTTTTTTCACTAAATACCATTCATTTTTATTAACTGTGTGCTTAGTCGCTCAGTTGTGTCTGAGTCTTTGCGACCCCATGGACTGTAGCCTTCCAGGCTCCTCTGTCCATGGGGATTCTCCAGGCAAAAATACTGGAGTAGGTTGCCATTTCCTTCTCCATATCCTTCCACTTTTAAGTAGTCATTTTCTACCTTAAAAGTAAAGAAGTCAAATAAATGTAGACATGTATTAATTTAGGTATAGAGGCTATTTTCTTAAAAACAGCAGTCAATCAATAATGAAAATAGTAATGAGGAAACATCCCAACTGATTTTGACATTTAAAACATGAAACAAGTTAAAACAATTTTTTTTATTGAAGTATGGTTGATTTACAATGTTGTGTTAGTTACAGGTGTACAGCAAAGTGATTCAGTTATACATATATAAATGTATATATATATAAATTTTTTTTCTTTTTCAGATTCTTTTCCATTATAGGTTATTACAAGATGTTGAATATGTGAAAGTGAAAGCTTTGCTTCCCTGGTGGCTCAGCTAGTAAAGAATCCGCCTGCAGTGTGAGAGACTTGGGTTCGATCCTTGGGTTGGGATCTGGGGAAGGGAAAGGCTACCCACTCCAGTATTCTGGCCTGGAGAATTCCATGGACTTTGTGGTCGGACACAACTGAGCGACTTCCACTTTCACAGTTGGTCCTTGAAGTATACAATAGGTCCTTGCTATTTACCTAAAACATGAAGCTTAGACAAAAATGTTTTGCAAACAGGTACCACCCAAACAGTGAGAATACAATGTTACACTATCTTTCCTAGATCTGGGAAAAACTGGTTTATGTTCTACAATGACACAGCTGTTCTCACTGAAGAGCATTAAAATAATAAAGTCATTAAATAATCATGATACCGAAAGTGATTATAATACCTTAACATCAAGATAAGCATAACTAGAGTATCTAGCTAACAATCATTATGATGAATGAAAAAGCTTAATTAGGCAGAAATTTTAAATTGCTGAAAATATACTGAATAAAAAGCAGCTCTTAAGAAATTTAACCTGAAGTCCAAGATGAGAAAAATGTATTCCCATCAGATGTAAACGTACATTCTTTTAGACAAACAATTAACTAACAACACATTTTCATCTTGTTTCTTACAAGTCCACTCTTGGAAGTTGAAAAAGATGTCAAATGCTGACTACTTACAACTATGAACTGTAATGTAAAACAAATGTATAGTTACAAAAGGGGAAAAGGAAGGTGGGGAGGGACAAATTAGGAGTATAGGATTAACAGATACAAACTATTATACATAAATTAGAGCCGCAACAAAGATTTACTGTAAAACTATGAACTATTTTTAAGCATAACAAAAAAATTACAAAGAATAATATAATGGTCATGTTCTCTTGTGTTGCTAAATGTTTGTCTGATTTTTAAAGTGAAACTTATGTTCTTTAAAGTTCAAATTTTTATGGAAGAATTTGAGGAATTCTGCAAGAGAATAATACAACCAAATATGTAAGAGACATATATTTTCAAACAAATTAACAAATCTAGTTGACTTGATGAACTTGTTAATAAAACAATGACATATTGATAATTTTATTTCCTAATTTCCTTATGTGAGAGGAATTTCTGCCAATGAAATACTTCATAAATTCTACCCAGAAAGAATGTCATTTACTGTATAATTCTCTTCCTAGGGAAAGATTTCCTTCCAGGTACAGAATAAGTAACTTTTACACACATGCAAATATACACATATACAAATACTGAATAGAGGTGCTCCCAATGTTGAAAATAAAATTCTTATTGAAAGCCGTCTACTACCCCACCTAAATCCTTTCATACAATTTCTTTACAGTTTATTGCTTTCAACATCCCTGAACTTTCCTCTGAAGTTCCTTGTATCAATCAAGTCCACCTTTTTGCTATCATGGAACCAGCTACTTACAAATTCTTAGAATTCATACAGGTTATTATTCTTTGACACAGATACTAACTGTCAAAATTTACTCATTTTTATTTGTACTAAAGCTAGTTCTGATTTCACATGGAGAATATGATGGGGCTACCATTTCAGAGTCAAGCAATCTTTCTATCTTCTGTAAGGCCTTGGAAAGAGCTTACTGAACTAGTACCCAGAACATCATGGGTGAATAATGATTTTTAAAATGTTGAATGAAAACAGGCTTTGATGAAAATGCCAAAGAAAATAACAGATGAAGTGACTAGCTATGATAGGTAATATGCATTTTAGGGTTGCTATAAAATTACTTATATAAAATACATAGCACAGCAAGGTAAAAATTAATTCCCTAAAACCTAATCTAACAATAATTATATAGTCTTCCCTGATGAAATCTGAGTTTCCTGAAGCCTCTAAAACTAAGAAAAGTCACAGCAGAAATACCAAATTGTAAACTGTTACAGCTGGAGAGGACATTAAAGAAAATACAAACACTCTTATAGATGAAAAAGAAAAGGCACTTCTTCAAAGTTAATTTGTCTCATATTCAGATAGTTCCAGATAGAGTAAGAATCAGAATACAGGCTTCTTTGACCCCAGTCGTCTTTCTACTATGCCATACCATACTTTAAACATATTTTCATCTTTTACAGCGAAAATTAATATTATCTGTCTTAGAAATAATAAACTTTTATTGATGTGTAGTTGATTTATAATGTTGTGTTAATTTCAGGTGTACAGCAAAATGATTCAGTGATTTTTATATATATATGTAAACACTTTTTCAGATTGTTTTCCCTTATAGGTTATTACAAAATATTGAGTATAGTTCCCTGTGCTATACAGTTGGTTATCTATTTTATAAATAGTAACATGTATATAACAAACTATTTATAGCTTCTCCAAGGGCTTGCTTCTCCTTTAGTATATCTAATGAATCAAATTAGATGAGGCATAAACAATCTTAACTTCTTAAAATTAGTTTAAAATCAGTTACGTGAAGTGTCAAACTAACAATTACAGCAAGGATTGTATTACTTTTATGATCTCTTCTGAGAATACAAAATCTCTGTGGCCAGGGATTTTTATTTTATTCATTAAAATAACTCAAATGCTAAAACAGTATCCAATATACAGTAGGCCCTCAATAAATATTAAATAACTCAACTTTATTGGAGCTAACTAGTTTAAAGATATTCTATTTGACATCAATAACTCAAATATCTGAAGTCCTAACTTTCCCTTTTGGTTCTCATTCCTTAATTTTAAGCTAATAGAAGTTAATACTATAATAAATAATATGTGTATAGTTATATATTTACTGTATATTTAATCATAATATATACTAAACATTGCTAATAATAGTTCACTTAGTATGTTTTTATTTTAAAGATATTCTCTAGGTCTATAAGATAGAAAGGAAAAACTAATTCTCTGGTCTAGGAAAAATGCAAATATTCCTGTTGTGAACACCTTAACGTAACTTATCTCATCAGCCTTCACAGACAGAACATCATGCAATGTAGAGAATATTCTTAGCAGTAGTAAGCTAAACACAGCAACACATTTTGCAGAAATATTTTTCCAAAAGTTCTTTCACTTGAGCCAAAATATAACTCATTATAAGCAAAGCTATAGTAAGCAAAAATTGTATGGTTAAGATAGTTATTTTCTATGCTGACTTAATTGAAGGATAGTTTTTATTTATTTATATTATTTATTTATTTCTCATTTAATTTTTTCCCCAGTTTTATTGAGATATAACTTTTTTTTTTGGCTGCACCTCACCACTTGTGGGATCTTAGTTCCCCAAGCAGGGACTGAACCTGGGCCATAGCAGTCAAAGTGCAGAGTCCTAACCAGGTAATTTCTAAGGTTTAACTCTTTAGAGCTGTGGTCTCCTAACTTTTTAAAAAATTTTTACATATTTATTTATTTATGGCTGCACTGGGTCTTCGTTGCATGCAGGCTTTCTCCAGCTGAGGTGAGCGGGGGCTACTCTCTAGTTGCGGAACACAGGCTCTAGAGCTCTAGAGTAGGTGTGGTGCATGGGTTTAGTTATCCCAAGGCATGTGGGATCTTCCTGGAGCAAGGACTGAACTTGTGTCCCTTGCATTGGCAGGTGGATTCTTAACCACTGGACCACCAGAGAGTTAGGAAAGTTAGTCCTTTCCTAACTTCTTTTGAACATACTGCCCCATCAGTTTAAAAAATACGTGAGCATACACCCTTATATATACATGTTGACTCCATGGAATTCAGGTGTGTACGGATTTTCCTCAATTTATGATGGGGTTAAACCCCAATAAATCCACTGAAGGTTGAAAATATCATAAACTGAAAATTTATTTAATACACCTAGCTTAGCCTAACCTACCCTTAAATTGGGCAAAATCATCTAACACAAAGCTTACTTATAGTAAATTGTTAATACATAATAAATAAAGCTTATTGAATATCTCATGCAACTTATTGAACACTGGGGCTTCCCAGGTGGCACAGTGGTAAAGAAACTACCTGCCAATGCAGGAGACACAGGAAATGCAGCTTCAATGCTTGGGTAGGGAAGCTCTCCTGGAGGAGGAAATGGCAACAGACAGCCATGAACAGAAGCAGCCATGGGGCCACAAAGAGACGTGACTGAGAGACAAAGAACGCAGCACACACGTACTGAAAGTGGAAAACGAATGGTTCTACAGGTGCAGAAGAGACATACTGGTTGTTCACCCTGTGGTTGACTGGGAGTTGTGGTTTGTTGCTGCCACCTGTAAGAGCACTGTACCACATATCACTAGCCCAGGAAAAGATCAAAATTAGGATTCCTACTGAATTTATACTGCTTTTGAACCATCTTGTAGAGTTGAAAAATCTTAAGTTGAACCATCCTAAGAAAGGGACTGTCTGTTTACACATCCACATATATGTATATGTGCACTAATATATTTTATATTATAAAATATACACAAAATGGAAACTTTAAAAAGATAAAGTAAGTACTAATAGAAATTCTACTGTTTTCTTCCTATATTCCAAAGTTTGTGCATCCTTTGGGACAATTCACCCCATTCTGCAGCTCATAAATACAAATGAAAGACACTCTTCCACTAATAATTTTTTTTTCCCCAAACTAAGCTTGCCTTTGACTGTGTGGATCACAATAAACTGTGGAAAATTCTGAAAGAGACGGGAATACCAGACCACCTGACCTGCCTTGTGAGAAACCTATATGCAGGTCAGGAAGCAACAGTTAGAACTGGATATGGAACAACAGACTGGTTCCAAACAGGAAAAGGAGTATGTCAAGGCTGTTTATTGTCACCCTGCTTATTTAACTTATATGCAGAGTACATCATGAGAAACGCTGGGCTGGAAGTAGCAGAAGCTGGAATCAAGATTGCCGAGAGAAATATCAATAACCTCAGATATGCAGATGCTGCTACTGCTGCTGCTGCTAAGTCACTTCAGTTGTGTCCGACTCTGTGCGTCCCCATAGACGGCAGCCCACCAGGCTCTGCCATCCCTGGGATTCTCCAGGCAAGAACACCTGAGTGGGTTGCCATTTCCTTCTCCAATGCATGAAAGTGAAAAGTGAGAGTGAAGTTGCTCAGTTGGGTCTGACTCTTAGTGACCCCATGGACTGTAGCCCACCAGGCTCCTCCATCCATGGGATTTTCCAGGCAAGAGTTACTGGAGTGGGTTGCCATTGCCTTCTCCAATATGTAGATGACATCACCCTTATGGCAGAAAGTGAAGAGGAACTAAAGAGCCTCTTGATGACAGTGAAAGACGAAGAGTGAAAAAGTTGGCTTAAAGCTCAACATTCAGAAAACGAAGATCATGGCATCTGGTCCCATTACTTCATGGGAAGTAGATGGGGAAACAGTGGAAACAATGTCAGATTTTATTTTTTTGGGCTCCAAAATCACCGCAGATGGTGACTGCAGCCGTGAAATTAAAAGACGCTTACTCCTTGGAAGGAAAGTTATGACCAACCTAGATAGCATATTCAAAAGCAGAGACATCACTTTGGCAACAAAGGTCCGTCTAGTCAAGGCTATGGTTTTTCCAGTGGTCATGTATGGATGTGAGAGTTGGACTGTGAAGAAAGCTGAGCACCGAAGAATTGATGCTTTTGAACTGTGGTGTTGGAGAAGACTCTTGAGAGTCCCTTGGACTGCAAGGAGATCCAACCAGTCCATTCTGAAGGATATCAGCCCTGGGATTTCTTTGGAAGGAATGATGCTAAAGCTGAAACTCCAGTACTTTGGCCACCTCATGCGAAGAGTTGACTCATTGGAGAAGACTCTGATGCTGGGAGGGATTGGGGGCAGGAGGAGAAGGGGACGACAGAGGATGAGATGGCTGGATGGCATCACCAACTCGATAGACATGAGTTTAGTAAACTCTGGGAGTTGGTGATGGACAGGGAGGCCTGGCGTGCTGCAATTCATGGGGTCGCCAAGAGTCGGACATGACTGAGTGACTGAACTGAAGCATTTAAGTAAACATTGGGCAGCATGATTTCACAGTAAACACTGGACAGCATACTTTCAGGTCAGGAGACAGCGGGGGCACTGAGAACTGAACTTGCCAGGACACACATTTGGATAGAACTCTATTTTTACTCCAAAGAAGCAGATCACTGTGTGTCATAGACAATATGTAGATAAACGAATGATGAAGACCACAGGTCTAACTATATATATATAGAATACAATATGCTAAGTCTAATAAATATTTATATAAAGACATATTCTTGTGACTTGTCTAGACATATTTGTCAATGATGCGATTAAGTCTCAAAAATTTAGAATCCAGCCTTGTATATTACTGTGAAAGTCTCCAATATGTGAATCCAGTCTAATGATGATTAGATATATCATCTAATATAATGATTCAAAAACACACTATTATGTAAAATAGTACACAAAAACCTTGAATATTCCCTGTTAAGTCTTAGAACAATAGTTTCCTCAGATTTTATTCAATACTTGTGACAATCAGTAAGTTATATCTTTCATGTTTCTTCATTTCTGCATTGGTGTGCCTACAAGTTTTTAATCACAAACAATTTTGCAGTGATGGGTATTCTTACTCTGTATATTAGTAAATAAGAGAGAACTAACACTAACATTTGTTGAAAGTCTATGTGCAAACACAGCTACATTTTACAGACAATATATCACTTAACTTTCACAACAATCCTTAAATGGTAATTCAGTTCAGTTCAGTCTTGTCCGACTCTTTGTGACCCCATGGACTGCAGCACGTGAGGCTTCCCTATCGCCAACTACTGAAGCTTGCTCAAATTCATGTCCATTATTTTGGAGATAATTATTATTCCCATTTTATATATTAGAACTAAAAGGTCAGGGGATTTAAGATCAAGGTCACTCAGCCAAGTTTCAAATCCAGGTCAATCTGGCTTCAAAGCCTATGCTCCTTCCATCACACTGAAAAAAGGGTTACAGTAACTGAACTAGTCTAAGAGTATCTAGATAAAATACATGATCTACAAACCAATCTTAAATGAAAGATAATTTCCTTTCATTCTAAAGTTGAATAAACTATTAAATAATAACTAATAAACTAATAAACAATGACTATAAGTGGTTAAAGCCAAGACCTTGGAAAAGATCACTATAAAGCTACCCTCCAATTCTGTTTTAAAGTAGTTTAAAATTGTTCCTCCTCTAGCCTGTCTTTATCCCACAGACCAAATACAAAGCTTAAGAGGGTCAGCATTGACCACAAGAATTCAGTTGAGACTAAAGCCCAGGGACTTCCCTGGTGGCCCAGTGGTTAAAACTCCGAGCTTCCAACGCGGGAGTTTGAGTTCAATTCCTGCTTGGGGAACTAAGATTCCCCACATGCCATACAGTTGGCCAAAATCATGCCACACAGTTGGCCAAAATCATGCAACACAGTGCGGCTGAGGAAAAAAAAAAGCCTAGATAATTACAGAAGCATTGCTCAACTCTTCCTCCTGAAAATCTCTGCCACAAAAGAGGACAATTTCCAAAAACTGTGTCTTAAAGAACCAAAAAGCAAATAAACTAATATTCTTCATTAATAAAAATCTCTCCTTAAAGGTCAATTTTATAAAGGGTAAACTACTGCAATAAATAATATTATACTAAAGCATAATTCCGTGACACAGATCAATCCTTTATCAAATTTGGAAATCGGATTTAGTAATCTTAGATTCCCAAGAGCTGCTTCATAGTCAGATATGTGGGGAGATATACAAGTGTACTAATGACACCAACCGCAGAGATAGATTTAACTATGTAGAGAAAAGGGCCACAGAGGGGTTGCACTTCAGTCTTTCCATTTATAACACACTTTCTCCTTTGCTAAGTCTTAGGCTTGAAAGTGACTTCCGAATGTATCTGGTTTGAGTTCCCAGCCAAGTAAGTACTATTACTAATGTTTATATAACAGGTAACAGGATTTTAGACCTTAAATAAAGAGCTGGAGGCACTGGGAGCTTCCAGTTTCTTACAGTATTATTTTTTCAACTACTAGAACACTGTTTTCCAATAGGTTAAAGAGAGAGCTAATATTTATTGAGCATTTATGAAGAATCAGACACATATGTTATCTTTAACTCTCACATGGACCACATTTTACGGAAACTAAGATCTAGGATTTTACCCAAGGTCACATCTACAATTAGGAGCAGAGCAGAATTTAAACCCAGGTCTGTCCACACAAAAAGGTTCAGGAAGTAATTTAGGATAGACTAAAACAAACTAGGCCTATAGGGCAAGGAATGACACTGACTCAGAAACTGGCTAACTTCTGCAGGCCTGTCAGCTGGAGCTGAAGGAAATATGACCTTTACTCCTAACACTCTGGGGCGGTAAGACGGCTCTTCTGCGCGTGGGTCAATACATCACTACTCATGGAAGGAAAGGGGAGAGAATGAGGTTTCCCGGTGGCCCAGACCTTTTCCTGGCCGCAGAGATGGAGAAGGGTCAAACCAAGAGGCCTGGTCCGGATCTGAGTGGTGCCTAAGAGAAGCAGTGCAACAAAGGTCGCAAAGGGCGCAGACTTGAAAATCACGAGTTTTAGACGTGTTGGAAAAGAAAATGTGAAAAGCAAGCAGCATGGGAAAGTACACAGATTCACTTGAGGAACAGGGGTTGGGGTTGTGGGTGAATTGTCCACTGGCAGAGTTGTCAGTGGATCGGTAAAGGGAGGAAAGGGACAGGAAGGGAGGTCTCGGTGGGACCCACTCTGGGTTCATTACCTGCCGGGTGGTTATACAACGGCCTCAATTTCTCAGGCAGCAGGAGCTCCACTTTATCAAGGACCCGGTGGTAGGTGGCCCGCAGGCCCCGGACGCCGGCGGCTGACATTTCTGCGGACGAGTGATCGTGGGCAGCCGGGTGGTAGAGTGTCCGCGTGCTCGTCCCTGGCAGGCAATGTAGGGCAGCTCGTCACTTTCCCCTGTATCAACGTCTCGCGCCCTCTCTCCGTGGGTGCCTGCCCTTCCCGCTGCCGAGCCTGACCCCCCAGCAAACCACCCTTTGGCCGGCGCCCACAGAAGGTTGTGGGGGCGGAGACTCTGCGACGGCCCGCCCCGAGCCCGCCTACTGGCTTCTCTCCGCCGAGATCCGGGAGGAGTGGCTAAAACAGGTGGTTAAAGGAAGGCCTCACCGAGTCCACCCAGAGGCCTACCGGCAGCGCGCTTGCGCAGGCAGAGCTGCCCGCACCGATTGGCCCGTCCCCCAAAGCAAACCTCCAATTTCTTCTTCCTGCTCTGGAAGCCATGTTGGAGAAGGGAAAGTGAAGCTCGGTCGGCGGATACCCTTTCACTTTGGTTAAGGAGGCCCCTAGACAAGATGGACTATTCGGGCCTTCTGTGTCCCGACTAAAAATGACGCCGCACAACTCTCTTGCTTCCTTTGGATTGAGACTCGTGAGCGCGAGACTTACGACTTCAGCAACTTCTCGATTCCTCATTTATCCACAGAGTATTAAGCATTTAACTAGAATGGCTTGAACCCATTTTTCTAGGGTAAGGGCGGCCATGGCACACACCTGCCTCAATGCCCAGTGGTCGTCATCTCGCGAGAAAGGCTTGGAAGGGCGGGTGTACAGAACGAGGAGAGGGAGGAGTCGAGGCCGCCTCCGCCTCCTCCTTTAGGAGGGGGTGCCGAGGGAGGGGACTGTTGCTGATCTTTGGTTGTTCTGGGTAGTCTGAGAAGGAGAGTATGAAGCGAGCTCCAGCCCGGGTACGGCCGGACTTCTCAGGCGAAGGCGCTGCTGCCGCCACCGCCGCTGCCATCTAACTCGCTGCGCTTGAGAGCCCCGGCTCGTGGATGGTGCCGGTGCGGCTCGGGTGTTGATCCGCGTGTCTCTTCCCCTCCTCCCCTCCCCCACGCGGTGGTCTCCCCTCCTCCCCCAGCCTGGGAGAGCCATGTCTCGGGGTGGCTCCTGCCCACACCTGTTGTGGGACGTGAGGAAAAGGTCCCTCGGGCTGGAGGACCCGTCCCGGCTGCGGAGCCGCTACCTCGGTGAGCAGGGGCCCCGGGGCAGGGGCGCGGAGGTCGCCGCCCAGAGGTGGGGGAGGGGGCCGCGTCGCGGGGGCTGTTGGAGACGGGACAGCTTCTGGGCGGGGGCGTCCCGGAGACGCTGAGGTGCCGGGTGGCCCTCAGCCGACGGACCCCCCGCCCTTGTTGTCCTCCCATGGCTAAGTCACTCTTTCATGCTGCCAGCCGCCGCCCTGCTCGGGTTTTCCTCCGGGGGCCGGACCTGGGGCGGACAGTATTGGCCGGGAAAAGGTGTTGGCATCGTTTCAGGAGTGGGACTTGGGGGAAGACTTGTCGAACCTCCCGGAGCTGCCGCGTTTAGAGCAAAAGTTGGCGCTTTTGCTCTTCCGCGCTCTCCCGGCTCAGCCGAAGGACCTAAGTTTGTGTTGACCGCCCCTCCTCTGAAGTCTCGGTTGGGCTTAGGTGTCGGCGGCGACGCGTTGACCACCCTCGGGGACTCCACGCTCCAAAGAGACTGGGGGTAAACTGTTCTGAGGCTCCGAGCCAACCTAAAAGTGATAGCTGAGCTGTCCCCACCCCCGCGCGCGTTCCCAGTTGGACTCTGCTGTTCAGTCGTTTAGATTGCTTTAAGGAGGTGTAGGGTTTCGCGTTCCCATTCCCACACCGGTGAAACACTTGGCATTTACTGTTTCTTAGTTAAGCTTTCTAAAAACAACCTTCGATACTTGAGGGAACGGTAGTCCAGTGTTTTTTTTTTTTTTTTCCCGTTTTGTATAAGTGGATTTGTGAGGATTCTGGGTCACGCCTGAACTAAAAGTGGATGGATTTAGTAAGAGACTTTTTTCTTCTTTCCTCTGCAGTCTTATCATTACTCTTTATTCTTTCTTTTTTATTTTTAATTTGAAGGCAAGACAACATCATTAAAAATTTTTTCTTACCAATTTTGTCACTTTTATCTTAGGTATTTGTTGATGTCATTTAAATGCTTTAAATGTCATTTAAATAATTTTAAGTCAAATGGTTTTGACTTAAAATCAATGAAAGAAATTGAAATCTCATTACACCTGATAGTTCTGGTTTGTGATTATTTGAGAGAAGTTAACAGGTATTTTTTTCTTTCCTCCTGCTTTTTAGTGTCTCAAGTGACATGAGTACATTCTCCTTGTAAAAATGAAGCACAAATTCTTATGATTCCTCCCATTCGTTTCACACACACACCCTTAGAGAGGTAACATGTTCTGTTCCCTGAATATTCTTCTAGACCTTTTCCTTTGAATTCTCACAAGCACATGTGTACGTATAGAAATGCTGTAGGAGTGTGTATGTGTGTGACCTGCATGTATGATGTCATATTGTAAATATTATTTTGCACCTTTTATGTTACATCTTGGAGACCTTTGCATGGTCGTAGAAGTAAATCTATCTGTACAGTCTTTTAAACTGTTGCATAGTATTTAACAGTATGAAGTTGTCAAGGTTGACTCAGCCTTCTTTTTTTTCTGTACGTTTGCCGTTATTAACAGTGAACATCCTTGTATCAGTACGTGGTTTTTGTGCATTTGTTCTAGGATAAGTACCTGGAGTGGTGATTAATCTTTTTAAAATTTAATATGAATAGAGTGCTTGTTTAAACCATTAACCTAAAAGATGTGGAGTATTTCTTTTAATATTTACTTGCTGAGAAATAACTTAATTTTAGTTTAATAAAAAGAATACATGTTCTACATGAATGAATTTATATGCGGTCCTTTATTTCAATTAGTTGGAGCATTTGAATGAGTAGTAATTATATTTAGTTTTATTATTAATGTTTTCTGCTGTCTCAGTTCAATTTTATCTATGGTAGAGTCAATTAAAATATAGTAAGATCATAAATTTTCTTTTTCCCTTCCTCTTCTAGCTCCATAATGGAAGTGAAGTTTGTCTTGGGTGGAGGGGAATTGAAGAATGTGACTTCACTGCCTTTAGTAGAAAGTCTAAACTACAGATTTTCAAACATGTATATGCATACAATGAATTCCATATCTTACATAATATTTTAAATGTGCTAGTAATATATACTTTATAATTATCGCATTCTTGAAACAGCTTCCTTTAAAAGTGGGTTTTTTTTAAGTATTCAGAAATAGTTTGAAAAGTAATTTCTTGGCCTTAGGAGACTTTCTTTATACTTTTAGTTTATCTGGCTCATCCACACTCCAGTACTAATCTTGGCTTAGCATTCAGGAAACAGCAAAGTCGACATTAGCACTGTCTGAGTTAATGAGATTTTCTAAAAATAATTTTTAAAAAATTATTTATTTGGTGCACAGGGCCTTAGTTGTGGCATGTGGGATCTTCTGTCTTGGTTGCAGTATGACGAATCCTTAGCTGTGGCCTGCAAGTTCTTAGTTGCTGCACATGGGATCTAGTTCTCTGACTGGTCAGTGATTGTACCTGGGCCACCTGCATTGGGAGCTGGAGTCTTAGCCACTGGACCACCAGGAAAGTCCCCCAGAAATAATATTTTGAAGTACTCATAAAATCTTTTTAAAAAGCCCCCTTTTAAAAAGGGTTTTAAAAAGTAAGTGGATTATTTTCTTTTTGGAGATTTCAGTATTTAAACATTTTGATTGTTTATAATATCATAGTTTAAATATTTCTCTAATTATCCATTATATGTATTTCTAATAATGAATTACTTCTAAATAACAGTAAAATGGGATAGAAGCTACTGGCATTTTTTTTGTAACATATGCATTTCAAATTAATCATAGCATGTATCTTTTGAATAGTAGTATTGAAACATTACAGGTGATTTTATTTAAATTTGGTTAATTATCTTTTTTCCTCCTATCAAAGAAAATTATTTCAATAGAAATTTATGTTTCAAAATTTGGGAAGCTGGAACACACCATGTGTGTTCACATGGTCAGGTTCTAAGTCTGGTGGGGGCCTGCTTCCTGGTTCATAACCATCTTTTCACTGTAACCTCACAAGGCAGAAGAGGTGAGCTAATTCTCTGGGGTCTTTTTTTATAAGGGCCCTAATCCAAGTCTTGGAGAAGGAAATGGCAACCCACTCCAGAATTCTTGCCTGGAAAATCCCATGGACAGAGGAGCCTGTTGGGTTACAGTCCATGGGGTTGCAAAGAGTCTGACACGACTGAGCATGCACACACCCAAGCCTAATCACCTCCCCAAAATTCCTGTCTCCTAATACTAATACCCGGAGAAGGCAATGGCACCCCACTCCAGTACTCTTGCCTGGAAAATCCCATGGACGGAGGGGCCTGGTGGGCTGCAGTCCATGGGGTCGCTAGGAGTCGGACACGACTGAGCGACTTCACTTTATTTTTTCACTTTCATGCATTGGAGAAGGAAATGGCAACGCACTCCAGTGTTCTTGCCTGGAGAATCCCAGGGTCGGGGGAGCCTGGTGGGCTGCTGTCTATGGGGTAGCACAGAGTCGGACACGACTGAAGCGACTTAGCTGCAGCAGCAGCAGCAATACTAATACCTTGGGGGTTAGAATTTCAGCAGAGAAATTTGTCCCGAGGAGGGGGTTGGGGAAATAGGAACCACTAAGCCAGTGACAACTTTATAGTGAAGATTGAAATATCTTTTGTAAGGGGATTAGAATGTCTCTGTCCTTTGAATATCATTAGAGTTATTATGTACTTGAAGTGGTTAATTTTGCATTTAGATTAGTCTTGTAGTGTATCTTGAGTACATCCATATTCAGACTTACAAAGTTCTTGAGAAAGTGTTGCAAAGTTACAATATATTTTATAAGGGTCAGAAAATTTTGAGTTTTGCTCCTTTGTTAGCTACTGGGAAAAGTAAGTGAAATATTTGTATTTTGTTTCCTTAGTCTTAAAAATAAATCTCAATGAAAGCTGAAAAATGTCTGATTTTAATAGTGAATGACAGATATGACAAATATATGTTGCAGAATATACTGATAATTCCTGAAGATTCGGCCACCAAATGCGTATTATTAATCATAGCAATAGCAGACCATTGAATAGCTCTGTTGTAGATTTCATTCCTACCTGGTATAGAATTAAAGTGTTTAAAAGGGATAGGAACTTCTGATAGCATGGAATTTATATTACAGGTATGTTTTATGTCTGTTTTTCAAATGTTTTGACCATTATCCACAGTAATAATACATTTACATGGCAATTTGTGATACACATATAACTAAAAAGATTTCCCAAATGACATTTAGCCTTATCAGGTATGGTGCCAGAGCAGGAAATGGCAGCCCACTCCAGTGTTCCTGCCTGGAGAGTCCTGTGGACAGAGGAGCCTGGTGGGCTGCTGTCCATGGGGTCGCATAGAGTCGGATACGACTGAAGCGACTTAGTATGCATGCATGCATTGAAGAAGGAAATGGCAACCCACTCCAGTATTCTTGCCTGGAGAATCCCAGGGATGGAGGAGTCTGGTGGGCTGCCGTCTATGGGGTTGTACAGATTCCGACACGACTGAAGTGACTTAGCAGCTGCAGCAGCAGCAGCAGGTATGGTGCATTCTGCTTTCATATCATGTTAAAAAATGTTGTTTACCCAGTAGAATATCCACTAATGAGTATTGGCTTGAGGTTTGCAAAACTACTAGGTGGTGTGTATTTTTTATAATTGTAACTGAATGTTAGGGTGACTGATTTAGGGTGGCAGATTAAAAAAAATTTTTTTTTGAATACTGCTGATAACTAGTGATCTGATCTGATGATAACTAGTGAAGATATAGATAATAAAACCTTAAATTTATACTTTGGCAAAGAATAAGTAGGGTAGGACACTTAAATCCTTGGCTTCCCCCCCCTCCTTTTTTTTCCCCCCTATGTCCTGAGGCCTGTGGGGTCTTAGTTCCCCAACCAGGGATTGAACCCAGAGCCTTGGCAGTCAAAGCCCAGAGTTTTAACCACTGGACTGCCGGAGAATTCCTAAATCCTTGTTTCTTGAGTAATACTTACTGTGGGATTTCTGAGTTGTGTGGTAAGTGTGTTTAACTCTGTAATAAACTTTTTCAGAATAATCATACCATATGGCGTTCACATCAGTAATGTTTGAGAGTTCTAGTTGTTCCTTCTCATCAACACTTGGCATTATGTCTTCTTAATTTTAGCTTTTTAAATAGATATGTAGGTATTGTTTTAATTTGCATTTTATTTAATCCTCATGATTAATGATTTTTAGTATATTTTCATGGCTTATTTGCCATCCATATACTTTGGTTAAATATTCAGATTTACCTTCTTAATATTGTAATACTTTATATAGCCTTTGATACAAATCCTTAACCAGATAATGTATTTTGCAGATATTTTCTCCCTGTTGTGTCTTTTTTTTTCTTGACAGCATCTTTTATAGTTCATGCTTTTTTGTGTACCTAAGTAAAGATTAATCTTTATCTTTAATCTTTACCTAATCCAAGGTGACAGAGATATACTATGCTTTTTTTCTAGAGGTTTTCTATTTTTGACTCTTACATTGTGGTGGGTTCTCTTGTTACTGAGCACAGGCTCTTGGCATGTGAGCTCAGTAGTTTTGGCTCCCTGGCTCTAGAGCACAAGCTCAATAATGGTGGAGCACAGGCTTAGCTGCTTCATGGCATGTGGGATCTTCCTGGATCAGCGACTGAACCCATGTCTCCTGCATTGGCATGTGGATTCTTTACCACTGAGCCATGAGCCGGGATTTTATGTAGATGATTATGTCATTGTGTATTGAGATTTCTTCCTGGGAATTCCCTGGCAGTACAGTGGTTAGAACTCCATGCTCTCACTGCTGAGGGCTTGGGTTCAATCCAAGGTTAGGGAACTGAGCTCCCACAAGCCTTGTGGTGTGGCCAAAAAAAAAAAGATTTCCTCTTTTTCACCTCTGTTATTTTTTTCTTCCTTTTATAGTTGTACTTAGGACTCCAGTAGAATCTTGAAGTAGTAAGAGTGGAGATCATTGCTTTATTCCTTGTCCTAGTAAGAATTCAGTCTTTAACTGTTAAATATGTTGTTGACTGTAGGTTTTTGTAGGTATCTATTGAAGAAATCCCTTTCTGCTCTTAAATTGCTGAGAGTGTTTATCATGACTAGCTGTTGAATTTTGTCAAGATTTATTCTAATGAGTTGATTATATGATTTCTTTTTCATTGATTATATTAATACATTAACAGTGATTGGTTTTTGAGTGTTGGAGCAACATTCAATTTGTGGGCTATGGCTATACATCTGTATGTATTGCTGGTTTCACTTTTGGTAAAAATCGGCTGTTTTTGTTCATTAAGGCTATTAGCCTACAGTTTTCTTGTTGTATTTTTGCCTGCTTTCGGTGTCCAGATAATGGTGGCCTTGTAATGAGTTGGTTGTGTTCTTTTTTTCTGAAGAGTTTGTGTAGACTTGAAATTACTTCATCATTGAAGCCATCTGAGCTTGGAGTTTTCTTTGTGGGAAGGTTTTGTTTTGTTTGGTACTTCTAATTTTGAGATAACTGTAGACGCATATGCAGTTGTTAGAAATAGTACAAAGAGATCCCATATACCCTTCAATCAGTTCCCCAATGGTAATATCTTGTATGGGAGGCCTGGCGTGCCGCGATTCACGGGGTCGCAGAGAGTCGGACATGACTGAGCGACTGAACTGAACTGAACTGAATATCTTGTACAACTATTGATATATTAATGTATCACAATCTTGAAATTGATATAGATTGAGAAATCTTATTCCCATTTCCCCAGTTTTATGTGTGCGTTTGTGTATTTTGTACCATGCAATTTTAACATTGGTTTTAATTAATTTTAATAAATTGTCAATTAATATTAATAGATTAAAGTGGTTACCAGCATGTATAAGACATGGAACAGTTCTATCATAATAATTCTTTGTGATACCATTTTTAATCACAGCTACATCCTTTTCTCCTGACTGCTAACCCCTGGTAACTACTAATCTCTGTTTCTATAGTTTTGTCATTTCAAGAATGTTATATAAATAACATGTTGTTATGTAATATTATAAATTGGGGACTTCCCCGGTGGCTCAGTGGTAAAGAACCTGTCTGTCAATATAGGAGACATAGGTTCAATCCCTGGATTTGGGAAGATCCTGTGGAGAAGGAAATGGTGACCCACTCCAGTATTCTTACCTAGGAAAGCTCATGGACAGAGGAGCCTGGAGGGCTACAGTTCATGGGGTTGCCTAGAATCAGACCTGACTTGGGGACTAAACAGTAACAAATGCTGTAAATAACAGCATGTAAACTTTTGAGATTGAGTTTTCACTCTGCACATAATTCCATTAAGATCCATCCAGGTTGTGTGTGTCAATAGTTTATTTCTTTCTATTGTCGATTATTATTTTGTGATATGGGTATATGACTATCTAATCATTCATTTGTTGACTGATGTTTGTATATGTTTCTAGGTTTTGACTATTAGAGAACTGTTAAGAATATCCATATACGAGTTTCTGTATGAATATAAATTTTCATTTCTGGGATAAATGTCCAAGAATTGTAGTTATTGCACTATATGATAAGCACATTGTTTACTTTTGTAAGAATTGCCATATTTTTTTCCAGTATGGCTGAACCATTTTATGTTCCTATCACCCACATATGAGTAATCTATTTTTTCTGCATCATCACCAGCATTTGGTGTTGCTGTTTTTTTTTATTTAGTAATTCTCATAAGTATGTAGTAATAAATCGTGGTTTAAAGTCATAATTTCCCTAAAGGCTGAGTTGAACATCTCTTCATATGCTTTTCCTTTTTTATGATCTTTATATTTTTTTCTAGTTTTTAAAAATTGAAGTTTTAGGGCAAATGTAATTGTTGTTTCGGTCCAAAGTCTCAGCACATCTTTATTAATCAAAATAGGAACCATTACAATCAACACATTTTTGCCGATGAGAAATAAGTTTGCTTAATCCTGTAGCATAAAAATCTGATTCTTGGAAAGCATTTTCTGCATCCTGTTGGTTGTGGAAGCATTTTCCCTGCAGAAAGTTGGGATGCTTGAAGAAGTGCTAATTGGTTGGCAAGAGGGCAGGTGAAAATGGCATATGAGGCAAAACTTGGAAGCCCAATTCATTAACTTTTAAAGCATTGGTTGTGCGAGGTTTGGTTGGATGTTGGAGTAGAGAAGAATTGGGTCCTTTCTGTTAACCAATGTTGGCTGTAGGCGGTGCAGTTTTTGGTGCGTCTCATCTATCTGCCGCTGAGTATCCTTCTCAAATGTAATGGTTTCGTCAGGATTCAGAAATCTGTAGTTGATCAGACTGGCAGCAGACCACCAAACAGTGACCCTGGCCTATTTTGGGTACAAGTTTGGGTTTTGGAAGTGCTTTGGAGCTTTTTGGTCCAACCACTGAGCTGCAATCCAACCATCTCTGGTTGTCGGATAAAATCCACTTTTTACCTCATGTCACAGTCTGATCGAGAAATGGTTCATTGTTGTATAGAATAAGAGAAGATGACACTTCAAAATGATGAACTTTGGATTTGTGGTCAGCTCATGAGGCACCCACTTGTGGAGTTTTTTCACCTTTCCAATTTGCTTCAAATGGAAATGGTTCACCACTTAGAAGGATTGGCATTGAGTTCTTCAGCCATTTCTTGTGAAGTTGTAAGAGGATCAGCTCTGATAATCCACTCAGTTGGTCGTTGTCAGCTTCCAGTGGCCATCCACTGTGCTGCTCATACTCAAGGCTGTCATCTCCTTTGCAAGATTTCTTGAACCACCACTGCACTGCAGTGCACGTATATTTTTGTTAGCAGTTCCTGGGCGAAGTGCACTGTTGACGTTGTGAGTTGTTTCCACTGCTTTATGACCCATTTTGAACTTGAGTAGAAAAATCACTCAAATTTGCTTTTTGTCTAATGTCATTTGTTTATAGTCTAAAATAAATATAAAATAAACAGCAAGTAATGCCATTAGCAAAACAACATAAAGCGAGAAATATGCATTAAGTAATGTGTAACATAATCACATTTACTTAAGAATGTATTTCGATATCAAACAGCAAACTTCCATGATTCAAACCTCGATTACTTTTGCACCAACCTAATATTTTAAATTGAAGTATGATAAAACAAGGCCCACTGGAGAGGGGAATGGCAGAACACTTCAGTATTCTTGCCTTAAGAACCCCTTGAACAGTATGAAAAGGCAAAAAGGTATGACACTGGAAGATGAGACCCCCAGGTTTGTAAAGGTGTTAGTCGCTCAGTCATGTCTGACTTTTTGCAATCCTGTGGACTATAGCCTGCCAGGCTCCTCTGTCCATGAGATTCTCCAGGCAAGAATGGTGGAGTGAGTTGCCATTCCCTTCTCCAGGGGTCTTCCGGATCCACGGATTGGACCCAGGTCTCCCGCATTGTAGGCAGGTTGTTTACTGGCTAAGCCAAGAGGGAAGCCCTGGTAGGTGTCCAATATATTACTGAGGCTGGGCCAAAATGGAAATGTATGCTCAGTTGTGGATGTGTCTGGTGGTGAAAGTAGTCTGATGCTGTAAAGAACAATATTGCATAGAACCTGGAATGTTGGGTCCATGAATCAAGATAACTTGGATGTGGTCATACAGGAGATGGGAAGAGTAAACATTTTAGGAATCAGTGACTAAAATGGGTAGGAATGGGTGAATTTAATTCAGATGACCATTGTATCTACTGCTGTGGGCAAGAATCTCTTAGAAGAAATGAAGTAGCCATAGTCAGCAAAAGAGTCTGAAATGTAGTACTTGGGTGCATTCTCAAAAACTACAGAGTGATCTCTGTTTGTTTCCAAGACAAAGCATTCAACATCACAGTATCCAAGTCTGTGCCCCAACCACTAATGCTGAAGAAGCTAAAGTTGAATGATTCTATAATGACCTACAATACCTTCTAGAACTAACACCAGAAAAGATGTCTTTTTCATCATAGGGGACTGGAATGGAAAAGTAGGAAGTCAAGAGGTACCTCAAGTAACAGGCAAGTTTGGCCTTGGAATACAAAATGAAGCAGGGCAAAGTCTTAACAGTTTTGCCAAGAGAACACTCTGGTCATAGCGAACAGCCTCTTGCAACAACACAATAAGTGACTCTACACATGGACATCACCAGATAGTCAATACCAAGATCAGATTGATTATATTCTATGCAGTCAAAGATGAAGAAGCTCTGTACAGTCAGCAAAAACAAGACTGGGAGCTGACTGTGGCTCAGATCTTGAGCTCCTTATTGCAAAATTCAGGCTTAAATTGAAGAAAGTAGGAAAAACCACTAGGCCTTTTGATATGACCTAGATCAAATCCATTACAGTTATACAGTGGAAGTGACAAGTAGATTCAAGGGATTAGATCTGTTAGACAGTACCTAAAGAACTAAAGATGGAGGTTCGTAACAATGGAGGTGGTGACCAAAACCATCCCCAAGAGAAAGGAATACAAAAAGGCAAAATGGTTGTCTGAGGAGGTCTTACAAGAAACTGAGAAAAGAAGTGAAGCAAAAGGCAAAGGGGAAAGGCAAAGATACATATAACTGAATGCAGAGTTCCAGAGAATAATGAGGAGATATAAAAAAGCCTTAAGTAACAATGCAAAGAATTAGAGGAAAACAATAGAATGGGAAAGACTAGAGATCTCTTCAAGAAAATTGGAGATAACAAGGGAACATTTCATGCCAAGATGGGCACAATAAAGAACAGAATCAGCAAGGACCTAAGAGAAGCAGAAGAGATTAAGAAGAGGTGGGAAGAATACTCAGAAGAACTATACAAAAAAAAGTCTTAATGACCAGGATAACCACAATGGTGTGGTCACTCACCTAGAGCCAGACATCCTGGAGCGTGAAGTCAAGTGGGCCTTAGGAAGCATCACTATGAACAAAGCTAGTGGAGGTGCTGGAATTCCAGCTGAGCTATTTCAAATCCTAAAAGATGATGCACTCAATATGTCAGCAAGTTTGGAAAACTCAGCAGTGGCCAAAGGACTAGAAAAGGTCAGTTATCATTCCAGTCCAAAAGAATGGCAATGCTAAAGATGTTCAAAATATTGTGCTAGCTCTCATTTTACATGCTAGCAAGGTAATGCTCAAAATCCTTCGAGCTAGGCTTCAGCAATATGTGAACTGAGAACTTCCATATGTACAAGCTGGGATTCAAAGAGGCAGAGGATCCAAATTGCCAGCATTTGTTGGATCATAGAGAAAGCAAGAGAATTCCAGAAAAACATCTATTTCTGCTTCATTGCTATGAAGTGACTGTTTGAATCACAACAAACTGGAAAATTCTTAGAGATGGAAATACCAGATCACCTTACTTGTCTTCTGAGAAACCTGTATACAGGTCAAGAAGCAACAGTTAGAACCAGACATGGAACAACAAACTGGTTCCAGATTGGGAAGAGTTCATCAAGGCTGTGTATTGTCACCTTGCTTGTTTAACTTATATGCAGAGTACATCATGTGGAATGTTGGGCTGGATGAATCACAAGCTGAAATCAAGATTGCTGGGAGAAATATCAGTAACCTCAGATATACAGACGATAGCACTCTAATGGCAGAAAGCAAGGAGGAACTAAAGAGCTTCTTGATGAAAGTGAAAGAGGAGAGTGAAAAAGCTGGCTTAAAACTCAATGTTCAAAAAACTTAAGATCATGGCATCCAGTCCCATCACTTCATGGCAAATAGATGGGTGAAAAATGGAAACAGTGACAGACTTGGCTTCCAAAAGTCACTGTGGACAGTGACTGCAGCCATGAAATTAAAAGACACTCCTTGGAAGAAAAGCTATGATATACCTAGACAGCGTATTCAAAAGCAGAGACATCACTTTGTTGACACAGGTCTGTATAATCAAAGCTGTCGTTTTTCTGATAGTCATGTATGGATTGGAGCTGTGGCGCTGGAGAAGACTCTTGAGAGTCCCTTGGACAGCAGGGAGATCAAACCAGTCAATCCTAAAAGAAATAAACTCTGAATATTCATTGGTGGGACTGATGCTGAAGCTGAAGGTCAAATACTTTGGCCACAGGATGCAAAGAGCCAACTGATTGGAAAAGATCTTGATGCTGGGGAAGATGAGGGCAAAAGGAGAAGGGGGAGGCAGAGGATGTTATTGTTGCATAGCATCACTGACTCATTGGATATGAATTTGAGCAAACATCAGGGGATAGTGGAGGACAGAGGAGCCTGGCATGTTGCAGTCCATGGGGTTGCAGAGAGTTGGACAGAACTTAGCTAACTGAACAAAAAGTAGTCCACATCAAAATATGTGTTGATGGTCAGTTAGGTTGCTTCCACATCTTGACTAGTATAAATAATGCAGCAAAGAAAATGGGAGAATATATTGTTTTAGTTACTGCTTTTGTTTTCTCCTGGAAGATACCCAGAAGTGAAATCGCTGGATAGCAAGGTATCCTCTTTTTAGTTTTTTGAGAAACCTGCACGTCATTTTCCATAGTGACTGTGCCAGTTTGCATTCCCACCAACAGTGTGGCTTCCTCTCTTTCACATCCTCTCACACACTTATTTGTTATCTTTTTAATAATAGCCATTCTGACAGGTGTGAGATGATACCTCATTGTGATTTTGACTTGCCTTTCTCTGAGGTTTATTGATGTTGAGCACCTTTTCATGTGTGAGTTGGCCATCTATATGTCTTCCTTGGGAAAAGGGTCTATTAAAAGAAAAAAAGAAAATGTGTATTTAGGTCTTCTCATTTTGTAATTGGGTTTTATCTTGATATTATGTTGTATGAATTGTTGGTATATTTTGGATATTAACCCTTTATAAAATATATTGTTTGCAAAAATCTTCTCACATTCAATTGATGGCCTCTTAGTCTTGTAGATAGATTTCTTTATTGTGCAGAAACTTTTTAGTTTGACGGAACCCTGTTTATTTTTGCTTTTGTTTTTCTTGCTGAGGAAGCATATAAGAAAATTACTAAGACTGATGTTGAAGAGCATACTGCCTATGTTTTCTTCTAGAAGTTTTATGGTTTCAAGTCTGACATGTAAGTCTTTAATTCATTTTGAATTTTTACATATGATGTGAGAAAATTCGTTCAGTTTGATGCTTTTGCATGTAGCTGTCCAATTTTACTACTCCATTTTTTTTTTCCTTTTAAAAAAGTTTTTAGTGTTTTTTAATACCAAAGACATTTTGTTTGGGGGTGTAGACAGTGAACAGTGTTGTGATGGTTTCAGGTGAACAGTGAAGGGACTCAGCCACACAGAAGCACGCATCCATTCTTCCCCTGAAGCCCCTCCCATCCAGACGGCCCTTAGCATCGAACAGACTTCCCCGTGCTATTCCCCGTGCTATTCGATAGGCTTTTGTTGGTTATCCATTTAAATATAGCAGTTTACCACACCATTTATTGAAGAGGGTTTTACCCTCCTTGTATATTCTAGCCTCCTTTGTCATAGATGGATTGACTCTACATATGTGTGCATTCATTTCCAGGTTTTCTATTTTGTTCCATTGTCTGTATCTGTTTTTATGCCAGTACAATACTATTATTGCATTAGCTTGTAGTATAGTTTGAAATCAGAGTGTGATACTTTCAGCTTCTTAATAAAGGTTGTTTTGATTATTTGGGATGTTTTGTGTTTCTGTACAAATTTTGAAATTATTTCTTCTGTGAAAAATGCCATTTGTGTTTTGGTAGTCATTGGATGAAATCTATAGCTTACCTTGGGTAGTATGAACATTTTAATGATATTAATTCTTTCAGTTCATGAAATCAATATAATTCCAATTGTGTCATCTTCAATTTCTTTTTCAGTGTTGTATAGTTTTTTGAGTCTTTTACCTCCTTGGTTAGATATATTCCTAAGTGTTTTATTCTTTTTGATGCAGTTGTAAATGAGATTGTCTTCTTAATTTTTTTCTCTGATAGTTCATTGAGTATATAGGAACAATGGGTTTCTGGACATTAATTTTGAGTCCTGTTTATTGAATTCATTTATTCTGACAGTTTTTTGATGGCATCTTTAAAACTTTTTTTGTATAGTATCATGTCATTAGCAAATGGTGATGGTTTTACTTCTTCCTTTTTAGTTTAGATTCCTTTTATTTTTCTTGTTTCATTGCTTTGTCTAGTATGTTCAGTCCTGTGTCAAATAAAAATATCAAGAGTGAGCATCCTTGTCTCATTCTTGATTTTAGGGGAAATGATTTTAGGTTTCCTCTATTGAGTATGATGTTAGCTGTGGACTTGTCAGTGCAGTGGGCTTTTATTACATTGAGTTGTGTTCATTTTTTTAAAAATAATAAGTGATTATTAAATTAAGTCACAATCTTTTTCTTCATCTGTGGAGATGACCACATATGACATGGTTTTTATTCTTAAATTGGTTAATATGGTGTATCCCCCACCAGGGCCTTACCCTCTTTCCTATCCAGGGCTGGGAACAGGGGCTAAGGAAGACAGTAGGGTTTGATTGCTGGTATTGTCAACACTCAGAGGGCACTCAGTAAATGAATAAATGGTGCGGCACTCCCGTTATAGGCAAGCCTAGAGAGCCTTCAGCCTGAGGTGGCATGAGCTGGTCAAGTTGGGACACATGGCTTGGCCTCTCACATTGATTGATTTGCAGATATTGAATCATGCTTGCATTCCTGGTATAAATGCAACTTGAATATGGTGTATGATCCTTATTATGTGTTGTTGAGTTTGATGTGCTAATATTTTGTTGAGGATTTTTTGCTTTTGTGCTTATCAGTCATATGGGCCTATAATTTCCTTTTTTATTTTTGTATTGTCTTTATTAGGTTTTGGTATGAAGGTGCCACTGGCTTCATAGAATGAGTTCAGAAGTTCTTCCTCTTTAGTTTTTTTGAATAGTTTGAAAATGATTATTAGCTCTTTTTTAAATGGTGGAAATTACCTGTCCAGTCCTCAGTTCAGTTCAGTCTCTCAGTCGTGTCCAACTCATTGCGACCCCAAGAGTTGCAGCACTCCAGGTCTCCCTGTCCATCACCAACTCCCAGAGTTTACCCAAATTCATGTCCATTGAGTCGGTGGTGCTATCTAACAATCTCGTCCTCTGTTGTCCCTTTCTCCTCCTGCCTTCAATCTTTCCCAACATCAGGGTCTTTTCAAATGAGTCAGCTCTTTGCATCAGGTGGCCAAAGTACTGGAGTTTCAGCTTCAGCATCAGTCCTTCGAGTGAACACCCAGGACTGATCTCCTTTAGGATGGACTGGCTGGATCTCCTTGTAGTCCAAGGGACTCTCAAGAGTCTTCTCCAACACCACAGTTCAAAAACATCATTTCTTCTGTGCTCAGCTTTCTTTATAGTCCAACTCTCACATCCATACCTGACTACTGAAAAACTATAGCCTTGACTAGATGGACCTTTGTTGACAAAGTAATGTCTCCACTTTTTAATATGCTGTCGAGGTTGATCATAACTTTTCTCCCAAGGAGTAAGCGTCTTTTAATTTCATGGCTGCAGTCACCATCTGCAGTGATTTTGGAGCCCAGAAAAATGAAGTCAGCCACTGTTTCCACAGTTTCCCAATCTATTTGCCATGAAGTGATGGACTGGATGCTGTGATCTTAGTTTTCTGAATGTTGAGCTTTAAGCCAACTTTTTCACTCTCCTCTTTCACTTTAATCAAGAGGCTTTTTAGTTCGTCTTCACTTTCTGCCATAAGGATGGTGTCACTTGCATATCTGAGGTTATTGATATTGATATATGTATTGGAATGCAATATTTATTGTTCTCTTTCTGACTTCACTCTGTATAATAAGTTGTAGATTCATCCACCTCATCAGAACTGACTCAGATGCGTTTCTTTTTATGACTGAGTAATATTCCATTGTGTACATATACCACCACTTCTTTATCCATTCATCTGTCAATAGACATCTAGGTTTCTTCCATGTGCTAGCTATTGTAAATAGGGCTACAGTGAACAATGGGATACATGTATCCTTTTCATTTTTGGTTTCCTCACGGTATATGCCTCCCAGTGGGATTGCTGGGTCATATACTGCTTTTATTCCTAGTTTTTTAAGGAATCTCCATACCATCTTCCATAGTGGCTGTATCAGTTTACATTCCCACCAACAGTGCAAGAGCGTACTCTTTTCTCCACACCCTCTCCAGCATTTATTGTTTGCAGATTTTTTGATGATGGCCATTCTGAGCAGTGTGAGGTGATATCTCATTGTAGTATCTCATTGTAGTTTTATCTCATCAAAACTACATTTCTCTAATAATGAGTAATGTTGAGCATACTTTCATGTGTTTGTTAGACATCTGCATGTCTTCTTTGGAGAAATGCCTTTTTTCCTATTTTTTGATTGGGTTGGTTGGTTTTCTGGTATTAAGTTGTATGAGCTACTTCTATATTTTCGAAATTAATCCTTTGTCAGTTGTTTCATTTGCTATTATTTTCTCCCATTCTCGGGATTGTCTTTTCACCTTGCTTATAGGTTCCTTTGCTGTGCAAAAGTTTTTAAGTTTGATCAGGTCCCTCTTGTTTACTTTTGTTTTTATTTCTGTTACTCTTGGAGGTGGGTCATAGAGGATTTTGCTTTGATTTATGTCATCGAGTGTTCTGGCTATGTTTTCCTCTAAAAGTTTACAGTTTCTGGTCTTTATTTATGTCTTTAATCCATTTTGAGTTTATCTTTGTGTATGGTGTTAGGAAGTGTTCTAATTTCATTCTTTAACATGTAGCTGTCCAGTTTTCCCATTTATTAACGAGGCTGTCTTTGCCCCACTGTATGTTCTTGCCTCTTGTCAAAAATAAGGTACCCATAGGGCATGGGCTTATTTTGGGGCTTTCTGTCTTGTTCTGTTGGTCTTATATTTCTGTTTTTGTGCCAGTACCATACTGTCTTGATGACTGTAGCTTTGAAGTACAATCTGAAGTCAGGAAGGTTGATTCCTCCAGCTCCATTCTTTCTCAAGACTGCATTGGCTATTAGGGGTCTCTTGTGTTTCCATATGAATTGTGAAATAATTTGTTCTAGTTATGTGAAAATGTCATTGGTAATTTGGTAGGGATCACATTGAATCTGGAGATTGCATTTAGTAGTATTGTCATTTTCACAATATTGATTCTTCCTACCCAGGAAAATGGAATGTCTCTCCATCTGATTATGTCATCTTTGATTTCTTTCATCAGTATCTTATAATTTTCTGTGTACAGCTCTTTTGTCTCTTTGGGTAAGTTTATTCCTTGATATTTAATTCTTTTTGTTGCAGTGGTGAATGGGATTGATTCCTTAATTTCTCTTTCTAATTTTTCATTGTTAGTGTATAGAAATGCGTGTATTGATTTTGTATCCTGCAACTTTGCAAAATTCACTGTTTAGATCTAGTAATTTTCTGACTCTTATCTTTAGGGTTTTCTATGTACAGTATCATGTCATCTGCAAACAGTGAGAGCTTTACTTCTTTTCTGATCTGGATTCCTTTTATTTCTATTTCTTCTCTGATTGCTATAGCTAGGAATCCCAGAACTATGTTGAATAATAGTGGTGAAAGTGGACACCCTTTTCTTGTTCCTGATCGTAGGGGGATTCCTTTCAGTTTTTCACCATTGAGAAAAATGTTTGCTGTAGACTTGTCATATATGGGCTTTACTATGTTGAGGTAGGTTCCTTCTATGCCCCCTTTTTGAAGAGTTTTAATCATAAATGGGTACTGAGTTTTGTCAAAGGCTTTTTCTGCATCTATTGAAATTATCATATGGTTTTTATCTTTGAATTTAATATGGTGTGTTACATTGATTGATTTGCATATATATTGAAGAATCCTTGCATCCCTGGAATAAACCCAAGTTGATTGTGGTGTATGAGCTGTTTGATGTGTTGCTGAATTCTGTTTGCTAAAATTTTGTTGAGGATTTTTGCATCTCTGTTCATCAGTGATATTGGCCCTTCGTTTTCTTTTTTTGTGTTGTCTTTGTCTGGTTTTGGTATCAGGGTGATGGTGGCCTCATAGAATGAGTTTGGAAGTGTTCCTTCCTCTGCAGGTTTTTGAAAGAGTTTTATAAAGATAGGCATTAGCTCTTCTCTAAATGTTTGATAGAATTCTCCTGTGAAGCTATCTGGTCCTGGGCTTTTGTTTTTGGGGAGATTTTTGATCACAGCTTCAATTTCAGTGCTTGTAATTGGGTTGTTCATAATTTCTATATCTTCCTGGTTCAGTCTTGGAAGATTGAACATTTTTAAGACTCTGTTCATTTCTTCCAGGTTATGCATTTTATTGCCATATAGTTAGTCTCTTATAATCTTTTGTATTTCTGCATTGTCTGTTGTAACCTCTCCTTTTTCATTTTTAATTTTGTTGATTTGATTCTTCTCTTTTTTTTCTTGATGAATCTGGCCTAAGGTTTGTCAGTTGTGTTTATCTTCTCAAAGAACCAGCTTTTAGTTTTATTAATCTTTACTGTTGTTTCTGTCATTTCTTTCCATTTGTTTCTGCTCGGATCTTTATGATTTCTTTCCTTCTAATTTTGCGGGGTTTTTTTTTTTCATTCTTTTTCCAGTTGTTTTAGGTGTAAAGTTAGGTTGTCTATTCCATGTTTTTCTTCTTTCTTGAGGTAGGATTGTATTGCTATAAGCTTCCCTCTTAGATCTGCTTTTGCTGCATCCCATAGGTTTTGAGTTATGTTTTCATTATCATTTGTTTCTTGAAATTTTTTGATTTCCCTTTTGATTTCTTCAGTAACCTGTTGGTTATTTAGAAATGTATTGCTTAATCTCCATATCTTTGTTTCTTACAGCTTTTTTCTTGTAATTGATACCTAGTCTCATAGTGTTGTGGTCAGAGAAGATGCTTGATATGATTTCAGTTTTCTTATATTTACTGAGATTTGATATGTGACCCAAGATGTGGTCTGTCCTGGAGAATGTTCCATGTGCACTTGAGAAGAAGGTGTATTCCTTTGCATTTGGATGGAATGGCCTCAAGATATCAGTGAGATCCATCCCATCTACTGTATCATTTGAGGCTTGGGTTTCCTTATTAACTTTCTGTTTTGATGCTGTGTCCATTGGTGTGAGTGGGGTGTTAACGTCTCCTACTGTTATTGTGTTCCTGTCAGTTTCTCCTTTTAGTCTGTTAGTGTTTGTCTTATGTATCGAGGTGCTCCTATGTTGGGTACATAGATATTTACAGTTGTTATGTCTTCCTCTTGGATTGATCCCTTGCTCATTATGTAGTATCCTTCCTTATCTCTTGTTATCTTCTTTATTTTAAGGTCTATAATGTCTGATATGAGGATTGCTACTCCAGCTTTCTGTTGCTTCCCATTTGCATGGAATATATTTTTGCATCCTCTCACTTTCAGTCTATATGTGTCTTTAGGTCTGAAGTGGGTTTCTTATAGACAGCATGTATATGGGTCTTGTTTTTGTATCCATTCAGCCAATCTGTGTCTTTTGGTTGGACCATTTAATCCATTTACATTTAAAGTAATTATTGATACATATGTTCCTATTGCCATGTTCTTAATTGTTTGGGCTTGATTTTGTAGATCTTCTTCTTTCTCTTGTGTTTGTTGACTATATAAATCCCTTTAACGTTTGTTTTAAAGCTGCTTTGGTGGTGCTGAATTCTTGTAACTGTTGCTTGTCTGAAAAGCTTTTTGTTTCTAGATCAGTTTTGAATGAGATCCTTGCCAGGTACAGTAATCTTGGTTGTAGATTTTTTCCCTTTCAGTACTTTAAATATATCCTGCCATTCCCTCCTGGCCTGCAGAATTTGTGCTGAAAGATCAGCTGTTAAATGTATGAGGTTTCCCTTGTGTGTTATTTGTTGCTTTTCCCTTGCTGCTTTTAATATTCTTTCTTTGTGTTTAGTCTTAGTTTGATTAGTATGTGTCTCGGCGTGTTTCTCCTTGGGTTTATCCTGTATGGCACTGTTTGTGCCTCTTGGACTTGATTGACTATTTTGTTTTCCATGTTGGGGAAATTTTCAACTATAATCTCTTAAAAAATTTTCTCATATCCTTTCTTTTTCTGGGACCCCTATAATTCAAATGTTGGTGCATTTGATATTGTCCCAGAGGTCTCTGAGACTGTCCTTAGTACTTTTCATTCTTTTTACTTTATTCTGCTCTTCAGAAGTTATTTCCACCATTTTATGTTCCTGCTCACTGATTTGTTCTTCTTCAGATATTCTGCTATAGATTCCTTCCAGAGTATTTTTAATTTCAGTAATTATGTTGCCTCTGTATGTTTATTCTTTAATTCTTCTAGGTGTTTGTTAATTGATTCTTGCATATTCTCTATTTTTCAAGGTTTTTGATCATTTTTTACTATCGTTATTTTGAATTCTTTTTCAGGTAGTTTGCCTATTTCCTCTTCGTTTATTTGGACTTCTGTGTTTCTAGTTTGTTCCTTCAGTTGTGTAGTATTTCTCTGCCTTTTCATTCTTTTTTTTAAACTTATTGTGTTTGAGGTCTCCTTTTCCCAGGCTTCAAAGTTGAATTCTTTCTTCCTTTTGGTTTCTACCCTCCTAAGGTTGGTTCAGTGGTCTGTGTAAGCTTTGTATAGGGTGAGCTTTGTGCTGAATTTTTTTGTTTGTTTGTTTTTCCTGGTGGGCAAGGCTGAAAGAGGTGATATTCCTGTCTGCTGATGATTGGGTATGTATTTTTGTTTTGTTTGTTGTTTAGATGAGGCATCCTGCACAGTGCTACCGTTGGTTGGGTGATGCCGGGTCTTTCTTCACGTGGTTTCCTTTGTGAGACTGCTCACTATTTGATACTCCCTAGTATTAGTTCTCTGGTAGTCTAGGGTCTTGGAGTCAATACTCCCTCTCCAAAGGCTCAGGGCTTGATCTCTGGTCAGGAATGAAGATTCTACAAGTGGTTTGTTAGGGCATTAAGTGAGATTAAAACAAATACACAAAAATGAGATACCAAAGATGAACCTCAGACAAATTGTAGTTATAAAATCAGGCAAATAATAATTAAAATAATGGAATATACATGTATACATATACACCCATAAGCAAAGGGAAAACAATCCAACTAAAACAAAGTACACAGTAGATTGAGCCTGTGAACAAAGGAAATAAAAAATTATATTTACCAGTTAAGAACAAGACTAACTAAAGCACATACCGGAAAACAAAACTAAAGCAAGGTGCCACGTGTGGAACAAAGTAATGAAGACAAAACTAAAAAATATGTTGAGAGGAAAGAAAAGAAAGAATAGTTAAATAGAGGTAGATGAAGAAAATTTATATACATTAAAGATTAACTGCAAGGGGAAAAGAACAGTAGGAAAAGCAAACAAAGGAATAAATGTAGAAAATAAATAGGCTTAAGAAATTAAAAATTAAAATTAAAGAGAAAAGAAAAAGGAAAACTCCACAGAACTGCAAAGGCCCAGCATTTAGGTTTATTACAATAATAAAAAATGTCACTGAGGAAGAAAAAAAAAGCTCAAAAGCTTAATTAGATTTCATAGTGCCAATAAAATTGACAACTACAACAGAGGGGGATAAGGACAAAGAACAAAAATCAGAAAGAATCTGTAGAACAAGTCAGAACTTGTTCTGAGATTCATTATTCTAAGAATAATGAATGTTTTTCTTGAGTCACTGCTGTCACAGTCCTTCCCCTCGCTGGGAGTGACAGTCCACCTCACCTCCCTCAGATGCCCTCCAACACTGTGCTGATCTCTGGACCTGCTGTGGGGGCAGCTCAGGTTCTAATCTGGTCCTTCTCCTGTGTGTTCTTGCCTCCAACATCCACAGCTATCAGAACTAGTGCATTTTCTTTTGTGGGAGATCTTCTTGTTCTTTTATACATTCCATAGACACAGAGTCTGCCTAGTTGATCGTGTGGATTGAATCTGCAGCTTGTACAGCTGGTGGGAAGGTTTTGGGTCTTCTTCCTTAGCCACACTGCTCTGGGTTTCAACTGTGGTTTTATTTCCACCTCTACATGTGGGTTGTCCACTGGAGTTTCCTCCTGAGGCTGCCCTGAAGGACCTGGGTTTGCCCCTGTGAGGGCCAAGTGTGGAGGTGGGGCAGCTGCTTGGGTCGCAGGGGTTCTGGCAGCACCAGGTACTCAGCGGGGTTGGCGGCTAGGGTAGTAGGAAATACAGTGCTCTAGAAGGGTATGGCAACCAGTGTTGGCCAGTACGCTCCAGGACTCTTGCCTTGAGAACCCCCTTGACAGAGAATCCTGGCAGGCCACAGTCTACCAGGTCGCAAAGAGTTGGAAACGACTGAAGCGACCCTACACGTATAGATGCAAGATTTTTCTTGCCTGTGGCAGCTCTGCCCCAGTGAGAGTTGAGCATGAAGGTGGTGCAGCTGCTTGGTTTGCGGGGACCCTGGCAGTGCAAAGTGGACTGCCCCAGCCACAGGAGTTATGGCCCTGTCAGAGTCTCTTTTGGAGCCTCTTGTAGCTGGCGATCAGAAGGCCTCTTTGGCCATTCTTTCTTCGTAGCTCCATAAGTTCAGGCACTAAAAGGGTGTCTTGCCTGGGGTCCTTCTCTGTTGTTCAGGGCATCAGGCACATAGAGGGCCCCCCCCTGGCTGGAGTCCTACTCTGTAGATTGGCGTGTCAGGCACTTAAAGCGGCACGGTGGGTGGGGTCCTACTCTGTAGTTCAGTGGTCAGGCTTTTGGTGGGCCAGCCTTTCTATTGTTCAGCTGCCGATGCTGGCCTGTTGGGGGAGAGGCTGTGGTGCTGGTTCCACCCCTTACGCTTGACTCAGCAATATTGCCTTGCTTCCATGGCTGCCCAGCTTTCCTGCACAGGTTCAATTTATCAGTGTTTTTCTTTTATGGCCTTTGCTTTTGATATCATTTTTAAAAACTCTTAACTTAGCCCCAGGTCCTAAAGATCACCTCATGTGTCTTTTCTCTGAAGTTTTATAATCTTACATTTTTACATTTAATTTTAGGGTCCATTTTGTGTTGTCACATTATTGACTGGGGGATTTTTGCAGAAACTAACTCCTGTGGCTGGCAGTTTGTTATATAAGTGAATAGTGAACATTTCAGGTCAATACTTTCAGGTAACAAAAGATACATTAATATGTTTCTTGTCAATGATGTGTGAATTTTTGTATGAGGTATGTGATTTAACTTGAAGTTCATTTTTGTGCTTATGAATGTCCACTTGCTCTAGCACTATTTAAAAAACTGTCTCTGTTGAATTGCTTTTGTACCTTTTGGGCATATTTGTGTGTGTCTAATCTGTGTTATCTATTCTCTTTCATTGGTATGTGTATCTATCTCTCTGTAAATATCATACTGTTTGCTTATTGTAGCTATATAGTAAGTTTTTACATCAGGTTGAATGATGTTTCCCCCTTCAACTCTTCTTTTTCAAAACTGTTTTAGCTCTTCTAGGTCTTTTGCCTTTTTATATGAATTTTATAGTAAGGTTGTCTTTATCTACAAAATACCTTGTTGGAATTTTGATAGGAATTGCATTGGACTTACATATCAGTTTGGAAAGAACTGACATCTTTGCTGTGTTGAGTCTTCTGATCCATAGACACAGTACATTGCTACATTTATTTAGTTCTTTGGTTTCCTTCATCAGCATTTTGTATTGGATTGGCCTACAAGTTTATTTGAACTTTTTGACCAACCAGTAGTTATCAGGATACAGATCCTCAGCATAATTTGTTATACTTATTTTAAATGTTTAATTTTCTTTTAATTAATATCATTTTAAAATATATTGTGTTAAAGTTCAACTTCTGGCCATTCATATTAGTATAAAACAGTGTGTTTTTCTTTTTTGGTCTGTGTTGGTCTTATATCCTGTAATCTTGCTCAGTTTTCGTTCAGTTACTCAGTCCTGTCTGACTCTTTGCGACCCCTTGGACTGCAACACGCCAGGCTTCTCTGTCTGTCACCAATACCCAGAGCTTGTTCAAACTCATGTCCATTGAGTCAGTGATGCTATCCAGCCATCTCATTCTCTGTCATCCCCTTCTCCTCCTGCCTTCAATCTTTCCCAGCATCAGGGTCTTTTACAGTGACTTAGCTCTTTGCATCAGGTGGCCAAAGTATTGGAGCTTCAGCTTCAGCATGAGTCCTTCCAGTGAATATTCAGGGTTGATTTCCTTTAGGATTGACTCCTTACTGTTTGATCTCCTTGCAGTCCAAGTGACTCTCGAGAGTCTTCTCCGACACCACAGTTCAAAAGCATCAATTCTTCGGTGCTCAGCTTTCTTTATAGTCCAACTCATATCCATACCTGACTACTGGGAAAACCATAGCTTTGACTAGATGGACCTTTGTTGGCAAAGTAATGTCTCTGCTTTGTCTAGGTTGGTTATAGCTTTTCTTCCAAGGAGCAAGTGTCTTTTAATTTCATGGCTGCAGTCACCATCTGCAGTGATTCTGGAGCCCAAGAAAATAAAGTGTATCACAGTTTCCATTGTTTGCCCATCTATTTGCCATGAAGTGATGGGACCGGATGCCTGACCTTAGTTTTTTGAATGTTGAGTTTTAAGCCAGCTTTTTCACTCTGCCCTTGTACTTTTGTCAAGAGATTCTTTAGTTCTTTGCTTTCTACCACAATGGTAGTGTCATCTGCATGTCTGAGGTTATTGATATTACTCCCAGCAGTCTTGATTACAGCTTGTGCTTCATCCAGTCTGGCATTACGCATAATGTACTCTGCATATATATCTTTTGAGGTTTTGAGGTATATGCCAGGAGATTTTTTTACATGGAAAATTATATCATCTTTCAGTAGGGACTCTCTTATTTCTTACTTTCCAAACTATGTATCTTTTTTTTTCTTTCTTACATTATCTCTATCTCTAAAACTTCCAGGAACGTGTTTAATAGTAGTGGTGAGAGTGAAACTTCCTTGTATTGTCCTGATCTTAAATGGGAAGCATTCAGTCTTTCACCACTAAATATAAGTTTTCGTTCTTTTACTGGTGCTTATTGTCAGATTGAGGAAGTTTCCTTCTGTTGCTAGTTTGCTGAAAATGTTAATCATAAATGAGTTCAATCAAAGAAGCAGAATTACTAGGAGAGTAATATTCCATTGTACCAAATCTTCTCTATCCATTCATCTGTTGATGGACATTTAGGCTGCTTCCATGTCTTGGCTATTGTAAACATTGGTGCAGGGAACATTGGGGTGCATGTATCATTTCAGATTGTGTTTTTCTCAGGCTCTATGCCCAGAAATTGGATTGCAGGGCCATATGGTAGCTCTATTTTTAGGTTTTTAAGGAACCTCCATTCTTTTCTCCATAATGGCTAGACTAATTTATGTTCCTATCAATAGTGTAGGAGGGTTCCCTTCAAGAGAGAACTATTCTTAAGTGTCTATAGTAGAGCAGACATATCTGTGAGTTTTGCATATGCTGATTAATTTTCTTATGACAATAAGCATATGAAGTTGATGGTATTATTCCCATCAAATATAAAATTTTTACAAATATAGTACTAAGGCCCTGAGTTGTTAAGTTTTGCCCCATATACGTGTATAATGATCCAAGTTAGATATTTAAGCCTAAAATTTCTTGTCCCAAGTAACTCATGGTCTAATAACAGGGATAGGTACATGAATAAGTAAGTTATCAAACAGTTTAGTAAGTTACAAAACCATTAAATATGAGCAGTATGCTTGTATTGCAATGAAAGATGTTCACCTTTTTGAGAGGAAACACGTTAAAGAGCAGAATAAGTATTATGATCCTATTATTTTATTCACTGATTCAGAAAACCTATGTTCAGTTTCTACTTTGTCTTAGGCACTGTTCTAGGCATTTAGGATACTTTGGTCAACAAAAGAGTGTTCCTTTTTTTAAAATGGAGCTTACAATCTATCACATAGAATAGAATGTAAAAGAGACGGAATTAAATGAGACAGCTTGGGCTACAGAAACACTTGAATAGAAAGCCACAATGGTAGGTACATTCATCCATAATAAATGTGTAATAGCTGGGAGACAGTTCTCCATGTCTCCTTTGTATTTCTGTACATCTTTTGAGCAGAGGCACTGGCTTCTTTGCTCTGGACCGTCTTTACAAGGATTTTTTTTTTTTTTAGGGAATAGCCTTGGGAGATAGAGCATTCAGTATCTCTCTGTGAAGCAGAAGGCAGATTTGTTTTTTGTCTAAAATAATAAATATAATGTCTTTTGGGACAAAGGTCAGGTAGATTTGCTTGATATGAGATTTGGGTTCCCTCAGTTCAGGGTACTCCAGCTGTGATTCAAATCCATTGCATGTGCAGTATCCCCCCAGGACCCTCTCTACATTGCCCTGTGGGAATTGGACTAGAGGAACCATTGATCCTGAAGCTCATTCTGCTGGAGTAGAATGGTTCTTTGCCTCTGACTGGAGTCTTGTGTCTTCTGCTAGCATCCCTAAGATGGTGGCACGTAACTTGTTAGCTTACAGCTAGGCCAAAGTTCTTGATAATAGGTAATAATTTATTTTTGTTTTAATTTGAGAGGACTCAGTTTTTTAACTTACAGTTCTTATTTTACCCTAGCTTTCAGCTTCTGTTTCATGGTGTAGTGCATTTAATTATCAGAAGGGTTGAAGAGGTTTATACTAGGTTGTTCTTGAAGCCCTTTTTATGGAATGTGTGGACAGTAGTCATTCTGAGCTCCTAAGTCACATACAGAAATATCATTCAGGAGCTGTCTTGTCTCAGTGCATGTCTTAGGGCATGTTTTTGTGTACAGGTTCATATATAAGACTTTTTGCTCAGATTACTCACTTTGTCTTCTGTTCTCTCATGTTGCACTACCATTTCCTCTAGTTGGAAATGGCTAGAGCCATGTTTTCAAACCCAGATGCTTAGAAATTTGGAAAAAAGTTTTTAATACTTTTTTCTTAGCATTTTAATGAATTTTAGTTACTGTCATGTTAATTTGAATACTTTATTTCTGAACTCTTAATTTGCAGCTCATTAAGATTACCACACATGTTGACAGCCAAAGGAAGGATTTCTAAAAATTTTATCTGTTTACCACAGTTAGCATTTTTTTAAAGACATTTTGTGGGACAGATTTGGATAAGGGAAAACAGTAATAACCGAGAAGCAGCGAGCCAGTGGAGACAGTTACAAATCCAGTAAAAGTTACAATTTTAATTTGCTACCAATTTGAAGAGACAAATCAGTACATTTGTCTATTTATGTAGACTGTATTATAGACCTGGGTTCATATTAAGACCTGGGAAGATTCCCCTGGAGAAGGTAATGGCTACCCTTTCCAGTATTCTGGCCTGGAGAATTCCATGGTCTGTATAGTCCATTGGGTCATAAAGAGTCGAACACGACTGAGCGACTTTCACTTCACTATTATAGTACGTAATGGATCTGATAGAAAATTAAACTTGGTAAAAAGTAGAATGAATCATATCAGATATCCAGTGTAAAGGAAATGTTTTAAAACTGGCCGAAACAGACAATAGGGCAACTAAATAAATGATAAAGTCAATGAAAAAAAGAAAAAAAACAAAACAAAACTGAAAATCAGATGTGGAAAGTTGATTATGTATAAAGTATAACATAATTTGTGAAAATACTTTGCTGAATTTCTGCAGGTTGTTTTATTCTAATAAGAACCATACCCCCCTTTTCCCACCGTCCCCACACACAGAATTTTTAACCACATGTTCATTCATTATATAGCCATCTTAACCAGTTATAGGCAAGGACAAAGAAAACAGTTTGCCTTCAAGATCTTGCTCTTCACACTGAACACAAGAAAACTGTAGTAGAGGAATCTGTCCCTTGTGACAGTATACAGAGAGCACAGTCAGATTTAATTTTGAAATCTCATCAGCCTGATTTCTTAGCTAATTACCAGTCTGTCATATATTCAGCTTCTTTTCATTACAGCTTCTGAATAAACATGAGGCTTTTTTGGTCCATTTTTGGTAAAGAATGATTCGTTCCTAAAGAAACATATTTCTGTTTTTCAAAGGAGTAATTTATTCTACTTTTGAAGTATTATAACTGTTCTGCTACTGATGGACAGTGAGGCTGATTTTATTTTTTTCCTGTCACATTTCATCATTGTGAAATGAAGTTTTAAGTATTTTAGCATTTCTGAAATTGAGATGTGTTTAAAAATAGGTGGCATCTTATAAAACACTGTTTGCCACCCACTGTAAAGTTTTGAAAACTCTATTACCCACCTCCAGTCTTCTTTAAGTCCTTTTCTAGCTGCTTTATTTTTTCTTATACCGTTTTGTGTATTGTCACATATTGTATACTGTCTTTTGTTAAGCTAATTAGAGTCAGGGATCTTTTTTGTTTTACTGTTGTATCCCTAGCTCCTATAACAGCACCTGAAATGCAGTAAGCAGGTAGTATATTTGGTGAATGAATGAATGAAGGGAACATTTTAATGTTTATTGTGGTTCCAGATAATGTGCTAAGCCCTTTCTCTCCTTGAGTCACTTAATTCTTAACGGTAACCACATGAGGTAGGCAGGAACTCTAATGAGGAAACTAGGGCTGAGGAGGGGTTAGTTCGCCCAGTGTCACTCAGCCTGTAAATGGAGGAGTTAAAGTTAGAGCTTTTTTTTTTTTTTTTTAGAGCTTGAATCTATCTCAGGTCAGTTGCTAGGCTCTTAACAGTGTTACACTTTTCTAAGCATTAAATTGTTTGATTTATTTAGTTCTTTCTTTTTAAACAGGAAGAAGAGAATTTATCCAAAGATTAAAACTTGAAGCAACCTTGAATGTGCATGATGGCTGTGTAAGTAATAGTTAATTCTCAACTGTGGAGAGCTGTAATACTAAGTATTCAGATTTTTGAGGAAATGCCCCAGTGCTTCCAGAAGAGATTGGACTAACTGTAATTAAAATGGGAGAATTGTTTTACATTAAAACATATTTTTAATTTAGGAAAATATATGGACGATTTTTTTTGAAGAATAATGATCAAAAGGCTTTCATCTCTTTCACTGTTGGTGCTGCTTTTGTGAGGAGTCACTAGTGATCTTCATGTCTCCAAATCTATTAGTCACTTCTCAGAAACTTTTTAAGTATTTATTTGTCTGGCTGTATTGGATCTTAGTTGTAGCACGTGAGCCTCGCTGCTCTATGGCATATGGGATCTTAGTTCCCCACCAGGGATTGAACCCACGTCTCCCTCATTGCAAGGCAGACCACCAACCACTGGACTTCTAGGAAAGTTCCAAACTTTCCAGAAGCTTTTAGACATTCATTGAATACATTTTCTTTTTTGAAATACTTTTCTCTTGGTTTCTGGTAACACCACACTGTCTTGGTTTCCTTTCTCTCTCAATGACTTCCTGCATCTTCTCCATCTTCTTCCCTGACTTCTCTACTTCTCCACCTTCAAATGTTAGATATACCAACACTGTATCTTGGCTTCTCCCACCCTCCCATTTTTCTAAGTGATTCTGTTCAGTCCCATGGCTAGAACACATAACTTCTAATTTTCTACTTCTTCCCAGAGCTCAATTTATATATAAAATTCTGTACTAAACATTCCCAGTTGCATGTCTAATAGCACCCTGAAATTAATACGATAAAAATAAAGTCTTTTAAAATTTTTGTTATGAAAACTTGAGTCCTGCTTCTTATATGCTCAGCACTTGGATTTAGCAGATAAGATTTTGGCACATTTTCCAGTTCATGTTTTTTCCTTGCTGAATTGTTCTACAGCAAATCTCAGATATAGCATTTCACTTTTATATGTAACATAACAATAATGGGCATTTTACTTTTTTTTTTTTTAAGCAGCTTCAGACACCTGAAATTTATTAGCTAATGTTCTGTAGATTTGAATCCATGAAAATTGTGGCTACTCTGGTTCCATTGGTGCTATAGAATTATAACAGGATCTCCATTTCATTGCTGGTTGTTGATGGGTCATTCATTCTCATGTGCTAGAGTAATGGACATTTCTCCTATGTAATCAAAATGGCATTATATAATTTAATAACTGACAGTATATTTTTTATATAATCTAATACACAGTCCAAAATAAAAATTTTCCCATTGTTTAAAAATATATATTTTTTGTAGTTTGTTCAAAAGAGGATCCAGGTGACATCCATGCTTTGATGGCTGTACCTCTTAAATCCCTGTTAATATAGAACAGTCTTCCCCTTTTTTGTCCCTGCCATTGACTTATTTTAGAAACGGAGTCAATTTTCCTAAACATTGTCCCTCATTCTGAATACTGGTTTATTTCCTTGTGATGTCATTTACCTTGTTTCTGTATCCTTTGTGTTGGGCTTCCCTGGTGGCACGGTGGTAAAGTGGTAAAGAATACTCCTGCTGATGCAGGTGACGTGGGTTCCATCCCTGATCTGGGAGGATCCTACATGCCATAGAGCAGCTAAGCCTGTGCACTGTGACTACTAAGCTGTAATTTTTTTTTTCCTGTCTTTGATTGTGGAATAATGTATAAATACAGTTTAGAAATGTATTATTTATTTTAAAACTTAAAACCATTCTTGAGGGGAATGAATCAAAATGATACATGCTTATGGCAAACTGATGGGAGAAAAAGTGGAAATTGTGTCAGATTTCATTTTCTTGGTCTCCAAAATCACTGTGGACGGTGACTGCAGCCACAAAATTAAAAGACACTTGCTCCTTGGAAGAAGAGCTGTGACACACCTAGACAGTGTAATATCAAGCAGAGATGTCACTTTGCTACAAAGGTCCATCTAGTCAAATCTGTGGTTTTTTCCAGTAGTTATGTATGGATGTGAGAGTTGGACCATAAAGAAGGCTGAGCACCAAAGAAATGATGATTTCAAACTGGGGCTGGAGAAGACTCTTGAGAGTCCTTTGGACTACAAGGAGATCAAGCCAGTCAATGTTAAAGAAAATCATTCCTAAATACTCATTGGAAGGACTGATGCTAAAGCTGAAGCTCCAATTCTTTGGCCATCTTATGCAAAGAACTGACTCATTTGGAAAAGATCCTGATGGTGGGAATGATTGAGGGCAGAGGAGAAGGGGCAACAAAGGATGAGATGATTGAATGTTGTCATTGACTCAATGAACATGAGTTTGAGCAAACTCAGGGAGATAGCAAAGGACAGGAAAGCCTGGCATGCTACAGTTCATGAAGCTGCAAAGACCAGGACACAGTTTAGCAACTGAACAACAATGGTTCAAAATGGAATATAACAAAAAGTAATAGACATATCCTGCACGCCCTTATTACTTTCTTACCCTCTTATGCAACTTTTTAAATCCATTTTTATTTCAGATCTTTTGGTAATTTCTTTCATCTCTTTGACACTCTTATCTTTCTTGAATTGCCAACGTTGAGCATTGTCCATTAATTTCTTGCTATTATAGAAGAGAAATTAACTAATTTATAAGACATAGGGTTCCCCCAAATTTTGTTACTGTTCTCAGTCTCCCTAGTTGTCACTTTAATTGTAAATTACATACTTACATCTTTTTTGTTCTGTCATTTGTAGACAATGTTTCTTGAATCCCCATTCTGTAAAATAGTTATTTAAGGCTTTCACCCTTCTTCCACCTTCCTGTCTCTGTTATTCACATCTCTTTCAGCTATATATGATTCTATATTGTCCATGTTGATTACATTTACTTTGTATTCTGTAGCCATTGTTGTCTTCTGAAATTTATGTATTCTGAAAGTCAAAATTCAATTAACAATGTTATACATATTTACATTTCTTTGTTTTCCTTAAAACTCTGCACAATAAGGAGAGAGTAGACAAAAAAAGGAGAGAGTAGGAAGAAATTTATATAATGTATCATCTGTTTTATAGATGAACACACTTAAGTGCTCAAAACTCTCCAGTGGGTTTCTGGCTTACACATATTTGCTTTAGTCACACTAATCTTTTTGCTGTTTCTTTAAATATACCAAGTACTCCTCTGCCTTAGGTATTTTATGTTTTTTACCTAGAACTCTCCTCCTCACATATCTTTAAGCTTATCTCCTCATTTCGTTTAGTTCTAAGTGTTACCTAACAGAGATGCTTTCCTTGACCACACTAATAGCTCTCCACTTCTCATCAATATCTTGCTCTTTCTTCTGTATTTTTACCCCATTGTAGTGACATTATAATTACGCATTTTTTTCATAGTCTACCCACCTGCCTCCCTCTGCTGCAGCACTCTAGACCCAAGATACATCTTCATAAATTTATTTTCTTCGTCTAGTGTCAAGATGAGTGCTTGGCACATATTTGGTACTTATGAAGTGTTTATTGAAGAGACAAATTATGTGTACATGGTGAATTTTATTTCCTTCTTTAAGAATCTGAGTTCAAATCTTTCTCCTTCCTCAAAGAAGAGTTTCCTGGTGTTGATTTCAAATGGATTCTCCGATACTGTATGACTGCCTTTAAGATTTTCTCAAGTTTTTACAAGCTGTGGATTCTGTATCTTTCCAGTTTTGAATTCACTGTGAGATTTAACTGGGTATACTCAAATATTTTTCTAAGGACAAATAGAAAGTAAACTTTTTTTACAAGATTAAAGATATCTTTTCTGCTTGCACATTGTTTTTTGTCTGCTTGCACAAAGAGTTTTGTGCTATTTTTATTTTGCATTAATTTTTAAATAGGTAATGCCTTCTCATGGTACAGTACATCCAGGTTGTTTATTGTCACCCTGCTTATTTAACTTATATGCAGAGTACATCATGAGAAATGCCAGGCTGGATGAAGCACAAGCTGGAATCAAGATTGCTGGGGGAAATACCAGTAACCTCAGATACACAGATTAGAGCACCCTTATGGCAGAAAGTGAGGACGAACTAAAGAAGCTCTTGATGAAAGTAAAAGAGGAGAGTGAAAAAGTTGGCTTGAAACTCAACATTCAGAAAACTAAGGTCATGGCATCTGGTCCCAACACTCATGCCAAATAGATGGCCAAACAATGGAAACAGTGACAGACTTAATTTTCTTGGGCTCCAAAATCACTGCAGATGGTGACTGCAGCCATGAAATTAAAAGACACTTGCTCCTTGGAAGAAAAGTTATGACTGACCTAGACAGCATAGTAAATTAAAAAGCAGAGACATAACATTGCCAACAAAGGTCCATCTAGTCAAAGCTTTGTTTTTTCCAGTAGTCATGGATGTGAGAGTCAGACTTATAAAGAAAGCTTAGTGCTGAAGAAATGATGCTTTTGAACTGTGGTGTTGGAGAAGACTCTTGAGAGTCCCTTGGACTGCAAGGAGATCCAACCAGTCAATCTTAAAGGAAATCAATCCTGAATATTCATTGGAAGGACTGATGCTGAAGCTGAAGCACCAATACTTGGCCACCTGATGTGAAGAACTGACTCATTGGAAGAGACCCCGATGCTGGGAAAGATTGAAGGTGGGAAGAGAAGGAGATGACAGAGGATGAGATAGTTGGATGGCATCACTGACTTGATGGACATGAGTTTGAGCAAGCTCTGGGAGTTTGTGATGGACAGGGAAGCCTGGCATGCTGCAGTCCATGGGCTCTCAAAGAGTCGGCCACAACTGAGTGACTGAACTTCTCATGGTATAAAAATAAAGTATATATGGCTCCCACTTCTGTTTCTGTCTTCTCCATTTCTTTCTGCTCACTGAAGCATATGATCACTTGTTTTAGTTTCATGGATATCCTTTTACTGTATTTTTTTCCCACCTTTATTGTGATATACTTTACATATATCATTATATAAATTTAATGTGTAAAATAGAATAATTTGATATGTATTTCAAAATGATTATCGCAATAAGCTTAGTCATCACATTTATCATGCCACATAATTGCCATTTTGTTGTTGTGATGGTTGTGAGAACATTTAATATTTACTGTCTCAGCATCTTTCAAGTATATAGCACAGTAATGTTAACTATAACCACCATGCTGTAGATTAGATTCCAGAACTTACTCATCTTATAACTGGAAGTTTTTATTTTTCTGAACATCTCATTTCCTCCATCTTCCAACCTCTGCTACCAGTCTTCTCTGTTTCTGTTAGAACATTTTTAGAGTCCACATATAAGTGATCTTACAAAGTATTTGTCATTCTTTATCTTGCCTTCAGTGTTCATTTTTGTGTGGCACATGTCAGGATTTCCTTCGTTTTTACGGCTAATACTCCATTGTGTGTGTCTGTGTGTGTTTATCATATTTTCTTTATGCATTAATCCATTGACCAACACCTGTATTGGTGTTTTTCTTTCTGATTTACTTCACTCTGTATAATAGGCTTCAGTTTCATCCACCTCATTAGAACTGATTCAAATGCATTCTCTTTAATAGCTGAGTAATATTCCATTGTGTATATGTACCACAGCTTTTTAATCCATTCGTCTACCGATGGACATCTAGGTTGCTTCCATGTCCTGGCTATTGTAAATAGTGCTGCGATGAATATCAGGGTACACGTGTCTCTTTCAATTCTGGTTTCCTCGTTATATATGCCCAGCAGTGGGATTGCTGGGTCATATGGCAGTTCTATTTCCAGTTTTTTAAGGAATCTCCACACTGTTCTCCTTAGTGGCTGTACTTAGTGGCTGCACTCCCACCAACAGTGTAAGAGGGTTGGTTCCCTTTTCTCCACACCCTCTCCAGCATTTATTGTTTGTAGACTTTTTGATAGCAGCCATTCTGATCGGTGTAAGATGCTACCTCATTGTGATTTTGATTTGCATTTCCCTGATAATGAGTGATGTTGAACATCTTTTCATGTGTTTGTTAGCCATCTGTATGTCTTCTTTGGAGAAATGTATGTTTAATTCTTTGGCCCATATTTTGATTGGGTTGTTTATTTTTCTGGACTTGAGCTACAGGAGCTGCTTGTATATTTCTGAGATTAATTCTTTGTCAGTTGTTTCATTTGTTATTATTTTCTCCCATTCTGAAGGCTGTCTTTTCACCTTGCTTATAGTATCCTTTGTTGTACAAAAGCTTTTCATTTTAATTAGGTCCCCTTTTTATTTTTGCTTTTATTTCCATTATTCTGGGAGGTGGGTCATAGAGGATCCTCCTGTGATTTATGTCAGAGAGTGTTTTGCCTGTGTTTTCCTCTAGGAGTTTTATAGTTTCTGGTCTTATGTTTAGATCTTTAATCCATTTTGAGTTTATTTTTGTGTATGGTGTTAGAAAATGTTCTAATTTCATTCTTTTACAAGTGGTTGACCACTTTTCTCAGCACCACTTGTTAAAGAGATTGTCTTTTCTCCATTGTATATTCTTGCCTCCTTTGTCAAAGATAAGGTGTCCATAGGTGCGTGGATTTATCTCTGGGCTTTCTATTTTGTTCCATTGATCTATATTTCTGTCTTTGTGCCAATACCAAACTGTTTTGATGACTGTAGCTTTGTAGTACAGTCTGAAGTCAGGCAGGTTGATTCCTCCAGGTCCATTCTTCTTTCTCAAGATTACTTTGGCTGTTCGAGGTTTTTTGTATTTCTATACAAATTGTGAAATTATTTGTTCTAGTTCTGTGAAAAATACCGTTGGTAGCTTGACAGGGATTGCATTGAATCTATAGATTGCTTGGGTAGTATACTCATTTTCATTATATTGATTCTTCTGATCCATGAACACGGTATATTTCTCCATCTATTTGTGTCCTCTTTGATCTCTTTCACCAGTGTTTTATAGTTTTCTATATATAAGTCTTTTGTTTCTTTAGGTGGATTTATTCCTAGGTATTTTATTCTTTTCTTGCAGTGGTGAATGGAATTGTTTGCTTAATTTGTGTTTCTGTTTTCTCATTGTATTCTTAGTGTATAGGAATGCAAGGGATTTCTGTGTGTTGATTTTATATCCTGCAACTTTACTATATTCATTGATTAGCTCTAGTAATTTTCTGGTGAAGTCTTTAGGGTTTTCTATGTAGAGGATCATGTCATCTGCAAACAGTGAGAGTTTTACTTCTTGTTTTCCAATTTGGATTCCTTTTATTTCTTTTTCTGCTCTGATTGCTGTGGCCAAAACTTCCAAAACTGTGTTGAATAGGAGTGGTGAGAGTGGGCACCCTTGTCTTGTTGCTGATGTTAGGGGAAACGCTCTCAATTTTTCACCATTGAGGATAATGTTTGCTGTAAGATAGTACTTTGATTCCCTTCAGATGTGTGCCCAAGAGTGGGGTTGCTGGTTTATATGACAGTTCCAGCTGAAAGGTTTCCAGGATCCTCCATGCTGTTTCCTGTGTTGACCGTGTCAGTTCTCCTTACCACAAATGGTGCACAAGGCGCCCTTTTCTCCATGCCTTTATCAGTACTTCTTATCGCTTGTATTTTTGGTTATAGCCGTTCTAAACAATGTGAGAAAATATTTCATTGTGCTTTATTTATTTATTTATTTTTGGTCTATTTTGCACATCTTGCCGGTTAAACTGATGCCACAACATTGAAAGCACCAGGTCCTAACCATGGGACCACGAGGGACCTCCCTTATTGTGGTTTTGATTTGCATTTTTCTGATGATTTGTGATGTTGAGCACCTTTTTGTGTCCTTTTTGGCCGTTTGTATATTTTCTTAGGAAAAATGTTTATTCAGGGCCTTTTCCCATTTTTTAGTTGGATTACTTGTGAGGTTTTTTTTGCTGCTGAGTTACATGAGCTCCTTATATATTTTGAATGTTAATCCCTTATCAAATAGAAGGTTTGCATATATTTATTTCTTCTTCTGTAAGTTGCTTCTTAATGTTGTTGGTTGCTTCTGTTGCTATACAGAGCTTTTAAGTTTCATGTAATTATCAGTTGTTGATTTTTGCTTTTGTTTTTGTCATGTCCAAAAATACCTTTGCCAAGATCAAGGTCAGGAGCTTTTCACATTTTTCCCCTCTAGGAATTTTATTGCCTTCAGATCTTATGTTTAAGTCCTTAATCCATTTCATAGTAATTTTCTTTGGCATGTGAACATCCAGTTTTCCCAGCACCATTTGGTGAATAGACTATTCATATAGTCAAAGACTATTCTTTCCCCATTGGGTAGTCTTTGCTCCTTTGTTGTAAATTAATTTACCGTATATGCATGGGTTATTTTTTGGGCTCTGTTCTGTTTCATTGGTCTATGTGTCTGTTCTTAAGACAATACCATACTGTTTTGATTAAATAATTTTGTAATATAGTCTGAGATCAAGACGTTTGATGCCTTCAGCCTTATTTTAATTTTTTAAGGTTGCTTTGGCTATTTGGAGTCTTTGGTGATTCCATACACATTTTGGATTTCTTAGCATTCTATTTCTGTGAAAAAATGTCTTTGGCGTTTTGATGGGGATTGCCATGAACATGGCTGTTTGGTAGTATGCTGCTGCTGCTACTGCTAAGTCGCTTCAGTTGTGTCTGACTCTGTGCAACCCCATAGATGGCAGCCTACCAGGCTCCCCCATCCCTGGCATTCTCCAGGCCAAGAGCACTGGAGTGGGTTGCCATTTCCTTCTCCAATGCATGAAAGTGAAAAGTGAAAGTGAAGTCGCTCAGTCGTGTCCGACTCTTTGCGACCCCGTGGACTGCAGCCTACCAGGCTCCTCTGTCCATGGGATTTTTCAGTACTGGAGTGGGGTGCCATTGCCTTCTCTGATTTGGTAGTATAGTATAATATTAACTATTCTCATACATGAGGACACCTATCTTTCCATTTATTTGTGCCTTCAGTATTTCTCATCTTTGTGTCATATAAATACCAGATAGATGTTTCAGCTCCCTGGTTAAATTTATTCCTGAATATATTTTGATGTTTTTGATGCTAATGGGGCATTTTCGTTGTTTCTTTTTCAGATAGTTCATTGTTTTATTGTATAGAAATGCAACTGTTCTTTGTTTATGTTATATCTTAAAGCTACTCAATTCACTTGTTAGCACTGACAAATTTTTGGTGGAGTCTTCAGAATTTTCTGTATATAAGATGAGGTCATCTTCAATCGGAGAGAGTTTTACTTTTTCATTTCCAGTTTAGATGCCTTCTATTTCCTTTTCCTGTCCAATTACTACTCTGACTGGAACTTGCTGTACTGTGTTGAATAAAAGTGATGAAACTGAACTGAACTTGTCTTGCTCTTAGTTGTAGTGGAAAAGCTTTCTTCAACTTCACCATTGAGTATGATGTTACCTGTGGACTTGTCATGTATGGCCTTTATTATGTTGAGGTATATTCTTTCTATACCTAGTTTGCTAAGAATTTTTATCTTGAAAGATATTGAATTAGATGCTTTTTCTGCATCTTTTGAGACAATCATATGATTTTTACCTTTCATTCCATTAATGAGGTGTATTGCAATTATTGATTTCTTTATATTGAATCATCCTTGCATCCAGGTGATAAGCCCCACATGATTATGGTGTATGGTACTTTTAATGTGCTTTTGAATTTGATTTGCTAGTATTTTGTTGAGAATTTTTGCCTCTGTATGCATCAGAAATGTTGGCTTGTGGTTTTCTTGTAGTATCCTTATCTGGCCTTGATGTGAGGGTTACCTTTCTGAGGCTTAGCTCAGAAAATGAGTTTGGGAGTGTTCTCTCCTTTTCAGTTTTTTTGGAAGAGTTTGAGGATTGGTATTAATTGTTCTTTAAATGTGTGGAGAACATTTAAAGCCTGTAAAGCTATCTGGCCAAAGGCTTTTCTGTTGTTTTTGGGAAGTTTTTAATTTAATCTCTTTACTCATTATTTGTCTCTTCAGATTTTCTTTTCTCATGATTCAGTCTTGGTCAGATATATGTTCCTCTGAATTTATTGGTGATTATGGACTGCAAGGAGATCCAACCAGTCCATTCTGAAGGAGATCAGCCCTGGGATTTCTTTGGAAGGAATGATGCTAAAGCTGAAACTCCAGTACTTTGGCCACCTCATGCGAAGAGTTAACTCATTGGAAAAGACTCTGATGCTGGGAGGGATTGGGGGCAGGAGGAGAAGGAGACGACAGAGGATGAGATGGCTGGATGGCATCACTGACTCGATGAATGTGAGTCTGGGTGAACTCCGAGAGTTGGTGATGGACAGGGAGGCCTGGCGTGCTGCGATTCATGGGGTCACAAAGGTCGGACACGACTGAGCTACTGATCTGATCTGATGTAATTTGTCGCTATATAATTTTTCATGTTAGTATCTTACATGTTTCAGTGGTTTCAGTTGTAAGGTCTTTTCTTTCATCTATATTTTTATAATCTTGTTAAGTCTAACACAAAGTTTGTCAATTTTGTTAATCTTTTCAAAAAACCAATTCTTAGTTTCACTGATCTTTTTCTATTATTTTCCTATTCTCTATTTTATTCATTTCTGCTCTGATCTTTTTTTTGAACCCGTTTCTTTGAGGTTTCCTGCATTGTCTCTTTACCGCTTGCACAACCTGGGAATCCCAGGGTAATTTGTAGGTGAGAGCAGGCCTACCTATGCAGGAAACCTCAGAGAGGTTCAATCCCTGGGTCAGGAAGATCCCCTGGAGGAGGCCATGGCAACCTGCTCCAGTATTCTTGCCTGGAGACTACCATGGACGGAGGAACCTGGTGGGCTATGGTCCATAGAGTCAGACATGAATGAAGCGACTCAGCATGGCATATTTTAGGCTAAAATAAAAACTTTAGATAATTTGTGGTTAAAAAGAAAAGATCAGAGAAGAAATGAATAAAATAGAGAATAGGAAAATAAAAGATTAGTGAAACTAATAGTTGGTTTTTTTGAAAAGATTAGCAAAATTGACAAACTTTGTGCAGACTTAACAAGATTATAAAAATATAGATGAAAGAAGACATTACAACCGAAGCCACTGAAACACGAGAAATTTGTAGGTAAGAATCACTATCTTTAATAATTCCCACATTGAATACAAAAATACATAAATATGTAGCTGTTTGGAAAAATACTATTTTTTTCTGAGACAAAGTAAATAATTTTTACATTGTAATGTTCAACTAGGACTTCCCTGTAGCTCAGTTGGTAAAGAATCCACCTGCAATGGAGAATACCCCCGTTTGATTCCTGGGTCAGGAAAATCCCTTGGAGAAGGAATAGACTACCCACTCCAGTATTCCTGGATTTCCCTGGTGGCTCAGCTGGTAAAGAATCTGCCTGTGATACAGGAGACCTGGGTTTGATTGCTGGGTTGGGAAGATCCCCTAGAGAAAGGAATAGCTACCGACTCCAGTATTCTGTCCTGGAGAATTCCATGGACTTGTAGTCCATGGAGTTACAGAGAGTTGGACATGACTGAGTGACTTTCACTTTCACTTCATGTCCAACTAGTGTGTGCACATTTTAGCTTGGAAACTCATTAGGCATTTAGGCTATATCCTCAAAATTCTGTTTAGCCTATTTGTGATTTCCTTTCAGTAAAAGATAAAAAAGTTAAGAAATCCTACTTAGGATTCAGGGAAAACCTTTATGATTGATTTAGGCTGGTGAGGGTGGTGTTGAAAGGCCAATCCGAAGACTATTATTGTACCGTTGGAAATCAGGATGGCCCAGACTGTGGAAAGTGTTGATGGTGAAGGAGATATTGGAAGAAGGGAGAGTCACCAGATGACTCAGTTTCCATGGGAAGTGGTGGACTTTGCAGGAAAGGATGGAAAGTTGAGTTCCTGAAGGTTGATTTTCTTGGAAAGGTATTGGCTTGTTCCAAGGAAGCTTGTTGCTGAAAAGGGAGGCTCGCCAGGCTGAGGTTGCTTTGATGTTCACAGGCACTGTGATGGTAAAATCCAGTTCTCTTGAGGCCATGGGTATAAGAAGCCCTAGATCTCTGGCCTGAACTCTACTGTGAGATGAGGGTGCTGGCTCTTTGTGACAAAGCTCAAATAAATCCTCCAGTTACAAGTACAGTTGCCACGGATACCATGAAGGATATTATAGCATCCTCTGCTAGTGTTGGAGGGTCTCCTGTGGAGGCATGGGTCAACAGTGGCTCACAGACCGGATAGGGTCGCTGGCAACAGCACTCCTCTTTGCTCTGATATTTGTCGTCTCCTTCCTTCTGCCAGCTTTGGACTTTGTTTTTCTTTTCTAATTCTTCAGTGTGTAAATTTAGGTGGTTTCTTTTTTTTCTTTTCCTAACGTAGGCATGGATTGCTGTGAACTTCCTGCTTAGAATTACTTTTGCTGCATCCCATATGTTTTATTTCTATTTTCACTTGATTCAAGATATTTTTGATTTTTTTTTTCTTTGATGATCCGATTGTCCAGGAGTGTGTTATTTAACTTCCACATGTTGGTCAAATTTTCAGTTTTCTTCCTTTTGATTTCTATTTTCATAGCATTGTGGTCAGAAAAGATACTTGGTATGATTTATTCTTTAAAGTTTGCTAGTATGTGTTCTGTGATCTAATATGATTTATCTTGGAGAGTGTTCTATGTGCACTTAAGAAGAATGTTCTGCTGCTGTTGGATCAACTATTCTCTCTATATGTATTAGATTCATTTGATCTAAATATTTCAAGTCTAATGTTTCCTTGTTGACTTTCTGTCAGTATGATTTATCCATTGTTTATGTGGTATGTTGAAGTTTGCTACTATTATACTGTTGTAGCTTTCTTCCTTCAAACCTGATATACTCATTGTTTTAAAAATTTTAGACATTCTGGTAGATACTAGAGGCAGACATCCTGGAGTGTGAAGTCAAGTGCATCTTAGGAAGCATTACTACGAACAAAGCTAGAGGAAGTGATGGATTTCTAGCTGAGCTATTTAAAATCCTAAAAGATGATGCAGTTAAAGTGCTGCATTCAATATGCCAGCAAACTTGGAAAACTCAACAATGGCCACAGAACTGGAAAAGGTCAGTTTTCATTCCAATCCCAAAGAAAGGCAATGCCAAAGAATGCTCAAACTACTGTATAGTTGCACTCATATCACATACTAGCAAGGTAGTACTCAAATCCTTCAATTAGGCTTCAATAGTATATAAACCGAGAACTTCCACATGTAAAACCTAGTTTTAGAAAATGCAGAGGAACCAGAGATCAAATTGCCAAAGTCCACTGAATCTCATAGAAAAAGCAGGGGAATTCCAAAACACGTCTACATTTGCTTCATTGACTGCACTAAAGCCTTTGACTGTGTGGATCACAACAAACTGGAAAATTCTTAAAGAGATGAGAATATCAGACCACTTTATCTGCCTCCTGAGAAACCTATATTCAGGACAAAAAGTAACAATTAGGACCAGACATGAACAAGGAACCGGTTCCAGATTGGGAAAGGAGTACCTCAAGGCTGTATATTGTCACCCTGCTTATTCAACGTATACGCAGAGTACATCATGCAGAATGTCGGGTTGGCAGACTCACAAGCTGGAATCAAAATTGCCGGGAGAAATATCAACAACCTCAGATATCAAGATGATGCCACTCTAATGGCAGAAAGCAAAGAGGAATAAAGAGCCTGTTGATGGTGGTGAAAGAAGAGTGAAAAAGTGGGCTTTAAGCTCAGTAGTTGGAGAAGGCAATGGCACCCCACTGCAGTACTCTTGCCTGGCAAATCCCATGGACGGAGGAGCCTGGTGGGCTGCAGTCCATGGGGTCTTGAAGAGTCGGACATGACTGAGCGACTTCACTTTCACTTTTCACTTTCATGCACTGGAGAAGGAACTGGCAACCCACTCCAGTGTTCTTGCCTGGAGAATCCCAGGGACGGGGGAGCCTGGGGGGCTGCCGTGTATGGGGTTGCACAGAATTGCACATGACTGGAGTGACTTAGCAGCAAGCTCAGTAGTCCCATCACTTCATGGCAAATAGATGGGGAAAAAAAGGAAGTAGTGAGACTTTATTTTCTTGGGCTCTGAAGTCATTATGGATGGTGACTGCAGCTGTGAAATTAAAAAACAATTGCTCCTTGGAAGAAAAGCTATGACAAACCTAGACACTATATTAAAAAGCAGAGACATCACCTTGCTGGCAAAGGACTGTGTAATCAAAGCTTTGTTTTTTCAGTAGTCATACACGGATGTGAGAGTAGGACCCTAAAGAAAGTTGAATGCTGAAGAACTGAATGCTGAGTGCTTTCAAATTGTGGTGCTAGACAAGACTTGAGAATTCCTTGGACAGCACGGAGATCTGAAACCAGTCAATTGTAATGGACATCAACCCAGAATGTTCATTGAAAGGACTGATGCTGAAGCTGAAGTTCCAATACTTTGGCCACCTGATGCAAAGAGCCAACTGGTTGGAAAAGACTAATGCGGGGAAAGATTGAAGTCAAGGGGAGAAGGTAGTAACAGAGGCTGAGATGGCTGGATGGCATCACCAACTCAATGAATATGAGTTCGAGCAAACTCTGGGAGATAGTGAAGGACAGGGAAGCCTGGTGTGCTGCAGTTCATGGGGTTGCAAAGAGTCGGACACGACTTAGTGACTGAACAACAAGTAGATATCCAAAAGTGATATCAAAATGTGGTTTTTTTTTTATTTTGATGTAGACCATTTAAAAAATCTTTATTGAATTTGTTACAATATTGCTTCTGTTTTATGTTTTGGCTGTGAGGCATGTAGAATCTTAGCTTCCCAACCAGGGATCAATCCCATGCCTCCTGCATTGGAAGGCAAAATCTTAATCACTGGATTGCTAGGCAAGTCTCTAAAATGTGGTTTTAATCCCTCACGTTGTCTGTTTTTACATATGGTCATCCCTCCATGTCCACAAGTTTCTCATCTATGGATACTGAGGGTTGACTCTATTGTTCCATTTTGTGTAAGGGACTTGAGCATCACAGATTTGTATTTGTTAGGTTCTCCTGGAACTCATCCTCATGGATACCAAGGGAGTATGGTGTTCATCTGTGTCCATCAAACTTCCTAAACTTACTTGTTAGTCCATTCCCCTTTTTTATGAATCTCTCAGTTCTGTCGCTCAGTCATGTCCGACTCTTTGTGACCCCATGGACAGCAGGCCAGGCCTCCCTGTCCATCACCGATTCCTGGCGCTCATGTCCATTGAGTCAGTGATGTCATCCAACCATCTCATCCTCTGTCATCCCCTTCTCCTCCCACCTTCAATCTTTCCTAGCATCAGGGTCTTTTCAAATGAGTCAGTTTTTTGCATCAGGTGGCCAAAGTACTGGAGTTTAAGCTTCAACATCAGTCCTGCCAGTGAATATTCAGGACTGATTTCCTTTAGGACGGACTGGTTGGATCTCCTTGCAGTCCAAGGGACTCTCAAGAGTCTTCCCCAACACCACAGTTCAAAAGCATCAATTCCTTGGCGCTCAGCTTTCTTTATAGTCCAACTCTCACATCCATACATGACTACTGGAAAAACCATAGCCTTGACTAGATGGACCTTTGTTGGCAAAGTAACGTTTCTACTTTTTAATATGCCGTCTAGGTTGGTCATAACTTTTCTCCCAAGGAGTAAGCATCTTTTAATTTCATGGCTGCAGTCACCATCTGCAGTGATTTTGGAGCCCCCAAAAATAAAGTCTGCCACTCTTTCCACTGTTTCTCCATCTATTTGTCATATAGTGATGGGTCTGATGCCATGATCTTTGTTTTCCAAATGTTGAGCTTTAAGCCAGCTTTATTATTCTACATAAACAGTCATGTCATCTGAGAATATATTTTACTTCTTTTCTGTCTAATTTCCTTTTATTTTTTTTCTTATCTTATTGTACTCTCTCAAATTCTAGACAGTGTTGAACAGAAGTGGTGAGAGCCAACTTCCTTATCTTATTCTAATCGTAGAGGGAAAGCATCCAGGCTTTCATTATTTAGTATGATTGTTTTTCAGATTGAAGAAAGTTCCTTTCAATTTTGCTGAGAGCTCCTATTATGAATTGTTACTTGGATATTTTTCAAATGTCTGTTCTGCATTTATTGCAGTGATCATATGATTTTCTGTTTCTGTTTGTTAATACCATGGGTTGTATTGATTTGAGTGTCAAACTGTTCTTGCATTTCAGAGATAAATCTCCTTGAGTCGTGATGTGTTATCTATTTTCTTACACTGTTTTATTCAGTTTGCTAAAATTGTTTTAGAATTTTTGTGTGTACATTAAGGATATCGGTCCATCATCTTGTGCCAGTGAGTTTGGAAGTATACTATCCTCTTTAATTTTCTGAAAGAGTTGGTACAAAATTTTCATTATTTAAAATAAATATTCAGCAGATTTCACCAGTAGAGCAGTCTGGGCCTGGAGTTTTCTTTGGTGAAAATTCTGACTACAGTTTAAGAAAAATGGACAACGTCTTCAGTAAATTTTGTTTGGTATATATGTTTCAAGGCTTTTGTTAGCTCTCTCTGTCATTGAATTTATTGTATAAAGTTGTTCATGGTATTATATTACATGCTCAAGTATTCATAATGATGTTATGTGTTACTGCTTTCATTTTTGATATTGATAATAAGTTCCTCCACCCCTTCTTTTTCTTGATTAATCTGAGTAGAGGTGCATAATTTTATTTGTTTTTTCAAAGCACCAGTTTCTGGTTTTATCAGTTTTCTGTGTTTTCCTGTTTTCTTTTTCATTGATTTCTGCTCTTATATTTATTATTTCCAACTGTCTTTTGACTTTTGATTTCATTGGTCTCCTTGTTATAGCTTTTAGAGTGGAAGCAAAAGTCATTGTTATAGTACCTTTATCTTTCTAATATAGGTGTTTTTGTGCTATAAATTTGCTTTTAAGCACTGGGTTACCTGCAATCCATAAACTGAGATATGTTTTGCTTTAATAAAAGGAAAAAAAAGTTAAAAATATTTTGTAATTCTGTTCTTTCTTTTTTGACCATCTGTTATTTTATAGTTTTCAAATATTTCTTTGTGTTAGTGATTTCTAATTTAATTCTGTTTTGGATACAGAACATGTTTATGTGGAACTTGAAGTCTTTTAAATATATTGAGATTTATTTTATGGCCCCTAAGTAAATGTTTTCTGTATTGGTAAATATTTCATGTGTACTTAAAAAGAATGTATATTCTGCTGTTTTTTGGTTGTTTCAGATGTAATAGTAAATCTGGTTCTTGTTATTCCATCTTGACTGAAAAGTGAAATTCAGTAATTTTTTTGAAACTACTTAGATATAGTTCACATTCCATAAAAATTCATCTGTTTCAAGTGTTTGGTTCATTGCCTTTTTACTATATTCATAAAGTTGTATAGCAGTCACCACTACCTAATTCCAGTATATTTTCACCATCCAAAAGAGAAAGCCCATACCAGTTATCAGTCACACCCATTCCCCCTCTGCCAGCTCTTGGCAGTCACTAAATCTGCTTTCTGGTCTCTCTAGATAAGCTTATTTTGTAATTTTAATGTAAATGAACCATATAATTTGTAGCCTTTCAGACTGGCTTCTTTTACTTGCTGTAATATTTTTAAGGTTCATCCATGTTGCACCATGTATTATTATTTCTTTTTATGGCTGAATAGTACTTCATTGTATGGATATTTTATTAGGAAATTAATTAGTCACTTTTTTGATAGGGGGGAAAAATATCTTTTTTTCCCAAACATCAAAACTTTTTATTTGTATTGGGTTATAGTTGATTATGGAGAAGGCAATGGCAACCTACTCCAGTACTCTTGCCTGGAAAATCCCATGGACGGAGGAGCCTGGTAGGCTACAGTCCATGGGGTCACTAAGAGTCGGACATGACTAAGTGACTTCACTTTCACTTTTTACTTTCATGCATTGGAGAAGGAAATGGCAACCCACTCCAGTATTCTTGCCTGGAGAATCCCAGGGACAGAGGAGCCTGTTGGACTGCCGTCTACGTGGCTAAGCAGCAGCAGCAGCATAGTTGATTAACAATGTTGTGGTAGTTTCAGTTGAATAACAAAGGGACTCAGCCATACATATATGTGTATCCATTCACCCGCATACCCCCATCCTATCCAGGCTGGCACATAACATTGAGTAGACTTCCATGTGCTATACAGTAGGTTCTTGTTGGTTACCCATTTTGAGTATAGCAAGCTGTACATGACCTTCTGAAACTCCCTTCCTCCTGGCAACCTTAAGTTTATTTTCTGAGTCTGTGAATCTCTTTCTGTTTTGTAAGTAAGTTCATTTGTATCATTTCTTTTCGATATCATAAGATATTCTCCTTCTCTGTCTGACTTACTTCACTCAGTATGAGTTGGTAGACATTTGAATTACTTCCCTTCCCTTTTTGCCTGTTGTGAATAATGCAGCTATGAACTTTTGTGTTCAAGATTTTATGTGATATGTTTCAGTTCTCTGAAAATTCTACATTTTGTTATAGAATTCCTGGCTCATAGGGTAACTGTTTCAGTTTTTGACATACTTCCAAACTGCTTTCCAAATAGTTGTACTGTAATGCCTACCTATCAGAAATGTATCAGAGTTCCGATTTCTTGGCATTTTCTTCTTATATTCTATGTTTTTTCTTAAATTATTATAGTCATCTTAATGAATGTGAAGTGGTTATTGTGGTTTTAGTTTTCAGGAAGATTGAGACCTGTTTCCTTCTAAGAGTTTTAAAGTTTTGGTTCTTATATTTAAATCTTTGATCATTTTTAGTTACTTTTTGTATATGATGTGAAGTAGGGATCCAGATTTGTTCTTTTGCTTGTGTATATCTAGTGGTTACTGCACCATTTGTTGAAAAGATTATTCTTTCTCTATTCAGTTGTCTTAGTTAGCCCCCTTGTGAAGAATTATCTGACCATAAATACAAGGGTTATTTCTGGACTCAGTTCTATGCCACTGATTTATATACATGTTTGTGATCATGACAGTACCACACAGCCTTAATTGCTATAGCTCTTTAGTGAGTTTTTCTAATTCCTTTTTAGGTGACTTGGTTTTATATCCCTGTATATAAAATGGACTATTTAAAATAAATTTAAATAAAACTTAAGAAAGACTCATACTTAATTTATGAGTCTTTATAAATTAATAGAACATTGTGTTTGCTAAATGGTACTCAGTATATATTTTCAATAAGTAAACTGGTAAATATTATTTACCATAGATGTGAGCTCATTCAGTTCAGTTCAGTTGCTCAGTCGTGTCCGACTCTGCGACCCCATGAATTGCAGCACGCCAGGCCTCCCTGTCCATCATCAACTCCCGGAGTTCACCCAAACTCACGTCCATCAAGTTGGTGATGCCGTCCAGCCATCTCATCCTCTGTCGTCTCCTTCTCCTCCTGCCCCCAATCCCTCCCAGCATCAGAGTCTTTGCATGAGGTGGCCAAAGTACTGGAGTTTCAGCTTTAGCATCAGTCCTTCCAAAGAACACCCAGGACTGATCTCCTTTAGAATGGACTAGTTGGATTTCCTTGCAGTCCAAGGGACTCTCAAGAGTCTTTTCCAACACCACAGTTCGAAACCATCAATTCTTCGGTGCTCAGCCTTCTTCACAGTCCAACTTTCACATCCATACATGACCATTGGAAAAACCATAGCCTTGACTAGATGGACCTTTGTTGGCAAAGTAATGTCTCTGCTTTTGAATATGCTATCTAGTGATATAAAATTCTGAACTATTAGCTAATTGAAGATGGCATACTTATTATTACTTTAAGTTTGCTTAAATTTCTTCTTTTTCTTTCTTCTTAGGTTAATACAATCTGTTGGAATGAGACTGGAGAATATATTTTATCTGGCTCAGATGACACCAAACTAGTAATTAGTAATCCTTACAGCAGAAAGGTAAAGTGGTTTTTAAAAATCTACAACTTAATGAGAAAAAAAAAAAGTAGCTAGAAATCAAATAGTGCATAATCATGAAGTGGGCATTTGCAAAGAATGTTGTTATTTTGCTAAAGTTTGTTACATAATTTGGAAGTTATTGCATGCAGTTACTTAATATCTTTAGGAAAACATTAGGTTTCATTCAACTCTAGAAAATTTAAATATGCTTCATTTATTCATGTGGATAAAATTGCAAAAAATGATATCTCAATAAACCATTCTTCATGGGGAAAACTTGATTTTTTTTTCTTTTATGCTCACAGAATCTAATCTTATAATCACAGAATCAGCCAAGCATTTTATGAAACTGAATTTTATCAGTTTACACACAGTGGCTAGGTTCTAATAAAATGCTCATATAACATCCAATTCAGTAAACTGGGATATTATACTGAGTTTTAATTAGGATTATGTTCTAATTTTTATTGGCTGTTTTTCTGACTTATATAAAGTAAGTAGGTATACAGATACTTTATGTGAATGAGAACATTGTAGATTGTCAGACTGAAGTTTTAATATTAGCAATCTTACAGAATAAATGGTTCATTTAAAAATTTTTTTTCTACATTTAAATAGTTTAGATAATTAAATAAATGTTTGTGGTTCTACAGCCTAAAAAGAGGTTCGTATTGAGGCTCTTCTTCATTAAAGGAGAGATAGCTTTACTTAACTGTCCTAACTTAGCAGAGGGAAAGTTGTTTCCAAATCCTGATTGTCTTAGCTTGCAATTACTCAAAGAACCTTTTTCTTACAACAGACAAAACTTCCTAGAATAATGTATATGTGGAATACTTTTGGATTATCACAATCAGAAATTGGGCCTTCCCTGGTGACTCAGATAAAGAATCTGCCTGCAATGAGGGAGACCCAGATTCAGTTCCTAGGGCAGGAAGATCCTCTGGAGAAGGGAATGGCTACCCACTCCAGTATTCCTGCCTGGAGAGTTGATAGAGGAGCCTGGTGGGCTACAGTCCATGGGGTCGCAAAGAGTCGGACACAAGTGAAGTGACAGCATGCAGCACACATCAGAAGTTTAATGTTTATAGTATTTAAATCACTCAAAATCACTCATCTAGATACCAATGGAATAATTTTTTTTTAAATATAGAGCTTTACTTTTTAAAATAAAAATTGTGAAAATATACATTACATAAAATTCAGCTTGTTAACCATTTTCTAGAGTTCAGTGTACCAGCATTAAGTTGATTCATATTATTGTGATATCATCACAATCATTGAGCCATAAAACTCCAGTCTTGCAAAGCTGACCCTGCTCATTAAGCAGTAACGCTCCATTCTTCCCTTCTCCAGCGCATGGCAACCATTATTCTATTTTCTATCTCCTTGAATTTGTCTATTCCAGGTACCTCATATAAGTGTTTGTATACAGTATTTGTCCTTATATGACTGGTTTATTTTACTTAGAGTAAGGTCCTTAAGGTTCATCCATGTGTCAGGATTTCTTTTCTTTTTAAAGCTGACATTGTATGTATATATCACATTTTGCTTATGCTTTCATCTGCCAGTGGACACTTGGGTTATTTCCACCTTTTTGGCTATTGTGAATAATGCTGCTATGAGCATAACAGTACAAATATCTCTCCAAGCCCCTGCTTTCAATTATTTTGTGAATATACCTATTGGAGTAATTTTTAAAAGATTTTATTTTCCCTTTAAAGTGATTACTCTTTTCAATTTGAGAAATGACTAACAGATAATACTTTAATAGATTTTAAGTATAAAAAGACTTTATAGTTTTCTTATAGTGGTTTTAATATATCTAAATTTGCTGTCATACAGGAATATTATTGTTTTGAAGCACTGATAATTCATTACATGGGAAAGTAAAGTTTTTTGATCTTGAGTCAGATATTACCTGTTCTTATAGTCCCACTCTATTTTTACATCCTGTGAGTTGATGGAAAAATTAATTTATGGCATATAAAATTTTTAAAACTTTTAAAAAATAGATTTAATTGTTCCTTAGTAATGGCATCATATCTTAATTATATATATCATAGATCTCATATATAAATATAATGTATTAGAAATCTATGATATATATAATTAAGATATGCCATTAATAAGGAACACTTAAATATATATTTTATGTATATATATATATTTGAGATCTATGATAATATATCTATATTATATATATAATATATATATACAAAGGCTTTCCCCCTTAAAGTTACAGGCTAGTTTCTTTGGACCAATTTTCCTACTGAAATGAACTCAAAAATACTTGATTAAAAAATTATACTAAAAGTAACAAAAGACTATTTTGATAGTAAAGAATTATCAGTCTGAAATAGAAGGGAAGTCTTCCCTAGTGGCTCGGTGGTAAAGAATCCACCTGCCAGTGCAGGAGACATGAGTTCAATCCCTGATCTGGGAGGATTCCATGTGCTGTGGAGCAACTAAGCCCTTAAGCCACAACTCTTGAGCCTGTGTTCTAGAGCCTGGGAGTGGCAACACTGAGCCCATGCACGCTAGAGCCTGTGCTCCACAACAAGAGAAGCCACCACAGTGAGAAGCCTGTGCATTGCAACTGAACAGTGGCCCTTGCGCTCCACAGCTGGAGTACAGTAGCCATTGCGCTCCACAGCTGGAGAAAAGCCCACCCAGCAGCAAAGACCCAGCATAGCCAAAAGTGAATAAATAAAATTATACAAAATGGAAGGGAAAAAGGTGAATCCAGAGAAGTGAGCATGATAACTTTTACCCTGAAGATATTTGTCAGTCTTATATCTAAACTTCAGTTTTGGTGGCCTTGAAGGTCAAGGTAAATAGAAACAAAGCTCAGGATCCCAATCATGTATGGATTCCTGTAGGAGACTTTATACAATATTCTGGGACTGTCTATACCATGAGGACTCCCAAAAGTCCTTCTCATGGTATAGATGAAACAGAAGGAAGTTAGTCCTCTGGTAGCCTTGGAGCATCCTGTTAAAGAAATCCTGAATATATGCAAAACTTTGATTTGGCTTCATCCAGCTACCTTTAGTTCTTAGAGCATAAAATGTTATTTGTTTCTTCTGTGCTTTTCTTCTACTTTTCTCGGTTAGTGGTGTGTTCTTTCCCATGCACCTCCTACCTACTTGGCAAGTTTAATTTCATCCTTTGAGCCTCAACTCTTATCTGTTCAGTTCAGTTGCTCAGTCATGTCCAACTCTTTGAGACCCCATGCACTGCAGCATGCCAGGCTTCCCTGTCCTCACCAACTCCCGGAGCCTGCTCAAACTCGTGTCTATTGAGTCAGTGATGCCATCCAACCATCTCATCCTCTGTCATCCCCTTTTCCTCCTGCCCTCAGTCTTTCCCAGGATCAGGGTCTTTCCCAGTGAGTCAGTCCTTTGCATCAGGTGGCCAAAGTATTGAATCTTCAGCTTCATCTGAAATAATCTGTAATAATCTCTAATTTCCTCTAGGTAAATGTAGGCATTCCTTCCCCATGTTCTTGTATTTTATGGATAACTCAGTTACTATGTGGAGAAGGCAATGGCAACCCACTGTGGTACTCTCGCCTGGAAAATCCCATGGACGGAGGAGCCTGGTAGGCTATAGTCCATGGGGTCGCTAAGAGTCAGACACAAATGAGCGAATTCACTTGACTTTTCCTTTCATGCACTGGAGAAGGAAATGGCAGCCCACTCCAGTTTTCTTGCCTGGAGATTCCCAAGGCCGGGGGAGCCTGGTGGGCTGCTGTCTATGGGGTCACACACAGTCGGACATGACTTAAGCGACTTAGCAGCAGCAGCAGCAGCAATTACATGTTTGTGTTTGCATGTTGCTCACTATTAGATTCTAACTTATTTGGGACAACGACAATTTCGTTTTAGTTTCCTCAACACTTAGTAAATTACCTGTTACATAGTAGGTGCTCAATAAGTATGAGTAAAAGAAGGCAAGAAGTTTCTGTATTCAGTGCCTTAGAGAGGAGTAGGGGTGAATTTGGGGAGAGGTGATTTTTACTAAGACATTGAAGAGCTAACATCTTCTATCTGGACACTCCTGGACCAAGCTTAAAGTTTTAGAAGTGTTGTGCATAACATGATGCACAAAGAAAGCGATACGTGCTTGGCCAGAGAGATTAGTGACAGTAACCTGATGATTAGCAGAGTGATGGACGTTATAGCTAGTTCACTTTCACATTTGTTGCTAATTGTATTTTAAAATATCATTTATATTCATTTCATATTGTTACTCTGCCAACGTCCATCTCTTTTGGCCATTAGTTTTAGGTTTTTCTGAAATCCAAGAACGGAAATCCATTTTCGGAATGGTGTTTTCTATTAATCCAAGGAAAGCATACATTAGAAAATATTTCCAGTTTTTAAAATTTATAACTGTTTGCACCTGTCCATCTAGTTTTTCTTAAATTGACACGTTATTGCTGTTTACCTCCAGTAGCATGCCTCTCTATTGATTGCATTGACCCATTTCCACATTAAAAACAAATTACAGCCTTTGATAAAATTACTAACTGTATATACATAATACAGTTTGTTCAACAATTATCTATTAATTAGAGAAGTTCAGTTCAGAACTAAGTCCTGTCCGACTCTTTGCGATGCCATGGACTACAGCATACGAGGCTTCCCTGTCCTTCACCATCTCCTGGAGTTTGCAGAAAATCATGTACATTGAGTTGATGATGCCATCCAACCATCTCATCCTGTCACTCCTGCTCCTCCTGCCTTCGGTCTTCTCTAGCATCAGGGTCTTTTCCAGTGAGTAGTATGTTTCCAATCAGGTGGCTAAAGTATTGGAGTTTCAGCTTCAATATCAGGCCTTCTAATGCACATTCAGGACTGATTTCCTTTAGGATGGACTGGTTGGATCGCCTTGCAGTCCAAGGGATTCTCAAGAGTCTTCTCCAAGACCACAGGTCAAAAGCATCAATTCTTCGGTTCTCAGCTTTCTCCATAGTCCAACTCACATATCCATACATGACTCCTGGAAAAACCATAGCCTTGACTAGACAGACCTTTGTGGACAAAGAAATGTCTCTACTTTTTAACATGCTGTCTGGGTTGTTAATAACTTTTCTTCCAAGGAGTAAGCGTCTTTTAATTTCATGGCTGCAGTCACCATCTACAGTGATTTTGGAGCCCAGAAAAATAAAATCTGCCACTGTTTCCACTGCTTCTTCATCTATTTTCCATGAAGTGATGGGACCTGATGCCATGGTCTTCGTTTTCTGAATGTTGAGCTTTAAGCCAACTTTTTCACTCTCCTCTTTCACTTTCATCACGAAGTTCTTTAGTTCTTCTTCACTTTATCCTATAAGGGTGGTGTTATCGGCATATCTGAGGTAATTGATATTTCTCCCAACAGTCTTGATTCCAGCTTGTGCTTCATCCAGCCCAGCCTTCCTCATGATGTATATAAGTTAAATAAGCAGGGTGACAATATACAGCCTTGACATACTGCTTTTCCTATTTGGAACCAGTCTGTTCCATGTCCAGTTCTAAGTATTGCTTCCTGACCTGCATACAGGTTTCTCAAGAGGCAGGTCACGTGGTCTGGTATTCTCATCTCTTTCAGAATTTTCCACAGTTTATTGTGATCCACACAGTCAAAGGCTTTGGCATAGTCAATAAAGTAGAAATACATGTTATTCTGGAACCCTCTTGCTTTTTCGATGATTCAGCGGATGTTGGCAGTTTGATCTCTGGTTCCTCTGCCTTTTCTAAAACCAGCTTGAATATCTAGATACGGTTTATGTATTGTTGAAGCCTGGCTTCAAGAATTTTGAGCATTACTTTGCTAGCATGTGATATGAGTGCAATTGTGTGGTAGTTGAGCATTCTTTGGCATTGCCTTTCCTACAGATTGGAATGAAAATGGACATTTTCCAGTTCTGTGGTCACTGCTGAGTTTTCCAAATTTGCTGGCATATTGAATGCAGCACTTTCACAGCGTCATCTTTTAGGATTTGAAATAACTTAACTGGAATTCTATCCTCTCCACTAGCTTTGTTTGTAGTGATGCTTCTTAAGGTCCACTTGACTTCACATGGCAGGATGTCTGGCTATAGGTGAGTGATCACACCATTGTGATTATCTGGGTTGTGAAGATCTTTTTTGTACAGTTCTTTTGTGTATTCTTGACACCTCTTCTTAATATCTTCTGCTTCTGTTAGGTCCATACCATTTTTGTCCTTTATCAAGCCCATTTTTGCATGAAATGTTCCCTTGGTATCTCTAATTTTCTTGAAGAGAGCTGTAGTCTTTCCCATTCTATTGTTTCCCTCTATTTGACTGATCACTGAGGAAAGCTTTCTTATCTCTCCTTGCTATTCTTTGGAACTCTGCATTCAAATGGGTATATCTTTACTTTTCTTCTTTGCTTTTGGCTTTTCTTCTTTTCACAGCTATTTGTAAGGCCTCCTTAGACAGCCATTTTGCTTTTTTTGCATTTCTTTTTCTTGGGGATGGTTTTACTTCCTGTCTCCTGTGCAGTGTCATGAACCTCCATCCATAGTTCATCAGGCATTCTGTCTATCAGATCTAGTCCCTTAAATCTATTTCTCACTTTCACTGTATAATCATAAGGGATTTGATTTAGGTTGTACCTGAATGGTTTAGTGGTTTTCCCTACTTTCTTCAGTTTAAGTCTGAATTTGGCAATAAGGAGTTCATGATCTGAGCCACAGTTGTGAGGTAGTTTGAGCATTCTTTGGCATTACCTTTGTTAGTATTTCCACTTTCTTATATAGTGGATTAAGGAAAGAGAAATGTTAGATTTTGACTTGATAAACTAGGTGATCAACGTGGTGGATAGTGATCAACTAGGTGTGGGTGGATAGTGATGTTATTAAGGTGTGGAATACTAGAGAGAGAAGAAATTGGAGTGGGCCATCTGAAATGAAGATATTTTTTCAGAGAGAACAGATTTGTTCAGTGGAAAGGACTTCAGTGTTTACTAATTATTTTAATAGTTACTCTGATTAATTAAGAAATTTCTTTCCATTTTTGAGTGATATATGCCAACACACATTAGTATATTGAATGAGATTCCTGCTTTTGTTTTGGAAGCTATGCATAAACCTGTTAAATAGAGATAAATCAAATTGTTAATAATATCTACTGAAGGTGACTAAAGTCAAAGACCTATCAGATTAAAACTGTGAAAGACCTAGCATACATTGTGTGTACTTATATGTACTTAGCTACTTGGTAAATCATGCTGAAATATATGCTACTTGGTAAATTATGCTGAAATATATGTTGACATTAAAGTCTATGATTCTGTCTTGTTTAAAAGCTTTACATTAATTATTCTCTATGTTATTTCTTATACTTTAATTGAGCAGATCTCTGTGTCTTATACTTGGAGAGAGGAATGAAAAAGTTTAACATGTTTTACACACAATTTTTATTGTCCATTGGCTTTGGTTAATGTAGGTACAATGACTCTCCTCTTTTTTTATTTGACCCTCATTAAATGTGCATTAATGGCCAGGGAAGCCTGGAGTCCTGCAGAGAGTAGGACACGACTGAGTGACTGATCAACAACAGATAAGACCTACAGTGGAGTACTGTATGGTACTCAGCAAACCCTTGTTTTGTTTGTGACCCCAGGACTTAGATGAAGTGACTGTAATACTTATTTAAATTTAAGTATTTACTTCATTTAAGTTTACCTTCATCAAGGTAATTAGCTGCTAATATTTATCTGTGTTCTGGCTTGGTGTCCTACTGTCAGTTAATGAATTTGTCAATTAGTCTTACATTGTAAATAGTTACTTGAAACCAAGCCAAAAATAAAGTTGATGTATCTTTTCCTAAATTTTTTTTAAATTTGAAAACTGATCGATAAGTTAAAAAGGTAATACAATCAACATCCACAAATAGACTTTTGAAAAAAGTATTTCAGAATAATTTGGAGGTGTCATGCATTTCATGAATACTCTGACATTTGTCTACTAAGAACAAGAACGTTATCCTGTATAACTGTAATGCAGTTACCATGGTCAGAAAGTATAATATTGAATATAGAGTTGATCCTCTTTACTTACAGATTCTATGTTTGCACGTTTACCAACTCATTAAATTTATTTTTACCCTTCCACATCAATAACTTTCAGTGCTTTTCTGGTCATTGATGGCCATTCACATGTACAGAGTGGCAAAAAATTTGAATTGCCTAACTCATACATCAATACACATGTTCTCAGATCAAACAAGGTGCTGCTGGATACGTCTTGTTTCACATCGAATACTGTAAACACACTGCATCCTTTGTGTGATATATTGAATGTCACACGTTTTGCATTTTTGTGCTTTTTGTTCATGACTTCAATGGTTAAAAGGGTCCCCAGTTATCTTCCTGAGTATCATCAAGTCTTCCTCAGTATAAGAAACCTGGAATATACTTTATAGAGAAAATATGTTAGATGAGCTTCATTTGTTACTGTTTGTTGTCCAGTCACTAGTTGTGTCCAACTCTGTGACCCCGTGGACTACAGCCCGCCAGGCTTGCCTGTTCTTCGTTGTCTCCTGTAATTCTCTCAGATTCATGTTCATTGAGTCAGTGACACTATCTCCTCCTCTGCCGCTCCCTTTTCTCTTTGCCTTCAGTCTTTCTCAGCATCAAGGTCTTTTCTAATAACTCATTTCTTCACATCAAGTGGCTAAAGTATTGTAGCTTCACCTTCAGCATCAGTCCTTCCAATGAATATTTAGATATGAATTATAGTACTCTTTGCCCTAAGTTCATTGTTAATGAATCAACAATATGTATTAATTAATGTGTCTTTAAACAAACACATACAACAGAGTTACTTATGATTTGTTGATGAAAAGTTTGTGACCAGAGCCTCACAGAAACCTAACCCTGTATTTTCACAGGAGCAGTTAGTTGGTAATGGATACAGCACTTGCTAAGGCAGTGTTAGGACTTCTTGGTGGCTCAGTGGTAAAGAATCCACATGCCAATTCAGGAGTCTTATGTTCAATAACTGGGTTGGGAAGATCTCTTGGGGAAGGAAACAGCAGCCCACTCCAGTATTTTTGCCTGGGAAATCCCTTGGACAGAGGAGCCCAGTGGGCTATAGTCCATGGAGTCACAAAAGAGTCAGACACAACTTATTGATTAAAGAACAATGTAATCTTAGTGGTGACTTTATAGAACATAACTACCAGTAGTAATGAGAATTGCCTGTATGCTATATATATAATATATATGATTTTGTTCTATCGACTAAAAAAATGCACATCCTAAATGTTGAGAATTGTGTTTTATTCAGTGGACATACTGAGGACTTAAGCCAGGGAGACAGCCTCCCAAATATCTCTGAGGGACTGTTCTGAGGAGGTAAAGGGGAGCCAGGATAAGTATAAGAGTTTCTGCAAAAGAAAAAAAAACAATCCACAAAACTCCAGGTAATCAGAACATCAAAAGATTAATGCTAATTTAAGAAAATCCAGACATCTCAAATTAATAAATTTAGGAAGATAAATTTTTTCTTTTCTTGGGGAAGATACTGGAATCTGGGCTTAATGAAATTGTTCTTTTGTTCTGGCCCTTAACTATCTAAGGTCCTTTTTTATCTCCATCCTGAATCCCCTCAGGGTACACCATTGGGGGTGTCTGCAGAGGCTGATGGCTTGATGACTGGCAGCCTATTTATCGCTGTTCTAAGTTCCCCTCAGGGTTAACCACTGGAGGTGACTGCAGTGATGCTTGAATGTAGCATGCTCTCTTTAGTGTTACGCAGGCATATCCTAGTATATGCCTGCCATATCTATAGTATACATAGTATCCGTAGTGTATTAGATAGCTTCCCTTATAGCTCAATTGGGAAAGAATCTGCCTGCAGTGCAGGAGGCCTGGGCTTGATTCCTGGGTTGGGAAGATCCCCTGGAGAAGGAAATGGCAACCCACTCCAGTATTCTTGCCTGGAGAGTCTTTTGGACAGAGGAGCCTGGCAGGCTACAGTCCATGGGGTTGCAAGAGTTGGACATGACTTAGTGACTAAACCAGCATATTATATATATATATTACAATATATCTATAGTATATTACATATATCCACACATAGTACATGTACATATATACCTGTATATATTCAAATTTTCCCATTTGTTTCAGTAATGTTCTTTAGCACTGCCATGGCTCTCTTAATCTAGCCCCCAGTGCAGCATCACACATTTCATTTAGTTGTCATATTTCCTTTATCTGCTTGAGAATAGTTCATGCAACTTTTTGGTCTTTCATGACATTGATATGTTGTTTTATTGTTACATTGACTATCAAGTCATTTCATAGAATGTCCCTCCATTTGGATTTGTCTGTTTCTTCATGAGTCGATTAAAATTAAACATTTTTGCTAAGAATTCTCTATGATGTTGTGGTACATGATATTTGTTCCCTGACTGGTGATGTTAAATTTGATCTTTCCATTGTGAGGGTACATTTATCCTTTGTGATTATAAGCTATCTATGAAGTAGTGTGTTGAGATTATGTAAATATTCTTTTTCATAAATGGTTTCAATATTCATTGATTCTTGCCTTAATCAGTTGTTATAATGTCATTACAAATAGTGTTTTTTAATTCTATCATTTCTTCCATATTTACTAATTGACATTTTTTGGTGAATATGAGCATTTACTTTGTCTTTGCCATCGTTTTGAAAAAATTACTATGGGATTATAGATTTTTATTTTTATTCAATAAATTGTAATCTATCACTGATAATCTTTTGGATGCTCAAATTGCTCCAGTTTGTTCAGTAAGACATTTTTTGTTGTTCTTTTATTTATTTAAAAAAATTTTATTGGAGTATAGTTGATTTACAGTAGTATGTTAGTTTTGTTCAGTAAGACATTTAAAGTGAACTAAAGAAACTTTGTGTTTCTGTTTTGACATACTCTCCCTATTTTTTAAAGCACATTTTAAAAATAAAAAACCACAACAGATACTTCCATTGTGCTAAATCTCCATTCTATATACATTGTGGGGATGTACTGGAATTTATTCAGCCAGTCTCCTGTGTTTTGTTTGCTATTATGAATGACTCAGTAAATAACTGTTTTTCTTTTTTGTTTTTTTGTTGGATGTATACCTTCAGAGTAAATTCTTAGAAATAGACTTGTCTGATCAAAGAGTTAATGCATACGTAGTTTTGTGAGGGATTGCTAATTTCCTTTCTATTGGTCTCGCACCATTTAGCATCCCACCAGAATTGTTTAAAGAGCCTGGTGTCCCTCTCCCCACCACACTCACTTATACAGTATGTTGTCAAGCTTTTGAATTTTTGCTTATCTAAAAACTGGAAATTGGTGATCTCAGTATAGTTTCAATTTGCATTTCCTATATGAAGTTGATGGTTTTTCAAAATTTTAAGGCCCATTTGTTTATCTTGGACTATATTCAGATCTTTTGCCCTTTTTTTTTTTTCTCTCTCAATTTTTAAGCACTGTAGGTGGATTGGTCTTTTATCTGCTGTGTTTGTTACAAATGTTGCAATGTTTATTTTAAACCATACTTCTGTCCCAGGAATTCTGATCTTTTAAATTATTAAGGATTTAGGTGTAGGAACTTCTTTATTCTTTACAGACGTAGGAACTTCTGTACCATTTTATTACTTTACTTTTATGATTCTTTAAGATTCAGAATATATTTTTTCATCCTGAAAGGGAATGACTTAATCATTTAGGAAACAATTTCAAAAGTCAATCAAGATAGTCTTTTCATATTTACTATGAGTTTATGAATGAGTCACATATACCAAATAGATAGAAATACACATATTTAATTTTCAAGGCACTCTTGTTGAACCCGTTTGTGTGCCTGATGCACAATGAGGCCAGACAAACCAAAATTGTAGAATTTGGAGCAGAGCAACGTTTATTGCAAGGATCATGCAAGAGCAACAAAGAGACCCAAACTCTCTATGGTTTTCAGGGAAGAAATTTTTACAAACAGAATTTTGGGGGCAGGCTACCAGGTGTGTAACCCCTGCTGGTTGGCTGGTGGTAAGGTAACATTGTTCTAGGAATCTCCAGCCTGGGTCCACATGCTCGGCCTAAAGTTACTGTCCTCCTTCTGGCTAGGGGCCTTAAGTTCTTGTAGAACTCAGAGATGTGTATCAAACTGTTATGCACAACCCCTTCTCCTCCCCTGCAAAGAACCAGAACCAAGTTCCCTTGCCCTTTCTAATTTCCTCAGTCTCCTAATTAGTAACTGAATCTGCCTTTTGGAACTCAGGGAAGATCTAGGAGGCTGAAAGCCGTTTTCCTACAAACAAGAGACAGAAGACACTCAAAGACTTTTATGCCTGGGATGGCCTCACAGGTTCCTGCTTGGTCTCAGTCCCATTTTCTATGATTCTCCTCAGGCATGAGAGAAACAGATATTGGACTAGACAGGAAATAAAATTTGGATAGAGAAGTTAATCATAAACTCTGCAGAGGAACTTAGTTTTAGGGGGACTCTGTTTCAGCACTATTCTTGTTGATATACTTAATCTTCTTTACATCTCAGAGGGAAATAAAATATGTGAGATTCTGATTTTATTTTCTAATTATAATATTGGGTTAGCCAAAAAGTTCATTTGGGATTTTCCATGTTATGCAAAAACTTGAACAAACTTTTTAGCCAACCCAATAGTTTGGACTCAAATGATAATTTTTCATTTGAGCTGAGAGTGTTAATGAGAATTTATTCCTGGCAAGGATTATATTAAGTTTGAATCTGACTGCTTCTTTTTAGGAAATAGTAAATTACTAAAAATTACTCTTAGTAATTTAGTAATTAGTAATAAATTTACTCTTTAGTAATTTAGCAATAAATTACTAAAAACTCCTCTCTGTGTTTTAGGTTTTGACAACAATTCGTTCAGGGCACCGAGCAAATATATTTAGTGCGAAGTTCTTACCATGCACAAATGATAAGCAGATTGTATCCTGCTCTGGAGATGGAGTAATATTTTATACCAACGTTGAGCAAGATGCAGAAACTAACAGACAGTGCCAATTTACATGCCATTATGGAACTACCTATGAGGTACAGTATTACTATGATTTATCTATATGTATATATATGTATATATGTTTTGTGTAAGTGTATATGTATGTGTAGATAGATGTGTGTGTGTATGTACATATTCATGCATAAATAAGTAAAGGTATTATTGACAAAATGTCTAGATTTTCAGTATTTGAGAAAATGTACCTTGATAGGATTGTGAATGAAGTTAAGGAATAAGATGTGAATAATAGTAATGGGGTTTGTAATTCCTTGAGCAACTATAAGAAAACAGATATCAGACTTTAAAGATGCTTCTTTATTGTGCTATAGGGCTGTATACTAGGCTTTAATCTTGTTACCACTTTCTCACTGTTTTATATGAAGTGGCATGGTTATCAAAATGTCAGAAGACATGCTAGTACACTTAAATAAAGGAATCTGATTTCTAAAGGTCATTAATAAGCTCAAGCCCTGAGCTGAATTAAAATGAGGTGAAATGAATCTGGGACTCAGTTATATATACTGCTTTGGTTCAGAAAAACTGCTTATTCTTCAGAAAGCTCTTTTATAATCTTGTCATTGCATTTCTTTGTATCAAAAGATTCATTGTTTTCCCATGTGCTGACATGGTATATTTTTTTCATTACTTGAATTTCAGTTCTTCTGTACCCTCATGTTATGATACATCCTTACAAAAATAGTATTTTATAGCTGAATTTTTGTTAATCTGTTTCTCACAAATTTGGCTTTTAACTGGAAATTGCAGTCAATATATGTTTATTGTGAGTCCTGATATATTTGGATCTATTTATATATCTTATTGTAAGTTTTTTTATTTGAAAGTATTTTCTGTCATTGATTTCCCTGTTCTCTTTTTGACATTCTTTTGAATTTCTTGAAGGGTTTGCATTTGGCCCCTTTTGTTTCTGCTATTGCAAGGAAGATAGACGTTCATATTTTACAAGAGTAGTTAACAAAGTCTAAAGTCAATAAGTACCTTTGCCTTTCTCCTGAATGTATACCTTAGCTCATTATAATCTTTCCATCCCTTGTCTAATTTTATATGCTTATATTGTTCAGAACACTCTATCCTCTTCTGAATCAAAAATATTATCATTGTTTTATTAGTCTTTACTATATTATTAGATTTACCTACATTTTTGCTTGTACTTTTCCCTTTTCTGTTACAGGTTTTCTGTGTGGGGTCATTTGGTATCTCAAGCACATTCTTTTTTTTTCTTTTTTTCCCATTATACAGTTTGTTTTAAATGTATCAAATATAAAGGTGCAAAGCAAAAAATAAATGTTTTTGAAGCTAGGGGAGTAAGTATGCTATTCCTAGTCAGATACAAACTTAGTTATCACACACGTACACAAATCAAAAATGACATGAAACAGGAAAAACTGAAGAACTTCTTTTGCTTTCAGAAAACAGCCAAGAAACCGAAGACAATTCTTTTTATAATTAAAAAAAATTTTTTTTTCCCGTAGTAGCTAACATGCCTTCTGTAGGCAGTGAACTTTTTTCTGCTTGTAATGTTAATATATCCATATTTTTACTGTCTATAAAAATCAAGTCTCCCAGTAAAAATGGTATTTTACCACACTAATCTTTCAATTCCATCACTAAAAATGTAGTTATACACAATTTCTAGCCTCTTGGAACACTCTGCATGATGGATTTTAGTCACTGGAATGACTAATTTCTCAGAAAAGCAGCATTGCCTCAACTGTGGTATGATTTGGTGGTCAGTATTCTTGTTTTCTAGTAACGATCTCATAAGCAGGAACACTGGGTTCTTTGTGATTTCATCGATCAAGGAAACATTTCCGAGCAGCTTCTGAGCAAACATTTCTTAACAGGTTGATCACAGATCTGGGGTCTTCACTCTTCATAATGGCACTGCCAGACACAATTGTGTTAGCTCCTGCCTCTTCCCATTTATGGATGGTGTCTGGACCTACTCCACCATCAACCTCGATGTCCAAAGATGGGAACTGGGTCCTCAGGCAGTGAACCTTTGGCATCATATCTTTCATGAGTTTCTGCCCTCCAAGCCCATGTTTCACTGTCATAACCAAGGCCATATCTATGATTGATTAGCCCATGGTGTCAAATACTCACCTGTAGTTCCAGGTTTGATAGCAAGGCCAACCTTCATTCCATTCTCTCAAATGTCTTTGGTCAAAGCTCCTGGCTTGTCTGTAGCCTCCAGATGAAAGGTATGTTGATTGGCTCCTGCTATAGCCATTGGTTTTACCCACTGTTCTGGCCTGGACACCATCATGTGCATGTCAAAGGAAGGGTCCTGGCGTAGCTCCTTTTGGAGGCTTTCTACCGCAGGGTGACCAAAGGTGATGTTGGGAACAAAATGCCCATCTGTTACATCCAGGTGCAGATAATCAACCTCAGAGTCCAGCATCTGGAGGAACTCAGCCCCTAAACCGGCCAGGTTACTGTTGTGGATGGATGGGCCAATTTTGCAGCCAGATGCCATCGTGCTAGTGCTCCAGAGCTAAAGTACATTCTTTACCGGTTCCTTTAAGTCAGAGTTTGCTGATATAAAACAATTTTAGTCCTATTTTCCTTTTATATCATTCACTTCTTCCCTTTTCATCCTTTTCTAGAAAATATCTTTTTTATGTCAGTTCTTCAGAGGTAGTCTTACTAGATACAGGCTTCTAGTTTGACAGTTACTCTATTTCAGGTGATATTTCACTGTATTCTGACTTGACTTTTGAAGTTGAGCAGTCAATCAACAGTTTAATTGTGATTCCTTTGTATTTAAGTTATCTCTTCCTTGACTGAATTTAATTCTGTTTTTCTTTTGTGTGTTTTTTTTTTTCCTTCATTGATGTCACAACAGTGTATTGAGGTATGGATTTCCTTTTGATTTTTCTTGGAATTTTTATGTGTTCTTAGTCTGAGAAATTGGAATCTTGAAAAATGAGGGAGATTTATAGATAAATAAGTTTTTAGTTCTTTCCCATTCTCTGTATTTTTTATTCTGGAATTCTGATTAGATATATGTTAAGACCTTCCTGTTCCATCTAGCATTAAACTTTTCCCCCCCCATTGAAGTACAAACCATAAAGAAAAAGTACAGAACACTGAGTATATCTCAGTAAATTATCACAAAGTGAATTTGTTCATGTAGCAGCCACAAAGATCAAGAAATATAAGGCATTAAGGACTTCCCCGAAGCTGCTGTATCCTGATTTCCATGATCTTATTTTTCTAACCACTTTAGTTTTTTTGTTTTTGAACATTATATGCAGTGAGTCATATTAAATGGTCTTTTGTTTCTTTTTAAATTTGTTATTCTTTGCTGAACAAAGTCTCCCTTAGGTTTGTGAAACTCATCTGTGTTGGGTACCACTACAGTGTGTTTATTTTCCTGCTTTTTAGTGTTCGACTGTGTGAATAAGCCACAGCTGGTGGGTCTGTTCTACTGCTGATGAAAATTTTAAATTTGATTTTCAATTTGGAGAACATACTTTACATGACTTTCAGTATTTATGTTTAGAAGTAAACTTTTTCTGTCATAGGATATGTATTTGTTTATTTTAGAGATAGTGCCAAATATTTATCCAAAGTGTAACAGCGTGCGTTCCCACCAATAGCATATAATAAGAATTCCTTTTGCTCCTCATCTTTGCCAACAGTATATATGGTTAATCTCTAATTTTGAACAGGCTTATTTAAATGTCTTTTACGGTTGTTACTTCTGAGGTTACTGCATAGTTTATTGGTTATTTAGATATACTGTTTTGTCAAGTGCCTATTCAGAATTCTTTCCTAATCTTTCTATTAGGTTGTCCATTTTATTTCATTATTACTATTGATTTATAGGAATTTCTTTTATCTTCAGCATATGAAACTATCTCTTCCAACTCTGTGGTTGTATTTTCACTCTCCTAATGGTGTCTTTTCATGAACAAAAGTTATCTGTGTTGTCTTAATGTATTGGTCTTTTTTTTTAAAAAAATTGTACCTGCTTTCTGTATCCTGCTCAAAAAAGTCTTTTTCTTTCTGAAGGTTATGGAGACATTCTTCTGTTTCAGACTCTCTTTTAGAAAGACTATTGTTTTGTCTTTTGCATTTAGATCTTGTTTTGCTCTTGTTCAGTTGCTAAGTCCTGTCTGACTCTTGTGACCACATGGATAGCAGTACACCAGGCTTGTTTGTCCTTCACTATTTTCCAGAGTTTTCTCAAAATCACTGTTTCCTAAATTTTCTCAAATGGACCCCTGTCCATTGATTCAGTGATGCTGTATAACCATCTCATCCTCTGCTGCCCCCTTCTCATCTTGCCTTCAATCTTTCCCAGTATCAGAATGTTTTCCAGTGAGTCTGCTCTTCAGATGGCCAAAGTATTGGAGCTTCAGCTCCAGCATCATTTCTTCCAATGAATATTCAGGACTGATTTCCTTTAGGACTGACTGGTTTGATCTCTGCATCCCAAGGGACTCTCAAGAGTCTTTTCCAGTACCACCAGCATTCAGTTCTTTGGTGCTCAACTTTCTTTATGATCCAATGCTCACATATGTACATGACTCCTGGAAAAACCATATTTTTGATTATATGTACCTTTGTTGGCAAACTGATCTTTGCGTTTTATTGCACTGCCTAGGTTTGTCATAGCTTTCCTTCCAAGGAGCAATCGTCTTTTAATTTCATGGCTACAGTCACTGTACACAGTGATTTTGGAGCCCAGGAAAATGAAATCTGTTAATATTTCCACTTTTTACGCTTCTATTTGCCATGAAGTGATGGGACTAGATATCATAATCTTATTTAGTTTTTTGAATGTAGAGTTTAAGCCAGCTTTTTCACTCCTCATTCACCATCATCAAGAGGCTCTTTATTTCTCTTTACTTTCTGCTGTTAGAGTGGCATCATCTTCATATCTGAGGTTATTGATGTTTCTTCCAGCAATCTTGATTCCAGCTTGTGATTCATCCAGCTCAGCATTTAGCATGATACACTCTTTATATGACAGAATGCGGTCCACTGGAGAAGGGAATGGCAAACCACTTCCGTATTCTTGCCTTGAGAACCCCATGAACAGTATGAAAAGGCAAAATGATAGGATACTGAAAGAGAAACTCCCTGGGTCAGTAGATGCCCAATATGCTACTGGAGATCAGTGGAGAAATTACTCCAGAAAGAATGAAGGGATGGAGCCAAAGCAAAAACAATACCCAGCTGTGGATGTGACTGGTGATAGAAGCAAGGTCCGATGCTGTGAAGAGCAATATTGCATAGGTACCTGGAATGTCAGGTCCATGAATCAAGGCAAATTGGAAGTGGTCTAACAGGAGATGGCGAGAGTGAACGTCAACATTCCAGGAATCAGCGAACTAAAATGGACTGGAATGGGTGAATTTAACTCAGATGACCATTATAACTACTACTGTGGGCAGGAATCCCTTAGAAGAAGTGGAGTAGCCATCATGGTCAACAAGAGAGTCCAAAATGCAGTGCTGCTGCTGCTGCTAAGTCGCTTCAGTTGTGTCCGACTCTGTGCGATCCCATAGATGGCAGCCCACGAGGCTCCCCCATCCCTGAGATTCTCCAGGCAAGAACACTGGAGTGGGTTGCCATTGCCTTCTGCAATGCAGGAAAGTGAAAAGTGAAAGGGAAGTTGCTGAGTCTTATCCGACTCTTAGCGACCCCATGGACTGCAGCCCACCAGGCTCCTCCATCCATGGGATTTTCCAGGCAAGAGTACTGGAGTGGGGTGCCATTGCCTTCTCCGCCAAAATGCAGTACTTGGATGCAATCTCAAAAGCAACTGAATGATCTTTGTTCGTTTCCGAGGCAAACCATTCAATATCACGGTAATCCAAGCCTATGCCCTGACCAGTAATGCTGAAGAAGCTGAAGTTGAACGGTTCTATGAAGACCTACAAGACCTTTTAGAACTAACACCCAAAAAAGATGTCCTTTTCATTATAGGGGACTGGAATGCAAAAGTAGGAAGTCATGAAACACCTGGAGTAACAGGCAAATTTGGCCTTGGAATACAGAATGAAGCAGGGCAAAGGCTAAATAAGAGTTTTGCCAAGAGAACGCCCTGGTCATAGCAAACACCCTCTTCCAAAAACACAAGAGAAGACTCTACACATGGACATCACCAGATGGTGAACACCAAAATCAGACTGATTATATTCTTTGCAGTCAAAGATGGAGAAGCTCTATACAGTCAGCAAAAACAAGACCGGGAGCTGACTGTGGCTCAGATCATGAACTCCTTATTGCCAAATTCAGACTTAAATTGAAGAAAGTGGGGGAAACCACTAGACCATTCATGTATGACCTAAATCAAATCCCTTATGATTATACAGTGAGAGTGAGAAATAGATTTAAGGGACTAGATCTGATAGAGTGCCTGATGAACTATGGACAGAGGTTTGTGACATTGTACAGGAGACAGGGATCAAGACCATCCCCATGGAAAAGAAATGCAATAAAGCAAAATGGCTGTCTGAGGAGGCCTTACAAATAGCTATGAAAAGAAGAGAAGCGAAAAGCAAAGGAGAAAAGGAAAGGTATAAGCCTCTGAATGCAAAGTTCCAAAGAATAGCAAGGAGAGATAAGAAAGCCTTCCTCAGCGATCAATGCAAATAAATAGAGGAAAACAACAGAATGGGAGAGACTAGAGCTCTCTTCAAGAAAATTAGAGATACGAAGGGAACATTTCATGCAAAGATGAGCTCGATAAAGGACAGAAATGGTATGGACCTAACAGAAGCAGAAGATATCAAGAAGATGTGGCAAGAATACACAGAAGAACTGTACAAAAAAGATCTTCACGACCCAGATAATCACCATGGTGTGATCACTGACCTAGAGCCAGACATCCTGGAATGTTAAGTCAAGCGGGCCTTAGAAAGCATCACTATAAACAAAGCTAGTGGAGGTGATGGAATTCCAGTTGAGCTATTCAAATCCTGAAAGATGATGCTGTGAAAGTGTTGCACTCAGTATGCCAGCAAATAGGGAAAACTCAGCAGTGGCCACAGGACTGGAAAAGGTCAGTTTCATTCCAATCTCAAAGAAAGCCAATCCCAAAGAATGCTCAAACTATCACACAGTTGCACTCATCTCATACGCTAGTAAAGTAATGCTCAAAATTCCTCAAGCCAGGCTTCAGCAATATGTGAACCATGAACTTCCAGATGTTCAAGCTGGTTTTAAAAAAGACAGAGGAACCAGAGATCAAATTGCCAACATCCCCTGGATCCTGAAAAAGCAAGGGAGTTCCAGATAAACATCTATTTCTGCTTTATTGACTATGCCAAAGCCTTTGACTGTGTGGATCACAATAAACTGTGGAAAATTCTGAAAGAGATGGGAATACCAGATCACCTGACCTGCCTCTTGAGAAACCTATATGCAGGTTGGGAAGCAACAGTTAGAACTGGGCATGGAACAACAGACTGGTTTCAAATAGGAAAAGGAGTACGTCAAGGCTGTATATTGTCACCCTGCTTATTTAACTTCTGTGCAGAGTACATCATGAGAAACGCTGGACTGGAAGAAGCACAAGCTGGAATCAAGATTGCCGGAGAAATATCAATAACCTCAGATATACAGACAACACCACCCTTATGGCAGAAAGTGAAGAAGAACTAAAGAGCCTCTTGATGAAAGTGAAAGAGGAGAGTGAAAAAGTTGGCTTAAAGCTCAACATTCAGAAAACTAAGATCATGGCATCTGGTCCCATCACTTCATGGGAAATAGATGGGGAAACAGTGGAAACAGTGTCAGACTTTGTCTTTTGGGACTCCACAATCACTGCAGATGGTGACTGCAGCCATGAAATTAAAAGACACTTACTCCTTGGAAGGAAAGTTATGACCAACCTAGATAGCATATTAAAAAGCAGAGACATTACTTTGCCAACAAAGGTCCGTCTAGTAAAGGCTCTGGTTTTTCCAGTGGTCATGTATGGATGGATGTGAGAGTTGGACCGTGAAGAAAGCTGAGCACTGAAGAATTGATGCTTTTGAACTGTGGTGTTGGAGAAGACTCTTGAGAGTCCCTTGGACTGCAGGCAGATCCAACCAGTCCATCCTAAAGGAGATCAGTCCTGGGTGTTCATTGGAAGGACTTATGCTAAAGCTCAAACTCCAATACTTTAGCCACCTCACGCGAAGAGTTGACTCATTGGAAAAGACCCTGATGCTGGGAGGGACTGGCGGCAGGAGGAGAAGGGGACGACAGAGGATGAGATGGCTGTATGGCATCACCGACTCGATGGACGTGAGTCTCAGTGAACTCCGGTAATTTTTGATGGACAGGGAGGCCTGGCATGCTGCGATTCATGGGGTTGCAAAGAGTCCGACACGACTGAGCGACTGAAATGAACTGAAGTCTTTATATGCGTTAAATAAGTAGGTTGACAGTATACAGCCTTGTCATACTTCTTTCTCAATTTTGAACCATTCAGTTGTTTCATGTAAGGGTCTAACTTTTTGCTTCTTGACCACATACACGTTTCTCAGGAGATAGGTAAAGTGGTCTGGTATTCCCATTATTTTAAGATTTTCAAGTTTGTTGTGATCCACACGGTCAGAGGCTTTAGCATAGTCATTGAAACAGGTATAGATGTTTTTCTGGAATTTCCTGCTTTCTCTATGATCCAATGAATGTTGGCAGTTTGATCTTTGGTTCCTCTGCTTTTCCTAAGTCCTGCTTTTGCATGTGAAAGTTCTTGGTTCATGTACCGCTGAAGCCTAGCTTGCAGGATCTTGAGCATAACCTTACTAGCGTGTGAAATGAGGGCCAATGTATGGTAGTTTAAACATTCTTTGAGATTGCCTTTCTTTGGGATTGGAATGAAGATTGGCCTTTTCCAGTCCTCTGGCTACTGCTGAGTTTTCCAAATTTGCTGACATTGAGTTCAGCACTTGAACAGTATCATCTTTTAGGATTTTAAATAGCTCAGCTAGAATTCCATCTCCTCCACTGGCTTTGTTCGTTTTGTTATTATGATGAAATTGCATTGAATAACATGTATGTTGAACCATCCTTGTGTTCTAGAAGTTAGTTCCACTTGATCAAGATGAATAATCTTGTTTGTTTGTTATTGTTTTGGAGGTTTTTTTTTTTTTTAGCATTTTCTGAGGATTTTTATTTCAGTTCAGTTTAGTCTGAGTCGTGTCTGACTCTTTATGACCCCATGAACCGCAGCACGCCAGGCCTCCCTGTCCATCACCAGCTCCTGGAGTTTATCCAGACTCATGTCCATTGAGTTGGTGATGCCATCCAACCATCTCATCCTCTGTCGTCCCCTTCTTCATCCACCTCCAATCTTTCCCAGCATCAAGGTATTTCCCAGTGAGTCAGTGCTTCGCATCAAGTGGCCAAAGTATTTGAGTTTCAGCTTCAGCATCAGTCCTTCCAGTGAACACCAGGAGTGATCTCCTTTAGGATGGACGGGTTTTATCTCCTTGCAGTCCAAGGGACTCTCAGGAGTCTTCTCCAACACCACAGTTCAAAAGCATCAATTCTTCGGTGCTTAGCTTTCTTTATAGTCCAACTCACATCCATACATGACTACTGGAAAAACCATAGCCTTCACTAGGTGTACCTTTTTTGACAAAGTAATATCTCTGCTTTTTAATATGCTGTCTAGGTTGGTCATAACTTTCCTTCTAAGGAGCAAGCGTCTTTTAATTTCATGGCTGCAGTCACCATCTGCAGTGATTGTGGAGCCCCTAAAAACGAAGTCAGCCACTGTTTCCACTGTTTCCCTATCTATTTGCCATGAAGTGATGGGACCAGATGCCACGATCTTAATTTTCTGAATGTTGAGCTTTAAGCCAACTTTTTCACTCTCCTCTTTCACTTTCAAGAGGCTCTTTAGTTCTTCTTCACTTTCTGCCATAAGGGTGGTGTCATCTGCATATCTTACGTTATTGTTACTTCTCCTGGCAATCTTGATGCCAGCTTGTGCTTCTTCCAGTCCAGCGTTTCTCATGATGTACTCTGCATATAAGTTAAATAAGCACGGTGACAATATGCAGCCTTGACATACTCCTTTTCCTATTTGGAACCAGTGTGTTGTTCCTTGTCCAGTTCTAACTGTTGCTTCCTGACCTGCATACAGGTTTCTTAAGAGGCAGGTCAGGTGGTCTGATATCAGTATTCATCCATAATACAGGTCTGTAGTTTCACTTTCTGTTAGTATTGTTGTCTGAATTTTGGTACCATGGTAAAGCTGTTTTATAGAATAAGTTTGAAAGTGTTACCTCCTCTTCAGTATTTTGGAAGAGTTTGAGAGGACAGATATAAATTTTTAAATATCAGTTCAGTTCAGTTCAGTCAGTCATGTCCACTCTTTGTGTCCCCATGGACTGCAGTACAACAGGCTTCCTTGCCCATCACTAACTCCTGGAGCTTGCTCAAACTCATGTCCATTGAGTCGGTGATGCCATCCAACCATTTCATCCTCTCTTGTCCCCTTCTCCTCCCGCCTTCAGTCTTTCCCAGTATCAGGGTCTTTTCCAGTGAGTCAGTTCTTTGTATCAGGTGGCAAAAGTATTGGAGTTTCAGCTTCAGCATGAGTCCTTCCGAGGAATATTCAAGACTGATTTCCTTTAGGATGGACTGCTTGGATCTCCTTGCAGTCCAAGGGACTCTCAAGAGTCTTCTCCAACCCCACAGTTCAAAAGCATGAATTCTTTGGTGCTCAGCTTTCTTAATAGTCCAACTCTCATATCCATACATGACTACTGGAAAAACCATAGCTTTGATTAGACAGACCTTTGTTGGCAAAGTAATGTCTCTCCTATTTAATATGGTGTCTTGGTTGATCATAACTTTTCTCCCAAGGAGCAAGCATCTTTTAATTTCATGGATTAATGAATTCATACATGGCTGGATGAAGCACAAGCTGGAATCAAGATTGCTGGGGGAAATATCAATAACCTCACATACACAGATGACACCACCTTTATGGCAGAAATCGAAGAATTGAAGAGCCTCTTGATGACAGTGAAGGAGGAGAGTGAAAAAGCTGGCTTAAAACTTCATCATTCAGAAAACTAAGATCATGGCATCCAGTGCACGGGGAGGCAATGGAAACAGTGAGAGACTTTATTTTTGGGGGCTCCAAAATCACTGCAGGTGATGACTGCAGCCATGAAATTAAAAGACTCTTGCTCCTTGGAAGGAAAATTTTTAAATATGCATAATGTTTTGAAGACATCTGGTCTGAGCTTTCCTTTCTTCAGATGTTTTTGGTGACTAATTCATTCTCCTTACTGTAGTGTTGGTTGGTTTGGTTTGCCCCTATGTTTATCTTTTTTATCTTGGTGAGCTGTATATTTCTAATAATTTATTAATTTCTTCTGTCATTCCATTTGTGGTGTTCATAGTCTGTTAGGATCCTTTTTATTTCTGTGGTATAAGTGTAATGTCTCCTCTTTTATTTCTAATTTTTGTTGAATCATATTACTTTTTTCTTGTTAGTCTCAGTGAGGGTTTGTTGATTTTGATGCTCTTTAATAAAACCTTTTTTTTTGTTCTCTGTATTGTTTATTTCTGCTCTAATCTTTATTATTTCCTTTCTCTATTAACTTTGGCTTTAATTTGTTATTTTTCAGTTTTTTGAAGTGTAAAGTTAGGTTGTTGATTTGAGATCTTTTTTAATGTAGATAATTATTACTATAAACTTCCCCCTTAGTACTGTAACATTTACCTTTAAAGTAGTTACTTATAGGAAAATACTGACTCCTGCCATTTAAAAATTTTTTTCTGTATGTCCTGCAAATATTTGTTCACTCTTTTTCTGTCCTGGCTGCTTTCTCTTGTGGGTTGTTGTTGTTGTTGCTCTTTCTTTTGTAGTGACATGCTTTAACTCCTTTTTGGGGGCATCTTTTATAGATTTTTTTCATTGTGTTTATTATGAGGACTACATGAAACATAGTTACAAAATCTGTCTTGCACTGAGAATAGTTTAACTTAAATCACATACAAAAATCGTGTTCCTTTACATCCTTCCTGCACTTTGTTATCAGTATCAGAAACACCATAAAAGCATAATAACTTTTAATGCTTCTATTTTTTAAATTCTGTACTCAAATTAAAAGTGATTTTGTACCATCATAACAATATTACAGATTTCTGTATTTGTCTGTATATTTACTTTTGCGACAATCTTTGTATTATCATATGCTTGTGTTGCTGTCTAAAGTCTTTAATTTCAACTTGAAAGACTTTGTTTAGCAGTTCTTGTATGACAGGTCTTGTGATAACTTTCTGTACTTTTTATCTGAGAAGGTCTTTATTTCCCTTTCAGTTGTAGTGGCCAGTTTTGGGGGATATAGTAGTCTTGGTTTGCAGGTTTTTTCTTTCAACACTTTGAATATATTATCCTACTCCCTTCTGACAGGTAATATTTCTGTTGAGAAATCCACTGATCTAATGGGAGCTCCTTTATATGTATTGGTTCTTGTTACTCTTGCAGCTTTCAAGATTAAGTCACTTTTGACAAGTAGTTTATAGTGTGTCTTGATTTGGGTCTCTCTGGGTCCATCCTAGTTGAAGTTCCTGAGTTTCTTGAATCTGGATGTTCTTTTTTTTCCTTGGATTTGAGAAGTTTTTGGACATTATTTTTTTTCAGATAAGCTCTCCATCCACTCCCCCTTTTTCCTTCTGAAAAATCCCATAGTGGACATATTGGTCATCTTAGTGATATCCTCTAAGTTCCCTTAGATCTTTTTACTTTTCTTCATTCTTCTTTTGTTCTTGACCTGGTAATTTCAAATGGAAGTTTTTGAATTTGATGTTTCTTTTTTCTGCCTGATTGAGCCTGTTGTTGATCCTCCTTTAGTGAATTTAGTTACATTCTTCAACTCTGTCATTTCTGTTTCTCTCATTTTTCCATTTTCTTTCTCCCTGGTAAGATTGTCATTTTGTTCATGCATTGTTTTCCTGATTTTGTTTAGTTATCTATTTGTATTCCCTTGTAGCATATTGGGGCTTCCCATGTGGCATTAGTAGTAAAGAACCCGCTTGCAAATTCAGGAGACGTAAGAGACCTGGGTTCAATCTCTGGGTCAGGAACATCCCCTGGAGAAGGACATGGCAACCCACTCCAGTATTTTTGCCTGGAGAATGCCATAGACAGAGGAGCCTGGCTGGCTACAATCCCTGGGATTGCAGAGTCAGAAATGCCTGAAGCGACCTAGTGCACACACTCACACGCACATAGCATACTGAATTTGTTTATTACCATTACTTTCAGTTCTTTTTTAGGTAATTCATATATCTCCATTTTGTTAGGGTCAGTTTCTGGAGATTTACTTTGTTCTGTCATTTGAGTCATGTTTTCCCATTTCTTCATGTGCTTCTTTGGTGAATTGTCTGTTCGATCTTTTGCCCAGTTTTTGAGAAACATTTTTATTTCTTTATTTGGCTGCTCTGGGTGTTAGTTGTGGCATGCAGGATCTTTTGAGTTGTAGCAGCATGTGACCTCTTAGTTGTAGCATGTAGAATCTAGTTCCCTGATCAGCGATGTATTATTAGGGCAGTGTCTTAGATACCGGACCATCAGGGAAGCCCCTTGCCCATTGTTTTAATTCTTATTATTGAATTTTGAGGGGTTTTAAAAGTTTGTTCTTTATATTTTTCAGGCATATGAATTATAGTTTTTTTCCTCAGAGTCAGTGGCTAGTCTTTTCATTTTGTTAACACTGTCTTTTAAAAAAAAATTTTATAATTTTAAAGAAGTCCATTTTATCAAGTTTATTATTTGGAGGGGGGAACCAATGTCATGAGTAAAAATCTTTATTTCACCAAATGTCACAATAATTTTCTCCTAAAAGTTCTGTAGTTTTATGTTTTCCATTTAGATTGATGAATCCATTTTGTGTTAGTTTTTTAGTAAAGTCTGAGATCTGCTTTAAGTTCATTATTTTGCATGTGGATATCCAGTTTTCCAACATTGTTTCTTGCCTCTGAACTTTTTTTTGCGTCATTATCATAGGTCATTTGACCATATCTATTTTTGTCTCTTTCTGGGCAGTATCTTTTTCTCGTCAAGTGATTCATCACTATGCTTGTACTACCCTGTTTTTATTACTGTAACTTAAAACCAGGTAGTATAAGTCCTTTCTTCTTTTTTGAAATTGTTTAAGGTATTTTAGATTTTTGTATTTCCACATGACTTTGATAATCAAATTGTCAATTTTTACTACAATTTTTCCTGTGGTTTATTTTAATCTATATATCAGTTTAAGAAGCATTGACAACAGTGATTACAGTATATCTCCCTTATTTAGGACTTTAAGTTTACTTGGCAATGTTTTATAATTTTGTGTGTCTTAAGGCTTATTCTTAAATATTTCATATTTTTCATATTATTGTAAATGGTACTATTTTAAAAATTTCAATTTCTGATGCTTTTGTTGCTAGTATTTTCATGTTCAATCTTATATTCCCCCCATTTTGCTATATTCACTTACTGGTTCCAATAACTTTTTAGGAAGGAAAATCACATAGAAATTTTCTCCTTAGATGATTGTGTCATCTGTGAATATAGAGACGCTTTTACTTTTTTTTCCCATCTGGACTTCTTTTTTGTTGTTGTTGTTATACTTACTAGAATTTTCAGTTCAATATTAAATAAAAATAGTAAGACTAAACATTCTTCCTGATCTTTGATGTTTCACTGTTAAGTATAACAGCAAGTATATTTTAGTAATGCTTTTTTATCCAGTTAATTCCTTTCTATTTGTATATTAAACTTACCAGGAATGGATGTTGGATTTTGTCAAATGTTTTTCTCTGCATTATTTGAAAAAAATTTTTATATTTTTTCTTTTAGTTTCTTAACACAGTGAACTACATTCATTTTTCAAATTTAATACCAATTTAGCATTCTAGAGATGAACCTCACAGAGTCATATTTTATATATTACCCATTTTCTGTGTTGTTGTGTTTGTTAAGGGTTTTTTTTTTTTTTTTTTGCAGATGTATTCCTAAGCACTATATGGTTTTGTTGTCAGCATAATGCTGATCCTTTGGGGTAACTTGTAATGTTTGTCCTTTTCATTTTCCTGAAAGAGTTTGTATAGAAGTGGTAGTATTTGTTTTTATACCTTTGGGAACATTTACCAATAAAGCCATCTGATCCTGGAGTTTTCTTTGTAGGATGTTTATAACTACATATTTAGTTCTTAAAATGAATATTTGATTATTCAGGCTGTATCTTTACGCTTTAATGGCTTCAATATTTTATCCATTTTAAGGAACCTGTCTTTCACCTATATTGCTGAATTTGTGGGTATTGTTCACAATACTCACTATTTTTTTTTTAATATTTTTATTTATTTGTCTGCTGTGCTGTGCTTAGTCAATCAGTCTTGTCCGACTCTTTGCAACCCCATGGACTGTAGCCTGCCAGGCTCTTCTGTCCATAGGGATTCTCCAGGCAAAAATATGGAGTGTCCTCCTCCAGGGGAGCCTTCCCCACCCAGGGATCAAACCCAGGTCTCCTGCTTTGCAGGTAGATTGTTTACCAGCTCAGCTACCCGGAAATCCCAGTCTGTGCTGGGTCTTAATTGTAGCACGTGGGATCTAGCTCACTGCTGAGGATTGGACCTGGGCTCCCTGTGTTGGGAGTAAAGATTGTTAGACATTGGACACCAGGAAAAGTCCCCATATCCTTTTAACATCTGTAGAATCTATAGTGATACCACCTCCAACATTCTTGATATTGATAGTTTGTATTCCCTCTCTCTTTTTATTTTTCTTATCAGCCTGATAAGAGATCCAGTTGATTTTAATGATTGTCTCTAAGAACCAACTTTGGTTTCCATGATTTTCTCTACTTTCCTTTTTTTTTTTTTTTCTTCTGTTTTTGATCTCTGCTTTTTCCTTTCTTCTCTGTTTACTGTGGTGGGTTTCATTGTTCTCTTTCTTCTACTTTCTTAAAATAGAGGCTCAAGTGACTGATTTGAGACCTTTATCCTTTCCAGTAGAGGCAATTAGTAAAACAAAATTTCCACTGAGTATTTCTTTGCTGTTTTTTAGTTGCTGGGTAGTTTCTTTGTTGTTTTTTAGTTGCTCAGCAGTGTCTGACTCTTCCGCGACCCCATGAACTACATGTAGCCCACCAGGCTTCTCTGTCCATGGGATTTTCCAGGCAAGGTTACTGCAGTGGGTTGCCATTCCCTCCTCCAGGGAATCCTCCCCACCCAGGGATCGATCAAACCTGTGTCTCCTGCATTGCAGGCGGTTTCTTTACTGCTGAGCCACTGGGGAAATCTGAGTATTTCCTTAGGTTTCCCTAATTTTGATATACTGAACTTTCATTTCTCTTGTATTAAATGTATTTTCTAATTTCCATTGTGATTTCTTCCTTGATTCATTGTTTATTGAGAAGTGTGTCATTTAGTTTCCAAATACTTGGAAATATTTGAACATTAATTTTTCCCCTTTGGGTTATTGCAGTTGAAGGTGTTTTAATCATTTAACTGTCTTTGTATGGACTGATTTCTAATTTTTAATTTATAGTTAAATATGTGCTTTGTATGATGTGAATCTTTTAAATTTTAATCAGTCTGGTTTTATGTCCCAGAATATAGTCTGTTGGTAAATTTATCTTATGCATTTAAAAAATGTTTAGTTTTTTGTTTGTGGAATGTTCCATAAATATCAATTATGTCAAAGTGGCTGATAACCATGTTCAGTTCTTCTATGTAGTTACTGATTTTCTGATCACTTGTTGTATCAGTTATTGAAAGATTAATGTTGAAATCTTAATATTTTCGTATTGTTGATTTCACTTTTTGCTTCATATATTTTGAAGATCTGTTTTTAAGTACCTAAACATTCAGGATTTTAATGTTTCTGTTCATGGATTGACTCATTTATAATTGTAAAATGACTCTCTTTATTCCCGTTATACTCTTTGTTTTGAAATTTGCTGTTTATATAGCAAACCTGGGACTTCCTGGTGGCTCGGTTAGTAAAGAATCTGCCTGTAATGCAGGAGACTTGGGCTTGACCCCAGGGTTGGGAAGATCCCCTGGTGAAGGGATTGGCTACCCACTCTAGTCTTCTTGCCGGGAGAATTCCACGGACAGAGGAGCGTGGTGGGCTACAGTCCATCGGATCACAAAGAGTCGGACTCTACCGAGCAACAAACACACATACACACGCAGCAGATCTAGCTTTCCCATCTTTATAGTTATTGTGGTATTTCTTTCCTCTATCCTTTTACTTTTAGTCTACCTATCTGTGGTTTTATATTTCATTCTTATAATCAATTTATAGGTTTTTTTTAATCCAGTCTAGCAATGTCTGCTTTTTAATTGGGCTGTATTTAATCATTTATAGTTCATATAATTGGTATAGAAGTTGCTGAATTTAAATTTTGTGTCTTGGTTTTTGTTTTTTCTCTTTTCCTGTTCCATCAATTTTCCCCTCTTCTTCTAGAAGAACTGAGTATTTTTGTGATTCTACTTTATCTCCTTTGTTGATATATTAGCTGTGACGCTTTGTTATTGTTTTAGTGTATGCTTTAGGAATTATATATCATAAACTTTATCACAGTGTACCATCAAGTAATATTGTACCACTTCAATATGGTATAAGAATCTTACAACACTCTGCTCCCATTTTTCCTCTCCTAGAAATTCGTTTTTTTTTTAACCTTTTATTCTTACATACTTTATAAACTCCTTAATACATTGTTAATATTCTTCTTTTAATAGTTAATTATGTTTAAAAATATTTTAAAACAAAAAATATGTTATATTTACTGGCATATTTATTATTTCCAATCTTTTATTCCTTTGCATAGATCCAGATTACTACTGGTATTATTTTCTTTTTACATGAAAAATTTTAAAAAATACAGTTATATTGTGCTGGCCTGTTAATGTAAGGGTTTACAGAAAATTATCCTGTAACAGGATAGTATATATTTTAGGCTTTGGGAGCCATATAATCTATCACAACTACTCAAATATGTATTGTATCAGGAAAACAGACTTGGATAATATGTAAATGACTTGATATGGCTGAGTTTCATATAAACTCTTGTAAAAATAATGATTGATAGATAACTTTGCTAACTTCTGTGTTATTGAATAGTCTTTCAGGATTTTTATTTTTGAAAAAGTCTTTTATTTTTGTTTTAGAAAGATATATCTGTGGATATATAATTCTAGTTTGATAGTTTTTTTCTTTTGCTGCTTTAAAGATGTTTCTCCACTCGTTTCTGGCAAGAAATTTTCTTACTTTTAGTCACTGGTTTTATGTAACTTGAGAATAATGTGTTTGTTTATTGTTATTGCTTTAATATTTTATTTTAGGAATAAATCAAAATTTCCATTCTTATTGTCTTTCTGGTTATTTGGGTTCTTTCAAATATTTAATATGAATTGTGCTGCCTTGAACATTGTAGTACACATCTTTAGATGACTATGACATTTATTTGTAGTGGAATTGCTGGGCCATAGAAGAAGCATAATTCCACTTCAGCAGATACTAACACATGGTTTTTCAAAGTGATGATACCATTTTACCGTCTCATCAATGATGTTTGAGAGCTCTAGTTGTTCTATATCCTCAGTGACATTTGATATTATCAAATCCCTTTCGCTTTGGTCATTCCAGCGATGTCTAGTGATATTTACTTAGGATTATAATTTATATTTAATCCTAATATATACAAATCCTAATAAATACCTAATGAATACAAATATAATTTGTATTTCCTTGAAGACTAGTTAATCTGAATACCTTTTTGAGTATACAAAGTTTTAAAACATGGGAACCTACTTTCCATTGTTTATGGGTGCATAAAAGTCTCTGTGGAACTGCTAAACACCCAATTTTGGTAGTTTCTATTTCTTGGGACAGAGAAGGGTGGGGGGAATATGTTGGATAGGAGGGTACACAGAGCCTCAATTTACAGCCTTATTGCTAAACCAGAAATAGATATAGGAATATCTAAAATGTTTCATTTCTTTAAAAAATTTTAATTTTTTATAAAATATGCATAATGTGACATTTGCCATTCCTACCATTTTTAACTATACACTTCATGACAATTTAGTACTTTTGTGTGGTTATAGAACCATTACCATCACTCAAAATTTTTTTGAGAGGTCAATTTGAATGCTTGATTTGGCACTACAGGGTTTTATAATGATTGTCAGAGAAGAAAATTTTTTACTTTGTTTCTAAAGCACGTGTAAATTCATATCCAGAAAACATAAAAATTTGACTATTCAGGGGCAGGATTTTTCTTGTCATGTTGTAAGGCATTTGTAATTTTAAAGAATTTTGAGTCTGGAGGTACATTAATTTCAAATGAAAGTAAATGAATCACATTAATTCAGCAGTTACATTTTGCATATATCTGTATGTATAGCACTGTTTTGCATTATGGTATGGGTAAGTCATAAATAATTCCAATAAATTGTTCTTAGTTGCTTTTGCCTTAATCATTTTGTGATATAGCAGTAATATTTTTCAAAGCCATCTGTTTAAATGTTCACTAACATTACCTGTACAATTACCTTTCCATCTTCAGATTATGACTGTACCTAATGACCCGTATACCTTTCTGTCTTGTGGTGAAGATGGAACTGTTAGGTGGTTTGATACACGCATCAAAACTAGCTGTACAAAAGAAGATTGCAAAGATGTAAGAATCAAGTTTTTATATAAATAATGAAAAAAATTAAGATTAAAGTTAAAGTTGGACAGTAAGTTATCTCTGGGTTATGAGCTTATCGGTAAAATTTTTTATTTTTAAAATATTTAATAAATATGTATTTTAATTATAAAATAATTAAAATTATTTTATAAATTTTAATTTTGTATTAAAATTTTCATAATTAAAGTGTTAGTAGCAAAGTTAAGGAATGTATATTAAACTGGGGAATTCAGATACATTTATGAAGATTTATATAATTGTTCAGTATATACCATGGCACTGTAAAAACTTGAAGAATTTCATTTATGTATGGAGGCAGCTTTGGCTTTACCAGTAGCAGTGATAAAAGCATGTAGTAGTTTGATGTCTTCTCTTTATTTTCACCCTGTCCTGTAATCCAAGATTTATTAATATATCTTTTGTTTTAGACAATTAGGTACCATTTTATCAACATGTTCATTGCTGATTTAGCTCATTTCTCTAAACATAGAGCTTCACTGTCAATTTTGTATTTTGTGGAGTAGTTGAATAAGAAGTGGATTTATTTAGAGTGTGGGCCGTGTCAGAAGTTGAGAGTGGCCTTAGTTTTGTATTTTTTAAAATGGTATTTTAAACTTGAAAAACATTTGTGAAATCAGTCAGTCTAAGGCCCCAGACTACTAACCCTAAACGTTACTCAGAGACAGTAGCTTTTGTCTCAGATCTTTTTGGAGTTGTAAATGAAATAAGAAAATACTGCCAGCCTATGGCTAAGATGTATGGCAGAAACCAATACAATATTGTAAAACAGTTATCTTCCAATTAAAAAAATTTTTTAAAGTACTCTAAATACATTTTTCTTGACAGTTACCAAAAAGAAAAAAGATGGCTAGTAACCAGGTTGTTAGTGTTAGTCACTCAGTCGTGTCTGACTCTTTGTGACCCTGTGGACTGTAGCCCTCCCTCCAGGATCCTCTGTCCATGGGATTTTCCAGGCAAGAATCCTGGAGTGGGTTGCATAATCAGGTTGAGTGTTCGCTAATGAAACTAGTTGTTGTTGTTAACATGCCTTAGGAGAAGAGATTATTTTATACTTCAAAACAGAGAAGAAAAAGAAAAAAATAGAAATAAAAAATTTTTGTTAGTTTTTGTGTTGTATATGTGTACACATACACAACTAGGAGTGTTGAACTGAAGGCTGAAATAAGTTTGAAATAGCCGGTTGTTTATGAGGGGCATTTGGTATGCCTGTTTTTTGTTAAATAATAAGTCCTAAAATTTGTTAAGTCAGATTCTTTTAAGTAGTATTGTACAGTGTAGTTGGATTTAATTTTGCTTTTATAATCAGAAACTTTGTTGTAAAATGAAAGAATAAATAAAACTAATAAGGGCTTCCCTGGTGGCTCAGTGGTAAAGAATCCACCTGACAATAGGTGGAAATGTGAGTTCGATCCCTGGGTCAGGAAGATCCCCTGGAGAAGGAAATGGTAACTCATTCCCGTATTCTTGCCTGGGAAATCTCATGGACAGAGGAGCTTGGTGGGCTACAGTCCATGGGATCGCAAAAGAGTCAGATACTACTTAGTGACTAAAACAGCAACAGTAAGATACTGTTGTATTTTTCCTCAGTAATACTTCTGAAGTCTTTATATGTAAAGTGAACAGATAGAGTATAAAGAAAGCAGGTAAGTAGGGTAATTCTTAAGTACTAAAAATTTAGAATGATGAATGGAATTTGATGAACAAGTTCTTTGTGATAGGAATAAAGTTCTGAGGTCAATAATTAAATGTGTAAAACAGCATAAATGTAACTAAAACACTTGGCTTTTCTGAGAGGAGTGAGGGATTAGCTTATAGACAAAAGAGTATATTAACAGAATATCTTAAGACTATATTTTGGGGATGATAGCCCTTACATTTTCTAATGCTTGTGTAGAGAGAAGTAGTGACATTATCATAAAGCCTGTCTCAGACATAGTTTGTATATATGTGTGTACGTACTTTGATTTTGAACTGGTAAGGAGGAGGATGGTTTTATAAGGTCCTGGTTTTTAAAAATCAGGTCATGATACTTTTATTATATTTTAATAACTAATTAAAATTAAGATATCATGAGTACCATATAATATAATCAATATACTTATCATAGACAAAGGTGGATTATACCTCCATCTTTACTGTCCAGTGGACCAATAATAGCAGGCATTTTTAATGATATTAATGTAATGACATATTGCATAGGAAATATTTGCATTTTTTAGTATTTTTAAAGATAATGTTCATTTTATTCTTAAGTATGGGAATATTTAGGAAGCATGTTGTTTTTTCTGCTTCATTGTCATACCAGCTGAATTAGGATTTCTGAGAAAGATTTTCTTCTAATTGAAGGGAAAATGTTTTAAGTAGATTATTATCTGTTGTACAACTTGTGTAACTGATGTTCTTTTATCTTTTGTAGGATATTTTAATTAACTGCCGACGTGCTGCCACATCAGTAGCTATTTGTCCACCAATACCATATTATCTTGCTGTTGGTTGTTCTGATAGCTCAGTACGTATATATGATCGGCGAATGCTGGGCACAAGAGCTACAGGTAAAAGAACATATATTAGAGAAAATATGAGACTGTATCAGTTCAAGGGATAAATCTTTTTGACCTGTTATGATTTTAAAATTTCTTTAGTTTGACATAAAATTCAGTATATAGAATTTATTTAAATACTATGGATTATTATAAAAAATAGCATTTCATCAAGTTTTTATGACCCCATCAAGGTGATACTTTTGCAGTTTATCACTTTAGAATGTTGTAGCACTACATGTATTAGTTTCCTGGAGCTGTTGTAACAAATTATTATAAATTGGGTGACTTAAAATAAATTTATTCTCTCACATATTTGGAGGCTTAAGGTCTGAAATCAAGGTGTTGCAGGGTGGTTTTCTGTTGGAGGCTGTCTGGAAGAATGTTTTGCCTGTTTTTTTCTTATGTTCTGGAGGTTGCTGACAATCTTTAGCATCCCTTGGCTTTTAAATGTATCAGTCGAATTTCTGCTTCCGTCTTGACATGCCATTCTCTCCTGTGTGTATGTCTGTCTACATTTCCCCCTCATAAGGACACTAGTTAAGTTGTATTTAAGGTCCATTGTAATCCACTGTGACCTCATCTTGATAATTATTACATCTACAAAGACCTTATTTCTAAATAAGATCACATTCTGTGGTTCTTGGTATACATGAAATTTTCAGGGGACACACTTCAGCCCACAACATTTAGCTCTCCTGATTTCTCCTTGCCATCTTTTCAATAGTAAGTGTGGTGGGGAGAAAAGTTTAGGAAAGAACAGTGACTTGTGTGTGTATTAATGTATATCATATGTTCATGCCTACTTCGTGGCCTACCTTCTTACTGTTCAGTTGCTAAGTCCTGTCCAACTCTTTGTGACCCCAGGGACTGCAGCACAGCAGGCTTCTCTGCCCTCCACCATCTCCTGGCATTTGCACAAACTCATGTCCATTGAGTCGGTAATGCTATCTAATCATCTCATGTAGCCTATTTAAAGTACTGTAAATGGTGCTGCAGTACTGAATTTGAATTTGTTCCTTATTTGCTTTGAGATCAAACCACTTATCAAATATTCACTTCAGAGCCAACATCTGTTAGGAATGTCAAGATTTCCTCTCTCTCTCACACACACATACACACCCCATGTATATATAAAGATTTATAAATAAAAATAAAAGTGGACTTGATCATAAATTAACAGTGTTTATCTCAATGTTAGTTTATGTCCAGTGAAAATGGACATACACTATTGAAATGGGAAAACCTGATGGGATCTTTTTTCATTTTTTGCACTGTGATTGAGAAGTCTTATCTATTTGAATATGCATATTTAATGGGAACGGTAGTAATATAATATGAAACTATAGGCCCAACTATCATATCTCAGTGGATGAGACGTGATTGCTGTTTTGGGCAAGGCAAAACCTCAGAGTGCAAGATAATGCAGCTTTGTGGAAATTTAGCATGTTTGGGCCTGGAAAGCACCAAGTGCCAATTGTAACTCTCCCTGTCATATTGCATTATATTGATGACTGTCAAAATTAATTAAAATTAAAGTAATGTTCCCACTCTGTTATTTTATGAGGAGAATTTCACACCAATAAAAAATCTTTTAGTGATATAAAGTAAAAGATAAGTCTTATTAAACAGATACTATACTGTTTTATCTAGTATATTAGTAAATGTCAACTTTCTGATTTACCTTATGAAAATTATCTTAATTTGGAGAATTTTAAGAGATGATTTAGTATGACTCTAATTATAGATCATTTTAAATGATTAAATAGCTAATATTTTGGGGAAAAAAACCACATTGACTTAATCTGGAATTCTAGAAAATCATGAATTCTTTTTGGAAGATAATATAACCTTTATGCTGTATTCTTTTTCATTTTGTTACAAAATCTGACTATTGATTACAGAGTATTTTCCAGAAATAGAATATGATAGCTTGGATTTACTTTGCTACATTAAATACATATCTTATAATTCAGATGAGTTTTTAAAGTGTTTTTCTTGAAAAACATTATGAATTTTAAACAATTTCTTTTTTCTTATTAGGGAATTACGCAGGCCGAGGAACTACTGGAATGGTTGCTCGTTTTATCCCTTCCCATCTTAATAATAAGTCATGCAGGGTGACATCTCTGTGTTACAGTGAAGATGGTCAAGAGATTCTTGTTAGTTACTCTTCAGATTATATATATCTTTTTGACCCAAAAGATGACACAGCACGAGAACTTAAAACTCCTTCTGCAGAAGAGAGAAGAGAAGAGGTAAATTTACTCAGAGCTATGTTCTTTTATTTGATTCAGAAAACATTAATTCACTAACTCTTGGGGCATTAATTCAGTAACTCCTAAATTTGAAGCCTTAAGGGCTTCAAAAAATAGAGTGAGTTTTCACGGCATTTACAGTCTGTGGAGCAAAGACGTGAAACATGCATGAAAGAATGGGAGTAATAAATAAGGAAAAGGTACCCGATGAAAGTATTATATAATATTTTAAAAGAGTAAATGTCTAATAGCAAAATGTTTCTCCAAGTTTATGGATGTATAGCAGCACCAAGAAATAGTACCAGTTCTGACAGTTGCAGAAAAGGTAATTAAAATTAAAAAAAAAATGTGATGTATAAGCTTCCAAGAGACTTACTGTTTATTTCATGCAAAAATATTTACTGTTCACAGGTGGATAGTGGTCCTTCCTCTCTTCTGATTCTGCCTTGGTCACAGTTATGAGCTAGTGACATTTGCACACAGCACAACACATATACAGAATCAGTAGAGGAGGAGCTTGCTGTCTATATATGAATAGTAAATGGTAATAGGTGAAACTCCTATTGGTAGGTGTATGTAAACATTTAGTGCCTTGGAAGTTGATACAGTACATTTTATATATATATATATATGTATGTATGTATCTATATACATACCTATATCTAGCATGCTCTGAGATTTGGTCATGGACAGGGAAGCCTGGCATGCTGCAGTCCATGGGGTTGCAGAGAGTTGGACACAACTGAGTGACTGAACTGAACTGAACTGGTATCTATAGATACCCTTTTCTTCATCAATTTCTAGATACATATATATTATGTTTTGAAAGATAGGTGAAAGAATTATTGTTCCTAAAATGACTTTAAAATTATCAGTCATTTTCTTAGGAAAAGCAGAAAAGTGAAAGTGAAGTTGCTCAGTTGCGTCAGACTCTTTGTGTCCCCATGGACTGTAGTCGACCAGGCTCCTCAGTCCATGGAATTTTCCAGGCAAGAGTACTGGAGTGTGTTGCCATTTTCTTCTCCAGGGGATCTTCCCAACCCAGGGATTGAAACCAGGGAAAAGCAGAAACCAGAAATAATATGTCATTGACAGTACACAGCAGTAGAATAACGTTTGCCTCTTAAGCTTCTTTCGCCTTGTGTTTTTCACTTTGGGTTTTTTTTTTTTTTTTTTTTTTAACATGTCCTGTGTTTAACCATTCTATTCTTTGGATTGTTAACGTCTTTTGAAGTAAACCGTTGCTTTTTATTAATTATCAGTGACTGTTAAGTATTGGTTCACCTCTAACTAATAAATACATTTTAAAGGTACTAAAGAACAACAATGATTTTGTAATTCCTATGAGATGCAAAATTAAATCCAGTTCTTATATTTGCAGGTTGATAGGGTTATAAAATAAAAAAAAAAATCAAGATTACATGTGGCACTATATTTAACTGAATTAAGAAATTTGTGAAGAGAGTATGTTGCTAATGAAAGCTAGTTTTGAGATTAGAGGTCTGATTGAAAACGTAAAGTCTGTTGTTACTATGTAATTTCCTCTTGAAAGAATGAGCTTTAGTAATGTTACAGTCAAACTTTGTGAACATTGTTACATAATGAAAGAGTGGGAAATGCAGAAACATTTTAAGCAAGCCAACTAGCTTTTATGCCATAGAAAACTTAGCCAAAGGATGTTTATATAATCAGAGTGAATGAGGCTGAGTCATGAGCAGTTGTTTTTTTTAACATGTTTTTCTCAGTGTTCTTTGTTGAATTAACTGAATTAAGAAAAATAATTCTGAAAATGGATTAAAGGTATAAAAATTATGCTTATTGTAATGAAACAATTTACAGGTCTGTCTAGGAAAAGAAATTAATAAACTGTCTTCCTCTTAATATAACTATCTTTTCTTTCAGTGTTTTATGTTAAATTCTTTGTAGTAATGTTCAGACAAGCTCTTCTCAGCTCACCAAATAGTTATTTGGTATCTACTGTACTATCTACTGGAGAAGGAAATGGCAACCCACTCCAGTGTTCTTGCCTGGAGAATCCCAGGGACGGCAGAGCCTGGTGGGCTGCCATCTCTGGGGTCGCACAGAGTTGGACACGATTGAAGTGACTTAGCAGCAGCAGCAGTAGTACTATCTACTAAACTTGAGAAAATCAAGGCTGACTGTGACAAAGATATGACCTGTCATTCATGAGTTTGCAAATAAATAGATAAAAGAGTAAGATTTATAAATAAATGTGTGAAAGTTAAATAACATAATTATATATAAGAATTGTTCCATATAAGTAGACCAAAGAAAATAATTGTTTTTAATTGGGAGAATAAGAAAAGTGTTGAGCAGGTTTTTAAAGTATGAATACAAGTTTAATATATGATTTTTTCTTGTGTTTTCATATTTTTATGTAATTCGTAGGGGTCTCTTTTCTATATTATTTCCTTTGAGTGAATGAAAGTTGCTCAGTCATGTTGTGTCCAACTCTTTGTAATCGCGTGGAATACAGTCCATGGAATTCTCCAGGCCAGAATACTATAGTGGGTAGCCTTTTCCTTCTCCAGGATTATTTCCTATTTCCTCTAATAATTTCCCTTTTGCTCCTGCTCCCTTTTTTTTGGCCATGTTGCACAGCATGTGGGGTCTCAGTTCCCCACCAGGGACTGAATCCTGGCTCTCACAGTGAAAGCGTGGCATCCAAGGCACTGGACCACCAGGGGGTTCATGTTCCCCTTCTTTATTTACCATATTCTTTTGTCTTATTCAGATTTTTTTCCACTTCTCATTTTCTTTTATTTTGGTATTCCTTTTTTTCTTTCTATTGTCTTTTCTTTTTTTCTCTCATATCTTTTTGACATTTTTTTCCCCACCTACTTAGCACATTATTGGACTGCTTTGTTGAATCCCATCTCTCATTTTCTCCTGGTCCTCATGATTTATTCCTAAAAGTTTTACAGGTGTCCCCAGCTTTTTGAAAGTTTGCTTCTATATCGCTTTGCTTTTACTGAAGACCTGCATCAGTACTTGATTTCACTGACTAAAACATCCAAAGAGGATTTTCACTTTTACAGAAAAGAAAGGTGAAAAGTGGAAACAGCGCCTATTGATTGTTGCAGTGTGCACCCTGAGTGGCGCTTGGTGCCACCACACTCCTTCCCAGGAGCTACACTTGGCATTTCAGTGTCAAGCTGCCCTGGCTTTGAATTGTGTTTATATCTCAGCATTAAGCTCTGAGTATTGAGTTGTGTCTGTAAACATCTGTGCCTTATCTTGATTTATTTTGTGCATCAGTTAGCAAGATGTGTCTGAACGTAATTGCTTCTTTGTGTTACTCCACTTTGACTTATGAAGGGTTTCATAGGAGCATTCTGCTTTCAGATAGCAGGGGGAACCTGTAACTAAAATGTGTTAGGATTACTTCCCATTCTACCACTAACACTGATCCAAGGCATCAGCACCTCTCCTGGATTATTATGATAGCTTTCTTACTAGGTCCCTGCTTTCATACCACCCTCTCCAATCCTTTAGCTACACAGTAGCCAAAGTAATCTTTGAAGACATAGGTCAAATGATGCCACTGTTCTGATTCACACTCCACAATGGCTCACCACCTCACTCAAAATTGAGGTCTGTACAGTGGCTTCAAGATCTCGTTACCTGGTTCTTGTCACTTCTACAGCTCTCTGCTTTGTTTGCTCCGCTCTAGCCACATCCAGTTACTTATTTACTCAGGCAGGCTAAGTGTGCTTCTGCCTTACAGTTTTTGCATTTACTTTGCCTGAAATGACCTCCTCCAGATTATCTGGATTTCTTCTTCCTTTACCTCTTACAGCGCTTTGCGCTTGTTTTTTTCCTCCATTAGACCCTAGCATACCACATTATTTAGAATTGTATCCCTTAATTCTCTGGTACTACCTATCTCCCTTTTCTACCTAATTTTATTGTATAACACGACTTTCTCTGTATATTTTACTTGTTTAATTTCATGTATTTTGTAAACTCTGTTACATTGAGAATTTTTCTATGTTTTGTCTGTTGATCTTGCCCTGATACGAAGTGTAGTGGCTGACACATAAAAGGTGCTGAAAAATTTTTTATGGAATTACTGACTGAATATCATTTTCAGAGTTTTTTATGGAATGACTGACTGTACCATTTTCAGGACTGTAGATTATTTCGCATATCTCAAAAAATCAAACTTGAGACTGTTTTTAACTTGAAGATCTTGTTCCAGATATACTTGCTGAGACTATAGCATCAGTTCTTTGCCTGTATAATAGAAATTTCTCTCTTGTAACCATGGAACAGAGCTCTAGTTTATTATTCTAAGTACAGTTTTTATACAGGGTGAGGCTCTCTCTGGAAATGATTATTTGTCTGACATTTAAACAACTACCACACTAGGCATCTTCTAATTTTTCCTTTTCACACTTGTGACTTCCTCTGCAGGTTTTGTTATTCTCAGTTGCTTTTAACCATACTTATATATAATATGGAATATTTTAGAGGGGTTTCTGTTTCCTTTGCTGAGAATGGAAAGTCCCCCATTTCCCCACTACCCCACCCCACTCCCGTTCTCCTTGTTGCTCAGTATCATTTCCAGGAGAAAGTAGAAAATTTACCACTAAGCTATCACTAAATTTCTATCAAAACTTGCTAAATTGTGTGGAGGAAAAAGTGAATGTTATGTTAAAATATAAGGGAGTGACCCACAACACTGGAGAAAATATTTACAAATCATACATCTAGTTTATGATTTAGAATCTAGTATCCAGAATATGTTATATAAAGAACACTTGTTACTCAACAATAAAAAGATAAATATCTTAATTAAAAATTGATAAAGAATTTGAATAGACGTTTCTCCAAAAAAGATATACAAATGGCCATTAAGCACATATGGAGATGTTTAGCATCACTGATCAAAGCCACAGTGGGGTACCACTTCATACTTACTAGATTGACTAAAAAAGCCAGTGACAAGTGTAAGTGTTCATGAAAATGTGGAGAAATCAGAGCCCTCATACATTACTGGTAGGGATATGAAATAGCACAGGTGCCTTGGAAAACAGCTTGGCAGTTCCTCAAAATTTAAACATGGAAGCTATCATATGATTTGGCAATTCCATGCTAGATTATATACCCAAGAAAATCGAAAACATGTCCCCATAAAAACTTGCGTGTATGTTCATAGCAGCATTAGTTACAATAGCCAAAAAGTGGAAAGAGCTCAGTTTGTATCAGCTGATGAATGAATAAACAAAATGTGGTATATTTAAAAAGTAGAATATTATTGAGCCATAAAAGTAGCGATGAAATACTGATACATGCTGCAGTGTGGATGCACCTTGAAAAATACTGTGCTAAGTGAAAAAAGTAATACACGATGACCACATATTATATTATTACACTTCCATGATGTGTCCAGAATAAGCATATCCATAGAGACAGAGTAGATGAGTGATTGTCAGGAGGTGAGTTGAGGGGCAAGTGGGGAGTGATGAAAATGATCTGGATTAGTGAGATACAAGTATCTGCATAGGTTTTGTGAATATATACTACTGATTTGTCTGCTTTAAAAGGATAAATATTTTAAAAAGGGTAAATATTATGGTATGTAAATTATACATCAATAAAAAGATGTTAAAAATGTGAAAGTTAAAGGGAGTGATTAAGAGTGTCAGATACCATCAACATCAAATAGAATCTCTAAAAGGTGCCATTCAAATTGGAAATTGATTTTTGATCATTTTATCATTGATCATGGAACTTAGCAATTGATCATTCACTGGTGATATGGGTGAGAATTCAGTGGAAAAATGAGTTGACTTCAGTGAATTGAGTGAAGAGTGGTAGATAAAAATAGAATGAATACAGACTTTTTAAAAGAAGCTTGACAGTAAAGCTTCAGAAAGCATGAGAAAAGAATAAATGCTGAATAGAAATAGGGAATGGCAGTGTTTTACCTATTAGAAATGATAGGAACCTTTAGTACATTGTGAGGAAGAATCAAGAAAGAAGAGAGGAATGTAGGTATAGAAATAGAATAATTATTCAAGGAATGAAATAAAAAGCACAAATAGAGATAAGGCTTAAAACAAATGATCCATCTCCTGAGAAAGATTGGAAGAAATTAAAAAGTAGATATAGATAAGTTTATGGAATGAAATTGAGGAAATTGATATCATTTCTATAGAACTGACTTTGTTTTTTTCTGAAGTAGTAGGAAAAGTTAGTAGCTGAGAATGAGAACAACAAGGTAGAGTAAAGACACTGAGGTGAGTAATGGAGGTTGGAATAGATGCTGGGGGGAGAACCAGAGAGCGTATTGTCAGTAATAATAATAAAATAATGGTTACTCCTATTGCCAATTAGGTGTGTAGCTATTTTACCTACACTATATTTATCATCATAATAGAAAACTTAGGCTTAATGCAGTTAGATAACTTTTCCCTTGTCAGTTGAAAGATGATGGGATTTGATATCACATTTACACGATTTTAAAGTTACATTCAGTCTTTAGGTTGAAGATACTAAGTATAGGCTGTCAACATCAATGGATATTTATGGCTGTCTTTCATACTTTGATTTTTTGTTGTTGTTTAGTCACTAAGTCATGTCCAATTCTATTTTAACCCCTTGGACTATGCCCTGCCAGGCTCCTCTGTCCATGGGATTTCTGAGGCAAAAATACTGAAGTGGGTTGCCATTTCCTTCTCCATGGGATCTTCTCAATCCAGGGATTGAACCATGTCTCATGCGTTGGCAGGTGGATTATTTACCACCGAGCCACCAGGGAAGCCCCGTATTTTGATTTAGCATCTCAATAAATAAAGTAAAAAAAAAAAAAAAATGGGAAGAATCTATTAGACTTACAGCGTGCTTTAAGAATTCAGCAAACGAGTTTTCTTCTCATCTTTTAGTTACGACAGCCTCCAGTTAAACGTTTGAGACTTCGTGGTGATTGGTCAGATACTGGACCCCGAGCAAGGCCTGAGAGTGAACGAGAACGAGATGGTAACTATACTTTGGTCAGCTTTTTAAAAATTAATATTTTAGCTTGTTTGCATTTTTTCACTGTATAAGTGATATTGTAACAAACATCTTTGTACATATATCTTTGTACATGAACTTGTGCAAGTGTGTCTTAGGATGAAATCCTAAAAGTGGAATGTGTGGGTCACTGGATAAGTGGATTTTAATATTGATAGTTATCAAATTACCCTCTGAAAAGTATATACTATTTTGCATTCCCACTGAAAGTCTAAGAATACATTTTTTGCCACAGCAAGATTGGGTATTATCAAACTTTATAATTTTTGCCTTTGTATTTGCTATAGAGAGAATTGAAAACTCCCAGTTTCCAATCTGAGAGTTTTATAAGAGCACATAAAAAAATTTTTTTTCCCCTCCTATCAGATGCCTTTGATAGGCATTAGAAACTACTCTTTGGGAGTGTTAAGATGGCACATTTAAAATAAAAGTAATGTTTGTGATTTTGTATAATAAATGGGTCTTATTCTAATTTCTGAAATCTTTTAAGATCAAAAGCATATTTTCCAATATATTAGTGTTTGTATTATTTGACATCATATTTTAAAATATAAAGCTACATTATATAAAGGTAATAAAGTATAGAATAAATTCTATTTTCATAGAAAATACAAAAACAGCTTTTATTTTAAATTATATTATTGTAGAATAGAAGTATCACAGTTTCAATTTGATGGGATAGTAAATTTGAAAATGCCCTTGGGACTACTCAAATATTTGAAGGAAGAAAAGAGGGGAGGGAAAAGATAAAATATTTTCTGGTTTCAGTTAATTTCAACTATATGTAATTTGCAGTAAATGATGATGAATATAAATTCAGTTTAAGGGAATTTAAGTGAGAGGGCAAACCTTCAGTTTAGGGAAATTTAAGAGAGAGGTCATACTTTGTTTTTAATCTGTTCAACTTAAAATTCATGAGCTCTTCCTATCTGTGTACTCTTAGGCCTAAAGATGTGGGTTGGGGTAAGGGTAGGACTGTGGAAGTAACTAAGGATTGGCAAAGATGTAGGAGGAACTCAAAATACAGATGAGAGTGATTCATATATACATTTACTATAAAATGTGATGATAGCCCTAGTAGCTTTACATATGCATTCATATAATTTATTTAAGCAATTTGATTTTTCATTGCTTTCACTTTAAAGGCCTTCAAATATAGGTTTTTACATTAATGAAAGGACTAAGTTCACTGATAAGACCTGTTTTGTTATCATAGGAGAGCAAAGTCCCAATGTGTCATTGATGCAGAGAATGTCTGACATGTTATCAAGGTGGTTTGAAGAAGCAAGCGAAGTTGCACAAAGCAATAGAGGACGAGGAAGATCTCGACCCAGAGGTAATTTTCATTATTAATTAAAGCTACCAGAAAGCTTGCAAGAACTATTTTTTGAAGTCAGTTTTATTTATATTATCTAATGTATACCATGTTTTATATCCTTAGTGATCATAAAGTTCTTATTGTATTGTGTGGAACAGTAGAGGTCAAAGGGTGTTGGGTATAATTGTTCGTTTAGGTTCCTCTTGACATAGCCCTCATTGTTTGCTTTTCTCAAGTAAAGTAAGAGAATCTGATATTCTGCCTTGTAAGTCCATTTGTATGTATTCTGAGAGTGGATGTAGGTTAAACTCTGTGGATAAGTAAGTTTTATGTAATTGAATAGTTTCTTCTTTTGGTTATTTATATACAATGGTTATTAATTGCTATTTCTGGCATTAGCTGACCTATTTTCATATTTTGGTTTACTACTTTCCAGCTGTAATTATGGTCTTTGATAAGTTACCTATCTCTGTCAAAAGTCAGGAATATGAAAGTTAATTCCTACTTGCTTTAAGTCCCAAAATGAAAATTTCTATTAAATTTCATTTAAAAATGGTTCTGTATAGAACAGTCTTATGGACTCTGTGGGAGAGGGAGAGGGTGGGAAGATTTGGGAGAATGGCATTGAAACATGTAAAATATCATGTAAGAAACGAGTTGCCAGTCCAGGTTTGATGCACGATACTGGATGCTTGGGGCTAGTGCACTGGGACGACCCAGAGGGATGGTATGGGGAGGGAGGAGGGAGGAGGGTTCAGGATGGGGAACACGTGTATACCTGTGGCGGATTCATTTTGATATTTGGCAAAACTAATACAATTATGTAAAATTTAAAAATAAAATAAAATTAGAAAAAAAAAATGGTTCTTGTTAAATTCTGCATATATAAACTTAAAAAAATTTCTTAGACTATGGATTTGCTTAAGGGTTATCACATTTGTGCTTAAATTTAAACTAAGATATATTTAAATCAAGATAATTAAAGGAAAAAATTTATATTCTGTATTAGCATCTTTTAAGACATGAACTTGATTAATTCATTCTGTATCTTTCTTTTAATAATATGGATTTGAAGCAAAATCTGGGAAGTTTTTAACATTTATTGAGTATTCTTAATTATTCTGTTGCAGATAGCACAAGGCCTGCCACAACACATTGCAGACACTCAAGCCTTTTAAAATCATGATCGCATCATGTTGTTCAGTGGCTAAAGCGCTGCTGCCAGTGAAGTGGGAATTGGGAACTTAATCCCATTCTGACCTAATTTAGCTTTACTCTTGTTAATAAAATTTTTCATTAAATATTTTCCTAAGGATACTATTATGTTACAGAGTGGAAATATATTAATATAAGTCCCTTATCCTTTCATTGTTGTTGTTCAGTCACCAAGTCGTGACCAACTCTTTGTGACCCTGTGGACTGCCATATGCCAGGTTTCCCTGTCCATCTATTAAATCAGAATTATCATCTTCAAACTTAAGGAACAAGACATTATTTATAGGCATCTTGCAAGCTGTTAATAGGCATCTTGCAAGCTGTTATTTAGCATTGTCTAAGTAAAGCTGCGATATTGAGCATTTTGCTTGGAAGGTTGATTATTGTTAACAGGAATGTGCCATAGGTAGGTTTTTTACCCCTGTTAATTAGCATGTTTGATTAAGGTACCAAACCACCAGTGGGTGCTTTTGATATCCTGAAATTATCTATTTCTCTATGTATGTGTGTGCACATATATTTCTTGAACATCTCTCTTTAGAGGAGTTAGTTTTGGAAAGCATTTAGTATTTCAATTTGTATTACAATGTGTTTTTTGAAGGTGGGACGAATCAGTCAGATGTTTCAACTCTTCCTACGGTCCCATCAAGTACTGATTTGGAAGTGGGTGAAACTGCAATGGAAGTAGATACTCCAGATGAACAGTTTCTTCAGCCTTCTACATCCTCTACTGTGTCAACTCAGGGTCATTTGGCATCATCTTCTACAGAAAGCCCTCATTCTACTTCTTTGCTGTCTTCTCCAGACAGTGAACAGAGGCAGCCTGTTGAGGCATCTGGACACCGTACACATCATCAGTCTGGTGAGGATGTTATTCTTTAAATAGGCTGTGATTCTTCTGATGATTTTTGATAATGAAAACTTTTTAATGGGTTATTTTGAAAGAAACTGAATTATATCAACTTATTCTTGCTGGAAAAAATGATCAAAATGACATGTAATATATGAATATGTAAAAACAGAATTCAAGCGTGCCTCACTTGCATGAATTTTATCACGTAGCAGGAAACTGCAGTTTACCCAAGACAATTCTTTATAAAATGTAAGTATCAGAAGACAGTGTTTAGACACAGTTTAATGTATTGACTTAATGATTGTTGGCTTTAGTGAAGATATAGCCCTGGTTATTATTAGTTGCTTTGTATTTATTTATTTTTTTATGATTTTTCTTCAAATCATGAAATACTTTCAATACATTCTTTATGGTGAATTTTATATGGTCTTTTGTCATCTATATATGCAATTTACCAAAAGAATTATTTCTCCTTTATTTACATGAAAAAAATTTTAACAGATCCTTGTCTTCTTGGTATTTGATGTTAATGAAAAAAAAATCAACTTCTAAATTCTACTAAAATTGCATTTTCTTTTCAGTATTCCTCATGTTCACACACCCCTTCTCCATGGAATGTACTACTGTTTACATCAGTAATCTAGCATATATGTCTGTAGTTTACTTGGCATTTGAACTGTATACATGTAATTATAATAACCAGTAAGATGTTTATTCATATTTTTCTTTGGGATTTTTAAGGAAGTATTTTACTCATATATAATAAAAATATTAGCAACTAAAGATACAGCTGGGAGGCCTAAGCTAAAACCTATAAGAAAAATTCCTAACAGCTTTCCTAACTGCCAGATTTTATTTTTATTTATTTTTAAAATTTTATTTATTTATTTATTTTTATTTAAGTTTATTCTTGCTTCTCTGAAATTTGATACCAGATCACCAAATATGAGGTGTTTTAAATTAAGCACTTTTATCAGTATATCCCAGTTTTGGTAATTTATTTCCAGTTTCTATGGGAATAAAAGCCAGTCAGTTATATGACAATTAAATAATAGATGAGTAAAATTTACCTATAAAAATAAGCTAAAGATGAGCTATACAATTGGGTTTTCCACATTCTCTGTATATTCTTGAAATATACAATATTTCAAGTTATGGGAAAATAACATATTTGGAGGGTTTGGGAAGCTGGGACAAAATCAGCTAAAATTTTGCTTTCAAAAACAAGTAAAATTGGTAAAAATAAGAGTTTTTAAAGTGATAACATTCTTGGGAATAATCTTAAAGAGTCTGATCAATTGTAAGTTTGATCACAGCTTAGCAAGAAGATTGTCTATCTCATTTTCATGTTCCACTGAATCTTAACTGATTGCAGTTGTTTCTTTAACACATTTCTGAGTATACTATTTCGTAGGGAATTTCATTTTTCCTTTTTGTCATAGATTGTTAACACATTCTAGTACTGCATTTCAGATTATTAAATCCTTTTTAATATTTGATGTAAGTGTTAGATACTGTAGTCATTGAATCATTGAAGAGAAAAAAACATTTTAGTAATGATCCTATGACATCGAACATTACTTAGCACTTCTGTCTATAAGTTTTCAAAGAAAGATAAAGACTTTTGACTGGTAGATTATGGAAAGAATTTTGGCTGACTAAACTAAGGAAAATGGAAATATTTCCATGTTACCAAGATAGTATTGCTACTGAGGAAAATGATTTGATGTTAGATGTAACATCTAAAGATTATGTCTCTGATTGTTTTGACAATAGGCCTTAGCATTTTAACAATAAGGACTTAATGCTGTTTATGTTGTGTTTTTTTTTTTCTCAATCTTTTATTCAGTTCTAAGTCCAGATGGGTTTTTGGGTAGTAGGAATTACCTATATTGGAAGGGAGTGTCATTCTATTACTGTCTTGCATAGAAATAGAAAAAATGAAAACGTAGGCTTCTTGCTTTTACTGTGAATATCTATTTTAAGTGTTTGTATCTTTCATTTCTGTCCCTTCCTTGTCTTCTGTCACTTTTGCTGGGGTGAAGGAGAGGCCCAGTGGGAATGTGGGGACTTGCTGGGCAGCACTCCATCTCATTGAACCAAATTATTTGCCTTCTCTTGGTCTGCAACTGAGTCACTGAATGTTCGTGAGGAATTATGTGACCACAGACTTCATTGGGCACTCCGCACTGTGTTAGAACAGTCTGCAACTGTCACACCTTACGTCTATCAGACTTTCAGCACTACACTTTGTCCTCATCCTAATCCCTAGCCGATAACCTTCTTTCATTCATAGTAGGGGGAAAAAAGCATTCACTTTCCTACTTTTGAATCTCTCAGCTTTCCAGCATCTGTACTCACATTGTCTATGACAGAAGTGGTCACATTGTGGGAAGAAGTGTATCTGCTCCTAACAGAAGCTAACCAGTGCAGTTTCTATCTCTTTCCATCTTTTCAAGGAGTTTGCTCCTTGTCCTGCATCTTTATTATTACCTTTTCTGGTGAATTTTTCCTTTCCACCTCAAACATGCTCTATTATTCTCTTTTCTTAAAAAAAAATCTCTTAATTGTCCCACATTCCCCTCTAGACTCATGTCTTTGCTCCTTTTATAATCAGACTCTTCATAAGAGTAGCTGACATGTACTGTCTCCTTTTTCTTACCATGTTCCACTTATTTACCTACCAACCCTAATCTGCCTTTTAACTTCCTTTTTCACTGAAACTTTTTGTCAAAGTCACTAGTGACTTCCATTTTGCCTCAAAAGTATACTTCTTTCTTTTAACCCAGTTGTATTTAGCACAGTCTGTCACTTCTTTCTTGAAGCACTTTTGTTTTTTGGCATCTGTGATACCACTTTTGCCTATTTAACTTTTATTAGCATCTCTGGCTGGTTTTCAGTAACCGTTGTTGATATTTCTTATTCGATAATTATTTGTCAATGTTTTAGTGGAACCCCGTAGCCTGTGCTGTGTTCTCTACATGCACTCTGTCCTTCATAAAATTATATCAATTCCTGGAGCATTTAATATCTCCAAATGTATACTGACAATCTGATCTTCTACCCTGAGTTGCATACTCCTGTGTCCAACTGATTATTTAACACTTTGTTTTGGTTATCTTTGGACATCTTGGGTATAATATGTCTAACTATAATTTATCTTCCTACCCTTCCTATCTCACTGATCTCTTTAATCTTGATAATTTCATATCTTAGTAAATTATAATTACTGCTTATTTGCTTATTTTAACAGACTATGGGTTACTGATTCCTTGCATTCCTTCATGTCCCTCACCCAATTCATCATCTGTTTTCTCCATATCTAAGATACCCTTTACTTCTTTTCATCTTACTGGATTGGCCAAAAAGTTCTCTCATGTTTTTTGCATAAGATGTTATGGAAAAACCTGAATGAACTTTTTGGCCAACCCAGTACTCTTATTCCCTTATACTTTATTGTCCATGCAGCAGCCAAAATGAGTATTTTAAAATATTAGATCAGATTATGTAACTTTGCCATCTCAAACTCCTCAAAGACTTTTGATTGCATTTATAAATATAAATAAAAGAGGAAAAAGAACTGAATCTTTATGGCTGGTGCCTTGTTTGCCTTTCTAGCCTCATTTCATGCCATACTCTGTCTTCCTAATGATCATTACACTGTAGCTATACTGATTTCAGTTCAGTTCCTTGAATATGTCAAGCTTTCTTCTGCCTCTTTCTTTTGGATTCTGAGTCTTTGTAACAAACTTACTGATCTATGTACTTGAGAAGCTCTTCCCTTGGCTCTTCCTTTTTTTTTCAGTTCTCAGCTCAAGTGTCACCCAAGGGAGGTCTTATATAACTCTCATAGCTAGATTCATCTTCCTTTCCTTCCTTCCCCCAAATTTTATTATGTCTTGTATAGCCCTGTTTATCTCCTGAAAAGCACTTACTAGAATTTGTAATTATTTTATTTTTTATTGATTTGTTTATGACTATTTTCTCATTAGAATATGCTCTCATAAAGACAAGAGATTTTATCTATCATAAGCCTCTTAAAGATACTGTTAAGTCCTTTAAGCTGATATAACCTATGTAAGATATATTTAGCTATTTGATAGTCTTTATAGTTTCAGTTCCATTTCATTCATTCTGGATGTTTCCAGTAAGCTTCACAAATTTGATGATATCTTCGACTGAAGCGACTTAGCAGCAGCAGCAGCAGGGAAGATGCTGTGAATAGATATCCAGTTATTTATTGTTTTTGGATTCATTATTTGCCCTTGGCTTTCCAGACAACATAAAACTGGATACTTTTTTCTTACTTTGTTCCAGAAATATTTTATGGTAACTTATGGAAATACTTGTAAAAAATCATTTTGGTACATGATGAAATCAGGACAGGTAAAAATAAATATGGGTAGAAGAAAAAATGGAGCCACAGTGACATGAATATATAAAGTGCATACCTGAAGAATAATATATCTAGAGGGGGCCGCTGAATTGACTTTGAGTTTTGTAGCTGAATTAGGAAGATAATATACTCAAGTGGAATTTGAAGTCAGTTGGTCACTCTCTTTTTAAAATTTGAATTTCTTCACCCTTTGTATTCTTGAATTTTATTTTTATTCACATAGACTATTTGAAACTACATTCTATATACATAGCACAGAATCTGATTAGACATTATGATTCTTATTCATGGTCTTTTCTTGAATATTTAACAAAAGATGGTGCTTTTGAAAATATGGTTATTAGATTACCTATATAAAGACCAGAAAGATATGAATATGAGCTGAAATTATATAAGGTTAAAATGAAATCTTCATAATTTTATTTATAAAAAATATTTCAAAGTAACTACAAAATATTTTTTTCTTTCTCAATAATGCCTGTCAGACATCAGTTTTAGTTGTTTCTCAAACTAAGCCTTTGTGTGTTGTTTGTAATTTTTTCCCATGATAAGGAGCTTCTTGTAATGAGTGAGTGTTAAATGAGACAGTCATTCCAATGTGTTATACTTTAATTACCTCCTTTGGTCTTATTTTAATTTAAGAAAGAGAAGGTGGTTTCTTTGGATTGGGTAAGGAATATCAGTACATAAAAAATTTAGTTTGTGGGGGGCTCACCTTGAGAAGTGTGTCACCTAGAGGATCCATGTGTTTCTAATTAATGGACCCCTGCTAAGAGTCGAACATGACTGAGCGACTTCACTTTCACTTTTCACTTTCATGCATTGGAGAAGGAAATGGCAGCCCACTCCAGTGTTCCTGCCTGGAGAATTCCAGGGATTGGGGAGCCTGGTGGCTGCCATCTGTGGGGTCGCACAGAGTCGGACATGACTGACGCGACTTAGCAGCAGCAGCAGCAGACCATGAGAATTGAATTTTTTTATGATAGTACATAATGACTTATGTGTGGATTCCTGCTTATTTACAGATTTCTGTCTTGGCTCAGGTTTTGACATTTATTTAGATCTATTCAGAATCTTTATGTTGAAAAATTCCTGGGGAAGTAAAAACTGTGTAGTATAGCATAGCAAAGCAAACTTTTCAAAGCTCAGATAATCCAGTGTACAGTTTCCTTTAAAGGGTCAGGGTCTAGTCAGATGAGATATATGCAATTTAGAGAGTAGAAAAAACTGGAAATAGTAGGTTAATGAACACTTTGGGGGAACTAAAGAAGAGATCAGAGGAACTTGTAAATCAGTAAAGGAATGACCAATTCTGATTTCCGAGATAGCAGTGAATGGTGACATGAAGTGAGATCTTAGTTCCCCGCCCAGGAATTGGATGTGTGTAGCCTGGCCTCCCTGGTGACTCAGTGGTAAATAATCCATCTGCAATGCAGGAGACGCGGGCTTGATTCCTGGGTCAGGAAGATCCCCTGGAGGAGGTCATGGCAACCCACACCAGTATTCTTGCCTGGGAAATCCCATGGATGGAGGAGCCTGGCGGGCTGCACACACAAGAGTTGGATACAACTTTATGATTAAACAACAACAACAAAAAGCCTGGATGAAAACCCAAAATCCTAACCATCAGACCAGCAAGGGCTCCTGGCTAGAAGCAAGTTTTCCCTGGCTCTTGCCCCCATTGAAAAATGCCTTTCTCATGGAGGCAAAACTGTTAAAACAGGTACAAAGTTTATTATTAGAGACACAGCACAACAAGTGAGAGAGCAGGCAGAGAAATGGTTTAGTTAAAATTGAAGTAAGGCAGAGACGCACACCCTGAGAGATCCTCCCTAATGTGGAGGAGCACATTTAACTTCCTAAAGAGGAAGTTAAATCATTTATGTAGAGCAGTTCTTCCAGGTCTGTATCTTTGGCCAATTACCTGGTTTCTTTTTCCACATCTGACCTTCTTTAGGACCCTCTCCAACACACGTGCACAATTTTTTCCAAAATGATTTCCAGCCCAGAGGCCAGCGGGTGTCCTGTGGCATCACACATTATGGGTTGGTACCCCCTCCTTTTGACCCCTGAGGAGCCTTTTTGAACATGCTCAATGTTTCTCTTGCCCCAAGGATAGATAATACTCGATCTCTTGATCTTTTCCTCACCAGGGTTTAGCCCTTCTCTGTTTCTGCCATGGCTATTGTCTAAAGTGTCCTCAAGGAGACAGTCAGGCTATTTACCCAATTTCTGTTGTTATGTCTGTTTCTAAAGGAGGCTGATTGTAAATATCTAACCTACCTCCCGTCTCAGGAAATGCAAATAGGAATCTAATTTTAAGTGTCCAGCCTGAAGCCCATCTTTTTAGCCCCAAGAAATGTAAACATGAGGCCAGTTGTAAATACCTAGCCTGGAACCCATCTATTTCCTGCCTCTGTTCTAGGAGGAAAAATACTCAAGGATCACTTGGACAAAGGAGCAAGTTGGGAGTGATAGCAAGCAGATAAAGTACCACCAAACTACATGTAAAAATAATCCAGCATCCAGGACAAAAGAACCTATATATTGGAAGAGAGGCAGGACTGGAGGTTACAACCAGATGGACTTTCGTCGGGGCTGTGCTGTGCTCTGTTTAGTTGCTCAGTCGTCTCTGACTCTTTGCGACCCCATGGCATGTTTGTAGCCCGCCAGGCTCCTCTCTCCATGGGATTCTCCAGGCAAGAATACTGGAGTGGGTTGCCATGACCTTCTCCAGGGGATCTTCCCAACCCACGAATCAAATCCAGGTCCTCCCACATTGCAGGTGGATTCTTTATCGGCTGAGCTTACGTATAGTTTATTGTTGTTTTACATCAGTAGGAATTGTCATTATGGAGACTTGCCTAGATTCTTTAAAAACAAGAAGAGTAGAGTTAGTAGTTACTATCAGGAGATGGAAGTACAAATTTCCCATTAGCAGTTCCTGGCTCATTGTTGAGCAATTTTTGTTGTTGTTGTTACTGTTTTTAAAATTAAGCCCAAAGATACTTGCTGTATTCACTTTTGATTTTGGCTAATGTTAGCAAATACTAAGTCTCCAAGCATTTATTCATATCACAGATGGTATATGTTTGTTTACACATTTTTAAAAGAATGTAATATATTTGTATCTTCCATGCCTTTAATATTTCAAACTGCTAACAGTACTATTTGCTCAGACTGGCATTTCTGCTTGGAATTTTAATTCAAAATTTGCCTTTCCTATTTAGCTCTGTGATGACTTCTTTCCCTAACCTCATTTTTTTTTTTTTTTTTTAACTTTTAAACATACAACCAGCCTTGTAAGTAAGCAAACAAATCCTTCTTTAAAAGGCACTGGGAGCATTGAATTAATGTTCATGACATTATCATAACTAAATCTTAATTTTCCAAGTTATAGAACATCGCTGCTTATACTTAGAGCCTGCTACAATAGATTTGCTACATTATCTGTCTTGTGGGTCAAGGATGGAGACTCATATCCCCATAAAACATTTGTCAGTGCAAGAGAGATGGTTTGAAACAACCATGAAGTTGGATAAATATTTTGTGATTTTTTTTTTTAAGCATAATTTGATGTCTCCATTATCTCTCTCTTTATAGTAATTTCTTGTGAAGTATAAAATGACAAACTTCCTGGCTGCATAATAATGCTTTATTTTATATTGCTAAAAGTGTTACTACTATGCTGACAATAACTATAGAATATGTATATACTTAAAAAGAAGATAGAATAATATTGAGCATTACAATTTATTTGTTAGTGAATACTATCCTACTTGATATGGAGAACTTTCTAGGAGGAACTGGCAGTAAAAGACTGATGATACTTGAGTTGTGAAATGTTAACTGCCAGTTGAATAAAATCCTTTATAAATAGAGGATATGGTAACAAAGGTTAGTATTTCTGGCATGATTGATTCTGAAACAATAAACCAAATTTGCAGTCTTATAATCTATATAAAAGAAGCTGAAGAGTGAAAAATCTGACTTAAAATTCAACATTCAAAAAACTAAGATCCAGTCCCATCACTTCATGGCAAATAGATGGGGAAACAATGGAAACAGTGACAGACTTTATTTTCTTGGGCTCCAAAATCACTGCAGATGGTGACTGCAGCCATGAAATTAAAAGACCTTTGCTCCTTGGAAGAAAAGCTATGACCAACCAAGACAGCACATTAAAAAGCAGAGACATTACTTTGCCGACAAAGGTCTGTCTGGTCAAAGCTGTGGTTTTTCCGGTAGTCATGTATGGATGTGAGAATTGGACCATAAAGAAAGCTGAGTGCCAAAGAAGTGATGCTTTTGAACTGTGATGTTGAAGAAGACTCTTGAGAGTACCTTGGACTTCAAGGAGATTCAACCAGTCCATCCTAAAGGAGACCAGTCCTGGGTGTTCATTGGTAGGACTGATTTTGAAGCTGAAGCTCCAATACTTTGGCCACCTGATGCGAAGAACTGACTCATTTGAAATGACCTTGATGCTGGGAAAGATTGAAGGCAGGAGGAGAAGGGGATGACAGAGGATGAGATAGTTGGATGGCATCACTGACTCAGTGGACATGAGTTTGAGCAAGTTCTGGGAGTTGGTGATAGAGAAGGAAGCCTGACGTGCTGCAGTCCATGGGGTCACAAAGAGTTGAACCCGACTGAGTGACTGAACAGAACTGACTAACTGAAAGTTATTTGGTAATTTATATAATTTGCTGTGTCACTGAGAGAAATTCCATGTACTCCATACATCAAATCTACAACTAATTTCTACCCATACACTTGGTAGTACATCCACTTTATTAGAGTGGATGAAATTTTTATGTAAATGTCTAAAGCCAATTCCTCCTCTTATTTACTGCAGCTCATCTCTTTTGGTCTACTCAAGGACGTCATTCCTGCATTTGCCCACTTCTTCTTATCTTCTCGCCTCTTTCTAATTAAGTATATATCCGTCAGTATACAAACATATGTAGTCTGTCTCAAACTAAAACAAACCTCCCTTGATTCTCTTCTCCCACCAACAGTCAGCCAGTTTCTCTTTACCCCATTCACAGCAAAACTTCTGGGAAAAGTACATATGCTTTGTCCCTCTCCTTCTTTACTTCCCTTTTGTCTTGAACCTGTTCCAGTCAGGTTTTGGCCTCTGTGACTTCACTGAAATGGCTCTTGTCAAGCCATTTTCTTTGTGGTTAGTTCTTGGTTAGTGTCTTTTTCATTGAATCAGGAGACACAGCTGCTAACTTTATCCTTCTTGAAATACTTTGATCCCTGAGCTTATAGAAATTGGTTCACTCACTCCTCTAATCTCCTTTTTGCATTCTCCTTATTCTTAGTATTCTTCCCTTCAGTTTAGTTCTTAGACTTCTTTATTATTTCTTACTCTTTCAGTGACTGAAAGTAACATCGTCATTTTTGCTGCTGCTGCTAAGTCGCTTTAGTTGTGTCTGACTCTGTATGACCCCATAGATGGCAGCCCACCAGGCTCCTCTGTCCTTGGGATTCTCCAGGCAAGAACACTGGAGTGGGTTGCCATTTCCTTCTCCAACATTGTCATTGACATCCAGATTTACTGGTGAATTCTAACCAGTATATATATTATACTGTGTGTCTGTATATATGTGTGTGTGTGTGTGTGTGTATTTATACAGTATATATTATAGTGAGTCCCTACTCGGTTTCTCCATTTGGATACTAATTGTTTTCTTAAGTACTACTTCCTCCTCCTCTGCTCTTCCCTGTCACAATAAATGGCAAGTTCATTTTTCCTGTTATCTACACTGAAAACATTGGGATCACTCTACATCCAAGCTATCAGCAAGTTTTTCTGCCATTACCTGTAACATATATATATTCCACATCCAGATACACTTCCCCTTCTGAGCATTTGTACTTTTTTCTTTGCCTGGAACAGTTTTCTTCCAGATACCCGTGTGGGTCACTCCCTTACATCCTTGAGGTCTTTATTGAAAAGTCATCTTAGGAGAAGAATCCTTCCGTGATGACCGTATATAAAACAGCAGCCAGTTCCCCCTCTGTCTTCATCACCCCTGTCTTACCCTGCCAGTTTACTTCATGGCACTTATCCCCACTTGACACATAGAAACACATACAAATACACTGTTGTATGTTTTTTTCTCAGAACACACCAGTAGGGACTGTTTTTTTTTTTTTCAATTTTTACTTATCCCAAGAACCTAAAACAATGCCTTATAGTTAGGTACTCAGCATTCTCTGCACAATTTCGTGTTATACTATTTTTTATCTATGGCCACTGCTTCAGATGAAGTATAAGAAAATGTTAAAGATTATGTAAATATTATTCATCTTAAAAGAAAAAGCAAATGATAATTCTCACATAAAAAGAAACATTTTAGCTGAAAAATATGTAGCTTTTACTTTTTAAAGGTCTCTCTACTAATAAATGTCAAGGATTGTTTCCAAATGTATTAACTTTTTCATAATCTTAATTATTATGTGATTGAAATTTGTAGTTTTTGTATATAGGTTAAATGAGATAACTGATATTTTCTAATTGTTGTAAAAGGAGATGCAATTAGGAATGTTCACTTTTAAATGTTTTGTTATGAAAGATTTTACTTACACTCTGTATAATTACATAAATATTCTTAGAGAACTCTGTCTTATTCATTGTAGTTAAACAGAAACATTTGGGTATATAAGTGTCTGTAGTTTATCATAATTTAATGATCAGTAATTTTTTATGAGTAGTTTGCTTTTAGTATTCCTCTGTGAGATGTGTTTTATTTATACCCTTCTCTCTTTAAAGTATAATTGTATTCTTACTATTTTCTGTTTTATTACTATCTTTTCATCTTTCTTTTCCTATCTGTATCAGAATTTCTAAGGGGGCCTGAGATAGCTTTGCTCCGTAAGCGCCTGCAACAACTGAGGCTTAAGAGGGCTGAGCAGCAGAGGCAGCAGGAGCTAGCTGCGCGTACCCAGCAACAGCCTTCCACTTCTGATCAGTCTTCTCATGAGGGCTCTTCACAGGACCCTCAGACTTCAGGTTATTAATATCAAGTGTCCTTAAGCAGCTGGTAGAGTTTTTTTGTTTGTTTGTTTTTAACCCTGCTGCTGTGTATAAGATGCTTCTCTTTTCCCCTTCCAAAGAAAGCTGATGTGCCTGAAGCTTTTCCCTTCATTTCTAGTGTATGGTGAAATTTATCATCATGTGTCTAGAAGGACAGATTGCCAACAGCACTTGCTAGCAAGGCAAATATAAAATAATCTCTTATTTTATTTGTAATTTTAGAGAAGGGCAAATATTTATTACTTCTACAGTTAATGAGCTACCCCATCTAATAATCTAGTGAATTTGGAGCCTGCATTGATATTTCTATTGATATTTCCTGTATGTTAAAATGGTATCTGTGCTTATGGCTCCTAGCTCCTCCTCTTTTTTTTTTTTTTTGCTTTGAGAATTAACCAGTACTTCTGTTACCACATAAACATAGTAATGCTAGATTTTGGCCAATACTCTGCTTCTGTAATCATTTGAAAATTTTCAATATTTGCTTTCATAGTCCTCCTACGCATAATCAACTTTCTCATATGTGGGACAGGAAAAATACTCTGGTTTTATGTTCCTGTTCTTAATATATAAAACTCTGATAAGATAGTAATAATCTGTGCCACTCTCTTTTTCAATGAGTATTTTAGTGGCTCACTTTTTTTTAACAGCCAAAAAGCTTGTGATGCTCAGTAAACATCGCTTGAAAGAATTAGTGAAAGACACAGCATAAAATAATTTGTCAACTTAATTCTTTCAAGAAAGATAATAAATACACATCCTATACTATAGTTACTATAGTAGGTGCTGTCATACTAATGAAATTTACTACTTTGACATACTTTATTTTGCCACTCTAAGGAGTGATGAGTTGGGAGTTAATTACTTTGAGAACTCTGACTAAATTACTTGGAATTAATCTGTATATTGTTAGAACTGGATACCTCTTCTTTATAAATAAGTATCTGTTTCCACTAAGTGCTGTGGTAACAAAAGCATATTATACAATACCATGGTGAAATAAAATAGATTTAAATAACTGCAATATAGATGTGATGTTTGGAACAAATTTTGGACCTGATTTTTAACTTGCTGTTATATAAATAGAATATCAGTGAAGCAAAGATATTTTTCTCTTTCTCATTTTTTTTTAACCATAGAGCAATTTTTTCCCATACATTAATAAGAAAGTTTGAATAGATTATAGTTGTAACATTTAGTATTAAGACATTTTGCTGTGATTTTGTGCTGTACAGCACAGGGCTTCCCTGTTGGCTCAGTGGTAAAGAACACAGCTGCCAATGCCAGAGACATGGGTTTGATCCCTGGGTCAGGAAAATCCCCTGGAGAGGGAAATGGCAGCCCACTCCAGTATTCTTGCCTGGGAAATCTCATGAACAGAGGAGCCTGGTGGGCTGCAGTCCATGGGGTTACAGAGTGGGAGGGACATGACTGAGCACACACACATGCTTAGCACAGGGGTTTTAAAAGTAAAAATATACAACATATAAAGCAATAAGGAAGAGAAAATGTCTCTACATATATAAATATTTTTAGAATAGTGAAATTTAGCAGATAACAAACCAAGTATTAGAGTGAAGTTGAGTATAAAACAAAACTGTCTCATTATTGGTAGAGAAATGTACACTGTGGACATTAGGAAAATATTGACATTGAGTCTTTATATCTAGTTCATCAATTTGAATTGAAGCCAGTTCTTTTTAGAATCAAAAAGCTTTAGGGTGGTTATATGTTTTTTGTGAATTAAGATGCCGTTTTCCCCACTCTTGGCATCATTCTTATTAAATAATAACTAGTTTGATAACCGGTACGTATTGTGGTAATTTTTACAAAACCAGTGTTGAGTTAGACACCTTGCCAGTTTTGAAGCTGAGAAACACATTAATCTTATTTTTTGTTATTGAACAACTTGCTTGGGTCCCTGAGGCTGCCACATGGACCAACATTAGAAGCCCTTGGTGCTGCTATTCAGTGTATGCTTGCTGTCTTCCCTTACAGTGTGAGATGGATTGTGTACATCTATGCCATATGCTTTTTGACATGCCATTCATATAAGACCACTAGTAACCTAACCTGTAACATGCCCTAGGTTCATTTGCTAGCGTTGCTTTTATCTTACTCTTTCTTCACATGTCAGGAACACTGGTAACTAAAAACTTTAAGAAGAGCTAATAATGTATTGTTAGTTTGTTACAAAGAATATCTTGTCCATTTAGTAAATCTTGAAAAGGAGGAAAGATGAGTTGACTTAATGTAAAATTCTTCATTTTGGAACATCCAAATTATAGAAATACAGAGTAGAAATTAAATTTATGAAATTCAGCAGGAAGATTGGTTGTATTTGAACAACAATTCATAAAACATTTTCCTACATTTCACAATGTATGAATATAATTTTGTGTGTGTATATAATGGGCATTAATTGATCCATTCACTCATACTAGATATTACTACTAAAATCATGAATACAGTTTGCAGAAAATTAGCATTCTATGTTTTAACTTTTTAACAATAGAAGAATGCTCAGTTCTCATAAAACATTTTCCCATTATGTCTTGATATCCTCATAGTGTCAGCAAATGATGATACTATCAGTAAATTATATTTCTATCATCATCTCACCTGTTTAAGCCTTTTAGGTATAAGATATTCAAAGGAGACATTAATGTAATTTTGGAAACCAAGAAATTTTAACACATGCAGAATTTCTGAGTGACTACATTGTCTGGTAAATATTTTATTCTCTTTTCAAAGTATAGGACTCATGAGAATATTTTGTGACAGGCTAAGTGTTAGATGAAGCTACCTAATACTTAATTTCTGTAGGAAAATGGCATCAAACCCTCAAGCCATTTTATAGAGTCTACATTTTAATGGGATCAAATGAGAACATGTCTGATGCCAATATTTCTTGGCAGTTGAAGACTAAAACACCATTCAAAGGCATCATACAGTAAAATGAGCTGTATAAGATAGATTGTAACATATGTTTTAAACAGTTCTCCAAGGCACCAAGCAGTATTTAAAATGAGCTGTATAAGATAGATGTTAATATACATTTTAAACAATTCTCCCCCTCCCATTTTTTCAGCTGTGAAATTAGAATTTCATGGGGAAGTTCTAATATAAAATACATAAATGACACTGTTGAGATTGAACATAAAGAAGAGTGTTGAGAAATGACAGCTTAATTCCTTGTCCCTCTTGCCACCCCCAAGCCACCTCTGCTCTCAGAAGCACAATTCAAAAACCACTGCTCTAAAACAATTTTTGACACCTGTAAATGATAATTATTCATAGCTAATTTCTAATACTTTTTCAAAATTAGTATATATGTCTATAAAATATTCACATTTTTAGTTTTAAAAAAGTGCACTTTTTTTAGACTTGTAGGAAGTACATCACAACTCGTTTCTAATCTTTCAGTGATTTTTTTTTTTAAATCATAAAGAGATGAATTTCCTTTCATCAGATCACTTGTCTAGGTGTTAGACTGGCTGAGTTCTTATTCCTGGCCTTATGAAAAATGACCTTGGGCAGGTCATTTGGCTGCTTTATGCCTCAGTTTCCCAATTATTGACTTATTTAGTTAGTGTGGCACAAGGATGGGATAGAGAACACTGTATAAAGTTTTTATACTCCTGAATAGAAAAGTACACATAATATTGGACTATCTTAATTATAGTAACTTTAACTTACTATTAATACCTAAAGATATCCTCATATTGCGACCATGAAAGGTTGATAGTATTCAGGGTTTTGAATGAGCTGTATGTATGTTTTTCAGATGAATGCCATAAACAGCTGTGGCAGAGGCATTCAGCATATGGCTGATTTTAAACCCAACTCTTTTTTTCCATTTCAGGTCCCCTGAAGTCATGGGTTGCTGGCTCCTGCTCAGAGTGACAACACCCTGTGGAGTCTGCTGGTACTGGCCCAACCACCACAGAGCCCCACTGGAGCATGGAGCCAGCCTAGAGAGGGTGTCAGGTAGGAACTGTTTTTTCACTTTATGGCACGGTTTTGCCAATTGGAAAAGAAAAAAGTAATTTTTATACCCCGTAAAGGGTATGAAACATTGGTGAATATTTTAAAGGGCTTTTCAAAACTGAGCCATATTGGAAAAAATCAGCATTTACCCAGTCCTCTGAAAACAGTCTTCTGTACAACATCCAGTTCCCCACAGTGTCCATAATGTCAGTTACAGGTCGCACTTCTCAAGTGGATGCATTTGACCCACCATGTTAGTGTTTATAACATGAGCGTTTAGTAAATCAGATGTGATGTTGACTTAGTTCTGCAAGTACTTTTCAACGACTTTAAATGATAGGGTCCTAAGCAACACAGTGATGGGTAACTTAGAACTTTAAACATGGGACTGTGCTCCATGTTTTTCAGAACAGCTTCCTATCATCATTTTTCTTTTCTTTTTCTTTTAATTATTATTTTTCATTCAGCACTATGTTTGAGAAAAACAAGCAAGTAATAACATTAGTTGACCCTTTCCTATGTGCTATTGAAGTAGTTTACATAGGTTATCTCATTAAATCCTCACAAGAAAAGTATGTGGTAGATATCAAAATTATCCCCATTCTACAGATGGAGAAACGGAGAAACTGAGACTACAGACGTTAAATAACTTGCCCATGATTACAATATTACTGAGTAGAAAAGCCAGATTTGAACCCAGGGAGTCTGACTAGAATCTTTGTTATTTAAATTATAATTCTTTATTTTTTCCTACAGAGTTTGAATGTCAAGGGGCTAAAGAATTTTCTCAAAACTAGAACACGAAAAGTTTGGAGATATATAGTAATTAGGCATGAAACACCTTGGCTTAGACTGAAGGAGCTTTTGCTTAAAGTTTGTCTCTACTTTAAAAATAATAATAATTTAAGAGACTGGCAATAAGCTGACCAACTGTCCTACATTTTGTAATAAATTATCATGGGACCATATAGTCAAAATTTATTTTGTGATAGTGCTTTCTAGATGATATTTCACAGAGAGTATGCAAACTCTCTGTGAGTAGGGTATGCAAACACTGAAGCAATCAGCATTGAATTAATACTTATTTTTTAAAAATATTAGATATTCTGATGATTATTATATTAATATTGGAAGTATTTCTGTAAGTTAGAAGTTATAGGTATTATATTTATGAATATCTAGTGATACAGAAACACGTTACTTCAAATGTTTATGTAACAGGAAGATAATCCTTTCAAAAACAGTTGCGTAGTACCCCAAATTAAAAATAGAATGGAAGCAATGATCAAGAAGGATTTCTTCTTAAAAATTGGTCTTCAACATGTGAAGAAAGATTATTCCCCAGATACACATAACATCTGGACAGACTGTAAAACCCAGAAGGAAGACCTTTTAGTTTAACATTATCTTTCTGCCTTAACCTAAGCTTCATTAATTAAATACTTCAAGAGTTTGAAAATATACAATTCTTTGAGATGACAGCATTGTAGATCCTTTCTCAATGTGTTTTATTTAAAAACTTGCATAAGATGCACTTTATTTCATAAGATTTGTGCATTCCATAAGATTTGTGAAAAATTAAATATTTGAAAAAAGATTGCATGGAAGGTTGTTCTCAGATTCTTAAGAAGAGTATAATAGAATGTATAACGATAAAAAAATTTTCATAACAGGCTTTCTAGGAAGATTTTCCAATATTTATTTCACTGACTCACTTTTTTTGTTTTTCTTAAAGAATATAATTTTGGTTTTTTCCAAAGATCAACTCATCTACTCTTCATTGTATCTAACTCAGAAATTGATATTTGAGAAGTCTTATAAAAGAAAGTAAAGCATGACTAGATTAGGGAACCAATTAAATTACCATCATTCCATTTTCTTTTTTGTTTAGTACAGATTTGTTGGCGCTTCCCTGGTGGTTCAGAGGTAAAGAATGCCTGCCATTGCAGGAGATGTGGGTTTGATTCCTGGGTCAGAAAGATCCCCTGGAGAAGGAAATGGCAACCCACTCCACTATTCTTGCCTGGAGAATCCCATGGGCAGAGGAGCCTGGTGGACTACAGTCTATGGGATCACAAAAGAGTTGGACACAACTTAGTGACTAAACAACAGCAACAGATTTGTTGAGCTGAATATTCTAATGAAGCAGTGATAAGCATACTATTATTTAAATGATGATCATGCTTTATGAAAATCTAGTCGTATAAAAATTTATGACCAAACTGGTTACCTCAGAAGGTAGACAGTTTGAAATTGATACTAGTAGTCCTGGTAGCGGGGTTCAGTTTTCAGTGTACAAGCAGTCAAGTGGTATAAAATTGCTAAGAATCAAGGATATATTAGAAAACTTAGCTATTGAGTTATGGTCACTCATAAATCAAAATACTTACTGTTGGGAGAATAATGCTTCATTATAAAAAAGTGCAGAGTTTTTATGAACAACATTTGCTAAGAACTGGAGCATAGGCTGTTAGAAACTAGGACTTATTCTTACGTTTAGTGGAGAGCTATGTATGCTTGCTATCCACATTTTCTCTTTCCTGTAGCTCTACTAGGACACTGGAACCCCAGCCAGTAATAGTAGCCACCTCCTTCTGTTTCCTCATGCCTTTCTTAGTTACCAGATCCTAGAATGACCAGGAAGAAAGGAGAGTGTTAGACCTAAAAATATTGACTTGTCCTCTGTCATACAGCTAAGTTATTGTCAAAACCAGAGTTGGAATCAACACTGACTAATTCTAGACTGGTGCTTTTTCCATTTCATCATGCTGCCTTACTTTATACGAGTGTTTTTCAAACAGTAGAACCCATTTATTTATAAGACAAATTCTTTTACATAGAAACTCAGTGTATCCAAAGGGTAAAAATAAAACATTCTGTTTGAAGCCAAGGTAGAAAGCATGATGCCCAAAGTGTAAGCCTTTTCATTGCCTTTCTTTTCCTTTTCTCACCAGGCACCTAAAGAAACCAAAGGCTTCACAGTGCAGTTTTAATATTCACCACATACCATAGAGTTTTTAAAAGTTACTATGTTTCTGTAATGGTAATTACTTCATTAAATATTTCTCATAAACCATTTTCCTTGTCTTATGTCTTTGAGTTCCTTTTTCAACTCAAGATAACATCTAGCTAAGTGTAGTGAGCATCTCATTTCATGCTTTGAATCCTCCAGTCCAAAATAAAGCCATCTTAAGGAGCTGGAAAGAGGGTTTGAGAAAGACAAAGAGTCTTTCTTGTGGTGAGGGAGATACTCTGTTTCTGTTTTATCTACCTTGCACTTTGTGCCTGTGCTAAATGAATTTGATAAAAAGTATATGCATGGAAGTAGAAGAACATTTTCTCAACTCATTCTCAAAGTTGCTAAATGCTTGCCTGAAATAACATATCTTAAGCACACGGCCTTGCTTACTCACTGCTTGGGAAATACTCCACAGTACTTACTTCTATTCCCCACCATTATACATTTGTTTCTTAAGCTTAGAGATGATCATGACATTGCTGTGCAGTTTTCTGCTGCTTACTTTTAAGTTAAAAATCTCATTTTTGTTTCAGATTCTCCTTCTTCTGTGGTTAACAAACAGCTTGGATCCATGTCACTTGACGAGCAACAGGGTGCGTGCAACAGGAGATGCGCTATGCCCATCCATCCATAGTTTTATTGCAATGCATAAACCAAGCTCTCTCTCACTTTTTCATAGCATTTCATTGTGATCTATGGTCTAATAGTCAGTATTTTGTGGGCTAAATTATCTTAGGTGGTATTATGCCCAAAGGGCCTCCTTGGCCTATACAAATTATTTTCTGTGTAAGCTAATTTCTTTGAAATCTCTTCCTATAACAGTATTATATGTATATAAAAAAGATCCCTTTTTACAAATTCTAGCTGTCATAAAATTGTATAACTGGGTGTGAGGTTAGCATATTACCTAGTGGTTACTTTTGGAAAAGTTATTGGAGCATAAAAATGTTCTGTATTACTACGCTGTTGTCATAATACTTGGTTTTATGTCTCACTTGTCTGATGCTTGAACTCTAGGTAGCTTTAACTTTAAGAAATACGATTATCAATGCAGAGATAAGCTCCAAAGTCACCCATCAGAAGGGAAAATAACTTCCACTTCCACTTGCCTTCTGAAGTAGGAGAGGTATACAGTCCACTTTGGAGCCTTGAGAAGAGGTTGATGAAGTAGATTTTACAAATATTTTTCAAAAATGTAAAAGTAACTTAGCCCTAAAGCCATAAGCTTTAGTTGGCTAAAAGTTTACATATGTAGGGTGACTCATTTGTCATTGAGGAAATGAAATACTGCTGAAGTACCTATTTAGTGTGAAATAGATCTAATTTTAACTGTCTTCTTGGAGAATTATTCAAAAACTAATTTTGAAACAAATCAGAAAACTCCTTCTGTACATCTGATCTTAAATTATTCTTTATAGACCTGAGATGGCAAATATTTGCTATAGGTCTTTTCTGTTCTTGAGAATGAATGAATTCATAAGTGAATTTGAGAACTAAGAAATTATGCGTGTTTTATCTTTATACATTAATTGTAGAGGTATTAACAGTAAAGAATGATTAAAGTGTAAAACACAATTATAATATTATATATAATATATTGTACTACTGTTTAGAACTGCTCTCTAATCAAATCTTTTTTTGGTAAGGCTATATGAATGTAAATACTATTGAAGAGTTTGTAGCCAAATTCATATTTTATTTAATCTTACAGAAAAATTTCCATAGAATTATGTTGAATATTATATTTATATTGTAATTACTTTATATATATTATGACATATGACAGAAGGAAATGAGAATAAAGGATAGCTCCCAGATTTTTGCCACCAATGCCTGGGTAAACTATTCCATTTACTAGGGTAAGCTAGTTTGGAGGCAGAAATCAGGAGTATTTTTTGGGCCATGTAAAGCATATTTGCCTTTCAGTTATGAGTGGAGATGTTATATAAAAGGTCAGATATTGAGTAGGCTTGGCAGAAGCTGCATGATGATAGACCATCATCAGTGTAACTTGGTAAGAAGTTCTCTGAGCAGAAATGTTCAAATGACAGCATATCCAAATGAATTAAGTCCTGAGGTTTTACATGCCTTTTTATTCAGCAGTACATCTTTTAATGTACGGGGGACTTCTACATTACAGGGTTTTATCACCTAGAGATAATGTCTACTATAAAAGTGAACTGAAACTCCCCACTGTTGTCTTTCTCACCTGGACTAATACAGTAACCTCTTAACTGGTCTTCTCACATCCTATCAGTCTGCATCTGTTATCTCCAGGCGGAGTAAACTTTTAAAAATGTAAATCTAAGCATATTGTTATTCACTTGCCTAAAACTTTTAAACTGTTTGCCCTTGCTGCCTGCCAAGTCTGCTGCCAAGTCGCCCCAGTCGTGTCTGACTCTATGCGACCCCATAGACGGCAGCCCACCAGGCTTTCCCGTCCCTGGGATTCTCCAGGCAAGAACACTGGAGTGGGTTGCCATTTCCTTCTCCCTTCAGGCAATCTAAATCCATGCCTTGGCTTGCAGAGCCCTGCACTCCTGGCCCTTTCTCTCACTCACTCAGCTCTTGACAATTTGGCCTTCTTTCAGTTTTTCTAACAACACTCTAAGCTCATTTCCCTCTTAAATTTCTTGTGAATGCTATTGTCTCTACCAAAATGTTTTTGTCTTCAGCAACTTCTACTCATCAAAACTCACTTAGATACTACTTTTCCAAAAGTAGTATGACATTCTAATCAGAAGTAGTTCTCCTCTCTTTATCTCTTTGTGACCTGCTATCCTTCATCACATTTGTCAAAATTTATAATCATACCTTTATTTAAGGGATTGTTTAATACCTGTCTTTCTCTGTATTCTCTGAATGTTTTCATTCACTATAGTATATTCAGTGCCTAACACCATATCTGTTTTCAAAACAGTAGATATTTTGTTGAATGAATGAATAAAACAATTGTTTAAGCAGTGAGATGCCCTAGAAATTATTCTAGCTTGGGAGAAACATGACCAGATTTATGTATTGGATCATTTTGGCAGCTTTATAGATGGTTGATTGGAAGGGAGTAAAATTGAAAATAGCAAGACCATGTAAAAGGTCACATGACCTATTGCAGTAGGTCAAGTGAGAGATGATGAGTGGATGAGTAATTCGATCTTAAAGTATAGCAGTTGGAAATGAGAAGAATGGACAGGGTTTTTTTTTTTTTTTTTTTAATATTTAAGAGCTAGAATTGATGGGACTTTGAGAAAGATTAGTTTTTAAAAACAAGAGAATGATACCCAGGTGTCTCAATGGGGCAATAGATGGTAATACTGTCAACTAAGATAGGGATTTCAGGAGAAACTGCCAGTTACAGGGGAAAAAAGATACATGAGATTTTCTTGATACCTTTAGTCTGAATTACCTTTGAACATCAGATGGAGAAATATCATAGTTTCTGGAAGTCACCAGAGAAGTCTGAGGTGGAGATAAAAATAGGAATTGTCAACTTAACAGATAACAGTTGAAATGGTGAGAGTGGATGAAATAGTCTTAGGAAGAGAGGATTAAGTGAAAAGAGGAAAGTCTATACTACAAAGAGCAAGCAGAGAAAAGGACCTGGCTGAGGAGACAGAAAAAGAGTGATCTGAGAAATAGGGCAGAAAGAATGCTGTATCCAAAGTCATGGGAAAAGTAAAGTTCAGGGAGGAACTCATCAGTAAGTGCATTGTGACGTAAGGCTGTCAGATATAAAAAGGACTGAGAAATTTTCTTGAATTTGGCAGTGCTTTGGCACTGCAGTTATTATGTGGAGGCAGAAGCCAGATAGTAGTGGTTGGAGGAGAAAGATTTTTTTCTTAAAGTGGAGACATTGTCATGTAGATGACTCTTTCAGTAAGCTTTTCATTACAAATGAAAAGACAGAGAAAAGGTAATGTCTGGGAGGGAGTAATAATTTCAAAACTGAGTATGTTTACAAAGTAAAGAATCTTTGTAGAAGAGTATGTATAGGGAATAATTGACGTCCTCAGATAAGCTATTTTAATCTTTGACTAGACCTCTGTTCTCCATTTTACCTTGTAGAATGGAAAAATTAGTACATTAAATAAGTTTTTTCCTGAATATATAATAATTATCTTAAGCATATTTAAAATTTCTTTTTTCTTTTAAAGAGACACTAATACATTTTTTAATTGATAATTCAGTTTGATAGTTACCTGACAGTGTTCATCTTCCAGATGTCCAGGTGCTTTTACATGTTGCTTAATTTAATTTCCCATAGAGTTCATAGATTTTCTTTATTTTGATTCAGGATTACCAGGATAAAAATGTTACTAATAAAAAAATTTTAATAGTAATTGACATGTGTCACTGCAAAGATTTATTTTCTTTCACTAATTATATGTACATTATTGAACTGATTGATTCTGATCAGTGTTTTCATGTATTTATTTTGAATTTTTTAAAAAAGCTTAGTCTAATATATTTAGTTTAAACCTTAAGACCATAAATGCAGCTACCTGGTTGCCTAAGTAGTTTTTGTTTTATTAAAATGTTTTTTAAAGAAATAGGTGTACAGCATATATGTTGTTTTTCTCCTGTTGTGAAATACTTTGCTGTAAAACTTACAGCTATGTGTACACACATTGACAACCCTTCTGTGCTAATTAGAAACTATTTAAATAAGCACAGTTACATTTGTCCTGCATTTAGTTTGAATAATATATTCTAATAAGTAGTTTTGATTTTCCTTTTATTTATATCTCTTTCATACTTACTATAAGGGGAAAAAGCCTCTTCTGACATGTACTGCTCTTGCCTTTTAATAAAACTAGCAATTTTTTCCTGTTAAAAATATTTGGGCCAGAAATTCCCCCCTCTTTTAGTAACAGTAACAACAATAACAAAAGAAATGTATAATCTTAACATTTAACTTTTCAGAGGGTATAAGGAAATAATTTTGCCTGAAATTATGGCCATGACTGTAGTAAGTTGCTTTATATTCATTACAGTGATAATCATTAAGTGGAAGTTGATAATGCCATTAAGTCTGAGACTTATACCTGTGGGCAGTTATGCATGTGTCAGACACTCATTTTCTATTCTAGATTTAAAGAAATAAAAATGGTAATTTGGGACATTAGAAACATAAATACTAATTATCCATTATTTTAATAAGCAGACTTCTTTTGACATTAATGAAAGGTTTACTGACAGAAAGAGACTTGTGGATGGTCAGAAACCACTGAAACAGATTTTACTAATTCTACTAGGGTAGATTGGGAATGGAAAAACTGAATGTGTCTTGTTAAGTATTATTCCCTTAAGATTATATACTGTCACCAAGTTGAAAGTTTATTTTAATAATGTCATTTTGACAATATTACATCAAGTTATATTTTAAATGACATTAAATGTACTTTGACAACTAATTTTTGTTAAATATCTAATGATTAAAGTCTGCTGTATTAGTTGGGAAATTAAGTTCAATATTCACACTGGAAAATATCTGTGTATACTGTATTTAAATTCTAGAAGAAAAAAGTTAATGAAATCATATTTCATTTAGATTTTTTTTTTGTATTCTCTAGAACTAGTTATCACTTAGTTGCTTAGAATGAAATAGGTCATCTCCTTTTCCCCAACTACTCAGTTTAGGTTCTAACAATTAGTGATATATTTCATTTTTTGGAAGTTGGGGAAAAGGAGATGAGATAATTCATTTGCCTGTACTCACTTGTTCCACCTGTTGCTACCCAAGTCAATGTCTACATTTTTAGTTAAATTGTTTTCTAATTCAGAATTGTCTATGATAAAAATAGCTCTCATTGAATTTTAAGTATATAAGTGGCACTGTGTTAAGAATTTAGTATCTATTATCCCATTTGTTGCAGTTTAATGAGGTAATATGATCCTCATTTTACTGATGAAGAAGCCAAGACTCCAAGAGATATGTAAAGACAAGTGAAATAAGTAGTAGAGTCATATCTGTGTATCTGTTTCATTAATTCAACTCATATTAAATGCCTGTTACCTTGTGGCAAATACTAGGCCTGGTACCAGGATGCACGAATAATAAAGCTTATGCTCCCTGTGCTTGGAACATAGAGTTAATTAATAATAGTAGTAATAATAATAGAGTTATTAACCATAATAATAACATAGACACTTATATTGCATTTTTTGTGTATGTCAAACATTACTTTGAGCAATTTTTATATGTTTATTTACTTAATCCTCTTCACAGTCTTATACAGCAGGTATCATTATTATCCCCATTTTCAGATAAGGAAACTGAGGTAAAGAGAGGTTAAGAAACTTGTCTAAAGTCATACATTGTGTGTCTATGTTAGGAATGTGGTTCAAATCCAAGCAGTCTGATTGCAGTGTCTGTGATCATAACCACTACCCTTTGCCTCATCTAACAGTAAAGATAGATGATGTAAAAATAAATACACATGTCATAAGAGTTTTAAAAGAGGAAACAAGGTTTAGTGGGGAACACACGAGTGAGTCTTTGTTTCTTCTGGCACAGGCTCAAATAAGGTATTCCTGAGGATGAGGCATTTTAGTTGCAATCTGAAAGATGATTATATGAGTAAGTTAGGTCAAGGAGAAGGAGTAAAGGGGATAATGGATATTAATAGCATTTGCAGAGGCTCTGAGAAAATCACATTAGAATGACTAGAAGAATTCCAGTATGACTGGGGTATGCTGTGGCTTCAAGAGATAGGTAGAGTCTGTATTGAGAAGGAAGGACCTTTTGAACTTTTTAGGGTTTTAGATTTTAAGAGTAATAGGAAGTTAGTGAAGAATTAAAAACAGGACATATGGCCTGATCTCATTTGTTCTGAATAGAATATGAAGAATTGACTAGAGACTAAATCACTTAGGAGGTTCTCCTTAAAATTCTATCTCCAGTAAGGATTTTAACCTGATGATAGAGATAAGGTAGAAATGTGAAGAGAGTCAAGAAATATTTAGAATGTAGAGTATACAGGATTTGATGAATGAGGCAAATAATTGAAGAGGAGTCCAGAGTATAAACTGAAGTAACAACTCCAGAATTTCTATTTGGGAGATGGTTTAGCAGTGAAAACCTGTTTGGAGGGAGAAGGGTGAGGGTGTGTCTTAAACCTGCTTTAAGTATTACAGAGCATGAGGCCAGGAGAAGAGAATTTTCAAATACAAGAGAGTTGTCTGCTTGCTGCTGAGAGGTCAAGTGTAGATGAGTTCTAAAAATTCTCCCACTAGATTAGTAAGTTCAGAGGTGGTCAGTCTCATTAGAGCAGTTTCACTGGATTGATAGAGGGCAGATTTAGGAGAAAAAGTGGAGATGAGAAATAAGAAAAGTACTTCAGAACAATAAGCAAGGAGAATGGTAGCTGGAGGGGAAAGTGGTTTTAGAGAGAGTTCTTCTAAGTTGTTCATTTTCATTTTCATCTGGAAGTCGCATTTTACCGTGCTAAGTAATCTGATCAATCAGAGGGACAGACAGATTTGATTTTTTTTTTTAATAGAATATAGCTGAGGAAAGAGTCATGAAAAGAAAAACACTGGATGAGAATTTTGGTAGGGTTTATGTGCCACATGGGATATGCATTTTTAGTTATTTTCTTACTATCTGTTCTCCCTCAAAACTGAAAGTGAAATAGAAATAGAAGACTTTTATGAACAGAGGGATATAAGACTTGACAGTTCTGGAGTACAGGGAAAGAAAGCCTATGTCGCATAGATAAAATGACAACTGTATTTCAGTCCATAAATTTTAAATATCAGAGGGAAAATGGAACCAGGCATAGTCTGATTCTATATGTATCCCAACCCCATGTTTTAAGTTTAAATCACTTTTGTGTTATGTCATGAAAAAAGTGTATTGGATTAAAATGATCGTTATTGATACACAGGTGGATTTTGATTGTCAGAAGTAAAATTTGACTAGAATATTATTTCCAAAAGATTATATAGGAGAGATTTCCTAGTAAATATTAGTGTTAAAGTTATACTTTGTTTTTGGCTTTCATAAAATAGTTCATTTCTATATAAAGTCAGATTACACTAGTGAGAACATTGAGTTTCAAAAGAAGAGCCTTGCCTCACAGTCATCTATGTGGTGGATAGTAGTTCCCTGTTTAGAATCTACTCCTAGAAACAATTTCTCCACTTTGAATCAGGGTCAGAGTATGCCTCCTTATACAGATGATTGGAAGACTTGGATATCCAGTAGTCTTGAGTTATGCGGAAAAGTTATAGGTTCCTGACATTTACAAATGGAAATTTTACCTTGGCCTAGAAATTATACTTCAGATGTTTGCCCTTTCTATGTATGTCAGGCAAGTTGGGGGTACAAAATTTGTGGAGATAGTTGAGCTTAATTATTGATGTATCAATATTATTTCAGAGGATTTCATCATACATTTTGTTTCCTTATAAATTGATTTTTATTTTAAACATTGGGCATAACAAAAGGGAAAATATTGACGAGTTCTTTGTGTAATAGAAAATCCCTGAGGCAAAGAATAAATTATTTCTACATGATCCATAACTTATCTCAGCTACTATACATGATTAATGGTGGAAGATTGTACAGTTAGAATAGTGACCTAGCAGAGAGAAAATGTTGGGCATAGTGGTTCTGAACTAATTATTGTGGTGATATTCTACTTAGTTATCATCACTTTGATAACTTTGTTTAAATTTATACATAGGATAGGTCTCCAGGGACATCCTAGCTAAAAGACCAAACAATATTTAGATGATATACAAATCTAGTTACCAAGATAGCATATTTTGTTATCTACTTTGAGCATGTTTTTTTTTAGAGCCACAAATGATTATAGTCAAAATGCACAGACTGAATGATTTGAAAACGTGTATTAAACAACAACAACAAAAGTTTATTTGTGGTTATTACTGTGAAAGGCTTGGAAACTACCTAATTAAGTAAAGGTCAAAGAAGTTCCTTTCAAATTATATTCCAGCCCATTCTATAATTTTTTTTCTGAGCCAGTGCATTAATCTGCAAAGGGCTCTTTTATTTTAAATTTGCTTTCTAGAATCTCATGTTACTGACTATTCACTTCTAACTCCAAAGAATGAAATCTTTTACAGTATATTGTCTTGATTTTTATGTTTTTATGACTGTGCTTCTGAAGCATATGTTTGAATGGGTGGTAGTTTGCCTGGGTAGAGATCACTCTAAGCTACTAACATCGTCTGTTGTTCTTGATAATTGAAATCAAAGCAATATGTATGGCTGCCTTAGCAGGTTGAACAAATTTAAAGTGCTTTTTTCCCCTCACACTGTCCTTGTGCTAAGTGCACCACAATTTTATTGACAGTTTAATCTCTCAGTGCCCTGGAAAAGATACAGGATAGTTTTCCAATAGTCTGATGCCAAAGTGACAGTTTGCATTACCAGAACTTTGTCAGAGTTGCTGATATGAAATATATATCTTTTTTGAGAAATAATACTGACAGTTGATATTTCTTAATTAAAATATGTGTTGAAGGAATCTTATTTTCTACTTAGTATTCAAATTTTTTCCAAGATAGTATAGCAAGTAAGAACTTCATATAGAAAGAAACTTAGAGAAAAAGAATCTACCACATTATTATCAGTTTCATCATCTATAAAATGGAGATAAAAGTATGTGCTCCAAAGGTTATACATATCCTGGGACATGGTAATGTTCAACAAACTTTAGTTACTGTTATGATGGTGCATTCTACGTAGTCGTTGGATTTGATTAAGTTCTCAACCCTAAGACTCCTCCTAAATTAAAATCTCTACTTTTTAAGCAAAATATTTCAGTAATATATTTCTAAGCAAGCATACAAATAATGCAATTTTTAGGATGTATTTGCTGATCTAGATTCTAACACACAGGACAAGTTATTGAAAATTAAAGTGGTTACAAGTGTTTTTTCAAATAAGATAATAAAATTTAATTTCTTGGTTCTTTAGATTTTTATAGACCTTTTTAGCTTAAAATATGCACTTTATTGGAAACTGTTTATTAACTTATCTACATTTCTGAGAAAATTCAATCTGATAGGTTGTATACATCAAGAAGAGGAGTATTAAATTAGGAAGACTAGAATGAACAAGGCTAGGAAATAAATTTTTAGATTTCAGATATATACTTGCATCAGTGCTTCAGTTGAAGAAACCAGGTTCTGTGTTGTGCAGTGTTTCTGCCTGAGATGTAATTTATATTTAACGCTACAAAGAGAGAACTGAACTAGATGGGGGCAGGGGGTGGTCTGAAGTATTTGTAACTAACAGATATAATGATGAGCCCATTTTACTCCAGGCTGATGACTTCATTGACAGTTTAAATGAACAAATTCTGTCAACTGTAGTCATTTTGTAAATTAAATGAGTACTGCTGTGCTTTGCATGAATTTTTATAATGTGTGGGTTATATTACAGAGAGATTAAATAATAACTTGGTAATAGGTAACCTCGGAAGAAAGTATTAATTCACACTGATCATCTTAAGGATACTTCTTGCTTTTGGAGGTTGGAGGTGGTCTTGGAAGTTGGTAGATATTTTCTACACCATTTGGACCTCTCAACAGCTAGCTCTTTGTCTACTATATTCCTTTAGTCATAGCATGCAAATATCTATAGCTGCCTCTAATTTTACTCAAAAAGGAAGTTTTGATAAAGCATTTAAATGGCTTCTTTTTTTAAACTTTTTTTAATTGAAGGATAATTTCTTTATGGTATTACATTGGTTTCTACCAAACATCAACATGAATCAGTAAATGGCTTCTTTTTAAAAAAATTTTGTATTGTAGCATAGTTGAATTTACAGTGTTGTGCTGTTAAATGTCTTCTTAAAACTTATGCTCCTATTAACCAAAGCAGGCCTAAGAAATTCAGTCCTACAATTCTCTCACACCTGCTTTCCCCCCCTATTCCTTCTTTACTTTAAAAGAAAAATAATAGCAAAGCAGTTTACAAAATGTTTGAGAGATAATGAAAAACATAGCCCCAACTCTACCTCTTAACTAACCTCTTACTCTTATCATTCAGCCTTTTGGCTGTCATCACCAATTCTATATCTTAAGAATGACTGTGGTTTTGGCATTAGTGGGATAGAAATTTCAGCAACATAACTAAAGAATAAGGGAAAACTCTATGTGGACAAATGACTAACAGCAAATATGTCAAAGGTTGTCAAGGATAGGACAGATGCTTTAAAAGTGCCATTTGGAAATCCCTGGGTGTCCAGTGGTTAGGACTGTGGCTTTCACTGCCAAGAGTGCAAGTTCTGTCCCTGGTCAGGGAACTAAGATCCTGCAAGCCTCATGATGTGGACCTAAAAAAAGTCCTGTTCTTGATAATTTTACATAAGCTCAAGATAGGTTAATTTGGTTATTTTATAAGAGAGCCATTTGGTAAAATACCTCCTCTAAAACACTGAATTATCATATCTTTGAAAGTTGTAATGGATGGTTAATTTTTTTTTCTTAGCAGCTGTTTATATCAAGGACATAGTCAACAGAAGTAGTACGGAAACAGAATGAATACAATTTGGTAGGCCAGCTTTATAACTGATTCAAACTTTTACTTTCAAAAAGCAATTAATATTATAGAAGAGGATGTCACATGAGTTAGAAGTGAAGATGTAAGAACTGATAATCCTGAATTTTATCAGCTTGGCTTCTCCTCTCTTGGAGAGAATCCTTTTTCCTTTCTGCTACTGTTCTGTATTCTTAAGTCCTGTTAGTTGTCCTCTCACAGGATAAAAGCTAGAGCAGAGTTTCTGTCAGGTTCTCTTTTAGTAAGTGCTCTAGCATGTTCAAAAGGAATGCAGAAAGATACGAGTTCTTTATTGCAATAAAAAGTGGGCCCAATAACCAAAAATCTTGAGTAATTTTGATTTCATTAAGTTGTTACTGCTTATGTTGATACTGTTTTCATGACAGAAAGCTTCTTTTTAGTACCATCAGGTACTGTATCAAGTGCTTGAAATAGTATCCAGAAAATAAGTATTGTTACAGATGAGTTTTCTTTCTGCAAGGAACTGGCAGAAATATTACATGTTTGGTTATATAGCAGTTTTTATTCTGTATATACATTTTAATGTCCCCCCAAGCTGTTATTCATCATAAAATGAAAAATTTATAAAGCCCTGTTCAAATTTGTCTTTGAATATCTGAGTACTCCTTTTGGAGAGGAGGGAAGAGGTGGCTTTAAAGTGATTTGTATTGATTTCTGAGTTTCTTAATTTTTATTTACCATTTTATAAAGATTTTGTATGTTGAGATAGACATGTATTATGAGTATCAGCTATGGACTCAAGATGGAGTTGCCTCCCATAATTTAGAAAACAAATTTCTTTCAAGATTAGTTGGGGGGGAGAATGGAATATATCAAAAGGTATGATCTTATAACAGAGTTTTAGAAAATAACTAAATTTTTCTCCCCCCTCCTTCCCAATAGAGTACAGGCTGTAATCCCTCCCTAGATTGTAAGTCTATGAATTTGAAAGAACAAAGAATTTGATAGCAGTTAATTGCAGCAAAATTTTTACTAAACAGCTTCTTTTGGAGCCCTTGCATCTTCTCAGAATTTCTGAAGGAGCCAATGATAATTATTCTTAATACTCTAGCAACTGAAGGAAAAAAGTCCTGAGAATTCCATTAAATAAAAATACCAGTTTATAAAGTATGTCATTTCATGTTAATGTTCTTTGATTCCCTAACAACTAAATATGGTTCTCAAATGTGTGTGATTTTCATCTGAATCAAAGGGAGTCATGTTGCAAAGCTAGAATTTGATTCAATGCCACTTTGAAATATAGAGTATTTCTATAACACTTGCTTTTGAACTTTAAGTGAGAACCATAACAGATGTGAGAAAGAGTTATGACAAGGACAGCCTAATTTAAGTTTTAGAAATTTTAGGAAATGTCATCTTTTTATTGATTTCAGAGACTTTTTTCAAATGTTTTAAACACAATTTTCAGATAACAATAATGAAAAGCTGAGCCCCAAACCAGGGACAGGTGAACCAGTTTTAAGTTTGCACTACAGCACAGAAGGAACAACTACAAGCACAATAAAACTGAACTTTACAGATGAATGGTAAGTTAATGTTTTTGTAAAGATGTTTTTAGCCATTTTGTAGGATTGTATTAGATATTATTTTCAACAGTTCATCTTTGTTTTGCAATAATGTATTGGTTCTCAAACTTTAGCATGCTTCAGGATCACTTGGAAAGCTTCTTAAAACACAGATTACTAGACCCCACTCTCAAGAGTTTGAGGTGGAGTCAGAGAATTTGCATTTCTAAAAAATGACCAGGTGATACTGATATTGCTGGTCCTGGGATATTTTTCTGATAGAAAATGCAAAAGATGCTCAATCACCAGTATACTAATAGTGCAAAAATTAATAAGCCTAACAATTTGGAGGTTTTTGCAGGCTTGGTCCAATGTAAAAGATGTATGTTTATGTGTATATACATATATATTTTTGGTTTGACATTATTTTAATGATACTGAATATATTTAATTCTCCCCATAGAGTTAACTTTATAATAAATATTCCCATATTACTACTTAGTTTTCATAAGTATTATTTTGTCAGCTAATAGAATCCATCAAAAGGATGTACCATAGTTTTACTTATCCATTTCCTTTTAGTTAGGCAGTGAAGTTACTTATTTTTACCAAATAAGACTATGAATATCTTTGTTTACAAGCTTTTTTTCTACTTTTAAGGTGATTGATTTGGGGTACTTTTTCCAGAAATAAAACTGTATCTAGATTAAAAGATATTGAAAAATTATTTTCAAAAGGATCATCTGTCATTACATTTCTCCCAACAGCATATGAAAGTACATGTTTTGCTGTCTCCAGGCCAGTATTCAATATCAGTATATTCATTTATTTGTAACTCACGTATTTGATTTTTCAATAATTTTTATTTAGTTTATTACTAGGAGTTTGAACTTCAGTGGTGGTATAGATTCTTTTGGATGGCATTTCTGATTATATTTATTACTCATTAATCTAGTTAAATATGATAGTTAAAAAATTAATCTAGTTAAATATGATAGTTAAAAAATTAGCTAAATTCTTTGCCACTGTCTCATTGCCTTTATCATGAGAGACAGCATCCAAAATACTATATTTAAATTTATTATTGTTATTATGTAAATTAATATATAGGCAACATAATCTTTCTTAACATAATTAATTATATATTAATATAATTATATGTGATTAATATATGGTGGTTATGTTAATCATTTAATAACCAATATATTAATTATTCTAGATAATTGATATATTAAATTGTACATTATTATATATTATATGTTAGTATAATATATAATGTATATAAATGATATATAATATAGTTATATATTGTTTATTAATATATAATTAATTATATGTTGATATATGATAATTATTGTAATTCACAGGTTTCCATTTGTGTTTCTGTGTGTTTTTTAATATTAAAATCTTTGATTAAATAGCATTTTCATTTATTATTATTGAATACCTTCTGTGTTTCAAAGCCCGCTCTAGACTTTGGGAATACACTGATGAAAAAAATAGACAAAAAATATCCCTGCCCTATTTGAGCTTATTCTCTAGGTATGGGAAGCAGATGATAAACATAATAAATAAATGATTTGTATAGCAAAAGCCTATTAAATGGTATTAAGTGCTGTGGAAGAAAATAGACCAGGTAAAGATGATTGGAAAACCCCAGGAAAGGGCAGGCATCATTGAGAAGATGACATTTGGGCAGTTTAAAGGGTAAGGAGGAGTGAGCTATGCATATCTGGGGGAAGAGCATTCTATGCAGAGAGAAAGCCAGTACAATGGCGCAGAAGTAGGAGCAGTCTTAGTATGTTCAAAGATCTTAAAAAGAAAACAAAACAAAACAGTGTAGCTGGAGTGGAGTGACCAAAGGAGAGAGTAGGCCAGTATCTATTATAGATAAGGTCAGCCAGGGAAGTGAGAAGGGTCTTAAAAGGAAAAAGTGTATCTCTGGCTGTGTAGATCTGGTTGTGTAGAGAATAGGCCTTGGGTTGGCAACCCACTCCAGTGTTCTTGCCTGGAGAATCCCAGGGGCGGGGGAGCCTGGTGGGCTGCCGTCTATGGGGTTGCACAGAGTCGGATATGACTGAAGCGATTTAGCAGCAGCAGCAGCAGCAGCAGCAGAAACCGAAAGACCAGTTAAAAGGCTTTGGCAGTAAGCAAGGTGAGAGGTGTTGTTCAGTCGCTTAGTTGTGTCCGGCTCTTTGCGACCCTGTGGACTGCAGCACGCTAGGCTGAGGTGTGTCTTGGACCAGGATGGGAGCAGTGGAGGTAGTAAGAAGAGATTGGATTCTAGATGTATATTTGAAGGCATGGTCAATAGAATTTCTTTATGATCTCTACTGTTTGACCTCAGCTTTTAAAAATTATGATATCCCTGGCTCTTTTTCTTAGTATATAGTTTAAGATCACAAAAGATTATCATATTTATTCTCAAGTCTTTTCTCATGTTTCTGTACAGAAGGGACTGATTTCTTATCAAGAATCTCATCTGAGCATATTTTAACCAAACATCTTTAGTCCCACTCTTCTTTTGAATGGTACTTTTTCTTCTTTGAAAACTAACCATGAATTATATTCTCTTATTTACTAGTTTCTTATTTCTTTAGCAAAAAAGTAGGTAGCCTTTTTTTCTGGTTATAAAAGTATTCTGTATTCATTATAAAAAAGATTTTTAAAACGCAGTCTTTTTCATCTATGCCGGTATGATGTCTTGCTTTTATTTTAGTTTCTTTGATGACAGGAAGGCAATAGAGTACACAGACAAATAGTTGAGATTCTGAACCTGACTAGCTGTCGGACCTTTGTAAATACCAGTTTTTTCATCTGAAAATGGGAATATTTAATACAACCTTCCTTAGGGTTTATTGGGAAGATTTAATGAGACCATGCAGAAAAGGTACATAGCACTTAGCTCGTTGACTGGCACACGATAAGCTTTAAATAATTGTTAGCTACAATTGTCATCTTTTATAAATTGCCTTTCACATCCTTGGCCCAGTTTTTTACTGTGGTGTTTATGTTTTTCTTACTGACTTATAGGAGCTATATAGAATTAAGTGAGGATAATATCATTCGTCTTTCATTTGTTGCGGATATTTTCCCCAGTTTATTGTTTGTCTTTAAGTGCTTACGGTAGTTTCACTTTATGGTTTCAGCTTGTGAGCTAATTAATGCTCCTTGTCCTTCTCAGAATTAGAGGAAGATTTCTTCTTGATTTCCTTTTATAGTTCTGTGCTTTTATATTAAAAATATGTTTAATCTTTTTATAGTTTATTTTACCATAAAGTATGATGTAGGGCTTATACCTCAATTTTTCCACATGGCTTTTCCTTTTTCCCAGTACCTTTTATTGAACAATCTAGTCAGTCATTTATCTATAATTTTAAAATACCATATTCACACATGCTAAATGTATTTACTTGATTACTTGTCTTTTCCACTAACGGCTCTGTATTCCTACATCAGTGCCCTATCATAACTTCTACACTGAGCATTCTATTTAAGCCTGCATCATAACTTTCTCAATGGGGGGAAAAAAAAGATGTATATATCACATTGGCTTATCTTTATCAGAATTGCTATACCTAACTTTTTGGTTATAAAGAAATACATGGTCATTGCAAAAGAAATAAGAATCTTAAAGAAAAGTTGAAAAAAAAATTACAGTAACCCAACTGAGATGACAGTTAACATTGGTGTCATCTTTCTGATATTTTTCTGATAAATATCCTTTCTGATCTTTTCCTCTGTGTATATACCCATGTAGATACGCATTTTTCTTAAAAATATACATGGATGCCATTAAAAAAAAATTAAATTGACTTCCATAATTAGCCAAAAAAAAAAGCTTTTGTAAAATTTTGACAAACATTCCATGATAATTTTTATTGTTTATTGAGTCACTGCTATTTGTCTATAATTAACGTTTTTTAAGTTGTTGTAGCCGTTCAGTTTTTTCTTGTTCACATCTTTACTAAATTTAAGAAATTGTTCCATTTTTCTGAATTTAATTTTAACCTTAATAAGATTGTTATACATTTTCTTCTATTTTCTTTCCCACTCAATTCCCTTTTTACACATATGTCATGATTTGTCACAGAATGTTCATTGAAAATTATTTATTTAACTTGGTATGGTGTTCTGCTCTAGCCAGAAATTCTAACAGAATTATGGTTATCATCAGGTAGGTATTAAAACTAAAATAGAAAAACATTATTCTCTCCTTCTACAAAACTATGGTGTCGATCACTTGCCATATTTGAACAGCAATCTAGAACTGACAGTGATCTACAAAGGGCAATTCAAAGACCAAAGAAACTTCCAGGCCTCTTTTCAAGTATCAATTTAAAAGTAGCCTAGAACAATAAAGTCTAAAAGGGTGTATGATCAAAGTTTGTAAAATCAGTAAGAATTTTAATATGGTGAAACATCTGTAGTGAGGACAAGAAGAGAGATTATGTAATTAAGTTAAAATTCAATAGAGAGACTTGTAAAAATATATACCAGATCGTAGGTGCATCAGTCAGTGAAGAATTTATATTTTTAAGTCTCTCTTTAATATTAAAAGTGGATTAGAATAATCACCTTGATTTTTTTTAAAGTGATGTTTCACAAGTACTGCTAATATAAATCTTGTGTTTTATTTGTATCCTGTATTTTTTTGATCAACTTCTCTAGTTGTAAAATATTATAGTCTGAATTTTTTGGATCAGTTTCTCTAGTTGTAAATTACAAAAATTATCCTAAAAGTTGACATTTATTAACTTCTTGGTGAAATAGCTTGTCTTGATTGTAGGAGCAGTACTGCCTCAAGTTCCAGAGGAAATGGGAGCCACTGCAAATCTGAGGATCAGGAGGAATCCTTGGTCCCACAGAGCCCAGTGCAACCACCAGAAGGAGAGAGTGAAGCAAGTAAGGTGATATTTTGTCCTGACAAAACCCAATGTTGGATGTTTGTTTACCTATTTTTCTGATACATCAGTGCTACAGTTTTGTTTTTTAACTTGTGCATCAGTAGTCCACTCACTGCTATTGATGAATTATCAATAGCAAACGCAAAAGATAGGGACCTTAAGCATTTAAGATGAGGCATCACAGGGAAGTGTAGTTTCCCTCTGTGGGTACAGTGGCCAGGATAGATGGTCATCATACTGACAGTACATTAGATATAAATGTTGGCTTGAGTTATCATTACCATTTTTATACCTAGCAGTGAAATCCAAAGTATCTATCTTGATTTTTTTCAAAGAATATAGGTTGTTTATGGAGGGAAAGAAAAAAGAGTTAAAATCTAAACACGTTATGAGTGAATCCTGTTTCATATAAGAAGAGCCATTTGGAGAATGTTTTTAGAACCCTTTCCTGGAATATTTTTATGTGATCATCATATGAAATTTACGGCTTAGTACAGCCTTAGAACACAGTAGATTTTCAGTACATATTTGATAAATGAATTCATGAATCGTTTTTCATTAAATGAATACATACTTCAGTGTAACAGAGCTAACAAGAATTAAATACATATAAGGAGAAGGCAACGGCACCCCACTCCAGTACTTTTGCCTAGAAAATCCCATGGACAGAGGAGCCTGGTAGGCTGCAGTCCATGGGGTCGCTAGAATCGGACACGACTGAGCGACTTCACTTTGACTTTTCACTTTCATGCATTGGAGAAGGGAATGGCAACCCACTCCAGTGTTCTTGCCTGGAGAATCCCACGGACTGGGAAGCCTGGCAGGCTGCCGCCTATGGGGTCGCACAGAGTCAGATATGACTGAAGCGACTTAGCAGCAGCAAGATGACTATCTAGCAAGCAGATGTCCAATTAGGAACAAAAAAACCTGATCCTTCATAGGTCTATAGAATTAAATCCCAGAAATAAATATTTTCAGTAGCCAAATAGAATTTATGGTGAGGCTAACTTTACTCTTTGCTCATGATATTTCAAATTAGACCAAGTATATGACAAAAGGAAGAAAAATACTCAGTTTTTAAGTTTATATTCTTTGACATTTAGGGGAAAATAAAATCAAAATGAGGAATGTCAGTTGGGAGGAATAATCTCAAGCAGGATTCTTCACATAGAGTTCCTGAAGGTCCATGCATAGGCTTTGGGAAGAGGCAGTGGGCAGAAGTGATAAACAAATAGCGAATACCCAAATCTATTCCTGATAGTATTTTACTATTTTGTGGGTACAAACATAGTATTTGCATTATACTCTGGGGGAGTTTTTATCTGAGTGTCAGAGGTTTCTATGACCCTAAAAGGGTTAAGAACTGCTTATGTATAGGAAACCTAGAATATTAATTAAATTAGTGTTTATTTTCCTTAACAAAAAAAAGTTAGGAGTTAATGATAATTTGGTTTAATTCCCAGAAACTCCTGAAGAATCATCAGAGGATGTGACACTTCAGGAAGGTACATCTGCAGAAAGCACAGTTCAAAACCATATAGATACAGGTGAGTTGTTTTGTTCTCCTTAGATAATTCCTTCATATAGGAAAGCAAGAAGCCTTAATCTGTGTTAGTCTCTCCAGAGTTAGAGACCATTTCCAAATAGATGTATTGTGGAATTTTGTTCTTCATGTAGGGGAATTAGATTTATATTAGAAAATGTCTGAAGTTAGATTAAATAATTAGTGTTGCTGACATGACCAATTATTACTACTTTATTTTCTGACAGCACAATCAGATAAGTTTACTTCTGAGTCATTGGATTCTGGCTCAGGAGAAAGGAATGACTTCAATCTTGATAGCCCTTGTGGGGTTGCAGAAGAATCCACTTTGTCTGAAAAAGGCAAAGAACCAGGAACTTCAGATCAAACTAGCACTCCAAGTGCTTCCAGTACCAGCAATCCTGAGCCTCAGTCACAAACAGAAGCCATCGGGTCTTTGGCCCATGAGGAAACATTGACCAGGGACTCTGCTCTCCAGGACACAGATGACAGTGACGACGACCCAGTCCTGATCCCAGGTGCAAGGTATCGAGCAGGACCTGGTGATAGGTTGGTAAATTTTTAATTAACATGAACTATAAAAATATAATTCACAAGGCTTTATTTCTTTCTTTGAAGTTATGTAAAAGAGTTTCTCCGTTTTGACGGTTACTTCCTATAAGCGTGTCTCAGGCATATAAACTCATAGAATTTTGTAAACTGTAAGTAATTTCACATAGTACATATTGCATTCTTTGAGCAAAAGAAGAAGATACAAAGAATTGCTGTTTATCTTCAGCACAAAGGCTTGGTCTTCAGTTTACAGATTCAGAGGAAGGAATATGGAGGATGGCCAACAGATTATTTACTGAGTTAGGGTTATCTTTAGTTGTCAGGTTGCCTCATAGAGATCTTGGCCTGTGTCAGTTTGGGGTTTTTTTAGCGTTTAGTTTTTCTGCTCTTCTCTTAACCCTGGATTAAGGTAGTGTGATAAAGTTCTCTTTTTGAGAACATTGTGTTTTTCTTTGACTTTTACTAAGTAACTCAGTTTCAGAAATGAAAAGTCATACCAAGTAACAAATATTTTAACTGCAGTAAAGAATTAAATTGCTTACATGTTCATAACTTTTTCCATTTTTGATTTTATGTGTTCATAAGGATATATTTTATTTTTTTAGTAGGTAAAGTAAATCTTTAAAGTATATTGTATTCCATACGTTCCTAAAACTATTTCTATAATTAGTGCCATCATAGCTCATTATAAGTTCTGTCCCATTCTAGGGAATCAGATTTTACCTTTAAAATCTTAGCTTTCACAGGCATGAAGAATTGTATCACATGTATTTATGCTCAATGTACTGCTGTTTATAAAATGTTCTGACATTTCTGTCAAGTGAAAAATACAATGAAAACATTAATTTACCATTAAAGAGTGGCAGTGTTATATAATGATCAAGAGCATAATGACTTGAATTCTGGTTTTATCATTTACTAGCTGTTTCCTCATTCAAATTACTTAGTATCTCTTAAAGGTTCGGTTTCCTTATCTATAAAATGAGATTATAATTGTTTAGAATTGTTGTCAGAATTTAGAAGAAAATCAGTCAAAGGACTTGTCTCACTTTGAAAGCACTAAATAAATGATAGGTATATTAAATAACCAAGACATTCCATGTAGCTACTTAGACTTTAAAAAGCAATTACAATAAGAATGGCTCTAGAGAGGACAAGCGAAATTCCTGAATATAGTAACTTGAAGTTCAGTTTAGCTGCCGTTTCTTAACTATGAAAAGATGGGTAAGTATCTGCCTTTAGTCATATTTGGTCAAAGTGTTTACTTTGCAGTGACTTTTAAACAACATTTTGTTGTCACCTAACACACATTAGTCTTCAGATTCTTAGTATATATTTTAGACAAGTAAAACTTAGTTTCATGTCTTTCCATACTCAGAGGGAGTCCCATAGAGTATTATTACCACTTGATGTATGCAAATAAGGTTGGCAGGCATGGCACAATTTGAAAATCAAACTGATGGTTTCTAAAACCTAGGATGGAGAGCCAGAGACTCTAACTATTTTATGCTTGTACATTTTTGGCTTTCAAATTATATAAGCAAACATATGTCCTTCATTTTTTATCTATACTTACATAGCTTAAATGATACTAAGGTCGTAATTGAAAATGAAATTTAAGTATACATTTCTAGTAAAATGTACCATGTCACTTACCAAGTCTGTTTGTTTAGATAGGAATTATATATTTTTGGTAAATATTAGACACTTGCAAAAAATAATAATTATTTAACATCTTGTATTCAGGCTAATTATATAACACTTCTACCTGGCCTGCATTGTAGATGAGGAAACTTGAGGTGCTAAGCAGAGATTTTGTATATTCTAGACCTAAGGAAATTTTTTTTTTTAACACGGTAGTATAACATGAATGAAAAAGGAGAATTTGTGGGGAGAATGGGTCCTAGAGAATGCAGAACATCTTGCAGCATATTGTCCTTACCTTGGATATCTTACTAGAAACTATATTATCTTTCTATTGAGTATTATCATTTACTTATCATTTTTGTAATACATGATTTATGTATTTTAGGGGTTCTCCTGAAGTTTAGACATGCCACAGAATTGGCACCTGATAGCTTCATTGACCCAAGAAACCCATTTGCTGAACTAGACTAGCAGAATCTTTTAGAGGAGAGATGATCAGGTTCAACAGCCTGAAAGTGACCCCACTTTGCGCATGTACTCTTAAATTTGTGCTCTCCTGGTTAGATCCAGATTTGAAACCACCTCTTGGTCTGTATTTGCTTCCCTGCTTTTTTTTTTTTAACTATTAATTAATATTCTGTATATTCAGTTTAGGTATTTAGCCTTTTTTGTCCTATATATTATTTAGTTTTTTGTCCTATATATTATTCTATAGGACATAGCAGTAAACTTACTTAAGAGTAATAGAAAGATAATAAAATTCTTCCTTTTGAGAAAATTAATTTATTGAAGAGGACAAGTATGCAAACCATTTATAAATAGAAAAAAGTTTTAATAAATATATGAAATTAGATACAATATTATATATATCAGTGTGTACACGTACATACACAAAGTTGTACATACTGAGATAATGCTGAGGTGATTAAAGTGGCTGTTTCATAATTACATCAGTTTTCCTTTGAAATTTGCATTATTCTTTCCTAGCTATTTACCAAAAAAATTTGCAAATGATGTAAGATTTTCCTTCTGACTTTTCTGTAAATAATTTTGATAATTCCTAACTTTCTGAGTACCAAATTGATTAAATTTTGAACTACCTATATAAAATATACTTTTTATTTCTGTACCTTTCTAAGGGCTCTTCATCCCTGGCCATTTATCTTACTTCCAGAATTTGGAGGAATGAGTATGTTGACTTTTTTGTTCTAAAGATAGAAAGTTTAAGAAATTTTACTTCTTAAGAACATGAAAAGAATCATTCACCAGCTTAAGAATAAGCATATGATTTTTGTTTGTGAGACTTTCTATTTCCAAGGGAATAAAGAATTCCAAAGCTCTGCTGTAAAAATCATACCATTTGGTTCTTAGAGTCTAAGTAAACATCTCACTTGGATGAAATGCCAAACTAAAAGGATGCATGTCCCCTCTTGCTGCCATTTGAGGAACCCAGTCAAGATTAGTTTAGTTAGGCCAGAGAGATGGTCCCAAAATTAAAAATGGTTAAAGAGTATATACTTAGCTTTGTACCTTAATTTGATGAAGAATTACATAGTGGATCTCATAAATTTTTTGCCACACATTTAATTTTTAAATGAAACCTAAAAAGTTTGTAGCTAAGCCATTTTTGACACGTTTAATGAAAATATCAAAACAGTTCTTTGCAATACAAAGTTACAATTTTTTAAATAAAGATTTGCATTCTTATAATTCGGTTAAATAAATATGACCCAGGTTTTCACTTTCGAGCTGAGATCAAGCATGAGAAGGAAATGTCTTAGAAAATAAAATGTTAGCCTTAACAACTAACATAGGTATTTTAAAATCTCTTCTTATTAAATACAGCTAGTCTCAGTCTAAATATAACTGGGACTGTCTATAGCAGAGGCCAGCAGACTTTTTCCTAAAAAGCTAAAGAGGAAATATTTTAGGCTTTACTGGCCAGGAGGCAAAGTGGAGGCTATTATGTAAGCACTTACATAACCATATAAGATGTAACCATTTATAAAAACCACTGGTCTCTTGTGGTTCATTACAAAAATAGGCAGCTGGTCAGATTTGGCCCAAGAGCCGTAGTTTGCTGATCCCTGCTTTATAGCAGATCAGTCTTATAGAAAGAAACCAAGCTATAGTATATGGTAAAATTCCTCTGTTGACAGACAACCAACGTTCAAAACAAATCTGTGAATTACCACGTTAGATCTCCTTTAACTTTGTTTATAGCAGGAACACAGAACATTAAATGGAAACTAAATTGAAGAAAGAAATAATCAAACATATCTACTTTCTAATATGGTTTAAAAAAATAAAGTAGTATGTACATCTCTTAGGGATTTTATGTATGGGATTTAGAGACATAAACAGGTGCTCTTTGAATGAAAGAAAAGTGGTTTTGTGTTTAGCGGTTTATTGTTTAGATGGTCTTCATGTAAACTGTTTTCAGCACACCAAATCCAACTTCTAGTAAATGATAGGATGGCCTGACAGTTCATCCTCTTGACAAACCCAAGAGGTTTTTACTCTCTAAAAAGAGATAAGCATCTAAGTAAGCTTTCTGAAGTTCTCAAAGAGTCTTGAATAGATTTTTATAGACTCAGTTAAGATGCTCTAAAATTTTTTATATAAAGATTAAAGATACCACTTTCTAAAAATATGTTTCTTATTTGCATAGAAATTCAGTTCTATTTACCTATTTTGGACTATGGAACATGGCCTTCTTGAAAGCCAAAATTCTTTGCATACTGTAAATTTGCTGTCATCTATTGAATCATCATCATAATCACTTTTTCAGTATTTCTAGTGATTCAAGTTTATTTTTTATTAAAATTTCAAAGAAAAAAATAATCATAGAGAAAGAACTGAACTCCTAGGGAGTTAAAAGCTCTGTTAATTCTTTACTTGCTTGTTATCCAGTCTTATGTTTAGGACAAATGAATCAGCTCAGGGCTTAATTATTTAGTTCCTAAAGAGCAGCTCAGCCCTGGGGAGCTAACGTAGGTGTTCCAGTGGATGGTATTGATAATATGACTCTGCAAGTTCCCTGCTTTCTGTAACAAGGTTAGGTTCTAATCTTTTTATAAGATAAAGGGATTAAGTACAATGTTTTCCTTCCAGTCTATCTTCAGTGAGCTACTTGTCTTTAATTTCCTCATATACATTTAGTTGAATGACATATTCTCACGTAATACCCTGAGTCACAAAGGGTAACAAAAGTATTTTAGATTTATATGATTAATGATAAAAGTAGTGGCCTTCATGCTTTAAGTATTTGGTTCTTTGAAGTGAAGCCTTTGTGAGTGACTTTAGTTATTGTGTTCCCTTCACTAGATTTAATATCAGAGGAACAACAATAGGTGATAGAATAATGAGGTAATTCAGTATGCTCCTTCATTATTTTACTCTATGATGAATATGCGAGGTCTTCTTTTTTCCACAGCTAACCACGTTTCCTATTAACAGTTAATACTTCTTTGAACTTAACTGAACTCTAAGTGCTAAGCATTATAAATGGGTTGCTTTTCAGAAACTATATTTAGCTGCATGCACTGCATGGGAATAGAATGAAAAGAAATTTCTTGTGTGCAGATGTAATTGATGTTCACTTCAAGTGTGTCATATGATAAAGTAACTGTAATCTGAAATTGTTGTTTAGTGGCTCGGTTGTGTCCTAATCTTTTGTGATCCCATGGACTGACTGCCAGGCTGCCCTGTCCATGGGATTTCCCAGGTAAGAATACTGAAGTAGGTTGCCATTTCCTTCTCCAAGGGATCTTCCCAACCCAGGGATGAACCCACATTTCCTGCAGGCAGATTCTTTACTGCTGAGCCACCAGGGAATCCCATGATCTAAAATGATGCACTTTAAATATTAGCTAATACTGCTGTGTGATACTAAATTACTGGATTGCATTCTTCAACAAAATACTCAAAGCAAGTAGCTAATATTAGCTAATTTGTTGAAGAATGCAATTTGTGTTTTTTTAAAAACTCAGTTGGGGTAGCATTTAGCAGCTTTTTTGCTTGAAATCAGTAACAAAAAATGGACTTCAATCTAAATCTCTTCATAGGTTTAAAATTCTGATTTTTTTTTTTTAAGAAAGGGACTTTCACATGAATAACTTAGTAACTTAGTATCACACATCAAGGGATAACAAGCCCTCAAAGACTTCTGTAGTTTGAAGACTAACAGGGGGATACATTTTAACATGGAAGTTAAAGTTTCAGCTCCATTGTTCATGTACCGAAAACCTGATATACTGACAAAATCAGTACTTATTCAGTTCAGTTCAGTTCATTCACTCAGTCGTGTCCGACTCTTTGCGACCCCACGAATAGCAGCACGCCAGGCCTCCCTGTCCATCACCAACTCCCGGAGTTCACTCAGACTCACGTCCATCGAGTCGGTGATGCCATACAGCCATCTCATCCTCTGTCGTCCCCTTCTCCTCTTGCCCCCAATCTCTCCCAGCATCAGAGTCTTTTCCAGTGAGTCAACTCTTCGCATGAGGTGGCCAAAGTACTGGAGTTTCAGCTTTAGCATCATTCCTTCCAAAGAAATCCCAGGGCTGATCTCCTTTAGGATGGACTGGTTGGATCTCCTTGCAGTCCAAGGGACTCTCAAGAGTCTTCTCCAACACCACAGTTCAAAAGCATCAATTCTTCGGCGCTCAGCTTTCTTCACAGTCCAGCTCTCACATCCATACATGACCACTGGAAAAACCATAGCCTTGACTAGACGGACCTTTGTTGGCAAAGTAATGTCTCTGCTTTTGAATATGCTATCTAGGTTAGTCATAACTTTCCTTCCAAGGAGTAAGTGTCTTTTAATTTCATGGCTGCAATCACCATCTGCAGTGATTTTGGAGCCCCCCAAAATGAAGTCTGACACTCTTTCCCCATCTATTTGCCATGAAGTGAGGGGACCAGATGCCATGATCTTAGTTTTCTGAATGTTGAGCTTTAAGCCAACTTCTTCACTTCCCTGTTTCACTTTCATCAAGAGGCTTTTTAGTTCCTCTTCTCTTTCTGCCATAAGGGTGGTATCATCTGCATATCGGAGGTTATTGATATTTCTCCCGGCAATCTTGGTGGTATCATCTGCATATCGGAGGTTATTGATATTTCTCCCGGCAATCTTGATTCCAGCTTGTACTTATTAGGTTGGTACAAAAGTAATTGTAGTTTCGAACCAAGAATTTTAAACATAACTAAGCTCAAACACATCTTTATTAATCAAAATGGGAACCATTACACCAAACACATTTTTGCCAACGAGAACTAAGTTTGTTCTTGTAGCATAAAAATTGTGCCTTGGAATTCGACAAACTCTGGTAAAGCATTTTCTGCCTCCTGCTGGTTGTGGAAGCACGTTGCCTACAAAAAGTTGTTGAGATGCTTGAAGTTCATAGTTGTTTGGTGAGAGGTCAGGTGAATATGGCAGATGAGGCAAAACTTCGTAGCCCAATTTATTCAACTTCTGAAGCATTGGTTGTGCATCATGCAGTCAGGCGTTGTTGTGGAGAATTGGACTCATTCTATTGACGAGTGCCGGCTGCAGGCATTGCAGTTTTCAGTGCATCTCATTGATTTGCTGAGCATACTTCTCAGATGCAATGATTTTCCAGGGATTCAGAAAGGTGTAGTGGATCAGACTGGCTGTAGACCATCAAACAGCGACTGAGGCCTTTTTTTGGTGCAAGTTTGGATTTGGGAAGTGCTTTGGAGCTGCTGCTTTGTCCAGCCACTCGGCTGGTTGTCGCAGGTTGTTGTTTAAAGTCTACTTTTCATCACATGTCACAGTCTAATCAAGAAATGGTTTGTCGTTGTTGCATAGAATAAGAGAAGACAACACTTTAAAAGGACGGTTTTTAAGAAATTTTCAGTCACTTACCAAGGCAGCCACTTACCAAGCCTTTTCACCTTTCCAATTTGCTTCAAATGCCTAATGAGTGTAGAATGGTCAACACAGTTCTTCAGCAGCTTCTCACATAGTTTTTTAAGAGGATCACTTTGATGATGCTCTCAGTTAGTTGTTGTCAGCTTTCGACGGCTGGCCACTGCAGTCCTTATCTTTGGGTTTCATCTCCTTTGCAAAACTTCTTGAACCACTGCCGCTTTGTACTTGGGTTAGCAGTTCCTGGGCCAGAAGTGTTATTGATGTGGCAGGTTATCTCCGCTGCTATATGACATATTTTGAACTCGAATAAAAAAATCGTTTGAATTTGCTTTTTGTCTAACATCATTTCCCTAGTCTAAAATAAATAAAAAATCAACAGCAAGTAATAAGTTATTAGCAAAAAAACATAAAGTGAGACATGTTCATTAAAATGACGTGTAACATAACCCTACATAAGAATGTATTCCAATATCAAATGGCAAAGTTCAGTAGTGTAAAACCACAATTACTTTTGCACTAACCTGATAATTCTAGTGGCACACGTATGTTATTTGTCACATGTTTCTAAAACATAAAACATAATATATAGCAACCATAAGAAATGTAAAATTAGAGTTCCTGGTGGGGAATACAGAGTTGATGGAATAAGCCAAAAATATTTTAAGTATATAGAAATCCTTGGTTAAGTCCTATTCTTATGAGGAGCCTCATGTAAACATCTCAAAATTATTTTTACTTTTGTATTAGTGTTTCTAGGTTTTAACATAAAATATATATGAATGTGCTGCTGCTGCTACTAAGTCGCTTCAGTTGTGTCCGACTCTGTGCGACCCCATAGACGGCAGCCCACCAGGCTCCCCCATTCCTGGGATTCTCCAGGCAAGAACACTGAAGTGGGTTGCCATTTCCTTCCCCAATGCATGAAAGTGAAAAGTGAAAGTGAAGTCGCTCAGTCCTGTCCGACTCTTAGCGACCCCATGGACTGTAGCCCACCAGGCTTCTCCATCCATGGGATTTTCCAGGCAAGAGTACTAGAGTGGGGTGCCATTGCCTTCTCCGTATATGAATGTAACTTTTTGCAAATTATTCTATCAGTAGTTACTACTTTCTAATTGTATAATAGTAGAATAGATTTGTTTCAGGCCTGTTTGGTTTTCTGATTTATACCTTGAATCCTAAGCACTCAATCTGATTTTACAGGGAAGATTGCAACTTAAAAGTACCATGTCACTCTAAAAGCTAAAACGTTGGGTGGAGGGCACTCTGTGTTATGACTGTTGCCAAGAATTGCTTATACTCCCTACATCGGCCATATTCAGAGTATCTCCAAATGCACCTTATGTCTCCATGTCTTTACTTACTCTGTGCCCCTCTAATTGAAATGACCTCCTATTACCATCATCATCATCATCATGGCCATTTCATCTTTCAACATGCATCTTAAGCTGCTTTTTTTGAAACTTACCTTAGCATAATTCCAAGTAGGACTGAACATTTCTTCTGTATGCCTTTATATATATTATGCTACCTATAACACTTTATTGCATATGTGTATGTGTATGTTTCCCTGTGTAAGATGTAAGTTCATTTTAAGGCCAGCATACTACATGCATGCATACATAAATAAAAGTTGGCAAAGAAGATTATCTTTTTATCTAAATTCTAGCTACCGAACTTTTATTCATATTTCCCTAGATGATCTCGCTTATTGATTTTCTTCTGCTTCCTAAAATTTGAAATAAATGAAAATCTATAAGTTACTTTTTTAGGGGTCTGACAGCATTCCCACGCATTTGATTACTTGCTAGAAAGAACTGAGGGTAACTTTTAATCATGGCTATAGTTTATTATGAAGAGGGAAAAACACATCAGATAGAATCTAGAAGAATCCAGGCACAAGCTTCCAATGCTCTCCCACCCAGGATGGTCCATACAACGTGCTCCTTTTTCCAGCAGTAAAAGGCATCTGACGCTAGTGTAATGTTTCTTCCCAGAGAAGCCTGCTTAAGACTCAAAATCCACCAGTTTTATTGGAGGCAAGTCATATAGGCACCCTCTGCACCAAACCACAACCACCTGAGTTCCAGATCCTGAAGGAAAGTAGACGTTCACGATAAATCACATTATTTGTACAGACCATCTTGGCAACCAGGTACGTCAGGGTTCATTGTCCCAGGCAGGCAGGACAATGGAGGAAACATTATAAAGTCAAGTTCCCAGGCACCAGCCAAGGGCCAGCCTTGGAAACAGACCCTTCTAAAGATAGCAGCATTGGGCCTGCTGTACTTTACTTTTATTTACTAATGCACTTTGAGGCAAAGAATTGAAACTTCCCCCCAACCCCCCTCCACACACATACCACAGACACAAGAGGAGTAGAAACAGCAAGATGCTCTCCAGCAACTCATCCATGTCTCTCATATCTGATACTTGTAAAAGATAGTGACTGAAATTCCAATCCAGAGACCTTTCTTATTGGTAACAATAAATCTATAAACAAGGGCTTTAAAGCACTTAAAAGTATCATTTTAAAAAAACACAAGTAGCATCTTTTCTAAATTTTTATTCATAGATTCATATGGCCATCAAACTTTTTTTTAGTTGATAATTTAAAGCTAAATTTGAGCTTAATTCTGAAAAATCCAAGACTCTAAATTTGGAGGTTCAAGCCAGTGAGGTTTTCTCTCTGAAAACCATTAAGTAAATACGAGAAAAGTGTGTACATAGTAGACTTCATAGACTGGTATTTAGAGTTACAGTGAGGCATAAATAAGTGAAATTTAACTTATTTTTTTGTTATAGTATCATTTGCCTAGGAAAGTTTCCTTGGCATATACCATAACAACTTTGGATCTCATGCCAAAGTTTTATCAGTTTGGTTCAGTTCAGTCGCTCAGTCGTGTCTGACTCTTTGCCACCCCACGAATCGCAGCATGCCAGGCCTCCCTGTCCATCACCAACTCCCGGAGTTCACTCAGACTCACGTCCATCGAGTCAGTGATGCCATCCATCCATCTCATCCTCTGTCGTCCCCTTCTCCTCCTGCCCCCAATCCCTCCCACCATCAGCGTCTTTTCCAGTGAGTCCACTCTTCTCATGAGGTGGCCAAAGTACTGGAGTTTCAGCTTTAGCATCATTCCCTCCAGAGAAATCCCAGGGCTGATCTCCTTCAGAATGGACTGGTTGGATCTCCAGCTGCTCTGAAAATAGAGACATAAACGTAGTGTTTGTTGCATAAACCCTCCTGTTGCAGAGGACAGCACAGGAGATGGGGACTGAGAATGGCATCCGTTTGTTTGTAGAAACCTAATATTTTGATCTTTGAATGGGGAACTCAGTCTCAAGTTTTGTAAATAAATGCATACTCAATTTATTTTAAGATGGAAGAATTTAGTTATAAATCAGGAAGATGGAGGTTACTGTTGCCTTAAGCGTTCTGAGTTTGGAAAATCCTACACTGTCTATACCTCTCTCTGAAACTTATAAACCACATTAGTATAATAAACCCTGTAAGAAAACCTGCAAAAAGGAAACCTTTTTAGCTGTTCTTAATTCATTTTTTATACATTTATTTGAACACAAACCTGTTATGTGGAAAGCCTCCAAAAATCCCACAACTTGGAAAATGCTTTTCAGATCATTCCAATTTACAGCCTACAGTTCACTTGCTCAGTTGTGTCCGACTCTTTGCCAACCCCATGGACTGCAGCATGCGAGCCTTACCTGTCCATCACCAACTCCTGGAGCTTACTCAAACTCATGACCATTGAGTTGGTGAAGCCATTCAACCATCTCATCCTCTGTCATCCCCTTATCCTCCTGCCTTCAGTCTTTTCCACCATCAGGGTCTTTTCCAATGAGTCAGTTCTTTGCTTCAGGTGACCAAAGCATTGGAGTTTCAGCTTCAGCATCAGTCCTTCCAATGAATATTCAGGGCTGATCTCCTTCAGAATGGACTGGTTGGATCTCCTTGCAGTCCAAGGGACTCTCAATAGTCTTCTCCAACACGACAGTTCAAAAGCATCAGTTGCTCAGTGCTCAGCTTTCTTCATAGTCCACCTCTCATATCTATGCATGACCACTGGAAAAACCATAGCCTTGACTGGATGGACCTTTGTTGGCAAAGTAATGTCTCTCCTTTTCAATATGCTATCTAGGTTGGACATAACTTTCCTTCCAAGGAGTAAGCGTCTTTTAATTTCATGGCTGCAGTCACCATCTGCAGTGATTTTGGAGCCCCAAGAAAATAAAGTCTGGCACTGTTTCCACTGTTTCCCCATCTATTTCCCATGAAGTGATGGGACCAGAAGCCATGATCTTCATTTTCTGAATGTTGAGCTTTAAGCCAACTTTTTCACTCTCCTCTTTCACTTTCATCACGAGGCTTTTTATTTATTTATCAAATTGGAAGTGGTCAAACGAGATGGCAAGAGTGAATGTCGACATTCTAGGAATCAGTGAAATGAAATGGACTGGAATGGGTGAATTTAACTCAGATGACCATTATATCTACTACTGCAGGCAAGAATCCCTCAGAAAAAATGGAGTAGCCATCATAGTCGACAAAAGAGTCCGAAATGCAGTACTTGGATGCAATCTCAAAAACGACAGAATGATCTCTGTTCGTTTCCAAGGCAAACCATTCAATATCACAGTAATCCAAGTCTGCCCCAACCAGTAACACTGAAGAAGCTGAAATTGAACGGTTCTATGAAGACCTACAAGACCTCTTAGAACTAACACCCAAAAAATATGTCCTTTTCATTATAGGGGACTGGAATGCAAAAGTAGGAAGTCAAGAAACACCTGGAGTAACAGGCAAATTTGGCCTTGGAATACGGAATGAAGCAGGGCAAAGACTAATAGATTTTTGCCAAGAAAATGCACTGGTCATAACAAACACCCTCCTCCAACAACACAAGAGAAGACTCTATACACGGACATCACCAGATGGTCAACACGGAAATCAGATTGATTATATTCTTTGCAGCCAAAGATGGAGAAGCTCTATACATTCAGCAAAAACAAGACCAGGAGCTGACTGTGGCTCAGACCATGAACTCCTTATTGCCAAATTCAGACTTAAATTGAAGAAAGTAGGGAAAACCACTAGACCATTCAGGTATGACCTAAATCAAATCCTTTATGATTATACAGTGGAAGTGAGAAATATATTTAAGGGCCTAGATCTGATAGATAGAGTGCCTGATGAACTATGGAAGGAGGATCGTGGCATTGTATAGATGACAGGGATCAAGACCATTCCCATGGAAAAGAAATGCAGAAAAGCAAAATGGCTGCATGGGGAGGCCTTACAGATAGCTGTGAAAAGAAGAGAAGCGAAAAGCAAAGGAGAAAAGGAAAGATATAAACATCTGAATGCAGAGTTCCAAAGAATAGCAAGAAGAGATAAGAAAGCCTTCTTCAGCAATCAGTGCAAAGAAATAGAGGAAAACAACAGAATGGGAAAGAGTAGGGATCTCTTCAAGAAAATTAGAGATACCAAGGGAACATTTCATGCAAAGATGAGCTCGATAAAGGACAGAAATGGTATGGACCTAACAGAAGCAGAAGATATTAAGAAGAGATGGCAAAATACACAGAAGAACTGTACAAAAAAGATCTTCACGACCCAGATAATCACGATGGTGTGATCACTCATCTAGAGCCAGACATCCTGGAATGTGAAGTCAAGCAGGTCTTAGAAAGCATCACTACGAACAAAGCTAGTGGAGCTGATAGAATTCCAGTTGAGCTATTTCCAATCCTGAAAGATGATGCTGTGAAAGTGCTGCACTCAATATGCCAGCAAATTTGGAAAACTCAGCAGTGGCCACAGGACTGGAAAAGGTCAGTTTTCATTCCAATCCCAAAGAAAGGCAATGCCAAAGAATGCTCAAACTACCACACAATTGCACTCATCTCACACGCTAGTAAAGTAATGCTCAAAATTCTCCAAGCCAGGCTTCAGCAATATGTGAACCGTGAACTTCCTGATGTTCAAGCTGGTTTTAGAAAAGGCAGAGGAACCAGAGATCAAATTGCCAACATCCACTGGATCATGGAAAAAGCAAGAGAGTTCCAGAAAAACATCTATTTCTGCTTTATTGACTATGCCAAAGCCTTTGACTGTGGGGATCACAATAAACTGTGGACAATTCTGAAAGATAGGAATACCAGACCACCTGATCTGCCTCTTGAGAAATTTGTATGCAGGTCAGGAAGCAACAGTTAGAATTGGACATGGAACAGCAGACTGGTTCCAAATAGGAAAAGGAGTTTGTCAAGACTGTATATTGTCACCCTGTTTATTTAACTTATATGCAGAGTACATCATGAGAAACGCTGAACTGGAAGAAACACAAACTGGAATCAGGATTGCTGGGAGAAATATCAATAACCTCAGATATGCAGATGACACCACCCTTATGGCAGAAAGTAAAGAAGAATTAAAGAGCCTCTTGATGAAAGTGAAAGTGGAGAGTGAAAAAGTTGGCTTAAAGCTCAACATTCAGAAAACGAAGATCATGGCATCCGGTCCCACCACTTCATGGGAAATAGATGGGGAAACAGTGGAAACAGTGTCAGACTTTATTTTTCTGGGCTCCAAAATCACTGCAGATGGTGACTGCAGCCATAAATTTAAAAGACGCTTACTCCTTGGATGGAAAGTTATTACCAACCTAGATAGCATATTCAAAAGCAAAGACATTACTTTGCCAACAAAGATTCGTCTAGTCAAGGCTATGGTTTTTCCTGTGGTCATGTATGGATGTGAGAGTTGGACTGTGAAGAAGGCTGAGCACCGAAGAATTGATGCTTTTGAACTGTGGTATTGGAGAAGACTCTTGAGAGTCCCTTGGACTGCAAGGAGATCCAACCAGTCCATTCTGAAGGAGATCAGCCCTGGGATTTCTTTGGAAGGAATGATGCTAAGGCTAAAACTCCAGTACTTTGGCCACCTAATGCGAAGAGTTGACTCATTGGAAAAGACTGTGATGCTGGGAGGGATTGGGGGCAGGAGGAGAAGGGGACGACAGAGGATGAGATGGCTGGATGGCATCACTGACTCGATGGACGTGAGTCTCAGTGAACTCAGTGAGTTGGTGATGGACAGGGAGGCTTGGCATGCTGCGATTCATGGGGTCGCAAAGAGTCGGACACGACTGAGTGACTGATCTGATCTGATTATTATTATTTTTTACTTTACCATATTGTATTGGTTTTGCCATACATCAACATGCATGCGCCACGGGTGTACATGTGTTCCCCATCCTGAACCCCCCTCCCATCTCCCTCCCCATACCATCCCTCTGGGCCATCCCAGTGCACCAGCCCCAAGCTTCCTGTATCCTGTATTGAACCTGGACTGGCAATTCATTTCTTATATGATATTATGCATGTTTTAATACCATTCTCCCAAATCATCCCCCGCCCACTGCCACAGAGTCCAAAACACTGTTCTATACATCTGTGTCTTTTGCTGTCTCGCATACAGGGTTGTCGTTACCATCTTTCTAAATTCCATATATATGCGTTAGTATACTGTATTGGTGTTTTTCTTTCTGGCTTACTTCATTCTGTATAATAGGCTCCAGTTTCATCCACCTCATTAGAACTGATTTAAATGTATTCTTTTTAATGGCTGAGTAATAATCCATTGTGTATATGTACCACAGCTTTCTTATCCATTCATCTGCTGATGGACATCTACGTTGCTTCCACGTCCTGGCTATTATAAACAGTGCTGCGATGAACATTGGGGTACACGTGTCTCTTTCCCTTCTGGTTTCCTCAGTGTGTATGCCCAGCAGTGGGATTGCTGGATCATAAGGCAGTTCTATTTCCAGTTTTTTAAGGAAACTCCACCCTGTTATCCATAGTGGTTGTACTAGTTTGCATTCCCATGTAAGAGTGTTCCCTTTTCTCCATACCCTCTCCAGCATTTATTGCTTGTAGACTTTTGGATTGCAGCCATTCTGACTGGTGTGAAACGGTACTTCATTGTGGTTTTGATTTGCATTTCTCTGATAATGAGTGATCTTGAGCATCTTTTCATGTGTTTGTTAGCCATCTCTATGTCTTCTTTGGAGAAATGTCTATTTATTTCTTTGGCCCATTTTTTGATTGGGTCGTTTATTTTTCTGGAATTGAGCTGCAGGAGTTGCTTGTATATTTTTGAGATTAGTTGTTTGTCAGTTGCTTCGTTTGCTGTTATTTTCTCCCATTCTGAAGGCTGTCTTTTCACCTTGCTTATAGTTTCTTTAGTTGTGCAGAAGCTTTTAGTTTTAATTAGATCCCATTTGTTTATTTTTCCTTTTATTTCCAATATTCTGGGAGGTGGGTCATAGAGGATCCTGCTGTGATGTATGTCAGAGAGTGTTTTGCCTATGTTCTCCTCTAGGAGTTTTATAGTTTCTGGTCTTATGTTTAGATCTTTAATCCATTTTGAGTTTATTTTTGTGTATAGTGTTAGAAAGTGTTCTAGTTTCATTCTTTTACAAGTGGTTGACCAGTTTTCCCAGCACCACTTGTTAAAAGAGATTGTCTTTTCTCCACTGTGTATTCTTGCCTCCTTTGTCAAAGATAAGGTGTCCATAGATGCGTGGGTTTATCTCTGGGCTTTCAATTTTGTTTCATTGATCTATATTTCTGTCTTTGTGCCAGTACCATACTGTCTTGATGACTGTGGCTTTGTAGTAGAGCCTGAAAGGAGGCTTTTTAGTTCCTCTTCACTTTCTGCTATAAGGGTGGTGTCATCTGCATATCTGAGGTTATTGATATTTCTCCCGGCAGTCTTGAGATCAGCTTGTGCTTCTTCCAGCCCAGCGTTTCTCTTGATGTACTCTGCATATAAGTTAAATAAGCAGGGTGACAATATACAGCCTTGACGTACTCCTTTTCCTATTTGGAACCCGTCTGTTCCATGTCCAGTTCTAACTGTTGCTTCCTGACCTGCATATAGGTTTCTTAAGAGGCAGGTCAGGTGGTCTGGTATTCCCATCTCTTTCAGAATTTCCCCAGTTTATTGTGATCCCCACAGTCAAAGGCTTTGGCATAGTCAATAAAGCAGAAATAGATGTTTTTCTGGAACTCTCTTGCTTTTTTGATGATCCAGCGGATGTTGGCAATTTGATCTCTGGTTCCTCTGCCTTTTCTAAAACCAGCTTGAACATCAGGAAGTTCATGGTTCACATATTGCTGAAGCCTGGCTTGGAGAATTTTGAGCATTACTTTACTAGTGTGTGAGATGAGTGCAATTGTGTGGTAGTTTGAGCATTCTTTGGCATTGCCTTTCTTTGTGATTGGAATGAAAACTGACCTTTTCCAGTCCTGTGGCCAGTGCTGAGTTTTCCAAATTTGCTGGCATATTGAGTGCAGCACTTTCACAGCATCATCTTTCAGGATTGGAAATAGCTCAACTGGAATTCTATCAGCTCCACTAGCTTTGTTCGTAGTGATGCTTTCTAAGGCCCGTTTGACTTCACATTCCAGGATGTCTGGCTCTAGATGAGTGATCACACCATCGTGATTATCTTGGTCGTGAAGCCTTTTTTGTACAGTTCTTCTGTGTATTCTTGCCACCTCTTCTTAATATCTTCTGCTTCTGTTAAGTCCATACCTGTCCTTTATTGAGCCCATCTTTGCATGAAATGTTCCTTTGGTATCTCTAATTTTCTTGAAGAGATCTCTAGTCTTTCCCATTCTGTTGTTTTCCTCTATTTCTTTGTATTGATCACTGAGGAAGGCTTTCTTATCTCTTCTTGCTATTCTTATAACTCTACATTCAGATGCTTATATCTTTCCTTTTCTCCTTTGCTTTTCGCATCTCTTCTTTTCACAGCTATTTGTAAGGCCTCCTCTGACAGCCATTTTGCTTTTTTACATTTTAACTTTGTTAGTTGTATACATTTAGCATTCAGCTTTTTTTACATTAACATTTAATTTGCAGTCAGAGAACATGGTTGATTTAGACCTATATTTTGAAATTTATAGAAACTGGCATTGTGGCCTGTTCTGTGATAAATTTGTAAATGTTTCATGTGTGCTTGAAAAGCATGTGACTTTAATTTTTAATGTAGAATTTTATATGTGACCATGATATTGTGTTGTTCAGTTGCTGTGCCGTGTTCAGCTTTTTGCAACCCATGTACTGCAGCATGCAAAGCTTCCCTGTCCTTCACTGTCTCCTGGAGTTTGCTCAAAATTTTGTTCATTGAATCCCACCATCTCATCCTCTGTCGTCCCCTTCTCCTCCTGCCTTCAATCTTTCCCAGCATCAAGGTCTTTTCTAATGAGTCAAGTCTTCACATCAGGTGGTCAAATATTGGATCTTCAGCTTCAAAATCAGTCCTTCCAGTGAATATTCAGGGTTGATTGGTTGGATCTCTTTGCTGTCCTAGGAGCTTCAAGAGTCTTCTTCAGTACCACAGTTAGAAAGCATTAATTTCTTCGGCCCTCAGCTTTCTTTATAGTCCAACTCTCATGTCTGTACATGACTGCTGGAAAAACCATCTTTGACTATCTGGATCTTTGTTGGCAAGTGATGTCTCTGCTTTTTAATATGCTGTCTAGGTTTATCATATCTTTTCTTCCAAGGAGCAAGCGTCTTTTAATTTCATGGCTGCAGTCACTATCCACAATGATTTTGGAGCCCAAGAAAATGAAATCTTGTCACTGTTTCCACATTCCCCCCATCTGTTTGCCATGAAGTCATGGGACTGAATGCCATGAACTTCGTATTTTGAATGTTGAGTTTTAAGCCAGCTTTTTTCACTTTCCTTTTTTTTTTCACTTTCCTTCATCAAGAGGTTCTTCAGTTCCTCTTCACTTTCTGCCATTATAGTGTTATCATCTGCATTATCTGAGGTTGTTGATATTTCTCCCAGTGATCTTGATTCTAGCTTTGAGTCATCCAGTGCAGCGTTTTGCATGATGTACTCCGCACATAATTTGGATAAGCAGGGTGACTGTATGCAGCGTTGACATACTCCTTTCCCAATTTTGAACCAGTTCCATGTCCAGTTCTAACTGTTGTTTCTTGTTCTGCATACAGGTTTCTCAGGAGACAGGTAAAGGTGATCTGGTATTCCCATCTCCTTCAGAATTTTCCACCGTTTGTTTTGATCCACACAGTTAAAGGTTTTAGCATAGTCAATGAAATAGATTGTGTTTTGGAATTCCCTTGTTTTTACTATGATCCAGCAGATTTTGGCAATTTGGTCTCTGGTTCCTCTGTGTTTTCTAAATCCAGCTTGTACATCTGCAAGTTCTTGGTTCATGTACTGCTGAAGCCTAGCCTGAAGGATTTTGATCATAATTTTGCTAGCATGTGAAATGAGTAAAATTGTATGGTTATTTGAACATTGTTTGGCCTTGCCTTTTTTTGAGACTGAAATGAAAACACTTTTTCCAGACCTGTGGCCATTTCTGACTTAAGGCTCACCATTAGATTAAGACTGTTAGTTGTGCTGTTCAAATTATCTCTATTGTTTGGTGCTTGACTTATAAAATAGTGAGACAGATGTATTGAAGTCATTATGTCCTTATAGTTCTATCATTTTCTTTTTTTTCTTTTAATTTTATTTTATTTTTAAACTTTACAATATTGTATTAGTTTTGCCAAATATCGAAATGAATCCGCCACAGGTATACCTGTGTTCCCCATCCTGAACCCTCCTCCCTCCTCCCTCCCCATACCCTCCCTCTGGGTCGTCCCAGCGCACCAGCCCCAAGCGTACAGCATCGTGCATCGAACCTGGACTGGCGACTCGTTTCATACAGGATATTATACATGTTTCAATGCCATTCTCCCAAATCTCCCCACCCTCTCCTTCTCCCACAGAGTTGGGTATATATATATTAAATTATTATTTCTTCCTGGTAAAGTGAACTTATTATATATGTAGTATTCCTTTCTACCTTGACATTACTTTTTATAGTAGTCTATTTTATCTGATATTAATGTAGCTATGCCATTTTTCATTTGATAACTGTTTGCACAGTATCCTTTTGCCTGAAATCCTTTCCTTGTTCTCATACTTTAGGTATGTCTGAAACAGTTTCTTTTTCTCTCCGTTGGTCAGTTTAGTCTCTTTAATTTATTATTATCATGGCTATTTTTGGATTTGTTTTCCAACTTTTTTTGGGAGCAGGGGGGCTTCCCTGATAGCTCAGTTGGTAAAGAATCTGCCTCCAATCCGGGAGACCCTGGTTCGATTCCTGCTTTGGGAAGATCCCCTGGAGAAGGAATAGGCTACCATTCCAGTATTCTGGCCTGGAGAATTCCATGGACTGTATAAGTCCATGGGGTTGCAAAGAGTCAGACATGACTGAGAACCTTTACCTTTCACTTTTCACTTTCCAACTTTTTACTTCTAATTTTCCTGTTATACCATTTTTTTTTAAACTTTCCTGTCATTTTTAGGACTAAGATTTTGATCCTTTTTTTTTTTTTTCTTTTCCATTTTTTTGGTCCACTGGGTTGGAAGATATGTAGCACATCTGTATGATACATGCATGTGTTTTATATGTGGTGCACACGTGTTATGTATGATGTGTGTGACGTATGTGTGATGTGTATATATATGTATGCCACGCAGCATGTGGGATATTAGCTCCCTGACCAGGGACTGAACCCAGGCTCTTGACAGTGAAAATGCAGAGTCCTAACCACTAGACTGCCAGGGAATTCCCTTCAATGTTTTCATTCTAAGTTTATTCATTTCTTTAGAACTGTTTGCCGTGTTGGACATTATCTGATTATATATACAAGCGTAGCATTTACTGTCACTTTTTATCTTCTAACTTGAAATTTGTGCACTTTAAGCTTTTTTTCTGTTTTACATCATTTCCTACAGTGGTAGGTACCCTGATCTTTGACCTAAATTGTAACAGTACAAGCTACATTTCTTGAGATCTAGATTTCACAATTATTCTTTATCAGGATGGGTAAGCCAAACAAACATTAAGCAGTAAATTAGACCATATTGTAGAGCAAACTTTTTTAAAGTTCACTTTGGTTATTTTTGGTTGTGCTCAGTCTTTGTTGCTGTGTGAGGACTTTCTTTGCTTGCTGCAAGCAGGGGCTGCCCTTTGTCCCAGCCTGCAGGCTTCTTCATTATGGGGACTTCTCTCGTTATGGAGCACAGGGTCTGGATGCACAGGCTTCAGTACTTGCAACTCATGGGCTCAGGGGTTGTGTGGTGTGTGGCTCTAGGGCAAGTGGGCTTTAGTAGTTGCAGCACGCAGGCTCAGTAGTCGTGGCTTGCACGCTCTAGAGTGCCAGATCAGAAGTTGTGGTGCAGGGGCTTAGTTGCTCATCTAGCATGTGGAATCCTTCCAGACCGGGAATTGTACCCATGTTCCTTGCATTGGCAGGCTGATTCCTATCCACTGTGCTACCAGGGAAGTCCCTAGAGCAAACTTTTAAGTGAAATGAACACTTATGATTTGGTACCATCTTCACTAATTCTTAATTATTATCATCCCATTACTCATTCAGCTTTAATTTTGGCCATACTGCTTTTTGAGCTTCTGATTCTTGCTGTGTTGTATAGTTTATTTTTCCATTTATAGCTCCTAAGGCCTCTGCATTATCAGCAAGGTTATTTCTGTTCCTTCTGCTACCTGATACTCTACTTATTCCTTTTTTTTTTTTTTTTTTTTTAGTTTATTTTATTGAAGTATAGTTGATTTACAATGTTGCATTAGTTTCTAGATACTCTACTTTCTTAGCAAGAGATTTTTCTTTTTGGTTTCTTGCTATTCACGTATTTTTAACTGATTAAGAATCCTTTTTTCTTCTACTTTAGAAAAAAGAGAATTGCAGTCATATTAATTGTTTCATTTGAGAGCATTTGAACTCTCAACCCTTCCCATTTATCATTTGCCAGTCAGAAAGAGATAATCAGAGTAAACTGAACATGTCAGCTTTCTCTGTGGAAGTTTCTAATTATGTCTAGCTTAAATTTTTGGATCCCCCCCTTTTTTTAATATGTGTAACATAGGATAAAATTTTTAAAACACTTTCTAAATAGCCTATAGAATTTTATAAAATATCATTTTATGAAAAAGAAAACTTTATGTTATAAGACTACATAATTGTTATAGAATTGTTTTAGAAAGTGCTATTAACAGTTTAGTGTCTGTTTTTCTAGATTCTTTCTATGTATATATAAGTTTTTCCTCTATGAATTATTTTGTAACCTATATTATAGATCCTTTAAGATAATACTGATATTTTCCATATTCTTGCTTATGGATCTTATCATTTTTAATGACATAAGTATTATTTAATGACATAAGTATTCCAGTGTACAGATATGCCATAATTTATTTAACCTATCCTTTCTGTGTATAAAACATTTAGATTATTGCAGTGTTTCTCAAACTGCTGTGGTGAATATATGTGTGTATGTGTATATATATATTGTGAAAAAACATGGATATTTGCATATGTCTTTTATAGCATGCATTTATTAAAAGATAAGATCGCTACATCAAAACAAATACATATTTTAGGTTTTAATGGATATTATTTAATTTCTCCTCAAAAATATATTGTACTGGAACAGTAATATACTGCCAGTGGGATTATAAACTGCTGTAACCACTTTGGAAAGTTGTTTGAGAGTATCTATTAAGATAAACATATGTATATACTGTGGGCCAGCATATCTACTTCTAAATATATGCTCAAGAGAAATATGTACATATATTCATCAGAGCACTATTTTTGTCATCAAATCCTGTAAACAACCCAGTGTCTACCAACAGTTGTATGGATACATAAATTATAATGTATTTATGTAAAGTAGTATTGTACAGCAAAGAGAATGAATGAACTACAGCTAAATACAGCAACATGGATGAATCTGACAAATACAATGTTGAGCTAAAGAAGCTAGACACAAAATACATCATATGATTTTGTTTAATTAATGAAACAGGCAAAAATTAACCCATCATGTTAGAAGTCAGAATAGTGCAGCATAATAATAGAAATGGAGAATGGGAGGCTTCTGAATTCTATTTATTCTCCATTTCTCAATACTTGTGCTGGTTACATGGGCCTATTTTGCATGCAGTGAGCTACACCTTTCTGACTTACACCTTCCTGTATATGTTTCTACATAAGTGAAAATTTACAGCCAAAGACTGCTTTTTTTTTTTAATATATAAAACCTTCAAACTCCTACCAGTAGTGCCTGTTTTCCTGTGCTCTTGCCACTCTGATAGATGTAAAAAAAATTTTAATATGATAGATATACAAAAAGATGAATTTCTCTTATTATTAGTGAGGCTAAGCATCTTTTTGCATATTTATTAACAGTCTCTTTCTTCTGTAATTTCTTTGTTCATGTCATTATTTTTCTATTATAGTACTTATTTTTCATACTGATTTGTAGACACTTGATATATTTTGGATTTTTGTCTATTATATTGCAGAATATAATGTTTTAAATAACAAGTTCAAACTAACAGTTATTTAGGGGAAAGTTTCTTCTAGTAATGAAATCAGTCTTAAAGAGGGTCCATTGTTCTTCCTCTCTAGCTCTGTGACCCAACTGGGTTCTTAGGAAAGTAAAAATCAGCCTCATTAGTTCCATTCTGTACTCTAATATGAAGTTCATGTAGAATAGATTCTATTAGAAGATCCTTGTTTTATTCATAGATATCAATATTCTTTCCTTGACTAGTTTATTCTTTGCTGAGAACAAAATCTCCTTTAAACAAAATCTCAAAACATCCACAGCAATTATATGTTACCTTTAGTTTCTTTTTTTGGTTTCTGTTTATGCCTTTGTATTTCCTAAATATGGAGAGGACATATAATATTGAGTAGGTTTTGTTTTATGTATAGTAAATTGCATATTAATTTTGTCTGTATTATATTCTTATAAAATAGCCGTTTAAAGAGTGTGCCGCATGCTATTTCCTTTACTCTCAACCAGTACCAAATTTCTAAATGATCTCTTAACTAAAACATTTTGTTTTAGTAACTCAACTAGTTTGATGTAGTCTTACTGTTTTGTCTGCCTTTTTATGCTTTTGATTGGGGATGCCTTATTGAGATAATGTTGAGTTTAAATAATTTCTAGATTTCACTTGACTTTAATGTTGCTCACTTTCATTCTGTAGTGGCCTGTGAATGTTTTATATTTATTTCTGTATTTTTCTTTTAATATGTAATTCATAGACGCTCTGCTGTTGCCCGCATTCAGGAGTTCTTCAGGCGGAGAAAAGAAAGGAAAGAAATGGAGGAATTGGATACTTTGAACATTAGAAGGCCACTAGTAAAGATGGTTTATAAGGGCCATCGCAACTCAAGGACAATGGTACCATATACTGATGACATTGTTTGGAAGAACTGCAGTTTCATAATATGAATTTTTTTCCATAATGGTTGTTTTTATATATGCCAGTGTGATTCTACTATATTCTGTGTAATTATCTCTGTACATAGCATTTATTGCACTTTCCCAGTTATCTCTTTACTCAAATATAGTTCTTTTTGTCCTATAATATGTTGTGAAAGAGCATTATTTTTTATAAGAAAACTCTACCCTACTGAGGAACTATTATAGAACTTTAAAAATGTTAGCTTATATAGGTAACCATTGCTTCTTTTTTGCTCTCTCATACTTGCTATCTACTTTCCTAGTAGATTTTTTTTTAGTTCATATTAGTTTCTTTTGTTGGTTGTACAGAGAAAGATTTGGATATATGAAATCCAGGTTCATTACAAAATATAGTCAGATTAATTATAACTTTTTAAAAGATGGATAAAGATTTGTTTTAGTCACCTTGTCTTTCTAAACTTCAATTTCCTCATCTATGAAGTAAAAACAGACCAGATGATATCTAAGATCTTTTCAAGTGTTTATAACCCAGAAGTCTATCTACATAATGCAATTTTAACTATTTACTGAGAAAATCTTGTGAGATGATTAACAGCTGTCACTCTGAACCATTCATATCTGAAAGTGTTCTCATATATTCATTGAGTTTTCAAAAAGTATCTACAGAATCAATTTCAATCTACTTTCTTTAGGGTAGAGGGAAAAAGTAACTTTGGGATGAGGAAATAATTAGCTCTTTTTATAGATATCATGTAGTACAATTTACTTATTTTACAAGGACTACTCATTATTAATAGAAGCAATCAATTTGTATTTCTTGTGTTTTTATGGTTAAAATTTTGGATGGAAATAACTGGGGATAGGAATGGAAAAAAATAGAAGACAAATAAATAGAATAGTAGCTCCAAGTAACAAGAAAACTGGCTCCCCTCCTTTGCTTTGCCAAAAATATCAGAGTCGCAGCTGCACATAATAGGATTTCAAAAATTCTGATCTGAAATACAAAGATTTTTGATGGTTCATTTTGTGCATCTGCTGAAAAACTCCATCATAATCATCTTAACATGTCCTTTGTTTCATCGCTTCATGAAAGTAAATATGTATTTATATCTTTCCTTCTTGATTGTGAGAACTTCTGATAGCTAATAAAAAGGTTGGTAATTTTGTTCTTTGGTATAAAGCAAAATACTGGGGGGAACAATTCATTTTTTTCTATGAATTGTTTATATTATCTTTTAAAGCGACAATGGAACCAGTTTTGGAAAGTTCAGTGACATCTGTATATAAATTTTCATTATATTGTCCATAACCCAGAAATCTCATTCATTCATTTAGCAGTTATTAACTCAGCACCTACTGTGTGCCCAGGTACTGTTTCAAGCACTATAAATATAATATCGAACAAAATAAAATACTTATCTTCATCATGGGGGACTTTATTTTCTTCCATTTTATCCCTACTAATAAATCTCTGTCATGGTCAATATACTGGAAGACAAAGACTCTCTTCAATTTTTTATTTTCTAAGCCAATTAATTTTTTAAACTTGAGAATAGAAAAATCTTTTTTTAATAACTTTGATTTGAAATCTCTTATAATTTTCTGTTTTTCTTAACCCTTAGATAAAAGAAGCCAATTTCTGGGGTGCCAACTTTGTAATGAGTGGTTCTGACTGCGGCCATATCTTCATCTGGGATCGTCACACTGCTGAGCATTTAATGCTTCTGGAGGCTGATAATCATGTGGTAAACTGCCTGCAGCCCCACCCGTTTGACCCAAGTAAGATGACCTTTTATAAGGCAAGGGTTCAAAATCATTAGTATGATTAATCAGCTTCAACTTTTTTCTAGTTGTAAGAATAATCCAAATTATCCTAGTAGGCAGCTACTAGGGTCAAGTATTGCTCTTCTTGGGTTTAAAACAAAAAAAGTTTACAACCTGTTTTTGGCTGAAAATAGAGGGAAATAGATTAAAAAGTTTATTCTCCTAATAGTTCTTCTTAGTTTTATCAGCTATAAGAGCTTCAGTTGATTGGACTTTTCCCTGCTTAACCAAATGGAACTTCTGTGCCTGTTAGTCTTTACATATCAGAATTAATTTACCAGAACAAAGGAGCAATGACTTGTTCTTACCTTCCATTTGACATTCCCATGTTTCTCATAAAAGAACAGTAAATAGGAAAAAGATTTGAGTGATTTCAAGATGGTTTTAAAATTGTATTATAGGGTAACTTTTAGGAAATCTTCAAAACAGTATTCTCGGTTAACAGTTAAACGTATCAGTACAATGTCCATTCTAACTCAGTTTTGCTGAATATATACATCCATGCATATATACATTACACATTTAAGTGAATTAATGACATTTCTAAGCTTTATATTAATGTGAACTATTTTTTCTAGTTCTCGCTTCATCTGGCATAGATTATGACATAAAAATCTGGTCACCACTAGAGGAATCAAGGATTTTTAACCGAAAACTTGCTGATGAAGTAAGATTTTTGTTATATTTATTATAGAACATATTTCACTTTGTTCCTGAAATGCTTAATAATTTTATTTATTTATGTATATATTTTTTGGTTGTGCTGTGCCTTCACTGCTGTGTGGGCTTTCTCTAGTTGCACCAAATGGGAGTTACTCTGTAGTTGTGGTGTGTGGGCTTCTCATTGCAGTGGCTCCTCTTGCTGCAGAGCTTGAGCTCTAGGCACGTGGACTGCAGTAGCTGTGGCATGAGGGCCCAGCGGTTGCAGCTCTTGGGCTCTAGCGCTCAGGCTCAATAGTTGTGGCACAAAGGGTTAGTGGCTCCACGGCATGTGGGACCTTCCCCGGTCAGAGATCAAACCCATGTCTCTTTCATTGGCAGGCAGATTGTTTATCATTGAGCCATCAGGGAGGCCCCTGAAATGCTGTTTTAAGAAGAATCAAAGCAAGTTAATTCACTTAATGAGGTCAAATTTTAAGAAAAAGAAAAGAATAAAACATGCCCACAATACTAGAGAGATAAAAACTGAAATACTGTTTTGATAATTAGAATGTTGATTATCAGTAGTAACAGATAAAGTTTATTATAGTCGAATAGATTGACTATTTTGGCTTGATGCAATGAAGAATAATTAAAAAAAAAAAAAAAAAGCCTGTGTCCTTTTAAGAAAGTAGTTTTACTGTAACTTTTCTCCATAATCATAGCCAAATGGGTAGCAGAACAAATGATCAGAGACTCTTTTACTTTATGATTTTATTTTAAGGTTTCCTCAGCTTCTGAAGCTGCTGTTGCATCAGTATTTTTGAAATTAAGTTCTTAGAAGCTGTAGGTTTTTTGCAGGATTCGAAGCAGGAAGATGTATGATATGAAAGCTAAACTCTGGGTATTTCCTCAGCTCCAAACAGAGTTTCCATTTATGGGTTTCATTTAAGATTTCATACAAGTATTTCTTATAAGGAAAATAAGGATCCATTGAGTTAATCAGCTACTAATGAATTACTGAGCTTCTGTGAGGAGGTGAGTGCAACTAAGGTTGATACTGCTACCTCTTACCCCTTCGTGGACCTCAGCCTTGTCATGGCAAAGGGGCTTCCATAACTCAATAAAGCTATGAGCCACATGCTGTGACAGCCACCCGAGAGAGAAAAAGAGTTCTGAAAAAACGTGGTCCACTGGAGGAGGAAATGGCAAAGCACTCCACTATTCTTGTTGCAAGAATCTTATGAACAGGATGAAAAAGCAAAAGGATATGATACTGGAAGATGGGCCCCCATATCAGAAGATGCTACAGGGGAAGAGCAGAGGGCAATTACTAATAGCTCCAGAAAGAATGAAGTGGCTGAGCCAAAGAAGAAATGTCACTCAGTTGTGGATGTATCTGGTGGTGAAAATAAAGTCCAATGTTGTAAAGAACAATATTGCATAGGAATGTTAGGTCCATGAATCAAGGTAAATTGGACTTGGTCAAGCAGGAGAGACAAGAATAAAAATCAACATCTTAGGAATCAGTGAATTAAAATGGACAGGAATGGGTGAATTTAATTCAGATGACCTTTGATTCTACTACTGTGGGCAAGAATCCCTTGTAAGAAATGGAGTAGCCATCATAGTCAACAAGAGTCTGACATGCAGTACATGGGTAAAATCTCAAAAATGACAGAATGATCTTGGTTTGTCTCCAAGGCAAACCATTCAATATCACAGTAATCCAAGTCTATACCCTAACCATTAATGCCAAAGAAGCTGAAGTTGAATGGTTCTGTGAAGACCTACAAGACTTTCTAGAACTAACACCAAAAAAAGATGTCCTTTTCATCATAAGGGATTCAATTGCAAAAGTAGGAAGTCAGGAGATACCTGGAGTAACATGCAAGTTTTGCCTTGGAATACAAAATGAAACAGGGCAAAGCCTAATAGAGTTTTGTCAAGAGAACACGCTGGTCACAAAGACACCTTTTTCCAACAACACAAGAGAACACTCTACACGTGAACATCACCAGGTGGTCTATAGTAAAATCAGATTGATATTTTTTTGCAGCTGAAAATGGAGAAGCTCTTGACAGTCAGCAAAAATAAGACCTGGAGCTGACTGTGGCTCAGATCATGAGCTCCTTATTGCAAAATTCAGGCTTAAGTTGAAGAAAGTGGGGAAAATAACTAGGCCTTTCAGGTATGACCTTAATCGAATCCCTCTTTATTATACAGTGGAGATGATGAATAGATTCAAGAGATTAGATCTGGTAGAGTGTGCGTAAAGAACTATGGACAGAGGTTTGTAACATACGAGAAGCAGTGACCAAAACCATCCCCAAGAAAAAGAAATTCAAGAAGGCAAAGTGGTTGCCTGAGGAGGCTTTACAAATAGCTGAGAAAACAGAAGTGAAGGGCCAGGGAGAAAGGGAAAGATATACCCAACTGAATGCAGAGTTCTAGAGAATAGCAAGGAGAGATAAGAAGGCCTTCTTAAATGAACAATGCAAAGATATAGAGGAAAACAATAGAATGGGACAGACTAGAGAACTCTTCAAGAAAATAGGAGATAACATGGGAACATTTCATGTAAGGATGGGCACAATAAAGAACAGAAACTGTAAGGACCTAACAGAAGCAGAAGATACTAAGAAGAGGTGGCAAGGATACACAGAAGAACTATACAAAAAGGTCTTAATGACCCAGATAACAACAATGATGTGGTCACTCACCTAGAGCCCCAGACATCCTGGAGTGTGAAGTTAAGTGGGCCTTAGGAAGCATCACTACAAACAAAGCTAGTGGAGGTGATGGAATTCCAACTCAGCTATTTAAAATCCTAAAATAGGATAATGCTGTTAAAGTGCTGCACTCAGTATGTAAGCAAATTTGGAAAATTTAGCAGTGGCCACAGGACTGGAAAAGATCAATCTTCATTCTAATCTCAGAGAAAGGCAATGTGAAAAAATGTTCAAACTACCTCACAATTGCACTCATTTCACATGCTAGTAAGGTTATGCTCAAAATCCTTCTAGCTAGGGTTCAGCAGTATGTGAACCAAGAACTTCCAGATGTACAAGCTGGATTTAGAAAAGGCAGAGAAATTAGAGATCAAACTGCCAACATTTGTTGAATCCCAGAAAAATCAAGGGAATTCCAAGGAAACATTTACTTCTGCTTCATTAACTGTGCTAAACTGTAGGTTGTTATGAATCACAACAAGTAGTGGAAAATTCTCAAAGAGATGGACCACCTTACCTGCCTCTGGGCTTTCCTGATGGTTCAATAGTAAAGGATCCACTTGCAGTGCAGGAGACCCAGGTTTGATAACCTGGGTTGGGAAGATACCCTGAGACGGGAATGGCAGCCCACTCCAGTATTTTTGCTTGGAGAATTCCATGGACAGAGGATCATGGTAGGCTACAGTCGAAGGGTTCACAAAAGTGATGGACACAACTGAGCAACTAACACTCACTTAGTACCTGTCTCCTGAGAAATCAACATGCGGGTCAAGAAGCAATAGTTAGGACCAGACATGGAACAACTGATGGGTTCAAAATTGGGAAAGGAATACATCAAGGCTTGCTTATTTAACTTATATGCAGAGTTCATCATGTAAAATGCTGGGCAGGATGAAGCACAAGCTGGAATCAAGATTGCCAGGAGAAATAACAGCAGGTGTTACCCCTCTAATGGACGAAAGTAAAGAGGAAGTAACACTGGAGAAGGGAATGGCAAACCACTTCAGTTTTCTTGCCTTGAGAACCCCATGAACAGTATGAAAAGGCAAAAAGATAGGACACTGAAAGATGAACTCCCCAGGTCAGTAAGTGCCCAATATGCTACTGGAGATCAGTGGAGAAATAACTCCAGAAAGAATGAAGAGACGGAGCCAAAGCAAAAACAACACCCAGTTGTGGATGTGACTAGTTATGGAAGTAAAGTCCTGTGCTGTAAAGAGCAGCATTGCGTAGGAATCTGGAATGTTGGGCCCATGCTGCTACTGCTGCTGCTAAGTCCCTTCAGTCATGTCCGACTCTGTGCGACCCCATAGACGGCAGCCCACCAGGCTCCCCCATGCCTGGGATTCTCCAGGCAAGAATACTGGAGTGGGTTGCCATTTCCTTCTCCAATGCATGAAAGTGAAAAGTGAAAGTGAAGTCACTCAGTCGTATCCGACTCCTAGCAACCCCATGGACTGCAGCCTGGAAAGAGCTAATTGGAGTTTCTTTGCCTCACCGCTTCTTCCCACCGAGAGAGAAGAGGGGGTGATGCTGTGGGCTCCAGCTTCAGATATATGGCAGTACCAGCTGCCCCCTACCCACCCTGTCCCCACTTTCTCCACTCTGCCGATTGATGCCTGCTCCTCAAAGCTTACTGATCACAAAAGGACAGCCCCCACCCACTGTGGCTCAATTCTGGGCCCATGAATCAAGGCAAATTGGAAGTGGTCAGGCAGGAGATGACAAGAGTGAACATTGACATTCTAGGAATCAGTGAACTAAAATGGACTGGAATGGGTGAATATAACTCAGATGACCATTATATCTACTACTGTGGGCAGGAATCCCTTAGAAGAAATGGAGTAGCCATCATAGTCAACAAAAGAGTCTGAAATGCAGTATTTGGATGCAATCTCAAAAACAACAGAATGATCTCTGTTCGTTTCCAAGGCAAACCATTCAATATCACAGTAATCCAAGTCTATGCTCCAACCAGTAATGCTGAAGAAGCTGAAGTTGAATGGTTCTGTAAAGACCTACATGACCTTCCACAACTAACACCCCAAAGTGTCCTTTTCATTATAGGGGACTGGAATGCAAAAGTAGGAAGTCAACAGATACCTGGAGTAACAGGCAGATTTGGCCTTGGAGTACAGAATGAAGCAGGGCAAAGTCTTCTGAAAACAGAGATTTGCCAAGAGAATGCACTGATCATAGCAAACACCCTCTTCCAACAACACAAGAGACAATTCTACACATAAACATCACCAGATGGTCAATTCTGAAATCAGACTGATTATATTCTTTGCAGCCAAAGATGGAGAAGCTCTATGCAGTCAGCAAAAACAGGACCAGGAGCTGACTGTGGCTCAGATCACGAATTCCTTATTGCCAAATTCAGACTCATATGGAAGAAAGTAGGGAAAACCACCAGACCATTCAGGTATGACCTAAATCAAATCCCTTACGAATATGTAGTGAAAGCGAGAAGTAGATTCAAGGGATTAGATCTGATAGAGTGCGTGGTGAATGATTTACAGAAATTCATGGCATTGTACAGGTGGCGGTGATCAAGACCATCCCCAAGAAAAGGAAATGCAAAAAGGCAAAATGATTGTCTGAGGAGGTCTTACAAATAGCTGAAAAAAGAAGAGAAGCTAAAGGCAAAGGAGAAAAGGAAAGATAAGAAAGCCTTCCTCTGTGATTAGTGCAGAGAAATAGAGGAAAACAATAGAATGGGAAAGACTAGAGATCTCACCTTGTTTATTTAACTTACATTCAGAGTTCCTCATGCAAAAAGCTGGGCTGGATGACTCACAAACTGGAATTAAGAATGCCAGGAGAAATAACCTCAGATAGGCAGGTGACACCACTCTTATGGAGGAAAGTAAACTTTCCTCCATTAGGTAAAGTGAAAGTGTTAGTTGCTCAGTTGTGTCCCCCCCTCCATGGACTGTATAGTCTGTCATGCTTCTATGTCCATGGAATTCTCCAGGCACAAATCTGTTATGTATCACAACAAACTGTGGAAAATTCTTACAGAGATGGGAATACCAAACCACCTGACATGCCTCCTGAGAAATCTGTATGCAGATCAAGAAACAACAGGTAGAACTGGACATGGAACAACCGACTGGTTCCAGATCAGGAAAGGAGTTTGTCAAGGATGTATATTGTCACCCTGCTTATTTAACTTATATGCAGAGTGCATCATGTGAAATGCCGGGCTGGATGAAACACAAGCTGGAATCAAGATTGCCGGGAGAAATATCAATAACCTCAGATATGCAGGTGACACCAGTCTTATGGCAGAAAGCAAAGAAGAACTAAAGAGCCTCTTGATGAAAGTGAAAGAGGAGAATGAAAAAGCAGGCTTAAAGCTCAACATTCAGAAAACTAAGATCATGGCATCCAGTCCCATCACTTCATGGCAAATAGATGGGCAAATAATGGATCAGTGACAGACTTTATTTTCTTGGGCTCAGAAATCACTGCAGATGGTCACTGCAACCATGAAATTAAAAGATGCTTGCTCCTTGGAAGATAAGCTATGACCAACCTAGACACCACATTAAAACGCAGAGACATTACTCTGCCTACAAAGGTCCGTCTGGTCAAAGCTATGGTTTTTCTAGTAGTCATGTATGGATGTGAGAGTTGGACTATAAAGAAAGCTGAGCTTTGAAGAATTGATGCTTTTGAACTGTGATGTTGGAAAAGACTCTTGAGAGTCCCTTGGACTGCAAGGAGATCCAACCAGTCAATCCTAAAGGAAATCAGTCCTGAATGTTCATTGGAAGTACTGATGCTGAGGCTGAAACTCCAATACTTTGGCCACCTGATGTGAAGAACTGACTCATTGGAAAAGACCCTGATGCTTGGAAAGATTGAATGCGGGAGGAGAAGGGATGACAGAGGATGAAAAGATTGGATGGCATCACCGACTCCTTGGACATGAGTTTGAATAAGCCTGGCATGTTGCAGTCCATGGGGTTGCAAAGAATCAGAAATGACTGAGTGACTGAACTGAACTGAAAGAGGAACTAAAGAGCCTGTTGATGAGGATGAAAGAGGAGAATGAAAAAGCTGGCTTAAAACTCAGCATTCAAAAAACATCATGGCGTCCAGTCCCATCATTTCATGGCAGCTTGATGGAGAAAAGTGGAAGCAGTGACAAATTTTATTTCCTTTGGCTCCAAAATCACTGTGGACAGTGACTGCAGCCATAAAATTAAAAGATGCTTGCTCCTTGGAAAGAAAGCAGTAACAAACCTAGACAGTGTATTAAAAAGTAGAGACATCACTTTGCTGGCAAAGGTCTGTATAATCCGAGCTATGGTTTTTCCAGTTGTCATGTACTGATATGAGTGTTGAACCATAAAGAAGGCTGAGCACTAAAGAAGTAACGCTTTTCAACTGTGGTGTTAGAGAAGACTCTTGAGAGTCCCTTGGACTGCAAGGAAATCAAACCAGTCAACCCTTAAGGATATCAGTCCTGACTATTCACTGGAAGGACTGATATTGAAGCTGAAACTCCAGTACTTTGGCCACTTGAGGTGAAGAGCTGACTCATTGGAGAAGACCCTGATGCTGGGGAAAAATGAAGGTAGGAGGAGAAGGAGGAGGCAGAGTATGAGATGGATATCATCACCGACTCAATGGACAGGCATTTGAACAAACTCTCAGAGACAGTGAAGGAGCCTGGCATGCTGTAGTTCATGGGTTGCAAAAAGTTGGACAGGATTTGATAACTGAACAACAGCCCTCTCTTAAAACAATAAGGGGTGCATTGCTAAAAATATTAGTAAATTGAAAAACTCGTTCTGTACGCCATGGTTGACGGTTCATAGTGAGATTCCCACGTATATTTTTACTCATTATGTCAATAGACCTATATTAAACACTTAAGGCCCCTTGTCCATGGAATTTTCCAAGCAAGAATACTGGAGTGGGTTGCTATTTCCTATTCTAGGGGGTCTTCCCAACGCAGCTATCGAACCCAAGTCTCTTTTGTCTCCTTTATCGGCAAGCAGGTGCCACATAGGAAGCCCCTATATCAGGTAGAATCCTGGATTTTAAAAGATAAACCCTTTCCTTCAGAACCCAAAGACTAGTGGGAAAAAACAGACATATGAACAACCAGAGTACAGTTTGGTCAGTGTCAGAAATGTACACGTAGTGTTCTGGAAACTCGTAGAAAGGAATTTTCAATTGGAGTAAATGGGATGGGAAGGTCTTCACAGAGGAAATCAGAATTGGACTGAGTTTACCAGGTAGACCAGGACCAAAGGAACATTTGAGAGAGAAGGATCAGCGTGTTTCAAGTTGCTGTAAGGTGGGTGAGCCATCTGCGTGCTGAGGACACATAAGAAAGCAGCTCAGCGGGCCTCATGAGGCCGGGCTGTACAGGGCCCTGTGGGCACCCTCATGAGTTGACAATGTAATGTCGTTGGGGGACTGCTGATCAGGTTAGTGTCTTTTCTTCCTTTACTGCTTTCCTTCCTTCCTTTCTGTTTTTCCTTTGCCATTCCCTTTGGTTTCCTCTTTTTTCCTTTGTCTATAATTATACATTAAATCCATAGATGTTCATGGATGTTCTTTAGTCCTATTCTTCATACTTAAGACACAGTTCATTGGTAACTCTCATCCAGAGGTTTATTTTTGAAGTTAACTTTGAAGTTAACGTAACATTTTCCTTGAGGGGCACAAATGACCCAGGGATAATAATCTAACAGTGCTGTCACTAGAGGGAAAAAAATAATAAGCGGACACAAAGTAGACTGCTCTGCTTTTATAAACAAATTATAAGTAAAAGTAAATTGAATTCTTATGTGTTTCAGGTAGCCTCAGGGTTTGACCTTTGTCTTTCTTCCAGTTAAAGAGTAGTGTTCTCTGATCTTACTCTGTTGATTACAAGCTAAAGTAATTATTTGGCATTGGGTGGCCTTAAGAGGGCAATGGCACCCCACTCCAGTACTCTTGCCTGGAAAATCCCATGGATGGACGAGTCTGGTAGGCTGCAGTCCATGGGGTCGCTGGGAGTCGGACGCGACTGAGCGACTTCACTTTCACGCATTGGAGAAGGAAATGGCAACCCACTCCAGTGTTCTTGCCTGGAGAATCCCAGGGATGGGGAAGCCTGGTGGGCTGCCATCTATGGGGTCGCAAAGAGTCAGACACGACTGAAGCAACTTAGCAGCAGCAGCCTTAAGATGGTAATATAGACTCATATAGATATATGTGAAGAATGAAGTAATTCCTGTTAATTCTTTACAGTTCTCCTAGTATCTAAGGAAAACATACAGTTACTCTATGATCTTTGACATGGTTATTTAACTTGTCTCATAGGTTATAACTCGAAATGAACTCATGCTGGAAGAGACTAGAAATACCATTACAGTTCCAGCCTCTTTCATGTTGAGGATGTTGGCTTCACTGAACCATATTCGAGCTGGTAAGAACTGTCAGTATGCCTTAAAATCATTATTATATTTGAAAAAACATTATTTAAGATTGACGTTAAAGGGATTTATATTTAAGGGGAAAAGGGGATTTTCCTGACAGTCCAGTAGCTAGCACTTGCACTTCCACTGCAGTGGGCAGGGGTTCCATACCTGGTTGGGAAACTTAAGATCCCACATGCTGCATGGCGTGGCCAAAAAATTCAGAGATTTTATTAATCTCCTTAAATTACAAGATCAAGGCCAACTTTTTTTGGCCTTAACTTTTTAACTTTTTTTTTAAACACAAGAAGTGTATTTCTTGCTGACATTAGGTCCTCTCAGACTACATAGAAGGCGGCTTAACTTTTGAACTGAGTGGTATGAATTCTTGATCTTAGTACAGTAATTTGTATCCCCATGAGCCAACTTTATTGAACTGTCCTAATGAAAAGATGACATCACTTCAAATCTTTTATTAGCTATGGTTTTCTTCTCAGAGTGGAATATCATATCATAAACCTTAAGATATGTTAAGGTTTATGTAAGTAAGTAACTTTTAATGATACATTTGGCCAAAATCAATCACAGCCCAGACAAAAATGAATGTATTACTACAAAGATTTGAAACAATAGCTCAATGTATTTTTCTAATTTTTGTGTGTTTGTTTTAGAAGATAAACCATGGGGTTCAGTGCTTCAGATACAAAACTTCACATTACAATTAATTACATTATATTATAACTAATTTTCAAGAAGGAATAGAATAACCTGTGTTCATAACAATAGAAAGTATCCAATATCCATTATAAACAAAATGTTTATCACTTCACTGATAACTCAAATTTCTTTATATGTTGAGTACTGTTTAATAACACCAACCATGTATAGAGTACCTTTAATGAATCAGGCAGCATACCAATCATTTCACAAATCTATCCTCAGTTAGCTCCAGCCCTCTACATAGTAGAGTATTTTTAATAACTCACTGCAGGTCACACAACTGATAAACGGTAAAGCCTGAATTTGAAACTAGCTTCCAAGCATTTCCTCTCCTTTTACCTACAAATTTCAGTTGCAGGAATATATTCAAGTCATGAATAAGACATGCAGTCCTCTGGATGAGCTGATTTCAAACTGTTTTTCTAGTCCATTCTTTCCTTCTCTGTCCTCTCCATTCTCTGTGCTGCCGCTGCTAAGTTGCTTCAGTTGTGCCCAACTCTGTGCAACCCCATAGATGGCAGCCCACCAGGCTCCCCCGTCCCTGGGATTCTCCAGGCAGGAACACTGGAGTGGGTTGCCAGTTTCTTCTCCATCCTCTCTGGCCCTCTCTAAATCTGCGGGTACCTCAAACTCTTCCCTGCCTCAGAATCTTTACAGTCATGCTGTCCCCTCCCACCCTCACTCTTTGTTAGAATAACTTCTGTCCTGGGTTCGATCTCTGGGTTGGGAAGATCCTCTGGAGAAGGGAATGGCTACCCGCTCTAATAGTCTGGCCTTGAGAATTCCATGGACAGAAGAGCCTGGTGGGGTCCATGGGGTCACAAAGAGTCAGACACGACTGAGTGACTTTCACTTTCACCTTTCTGTTACAGACCCTCAGGTCTATATAAACGGCAGACTGCATATCATTTCCTCAGAGAGTGGGGAAGGGAGACATAAGTATTCCTGGCAGAAAAAAAGAGTATATAGCATTTGTCTTAAGTCCTGGAAGAGACTGTGGTACATCTACAAATTTAAAGACTCTCCTTATGTCTGTAATTAAAGGAGCTGGAAAGAAAACCCTCAAATTGTCAATATCAACTATTACAAGGAAAGAATAAAAATTTCAAATGGTTAAAGCAAAACAAAAAATAAACCTAAAATGAAAACAGAAAATGTTTGCAATCCAACAGCATATTATCGTGGTACTTCTTTTGCCCCCATGTTATTCACTGTGACATCTTTTGATCTGTTTTCTTCAATAAGAAGCAGTACTCTTAAAATTCACTTGACTTCAGATTTGAGGAGGCACTGTTTTATAGAACAGGAAAAACATGTGCTGATTATGATAACTAAATTTGCTGATGATGATAACTAAATTTTCATATAGAGTTCATCTGGTGAATGGCTCTTTCTGAGTTTGCCTATAGGAAACTGTTTCTCCTTTCATTTGTGCAAGAATCTATTTTAAATGCGTGCTGATGTATCAGTGGTTTGTTAACTCAGTTACTACTCTCCTTCTTTGATTTTAGAATTAGCTGCTTATAATATAAAGGTTTTCTTTATTCTATTGTTTTTGTTTTTTTTTGCCAGCAATCAAAGGGAGACACTTGGTAGTTGGCTTAGTCAACCTAACTCACCCTCTTGTTTCTCTTAAGTAAAATCCTTGATAGGAAAAGATAACCAAGAGTTGATATTTCTGCTGCTTTTATTCTTAAGATATCTAGTTATTTGATGAGTCAGCTACTCCTTTCCTCTCCTTTTCTTCATTGTCCTGTATTCCAAGTACAATGATGTGCGCTTTAAATCTCCTTTTCAAAACTACAAATACCTGGTTCCTACGCACTAAAGATCCTGATTCATTTTATCTGAATAGGATTTGAGCTTCTGTATTTTAAAAAAAACACCCAAAATTTTCTCATGAATGCTCTACTAACAGCTTTTAGTTTAGGCAACTTCATGAGAGATAAAGGCAGTTCTGAGATTCCTAGAAGCTTTGACAGGCTTTGGAGAGATGGTGTGTGAACCATTCCAAACTCTTCTAGAATATGTTACAATCTACTCAGTTTACTCCCCTCTTTAAAATTCTCTTGTGCCTCCCCATGCTCTTAGGATAAAGTCCAGTGTTAACATGGTTTATAAAACCCAGAAGCATTTGTTGCTACCTCTGGAACATGGCAGATGTAGATCTAAATAGCCATATCTGTAGAGCTAACATCACACTGAACGTACAGGCACTTACCCATTCATGTACAAGTTCACTCCATCAATTAGGGTAGCTTTATTCCAGAATACAATCCATATTCATCTATCTTGGTCTCCCCACTTCTGCTCTCACTTTTGTATAGTCTGATTTCCACAGCAGTCAGAGGAGGCTTTTTTAAAATGTGGGTCAGTAAGTTCAGTTCAGTCGCTCAGTTGTGTCCAACTCTGCGACCCCATGGACTGCATGCAGCGTGTCAGGCTTCCCCGTCCATCACCAATTCCCGGAGCTTACTCAAATTCATGTCCATTGAGTTAGTGATGCAATCCAACCATCTCATCATCTGTCATACCCTTCTCCTTCTGCCATAAGTCTTTCCCAGCATCAGGGTCTTTTCCAATGAGTCAGTTCTTCGCATCAGGTGGCCAAAGTATTGGATTTTCAGCTTTAGCATCAGTACTTCCAAGGAATATTCAGGACTGATTTCTTTTAGGATGGACTGCTTTGATCTCCTTGCAGTCCAAGGGACTCTCAAGAGTCCTCTCCAATATCACAGTTCAAAAGCATCAATTCTTCAGCACTCAGCTTTCTCCATAGTCCAACTCTCACATCCATACATGACTACTAGAAAAACCATAGCTTTGACTAGACGAACCTTTGTTGGCAGAGTAATGTCTCTGTGTTTTAATGTGCTGTCTAGGTTGGTCATAGCTTTTCTTCCAAGGAGCAAGCATCTTTTAACTTCATGGTTGCAGTCACCATCTGCAGTGATATTGGAGCCCAAGAAAATAAAGTCTGTCACTGTCTCCATTGTTTCCCCATCTATTTGCCATGAAGTGATTGGACTGGATGCCATGATCTTAGTTTTCTGAATGTTGAGTTTTAAGCCAACTTTTTCATTCTCCTCTTTCACTTTCATCAAGAGGCTTTTTAGTTCTTCTTTGCTTTCTGCCATAAGACTGGTGTCATCTGCATATCTGAGGTTATTGATATTTCTCCCGGCAATCTTGATTCCAGCTTGTGCTTCATCCAGCCCAGCATTTCGCATGATGTACTCTGCATTTAAATTAAATAAGCAGGGTGACAATATACAGCCTTGATGTACTCCTTTCCTGATTTGGAACCAGTCGGTTGTTCCATGTCCAGTTCTACCTGTTGATTCTTGACCTGCATACAGATTTCTCAAGAGGCAGGTCAGGTGGTCTGGTATTCCCATCTCTGTCAGAATTTTCCACAGGTTGTTGTGATCCATAGTCAAAGGCTTTGGCATAGTCAATAAAGCAGAATTAGAGGTTTTTCTGGAACTCTCTTCCTTTTTCGATGATCCAGTGAATGTTGGCAGTTTGATCTCTGGTTCCTCTACCTTTTTTAAATCCACCTTGAACATCTAGAAGTTCACGGTTCATGTACTATTGAAGCCTGGCTTAGAGAATTTTGAACATCACTTTACTAGTGTGTGAGATGAGTGCAAATGTGCAGTAGTTTGAACATTCTTTGGCATTGCCTTTCTTTGGGATTGGAATGAAAACTGACCTTTTCCAGTTCTGTGGCCACTGCTGAGTTTTCCCAATTTGCTGGCATGTTGAGTGCAGCACTTTTACAGCATCATCTTTTAGGATTTGAAATATCTGTACTGGAAGTCCATCATCTCCACTAGCTTTGTTCGTAGTGATGCTTCCTAAGGCCCCCTTGATTTCACACTCCAGGATGTCTGGGTCTAGGTGAGTGATCATACCATCATGGTTATCTGGGTCGGGAAGATCTTTTGTATAGTTCTATGTATTCTTGCCAACTCTTAATGTCTTCTGCTTCTCTTCAGTCCATACCATTTCTGTCCTTTATTGTGCCCATCTGTGCATGAAATGTTCCCTTGGTATCTCTAATTTTCTTGAAGAGATCTCTTGTCTTTCCCATTCTATTGTTTTCCTCTATTTCTTTGCATTGATCCCTGAAGAAGGCTTTCTTATCCCTCCTTGCTTGTGGGTCAGTAAACCTTTTCTTTAAATGGCCAGAGTAAATAGGCTTTGTGGGCCATGTGGTTTCTGTTGCAGATGCTCATTTCTGACAGTGTTGCAAAAGCAGCCATAGATAATATGTAGATCGAGGGCATAGGTGTGCCTTAATACTACTTTATTTCTAGAAATAGGCTAAGGGAGGGTTTGCCCAGGGGCCATAGTTTGCTGAGTCTCTTTTTTAAGAAGTACATTAGGTTATGTCACCCTTGCTTAAAATTCTCAGGGGCTTCCCACTGCTCATAAAATAAAACCTAGACTTCATACTCCGGTCTACAAGAAAGAGACCTACCAGCCACTGAGTCCATGCATTTGTTTTCTGCTCGCTTGCTACATTTTAGCCGTAAGTGACTGCTTTCCTCCTCAGACTCATAAAGCTTATTAGTATATTTAGGACCTTTTCACTGGCTGTTTCGCTGCCTTTTAGACAGCTTTGTTCATTTGCCAACTTCACTAATAATTGAACATACAATTGAGGCCTCAGCTCCAGTGTCACCTCCTCAGAAAAGTGTTCCTTAGTCACTCATTGTGAAGTTGCTTAAAGTGCACATGCTCCTTCTCATCACTTACTCTCTGGTCATTCCCTGGTTTTCCTCAAGTACTTATTCTAACTTCATTTATTTGTTGCCTTGTTACACAGATTAAAGGATAAAAATACATTGTCTTGTTTTCTGTTTTTCTTTTCTAGAAAGTGAGTTCATTAAGACCAGAGACCTAGTTTGTCTTATTCAAATCTGGATAGCTAGTTCCTAGAACAGTGCCTAGCACATAATAGTTGCTCAGTCAGTGTTCTCGTTGAATGAATGGGTGAGTGAATGAATAAACTTAACAGTATCAAATCTCTAGCTAACCAGGAGTACTGTATTGATTCTTTGTGGAATACAGGTTTCTTTCGGGTAATTGTTTTCATACCTCTGTTGTCCCCTCTCTCCAGCCCCAGCCAGCTTATTAATAGTATCTCATATTTTTCCTGATCAAAAATAATTTCACAAATATTCAATTTGTGAAAAATTGAATTTTTTTCAATTCAAAAATTCAAAAATAAATTTAGAAGTATTTCTAAAAGAGAATTAAAGGAGCCTTCCCACAAATGTAACCCTTATTTACAATAGCAACTTGGTGTTGTCTTGCTTTTGAAAACAGTGGCTTTCTAAGTCATTATTTCTAGTTGTCATTTTAAAGAACATAAGTGTTCTCAGCCCTCCTTGGCCTTTAATTGCCAACCAGAGATTTGTGAAAGTGTTGAACTGCTTTGCAGTTTTATTACCTCAGTAGTACTCTGTGGACAAAAAGATTTTATTTAATTTTGTTCTTAAAAATTGGGTTTACATTCTGAGAGAGATGACTCTGCAGAAGTTGTGTGAGAAAGATCTGGAAAAAAAAAAAACACAACCATTCTGCCCCCTTCCTCATTCTAGAAGCCACTGTGAGTTACTCTGTGACTATATAAGAGACCCTAGGCCCTCACTGGACTGCATGTTGCTTGCTTTGGACTTTGCAGAATTCTAATGTCTGCTGTAAACTCCCGGATTTGAAGGCTGTGACATTTCATCTTAACCCTCCATTTCCCCATCTTCATTCATAATGTGACAACCAAAAAGAACTGGGTCATCCTGCACATTTTAAAATATGCTGATGCTGTTTAAACATGTTCCACTAATATGACCGGTATATTACTTATGATACTCTAGGTAAGCAGAACAGCAAATTCATGTATTGTTCTCTCCCATGAAAGTATGCTGCTAAGTCGCTTCAGTCGTGTCCAACTCTGTGCGACCCCATAGACGGCAGCCCACCAGGCTCCCCCGTCCCTGAGATTCTCCAGGCAAGAACACTGGAGTGGGTTGCCATTTCCTTCTTCAATGGCGCACACAATAAATACAGCATAATCTCTTTTATACTCATATACCTTAGGTAACTTGTTATTGATCAGAAAGTCTCCCACTGTGTTTAGATTCCTTAGTGACCTGTGAAGATTTATTATAATCTTATCTTACAAATGTATATTGAACACTTTAATAACTAAAACTTGTATAACTCAGGTTACAAATCATATACACATATATTATCTTCTTAGTTTGACATTGAAATGGAGTTGGTATAGAGGGGATTTAATCTTAATTTACTTGGACAATTAAACATACATCCCTTCTGTATACTGGTGTTGACAATTTAGAATTCACTGGGAGTATCTAAGCCCCTGTGAATAATAAAGCCCCAGGATTCCATCTTCTCTCGGTGTTGAGAAGCCTGAATAATTCCCGTGTCTCACCTTCAGCCTCCCGGCTTGCCCTGGAGAAGCGTCTGTGATGGAAAGGCTCCATTCTGGTGGCTGCAGTGGCTTGACACTGTGGCCTTCGTTGTGCCCTAATGCAGTGTGTCTTATCTTAGTAACACTTAAATTTGTTTATTTGATAAACCTTCATTGAACCTCTTGTACTAGGCCCTGAGGATAAAAGATAAAAAGAAATAACTCCTACCCTCCCAGGAGCTCACAGTCTACAAGAAGATGTGCAGACAGACTAGTACTGCAATTAGAAGCATCATTATATGGTACATATAAAATATTCTGGAACCTGAAGGAAGGAGTTCATAATTCTGCAAGTTAGGGATCTGAGAAAGTCTGGGCAAAGTTTCACAAAGGGAAAAATAGTTGTATTGAGATGAGTAAGCATAACCTTTGTAGCTGAAGAACTAGGTAAGTGTCCCAAGCAGAGGGACAGCAAATGTAAACCGTGGAACTTGAGAGGACATGCCCTGCTGGTGCACCAGATGGTGATTGCACACTCCCTTGAGTGGTCAGCCTAGATAAGCTCCTTAAGGACAGAGAAGACCCTGTGACTGCTTTGGTCACCACTGTATCCTGGAACATAGCAGATATTTAAGAAATATTTTTATAACCAGAAATACGTGTGTTGTGTGCTGAGTCACTTCAGTTGTGTCCAACTCTGCAGCCTGCCAGGCTCCTGTCTGTGGGATTCTCCAGGCAGAAATACTGGAGTGGCTTGCCATTTCCCTCTCCAGAGGATCTTTCTGACCCAGGGACTGAACCTGGGTCTTCTGCATTGCAAACAGATTCTTTACCATCTGAGCCAACTAGGGAATGATTCCCAGATGCTCTTGCACAGCTTCCCTCTCACTCCCATTGGTGACACCTGATATAACTCCTAGGAACACAGTTTGAAATCATTGCAGTAGACCACTATAGATCGAGATCTTTAGGGTTTTTATTTTGTAATTTTTTTTATATTTAGAATTACATGAATATTCTAAGTTAATAGTGCTGTGTTTCCTTTATTCTTTGCCTCTAGAGGCAAAAATAACTTCTACACATAGCTGTGAGCTGATCTTCACATGATGATATTTTGAATTATACACATTTTAATCAGTTTTATTTAAGGTATTGACAACTATTTTGATTGTAATACTAAAGGTTGTTTTTTTTTGTCTTCTGTGTTTTCCAGACCGGTTGGAAAGTGACAGATCAGAAGGCTCTGGTCAGGAGAATGAAAATGAGGATGAAGAATAATAAACTCTTACTGGCAAGCACTTAGATGTTCTGAAATTTGTATAAGACATTTATTATATATATTTTTTCTTTACAGAGCTTTAGTGCAATTTTAAGGTTGTGGTTTTTTTGCGTTTTTCCCTTTTGAGGGGATAACCTAACATTGGTTTGGAATGATTGTGTGCATGAATTTGGGAGTGTGTGTAAAACAAAACTAGCAAAATGTTTTAAAAACTTTTTGCCATGTGTGAGGAGTGGTAGAAAATGCAAAGTGCAATATTTTCCCTAACCTTCGGATGTGGGAGCTTGGATCAATGTGGAAGAGGAATTTTCATTAAATAGTGAAAATACTGGTTCAAAGAAATGTCTATACTTGCCATTTGCATGTTTGTTGCTTTCTAATTAAAGAAGTTGGTTGTTTTACGATATCCTGAATTTGACTTTTTATTTAATGCCTTGCTGTCTTGACCCGTTTTCCAAATCTCTTCTAGATTTAATAACCTTTTCTGTTTTGACTTCTCTTTGACAGAATTACATACAAGACCTTTTTTTCATCTCTCCTTCCAAAGTGCTTTATCTCCAATGATCACCTTTCATGATTAGTGGTCCCTCGTTACCCAAGTACAGGGGTTAGTCCCCGTGCAATCTCAGAGCATCATGGATACTCAACATAATAGCACAAGCTTATTTTGAAGAGTTCTGGCTTCTGGCCTTCCTGTCTCCACCTTCTAGATTTCAGCTGAAAATGTTGACCATCCCGTCTCCTAATTCGTAGTCCTCCTGCTTGCTGGTGTCCACCTTCACCCAACTTAAGCATCTACACCCAGGTCTATCTTACAGGTTATGACCTGAAGCTGTTCCTATAGACTTAACCCTTCAGTAATTCTCTCTCCTATCCCCTAAGCTGTCGTGCTGCTGTCTCTGACTGAGCCACAAATAGACTCACAGGTGTTGCCAGATTCCCATGTGGAGATCAGGGATGGCTCCTCCCAGATGACTGCAGACCCAAGGACATGTGTTGCTAAGAGAAGACAGATGGCTTTTTGGATAGAGGAAAAAAAACTCTAGTTGGCTCAGTAACTTCAGTTGGACTTAAATGTCTAGCTCTTAGTCTGGGCAGGACACATATGTATCTGTATTAAGAACATGCTAAATGCTCAAAGGGGAAAGGAACTGGTCTCTAAACAGGGCAGCTGCATGATTTTCAAAAAGTATTAGGGTCTATTTCTGGTTCCCAAATAGTTACATGACCTGCTCAAGCCATCTGATTTCTCTGGGCTTCTGTGTCCTCTTCCTTTATGGGCTTCTGTTTCTTGATGAAAGTGAGAGTGAAAAAGTTAGCTTAAAGCTCAACATTCAGAAAACTAAGATCATGGCATCTGGTCCCATCACTTCATGGGAAATAGATAGGGAAACAGTGGAAACAGTGTCAGACTTTATTTTGGGGGGCTCCCAAATCACTGCAGATGGTGACTGTAGCCATGAAATTAAAAGATGGTTACTCCTTGGAAGGAAAGTTATGATCAACCTAGATAGCATATTCAAAAGCAGAGACATTACTTTGCCAACAAAGGTCCGTCTAGTCAAGGCTATGGTTTTTCCAGTAGTCATGTATGGATGTGAGAGTTGGACTGTGAAGAAAGCTGAGCGCCAAAGAATTGATGCTTTTGAACTGTGGTGTTGGAGAAGACTCTTGGGATTCCCTTGGACTGCAAGGAGATCCAGCCAGTCCATTCTGAAGGAGATCAGCCCTGGGATTTCTTTGGAAAGAATGATGCTGAAGCTGAAACTCCAGTACTTTGGCCACCTCATGTGAAGAGTTGACTCATTGGAAAAGACTCTGATGCTGGGAGGGATTGGGGGCAGGAGAAGGGGATGACAGAGGATAAGATGGCTGGATGGCATCACTGACTCGATGGACGTGAGTCTGGGTGAACTCCGGGAGTTGGTGATGGACAGGGAGGCCTGGCGTGCTGCGATTCATGGGGTCACATAGAATCGGACACGACTGAGCGACTGAACTGAATCGAACTGAAAATGGAGGTAGTCCTGTTTCACCCCGTAAATCCCAGGGGCTGTGTTAGGAACACATGAAAGGTCGGAGGGCTTTACAGAATAACTGAAAAGATTACTGCAGCACACAAAATAACAGTTTCTTCCACTAGAACAGGAACAGAGACGTGCTGGAAAACTAACAGAGCAGACTGGAGTGCTTAGTGGGGTCAAGGGTGACTGGCAGGAAAAGCAACAGGAGAAAATCAGTGACTTCACTTCAGTGTGTTCACTTGGCAGTGAAGGAGGCTGGGCAGCTGGGAGTGGAGGAATTCTGAACTTCTGGTTTAATTTGGCTAGGAATCTAAAATTGCAACTCAAACATTAAAAAGTGGTATTTGTCCAAGGAATTAGATGCCGTAGTTTTATTGACTTTGTAGTTTTGTGGTGTACGTTACCAAGGGCTTCTGTGGTGGCTCAGTGGTATAGAATCTGCCTGTCAATGCAGGAGATGCAGGTTCAGTCCTTGGGTTGGGGAGGTCCCCTGGAAGAGGGAAATGGCACCCCACTCCAATATTCTTGCTGAGAGAATTACCCCCAACAGAGGAGCCTGGTGGGCTACAGTCTGTGGGGTCACAAAGAGTCAGACAAATGAGCACATATCACCAATTGGTTATAAAGGAGCAGGGCAGGCCAGACAAGTAGTCAAGAAGACAGCAAAAAGAAAAGATTATACAGAGACAGACTTGATGAGTCCTGGCCACTCCCATGATCCACTGTTTGTTGGGGTGTGGGGGGATGCCAGGATCACAAGTTGGACTCTGGATCTCAGTGTTCCACTTAACCACTCAGAAAAAGGAATATGGCTTTAGGGCTGGCAGGTACAGGGTCAGATAAAGGTGGTAGGCTCTGTGCCTTGAGGTTGTACAAGTCTGATAATCTCTACCATCCGCCCTTTGACTTTGGTTGTGGGGTAGACCAAGCAAGAGAGCACTGCTCTTCATTAATCCTCCTTTGAAACTTAGAATTAACAATGTTTGTTGTGTCTTTCCTGGTTACTTCCCAGTCATTTAACAGTATTCCATGAATCTAATTTTCTTGCAGTTTATTAAAAGTACATGGATAACTGTACCTAGGTGACTGTGGTATGGATTGTGCCACAGTGGGCTCAGTCTCCTTCCTCTTTTCAGCCTGTGGGAAGGGAGGCTTGAGAAAAGGACATGTCTGCAGAAAAAGGGTACAGGTAGAGGAGACACCCAGAGAAGTCCACAGTCCATAAGTACAAATTCACAATTTGCAAAGCTCTACACAAGCCAAAAACCAGATATTTAATCAGGTAAACAAAATTATTCTAACTACACTTTTACTTGTTTATAAATATTTATAATGACCCTAAGCATTGGGCTGGGGTGGGGGGGGGTGTTGTGGGGGGTGCTTCCCTGATGGCTCAGACAGTGAAGAATCTGCCCCTTGCAGGAAACACAGGTTCAATCCCTAGGTTGGGAAGATCCTCTGGAGAAAGGAATGGCAACCCACTCTAGTATTCTTGCCTGCAGAATTACATGAACAGAACAGCCTGGTGGGCTGCAGTCCATGGGGACACAGAGAGTCAGATATGACTCAGCAACTAACACTAAGCATTTTTTTAATCTTAAAAAAAAATCCAAAAACTTCAAGTGAACTGTACTTCTGAATCAGCGTGCTTTTGTCTTGAAGGTTGGGTTTTAACCACCTTTGCATCCAGGAGTCCATTATCAGAACACAGCATAGGACTCCGCTCCTTAAGCATCACTGACTGACCTATTTCCAGCCACACAGGCTCTTTCCCCTGCACTCTCAGCATGGCCTTGCCTGCTGAGGCCTGTGATCCTCCCCAGGACTGTCTTTTGCTCTGGGAAAGTCTGACTCACCTATGATTAGTGATATTTCAAAATGGTGGTGTCAAAAGGAAAAAAGTGGCTTTTAATTCTTAAGCTATTACTACTACTCAGGGAATTGCTCTCTGAGGGAAATGAAAACAGCTTTGTCTAGTTTGTTCTCCTAAAAATAACAATGAGCTGAACTGTGTTCTTGGTAATCATGTAGATTGAGTTTGTTCTTTGAATTCCTTCCAGTGAAATCTGATCACTTTCCTTAGGCCTGCAGTTTTTTATAGTTCTGGCAAGCAGATATTCTAATCCCCAGATTCCTTGGTTTACAATAGTTTTTTGACCCAATAAAGCCCCACTGGCCTGTTCTATTAATGATGACTGTCAACTATCCCTCATCCTCCTCAAGCTGCAGAGCTGGCTTTTTCCTTCTCTGTCACATCGCCAAGGACGCTTTGAGACTTTGGACAATTCTCTGTACTTCCTGAGGCCTCCTTGGATTGTGTGTCCCCCTTCCCAAATGAGAAGGGTGATCCAGCTCTGCCCCTCTTGTAGTCATATACGACTGTGCTCACAGCCATTTTCCTTTGCTTCAGGGTGAAAACTCTGATTTCTCTTTACTCTCCCGTGGAATTTACCTGGGGTTCTCTGTATCCTGTGGGTGATAGCAGTCTCCTGCCCCTGAACTGCCTCTTCCCTCAGGGACTCTGAGGGTCACAGAGTCTGAACCCAAGTGCCAAGGCCACTGCCGAGCAGTCACTGTCACTACAGGAGGGAGCTGCCCTTGGAAGCCTGGTCACAGCTCAGCAGTGTCCCTTCTGACTGTCCCTTAAGGGAGGTCAGAGCTGAGCTTGCGCTTTGATTCCAGATGCCACACCAGCCTGGGACTCCATCATCTTCACTGGCCATTAACAGAAAAGCTCCACTCTTCCTGACCTCCTGAACCCCAAATGCTAGTTGCCCTTTGCTCCCTCGCCTCCGTTGCCTTCCCCTTTCTCACCATGTTCCTGTGTACTGTTCAGCAAACGTGACAACAACCTTCAACACCGCTTATGTAGGGTAACTGTTATCTTTTCAAGATTCTCAAGTCTTGTCGTCAAGAGCCCTGTAAAGCACAAGTACTACACCCACCTGCAGAGCGGAGGAAAACCAGCAGCGGCTCAGTATCAACTATGGCCCAGGTACTACGCTCAATGCCTTAATCCACATTATCACCTCGGAGGGAGACCCTCTTGGAGTCTGTGTCCCCACGTAAAATGAATATATATAAAATGCCACATATAAAATGAATACAAAGTTCATTTTATAGATGAGAAAACTGCAATACACAAAGATTGAGTAGTTGGCCCAAGGACACTTACTAAGCCAGTGACAGTATGGAATCTGAATCCAGAACTTCCCATAGCAAATGCTGTGCTATCCCCATTATATCACATTTGAGCTGATAAGCAATGAGATAAAGCATTTGGAAGTGCCTAATAATGTCCAGCACACAACAGGCACTCAAGTAACTTAACATGTCAGGTTCACAGGAGTCTCAGTACCTGCTAGTTTCCTTCTTCAACCTTTGTAGCCACATCACCTCCACAGTTCCTTCTAGACTGGAGATAGCCGGGGCTCAAGCTGAACCCTTGTCATGAATATATCCTGTGGTCCATCCAGAGACCTGTCTAATCTGTACGTATTTCATGGACCAACTGTCAGGATAGAAAAGTACTCATCTAATTAAATCTGAACACGCCAGTAAGGTCTCTCACTGTTGCTGTTGTTCAGTTGCTCAGTCATGTCCAACTTTTTGCAAGCCCATGAACTGCAGCATGTCAGGCTTCCCTGTCCTTCACCATCTCCCAGGAGTTTGCTCAAACTCAAGTCCATTGAGTCGATGATGCCATTCAACCATCTCATACTCTGTCATCCCCTTCTCCTGCCTTCAGTTTTTCCTAGCATCGGGGTCTTTTCCAATGAGTTGATTCTTTGCATCAGGTGGCCAAAGTATTAGAGCTTTAGCATCAGTCTTTCCAATGAATATTCATATACTTTATGATTGACTGGTTTGATCTCCTTGCAGTCCAAGGGACTCTCAAGAGTGTTCTCCAACACCACAGTTCAAAAGCATCAATTCTTTGGTGCTCAACCTTCTTTATGATCCAACTCTCACATCCATACATGACCACTGGAAAAACTGTAGCTTTGACTTTATGTACCTTTGTTGACAAAGTCTCTGCTTTTTAATGTGCTGTCTAGGTTTGTCTTAGCTTTCCTTCCAAGGAGCAAGCGTCTTTTAATTTCATGGCTGCAGTCACCATCTGCAGTGATTTTGGAGCCCGAAAAATAAAGTCAGCCACTGTTTCCACTATTTCCCCATCTACTTGCCATTAAGTGGTAAGACCAGATGCCATGATCTTAGCTTTTTTTTTTTTTTTGCCGAGCAAAGGTTTAATGAGCCCCACCCAGAGCCATCAGTGGGAAGCCTTCTTCTTCCCTTCCTCCTCCTTCTTCTTCTCCTTTTACACCTTGGGCTTCTTGACCTTGCCTGAGGCGCTCTTGTGCGGTTCCGAGCTGGGCTTCACCTCATTTTCCCAATCACTGGAGCTGCTGCTGGAATCTGAAGTGCTCCCTTGGCTGTGGCCATGGCTGTGGTGATGCTTTAGGTTATCAGCTGACCCACCCTGAACTTTGGGGGAGCTGTGCTTGGGGTCTCCCACCTTGCCTGCCCCTTGGGGCTTCTTGGAGGTAGACTCCACAGCTGCTGACAGGTCGAACTCCATGGTAGTGAGAGCTTAGCTTTTTGAATGTTGTGTTTTAAGCCAGCTTTTTCCACTCTCCTCTTTCACTTTCATCAAGAGGCTTTTAGTTCCTCTTCACTTTTTGCCATTAGGGTGGTGTTATCTGCATATCTGAGGTTATTGATATTTCTCCCAGCAATCTTTAAGCTTGTGATTCATCCAGCCTGGCATTTTGCATGATGTCCTCTGCATAAAGCTAAATAAGCAGGGTGACAGTATACAGCCTTGACGTACTCCTGTCCCAGTCTGGAATCAATCTGCTGTCCTATGTCTAGTTCTACCTGTTGCTTTTTGACCTGCATACAGGTTTCCCAGGAGGCAAGTAAGATGGTCTGGTATTCCCATCTCTTTAAGAATTTTCCACAGTTTGTTGTGATCCATTCTATCAAAGGCTTTAGCATAGTTAATGAAGCAGAAGTATGTGTTTTTCTGAATTCCCTTGCTTTTGCTATGATCAAGTGGATGTTGGCAATTTGATCTCTGGTTCCTCTGCCTTTTCTAAATTGAGCTTGTACATATGGAAGTTCTCAGTCCACATATTGTTGAAGTCTAACTTTGAAGGATTTTGAGCATTACCTTGCTAGCATGTAAAATGAGTGCAATTGTGCAGTAGTTTGAACATTCTCTGGCATTGCCTTTCTTTGGGACTGGAATGAAAATTGACCTTTTCCAGTCCTGTGGCCACTGCTGAGTTTTCCAAATTTGCTGGCATGTTGAGTGCAGGACTTTAACAGCATCATCTTTTAGGATTTGAAATAGCTCAGCGGGAATTCATCAGCTCCACTAGTTTTGTTCGTAGTAACAAACTGCGAACTACACTCCAGGATGTCTGGCTCTAGATGAGTGACCACACCATCTTGGTTATCCTGGCCATTAAGGCCTTTTTTGTACAGTTCAGTGCATTCTTGCCACCTCTTCTTAATCTCTTCTTCTTCTGTTAGGTCCATACTGTTTTTGTCCTTTATTGATCCCATCTTTCCATGAATTGTTCCCTTGGTATTGCTAATTTTCTTGAAGAGATCTCCAGTCTTTCCTATTCTATTGTTTTCCTCTATTTCTTTGCATTGTTCACTTTTTTTTATTTTTTATTTTTTATTTTTTTTAAATTTTATTTTATTTTTAAACTCCACAATACTGCATTAGCCTTGCCAAATATCGAAAGGAATCCGCCACAGGCATACCCACGTTCCCCATCGTGAACCCTCCTCCCACCTCCCTCCCCTACCCTCCCTCTGGGTCGAATGTTCATCGCAGCACTGTTTATAATAGCCAGGACATGGAAGCAACCTAGATGCCCATCAGCAGATGAATGGATAAGAAAGCTGTGGTACATATACACAATGGAGTATTACTCAGCCATTAAAAAGAATATATTTGAATCAGTTCTAATGAGATGGATGAAACTGGAACCTATTATACAGAGTGAAGTAAGCCAGAAAGAAAAACACCAATACAGTATACTAACGCATATATATGGAATTTAGAAAGATGGTAACAATAACCCTGTGTACGAGACAGCAAAAAAGACACCGATGTATAGATCAGTCTTATGGACTTTGTGGGAGAGGGAGAGGGTGGGGAGATTTGGGAGAATGGCATTGAAACATGTATAATATCATGTATGAAACGAGTCGCCAGTCCAGGTTCGATGCACGGTATTTCTTTGCATTGTTCACTTTTAAGAAAGCTTTCTTATCTCTCACTGTATCAAAGCCTTTTTCCTCCCTCTCCTGTCCTGTCCACCCCAGGATTCCTTGTCCTATTGCAAATACTTGAGTTAGTCTCGCCAGTTGCTCAGAGACTACACAGCAGCTCCTTAAATGAGAATCAAATAACATTAACAACATTAGCACCAGATGGCCCTTCTCTTACATTCCTCAACCCCATTCCTACAGCAGGGATTTGTTTAAGATCACACAGCTGAGCAGTGTAAGCAAGCTAGCTGGGTGGTCCTCAAAGGCTGAGGACAGCGGTGGAGACCCAGCGTTCAGAGGAGGTGCTCTAAGCCAGGAGCAAACAAGCCTTCAGCTGTATCCTCGACTCTTTCCCGCTGGGGACGGCCAGTGGCGCACAGCCACACTGCTGCCACCTGGCGTCGAAGGCCCTGAATCGGAGCCTGGGAAAGGCCTCGGCAGTGACCTGTGTGCTTGGTAGTGTGGGACTTCGTGCCTTCCAGGTCACACTAGCCCGCAAACCTGGCATCTGGGAGACAGCATGGGGGGTACTTAGTCAAGTGGTAACCTCGATGAAAGCAGTAGAGATGGGCAACAGTCCTACAGGTGGTCCTGTCAAAACTAGAAGATGCAGAACTGAGGTTTTTATGTTAAGTGGCCAAATGTCCCACCTACCGCTCCCCACACTGCCCCCTCAGGAAGGCTTCAGGTTGCTGCTGCACAGCGGGATAAAGCTAATGGGCCAGCGTTCAGCAAGGGCAGTTGGGGTTTTGACTTTGTGCACCAAGGACAAGTGTCCCCAAAACTGCCCCCCCAGAAACCTCAGTGTACGGGGAGTATGTCTTTGTCCTCTCCCCACTCACCTCCTTTTGCGCTCCCTTCTCACTCAGGCTGAATAAGGAGTATTTGAATTCCTCAATATGCAGAATATGGTTCTAGCTGCCGGACACCCTCCAAGTCTTGGTTCAGTCACCTCCTGTAGCGTGCTACCCCTAACTCCTTCTAATTGGGAATATTCAGCTCCCTATAGAGCCTGCAGTTCTTCCTAGAACCATTACTTGACTTTGCTGCTTATTAGCCTCAGTCTCCTCTAGGTCTCTTCCTACAGTAGAGTGAAACACTTGAACGTTATTACAGAGCCTAGCTTGATGCCTTGCACACGCTAGATGTGCAGTGCTTGGAAGATGAATGAATGAATGGACTTCAGTACAAAGGAGGAAACGCAGAGAATGCTTTTGGGAAGTACAGTATTTCTAGATTGGCTTAGATGAAATCTAGTATATCCCAGCTAGTCTGGGATCAGCCTGTGAGGACTTGGGAGGTCTCAGGACACTCCTTCGAGCCCAGCCAAGTACAGTCCAGGGAAGGCACTTTCCAACTCCTGGGATGCAGGCCACTTCGTTGCACTCAAAATGGCCTGATGGGGGTGGATGGGGTCGGGGGGGCGGTCATCTTAGGTTCCTGCCCTGTTCCCCCTCAGAGCATACTAGAGTATGGTCCCTCTAGAAACTGGATAAAGACAAGTGCTAGGAAAAAGTACAGAAAGCAAAAATGCCCTCAGATTTAGGAATGCCAGCCAGTAGTGAGAGCAGAATCTGACTGATCTGCACATGACCTCAGCAGAACCCACAGGTGAACCTGCCCTCTGCTGCTTCCCTCTTCCAGCCAGAATGCAGACTGGGTGAATTTGATCACTGAAGGTAGCAGCCCCCAGGTCTAAGGAAAAGTCTTTTGTAAACTGCAGACAAAGGGACCAGCCAACCACTGGTCTCTGCCACACAGCAAAGGCACACTGCCTGCTGGAGAACTAGTTACAGTGAAACACTGCAAAGGTGGTGCACTTCCTGCAACGGCTGCCTCATAACAGATGTGGGAGAGCTCAGAATCTATCCTCTGCTGACCACCTGGAATTCAGAAGTGGGGCAAGACCTGCACTTGGCTGCTGTCATCTAGGCTGAAGGGCAGGAACAGGTGGTTCATGTCACCACAGCCACTGATGCAAGCCCACACATTCAGCTGCCCATCTCAAAGGGATGGGGAGAGATCTCACGTACGCATCACAATCCGTGGCCCCACTTTCCACCTCTGAGGACACGCCCTCTGCACCCATTTATGTGTCCTTCTGGTTGGCATCCTGTCAGGACTGTGCTCTAAACAGACACATTGGATCAGCCCATGCGTCAGGCCTGAAGTGCTTCACATGCCCATCAGACATGACACCCAAAAGCTGTGCAATTACTGATCCATGGGTCACTTTTTTCCCCCTAACAAATTCAGAGAACACCAAAGATCAGAGTTAGAAAGGACCCTGGCCACCTCTCAGTCCACGGGACCACAAAGACTCAGACACGACTGGATGACTAAGCACACACACAGCACAGTCCAGTCCCACAATCCCTAGCTCATTTTCCAGATGGCCCAGAGGTGACAGGGAGTCCCAGTGACCCGAGTAACATAAGGCAGAGCCGGGCCGGCACAGTTCCTGATGCCAGGTCCAGAGTTCTTCAAGTCTTTCTTAAGACATTGAGGGCAGGGAAATAGTAGCTGCTGGCCATGGGAGTTTTCCCTGGAGGCCAGCTAATCTAAACAGTACATGAGGCATCACATACGGAACCTATTCCACGGGATTTTCCTGTGTGAAGGGGATTCCCTCCAGTGATAGCAGTAACTACTCGGCAGTGCTTGGCCCCGCGGCCCTGTTCAGGTCCGGAAGATGAAGGTGCTTCCTAACCACACGGGTTGTTTTTCTTTCTAGAAATGAAACGTCTGATATCTGTTCCTTGCTCCTGTGCTTTACAGTGGTTTCTCCCTTCTTTTAAAATACTAAGGAGCCAGTCCATAGGGAGGCCTGTCCTCAGTGGCCACAACCCCAGACCTGCTGCCTCTGCCCAGCAGCCAGGGAACAGTCCCTACTAGAATCAGCAGGCTCAGAGGCAAGGCTGTAACCAGGACGCATGGGTCTGGGGTATTGTGCTCCTGGGCTCTCCTCTGGGGACCACTCAGGGCAGAACCAATGGCCCCACACAGCCCGCGTCAGCCACACAGAGGAAGCGCCATCCTCCAAAGTGTCCCGAGGCCTCTGGTAGAGTGCATGGCTGGACTCCCAAGGACACAGGTTGTGAAGAAGAGGAGGTAGCCCACATGGTGCTTTCCTGCCCAGCTGAGGCCTCTAGCCCCCTCTAAACCCCACTCCGCCCAGAGTCTCAGCCACACCTCCATCTGCTCTGTTTTGTGCTCTGGTCCCATCACTGGGATCCACAGAAAGCCCTCGTGTGGTCTCACACAGACACTGAAGTCACTTACAGACACTGTTTTCAGTGTTTTTTCAGATGACTGCATATCAGATGTTGCTCACAGGGCCCTGGCACAGATGGTAACGGGCGTCCACCCTCATCTCTGCTCTGTGGCTAAAACATCCCCCTCTTCGATGCTCTGAAGCTGCAGCCTCTGACCTGCGAGAGTTCTGCTGCCTCGGCGGCTCCCAAAGCCAATTCCAGGGACAGTCCGAGCTGTAAGCAAGACCCCAGGCAAAGCCTCCTCCCCAAATAAGTTGATTTTGGCTTCAGCCTCTATGGCTTTGGCCAAGCTGGTTGCGTAACTGTCCAAGGACTTGTGCACATCAGCTTTCACGTGAAGAATAGGGTTCTTGGCAGCTTCTAAGAGAGAAGGCAGAAAGAAGGTTAGTGAGGGGCCAGGACTGATGGCTCCCCAGGACTTGCCTGCTGTTGCTTTACTGACCTGGGAAGGGGAGACAAATAGCTGAAGGCTGTGGGTTCTGGAATTTAGAGTCCCCAGGCGACAATTCCCTACTTATTATTTGGGAAATCTAAGACGTCATTTAATCTAATTTCAGTTTCCTAATCTGTAAAGAGATCATGGCACACCCCTTATGTCATAGGGTTCCTGTGATAATTAAACAGTTCTTCCTAAGATGCGTTAGCTTAGGTCTGGCTCGTAGGAAAGGCTTGATAAATACTTTCTATTGGGCTTCCTTGATAGCTCAGTTGGTAAAGAATCTGCCAGCAATGCAGGAGATCCCAGTTCAATCCCTGGGTCGGGAAGATCCGCTGGAGAAGGGACAGGCTACCCACTCCAATATTCTTGGCCTTCCCTGGTGGCTCAGCTGGTAAAGAATCTGCCTGCAATGCAGGAGACCTGGGTTTGATCCCTGGGTTGGGAAGATCCCCTACAGAAGGGGAAGGCTACCCATTCCAGTATTCTGTGGGGAATTCCATGGACTGTGTAGTCCACGGGGTCCCAAAGAGTTGTACACGACTGAGTGATTTCACTTAATTTACATCTGTAAAAGAGTTCTCTGGTCTTTCAGCTCCCTGGAATGTACAGCGGTTTTGGCTATAACTTCCACAAGCCTGAATGTTGCCTCTGGCCTTTCCACACCCGCTCAGAAATTCCTCACAGCCATAGAGAACCTCAGGGTTTGAAGGACATTAGAAGTCAGGTGCCCTTTCCCCAGGGACTAGGATCCCTGACAACTTAAGTGAACAGGTTGGGGGGGGGGGGGGGGGCTTCAGTTTCACATCCTGATGGCTTTTAACCTCACTGCTTGTTTTCCTCCTGACATTTTGGAGGGAACAGCTTATCCCCTAATCCTCATGTTGCTTGGAGTAAGCAACTTGCATGCCACACTCCAAGAGGAGAAGAAGGGAGGAACACGTGCCCTCTCCCTGCCCTGCCACTCGCTCCCGGGAGGACTGATGTGGTCTTAGAAGTGTCTGCTCCTCGTCCTGTCTGCAAAGAAGAGTGCCTTTGGTATGCTGTCCCCCAACATGGAGGCTGATGGAGCGAGCTTGGCCATATGTGAGCTGGGTGCATTGGGGAAGGCTTCAATCCATTTTTTTTTAATTTGGGAGTAACATAAGGCCCATGAGGCTGCTAATCCAAGCTCTGTTCTTGAATCTACTTTCCCCATAAAACAGACGATTTGATGTCTGCCTCCTTGACATCCATGACCAACCCTTCCATTCATCTGGAACCGGGGTGGGGAGTGGTAGAAAAGATAGGACGAATTATGAACATCAACTCTGATACGGCCGATATTTATTTTCATAGTCAGCATTTCTGAAGAAATTACATCAAAGTCCCGGACCCCTCCATCACATCTTATTCAGAGGAAAAGAGATTCTTCCATCTGTGGGCAGCCTGGATGGCACTTCTAGTCAGCATATCCGGAAGGGAAACTAGACCCCAAGTTCCAGAGGCAACTAGAGTGCTGAGGGTTGAATTCAGAACAGGTGGAGCCAAAAATGCAGGAACTGGATTACAGCAGAACTCATTCCTCTCACAGGACCCAAGTGCCCCAGCACCCTCAAGAGGGCAAGACCACTGAGGTGGCAGCTTCCCCTGCCGTGAAGTTGGAGCATTATTGGGCCATTATTTTCATCTTCCACACATGGAAGCTGAGGCTCAGAGAGGCCAAGTTCAGATTCATAGCCACACAGCATCCATAAGGGAAAGAAACTTTGGAGGGCCCAGAAACTGGTGTATCTAGTCAGGTAACTTCCTGAGGGAGGAGATGGGAATCAGCTGTGTGTGTGTGTGTGTGTGTGTCTGTGTGTGTGTGAGTGTGCATGCCTGTGTAGCCCACTGCTTGCCCAGCCTTAGATACTATTTGCTCTGAGAGTTAGAAGCCTAAGGACTCAAGTGAGAGAGGTCAGGTTGGGAGTGACTTGGGAATGGGCAAAGGTGGAGCCCCTAGTGTGCTGGGCGTGGGGGCAGGCTCGGCTGAGGAATTTTCCTAAGATCCTTTCACTTCCCCATTTCCCTGAAGCCATCAGCCACAGAAACCAAACCTTTGATTTGTTCCACTTCATCTTCAAATGTCACCGAGCTCCTCCTCTTGGGTGGGCACGTGCCATGGGAGAGAGGGTTGTCATCCGATGTGTAGTCTTCAAGCAGCATGACATCTGTTCCTAAAACCAAGGGCAAACTGTGCACCTCTAACTGGCAACACCAAATCCTCTCACGTTCTTTCCCACCCTCTCTAAACAGCCCTTGCCTGCCTCTCCCATTTATTCCAACCCACAACCAGGTGCATCCAACTGCCCTGCAGCTTTGTCCAGGACACACAGTGTCTCTCGTCCCATTTCAGGGAGTTTGCAGCCAGCCACTGGGGCTGCTTTTCAGGCACACCAAAAATAGCAATGTTATCCAAGTGGATGGGTTACAGCCAGAACTACCATACTCAGAAGTGCTGAGTCAGCCAGACGTGGACTGGGGAAGGGGAGTCAGGCTGAGTGGAGGAGGGAGGCATTATTAAAGGGGCTTTGTGTTCAGACTGATTTTTCTTACAGTTTGAATTTCTATCCTTCTGGTTAAAATATGCTGTGCTAAATAAACATATAAACGCTGAATGTGTAAAGTTCTCTAGGGATCAAAAAGGGATTGAAAAATATGCCCCTCAAAAAGTAGGGGGAAGGCAGAGAGGAAGGAAGCTCTATTAGAACTGGGTAGACAGGTGGGGAGGGCTGGGGAGGGGAGCAGGGCTGAGCAGAACCCTGACCCCACACTGGGGCAGATGTTGGGACTGGCCCTCCTCTGTCTTAGTCTCTAGCTTTCAACCCTTCAAAGCCTGGTGCTCAGCAAATTAGGAAGAAAGCAGAGCCAGGGGCTCCACAAGTTCTCCCGGAAAAACCTACACACGTGTGCTTCTCTGGCGGACTTTACAATATGGTGGTTACGCACACAGGCTCCCGAGTTGGAGAGATCTCAAGTTACTTAGTCCCTCAGCAGCCTCCAAGGTGTATAAAAGGGGGATAATTCTGTCTACCTCATAGAATTGTGAGAATTATGAGTTGGGATATGTGAAGCTGTGATGCAGTACCTGGAGCACAGCAGGTCCCTGGTCCGTGGAATCATCACTCACGAGGACACGGCTAAGAGCAGGGAGGCTGAAGCTCACATTCCAATCTGTGTGAGCCCAGAACCCAGGCTCTTTCTTCTGGCTACATGTTCCCTTACTCCTTTTCGCCCGGTCACCTCCTATTCACTCTATAGGTTTTCACATCACTTCCTCAGAGAAACTTTTCTAACGCTCCCATCCCCAAGTGCTCTCCCCCAGCAGGGACACATACCTGTCCGCTCTGTGTCCTCATGGCACTTGGCTTCCCCTCCCACAGCGCTCATCACTGTTATGACCTTTTTAAATAGCAGAACTACTGAGGTATAATTTGCAGCCCACACAATTTGCCTATTTAAAGCCGCACGAGGGCCATTCACCAGCACATCTCTAGAACATAGGGCAGTATCTGCTCAAGGCAGGGGCTTGGCAAGTAAACATCTGTCTAGTGAATAAACGTCCCTGCCTCTGGATCCCTACTGGTTGTCTGAGAAGAGGTAAGAGGGCCTGAGGAGCAACAGCGACTTTCCCGTCCTTCAAGTTACAAGAGGGACTTTGGCCTACAAGGGAGGCTGTGACCAGTTGTTTAACCTTCTGGGCTGCCTGTGGGGGTGCATTCTCAGGGAATGTTCTGCCTCCAGGGGAAATGCTCCAAGACAGGAGGCCTGGTCTGGGTCCCTGCCCGTGGCCCTTTACCCTAGAATTCCGCAATACAGGCTCAGATGAGGAACCACAGATCAAGGCAGAGAAGGGTTTCCAAAAGGTTCCTGTTGGGGAGATGGAAGAGCACGGAGGGAAATATTCATGGCTAGCCTGCGGTGTTGAGGTCCGGGCTCTAGAACCCTGGGTTCATGTCCAGCACGTGGGATGCGGTGCTTCATCAGCTCTGTGAATGACCGATGGAGGGACACGGCCCATCACCGCCATGAGCCTCTCACCTCGTGCAGTGCCCCAGGTATGTGCTGGGGAGCACAGCGGCAGACTGTGACATCACAGAGCCCAGTGCTGAGGGGGGAGCTCTGGGCTGGCACCATCCCCTGGGCAGCAGCTGAAGGGAGGGTCTGGAGGATACTGATGGAGATATGTTTCATCAGAGAGATCAAGTTCCCCAGAGGTAGATCTCAGGGCATGTAAAGACATGACAAGGGATAGAGGGACAGTGCCCAAGTTCTGGGGCAAATGGGGAGCCTCAAAAGTTTAGAAAAAATTGAGTAGCTTGTCTGAGATAACACAGCTCTCAAAAAGCCAATTCAAGACTGAAAACCAAGCTGGTTGACTCTGGAGCCTGCTCTGGCCGGGGGTTATTATAACTCACATAACAATTCATGATCATCTGACATTTTAACTTTGAAGGCTTTCACTTAATTTGAATCTCACAACAACCCTGCCTGGCAGAGAGAACAGGAGCTGAGATTCCCATTATACAGAGGAAGAAACTGGGGCACAGAGATGCGGAGAAGCAAAAAGCCATGACTGGAAACCCAGACTCCTGACTGTCACCCCCTACACCCTGGGAGACGTCCCTCCCGCCCACATGCTCCTCCTGGAACCAGAAAATGCAACAGGTGAGAAGCTTACCTGAGTCCTGAGAGCAGCTGAAGCCAGTGTCCCCGGTGCTGCTGCTGTTCCCCAGGGGTTGCTCGCCTGCCATGAGGGCCGTGAGGTGTGGGGACAGGCCCAGGTCTGCAAAGCAAGGTCAGCACTGACTGCACACTCACGCCCAGTCCCTCTCTCCTGTCCACCCTGTTCTCCCTGCAAAGGGTGCTCTCCATTCACTGAAGACACGAAGCTCTTGGCTGCCTTTCCTCCAGGTCACCCCTTGTTCTTATCCCAGGGAGTCTGTGACAGCATTCACTGGGTCCTACCAGAGGAGAAGAGCTCAAGACAAATGTCAAACACCAACAAGGCAGGTGGGAGAGAAAACAGTGAACAGTCCTGGGAGATCTTCCAGTTACCACAGAATGGGTGCTCCTTTAACTTCCAAGCCTATCTGAATACCAAAAGGTAGGTTTTTTAGAAGAGGCTGAAACCCCCAAGCAAAGAGGATGTTTGTAGGTTGGAAGGTAGGGGGTGGGCCATGAAACTGACCCAAGAAAGGACTGAGGCTGGCAGCAGGGGAGGCCTGGAAGGAGACCCCCAAAAGCTTAAGGACTGAAGGCTCGGAGTCTCTGGGCAGGTAGGGCTCAGTGGAAGGACTCTACAGGAAGCAGTGGGTCCCGTCTATGGCTAGTCCCAACTCAGGGTCTGGGCACCTGCCCTCCATGCTGTCAGGAGAGCAGACAGAGTGAACTGGGGGACTCTGGCCTTGGTGACACCAGGCACAGGGCCACGTGGTAAAAACTGAGGGAACAATGAGGCTGCCTAGTTAACAGTGGGACCCCCACCCACTGCCTTACTCAAGCTGGGCTGGAGGCCAGAGATCTCGTCCCCTGGGAAATCCAACCCGTCAGAGAGAAAAGCCCCACAGAGCCCAAGAGCGGGGCGCCCTGTAGAACAGCCCCGCCCCTCCACCCTTCCGTCTACGTGCCATCTGCTTCACTGCCCAGGGTGTCCCAATCCCTTTTCAGGGCTGCCTCATTAACCAGAAGGGACAGTGAAGATCAGGAGACATTAAGGAAAAGCACTAGCAGAGATGGGGGGACAAAAAAGGAAGGAATAAAAAAAGGATCTGCAGGAGACAATGCAGGGAGTTTAAGAAAACAAAATTCCAATTGGGTGTCCTCAGAAAATTAAGAAAATAACGAATCTATAAACAAAAGAGCTGGAGGCCACAAAGACCATGGAGACAACAAAAAGGCACTCTTAGCAATTAAAAAACAGCACAAAAAGTCAAACTCCTTCCATCTCCTGAGAAAGACCTACCTGCCACGAAGGACCTGCCACGACAGACCACCTGAGTCTCCCCATAGCACGCTTACAGACAGGAGAGGCCTCTGCCTATGCTTTCATCATAATTCTTCAAGGGAACAAGGTGACTCTCCTTTCTCTTTCAGAGCCGAGGAGGAGATGGTGGGGGTTGGGTGGGCAGCCCATGCAGACAGAGCTTCTCTTTTCATGAAACGTGCGGAAAACACTTTTGCAAAGAGCTGCTCCCTCTCCTGGGGGTTTGTGTAGGGGGCTGGATCCAGAGAAGATTCCAGACGTGATCACCCACCTGCAGGGTCTTGGCCTCAGAATATGACTATGTCTCAGCAGGAAGCCTGGCTTGAGGAGGGCGGCCTGTGGGGGAACACCCACTGTCAACTGGGACAGCTGAGGCCACAGTGGGCTTTGGACACATCTCTGAGGCTGCGGTGAAAGCTAAACATAAGTCCCGGTCTCCACCAGTGGGAGGACTCACTGGAACCAGGCCAGTGTGGCTCAGCTAAGAGATCTGGAAACAGGGCAGCCAAGTGGTGACTTTATTCTGTGTTTGTTCAGCATTTATCACTAGAGAATGGGCGCAGCAACCCAGAGCTTCTTCACATGAAGCAACAACACACTAGACTGGGCCCAGTCCAGCCCTTTTTTAAAAAAATATTATTTTTAAAAAAAGAAAGGAACAGGCACAAAGTGGCAGGCCCAGAGGTCAGATCAGAAGCCTGGCGCGGCCAAGAGAGCCACGCGTGCCTTTCACAGGCCACAGGAGCAGGAGTGCCGTTCTGGGGTGAAACTGGCACTCTGAAGCAACCAGAAGACCTCACGGTGGCACAGGAAAGGAACCTAGAAAAGCAAGCGGGGGAAAATTCAGAGGCCCCGGGCCTCTTACCCCCAGCCCAAACCTCACGAAGGCCTTGGGGTGGGCCATTTCCTCTAGCAAATGGAAGTCAGTGTCCTTTTCTCCACAAGGTAACTGGGAAGGCTCTATCCCCAGTTTCAGGAACTTCGAGCATCAGGTGGGAGTGGCATCTGGAGAGGCCTCCCTCCACGCCTGCGTGTCAGGCCTGGTGGCAGTGCTGCCAGATGAGCGGCTGGCCCTTTCTCCTGAAACCCTCATCTTTGCTCCAACGCCTGCAGCCAACTATCAGCTTTGGATTTGTAGTGTGGCCTTCACTGGAAGGACTCATGTTGAAACTGAGACTCCAATACTTTGGCCACCTGATGCAAAGAGCTGACTCATTGGAAAAGACCCTGATGCTGGGAGGGATTGAGGGCAGGAGGAGAAGGGGACGACAGAGGATGAGATGGCTGGATGGCATCACCGACTCAATGGACATGGATTTGGGTGGACTCCGGGAGTTGGTGATGGACAGGGAGGCCTGGCGTGCTGCGGGTCATGGGGTCACAAAGAGTATGACACGACTGAGCGACTGAACTGAACTGAACTCCTAAGACCAAATGTTAGCATTTAGTGCACCTTTCAGCTGGAGAAGGCAATGGCACCCCACTCCAGTATTCTTGCCTGGAAAATCCCATGGACGGGGGAGCCTGGTAGGCTGTAGTCCATGGGGTTGCTAAGAGTTGGACATGACTTCACTTTCACTTTTCACTTTCATGCATTGGAGAAAGAAATGGCAACCCATTCCAGTGTTCTTGCCCGGAGAATCCTGGGACAGGGGAGGATGGGCTGCCATCTATGGGGTCCACAGAGTGGACACGACTGAAGCGACTTAGCAGCAGCAGCAGCACCTTTCAGCACTAGAATCAATGTCACTCCAGAGCTGACCTACCCACCATGAGGTGGCCCTGCCTGCCAACCCTCAGGGAGGCCAGAGATCTCAATTCCTCAGGGAACGCCATGGTAATCTGCTAACGAGCCTTCACAGGCAGAAAGTATTGTAGTGGCCTGGTGAGAGCTGGCACCCAGGGAAAACCTAAACTGACGCACTTTTTCAGTTTGGGGCTAATAGTATGAGAAAACCAAAACTCATGGATTATGGGTGAAATCTACATATGAAATCTTAATAAACATGACTGCCTATGTAGAACTCCTGGCATCTCAGGGGCAGTAGAAAACTCCAGGTGTTTGTGGAATGCACTACACCTGCTCACAAGCACTGTGAGCAAAGTTTATAATTCCATGTACTGAATCCTTTGGTGAGAACTTTCCAGGTGCTCATGAAAATGGAGAGGGACAAAACCGAGAGCGGGCTTCTGAGTCTTTTCTTGCTGGCTTTGGAATGAATCTTATCACCCTTCTAATGTGCTAACAGGAGAGAGCAAGTTCCTTCTCTGAGTGTAAGAGAGGCAGCCTGAAGCAGGCTGGGTGGGTTTAGGCATCTGCTGCAGATGCAAGTCATGCCTGCAGAGGGCACCAGACCAGGGTCAGGGATGCAAGGTGGAGGCAAGGGTTTTCCCTCCTAATCAGAAAGGCCATGGGTTTTCCTGGTATGACCAGAGTAGGATTCAGGGATGGGATGGGCACTGCATTCTGCTTTTCTTTAAAGACTCTTGCCAATGCTGTTGCCCACCTCCTAAAATCAGGACATCTGGGGAAGAGACAGCAGGGATGCCCCCAGCTCTGATTCAAGGGAAGGCCAACAATTCAGAACCCATCGTCCCACACGCTCTTCAGCCCAAAAACAACCCACAAGACTGCTTCTCCCTCAATGAAGAGACCGCTCACTGCCTTGAGCTTGCCAATGCAACCACAGCTGGTGTTTTCCATCTGTTCTCACAGCCTGACAAGCTCGTCTAGGATAATCCCAAGTGGCTCACACAGAAAATCTTGGCCCCCAAAACAGATGTTTCTTTTTATTCTATCTACCCTCTCCTCCTCCATTCTCTTTCCTCATTCTTAACGTCACTGGAATCGAAAATGTTTATTTTTTTTTGCCTGGAAGATAATTGATTTTACAAAGTCTGAACAAATAGGTTAATCAGTGAAATGAAACCAAACCCTGAATGTATTCCTCCAGGCTCACAATTCATACTTGGAATCATAGTCTTGCCAGAAGCAAGGGGTGGGAAATTCAGGAGCTAAAATACTGGGATCCCAAGAGATGTTTTTTTCTCCTATGGTCAAAATAAGGAGGGAGGTTCAAAAGGGAGAGCATATATGTATACCTATGGCTTATTCATGTTGAGGTTTGACATAAAACAACAAAAGTCTATAAAGCAATTATCCTTCAATTAAAAAATAAATAAATTTTTTAAAAGTCCCAGAATTTCTTCCTTTCTCAAGAAAAAGCATGCCATTAGTCCACGAGGTGAATTAGTGATGCTGGTTTGCTGCCACATGGAGCAGATCTCCTATCATCACTACTCCAGAGTACTCATAATTAAGAGCTGTAATTTTCACTCTCTTGGGAGGGGAGGTGGAAAGCCTATTTCCTGGAAATGAAAAATTAACTCAAGCAGTGAGTTGCCCCAAGTCATCTGGCAAGAGACTGGAACTGCACTCTAAACCACATGGCTTTTTTCATGAATATGATCTGATAAGTGCCCTCAGAGTCCCCCTTCCAATAGCTCATCCAGGTGACAATCTCCCTCAAACAACAGAGTGGTAACTTTGGAGGCAAGATCCACCAACGCATGCTACAAACAGTGGGTGAAGGCTGAAGGGGAAATAGGACATTTTCATAACCTCTAAGTATCTCCTCTGCTGTACTTACTAGCGACAATGGAAAAAACAGTGAATCTACAGTGGGGAAAGCTGCCAGACATCAACCTAACTGTATGGACTGAAAGTGTTCCCCCAAATTCCTATACTGAAGCCCTAGCTCCCAGTGTGATGGTATTCGGCAGTGGGTTCTTGGGGAGATAATTAGGTTTAGAAGAAGTCATGAGGGTGGGAGGACCAGAGAGCTTGCTCTCTCCTAACCCTCCACCATGGCAGGACAGAAAAAGAGGACAGCCAGGGAGAAAGCCCCACTGGAACTCAACCACGTGCCACTCTAACTTCAGACTCCAGCTGAACTGTGGAAAAATGAATGCCTTTGGTTTAAGCCATGCATTCTCTGGGATTTTGTTGTAGCAGCCCAAGCTAAGACATCAACCAAGAGATCAAGAATAAAATTAGCTAGTAATAAGACCTACAGATATATGTGCCCCTGGTATGCTTACTAGGAAGAGCACATCACCGGCCCAGCATCCTGCCAAAACGTAACCTTGAGGACACATCAGTTACACACAGATTGAGGGGCCGTCTACAAAATCCCTGAACAGAACTCTACAAAAGTGTCAAGTCAGGGAAGATAAGGAAAGAACAAAGACTTGTTAAAGATTGAAAAAGACAAAGGAGATGTTACGGCTGAATACAACATGGGATCCTGAACTGGATCCTGGAACAGAAAAATGACATCAACAGGAATATAGGTGAAATCTGAGTCAAGTTTGTAGTTGTCAATAGCCATGCACCCATGGTGCTATGGTTAGGCAAGATGTTAGCACTAGGAGAAGCTGAGGGGATGGGAATTCTCTGTATTGTTTTTCCAACTCTTCACTGACTCTAAAATTATCTCAAAAGAAAAAGGTTTAAAAAAATTTATTCCAACTAGAGTAATTCCTTTGGATCTCATCAAAGGGCATGGGACTGTGTTCAGAAACTTAGCTCTGAAATCAATTATCAGATGGAGGAGCAGCTTTAACACATATCAGATAGCAACATTTCAGTGACAGAGTGGAGGCTTGCCCTGAACACATCCTGAATTACTAGGGATGGCACAGTAAGGAAAGGGCTTACTGTGAGGAAAGGGCTCAAGGAGGAGTATGTCTAGTAGGAGCAGCCGAGGAGGGAAAAGAGCACTTCAAAAAGGACTCTGCTTCAATGAACACTGAAAGGAGAAGGTAGCCTAGTTCAGTGCTTAAATTCTTTTTTTCTCCAGATAGAAATAACTGTACATTCCAGGCCAGTGGGCCATGCCTGGGGTCATTGAACTCGTGTCCTCTGCCCTACCCAGCTTGGGAAATCTGCTTGGGAATCACTGGGATGCTCCTTCCCCAAAGGAAACCTGTGCTTTAAGCCCCGAGGCTGCAGTCAGTCTGAGATCTCACCCATCAACCTGCCAGAGTGTCCAAGAGGACCATAGGCTATACCTATGGGAGAGTGGGCATCCCTTTGCTGACAAGTTTCCAAGTTACCTGTGATCCTATTGGAAATGCTGAAGAGCCTAGACGTCCTCTGCCGCTGTACAAATGGTTCCCGGTAATACCGATCCCCAAAGCACATGCCCAGGAGTTCCTTGCGCACCGTCTTGTTCCAGAGTCCATAGATCAGAGGGTGGCAGATGGCACTGGTAAAGGACAGCCAAGTGGCCCAGGTCTCCAGGGTTGGGGAGACACAGTTCTTCCCCCAGAGGGCCTCAGAGGTGATGACAACCATGTAGGGGCCCCAGGTGACCATGAAGGCACCAATGACCACCAGGATGGTGACGAGGGCTTTGCACTGGTTGGCCGAATAGACCACGCCCTGAAAGGCGCTCTTCCTGCTGCCCGAGGAGGAAGTAGAGGTGCTGGAGTTCTTCCTCCCAGTCCTCTGCACGCCCACCTCCACAGTGACCACAGCGCCACAATGCACCTTGCGCGCTTTGACCCTGGCCACTCGGAAGATGAAGCCATAGCACACCAGCATGACCAAGAAGGGGAGCAGGGCACACCAGATCTGCCAGAATGCAGTATAGCCAGGCTCCCGGTGCCACGCGGCCACACACATCCACTTGAACTCGTCAAACTCCACCGATGACCAGCCAAACAGAGGTGGCAGGCAGCCGATGAGGGAGTGGAGCCAGATGTAGGCAAGCACCATCACAGCCCGGTTGCCTGTGATCTTCATCGGGTACGCCATGGGATACAGGACAGCGTAGTAGCTGGAAAAGGGATGGAGGGAGGTGAGAAGAGGCAAAACAGAGGAGAAACACGCCAGGATGGACGCCCACTGCTTTCCTAGGTAGGCAGTCTGTTGTATTTCTCACTCCACTCAGCCACAGGGTGAATACTTCTAAAAGTAGCACCTTCTCCCAACCCCCCTGGACAAGTCACAGACTGGCCACATCACGCAGCGCCGTGGGACTCTTCATCAGAGAATGAGCGTGTGCCAGGAAGGACACAGAGCTCAGGCAGCTCTGCCGCCATGCCAGAGTCCATTCATTTCGGGGGTGTGGCTAGTCTTGAGGCATCTGCGGGAGTTCTGAGGAGTCATGCCTCAAACCAAATCACGTTTGTGTTTCTAACATTAATCCTTTTAGATCAGTTTTCAGAGGGTTCTCAGAAACCAGAATAACTTCTAAGCATTACGGGGTTCATTCATTCAACGAACTCAAGGCCTGCCAAGTGCCAAGCCTTGTGCTATGCACTGGTGTGTGCGCTCACTTACTAAGTTGTGTCTGACTCTGTGACCCCGTGGAGCAGAGCCTGTTAAACTCCTCTGTCCATGGGATTCTCCAGGCAAGAATACTGGAGTGGGCTGCCATTTTCCTCCTGGCTATGCACTGGAAATAACAGGTAAAAAGATGCAGAGGGAGATAGGCAGAGAAGCAGAGTAGGAGGCTCTGGAGTGGAAAGGGCTACATTTAATCCTCCCAAATGTTTGAAGTGCTGGACAATATGGTCATCTTCATCTTACAGATGATGACCCAAAAGCAGAGAAAGGATAGACAATCTGTCCCAGATAAGGAAGAGGAAGAAACAAGATAAAAATCCAGGCAACCTGACTCTATAGTCCCCAACGCACAAGGCAGCAATTTCCTGCAAATCCTCTTGTTCTGGAATCCACAGACCAGGGGTGGTGGCTAATCCCTTAGCTCTGTGAAGGAGGGAGGCCTAGAGAGCTACTGATTCACACTGATGGGGCCTTGGATCAAGAGTGCAGGATCAGGGCAGACTTCTTGGCGGAGATGGCACATAAACACAGGTCTTAAGAGATCAGAGGCCCTGGTCCAGGAGCAGATGAGGCAGAAAGCCAGCCTTGGCCAGGTGCAGAGGTGCACATGAGCACCGCCTGTCAATGCAAGAGAAGTAAGAGATGTGGGTTTGATCCCTGGGTCAGGAAGATTCCCTGGAGGAGAGAATGACAACCCACTCCAGTAATTTTGCCATGGAGAGAGGAGCCTGGCAGGCCTCCGTCCATGGGGTCACAGAGAGTCAGACATGACTGAGGCGACTTAGCACGCATGCACTGGCTCAGCAGGGAGGCTGCCTGTAGCTCAATCAGGAGGCAAGGAGAAAAGGTGGGGCAGGGAGACAAGGAGCCTGGGGGCTGGGGAGCACTACGCCCTGCTGGCCAGCTGAGTACTGATGCTTTAACTGGGGTGAGTGGGAGTATTAAGACCATGGGGTTGAAAGTAAATCACCACCCTCCTGACTCAGACATTTTATCCAAAGCAAATGCTGTTTACTGATGGGGCTTCTGCATGAGGCACCATGTGGAGGGGCAGGGGCGACCACACTGACGCCACCTGGTACAGACAGGACCACAGGAAACGGCCACACATGGCCTGTGAAGCCACTTTTTCCACCAGGACCTTCCTGAGTCACCCCTAGGCACTAGCAGCTCAGCGACAGGGGCCACAGCCTGAATTGCCACCAGCTGCCTGGATAAACTTCCGTGGAGGAGCCGCCACCTCAGTCGACAGCTCTGTGTAGACTGTGTAATCAGTGGCAAGACAGGCTGCCGGTCTCAAGTCCCGAGGCCCTGCCAAGGTCTAGCCTGGAAAGAGTGCTTCTGAGTGTGAGGCCTGAGGAGAGGAGACCGTAATTACGGGATCGATCACAGAAACTCTGCACGCTGGCTGTGGTAAAGCAAGTCCTGTCTTACGCTGACCTCTGGGTTTGCATCTTGCAAAGGCCCTGAAGCCACAGGAAAGAAGCACGCCTTTGGAGCTGAAATTCCTGGGTTCAGGTGGTGATTCTGCTGTCTACTAGCTGTGTGTCCCTGGGGAGTTATCTAACCTCTCAGAGCTTCAGTTCCTTCACCTGTAAAATGGGAAACAGGATGGGGATCAGGTCTTAACACTGAGAGAGAGAGGTTGTCAGTAATTAGTCTCCAAGGGAGATTGGGAGGTCCTGCTCTCCTGTTAGTCTTCAAATAAATCGTGGATGCAAGTCTGGTTCAAGGACGGGATGTGCTAGAATGGGGGAAACAGCTGGGTGGTGCCTCTCTTTAAACGGCAATAGGGACAGAGCTGGGTCTTTGTCCACTGACCTTTCCCTCTTCCTTCTTTTTGAAAAATTAATTAATTATTTGGCTGGGTCAGGTCTTAGTTGCAGCAGATGGGATCTTCACTGAGTCATGCGGGATTTTTCATTATGGTACACGGACTCACGGACTCTCTAGTTGAAGTAGGTGGGCTCAGTAACTATGGTGCAGGAGCTTAGTTGCCTGCAGCATGTGGGGTCTTTGTTTCCTGGCCAGGGATCGAACTTATGTCCCCTGCATTGTAAGGCAGATTCTTAACCCCTAGATCATTAGGGAAGTCCCCCTTTCCTTCTTGAAGACAGAATCTTCATTCTGTTCCTGCAAAACTGCTGTGACCACAGGGGACCCCTGGCTTTTCTGAGCACCAGGGGATGAATCAGGCCATGCTGATGGTATCCTACCACTTTCCAGGTGACCAGCTGAGGCACTGACCTGTGTAACAACATCTGGCAAATGAAATGTGAGGGGAGTTTGCTAGGGTAGGATTGCGGGCACTTCCAGGAAGGTTTTCTTCACTTTTAAAAAAGGAACAAAGCAGGGATTTCTACTTTCCTCTGCCCATTTAAAAATCATGCAGGCCCTCTGACCTCAGACAATACTTCAGGGGCAATACCTGGGTGTGGGAGGCCAGGCCCGAGGAATGTGAGCTGTCCTGGGCTCCTCAGATGAACCCTGTTCAACCAGTCATAAAAGTCATCACAATTAATAAACTGCCCTCTGAACATGTCCTCTGGCTGTTCTCGACACCAGTCAGGATTATTATTCAATGGTAACACTTCTTTGTATCACAGACTATCTAGAGTGTGGAGCATGTACCAATGATTTCTCCCAGCTGAATCCCAGAGGCCCCTCAGGGTGCAGGGGGTTGGTGCTGGCTCCTGAGGGATCAGTCTCCTAGAATCAGAAGAGCCCCTGAAAGGCCAGAGTGCTGCCTGTATACACCACACCCTCCAGGGGTTGCTTTGGTTTTAAGGTTTTGGGAGGCAAAATTTATATACTTTGAAACGCACAAATCTACTACACCTTCATCAAGATATAAACATGCCAACATCTGTCCACAAACACACAAAAAATGGGTTTCATTGATTTGAAACTTCATTTTTTAAACTTAAGCTTCATTTAGGCCTAGTTTGCAAGCTCAAAGGAAAATACAGAACAAAGGCAACTCCCTATACCCTGCAGGTTAAAACAAGCCAAAATGGAGGGTTTTTTCCTTTGTTTCTCATACTCTTAACTGTCTTCTGAAATGCTCTGTCTTTTCTCCAACAACTCATCTTTAGACACGAGCCCAAGCACCGCTCTTGGTCCCGAAAGAGGCTTTCGTGACGTCACCTGGAACTCTAAAGCTGTAGTGACCACAGGGGCTCCAATGCTTAGCTCTCTTGCAACGAGACCAATCACTTAGAAAACAAGCCCTGTTTTTACAGGAGGCTTCACTAAAAACACAAACAAAATCTAAGCCAACTATAGCTACCTTGGAGTGAACACGTTATATTATGTTGAAAAATCTCCTGACAGCACTATAAGGAACCATCCCACAATGCTAGTTACTTTCTTTTAAAATACTATTTTAGAGCTGAAGTTTCATTCACTCCAGTCCAGAATGAAAACATGAATATCCTAACAGGACCTTACACCCTGACAACTTCAAGGCTAAGCCGGAGGTGACCACATTGGACTTATTCACAGGGAAAACCTTCCCAGGTCGCATGATGTTCCCCACCTGGATCTGCACTCACACTGCAGGTTTAGGACACTGACATCTCAATGGTGAATTTCACTCCAGCCAACTATTCTCTTTATGCTCTACCTTTGCTCTCTCATCATGGGGCTACAAGATGGACTTTTTTGGCTCATCTGCCAACCAGGCTCATGGATTTCTTTAGGTACAGTTCGTAGGGTTCCTAACTGAGGACACATGTCAATATCAGGAGACGATGGGGGTTGTCACAACCAGGAGGTGTTATTGGCATTTAGTGAGCAGAGGCCAGGGGTTCCCCTCAACACCCTACACAGAACAGTTTGTCACAACAAAGAATTATCTGGTGCAATGTGTCAATCGTGCCAAGATTGACAAACCTTGAATTAAATATACTGGTTGGAAGAGATGATTGACAATTGACTGCATACTGTATGCATACTGTATTAATGGTTAAGAGCCCAACTTCTGACCCCTTGGAATTGGACAAGTCACTTAATAGCCATGAGGACTTGGGCCAGTTTGCAAAACTGCACTTTGCTCATCTGCAAACGGAGTCTGATAGAGTTGTTGTTTAGCTGGGATAAATGTTAACAGCAGGGTGCCGTGCCTGGCTCGCAACTAACAACATTTCAGTTGAGCTCATGCCCCCTACCCTAGCTTTCCTTGACTTTCTTAAGTTGTCCCCATCTCTCTCTTCTCCCCATCCTCTCTCTCACTCCTCTCTCCTCACCTGTCTTTTCCTACCACCTCCTCTTGCTGGTTTCCCTCTCCCCCTCTCACTCCCTGCTCCCTCCACCTCTTTCTCCCTTTTTCTCACTCTGTCTTTTTTCTCTCTCACCCTACTCCACACACGCTGTCACATACACAAGAGCCGCGTCATTAGGTTTCCTACATAAAAGGCAAATATGCAACCTCCAAAACTACTAACATCCAGGGGTGTGAGAAGCGGTATTTGAAATCCCGATCAGATGGCAATCATTTATATGAAGAGATCAATTAGCCGGTCCAGTCAATTTGTACTTTCAGCCACACAAGTGAGCAATAATAAAAAATAAATTGCACCTGCCAAGAAAATATTTGAAGACATCACAATTTATAGCACTAAATATAAATATATTATAGTCAAAGATCTGGGTAAAGCACTGTGCTGGCCAAATCCATCTTGCTGTGCCTGCAGAAGGAAATGAACCATTTTCCAAAGACAACCAGGCCTTGGTGACTTGTTATCATAGTGAGGCAGAAGTCCTTTCTTAATTCATAGTTCTGCCCCTGAGTCACGGGGGGCCAGCTTGTAGGGTCCGGGGTGCCTGGATTAAAGCTGTAGTGGGGTGACCATGACGTCAATTTGTTCGTATACTTCCTCTGATCTCTGGCTATGTAACACAGACCATGCTTTTTCTGCCTTGCTCCTTCCTCTGTGTTCTCACAGTATGTTAAACACACTGGCATTATATATACCTCATATGGTCCTGAAATTACCTGGCCACATGTCTCTCCCCCTGCACTGTGAAATCCTCCATGTGCTTCTTCAGCTGCATATTCCCAGCACCAACTGTGTCAGGCATACATTAGGTACTCAAAAAATTGTTTATCAAATGAATACATGGAGGCTTTTATGTAGGAAACCTAATGATGCGCCTCTTGTGTATGTGACAGTGTGTGGGCGGGGAGTAGGGTGGGAGAAAAAAAAGACAAGAGCACGAGAAAAAGTGGAAGGGGCCCTTGCAATCCGACTCACTGTTAGAACTTAGCTCAAATGCCATCTTTTCCCACCCATGGGCTCCAGAACCTACCATCAGATTCAGCGGCGGGATATGTGATCTAGTTTTCTGACCAGGGATTGAATCCAAGCCCCCTGCATGGGGAGGGCAGAGTCTTAGCCACTGGACTGCCACTAAGAGTCCTCACACCACAACTAAAGAGTTCGTGTGCCACAACTAAAGATTTTGAAAGCAGCAAATAAGACCCAACACAGCCAAATAAATTTTTTTTTTTTTTTTAAAAGCAGCGGCAGTGGGAGCTGTGACAGTGCTTATTTCTGCTTTGTGTTCACATCAGCACCTGTGGGTCAGCCTCTGCCAAAAACCCAGGGACTCCTGGTCAGCAGAGGCTACATCTTAGTCATGCTGTATCCTACCATCTGGAGATTTAGTACAGACCCTTTCACAAAGTAGATATCCAGCAAATACTCCCAGCATCAAAGAATAAAGCATTGAAAGAGACAGATTCTCTCTCGTTTGATGCATTTGGATGACATGATTCGAGAATCTGTCATGCTTGCTGGTGAAAAAACGTCTCACTCTTAGCCTATCTAGGTCTCAGATCCAAGTAAGCAGCTTACAGCCTTCAAGAGCTGCCACTATTTACTGAACATCTATGTACAGAGAGCTCTGTGAGAGGCATTTAAAACTCCCCCACTTTGCTCTTGAGCTGTTGGCCCCCACTCCACCTTCCACAGGACCCAGGACCCAGAAAGGGATATTCCAAAAGTAATGATTTTAAAAAAATAGAAATTCAAACAATAGTCAGATCCCATTCCATCCCACTGCCAACAAAATCTCACTTATGTCTGTAATGCTGATCATCAGTCTTGATTAGGATGCTGATAAGCGGCTACTGGAGTGAAGATCCATACAGCCTTCTGAAGGGGAGCCTGCCTTTCACACATCAAGAATCTTGAAAGTGTGTTTACTTTGAAAACACAATTTCACAAACATACATCTTTTTCAAATGTGCTATTATATAAAATAGAAAGCTAACAGGGGACTGTAAAAATAAACTATAGTCCATCCAGAGGATGCAATACCATGTAACCACTAAAGACATGTTCTCAAAGGACATTTGCACATGGGAAAAATGCTCACAATCACACGTTAAGTGAAAAAGCGGGTCACAAAACCACAATGCTTGAGCCTATTTTCTAAATTTATAGCATACAGCCAAAAATCCCTGGAGGCAAATATGCTAAAAATGTAAACAGTGATTGATGTCTATGTCTACAGATATGTCTTGTTGCTATTCAGTCACTCAGTTGTGTCTGACTCTTTGCGATCCCATGAACTGCAGCATGGCAGGCTTCCCTGTCCTGAACAATCTGCTCGAGTTTGCTCAAACTCACGTCCATTGAATCGGTGATGCCATCCAACCATCGCATCCTCTGTCATCCCCTTCTCCTCCTGCCTTCAATCTTTCTGAGCATCAGGGTCTTTTCCAAAGAGGCAGCTCTTCCAATGAGGCTTCAGGTGGCCAAAGTATTGGAGTTTCAGCTTCAGCATTAGTCCTTCCAATGAACATTCAGGACTGATTTCCTTTAGGATTGACTGGTTGGGTCTCCTTGCAGTCCAAGGGATCTTCAAGAGTCTTCTCCAGCACCACATTTCAAAAGCATCAATTCTTCAGCACTCAGCTTTCTTTACTCTCACAGCTGTACATGACTACTAGAAAAACCATAGCTTTGACTTTACAGACTTTTGTCAGCAAAGTCATGTCTCCACTTTTTAATATGCTATCTAGGTTTGTCATAGCTTTTCTTCCAAGGAGCAAGTGTCTTTTAATTTCATGGCTATAGACACCACACACAAGTGATTTTGGAGTCCAAGAAAATAAAGTCTGTCACTGTTTCGACTTTTTACCCATCTATTTGCCATGAAGTGACGGGACTAGATGCCATGACCTTAGTTTTTTGAATGGTGAGTTTTAAGCCAGCTTTTTCACTCTCCACTTTCACTTTCATCAAGAGGTTCTTTAGTTCCTCTTTGCTTTCTGCCATTAGGATAGTGTCATCTGCATATCTGAGGTTATTGATATTTCTCCTGGCAATACTGATTCCAGTTCAAGCTTCATCCAGCCTGGGATTTCGCATGATGTACTCTTCATAAAAGTTAAATAAGCAGAGTGCAATATACAGCCTTGACGTACTCCTTTTCCAGTTTTGAACTGGTCCATCGTTCCATGTCCAGTTCTAACTGTTGCTTCCTGACCTGCATACAGGTTTCTCAGGAGGCAGGTAAGGTAGTCTGGTATTCCCATCTCCTTAAGAATTTTCCTCAGTTTGTTGTGATCCACACAGTGAAAGGCTTTAGCATAGTTAATGAAGCAGAAGTAGATGTTTTTCTGGAATTCTCTTGCTTTTTCTATGATCCAACAGATGTTGGCAATTTAATCTCTGGTTCCTCTACCTTTTCTAAATCCAGCTTGTACATATGGAAACTGTCAGTTCACATACTGTTAAAGCCTAGCTTGAAGGATTTTGAGCATTACCTTGCTAGCCTGTGAAATGAGTACAATTGTGTGGTAGTTTGAGCATTCTTTGGCATTACCTTTCTTTGGGACTGGAATGAAAATTGACCTTTTCCAGTCCTGTGGCCACTGCTGAATTTTCCAAATTTGCTGGCATATTGAGTGCAGCACTTTAACAGCATCATCTTTTATGTTTTGAAATAGGTCAGCTGGAATTCTATCACCTCCACTAGCTTTGTTTGTAATGTTTCCTAAGGCCCTCTTGACTTCAAACTCCAGGATGTGTGGCTCTAGGAAAGTGATCACACCATCGTGGTTATCTAGGTCATTAAGACTTTTTTTGTATAGTTCTTCTATGTATTCCTGCCACCTTTTCTTAATATCTTCTGCTTCTGTTAGGTCCATACTATTTCTGTCCTTTATTGTGCCCATCTTTGCATGAAATGTTCTCTTGTTATCTCTCATTTTCTTGAAGAGATCTCTAGTCTTTCCCATTCTATTGTTTTCCTCTACTTTTTGCATTGTTCACTTAAGAAGGCTTTCTTATCTCTCCTTGCTATTCTTCGGTACTCTGCATAGAATGTATATACAACTCTGCATGGTATGTCTTATTTTACTCTATATTTTCAGTATTATTTCTATTGTTGGTGGGGAAAGAACATACTTGGAGAAGTCACCTGACGGCTTCCTTCATTCTAACCCGCCAGTTACCGAGAACCAGCAGGAGTCTGGCCTCGGGCCCAATGGAGGCCTGCACCTTGGGTGGACCATCAGGCACCACTTATTGGTTCAAAACCTGATTCTAAGGGAGCCAGGGCACTCGTGTCACCCAGTGATGACAGCCCTGGTGAGCAACCTCTGTGCTTCCCCTGACTCCACGGCTAGCTCTCGCCCCAATTCTGTAAATCAGACAGAATCTGAATCTCCCCTGTTTCTGTGCAGTTGAACCCTTGCCTGGGATGAACAAAGTGACCACTGGCAAAATCCTAAGAAAGAAGATGACTCTACGGGTTGGAAACTTGTTGTCAAACCCTGTAGGACTTGCACAACCAAATCTGACAGCCCAGCTCACTATCTGGAAGAACCTTCTAGGGAGAGCTGAGGGCTGTTTCTTGCTTTTAGAGACACCCATGCCACCGGAAGGGAAAGCTCAGCTTTTGTAAGGCACACACTGTTTCTTCCGGGTAGCACTGTCTTTATTCCCTCAGTTGTCTTCCCTCCCCTGCTCTCATTTCCATCTGGGACAGGCCCCTGCAGTGCAGAGGATGGAGAATATTTCCTCTTTAGGCTGCCCTGGTGCAGCTCTGGCCCAACCTGAGCAAAAGAAAGCAGGCAGCACTTTGGGGAAGAACTGGATTTGGGACCTCCTTTGCCACGCCACCTTTCTCAGTTTCTGTCTCATCTGTCAACTGAAAAGCAGAGGTTTCTAGAACTTTTTTTAAGTATTGGAACTTCTTTTAAAAAATAAAACTATATGCAAGCTAGATCAGATAAAATCAGAGGTGCTCTGGTTGAGGGGATGAAAGAAGAGGAAAAACTCTGCTTTCTCACCCTCTCCAGCACAGCCCCTGGCACCCTCCAGAGGAACTGAAGCAGCTCAGAAGGCATGATCTCTGAGGATCCCCCTTGGCCCACACTCCTAAATCCTTCAGTTCTCTGTAAGGCAAGCTTACCGGTCGACAGCGATGATCCCAAGGGTGAGCATGCTGGCTGAGCTGATGAGCAGGTAGAGGAGGGCTGAGAAATTGCACCAGACCACACCGAAGATCCATTCCCTCCGAATGGAGCTGGTCACCACGAAAGGCAGCACCAGTACAGACAGCAGGAAGTTGGACAGGGTCAGGCTGAAGACGAACTTGTTGCTGAGGGTAAGGAGATAGGACTTCCTGTACAAGGTGATCACGATGACCAGGTTGCCCAGGCAGACAAAAACGGTGATGATGACGATGGCGACGAACTCTGTGACGCCGCTGCCCCCTTGGTCACTGGCCCCCTCGGTGAGGTTACTCAGCTCCTTCCTGTGGCCGAGGGAGGAGTTGAGGCTCATGGTCAGTGTACCTCAGCAGGGGGTGGGCAGAGCATGCTGGACGACTGGAAAGACAAGCCCCGGGGGCAGAAGAGGAGTCATCAAACCACAGCATGTGTACTTTACAGAGGGAAGCCAAGGCCCCCCGGATCCTCGTCCTCATGCAAGCGCTACAGAGGCAGCCCGTTTCCTACAATCAGCTCTTCATGTGACTCACTGTATCCCCTGGAACAATGCATTCTCCCAGTCTAAAACCTCCTATCCATTCTCCCCAGGACCAGTGGTTAAAAACCTTTAGTGTACTCAACAATCTCCTGCAGTACCAGCTCAAAGAGCTGATTCTTGGGCTCCACCCCTAAAGATTCTAGTCCCAGAGAACAGAGGTACAGCCTAGGAGCCTGCATTTTAGACATGCACGGGACAGGTGATCTGGATTCAGTTCACATGGTTTATGTGGACTGTTGCTTCTGGACCCCTGCAGTGCAGTGTGGACCCTGAACCAGCAGCATCAACATCATCTGGTGCTTACTCAAGATGCAGAATCTCAGGCCCACCTCTGAATTACCAAATCAGAACCTGTGTGTTAATCCCACTCCTGGTTTGATTCCTGTGCCCATTAAAGTTGGACGATAAGATTATCATAGGGATCAGTCTCCGATCTCTAAGCAGGGTTTTAACAAGTACAATTCATACCGAGACATTGCTGCTGTTCTCATCAGTCGTGAGGATAAAGGGCAAGGAGCCAACAATAAAGATACATGGATAAGAGGATAAGAGTTTGAGGCCTTTGCCCACAAATACCATTCTCGACAAGGGGCAGTCCCTGCTCTCAGGATGCTGGCTCAGGTTTCGGCAAAAACTCAAGGTTGACATATTTTAACATCAAATCCTACAGACAAATGTTTCTCCAAAATTTTCATCTACTTTAATTAGCCAAAAAATCCCACAGATCATTTTCCCCACCTGCTTTTATTCCTGACAAAGAGAAGACACCAGAAGGGAAGGAAAGATAGCTTTCCACGAGCCACACAGCAAGAACCCTGGTGCCTAGACTGCCTACACAGCAGCAGCCCATGATCTCCACTTGACCAGAACCCTCTGTCCAGACACCTTTGGCCATAAGGGGCTGGTAGGGTAAGGAAGGCAGTCCTTCCCCTTCCCAGCAGCCCTAAAGGTCAGTTTAGAAAGTCTCCCTTTACAGCAAGCCTCATTCATAGGTCACAACCACAGATCCTGCCAGCTTGAATGGCATCAATTAATTCTCATCCCACCTACTCTTGACAGCCTTCAAATATTTCACACATGACTTGCTTTCTTTTCTCCAGATTAAATCTCCAGGCTCCTGATGTGACTTCTGGACTCTTTACTAAGCCAGACTTCCTCAGTTTCTCACCAATTTCAATGACCCTATTGATTTGTGGTCCTCCGAACTGAACATATCATTCTGGATATCTGGTAAATGGTGAGCATAAAGGGAAAATTTTCTCCATCATCAGGATAATCTTCTACTATAGTTCATTCTAAGAGTGCATTTTCTTTTAGCAACTGTTATCTGTTAACTGTTGGACTTATACAAATGTGTGGTCAATTAAAACCGAAGGTTTGTTTATACACATATGAGTTTATGTAAAGGCACGTGTCCTCAGGCTTGAACTAACGGAATTAGTGTTTTTAAGCCTAAGTACAAAACATCATTTTGTGCATTTTGGTTCATATTTCCAGGCTGCTAAAATATTCTGAATTTTGATTCAGCTATGCAATATGTTAGGTACTCCAGTTTTGTGTGATAAATATACTTTATAATTATGCCTTCTATTTCTTTGTTAGCTTATTTTTGGATTTTATTCCTTGAGTTATAAATTTTGTTCATTCTTATAAGTAAATTATTAACTGGTTCAATCCCTGGGTTGAGAAGATCCCCTGGAGAAGGAAATGCAAGCCATTACAGTATTCTCGCCTGGAAAATCCCATGGACAGGGAAGTCTGGTAGGCTGCAGTCCATAGGGTCTCAGAGAGTCAGACAGGACTGAGCAACTAAGCAAATCTCAAATAAAGGTCCTATAAGCATGTTATACTTAACTGTATAAGTGATAACACTGCGGTAAAGAAAACAAATTCTGAGTCATTAGACAAATGACAAAATGGGAGAAAATACTTAAAACGTATATCACAGAGGACTAATCATTCTAATTCATAAGGAATTCCTAAAAATAAAAAGGTAGAAAGTGGGTAAAAGACATTTTTTAAAAAATGGCAACTATATGAGATGATGGCTGTTAACTAAATTTATGGTGGTAATTGTTTTGCAATATGCACATATATCAAATCATGTACATCTGAAACTTATACAGTATTATGTGTCAAATATATCTCAATAAACTTGAAAAAAGGCATACACAGAGAGTTCACAGAAAAAGATACACTAATTGTCCTTAAATGCATGAAAAGATGTTCTGTTTCATTCAAAATAACAGGAATGGACACTAAAATTACACTGAGGTACTATCTCTTTCCTTTCAGGCCAGTAAAAATTCAAAAGTTTGGCAACTCTGTCTGTTGGGGAGGCTGTGGGGAAGCAGGCATTCTCCTACCCTCCACATGGGAATGCAAAGTGTAAAAACTGAAGGGAGGAGGATCTGGCAATACCTAACAAAGCTACATAGGCACCCAAGCTTTGATCTAGCAATCCCATTTCTAGATATTTACTCTGAAGATATAAGTTCATAACATAAAATAATAGATATGCAGGGTTATTTTATTAAGGCAGTTATTAAAAAAAGAAAATGTTTGAGAAGAGGGGAGAAATAATAGATTTGCACATTAAATATACATAAATATATGTGACTCAGACAGTAAAGAATCTGCCTGCAATGCAGGAGGCCTGAGTTCAATCCCTGGGTCGGGAAGATCCGTGGAGAAGGAAATGGCAACCCACTCCAGTATTCTCACCTGGAGAATTCCATGGACAGAGGAGCCATGGGGCCGTAAAGAGTTGGACACGACTGAGCAACTTAACACATTTTCACTCTTCATATTTAATTATGCAAAAAGAAAAGTAGGAAAGATAAACAGAAACTAAGATACAGATGGAAGTAGACTTCTCTAAGTATGTTATTACAGTTTTGATTTTTTTCTTGAAAGGCAGATTATGTAAAAATTTATTTTATTTTATTTATGTATTGTTGACTATGCTGGGTCTTTGTTGTTGTGTGTGTCTTTCTCTAGTTGCAGAAAGCAGGGGCTACTTTTCGTTGCAGTGTGTGGGCTTCTCATTGAGGTGGCTTCTCTTGTTGCGGAGCACAGACTCTAGGGTGCTCGGACTTCAGCAGTTGGGTCACGTGGGCTCCTGGGCTCTAGCGCACAGGCTCCATAGTTGTGTGCAGCATGCGGGATCTTTCCATATCAGGGACTGAACTAGTGTCTCCTGCATTCTTTACCACTGAGCCACCAGTGAAGTCCCACAGTTTCGATTTTTGAACCATGTAAATATTTTACATACTAAGTTAAATGAAAATGTATATAAAAAGTAAATGTATCAGTTCAATTCAGTTCAGTTGCTCAGTTGTGTCCGACTCTTGGCGACCCCATGAATTGCAGCACTCCAGGCCTCCCTGTCCATCACCAACTCCTGGAGTTTACCCAAACTCACGTCCATCGAGTTGGTGATGCCATCCAGCCATCTCATCCTCTGTCGTCCCCTTCTCCTCCTGCCCCCAATCCCTCCCAGCATCAGAGTCTTTTCCAATGAGTCAACTCTTCAAATGAGGTGGCCAAAGTACTGGAGTTTCACCTTCAGCATCAGTCCTTCCAATGAACACCCAGGACTGATCTCCTTTAGAATGGACTGGTTGGATCTCCTTGCAGTCCAAGGGACTCTCAAGAGTCTTCTCCAACACCACAGTTCAAAAGCATCAATTCTTCAGTGCTCAGCTTTCTTCACAGTCCAACTCTCACATCCATACATGACCACTGGAAAAACCATAGCCTTGACTAGAAGGATCTTGTTGGCAAAGTAACATCTCTGCTTTTTAAAATGCTGTCTAGGTTGGTCATAACTTTCCTTCCAAGGAGTAAGCGTCTTTTAATTTCATGGCTGCAGTGACCATCTGCAGTGATTTTGGAGCCCCCAAAAATAAAAGTCTGACATTGTTTCCACTGTTTCCCCATCTATTTCCCATGAAGTGATGGGACCAGATGCCATGATCTTAGTTTTCTGAATGCTGAGCTTTAAGCCAACTTTTTCACTCTCCACTTTCACTTTCATCAAGAGGCTTTTTAGTTCCTCTTCACTTTCTGCCATAAGGGCAGTGTCATCTGCATATCTAAGGTTATGGATATTTCTCCTGGCAATATTAATTGCAGCGTGTGCTTCTTCCAGCCCAGCGTTTCTCATGATGTACTCAGCATAGAAGTTAAATAAGCAGGGTGACAATATACAGCCTTGACGTACTCCTTTTCCTATTTGGAACCAGTCTGTTGTTCCACGTCCAGTTCTAACTGTTGCTTCCCGACCTGCATATAGGTTTCTCAAGAGGCAGGTCAGGTGGTCTGGTATTCCCATCTCTTTCAGAATTTTCCACGGTTTATTGTGATCCACACAGTCAAAGGCTTTGGCATAGTCAATAAAGCCAAAGTAAATGTATAATTGATTGCAAACAGAAAAAAAAATAAGCCAAATTATGTGTTAGATTGATAACAATCAAACAAAGAAAAGAATTAAGTCAAGTAGCTTTTAAATGCAATGTTTTGACTATAAACTCTTAATGGTGTATATTGTATAGACAAGAGAACCACTAAGTTTACACAGCAGGTTAGATGTTGTTAATGGTGTTTTAAGTTTACAATTCTTTTTGAGTGTAGAGCAACTGAATATACATGCTTACATTGGGAAACACATTTCTAACTATGGGAGAAAGAAGAAACAAATCAGAGAATAGAGAAAGGTGAGGAAGAACCCTGTGGTTTTAGCTTACTTACTGTGGGTATCTGTAAGAATTCACTATTCAAATATAAATATAAAAACAGGCTCAAGGAAATTTCCCAGAATGCAGTTAGAAAGATGAAGAAATTCAAAACATAAAAGGCAAATGAGAGGATGAACAGGAAGTACTTCATGAGGTATAATTACTTTAGCCAAGCAAAGCAGTGTCCCCTAATATGCCTTGTAATTAACAGCATGCTCCTCTTGATTCCCACTAAACTGTTTGTTCCCTGGGAGTGAGGATGAACCACACTTTTCATAAAAACACAGTACTTTTTTTCATTGGCAACAACATGAATGGACATGGAGAGTATTATGCTAAGTGAAATAAACCAGACAATTACTGTGTGTTATCACTTATATGTGCAATCTAAAAAATGAAACTGATGAATATAATAAAAAAGAAGCTGACATATAGAGAACTAGTAGCTACCAAAGGCATATGAGAGGGAGTTAATTAAGAGGTACAAACTATTAGGTATAAAATAAGGTACAACGAGGGGCACAAATACAAGCAATGCCTGTGTTTATCTCCTGACCGTGCAGAACGGGCTGACGAGAGTGGAGATGGCTCAGACTGCAGCACAAGTGCCCTTTCCCAGGTATGTTCCACTCTTGTCTTTCCACCATCATAGGTTCACCCACCTGGATTCCGTCACTATTTTTTAAGCTCTTCAATAAAGTACAAATTGTGGCTCAAATGGTAAAGAATCTACCTGCAATGTGGGAGACCCAGGTTTGATCCCTAGGTCAGTAAGATTCCCTGAAGGAGGGCATGGGAACCCATTCCAGTATTCTTGCCTGGAAAATTCCAGGACAGGGGAGTCTGGTGGGCTACAGTCCATGGGATTGCAAACAGCTGGACTCGACTGAGAGATTAACACACACAATGAGGGGAGGGATACAAAGGGGTAGGGAATTAAGAGGTACAAACTATTTGGTATAAAACAAGCTACAAGGATATACCGTACACTATGGGGAATATAGCCAATATTTTTAAGTAACTATGAATGGAGTGTAACCTTTAAAAATCATGAATCACTATTTTGCACACCTACAACACATAATACCGTACAGCAATTACACCTCAATAAAATAGAATAAACATGAATAAAACACAAATGTTTTAAATAAAAAAAGGCAAATGAGGGAATGAACAGGAAGTACTTGATAAGCATAATTACTTTACTTGAGCAAAGTGTAGTGTTTTTCACTCATTATGGAAATCATTTCTGGAAACACGATGAACTCAGCTAATGTGAACATCTTTCCTGCTCCAAATCCATGGAAATGTTGGGTTAAATATGATCCAAAAGTTTTTAAAAAGCCAAATTTGAAAAAAGAAAGGGAAATCCATAGGTAACAGAAAACAGAGAGAAAACTCAAAGCCAGTGTTGTAATCTCACAACTGTAGCCAAAAGCCCATTAGACCTAGTTCAAAACCCCCAGGGCTGAGGTCTTCTTATGTCAGAGGATGACTCTGGGTCACAAGGCAGAGAACTGAAACCAGTACCCTGCATAAGGAGTGGGTTCCTCCATGAAAAAGGGATTAGAAAAAAATCCTCTTATTAGCAAAGGACAGTGGCAAAAATAGTCATTTATCTGAAGCTCTCAGTGAAGCCTGAAGTTTTTTCCATGAGAAATCATACATTGAGTCATGTGCCATGCTGATGAGGGTACCAAATTTATAAATTATGTACTATGCAAGCTAATAAATTCATATAAAAATTAATTCTAGCAGAAGTAGACACAAAATGGCTCTGCAGTGAATTTCCACACTCACAAAATAAACATTTAATGAAAGTGAATGCATAGCATTTGCCCTGAAGGAGAATCCACAAAACAAAAACCAGAGGAACTGATATTCCAAGAACTTGAATTAATAGAAAAATATAAAAGAGATCATAAAATAAACACAATTAAAATCTTTAAAAGAAAAAGAGGTAGAAACCATAGTGAAAAAATATGACATCATGAAAAACTAATAATAATTGTGAAAAAGAACCAAATATAAATTCTAGAAATCAGAATTTTAACCAACCAAAATTAAATACTCAGAGTATGTTGAACAACAGATTCAGCTAAAGAGAAAGATGGTGAACTGGAAGACAGTTCTGAGGGAACTACTCAGAAGGCAACAAAAAAAGCTTAAAAAAATAAAAATATCCAACAAAAGTCAACACACATGAAGAACAGGATAAGCAGATTCAACATATATTCAAAAGAAGCAGGCTCTGGAGAGATTAGAGTGAAAGGGAGCAGATACTCTTGGGTGTCTACCCAGAAACCAGCTTCAGTTTTTTTTCCTTACTAGCAGACCTCTGACTTTGTTTCGGTGTCCAGTCCTCCTCCCGGTGACTCAGAGAAGGTTGATCGGATCCCTGGTTCTGAAAGTTAGATCTTGAGTGGTCTAAACTATCGTTTTCCCTTTCTTCTTGAAAGTCAGTGGATATCTGGGAAAAGCTGCTTTGATCTCACAAAGACCCTAGAAGAGAAGTCTTTTCTTAATGGCCAAGAGAGCAGAGCTGTGATCTTGAGTGGTCTAAACTATCGTTTTCCCTTTCTTCTTGAAAGTCAGTGGATATCTGGGAAAAGCTGCTTTGATCTCACAAAGACCCTAGAAGAGAAGTCTTTTCTTAATGGCCAAGAGAGCAGAGCTGTGACAGCCACCTTGGGATTATTACAGGTGCTGGGCACATGCTGAGCATGGCAAATAAGAAAGGCTTGATCCGGAATTGTTTAATCAACAAATCCTGAAGTCACATTCACCTTGGCTTCTAATCATGCAAAGTAATAAAATTGTAAAATTATTCTTAAAGCTATTTTCAATTAGGTTTCTGTTAATTGATTCAAAAGCATCCAACTAACATTAGGGTCAACAGACACTGTCTACCTCAAGGTTGATGTATTATTTAGACGTTTAATTGAACATTTTCTAGAATTAGAGAAACACATGAGTCCTTAGAACAAAACAGCATATCGAGTTCTAAAGATAACTTAGAAAAAGTTTACATTAAGGAACATCACAGTGAAAAATGACACCAAGATACAGAGAAAATGGCAAAAGCAAATTTCCCTATAAAGACGTAATAATTAGATAAACAGCAGACTCCTCTTTTGAAGAAAACAGAAAATAGAGGCCAGAAAACAGTGGAATAATCACAAAAGTGCTAAAGAAAAGAACTCTTGCCTTATGGTTCTATAATACCATTCAAGAGGGGGCACAATATTCTTTTGAGGCAAACAGAGAGTGAATGTTTACTGATCATTCCTTATTTGAATGATCCCTTTAAAAATACATTTCATGAAGGAAACCGAATCCAGAAATAAGGGGTAGGGTATAAAAATCAACTGTTAGAATGGAAAATGGTAAATACATGGATGAATCTAAAATAAGAACAGCAAAAAAATGAAATTTAAATTTAAAAAGTTAAACATCAACACCAAGTTTTATAAAAATAGCTAACTTGGGAGCTTTAAAACCAAGATGAAATTAAAACTCTAAGCAAAATGGAAGCTCTTAAAGGTATGATTGTACTAAAAATATTCCTAACAAGTTAGTTTATACTCAGGCCAGAGACTTAGTTATGGCTGTTTCCCAACACCTGGACAAGTGCCTGGCCATAGTAGGTACATCGGTAATTATTTGTTGATAAATGACTAACCTTCAAACGTTTGTCATTGTTAAATCACATATGAGTGTTAGCATAATAAATGTAGCCACTAAAAAAAATAAAAATAGGATGTTAAAGCTTCCAATCCAAAAGCTTTAAAAAGCAGAAAAGTACTGTTTGACATGGTTCCTCTCCAGTGGCCCTATTAGCAGGGACACTAGTGAACTCAGAATCAGAGAACCCAGGGTTGGCTGCTGCCCTTGAGATCATCTGGTCCAGTTCGCCCCAGAAGGCAGAAGGGGAATGTAGTCAAAGAGCTGCCCACCCAGGAAAATCCAAAACCCTAGCCTCTGGCACAAGCCCCAGCAAATCCCCCAGGGGTGTATTTTAACAAGACAGAGGACTGGGAATATCCCAGCCAGGGAAGGCTTCCTGGCAGGCGACCAGCCTACTCAGGGCTCAACAAGCCAGGGCATATTGAATGGAAGCAAATTCAAGAGTGACTCACATCGCCACTCTCCTGGCCAGTGATGCTGCCAGACACAGAGATGTTTCTGACTCCCACTCTCCCTACGTCCTGCCCTGAGCAAATAAATCACCTTGGGCTGCAACTCCAAGAAACAATGTGACTAGAACACAACTTGAATAAACATATTGGAAATTATTCCTGGGAAAGAGAGCTAGCCCACTCAGCCACGTCACCAAGAAAGGCTGGATATGTCCTTGTCTTTACTGTCATGGCTCCAAGCATCACAGTCAGTCCTCTTTGGGAACTGCCTTTGGTTTTCTTGAATATTCCCAGAGACAGTGGCTTATCTGCTGGGTTAGATCACTGACAACAACCTCAAATCATTCAAAGCCAAATCTTGTCACTTGAGGGAGAGGTCAATAACCTTTTGGGTAAATAAACAAGGCAACACTATAGGATATTGAGACAGGTATCTATTGTGTTTTATAGACCAGCCTGCATGCTAATTCCCAAGAAATAATTCTAGAAATGTCTTGCATTGCAAAAACAGAATTACTACAATATAAAGGTGGATTCTCTCGCTTCCCTTTATTTAATTGGATAAATTTAGATATGTTCTGGTTCCATCTCATATTTTTACCCAGAATTCTGATTTTCATCAACCTACAGTGGACTTTTTTCCTGCTGTTTCCCTGTACTTGTTAGAGGTTGCGTGGCATGGTGGTTAAATGTACAGACTCTAAAGACTACCTAGGTTTGAAGCTCAGCTCCTGTAAGGAAGAATATTATCTTTCTGAGGGGCTTAAGAATCCATCTGCCAATGCAGGGGATGTGGGTTCCCCGGTTGGGGAACTAAGAACCCATATGCAGCAGGGCAATTAAGCCCATGTGCTACAAGCAGAGAAGCCTGTGAGGTCTGCAGCCTGTGCTCCACAACACAAGAAGTCCACAGGCCGCCACTACAGAAGACTGCACTACAGTGAAGAGCCCATGCGCCACAGTGAAGACTGAGCACGGCCAAAAAGAAGAAAAAAATAAAGAAATTTTTAAAAGAACATTATCTTCCTCACCAAATAATTGTGAGGACCAAGTGAGTTTATTTATATCAAGTGCCTAGGACAGGATCTGGACACAGTGAGCCTTCACTTCATATTGTGGTTCTACTTGAAGAGCTCGCCCTGATTTTACTTTGGGAAAGGACCTTCCCATATTTTGAGGCCATGGTCACAGGACCTAGGACACTGGCTGGAACAGCTGGGGGACGGGCTAGCCTACCATTGTGGGCCTAGCATTGCAGCAGCTGGCCATCTTGGACACGACAAGGAAACAGCTCACAGACAAAAAAGGGTAAGAGAATGAGAATGAAAGGGAGAGAAAAAGAGGTAGGCGGGGAGAACACTGAATGCTGCTGCTGCTGCTGCTAAGTCACTTCAGTCGTGTCCGACTCTGTGTGACCCCATAGACGGCAGCCCACCAGGCTCCCCCGTCCCTGGGATTCTCCAGGCAAGAACACTGGAGTGGGTTGCCATCTCCTTCTCCAATGCATGAAAGTGAAAAGTGAAAGTGAAGTCGCTCAGTCGTGTCCGATGAATGAGTCCATTCACAAATGCTGGTGAAATAATATGCGATTCTGAATCTTCTTGTTCTTCTCAGTTATATGACCTAGTGATTTTCTCCTTCACTTATGCCAATTTGACTAGGTTTCTGTCACTTGCAACTTGAAGAATCCTGACTGATACTCTGATACACCATGATCTGATACAGCACATCAAGACTCCACCTCTCTGGACACTGACACCAGGAACCTTCCCTTTCTCATGGGTAGGCCAACTCCTCAGGCACAGCTCTGCCTGCCTCAGTCTCCTTCTTGAGAACTTTTCTTCTTGTCACAGACCACGCCACAGACCCATGGACCCTAGTATCATGGAGTTTCTTCACATGGAAGCATAAGTAAGCTTTTCACCTCCCAGGAGATCCGTGATCCAGTCCACAAGCCACTACAAGGAAAAGGAGGCCTCATTCACCCCTAAAATACCCATTACAAATGGGGCCATCAAAGCGACAGCCTGAGATTCCACAGGCCACAGGCCAAGGCTCAGATGAGTGCTGTGAGGTCATGCTAGTCAGGAGGAGGCAGGCCCTTGGGACCTCTCTAACACGGGTAATGGACATGACAAGATACACCTGACCTCTTCAAAAGTCTTCTCCAGATAAAACAGTTTCTTTTAGGATATCTCTTCTGATATTCTTAAACAAACGCAACTGGGACAGTGGCTCATTCTGTGGCCTCCCATTTTTATGAAGAGCTGAGCAGCCTAAAAGCTGGGACTGCCACATGCCCTCATCTAAAGAAATCAAATGTATGATAGGTTCAAATAAACAACCCTCCAGGTGAAGAAATGCTTCCAAACACCACTTCAAATAAACTTAAGTGAAATCACTGTGATGGTATTTTGGCCATATTTTCAGGGGATCTTCAACTCAGCACCTCAAAGCATTTTACTCATCAATCACCAACTGGAGCAGTTGAGGGGGTGCAGCTGGGGAAAATATTCAAATTAACAACCTGTCTTCCACTAAGGTAACTGAGCTAGACAGTGAACCCCCACCCCTATCCCACCCACAAACCAGACCACACAACTCGTTGATAGCCAGAAAGAGATCCCAGGAACCCTGGGTCTCCTTCCCTGCATTCCTCTGTCCTTCCCTGGCATACACATGAAAGTTGTTCCAAAGACGGTGGGTTGATGAGTCGACCCCTGCAGCCCCAGAGGGATGTGTCTACCCAGCCAGCCCAGGGTCTGTTACAATGCACAGTGCTTTGTTCTTGTCCCCACAAGGGCACCACAAACCTAGTAATTTCCTCTTCCAAAACATCCCACTTTACCTGTAATGCAGGTCTGAACCCTGGGCTGTTTGGCAGCATGTACCAGAAGATGGAAAAGAAACTAGAGTCAGAACCCCAGTGACCCTGTGGTCCTTGTCTGAATTCTTGGTTGGCCAGTGGGAAAGACCTGGCTTTGGTCACCTCTGTATATACATCAAACAACATCACCAACCTCAACAATTTCCTTTGTAAGGATTGAAAGTCTGGAGTCTAGGGCTCCTCACTGACCATGACCCTCTCCACAAAGATCTAACTTTCAGCCATAACTCTGTCAGATGTCTTTCCAAAACTAAGCTCCTGTTTCTCAGCAAAAACATTTCCCAAGGCTCAGTACTTGATCCGTTCCTTTCTCTCTATGCCCTTGAGAATCTTACCCATTTCCAAAGTGTTCTTTAGTTATTATTAACTAATAATAATCAGTATTGGCAAAACAATGTGCAACAGACAATGTAAGTTTACATACATCATTTCATCTCCGGAATAACTTTTAGAGGTAGGAATTATTCTTCTCCCTGTTTCAGAGAAGCAGCACGACATACGGTTAACAGCATGAGCTGAACTAGAGAGCCTGGGTTCACATCCCAGCTCCACTAGCTACTGACTCTATGGTCTTGACATGTTATCTGACCTCTCTGGGCATCAGTTCCCCACTCTGTCAAATGGAGATAATATTTCTTGGTCAGGAATAAGTACCTCATATGGTTGATGGACAAAAATCAATGAGTTAATATTTGTAGAGTGCTTAAAATAGAATTTGGCACCACATATGTTTGTTAAATGAATAAAGTGGGGATATTGAGGCTCAGAAAGGTTAAGTGCCCAGTTCAAGAGAATATTTGATAACAGCTCTCCAACTTGGTCCTATGGCTATGAGACTACTTTCAATTTACCTACTCACCACAGCAGTAGGATTCAACATGGTGTGGCCTCATCTAAATCCCAGTCTTTTCACCCACCAACCCCTTTATGTGCGTTCTGCTCCAGCCAGCTACGCTTACGTGCTGCCCTTTCCAATTTGCTCTGGCTTCTGCCTCGAGTTGGAATGCTCTCCCTGCTTGCAGAATGAATTAATAAAGATTTATGAATTCTAAAATGTGTTACTGATCTATTGGTCTAATAACTTGATTGAAAGAAAGAAATAAACAAATAAATATGGGGGAGTGAGGCTTTAAAGAGATACAAAAATATACCAAGTCACAACCCTGAATTCAGCAATGATTTCTTGGATGTGATGCCAAAGATACAGGCACAAAAGAAAAAATTGACAAACTGAACTTTATGAAAATTTTAAAAATTTGTATATCAAAAGATACCAGGGACAGAGCAACACACAGATTGAGAGAAAATATTTGCAAATCATATATAAGACTATAAATGAATATTCAGCATATATTAAGAACTCCTGAAATCCAACAACAAAAGTCTCCATATCCAAAAAAGATACATGACTACCCAATAAGCACATGAAAAGATGCTCAACTTCACTGATCCCTAGGAAAAGCAAAGCAAAACTATGAGGTATCACCTCACACTCATTAGAATGGCTACCATCCAAAGAAAACCCAGAAAATAGCAAGTGCTGGTGAGGATGTGGAGAATCTGGAACCCTTGTAGACTGTTGACGGGAATGTAAAATGGTACAGCTACTGTGGAAAACAGTACAGCAATTTCTCAAAAAATTAAACATAGAATTACCATATGATCCAGCAATTCTGCTTCTGGATGTATACCCCAAATAACTGAAAGCAAGATCTCAAAGAGAGGGACTCCCCTGGTGGTCCAGTAGTTAAGAATCTGTCTGCCAATGCAGGGGACAGGGGTTTGATCCCTGGTTTGGGAAGATCCCACATGCCGTGGGGCAACTAAGCCCACGAGCCCTAAGCCTGCGCTCTGTGACAAGAGAAGCCACCACCAGGAGAAGCCCACAGACCACAACTAGGGAAAGCCTGCACAGAGCATGCACTGCAGCCCCAAATAAATATACAAACAAATAGAAAAAGTGACTGATTGTAAAAAAGACCTCAAAGAGATATTTGTACACCATGGTTCATAGCAGCATTATTCATGGTAGCTAAAATGTGAAAGAAATCCAAGTGTCCACTGACTGTGAAATGCTAAGCATAATATGGTATATCCACATAAAAGAACATTATTCAGCCTTTAAAAGGAGAGAAACTTTGACATATGCTACGACATGGATGAACTTTGAGGACATTATGCTAAGTGAAATAAACCAGCCACAAAAAGACAAATATTGTATGATTCTACTTGTATGAGGTACTTAAGAGTAGTCAAAATCATAGAGATGGAAAGTAGAATGGTGGTTGCCAGGGGCTGGTAAGAGGGAGACGGGAGAGTTGTTTAATGGGTTTAGTTTTGCAAGGTGAGAAGAGTTCTGGAGACAGATGATGACAATGACTATACCATATAAATGTACTAAATACTACTGAAAGACAGTGAAAAGTGAAGTCACTCAGTCGTATCTGACTCTTTGCGACCCCGTGGACTGTAGCCTACCAGGCTCTTCCATCTTTGGGATTCTCCAGGCAAGAATACTAGAGTGGGTAGCCATTTCCTCCTCCAGGGGATCTTCCCGACCCAGGGATCAAACCCTGGTCTCCTGCATTGCAGGCAGATGCTCAACCCTCTGAGCCACCAGGGAAGCCCTAAATACTACTGAACTGTACACTTAAAAATGGCTCAGAAGATAAATTTTATGTTAGGTATATTTATTTTACAGCAATAAAAAAAGTTGGAAAAAATATACCAGGGTATCTTCTTTTTAACTTCTCTCCCCATGGGATTGAGAGAGTCATGAAATGAAGGAAGTCAGCTATCTTCACGGTTTCTCAACCACTGATGAAAAAGAAAAGAACTTCAGACAGTATATAGAGTAAACTCCTCCTGCAGTAGAGGAGGAAATACAAGCTATGTCTGCACCATATTATTCCTCACTAGGAACTAGTCCAGCAGTGACTTCCAAGGTAAAATCACTGAGTAAAACAATTCATCATGTTGCACTGTCCCCAGATCACATGGTAAAGCAAAACTCACTTTTTGTTCATCAAATTCCTCTGGTGCAGTTTTTGTTATGCGTGTTAGAGAATGAGGAGAACACTCAGTACTAAGCCAAGCTGGACTCTGAGCCATGGACTGTCGAATTTTTTCAAAGGGCCACTGGCCTCCCTCCCAAGCCTCCCCCAGCAACACTGAAAGTGGCATCATCATCCTTGTGTTTGCTGGCCAACACAGATGGGGAGGGTTCACTTCAGCCTCCCAGAAAAGCCACAAACAACCAGCTGAAGTCATGATGAAGACAACAGAAAAGCACTTTAGGAGACAGAAAGCAGTGGCGGGTTGACAACAGCTCTCTGGGGAGGCCTTAGCAGACTGAAGGTCAAGCAAGACCTCAATACAGAAATAGCTTTCTGAGCTGGACACCCAGCCTGGACCACACTACTTCCCCAGGTGGCAGAAGAGAAATGCCAGCTTTCCCAGGGCAGGCTCAGGAAAGCCTCCACAGACGCTGGCCAAGGCCAGCCTGCCTGGAGCTGGGACCCCAGCAAACCCCAAAGGCATAGCTGGGTCAGATCAGGTCAGGCCTGCTCAAGCTTGGTCCAAGTTGACCTGATGCTGCTGCCAGATGTTCCCGTGGTGATACCCAGGGCAAATGGACCAAGGGTCTGGTCAGGAGCTGGTGCTCAGGCAGAGAGAAGCCAATACCACTCCCTGGAGTTCCTGACTGGTTACTCAATATCTCTACTTGAATGGCACAGGTACCACAAGCCTAACATGTCCAAAATCAGACTTCAAATCCTTTGCCTCTCAAATCTGCTCTTTCCATGTCTCTTCAACTCATGTTGTGGTATCCTCATCCTTCCAGTTGCTCAGACCCTAAACTCTGAAGTCACTCCTGACTCCTCACTTTCTCTCACATCTCCTGCCTGATCCATTAGCAAATCTACTGGCTAATGGATCTACTTTTGGAATGTATCTAGTATTCAACTATGTCTTTCTATCTCTGCTACCATCACTCTGGTCCAGGTTATGTCTTCTCTGCATTATTAAAATCGCTTTCTCACTAAAGAGAAAGCATCTGCATCCGCCATTGTCCCGATCCTCAACACAGCAACCAGAGTAAGCCTGTTAAAATAGAAGTCAAAACACATGAACAAGTCACTGCTTATTCAAAACCCCAAAAGTATTCCCCTGTCACTTAGAATAGGCTCTGCATGATCTGGCTCTCCACTACTGGTCTAATTTCATAATAAAAATTACTTTTTAACTGCCATTACTATTTATCAAACATATCAAGCATGTGTCCACCTCAAGGCCTTTGCACTTGCTGCTTCCTATGTCTGGAATGCCTTTATCCAAGATATCATTGTAGGTTGCTCTCACTTCCTTTCAGTCTTCAAGTCACCTTTTCAGCAAAACCTTCCCAATCCACACAACCTAACATTTCATACCTCTCTCTAACATTTTATGGCCCCATTCCCTTGCTTTACTTTTCCTCCTTACTGCACGTGTATGTACTTATTTTCTTATCTTGTTAATGTCTCTCCCTCACACCAGACTGTATGCTCCAAGACAGTAAGAAATCTTGGGGTCAGCACCTAGAACAGCACCTGGCAAATGACAGGTGGCTGATATATGTGATAAATGAAAGTGTGAATTAACAGTGGAACACTGGACATCTTTGCACACAAGCCGTTATACTGCCTTTAGAGAATTATTTTTGCAGATGTAGCAAACACTATTCATTATCCAGTAAATAACCATCCTCCCCTTTTTCCTGTCAACAGATCCCTGACTTGATGTGGTGTACTATCAGTTTAATGCAAAAGTAATTGTGGTTTTTGCATTGTTAAAATGTATCTTTTGATATTGAAATACATTCTAAATAGTAGTCACATCATTTTAATGTGCATTTATCTTTTTTATTTTTTTGCTAATGACTTATCAGTTGCTGATGATTTTATCTTTATTTTAGACTATGGAACTGATGTTAGATAAAAAGCAAATTTGAAGGATTTTCTTATTTGAGTTCAAAATGGGTTATAAAGCGGCAGAGAAAACTCACAACATCAACAACACACTTGGCCCAGGAACTGCTAATGAATGTACAGTGCAGAGGTGGTACAAGAAGTTTTGCAAAGGAGACAAGAGGCTTGAAGATGAGAAGCACAGTGGCCAGCCATCAGAAGGTGGCAACAACGGAGAGGCTCATCGAAGCTGATCCTCGTATGGCTACTTGAGAAGTTGCCGAAGAACTCAATGTCGACCCTTTTACAGTTGTTCAGTATTCGAAGCAAATTGGAAAGGTGAAAGAGCTCAACAAGTGGGTGTCTCATGAGCTGGACACGCAAGCTCAGTTGCTTCAAGCATGTCCAGCTCTGTGTGACCCGAGGCACTTCAGCCTGCCAGGCTCCTCTGTCCATGGGATTCTCCAGGGCAAGAACACTGGAGTGGATTACCATGCCCTCCTCAAATGAGGAGGGGAATGGACCTCAAATCAAAAAAACTGTCATTTTTGAAGGGTTGTCTTCTCTTATTCTACACAACAATGAACCATTTCTCTACTGGATTGTGATGTGCGATGAAAAGCGGATTGTATACAATGACCAGCTCAGTGATTGAACTAAGAAGCTCCAAAGTACTTCCCAAAGCCAAAGTTGCACCAAAAAAAGGTCATGGTCACTGTTCAGTGGTCTGCTGCCCATCTGATCTACTACAACTTTCTGATGCCAGAGAAACCATGACATCTGTTCAGCAAATTGATGAGAGGCACAGAAAACTGCAATGCCTGCAGCCAGCACTGGTCACAGGAAGGGCCCCGTCCTTCCCCACAACGCCCGACTGCAGGTCTCACAACCAACACTCCAAAGTTGAATGAACCGGGCTAGGAACTTTTGCCTCATTCACCATATTCACCTGATCTCTCACCAATGGACTACCACTTCTCTGAGCATCTCGACAACTTTTTGCAGGGAAGACGCAAAACATGTCTGTATAACTGAACCACTTTGCTATATGCCTGAAACTAACACAATATTGTAAATCAGCTTTACTTCAATTTTTTAAAAAACGCACACACACACACAAAAAGAGCCAGAGAGACAGGATCTCCAGTAACAATTTCCCCTTTAAAAATGCACCAAAACCCAAGCTGATCCTTGGAAATGCCTCATTCTAGAAACATGAGTTTTATGAGTTGGTGGGGTTTTATCACCTTAAAATGTCAAACCTCTGTTTCAAACCTTTAGGCAAAATTCATGAAAATCTATCACACATTTTCCTATATTTGAAAATAAGGTATACAGATCATAATGATTTTCATGATGACTCAAGGTCATTAAACACCAAGATAAATGGAATTCTGACCTCAGATTTCAGTGCTAATGGAATGCTCTCTTTAGAAATTTTAGAGAAGATTGCTCAGCTTCCCAGTTACTCAGGTAGGGGGTTATCCCTGTGAGTGTTTATTACATGATTGAAAACACAGTGATTCCCTCAAGCTAGGTAAGGGCAATGTGATTTCCTTTTATACTGGGTAGGCCAAAAAGTCTGTTCAGGTTTTTTTTTAAAACATCTTACAGAAAAACCTGAACTTAAAAAAAAAAAAAAACTCTCTTTATCAATTTATTTATTTGGCTTAAAGAGATGGGAATATAAGACCACCTTATCCGCATTCTAAGAAATCTGTATGCAGGTCAAGAAGCAATAATCACAATAGGACGTGGAACAACGAACTGGTTCAAAATTGGGAAAGGAGCACATCAAGGCTGTACATGAACCGTGAACCTCTAGAGTTCAAGTTGGATTAAGAAAAGGCAGAGGAACCAGAGATCGAATTGCCAAGATCCGCTGGATCATCGAAAAAGCAAGAGAGTTCCAGAAAAACATCTACTTCTGTTTATTGACTATGCCAAAGCCTTTGACTGTGTGGACCACAACAAACTGTGGAAAATTCTTCAAGAGATGGGAATACCAGACCACCTGACCTGCCTCCTGAGAAATCTGAATGCAAGTCAAGAAGCAACAGTTAGAACTGGACATGGAACAATAGACTAGTTCCAAATCAGGAAAGGAGTACATCAAGGCTGTATATTGCCACCCTGCTTATTTAACTTATCTGCAGAGTACATCATGAGAAATGCTGGACTGGATGAAGCACAGACTGGAATCAAGATTGCCAGGAGAAATATCAATAGCCTCAGATATGCAGATGACACCACCCTTATGGCAGAAAGTAAAGAAGAACTAAAAAGCCTCTTGATGAAAGTGAAAGAAGAGAGTGAGAAAGTTGGCTTAAAACTCAACATTCAGAAAACTAAGATCATGGCATCCAGTCTCATCACTTCATGGCAAATAGACGGAGAAACAATGGAGACAATGACAGACTTTATTTTGGGGGGCTCTAAAAATTACTGCAGATGGTGACTGTAGCCATGATATTAAAAGCTGCTTGCTCCTTGGAAGAAAAGCTATGATAAACCTATACAGCATATTAAAAAGCAGAGACATCACTCTGCCAAAGATACATACAGCCAAAGCTACGGTTTCTCCAGTAGTCATGTCTGGATGTGAGAGCTGGACCATAAAGAAGGCTGAGCACCAAAGAATTGATGCTTTTGAACTGTGGCGTCGGAGAAGGAGAAGACTCTTGACAGTCTCTTGGACTTCAAGGAAATCAAACCAGTCAATTTTAAAGGAAATCAGTCCTGAATATTCATTGGAAGGACTGATGCTGAAGCTGAAGCTCCAATACTTTGGCCACCTGATATAAAGAGCCACCTCTTTGAAAAAGACCCTGATGCTGTGAAAGATTGAGGGCAGAAGAGGGTGATGGAGGAGATGGTTGGATGGCATTGTCAATTCAATGGACATGAGTCTGAGCAAACTTTGGGAGACGGTAAAGGACAAGGAAGCCTGGCGTGCTGCAGTCCACGGGGTCACAAAAACTCACAAGACTGAATAACTGAACAGCAACAAACTTATTTGGCTGAGTCGGTTCTTAGTTTTGGCACATGGGATCTTCGCTGTGGCACACAGATTCTCTAGTTGTGGCACGAGGGCTTAGCTGCTATGAGGGTTCTTAGTTCCCCAACCATGGTTCCAATTTGTGACCCTTCATTGCAAGATGGATTCTTAATGACTGGACCACCAGGGAAGTCCCCTAGATTGAACTTTTTGGTCAAACTTTTGAAACTTTCTCTGTAATTTATTCAAACTTTGGCTGTCCTTTTCCCTATACAGAGAATATTTACCTGTGGCTTTTCTTGTCAAGCTTATTAAAGGTCTATGTAAAGTAGAAGCTGATATACTGAGGAAGGGCTTCAGTGCAAAGTTCTCCAGGTATGGCTTCTGTCAGACAGATGCCATTTCTTTCTGCACCTTTGGGGAAGGTCGATTTTCTACTTCTCAGCACTTTGCCAGATAAGTGATATGCTAATTGTATTTATATGGCCCAAATGATTAAGAAAAACAAAGGCCCTTGAAATAGCTCAGAGCTTTCCATTTTACTTTAATATTTTTTTAAATGATAAAAGGGAAACTGCTGAGTTTTTAAAAAAGATTGTCAAGTCCTATTGGATTTTATGCCACCAGAAAGACAAATAGATAAGTGCAGATAAATGTTATATACTGAATGACTTATATTAGAATTTTCCAAAAGGCTAAATCTAAAAAACATGAATTTCTTGAAGAGACTATAGCTATATTTGCAGATGATATTTGCACAGATCTGCATAGCAAGGCAGAGATTATTTCTTGGTTACCTTGCTTCCCTCTTATTTTTATTTCCTCTATCAACTATCCTATCACACATTATCTAAGTCATGCATTCCCAAACTCTGGGTGGCCGTTACTCTCTGTAGACCAAATACATGATGTTGCACACATATGTGAACTATTATTCTTCAGAAATAAATTCTTCACAATAAACATGCTATTGTGGTCAATAAAATTTGAATCCATCTGTTACACTGTTATTGATTCACATGAGCTCTCTGTAAGTAAGCATTTTCTTTTTTCCAACGGAAGTGGTACCAAAAGCGCAGGTGGATCCACACAGCCCGGCAGAGCTTGGTGATCACTATCATAAGCCCTTGCTGACATTTATACGAACAACATCTGAAGGTGCTTACATCTACCTTAGCAGCAAAAGTCTCAAGAAGCCTTTCTGGAACATGCCATCCTCACAATGACCCTGATCACCCTTTACATCTTTACATCTTAAAGAACCCAATAGTTCTTTAATATTATCTTTTCAGACATGCCTGTCTTAGGAAAAATTTTTATTTTAGGTGAGTATGCTTTCCCTTGCAAATGGATTATAAATTCCTCCTCAGTTTCCCCTTTGAATTCCCAACAGTACTTTGAATGTGGGATTTTATATCCCCCCTACTCATAGTAATATCCATGTTGATCTGATATTCAATAGAAAGGACATGTTTTTCAGACTGTTAACTAAACCTCGGTTTGAATTTCATGTGACTACCTGCTATCTTCTAACTCTCTGAGCCTCAGTTTCTCCAAAAAGATCAAAACAGTGGAATTAACCAACTTCATATGATTACCAAGGAGAATATATGAAGTCACATGTGTAAAAGCAGCTAGTGGAGTGACTGTCAGGAGATAAACTTAAGACATGTTTAAGAAAGCTACTTAAGACATGAAAAGAAAACTCAATTCTCCTTTTCCCATTCAAATTTTAATTAAAACCAAAGAGGTTTCATTTGACCACTAGGTGAATAAAAGAGAGGAGAGAAAGTCTGTTGAGAAAGACTGAAAAATGGAAACACGTCTGACTCCACTGGGGGCTCAGGGCTGACAGCTCAGTCAGCACGAAAGCACTCAGCCAAGAACTCCGCTGCTTGGTAACCACTAAGGCTCAGCTCCAGCTGAGTCAGGCTCTCAGGCACCCAGGTGACCAGCTGACTGAAAAACATGCAATTTTAATTTACCTACATCTGTAATGAGGGGAACTGATATTCCAGGCCACAACCCCTTCCCCGAAAGAGCAAATCTCATCTTTTAAAGCTAAAGATAGAATCAGGATGGCTGGGAGGGTCTGAAAATGTCTAATTAGAAGACTCTAGATAATAATCAAACTCAGTTACTACCCCAATATTTTACAAGAGTGGTTCTCAAGGAGGGGTGATTTTGCCTCCACTTCCACTTCAAGGGATATCGGGCAATTTCTGGAGACGTCTTTGGTTGTCACATATCAGGGGATGCTACTGGGATCTAAGGCCAAGGATGCTGCTAAACATCCCATAATGCACTCTTGCTCACCCACAACAATTATCCAGCACAATATATCAGTGGTGCTGAGGTTAAGAAAGCCTGTTCTATAGGAAAAATTGGGTTCATTCTACTTGTTCCTATGGACACTAAATGAACAGATCAAGAAAAATAAAACTCCCTCCATAAACAAATTTACATACATGCTCCAAGAAGACAAAAGACAGAAGCTATGTTGAGAATAAAGCTGAGTTGATTACTTCTGTCACAAGATAACTAATGATTATACTATGCTAATTGGTTTTACCCTTTATTATTTGTTTTACTCATTATCCTCATTCCAGTTCAGTCGCTCAGTCGTGTCTGACTCTTTGTGACCCCATGAACTGCAGCACACCAGGCCTCCTTGTCCATCACCAACTTCCAGAGTTCACCCAAACCCAGGTCGGTGGGTTGCCATTGAGTCGGTGATGCCATCCAACCATCTCATCCTCTGTCGTCCCCTTCTCCTCCTGCCTTCAATCCTTCCCAGTATCAGGGTTTTCAAATGAGTCAGCTCTTCACATCAGGTGGCCAAAGTATTGGAGTTTCAGCTTCAGCAGCAGTCCTTCCAATGAATATTCAGGACTGATTTCCTTTAGGATGGACTGGACGGATCTCCTTGCAGTCCAAGGGACTCAAGAGTTTGCTCCAACACCACAGTTCAAAAGCACCAATTCTTCGGCGCTCACCTTTCTTTACAATCCAACTCTCACATCCATACATGACCACTGGAAAAACCACAGCCTTGACTAGACAGACCTTTGTCGACAAAGTAATGTCTCTGCTTTTCAATATGCTGTCTAGGTTGGTCATAACTTTCCTTCCAAGGAGTAAGTGTCTTTTCATTTCATGGCTGTAATCACCATCTGCAGTGATTTTGGAGCCCAGAAAAATAAAGTCTGACACTGTTTCCACTGTTTCCCCATCTATTTGCCATAAAGTGACGGGACTGGATGCCATGATCTTCGTTTTCTGAATGTTGAGCTTTAAGCCAACTTTTTCACTTTCTGCTTTCACTTTCATCAAAAGGCTTTTTAGTTTCTCTTCACTTTCTGCCATAAGGGTGGTGTCATCTGCATATCTGAGGTTATTGATATTTCTCCCGGCAATCTTGATTCCAGCTTGTGTTTCTTCCAGTCCAGCGTTTCTCATGATGTACTTTGCATATAAGTTAAATAAACACGGTGACAATATACAGCATTGACGTACTCCTTTCCCAACTTGGAACCAGTCTGTTGTTCCATGCCCAGTTCTAACTGTTGCTTCCTGACCTGCATATAGGTTTCTCAAGAGGCAAGTCAGGTGGTCTGGTATTCCCATCTCTTTCAGAATTTTCCACAGTTTATTGTGATCCACACAGTCAAAGGCTTTGGCATAGTCAAGAAAGCAGAAATAGATGTTTTTCTGGAACTCTCTTGCTTTTTCCATGATCCAGTGGATGTTGGCAATTTGATCTCTGGTTCCTCTGCCTTTTCTAAAACCAGCTTGAACATCTGGAAGTTCACGGTTCACATATTGCTGAAGCCTGGCTTGGAGAATTTTGAGCATTACTTTACTAGCGTGTGAGATGAGTGCAATTGTGCGGTAGTTTGAGCATTCTTTGGCATTGCCTTTCTTTGGGATTGGAATGAAAACTGACCTTTTCCAGTCCTGTGGCCACTGCTGAGTTTTCCAAATTTGCTGGCATATTGAGTGTAGCACTTTCACAGCATCAGCTTTCAGGATTTGGAATAGCTCAACCGGAATTCGATCACCTCCACTAGCTTTGTTTGTAGTGATGCTTTCTAAGGCCCACTTGACTTCACATTCCAGGATGTCTGGCTCTAGGTCAGTGATCACACCATGGTGATTATCTGGGTCGTGAAGATCTTTTTTGTACAGTTCTTCTGTGTATTCTTGCCATCTCTTCTTAACATCTTCTGCTTCTGTTAGGTCCATACCATTTCTGTCCTTTATCAAGCCCATCTTTGCATGAAATGTTCCCTTGGTATCTCTGATTGTCTTGAAGAGATCCCTAGTCTTTCCCATTCTGTTGTTTTCCTCTATTTCTTTGCATTGATCGCTGAAGAAGGCTTTCTTATCTCTTCTTGCTATTCTTTGGAACTCTGCATTCAGATGTTTATATCTTTCCTTTTCGTTGGCAATTCAATCTCTGGTTCCTCTGCCTTTTCTAAAACCAGCTTGAACATCTGGAAGTTCACGGTGCACGTATTGCTGAAGCCTCGCTTGGAGAATTTTGAGCATTACTTTGCTAGCATGTGAGATGAGTGCAACTGTGTGGTAGTTTGAGCATTCTTTTGGCATTGCCTTTCTTTGGGATTGGAATGAAAACTGACCTTTTCCAGTCCTGTGGCCACTGCTGAGTTTTCCAAATTTGCTAGCATATTGAGTGCAGCACTTTCACAGCATCATCTTTCAGGATTTGAAACAGTTCAACTGGAATTCAATCACCTCCACTAGCTTTGTTCATAGTGATGCTTCCTAAGGCCCATTTGACTTCACATTCCAGGATGTCTGGCTCTAGGAGAGTGATCACACCATAGTGATTATCTCTGGTTGTGAAGATCTTAAAAGCCCAGCAAACTAAGCTCATAATGCTAAAACTGAGATTATGGCTTAAAATGGTATTCCTTCTGAACATATTTTTCTGATGACTGTATCTGAGACAGGTGCCCCTGCAGAACAGAGGAGGCCCCTTCCCTCCCTCACCACACCACCACTTGTTGTGAGACAATCCTAACTTCCCCATCTCATTCCTCACTCAGCCACCTCGAAAAACCATTTACTGTATGCCTATTGAGAGCTAAGCTCCACTTTGCAGCTGCACATAGCACCCAGCAAGATGCCAAAAATCTCTCATCTCCTGGAGCTTACATTCAGCAAACAGGGGACACAGACAGCAAACAAACAAATATCAATAGTAGAAATTCCCAGTTATAATGTTAATAAATACTAGGGATGTAATGTCCAACATAGTAAGTATAATTAACATGGCCATATGTTTTATATGAAAATTGTCAAGAGTAAATTCTGAGTTCTCAGCACAAGGAAAAAAATTGTTCCATTTCTTTAATTTTGAATCTGTATGAGATGATGGACATTCACTAAACTTATTGTGATAATCATTTCATGACGCATGCAAGTCAAATCATTATGCTGTATACCTTAAACTCTACTGTTCTATATGTCAATTATATCTCAATCAATCTGGAAAAATATGAAAAGAAAAAAAATAACTTGATAAAAAAAATAAAAATATAAAAAAATACACAAAATAATTCCATAGAGTGGTGGGTGGTATAAGGATAAACAAAATGGAGTAACGGTAGGTGAGCTGGGAGTGAGGAGTCAGCAAAGTCTCTCCAAAGAGCTAAGGTTTTGAGCAGAGACCAAAAAATGATGGAAGGGAATTTCAGGTCACGGGAAGAGCCCTTGCAAAGGCAGTGAGTCAGAATGAGCTTGGAATGCTTGAGGACTAGCAAGGAAGCTGGAGAGGAGTGAGGGAAGAGGCAGACTGTGGAAACGGCAAGGGGCCAGATTACACAGGGCACTGTGGGTCGTGGTAAGGAGCGTGGATGAGATTCCATGTGGGAACAGAGGCCCCTGGAATGATGCATCTGATTCATGTTTTAGAAGAGTTATTCTGCTGCTGGGTGAAGAACGGACTATAGGGCCCATGCATGGAGGCAGAGACAGCAGTCTGAGGTTGCTGCTATATCCCTAGTGAGAGACAAAGGCTTGGACCAAGGTTGTGGTAACAGGTGTCAAGAAGGGATCAGGTTCACTCATCTCCAACACTTGAGAGCTGAAAGAAGCTTTGGCAGTAACTCATTCTAATGTGTTATTTTACAGATGATGGACTGGAAGGCCCAAAGAGGTGACGTGAGTTTCTCACAGACATGCTACATTAGCTAAAGAAGCTCACCAGCAAACCTTGATCTTTAACCTTGATCTCAAATTCAAACCTTGACCTCCCTGGTGTCAGAAAGGAAAGACACTGAAGAAAAGTAAAAGATACAATAATTTTCAATAATTTTAGATGGAAAATGCAAAGAAAAATGGAGATGAAAGAGAGAATTTAGGAAAAATTAATTTTGAGATAGGAGAAGGCTTCCTAAATGACAGAAAACTTGAAGCAATAGTGAAAAGTCTTATAGACTTAACCACATAAACATTGGAGAAGGAAATGGCAACCCACTCCAGTATTCTTGCCTGAAAAATCCCATGGACAGAGGAGGCTGGTGGGCTACAGTCCATAGGGTGACAAAGAGTCAGACACGACTGAGCAACCAACACTAACTCATGCTACTGCTGCTAAGTCGCTTCAGTCGTGTCCAACTCTATGCGACCCCATAGACAGCAGCCCACCAGGCTCCCCCGTCCCTGGGATTCTTCAGGCAAGAACACTGGAGGGGGTTGCCATTTCCTTCTCCATTGCATGAAAGTGAAAAGTGAAAGTGAAGTCACTCAGTCGCATCCGACTCTTAGCGACGCCAGGGACCGCAGCCTACCAGCCTCCTCTGTCCATGGGATTTTCCAGGCAAGAGCACTGGAGTGGGGTGCCATTGCCTTCTCTGAACTCTAACTCATAAACATTAAACAACCAAAGGTACAATAAGCAAATCTGGGAAGACAAAAAAGGCAAGATACTTGATTTATTAACAAGAAAAGGATTAACATTTAAAAGACCCTCACAAATTGATGAAATCACCAACAAGTCAATGGAAAAATTGTTAAGGGATCTGAAGAAGTATAAATCCATTAATGTGTTTTATAAGAGTGGACTTAGAAGAATCTATCAGCATTTAAAGTGCACACAACTTTGATATGGAATAGTCTCCAAGATATACATTAAATTTTTAAAATTCTATAAGCAGAATGGGGTATTTAGTATGTTACTATAATAATTTTTTTAGGGGAAGAAAATTGAAAATAAAATTGAATATTTTATTTACCTATAAATGCATGTGTGTAGAAGAACACAAAAAAAGTGGCAAAATTAGTTGTACCAAAAAAGGAAAATATAAGGCTAGAGTAGAAGGGAGGTATTACCATTTATAGCCTTTGAATACTACCTACGCCTTATGTATACATCTATCTCCAAACAAGTAAACCTAGATAATTAAACAAACTCAATCTCTTTTTCTGCATAATCCCCAGATCCCAATAAACAAAAGGAATTCTGCTTAAATAAATGTTTAAAATATACATTTCCTTTGACCCAACAACTTCACTTCCAAGAATAACTTTTATCCAGAAATACTCTACAGACACAGAGACTTATGTATAAGCATGTTCACTATCAGTTCAGTCACTCAGTCGTGTCCGATTCTTTGCGACTGCATGGACTGCAGCATGCCAGGCTTTCCTGACCATCACCAGCCCTCGGAGCTTGCTCAAACTCATGTCCATCGAGACAGTGATGCCATCCAACCATCTCATCATCTGTCACCCGCTTCTTTTTCTTTCAGTCTTTCCCAGCATCAGGGTCTTTTCAAATGAGTCGGCTCTCCGCATCAGGTGGCCAAAGTATTGGAGTTTCAGCTTCACCATCAGTCCTTCCAAGGACTGATCTCCTTTGGAATGGACTGGTTGGATCTCCTTGCAGTCCAAGGGACTCTCAAGGGTCTTCGCCAGCACCATAGTTCAAAAGCATTAATTCTTTGGCACTCAGCTTTCTTTATAGTCCAACTCTCACATCCATACATGACTACTTGAAAAACTATAGCTTTGACTAGACAGACCTTTGTTGACAAAGTAATGTCGCTGCATTTTAATACACTGTACAGGTTGGTTATAGCTTTTCTTCCAAGTAGTGAGAGTCTTTTAATTGCATGGCTGCAGTCACCATCTGCAGTGATTTTGGAGCCCCCCAAAATAAAGTCTCTCACTGTTTCCTTTGTTTCCCCACCTATTTGCCATGAAGTGATGGGACTGGATGCCATGATCTTAGGTTTCTGAATGCTGAGTTTTAAGCCAACTTTTTCACTCTCCTCTTTCACTTTCATCAAGAGGCTCTTTAGTTCTTCACTTTCTGCCGTAAAGGTGGTGTCATTTGCATATCTGAGGTTATTGATATTTCTTCTGGCCATCTTGACTCCAGCTTGTGCTTCATCCAACCCAGCATTTCACATGATGTATTCTGCACAGAAGTTAAATAAGCAGGGTGATAATATACAGCCTTGATGTACTCCTTTCCTGATTTGGAACCAGTCTATTGTTCCATGTCCAGTCCTAACTGTTGCTTCTTGACCTGCATACAGGTTTCTCAGGAGGCAGGTCGGGCGGTCTGGTATTCTCATCTCTTTTAGAATTTTCCACAGTTTGTCGTGACCCACACAGTCAAAGGCTTTTGCATAGTCAATAAAGCAGAAGTAGATGCTTTTCTGGAACTCTCTTGCTTTTTCTATGATCCAACAGATGTTGGCAATTTGACCTCTGGTTCCTCTGCCTTTTCTAAATCCAGCTTGAACATCTGGAAGTTCCTGGTTCACATACCGTTGAAGTCTGGCTTGGAGAATTATGAGCATTACTTTGCTAGCGTGTGCGATGAGTGCAACTGTGCTATAGTTTTAACATTCTTTGGCATTGCCTTTCTTTAGGATTGGAATGAAAACTGACCTTTTGCAGTCCTGTGGCCACTGCTGAGTTTTCCAATTTTGCTGGCATATTAAATACAGCACTTTCATACCATCATCTTTTAGGATTTGAAATAGCTCTACCAGAATTCCACTATCTTTGTTCCTAATGATGCTTCCTTAGGCCCACTTGACTTTGCATCCCAGGATGTCTGGTGCTAGGTGAGTGATCATGCCATTGTGGTTATCTGGGTCCCAAAGATCTTTTAGTAATGTGAAGATCTGGGTCATGAAGACCAAAATGTGGTCCACTGGAGAAGGGACTGAAATGGCAAACCAGTTCGGTATTCTTGCCTTGAGAACTCCATGAATAGTATGAAAAAGGCAAAAAGATATGATGCTGAAAGATGAACTCCCCAGGTCAGTAGGTACCCAATATGCTACTGGAGAAGAGTGGAGAAATAACTCCAGAAAGTAAAGAGACACAGCCAAAGCAAAACAACCCCAGTTGTGGATGTGACTGGTGATAGAAGTAAAGTCCGATGCTGTAAAGAACAATATTGCATAGGACAGAATGATCTCTGTTCATTTCCAAGGCAAACCATTCAATATGTTTACTATAGCATTGATAATAGATGAAGCTGGAAAAAAAATCTCAAAGCCCCTCAATAGGAAAATGTTTAAATGAATTCTGGTGAATCTACACTATAAAATACTATGTAGCCATTAAAAAGAATGAAGTATATCTATGTTATTGCCATTAGAAGACATCCAAGTCTGATTATTAAGTCAAAAAATTAAGTCATGGAGCATATAATTATATATGATCCCCATTTATGTATTTTTAAAGGCATATCCAATATACTAAGGTTGGTCCTAAAGTTGGAAATGCAAATAGTACTTCATCGTGTTTTATAATATAATATCAATAAACTATATATTATGCATTCATATTCACCTCTATTTCCAGATTTGTTAAACTGGCTAACAAAAACTAGTTGAAAGTATTCTCTTGGTGCAGGACTAAAATCACAGAGGAGATCAGTACTAGTACTGGCTGAATGAATGAAGTATTGAGTCATAAAGTCAATCCTTACTCCAAATTCCAGGTAGCACTACCTCCATCTTTGTTGATGTTTGTTGATCTCAAAGAAAAACAGCAAGAAAACATCACTTCTGCCCTCCAGTTATGCTTTATTGCTTCTCAGAATGACAGCAAGTACTTCCTAAGGTTGCAAGCTGGCAGTCTGCAGGCTACAACGAGCCTACACACATGATTTGGTTGCCCAGCATATTTTGAAAACTGTTTTGAATTAGTTGCCAATTTTAAAAACATGGAGCTTTCTTCCTTAAAAATTTGCAACTTTCCACCGCCCGCCTCCCCCATTTCAGATTAAGCAAAGTGCTAGAACCTTGTCACACCTGCTATCTCTTTACAGAAGGTATGTTCTACACACAGCCCCCACATAGCCATTCTGCACTCAGGCTTACTGACTAGTCCCAGCAGAGTTTACATCACAGAACTGTACCTCCTTTGGGTGGCATTTAGATCAGCTCCAGTTCACCCCATTCTGTCTTTCACAGAACCCAAGCAACAACTCCAACCCTCTAAACACATGGCCAGGCCTCATTTCTGACTCCCCCTGCACAGGGCTGCAACATAAAGAAAATGATTTGACTACTTGAGGCTTGGACTTAGTTTCTAAATGCCAAGCAGGCCTCCTTGTGAAGAGTTCCTATTCTTCCCATCAAGGTGGTGGAGTTGTAGGGCAAGGAAAATCCTGAGTTCAAGGACCCACCTGTGTTGGAGCCCATGTGAAAAGTACTGCTAAGTCAAAAGACCTGAGTACAATCCTGGCTCCTTACTTGCTGAGCAGAGTACTTTTCTTGAGTCTCAGTTTCCCCACCTGTAAAAGCTGCGAATAACACTTCAGAGGGCTGTTACATGAATGAAATTTAAAAGTGTGTATTAAAGTGCTTGGAAGCATCTTAGAAGTATAAAACGAGTGTAGTCTAAGACAGGAAAAGAGAGGCACTGTGGAAGAAGTGACTGAAATGGGTGGCTGAATTCCAGTTAAAGAGAGTTGTGCGATCTGAGGTACTTCCCACCACCTCTCTCTGCTGGTGGCCTGGGAAATCCCTTTCCTCACCCATCTCAGTAGCCACGAGGGATTATGAGGGAAAGCCATCTAATACTTTTCGATGCAGCAGCTCTCCAAAGCTCATTTCTGGGTCCAGGTCACAGGTGGAAAAGACGCTGGGCTGAGTCACTGTTGGCTGGATGGGGAGGGGGCACAGTGATGCTCCCTCCACCACCACCACCACGAGCCTCCCCTCAAACACTAATGCCATCATTATCTCAACATCAAGGAACCAAAGTCATTTCCCTCCAAAACCACACCACCTTCACAGGGAGGAGGTGCTTTCAGGGCTCTTAAAAGCACTGACAAACGGATGAATAGTACAATAAAAAAAAAAACAAAACCAGTCTCAGAGATGTGCGATAAACTGATAACGCACCGCTGTGTGGTTATGAGAGCAGACCCCAGAACATCACAGTTATTCAGTAGACATTCTTATCCCACATACCTTTGTCAAAAGGTTTGGACCAGGGCTAAGCTCTGGCCCAGAAGGCGGGCCAAGTACCCCCAAACTAACCGAATCTCCGTGGGCAGACCTGAAGAGCAGAGACGCCTACCCGGCGGCGCCCAGGTGGGCCGGGCGACTTCTGGGCGCACCTTCCGTCCAGCTCGGGAGACAGCGCCCAGAGCCCCGACCGAGGATGCAGCTCACCTGGTCCTCACGGATTTCGGCTAAGGGTCGAGGCCGCTGCGTCCCGCACATCTGTCCCGGAGGGGACCTTCAAGCCCCTCGGCCCAGGGGGCACGGGGCCGCACCGATGTCCTCCCTTTCCGGAGGTCTGAGAAAGGGGCTTCCGGCAGCGAGGCAGAAGCCAGGCGGGCTAGTGGGAAGGGCCTCTCAGAAGCCGCTGGCCGCAGGAGAGGGGCGCGCCTTCAAGATCTTCCCACAAAGAGCCCCGGATCCTCGAAGCAAAGCGGCGTGCGCGAGGAAGATAACTCCCTACCTCCAAGGGGCGCGGAGATAAAAAAAAAAAAAAAAAAGCGCCGTGGGGGCGGGGAGGAGTGGGGGAAGGGGGCGCGGAGACCCCGTCTGGCCTGCACCCCCGCGCCCTCCCGCACGGCACAAAGAACTCGGCCCCGCTCCATCCCTGCCAGCGCCCCACTTCCCGCCCGCGCCCCGGCGGGTACTCACCCAGAGGCCGCCGCCGCGGCAGCTCAGGGCCGGGTCGGCCCGAGCCGCCTCCCCGCCTCCGTCGCCGCCGCGGCAGCAGCTTCCTTCCTCCCGGCCGCGCTCGGGGACCGGAGGTTTCGGGTTTCAGCCCGCGGAGCCCCGCTTCGCTCCTCCCGCCGCCGCGCCGCCAGCACGCGTACCCGGCCAGAACACAGACCGAGTAACTTTGCGGCGCGAGCGCCGCCCGCCCCTTCTCCGCCGTCCCGAGCCCCTCCGCCTGCGGGCCCTCCGAATCCCCCGCGCCCCCACGGCCCCGCCCGGGCTCCGCGCGCCGCCGCCCCTGCCCGCCCCGGCGCCGCAGCTTCCCATCCCTCACACCCCTTCCTTTCGCGCTTGCCCTCCCTCCCGGCCACTTTTCCATTTCTTCCCACGGTCGGCCTCAGCTGCTGCTCTTTGTCTCGCCCCTACCGTCTCGGCCCGTAAACCTTTGTGGTCCCTCCTCGGGCCTTCCCTGAATCCCGTTCCTCCGTCCCAGTTCCAGCTGTTAGGACGTCGCCTTTGCCATTCTCTCTGCATTGCACTTACACTTTCGGATTCTTCCCGTAGGCTCCGCACAGTCCCATTCTCCTCCTCCAGTCTCGCCGCGGACGACTCCTGGCGTCGCCTTTCCTGCTCACCTTTCATTCATCCAGCCAACGTGCCTGAGCATCTGCCTGGTGCCAGGCACTGTCCCGCACCCTGGGAATATCACAGTGAATCCACCCGCGAAACCAGCCTTTGAGGATCCCACAACTCCTTAGAGTGGGAGGGTGAATGTAAACAGACCTTTTCATGGCTACTCTCTACCTCTGAGCCAAAGCCAGGGAGCAGTAATTACAATACACAGCCCAGGGTGCTGCCGGTTCAGGGGACAAAACAGTTCCTTCTCATATGTGGTTTTTCCCCCCTTCCTCAGTTCCCATGTTCTGTAGCATTTCTAGCCTCATGCGTCTTCTGTGCAGCAGTCTTAATAAAAGGATAAAAAGTTGAAGCATACAATAGAACTGCTTTAAAAATGAAGGTAGAGAAGGAAGAAAGAAACGAAAGGGAGAGGAAAGGGGTAGCAAATGAATCAGGTAAGTAGTTATAAAGCCCAGTTCACCAAACTCCAGCAAAAACTGATGCTATGCCCAGAACAGGATTCAAATAACTCTGAAATCCATCCACTTTGATAAATGTATTAGTTATTCCCTTGTCTACAAGTTGGCACTGTGGGAGCTGCTTCCTTATTAATATTAGGCCACTGAGTTACCATTTTAGAATGATAATTTACTATCTAGCACCTGCCAAACACCCAGCTTGTCCTCAGGGACAAAGGAAATAATAGGGACACAAAAGGTACATGGATGCCTGGATATTCCTATGGGACAGCTGCTTTATTTGGTCAAAAACTGGAAGCTGAAACTCCACACAGAATCTAGGTCACCAGCAAGCCAGATGCTTGAAAGACCTTAAAGCAGTCTGTTCTTGAAGGTATTTTAGACTTTTATTCTGAAATCCCCGTTTATTTTTTTAATTTGCATTGACTCAGGCACTGGCTAAGCGCTGTTACTCTGAGAGTCATTTAACCTTCCCGAATCTCAGCTCTCAGCTTATTCATCATATATAAAATAGGCCTACTCACACCTGCCTATCTGTAGAGTTAGAAAGACGAAATAAGATAATGGAAGTAAATCCTCAATGCTATAGAGAGCTAAACCCTTTTGAAAGTTGGCATTCAAGAAAGATCTGGTAATATATGCCATAGACTGGCATGGAGACAATGAGAATCAAAAACAGTTATGGCTCTTTCAGCTCTGTATCCACCCATGATGCAAAAGATGTCCTTCCCAGACTTACTCTATTTCATTTTGAACTCTTCAACTGAAAGCAGTTTTTTTCTCCTGCTGCTCATTATCAAATATGTTATTTATCACAAAGGCTTTTCCTCCCATAGCTCATAAACTGAGAACTTACTGTGCATTCAAGAATGGAAACTGCTACCAAAAAGTGCATTTTTTTCAATTGCTCTCTCAAGATTTTTTCCTTCTTCTAAAGCTAATATTGAGCTATTAGCAGTATTCAGTCAAACACAGCAAAATGGAAAAAATATTATTTCACTATATATCACTGTATAGATTACAGTCATGTGAAAAACATGACATTGATTTTGTGCAAGGATTAATTTTTAAACAAAAGATAGATAATAATTTTCTTCTTCCAAATCAGTTTCATTAGCCGTTTCACTTGGGGTTCCCCAAAGACTTCTGAACTAAGATAATGAGAAGCCTCATCCAAGTGAATCTTAAATGCTGGATGAAGAATCTACCTATGATGACTCATCGATGATATGAAACTTCTTTTTTTCTAGAATTTCATTTACTTTTATTTTTGGCTGTGCTGGGCCTTCACTGTGGTGCACAGATTTCTCTAGTTGCAGTGCACAGGCTTCTCAAGTTGTGACATACAGGCTTAGTTGCCCAGTGGCATGTGGGCTCTTAGTTCCCCATCCAGGGATCAAATGTGCGTCCCTGCATTGGAAGGTGGATATTTTACCCCTGTAGCTCCAGGGAAGTCCTTATAATATCTTTTCAAGACAGCACTTTACATAAAGCTAGACAGAACAAAAATGGGAAATATATTGTGTGTTCCACGTGGAGTATTATTCCCTCACTCTTTACATCAAATTCTTTTTACCCTTGACATCTCAGTTTAAATGTCTTCCCTGAGCAATCTAAATAACATTTTCTAACCTCTGCTCTCTCTCAGAGCCACAATTTAAAATTTATCCCAATTATTTTATATATATATATATATATATTTGTTTATTTGTTTATAATATAGCTACACTTGTAGACATAACGGAGAAGGCAATGGCAACACACTCCAGTACTCTTGCCTGGAAAATCCCATGGACGGAGAGCCTGGTGGGCTGTAGTCCATGGGGTCGCACAGAGTTGGACACGACTGAAGCGACTTAGCAGCAGCAGCAGCAGGAGACATAAATTCCATGATGTCAGGAGCCCTGTTTTATTTACCACTCTAGGACCAGGGCCTAACCCAATAAAACATTTAAAATATATCAATGAAAAAATAAAAATAAAATATGCCTTCAGGGGCCTTGGTTCTCAAACTTTGGGATATATAAGGATCCCTTGGAGACTTCTTAAACAACACCAAAAGTTCAAGTGACAGAAGTTTGATATGTTGGATTTCAAAAAAAATTTAAAACTTTATGCTTCCTAGAACACCATCAAGAAAACAAAAAGATAGCTCACAGGATGGGATAAATTATTTTCAAATCATATATCTAATAAAGGACATGCATCCAGAACATATAAAGAACTTCTACAACTCAATAATAAGATGGTAAACATATCCATTTTTTAAATGGGTGAAGGGTCTGAACTTACATTTCTCTGAAGAAGATATACAAATGGTCAATAAGCACATAAAAACCTACTGGACATCATTAATCATTAGGGAAATGAATATCAAAACATCAAGCTTCCACCTTCAGACTCACAAGGATGGCTATGATGAGAAACACAATAAGTACTGTGCAATATATAGAGAAATTAGAACACTTGTACATTACTGATGGGATTGTCAAATGATGCAAGCACTTTAGAAAACAGTTTGTTCCTCAGGGTGGTAAACATGAAGTTACCATATGACCCAGTAAGTTCACTTCTGGATATCTAACCAAGAGAAATAAAAACACACACCCACACAAAAATATATGAACATTCATAGCAGCATTATTCATAATAGACAAAAAGTGGAAGCAACCCAAATGTCTGTTAATGGATTAACATATAGACAGAATGTGGCCTATTCATACAATGGAATATTATTCAGCCATAACAAGGAATGAAGTGCTGAAATGCTAAGTGAAAGAAGCCAGACACAAAAGGCCACATATTGTGTGATTCCATTCAAATGCAATATCTGAAATAGGTAAGTCTAAAGTGAGAAAGAAATTAGTTATTGGAGGTGGAGAGGTTTAGTAGTGACTGCTAAAAGGGTTCAAGGTATCTTTTGGAGATGATGAAAATGTTTTAAAGTTTGATCATGTGATACTTGCAAAACTGTGAATATATTAAAAGAGTGAATTCTGTATTTTAAATGCATGAAATTTACGGTATGTAAATTATGTCTCAATAAAGCTCTTTTAGAAATCAAAAGAATCCCTTGGGGAATTTGTTAAGCTGCTGAGTTGCAGGCTGCATTCCCAGAGATAGACTCTTCAGGAGTTGTGGGTAGCTGCTGTTTCCGGTTTAGCATCGAGTCCCTCTCCTGCTGGCAGTATACCCTCAAATTTCCTTTGGAAAACCATTGCTTCTTCCTGGGGTCAGCCAGGGGGTTTACATAAGGACTGACCTCTCCTCCAGCTCCAGGAGTGGACTTCCATCCTTGTCAACCACATGATTGGTTCAGGCATGGAGACCAGTCAGAATGAAGCCTCAAGGACATTTTGCTGAGAATACTGGGTGGAACCAAAACTTAGGAAAGAGCACTGATGAGCATATGCTAAGGGATAAGAAATAGGAGAATTTAGGTCATGACTAACCTATTAGATCCTGGATGAGGCCTTCCCTGAAGTTGATGTAGCCTTGAACCCATCATTTACGGGACCCAATAAATATTTTTTAATTAAGTCTATATGGGTTTAATGGAGAAGGCAATGGCACCCCACTCCAGTACTCTTGCCTGGAAAATCCCGTGGATGGAGGAGCCTGGTGGGCTGCAGTCCGTGGGGTCGATAAGAGTCGAACACGACTGAGCGACTTCACTTTGACTTTTCACTTTCATGCATTGGAGAAGGAAATGGCAACCCATTCCAGTGTTCTTTGCCTCGAGAATCCCAGGGATGGGGGAGCCTGGTGGGCTGCGTCTATGGGGTCGCACAGGGTCGGACACGACTGAAGCGACTTAGCATATGGGTTTAATTCCTCTGTTACTTGGAACAAAAAGCGTATAACTCAATATGTGGTTCTCAATATGACATTTTAGAAATCATGGGAGCGTTTGGGAGTTGTCACAATGATTAGAGGGCACTCCTGGCATTTAGTGAATGGGGTCAAGGATACTAAACATCTTGCAGTACATGGGACCATCCTAGGCAAAAAGAACAATTCCTCTCACCTGTGACTTTTGAAGGCCCCACAAATGATTTAAAAAAAAAAAAAAAACCTGTTTCACATCATTTTCTGAGTCTGCTGCTGCTGCTGCTGCTGCTGCTAAGTCACTTCAGTCGTGTCTAACTCTGTGTAACCCCATAGATGGCAGCTCACCAGGCTCCTCCGTCCCTGGGATTCTCCAGGCAAGAACACTGGAGTGGGTTTTCTGAGTCTAGAATCAGACTATTTTAATCTGAGCACGAAGGTGTATTTGCTTTTTTGTTTTGCATGGTTTTGTTATACACCAGTTTGTTCAGAAATGCCATTACTGTATGGGCCTCCCCCATGGCTCAGCCTGCTTTGCAGGAAATGCAGGAAGATTCCTTGGAATCTTGGGCACAGCAACCCACTCCAGTATTCTTGCCTGGAGAATTCCATGGACAGAGGAACCTGGTGGGCTCTAGTTCATAGGGTTACAAAGAGTCAGACACGACTGAGGCAACTGAGTACACATGCACGCATACATTACTGTGGAAGTTGAGAGAAGAGTATACTTTGATTTCTTCAGATGTCACCAAGACATCTTCATCAGTTTGGAAAATCACTGCTACTCATGGTATTGGGTTTACCAGTGCAAGTTAGGTGACCAATTCTGCATTTTTGTACCTCAGATTCACAGTGATCCTATCTATAATTGCAAGTGTCTGACCACTTCATGGTGTCATCTAGTAGGGTTAACATATTGAAATGAGTAGAGTTTTGTTGTTCATTCATTCATTCGTTCAACAACTGTTTTCTGAGTACCCACTTTATGTCAGTAAACAAGAAAGACAAAAAACCTTGAGTTCATAGAGCCAATTTTGGATGGAGAAGACACTATAAAAAAAACAAAATATATTCTGTTTTCAGTAATGATAAGTGCTCAGAAAGGGAATAAAGCGGAGAAGGGAAAATGAAGTCTCAGGAGTAGGGATGGGCATGAATAAGTTGGTTATGGAAAATTTCAGTTAGAAGGCATCTCTTGAGAAAAAGACTTGAAGTGAGGGTGTCAGCCAAGTGGACATCTGGGAAAGAGTGTTTCAGGCATGGAGTGTTTCAGTGCAAAGGCCCTAAAGATGCAAACGTCCTTAGGCTGTTAAAGGGAAAGTGAGACTAGTGTAGCTAGTCTATTACTAGTAGACTAGTGTAGCTAGACTACTAAAGTAGAAAAATAGAAACTGAGTTCAGAGAGGAAATAGGAGGCCAGATGGTACAGCATCTTATAGATGCTTTGGCTTTTCTCTGGGTGAGGAAAGTTATGGATAGAAATATGATATAATCACTCATTATCATTGTTAACAGTGAAAGTGGAAGTCGCTCAGTTGTGTCCAACTCTTTATGACCTGATGGACTATACAGTTCATGGAATTTTCCAGGCCAGAGTGCTGGAATGGGTAGCTGTTCCCTTCTCCAGGGGATCGTCCAAGTCCAGGGATTGAACCCAGGTCTCCTGCATTGCAGGCAGATTCTTTACCAGCTGAGCCACTAGGGAAGCCCTCTTGTTAACATTAAGAGTATCATTTTAAAGTTTCAAAATTCTATATGTAAGTAGATTATGTTATTATAAATTTCATTTCAGGATACTAAAAGGTTGTTATCAAATATTTGTTATTTGTGTAAAATGGTGTGTTAGATTTGAGAAATGTTCCTGTAACAAATATGGCAGTTCTAGGATTGAACTCCAGGATTCCGTATCTTGTCTGATACCCCCAGGTCATCCTGATGCATAGAAGTAGGACCCATAAGTTGGGGAACAAGCCTTCAAACCTACAGCTTACTTCTTCTTTTGTGATATCTTATACATAAGTAGTTTTCTTTTCTGCCTTTGAATTGTGTATGCTTACAGAAACGTTGGAGTCTTACAAAAGTAGACGTGAACACAATATGGCTGATGAAATAGCTCCAGCAAACTGAAAGCCAGGAAAGGAACAGATAGCACGTGTCCCCAGAAATCATTTTCACAGGGGCGGGTTTTATTCTAGGTGGTGTCTACCTGTGAGTGAAGCCATCCAAATGCATACACACTCACACATACTGCTATGGACTGAATGTTTTTGTTCCCCAAAATTCATTTGTGGGAGCCTAATCCCCAGTATTGGAGCAGGAAATGGCAACCTGCTCCAATATTCTTGTGTGGGAAATCCCATAACAGAGGAGGCTGAAGGGCTACAATCCATGAAGTCACAAAAGCGTTGACACGAGTTAGTGACTGAACAACAACAACCCTCAATATTATTGTATTTGGATGTAGTGCCTTTGAAAGGTAGTTAGGTCAAGAGGATGGAACACTTATGAATGGGATTAGTGCCTCTATAAGAAGAGACACAAGAGAACTTGGCTTCTCTCTCTCTCTACTCTCCACCTAGCCAAGATACAAAAAGATAATCATATGCAAACCAGAAAGCAGATCCTCATAGACACAGATCTTCTGATACCTTGACCTTGGACTTCCCAGCCACTCAATAAATATTATATGAACTATGTTCCACCGTGCTGCCTCTGTCGCTTCAGCATCTTTCAGTCGGACCTGTATCCACAGTGTCTATCTCTGGGTGCAGTAGAACAGAGAAGCATCCAAAGAGCTCTGATAGTCCAGTCCCAAACCAGTTTAGTAAATGGTAAAAATGATTTCTGGTTAATATATAGTATATAGTTTCAAAATAAGTGAGTCTTCTCTAGTATAACCTTTATTAGATTGTAATATTAAAATACTTATTTTCTGAATTATCTGTTCATTAGTAATATTATTTACCAATGATCTTTTTTTTTTTACAGTTTATTTATTTATAGATAATGCTAAACTGGGACAATCTCTTTGCCAAATATCTCAATTTAAGATTGATGATATTTTGCTAGAATAAAACTTTAGGTAACAATCATTTCCACAAGCCAATAAAAGTATCTCTAGCTATCCATGTAGTAGAATACACAAGACAAAAATAATGAAATAAATCTATCTTTGCTGACATGGGAAGTCGCCTGTGATATAGTAAATTTAAAACTTCCAGAAAATATACAAGCAGTAAGATTCCATTTTCGTAAACATGTTTGTGTCTGTGTGCATGTTTGTATGTGCACTAAAAGAAGTCTTATTGCTATTGTCTGATGAGCAGGAAGAGTATACATCTGTTGACCTTAAAAATGAAATAGTGGGTTATTTTACCAGCAAAAACAAGCTCATTTGGGACTAGCAGAGAATTGTAAGTTGAGCAAGCCAGGGGAGCAGTAGCAGACAGGGTCAGACAAGAAAGAAATAAAAGAGAAGGAGGTGTTTTTATAGGACATCAAAGCTCATGGTGAGGACTTTGACTTCTACTAGGAATGAAATTGGGAGAAATCTGAACAGAGGATCAGTGTCTTGGACCATGATGCTATCAGCTAAGGAAGTAAGAAAGAGTTGGATTCTGGCTGTATTTTATAAGTAGTAAGTGAAAGTTGCTCAGTTGTGTCTGACTCTTTGTGACCCCATGGACTACGTGTAGCCCACGAGGCTCCTCTGTCCATGAAATTCTCCAGGCAAGAATATTGAAGTGGGTTGCCGTTCCCTTCTCCAGGGGATCTTTCCAATCCAGGGATTGAACCCAGGTCTCCTGCATTGGTAGGCAGATTCTTTACTGTCTGAGCCACCAGGGAACCCCATTTTATAAGCAGAGGTAGTATGAATTCTTTATCTATTGGATGTAGGGTTTAATAAAAGAAAAATGTGTCAAGGTTAACTCCAGGGCTATTATGCTGAGCAGCAGGAAGGATGGAGTTGCCATCAGTGGAGATGGAGAAGCCTAGAAGTGAAGGTAAATGATGGAGGCCAGAAACACAGTTTGGACACATTGAGTTTGAGATGTCTGTTGGTTTTCCAAATGGGGATGTGAAATAAACAATTAAAGAGAAATGTGAGCCACAGACATAAATTTGGAAATCTTCACATATAGATGGTTTTTTGGGTTACAAGATTGGGTATGTTAGTTTCCTAGGTCTGTTGTGATAAAGTGCCACAAATTGGGTGATTTAAAACAAAAAGTAATTGTTGACTCACGGTTTTAGAGGTTAGGTATTCCTGAACAAAATGTCAGCAAGGCCATGTTCTTTCTGACCCCTGTAGAGGAGAATAACTCCTTGCCTCTTCCTAGCTTCTGGGAGTTTGCTGGCCCTCCTTGACATTCCTTGGCTTGCAGCTGCAGCATTTCAGTCTCTCCTGATGTCATCACATTATGCTCTCTCCCATGTTATCTCTATCTCTATGTCTCTTTTTTTTCCTTAAAGGATGATGGTTATATTGAATTAAGGACCCACCATATTCTAGCAGAACTTCATCGTCATCTTAACTGATTACATCTGAAATAACCCTATTTCCAAATAAAGTCACATCCTGAAGTAATGGACTTTGACATACCTTTTGGGAAACACAATTCAACCCATTACACTGAGGATGTGAGTGACAATATAGAAGAGAAGAGGACCTAGGACTGAACACTGCAACGCTGAGGGGCTGAGAAATAGGGGGACCTGTTCAGGGAGTCTGAGATAGGAGATGTCTTGAAAGACAAGGAAAGGAAGCATGTGTCAAGCAATCAATAGAACACAGGTCAAGGACGAGAAGCCTTGAGAATTCATCTGTGCATTTCATAGAGATTCCTCTTGACCTTGACAAAAGCATTTTGGAGGAGTGTGTGGGCCAAAGCCTGAATGAAGTCAGTTCAAGAAAAATGGAGAAGAGAAATTAGATGAGTATAGAAACTCATGTGAAGAGTTTTAAAGCAAAGATATCGTGTTGCTTGATATGGGAAATGAATTCAAGAAAAGTTTTTTTTTTCCTGTTTCTTTCTTAAATAGAGCAGAAAGAGCATATTTTATATTGATAGGAATAATCAATCAGGTAGAATGAAAAAAACTGATATAGGAGATAGAGGTAGAATTGCTCAAGAAACATCCTTGAGTGGCAGGAGGGATGGGATCCAGGGCATAGGTGGAGGGATTGACTTAGGCAATGCCTGAAGTGGAAGTGGTGGGAAGTGATGGTGAGAGTCCATAGACATTTTTTTCTGAGTGATTCAATTTTCTTAATGAAGAAGGAAGCAAGGTAAAAAAGCTGAAACTGAAAATGAGAAGTTGTAAAAATGTCATCCAGGAGAGTATGTGATCAAACACTCTGGTGTATAATTGTGGGTCAGCCTCAAAAGTCAATTAGTTTCAGGATACTAATTGAATTTTAGTGGGAATTAAAAGTGGGACCTAGGGCTTCCCTGGTGGTCCAGTGGTTAAGAATCCACAATCCACCTTGCAATGCAGGGGACACTGGCTTGATCTCTGGTCTGGTAAGATCCCACATGCCCAGGGGGAACTGAGCCCTTGAACAACATCTACCAAGGCCCTCATACCCCAGACTCTGCTCGGCAACAAAACAAGCCACCAAAATGAGAAGCCTGCACACTGCAACTAGGGAAAGCCCCCACACAGCAACAAAGACCAGCACAGTCAGAAATAAATAAATGAATTTAAAAAATAAAGTGGGACCTATCAGGGCAACTGTTTTTATTCAGGTGTGGATATAAAGTATTTCATCAAATCCAAGATGTCACTGATGTAAGATATGTCATGATTTCGAAGATGTTTAAAGGTGGAGTTTTTTTTTTTTTCTTTTTTTTCCCCCAAAGGTGGAGTTTTAAAAAAGAAAATTTTAGAATATTAAAAAAAAACTGATGAAACATTTCATCATGTACATGCTAATTTCATGTATATGCTAATATATGTGGATATGTTTGTATATTTATATGTATAAACATATGCCAATATGCATATACATGAACACATAGCAATACACACAGACACATAATATACATATATCCCAGCTCTATTCCAAATCAATTTTCTGGACCCTCTTACTAAGAATACCCTGCGTCCACCTTGAATACCCTGATTTAAAGTGCTGAGGTCTTTTGGTGCTTTCAGACAAATTTCCCCCATTTTGCTAAGTAACAGTTTTTTCTGCCACACATTTCATTAGTTTTCCATAGGAAGTCCCTATTAAGATGTTATCAGTCATCACTCTGGTTACAGGTAAGAGTGGAATCCTAGATTGCTGGTCAGTGAATGACCTTTAAGATCCAGCCAGAGAGTCTTTGGCAATTGCTCAAGATAACCAGGATTGACTGTTTGCCCCCGTCTTCAGCTTGCCGCCCCTCTCCCCCTCCCCAGCCACCACTCCCACCCCACTTGAATCTGAAGGGTTCTGCTGGACCTGATTCTGCACAGGTGTGAGAGGCAGAGGTGTAGGGGGTAAAAAAGCCCAGGTCTCTCAGCTCCAAATCTGGGCTCCCATTTACAAAATGCGAATGTTGGGTAATTTAGTTAATGTTTCCTCACTTCAATTTTCTCCATTGCAATATGGAAATAGTAATAAAGTACCTTGAGGATTTCTCCTGGGAGTTAAGCGTTGTCATACACATAGTGCTTTAAAACCTGAAAACTGTGGAGTTAGACTGCTTAGGTTGAAACCCCATCACCAGCATTCAGTGACTGAGTATCAGGGCAAGTTACTCCCTTTTACTCTCCCTCAGCCTTATTTTCCTCCCGTGAAAAATGGGTTTGATAATAAGACCTATTTCACAGAGTCGTGCTAAGGATTAAATGATATGTTTGTAAGATGCCTTTGTAAGTTCTAGCTAGTTAAAACTAGTTTGTTAGGTTTAGCTATTACCATCTATTTTATTATCATTATTATTGCTATATTAGAAGCTGTCTTAAACTATAAGAACTGAATAGGAATATAAAAGATTACAATAATTCTTACTATTATTATAACTCTCCCCCCAAAATAGCATATACCAAACCAATAAAGTTTTTGCCCAGGAGATAATTCAAGAGTTTACGCAAAGGGTCAATCCTAAATAGATCAGAAATCTAAATGTCAGAAATGAAATCCAAATAAATTCTAGAAGAAAATGAGGATTAATTCCTTTATAATTATATATAATAGGAAAAACTTTCCTATGACACCATATCCAGAAGTAATAATAATAAAAAAGATAAGTTTTATTACAGAATTTAAAAAATGTTTTGTGTGTGTGAAAAATCACCATAAGCAAAGTCAAAGAAAAGAATGACAAACTGGGGAAAAAATATTTGCAACTCATGTCACATAAAAACCAATAGGTGACCATCAGGATCCTGGCAGGAATGAGAATTCACTCCCAAATTGCTTAAATAAAGATATTTTAATGAAGGGATTATATACAGAGCTCTGAGCAGGGAACAAACCAGGGGTGTGACCTTCCCAGAGGCAGGAGCATCAGGACATCCTCAGTTCCCCTAGGGCTGAAGAGGCAAGGACGAAATAATGTGAGCAGAGTCCACTGGGGGCTGAACTATTGAGAAGGAATTACCCATGAGAGTTTTATCAAGGTAATAGGGATAGAGTAAAGGGACAAAGTAGGCGATTAAATACTTAATCTCACTAGGGGATTGTAAGTAGAAAAATATGGGAGACCCCTGTAAGTTAATGATTACTCAATAGAGCAGGTTTGCTTAATCACAAAACCAAGCAGGCTTATATAGCACCAAAATCATGCAACAGGCTGAGACATGCTCCCAAAACAAGGGTGGCATAAGACCAATGTACTGCCCAATGAGCTCAGTAAGTTAGGACATTCTCTCTGCACACATAAAAAATAATCATTTGTGGACCTAGCTTGACCATTGGCACCCCACTCCAGTACTCTTGCCTGGAAAATCCCGTGGACGGAGGAGCCTGGTAGGCTGCAGTCCATGGGGTCGCTAAGAGTTGGACGGGACTGAGCGACTTCACTTTCACTTTTCACTTTCATGCATTGGAGAAGGAAATGGCAACCCGCTCCAGTGTTCTTGCCTGGAGAATCCCAGGGATGGCGGAGCCTGATGGGCTGCCATCTATGGGGTCGCACAGAGTCGGACACGACTGAAGTGACTTAGCAGCAGCAGCAGTAGCAGCAACTTTACCATAGGAACAAGAGAACTCCCCTGCCCAACTTGGAGGGGGAGCTGATGATGGAAGCATGACATCTACTCAAGAAAGACAGAGAAAGTCTTCTCCCCCTCCCCACCTTTCCTTTGATTATAAAACTGTAACCCAGTAAGTTCTCAGGGCATGGCACCCCCTTGCCCACCCACTTGTAAGCCTCACAAGTGTCCTAATAAATCACTTTGCCTCTCGCTGAATTCTTTTCTGCACTGAGACATAAGGGACTATAGTACTGGAGCTCTTTGGAGACCCTGAAATGACACCTCAATGGTTTCAAAGGGCAATATAGCCACTGTTGAACTAGGAAGATGAAAAGGAAAATAGCTCAACCTCTCTCATCCCACCCTCCTTTTTCCTGCCATTGCCTCCCACTGGCCACACCCAAGCAGAAGCCAACTATCAAGGGGGTGAGGGTGATGGAATATGTAAGGTTTAGCCTCCCAGGCATCCATTCAGACAGTCAGTTGGGAGGTGTCAAACAGATAATAACCAGCCAGGCTAATATCTCTAATCAGTGGAGAGCTGTTAAAAATTCAGAAGCAGAATACCAAACAATTAAAATGAGCAAGTGATGAAGACAGTTCACAGAAAAAGAAATGTGAAATGCCCCATAAACATAGGAAAATATGCTCAGTTTCACTCTTAATAACTTAAGTGTAAATTAAAACTGCTCTAGAACCAAGTGTTGATGAGAATGTGGAGCAACCAACACTTGGACACACTGCTGTTGGGTGTGTAAACTGGAACAGCCTCTTTGCAAAAATGTGAATCATTGTCTACTAAACCTAAACAAATATATTTTATGACTTGGAAATTCCCCTTCAGGGAGAAATGTATACAAATATTTCATGAAGGACATGTATCAGAATGTTCAGAGCAGCAGTGTTTATAATAGCCCCGAACTAGAAACTACCTTGGAGAAGGCAATGGCACCCCATTCCAGTACTCTTGCCTGGAGAATCCCATGGATGGAGGAGCCTGGTAGGCTGCAGTCCATGGGGTCGCTGAGAGTCGGACACGACTGAGAGACTTCACTTTCGCTTTTCACCTTCATGCATTGGAGAAGGAAATGGCAACCCACTCCAGTGTTATTGCCTGGAGATTCCCAGGGACGGGAGAGCCTGGTGGGCTGCCGTCTATGGGGTCTCACCGAGTCGGACACGACTGAAGCGACTTAGCAGCAGCAGCAGTAGCAGAAACGACCTAGAGACCCATCAATAATAGAATGCATAAATAAATTATAAAATATTTCCACAATGGAATACAGTTCAGTGATGAGAAGGAATGAATGACTTACAACTTTATATAGCAGTTGGATAAAATAAAAGATGCACAACATGAGAGCTGTGAGTTTCAGTTTTATTTAGAAACCTGTTGACTGAAAAAAAGTTGCACAAGATGAGAGTTGCAAGTGAAGCTTTTTTGGGGGCAAAATGAGGACCGCAGACCAGGAGACAGCACCTCAGATAGCTCTGAGAAACTGCTCCAAAGAAGCAGGGGGGAATATTAGTATACACGAGATTTGGGGGAAGGGAGAATATATGCCATCGAACACATAATTTTCCATAATTTTCTGCTATTCTCATGAACCTTTTACTAGTCACAGGGAACAGTCATTACCATGAAGGATTTTCGTGTTTTTCTAAACAAGAGGAAATAAAAAATTGGGGTCATAAAATCGACTCCTGAAAATATCTGAGTATCTGAAGACCTGTCCTGTCAGTTCTGTGCCCACTTCACCACCACCACCCCCCAACTCCCGCCACCTGCCCCACCTTCCCTCCCCACCCACCCTGAGCACAGAGTACATCATTTCTGCTCCTTTCCACTCTGAACTCCTTTCAGGGAGTGTTGAAGTTCAGCAGCTGCAGCAGCACATGATTTGATCCTTGTAGAGGTAGATGGCAAGCACCCAGGGCAAGTGCCAATTTGTAGTTGACAAACCTGGCTGAGGACTATAGACCAGAAGAAAACCTCTCAGAGAGCTGTGAGCAACTGGTAAGGACCCAGTACTTATGAATTTTTTGGCTGGGAAATACATGTAGTCAGGCAAGAAATGACTGCTCATCCCAAGAAACACATATCTCAAGTTAATGACTTTACTGTTTTTCTATATATATTCTGTACTTAGTCGCTTAGTCTTGTCCTACTCTTTGTGACCCCATGGACTATAGCCTGCCAGGCTCCTCTGTTCATGGGGATTCTCCAGGCAAGAATGGGTTGCCAATGGGAGTGGGTTGCCATGCCCTCCTCTAGGGGATCTTTCCAACCCAGGGATTGAACCCAGGTCTCCTGCATTGCAGATGGAATCTTTACCATCTGAGCTGCCAGGAAAGCCCATGCATACTGAAATGGGTAGACTATCCCTTCACCAGGGGAACTTCCCAACACAGGAATCAAACTGGGGTCTCCTGCATTGCAGGCAGATTCTTTACCAGCTGAGCTACAGGGGAAGCCCTTTTCTATATACATGAAGATGCAAAAATCCAGGGTCATTGAAATTCTTCCCTAGATATGCATGTTAAATATCCAGCAGCCCACATATCTACAACACAGAATGCTTCATCATATTTTTCATCCTAAACTCTTTTCAGTGCGTATAGCGGATCAATGGCTAACTGCAGTGGCTAACGACTTGATCCTTGTAGAACTGCATTTCAGGCAACATTCCTTGTTTTACATGACAATATGGGTGAATCTCACAAGCAGAATGTTAAGTTCTTTAAAAAAAAAAAAAAAAGACCCTAAGGAGCTATATTATATGATTCCCGTTTTTAAAAGTACAAAAAGAGGTAAAACTAATCTCTGCCTTTATAATTTGGGTTAATTAGTGCAATGAGGTAGGTAGTGATTGGAAAGGAAGGTGGAGGGGATAGAGCAGGCAACTTTATATTTTTTGAGCTGGGTGTTGGTTGTACAAATGTGTTCACTGTGAAAATTTATTGAGCTGCATATTTCTTGTAGGGCTTCTCTGGTAGCTCAGATAGTAAAGAATCTGCCTACAATGCAGGAGACCCGGGTTTGATCCCTGCGTCAGGAAGATCTCATGGAGAAGGGAGTGGCTACCCACTCCAGTATTTTTGCCTGAAGAATTGCATGAACAGAGGGGTCTGATGGGCTACAGTCCATGGGGGTGCAAAAAGTCAGACACGACTTAGTGACTAACACTTTCACTTCACTTTTCATACTTCTGCTGTGTGCACTATTACACTTGATGACTTAAAAAGTTCACAAACTGAAAGTTGACAGTTATGTTTTATTTGATGGTAAGTTTTAGGACTTCAAGCCCAGGAAGCAGCATCTCAAGTAACCATGAGAGAACTGATCCTAGAAGGTGAGGGGGAGTTAGGTTATACAGAAGTTTTACCACAAAGGGTAGGTAGGTTGGAACATCAAAAGATTATTGTTAATTAAAGGAAACCAGATTTGTCAAGTTAAGAAATTTAGCACTTTTCTTTGTATGGGAAGACAAAAGTCTGGGTCCACTGAAATCACTCCTTTGATATGCACATCAGGCTTCCCTGGGGCCTCAGCTGGTGAAGCATCCGCCTGCAGTGAGGAGACCTGGGCTTGATCCCTGGGTTGGGAAGATCCACTGGAGAAGCGATAGGCTACCCACTCCAGTATTCTTGGGCTTCCCTGGTGGCTCAGCTGGTGAAGGACCCACCTGCAGTGTGGGAGACCTGGGTTCAATCCCTGGGTTGGGAAGATCCCCAGGAGAAGGGAAAGGCTATCCACTCCAGTATTCTGGCCTGGAGAATTCCATGGACTGTACAGTCCAGGGGGTCACAAGGAGTCGGACATGACTGAGCGACTCCCTTTCACCTACCTGGAGCCAGTATGTGGTATTCTCACATCCTGAGTTTCCTCAGGGCTCACCTTGGGGAGTGGCTGCAGTCCAATGTCTGCTATATGGTAGGTATTCTTTCCTTCCTGAGTTCTCTCAGGGCTCACTACCTCATGTTGCTGCTGCTGCTGCTGCTGCTGCTAAGTTGCTTCTGTCCAACTCCGTGCGACTCCATAGACGGCAGCCCACCAGGCTCTGCCGTCCCTGGGATTCTCTAGGCTAGAGCACTGGAGTGGGTTGCCATTTCCTTCTCCAATAGATGAAAGTGAAAAGTGAAAGTGAAGTCACTCAGTTGTGTCCAAATCTTAGTGACCCCATGGACTGCAGCCTACCAGGCTCCTCCATCCATGGATTTTCCAGGCAAGAGTACTGGAGTGGGGTGTCATTGCCTTCTCCAATAGATGAAAGTGAAAAGTGAAAGTGAAGTCACTCACTTGTGTCCAAATCTTAGTGACCCCATGGACTGCAGCCTACCAGGCTCCTCCATCCATGGATTTTCCAGGCAAGAGTACTGGAGTGGGGTGTCATTGCCTTCTCCAATAGATGAAAGTGAAAAGTGAAAGTGAAGTCACTCAGTTGTGTCCAAATCTTAGTGACCCCATGGACTGCAGCCTACCAGGCTCCTCCGTCCATGGATTTTCCAGGCAAGAGTACTGGAGTGGGGTGTCATTGCCTTCTCCAATAGATGAAAGTGAAAAGTGAAAGTGAAGTCACTCAGTTGTGTCCAAATCTTAGTGACCCCATGGACTGCAGCCCACCAGGCTCCTCTGTCCATGGATTTTCCAGGCAAGAGTACTGGAGGGCTGCAATGCTGATGACTGTGACATCCTTTGTTTTCCAATATGGCAGGAAATATTCCATTTCTCACACTTCAGTAAATATTCAATAGTTTTTAGAAACTACACTAACATACTGTATTTCACTTATCAGATTGATGGATATTCAAAAGTTTGATACCACACCTGACAGGAAGGTTCCAGGGAAACAGGCGTCCTCACACGCAGCTACAGAGGGCATGGAAGCTCTTCTTCCCTCATCCCCTTATTTTGCCCTACCCATCTCTTCCACCAGGCTGTTCTTCAGTGTATCTTTTGTAATAATAAGAAAGCAGTAATGGTAAGAAAACACTTTCCTGAGTTCTGTGAGGTATTATAGCAAAGTATCAAACCTGAAAGAGAATCATGGAAACCCCTGAATTTGTAATCACTAGACAGAACTGTAGGTGGCCTGGACACCTCATTTATGTCTGCCATCTGAAGGGAAGGCAGTCCTGTGGGGCTGAACCCTTCACTGGTGGGATCTGGGCTAATTCCAGGGGTTACTGTCAGCACTGAATTGAATTCTCAGATACCCAGTCTGGAGCCAGAAAATCAGAGAATTTTCAGTGTTGGAAAAGATACCATGTATTTGGTATTGGGGTTGGGGAGAGACCTTCAATTACATACACTTTACTGTTTGATCTACAACAGTCCCACTTCAAGGAACCTAGCCAAAAACAGTTGCGCTTCAAGAAATCTAGCCAAAATACAAAATGTTGCCTTTAAAATATTCTATTTAAACATCAAAATGTTCTGGATGTCTGTCCATAGGGGGACTGATTGAATAAGTTATGATTTGGCAGTACAAAAGAATGAGGAAAATCTCCATAAACCATTACAGAGAGGCCTATTTTAAAGGGATAATAGTATCCCTATTTTAAAGTCAACTGTGCCATATAACAGCATAATCACAGACATGATATCTTATCATATTCAGAGATTAAGGGATTATGGCAGGACATCTTTGTGAAGCGCTCTTCCTTCAACAAATCACTGCATAACAGATTACCACACATTTAGCAACTTAAAACAACACCTATATTATCTCACAGTTTAGGAAGAAACGCAGGTGGATCAGCTGGTTTCTATGCTCATGGGCTCACAATGTGAAGATCAAGATGTTAGCTAAGCTGGGATCTATTAGAGGCTTTGGGAAAAAATTTGCTTCCAAGCTCTTTCAGGTTTTGGCAGAATTCAGTTCCTTATAGTTTGGGGACTAACGTCCCCATTTCCTTTCTGGCTGTGAACCAAGTGCCACACTTCATTTGCAGAGGCTGCCTGCATCCTGCATCTTTAAAGTCAACCAAGGCACGTCAAGTCCTCCTCACACTCTGAATCTCTCTGGTATCCTCGTAAACCCACATTCTGCCACACACAGCTCATTGCTTTTCAGGGCACATGTGATTAGGTCAGTTCAGTTCAGTTCAGTCGCTCAGTCGTGTCCGACTCTTTGTGACCCCATGAACCGCAGCACACCAGGCCTCCCTGTTCATTACCAACTCCCGGAGTTCACTCAAACTCATGTCCATTGTGTCAGTGAGGCCATCCAACCATCTCATCCACTGTCGTCCCCTTCTCCTCCTGCCCTCAATCTTTCCCAGCATCAGGGTCTTTTCAAATGAGTCAGTTCTCTGCATCAGGTGGCCAAAGTATTGGAGTTTCACCTTCAACATCAGTCCTTCCAATGAACACCCAGGACTAATCTCCTTTAGGATGGACTGGTTGGATCTCCCTGCAGTCCAAGGGACTCTCAAGAGTCTTCTCCAACACCACAGTTCAAAAACATCAATCTTCTGAGCTCAGCTTTTTTTATAGTCCAACTCTCACATCCATACATGACTACTGGAAAAACCATAGCCTTCACTAGATGGACCTTTGTTGGCAAAGAAATGTCTCTGCTTTTCAATATGCTGTCTACGTTGGTCATAACTTTCCTTCCAAGGAGCAAGCATCTTTCAATTTCATGGCTACAGTCACCATCTGCTGTGATTTTGAAGCCCAGAAAAATAAAGTCAGCCCCTGTTTCCACTGTTTTCCCATGTATTTGCCATGAAGTGATGGGACCGGATGCCATGATCTTAGTTTTCTGAATGTTGAGCTTTAAGCCAACTTTTTCACTCTCCACTTTCATCAAGAGGCTCTTTAATTCTTCTTCACTTTCTGCCATAAGGGTGGTGTCATCTGCATATCTGAGGTTATTAATATTTCTCCCAGCAATCTTGATTCCAGAGTGTGCTTCCTCCAGCCCAGCGTTTCTCATGATGTACTTTGCATATAAGTTAAATAAGCAGGGTGATAATATACAGCCTTGACGTACTCCTTTCCCAATTTGGAACCAGTCTGTTGTTCCATGCCCAGTTCTAACTGTTGCTTCCTGACCTGCATATAGGTTTCTCAAGAGGCAGGTCAGGTGGTCTGGTATTCCCATCTCTTTCAGAATTTTCCACAGTTTATTGTGATCCACACAGTCAAAGGCTTTGGCATAGTCAACAAAGCAGAAATAGATGTTTTTCTGGAACTCTCTTGCTTTTTCCATGATCCAGCGGATGTTGGCAATTTGATCTCTGGTTCCTCTGCCTTTTCTAAAACCAGTTTGAACATCTGGAAGTTCACGGTTCACGTATTGCTGAAGCCTGGCTTGGAGAATTTTGAACATTACTTTACTAGCGTGTGAGATGAATGCAATTGTGCGGTAGTTTGAGCATTCTTTGGCATTGCCTTTCTTTGGGATTGGAATGAAAACTGACCTTTTCCAGTCCTGTGGCCATTGCTGAATTTTCCAAATTTGCTGGCATATTGAGTGCAGCACTTTCACAGAATCATCTTTTAGGATTGGAAATAGCTCAACTGGAATTCCATGGACTCCACTAGCTTTGTGCTTCCTAATGCCCACCTGACTTCACATTCCAGGATGTCTGGCCCTAGGTGAGTGTGAGTGATCACACCTTTGTGATTATCTGGGTCGTGAAGATCTTTTTTGTACAGTTCTTCTGTTTATTCTTACCACCTCTTCTTAATGTCTTCTGCTTCTGTTAGGTCCATACCATTTCTGTCCTTTATTGATTAGGTCAGGTTACCTGGATAATATTCCTATTTTAAAGTCTCCGGTGCCATATAACAACATAATCACGGACATGATATCTTATCATATTCAAAGGCTTAGGGATTATGGCAGGACACCTTTGTGAAGCTCTCTTCCTTCAAATTCTACCACAACAAAGTAGAGAAAAAGTTTCAAGTGAGTTTAGAATATTTTGACTGTACTTCCCTAGTGGGATAAGCTCTAAGGATAAAAAGAATCTTATAAAAATTTAACCTACTTTAATCATATTCTGTCAATAGTAATTTAGTATTGTTTGAAACAATTATACCTATTGTGTAGGAAAAAGCAAATAAGTAATTATGTTTATATTATGAAACCTGAGATTTTTTAGTGATGAAAAAAAAGAGATTAAGTAAAAACTTGAAAAGGTTAAGCAAAAACCTTAAAAGAGCAACTTGAAGTGGGAATGTTAGCATGAATTTATAACTTTTTCCTTGTAAATGGTGTGTATTTTCTAGCTCTTCTTATTCAAAAGGCAAAAAGAAACGACAACCCAGAAGCAATGAGCATTTTTGAGTAATGAATACCACTAGCAACCAGATGTGGTCTCAGAATTCCATTCATCATTAAGGAGAACTAAGGCTCTTTGCCTTTTCATACTCTTCATATTGTTCATGGTGTGATCAACCACTTAGAGCCAGACATCCAGGACTGCAAAGTCAAGCAGGCCTTAGGAAACATCACTATGAACAAAGCTAGTGGAGGTGATGGAATTCCAGTTGAACTATTTCAAATCCTAAAAGATGATGCTATGCTGCACTCAATATGCCAGCAAATTTGGAAGGCTCAGCAGTAGCCACAGGACTGGAAAATGTCAGTTTTCATTCCAATCCCAAAGATGGCAATGCCAAAGAATGCTCAAACCACCGTACAACTGCACTCATCTCACATGTTAGCAAAGTAATACTCAAAATTCTCCAAGCTAGGCTTCAACAGTATGTGAACCAGAACTTCCAGATGTACAAGCTTGATTTAGAAAAAGCAGAGGAACCAGAGATCAAATTGCCAACATTCATTGGATCATAGGAAAAGCAAGAGAATTCCAGAAAAGCATCAACTTCTTTCATTGACTACCCTAAAGCTGTTCACTGTGTGGATCACAACAAATGGTAGAAAATTCTTGAAGAGATGGGAATACCAGACCACCTTACCTGCTTCTTGAGAAATCTGTATGCAGGTCAAGAAGCAACAATTAGAACTGGACATGGAACAACAGACTGGTTCCAAATTGGGAAAAGAGTACATCAAGGCTGTATACTGTCATCCTGCTTATTTAACTTATATGCAGAATACATCATCATGCAAAAGTGGGTTGAAGGAATCACAAACTGGAATCAAGATTGCTTGGAGAAACATCAATAACCTCAGATATGCAGATGACACCTTCCTTATGGCAGAAAGTGAAGAAGAACTAAAGAACCTCTTGATGAAAGTGAAAGATAAGAGTGAAAAAGCTGGCTTAAAACTCAACATTCAAAAAATTAATTAAGATCCTGACATATGGTCCCATCACTTCATGGCAAATAGATGGGCAAAAAATGGAAACAGTGACAGACTTTATTTTCTTTGGCTCAGAATCACTGTGGATGCTGATCGCAGCCATGAAATTAAAAGATGCTTGCTCCTTGGGAGAAAAGTTATGACCAACCTAGACAGCATATTAAAAAACAAAGACATCACTTTGCCAATAAAGATCCATATAGTCAAAGCTATGGCTCTTCCAGTAGTTATGTATGGATGTGAGAGTTGGACTATAAAGATAGCTGACCATCAAAGAATTGCTGCTTTTGAACTGTGGTGTTGGAGAAGACTCTTGAGAGTCCCTTGGACTGCAAGGAGATCCAACCAGTCAGTCCTAAAGGAAATCAGTCCTGAATATTCATTGGAAAGACTGATGCTGAAGCTGAAACTCCAATACTTTGGCCCCCTGATGTGAAGAGCTGACTCACTGGAAAAGACCCTGATGCTGGGAACGATTGAAGGCGGGAGGAGAAGGGGACGACGAGAATGAGATGGTTGGATGGCATCACTGACTCAATGGACTTGAGTATGAGCAAGCTTTGGGAGTTGGTGATGGACAGAAAAGAAAGAATCCATCACGACTGAGTGACTGAACTGAACTGAAATGAAGGCTGTTTGCAGAAATGACAACTTACTGTTCTGGATCAGATAATGTATAAAATGGGTCTGGAACATCTTAAACAGGAAAAGAGCTATCAAAGATTGATAAAGCCGCTTCAAAAAAATACAAGAGTCAATCTAGAGAGACAGTTTGAGCATCAGAAAGAAAAATAATTGCAATGGAATGGAACATAGCCAAACATATAAAAGTCTGAGTTTGTAGATTTTTTTTTTAATCTATTGGTCACCATTGGTGATTTCTACATAGCCAACTCATTCCTCTGAAAAATTAATAAATAAGAGGAAGAAATCAAACACTGATTCCACTCTTCTGTAAGAATTGTATTTCAGTTTAACCCAAGAGTAGGTGAGAGAAGTTTTTCTTAGTAGTAAAATTCCAGCAAATAAATACCCAAGAAAGGATAGAATTTTATTTAATTTCTTTTTTTTTTTTTTGGTTTGCATAGTCTGCACATTTAATCACTTTAAAACCTGTAACATTATCTGTGTCCACTAAATAGAACCAGTAGTGCTGGGCCTGTTTTATAAGAAATAAATCACTGTGCACCAACCTAGTATCTTACAAAACCAGCTGGGCTGGCTACAAGGGTGGGAGGGATGGGAGGGGAGGGCACACATCTGGGAAAATGGCTGGGTGCCCGGAGGGACTAAGGGAGAGAAAGAAAAGGGGGCTCCTAAAGCAGAGGGGACTATTATCCTAATTGGAGTGGTGCAAAAGGCATCTCAGAAGAAGGGGGGCTGGCGGCAGGACAGTCGGTGCTTTCAGGGCCCAGTCATTAGGGAATGGTTGACGGACAACTGATTGATCTTAATATCACATAAAAAATGAGATGCAATATGCAATAAGAAGCACAAAACCCCATATAGAAATATTCTGGTATAACTATTATGATGGGGGATAGATGCTGAGCAGGGGAAAAGAGGACAAAAAATTGGCTATGCTAAACTGAAAGCAATAATTACTCATTTCGCTGATTGCCAGCTGAGAAAAAAGGCCCCAAAGAAGAGGAGACAAAGTTAGGAACATTACCAACATTTTCCCACCTGCCTTATTATTTTTACCCTGAATAGGTTTTTATCCACTTACTGTCAGTTTGTTGCAGTGCTAATTCCAAGTTGCCTCGTAAAAATTGGCTTTGGCTAGCACGAAGTGACTTAGCAGCAGCAGTAGCAATGGAACATAAATCCTTAGTACACTGAAAGCATCCTCTCAGATTAAAACACGAGTCTTTGAAAACCAGTACACTGCAGGGTGGAGAAAATTATTTTTTTCCCAATGAATGTATGAACTAGCTGAGAAGGCATGCTGCTGCTGCTAAGTTGCTTCAGTCGTGTCCGACTCTGTGCGACCCCATAGATGGCAGCCCATTAGGCTCCCCCATCCCTGGAATTCTCCGGGCAAGATCAGTGGAGTGGGTTGCCATTTCCTAGCTGTGAAGGCATAGATGTATTTTATTCTGCACACTTAATTTGTTCAGTTTTAGAACTCAAGATTGGAACTTCCTTGGTGGTCTAGTAGTTAAGACTCTGTTCTTCCACTGCAGTGGGGGTTCCATCCTTGGTTGGGAAATTAAGATCTTTGTGGCCAACAAAAACCAAACAAAATAAAAAAGCCTCAAGATTCAATAGTGTTGCTAGAATGTTAAATGCTTACCTTTTTATTTTTATTGTCACTGTCATATATATATCTGTGTGTGTATATGTATGACACACACATATATATGTCACCTCCACATACGGCCCTTTGAAAGAGATTTTTATTATAGTGTAAATGGCAGTCCACATGTTGGGAGTCAAAAGACCTGGGTTCTGATCCTGACTCTGCCCCCCAGCTTGCTGATAGTGGTGACTTCACAGTGAGATGGGGATGAAGAGTCAAGTCAGAGGCTAGCAAGGGAAGCAGTTGAAGGGACCAAGACGTCCCATACTGACAGTCCTAGTGACCTCTGAAGAGCTAAAGAAACACCTGTGAGGCAGGTGCAAGACCAGTGATGTTCCCTCTGGGCCACTGGAGGGAGAGTCAGAGATCAGGATTGCTCCAGAGGAAAATCTCGCCAGGATGAAGAAGCAGGAGCAGAGAGGATCCTCCTAAGTTCATGCTAAGAGAGATGGGTAAGAGTGAAGTGTTGGAGGCAGTAAGCTGCCTGCTAACTTTCACATCATGGTCAATTTAATTTTACCTTTGGTCTGTTTTCTCACTATGGAAGGAGAGGAATGAAGCCTGTGTCCAATCAGTTGTCTCAATCAGACAGCTAGGAGTAGGTTTTGGGGCTTCCTGGGTGGTATATTTGTAAAAAATCTGCCTGCCAATGCAGGGGACACAAGAGATTTGGCTTTGATCCCTGGGTCGGGAAGATCCCCTGGACGAGGAAATGGCAGCCTGCTCCTGTATTCTTGCCTGGAAAATTCCACGGACAGAGCAGCCTGGCAGGCTACTGTGGGGGTTGCACAGGGTAGGACACAACTGAGCAAGCAAAGCAGAGAAGAGTAGGTTTTAGACAACTTAAACTCAGAAACCACATTTACTGTTTGAAGCATCTTTTCTTTATACTTTTTAATTTCCCTTGGTTTGTTCTGGGACAATCTTTTGAAAATACCTGTGAGACTTATTTCTATTAAGAAAATTGGAAAAGAGTAAAGGTGTTTCTCTTCACTCAGGCCAGGGGAGCAGAGGACCCCTAGTGGCCAATGATGGATCTGCAGTAACCCCTGCCTAAGACCTGGTGGGCTTGGAGCTAGATCTGCTGCTGCTGCTGCTGCTGCTCCTGCTGCTAAGTCGCGTCAGTCGTGTCCGACTCTGTGCGACCCCATAGACGGAAGCCCACCAGGCTCCTCTGTCCCTGAGATTCTCCAGGCAAGAACACTGAAGTGGGTTGCCATTTCCTTCTCCAATGCATGAAAGTGAAAAGTGAAATTGAAGTCACTCAGTCGTGCCCGACTCTCAGCAACCTACCAGGCTCCTCCGTCCATGGGATTTCCCAGGGAAGAGTACTGGAGTGGGGTGCCATTGCCTTCTCCGGGTGTTTGTAAATGACAGGGATGTTGGGAGGGTCAGAAGTTAGAGGGAAGGGAGAGAAAGGGACAGGGAGAGAGGGAAGAAAGGAGAGAGGGAACAAAGGAGAGAGGGAGAGGCTGGGAAGGAGATTGGGAGGGAGGGCGTCAAGAATAGAAAAGAGAAGAAAAGATGAAGAAATGCCAGTACAGGCTTATAAAACATATGCTATATTCAGTAGTTATTTTTAGTAAATAAATAGTTTTATTTATCTTCTCCAAGTATTGTGCTAATTTGTTTCTCTATCCAGGAAAATTGTTGTTGTTCAGTCACCAAGTCTTGTCCAACTCTTCTTGACCCCATGGATTACAGCACACCAGACTATTATGTCCCTCACAGTCTCCCAGAGTTTGCCCAAGTTCATATCCAGTGAATCAGTGATGCCATCCAACCATCCCATCACCCTCTATCACCCTCTTCTCCTTCTGCCTTCAATCTTTCCTAGCATCATGGTCTTTCCCAATGAGTCAGCTGTATAAATCAAGTGGCCAAAGTACTGGAGCTTCAGCTTCAGCATCAGTCCTTTCAAAGAATATTCCGGGTTGATTTCCTTTAAGATTGACTGGTTTGATAACTTTGTTTTCCAGTTCAGTTCAGTTCAGTCGCTTAGTCATGTCCGACTCTTTGCGACCCCATGAATCGCAGCACACCAGGCCTCCCTGTCCATCACCAACTCCCAGAGTTCACTCAGACTCATGTCCATTGAGTCAGTGATGCCATCCAGCCATCTTATCCTCTGTCGTCCCCTTCTCCTCCTGCCCCCAATCCCTCCCAGCATCAGAGTCTTTTCCAATGAGTCAACTCTTTGAATGAGGTGGCCAAAGTACTGGAGTTTCAGCTTTAGCATCATTCCTTCCAAAGAACACCCAGGGCTGATCTCCTTCAGAATGGACTGGTTGGATCTCCTTGCAGTCCAAGGGACTCTCAAGAGTCTTCTCCAACACCACAGTTCAAAAGCATCAATTCTTCGGCACTCAGCTTTCTTCACAGTCCAACTCTCACATCCATACATGACCACAGGAAAAACCATAGCCTTGACTAGACTTTCTGGACCTTTGTTGGCAAAATAATGTCTCTGCTTTTGAATATGCTATCTAGGTTGGTCATAACTTTCCTTCCAAGGAGTAAGCGTCTTTTAATTTCATGGCTGCAGTCACCATCTGCAGTGATTTTGGAACCCCCAAAATTAAAGTCTGACAGTGTTTCCACTGTTCCCCCATCTATTTCCCATGAAGTGATGGGACCAGATGCCATGATCTTCGTTTTCTGAATGTTGAGCTTTAAGCCAACTTTTTCACTCTCCACTTTCACTTTCATCAAGAGGCCTTTTAGTTCCTCTTCACTTTCTGCCATAAGGGTGGTGTCATCTGCATATCTGAGGTGATTGATATTTCTCCCGGCAATCTTGATTCCAGCTTGTGCTTCTTCCAGCCCAGCGTTTCTCATGATGTACTCTGCATAGAAGTTAAATAAGCAGGGTGACAATATACAGCCTTGACATACTCCTTTTCCTATTCCTTGTTTTCCAAGGGACTCTCAAAAATCTTCTCCAGTACCACAGCTTGAAAGCATCAATTCTTCAGTGCTCTGCCTTCCTTATTGTCCAGCTCTCACATCCATATGTGACTGCTGAAATGACCATAGCCCTGACTGTATGGACCTTTGTCAGCAAAGTGATATCTTTGCTTTTTAACACATTATCTAGATTTGTCATAGCTTTCCTGTCAAGAAGCAATCAGATACTAATTTCATGGCTGCAGTCACCATCCACAGTGATTTTAGAGCCCAAGAAGAGGAAATCTGTCAATGCTTCCAACTTTTCCCCTTCTATTTGCCATGAAGTGATGGGACCAGATACCATGATCTTAGTTTTTGGAATGTTGAGATTTAAGCTGACTTTTTCACTCTCCTTCTTCACCCTCATCAAGAAACTCTTTAGTTCCTCTTTGCTTTCTGCCATTAGAGTGGTATCATCTGCATAGCTGAGGTTGTTGATATTTCTCCTGGCAATCTTATTCCAGCTTTTAACTCATCCAGCCTGGCATTTCCCATGATGTGCTTTGTGTATGAGTTGAATAAACAGGGTGACAATAAACAGCCTTGTTGTACTCTTTTCTCAATTCTGAACCAGTCAGTATTCCATACAGGATTCTAACTTTTGCTTCTTGACCCACATACAGGTTTCTCAGGAAACAGGTAAGATGGTCTGGTATTCCCATCTCTATCTCTAAGAATTTTCCACAGTTCGTTATGATCAATGTAGTTAAAGGCTTTCAGTTCAGTTCAGTTCAGTTCAGTTCAGCCACTCAGTCGCGTCTGACTCTTTGCGACCCCATGAATCACAGCGTGCCAGGCCTTCCTGTCCATCACCAACTCCCGGAGTCCACCCAAACTCATGTCCATTTTGTCGGTGATGCCATCCAACTATATCATCCTCTATTGTCCCCTTCTCCTCCTGCCCTCAATCTTTTCCAGCATCAGGGTCTTTTCAAACGAGTCAGCTCTTTGCATCAGGTGGCCAAAGTATTGGAGTTTCACCTTCAACATCAGTGCTTCCAGGGCTGATCTCCTTTAGAATGGACTGGTTGGATCGCCTTGCAGTCCAAGGGGCTCTCAAGAGTCTTCTCCAACACCACAGTTCAAAAGCATCAATGCTTTTGTGCTTAGCTTTCTTTATAGTCCAACTCTCAGATCCATATATGACTACTGGAAAAACTATAGCCTTGACTAGATGGATCATTGTTGGCAAAGTAATGTCTCTGCTTTTTAATATGCTGTCTAGGTTGGTCATAACGTTCCTTCCAAGGAATAAGCGTCTTTTCATTTCATGGCTGCAATCACCATCTGCAGTGATTTTGGAACCCAAAAATTGAAACAGAGGAAGATGATTTTCTGGAATTCCCATGCTTTCTCTGTGATCCAGTGAATGCTGGCAATTTGATCTCTGGTTCCTCTGCCTTTTCTAAACCCAGGTTGAACATCTGGAAGTTCTTGGTTCACATAATGCTGAAGCTTAGAGGATTTTAAGCATAACGTTACTAGCATGGGAGACGAGTGCAACTGTCCTGTGTTTTGAACATTCTTTAGTACTACCCTTCTTGGGAGCTGAGGTGAGGATTGACCTTTTCCAGTCCTGTGGCAGCTGCTGGGTTTTCCACGTTTGCTGACATATTGAGTGCAGCACTTTAATAGCATCATCTCTTTGGATTTTAAATTCCATCACCTTCACTAGCTTTATTGACAGCAATGCTTCCTAAAGTCCTCTTGACTTCACATTCCAGAATGTCTGGCTGAGTGAGAGACTACAGCATTGTGGTTATCCAAGTCTTTAAGGTCTTAATTTTACAGTTCTTCTGTGTATTCTTTCCATCTCTTCTTGATCTCTTCTGCTTCTAATAGGTCTTTACTGTTTCTGCCCTTTATTGTGCCCATCTTTGGATGAAATGTTCCTTTGATATTTCCAATTTTCTTGAAAAGATCTCTAGTCTTACTTTCTCTGTTGTTTTCCTCTATTTCTTTGCATTGTTCATTGAAACATTAGCACATTGAAATATTTTTGATTTATAAAAAGGGTAGTTTTTTTTTTTACAGAAAAATAATATTGAAAAGTTCCTCTAATTTATCATTTGAATAATGACCACACATCATACCTAAGGTATAGACTTAACTGAATTTAAAATGTTCCATCACAGATGGCAGTGTTCTACCATATAATTGTGCTGATGACAAAAATTTATTAAAATATAAATATTGCCAGTGAGGATTATCGATAACAAAATATAAATTTAAGGTTAAATTATAAATATTTTCTTTTTTAGTCCTATCAGGGTACCTTTGTTACATATTACTCTTTATAACATGTAATGTCTAAAGTGGAGACCCTTTGTGAAAGGGAATCCCCACTGAATGATTTTCTTTATCCCTGCCCCTTATTCCTCCCTTATGGTAGATCCTGCAGGGAAGCAAACCTATTAATGAACCTATTAAAGTACATGGAGAGACTACTAAATGGACATTTCTGGAGGTGTGGTTGTCCTCAGACTAGCATTTGAATCTAGAGCACTGCTGCTAAAAGTGTACATTTGTAAAACAATTTGAAAAGCAATCTGGCAATATCTGTGAAATTAAAATAACATATGACCCAGAAATTCAGTCATCTGGGACTCTGACCCAGAAATCCAGTCATCTAGCCCAAAGAAACAAAAGCACTGGTACAGGAGACTATACACACTCAAGAAAGTTTATTACACTGCTGTCGGCTGTGACAAAAAGGATAATGCTCATCTAAAGAGGAAAGGCTGAATGAACTGTAGAATGACTCTGCTGCTGCTGCTGCTAAGTCGCTTCAGTTGTGTCCGATTCTGTGCGACCCCATGGACTGCAGCCCACCAGGCTCCTCCGTCCATGGGATTTTCCGGGCAACAATCCTGGAGTGGGTGCCATTGCCTTCTCCCAGAATGACTCTACTATGGCTTATATTAGTCAACAAGAAAGCACTGTTGTTGTTCGGTTGCTCAGTCATGCTGACTCTTTGCAATACCATGGACTGCAGCACACCAGTCTTCCCTGTCCTTCATCAACTCCCTGAGTTTACTCAAACTCATCTCCATTGAGTCGGTGATGCCATCCAATCATCTTATTCTCTGTCGTCTCTTTCTCTTCTGCCTTCAATCTCTCCCAGCATCAGGGTCTTTTCCAGTGAGTTGGCTCTTCACACTAAGTGGCCAAAGTATTAGAGTTTCAGCTTCAGCTTCAGTCCTTCCAATGAATATTCAGGGCAGATTTACTTTAGGATTGACTGATTTGATATCCTTGCAGTACAAGGACTCTCAAGAGTCTTCTCTAACACCACAGTTTGAAAGCATCAATTCTTCAGCTCTCAGCCTTTTCTATGGTCCAACTCTTACATCCATACATGACTACTGGAGAAACCATAGCTTTGACTATACAGACCTTTGTTGGCAGAGTGATGTCTCTGCTTTTTAATACCTGTCTAGGTTTGTCATAGCCTTTCTTCCAAGGAGCAGGCATCTTGGAAGTCACCATCCACAATGAAGTCACCATGTACAGTGATTTTGGAGCCCAAGAAAATAAAGTCTGTCATGGTTTCCACTTTTTGCCCATCTATTTCCCATGAAGTGATGGGACTGGTTGCCATGACTTAGTTTTTTGAATGTTGAGTTTTAAGCCAGCTTTTTCCACTCTCCTCCTTCACCTTCATCAAGAGGCTCTTTAGTTCCTCTTCACTTTCTGCCATTAGGGTGGTGTCATCAGCAAATCTGAGATTATTGATATTTCTCCTGGAAATCTTGAGTCCAACTTGGGCTTCATTCAGCCCAGCATTTTGCATGATGTATACTGCATATAAGTTAAATAAACAGAGTGACAATATATAGACCTGATGTACTCCTTCCCCAATTTGGGACCAGTCCATTGTTCCATGTCTGGTTCTAACTGTTGCTTCTTGACCTGCATACAGGTTTCCCAGGTAGCAGGTAAGGTGGTTTGGTATTCCTATCTCTTTAAAAATTTTCCACAGTTTGTTGTGATCCACACAGTGAAAGGCTTTAGGGTAGTCAATGAAGCAGAAGTAGATGTTTTCTGAAATTTGTTTTTTCTATGATCCAATGAATATTGGCAATTTGATCTCTGGTTCCTCTTCCTGTTCTAAATCCAACTTGTACACTGAAATTTCTCAGTTCATATACTGTTGAATCCTAGCATGGAAGATTTTGAGCATCACCTTGCTAGCATGTGAAATGAGTACAACTGTGCAGTGGTTTGAATATTCTTTAGCATTGTCTTTCTTTGGAATTGGAATGAAAACTGACCTTTTCCAGTCCTGTGGCCACTGCTGAGTTTTCCAAATTTGCTGACATATTGAGTGCAGCATAGAATCATCTTTTAGGGTTTGAAATAGCTCAGCTGGAATTCCATCACATCCACTAGCTTTCTTTTCAGTAATGCTTTCTAAGGCCTGCTTGACTTTGCACTCCAGGATGTCTGGCTCTAGGTGAGTGATCACACTATTGTGGTTATCTGGATCATTAAGATATTTTTAATATAGTTCTTCTGTGTATTCTTACCACCTCCTCTTAATATCTTCTGCTTCTGTTAGGTCCATACCATTTCTGCCTTTTATTGTGCCATCTTAGCATGAAATATTCCTTTTGTATTTCTAATTTTCCTGAAAAGATCTCTAGTCTTTCCCATTCTATTGTTTTCTTCGATTTATTTGCATTGTTCACTTGAAAAGATTTTCTTATCTCTCCTTGCTATTCTCTGGAACTCTGAGAATGGGTATATCTTTCCTTTTCTCCTTTCCCTTTCACTTCTTTTCTTTTCTCAGTTATTTGTAAGACCTCCTCAGACAACCGTTTTGCCTTTTTGCATTTCTTTTTCTTGCGGATGGTTTTGATCACCACCTCCCATACAACATTATGAACCTCGTCCATAGTTCTTGCAGGCTGTCTATCAGATCTAATCCCTTGAATCTATTTGTCACTTCCACTGTATAATCATAAGGGGTTTGATCTAAGATACAATTAGAGTAATATCAACTGAGCTGGAAAGACTTTCACAATGTACAGCATTAAAAAAATAAAACTACATGTAAAAATACATATTTCACAGAAGTAGAAGAGTATAAAGGGGCTTCCCTGGTAGCTCAGCTGGTAAGGAATCTGCCTGCAATGCAGGAGTCCTTGGTTCACTTTCTGGGTTGGAGAGATCCCCTATAGAAGGAATAGGCTACCCACTTCAGTATTCTTGGGCTTCTCTGGTGGCTTAGATGGTAAATAATCTGCCTGCAATGTGGGAGACCTGGGTTTGATCCCTGGGTTGGGAAGATTCCCTGGAGGAGGGCATGGCAACCCACTCCAGTATTCATTTTTTTTTTTTTTATTCAACCAGAAAGAATTTATTTTTTTTTAATTTTATTTTATTTTTAAACTTTACAATATTGTATTAGTTTTGCCAAATATCGAAATGAATCCGCCACAGGTATACACGTGTTCCCCATCCTGAACCCTCCTCCCTCCTCCCTCCCCATACCATCCCTCTGGGTCATCCCAGTGCACCAGCTCCAAGCATCCAGTGTTGTGCATCGAACCTGGACTGGTGACTCGTTTCATACATGATATCATACATGTTTCAATGTCACTCCAGTATTCTTGCCTGGAGAATTCCCATGGACAGGGGAGTCTGGTGGGCTACAGTTCATGGGGTTGCAAAGGGTCAGACATGACAAAGCGACTAAGCACAGAACAGCACAGCACAGAAGAGTATAAAACTATGTATTGTAAGATGTCTATAAAATAATCAGTGGCCAGTCCCCCAGTCCAGGAGGACACAAAAGAGGCAGACATGACCACTAAACAACAACACAATCCCCCAAACCTGCATTATTATGTGATTGTATGACTATGGGGAAATGTATGGGCAATACACACTAAACTGCAATAGTTTTTGTTTGTGGAGAGAGGTGAGCATAGGAAGAAGCTAAGGGTATTGTAAGAGAAAGAAATAACAAGATTATATTATTTAAAAATAACAAAAAATACAAGAAATATTTTATGCTTGTATATATTAAATAAAATAAAGTTGATGTATTTATCTATAATATATAAAGTGTATAGAATATATTAAAACAATGAGACTGGAGCTGTATAATGGCAATTGAAAATGTAGACTATAAAATTCTATTTATGTTATTATGGTAAATATGTAAAAATTAAGTATGCAAATGCAAAGTTCTAGAAGGTGATTAACACGAAATTTGATTTGAGTTTTTTATGAGACTGAGAATAAGTTTCTTCTCAGATTTGTTATTTAATACAGAGTCTGTAATTATGCATGTTTTGTTTTTTTTTTTTTTTAAAGAGAAAGGAAGAAAAAAAACCCTCTGCTCTGGACTCTGAAGGGGAATGATTGCTTCTCTTTTATGGTGCAGTGAAGAGAACTTAGGTTTTCCAGCTAGACATTCTTGAAGTTGAGTTTTGATTCTACCACTTAGGAGACTTGTGATCTTAAGTGAGATATTTGATTTCTCTAAGCTCTGGCTTCTTCAACGATGAAAATAATCGTTCTTCTTCAATAATGATTGTATCCACCTCCTTCATAGAGGGCTTGGTGTAGTCCATGCCATGCAGCAAATGTTAAAAATGTTAGCTATTTGTGATACATCAGTTTATTGAGATATTAATTTGCATTTCCTTTTTCTTTTGACTACTATGGATTTGTCCAAAAGAAAAAGCTATCTGTGCTCTCAGCATTTTCCTTTCTCTGTTTGAAAACGGCAGCCAAGGTTTTGAGCTCCTAGTTTCAAGGGAGATTCGCAGCATTTGGTGGGAGAGGGTAGGTGGAGACAGGCATAAGGATCCAGGGACTTCTCCAAACTGGAAAGGATACTGAAAATTGGGGCTTTGATGATGGTTCAGTGGTAAAGAATATGCCTGTAATGCAGGAGACCCAGATTCAATCCCTGGGTTGGGAATACCCCTTGGAGAAAGGAATGGCTACCCACTCCAGTATTCTTGCCTGGAGAACCCTATGGACAGAGGAGCTTGGTGGGCTAGACTCCACAGGGTCACAAAGGGTGTCAGTATCAGTTAGGGGCAGGAACCCCCCACCCCCATCCTGCCCCCAGCCCCACTTCATCCTGCCTCTCCTGAAGCCTGAGGAGGAAGCCAATTCTTAAAGGGATGGAACGCCTAGGAGGCTGAATACAGACAGCAGAGATTCTGGAAACCTGCAGACTGGGGCTGTGGGCATATCAAGGTGAGTATGTGGGACAAGATCAGAGGCCTCCTCAAGCATTTTCCCCTTTCTAAAGTCTAGAACCTTATATCTCTGTATTATCCTAGGGATAGTAGTGAATGGGACTGGGGTGAGGAGTCCTTTTCTTTTCGGTAAGGGTCTGAGTTGAATTTAATTTGATTTAAAGAATATACATAGGCTATATCAAATACCTGTCATATTTTTATTCTTTTTCTTATCTGCTGTAGTACTGTATGATATAGGGAGGTGGGTTATTTAACTCTTATTCTCAGCTTCCTCATCTGTAGAATGGGCAATAATTACAAATACATAACTCACAGAGCTGTTGCATGTGAAGACTGGATGGGAGTGTGTCCCTGACATTGTGCAGAAGAGTCCATCACTGCCCATTTTTACTGCCCCTTTTCTCATTCTCTTGGACATTCCTAACTCTTGGTCACTGGACATGATGATTCAGCATTTGGGGTAACTTTTCCTTCTCTGTTATTTGAATCCCACGTTGTCCTTCAAGTCCTAACAAAAGGGCTGTCCATTTATGCCTTTCCTGACCATTGGGCAGACTTTCCTTCTCTGAACTCTCAAGGCATTTATCTTGTTCAGCCCTTCTTTCACACATCTTCTAAACATCCTCCTCAGTTCAGTTCAGTCGCTTAGTCATGTCCGACTCTTTGTGACCCCATGAATCGCAGAACGCCAGGCCTCCCTGTCCATCACCATCTCTGAGTTCACTCAGACTCATGTCCATCAAGTCAGTGATCCAGTCATCTCATCCTCTGTGATCCCCTTCTCCTCCTGCCCCCAATCCCTCCCAGCATCAGAGTCTTTTCCAATGAGTCAACTCTTCAAATGAGGTGGCCAAAGTACTGGAGTTTCAGCTTTAGCATCATTCCTTCCAAAGAACACCCAGGGCTGATCTCCTTCAGAATGGACTGGTTGGATCTCCTTGCAATCCAAGGGACTCTCAAGAGTCTTCTCCAACACCACAGTTCAAAAGCATCAATTCCTCGGTGCTCACCTTTCTTCACAGTCCAACTCTCACATCCATACATGACCATTGGAAAAACCATAGCCTTGACTAGACGGACCTTTGTTGGCAAAGTAATGTCTCTGCTTTTGAATATGCTATCTAGGTTGGCCATAACTTTCCTTCCAAGGAGTAAGCGTCTTTTAATTTCATGGCTGCAGTCACCATCTGCAGTGATTTTGGAGCCCCAAAAAACATCCTCTTAGTGGCTGATTTATTAGGGGGAAGTAAAGTCTGCCTCATGGAGCTCACATAAGCATATTATCTCCATGTCTTTTTTTCCTCCAAAGTTTTCAAGGTTCTATTTACCACAAATAAAGAATGTTCATGAGTTGTTTATTTGCTTTCTTCCCTGTGCAGTCTGGCATTGGGTTTAGTGACTCTCACAGCCAGCTGGGCTGTGCTTTCCAAGATGGCTCTGCCAATTTTGAAGGAAACATCAGGAATTTCAGAACAATAAAAGCTGTTGTGCCGGGGACCAGCCCCGGCTGATCCAGGGTATTCGAAGCAGGGACGGCGTCGGCGACCTATTTATTTAAATATTTTATCAAAGATATAAAGAGTAATAGGATGAGGATAGCTCAGTAAGAAAACTCAGTGGACAAAAGAGGCTGAGTAGCTTGGTTTACGCGGGAGACCAATAAAACTCCAAGACAAGAAGTTTGCACCACTTACGTAGGCCGAAGGCATCCTTCCGTTCTCCCAAAGGAGAGGAGACACTGAGGCCTCCCCAGTCGGATCTTAGAAGCCCAGGCATAATTAGCAAGCATGGCGGGTTCCGCGCTCCAGATGGAGACTCAGCCAGAATTTGGGAGAGAGAGCTACATGGAGAGACCAAGTTTCGGTGAACAAGGCCCGCACTTTATTTTCCAAAGTAGTTTTTATACCTTAAGTTGTGCATAGAGGATACTGGGGGAAGGGGTGGAGTCATGCAAGGACAGCAGTTCCTGGTCCTAATCGAAGCCAGGCTTTCAAACTTATCATATGCAAAAGTTCAGGTGAATTACATCATCTTCTGGCCAGGAGGCCTGTTAACATTTTAAGAAACTTATCTTTCTCTAAAGGTGATTATTCCAAAGTCAGGCACCAGCCTCCAAAAAAGCACTGGACAAAGCTGCAATCCTATAGGGCAAAGGTGAGGTGGGCTCAATCAAGAAAAGAATTAACTCAAGGGTCCAAGGTTACAAACATTGAGGCTACTACTTACATTTCTATACACCCATTATATCAATCAATACACTGCCAAGGACACAGTAGGTAAGGAGTATGGAGACTTAGCAGCAAACATTGGCCCAAGAGGGAGGGGAGGGGAGGGAGGAGGGTGGAGGGTTGAGGATGGGGAACACGGGTATACCTGTGGCGGATTCATTTCGATATTTGGCAGAACTAATACAATATTGTAAAGTTTAAAAAAAAAAAAAACAATATAATTTCTAATCAATCTTTTAACTACTCAAAGGAATCTGTGTTTAGACAGTTTAGAACATCTGCCTCTCACAGTTGGGAGGCTCTGAACAATCACACGTGGTCCGGAAAAACCTATTCAGGCAGGCTAAGGCTAAGGCTAAGGATTTCCAAAGGAGTTTGTAGGTTAAACACTGTCACACCCAGGAATTATTAACTGGAGCTGTAAGCTAACTCTTTTTTCAGAGAGAGGTAGTGGGGGACAGCCCCCCATAAAGTCAGAGGTGTAGGTAAAAGCACAAAACAGAAAGTAGGCAGACTCTGGTTTTGGGGGTAGATGCTCAAGAATTTCCAGGGGGACTCCTGAGGCTTGATCCCGCCTTTGCGTATGCCGAGCCTCCTTCCTCATGACCTTTGTCATGGATGGAGCTCCTCACTCTGGCTCCCAGCAGTGATAGATTCCAGTTGAGCTATTCCAGATCCTGAAAGATGATGCTGTGGAAAGTGCTGCACTCAATATGCAATATGCCGGCTCCTGGCACTGTTGCATATTGGCAGTGCTTCCAGCTCCTTGATGTCATGGACGAGGATCTTCCAGAAGCCTCTGGGTAACACGTGCCTTATTTTTCTGTTGCCCCAAAACCCAGTGTTGAGCATCTCCATTTAACTCTTGAGGGCACTATGATGCTGGGTAGGAGATGGCTACCACCGGGGCTGGTAGTGCTAAGTGTCTTTTAAAAAATGGAGATGTGTCACTTTCCCATATACACTATCTGCTTCCTACGGTAAAAATGATGTTTTTAATCTCAATGTTAATCTAGAGCAGTGCCTAAAATACAGATGCCACATCATGTACTGAGTGGCTGTCCCTTGAATGAAGCAATTTCTCCTTCTCCCCTTTTTGATATACCCAAGCCCTCCCTTCTGTCAATAACTGAAGTTCCTGGGTGATGTTAACCATATCACTGGTCTCTATCCCCCAGTTCAGTTCAGTTCAGTTGCTCACTTGTGTCTGACTCTTCGTGATCCCTTGGACTGCAGCATGCCAGCCTTCCCTGTCCTTCACTAACTCCCGGAGCCTGCTCAAACTCATGTCCATCAAGTCGGTGATGCCATCCAACCATCTCATCCTCTCTCGTCCACTTCTCCTCCTGCCTTCAATCATTCCCAGCATCAGGGTCTTTTCTAATGAGTCAGTTCTTCGCTTCAGGTGGCCAAAGTATTGGAGCTTCAGCTTCAGCATCAGTCCTTCCAATGAATATTCAGGATTGATTTCCTTTAGGATTGACAGCTTTGATCTCCTTAGTCCAAGGAACTCTCAAGAGTCTTCTCCAACCCCACAGTTCAAAACCATCAATTCTTTGGTGCTCAGGTTTCTTTATGGTCCAACTCTCACATCCATACATGACTCCTGGAAAAACCATAGCTTTGACTATACAGATCTTTGTTGACAAAGTAATGTCTCTGCTTTTTAATATGCTGTCTAAGTTGGTCATAGTTTTTCTTCCAAGGAACAAGCATCTCTATCCCTAGTCCAGCACAAACCAAGCTTGTAAATGTTGGAATGAACAGAAATACTATCTTTGCAAGCTGGCCAACTTAGGATTGTTGTATGCTATGTGGCATTCTTGGCCTCCACCCTGCAGATCTGTAAGATCTGTACTTGCCCATCCTTGACACTGAAGAAAGAGCCTGGAGTCAGTGATGAGACATCAGGGGGATAATAGATGGGGGATCTTACATGTCTGAAGCAAGGTTCTGGAGTGATGCCTTACTTTGTGTGGCAGGTGGAAGGTGGAACATGGTGGCAGTCTTCACTTCCTGGTGGGATTAGGGTGAATTGGTGTCAGGTCGACTTCCCTGGTGGCTCAGACAGTAAAGTGTCTGTCTACAATGTGAGAGACCTGGGTTTGATCCCTGGGTTGGGAAGATTCCCTGGAGAAGGAAATGGCAACCCACTCCAGTACTCTTGCCTAGAAAATCCCATGGACGGAGGAGCCTGGTGCAGGCTACTGCTCATGGGGTCACAAAGAGTCAGACACGACTGAGCGACTTCACTTTCACTTTGGCTTATTGATTTGGAAAAGGAAATGGCAACCCACTCCAGTATTCTTGCCTGGAGAATCCCATGGATGGAGGAACCTGGTGGGGTGTAGTCCATGGGGTCGCAAAGAGTTGGACATGACTGAGTGACTTCACTTTCACTTTTACTGGCTTATTAATTACCAGGAAAACTAGCTGAGGGGCATGCCTCTCTTTGATAAGCTATCATGGTAGAGATGTTCTGATCTAAAGATTAGAACAGTCACTAGCTAGGGCCAGGGGCAAGTGTGTAGGAACATCAGTCAGGTGAGTAGCATGTAGGTGAAGTAGTTGCTAGTCGAGCAGGGGATGTACAGAAAGCAAAAGAACAGTCATTTTGGGTGACCTGATCATACAGGCATGGACCTGAACAAAGTGGTCATCAAATATTCTGAGAAGATGCTTCCACCAAGGACCCAGTCTTTACCTAATTTATCATCTGAACTGGCTTTGGATTCTTAGACTTGTAGGAGAATAAAGAGCTAAAATCATTGGAAATTTCTAGAACTCTAGGTTAGGTGTCAAGTAATAGTCTTCTGTTGGAGAAGGCAATGGCACCCGACTCCAGTACTCTTGCCTGGAAAATCCCATGGGCGGAGGAGCCTGGTGGGCTGCAATCCGTGGGGTTGCAAAGAGTTGGACACGACTGAGTGACTTCACTTTCACTTTTCACTTTCCTGCATTGGAGAAGGAAATGGCAACCCACTCCAGCGTTCTTGCCTGGAGAATCCCAGGGACAGGGGAGCCTGGTGGGCTGCCGTCTCTGGGGTCGCACAGAGTCGGACACGACTGAAGTGACTTAGCAGCAATAGTCCTCTGTAACTTTCCACATTTGCTTCACAATCAAGAATATGGAGCTGTATGCTTGAGCATTTTAACCATTATAATAACTGATATTTGCATAGGAATGAATGGTCTATGAATGGCCATAATATTCATGAAGAAGCTAAGGGAAGTTATATACTACCATTCTTATTGTTATTGCTACTATATTATAGAAAAAAAGATTCAAAAACATGATTTAAAGCTGTCAAACAGCAAGGACACAGCAGATCCAGAAAACTAACAGGTCTATAGATTCTAAATCTTGTGTTCTTTACATTATACCACACAGTTTTTAACATAACTTTCTCAGAACTCCACCTCATTTAGCCCTCAAATATTTTATTATTAAGAAGCAAAAAGGCTTACTTCTTGACAAATCTAGTTTATAGTCAAACGTTAAACTAGTTTATAGCCTAGCTTAAGTAAACACCCTTGGTTTCAAACGCCCTGCCATCTATTTTGGGGACAACCACTGGAATTTCCAGAAGTTTTCATACCAGATGTGCTTTTCAGGAGAAAAAAAGAAAGACATTTCTAAGGCGGGAAGTTAATAGGATAGAGACTGGGAGACTTAATGTGATATTGTAATCAAGTTGATTTGTTAATTGAGCTTTTATTAGAAAATATTTATTAAACTGAGTTATGGTTATGCAGGAATCAATTAGCTCCAGCTCTATTAGTAAAAACTAATCATTTCTTTGTTGATGTAATAAGAGAGCCCAGTATAATCTGGATGTCTTTATTTACTCTCTAATTTAAGTTAGCTAATGTAGTTCTCTGAAATCCTCTGAGCACTTGCAATGGCTGGCTTTTATTTCTCCTTTACTAATGAGTTAGTTTTATTTCTATGTCATGCCATGATGAGAACAGGCAAAATTTCTTTTTCAAAAAAATATTTGGATGCAATTGCTTCTGCTCTTCTCTCAGCTGTTCAGATCCCATACGTCTTCTACGTCCTCTCTCACTACCCCTAACTCTGCTGAAATATTTATATTCTCATCCCTAGTATGTCCTTCCCTCGTTTTTGAGCTCCCCAAAGTCTGGATGCTCTTATTCTATTCCTTCTTTTCTGCATAACAGAACTTGGCATCCCTTATATATATATCTTATGTGAATATTTTCACATGACTAGTTCTTGCCTGGAGAATCCCAGGGAAGGGGGAGCCTGGTGGGCTACCATCTGTGGGGTCACACAGAGTCGGACACGACTGAAGTGACTTAGCAGCAGCAGCAGCAATTGTGGACAGGGGAATTCCAGGGGATGTTGAAAGTAACACTGTTTCAATTGGACTCTTTGGAACAGAGATTCACCTGAGTTTTTCAAGCTCCAAGGAACCTGATGTAATGATACACATGAGACCAAGGAAAGAGCACTCATAGCTCAGGAACTAAGTACTTCCTTTGTTTCTCCATGACTTAGTCTCTGCCTGGAGTAATCGAGACCCGCTTTCTCCCTCTATGCCAGATACTTGGATGTAATTCCCTGCTGGCAAAATACTTTTTGGCGGATGTGGTTCTGCCTTCCTCTCTTACTCCTAAGGAACTAGAGTCCTGCTCTCGGTCCTCAGATTGTGGCTGGATCTTCTGCCTGAACTGCATCTTCCTTCTCTTTGTGGTATGAGGTCCCCCGCCCCCCACCCCTACCCCTTCTGCCCCTGAACAAGAGTATCTCTGCTTGCCTATGTTGGACTTCTCCTGAGGGGGCCTGTTTGTCCTCCTCTGCTTTCTCACATCAACTCTCTCTGGAATTCATCCGAATCCTTGTGTTGACTCTGTAGGTCCATATAATCCCCTGTCTGCCCTTCCTACCACTTACCAAGCCTTGGATCATCTGTCTATTTCCTTGAGTGGTCTGTTGAAATGACTGTCTCAGACAGGCTCCGAGGACATAAATATGAGTAAGACAGAGGTCCCTGCCCTTGAAGGGGTCACTCTTGAGGACTTTTGAAAATATCTTCAACTTAATGGATAGATCAATGGGAATTTGGGAGTTTGGAACTGGGAAAAAGAGAACTAAGAAGGCAACAGATGGACTTAAGGAAGTAGAAAGGAGAGTTTGTGACATCAAGGTCACAAAAGTTGTGTAAAAACAGCCCTGTATATCTATGGTTTATTTCAGTGTGGTTCATTTGGAAGGTAGAATTAGACCACTAAGATACAAAAGCAGTTATTTTATTGTTCACCTTCTGATTGTGACTCACAAGAAATTGGACAGAATAGAATATTTTTCACTCTATTATCTTATTTATTTAGACCCAGCCCAGTTCTCTTATATGTGTTACAGATTCTCTTTATGTGCACATAGGTGATTTACCATAGAGATTCTGGAAGAAAAGTTCAGTTCTAAGCTGGCTTTTCCTGACACTTTGAAGGTTCCTGGGTCCCATTCCTCCTATCAGAGTTTGCTTTGGGAAAGCAAAACCAATTTTAAAAGGCCTTCCAAATTATTTTGTTTTACTAGAAATATGGTTTTAATGTTGAGATCTTAGAATAATTGGGTTGTCAGAAATCTTTTTTTAAATGTTATAAAATTATTTTTCATCATGAGATTAAACTTTCATTAACTGCTTATTGATAGCACAGTCAAAACAAGCAACAAAAAAATCCAATTGGTTTTTGAATAAGAATAAAGTATGTTGGTTACTAATTTTTAGAGAAATGGAAATTGAAATTAAGAGGGGAGGACTTCCCTGGCGATCCAATGGTTAAGAACCCACCGTGCGATGTAGGAGATGTGGCTTTGATCCCTGGTCAGGAAACTAAAATCCCACACGCCATAGAGCAACTAAATCTGTGCTGCAGCTACTGAGCATGTGCGCTCCAGAGCTCTGCACCACAACTAGAGTCTGTGTGCTGCAGTGAAAGATGCCCCATGCTGCAGCTAAGACCCAATGCAGCCAAATACGTTAATTAAAAAAAACTATAATGAGGTACTACCTCAGACTGGTCAGAATGGACATCATAAAAAGTCTACAAATAACAGATGCTGGGGAGGCTGTGTAGAAAAGGGAATGCTTCTACACTGTTGGGAATGTAAATTGGTGCAGCCAGAATGGAAAACAATATGGAGGTTCCTTAAAAAACTAAAAATAGAGTTGCCATATGATCCAGCAATTCCACTCCTGGGCATAAATGTGGAGAAAACTATAATTGGAAAAGATACATGCACCTGTGTGTTCACAGTAACACTAGTCACAATAGCCAAGACATGGAAGCAACTAAATGTCCATTGACAGAGAAATGGATAAAAAAGACGTGGTAAAAATGTACAATGAATACTACTCAATCATAAAAAGAATGAAATAATGCCATTTGCAAGAACATAGATGGACCTAGAGATTATCATACTAAGTGAAGTAAGTCAGAAAGAGAAAGACAAATGCCATTTGATATCACTTCTACGTGGACTTTGTGGGAGAAGGTGAGGGTGGGATGATTTGAAGGAATAGCATTGAAACATGTATATTACCATATGTGAAATAGATCACCAGTCCAGGTTCGATGCATGAAACTGGGCCCTCAAAGCCACTGCACTAGGACAACCCAGAGGGATGGGATGGGGAGGGAGGTGGGAGGGGGTTCAGGATGGGGAACACTGGTACAACCATGGCTGATTCATGTCAATGTAGGGCAAAAACCACCACAATATTGTAAAGTAATTAGCCTCCTGCTTGTTTGTTCAGTAGGGTGACTAAAACCTGAACTCAGCCATGACTGAGGATGACAGAACTAGAGATAGAGATTTTTCGTGGTTTAATGTAGAAGTAAACCAAAGATACAGAGTGATAAGAATGTTGGAGTGGGTTTCTCACATGTCACCTGCTCATCCACCTCCTAATTATGTCCCCTGGGAAGACTAGCAGATGTGTTTTTTTTTTACCAAGAACTGCAATGGTGAAGAGAACCCCCATCCTTGGAAAGTGCTCTGATGGTTGACCTCTGTACTTTAGAGATGGATGTGGAAGATGTTTCATTTAAATAGACTCCCTGATTTCTATAGGGGTGTTGCTAAGTCACTTCAGTCGTGTCCGACTCTGTGCGACCCCGTAGACGGGAGCCCACCAGGCTCCCCCGTCCCCGGAATTCTGCAGGTAGGAACACTGGAGTGGGTTGCCATTTCCTTCTCCAATGCATGAAAGTGAAAAGTGAAAGTGAAGTCGCTCAGTCTTGTCCGACCCTCAGCGACCCCATGGGCTGCAGCCTTCCAGGCTTCTCCATCCATGGGATTTTCCAGGCAAGAGGACTGGAGTGGGGTGCCATTGCCTTCTCCTATAGGGGTGTAGGGATGTCCAAGATAGGAAAAGCCAAATAGGTGCACTTAATTGACAGAGGCAATGTGAATATGATAAGTACAATAGGCAATGAAGACATTGCCTCTTTTGTATCCTTCATTGCCTATTGTACTTATCAAGTCATCAGAATGAACTGATCCACAGATCTTGGGCAGGGACAGATGATGATGGGTCCCTAGGGCAGGTGGTCCACTGGAGAAGGGAATGGCAAACCACTTCAGCATTCTTGCCTTGAGAACCCCATGAACAGTATGAAAAGGCAAAAACATATGATACTGAAAGATGAAGCTCTCAGGTTGGTAGGTGTCCAATAAGCTACTCAAGAAGAGTGGAGAAGTAGCTCCAGAAGAAATAAAGAGGCTGAGCTACAGAAGGAGCAAAGAGACCGAGTCAATGTGGAAGCAACTCCCAGTTGTTTCCGGTGGTGGAAGTAAAGTCCGATGCTGTAAAAAGTAATACTGCACAGGAAACTGGAATGTTAGGTCCATGAGTCAAGGTATCTTGGAAATGGTCAAACAGGAGATGGCAAGAATGGATGTCGACATTTTAGGAATCAGTGAACTAAAATGGAGAGAAATGGGCAAATTGTAGCCAAAAAAGTTGGCTTAAAATGCAAATTTTATTCAGATGACCATCATATCTACTACTATGGGCAAGAATCCCTTAGAAGAAATGGAGTAACCCTCAGAGTCAACAAAAGAGTGAAATGCAGTACTTGGGTGCATTGTCAAAAAAGAGCATGATCTCTGTTCATTTCTGAGGCAAACCATTCAATATCACAGTATTCCAAGTCAATGCCCCAGCCAGTAATGCCAAAGAAACTGAAGTTGAATGTTTCTATGAAGATCTACAAGATCTTTTAGAATTAACACCAAAGAAGATGTTCTTTTCATCATAGGAGATTAGGGTGCAAAAGTAGGAAGTCAAGAGATACCTGGAGTAACAGGCAAGATTTGCCTTCAGTACAAAATGAAGCAGGACAAAGGCTAATAGAGGTTTGCCAGGAGAATGCACTGATTATAGCAAACACCCTCTTCCAACAACACAAGAGAAGACTCTACACATGGACATCACCACATGGTCAATACTGAAATCAGATTGATTATATTCTTTGTAGTTGAAGATGGAAAAGCACTATACAGTCAGCAAAAATAAGACCTGGAGCTGACTGTGGCTCAGATCATGAACTCCTTATTACAAATTCAGACTTAAATTGAAGAAAGTAGGGAAAACCCCAAGGCCATTCATATATAACCTAAATCACATCTCTTATACAGTGGAAGTGACAAGTAGATTCAAGGGATTAGATCTGATAGAGTGCTTGAAGAACTATGGACACTGTATAGGAGGCAGTGATCAAAACCATCCCCAAGAAGAAGAAAGGCAATATGGTTATCAGAGGAGGCGTTACAAACAGCTAAAAAAGAAGACAAGTAAAAGGCAAAGGAGAAGAGGAAAGATATACCCATCTAAACGCAGAGTTCCAGAGAATAGCAAGGAGAGATAAGAAAGCCTTTTTAAGTGAACAATGCAAATAAATAGAAGAAAATAACAGAATGGGAAAGACGAGAGATCTTCTCAAGAAAATCAGAGATACCAAGGGAACATTTCAAGCAAAGGGGGGCACAATAAATGACAGAAACAGTATGGACCTCATAGAAACAGAAGATATTAAGAAGAGGTGGCAAGAATACACAGAACTGTACAAAAAAGATATTAATGACCTGAATAACCACAATGGTGTGATCACTCACCTAGAGCCACATATCCAGGAGTGTGAAGTCAAGTGGGCTTTAGGAACCATCACTATGAACAAAGCTAGTGGAGGTGATGGAATTCCAGCTGAGCTGTTTCAAAACCTAAAAGATGATGCTGTTAAAGTGCTGTACTCAATATGCCAGCAAATTTGGAAAACAAAGCAGTGGCCACAGGACTGGAAAAGGTCAATTTTCATTCCAATCACAAAGAAGGGCAATGCCAAAGAATATTCAAACTACTGCACAATTGCACTCATCTCACATGCTAGCGAAGTAATGCTCAAAATTCTCCAAGCCAGGCTTCAACAGTACTTGAACTGTGAACTTCCAGATGTTCAAGCTGGATTTAGAAAAGGCAGAGGAACTGGAGTCAAATTGCCAATATCCCCTGGATCATCAAAAAAGCAAGAGAGTTCCAGAAAAACATCTATTTCTGCTTTATTGACTACACCAAAGCCTTTGACTGCGTGGATCACAACAAACTGTGGAAAAATTTTTCAAGAGATGGGAATATCAGACCACCTTACCTGCCTCCTGAGAAATCTGTAGGCAGCAACAGTTAGAACTGGACATGGAACAACAGACTAGTTCCAAATCGGGAAAGGAGTACATCAAGGTTGCATATTGTCACCCTGCTTATTTAACTTATATGCAGAGTATATAACATGAAATGCTGGGCTGGATTAAGCACAAGATGGAATTAAGATTGCCAGGAGAAATATCAATAACCTCAGATTCGCAGATGATACCACCCTTATGGCAGAAAGCAAGAGAGAACTAAAGAGCCTCTTGATGAAGGTGAAAGAGGAGAGTAAAAAAGTTGGCTTAAAATGCAACATTCAGAAAACTAAGATCATGACATCCACTTCCATTACTTCATGGCAAATAGATGGGGAAACAATGGAGACAGTGACAGACTTTATTATTTTGGGCTCCAAAATTGCTGCAGATGGTGACTGCAGTCATGAAATTAAGACACTTGCTCCTTGGAAGAAAAGTTATGACCAACCTAAACAGCATATTAAAAAGCAGAGACATTACTTTGTCAACAAAGGTCTGTCTAGTCAAAGCTATGGTTTGTCCAGTAGTTATGTATGGATGTGAGAATTGGACTATAAAGAAAGCTGAGTGCTGAAAAATAGACGCTGTTGAACTGTGGTGCTGGAGAAGAATCTTGAGAGTCTTTTGGACTACAAGGAGATCAAATCAGTCAATCCTAAAGGAAATCAGTCCTGAATATTCATTGGAAGGACTGATGCGGAACCTGAAACTCCAATACTTTGGCCACCTGAAATGAAGAACTGACTCACCTGAAAAGACCCTGATGCTGGAAAAGTTTGAAGGTGGGAGGAGAAGGGGATGACAGAGGATGAGATGGTTGGATGGCATCACCAACTCGAAGGACATGAGCTTGAGTAAGCTCTGGGAGTCAGCGATGGACAGGGAAGCCTGGCATGCTGCAGTCCTTGGAGTTGCCAAGAGTCAAACATGACTGAGTGACTGAGAGACAATGCCTTAGCATGTGTCACAGAGAACAAAGGTCCTTGAAGCTGGGGAATGCCATAGCTTACTCATATTTTTCATTGTAATATCTTTCTCCCAGTACTGTGCTTCAGATCCAAGAAATAGAAATATTCATTGAAAAAATAAGCAGATAGGTGAATGAATGGAAAGGTGGACAATATAAGTAAATGGATGAATGAAAGAGAAGAAAGCCGTTTTGAAATAAGAGCAGTCATGAGGAAGGGGGAATATGCTTGTTCCATGGTGAACCATAGGGGAAGACCAACTTCAAATAACATAAGTAACAAGGAAGTAGATTTTACTTCAAACAAATGGCTCAGTGGTTAAGAAGCCACCGGCAATGCAGGAGACATGAGTTTGATCGATTTTTGGGTAGGGAAGATCCCTTGGAGAAAGAAATGGCAGTCTACCCCAGTATTCTTGCCTGGGAAATCCCATGGACAGAGGAGCCTGGCAGGCTACAGTCCATGGAGTCACAAAAGAGATGGATACCACTTAGCGACTGAACAACAACAGCAACAAGCTCTAAACAATAGACCTTCATAAATGCTACAGGCTATTTAGAGACAATGAGCCTCTGCTTAACAAAACTTTTTGTTTTTGTTTTTGAAAGACATATACATTAATTTGATAAGCTTGCCAAGAGAGAACATGATATAGCTTACACATTATCTATGTGGTGGAGAACTTACTTGCCTCTCTGGACTCTTCCCAGTTTCCTCTTACTCCAGTCACACTGGCCTTCTTGCTCTTCCTAAAATGTGACAAGTCCATTGCCTCCTCTAGACCTGAATACCTGATGCTTGGAATGTTCTGTCAGATTTTCTCATGGATCTTCTTTATTATCAGCAAGTCTATGCTTGAACGTTACCTCCATCGATAGGGTTCTTCTGATCACTTCATCTACATAGTCTCCCCACCTCCCAAACACACACACACAAACACACACATACATGCATTTCCACTTAATTCGCTCAACATTCTGCACAGAATTTATCCATATCTGAAATTATAAATTTTGTATTTACTTATTACCTGTCTTTTATTTTTCCATTAGAACTCCAAGATGAAAGAGATGTTGCCTTTTTTATCCACTGCTCTGTCCTTGTACCTAAAACTTTCTGGCATCATAATAGGTGCCCAAAAATGTTTGTGGAATGAGTTAATTTCTATAATAACCAGCTGACTGTTCTCAGAACTGAATCTTGATAAACTTGTAGATGATTTGATTTGGTGACTCTAACATACTTTGTCAATTTGGTTGAAAATAAATCCACCCTCCCCATCATCCCCATCAAGTCCCAGGAATTATTCCATCCTAAGAACCAGCTTTATAAAGTAGACAGTTGTTGCATGATGGCTCTGGCTCTCTTTGGTTTTTGGCCTAGCCATTTAGCATGTGGGATTTTAGTTCCTCAACCAGGGATCAAATCCATGCACATTGTATTGGGAGAATGGAGTGTTAACCACTGGACCACCAGGGAAGTCTTGCATGATGATTCTTGAATAGACACTGAAAAATACCCTGTTAATGCCTAAATATCTCTTTTCCTAATGTGTGAGTGCTTGATATTGTACTTTTAAAGATTCATTTTCTTATATACTCAAAGAATTTTAAAGTCCCCTAACACATTTCTGAATTGGAGGCCATCGAGATAATTGGTTTAATTTTTAGATTTTAGATTTAAATTAACATACCCTTCTAATAAGAAATCTTCACCATATCTTTTCTAGGAAAATTTTGGAAGGGAATAAATGTTTTAGGAGAACAGGTGGAAAAGCACTGACTCAGCTTTGGATAGGGTGGCCTGGTACTTCTCTATCAAGGCTACCTCAAAGCCAGCTCATAGAAAATGATATAAAAATCATTTATACTAAGATGTAAATGACCAACTAAGCCAATCAATGGCCTGTTGCCATATTGAAAAGCAATTAAAATTTTAGATAAAATGTGACAGATGGATAACATATTTTGAGGGGCAGTGAGTCTTTCCATGAATCACTGAAATCATATATTAGAATTCCATTGTCAATCTCTGTTGTAAGTAAGGGGGTGAGTGCTGTTTTGTAATAAAATAAACTCTTGGCAAATAGCAGGTGCTCAAATTTTGACATTTGGATTAATGAATTAACAGTGGTAACTGAAGTGAGAGAAGTTGACAAATCAACATGTTGGCTCAAAGAAAGAAGTGATTAAATCCAGCTCTAGGGTTCAGGAAAATCCTTTTGAAGGAGATGTATCATTCCAAGGATGATCATTCCAATCTAGTGAAAAGCACAGGTGTTGGGGCTGCTGGGAGGAGAGCAAGACGGATTCCATCTTGAAGACTGTCAACCATCTTAAGGCAGGATGTGAACTGGGCTTGAACCCTGTTTACCATCATTGAAGAAAAACCAGGAAACCCCTTCCTACAGACAGCAAACAAAGATTGGAAGGAAAGATCAGGTTGTCTCAGTTAGATTAATGATAGTGCCTGCACTTGTGTCTTGTAACTGTTAATTCTTCCACACCTGCATGTTGTAAAACTAATTACTGATATGTATCCAGTCATGTGGGGGGTGGGTATAAAATCAAGTCCTCCGAAATCATTTGGGTTCTTGTTGGGAAACTATTCCCCTTGGACATGCTGGTGTAATAAACTGTACTCCACTGTTTTGAGTGTTCTCTGAGGTGTGTTTGTGACTTTGGATTCTACAATACAGGGACTGGGGAATCTATACTTTTAGAAAAGTTCCAGGTTGACTCTGAAGTGGGACAGGTTTGAGTATGACAGTTTCACGCATATAGAACAGTAAGAGTAAGGTCTCAGTAGTAGGGAGGAGTGCAGGTGAGTAGACCTGAGAGGAGTTGCTGGAAATGAAGCCGGAAAGAAAGATTTGGGAGATCCTCTAACATAAAATCATATCATTTTGAGGCAGCTGAAACCAAATCATTAGTTAAGTGTTTTACCAAGGATTGGGCTTCCCTGGCGGCTCAGGGGTAAAGAATCCACCTGCAAAGCAGCAGACGAGGGTTCAATCCCTGGGTCAGGAAGATCTCCTGAAGGAAATGGCAACCCACTCCAGTATTCTTGCCTGGGAAATCTCATGGACAGAGGAGCCAGGCAGGCTACATACACTCCATAGGGTCCTAAAAGAGTGGGACAACACTTAGCGACTAAACAACAATTGCCAAGCATGCACAGAACAGCATTGCAACGGTGGATGTAGCACCAGATCTCCAGTGTTATTTCCACTGTAACAGAAGCTTAGGTAATAGCTAGATCAGGACAGTCTTGAAATGTCTGAAGGATGAAATTTTAAAGGTCCACTTGTCTTGCCGGACTTGATGCTGAACCTCCTAAACTCTAAGTGATTTTAAAACTTTGTCCTCAACGGAAAATTATTGGGCATTTCCTCTACACCAAATCAGTAACACGCAAAGTAGTTCACTGCTTTGCAAGGTCTACAGGGATCACGTCGGATTCTCCAAACTGGGCTTCCCCCGAAGGGGCCAAGATGATGTCATCCAATGATGTGCACGCCCCTAACCACTTCCCCTGCAGCCGAAGCCTCGCCCCTCGGCATTTTCTCCCCACCTTTTTCAGGTGCGTCGTGACGTAAGACGTGGGTCACACAACCTCGGCAACTGGTCCCGGAAGCAAAAAGTCGAGGGACGGAGAAGGAGGCGGAAAGGAGGGCTTGAGTCCGTGTCGCCGGCAGGGGGCGGGGTGGGGCGGGGCCGGGCATGGTAACGGCTAGGCTGCTGGGCTGGAGGGAGGAGGAGGGACCGGTATCTGCCGCCGCTACCGCTGCCGCCGGTGCTCCAACCTGTTCCGTGTGGCCCACGCTGGCCTTGCCGCGGCCATGATGATCCACGGCTTCCAGAGTAGCCACCAGGACTTCTCCTTCGGGCCCTGGAAGCTAACGGCATCCAAGACCCACATCATGAAGTCGGCGGATGTGGAGAAGTGAGGCTCTAGGGCTGGGATCGGGGTTGCGGGCCTTGGAGCTCGGCCTGGGCGGGAGGCAGAGCGAGGCCTGCGAAGCCCCAGCCCTCCTCTAGGGCGGAGGCTCGTGTCCCTCTGGACGGGACCTTTGAATTGACAACACCAGGAAATATTCCTGTCACTACTTCCTGTCCTTCGGTTCGGGTTCGCCAGGCTCTGGCTTCGTGAAACAGTCACTCCGCCGGGGTTTGAGTAGAGTATGACTGTTCTGGTGGACTGCCCCCTCCCGTAGGTCTCTACCTGCCAAAGCCGGCGCCACCTTTAGATTATTTCTGGGTGGCTGTGACCTATTTTCTTGAGGGTTAATAACGGGGGTGGTATATATGCTTGGTTTTTAACATGTCAGGTGCCATGCCAGGCGCTTGAGATACAGAAGATGAAAGCCTCTTCTTCGAGGAATTCACAGTCTTGTGAAAGACACAGTTGTACAGTGTGAATTGATAGAGGTGTACCTGCAGGGTTATTTGGGAATTTTTTTTTTTTTTTTTTTTTTGAGGTGGGGAACAAGGCATCCAGGAAATTGAGGTGCCTGAAATGGATCTTACTAAAGACGGTGGGATGGGGTGGGGCTGGGCTCGTGTGTAGCGCCGCAGGGCCAGTGAGAGTGACAACCGTGATGCATTGTGATGCCCGAGCTGAATCTTGACAAGGTATGGGGAGGTCCAGGGGGACTTACAAAGCCAGGGGAGTCAGAGAGAGTGGGAGGCATGAAGAACAGTTCCTGTGTGATTAGAGCATGAGGTATTAGAAGGGAAGAACTGCAGTGAGAAGCCAGTGGCAGATAGGCTCCGGAGCAGCGAAGATACCACGGAGAGAACTTTTATGCCAGGCTAAGGAGTTTTGTTGGATTTTATCTGACTACCAGCAGGTGTTATTTTATACTAAGGGACGACATCAGATGTACACTCTGAAGGATCTGAACAAAGAATCTGAACATGATGTGGCGGTTGGATTGGAGGGTTGCAGGACTGGGGAAAGAGATCAGTTAGAAGGGTAGAGAGGAGAGGAGAGGTTTTAGAGATTAAGTGATTTGATGGTCACTTAATAGGAGGAGTAAGGGTAAAAGGAAGAATCTATACCCTTGGCAAGATTTCTGGCTTGGGTTATGGAAAGTTTTGCCATTGGATATGGTGAGAAATACAGGAGGAAGAGCAGTTGGGGGCAGGTGTTGGATGGAGGATGAGTTTAGTTTGTTGAAAGATGAATTGAGTGTAGTTTATAAAGTGGAGATGTCTTAGGCACTTATCTTGGAGCTTAAAAAAGATGATTTATTTATGGGTTTATGTTTGGGAATCATCAGTTGGTACCTGGAGGCTTGAGAGTGCATTAAGATTGTCTAGAAATCATCCAGAAGAAAAGAAAAAGGTCATGAGGTGAAACTCTAGGGAGCAATGACAGATTTAGGCAGAGGAAAGTGACCAGAAGAGAGTTTGAAAGGATGTTTAGTATCATAATTAGTAAAAAGGTAACTTTCTTTTAGAGTCACTAAGAAAAATTTTGTTTCATCCCACCACAGGTTGAGTTATTCTCTGAGTTTTCCTCTGTTGTATAACTTTCTGCTACATATTGCACCATATATATATAAAATTGTGGTATATATTCAGTTCAGTGCTGGTGCAAATCTAATTGTGATTTCGGATTGTGAATTTTAAATCGTTGTAACTAATAAAGCACATCTTTATTAATCAAAATAGGAACCATTACAGTCATCACATTTTTACCTGTGAGAAATGTTTGTTTATTTCTGTAGTTTAAAAATCTGTGCTTTGGGATTCAGCAATGAACTCTTGGTAGCATTTTCTGCCTCCTACTTGTTGTGGAAGCGTTTTCCCTGCAAAAAGTTGAGATGCTTGGAGAAGTGGTCATCAGTTGGTGAGAGGTCAGGTGAATATGGAGGATGAGGCAAAACTTGGTAGCCCAATTCATTCAACTTTTGAAGCATTGATTGTGCAACCTGCAGTCAGGCATTGCTGTGGAGAAGAATTGGGTCCTTCGTGTTGACCAGTGCTGGCTGCACCCTTTGCAATTTTCAATGTACCTCATCAGTTTGCTGAGCATACATCTCAGATGTAATGGTTTCCCCCAGATTCAGAAAGCTGCCGTGGATTGGACCGGCAGCAGACCACCAAACAGTGACTCTAACCTTTTTTTTCTGATGCGTGTTTGGCTTTGAGAAGTGCTCTGGACAACCACTGAGCTGATTGTCGCTGGTTATTGTATATTAATATTTAAGTGAATTAGGAAAATTTTGAATTAATAATGGCTCAGATGGTAAAGAATCTGCCTGCAGTAAGAGACCCGGGTTCTATCTCTGGGTTGGGAAGATCCCCTGGAGAAGGAAATGGTAACCCACTCAAGTATTTTTGCCTGGAGAATTCCATGGACAGAGGAACCTGGTGGGTTACAGTCCACAAGGTCACAAAGAGTCAGACACAACTGAGCAACTAACGCTTTCACTTTTCTTTGAATTAGTGAAATTTCCTTTAATGAGTTAAGGCATCTTAATCCTATAAAGGCTTCCTGTCTTCTTGGCCTTATAAATTTGTTGTTCAGTTGCTCAGTGAATCTGACTCTTTGTGACCCCCATGGACTGCAGCATGCCAGGCTTCCCTGTCCTTCACTAACTCCCAGAGTTTGCTCAAACTTGTCTCCATTGAGTCGGTGATGCCATCCAACCATCTTGTTCTCTGTCGTCCTCTTCTCCTCCTGCCCTCAATTTTTCCCAGCATCAGGGTCTTTTCCAGTGAGTAGGCTCTTTGCGTCAGGTGGCCAAAGTATTGGAGCTTCAGCTTCAGCATCAGTCCTTCTAATGAATATTCAGGATTGATTTCCTTTAGGATTGATTGGTTTGATCTCCTTGAAGTCCAAGCGTCTCTCGAGAGTCTTCTCCAGCACCATAGTTCAAAAGCATCAATTCTTTGGTGCTCAGCCTTCTTTATGGTCCAACTCTCACATCCAGACATGACTACTGGAAAAACCATAGCTTTGACTGGACGGACCTTTGTTGGCAAAGTGATGTCTCTGCTTTTTAATATGCTGTCTAGACTTGTCATAGCTTTTCTTTGAAGGAGCAAGTGTCTTAATTTCCTGGCTTCAGTCACCATTTGCAGTGATTTTGGAGTCCAGGAAAATAAAGTCTGTCATTGTTTCCATTGTTTCCCCATCTATTTGCCATGAAGTGATGGGACTGGATGCCATGATCTTAGTTTTTTGAATGTTGAGTTTTAAGCAGCTTTTTCACTCTCCTTTTTCATCTTCATCAAGAGGCTCTTTAGTTCCTTTTTGCTTTCTGCCATCTGGGTGGTGTCATCTGCCTATATGAGGTTATTGATTCAGGCAATGAGCTTCATCCAGCCTGGCATTTTTCATGATATACTGTACATATAAATTTAGAAGCAGGGGCTTCCCTGGTGGCTCAGCTGGTAAAGAATCCACCTGCGATGTCGGAGACCCTGGGTTCGATCCCTGGGTTGGGAACTCCAGTATTCTGACCTGGAGAATTCCATGGACTGCAAAGAGTCAGAGACAACTGAGAGACTTTCATTAGCACTAACTAGCACTAAGCAGGGTGACAATATACAGCCTTGATGTACTCCTTTCCTGATTTTGAGCCAGTCTGTTGTTCCATGTTGGGTTCTAACTGTTGCTTCTTGACCTGCATTCAGGTTTCTCAGGAGGCAGGTAAGGTGGTCTGGTCTGGTATTCCCAACTCTTCAAGAGTTTTCCAGTTTGTTGTGATCCACACAGTCAAAGGCTTTAGCATAGTCAATGAAGCAGATGTTTTTCTGGAATTCCCTTGCTTTCTCTGTGATCCAGTGGATGTTGGCAATTTGATGTCTGGTTCCTCTGCCTTTTCTAAATCCAACTTACACATCTGGAAGTTCTTGGTTCATGTACTATTGAAACCTAGCTTGGAGGATTTTGAGCATTTGCTAGCATGTGAAATGAGTGAAGTTGTATGGTAGTTTGAACGTTCTTTGGCATTGCCCTTCTTTGGGACTGGAATGAAAACTGACCTTTTCCAGTCCTGTGGCCACTGCTGACTTTTCTTTGACCTTATAAATAGGCATGCTGCTGCTGCTGCTGCTAAGTCACTTCAGTCATGTCCAACTCTGTGCGACCCCATAGTCTATGCCCACCAGACTCCGCTGTCCCTGGGATTACCTGTATGTTACAAAGAGTAAAATTTGCCATTAAAAATGGGGTTAAAATACTCTGTTTGGCCTGTATTCAAGATAATCTGAATTTAGGATGTTTGAAGAAATGTAAGTTATTGGCAGGTATTTTTTTTGACATATATATAACTGGAGTATTTCAGAGGACTACCAGATTTTTTCAGATATGTTGGGAAAATCCACAGAATCACATCTTATGTTAGTTTATATTTCATATGCACTTTGCAGTGGTTGCAGGTTATTTATATCTAATCTTTTTATGAAATGTTTATTCTGATTATAATCCATCCTATTTAGTCTTTTAAGTATTTAATATTTTCTTTTTTTAAAAATTTTGTTTTATTGTGGTAAAAACACTTAATATGAATTCTACCCTCCTGACAAATTAATAAATTTAGAATGCATTATTATTGGCTATAGGGACAGTGTTGTATAGCAGATCTCTAGAAGTTATTCATCTTGCTTGCCTGAAATTTTACATCTATTGATTAGCAACTTGTTTTTCCCTTCCTCCAACCCTTGGCAACTATCATTTCACTCTTTGATTCTATGAATAAGTGGAATCATGTAGTGTCTGTCTTTCTATGACTGGTTTGTTTTACTTAGCATAATGTTCTTAGGTTCATACATGCCGTCACAGATTGCAGAGTTTTCTACTTTTAAAGGCTGCATAATATTCCGTTGTATATGTAAACCATATTTTCTTTTCTCTCTTTTTTTAAAATAATATTTTCGCTGTCTGTCATGTCTATGGCATTTGCATGGGAGTATTGATCTTTCTAGTATTTGTTATTTTCTATTTCCTAATAACAAAAGAATAAATTTTACTTAAATTTATGATGAAAATTAATGGTATCAGGTATCACCCTAAAGATGTGCAACTTAAAATGTTAGATCACTGGTATGTGCTTATATACATAAACACAGAGATCTGATGAATAAACAGTGAGCCTGATTTTTTTCCTTACTGTTGTATCATAAGCATTTTTCAACATTATTATATTCTCCTTTTAAATATTTTTAATGATTCTGTAATGTTTTATCATTTGGATAGACAGTTGTTTGTGTGCTCAGTCGCTTGGTCATGTCTGTCTTGTGACTCCCTGGACTGTAACCTGCCAGGCTCCTCTGTTCAAGGAATTTTCCAGGCAAGAATATTGGAGTGGATTGCCATTTCTACCCCAGGGGAATCTTCCTGACCCAGGGATCGAACCCGTGTCTCTTACATCTCCTGCATTGGCAGGTGGATTCTTTACCACTGCACCATCTGGGAAACCCAGACAACAGTTTACATAACTATTTATTTCCTTATCATTAGATTGTTTCTTTATTGTTATAAATGAGATGATTATGAGTATTAATGTACGTAGTTTTTTCTTCCCTGCATTAGGGATTATTTCTTTATTACAGATTTCCCAAAGCTGATATTTTGAGTCAAAGAATATAAATTTGATTAAATTCTTGGTACTTTTTTTCTTAATTTTTGCCCGAGGGTGGAATGTAAATTGACATAGTTCTTCTGAAAATCTAAGTGAGCAAGTGCTGGTTTCCCTCAGTGGGTGTATTTGCTTTTTTCATTATCACCTTTTAAAGCTTGCAACAAGTTGAGAATTTTACTGGCAAAGGTGTTTTCCTATAAGAAATAGCAGCTTTAATTTTTTAGTGTTTTTTTCTTTGTTTCATAGCCAAAATTAATATAATTGTTATGTGAGAACAGAAAATTCAGCAGAGATAGGAAGCCTATGGAAACATGGGGCTGTGGTACATTAACTTCTCTTCTGGGCAGTCATGGTAAAATTAGAACCCATCTTCATTCTTAAAAGTGGTGAGGCTTTGATGATCCAGGAATGAAATAGATGTTTCTACTATCAATATTTTTTACATTAAAAGTTTAAATAATTTGTTTATGCATAGTTTTTACAATATTTGATTGGTATGTCTAATTGGGAATAGATTTAAAGCAACTGGAAAGAGGATAATTGTGGTCTTGGGATATACATAGATCTTTGTTAGCTTTATGTAAAAATACATTCTGTAATATATTGTTTCACCTTACCTAACCTGTATAGCTATATAGCTTTCAAAAATCTGGAAGTCTTAAAAAAGGAAAAAAAAAGAAAACCTGATCTGCTAAAGTAGCTGTCATATACCACTTGCACTAAAATCCTGTGCTTTGTTCAGGATCCATTAGAACTTCATTCAAAGCATTTTTAAACTTTGGACTCTATTGCATACTTTATAACTGTATTAGAAATGTAAGGAAGGAGAAAAGATCCCTACAGTCTCTTTGCCCTAATAAATGAATTATTATTATTTTTCCTGTTCTCTTTTTATTCATTATGCAGTTTAAAGATGTGTGCTTGTTTGCTTTTTCCAGCCTTTGATAGGTTAAAACAAAATAAAAAGGGATCAGGGTGTTTCAGGGGCAGATACCTACATTCTAGAGCAGCTAGAGGTATAAACCCTCGAACTTGAGGACCTTGTCTTAACAAGTTTGTTAAATATGATGATCTTTGATCAGTAGGAAAAGATGAAATAACATTTTAAAGTTTTTGTTTGTGAACAAAGTACCTAATACTTTTTGAAAATTTTCTGAAAGCAGTAAAATTAAAAAATTGATATAAAAGATAATTAGAAAATTGCTTCCATGGAGCCTCTGTGTTAGTTATGCTTTCAGGTTGCAAGGAAAAGAGAATCCCTGCCCCACCCCTCAGCCCCCTTCCCATCCCTGTCCACCTCGGTTGCCTTGAGTGATGAGAATTTAATAGTACATGAAGAAATAATTAAACACAGGATTTAGCTCAGAAAATGAACAGTTCTTATGACCAAAACAACTATAGATGTTTCTAATCTTATTATCCTTATTTTTCAGTTTCTCCTTTGCTCTGTCTGCTTCTCTGGCTGTTACTTAAAGTGTTCACTCTCCCCTCCTCTCTACCTCATGGTTCTGTGTCATGCCATATCTCTTGGTTTGTGCTTTATTTAACTGTCATCCAAACTTATGAAAAGAGGGATCAGAATAAATTTAATTGGCCGTTATTCAATTCAGCATGACTGTATTGGGCAGAGTTCTCAGGCTAAAATTCAGGGGTTCCTGCCAGCCCATAGATAATTGCCGTTGTTTGAGAAGCTGAACTTCCATCCCTAAACTGAATGTCCTGTTTGTAACTGAGGTGATAGGGTTATAAGGCATGGTAACCTATACATAAAGGGCTTCCCTGGTGGCTCAATGGTAAAGGATTCACCTACCAATGCAAGAGACACAGATTCAATCCCTGGGTCAGAAAGATCCCCTGGAGAAGGAAATGGCAACCCACTCCAGTATTGTTGTCTGGGAAATGCCAGAGACAGAGGACTCTGGTAGGCAAAAGAGTCAGACATAACAACTAAACAACAACAACAAAAAACCTATACGTAGAGTTACTTTTTCCAGAAGTAACTAGTAGCCACTTAAAAATCTTTAAAACAGGGCTTACAAACTCAGCTTTCTAAAGAGTCAAGGGGACTGGTGAACCAGCAAGCTCATACCCCACGTAAAGAGAGAAGCCTCTACTCTGTTCCAGCCAGTTGGTGTCATGTGGAAATACAGGTGCAGTATTGGCCAAATCTTCCTTTTTATTTTCCAAAGAGAAACCGAAAGTCCAGATTTCTCAAAAATCTCTCCATTTTTATTGGCAACTCGATAATTTCGCCAGTTATTTCAAATATTAAAAAAGTATTCTGTGTAGGCTAGTCGTAACATATCTGTGAGTTAATAATTTGTGATCTTGGCCTCATAGTAGGTCTAATATAACTTTCTTGTGTAATAAGACTAGCCAGGTGAGGTCCAAGTTTTTATAAAGCAGGCCAGTATAATGGAAAGAGGCCTAGTTTTACCACTTACTAGCTCTGTGATTTCAGTTAGCTACTTAAGTTCTCTGAGCCTTTCTTAGCTCACAGGATAGTTTTGAGGCTCAGATTCAATTATCTCAGACTTTGATCATCCTACCTTAAATGGTACCCTTCCATTGCTTTGCTTCAATTTTCGTGTATCACTTATTACTAGCTGACATTATATTATGTATTTTTTGTACATTTGTTTATTACTTATCTTGTTATTTAGCCCACTACCTAGTACAGGCCAAAAAGGTATACACAAAGACAATGGATGATGAAAGCATTTATAGACTTCACAACTGTATCATCTTATTAAATCATATTATTTAACTCACTTAGGAGTAGAAGGTATTCTGTGGAGATCAGAAGGAAACAAGAGTGCCAACAGTGATATAAAATAATCCTCCTGCCTTTTGATTACGCATAGGTTAGCTGATGAATTGCATATGCCGTCTCTCCCCGAAATGATGTTTGGAGACAATGTTTTAAGAATCCAGCATGGCTCTGGCTTTGGAATTGAGTTCAATGCTACAGATGCATTAAGATGTGTGAACAACTACCAAGGAATGCTTAAAGTAGCCTGTGCTGAAGAGTGGCAGGAAAGCAGGTGAGAACCTGGGCAGTTAGGGGTTGAAATAGAAAAGAGTTGAAAAAGTATTCAGTTGTGATATTTTATTAGAATGAAGGGCTAGTGTTATTATTAAATTTGATAGTTGAATCTAGAGTTCATTTTTCTCATTGATAAAAGAGATCAATTACCCCCTTTTTAGTACTTCTTGAGTTAAATTGAATGATAGTTGAGGTGAGCTATGGAAGCTTTAGTTTTTTGAGCTTTCAGTGTTCTTTAGTGAAGACACATTACACTGTATACTTTAATGTTCCTGTTTTTGAAGAAAAATGTTTGCTTATGATTTGCATTGAAAATCTAAGGAGGATTGAAATCAAGAAAAATGAAAAATGTATTTTATTTTGTAATCAAATCGAGAGTTATTTATTTTGTTCCTGTTATGTATTAGGTTCTTTGAAAAAAGTATAAACCTTTAAAACCATGTCCTTAGGCAGTATACAGATTAACTGGGGAGACTACATTATCAATTCATGAATAACAGGTTAAATAACAATACATGTACAGAAAAGCTAAGAAAGATCTTATATTAGTGAATTTTGACAAGTATATGTGTTTATTAATAGGATACTTTATATTATGTATAGAATGTAATTTGGTGTGATGCGTGAATACTACAGTCCAGGGGGTCACAAAAGAGTTGGACATGACTTATCAGCTAAACAACAAAATGAATACAGATGTTCTATATTCTGCCTCACTGAATCTGATCCTTCTCATTTTGGTATTTGAGGACGGAGGGCGAACACTCTAAAGAGGTTATTAAACCGTATGATTGGACCTATACAACGGATTATAAGGGAACATTACTTGGAGAATCACTTAAGTTAAAGGTAAATCTTATTTTTTGCTTTTATAAATCATTGATTGCTTTGGATAGTCTCAATATTAAAGCTTCCTAGTAATGGGTTATTTTATGCTGCTACTTTCATCCTACTTACTTTGTATTGTGGGAGGCTTTAGAACCTATTGTGAGGGAATTTTGCTCATTGATTATCAGCACAAAATAAAAGAAGGCCATAGTGGAACAATTTTTATTAAAAATATGGTTGTAGTAGTTGGCAGATTGCCTTAATGTTATTATGTAATATCAAGAAGCATTAAAATGTATTGTCCTTGGTGTACTGTATTAGGTGTTTTAGACAAACCCTGCTTGCTAGTAGCTTGCAGTTTTACAGATAAACGGATATGTGGGCAGGGAGGAATTTTGGTCAGACAACTGGGATTATTTTTCTCTCTGCACTGTGTGTGAATCAGGTATGACTTTAGGCAAGTTATTTAATCTGATTCTATTTTATAAGTAAATTGGATAAACAGAAATATCTACCTTATAGCAGAATTTTGATATAAAATTATCTGTGGGAGTTTTCAGTGAATTCTGAAACTCTGTATTGATTTTAAACTGCATCTGTATAAGACCTGCTTAAGAAGAGATTCACTTCATGGTAAATGACACTAGGAATGTGGAACCGGCAGGCCTCGTATTGGGAGCTTAGCTACATAGAGTCATGGATACAGCAGAGTACAGACAAATAATCCCTCCACTACAGTCTAATGGGGGAGGAAGGTTATTCTAGTCTGTTAATACTTTATAGATTAATATTCCCTCTTTTCATTCCTGATTGAAAAACTTTTCAAAGTGTGTAGACCGTTTGCTGTTTCATTGCAGAAAGTGAGGAAATGAGAATTTGTTTTCCCTTATGCAATACTGATGACTTTCTTTGTGGGAGACAGGAGTGTGAGAGCAGTAGGAGGTGAAAGGCATATGCTCAGTGCTCTTCATTGGCACTTCACCCTGTCATCTGATTTGTCCTAAGGTGTTGCTGACAAATGTCAGTATGATCAACCACTCATTAGTGGTCAGGAGCTGAGGCTTTGGCAGACCTTAGTTCAAATCTCAGCACCAGTACTTAACAGCTTGGAAAAGCAATTTAATCTTTGCTAAGCCTTTGGGCTTCCCTGATAGATAGCTCAATTGGTAAAGGATCTGCCTGCAATGCAGGAGACCCCAGTTCGATTTTTGAGTCAGGAAGATCCGCCGGAGAAGGGATAGGCTACCCACTCCAGTATTCTTGGGCTTCCCTTGTGGCTCAGCTGGTAAAGAATCTGCCTGCGATGTGGGAGACCTGGGTTCCCTCCCTGGGTTGGGAAGATCCAGTATTCTGGCCTGGAGAATTCCAGGAGATCACAAAGAGTTGGACACAACTGAGCACCTTTCATTTTCACTTTCAAGCCTTTGGTAAACTAAGGATAATACCAGTTGTGATGTAGTAAAGAATATATGTATTAAGTGTTTATAGCACAGTGTCTGTTAACACAATTAGATCTTAATAGCAGCTGCTATTATTATAGTATCATATTTCAAATGTCAAGTTAATATTATTGAAATACCAAAAATAAAAGTAGATACATTGTCTAAATAGTATTTATCTCTTGCTTTATGATCTAAATAGAGTTGATAAATGTGTTCCTTTGTTGCCTTAAAAAATAGTGACTATTTTCCAGGTAAAATTGTTAGGACTTTGTTGCTTAACTCTCAAAATAATCTTGTTAGATAGGCATTATTCTCATTTTGTAGATGAAGAAATGGGTTCAAGATCTTTAAGTGTGTATCTCTTAGTAGGGTAACACTGATGCTAGAGCTTATTGTTAAGCACATTTGTTACATGCGGAAGATCACTTTCATAGGAACATATTTTACATTTAACTTTCTTTTAATACCTAAGGATTTTTTGACCTATAATATATATATTTTTGACCTGTAATATTATTTGAGATTTTTAATTATTTAATCCTTCAGCTGTTCCTCAGAACACTTATTCAGAAGCCCTAGTATATATAGGAAGTGTATGCCAGTGTAGGAGAAGGTATTTTATATGTATAGTAAGAATATCAGAGAATGAGGCATTAGAATGAAGCCTTTCCTTTGCCCTTAAATTTTTGCTTTTTAGTTGCTGGTGGCTTCTGGTGTGTGTGTATATTTAATGTTTTCTCACTCTTCAGATTGTTTAACCCATTACCCTCAGTTGTATCATGGTGTAATAGGAGAGAGAGCCAGTCACGGAGTAATACTGACCTTGCTGGATTCATACCCAGCCTTGTCATTTGTTGTCTGGGCTACCATGGGCACTTCTCTTAGATTATGGTATGAAGATATTATGAGAAAACAGGTCAAATGCATAATATGTACCTGGCCCATAGTAACCTATCAACATTTGGCTGGTTTTTTTTTTTTCTTTCCTATAAAATAAATGGGCTTCCTTGATAGCTCAGTTGGTAAAGAATCTGCCTGCAATGCAGGAGACTCCAGTTTGATTCCTGGGTCAGGAAGATCCACTGGAGAAGGGATGGGCTACCCACTCCAGTATTCTTGGGCTTCCCTTGTGGCTCAGCTGATAAAGAATCCGCCTGCAATGTGGGAGACCTGGGTTTGATCCCTAGGTTGGGAAGATCCCCTGGAGAAGGGAAAGGCTACCGACTCAAGTATTCTGGCCTGGAGAAATCCATGGACTATATAGTCATGGGGTTGCAAGGAGTTGGACATGACTGAGCAACTTTCACTTATTAAATAAATAAATTGGATATACAGGAAGATAGAAGTACAAGGTTGCCTCTTCTATTGATACTGTGTTTTAGGAATAAAACATGCTTAGTGTGCATGCATTTTAAAAAGTTTTTTTTTTTTTTTAAAGCACATTGGAACATTTGCCCAGTTATTTTAGTATGATTCAGTATCTTAAATTTTCTTTTTCTTTTTTCCTTTTGATAAAAATGTATATAACATAAAACTACTATCTTAGTTATTTTCAAGCATATTAATTAGTGTTAAAGTATATTCATGCTGTTGTGCCACCAATCTCCAGAACTTCCTTTTTAAAAACTGAAAATCTATACCTATTGAACATGAACTTCTCCATTTCTTCCTTCTTCAGCACCTGGCAACTGCCATTCTCCTTTCTGTTATTGTGAATTTGACTACTTTAGATACCTCATGTAAGTGGAACCATACATTGCCTTTTTGTGGCTGGCTTGTGTCACTTAGCATAATGTCCTCAAGGCTTATCCATGTTGTGGCATGTGTCAGACTTCGCATCCTTTTTAGGGCTGGATGATATTCCATTGCATGTATACACATTTTGTTCTTCCATTCACTTCCTCTTGACTATGGTGAATAGTGCTGCTATGAACATAGGTGTGCAAATATCTCTTCAGAATTCCGCTTTCATTTCTTCGAGTGTATACCCAGAAGTGGAATTGCTAGATCACATGGTAATAATTCTATTTTTAATTTTCTGAGGAACCTCTGTACGATTTTCCATAGCAGCTATACGTTTCACATTCTACCAGCAGTGTGTGAGAGGTTTTGATTTGCATTTCCCTAATGACTTGTGATGCTGAGCATCTTTTCATATGCTTTTTGGCCATTTGTATATAATCTTTAATATTTTGAGCTTTAAAAGTAAATTAAGTGGGAGGGCGGGGGTAACGTGCTGACACAAACATTGGAAATGAGTGGAGTTTGTAAGATAAAAGGCAAGAAGAACATATATAAATACTGTAGGCTTCTTTATAGTTGTTTACCACAGAAGTGTAGGTTAACAATTCTGATACTGTTTTAGTTTTGCAAGATGAAAAAGTTTTAGAGATCTGTCTGACAACAATGTGAATATAATTAACACTATTGAACTGTACACTTATAAATGATTTACATGGTAGATTTCTTGTTACTCATTTTTTCTCACCAGCAATTAAATAAAGTTAAACACAGTTATCATGTAACCCAGCAATTTCACTCCTAGGTATACACTCAAGAGAGAAAACTATATATCCACATAAAAACTTATATGCAAATATTCATAGCTGCATTACTCATAATAGCTAAAATGTGAAAACTACCCAGATGTTCATCATTGGATAAGCAAAACTGGTATATCTAGACAGTGAAATATTATTTAGTCTTGAAAAAGAAACAAAACAGTGATACATACCTTGGAAATGTTATGCCAAGTGAAAGAAGCCAGACACAAAGTTACACGTATATGATTCCAGAAGGATTTGCAAAACAAATCTATAAAAAAAAATTAGAGTAGTGGCTTCCAGGAACTGTGGGAAGTGGGGAATGGAGAGAGACTGCTAGTGGGTATGACAGTTTCTTTTTGGGGTGATGATATGTTCTGGAATTAGGTAATAGGGATGTCTACACAGTCTTGTGAACATACTAAAAACCAGTGAATTATAGTATGGGAGTTGTATCTCTTTTTCTTTTTAAAGAAAGAAATCACCATAAAACATAGCAGTTTCATGGTATTTCCTAATGGGATGTACATACACACACACACTATTTTCAATAATTTTTGAAAAGGAAATTTAACATTGGGTTCTTAACATTTGCTATTAATTAACTTTATATGATAAATATGAAAGTATTTATATCAAGTAATTTCCCTATTATAAACCTTCATCTGATGTGAGAGATAGAGAGACGTTCACTTGAAAGATGTGACCAAGACTTACTTTTCTTGCAAGGTATCAAGAATATTTTTAGCTTGAATATTTGTACATTTTTAAGCCTTTGAAAATTGTGAAATAACTTATAAAAGTTCATGAAATATGAAAATACAGTTTAATGTAACCACAGAGTAAAAGAAATAGAAGATTGTCATCACCCCCTGCACCCCCAGCAGGATTTGCCTGATCACAATTCTGTTTGAAAAGTATGTCCTAGTTTCTTTTGATATGTTCAACCTTAATTTTATTTCCTTGAAATAAAACTAGTGTACCTTGTTGTTTATAGCTTGGGCCTCGTTATTTTCAGCATTTAGAGTCTCTAGTGTCTTTTATTGTCTTATTTCTGTTGGTTCTGATTTACGGTGTCTAGACTCCTAATAAATCAGTACCAACAAATCACTGCAGATGGTGACTGCAGCCATGAAATTAAAGACGCTTACTCCTTGGAAGGAAAGTTATGTCCAACCTAGATAGCATATTCAAAAGCAGAGACATTACTTTGCCAACAAAGGTCTGTCTAGTCAAGGCTATGGTTTTTCCCGTGGTCATGTATGGATGTCATAGTTGGACTGTGAAGAAAGCTGAGCACTGAAGAACTGATGCTTTTGAACTGTGGTGTTGGAGAAGACTCTTGAGAGTCCCTTGGATTGCAAGGAGATCCAGCCAGTCCATTCTAAAGGAGATCAGCCCTGGGATTTCTTTGGAGGGAATGATGCTAAAGCTGAAACTCCAGTACTTTGGCCACCTCATGCGAAGAGTTGACTCATTGGAAAAGACTCTGATGCTGGGAGGGATTGGGGGCAGGAAGAGAAGGGGACGACAGAGGATGAGATGGCTGGATGGCATCACTGACTTGATGGACGTGAGTCTGAGTGAACTCCGGGAGTTGGTGATGGACAGGGAGGCCTGGTGTGCTGCGATTCATGGGGTCGCAAAGAGTCGGACACGACTGAGCGGCTGAACTGAACTGACTCCTAATATACCTTATTTTCTTTGAATCCTAGGATGATGATATTTTCCTCCACAGAGGATTTTTGTTTATTTCTCATAAGCTACTAAGGGCATTCATAGTCAAGGCCATAGGTCTGCAATCTGTTTATGTAAAGGATCAGATAGTAAATATTACAGGCTTTGAGGACCATAGAGTTATGTTGCAGTTACTCAGCTGTGCTGTTGTAGTTGAAAGCAGCCATAGACAATATGCAAACAAGTAGGCACAGCTGTGTTTCAACAAATGTTTTTTATGGACATGGAAATTTGCATTTCATACAGTTTTTTATTCATGAAATATTAAAAAAAATTTTCCCCACAGTCATTTGAAAAAATGTGAAAATGATTCTTAGCTTGCATTCATACAAAACTAAGTAGCAAACCACATTGGCCTGAAGTCTTAGTTTGCTAACCTCTTTTATGGGATCAGAGCTTGAGGTTTCAGTTCAGTTCACTTCAGTTGCTCAGTTGTGTCCAGCTCTTTGTGACCCCATGGACTGAAACACACCAGGCCTCCCTGTCCATCACCAACTCCCAGAGCTTGCTCAAACCCATGTCCATCGAGTCGGTGATGCCATCCAGCCATCTCATCCTCTGTCGTCCCCTTCTCCTCCTGCCCTCAGTCTTTCCCAGCATCAGTCTTTTCCAATGAGTCAGTTCTTCGCATCAGGTGGCCAAAGTATTGGAGTTTCAGCTTCAGCATCAGTCCTTCCAATGAATATCCAGGACTGATTTCCTTTAGGATGGACCGGTTTGATCTTCTTGCAGTCCAAGGGACTCTCAAGAGTCTTCTTCAACACTACAGTTCAAAAGCATCAATTCTTCGGCACTCAACTTTCTTTATAGTCCAACTCTCACATCCATACATGACTACTGTAAAAACCATAGCTTTGAGTATATAGACCTTTGTTGGCAAAGTGATGTCTCTGCTTTTTAATGTTCTGTCTAGGTTGGTCATAGCTTTTCTTTCAATGAGTAAGCATCTTTTAATTTCATGGCAGCAGTCACCATCTGCAGTGATTTTGGAGCCCCAAAAAATAAAGTCTCTCATGTTTCCACTGTTTCCCTTTCTACTTGCCATAAAGTGATAGGACTGGATGCCGTGATCTTAGTTTTCTAAATGTTGTTTTAAGCCAACTTTTTCACTCTCCTCTTTCACTTTCATCAAGAGGCTCATTAGTTCCTCTTCACTTTTTGCCATAAGGGTGGTGTCATCTGCATATCTGAGGTTATTGATATTTCTCCCAGCAATCTTGATTCCAGCTTGTGCTTCATTCAGCCGGAATTTCACTTGATGTACTCTGCATATAAGTTAAATAAGCAGGGTGACAATATACAGCCTTGATGTACTCCTTTCCTGATTTGGAACCAGTCTGTTTTCCATGTCCAGTTCAAACTGTTGCTTCTTGACCTGCATACAGATTTCTCAGGAGGCAGGTAAGGTGGTTTGATATTCCCATCACTTTAAGAATTTTCCACACTTCGTTGTGATCCACACAGTCAAAGGTTTTCGCTTAGTCAATAAAGCGGAAGTAGATGTTCTTCTGAAATTCTCTTGCTTTGTCTATGATCCAGTGGATATTGGCAATTTGATTTCTGGTTCCTCTGCCTTTTCTAAATCCAGCTTGAACATCTGGAAGTTCATGGTTCATGTACTATTAAAGCCTGTCTTGCAAAATTTTGAGCATTACTTTGCTAACGTGTGAGATGAATGCAACTGTGCTATAGTTTGAACATTCTTTGCCATTGCTTTTTGGGATTGGAATGAAAACTGACCTTTTCCAGTCCTGTGGCCACTGCTGAGTTTTCCACATTTGCTGGCATATTGAGTGCAGCACCTTAACAGCATCATCTTTGAGGATTTGAAATAGCTGAACTGGAATTCCATCACCTCTGCTAGCTTTGTTCGTAGTGATGCTTCCTAAGGCCCACTTGACTTCACATTCAAGGATGTCTGGCTCTAGGTGAGTGATCACACCATCCTGGATGTTTGGGTCATGAAGATCTTTTTTGTATAGTTCTTCAGTGTATTCTGAAGAAGGAAATGGCAACCCACTCCAGTATTCTTGCCTGGAAAATCCCATGGACGGAGGAGCCTGGTAGGCTACAGTCCATGGGGTCGCAAAGAGTCGGACACAACTGAACGACTTCACTTCACTTCACTTCAGTGTATTCTTGCCACGTCTTCTTAGTATCTTCAGCTTCTGTTGTGTCCATGCCATTTCTTTTATTGTGCCCATCTTTGCATGAAATGTTCCCTTGGTATCTCTAATTTTCTTGAAGAGATCTCTAGTCTTTCTCATTGTTTTCCTCTGTTTCTTTGCATTGATCACTGAGGAAGGCTTTCTTATCTCTCCTTGCTATTCTTTGGAATTCTGCATTCAAATGGGTATATCTTTCCTTTTCTCCTTTGCCTTTAGCTTAGTGGGCCTGTAATATAAGAAGTTGTGGATCCACTGTAGTACTTTGAGATGTCTTTGCAAAACTGGGAGCAGGGCAAGGAATTCTCCAAGGCCTCTGCTCCTGGTGAAGACTGAACAGTGTCACTTTTCTGGACTCCAGTCCTCTTCCAGATCTCAGTCCAGTCCTTCTTCACTTCATTGGCTGTATAATGCTTTTAAGAAGTTTTTTTTTTTTTTTTCATCCCGCTTTTTAAATTGCCTTTAGCTTACTTGGGCTTCCCTAATAGCTCAGTTGGTTAAGAATCTGCCGGCAATGCAGGAGACCCCAATTCGATTCCTGGGTCAGGAAGATCCGCTGGAGAAGGGATAGGCTACCCACTCTACTACTCTTGGGCTTCCCTTGTGGCTTAGCTGGTAAAGAATCCGCCTGCAATGCGGGAGACCTGGGTTTGATCCCTAGGTTGGGAAGATCCCCTGGAGAAGGGAAAGGCTACCCACTCCAGTAATCTGGCCTGGAGAATTCCATGGACTGTGTAGTTGATAGGCTCACAAAGAGTCTGACACAAGTGAGCGACTTTCACTTTTACCTTTCACTTTCAGCAAGAAAGTTTGTCTAGATTATTTATTTTGACAATGCCAGAAGCCAGAAATGTTCAGTATCTCTTAAGTTTAACTGTTTTACCTCTTCAGATGCTTGAGTTTAGAGAGGAGATAAGTGGAGTTGAGGAAGAAAAAAGGCTGAGATATATAAAGTTTTAAACATATTTTTCCTTATTAATGAAGAAAATAGTATATAGCTAAGCTAAATATAATGAATTTCCCTAATCCACGTGTTATCTAATTATTTTTTGTCTTTCTGTTTCAAACATTTTATGAGAACTCACTTGGCAAACGGATGGATTCATGTTCACCAATCACTTACTGAAGGCTTATTTGAAATATTAGTGAAATGGCCATTTACTAACGAGATGTAATGGTTAATTTTTGGAAATCAGATGTATCTATAAGGAGGATCTTTCAAATGTGTTCCTTTGAACTAAAACTAAATAAAAAGTAAGGAATTAAAAGTTGTATTTATTTAATACTAACTAAAGTTTTATGCTCTTAGGCGGTCCTAGAGGCACGGACCTTTGTCTTAAATAGATCACAAACATGCAGGTGATGCAAGGCACTGGTCATATGCCCTAAATCCTATCCCTACCCCTCACCGTCCTTCCGCCCCCTTTAGTTTCACCTCCATTGTGGTCTCATGTCTGCTGGATGTTGAAATAAAATTGTAGAGAGCTAAAATATCATCTCTAAGTAAACATGGAAGAACTATGGACATTTTTTTCACCTCTTGGGAATCAAACTGCCAGATTCTTTCATAGCACCCTTTCCTCCTCTGCATTACTTAACAGGGAGCTAAAACCATTTTCCTACAAAGTCTGTGTAATCACTTAGACATCCATTGTCATATTTTTATAATTCTTATCCAGTTTTCTGAAGCTACTCTAAATTTCTTAATTCTGTCCTTGAATGAAAAAAAAATGACCTATTCACAGCTTCTAAGTAAAGTACAATAATAGCTACCATATACCAAATACTTATAGTTTGGCAGGCATTGCTTTGTTGTGTTTATTCATGATACAGCTTTTTTAAAGAGTTGAAAAGCTGAACATTTTATAGTAAAAATGAATGTAGTATTGAATAGTACCACAAAACATACTTTCATGTTACGTTAGGAGATACTTGGATTTAGTGAATTACTGATGTGACCCACCTTGAGATTGTTGGTGCTTTTGTTGGGTTTTATATGTTTGTGTCTTGTAGCTGTAAAATAATACTTAGAAAAAAATATAGCCAGTATCTTCTAAAGCTCTTTGGAATGCTAGGAGTTTCCCTTAAAATTTCTCTAAAGTTCTTATTTATCTCAATATTTAAAACACTTTTGTTTGTAGACTTGGAGATAGATCTAAACTATGTAACATCATTCTTATAGGAAAGATTTTTTTTAAGTTGCAAAAAATGTCTTATAAGTAGACTTTTATAGCACCAAACTGCTTTGAACTTCTATGATAGTAGTAGTTTATTCTTCACATTGACTAATTTTCAGATAGTTAATTTTCTCATAGTCACAATAGAGCAGTTGATTTTACTGTGTCCTATTTCATGATTTGAATGAGATGATGAATTTTGACTGTATGTGTTGTGAAGCTATAATATTGGACATTTTCTGTTTTTCAGGGACAAGGTATATATCTCATGTTGTGTGTCTACCTATAAAATCAAAATTTAGAACCATGCTCTGGGTATGCAGAAAATATTGGTAGGAAAACTGTTTAATTTTTTTTTATGTGCCCATTCTTAAATTTTTTCTTTCAGGTTGTACCTACAACAGATCATATAGATACAGAGAAATTGAAAGCCAGAGAACAGATTAAGTTTTTCGAAGAAGTTCTCCTATTTGAGGATGAACTTCATGATCATGGAGTTTCAAGCCTGAGTGTGAAAATTGTGAGTATTGTGAATTTGTTTAAAATTAACTTCTTTCATTTTTGCTATTGGTTAGAAATATGACTCACTTCAAATCACAGTGTTAACATGATGTCATGTAGAGTTTCACTTGAGTCTAGGATACATCTTATTAACATCCATTATAAAATTCACAAGTCTTAGCATATCGCTAAGACTTTAGCAAAGCATTTTTTTTTTTGTAGTTTAGCAAAGCATTTTTTTTTGTAGGCCCTTCTAGTTACTTTGTGGTTTGTTTATTGTTTAATTTGAATGAAAATTATAGCTTAATTTCCTTTTGTTAATGAAGTTTCTTTTTTATCATCTATTTGTTTTTGGCTGTGCTGCATTTTTGTTGCTTCACACAGGCTTTTCTGTGGCTTTTCTGGTGAGTGAGGGCTGCTCTCTGCTGTGGTGCATGGTGGCTTCTCTTGCTGCAGAGTGCAGGCTTCAGGCGTACGGGCTTCAGTGGTCGCAGCTTGTGGGCTCTAGAGTGCAGGCTTAGTAGTTGTGGCACAAGGGCTTTTTTAAAAAACAAAACTAATGTATTTATTTTAATTGGAGGATAATTACTTTACAGTATTTTGATGATTTTTGCCATACATCAGCATGAGTTGGCCATAGTGTCGGCTGCATGTGTCCCCCCCGCCTCCCCCCATTTTGAACCCTGCTTCCACTTCCCTCCCCACCCTATTCCCAGGGCACTGACGTTGGGTACCCTGCTTCATTCATCAAACTTGCATTGCTTATACGTTTTATATATGGCACTATATATGTTTTAATGCTATTCTCTCAAATCATCCCACCCACTCCTTCTCTTACTGAGGCCAAAAGTCTGGTCTTTACCTCTCTGTTTCCTTTGCTGCCCTGCATGTAGGATCGTTGGTACCATCTTTCTAAATTCCATATATATGCATTAATATACAATATTTGTCTTTCTTCTTCTGACTTACTTCACTCTGTATAATAGGCTCTAGGTTCATCCACCTCATTAGAACTGACTCAAATGTGTTCCTTTTTATAGCTGAGTAATATTCCATTGTGTCTGTGTACCACAACTTCCTTATCCATTCATCTGCTGATGGATGTCTAGGTTGCTTCCATGTCCTAGCTATTGTAAATAGTGCTGCAGTGAACACCGGGGTACATGTGTCTCTTTCACTTCTGGTTTCCTCGGGGTATATGCCCCGCAGTGGGGTTGCTGGGTCATATGGCAGTTCCATTCTTGGTTTTTTAAGGAATCTCCACACTGTTCTCCATAGTGGATGTACCAGTTTGCATTCCCACCAACAGTGTAAGAGGATTCCCTTTTCTCTATACCCTCTCCCGGAGAAGGCAATGGGACCCCACTCCGGCACTCTTGCCTGGAAAATCCCATGGACGGAGGAACCTGGTGGGCCACAGTCCATGGGGTCACTAAGAGTCAGACAAGACTCAGTGACTTCACTCTCACTTTTCACTTCTATGCATTGGAGAAGGAAATAGCAACCCACTCCAGTGTTCTTGCCTGGAGAATCCCAGGGATGGGGGAGCCTGGTGGGCTGCCGTCTCTGGGGTCGCACAGAGTCGGACACGACTGAAGTGACTTAGCAGCAGCAGCACACCCTCTCCAGCATTTATTGTTTGTAGACTTTTTGATGATGGCTGGAACATAAAATTAACTGGACCAAAAAGAAGGCTGAGTGCCAAAGAATTAACATTTTTGAATTGTGGTGCTGGAGAAGACTCTTGAGAGTTCCTTGGACAGCAGGGAGATCAAGCCAGTCAATCCTAAAGGAAATCAACCCTGAATATTCATTGGAAGGGCTGATGCTGAAGCTCCAATACTTTGGCCACCTGATGCAAAGAGCTGACTCATTGGAAGGGACCCTAATGCTGGAAAAGATTGAGGGCAAGAGGAGAAGGAGGTAACAGAGGATGAGATGGTTGGATGGCATCACTGACTCAATGGAGATGAGTTTGAGCAAATTCAGGGAAATAGTGAAGTATAGAAGAGCCTGTCATGCTGCAGTCAATGGGATCACAAAGAGTTGGATATGACTTAGTGACTGAAAAACAGCAACAGTAATTCTAACTGGTGTGAGATAATACCTTATTGTGGTTTTGATTTACATTTCTCTAATAATGAGTGATGTTGAACATGAGTGATGTTTATTAGCTATCTGTCTTCTTTGGAGAAATGTCTGTTTAGGTCTTTTGCCCACTTTTTGATTGGGTTGTTTGTTTTTCTGGTATTGAGCTACATGAGCTGCTTGTATATTTTGGAAATTAATTCTTTGTCAGTTTCGTTTGCTATTGGTTTCTCCCATTATGAGGGCTGTCTTTTCACTTTGTTTATAGTTTTCTTTGTTGTGCAAAAGCTTTTATGTTAGGTCCCATTTGTTAATTTTTGTTGTTATTTTCATTACTTTGGGAGGTGGGTCACAGAGGATCTTGCTGTGATTTATGTTGGAGATGGTTCTATGTTTTCCTCTAAGAGTTTTATAGTCTCTGGTCCACATTTAGGTCTTTAATCCATTTCGAGTATATTTTTGTGTGTGGTGTCAGAAAGTGTTCTACTTTTATTTTTTTACATGTAGTTGACCAGTTTTCCCAGTACCACTTGTTGAAGAGACTGTCTTTTCTCCATTTTATATTTTTTAATTCTTTATCAAAGATTAGGTGTCCATAGATGCATGGATTTATCTCCAACCTTTCTATTTTGATTTATATTTTCTGTCTTTGTGTCAGTACCATACTGTCTTGATGACTGTAGCTTTGTAGTATAGTCTGAAGTCAGAAAGGTTGATTCCTCTATTTCCATTATTCTTTCTCAAGATTGCTCTGGCCATTTGGGGTCTTTTGGGCACATGGGCTTTAGTTGCTCCATGGTGTGTGAAATCTCCTCAGCTAGGGATCAACCCCATGTCCTCTGCTTTGGCAGGTGGATTCCTATCTACTGTACCACCAGGGAAGTCATATATCTTAACTTTTACATTTCTGAATTAAAATGTTTATAGTTTCCCTTCTTGTGCAGAAGCTTTTAATTTTAATTAGGTCCCTTTTATTTATTTTTGCTTTTATTTCCAATATTCTGGGAGGTGAGTCATAGAGGATCCTGCTGTGGTTTATGTCAGAGAGTGTTTTGCCTATGTTTTCCTCTAGGAGTTTTATAGTTTCTGGTCTTACATTTAGATCTTTAATCCATTTCGAGTTATTTTTGTGTATGGTGTTAGAAAGTGTTCTAGTTTCATTCTCTTGCAAGTGGTTGACCAGTTTTCCCAGCACCACTTGTTAAAGAGATTGTCTTTTCTCTGTTGTATATTCTTGCCTCCTTTGTCAAAGATAAGGTGTCCATAGATGCATGGATTTATCTCTGGGCTTTCTATTTTGTTCCATTGGTCTATATTTCTGTCTTTGTGCCAGTACCATACTGTCTTGATGACTGTGGCTTTATAGTAGAGACTGAAGTCAGGAGGGTTGATTCCTCCAGTTCCATTCTTCTTTCTCAAGATTGCTTTGGCTATTTGAAGTTTTTGTATTTCCATACAAATTGTGAAATTATTTGTTCTAGCTCTGTGAAAAATAACCATTGGTAGCTTGATAGGGATTGCATTGAATCTATAGATTGCTTTGGGTAATATACTCATTTTCACTATATTGATTCTTCTGATCCATGGACACGGTATATTTCTCCATCTGTTAGTGTCCTCTTTGATTTCTTTCACCAGTGTTTTATAGTTTTCTATATATAGGTCTTTTGTTTCTTTAGGTAAATATATTCCTAAGTATTCTTTTCATTGAAATGGTGAATGGAATTGTTTCCTTAATTTCTCTTTCTGTTTTCTCATTGTTATTGTATAGAAATGCAAGGGATTTCTGTGTGTTGATTTTATATCCTGAAACTTTACTATATTCATTGATTAGCTCTAGTAATTTTCTGGTGGAGTCTTTAGGGTATTCTATGTAGAGGATCATGTTATGTGCAAACAGTGAGAGTTTTACTTCTTCTTTTCCAATCTGGATACCTTTTGTTTCTTTTTCTGCTCTGATTGCTGTGGCCAAAACTTCCAAAACTATGTTGAATTGTAGTGGTGAGAGTGGGCACCCTTGTCTTGTTCCTGACTTTAGGGGAAATGCTTTCAATTTTTCACCATTGAGGATAATATTTGCTGTGGGTTTATCATATATAGCTTTTATTATGTTGAGGTATGTTCCTTCTATTCCTGCTTTCTGCAGGGTTTTTATCATAAATGGATGTTGAATTTTGTCAAAGGCTTTCTCTGTATATATTGAGATAATCATGTGGTTTTTATTTTTCAATTTGTTAATGTGGTGTATTTCATTGATTGATTTGTGGATATTGAAGAATCCTTGCATCCCTGGGATAAAGCCCACTTGGTCATGATGTGTAATCTTTTTACTATGTTGGTGGATTCTGTTTGCTAGGATTTTGTTAAGGACTTTTGCATCCATGTTCCCTGGTGGCTCATACGGTAAAGCATCTGCCTGCAGTGCAGGAGACCCGGGTTCGATCCCTGGGTGGGGAAGATCCCCTGGAGAAGGAAATGGCAACACACTCCAGTACTCTTGCCTGGAAAATTCCATGGACTGAGGAGCCTGGTAGGCTACAGTCCATGGGATTGCAAAGAGTTGGACACGACTGAGTGGCTTGTTTCAGTTTCATCAGTGATACTGGCCTGTAGTTTTCTTTTTTTTGTGGCATCTTTGTCTGGTTTTGGTATTAGGGTGATGGTGGCCTCATAGAATGAGTTTGGAAGTTTACCTTCCTCTGCAATTTTCTGGAAGAGTTAGCTCTTCTCTAAATTTTTGGTAGAATTCAGCTGTGAAATTGTTTGGTCCTTGACTTTTGTTGGCTGGAAGATTTCTGATTACAGGTTTGATTTCTGTGCTTGTGATGGTCTGTTAAGATTTTCTGTTTCTTCCTGTTTCAGTTTTGAAAAGTTGTACTTTTCTAAGAATTTGTCCATTTCTTCCAAGTTGTCCATTTTATTGGCATATAATTGCTGTTAATAGTCTTTTACAATCCTTTGTATTTCTGTGTTGTCTGTTGTGATCTCTCCATTTTCATTTCTAATTTTGTTGATTTGATATTTCTCCCTTTGTTTCTTGATGAGTCTAGCTAAAGGTTTGTCAATTTTATTTATCTTCTCAAAGAACCAGCTTTTGGCTTTGTTGATTTTTGCTATGGTCTCTTTTGTTCCTTTTGCATTTATTTCTGCTCTAATTTTTAAGATCGCTTTCCTTCTACTAACCCTGGTGTTCTTCATTTCTTTCTTTTCTAGTTGCTTTAGGTGTAGAGTTAGGTTATTTATTTGACTTTTTTCTTGTTTCTTGAGGTAAGCCTGTATTGCTATGAACCTTCCCCTTAGCACTGCTTTTACAGTGTCCCATAGGTTTTGGGTTGTTGTGTTTTCATTTTCGTTTGTTTCTATGCATATTTTGATTTCTTCTGTGATTTGTTGCTTATTCAGCAGTATGTTGTTCAGCCTCCATATGCTGGAATTTTTAATAGTTTTTCTCCTGTAATTGAGATCTAATCTTACTGCATTGTGGTCAGAAAAGATGCTTGGAATGATTTCAACTTTTTTGAATTTACCAAGGCTAGATTTATGGCCCAGGATGTGGTCTATTCTGAAGAAGGTTCCGTGTGCACTTGAGAAAAAGGTGAAATTCATTGTTTTGGAGTGAAATGTCCTATAGGTATCAATTAGGTCTAACTGGTCTATTGTATCATTTAAAGTTTGTGTTTTCTTGTTAATTTTCTGTTTAGTTGATCTATCCATAGGTGTGATAGTCTCCCACTATTATTGTGTTATTGTTAATTTCCCCTTTCATACTTGTTAGCATTAGTCTTACATATTGTGGTGCTCCTATGTTGGGTGCATATATATTTATAATTTTTATATCTTCTTCTTGGATTGATCCTTTCATCATTATGTAGTACCCATTTTTGTGTCTTTTCACAGCCTTTGTTTTAAAGTCTATTTTATCTGATATGAGTATTGCTACTCCTGCTTTCTTTTGGTCTCTATTCGCATGGAATATCTTTTTCCAGCCCTTCACTTTCAGTCTGTATGTGTCCCTTGTTTCAAGGTGGGTCTCTTGTAGACAACATATATAGGGGTCTTGTTTTTGTATCCATTCAGCCAGTCTTTTTCTTTTGGTTGGGGCATTCAACCCATTTACATTTAAGATAATTATTGATAAGTATGATCCCCTTGCCATTTACTTTATTGTTTTTGGTTCGAGTTTATACGCTCTTTCTGTGTCTCCTGTCTAGAGAAGATCCTTTAGCATTTGTTGGAGAGCTGGTTTGGTGGTGCTGAATTCTCTCAGCTTTTGCTTGTCTGTTAAGTTTTTGATTTTTCCTTCATATTTGAATGAGATCCTTGTTGGGTACATTAATCTGGGGTGTAGGTTATTTTCTTTCATCACTTTAAGTATGTCTTGCCATTCCCTCCTGGCCTGAAGAGTTTGTGTTGAAAGATCAGCTGTTATCCTTATGGGCATCCCCTTGTGTGTTATTTGTTGTTTTTCCTTTGCAGCTTTTAATATTTGTTCTTTGTGTTTGATCTTTGTTAATTTGATTAATATGTGTCTTGGGGTGTTTCGGCTTGGATTTATCCTGTTTGGGACTCTCTGGGTTTCTTGGACTTGGGTGATTATTTCCTTTCCCATTTTAGGGAAGTTTTCAACTATTACCTCCTCAAGTATTTTCTCATGGTCTTTATTTTTGTTGTCTTCTGGACTCCTATGATTCGAATGTTGGAGCGTTTATCATTGTCCCAGAGGTCTCTGAGGTTGTCCTCATTTCTTTGAAATCTTTTTTCTTCTCTATTTCATTTATTTCTGCCATTCTATCTTCTACCTCACTTATCCTATCTTCTGCCTCCGTTATTCTACTGTTGGTTCCCTCCAGAGTGTTTATGATCTCATTTATTGCATTATTCATTATATATTGACTCTTTTTTATTTTTTCTAGTGAACCAGTGAAGTTGCTCAGTCATGTCTGACTTTTTGCCATCCCATGGACTGTAGCATACCAGGCTCCTTCATCCATGGAATTTTCCAGACAAGAGTATTGGAGTGGGTTGCCATTTTCTTCTCCAGGGGATCTTCCTGACCCAGGGATCGAAAACCCAGGTCTCCTGCATTGCAGGCAGATGCTTTACTGTCTGAGCCATCTTTAAACCTTTCTTGTATCTTCTTGATTCTTGTCTCCAGGCTATTTATCTGTAACTCCAATTTGTTTTCAAGATTTTTGATCATTTTCACTATCATTATTCAGAATTCTTGATCAGGTAGATTCCCTAACTCTTCCTCTTTTGTTTGGTTTGGTGGGCATTTATCCTGTTCCTTTACCTGCTAGGTATTTCTCTGCCTTTTCATCTTGTTTATATTGCTGTGTTTGGGGTGGCCTTTCTGTATTCTGGCAGTTTGTGGTTCCTTTTTACTGTGGAGTTTCCTCGCTGTGGGTTGGGTTGGACGGGTGGCTTGTGAGGATTTCCTGGTTAGGGAAGCTTGTGTCGGTGTTCTGGTGGGTGGAGCTGGATTTCTTCTCTGGGGTGCAGTGAAGTGTGCAGTAATGAGTTTGAGTTGTCAGTGGGTTTGGTGTGACTTTGGGCAGCTTGTATATTGAAGCTCAGGGCTATGTTCCTGTGTTTCTGGAGAATTTGCATGGTATGTCTTGCTGTGGAGCTTTTTGGCCGTTGGGTGGTGCTTGGTTTCAGTGTAGGCATGGAGGCGTTTGATGAGCTCCTATCGATTAATGTTCCTGGTATTCAGGAGTTCTATGGTGTTCTCAGGATTTGGACTTAAGCCTCCTGCCTCTGGTTTTCAGTCTTATTCTTACAGTAGCCTCAAGACTTCTCCATCTATGTGGCACCAATGATAAAACATTTAGGTTAATGATGAAAAGTTTCTCCACAGTGAGGGACACCTGGAGAGGTTCACAGAGTTACATGGAGAAAAAAAGAGGGAGGAGGGAGATAGAGGTGACCAGGAGGAGAACAGGGGGAATCAAAAGGGGCAAGAACAAGCTCGCCAGTAATCACTTCCCTATGTACCCTCCACAGTCTGGATCCCTCAGAGATGTTCACAGTGTTACACAGAGAAGAGAAGAGGAGGAAGGAGACAGAGGTGGCCAGAGGGCTAAAGGGGGAATCAAAAGGAGAGAGACAGATCCAGCCAGTAATCAGTTCCCTAAGTGTTTTCTGCAGCCTGGAACACACAAAGAGATTCACAGATGTGGGTAGAGAAGAGAAGGGGGAGGGAGGAGATAGAGGTGACCTGGTGGAGAAAAAGGAGAGTCAAAAGGTGGAGAGAGCAATCAGGCCGGTGATCTCGCTCCCAAGTAAAAATGGGTACTGAAGATTGGGTTCTTATAGGTACAAAGTTGATAACAAATACCAAGAAGCAAAAATTAAATATCTAGAGTAGAGGTTAGATTCTCAAAAATACAATATTAAAAAAAAACACGACAAAGTCACAAAAATTATAAAATATATATTTATATATATGAAGTTTGCTTTAAAAATAGGGTCTTTTTTTTGGCAAGGTAATAGTAGGTTATAAAAATGAAAACTAAAGGAGTAATAAGGGACTTAAAATAAAATTTTTTTTTTTTTTCAATTTAAAAAATGGTAGTAGTAAAAATATATTTAGGACTTTCTCTGGAGCTGTTGTGGACAGTGTGGGGTCAGTTCATTTTCAGATAGTTCCTTGATCCAGCTTATACTTCTCAAGATCTATAGGCCCTTTTCTATGTAGTTGGTGCTAACTACAGGGTTTTAATCTATTGCACCTGTCACTTCCAAAGCGGTTCCCTCTGTTTATTTTAGCTTCTTCTGTTTACTGGTCTCTTCAGTGTCTAATTTCCACCCTGACACAAGGGGGGTGGTGGTGGTCACTTTTTTTAGGCTCACTTGTTCAGTTGTGCTTTGGGGAGGGAGGAACACTACAAACAAATATCACTGGGGTGTGTGGGGAGTGCTTGCAATGTCTTGGCCGCACTGGTTTTGCCCCTGCTCACAGCGTGTGTGCTTTCCCAATCTACACTGTTCAGGCTCTAGGTTGCTCTGATGGGGAACTGTCTGAGGCAGGCCCAGGGTTGCATGCAGTCCCCAGGTCTAAGCTGCTCAGGTTCAGGTTCTCGGGTACTCTACAAAGGTGCAGACTTGGTTGGGCCTTTTGGCATTTTGTGCCCTTCCCAGGTCTGAGCAGCTCAGGTGACCAGGTGCTTGGCGAGTGCAGTCACCCCCAGTTGAAGGCTGCGACTTAATGCATACCCTGTCCCTGGCGCTCGGTATTCTGGGTGTATAACAGGCGCGCCTTCTCAGGTGTGCCATGTGTCTCTTCTGGGGAGCTGATCTCTGGCTGCGACCCTCCTGGCAGATGTCGACCATCCAGAATCCCAAGAAGTCTTGGTTGGCAACGATGTCTGCTTGCAGTTTGGTAGATGATACCTCTCTGGGGCCGCGATTGCCCCCTTCCAGCTCTGGCTGCCCTCGCCTGCCTATCTCTGGCGGGGGATGGGCCAGTCCGCAGCCGGCTAGTTCTGCTCGGTCCTTTGTTCTGAGCGGGCCTGGCAGGGTCTTCAGTTCAGTTTAGTCCCTCAGTTGTGTCCGACACTTTGCGAACCCATGAATCGCAGCACGCCAGGCCTCCCTGTCCATCACTAACTCCCGGAGTTCACCCAAACTCATGTCCATTGAGTCAGTGATGCCATCCAGCCATCTCATCCTCTGTCGTCCCCTTCTTCTCCTGCCCTCAATCCCTCCCAGCATCAGAGTCTTTTCCAATGAGTCAACTCTTCGCATGAGGTGGCCAAAGAAATGGAGTTTCAGCTTTAGCATCAGTCCTTTCAATGAACACCCAGGACTAATCTCCTTTAGAATGGACTGGTTGGATCCCCTTGCAGTCCAAGGGACTTTCAAGAGTCTTCTCCAACACCACAGTTCAAAAGCATCAATTTTTCGGCTCTCAGCTTTCTTCACAGACCAACTCTCACATCCATACATGACCACTGGAAAAACCATAGCCTTGACTAGATGGACCTTTGTTGGCAAAGTAATGTCTCTGCTTTTGAATATGCTATCTAGGTTGGTTATAATTTCCTTCCAAGGAGTAAGCGTCTTTTACTTTCATGGCTGCAGTCACCATCTGCAGTGATTTTGGCACCCCAAAAAATAAAGTCTGACAGTGTTTCCACTGTTTCCCCATCTATTTCCCATGAAGTGATGGGACCAGATGCCATGATCTTAGTTTTCTGAATGTTGAGCTTTAAGCCAACTTTTTCACTCTCCTCTTTCACTTTCATCAAGAGGCTTTTGAGTTCCTCTTCACTTTCTGCCATAAGGGTGGTGTCATCTGCATATCTGAGGTTATTGATATTTCTCCCGGCAATCTTGATTCCAGCTTGTGCTTCTTCCAGCCCAGCGTTTCTCATAATGTACGCTGCATATGCAGGGTGACAATATACAGCCTTGACGTACTCCTTTTCCTATTTGGAACCAGTGTGTTGTTCCATGTCCAATTCTAACTGTTGCTTCCTGACCTACATACAGGTTTCTCAAGAGGCAGGTCTGGTGATCTGGTATTCCCATCTCTTTCAGAATTTTCCACAGTTTATTGTGATCCACACAGTCAAAGGCTTTGGCATAGTCAATAAAGCAGAAATAGATGTTTTTCTGGAACTCTCTTGCTTTTTCCATGATCCAGCGGATGTTGGCAATTTGATCTCTGGTTCTTCTGCCTTTTCTAAAACCAGCTTGAATATCTGGAAGTCCACAGTTCACGTATTGCTGAAGCCTGGCTTGGAGAATATTGAGCATGACTTTACTAGCGTGTGAGATGAGTGCAATTGTGTGGTAGTTTGAGCATTCTTTGGCATTGCCTTTCTTTGGGATTGGAATGAAAACTGACCTTTCCAGTCCAGTGGCCACTGCTGAGAACTGGAATTCCATTACCTCCACTAGCTTTGTTCGTAGTGATGCTTTCTAAGGCCCACTTGACTTCCCATTCCAGGATGTCTGGCTCTAGGTGAGTGATCACACCATTGTGGTTATCTGGGTCATGAAGATCTTTTTTGTACAGTTCTTCTGTGTATTCTTGCCACCTTTTCTTAATATCTTCTGCTTCTGTTAGGTCCATAGCTATCCCACAGTCTGGGTTGCTATCTCAAGCTAGTTCCCTCAGATTGCCCTCGGGGCATTCAGGTCCAGTCCTTATCCTTAGCAATGCAGCCCGCGCCTCCCTGTCCAGCCCCTGTTTGCTAGTGGCGGATGTGAGCCTCTGGGCTGCTGCTCTGCTGGAGTTGCTGTTAGGCACGTAATCTGTGGGTTTTGATTATTTATTTGTTTTTCCTTCCGATTATTTTGCCCTGTGAGATTCCAAGGCTCGCCACAGGCCCGCCGGAGAGAGTGTTTCCTGGTGTTTGGGAACATCTCTTTTTTAAGACTCCCTTCCCAGGATGGATCTCTGTCCCTACCTCTTTTGTCTTTCTTTTTGTCTTTTTTATTTTGTCCTACCTCCTCTCCAAGACAATGGGCTGCCTTTCTGGGTGCTTAATGTCCTCTGCCAGCATTCAGAAGTTGTTTTGTGGAATTTGCTCAGCGTTCAGATGTTCTGTCGATGAATTTGTGGGGGAGAAAGTGGTCTCCCCGTCCTATTCCTCTACCATCTTAGGACCGCCTCCCACCTACTTCTTTAAATACTTTTTTTTAAACCCCTCCATTATAGCACTTATCATAAGGACTGCCAAAAACAAAGGCCCAGCATCAAACATTGTTTTTGGAGCATGATACTGATATTGTGATTTAAATAATAATAAGGAATGAAAACAGTAAGTCAAAAGCAGCAATAAATGTGTTTTCAAGCTGAGTTTTCTGTAGAATCATAGGATTTGAGAATTGTAATGAATTTTTAGAGAATCATTTAGCCTAGCCTCTCTAGATGAGGCCCCAAAAGTTAATCTAAGGTTGTGACACTAACTAGTGACAAAGTTTTCTTTGTATCATTTAACATATTTCATTATTCTAGCATTAATTGGTTGTTTCTTGTTCACCTGTAACTTTTTCCCAGTTTATCTCTTGTAATTTAGATTTGTCCATTCTTCAGCTCATCTAGTCATGTACCTTTCCACTTGTCTGCCTACCTACAGAATTGACTGTGTTGAATTTTTATTATGAGTTTGCATATCTGGGTGTGCATTTGTATCCCAGTGGGTAGGTATGTGGGGAGCACATGTATTTTTTTTGCAGTTGAAGGAGTTGGAGAGGCTATGGGCATAAATGTATGATGTGTGTACCAGAATAAATAGTAAGTCTCAAACTGAAGAGTAACAACATCTTAAAGTATTTTTTTCTTACCTCATGTAACTTTTAAAAAGTTATGTGATAGGGTTCCATCTTAAGAATGTCTGGAAGGATTTCATTAGAATAGTGAATTTCTTTTCTGGGTTGATCTCTTTCTAAGAATGTAATAGATATTGCTGTAAATAAAATAAATGTCATAATTTCTGGCTTAGAGGTAATAGGGGAGGGACAAGTGAAGTTTTCTTCCAAAGACTAGCCTGACTAGCCTAAAAGCAAAGACTAGCCTGGTAAATATGAATGTAGGTGGGAAAGCAGGAAAATGATGCCTGGAAAGTGAAGGGAGTAGAGCTTTTCAAGAAGGATGGTATGGAGGTCAGTGTCATGCTGAAAAGAGATCTCAGTAAACTTAGAATAGCATGGTGTCCACTAGACTAAAACATTTGTTTATTGGTTTTAGCAGTTAGGTATTGTTATTCATCTTGACAAGGTCCATGCAAGTTAAATAGTTAGGGGGTAAATGAAAGATGTGGAGGTGGAGACAAAGTGTAGATTACTTTCTTAAAACTTACTGGATTAGGGGGAGAAACAGACATGGCTAAGAGAGAACATGAGGTTGACAAAGGAGTGTGTGTGTGTGTGTGTGTGTGTGTGTGTTTTGTTTTTCTTAAATATGGGGAAAACATTAGCATGTTTAAGGGGCAGAAAAGAGTCACTGGACTTGTAGAGTAAGGGGTGAAAATGGATAGAATGAGGTTTCTGAGGATGAGTATGGGAGGAAGGGGAGGGCTTTGAGCCTTTGCTGTATGTGAAACTGATTGTAAAAACTCCAGTTTTCTCCTGTATTTTCCTTTATTCTCACACTACTATTTACCCATAATGCTTCTGACACCAGATATGTGAGTTTTTATCCTAACACCAAGCAGTTTGTGACATCAGCTGGATGTCCTATAATTTAACCCAGTTCTGATATTATCTACCTGGAAATAGCGTCAGGTCCCACAGGTTAAGTGGTCCCATGAGAGTGCCTTCCCTCCTTCAGATGCCAGTTGCAAACAGTAGAACCTTGGGTTATCCACAACCCCTGTTGGATTTGGCTACAAATTGGAGGTTCCCATGAAATTCTCCATGGATTTGATTATTTGCTGCTGCTGCTGCTGCTAAGTCACTTCAGTTGTGTCCGACTCTGTGCGACCCCATAGATGGCAGCCCACCAGACTCCAGCGTCCCTGGGATTCTCTGGGCAAGAATACTGGAGTGGGTTGCCATTTCCTTCTCCATGATTATTTGCTAGAACTTATAACTCAGGGAAACACTAATGTTCACCAGTTTATTAGTTCAATTCAGTTGCTTAGTCATGTCTGAATCTTTGTGACCCCATGGACTGCAGCATGCCAGGCCTCCCTGCCCATTACCAACTCCAGGAGTTTACTCAAACTCATGTCCATTGACTTGGTCATGTCCATTGAGTTGGATGGCAACATCTTATCCTCCGTCTCCCCCTTCTCCTTCTGCCTTCCATCTTTCTCAGGATCAGGGTCTTTTCAGATGAGTCAGCTCTTTGCATCAGGTGGCCAAAGTATTGGAATTTCAGCTTCAGCATCAGTCCTTCCAATGAATATTCAGGACTGATTTCCTCTAGGTTGGACTGGTTGGATCTACTTGCAGTCCAAGCGACTTTAAAGAGTCTCCAAAACCACAGTTCAAAAGCATCAATTCTTTGGTGTTCAGCTTTCTTTATAGTCCAACTCTCACATCCATACATGACTACTGGAAAAACCATAGCTTGACTAGACGGACCTTTGTTGGCATGTAATGTATGCTTTTTAATATGCTGTCTAGGTAGGTCATAGTTTTCCTTCCAAGGGGTAAGCGTCTTTTAATTTCATGGCTGCAGTCACCATCTGCAGTGGTTTTGGAGCCCCCCAAAATAAAGTCCTCCACAGTTTCCCCATCTATTTCCCATGAAGTGATGGGACCAGATGCCATGATCTTAGTTTTCTGAATGTTGAGTTTTTAAGCCAACTTTTTCACTCTCCTCTTTCACTTACATCTAGAGGCTCTTTAGTTCTTCACTTTCTGCCATAAGGGTGATGTAATCTGCATATCTGAGGTTATTGATGTTTCTCTGAGCAACCTTGATTCCAGCTTGTGCTTCATCTAGCCCAGCGTTTCTCATGATGTACTCTGCATGTAAGTTAAATAAGCAGGGTGACAATATACAGCCTTGACGGACTCCCTTTGCTATTAGAACAAGTCTGTTGTTCCATGTTCAGTTCAAACTGTTGCTTTCTGACCTGCATACAGATTTCTCAAGAGGCAGATCAGGTGGTCTGGTATTCCCATCTCTTTCAGAATTTTCCACAGTTTATTATGATCCACACAGTCAAAGTCTTTGGCATAGTCAATAAAGCAGAAATAGATGTTTTTCTGGAACTCTCTTGCTTTTTCCATGATCCAACGGATGTTGGCAGTTTGATCTCTGGTTCCTATGCCTTTTCTAAAGCTAGCTTGAACATCTGGTAGTTCATGGTTCGTGTATTGTTGAAGTCTGGCTTGGAGAATTTTGAGCATTACTTTACTAGCGTGTGAGATGAGTCTAATTGTGCAGTAGTTTGAGCATTCTTTGGCATTGCCTTTCTTTGGGATTGAAATGAAAACTGACTTTTTCCGGTCCTGTGGCCACTGCTGAGTTTTCCAAATTTGCTGGCATATTGAGTGCAGCACTTTCACAGCATCATCTTTCAGGATTTGGAATAGCTCAACTGGAATTCCATCACCTCCACTAGTTTTGTTTGTAGTGATGCATCCTAAGGCCCACTTGACTTTGCATTCCAGGATGTCTGGCTCTAGGTGAGTGATCGATCACACCGTCATAATTATCCGGGTCATGAAGATCTTTTTTGTACAGTTTCTTGTATTCTTGCCACCTATTCTTAATATCTTCTGCTTCTGTTCTGTCCATACCATTTCTGTCCTTTATTGAGCCCATCTTTGCATGAAATGTTCCCTTGGTATCTCTAATTTTCTTGCAGAGATCTCTAGTCTTTCCCATTCTGTTGTTTTCCTCTATTTCTTTGCATTGATTGCTGAGGAAGGCATTCTTATCTCTCCTTGCTATTCTTTGGAACTCTGCATTCAGATGGGAATATCTTTCCTTTTCTCCTTTGCTTTTCACTTATCTTCTTTTCATAGCTATTTGTAAGCCCTGCCTCAGGCAGCTATTTTGCTTTTTTCCTTTCTTTTTCTTGGGGATGGTCTTGATCCCTGTCTTGATCCCTTGTACAATGTCACGAACCTCCATCCATAGTTCATCAGGCACTCTGTCTATGAGATCTAGTCCCTTATATCTATTTCACACTTCCACTGTATAATCATAAGGGATTTGATTTAGGTCATACCTGAATGGTTTAGTGGTTTTCCCCACTTTCTTCAGTTTAAGTCTGAATTTGGGAATAAGGAGTTCATGATCTGAGCCACAGTCAGCTCCCGGTCTTGATTTTTCTGACTGTATAGAGCTTCTTTTCCATCTTTGGCTGCAAAGAATATAATCAATATGATTTCGGTGTTGACCATCTGGTGATGTCCATGTGTAGAGTCTTCTCTTGTGTTGTTGGAAGAGGGTGTTTGCTATGACCAGTGCATTGTCTTGGCCAAACTCTATTAGTCTTTGCCCTGCTTCATTCTGTACTCCAAGGCCAAATTTGTCTGTTGCTCCAGGTGTTTCTTGACTTCCTACTTTTGCATTCCAGTCCCCTGTAATGAAAAGGACATCTTTTTTAGGTGTTAGTTCTAGAAGGTCTTGAAGGTCTTCATAGAACTGTTCAACTTCAGCTTCTTTAGCATTACTGCTTGGGGCATAGACTTGGATTACCGTGATATTGAAAGGTTTGTCACGGAAGCGGAGATCATTCTGTCGTTTTTGAGATTGCATCCAATTACCAGTTTATTAAGGTTATGTTAAAGAATACAAATGAAGAGATACATAGGGTGAAGTCTGGGAGGATCCTAAGCCTGAATCCATGATCCTCTCTGAATCACATTTTTATGGAGACTTGTTCTTAAAGGCATAATCAATTATTAATTCCATTTCCAGCCTTTCTCTCCTTCTCTGGAGAATGAAGGGGTTCTGAAAACTCCAAGCTTACAATCATGGCTTGGCCTTTCTGGGGACCAGCTTCCATCTAGGAGCCCATCCAGAGTCATCTCAGTAGAACAAAAAGTATTTGCTTGTACTTCTCTTATCAGTTGGGAATTTACAAGGGTTTCAAAGTCCTGTTTTGGGAAACAGGGGTAGAGACTAATGTATGATTCTGTATTATCTCACAGATAGCATGCTAGATAATTATCAGTATTACCTCATTTAATCCTCATGAAAATTCTATGCAGTGAATACTTACCCTTGTTTTTGCAGATATTAAGTTACTTGCCCTACATAAGTCATACAGTGGATGAGTTTGTCTCTGCCTTGTTCATAATCTTCTAGAATCTACATCATGAGTATAAGGACTAGCTTTAGGAAAGAGAGATGCTTCTTCCCTAGTGATCAGAGGAAAGGGGAACAGCGTTAGATAAATCTGCCTCCATGCCAGTGATTCCTAAACCTGGAATTTAATCAGAATGCCTAGTTATGTTGGAAATTTAGTTGCTTTTTAAACTGTAGGACAAAGGATATTTCTTGTTTGACAGCATATCAAGCACTCGCCACATGTCTGTTGACGGAAAGGTGGACAGACAGATGCAGAAACAGAGGGGACAGGCCAGGGAAGGCTCTTCAGAGGAAGTGGCCCTTGATCTGAGCTTGAAGTGTGTAAGTTTCTCCAGCTAGACTAGAGAGGCATATAGCAGTTGAACACAGTGACATTGATGTATTTTCTGAGTTAATTTCTTCAGGCTGTCATGTTCAGGCTAATATCAGAAAATTAAGTATGATGATTAAATAAATAAAATTAAATATCATTTCCAAAGTCCTTGCTAAGTTCTTTCCACTTTGAGCTCACTTAATTGGCCTTTTTCCATAGAGTTTTTTCCTGACTTAAAATCTACATTTTTCCCAATATCTGTCAAATAAAATGTGGACCATCAAAGATTATTTTCAGTTTCTCAAAGTTTTCCAAAGAACTTCTAAAAAAAAAGCATATATTTTAAGAAGTATCGTAGGTCTTTTCTTATTGTTAGACATTTGATCAGAGAAGGCAATGGCACCCCACTCCGGTACTCTTGCCTGGAAAATCCCATGGACGAAGGAGCCTGGTAGGCTGCAGTCCATGGGGTCGCTGAGGGTTGGACACGACTGAGCGACTTCACTTTCACTTTTCACTTTTATGCATTGGAGAAGGAAATGGCAACCCACTCCAGTGTTCTTGCCTGGAGAATCCCAGGGACGGGGGAGCCTGGTGTGCTGCCATCTGTGGGGTCGCACAGAGTCGGACACGACTGAAGTGACTTAGCAGCAGCAGCAGCAGCAGACATTTGATTGGGGGTGTGGAACATATAGATATCTCACTTTCAAAATGTTCTTAGCATCATTGGTAATACAGTTCATTGCTTTTGTTTGGTGTTTTAACCTTGGCTGAAAAACTACTAAATAGTTACTGTTTTAGAATCACAAATCTAGTTGGTTATGAGTGTTTGTTTTTTTAGTTTCCATAATAACTATAAAACATTCTGAAAAGAAATGTGGAAGATACTTATATAAACAAAGTAACATACTTTAGAATCTCGATGTTATTGGATTGAGCCTTCTAGGTTACTCTTAATTTCTTTAACCATTTCAGATTTTAAAGTGTTTTCACTTAAATTTTCAATTCTAAACATGGACAGTTTTTATTAAAAAAAATCATAATTTCATTGTCGTGCATTTCCCCAGTGGCAAAGAGTGGATTTAGAGCTCTATGCACCATGAGTCCTGGAATGTTTTGGATTTGTTTCATTGAGTTTATTATGAGTTTTGATAGCTTTGTGTGGCTGGCATTACCTATACATAATTAGGAGATGTTGCAGAAATTAATCTTCTTTTGTGTTTCTAAATTAGTTTCTCTCAGCAGTGTTTGTTTTTCGTTTAGAATTTTGTGTCTTAACCTACTGTCCTTGTTAGGGCTTTCAGCTTGTGGGACTGTGCTGTCACAGAGATCTTTTTTGTCAAGAGAAGCTCTTTTTTTGTGCTGTCAGTTTCTAGCTTTCAAAGAAAATTAGTTTCCTATCTGCAAAAGAGCTGCCTCATTGGAAAAGATCCTGATGCTGGGAAAGATTGAAGGCAAAAGGAGAGGGGGCAGCAGAGGATGAGATAATTAGATATCATCATCAACTCAGTGGACCTAAATTTAAGCAAACTCTGGGAGATAGTGGAGGTCACAGGAGCCAGGTGTGCCCGAGGACCCCATGGATCACAAAGGTTTGGATATGACTTAGTGACTGAACAGCAACAACAATCTGCCAGATACTGGCAGTGCTGTCATGTTATGTAATGGCTTTTATAGCTAATGGTTAATTCCATTCTGAGTCAGGAGTGAACATTGTCTACCTTCTGCTTCCATGTTTTGTTTTTGTTTGTTTTTTTTGGCTGCACCATGCAGCATGTAGGATCTTAGTTCCCTGCATTGTATGTGTGTGCTTTGTCATGTTCCATTCTTTGCAACTCCATGGACTGTAGCCTGCCAGGCTTCTCTGTCCATGGAAATTTTCAGGCAAGAATGCTGGAGTGGGTTGTCATTTCCTTCTCCGAGGGGTATTCCCCACCCAGGGATTGATCCTGTGTCTCTTGCATCTCCTGCATTGGCAGGTAGATTCTTTACCACTGAGCCATTTGTTAGTTCCATCACCAGGGATCAAACCCATATCCCCTGCATCCCTGCATTGGAAGTGTGGAGTCTTAACCACTGGACTACCAGGGAAGCCCCTCCTTCCATGTTTTATTTCGAGTCCAAGTGTAGTGGGCAGAGACATAGCTTTCACCTTTGTGTACAAAGAATTCTACAGTGCCTGTGCAGAGGTAACTTTTGTTGGACATGTAGTCCCATAGCATTGTTATATTTTACAGACATAGGGACCAAGAGACTGTTTCTTTACATCCCCTGTTTTTGTAGGTGAAAGAGATGACTTTGGGTGGTTTGGTAACTTGATGGTTCTCAACCTTATCAGACCCATTGCTTCATTTTTTTTTTTTTTTCCCTAAACCAAGTACTTTAACCTTTTGCTGTCCTGAAAGAAATTCATAGATAATATAAGCCACCTTCTTTCTAAGAAATCAACATAATGCCCTATTTATAAGATAAAAGGAAACTTTGAAATTGATTTAGAATAAAATGAGTATTTCTCTATGTAAGTGCACAGTATAACTGCATAAGTAGTCAGATACTTACATTTGCATGTGAGTCACTGTGAATATGACAGCTGCAAGTGTAGACTGACAGATATGCCAAGTGTCAGTCAGTGACTCAGATAACACCCATCAGTGATGTAATTTTTCAAAATGGTGGACAACTCTTAGTGAAGTGTCAGATCCAAGTATAATATTCCCTTGATTTACAAGGTAATTGCCTTCCTTGGAAATTGAGTGATTTTATGTTTAAATAATATAAAATAGAATAAGGTTCTGCTGCTGCTAAGTCGCTTCAGTCGTGTCTGATTCTGTGTGACCCCAGAGACGGCAGCCCACCCTTCCCTGTGATTCTCCAGGCAAGAACACTGGAGTTGGTTGCCATTTCCTTCTCCAATGCATGAAAGTGAAAAGTGAAAGTGAAGTTGTGCAGTTGTGTCCGGCTCCTTAGCGACCCCATGGACTGCAGCCTACTAGGCTCCTCCGTCCATGGGATTTTCCAGGCAGGAGTACTGGAGTGGGGTGCCATTGCCTTCTCCAAAGGTCAGATAATTAATTATAAGTTTATTTTTTTTTCACCTACATGAATGCCAGGTGAGATTATTTGGCAGTTTTGTGGGAAGCAGAATTGGAGTTTGTTGTAAAGGATTGACCTGGGCACTATCAAACATTAATGTGTCTGGTCTTTCACTGCTAAATGTTAGTATTGGCTGCTCATTTTTGTGACAGTGAAAAAATACCCTCAAATTTTCAGATGTCTCTTTGGAGAAAACGCCTATCTTAAAATATATAGTTGAATTGTAGAATTGGAGATAGAACTTGGATCCCTTAGATTCTCCATTGTACCATGCTGAAGTGATACTTCAACTTGCTTCATGTGTTGTGCCTGGATGATTGTTAATAATTTTGAAATTTAAAAAATGTTGCAAATGAATCCAACAGCACTCTGCCAGATAATGATGTGCTTCTCAACCAATTGTAATATCAAGTTATCATAAGTCAGGGTCTTTCTTCAGCTCTTCATTCCTGTAAGCCTTGCTTTTGAAAGTCTGTTGTTAATCTGCAGAATACAGTTTGACTCAGAGGTTTTTCTCCACCAAATAGCTTCTGGCCTCCATTTCATTCAGTCAGTAGTTAGCACCTGCTGTGTGCTAGCAACTTTTTTAGGCAGTAGAGACATTGTGATGAATGAAGCAGTTATTCCCACTGTCTTAGAACCTGCAGTCAAGTGGAGAAGAGATAGACTTTAAGCAAGTAAGCACATAAATGAATATAGTTACAGATCTGCTCATTTGTAATGGAGAACTATGAGAAACAATAACAAGAAAAATCTCGGTGATTATGGGACAGTGGGAGAGGCATTGACATTTATTCTGAGGTTTGAAGGACAAGTAAGCATTAACCAAGAGAACAACTCCAGGATAGGGAACAGGATGTTGAAAGGTCCTAGGGCAGGAGAGCTTGGCCTGCCACTGGTGACTCTCCAGGCGGTGAAGCTACTTTTGTTTCCTGGGTTATCTTGTTGTTTCTTTCATTAGCATTACCCTGTGCTTATCTGGAACTATTTCATGCTTCAGTACTTTATTTTTATTGTACGTGCTATTTCCTCTTTCTAGAATTCTCCTTCCCACTCCAGCTTTTCATTTCATGATCAGCTCTTCTCTGACTTTCTCCAGCAGACTTAACTACTTCTTTATTTGAGCACTTATTGAACCTTGTATGTACCTCTGTTACAGCAGCTACCACATCATTTTGTCTGTTTTCCTTTTTGATAAACTTCTTAGGAATTGAGATTGTACTTCATTTATGTACCTCCAAGGCCTACTAACTCTGGGAGATGGTGATGGACAGGGAGGCCTGGCGTGCTGCGATTCATGGGGTCGCAAAGAGTCAGACACAACTGAGCGACGGAACTGAACTGAAGGCCTACTATAATAAGAACCTGACACTTAGTAGACAATAGTATTTGTTTAGTAAATGGTCAAATATATTTACTCTTTTTAAAATAATCCTTTATTATAAAACTTCCATATTCAAAAGTAGATGCAATTCTCTTTTTTATTTAAAAAAATTTTATTGAAAGTCTAGTTGATGTACAGTATACAGATATACAATATAATGATTCACAGTTTTTAAAGATTATGCTTCATTTATAGTCATTATAAAATATTGGTTATAATCCCCATGTTGTATGACATATCCTTGTTGCTTACTTTATACCTAATAGTTTGCATGTCTTGATACCTTATCCCTGTGTTGCCCCTCCTCCATTCCTCTGTACTGGTAACCACTTGTTTGTTCTCTGTGTCAGCGAGTCTGCTTCCTTTTTGTTATATTCACTACTTTGTTGTGTTTTTAAAATTCCACATGTAAGTGATATCATGTAGTATTTGCCTTTTCTCTGTCTGATATATTTCACTTAGCATAATGCCCTCCGAGTCTATCCTTGTTACTTCAAATGGCAAGATTTCGTTCTTTTTTTATGGCTGAATAGCATTCCATCATATCCATATCTTCTTTACCCACTCATCTTAGGACACTTTAGATTGTATCCATATTCTTGGCAATTTTAAATAATGCTTCTATGAACATTGGAGTGCATGTATCTTTTCAAATTAGTGTTTGTTTTTTTCAGGTATATACCTAGGAGTAGAATTTCTTGGTCATATGGTAGTTCTATTTTTAATTTTTGAGAAACCTCCATACTCTTTTCAACAATAGCTGCACCAGTTTACATTCCCGGCAACAGTACATGAGGGTTCTCTTTTCTCCGCATCCTTGCCAGCATTTGTTATTTGTGTTCTTTTTAAATGATAGTTATTCTGACAGATGTGAAGTGGTATCTCACTGTGGTTTTGATTTGCGTTCTTTGATGATTAGACAAAATTCTATAATGAATCAGTATATATTTGTCATGTACCAATTCATGTCAATCTTTTAAAAATTTTTAAATTTTTTATTGCAGTAACATGGATTTACAACATTATACAAGTTTAGTTACTTTGTAGAAATATTATATTTCTACTTCTGCATACCCTACAATGTGCTCACCACCAAAAATTTACTTTTCATTTGTCACCATATGGTTGACCTCCTTTAACCATTTTGCCCTCCCCACTACGCTTCCCCCTCTATCTACTACTCTGTTCTCCATATCTGTGTGTTTCTTTGTTTGGTTTATTCACTTATTTTGTGTGTTTGTTAGTTTTTTATATTATACGTATGAGTGAAATCATACAGTTTTTGTCTTTTTCCATTTGACTTATTTTGCTTAGGCTTTCCTGGTAGCTCAGATGGTAAAGAATCTGCCTGCAAAGCAGGAGACATGGGTTTGATCCCTGGTTCGGGAAGATCCCCTGGAGAAGGGAATGGCAATCCACTCCAGTATTCTTGCCTAGAGAATTCCATGGACAGAGGACCCTGATGGGCTACACTCCGTGGGGTCACAAAGAGTAGGACAGGGCTGAGCAGCTAACACTTTCACTTTTTTTACTTGGCATAATGCTCAGCAGTAAGGAATTTACCTGCCAATGCAGGAGATGCATGTTTGATCCCTGGGTCAGGAAGATCTCGAGAAGGAAATGGCAACTTACTGCAGTATTCTTGCTTGGGAAATCCCATGGACAGAGGAGGCTGGCGGGCAATAGTCTATAGGGTCACAAAGAGTCAGACAAAACTTAGTAACTAAACAACAACAGCAACATGATTATTGATAGATGAGGATTTAGTCTTGCCCTGTTTCTTTTATGTTCTGGGGATTTCCTATGATATTTTTCTTAGTTTCCTCTTTCTTTGTTCTGTATCTCTGCTCTGTGTGGTTACCCTGAAGTTTGTATGAAACCTCTCATAGAGATGATAGTGCTTTTCCTGCTGATAACATCTTACTTTCTTTAATCTGTGGAAGTTCTGTTCTTTTCCTCTTCCCTTTTTATGTTTTTGTTTTCTCTAATTATCTACTTTTTAAAAAAAAATTATTTTACTTGGAGGCTAATTACTTTACAATATTGTGGTGGGTTTTGCCATATATTCACATGAATCAGCCATGGGTATACATGTGTCCCCCATCCTGAACCCCCCGCCCACGTCCCTCCCCATCCCATCCCTCAGGGTCATCCCAGTGCACCAGCCCTGAGCACCCTGTCTCATGCATCAAAACAGGACTGGTGATCTATTTCACATATGGTAATATACATGTTTCAGTGCTATTCTCTCAAATCATTCCACCCTCACCCTCTCCCACAGAGTCCAAAAGTCTGTTCTTTACATCTGTGTCTCTTTTGGGGTCATTGTTAACATTTTTACAATTCCATATATGTGTGTTAATATACTGTATTGGTGTTTTCCTTTCTGACTTAAACTTTGCTCTGTATAATAGGCTCCTGTTTCATCCACCTCATTAGAACTGATTCAAATGCATTCTTTTTAACAGCTGAGTAATATTCTATTGTGTATATGTACCACAGCTTTCTTATCCATTCGTCTATTGATTGCCTTGCCTAAGACATCTAGGCTGCTTCCATGCCTTGGCTATTATAAACAGTGCTGTGATGAACATTGGGGTACATGTGTCTCTTTCAATTCTCGTTTCCTCGGTGTATATGCCCAGCAATGGGATTGCTGTGTCGTATGGCAGTTCTATTTCTAGTTTTTTAAGGAATCTCCACACTGTTCTCGATAGTGGTTGTACTAGTTTGCATTCCTACCAACAGTGAGAGAGGGTTCCCTTTTCTCCACACCCTCTCCAGCATTTACTGCTTGTAGACTTTTGGATAGCAGCCGTTCTGACTGGCGTGAAATGGTACCTCATTGTGGTTTTGATTTGCATTTCTCTGATAATGAGTGATGTTGAACATCTTTTCATGTGTTTGTTAGCCATCTGTATGTCTTCTTTGGAGAAATGTCTGTTTAGATCTTTGGCCCATTTTTTGATTGGGTCGTTTATTTTCCTGGAATTGAGCTACAGGAGTTGCTTGTATATTTTTGAGATTAATTCTTTGTCCGTTGCTTCGTTTGCTATTATTTTCTCCTATTCTGAAGGCTGTCTTTTCACCTTGCTTATAGTTTCCTTTGTTGTGCAGAAGCTTTTAAGTTTAATTAGGTACCATTTGTTTATTTTTGCTTTTATTTCCATTACTCTGGGAGGTGGGTCATAGAGGATCCTGCTGTGATTTATGTCAGAGAGTGTTTTGCTTGTGTTCCCCTCTAGGAGTTTTATAGATTTTGGTTTAGATCTTTAATCCATTTTGAGTTTATTTTTGTGTATGGTGTTAGAAAGTGTTCTAGTTTCATTGTTTTACAAGTGGTTGACCAGTTTTCCCAGCACCACTTGTTAAAGAGATTGTCTTTTCTCTGTTGTATATTCTTGCCTCCTTTGTCAAAGATAAGGTGTCCATAGGTGCATGGGTTTATCTCTGGGCTTTCTATTTTGTTCCATTGATCTATATTTCTGTCTTTGTGCCAGTACCATACTGTCTTGATGACTGTGGCTTTGTAGTAGAGCCTGAAGTCAGAAAGGTTGATTCCTCCAGTTCCATTCTTCTTTCTCAAGATTGCTTTGGCTATTCGAGGTTTTTTGTATTTCCATACAAATTGTGAAATTATTTGTTCTAGCTCTGTGAAAAATACTGTTGGTAGCTTGATAGGGATTGCATTGAATCTATAGATTGTTTTGGGTAGTATACTCATTTTCACTATATTGATTCTTCCAATCCATGAACATGGTATATTTCTCCATCTGTTAGTGTCCTCTTTGATTTCTTTCACCAGTGTTTTATAGTTTTCAATATATAGGTCTTTTGTTTCTTTAGGTAGATATATTCCTAAGTATTTTATTCTTTTTGTTGCAATGGTGAATGGAATTGTTTCCTTAATTTCTCTTTCTGTTTTCTCATTGTTATTGTATAGAAATGCAAGGGATTTCTGTGTGTTGATTTTATATCCTGCAACTTTACTATATTCATTGATTAGCTCTAGTAATTTTCTGGTGGAGTGTTCAGGGTTTTCTGTGTAGAGGATCACGTCATCTGCAAACAGAGTTTTACTCCTTCTTTTCCAATCTGGATTCCTCTTATTTCTTTTTCTGCTCTGATTGCTGTGGCCAAAACTTCCAAAACTATGTTGAATAGTAGTGGTGAGAGTGGGCACCCTTGTCTTGTTCCTGACTTTAGGGGAAATGTTTTCAATTTTTCACCATTGAGGATAATGTTTGCTGCGTGTTTATCATATATAGCTTTTATTATGTTGAGGTATGTTCCTTTTATTCTTGCTTTCTGGAGAGTTTATCATAAATGGATGTTGAATTTTGTCAAAGGCCTTCTCTGCATCTATTGAGATAATCATATGGCTTTTATTTTTCAATTTGTTAATGTGGTATTACATTGACTGATTTGCGGATATTGAAGAATCCTTGTATCCCTGGGATAAAGCCCACTTGGTCATGATGTATGATCTTTTTAATGTGTTTTTGGATTCTGTTTGCTAGAATTTTGTTAAGGATTTTTGCATCTATGTTCATCAGTGATATTGGCCTGTAGTTTTCTTTTTTTGTGGCATCTTTGTCAGGTTTTGGTATGAGGGTGATGGTGGCTGTATAGAATGAGTTTGGAAGTTTACCTTCCTCTGCAGTTTTCTGGAAGAGTTTGAGTAGGATAGGTGTTAGCTCTTCTCTAAATTTTTGGTAGAATTCAGCTGTGAAGCTGTCTGGACCTGGGCTTTTGTTGGCTGGAAGATTTCTGATTACAGTTTGAATTTCCGTGCTTGTGATGGGTCTGTTAAGATTTTCTATTTCTTCCTGGTTCAGTTTTGGAAAGGTGTACTTTTCTAAGAATTTGTCCATTTCTTCCACGTTGTCCATTTTATTGACATATAATTGCTGATAGTAGTCTCTTATGATCCTTGATATTTCTGTGTTGTCTGTTGTGTTCTCTCCTTTTTCATTTCTAATTTTATTGATTTGATATTTCTCCTTTTGTTTCTTGATGAGTCTGGCTAATGGTTTGTCAATTTTATTTATCCCTTCAAAGAACCAGCTTTTGACTTTGTTGATTTTTGCTATGGTCTCTTTTGTTCCTTTTGCATTTATTTCTGCCCTAATTTTTAAGATATCTTTCCTTCTACTAACCCTGGGGTTCTTCATTTCTTCCTTTTCTAGTTGCTTTAGGTGTAGAGTTAGGTTATTTATTTGACTTTTTTCTTGTTTCTTGAGGTATGCCTGTATTGCTATGAACTTTCCCTTAGCACTGCTTTTACAGTGTCCCACAGGTTTTGGGTTGTTGTGTTTTCATTTTCATTGCCTTCTATGCATAGTTTGATTTCTTCTGTAATTTGTTGGTTATTCAGCAGCGTGTTGTTCAGCCTCCATATGTTGGAATTTTTAATAGTTTTTCTCCTGTAATTGAGATCTAATCTTACTGCATTGTAGTCAGAAAAGATGCTTGGAATGATTTCAGTTTTTTTGAATTTACCAAGGCTAGATTTATGGCCCACAATGTGATCTATCCTGAAGAAGGTTCCGTGTGTGCTTGAGAAAAAGGTGAAATTCATTGTTTTGGTGTGAAATGTCTTATAGATATCAATTAGGTCTAACTGGTCTATTGTATCATTTAAAGTTTGTGTTTCCCTGTTAATCTCTGGTCTTTCCAATTTGTTCCATTGATCTATATTTCTGTTTTTGTGCCAGTACCATACTGTCTTGACGACTGTGGCTTTGTAGTAGAGCCTGAAGTCAAGCAGGTTGATTCCTCCAGTTCCATTCTTCTTTCTCAAGATTGCTTTGGCTATTCGAAGTTTTTTGTATTTCCATACAAATTGTGAAATTATTTGTTCTAGTTCTGTGAAAAATACTGTTGGTAGCTTGATAGGGATTCAATGCAATTGAATAGGGATTGCATTGAATCTATAGATTGCTTTGGGTAGTAAACTCATTTTCACTATATTGATTCTTCCAGTCCATGAGCATGGTATATTTCTCCATCTATTTGTGTCCTCTTTGATTTCTTTCACCAGTGTTTTATGGTTTTCTATATATAGGTCTTTAGTTTCTTTAGGTAGATATATTCCTAAGTATTTTATTCTTTTTGTTGCAATGGTAAAAGGAATTGTTTCCTTAATTTCTCTTTCTGTTTTCTCATTGTTATTGTATAGGAATGCAAGGGATTTCTGTGTGTTGAATTCATATCCTGAAACTTTATTATATTCATTGATTAGCTCTAGTAATTTCTGGTGGAGTGTTTAGGGTTTTCTATGTAGAGGATCATGTTATCTGCAAATAGTGAGAGTTTTACTTCTTCTTTTCCAATCTGGATACCTTTTGTTTCTTTTTCTGCTCTGATTGCTGTGGCCAAAACTTCCAAAACTATGTTGAATTGTAGTGGTGAGAGTGGGCACCCTTGTCTTGTTCCTGACTTTAAGGGAAATGTTTTCAATTTTTCACCATTGAGGATAATGTTTGCTGTGGGTTTGTCATATATAGCATTTATTATGTTGAGGTATGTTCCCTCTATGCCTGCTTTCTGGAGGGTTATTATCATAAATGGATGTTGAATTTTGTCAAAGGCTTTCTCTGCATCTATTGAGATAATCATATGGTTTTTATCTTTCAATTTGTTAATGTGGTGTGTCAGATTGATTGACATGTGAATACTGAAGAATCCTTGCATCCCTGGGATAATGCCCACTTGGTCATGATCTTTTTAATATGTTGTTGGATTCTGTTTGCTAGAATTTTGTTAAGGATTTTTGCATCTATGTTCATCAGTGATATTGGCATGTAGTTTTCTTTTTCTGTGGCATCTTTGTCTGATTTTGGCATTAGGGTGATGGTGGCTTCATAGAATGAGTTTGGAAGTTTACCTTCCTCTGCAATTTTCTGAAAGAGTTTGAGTAGGATAGGTGTTAGTTCTTCTCTAAATTTTTGGTAGAATTTATGTTCCCACCAACAGTGCAAGAGGGTTCCCTTTTCTCCATATCCTCTCCAATATTTATTATTTGTAGATTTTTTGATGATGACCATTCTGACTGGTGTGAGGTGATATACCTCTGGGTAGTTTTGATTTGCGTTTCTCTAAGAATGAGAACTAAGGTCCGTCTAGTCAAGGCTATGGTTTTTCCAGTGATCATGTATGGATGTGAGAGTTGGACTGTGAAGAAAGCTGAGAACCGAAGAATTGATGCTTTTGAACTGTGGTGTTGGAGAAGACTCTTGAGAGTCCCTTGGACTGCAAAGAGATCCAACCAGTCCATCATAAAGGAGATCAGCCCTGGGATTTCTTTGGAAGGAATGATGCTAAAGCTGAAACTCCAGTACTTTGGCCACCTCATGCGAAGAGTTGACTCATTGGAAAAGACTGATGCTGGGAGGGATTGGGGGCAGGAGGAAAAGGGGACGACAGAGGATGAGTTGCCTGGATGGCATCACCAACTCGATGGATGTGAGTTTGAGTGAACTCCGGGAGTTGGTGATGGACAGGGAGGCCTGGCGTGCTGCGATTCATGGGGTCACAAAGAGTTGGAGACGACTGAGTGACTGAACTAACTGAAGAATGAGTGATGTTGAGCATTTTTTTCATCTCTTTATTAGCCATCTTCATGTCTTCTTTGGAGAAATGTCTAGGTTTTCTGCCCACTTTTTGATTAGGTTGTTTGTTTTTCTGATACTGAGCTACATGAACTGCTTGAGCTTTTTGGAGGTTTATCCTTTGTCAGCTGTTTCAGTTGCTGTTGTTTTCTCCCATTCTGAGCACTAGGTTTTCACTTTGCTTATAGTTTTCCTTCATTGTGCAAAAGCTTTTAAGTTTAATTAGTCTCGTTTGTTTATTTTTGTTTTTATTTCATTACTCTGAAAGGTGGGTCATATAGGTTCCTTCTGTGATTTATGTTTTAAGGGTGTTCTGCGTGGTTTCCTCTAAGAGTTCTATAGTTTCTGGTCAACATTTAGGTCTTTAATCCATTTCGAGTTTATTTTTGTTATTGGTGTTAGAAAGTGTTCTAATTTCATTCTTTTACACATAGCTTCCCAGATTTCCTAGCACCATTTATTGAAGAAACTGTCTTTTCTCTATTGTATATTTTTGCCTCCTTTGTCAAAGATAAGGTGTTCATACGTGCATGGATTTGTCTCCAGGCTTTCTATCTTGTTCCATTGGTCTATATTTCTATTTTTGTGCCACTTCCATACTGTCTTGATGAGTGTAGCTTTGTAGTATAGTCTAAAGTCAGGAAGGTTGATTCCTCCAGCTTTCATTCTTCTTTTTCAAGATTACTTTGGCTGTTTGGGGTCTTTTGTCTCTCCATACAAATTGTGAAATTGTTTGTTCTAATTCTGTGAAAAATATCATTGGTGGTTTGATAGGGATTGTGTTGAATCTATAGGTTGCATTTGGTAGTATAGTCATTTTCACATTATTAGTTATTCCAATCCAAGAACATGGTATATTATTCCATCTGTTTGTGTCATCTTCAATTTCTTTCATCAGTGTCCTATAGTTTTCTGAATATAGGTGTTTTGTCTCTTTAGGTAAATTTATCCCTAAGTGTTTTATTTTTTTTGTTACAGTGGTAAATGGGATTGTTTCCTTAATTTCTCTTCCTGATTTTTCATTGTTAGTATATTGGAGTGCAAGAGATTTCTGTGTCTTTAATTTTGATCCTACAACTACTGTATTCATTGATTTTTGTTGTTGTTCAGTTGCTCAGTCATGTCTGACTCTTTTCAACCCCATGGACTGCAGCATGCCAGACTTCCTTGTCCTTCACTATCTCCTGGAGTTTGCTAAAACTCATGTTCATTGAGTCAGTGATGACATTCAGCCATCTCATCCTCTGTCACCTCCTTCTCCTCTTGCCCTCAATCTTTCCCAGCATCAGGATCATTTACAGTGAGTTCGCTCTTTGCATCAGGTGGTCAAAGTATTGGAGCTTCAGCTTCAGCATCAGTCCTTACAGTGAGGATTCAGGGTTGATTTCCTTTAGAATTGACTAGTTTGATCTCCTTGCAGTCCAAGGAACTCTCAAGACTTCTCCAGCACTACAGTTGGAAAGTATCATTTCTTTGGCTCTTAGTCTTCTTTATGGTCCAAAGCTCACATCTGTACATGAATACTGGAAAAGCTATAGCTTTGACTAGATGGACCTTTGTAGGCAAAGTAATGTATCTTCTTTTTAATACACTGTCTAGGTTTGTCGTGGTTTTTTTTTTTTTTTTTTTTTTTCGCAAGGAGCTAGTGTCTTTTAATTTCATAGCTGCAGTCACTGTCTAGTCATTTTGGAGCTGAAGATGATAAAGTCTGCCACTGTTTCCATTTTTTGCCCCTCTATTTGCCATGACCAGATGTCATGATTTTAGTATTTTGAATGTTGACTTTTAAGCCAGCTTTTTCACTCTCCTTTTTCACCTTCACAAGAGGTTCTTTAGTTCCTCTTTGCTTTCTGCCATTAGGGTGGTATTATCTGCATGTCTGAGATTATTGATATTTCTCCCAGCAATCTTGATCCAGCTTGAGCTTCATCCAGCCTGGCATTTAGCATGATGTACTCTGCATATAAGTTAAATAAGCATGATGACAGTATACAGCCTTGACATACTCCTTTCCCAATTTTGAACCAGTCTATTGTTCCATGTCCAGTTCTAACTGTTGCTTCTTGACCTGCATACAGGTTTCTTATGAGGAAGTCAAGGCGGTCTGGTATTCCCATCTCTTTAAGCATTTTCCACAGTTTGTTGTGATCCACATAGTCAACGTCTTTAGTGTAGTCAATGAAGCAGAAGTAGATGTTTTTCTGAATTTTCTAGTGGCATCTTTAGGGTTTTCTATGAAGAAAATCATGACATATGTAAACAGTGAGAGTTTTGCTTCTTTTCCAATCTCGATTCCTTTTATTTCTTTTTCTTCTCTGATTGCTCTGGTTAGGACTTCCAAAATTCTGTTGAATAATGGTGGCAACAGTGGGAAACCTTGTTTTGTTCCTCATTTTAGAGGAAATGATTTCAGTTTTTCACCATTGTGAACAATATTTGCTATGGATTTGTCTTATATGGCCTTTATTATGTTGACTTATGCTCCCCTGTGCATACTTTCCGGAGAGTTTTCATCATAAATGAGTGTTGAATTTTGTCAAAGAATTTATCTGCATCTGTTGAACTAATTATGTGGTTATTATCTTTCAGTTTGTTAATATGATGTATCATATTGGTTGATTTATGAATATTGAAGAATCCGTCCATCCCTGGGCTAAAGCCCACTTGATTATGATGTATGTTCTTCAGTTCAGTTCAGTCACTCAGTCGTGTCCGACTCTTCGCGACCCTATGAATCGAAGCACGCCAGGCCTCCCTGTCCATCACCAACTCCCGGAGTTCATTCAGACTCACGTCGATCAAGTCAGTGATGCCATCCAGCCATCTCATCCTGTGTCGTCCCCTTCTCCTACTGCCCCCAATCCCTCCCAGCATCACAGTCTTTTCCAATGAGTCAACTATTCACATGAGGTGGCCAAAGTACTGGAGTTTCAGCTTTAGCATCATTCCCTCCAAAGAAATCCCAGGGCTGATCTCCTTCAGAATGGACTGGTTGGATCTCCTTGCAGTCCAAGGGACTCTCAAGAGTCTTCTCCAACACCACAGTTCAAAAGTATCAATTCTTCGGTCCTCAGCCTTCTTCACAGTCCAACTCTCACATCCATACATGACCACAGGAAAAACCATAGCCTTGACTAGATGGACCTTTGTTGGCAAATTAATGTCTCTGCTTTTGAATATGCTATCTAGGTTGGTCATAACTTTCCTTCCAAGGAGTAAGCGTCTTTAATTTCATGGCTGCAGTCACCATCTGCAGTGATTTTGGAGCCCAAAAAAGTAAAGTCTGACACTGTTTCCACTGTTTCCCCATCTGCTTCCCATGAAGTAATGGGACCGGATGCCATGATCTTCATTTTCTGAATGTTGAGCTTTAAGCCAACTTTTTCACTCTCCACTTTCACTTTCATCAAGAGGCTTTTGAGACCTCTTCACTTTCTGCCGTAAGGGTGGTGTCATCTGCATATCTGAGGTGATTGATATTTCTCCCGGCAATCTTGATTCCAGCTTGTGTTTCTTCCAGTCCAGCGTTTCTCATGATGTACTCTGCATATAAGTTAAACAAGCAGGGTGATAATATACAGCCTTGATGTACTCCTTTTCCTGTTTGGAACCAGTGTGTTGTTCCATGTCCAGTTCTAACTGTTGCTTCCTGACCTGCATACAGATTTCTCAAGAGGCAGGTCGAGTGTTCTGGTATTCCCATCTCTTTCAGAATTGTCCACAGTTTATTGTGATCCATACAGTCAAAGGCTTTGGCATAGTCAATAAAGCAGAAATAGATGTTTTTCTGGAACTCTCTTGCTTTTTCCATGATCCAGCGGATGTTGGCAATTTGATCTCTGGTTCCTCTCCCTTTTCTAAAACCAGTTTGAACATCTGGAAGTTCACGGTTCACATATTGCTGAAGCCTGGCTTGGAGAATTTTGAGCATGACTTTACTAGCATGTGAGATGAGTGCAATTGTGCAGTAGTTTGAGCATTCTTTGGCATTGCCTTTCTTTGGGATTGGAATGAAAACTGACCTTTTCCAGTCCTGTGGCCAGTGCTGAGTTTTCCAAATTTGCTGGCATATTGAGTGCAGCACTTTCACAGCATCATCTTTCAGGATTTGGAATAGCTCAACTGGAATTCCATTACCTCCACTAGCTTTGTTCGTAGTGATGCTTTCTAAGGCCCACTTGACTTCACATTCCAGGATGTCTGGCTCTAGATGAGTGATCACACCATCGTGATTATCTGGGTCGTGAAGATCTTTTTTGTACAGTTCTTCTGTGTATTCTTGCCACCTCTTCTTAATATCTTCTGCTTCTGTTAGGTCCATACCATTTCTGTCCTTTATCGAGCCCATTTTTGCATGAAATGTCCCCTTGGTATCTCTAATTTTCTTGAAGAGATCTCTAGTCTTTCTCATTCTGTTGTTTTCCTCTATTTCTTTGCATTGATCACTGAGGAAGGCTTTCTTATCTCTTCTTGCTATTCTTTGGAACTCTGCATTCAGATGCTTATATCTTTCCTTTTCTCCTTTGTTTTTCACTTCTGTTGTTTTCACAGCTATTTGTAAGGCCTCCCCAGATAGCCATTTTGCTTTTTTGCATTTATTTTCCATGGGGACGGTCTTGATCCCTGTCTCCTGTACAATGTCACGAACCTCATTCCATAGTTCATCAGGCACTCTATCTATCAGATCTAGGCCCTTAAATCTATTTCTCACTTTCACTGTATAATCATAAGGGATTTGATTTAGGTCATATCTGAATGGTGTAGTAGTTTTCCCTACTTTCTTCAATTTAAGTCTGAATTTGGTAATAAGGAGTTCATGATCTGAGCCACAGTCAGCTCCTGGTCTTGTTTTTGTTGACTGTATAGAGTTTCTCCATCTTTAGCTGCAAGAAATATAATCAGTCTGATTTCGGTGTTGACCATCTGGTGATGTCCATGTGTAGAGTCTTCTCTTGTGTTTTTGGAGGAGGTTGTTTGCTATGACCAGTGCATTATCCGGCAAAATTCTATTAGTCTTTGCCCTGCTTCATTCCGTATTCCAAGGCCAAATTTGCCTGTTACTCCAGTTGTTTCTTGACTTCCTACTTTTGCATTCCAGTCTCCTATAATGAAAAGGACATCTTTTTTGGGTGTTAGATCTAAAAGGTCTTTTAGGTCTTTATAGAACTGTTCAGCTTCAGCTTCTTCAGCGTTACTGGTTGAGGCATAGACTTGGATTACTGTGATATTGAATGGTTTGCCTTGGAAACGAACAGAGATCATTCTGTCGTTTTTGAGATTGCATTCAAGTACTGCATTTCGGACTCTTTTGTTGACCATGATGACTACTCCATTTCTTCTGAGGGATTCCTGCCTGCAGTAGTAGATATAATGGTCATCTGAGTTAAATTCATCCATTCCAGTCCGTTTTAGTTCGCTGATTCCTAGAATGTCTACATTCACTCTTGCCATCTCTTGTTTTATGTTCTTTTTATTATGTTGTTGGATTGTGTTTGCTAGAATTTTATTAAGGATTTTTGCATTTATGTTCATCAGTGATACTGGCTGCTAGTTTTCTCTTTTTTGGGGCATCTTTGTCTGGTTTCGGTATCAGAGTGATGGTGGCTTTGTAGAGTGAGTTTGGGAGTTTACTTTCTCTGCAGTTTTCTGAAAGAATTTGAGTAGAATAGGTGTTAGCTCTTCTCTAAACTTTTGGTAGAATTCACCTGTCAAGCCATCTGGCCCTGAGCTTCTGTTTGTTGGAAGATTTTTGATTAGAATTTCAATTTCCATGTTTGTGATTGGTTTGTTCCTATTTTGTATTTCTTTCTGGTTCTGTTTTGAAGGGTTATATATACTTTTCTAAGAGTTTGTACTATCTGAAATGCAGTACTTGGGTGCAACCTCAAGAATGCCAGAAAGAGCTCTGTTCATTTTCAAGGCAAACAATTCAATATCACAGTAATACAAGTCTGTGCCTCAACCACTAAGGCCAAAGAAGCTGAAGTTGAATGGTTCTTTGAAGACCTTCTAGAAGTAACACCAAAAAAAGATTTCCTTTTTGTCATAGGGGACTGGAATGAAAACGTAGGAAGTCAAGAGATACCTCGAGTAACTGGCAAGTTTGGCTTTGGAGTACGAAATGAAGCAGGGCAAAGGCTAACAGAATTTTGCCAAGAGAATGCACTGGTTATAGCTAAGACCGGCTTCCAACAACACACGAGATGACTCTCCACATGGACATCACCAGATGGTCAGTACCAAAATCAAATTGATTATATTCTTTGGTTCCAAATTGAGAAAGGAGTACATCAAGGCTGTATATTGTCACCCTGCTTATTTAACTTATATGCAGAGTACATCATGTGAAATGCCGGGGTGAATGGAGCACAAGCTGGAATCAAGATTGCTGGGAGAAATGTCAATAAACTTCAGATTTGCAGATGACACCACCCTTACAGCAGAAAGTGAAGAACTAAAGAGTCTCTTGATGAAACCGAAAGAGGAGAGTGAACAAGCTAGCTTAAAACTCAACATTAAAAAAATAATAAGATCATGGCATCCAGTCCCATCACTTCATGGGAAATAGATGGGGAAACAATGGAAACAGTGACAAACTTAATTTTGGGGGGCTCCAAAATTGATCAGATGGTGACTGCAACCATGAAATTAAAAGATGCTTGCTCCTTGGAAGAAAAGTCATGACCCACGTAGACAGCATATTAAAAATCAGATGCATTTCTTTGCCGACAGAGGTCCATCTAGTCACAGCTATGCTTTTTCCAGTAGTCATGTTTGGATATGAGAGTTGGACTGTAAAGAAAGCTGAGTGCCAAAAAATTGATGCTTTTGAACTGTGGTGTTGGAGAAGACTCTTGAGAGTCCCTTGGACTGCTAGGAGATCCCACCAGTTGATCCTGAACAAAATCAGTCCTGAATATTCATTGGAAGGACTGATGCTGAAGTTGAAACTAATACTTGCCCACCTGATGCAAAGAACCCAGTCACTGAAAAGACCCTAATGCTGGGAAAGATTGAAGGCAGGAGGAGAAGGGTACGACAGAGGATGAAATGGTTGGATGGCATCACCGACTCAATGGACATGAATTTGAGCAATCTCTGGGAGTTGGTGATGGACATAGAAGCCGGGTGTGCTAAAGTCTATGGGGTTGCAAAGAGTTGGACCGGATTGAACAAATGAACTGAACTTGAAAAATTTGTTCATTTCTTCCAGGTTACCCATTATATTAACATATAGATGCTGATAGTAATCTTTTATGATCCTTTTGTATTTCTGTGTTGTAATTTTACCTTTTTCATTTCTAATTTTAATGATTTGAGTCTTCTTTCTGTTTTTCTTGATGAGTCTGGCTAACCATTTATCAATTTCAATTATCTTCTCAAAGAGCCAGCTTTTAGTCTTATTGATCTTTGCTATCGTCTCCTTCATTTCTTTTTGATTTATTTCTCCTCTGATCTTTATGATTTCTTTCCTTCTAACTGAGTTTTTTTCATTCTTCTTTTTCTAGTTGCTTTAGGTGTAAGGTTAGGTTGTTTGTTTGATGTCTCTCTTGTTTCTTGAAGTAGGCTTGTATTGCTATAAACTTCCCTCTAGCACTGCTTTTGTTTCATCCCATAGGTTTTGAGTTGTTGTGTTTTCAGTATCATTTTTTTCTAGGCCTACTATGATTTTATTTATTTCTTCAGTGACGTGTTGGTTATTCAAAAGCATATCGTTTAGCCTCCATATGTTTATGCTTTTCCTAGTTTTTTTTTTTTTTTTCCTGTAGTTGATATCTAGTCTTATAGTGTTGTGGTCAGAAAAAAATGCTTGAGATGATTTTGATAGCTTATGGTGAATGATGTTGGATCCATGATATCTGAAGAAGATTTAACTTCAGAACCAAGGACCAAGCTTGATCACTCAGAGCTTTTGTTCACAGAAGTTTTATTACAGTGAGAAAGGACAGAGAAAGCTTCTGAGACTGACATCAGGAAGGGGATGGAGAGTGCCCCACTCACTAGGCTTGTCAAGGCCTTACACACTTTTACCAGACTCATCTCCACAACATAAACCTTAAATTAACAAGCTTAGAAGTAACAATAGAAAAGTCTTGCCAGACCCACTCCCACAACTAGGTTTTAAGATAACAAGATTAGTCAGAAGGTTCTTGATAAGAAGGAGAAGGTGTCCTGGAGCAAGATACATTGTTGTTATATAATCATTAGTACAGAGTTTAAGGAAAAACATACCCTTGAGCAAGATGAGTTGTTTTGTTTAGATCTGGGCTTAAACAAAGTTAGTCTTAAAGACTGTTGTTGTAACAACTCAGAGTTTAAGATAAAAAGTCTTATGTTACTAAGACAAAGCAGTGTAGAAAAGAAAAACTTTCTCCTCCTTGAGGGCCCTGGACCCCTTCCTCCTTCTCAGGAGCCCCAGACTCCTTATCAACCTACCAAAGAAATAACTCTCTCAATTCCAGTTTTTATTTTTTTTAAACCAAGGTTTGATTTATGGCCCAAGATGTATTCTATCTTGGAGAATGTTGCATGTGCACTTGAGGAAAAAGTGAAATTGTTCTATTGTTTTTGGATGAAATGCCCTGTAGATACCAATTAGGTCCAACTGGTCCAGTGTATTGTTTAAAGCTTGTTTTCCCCTATTTTCTGCCTATGATCTGTCCATTGGTGTGAGAGGAGTATTAAAGTCCCCCACTATTACTGTGTTACTGTTGATTTCCCCTTTAATAATTAGTTGTTAGCATCTGCCATATGTATTTAGGTGCTCCTATGTGCATATATGTTTGTAATTGTTACATTTTCTTCTTGGATTGATCCCTTGATTATTATGTAGTGTCTTTTGTCTCTTGTAACAGTCTTTATTTTAAAGTCTATTTTATCTGAGTATTGCTACTCCTGCTATCTTTTGATTTCCTATTTCATGGAATATCTTTTTCCAGCCCTTCACTTTCAGTCTGTGTTTATCCCTGGGTCTGAGGTGGGTCTCTTGTAGACAGCATATATAGTAGTCTTATTTTTGTATTTGCTCAGCCATCTGTTGTCTTTTGGCTAGAACACTTAGCCCATTTACATTTAAGGTAATTATTAATATGTATGATCCTGTTACTATTTACTTTATTGTTTTGGGTTTGTTTTTTAGGCCTTTTCTTTTTGTGTTTCCTATCTAGAGAAGTTCCTTTAGCATTTGTTGAAGAGCTGGTTTGGTGGTGCTGAATTCTCTTAACTTTAGCTTGTCTATAAAGCTTTTGATTTCTTCTTCGAATCTGAATGAGATCCTTGCTGAATAGAGTAATCTTGGTTGTAGATTATTCCCTTTCATCACTTTAAGTATACCCTGCTATTCCCTTCTGGCCTGCAGAGTTTCTGTTGAAAAATCAGCTGTTAGTCTTATGGGTATCCCCATATGTTATTTGTTGCTTTTCCCTTGCTGCTTTTAATATTTGTTCTTTGTGTTTAATTTTTGTTAGTTCGATTAATATGGGTCTTGGCATGTTTCTCCTTGGGTTTAACCTGTATGGTGGAGAAGGAAATGGCAACCCACTCCAGTACTCTTGCCTGGAAAATTCCATGGATGGAGGAGCCTGGTAGGCTACAGTTCATGGCGTTGCAAAGAGTCAGACACGACTTCACTTTCACTTTCACTTATCCTGTATGGAACTCTCTGGGCTTTCCGGACTTGGGTGGCTATATCCTTTCCCATTTTAGGGATGTTTTCAACTAAAATATCCTTAAATATTTTCTCTTGCCCTTTCCTTTTGTCTTCTTCTGGGACCCCTATGATTCGAATATTGGGGTGCTAAATGTTGTCCCAGAAGTCCCAGATTATCCTCATTTCTTTTTTATTATTTTTTCTTTAATGCCGTGTTCAGTGATGTGTTTTGGGGTGTCTATGGGATCAGTATGGCTTTGGGCAGCCTGTCTGCTAATGTTCCAGGGTTGTGCCCCTCTTTTGCTGAAGGATTGGCATGAGGTGTCCAGCACTGGAACTTGCTGGGTTTTAGGTGGGGCTTGGTCTTAGTGTTGAGATGGAGGCCTTTGGGAGGGCTCTCACCTATTCATGTCCATGGGGTCAGGAGTTTTGGTGATCCAAAGTCCCAGGAGTCAAGTCTCCTGCATCTGGGATTCAGGTCCGATCCCTTACAATAGCATCAAGATTTCACAGTCCACATAGCACAGAAGACAAAATGCCTAGACTAATGGTGAAACAGCTCTCAACAGCCAAGAACACCCAAAGAGATTCACACACTGACATAGGAAAAAGGAGAAGAAAGATGAAGAAAAGGGGGTGAAGAAAGGCTATGAAGAAGAGTCAAAAGACAGCACTCAAGCTAATAATCAACCCCCTAAGTGAAAATTGATACTAAAAATTAGACTCTTAAAGATACAAAATTAAAAACAAAAAATAAAAAAACAAAAGTCAGAAACATGGAATTTATTTTAAAAATGGAGAGTTTTTTTATGGAATAAGTAGGTTATAAAAATAAAAACTAAAGAATTAATAAATAACCATATTAAGGACAATATGATAAAATACTTTTTTAAAAGGGGGGAAAAAACATATATATATAGAGAGAGAGAGTGGTACTGAGAGGAATGTCCAAATGATTCTTCCATTTTCCTGCTCCAGTTGATTTGCCTACCCAGAAAGTCCTCCAGTATTTCTAGAAAGGTCTTGACCTGTTGTGGGCATCTTCCCTTGCTCCAGTTTGTACTTGTTCTCAAAATCTACAGTTGCCTCTAAAGCTTATGGTCTCAGGCTTAGAGTGGAAATGTAAACCATTGCACCTGCCACTGCCAGGGCAGTTTCTCCCTCTTCCCTTTGCTTATACAGCCACTGGAGTTCTGCTTTAGTTTGGAGCCCACCTCTCCTTATAAGGTGCCTTACCTCTGGAAAAGGTCAGTTTTCATTCTGATCCCAAAGAAGGGCAATGCCAAAGAATGTTCCAGCTAGTGTACTTTTGAGCTCATTTCACATACTAGCAAGGTAATGCTCAAAATCCTTCAAGCTAGGCTTCAATAGTATGTGAACTGAGAATTTCCATATGTAAAGGTTGGATTTAGAAAAGGCAGAGGGACCAGAGATCAGATTACCAACATCCACTGGATCATAGAGAAAGCAAGGGAATCCCAGAAAAACATCTACTTCTGTTTTATTGACTCTGCAAAAAACCTTTGACCTTGTGGATCATAACAAACTGTGGAAAATTCTCAAAGAGATGGGAGTGCTGGACCACCTTACCTACCTCCTGAGAAACCTTTATGCAGTTAGAACTGGAACATGGAACAATGGACTGGTTCAAAATTGGGAAAGTAGTATGTCAAGGCTATGTTTTGTCACCCTGCTTATTTAACTTATATACAGAATATATCATGTAAAATGCTGGGCTAGGTGAATCACAAATTGGAATCAAGGTTGCTGGGAGAAATATCAGCAACCTTAGATATGCAGATGATACTATCCCAATGGCAGAAAATGAAGAGGAACTAAAGAACCTCTTGATGAAGGTGAAAAAGGAGAGTGAAAAAGCTGGCTTAACACTAACATTAAAAAAACTGAGATCATGGCATTCGGTCTCATCACTTCATGGGAAATAGGTGGACAAAAAATGGAAATAGTGACAGACTTTATTTCCTTGGCTCCAAAATCACTGTGGACGGTGACTGCAGCTATGAAATTAAAAGACGCTTGCTCCTTGGAAGAAAAGCTATGACAAACCTAGACAGCATATTAAGTATAGTCAAAGGTATGGTTTTTTCAGCAGCCATGTAAAGATGTGGAATTGGACTGTAAGGAAGGCTGAATGCCAAAGAATTGATGCTTTCAAACTGTGGTACTGGAGAACACTCTTGAGAATCCTGTGGACAGCAAGGAGATCAAACCAGCCAATCCTAAAGAAAATCAACCCTGAATATCCCTTGGAAGGGCCGAAGCTGAAGCTGAAGCTCTAAGATTTTGGCCACCTGATGTGAAGAGCTGACTCATTGGAAAAGACCCTGATGCTGGGAAGGATTGAGGACAGGAGAAGGGAGCCACAGAATGAAATTGTTGGATGGCATTACTGAATCAATGGACGTGAGTTTGAGCAAATTCCGGGAGACAATGAAGGACAGGGAAGCCTGGCATGCTGCAGACCATGGGGCTGCAAAGAGTAGGACATGACTTAGCGACTGAACAAAAACTGCTTGTAAGTCTGTCTCCAGTGTCTGTCCACCTAGAAACGAGGGTGTGAAAATAGGAGCTTGTTAGGGCTCACTTGCTCAGTTGTGCTGGGATGGGGGAGGGGTACAGCAGATGTTGTTAGGGTGTGTGAGGAGTGCTCACCACAGCTAGTCCTTGCTTGGTCCCTGTGGGAGGTCCCCAGTCTGAGGCAAGTTGTGCACCTTCCCGGGGGAGTTGGTCCTGGTCCTTGGCAGAGTCGTGCTGCTCAGGCTCCCAGGAAGATGTGGGTAGCAACCCTTAGCCGCTCACAACTTGGTGGTAGTTGCAGTCTCTGGGGTCGGGACCTTATTGGCCCTCTACCTTCCACTTCTAGCGTTTGCCTCTCTGCCTCTGGGGCCATAGACCACTGCCATCTTGCCCCCATTTGGCATTCACTAGGATTGTGTCCTTTTTTCTGTGAGCGTGCAGAGCTAGAGCGAAGCATTAGTCTTCCCATGGGAATGATCTTTTGCTTCTCTGGCATTTTCCCAGGTCTGCCTCTGCCGTGTCATGTTAGTGCCCCCAGAGTATCTTCATGGCAGTCAACCCTGATCCTTTCCCTGAGGACCAAACCCCAAGGGCTGAGCCTCTGCACCCAGCCCCTACTCAAATGCTGGGAGATGCGAGTGTGAGCTGCTTCTTGGCTGGGAAGTGCCAACCAGTGCAATCTCTATGGTGAATTTTCTCCAGTTTGCCTTCAGAGCACCTGGCTTGCTGTGTTCCCCTCTGAGGTTCTGAAGCTTCCCCCTGACCCCACCTGTGAGGGGGTTTCCTAGTGTGCAGAAACTTTTCCTCCTTCATAACTGCCTCCCAGGGGCTCAGGTCCTCGCCCGGAACTCCTTTGTCTCCCTTTTTGTTTTTATCTTTTGCCCTACTTTCTGAGGAGATTGGTTTGCCTTTCTGAAACTCTGGGGTTCTCTGTCCGCATTCAGAAGATGTTCTGTGGGAACTGTTCCACGTGCAGATGAGTTTTTTGATATATTTGTGGGGGAGAAGGTCATCTCCCTGTCCTATTCCTCTGCCATGTTAAAGGTTCCTCCTCTGAGTTTTCTTAAATCTCATTAAGTTTTTTCACAATAGCTACTTTGAATTCTCTATCAGTTAGATTGAAATATTCTGTGACTTTAAGTTTGGTTTCTGGAGATTTGTCGTTTTCTTTTTGTGGTTTAGTATTACTATGGTTCTTCATGGTGCTTGATGAAGTGCTCCTCTGCTGGTGCATTTAAATAACAGGTTAAACGTGAGAGTGCTTTCTTTTGTTGTCTGTTAGGTGGCACTATTGACTTCTGTCCCTCTTGACTTCCCTGGTGGCTCAGATGGTAAAGTGTCTGCCTATAATGCAAGAGACCTGGGTTCAATCCCTATGTCGGGAAGATCTTCTGGAGAAGGAAATGGTAACCCACTCCAGTATTCTTGCCTGGAAAATCCCTTGGACAGAGGAGCTTGGTGGGCTACAGTCCATGGGGTCGCACAGAGTCGGACACGACTGAGCGCCTTCCCTTTCACTTTCAGGTGACACTGTAGCACAGGTTTCGGTTTCTCTTGGCTGTGCTGCTTCTGCTATATTTGAGAATTGGCGCTTTCTGTGCTTTGTAAGAGGTATGGCTCTGTGCCTTCTTTGGCTCTTCTTGTGCCTCTGGATTAGCTGCTGCTTTGCTTCTGTTGGAGCTGCTGTGTCATGGGGATGGTGGGCTTTCCCTCGTGTCTGGGATCCCCTGAGACATAGGCTCTGCTCTGGGAGGAGGATGATAATTGGAGGGGAGCAGGGTTGTACAGTCACCTCCACCATGTTGGGTGTTGTAAGTGTCTTGGGCTCTGCCATTGCAGACTGTGGGGCAGGTCTTTGGGTATGTCAGCCGCTGGAGGGACAGAGTCCTAGGCCCCACTGCTACTGCTTCCCAGTTGCCTGTGCCCACAGGTGCTCCCATATTCAGGACACCAAAGTCATGTGTGCTGCTTCCCGTGCTGCTGGGGTTTCTGAAGCTGTGGACTCAGCCGTACATAAGGCTGGGATTGCAGGCACGGACTCCACTGTTCCTTTGGTTCTGCCTCTTTCATATGTTCCAGTACACCCACCAGTAGATGTATGCAGCTGCTGCTGCTGCTAAGTTGCTTCAGTCGTGTCTGACCCTGTGCGACCCCATGGACGGCAGCCCACCAGGCTCCTCCGCCCATGGGATTTTCCAGGCAAGAGTACTGGAGTGGGTTGCCATGGCCTTCTCCAATAGATGTATAGATATGTGGAATTCTCCAGTGACCTATTGAGTTGGGCACAGATATACTTCTGCTGAGTTGTGGATGTTTTGCAGGTTGTAGATTGAAGGGGAGAAACAAAGGTAACCTTGTTTCTGACAGCATTCCTATGAGGTTTAAAGACCTGAAGACCCCACACCCTATCCATCCTCTCCCTTCCTGACACCAGGACCCACACTCCACTTATTCTGACTTTCTTCGGTGGTAATACTGGAAAACAGAAATGTATAGATGTGACACAGGTCAAAGATGTTAAGAACATGTTATAATGATCTCATAAACCAGACCTTGGCAGTATAAAATAGTAAATACTCAATTGGTTGCGTTGAATTAGACCATACCATTAAAGGCCTTCTGTCTTTATGTACAGTTAATGAAAGATGAGTAGCAACAAAGAACTAGGTTGTTTTCTCATTTTTATATTACTGATATTGACATTTACTATAAGTGTCAATTTTTTTATAGTGTACATTATAATTTTCATATTATTTAGGTATGTTTTAAGTGTTTAACCTCATTATTTTTGACCTAGAAAAAATATTTTTCTATTATAGGAAGCTGTTTATGTTATGTTACATAATAAAAAAACAGGTTTTCAGCTTTGGTTGGAACTAGGGCAAAGAACCTCTAGTTGAGAGATTTTATGCCTTAAAATTTTTTTTCTTTTAGCAAATTAATAAAATATTTAATTTTCATTAAAATATTGATATACTTTTTTCTTTTCCAGAGAGTAATGCCTTCTAGCTTTTTCTTGCTGCTGCGATTTTTCTTGAGAATTGATGGGGTCCTTATTAGAATGAATGACACAAGACTTTACCATGAGGTATCTCTTCTTCTTTAGTGAATATACTAGTTAATATTGGGCTTGTTCATGTTGTTACATACATTGTCAGTCTGAGAGTTTGAAATTCAACAGTGCTTTATATTATATGGTTATCCATCTAACCTTTAAGATTGAGTGTTTCACATTCACTGTTGACTGCACAGTTATCAAAACATTACAGCTTCTTTTCCAAAAGTTCTAGTAGCTGAAAATGTTTTTCTAAAAGACATTTCCATTAAGGGGAGCCTAATGCTTTTTTAAAAGAACTGTATTTACTCTGTTTAAGAAAACTATCCCTTAACTCTTACTTTTTTTTAATAGTATGTGTTGTTTATGTGATGTCCTGATATTAGAAATATTAATCACATAGCCTCCAGAAATTTGTGTCATCCCATCATTTTAATAGTTGTTTTAATGCTTGGAAATTCTGTGTTCTATTTCAAGGAATTGTTAACCTACAAGATTCTTAAAAAATAAGTGAAGAAAGTATAGGGAGGCTTAATTGAGTAATAAAAATTCTTCTAGTAGCTTATAGCAGCCTATCCTTTTTTAACGAATTTTTGACATCAGATTTGTGATCATACAGAATGATAAATAAAAGAAGAGACCACCAGAATGACAAATGAGAGAAGAGTATCAGTATCAGTCACGGTAGTTGTAGTAATAGTTAACTTTTCTAACAATCCTATAAAATAAATATTATTATCTCTGCTTTATAGCTGAGGCAACTAAGGCAAAGAGAAATTAACTAAATTGCCTGTTATACAATTAATAGGGCTTCTCTGATAGCTCAGTTGGTAAAGAATCCATGTCCAATGCAGAGACCCCAGTTCTATTCGTGGGTTGAGAAGATCCGCTGGAGAAGGGATAGGCTACCCACTCCTGTATACTTGGGCTTCCCTTGTGGCTCAGCTGGTAAAGAATCTGCCTGCGATGTGGGAGACCTGGGTTCTATCCCTGGGTTGGGAAGATCCCCTGGAGAAGGGAAAGGCTACCCACTCCAGTATTCTGGCCTGGAGAATTCCACGGACTATACAGTCCATGGGGTTGCAAAGAGTCGAATGTGACTTTCACTTTTTTTCATACAAGTAACAGGTGGCAGAACTGGGATTTGAACCCAGTAAGATAGAATTGGATTGGTATTTTCCTTTTTTTTTTTTTTTTTAACAGCCACACTGTGTGGCCTCTGGGATAGCTCCCCAACCAAGGATTGAAACCCCCACCCTGGCTACCTTCAGTGGTAGAAGCTTGGAGTCTTAACAACTAGATCACCAGGAAAGTTCCTGGATCTTTTTCTTTTCAAAAGTGATAGCAAAGTACTAAAAATAGGCTACATTTTACTCCCTCAGAAAAAAATGAAATTTGCATTTTTAGAAATGCTTGCACTTTAGCTCAGAAATGTTGATTTCTTTTCAGGGTTTATCCTCAAAAAGATTCTTATATACAGTAACCCACAAATTTTAATTAGGCAGATGTATAGAGTTGTGTGTTGTGTGTGTGTGTATATATATATATATATATGTATTCATGGAAATGCTATTGTTTGTAACAGTTCAAGGATCTTCCAGGCAAGAATACTGGAGTGGGTTGCCATTTCCTTCTTCAGGGGATCTTCCCGACCCAGGGATCGAACCCGGGCCTCTGGCATTCTAGTCAGACGCTTTACCGTCTGAGCTACCAGGGAAGCCCCAAAGGAAAGAAGGAAAGTGCTTTAATAACCATTGAATGAGTATTGATTAAATGGCCATTCATATCCTGTTAACCTGCAACAAATAGACTGCCAGATATTTCTCCAGCAAAATTGGATTTATTCAGGATCAGCAGCAAATTGCAGTTTGGGATCTGTAACCATGGTGAGCCATGTGCAAGTCCCTGCATGGCAAGGGAAGGAGAATACTTGTATAGACTGGAAAAGGAAGGTGAGAGGGCTGTAGGAAACAGAGTCCATGGTTTTCCATTGGATGATTCCTTGCCAGAAACTAAGAGGAGTCTTTCTTTTTTTTGTGGGGCTTTGCTATGGTTGCAGGATGTGAGAGCTTCCCGTTTTAGTCTCCAAACTGTATTTAATTGAGGTTTCTATTTTTAATTTTTACAATTCATATAGTAGAAAATATATAACCATTAGAATTAGTGGTTGATTTGAAGAGATGTACAAATTAATATTGACTTTTAAGGTGCAAGTATGAATATAAGATTTTCTGTAGAGATTTCTAAATGTTGAGGATAGTGTTATCTATAGAAGTTGTGATTATTGATAATTTATACTCTTATGTTTATATTATTTGATTTTTTTTACAATGAGCATCAATCTTTTTGTTGATATAGAAGATTGAAACTTTCAGGGAATGTAATCTTGTGATTTTTTTCTCTTATTAAATAATGTTTTACCAAAAACCAAATTGTAATAAATTGCTTTCTAAAACCTCCCTTTAAAACGTCTTAAATGGGAAAATTGAAGTATAGAAAAAGTGACTATAAATAAGCGATTTAACAAATTTTTAGAAATAGGAAAGAATAAAACTTGTTTAAGCTTTTTTTTTTTTTTTTTTGAATATAAGGGTAGCCACAGTTATGTAGGTAGATGCTAGTATAACTTAAGGAAAAGGTGTGGTTCTAAACTTGACATGATATTTAAATCTCTTACATATTTCATTACAAATATATACATTTTCTTTCAGAGTAAAACCTTTGCTTATGTTTCTCTTACATGACAATTATTAAATATGTTTACATATATATATATCTGATATTACTGTAGTTTATATAGATTGGAATTAATAATTCAGAATTCTTGAATTAGTTATCTCACTGTAGAATTAGATGGTCTCATCAGACTTAATGCTACTTTTACAATCTGTTCTTAAATGCAGGCAATTCTATTTAATAGAAAGGATTTTGTAAATCAATATAAATGAATTTATTGCGATTTTTTATTTTTAAATATAGGCTGACAAGACCTACATGTTACGAGAATATACATCACGAGAGAGCAAAATTGCTAATTTAATGGTACAGTATTTAAATATCAATTTTTAAAAGTTAAGTTTTAATGTTTTACTTTAGGTATGGTATCCTCCCATGTCCCACCCATCTACCAAACCTGTATCCCTAAATCCATTCATTTACCTAATAGGTAGGTAAATCCTGCTGAAGTGTATTTTTTCTGGTAGTCACCTCAATTACAGTTAGAGTTGTTAGGTATATTAGTCATCATCCAACCCAGTTTCCACTTGTATTCTGGAAAAACTGAGAGCCAGAGGTGTGACTTACTGTAGCTCTTACAACTGGTTCGTGGTGGACCTGCAATAGGATGTTCTTTCCAGTACTTATTTTGGGGGACATAATACCCCCCTCCTTTTTTTGCTCCCCTGGAGTTTGTAAAGGGCTTTTGCAAGTCTATAGGAGTTAATAATGGCTTGTTTAAAAAGTGATACCTTCCTGCTAAGTTGATATTTTTAAATTCACCCTTAGTGCTTATTTCTATCTGTATGTATTGGGTTGGCCAAAAGGTTTGTTTGAGTTTTGATGTTAAGATATTATGGAAAAATCTGAATAAACCTTTCAGCCAACCAAATAGAATATATGAGTTAGAAAAGTTACTTAGAGTCTATTGGAGACTACATGTTGGCATCTAACTGAAGACTGGTGCTTTCAGGATACAAAAGTAACAGGAAAAGGGAATTGGAATAAGATGTATTGAATTCTTAGAACATTTAATGGTGCATTATTAAAAGACATCTCCCTATGATTTTTGAGGAAACCCTCTAGTAACAGACTAAATGAGTCAGTAACAAGAGATATTATTAGGAGTATCTAATGATGTTCCTTTTATATATATATATATATATATATATATATAGTACCTCATTTTAAAATTGCCATGCTTTAGGAATGCTTGAACCAAAGCATTTCCAAAATTATCATTGTAGTAACTTCATATATACTAATATGATTTATGTATTTCCTAGCATGTTTCACCTTCCCTCTTCACGGAACCTAATGAAATATCACAGTATTTACCGATAAAGGAGGCAGTTTGTGAGAAGCTAATATTTCCAGAAAGAATTGATCCTAACCCTGCAGACTCAAAAGAATGTACACCTGTGGAATAGAATGTGTTATAACATATACTTACTGTGGAATCTGATTGGCTCTTTGGAGGGGGGTATTTTTATTTTGAGAATTAATTGCCTTGTCTATGTGCAGATTTTCTGTAACCTTAAAGGAAAAGAAAAAATAAAGGATTGTTGCAGGCAGATTCCACTCAACTGCTGTTTGTACCCTGTCTTCAAATTCATATTCCAGGAATTTATATTCTCTGGAATTAAGTTCAGATTTCTAAATTGTAATGAAGCAGAGTCTCACTAAGAAGAAGGTGATGTGTGTATGTCTCTGAAGGAGTGAGCACAACCTGCATCTATCATGAAACGCTATCTTCTACCATGAGGAGAAGTTGTTTTAAATCACTCAATCATCGCACCTTGTGGCTTTCATTGGATTCCTAATCATGCACATTGATACAGTTTAGTGGCTCTTTACCTTGTTTTTTACCTCCTAGGAAATTGATCTGTGCCCAGGAATTAAAAAAAAAAAAAATTACCCCTTAAATTTTAAATTGGCTTTTGAAATTTAAAGGAAGATACAGAACCAAATAAACTATATTTTTGGATAACGTAAGGTGTTATGTCAATGAAAACACATGAACGTGGTTTGCCACTAACAGCTAGGGTGTTAGAGCTGTCTCCTTCCATCTTTAGGTGCTTTTTCTGTATTTGTTACTATTTGTACTGACATGTATTTTACTTCCATCTTCCATTGGATATTGAATTTGATATTGGTCCTAAAAAGTTTGAATTAAAGTGGATTATTTTAAGCAAACATTACATCAAACCCTAAAACAATCAGATTAATTTTCTGCTTAAAATATTTGAAGGATAGCTGTGAAGGACGAGGAGGCTTATTTTAAAGTCTGAAAGCCAGTTTTTCGTTTTTTTTAAGATTCATGTTTTTAAAATTACAGGGGATCCAGGAAAGTGTAATTAATTAGGACAAAACCTCAGTAGTACGGAAAGTACACAGAGGTAAATTAAAAATCCATTTGGTTATTTTGATGACCTTTAAATATTTTATATTCTTTTCTGCCTTTCTAAATGATCTCCATAAAGTAGAAAGTAGTTATAAAGCACCAAGTAAGAAATTATTTTAAATGGATTTTTAAAAATATTTTATTTATAGGGCAGGGGAAAAGAATTACCCTCCCCCCGACTTTTTCTAGTTTGAAATGTCTATTGTACATATTTCCACTTGATGCATAAGTCATTAAAGAAGAATATTTAATTTTAAGTATTAGAAAAACTCTTCAGGTATTGGCCTGAAGATAAATTTTAGTGAAACAAATACAATTGGATATTCATCATTGCTCAGACTCTGGTGTAGTGTTGTGTGTATTTTTTTTTTTTTTTTTTTGCTTATTTTATTAGCTAAATTTAGTCACAGATAATTTGTGTATTTGTGTTCTGCTTCATCAATCTTCAAGGTGTAAAAGAATCAGGATTTTTTTGGCTATAAGAAAACACATGACATACTCACTGTATATTAAATATATCTGTACTTAGTGTTTCCTCCGAGGACAGAAAAGTGTATGTTTTGTACTCTGCTTTCTGTTTATTTGCCATGCAGATTTGAATAGAACAGACTCTTTTAACTATAAAAATTATAAAAAATGGAAAGCGTAAGAATATTCATGAGTTGAATTAGTTGAGGTTTCTGGGTAACAACATATTATACATATATTTTTAACTTAATTCAGATATCTTAGTCACAAAATAAGTCTTAGATTACTTATTTTGAGAATCCATTATTAAAAATTGTAGAATTGATCTTTTTATAGAGGGTGGAAGGTGGGTAGGATGAGGTGAATGGATAAACTTATAAAAACCTCACTAGCTTATTCCTTGGAGAATACCAAGAAAACTTGTATTTGCCCATTGCTTAACAAGACCAATACCATTTTATATTTATTGTTCCAAGTGTCTTTTTGTAAGAGGAGAATAAACAATAAGTAATTGCTGATCTGTGTTTTGCTATTTCATTTGATTTGATTTTTCTTGAAACTTAATTAAAAATGGTTTGGTGTACCTTTCTTGTTTGTGCTTTATATATATATTTTTAAAATATTTATTTATTTGACTGCGTTGGGTCTTAGTTCTGTGGCACTTGGGCTTCAGAGTGTGTGGGCTTTAGTAGCTGTGGCATGCGGCCTTAGTAGCTCTAAGACCTGTGAGGTCTCAGTTTCTCGACCAGGGATCAAACCTGTCTGTGGCTCCCGCAATGCAAGGCAGAGTCTTAACCACTAGATCACCAGGGAAGTACCATGCTATAAATGTTTGTGGTAATGTATCATTCCATTTCAAGTACTATATGTCCTATATGGTGCTAGATACAGGGATCACAATAATGAAGAAGATACTCAGTCAGCCCTCTGCTGGTTCGACATCTGCAGATACAGCCAACCATGGATCAAAAATACTGAAAAAGAATTTCCAAAAAGCAAACCTTGAATTTGTTGTGTACCTGCCAGCTATTTACGTAGCATTTACGTTGTACTTAAAACTATCTACATAGCCTTTACATATTATAAGTATTTAGAGATGACTTAAAGTGTATGGGAAGATATGTGTAGGTTATATGTAAATACACCATTTTGGAGTATGAAGTCAAATGGGCCTTAGGAAGCATCACTACAAACAAAGCTAGTGGAGGTGATAGAATTCAGTTGAGCTATTCCAAATCCTGAAAGATGATGCTGTGAAAGTGCTGCACTCAATATGTCAGCAAATTTGGAAAACTCAGCACTGGCCACAGGACTGGAAAAGGTCAGTTTTCATTCCAATCCCAAAGAAAGGCAATGCCAAAGAACACTCAAACTACCACACAGTTGCACTCATCTCACACTTTAGTAAAGTCATGCTCAAAATTCTCCAAGCCAGGCTTCAGCAATACATGAACCGTGAACTTCCAGATGTTCAAGCTTTAGAAAAAGCAGAGGAACCAGAGATCAAATTGCCAACATCCGCTGGATCATGGAAAAAGCAAGAGAGTTCCAGAAAAACATCTATTTCTGCTTTATTGACTATGCCAAAGCCTTTGACTGTGTGGGTCACAATAAACTGGAAAATTCTGAAAGAGATGGGAATACCAGACCACCTGATCTGCCTCTTGAGAAATCTGTATGCAGGTCAGGAAGCAACAGTTAGAACTGGACATGGAACAACAGACTGGTTCCAAATAGGAAAAGGAGTACGCTAAGGCTGTATATTGTCACCCTGCTTATTTAACTTATATGCAGAGTACATCATGAGAAATGCTGAGCTGGATGAAGCACAAGCTGGAATCAAGATTGCCAGGAGAAATATCAATAACCTCAGATATGCAGATGATACCACCCTCATGGCAGAAAGTGAAGAAGAGCTAAAGAGCCTCTTGATGAAAGTGAAAGAGGGGAGTGAAAAAGCTGGCTTAAAGCTCAACATTCAGAAAACTAAGATCATGGCATCTGGTGTCATCACTTCATGGCAAATAGATGGGGAAACAGTGTCAGACTTTGTTTTTCTGGGCTCCAAAATCACTGCACATGGTGATAACAGCCATGAAATTAAAAGATGCTTACTCCTTGGAAGGAAAGTTATGACCAACCTAGACAGCATATTAAAAAACAGAAAAAAAAAAAAAAGGCAGAGACATTACTTTGCCAACAAAGGTCCATCTAGTCAAGGCTATGGTTTTTCCAGCAGTCATGTATGGATGTGAGAGTTGGACTATGAGGAAAGCTGTGCACCAAAGAATTGATGCTTTTGAAGTGTGGTGTTGGAGAAGACTCTTGAGAATCCCTTGGACTGCAAGGAGATCAAACCATTCTAAAGGAGATCAGTCTTGGGTGTTCATGGAAGGACTGATGCTGAAGCTGAAGCTCCAGTACTTTGGCCACCTGATGAGAAAAGCTGGCTCATTGGAAAATGCCGTGATGCTGGGAAAAATTGAAGGCAGGTGGTGAGGGGGACAGAGGATGAGATGGCTGGATGGCATCACCAACCCAATGGACATGAGTTTGGGTAAACTCCGGGAGTTGGTGATGGACAGGGAAGCCTGGCCTGCTGCAATTCACGGGGTCGCAAAGAGTTGGACACAACTAAATGACTGAACTAAACACCATTTTGTATAAGGGACTTGAACCATCCTCTGATGTTGGTAGGGGGAAGGAGGCCTGGAATCAATCCTCTGGATACCAAGGGATGACTGTGCTGCTTATGTCTTCATGGAGTTAAAGACTAATGGAGGAGACAAAAATAATTATAAATTTTAGTAATTTCAATGATGGAAATAATACTGTTTTAAGAGATTGACAAAATCACCTTTGGTGTAGAGGTAGAGTTCTACCTGGAAGAGAATGTAGAAAGCCTCAAGGGAATGCCAGTTCTACCTGGAAGAGGATGTAGAAAGCCTCAAGGGAATGCCAGTTCTACCTGGAAGAGGATGTAGAAAGCCTCAAGAGGTACAGTAGTCAAGACTATATGACAGTTTTTTAGGGAATGCCTATCTTAACCAGGAGAAAAAGCTGGATAATTTATGTACTAAGATTGAAGGTGCTGGGAAGAATTGAAGGCAGGAGGAGAAGGGGACGACAGAGTATGAGATGGTTAGATGGCATCACTGACTCAATGGACATGAGTTTGAGCAAACTCTGGGAGATAGTGAAGGACAGGGAGGCCTGTATGCCACAGTCCGTGGAGTCACAAAGAGTCAGACATGAGTGAGCGACTGAACAACAACAATATATAATTACAATTTTTCATGAGCACATCAGACAAGTAAGTTTGCAAAGAAAAGTCAACTGTATCACAAAGTGATAAGCCCTCAAGAGATGGACCATACCAATTGTTCCATCTTAGAGCATGAGAGAAAGAGGTGGCCACTGTACAAGCAGGTAAGAAATCAACTAAGATTTTAACAAATTCTGAAAGGCTAATTATGGGCTAGTGTATCTATTTGGAAGAGCCAAGAGTCTCAAAAAGAGACTTCGTACTCAAGGGCCTACCCCAGTGCTTACAGCAAATGGGCAGGACAAGGGACCAGAAAGTCCCTGTCAATAGTTCAGGCATGCAGGAGACCACTGCTGAGGGATACGTATGAAACCTGCCCATTTACCCTAGACCCTTCTTTTGAAGGATGCAAAAGACTTAAGCTGCTGGGGGGAAGAGCAACAAATATCACCTCCAAGGCCCCAGAAAAATCCAGTATTTCTGGGAGAGGAATAAAAGCAAAACCCATCTGCTTCTGGGAGAAGAAATAGGAAATGCTCTGCCTTCAGGACCCAACCATTATTGCTGGAGAAGGAGTATAAGCAAGTAACCTCTGATCTCAGGAGGAACAGAAAAACCTGGCCCTGGGATACCACATGGATAACAAAAAATGAAGTCTGCTACCACTGGGAAATGGGCATGAAATTTACACAACAGTAGAATTCACATCATTTTCAAGTGCATCCAGAACAATCACCAAGATAATGAATATTCTAGGCCATAAAACAAACCTCAACCAATACGTAAAACACTTCAAGTCATGTGGATTATGTTTTCTGACCATACCAAACTAGCAAAAACCAGTAACAGAAATCTGGGAAATACCTGAATAACCTCTGATGAAAGAAGTAAAGGGAGCAAATACCATGGTCATAGAATGAAAGACTTAAGATATGAATATGGCCTATGGAACATTCCCCAGATTGGCTTACAGAATCAATGTAATCCCATTCAAATTCCTAGTGCTTTTTTACACTAGACATTTATAAGATAGGATTCTAAAATATGTGAAATTCCAAAGAATCTAGAATAGCCAAAACAATTTGGAAAAAGAATAAAGTTGGAGGACTCAAAATACCTGACTTCAAAATTTAGCCTAGAGGTACAGTAGTCAAGACTATATGACAATTTTTTTAGAATAGACATGTCATGGAGTCCAAGCTTGCTCTGCTCACCACACGACAGACCAATAAGTCTATAGATGAGATGTTGAGGCAAGGAATAAGACTTTATTTGGAAAGCTGGCAGACCAAGAAGATGGCAGTGTCTTAAAATAGCTATCTTATCTGGGTCTAGGTGCCAGGTTCTATTACAGAACAGAGAGTGGGAAGGTGAAGAAGTAAAGTAAAAAGGCCATTTACTCTTGCAAATATTTCCTGGAATGACCAGCTCTGGGGAAGGGATGTGTTAATTTCTTCCTTCTTCCATCCATCCACAGGTAGACAGGTTCCTGAACAAAGGCATGTTGGCTTAAAATTTAGGCAGAAGAGCAGGGTTCCCTGAGGTAGGCCACTGTATGAACAGTATCCTTTTGGTGAACAAAAACAAAGCTTAAAGAAACAGATCCAACATGGAGTCAAAATTGGCTCTTCCCTGTAACAGACATACAGATCAATGGAACATAATAGTAAATCAAGAAAGAGACCTACAAATCTACCTTGAACAAAAATGCAAACATAATTAAATGGAGAAATGATAGTCTTTTTGTGATATTTAAAAAAAAATTTATTGAAGTACAGTTGATTTACTATGTTGTGTTGTACAACAAAGTGACCAGAAAGTTGGTATATGTATCAACTTTAAAAAGTAGTCACAACCTAGAAGTTGAGGGTTATGTTTTATTTGGTGAGAATTTTTAGATCTTCAAGCCCAGGAGACAGCATCTCAAATAACCTTGAGAGAACTGTTCTAAAGAGGTGAGGGAAGGAGTCAGGTTATATAGAAGCTTGCAACAAGGGGCAGGTAGTCTGAACATCAAAAGATTATTGTTAATTAAGGAAAAACATATCTCAAGGAGTTTAGTGCTTTTCTACGTATGGGAAGATGCAAGCGTCTGGGCCTACTGAAAACCTTCCTTTCATATGCACCTCAGCTATATGGGGCCAGCATCCTGCGATTTGATTTTTCACATCTTTTTAGTTCCTTACTCACAGTAGGTAGTGGCGGCAGCTCGTGGCAGCTGCCAGAAAGTAGGCATTGTTCTTCCTGGGTTCAGAAATTCACATTTGAAGGGCCAATATCCCTGAGGCTGTGGCATTCTTGTTTATTCTTACTGCAGGAAACACTCCGTTTCACAGTCCCTCTCCATAGTCAGAAATTTGATCAGTATTTGGGAGATATTTCATGACCATTTTTTGTCCCACAGTACTGGGAGGCTCTTTTAGATCAGGTGAAAGTTCTTGTTAATATGTCACTCCAGGTGTTAATTTCCAGATTAAGCCCATTGATAGGTAACAAAAGATTCTCTGGATCTTCTATCTTCTTACCTGTTAGGATCCAGGAGATATTTCGCTTATTGCTTTTTCCCATACCTAGAATCACACTATTATAATTATTGATGTCATACAGAACTATATCTCTGTTAGTTGTTTCAAGTTGCCTAGTCACCATTACATTTATTGGTGATGGGATTATATACTGTAAGAGACAATGATCTTATAAAATAGATATAAGTAACGTAGCTCCTTATTGCCAAATTCAGACATAAATTGAAGAAAGTAGGGAAAACCACTAGACCATTCAGGTATGACCTAAATCAAATCCCTTATGATTATACAGTGGAAGTGAGAAATAGATTTAAGGGCCTAGATCTGATAGAGTGCCTGATGAACTATGGAATGAGGTTCGTGACATTGTACAGGAGACAGGGATCAAGACCATCCCCATGGAAAAGAATGCAAAAAAGCAAAATGGCTGTCTGGGGAGACCTTACAAATAGCTGTGAAAAGAAGAGAAGTGAAAAACAAAGGAGAAAAGGAAAGATATAAACATCTGAATGCAGAGTTCCAAAGAATAGCAAGAAGAGATAAGAAAGCCTTCAGGGATCAGTGCAAAGAAATAGAGGAAAACAACAGAATGGGAAAGACTAGGGATCTCTTCAAGAAAATCAGAGATACCAAAGGAACATTTCATGCAAAGATGGGCTCGATAAAGGACAGAAATGGTATGGACCTAACAGAAGCAGAAGATATTAAGAAGAGATGGCAAGAATAAACAGAAGAACTGTACAAAAAAGATCTTCATGACTCAGATAATCATGATGGTGTGATCACTGACCTAGAGCCAGACATCCTGGAATGTGAAGTCAAGTGGGCCTTAGAAAGCATCACTACGAACAAAGCTAGTAGAGGTAATGGAATTCCAGTTGAGCTATTCCAAATCCTGAAAGATGATGCTGTGAAAGTGCTGCACTCAATATGCCAGCAAATTTGGAAAACTCAGCAGTGGCCACAGGACTGGAAAAGGTCAGTTTTCATTCCAATCCCAAAGAAAGGCAATGCCAAAGAATGCTCAAACTACCGCACAATTGCACTCATCTCACATGCTAGTAAAATAATGCTCAAAATTCTCCAAGTCAGGCTTCAGCAATACGTGAACCGTGAACTGCCTGATATTGAAGCTGGTTTTAGAAAAGGGAGAGGAACCAGAGATCAAATTGCCAACATCCGCTGGATCATCAAAAAAGTAAGAGAGTTCCAGAAGAGCATCTATTTCTGCTTTATTGACTATGCCAAAGCCTTTGACTGTGTGAATCACAATAAACTGTGGAAAATTCTGAAAGAGATGGGAATACCAGACCACCTGATCTGCCTCTTGAGAAATTTGTATGCAGGTCAGGAAGCAACAGTTAGAACTGGACATGGAACAACAGGCTGGTTCCAAATAGGAAAAGGAGTACGTCAAGGCTGTATATTGTCACCCTGCTTATTTAACTTATATGCAGAGTACATCATGAGAAATGCTGGACTGGAAGAAGAACAAGCTGGAATCAAGATTTCCGGGAGAAATGACACCACCCTTATGGCAGAAAGTGAAGAGGAACTAAAAAGCCTCTTGATGAAAGTGAAAGTGGAGAGTGAAAAAGTTGGCTTAAAGCTCAACATTCAGAAAACGAAGATCATGGCATCCGGTCCCATCACTTGATGGGAAATAGATGGGGAAACAGTGGAAACACTGTCAGACTTTATTTTTCTGGGCTCCAAAATCACTGCAGATGGTGACTGCAGCCATGAAATTAAAAGATGCTTACTCCTTGGAAGGAAAGTTATGACCAACCTAGATAGCATATTCAAAAGCAGAGACTACTTTGCCAACAAAGTTTCATCTAGTTAAGGCTACGGTTTTTCCTGTGGTCATGTATAGATGTGAGAGTTGGACTGTGAAGAAGGCTGAGCGCCGAAAAATTGATGCTTTTGAACTGTGGTGTTGGAGAAGACTCTTGAGAGTCCCTTGGACTGCAAGGAGATCCAACCAGTCCATTCTGAAGGAGATCAGCTCTGGGATTTCTTTGGAAGGAATGAAGCTAAAGCTGAAACTCCAGTACTTTGGCCACCTCATGCGAAGAGTTGACTCATTGGAAAAGACTCTGATGCTGGGAGGAATTGGGGGCAGGAGGAGAAGGGGACAACAGAGGATGAGGTGGCTGGATGGTATCACCGATTCGATGGACGTGAGTCTGAGTGAACGCCAGGAGTTGGTGATGGACAGGGAAGCCTGGTGTGCTGGGATTCATGGGGTCGCAAAGAGTCGGACACGACTGAGCAACTGATCTGAATGTAGCTAGTAATGTTGACGAAGCGTAGCAGAGAGACAGTGGCATACACAATTTGGAAACAACAAATTAAAATAACGATTAGTATAACTGCTGGTGCTGCTGCTAAGTCGCTTCAGTTGTGTCTGACTCTGTGGGACCCCATACACGGCAGCTCACCAGGCTCAAGCGATCACCAGGAATACATGCTGGGGAACTAGTGCCCCGTGAAACATGTCTATCCCGCAGTGTAGTTACTAAGCCCATTTAAATATACCGATTTATATACTTTTATCAAAATTCTGTTAACTTTTACACCTTTAACTTTAGTTTTATTAGGATCCCATCAACAAGCTTTGGTCTCTAAGAGGCGTTTTGTTTTTGTTCCCTGTCCATTTTACTTTACATAAAAGCTCTGGAATCCCCAGAGGTTGAGCCAAGAAGTTCAGGCCCTTTGGCCTAACTGTCTCAAATAGTCAAATAGTGTAAAATTTTTGAGCCCCTTAAATATATAACTTAAAATTGGGGTAAATAGAACAGAATTGTTTGGCTTTTAATGTTGGGGAACAGTAGGGTGTCCTTTATGGCCCAAGAATTGGACATGACTGAGCGACTTCACTTTCACTTTTCACTTTCATGCATTGGAGAAGGAAATGGCAACCCACTCCAGTGTTCTTGCCTGGAGAATCCCAGGGACGGGGGAGCCTGGTGGGCTGCCGTCTATGGGGTTGCACAGAGTCGGACACGACTGAAGTGACTTAGCAGCAGCAGCAGCAGGGGGCACAAGTGGTCTCTGATGGTACCAAGGCTCCGGATCCTTGTAGAGTTCAGGTAGAGGAGGGGAATCTGCTCTGGGTCCCTTCATGGGTCAACAAACTGTTGACTTTAAAAAGTAGTCACAACCTAGAAGTTGAGAGTATGTTTTATTTGGTGGGAATTTTTAGGACTTCAAGACCAGGAGACAGCATCTCATGTAACCTTGAGAGAACTGTTCTGAAGAGGTAGGGGGAGAAGTCAGGATATATAGAAGCTTGCAAAAGGGGGAGGTAGTCTGAAGATAAAAAGATTATTGTTAATTAAGGAAAAACAGATATCTCAAGTTAACAAATTCAGTGTTTCTCTATGTATGGGAAGATGCAAGTGTCTAGGTCTACTGAAATCCTTCCTTTCAGTTATCTTGGGCCAGCACCCTGTGGTTTGATTTTTCACATCCTAGGGAACGGCAGCAGCTTCTGGTGGCAGCTTTGTCGGGCTGGGTAGCAGGCATTGTCCTTCCTGGGCTCAGAAATTCACACTTGGGGGCTAGGATCCGTGATGTCCCTGACATCCTTGTTTATTGATATGACAGAAAATGCTCCATTTCTCTCTCTCTCTCTCTCTCTCACACACACACACAAACACTGTCTTTCAGATTCTTCCCTGTGCTATACAGTAGGTCTTTGTTATTTATCTGTCTTATATGAAATGAAGTCTTTTCAACAAATGACTCTGGAACAATAAGACATACACAGGCGAAAAAATACTTAACCTTATCTCATACCACGTACAGAAATTAAATCATAGACATCAATGTAAATCTAAAATTGTGAAAGTAAACAAAAATCTTTGTGACTTTACGTGGGCAAAGACTTCTTCAATAAAACACAAAAAGCACTGAACATAAACAGAAAAAAATGATAAAATGACCTTCATTAAAATGAAAAACTACTCTTTGAAAGACATTGTTGAGAATATCAATAGATAACCCACATACTGGAGAAAATATTTGTAAGACAATTATCTGATCAAAGGACTTATATCCAGAATATATAAAGAACTCAACTCAATAATAAGATAAATGCTCCAACCAAAAACGTATGGGTGGTAAATAAGTATATGAAATGATGCTAAAAAAACATCAGTTATGGGACTTCCTAATGGTCCAGTGGTTAAGAACCCACCTTCCAATGCAGGGGATGTGGGTACTAAGATCCCACATGCTGTGGGGCAACGAAGCTCTTGTGTTGCAACTAGAAAAGCCTGAGCGCCACAACAAGAAGCCCCCATGCCTCAAACTAGAGAAAGCCCATGCACCACAACAAAGACCCAGGATAGCCAAAATTAAAAAAAAAAATCATCAGTTATTAGGCAAATACAAATGAAAACTTCAGTGAGATATCATTATGCTTATTATAATAGAGTCTGGAAACTATTCTGAGGATTTGGCATTTAAGCTAAAACCTGAAGGATGAAGATAATTTAGCTATGTGATTTGTTTGGGGGTGGGAAGAGCTTTTTAAGAGAGGAACAGTATAAGAGTCCTCCAGGTAAGAAAGACTGGCAAATTCATGGAAGTGGAGAGACCTGGGTTGTTTGAACACAAAGTGAGGTTAAAAAATTAAGTCCAGATCATTTAGGAGTTTACAGTTCATGTTTAAGGAGGATAGATTTCAATGCAGTGAGAAACAATGAAAAGTATAGATGCAAGTGATCTGATTTATATTTTACACTTACTTTAGCTGTGACATTGGGATTGGCTGAAGGTGTGAAGAGGCAAAGCAGAGAATCAATTAAGGAGGCTGTAGCAGTAAGACAGGTGAGGGGTTGATGCCATTTGAACTAGGCTTACACTGTGGAGGGACCTATAAAAATCAAAATGAAGTCTAATATACACCTTCTATTTCTGTAACTCAGCTTGCTCCTTGCATTATCACGTTGATCATGTAGTTTCAGGGAAATGGAAACTTACAACAATGTTAAGAACTGAAGCTTATCTTGCCCCTGCTTTGCAACTGCTCAGCCCCTGTGATCTTGATTAGCCATGCTTGTCTGTGAAGGTCAGGCAGTTCCCCGACCCCTCCCCATCCTGCATGTCTAAAGTATCCAACAGAAGCTATAGAATGCAAACCTGTAATTGGGATCCTTTAATAGAGCTGTATACCCAACAGTCTGGGCTCAGAACTTGGAGTCCTATGGGCCCGCTGGCTTAATAAACTTGAGTTCTCCAACTCTCCGAGTGTTGCTTGGTTTCTCCACAGCCAGTTTCTGCAATACCACCAGTGCATATTAAGAAAAATGGACTCAAAGTTGAATTTATTGGGTTTTCTGAAGAACAAAATGGGGGAATTAAGGTGGATGTTTAAGTTTTTGTCTTGACTGAGTAGGGAGATATTAGTGCTATGACATGTGATGGGGACAGAAAGGAGGGACAAGTTTAGAGGAATGAAATTTCTGTTTGAACACTTGAGATATGGAATGCCTAAGAGAAGTCCAAATGGAAATTCTTAATGCATATTTTAATGAGTAATGAAATCTGTAGCTCAAAAGTTGTCCGAGCTGGAAATCAGGGGTGTTATCACCAATATAGATAACATTTAAAGTCATAGCAATGAACGAGATCACTTTGAGAATTTTTAAAGGAAATTAAGAAGGCCTTCAGAGAGGGGGAAAGAACAGCCAGTAAGTAGGTAGAAATCAGGGAAGAGTGGTGGAAGTCAAGGGAAGAGCAGAATGTTTAAAGGAAGGAGCTATCATCTGTGTGGAATGCTGTCAAGGGAACTATTGATAGTAAGAGGACAGGGGTTTCTAATGGAAGCATGGAGGTATAGCTGGTTTTGATAGTTTTGGGGGAGTGATGATGGCACAAGCCAGCATGGACTGTGAAGATCAAATATGGCGATGACAGAGCTTTCAGCAAAACTGCTTTTACAGAAATGGGTTGGTAGCTGTGGTCTTGTGGAGACAGTCATGTTTATGTCTATGCGAATAGTCCGATAATCAGACTGGTGATTCAGGAGAGGATACAACCAGTGGAGCAATCAGTGTTATTGTAAATGAAGCAATTAAAAGAAAGCCTCATGCTTTATACTTACTTGCTTATCAGACATTTCTCACAGTAATTTTGTAAAGAATGACTAAGTCTACCACAATAAGTTTCCAGATAACACTGGCTCCAGAAACCAGGAATTATCTAGTTTCTTTCCTTACATGCTTAACTACATAGCTTCCCTCAGGCATTTAGAGAACATCAAAGGCTTTCCCTAATCTTTCCTAGGAGTGTGAACTTAGCTGTCCCTAAAATGTGATACTCCTATAGATGTGAGGCCTGTTATTGCTTTGGGGCTTTGCTGAGTTGCACTGTGACTATGAGATCAGGTGATGCATCTGGGAAATCTGCCTGTGCTGGTGTCATCTCAGTACACATCTTTGGGGGTGTGGATTTTCCTATTCAGGGTTATTTAGGGCACTGGCAGAAGAACACCTGTTTGACTGTGAGGGCTGGACTAGTGTTACAGTGACAGCTGTCTCTGTGGGCATGGGATTTGACTTTGTCAGAGATAGAAATAAAAGTCCATTACAGCAAATACCACCCCTGTCTTGGTTTGGGTTTTCTCCAAAGCATAGCCTGAAACCAGCGCTAAGATGCAGGTAGTTGGGAGGTGATCTCAGGAAGAACAAATAAGTGAGAAGATGGAGGAAGGGAGATAAGGGAGGCCAGGTAAAATGAGGTGTAATGAATGAATAGATTTCCTCTTGCTGGATACTTCTGAGATGCTTTGTGGGACATGTCTTAGATTGTCCTAGCACAGGAGAAGGTCCTGTGCATTTATCATCCCAACTTCCTGGGCCTGGCTCCAGATAATAGGTCCCCCCTTAAGTGCCACACCTTAGCACATATGCACACACATACACAACCACACACACACACAAACACACACACACAAACAAGCAAGAAAGGGCTTAGGCAGAGATGCTGTCTGTAAGCCAGGATGTCTGCCACTGGCATAGGTGGCTTCAGGTGGGCCAAAGAATATGAGATGGGGCATCAACTGCTGCTGCCGCCAAGTCACTTCAGTCGTGTCCGACTCTGTGTGACCCCATAGACGGCAGCCCACCATGCTCCCCGTCCCTGGAATTCTCCAGGCAAGAACACTGGAGTGGGTTGCCATTTCCTTCTCCAATGCATGAAAGTGAAAAGTGAAAGTGAAGTCGCTCAGTCGTGTCTGACTCTTAGCAACCCCATGGACTGCAGCCTACCAGGCTCCTCCATCCATGGGATTTTTCAGACAAGAGTACTGGAGTGGGGTGCCATTGCCTTCTCCGGGGCATCAACAGCCCTTGTTAAAACCCTCCAAATTCATGTATTGCAAACTCACTCCCCCGAAGACATGAGGAGAGTTTTTATTGTTAAATAAAACAATTTTATTTTATTGTTTTTATTTGGCCCAATTCTGTGCACTCCTGAACTGAAATTGTTTCTTTGTCCTGCCCATATAACTGTTCCTTTATCAGCCAGCTGTGTTGTAATTGATCAAGGGACTACTGGACAGTAAGTATCCCTGAAGAGGGTTGATAAGATGGTAAACAATTACTCTTTAGTTCTTTTTCCTCCTTTAAATGATCATATGTCTCCCCAAAGGGACTTTGAAAAATGTGAACACCACCACTAAAATCAAAGCAAAGCAATATAGGGCTTGTGAAAAAGAAAACTGATGTCCATTTCCCTGCTGAGCCTGGGTTCTCAACCATGCACCCACAGTCAGTGGCTGAACTTCTGCTCTACATAACTCCCCTGGAACTGAAGGCAACTTTTCTGCATGTGGGCCTACGGAGAGAGGTTCTATGACAATTATAGTCTCAAAATAAAATAAGAATCGCTATACTCATTGGCTTGCCTACTTCACTTATTTATTTCATGTGAAGGATTCAAGAAAGGCAAGAATACCCATCAGATGGAGAGAAGAAGCCTGGCTGCCCAGACAAATCCCCACAGGGAGACATAACCCTGAGGAGCACCTCTCCGGCTCCAGTCCAGCCTTTCAGTTTCACAGTTTCAAGGTCTGACTTCTGTCCACTTAGAGGGTAGACAGCTCCCTGGGCACAGCAGATTATAATGGAGAAGGCTGCTTGGTAAGCAAGAAACCAGAGCAAAAGAATAAAGTTCAGGATTTGCACAATCAGTGGCCCCATGTTCTCACAAGTATGATGGGGATGTAGCTGCTTTAGGCAGAATTCATGTACCCAAACCACATCTTACTTGCTCTATGATTAAATGGGCTTTACCAACATTGCCTCAGACTTTTTTTTTTGGCATTTAGGATGAATCAGTCTGAGGAACTGGTTTGCTTCCCTCTCCCCCTTTCTCCTTTCCCAATATATTAAAACATTCAATCTCAGTATCTTAACGTCTTTTAGGTCTTTCTCTTTGAAATCACCAGGAATGCATATCTCAGGTCTGATAGTTTCTGTCTTAATATCATGCATTATCACTCAGAGATCTATCTCATTTTTCATTCCCTCAAGGCTACCTTTGTAGAGCACCCTGAATACAGTTTTCTTAGAGACCCTCTAAGGGCTGTTTTTCTTTTAGCTGTTGCTAAGGGGAGGGTGAAATGCAACAAGGCACACATGAAATTTCATTTAAAAGATGCCTAATACAGCCACTATGGAGAACAGTGTGGAGATTCCTTAAAAAACTGGAAATAAAACTGCCTTATGATCCAGCAATCCCACTGCTGGGCATACACACTGAGGAAACCAGAAGGGAAAGAGACACGTGTACCCCAATGTTCATCGCAGCACTGTTTATAATAGCCAGGACATGGAAGCAACCTAGATGTCCATCAGCAGATGAATGGATAAGAAAGCGGTGGTACATATACACAATGGAGTATTACTCAGCCATTAAAAAGAATACATTTGAATCAGTTCTAATGAGGTGGATGAAACTGGAGCCGATTATACAGAGTGAAGTAAGCCAGAAAGAAAAACACCAATACAGTATACTAATGCATATATATGGAATTTAGAAAGATGGTAACAATAACCCTGTGTACGAGACAGCAAAAGAGACACAGATGTATAGAACAGTCTTATGGACTCTGTGGGAGAGGGAGAGGGTGGGAAGATTTGGGAGAATGGCATTGAAACATGTATAATATCATGTATGAAATGAGTCGCCAGTCCAGGTTCGATGCCCGATACTGGATGCTTGGGGCTGGTGCACTGGGACGACCCAGAGGAATGGTATGGGGAGGGAGGAGGGAGGAGCGTTCAGGATGGGGAACACATGTATACCTGTGGCGGATTCATTTTGATATTTGGCAAAACTAATACAATATTGTAAAGTTTAAAAAAAAAAAAAAGATGCTTGCTGGAGCAGCAGTGGAGACATGGACATTGAGAACAGACTTATGGACACGGCTGGGGTGGTGGGGAAGAAGGAGACGGTGGGATGTATGAAGAGAGTAACATGGAAATATACATTACCAAATGTGAAATAGATAGCCAATGGGAATTTGCTGTATGACTCGGGGAACTCAAACTGGGGCTCAGTAACAACCTAGAAGGTGGAATGAGGAGGGAGGTGGGAGGGATGTTCAAGTGGGAGGGAACATGGGTAAACCTACGGCAGATTCATGTTGATGTTTGGTAGAAACCAATACAATACTGTAAAGCAATTATCCTTCAATTAAAAGTAAATATATTTTTTAAATGATAAAAAGAATAAAAAATTTAATATAGGAAAAGTGGTATGCTAAGAGCTAATTTGCAATTATTTTATTACACAAGACTGTAGACATAAGTGCAATTGTTAACCACTTAGTTTCTTAGTCAAAAATTGCCAGTGAGAGTCCTCTGTTTTTATGTAGTGGGTTGGAGTGTTTTCATTACTCTCTTCCATCACGTTCTTTCAAAATGAATTGGATTTTTTTTTTCCACACAAAAAAAGAATCCAATTCTGAAACAGCTGAAAAGCTGCTCTGGTTTGCACACTTAGAACTGTCTCCCATCCACCTTATATTCATTGTCTCGATTTTCTGCCGAAACCTCCCTATGTCTCTTGGGCCTCTACATTGTTATATGTTTCTGACAGTTTCTAGGATCTCTCTAGTTCAGCCCTGATGGAAAACAAAGGCTTTTTGCCACTTTCCCTCAAGGGAAAATGAGCAGAAATATATTTACTCTCCATTATATTTTCCACCTTTACAGGTGAGGATAGGGATTGATGTTATGTAAAGGAAAACAAACAAAAATCACATGCTTTTTATAGATTAAGGTAGTTTTTAAAAAATTAAACACTATTAATTAGAGAGATCTACAAAAGGATCCTGATTTCTAGAACTGATGTCACTTGAAAGATAAATTTGGGGGATAAGCATATAAAAAAGTGAATGCAACCACTTTAAAACATTTTACAACTTGATTACATTTTATGTCTAATTTTATTCTGAGTATCAATTACAAGAAAAGTGTTTTAAGCCACAGAATTTTTCATAAATAAGTAAGCTCCATAAAAGTTCAATAGCTGCATTTAGAGATGTATTACAAAGTAAATACAGTGAGGAGCTGGATTCAAAACTGAAGAAAATTATACACATTACAGTGACTAGAGTTACCATTATAAAGGCCAGAGTATGATTGGAATTACTTCTTCTTTAATGGTATTTCTAAAATGCATTATTCATAGTGATGGTAGTAACTATCCACAGGTTTTCAAAAACTATAGAGGGAGAGATACTTTCTTTCATTTATTTTATTCTTTTTTTTTTTTTTTTTAAACAGAGCTTATATCTGGGCAAAAATTACTACCAAAATTGTATAAATATAGAACCAGATATTTGATTATTTTATATTTATTTGTATACCTTAAAGAGAAATAAATCTAAAGTACTTGGTATCATATAGATAAAGAGTAAAATCTTTCTCTATATAGCCATAAATATTAGGACAAATTAAAAGAAGAAAAAATATTGAGACAAATTTCACAAAACCTCTGAATTCTAAATTTAAGAATAGTTTTTCATTGAACCGAAGTGATTTAAACTTATGAAAGGAGATAAGATATAGAAAAAGCTAGAAGGAAACAACTAGGAGATATTTAGTATACGTAGGGAGAATTTGAGGGGCAGGAAGAGAAGGGGACGACAGAGGATGAGATGGCTGATGGCATCACCGACTCGATGGACATGAGTTTGAGTGAACTCTGGGAGTTGGTGATGGACAGGGAGGCCTGGTGTGCTGTGATTCATGGGGTTGCAAAGAGTCGGACACGACTGAGAGACTGAACTGAACTGAACTGAACTGAAAATAATATAAGTATCTACGGACTTCTTTTCAGGAAGCTTACAAAGAACTACCCAGAAAAAGATGCAATTTTTTGCTCCCCAAGTCACCTCTAGAATATAGCCAAGATATTTTCAATTTTGCTATAATATCTAATTTATTGCTGATGTGCAATATACATGAAAGAACTACTCAGTTTTACAAAGAGGCTGCTTCTGTTCAAGTTGACTTTATCATCTGCTGGGATTTTACAAAAACTGCTTCATTTTTATATTTTCCATCTCATATTTGAATCTTGTGTTTTATGTATATGTGTGATATTTACTTTTAAACATTTTATGATTAAAGTGCCATATATTATGTAAGTATATAATACACTTAAAATTTGCAACAGTTTCATATCACTATATTGTTTGATTATTTGAGTACATTATAAGACTAACTGTAACAAATAAATAGGTATGAAGTTTCAAAAAAGAAAAGCTGCCCGCTGGACTTCCCTCATGGTATCAGTTCAGTTCAGTCACTCAGTCGTGTCCAACTCTTTGTGACCCCATGAACCAGGGCATGCCAAGGCCTCCCTGTCCATCACCAACTCCCAGAGTTCACTCAAACTCATGTCCTTTGGGTCGGAGATGCCATCCAGCCATCTCATCCCCTGTCATCCCCTTCTCCCTCCTTCAATCTTTCCCAGCCTCAGGGTCTTTTCAAATAAGTCAGCTCTTCGTATCAGTGGCCAAAGTATTGGAGTTTCAGCTTCAATATCATTCCTTCCAATGAACACCCAGGACTGATCTTTAGGATGGACTGATTGGATCTCCTTGCAGTCCAAGGGACTCTCAAGAGTCTTCTCCAACACCACAGTTCAAAAGCATCAATTCTTTGGCACTCAGCTTTCTTTATAGTCCAACTCTCACATCCATACATGACTACTGGAAAAATCATAGCCTTGACTAGATAGACCTTTGTTGACAAAGTAATATCTCTGCTTTTTAATATGCTGTCTAGGTTGGTCAAAACTTTCCTTCCAAGGAGTAAGCTAATTTGATGGCTGCAGTCACCATCTGCAGTGATTTTGGAGACCCCAGTAATAAAGTCAGCCACTGTTTCCACTGTTTCCCCATCTATTTGCCATGAAGTGATGGGACCAGATGCCATGATCTTCATTTTCTGAATGTTGAGCTTTAACCCAAATTTTTCACTCTCCTCTTTCATTTTCATCAAGAGGCTCTTTAGTTCCTCTTCACTTTCTGCCGTAAGGGTGGTGTCATCTGCATATCTGAGGTTATTGGTATTTCTCCCAGCAATCTTGATTCCAGCTTGTGCTTCATCCAGCTCAGCATTTCTCACAATGTACTCTGTGTACAAGTTAACTAAGCAAGGTGACAATATACAGCCTTGATGTACTCCTTTTCCTATTTGGAACCAGCCTGTTGTTCCATGTCCAGTTCTAATTGTTGCTTCCTGACCTGCATACAGGTTTCTCAAGAGGCAGGGCAGGTGGTCTGGTATTCCCATCTCTTTCAGAATTTTCCGGTTTATTATGATCCACACAGTCAAAGGCTTTGGCATAGTCAATAAAGCAGAAATAGATGTTTTTCTGGAACTCTGTTGCTTTTTTGATGATGTTGGCAATTTGATCTCTGGAACTCTCTTGCTTTTTTGATGATGTTGGCAATTTGATCTCTGGTTCCTCTGCCTTTTCTAAAACCAGCTTGAACATCTGGAAGTTCACAGTTAACATATTGCTGAAGCCTGGCTTGGAGAATTTTGAGCATTACTTTACTAGTGTGTGAGATGAGTGCAATTGTGCAGTAGTTTGAGCATTCTTTGGCATTGTCTTTCTTTGGGATTGGAATGAAAACTGACCTTTTCCAGTCCTGTGGCCAGTGCTGAGTTTTCCAAATTTGCTGGCATATTGAGTCCAGCACTTTCACAGCATCATATTTTTTTTTTTTTTTAACTTTACAATATTGTATTGGTTTTGCCATATATCAAAATGAATCTGCCACAGGTATACATGTGTTCCCCATCCTGAACCCTCCTCCCTCCCCATACCATCCCTCTGGGTCGTCCCAGTGCACCAGCCCCAAGCATCCAGTATCGTGCATTGACTTTTAGGGTTTGAAATAACTCAACTGGAATTCCATCACCTCCACTAGCTTTGTTCATAGTGATGCTTCCTAAGGCCCACCTGACTTCATATTCCAGGATGTCTGGCTCTAGGTGAGTGATCTAGGTGAGTGATCATTGTGATTATATTATCTGGGTCATGAAGATCTTTTGTGTACAGTTCTTCTGTATATTCTTGCCACCTCTTCTTAATATCTTCTGCTTCTGTTAGGTCCATACCATTTCTGTCCTTTATTGAGCCCATCTTTACATGAAGTGTTCCCTTGGTATCTCTAATTTTCTTGAAGAGATCTCTAGTCTTTCCCATTCTATTGTTTTCCCTCATGACATATTGGATAAGAATCCGCCTGCCAATGCAGGAGACACAGGTTGGATCTCTGGTTTGGGAAGATTCCACAAGCCACAGAGAACCCAAGCCCCTGTACCACAACTACTGAGCCCACAGTAACTAAAGCCTGTGCTCTGCAACAAGAGAAGCCCACTCACCACAATTAAGAGTAGCTCTCTCATGCCACAACTAGAGAAAGTCTGAGCACAGCAAAGAAGAGCCAGTGCAACCTAAATTAATTAATTAATAATAATTTAAAAATGCTACCTGCTTGTCAACCCTAGCAGGACAGGTGTACAGAGAGTCTGTGCAGGAGTGCATCATGCAGCCTGAGGAGCTGGTAGCCTCTGCATTGTGCAGTGGAGAATCAGGAGAATTGGCTGTCCATAGCAAGCAAAATGGACAATGATGCAGTAGGGCCTTGATGCTAAATTTATTCCTTCATTAGCACTTCCTTTGTGTCCTGGCACTGTGCTTGGTGCTGGAGATGTGAAGGCAAATAACATAGGTTCCATGCCCTGTATGGACTCTTACGTAGATAGGAGGAACAGCAAATTAGAGCATATTACGCCAAGTGTTAAAATAGAGGTAAGAATCAGGTGACTTGGGAGTACTGTGTGTTGGGAGAAAGAAGGGGAAAAGGATGAGCCGGAGCAGAAGTTTTTCAGAAAGACAAGGTGGCAAATGCAATGAGTTCAGGAACTATTGTCTCTTAAGCTTGGGGCCTCGCATGTCAGAGAAAGGGAAGAAATGAGACCATGAAGGAAGGGTGTAGGTGGTGAGGACCCACGTGCGTTAGTTTCCTGGGGTTGCTGTAACAAATTATTACAAATTTGATGGCTTAAAACGGTAGAAATTTATTCTCTCACACGTAGAAAGGATCCCTCTTACACCATTGGTGGGAATTTAAATTTGTAGAGCCACTATGGAGAACAGTATGGAGGTTCCTTAAAAAAACTAAAAATAGAGCTACCATATGACCCTGCAATCCCACCCCTGGGCATATATCTGGAGAAAAACATAATCTGAAAAGACACATGCACCACAGTGCTCATTGCAGCACTGTTTACAATAGCCAAGACATGAAAACAGCCTAAATGTCCACTGACAGAGGAATGGATAAAAAAGATGTGGTACATATACACAATGGAATATTATTCAGACATTAGAAAGAATGAAATAATGCCATATGCAGCAACATGGATGGACCTAGAGATTGTCATACTGAGTGAATTAAGTTAGTGAGAGAAGGAGAAATATTGTATGAAATCCCTTATATGTGAAACGATACAAATGAACTTACAAAATAGCAAGAGACTCACAGACTTAAAGAATGAATTTATGGTTGCCAGCGGGGAAGGGATAGTTAGGGAGTTTAGGATGGAAAAGTATACCCTGCTGTATTAAAAATGGATAAGCAACAACAGCCTATTGTATAGCACATGGAACTCTGCTCAATGTTATGTGGCAGCTTGGATGGGAGAGGAGTTTTGGGGAGACTGGATACATGTATATGTATGGCTGAGTCCCTTTGCTGTTCATCTGAAAGTATCCCAACATTGTTAACTGGCTATACCCAATGCAAAATAAAAAGTTTTTTAAAAAGAAAGAAATGTATTTTTTCACATGTCTGGAGGCCAGAAATGTACCAATCAAGGTGTTGGCTGGGCTATGATCCCTCTGGAGGCTCTAGGGGAGAATCCTTTCTTTGCCTCTAATAGCTTCTGGTGGCCTCCAGCATTCCTTGGCTTGTGGCTTTTGTCAAATCTTCTGCCTCCTTCTTCTGGGGATGTGATTGCACTTAGGACCCACCTAGATAAACCAGAAGCTGAAGCTCCAACACTTTGGCCACTTGATGTGAAGAACTGACTCATTGAAAAAGACCCTGATGCTGGGAAAGATTGAAGGCAGGAGAAGGGATGACAGAGGATGAGATAGTTGGATGGCATCCCCGACTCGATGGACATGAATTTGAGCAAGCTCTAGGAATTGGTGATGGACAGGGAAGCCTGGCTTGCTGCAGTCCATGGGGCTTCTAAGAGTCGGACCCAACTGAGCCACTGAACTGGACTGAACTGAGATAAACCAGAATAATCTCAAGATTCTTTCTTTTTAAAAAATGGAATCATATAATATGTGACCTTTTTTGTCTGTATTTATTTTTGAATAGTAGACATATTCAAAAGTTTCATAATTGAAAAGTCAATGAAAGATATACAGAGATATGTTCTCTGCCCATGGCAGGATGTTAAATAGCTCAACTGGAATTCTATCACCTCCACTAGCTTTGTTCATAGTGATGCTTCCTAAGGCCCACCTGACTTCACATTTCAGGATGTCTGGCTCTAGGTGAGTGATCACACCTTCATAATTATCTGGGTCATGAAGATCTTTTTTGTACAGTTCTTCTGTGTATTCTTGCCACCTCTTCTTAAATCTTCTGCTTCTGTTAGGTCCATATCATTTCTGTCCTTTATTGAGCCCATCTTTGCATGAAATATTCCCTTGGTATCTCTAATTTTCTTGAAGAGATCTCTTTCCCATTCTCTTGTTTTTCTCTATTTCTTTGCATTGATCACTGAGGAAGGCTTTCTTATCTCTCCTTGCTATTCTTTGGAACTCTGCATTCAAATGGGTATATCTTTCCTTTTCTCTTTTGCAGGATATTTCATGTATATAAAAGCAAGTATATTACTATATATACATAGTCTATGTTTACATCTATCTATCTATATATACACATATATATGCTTAGTCGTTCAGTTGTGTTAGACTCTTATGACTCCATAGACTGTAGCCTGCCAGGCTCCTCTGTCCATGGGATTCTCCAGGCAAGAATACTGGAGTGGGTTGCCATTTCATTCTCCAATAAACATATATAGGCTTCCCTTATGGCTCAGCGGTAAAGAATCTGCCTGCCAATGAAGGAGACTTAAGAGATTCAGGTTTGATTCCTGGGTTGGGAAGATCCCCTGGAGAAAGAAATGGCAACTCACTCCAGTATTCTTAGTATTCTTGCCTGGGAAATCCCATGGACAGCAGGAACCAGGTAGGCTACAGTCCATGGGGTTGCAAAAGAGTCAGACACAACTAAACAAACAAACAAAAAAATATATATATAGGTTTCCCAGGTGGATCTAGTGGTACAGAACCTGTCTGGCGATGCAGGAGATGTAAGAGACAAGCGTTTGATCCCTGGTTTGGAAAGATTCTCTAGAGGAGGGCATGGCAACCCACTCCAGTGTTCTTGCCTGGAGAACCCCATGGACAGAGAAGCCTGGTGTGCTATGGTCCACAGGGTCACAAACAATTACACACGACTGAAGTGACTTAGCACACACGCATGCATATATATACATATATATCTATTTATGTATTCATCATCTATTTATCTTCTCCAGCACTCTTTGAACGGCTTTCTCAGGTAATGCTAATGGTAAAGAACCCACTGTCCAGTGCAGGAGATGTGAGAACCATCAGTTCACTCCCTGGGTTGGAAAGATCTTCTGGAGGAGGGCATGGCAAACCACACCAGTATTCTTGCCTGGAGAATCCCATGAACAGAGGAACCTGGAGGATTATAGTACATAGGGTCGCAAAGAGTCGGAAAGGCTAAAGCAATTTAGTACACACACGCACACTGTTGGACCTGATTTTTTTTTTTCTCCTGACAGTATATCTTGGAAAGAGTTTCATATAAAAGTACTAAGAATGCCCTCATTCTTCTTCTAATAGTCTTTTTTTTTCCTTTTTGTATAGTTCTTCTGTGTATTCTTGCCACCTCTTCTTATTATCTTCTATTTCTGTAGGTCCATACTGTTTCTCAGAGAAGGCAATGGCACCCCACTCCAGTACTCTTGCCTGGAAAATCCCATGGACATAGGAGCCTGGTAGGCTGCAGTCCATGGGGTTGCTAAGAGTCAGACATGACTGAGAGACTTCACTTTCACTTTTCACTTTCATGCATTGGAGAAGGAAATGGCAACCCACTCCAGTGTTCTTGCCTGGAGATTCCCAGGGACGGGGGAGCCTGGTGGGCTGCCGTCTATTGGGTCGCACAGAGTTGGACACGACTGAAGTGACTTAGCAGCAGCAGCAGCAGCATACTGTTTCTGTCCTTTATTGTGCCCATCTTTGCATGAAACGTTCCCTTGATATTTCCAGTTTTCTTGAAGAGATCTCTAATCTTTCCCAACCTATTGTTTTCCTTTATTTCTTTGCATTGATAGCTTAGGAAAGCTTTCTGATCTCTCCTTGATATTCTTTGGAACTCTGCATTCAGATAATCTTTCCTTTTCTCCCTTGTCTTTCACTTGTTTTCTTTTCTCAGCTATTTGTAAGGCCTCCTCAGACAACCGTTTTGCCTTTTTGCATTTCTTCTTCTTGGGGATGATTTTATCACTGCTTCCTGTACAATGTTTTCTTTTTTTCAGTTCAGTTCAGTTGGTCAGTGTGTCCAACTGTTTGTGACCCTATGGACTGCAACACGCCAGGCCTCCCTGTCCATGACAACTCCCAGCATTTACTCAAACTTATGTCCATTGAGTCAGTGATGCCATCCAGCCATCTCATTCTCTGTCATCCCCTTCTCCTCCCACCTTCCATCTTTCCCAGCATCAGGGTCTTTTCAAATGAGTCAGTTCTTCACATCAGGTGGCCAAAGTATTGGAGTTTCAGCTTCAGCATCAGTCCTTCCAACGAATATTCAGGACTGATTTCCTTTAGGATGGACTGGTTGGATCTCCTTGCAGTCCAAGGGACTCTCAAGAGTCTTCTCCAACACCACAGGTCAAAATCATCAATTTTTCAGCGCTCAGCTTTCTTTATAGTCCAGTTCTCACATCCATACATGACTACTGGGAAAACCATAGCCTCGACTAGACGGACCTTTGTTGGCAAAGTAATGTCTCTGTTTTCTAATATGCTAAGTTGGTCATAGCTTTTCTTCCAAGTAGCAAGAGTATTTCAAATTTCTTTTTTAAAAAAATTTATTTATTTTTAATTGGAGGGTAATTGCTTTACAGTATTATTGTAAATTATTATTGGTTTCTACCATATATCAACATGAATCAGCCATAGGTATACATATGTGCCCTTCCTCTTGAGCCTTCTTTGCACCTCCCATCACATCCCACTCTTCCAGGTTGTCACAGAGAATTGGGTTTGAGTTCTCTGTGTCATACAGCCAATTCCCACTGGCTATCTATTTTACATGTGGTAAAGCATAAATTTTGATGCTACTTTCTCAATGGGTTCCACCATCTCCTACCCCCACTGTGTCCCCAAGTCTGTTCTGTATGTCTGCATCTCCACTGCTGCCCTGCAAGTAGGTTCATCAGTACCATCTTTCAAGATTCCATGTATATATGCATTAACACACGACATTTATTTTGCTCTTTCTGACTTACTTCATTCTGTATAATAGACTCTAGATTCATCCATCTCATTAGAAGTGATTCAAATGCATTCCTTTTTATGGCTGAGTAATATTCCACTCCAGTATTCTTTCCTGGAAAATCCCATGGACGGAGGAGGCTAAGTCCATGGGGTCACAAAGAGGCGGACATGACTGAGCAACTTCACTTTCACTTTATATATATATATATATATATATATATATATATATATACACACACCACAATTTCTTTCATTCATCTGTCAATGGACATCTAGGTTGTTTCCATGGCCTGGTTATTGTAAATAGTGCTGCAATGAACATTGAGATACATGTGTCTTTTTCAATTATGGTTTTCTCAGGGTATATGCCCAGTAGTGGGATTGTTAGATCATATGGTAGTTTTATTCCTAGTTTTTAAAAGAAATCTCCATACTATTTTCCACAGTGGCTATACAAATTTGCATTCCCACCAACAGTGTAAGAGGGTTCTTTTTTTTCCAGATCCTCTCCAGCATTTATTGTTTGTAGGTTTTTTTGATGATGACCATTCTGACCAGTGTGAGGTGACACCTCTTTGTTGTTTTGACTTGCCTTTCTCTAAGAATGAGCCATGCTGAGCATCTTTTCACCTGTTTATTAGCCATCTGTATGTCTTCTTTGGAGAAATGTCTGTTTAGGTCTTTTGCCCATTTTTTGATTGGGTTGTTTGTTTTTCTGGTTGAGCTATATAAGCTGCTTGTGTATTTTGGAGATTAATCCTTTGTCAGTTGCTTCATTTGCAATTATTTTCTTCTATTTTGAGGGTTGTCTTTTTGTCTTGTTTATGGTTTTCTTTGCTGAAGCTTTTAAGTTTAATTAGATCCCATTTGTTTATTTTTGGGTTTTTTCCCCCATTATTTTAGGAGGTGAGTCATCAAGGTTATTCCTGGGATTTATGTCAGAGACTGTTTTATAAATTTTACGGTTTTATAAATTTTATAGACTCTGGTCTTAGATTTAGGTCTTTAATCCATTTTGAGTTTATTTTAGTGTATGGTGTACAGGGTCAGAATACAGCCCCACCCATCAGCAGAAAATTGGATTAAAGATTTGCTGAGCATGCTCCCACCCCCAACCTTTTCATACTGATCATGGGATTCTTACACTGGGACACCACCCTTATGGCAGAAAGTGAAGAATAACTAAAGAGCCTCTTGATGAAAGTGAAAGAGGAAAGTGAGAAAGTTGGCTTAAAGCTCAACATTCAGAAAACTAAGATCATGGCATCTGGTCCATCACTTCATGGCAAATAGATGGGGAAACAATGGAAACAGTGACAGACTTTATTTTCTTGAGCTCCAAAATCTTTGCAGATTGTGACTTCAGCCATGAAATTAAAAGACGCTTAATCCTTGGAAGAAAAGTTATGACCAACCTAGATAGCATATTAAAAAGCAGAGACACATTACTTTGCCAACAAAGGTCCGTCTAGTCAAGGCTATGGTTTTCCCAGTAGTTATATATGGATGTGAGAGCTATAGCTATAGCTCAGCTATAAAGAAAGCTGAGCACCAAAGAATTGATGCTTTTGAACTGTGGTGTTGGACAAGATTCTTGAGAGTCCCTTGGACTACAAGGAGATCCAACCAGTCCATCCTAGAGGAAATCAGTCCTGAATATTCATTGGAAGGACTGATGCTGAAGCTGAAACTCCAATACTTTGGCCACCTGATGTGAAGAGCTGACTCATTTGAAAAGACCCTGATGCTGGGAAATATTGAAAGTAGGAGGAGAAGGGGACAACAAAGGATGAGATGGCTGGATGGCATCACCAACTTGATGGACTTGATTTGAGTAAACTCCGGGCATTGGTGATGGACAGGGAGGCCTGGTGTTCTGCAGTCCATGGGGTCACAAAGAGTCGGACATGACTGAGCAACTGAACTGAAGTGAACTGAACCCTCCCACCAGAGCAAGACCCATTTTTCCCTAAAGCCAATTCCTCTCATCAGAAAGCTTCCACAAGCCTCTTATTCTCATCCATCAGAGGGCAGACAGAATAAAAATCACAATCACAGAAAACTAATCAAAATGATCACATGATTCATTGTCTAACTCAATGAAACTATGAGCCATGCCATGTAGGATCACCCAAGATGGACGGGTCTTGATGGAGAGTTCTGACAAAAAGTGGTTGACCGGAGACAGGAATGGCAAACCGCTTCAGCATTCTTGCCTTGAGAACCACACAAACAGTATGAAAAGGCAAAAGATTTGACACTGAAAGATGAACTCCCCAGGTTGGTAGGTACCCAATATGCTACTGGAGAAGAGTAGAGAAATAGCTCCAGAAGGAATGAAGAGGCTGAGTCAAGGCAAAAACAATGCCCAGTTGTGGATGTGTCTGGTGGTGGAAGTAAAGTTCAATTCTATAAAGATCAATACTGCACAGGAACCTGGAATGTCAGGTCCATGAATAAAGGTAAACTGGAAGTGGTCAAACAGGAGATGGCAAGAGTGAACATTGACATTTTAGGAATCAGTGAGCTAAAGACCAGAATGGGCTAATTTAATTCAGATGACCATTATATCTACTACTGTGGGCAAGAATCCCTTAGAAGAAATGGAGCAGCCCTCATAGTCAACAAAACAGTCCATAATGCAGTACTTTGGTGCAGTCTCAGAAATGATGGAATGATCTCTGTTCATTTCCAAGGCAAACCATTCAATATCACAGTAACCCAAGCCTATGCCCCCACCACTAATGCTGAAGAATGAAGTTGAACAGTTCTATAATACCTAGAAGACCTTCTAGAACTAACACCAAAAAAAGTTGTCCTTTTCATCATAGGGGATAGGATTACAAAAGTAGGAAGTCAAGAGACACCTGGAATAACAGGCAAATTTGGCTTCAGAGGAAAATGAAGCAGGGCAAAAGCTAACAGAGTTTTGCCAAAAGAATGCACCTGTCATGGCAAACAACTTCTTCCAACAATGCAAAAGATGACTCTACACATGGATATCACCAGATGGTCAATACTGAAATCAGATTGATTATATTCTTTGCAGCCAAAGGTGGAGAAGCTCTATACAGTCAGTAAAAACAAGACCTGGAGCTGACTGTGGCTCAGATCAAAAAAACCTTGTTGCCAAATTCAGACTTAAACTGAAGAAAGTAGGGAGAACCACCATGCCATTCAGTTACAACATAAATCAAATATCTTACAATTATACAGTGGAAGTAACAAATAGAATCTAGGGATTAGATATGATAGATAGAGTGCCTAAAGAACTATGGACAGAGGTTCATAACACTGTACAGGAGGCAGTGATCAAAACCATCCCCAAGAAGAAAAAATGCAAAAAGGCAAAATGGTTGTCAGAGGAGGCCTTAAAAATAGCTAAGCAAAGAAGACAAGTTAACGGCAAAGGAGGAAAGGAAAGATATATCCATCTGAATGCAGAGTTCCAAGAAATAGAAAGGAGAGTAAGAAAGCCTTCCTAAGATATCAATGCAAAGAAGTAGAGGAAAACAATAGTTTGGGAAAGACTAGAGATCTTTTCAAGAAAATTACAGATACCAATGGAACATTTCATGCAAAGATGTTCACAAAAAAGGAAAGAAATGGTGTGGAAGTAAAAGATATTAAGAAGAGGTAGTAAGAATACACAGAAGAACTATACAAAAAGATCTTGCTGCTAAGTAGCTTCAGTTGTGTCCGACTCTGTGCGACCCCATAGATGGCAGCCCACCAGGCTCCCCCATCCCTGGGATTCTCCAGGCAAGAACACTGGAGCGGGTTGCCATTTCCTTCTCCAATGCGTGAAAATGAAATCTCTCAGTCCTGTCCGACTCTTAGCGACCCCATGGACTGCGGACCACCAGGCTCCTCAGTCCATGAGATTTTCCAGGCAAGAGTACTGGAGTGGGTTGCCATTGCCTTCTCCAACAAAAAGATCTTAATGACGCAGAAAATCACGATGGTGTCTGGCTCACCTAGAGCCAGACATCCTGGAGTGTGAGGTCAAGTGGGCCTTAGGAAGCATTACTATGAACAAAGCTAGTGGATGTGATGGAATTCCAATTGAGCTACTCAAACCCTAAAAGATAATGCTGTGAAAGTGCTGCACTCAATATGCCAGCAAATTGGGAAAACTCAGCAGTGGCCACAGGACTGGAAAAGTCAGTTTTCATTACAATCTCAAAGAAAAGCAATGCCAAAAAAAATGTTCAAACTACTGCACAATTGTACTCATCTCACACGCTAGCGAAGTAATGCTCCAAATTCTCCAAGCTAGACTTCAACAGTATGTGAACTGTGAACTTCCAGATGTTCAAGCTGGTTTTAGAAAAGGCAGAGAAATCAGAGATCAAATTGCCAACATCCGTTGGATCATCAAAAAAGCAAGGGCATTCCAGAAAAACATCTACTTCTGCTTCATTGACTATAGTAAAGCCTTTGACTGTGTGGATCACAATAAACTATGGAAACTTCTTAAAGCAATGGGAATACCGACCACCTGACCTGCCTCCTGAGAAACATGTATGAGGGTCAGGAAGCAACAGTTAGAATTGGACATGGAACAACAGACTGGTTCCAAATCGGGAAAGGAGTATGTCAAGGCTATATATTGTCATCCTATTTATTTAACTTATTTGCAGAGTACATCATGAGAAATATTGGGCTGGATTAAGCACAAGCTGGAATCAAGATTGCTGGGAGAAATATCAATAACCTCAGATATGCAGATGATACCACCCTTATGGCAGAAAGTGAAGAGGAACTGAAAAGCCTCTTGATGAAAGTGAAAGTGGAGAGTGAAAAAGTTGGCTTAAAGCTCAACATTCAGAAAACTAAGATCATGGCATCCAGTCCCATCATTTCATGGCAAATAGATGGGGAAACAGTGGAAGCAGTGACAGGCTTTATTTTCTTGGTCTCCAAAATCACTGCAGATGGTGACTGCAGACATGAAATTAAAAGACGCTTAATCCTTGGAAGAAAAGTTATGACCAACCTAGATAACATATTAAAAAGCAGAGACACATTACTTTGCCAACAAAGGTCCATCTAGTCAAGGCTATGGTTTTTCCAGTAGTCATGTATGGATGTGAGAGCTGGACTATAAAGGAAGCTGAGCGCCGAAAAATTGATGCTTTTGAACTGTGGTGTTGGAGAAGACTCTTGAGAGTCACTTGGACTGCAAGGAGATCCAACCAGTCCATCCTAGAGGAAATCAGTCCTGAATATTCATCGGAAGGACTGATGCTGAAGCTGAAACTCCAATACTTTGGCCACCTGATGTGAAGAGCTGACTCATTTTAAAAGACCCTGAGGCTGGGAAAGATTGAAGGTAGGAGGAGAAGGGGATGACAAAGAATGATATGGTTGGATGGCATCACCGACTCAATGGACATGAGTTGGTGTAAATTTGGGGAGTTGGTGATGGACAGGGAGGCCTGGTGCATTGGAGTCCATGGGGTCGCAAAGAATCCGACATGACTGAGTGATTGAACTGAATTATTGGTTCTGAGTCTTACCAATAAGTGGAACCGACTTGAGGAAAGAGTCTAGGGTAAATACATAGTTCTTTAACATAGCTTAAGAAAAACATTTCCATAAGAAAAACACATTGGTTAGCTCAAGGTTTGAGAAAAGTTAAGTTCAGGTGGCGCTAGGCCTCATCATGGCAGATAGAATTTTAAGAGAAACCTTTTTTAAAATTTTTATAGAGAGTGGAAAAGAATTTAATACTAGTAGTTTTTTTCCTCCTGCTGCTTGAGAGGGAGATTAAAAAAAAAAAAAAAGTCTGACACTTGTAGCCTATTTCCTCCATTTGGAGACCCCTGGCCTTCCTTCCTGTTACCCTCTCAAGTCCACCTTCTCCCCAGGTAGCCAGCCTCCTGAATAAAGTAATCTTTCCAACCAACACTTATCTATTGAATATTGACTTTTGAGTGGCAAATAGTCAAACCTGAGTTTGGTAATACATGATTACAAAACTAATAAATACAGGAATCCAGATTTAAAAACATATCCTTCTGACACTAGGGACTACTTTACACAAAGAACTTTATAAATTGTAAAGTACTGTAGACATGTGTTGTTGAAATCCTGAAAGGAATAAACTTTCCAAAGATGAATGTATGAAGAGAGCAAACAGAAAACCCAGCCTATTGAAACATTCATTTTATGGTTGGGAAAAGTAAATAAAGGTAGAGAGGAACTGGTTATAAATGTGATACATGAAACCAGTGGTTCTCAGACTTACAGATTTCCTAAGTTTTCCTAGTTTTCACAGTATGACAGCTAATCACATGACCACTTTACTACAATATCATGTATATAATTCATATGATCCTCATATGATCTTCCCAGGTGGCTCAGTGGTAAAGAATCCACCTGCAATGCAGGAGACTCAGGTTCAATCCCTGGGTCAGGAAGATCCCCTAGAAAAGGAAATGGTAACCCACTCAACTATTTTTGCCTGGGAAATCATGAACAGAGTATCCTTGAGGGTTACAGCCCTTGTGGGGTCACAAAAGAATTGGACGTGACTTAGTGACTAAGCAACAACAAACATACAATTCAGGTCAAGGCACTGTTGTGGATGGCCACAAACATTTGCTAAGAATATTTTAAAATATCTACCTTTTCTATCACTATCATTTCAGAAAATTATAAGTAATTATAGAGAAAACAAGTTCTCCCCAGAAAGTATGGATATTATACCACCACATATACATGACACTTTGTTGTATACTGCATAGTAAATATCTTGTAAGTGCATACATATATTGTGTTTTGTTGTTAAAGACTTTTTTAATTTCCCTGTTAAAATGGTCAAAACCTCATCACATGTAACTTCATCCTCTTTGAGACGAGGAACTGCATATTTCTTAATTGGCACATAGCACTCTATACATGTTTTTAAAATAAATAACAAATGAATTAAAAAATGAATCAGCAACCATGAAAACAAGGTGGGGGAGGAAGTTATTTTTAAGATATTTTAAGATATCTTGTATTTTAAAACAGTGTTCCTCAAGTATTACATGACCATTGCTTGCACTGTGGGAGAGCTAGTAATATAGGGCTATTGTACAGATTGTAATATTCTGTCTCCCTCCTCTTTCTTATGGGTCCTGCAATTAACTCAAAGTGCTTCCTTCTTCTTTCCAGTAGGAGAGGAGTTTGGTCTCTAACGTTCTCTGAAGGCAGGGATAATGTTTCTTTAATTTTGCATTTGTATGTCAAGCACCTGACTGTGTGTGTGGTATATAGTCCTGTTGTTCAGTCACTCAGTTGTGTCCAACTCTGCAATCCCACGGACTGCAGCACACCAGGCTTCCCTGTTCTTCACTATCTCCTGGAGTTTCCTCAAACTCATGTGCACTGAGTCAGTGATGCCATCCAACCATCTCATCCTCTGTCGGCCTCTTTTCCTCCTGCCCTTACTTTCTGCCAGCATCAGGATCGTTTCTAGTGAGTGGGCTCTTTGCATCAGGTGGCCAAATATTGGAACTTCAGCTTCAGCATCAGTCCTTCCAGTGAATATTCAGGGTTGATTTCCTTTAGGACTGACTGGTTTGAACTCCTTGCTGTCCAAGGGACTCACAAGAGTCTTCTCCAGCACCACAATGTGAAAGCATCTCTTCTTGGTGGACAGCCTTCTTTATGGTCCAACTCTCACATCGGTACATGACTACTAGAAAAGCAATAGCTTTGACTATCGAACCTTTGTTGGCAAAGTGATGTCTCTGCTTTTTAGTAAGTTGTCTATGTATGTAATAGGTGCTCAATAAATGTGAAAGGACTGAAGGCAGTGAGGCTAATCAATGTGGAACAGGGAGGCTGCCTTGGAGAGGATGGAGGGATTTTTGAGGGAAGAGACTGACCTCTTGGAGGAGTTCGCCATTAGCCCTACCACAGAGCCATCAAGTGGGCAACCCACAAACTGGAGAACAATTATACCATAGAAGTTCTCGCACTGTTGGGAAGGTCCTAGACCCCACATCACACTTCTCAACCTGGGATCCAGCCAAGAGACTGGGAATCCCCAGGTCTGAAGCTCAGTGGAGGTTGATTATGGAACTTTCACAAAACTGAGGGAAACAGAGACTCTTGGAGGGCCCAAACAAAACCCTGTGAACATCAGAACCCAGGGGAAAGGAACAGTGAGTGCACAGGAGACTGAGGTAGACTTGCCTATGACATCTCTTGCAGAGATGTGGGCCTGCCACAGGGTTGGGGGCACTGGCAGCAGTCATCCTGGGAGGCACAGCATGTTGGCATAGGTCCTCTTGAAAGAGGTTGCCAATCGCCTTACCATAGCCTGTGGCCCTATCATAGCGACTGCAGATTCCAGGACTGGGCTGCCTTGGGCCAAACTACAGCGAGGGATCACAGCCACACCAATAAGCAGAAAATTGGTATAAAGATTTACTGATCATGGCTGTGCCCAACAGAGGAAGACCCAGTTTTCCCCACAGAGAGTCCCTCACATCAGGAAGGTGCACAAACTTCTTATCCTCATTCATTAGAAGACAGAATATCAAATAACTACAATCCCTTGGCCTTCAGAATGAAACAAAAGACAACAAACCTAAATGACCACATGGATAACAGCCTTGTGAAACTTAATGAAACTATGAGCCATGCTGTGCAGGGTTACTGAAGTTAGATGGGTCATGGTGGAGAGTTCTGACAAAACATGGTCCACAGGAGAAGGGGATGGCAAGCCATTTCAGATTCTTGCCTTGAGAACCCCACAAGGAGTTTGGAAAGGCAAAATGATATGAAATTGGAATATGAGCACCTCCCCCCCCGCCCGGGTCAGTAGGTGTCCAATATGTTACGGGCAAAAGTGGAGAAATAGCTACAGAAAGAATGAAGAGGCTGAGTCAAAGTGGAAATAGAACCCAGTTGTGGATGTTTCAGGTGGAGAATGTAAAATCTGATGCTGTAAAGAATACCATTGCACGGAAACCTGAAATGTTAGGTCCACGAGTCAAGGAAAAGTCTGTTCAGTTCAGCTGAGTTGCTCAGTCATGTCAAACTCCCTGCCACCCCATGGACTGCAGCATGCCAGGCTCCCCCCTCCACCACCAACACTCGGAGCTTGCTCAAACTCATGTCCATGGAGTCAGTGCTGCCATCCAACCATCTCATCCTCCATCGGCTTCTTCTCCTCCTGCCTTCAATCGTTCTCAGCATCAGGGTCTTTACAAATGAGTGTTTTTTTGCATCAGGGGACCATAGTATTGGAGTTTCAGCTTCACCATCAGTCATTCCAATGAACATTCAGGATTGATGTCCTTTAGGACTAACTGGTTTAATCTCCTCCAGTCCAAGGGACTCCCAAGAGCCTTCTCCAACACCATGGTTCAAAAGCATCAATTCTTAGGCACTCAGCTTTCTTTATGGTCCAATTCTCACATCTATAAATGACTACTGGAAAAACCATAGCTTTGACTAGATAGAACTTTGTCAGCAAAGTAATGTCTCTGGCTTTTTAATATGCTGTCTAGGTTGGTCACAGCTTTTCTTCCAAGGAGCAAATGCCTTTTAATTTCATGGCTGAAGTCACAATCTGCAAAGATTTTGGAGCCCAAGAAAATAAAGTCTGTCACTGTTTCCATTGTTTTCCCATCTATTTGCCATAAAATGATGGGACTGGGTGCCATGATCTTCATTTTTTGAATGTTGAGGTTTTTAAGAAAATAAATTAATTTATTTTAATTGGAGGCTAATTACTTTACAATATTGTAGTGGTTTTTGCCATACATTGACATGAATCAGCCATGGGTGTACATGTGTTGCCCATTCTGAAGCCCCCTCCCACATCCCTCCCCATCCCATGCCTCAGAGTCATCCCAATGTTCCGGCCCTGAGCACCCTGTCTCAGGTATCAAACCTGGACTGGTGATCTATTTCACATATGGTAATATACATGTTTCAATGGATTTCTTAAATTATCCCACCCTCGTCTTCTCCCACAGAATGTTGAGTTTTAAGCCAGCCTTTTCACTCTCTTCTTTCACTTTCATCAAGAGGCTTTTTAGTTCCTCTTTACTTTCTCCCATAAGGGTGGGGTCATCTGAACATCTGAGGTTATTGATATTTCTCGCTGCACTCTTGATTCCAGCTTGTGTTTCATCCTGGCATTTTGCATGATGTACTCTGCATATAAGTTAAATAAACAGGGTGACAATGTATAGTCTTGACATACTCCTTTCCCAATTTGGAATCAGTCTGTTTTTTCATGTCCGGTTCTAACTGTTGCTTTTGACCTGCATACAGATTTCTCAGGAGGCAGGTAAGGTGGTCTAGTATTCCCATCTTTTTAAGATTTTTCCACAGTTTGTTGTGATCCACACAGTCAAAGGCTTTGGTGTAGTTAGTAAAGCAGAAGTAGATGTTTTTCCTGGAACTCTCTTGCTTTCTCTATGATCCAATGGATGTTGGCAATTTGACCTATGGCTCCCCTGCCTTTTCTAAATCCAACTTAAACATCTGGAAGTTCTCTGTTCAGTTCAGTCACTCAGTCCTTTCCGACTCTTTGCAACCCCATGAACTGCAGACACCCGGCCTCCCTGTCCATCACCAACTCCCGGAGTTTACCCAAATTCATGTTCATTGAGTCAGTGATGCCATCCAGCCATCTCATCCTCTGTCATCCCCTTCTCCTCCTGCCCTCAATCTTTCCCAGCATCAGGGTCTTTTCAAATGAGTCAGCTCTTTACATCAGGTGGCCAAAGTATTGAAATTTCAGCTTCAGCATCAGTCCTTCCAATGAACACTCAGGACTGATCTCTTTAGGATGGACTGGTTGGATCTCCTTGCAGTCCAAGGGATTCTCAAGAGTATTCTCCAACACCACAGTTCAAAAGAATCAATTCTTCATCGCTCAGCTTTCTTTATAGTACAACTCTCACATCCATACATGACTACTGGAAAAACCATAGCCTTGACAGACCTTTGTTGATAAAGTAATGTCTCTGCCCTTCACGTGCTATTAAAGCCTTGCTTTGAGAATTTTGAGCATTACTTTGCTAGCGTGTGATATGACTGCAATTGTAGTTTGAGCATTCTTTGGCATTGCCTTTCGTTGGGATTGGAATGAAAACTGACCTTTTCTAGTCCTGGACACTGCTGAGTTTTCCAAATTTGCTGACATATTGAGTGCAGCACTTTCATAGCATTATCCTTTAGGATTTGAAATAGCTCAGCTGGAACTCCATCACCTCCATTAGCTTTGTTCATAATGATGTCTCTGAGGCTGTCTTAACTTCTCATTCCACCTGGCTCTAGGTGAGTGATCACACCATTGTGCCTATCTGCATCTTGAAGATATTTTTTGTATAGTTCTTCTGTGTATTCTTGCCACCTCTTCTTAGTATCTTCTGCTTCTGTTAGGTCCATAATGTTTCTGTCCTTTACTGTGCCCATCTTTGCATGAGATGTTCCCTTAGTATCTCTAATTTTCTTGAAGAGATCTCTAGCCATTCCCATTCTATTATTTTCCTGTATTTCTTTGGATTGATCTGAGGAAAGCTTTCTTATCTCTACTTGCTATTCTTTGGAACTCTGCGTTCAGATGGATATAGCTTTCCTTTTCTCCTGTGCCTTTCACTTCTCTTCTTTTCTCACTTGTTTGTAAGGCCTCCTCAGACAACCATTTTGCCTTTTTGCATTTCTTTCTCTTGGGGATGGTCTTGATCACTGCCTCCTGTACAATGTCATGAACCGCCATCCATAGTTCTTCAGGCACTCTTTTCTATCAGATCTAATCCTTTGAATCTATTTATCACTTCCACTGCATAATTGTAAGGGGTTTGATTAGGTCATACCTGAATGCTCTAGTGGTTTCCCTTACTTTCTTCAATTTAAGTCTAAATTTGGGAATAAGGAGTTCATGATATGAGCCACAGTCAGCTCCTGGTCTTGATTTTGCTGACTGTATAGAGCTTCTCCATCTTCCACTGCAAAAAAATATAATTAATCTGATTTCAGTATTGACCATCTGGTGATGTCCATGTGTAGAGTCATCTCTTGTGTTGTTGGAAGAAGGTGTTAGCTATAACCAGTGCATTCTCTTGGCAAAAATCTGTTAGCCTTTGCCCTGCTTCATTTTGTACTCCAAGGCCAAACTTGCCTTTTACTCTAGGTATCTCTTGACTTGTAATTTTGCATTCCAGTCCTCTGTGATGAAGGACAGGATTTTTTGGTGTTAGTTCTAGAAGGTCTTGTAGGTCATCATAGAACCATTCAACTTCAGGTTCTTCAGCATTAGTAGTTGGGGCATAGATTTGGATTACTGTGATAGTGAATGGTTTGCCTTGGAAATGAACAGATACCATTCTGTCATTTTTGAGATTGCACGAAAGTACTGCATTTCTGACTTTTTTGTTTACTATGAGGGCAATTCCATTTCTTCTAAGAGATTCTTGCCACAGTATTAGATATAATGGTCATTTGAATTAAATTTGCCCTTTTTGGTCCATTTAGTTCACCAATTCCTGAAATGTCAATGTTCATTCTTGCCATCTCCTGTTTGACTGCTTACAATTTACCTTGATTCATGGGCAAAACATTCCAGGTTCCTATGCAGTATTGTTCTTTATAGCATCAGACTTTACTTCCATCACCAGTCATATACACAACTGGGTGTTGTTTTCACTTAGGCTCCATGTCTTCATTCTTCCTGGAGTTATTTCTCTGCTCTTCTCCAGTAGCATATTGGGCACCTACTGATCTGAGGAGTTCATCTTTCAGTGTCCTATCTTTTTGCCTTTTCATACTGTTCATGGGGTTCTCAAGGCAAAAATACTGAAGTGGTTTGCCATTCCCTTCTCCAGTGGACCACTCTTTGTCAGAACCCTCCACCATACCCGTCCATCTTGGGTGATCCTACATGGCATGGCTCGTATTTTCATTAGTTAGACAAGGCTGTCATCAGTTTGGTTAGTTTTCTGTGACTGTGGTTTTCATTCTGTCTGCCCTCTGATGTATAAGGATAAGAGGCTTATGGAAGCTTCCTGATGGGAGAGCCTGACTGAGGGGGAAGCTGGGTCTTATAATGATGGGCGGGGCATGCTCAGTCAGTTCAGTTGCTCAGTTGTGTCCGACTCTTTGTGACCCCCATGGACTGTCACATGCCTGGCTTCCCTGTCCATCACCTACTCCCAGAGCATACTCAAACTCATGTTCATAGAGTTGGTGATGCCATCCAACAATCTTGTTCTCTGTTGTCCCCTTCTCTTCCTGCTTTCAATCTTTCCCAGCATTGAGATCTTTTTCAATGAATCAGTTCATCACATCAGGTGATTTGATGGGAGTTTCAGCTTCAGCATCAGTCCTTCCAATGAATATTCAGGACTGATTTCATTTAGGATTGACTGGTTGGATTTCCTTGGTGTTCAGAAGACTCTCAAGACTCTTCTCCAACACCACAGTTCAAAAGCAGCAATTCTTCGGCACTCAGCTTTCTTTGCAGTCCAATTCTGACATCCATACATGACTACTGGAAAAACCACAGCCTTGACTAGATGGACCTTTATTAGCAAAGTAATGTCTCTGCTTTTTAATATGCTGTCTAGGTTGGTCATAACTTTTCTTCCAAGAGGCAAGTGTTTCTTAATTTCATGGCTGCAGTCACCATGTTCAAAGATTTTGGAGCCCAAGAAAATAAAGTCTGTCACTGTTTCTATTGTTTCCCCATCTATTTGCCACGAAGTAATGGGACTGGATGCCATGATCTTAGTTTTCTGAATGTTGAGTTTTAAGCCAACTTTTTCACTCACCTCTTTCACTTCCATCAAGAGGCTCTTTAGTTCTTTTTCGCTTTTGGCCATAAGGATGCTGTCATCTGCATATCTGAGGTTATTGATATTTCTCCTGGTAATCTTGATTCCAGCTTGTGCTTCATCCATCCTGGCATTTCTCATGATGTACTCTGCATATAAGTTAAATAAGCAGGGTGACAATATACAGCTTTTACATACTCATTTCCCAATTTGGAACCAGTCTATTTTTCCATGTCCAGTTCTTTTTGTTTTCTTTTTAAAATTAATTTAATTGGAGGCTAATTACTTTACAATATTGTGGTGTTTTTTTGCCATATCCCAGTTCTAACTGGGACATAACCCATGTCCAGTTCTAACTTATTTCTTGACGTGCATATAGCTTTCTCAGGAGGCAGGTCAGGTGGTTTGGTATTCCTTTGTGTTGTGACCCTTTGATCACAACAAACTGGAAAATTCTTAAAGAGATGGTAAATCTTTAATCCACTTATCTGTTGATGGGTGGGGCTGTATTTCCTCCCTATTATTTGGCCTGAGGCCAAACTGTCCATGCATGCCTCCACCTTCTCCAGACTTCTGGACACTAATAGGAAAGTATGTGTGTTCAAACAGGAGATGACAACAGTGAATATTGGTATTTAAGAAATCACTGAACTGAAATGGATGGAAAAGGGTGAATTTAATTCAGATGACCTTTATATCTACTACTGTGGGCAAGAATCACTTAGAAGAAATGAAGTAGCCCTCATGGTCAAGAAAAGTGTCCGAAATGCAGTACTTTGCTGCAATCTTAAAAATGACGGAATGATCTTGGCTCATTTCTAAGGCAAACTATTCAATATCACAGTAATCCAAATCTGTGCCCTAACCACTAATGCTGAAGAAGCTGAAGTTGAACTGTTCTATGATACCTACAAGACCTTCTAGAACTAACACCAGAAAAGATGTCCTTTAAATCATAGGGGACTGTATGCAACAATAGGAAGTCAGGAGGTACCTGGAGTAACAGCAAGTTTGGCCTTGGAGTACAACATGAAGCAAGGAAAGGCTAACAGAGTTTTGCCAAGAGAAAGCACTGGTCATAGCAAATATCCTCTTCAAACAATGCAAGAGAAGACTCTACACATGGTCATTACCAGATGGTCAATACTGAAATCAGATTGATTATATTCTTTGCAGTGGAAGATGGAGAAGCTCTTTTACAGTCAGCAAAAACAAGACCAGGTGCTGACTGTGGCTCACATCAAGAACACCTTATTGACAAATTCAGACTTAAATTGAAGGAAGTAGGGGAAACCACTAGAACATTCAGATATGACCTTTTCAGATCGAACCTTTTACGACTACACAGTGGAAATGATAAATAGATTCAAAGGACTGGATCTGATAGACTTCCTGAAGACCTATGGATGGAGGTTCATGACTTTTACAGGTGGTGATCAACACCATTCCTGAGAAAAAGAAATGCAAAAAGGCAAAATGCAAAAAGGTTGTCTGAGGAGGCTTTACAAACAGCTGAGAAAAGAAGAGAAGCAAAAGGCACAGGATAAAAGGAAAGATACCCATTTGAATGCAGAGTTCCAAAGAATAGCAATGAGAGATAAGAAAGCCTTCCTCATTGGTCAATGCAAAGAGATACAGGAAAACAAGAGAATGGGAAAGACCTGAGACCTCTTCAAGAAAATTAGATACCAAGGGAACATTTCATGAAAAGTTAGACACAGTAAACTACAGAAATGGTATGGACCTAACAGAAGCAGAAGATTCTAAGAAGAGGTGGGAAGAATACACAGAACTATACAAAAAAGATCATCATGACCTAGATAAACACAATGGTGATCACTCATTTAAACCCAGATATCCTGGAATGAGAAGTCAAGTGGGCCTCAGGAAGCATCATTATGAACAAAGTTAGTGGAGATGATGGAGTCCCAGCTGAGCTATTTCAAATCCTAAAAGATGATGCTGTAAAAGTGCTGCACTCAAGATGTCAGCAAATTTGGAAAACTCAGCAGTGTCCACAGGACTGAAAAAGGTGAGTTTTCATTCCAATTCCAAAGGAGGGGAGTGCCAATGAAAGTTCAAAGTACCACACATTTGTGCTCATTTTATGTGCTAGCAAGGTAATGCTCAACATCCTTCAAGCTAGGCATCAACAGTACTTAAACTGAGAACTTACAGATGTACAACCTGGGTTTAGAAAAGGCAGAGGAACCTGACATTTCCAACATCCACTGGATCATAGAAAAGGCAGGAGAATTTCAGAAAAACAACTACTTCTTTTTCATTGACTAAACAAAAGCCTTTGACTGTGTGGATCACAACAAACTATGGAAAATTCTTAAAGAGATGGGAATACCAGGCCACCTAAACTGCCTCCTGAGAAATCTGTATGCAGATCAAGAAGCAACAGTTATAACCAGACATGGAACAGGAGACTGGTTAATAATTGGGAAAGAAGTATATCAAGGCTGTATATTGTCACCTTGCTTATTTAACTAATACGCAGAGTACATCATGTGAACTGCCAGGCTAGATGAATCACAAACTGGAATCAAGATTTCTGGGAGAAATATAAACAACCTCAAATATACAGATAATACCACCCTTATGGCAGAAAGTGAAGAGCAACCAAAGAGCTTCTTAATGAAAGTGAAAAAGCTTTCTTAAAACTCAACCTTCAGAAAACTAAGATCACAGCATCCAGTCCATCACTTCATGGCAAATAGATGGGGAAACAATGGAAACAGTGAAGGACTTTATTTTCTTGGACTCCAAAATCACTGCAGACAGTGACTGCAGCCATAAAAATAAGACACTTGCTTCTTGGTTAAAAAAAAAAGCTATGACAAACAGACTATTAAGAAGAGACATCACTTTGCTGACAAAGGTCAAAAAGTCAAAACTATCATTTTTCCAGTAGTCATGTATGGATGTAAGGGTTGGGCCATAAAGAAGGCTGAGCGTGGAAGCACTGATGCTTTCAAATTGTGGGGCTGGAGAAGACTCTTGAGAGTCCCTTAGACAGCAAGGAGATTAAACCAGTCCATCCTAAAGGCGATCAACTCTGAATTTGGAGTTGGAAGGACTGATGCTGAAGCTAAAGCTCCATTACTTTGGCCACCTGTTGTGAAGAACAGACTCCTTGGGAAAGACCCAGATGCTAGGAAAGATTGAGGGCAGCAGGAGAAGAAGAGGACAGATGATGAGATGGTTGGATGGCATCACTGACTCAATGGACATGAGTTTGAGCAAATTCCAGGAGATAGTGAAGGATAGGGAAGGCTAGTATCCTGCAGTCCATGGGGTCACAGAGTCGAACATGACTTAGGGGCTAAACAACAACAACAGACTGACCAGGCTTTTTCTGGGGTAAGGTCCCCTGCTCCAGTCCTGCTGGAGATGGGTACCTAGCCTGTCTGCCTCAGGATGAGATTCTGTTAAGAGCTTTGCTCTAGATGAGGCTGTCTGGATCATAAGAGTTATAATATCCTGCTTCAAGTAATTTTATCACTGCTTGAACACAAAGCTTGTACACTGAAGCCTTAATAGCAGGTTTCCCCCCATTCCCCATTTTAAAACAGAAATTTCTTAGATAGAATGGCTATCATCAAAAAATCCACAAAAAAGAAATGCTGGAGTGGGTGTAAAGAGAAGGGAACTCTTCTACACTATAGCTGGGAATGTAAATTGGTATAGCCACTATGGAGAACAGTATGGAGGTTACTTAAAAAGTGAAAAATAGAGCTACCATATGACTCTGCAATCCCACTCCTGGGCATATATCTGGAGAAAGCATGATTGAAAAGATACATGCACGCCAATGTTCATTGCCTGACTATTTACAATAACCAAGACATGGAAGCAATCTAAATGCCCATTGACAGAGGAATGGATAATGAAGATGTGGTTCATATATACAATGGAATATTACTCAGCCATTAAAGAATGAATGATGCCATTTGAAGCAACATGGATGGATATAGAGAGTGTCATACTGAGTCAAGTAAGTTAGACAGAGAAGGAGAAATATCACATGACATCCCTTATACATGAAATCTAAGAAAAAATGATACATATGAACTTACTTCCAAAACAGAGAGACTCGCAGACTTAGAAAATGAACTTATCGTTGCTAAGAAAGGATAGTTAGGGACTTTGGGAGAGTCATGTATACACTGCTATATTTAAAATGGGTAACTAAAAGGACCTATGATATAGCACACGGAACTCTGCTCAATGTTGTGTGCCAGCCTGGGTGGGAGGGGTGTTTGAGAGAGAATGAATACATGTATGTGGATGGTGAATCTCTTCCCCATTCACTTGAAGCTACCACAACACTGTTAATCACCTATATCCCAATACAAAATAGAAAAAAGTTTTTTGGGAAAAAAAGAGATAACCATCAATGATACTGCATAGCACGGATAACATAGTGGTGAATGATGAACGGTGCAGCTGGATTCGTGGTCTCCAAAGGAGAAGCTTTAACTCTGGGACCAAAGACAGTCTCAGTCACTCATAACTTTGTGTAGATTTTTATTTAAAGTGAAAGTGACAGAAAAAGCTTCTGACATAGACATCAGAAGGGGTTAGGTGAGTATCCACCTCACTAGTTTAAGCGGGGCCTTACATATTTCTTAACTGGCTGCTGAGAATAGATAAAAAGAACACCTCAAGGTTGTAAGAGTTCCACCAGACCCTTTCCCAAGGCATACATCCTGAGATAATTTTTGGCACAAAATTAGCCAGGGAGAAAGGGTTCCGGGCAACGTCTCTGGGCAAGGTATACTGTTGCTATGTAATCAGGGGTACAAGTCTTGAGAAACAGGTTCCCAGGTAATATTTGTTACAGTTATAATCGTTAACATAGAGCCTAAGAAAAAGCAGGTAAGGTAGGAATACCAGACCACCTTACCTGCCTCCTGAGAAATCTGTATGCAGGTCAAGAAGCAACAGTTAGAACTGGACATGGAACAACAGACTGGTTCCAAATTGGGAAAGGAATACGTCAAGGCTGTATATTGTCACCCTGCTTATTTAACTTATACATAGAGTACATCATGAGAAACACTGGGCTGGATAAAGCACGAGCTGGAATCAAGATTGCCAGGAGAAATACCAATAACCTCAGATATGCAGATGGCATCACCCTTATGGCAGAAAGTAAAGAAGAACTAAAGAGCCTCTTGATGAAAGTGAAAGAGGTGAGTGAAAAAGCTGGCTTAAAGCTCAACATTCAGAAAACTAAGATCATGGTGTCCAGTCCTATCACTTCATGGCAAATAGATGGGGAAACAGTGACAGACTATTTTCTTGGACTCCAAAAGCACTGTGGCTGGTGACTGCAGCTGTGAAAATAAAAGATGCTTGCCCCTTGGAAGAAAAGCTATGATCAACCTAGACAGCATATTAAAAAGCAGAGACATTATTTTGCCAACAAATGTCCGTCTAGTCAAAGCCATGGTTTTTCCAGTAGTCATGTATGGATGTGAGAGTTGGATAATAAAGAAACCTAACACTGAAGAATGATGCTTTTGATGTGTTGGAGAAGACTCTTGAGAGTCCCTTGGACTGCAAGAGGGTCAAATCAGTCAATCCTAAAAGAAATCAGTCCTGAATATTCATTTGAAGGACTGGTGTTGAAGCTCCAATATTTTCTCCACCTGATAGGAAGATATGACTCATGGGAAAAGAACCTGATGCTGGTGAAGACTGAAGGCAGGAGAAGGGGACGACAGAGGATGAGATAGTTGTATGGCAACAACAACTCGATGAACATGAGTTTGAGCAAGCTCTGGGAGTTGGTGATGGACAGGGAAGCCTGGCCTGGAGTAGTCCACGGGGTCACAAAGAGTCGGACATGACTGAGTGACTGAACTGAACTGAAGAAAAGCATTTCCATGAATAACACACTGTGCTGTGTGTGTGTGATCATTTTCCAGACCTAAAGAAAGGCCAGATCTTGGGCAAGATACATTGTCGCACAAGGCTTAAGGGAAGCATGAGCAAGAATGTTCACCTTCTTCTTAAAGGGCCCTAAGCTTTAACTCTCTCATTCCCTCCTTTTTCTTTTAGGAGAATATGGTTGTCAGGGAAAGGGGTGGAGAAATCATATGTAATTTCTTCCTGTTGGTAAGTGGCACAGACCCTAAATTGTTAAGGCAACATATTCTCCTTACCCTCAGGGTCTCTGATCTAGAGGCCCCAAGTAACAGTTGGAGGAGGCTGTGGCAATTGTAGGAGCTTGAACCATTGTAACTTAAAAGTCTCAAGCTGCTTAGATACAAAATTCATTATACAATTACAGATACAAGGAACAAACCACATGAATAAGATGATTACAATTATCAAACTTATCCCAGATTTAGTGGGTAATACTGGCCCTTTCGGAGAAGGCAGTGGCACCCCACTCCAGTACTCTTGCCTGGAAAATCCCATGGATGGAGGAGCCTGACAGGCTGTAGTCCATGGGGTCACTCAGAGTCGCTCATGACTGAGCGACTTCACTTTCACTTTTCACTTTCATGCATTGGAGAAGGAAATGGCAACCCACTCCAGTGTTCTTGCCTGGAGAATCCCAGGGATGGGGGAGCCTGGTGGGCTGCTGCCTCTGGGGTTGCACAGAGTCAGACACGACTGAAGCGACTTAGCAGCAGCAGCACTGGCACTTTGTGATGTTCCCATCTGTAAGACAAAGAAAGAGATGATGTTCAGCGACTGTTCTTTCTTACTGTGGAAGCACCCCTCCCCCAGGTCTCTGCTGGGTGATGGGTAGAATATCTAGCCTCTCCCTTGCACTGGCCGGTCAGAGTCTGCCCATTCATCTGGTGCAGGTGCCCATCTTTCTCTCAGCTTGCTCTGAGGGAAAGGTGAGGACTGGTTGGGAAAGTCCCTGGCCATGTCCCAAACCCGTTGCCAGTCCCTGTCAAAAATGATCACCCCACGGCTTCCTTTTTGTCTCATATCACATGCTGGGTGGAGCAGTGTAGCTTGCTCCAAGGCTCCTATGGTCAAATCCTGAAGAGCGGGTACCCCTCTCATTACTGTGTTCATTTGTGCTCTTATGATATGAGACAGTGCTATGTGTTCTGAGTGACTTTTCTGTACACCAATGGGTCAGAGTTGAAACCCAAAGTGGCTTCCCCTGGTGACTTTACACCACTTCTTTAGTTACCTCCCAGGCTTTTCAAGATACAGTCTAAAGGGATGGGACTGAAATGGTGTGAAGCTCCCATTTGTAAGAGAGAAAAAGTGGCACCTGACACCCTTTTTTTTTTTCTACCAGAGGTGTATCTCTCTGTTCTAGATGGTGGTGGAGACAAGTTTTCCACCTAAGTGTCCCTTCCCTGATTGGATTTAACTCGTCTCCTATTGGCGTGGGTGTACTATCTGTTCTCTTTGATCCTACTCGTTCCACCGTCAGGGAGGGGTGGAGATGCACCAGGAGCGGACCTGGTAGCATTCCACATTGACGTCTAGTCCCTTACCATCAAAGCCTTCATTTCGTTTCCCCTTTTTCTCAGACGCCACCCAGGGTGCCACAGGATAGTCTTCTGGAATGCGCCCCATGCCAAAGTCGCAAGGCGACCATGAGTACTGTGTGTGTTCGTGCCCTGTTGCAGGAAAAGTGGTAAGTCCAAAGGGACAAATGTGAAACCCAAACGTCTCTTCTGAGAAAAGCCATGCCAGTCTATGGAATTTCCAAGGAGGCAATGAAGAGTTGGCCAGCGGTGAAAAGATAGTCTATCCTGTTCATGGAGTGTCAAGGTCAGCCTTTCTATTCCTGTCCTGCAGATTGTACAGAAAGATTATCTAAGGAGCTGAGACCAGAGCCACCAGGCATTCTCTGGTCTGCTAAGAGCTAGCATTACCAAGGGAAGAAGCGTGCTGCTTTTCCAATTTGCCCCAAACTGAGGTGCCCCAATCTATATCCTCAGGAATCTCATGCTCACCAGCAATGTCTCTGTCCATGTAGTCCAGAGGCATAGTGGTGACAAGAACTCGCCTCTGGGTCTCTGAAGTCAGGATGGTGATGTCCAGTCTGAGAGATGTCCCTGGAGCTAGAGCTCTAGCTAGCTCCCTAATGTGTCTGTGCCTGCAGTGTCTGTAAAACTTGAAATGGGGGTCTGGCTAGAAAAACACAATAGAAGCATGGATTGAAGGTCCCCTGAAAGTCTATAAACTGGCACACTAGATTCAGTTCAGTCAGTTCAGTTGCTCAGTCGTGTCCAACTCCTTGCGACCGTGTCCATCGAGTCGGTGATGCCATCCAACCATCTCACCCTCTGTTGATCCCTTCTCCTCCTGCCTTCAATCTTTCCCAGCATCAGGGTCTTTTCCAATAAGTCACTTCTTCCCATCAGGTGGCCACAGTATTGGAGCTTCAGCTTCACCATCAGTCCTTCCAATGAGTATTCAGGACTTATTTCCTTTAGGATTGACTGGTGTGATCTCCACAATTCAAAAGCATCTATTCTTCAGTGCTCAGCTTTCTTTATGATCCAACTCTCACATCCATACATGACTACTGGAAAAACCATCACTTTGACTAGACTGACTTTGTCAGCAAAGTGATGTCTCTGCTTTTTAATACACTGTCTAGGTTGATCATAGCTTTTCTTCCAAGGGGCAAGTGTCATTTAATTCCATGGCTGCAGTTACCATCTGCAAAGATTCTGGAGTCCAAGAGAAGCAAGTCTGTCACTGTTTCCATTGTTTCCCCATCTATTTGACATGAAGTGATGGGACTGGATGCTATGATCTTCATCTTTTGAATGTTGAGTTTTAAGCCAGCTTTTTCACTCTCCTCTTTCACTTTCATCAAGAGGCTCTTTAGTTCCTCTTCACTTTCTGCCATAAGGATGGTGTCATCTGCATATCTGAGGTTATTGATATTTCTCCTGGCAATCTTGATTCCAGCTTGTGCTTCATCCAGCCTGGCATTTCGCATGATGTACTCTGCAATAAGCAGGGTGACAATATACAGCCTTAACATACTCCTTTCCCAATTTGAAGCCAGTCCATTGTTCCACATCCAGTTCTAGCTGTTGCTACTTGACCTGCATACAGACTTCTCAGGAGGCAGGTAAGATGGTCTGGTATTCCCATCTCTTTAAGAATTTCCCACAGTTTGTTGTTATCCACACAGTCAAAGGCTTTGGCGTAGTCAATAAAGCAGAAGTAGATGTTTTTCTGGAACTCTCTCGCTTTCTCTATAATCCAGTGGATATTGGCAGTTTGATCTCTCTGGTTCCTCTGCCTTTTCTAAATCCAGCTTGAACATCTGAAAGTTCTGTTGAAGCCTGGCTTGGAAATTTTGCGCATTATTTTGTTAGCTTGTGAGATAATCGACCTTTTTCAGTCTTGTGGCCACTGCTGAGTTTTCCAAATTTGCTGGCATATTGATTGCAGCACTTTCATTGCATCGTCTTTTAGGATTTGAAATAGCTCAACTGGAATTCCAACATCTTCACTAGCTTTGTTTGTAGTGATGCTTCCTGAGGCCCACTTGACTTTGCTTTCCAGGATGTCTGGTTCTAGGTGAGTGATCACACCACTGTGGTTATTTGGGTTATTAAGACCTTTTTTGTATAGTTCTTCTGTGTATTCTTGCCACCTCTTCTTAATATCTTCTGCTTCTGTTAGGCCCATACCATTTCTATCTGTTACTGTGAGCTTGTATGAAATGTTCCCTTAGTATCTCTAATTTTCCTGAAGAGATCTCTAATCTTTCCCAAACAATAGAAGCTGTTTTCCTGTATTTCTTTCATTGATCATTGAGGAAGGCTTTCTTATCTTTCCATGCTATTCTTTGGAACTCTGCATTCAGATGGGTTTATCTCTCCTTTTCTCCTGTGCCTTTCTCTTCTCTTCTTTCATCAGTTGTTTGTAAGGCCTCCTCAGACAACCATTTTGGCTTTTTGCATTTCTTTTTCTTGGGGATGGTCTTGATCATTGCCTCCTGTACAATGTCACTAACTGCCGTCCATAGTTCTTCAGGCACTCTATCGGATCTAATCCTTTGAAGCTATTTGTCACTGTCACTGTGTAATCATAAGGGGTTCGATTTAGGTCATACCTGAATGTTCTAATGGTTTTCCTTACTTTCTTCAATTTAAGTTGATTTTGGCAATAAAGAGTTCATGATCTGAGCCACAGTCAGCTCCCAGTCTTGTTTTTGCAGACTATATTGAGCTTCTCCATCTTTGGCTGCAAAACATATAATCAATCTGATATTGACCATATGGTGATGTCCACGTGTAGAGTCATCTCTTGTGTTGTTGGAGGAGGGTGTTTGCTATGACCAAGGCGTTCTCTTCGTAAACCTCTGTTAGCCTTTGCCTTGCTTCATTTTGTACTCCAAGGCCAAACTTGCCTTTTACTCCACGTATCTCTTGACTTCCTACTTTTGCATTACAGTCCCGTATGACTTAAAGGACTTCTTTTTGGTGTTAGTTCTAGAAGGTCTTGTAGGTCATCAAAGAACCGTTCAACTTCAGCTTCTTCAGCATTAGTGGTTGGGGCATAGACTTGGATTGCTATAACATTGAATGGTTTGCCTTGGAAATGAACAGGGTTCATTCTGTCTTTCTTGATGTTGCACTGAAGTACTACATTTCAGACTCTTTTGTTGATTATGAGGGTTACTCCATTTCTTCTAAGGGATTCTTGCCCACAGTATTTAGATATAATGGTCATCTGAATTAAATTTGCCCAGTCTGGTCCATTTTAGTTCACTATTTGTAACATGTTGATGTTCACTTTTGCCATCTCCTGTTTGACCACTTCCAATTTACACTGATTCATGGACCTAACACTCCAGGTTCCTATATATTGCTCTTTACACATCAGACTTTACTTCCATCACCAGTCACATCCCCAATTGGGTGTTGTTTTTGCTTTAGTTCTGTCTCTTCATTGTTTCTGGAGTTATTTCTCCACTCTTCTTCAATAGCATATTGGGCACCTACTGATTTGGGGAGTTAATCTTTCAGTGTCCTATCTTTTTGCCTTTTCATACTGCTCATATGGATCTCAAGGCAAGAGTACTGAAGTGATTGGCACACTAGGTTAGTAGCTTCAAATTCCCCAAGCAGTTACAAAATGGTCGGAGAGACCAGGAAAAGCTGATTGGGCAAAAGAACTTCAGTCCATATGCTTTTGAGTTAGCAAAATAGAGCCTTTACAGTAAAACAGTAAAAGAGTTCCAGCTCTGAGTATTCTTACCTTGCTTTGAAGATCCTGGATGAGCCCCCAAGATGATAGCTTAGCAGTGAATGGTGAACACTGCCACCGGATTTGTGGTCTCCAAAGGAGAAGCTTTAACTCTGAAACCAAAAACAGTCTCAGTCACTCAGAGTTTTGTGTAGATTTTCCTTTAAAGTAAAAGTGACAGAAAAAGCTTCTGACATAGACATCAGAAGTGGGTAGCAGAGAACCCACCTCCCTATTTTAAGCAGGGCCTTATTTACGTCTCAGCTGGTTGCTGAGAATAGATAAAAAGAATACCTTAAGGCATAAGACTTTCACCAGACCATTACCCAAAGCATACATTTTGAGATAACTTTGGCACAAGATTAGCCAGGGAGGAAGGATTCTAGGAAAGGTCTCTGGGAAAGATATACTGTTGCTATGTAATCAGGGGTACAAGTCTTGAGAAACAGGTTCCCAGGCAAGATCTGTTACAGTTACAATCATTAATATAGAGCCTAAGAAAAGCATTTCCATGAGCAAGACCTTGTGTGTGTGATCATTAGTTCCTTAGTTCCTGATCTAAAGAAAGGCCAGTTCTGAGGCTGGGTACATTGTTGCACAAGGCTTGAGGAAATCATGAGCCAGAATGTTCACTTCCTCCTTAAAGGGCCCTAAGCTTTAACTCTATCAGCACAGGGAACTCTACTCAATATTCTGTCATAACCTATATAGGAAAAGAATTTGAAAAAGAATATTATATATACATAACTGAACCACTTTGTTGTATATGTGAAAGTAATACAACATTGTAAATCAATTATAATATAAAATAAAGAAACTAAAAATGAAACAGAAAGTCTTTGTACTTTTATATCTGAACCCATCTAGCATTTCCCCTCAGACAACTCAAAAGTCCTTTGACTGGACCACTTCCAGTAAGTGTTCCCCTAAGATTTTCAGGGCCTGAGAAACTGTACAAATGGAAGTCCATATGTCTAAATACTATTTTAAAAGCCATTGGAATATATTATAACAACATAAATTCAATTTTCAAATAAAATTGTCACTTTTTTATGTTTTCAAGAGTAATTTTTCTAAAATGTTCAAAATCAAAAGTTAAAGGGAAGAAATATAATTTATGATTAATAAACATTAAGAATTGAATATCAAGTATTTAAATAAAGTTGAAACTTTTTACTTGACATTTTGAAAACGTAATGAAGTTTTATTAAATAAAGTTATTTATGATTCAAGTGTTCAATATCAAGTTAGAGTCATGTTTCACATACTTTATGTGTATTCATATTAAAGAGTAATATGAATTGTTTAATTTTGCAAAATACTTGCCAGCCTCCATGTGAACTGCTGCAAATACTGAATTAATTTATGGGTACCTCTGGGATCTTAAATTAGAGCATGCAGAAAAACAAGAAAATGGTTATTTCGTAGTGCTGGGAGATGGTATGTTCTTATACAAGAATCTATTGCATTCAAGGAATCTTAGTGGAGGGATCTGACAAGTGGACTTAGCTTTCTTCCGTTGCCTAAGCTCTTCCATTGTTTGTATTCACTGGCGAAGCAGTCTCTGTCTGCACAGGTAGTGGCACAACCTAGGAACTTCACAGATGTTGCCTTCTGTTTCAAGGACACTGGCTAGAAAACATGGATAAGCAGCTCCCTGGGACCTGAGCAGTGTTAACCACGAGAACGGGGTGTCACAGTGTTGAGAGTGAGATCCCAAATAACCACAGTGTCCTGTGTTCTTTAATGCATGTGTGCGTGTATTTGTGGTTTTCAGGCTCCCTTGCCAGCCTGGGCTAAGAGCAGTCTATCCCTACCCAGTCGAAAGAGAAATACTAATTTTAGGCATGAGGTGAGATTACAAGTATGGTCTTTCTTATCAAAATCTCACTGACTCTCATGAATGCAGAGTGGAGGTGGAGGTGGAGGGCAGACCAGTGGGTCTCACTTTGCTAACAAAAATAGGCTTTCTCTGCTGAGTTACATAGCATGGCCATTTAAATGTCACCATATCTGCCAATCTGGCTGTTAAATTCACTGAATTGCAAAAGACAGAGGCAAGTTTCTCATTCATTCATTCACTCACTAAATGTGAATTTACTGAGCACCTGTTTTGTGGGTCTTCTCTGGGTTCAGGGAATAAAGAGATGAGTGGCACTGTGAGGGTCTCCCAATGTAGAGGAGACAGGCGTGTAATAAAGGTAAGTATTTACAGTATGCTTAAGGGGCTCCGGGAACACAGAGGAAAGAGCAACTGCCATGTTAGTATGGCCTAGAGCAGGCTTATAGGATGAGGCAGAGTAATGCTGGCTCCCATGAGTTGCTAACTGAATGCCTGCCATGTTCCAGACTTTCTATAAACTGCCATGTTTACTGCCCACAATCACTTGCAGAGGTGGTCATTTGTGTCCATTTTATGCATGAGAAAGGTTAAGTAAATTGCTCAATGTTACACAGCTAGTAAGTGACGGTAAGACGTTTAACACCCATTTCTTCCTAACTCCACTATGGATGGACTTCTCACTGTGTCCTTATATTTGAAGAGTCTTGAAAGACGTGTAGGAATTTACTTGAGTGAAACGAGGGTAAAGAGCATCCAGGCAAGAGCAGTAGCATTTGTTGTTCAAGATCTCAGGTGTAAACTAAAATTATAAAGCACAGCCTATCCATAAAGATGAAATCACATAAACATGTAATTACAGCTATTTGACTGATTTGCATAGGGTCCTGTGCAAATCCCTTTGCTTAGTTGATTTACAATACTTTCTAAAGGTCAAGTTCTTGGTAACATCTAAATTCTCTCCATTCAGACACAGCATTCCTACTCTTTCATGAATGTTCTCCTGTGTGTGTGTGTTCATGGTGGAGAAAGAGGGTATAGGAATATTCTCTAGTGGGTACTCCTGGTACTCTCCCTGTGGATTTCTTTTTTCTAAGCCTTTTTACACTTGAAATTAGTTTTCCAGACATTTCCCAGCAAGCAGTTTGAGATGTGAGACCATGTCCTGTCTATGCACCATCTGAAGGTAACATGGATTCTCTAACATAGAATCATTAGCACTGGAGTCTGGTTTCAGTACAACAAACCAAGGTGAAATGAAATATTTTCTGCCATATGGTGAGCAAGAAATGTCACAGCCATCAGTGATTTCAGGCCTCCAAATGTGAATGAAGGCTCCCAAAATGGAACACAATGCCTGCAAACCAGCAGATGCCACCAACACCCCACGCCCTCTCCCCCACCCCACACAGATTGCTGAGGAGCTGGGGGTGGGGGAATGCAAGAAGAAGCCATCTGCTACATCTGCCACCCCTTAGGGTGAACAAGAAATTAAGAAGGTAAACAATCTAGAAACAGGATTTGGCCCCATATAGTTGGCGGTGGCGGCTGAAAGGCTTTAGTCGTGTCTGACTCTTTGTGATCCTATGGACTGCAGCCTGCCAGGCTCGTCTGTCCATGGGATTCTCCAGGCAAGAATACTGGAGTGGGTTGCCATGCCCTCCTCCAGGGGATCTTCCCAACCCAGGGATCAAATTGCATCTCTTATGTCTCCAGCACCTGTAGGCGATTTCTTTACCACTAGCGCCACCTGGAAAGCCCCCCAGATAGCTGAGAGAGAGAGAGAGAGAGAGAGAGAGAGAGAGAGAGAGAGATCAGTCGCTCAGTCGTGTCCGACTCTTTGCGACCCTATGAATCGCAGCACGCCAGGCCTCCCTGTCCATCACCAACTCCCGGAGTTCACTCAGACTCACGTCCATCGAGTCAGTGATGCCATCCAGCCATCTCATCCTCTGTCGTCCCCTTCTCCTCTTGCCCCCAATCCCTCCCAGCATCAGAGTCTTTTCCAATGAGTTAACTCTTCGCATGAGGTGCCCAAAGTACTGAAGGTACATGTAAAAGGAATGAGTTCAGTGAGCCCAGAGGCTTGCATCTTCCCGTACATAGAACACTAAATTTCTTAGCTTGACATCTGGCTTTCCTTACTACTTAACAATAATCTTTGATGTTCAGACTGCCTGCCCGCTTTGTTACAAACGTGTATATAGCCTGACTCCCTTTCCTGCCTCCTCAGAACAGTTTTCTCAGGGTTACTGAGACACTATTTCCCAGGCTCAGTCTTCCAGGCTCAGAGTCGTTAACATTCCCACGAAATAAAATAACTCTCTACTTTCAGGTTGTGACTAATTTTTTAGCCAACACCAAAAAACACAAAACAATCTAATATAGATTGCACTCCCTCAAGCAAGTTCTACTCCTTTCTGCCAAAATCAGTCTTCTGGATGCATTTCCAGTTGGAATTACAGTAGTGTTTTTGTTAACTTTTCCATAAAGCTTATTAAATTTACTCCAGTTGGCCTCAAGTGATTTTTAAACAGTTGTTTACACTGTAAGTAGGACATGAATGCAGATTCCTCACAGCATTTGTTTATAAGTTTGCACCCACACCAGAGGGAGTGTGGGGCACAGGAAGATGGGTTCCAGGCGTCAGTCTTGTTTTTGCAGTGTCTTTCATGTGCTAGGGACTCCGCGTTTGTTCACTGAACCTATGGAGGGCCCCCGGAAGGGAGGGCTGCCGCTTGCAGTGTGTAATGCAGCGCTGGACGCAGAACCGCGACTTTTCCTAGCTCGGCAGACCTTAAATCCAGCTCTTCCTGCCCACCCCGCCTTCCCAGACCAAAATCAGCCGGAGAAAGAGGGCGGGGCGTAGGCGGGCTGTGGGCGGTGGCCTCGCTGGGCGCCTGCGTGGGTCGGAGCCAGGTGGGCAAGTACCTGGGCGGGGCGCGCTGTGGTTGGCGACGGCTGGGGCAGCACCCGGAAGAACCTGCGACTTAGCCAGCGCAACAGGCGGCTGGAGGGGCAGCCGGGTGGACCCGTCCCGCCATGGACAAGCTGAAGAAGGTGCTGAGCGGGCAGGACTCTGAGGATCGGGGCGGCCTGTCTGAGGTGAGTGCACCTTGGCGCCCCACCCTCCTGGTCGCACTCACCTCCGCCCCGCGGCTGCTGCTCCCCTGCAGCGGTGGTAGGTCCGTCGGGGGCCTCGGAGAGCACCAAGCCCGCCCCCCAGCTCCGCCGGCTCTTGTTGCTGGCTGGTGAGAAAAGCATGCTGGACTTCTAGGGTTTCTTGGAAAGCAACTCTGCCTCTGCCCCTTTCTCCTCCCTCGCAGGCTCAAGACCTTCGCGTTCCCCTCACTGTCCACCCCAAGTGCCAGGGCCCAGGCACTCTGCATAGGGCGGTTGGCACCTGTTTACTTTTTTTGTGCTTCACCCTGTCAACCTTCCGCGCCCCATCCCCTCACAAAGGGAGGGCCACGCTGGAGCAAAACTGAGAAACATCTGCGAAAGGAAGGGTGGCCGTCGGCGACCCCGTTCCTGCTGGCCAGGGAAGAGGCTTTAGCGCCGAGCTAGGCTGAGGCCTCTGAGAACCCGGCGGAGGGAGTCTTCGTATAGATTGCCTGGGCTAGGCCCTGGTGAGGGTCCCTGCTCGATGCCCACTGCGCGACGGGGCTTGTGGCCGCGCCCTGGTAGCCCCGGCTCGGTTTAAGTTGTGGGGTGTTACATGCCCACCCGACGTTTGTGTACACTGCTGCTGTAAATTGTCTCCAGGAAAACCGTGAATTCCTGGAGCTTTGGGACCACATCTTGTTTCTCTGCCGGCACGTAGGCGTCTTAGACTTCATCGACGCCCAAAACCTCTTGAGGCCGCCTGCTTGTGTGTTTAGCTTATTAGAAAGGTTTGGTCGAGCTGAAACGTGGGCAGTATTACCCACTATGTTCTAGAGCTACACAGTATGTTTATTGCCTATTTCAAATGCTTTGAGCTTTTGTTATTTTTTTTTCCTTTGTAGATGACAAAGTAACATTTCTCTTTATTCTTTTTTGTATTCCATGGGCTTTGGTTTCCTCAATTATAAAAAGAAGCCGTTGCACAAGATAATATAGCTCTTTCAACTCTGTACCTAAGTTTTTCCTCAGATTTTCATCAGTGTCTTTAGTGGTTATCTCAGCATGCTGCTTTCAATTGGTTTTGCAGTTGCTGATTTTATGTTGAGTGACCCTGATACCTCCACCCCTCCTTGAAATCTCAGAACCCTAAAATTTGCTGTCTGAATCTTCACCTTGAAGAAGTAACACTATAGATGTTGACTGTTATAGGAATTGGGGTTAACATTTTTTGGACAGTTCATAGCAGCCTCTGGCTTCTTTTAAATCGATTGCCTTTATTAATTGGTCAAGGCTCAGAAGTAATTTCATTAGTTCCTGTTCTTGATTTCTGGCTTCTAATATGAACCCTTAAGCCCAACCTCAGACTAGGCCTAAGAAAATTTAGATGGTTGACAGTCATGCTTATCTTAAGTTTTTGCTGCACAGACTGTCAATAAAGTTTTAAAGCAGCTGGGGTTCAAAAGGGAGATGTTTTCTTTTCCTGAGAATTCTTGGGGGGACAGTGGGAATTATGCAGTTATTTTGATTTGGAAAACCACCATGAAGTGGTAGACAGACCCTCAAGAGTGAATGATGGTAGTACAGATTGAAAATATAAATGCTGAGTTTGTTTTTACCTAAGATAGTGAATGCCTATGTTGGATACAATGAAGGGCTTTAAAGAGTTGTATCAGGCATGTAAAGTCTGTTTTAGGAAGACGAGGTGCTTCTCTCTTGTTCTAAAACACTGCTGTCAGTTTCCTCTTTCTTGAGTGTGAGATTCCTGATTACATACATCACTGTGTGGTACTTTCTGAGTCCCCACTCCCAGGAAGCATTTTGCATCTAGCTGAATCACTCTCAGGGTTGCTTTTGGCTTAGTTTTTACTTATTAGGTCCAGGCCGCCTTGAAAATGTTGGTCCTGACTTGTCTCACATTTCCTATGCTTTTAAGACTTAAGAATGCTGGTGAAATTTCTGTGTTTGTGTGTGTGTATGTGTGTGTGAAGTTAGACTTGGTGACCTTAAAGTCTCTTTTAGTTCACTTCAGTCGCTCAGTCGTGTCCAACTCTTTGTGACCCCATGAACCGCAGCATGCCAGGCCTCCCTGTCCATCACCAACTCACGAAGTCCACCCAAACCCATGTGCATTGAGTTGGTGATGCCATCCAACCATCTCATCCTCTGCTGTCCCCTTCTCTTCCTGCCCTTAATCTTTCCCAGTATCAGGATCTTTTCCAATGAGTCAGCTCTTCGCATCAGGTGGCCAAAGTACTGGAGTTTCAGCTTCAGCATCAGTCCTTCCAATGAACACCCAGGACTGATCTCCTTTAGGATGGACTGATTGGATCTCCTTGCAGTCTAAGGGACTCTCAAGAGTCTTCTCCAACACCACACACAGTTCAAAAGCATCAGTTCCTTCGGCACTCAGCTTTCTTTATAGTCCTACTCTCACATCCATACATGACCACTGGAAAAACCGTAGTCTTGACTAGATGGACCTTTGTTGGCAAAGTAATGTCTCTGCTTTTTAATAAGCTCTCTAGGTTGGTCATAACTTTCCTTCCAAGGAGTAAGCGTCTTTTAATTTCATGGCTGCAGTCACCATCTGCAGTGATTTTGGAGCCCAGAAAAATAAAGTCAGCCACTGTTTCCACTGTTTTCCCATCTATTTGCCATGCAGTGATGGGACCGGATGCCATGATCTTCGTTTTCTGAATGTTGAGCTTTAAGCCAACTTTTTCACTCTCCTCGTTCACTTTCATCAAGAGGCTTTTTAGTTCTTCATTTTCTGCAGTAAGAGTGGTGTCATCTGCATATTGAGGTTATTGATATTTCTTCCGGCAATCTTGATTCCAGCTTGTGCTTCCTCTAGCCCAGCGTTTCTCATGATGTACTCTGCATATAAGTAAAATAAGCAGGGTGACAATATACAGCCTTGATGTACTCCTTTTCCTATTTGGAACTAGTCTGTTGTTCCATGTCCAGTTCTAACTGTTGCTTCCTGACCTGCATACAGGTTTTTCAAGAGTTTACATTCAATTATAAAAGCTGTCAGATGTCACCAGAAATGAGTGCTTAAAAAAAAATGTCATTCTTTTAATGCAAACAATAGAAGTATGATTAGTTCTGTTTCTCCTATACCTGAAACTGCAGAATTATAAAACTTGCCTGGTAATGTCTAGTCACAGATGGCTTCTTGATGAGTTTTCTAACTGATAACCTGGTCTTCGTAAATCCAACTTCAACCTTTATTTTCTGTGGGCTTTCTGAAAATAGAGGCTTTGCGTTTTCTCTACAGGATTGTAGGGACGAGGAAGGTCTGAATGGTACCTGGTTTGAAAGCACAGGAATGAAGCAGTGTTCCTTTCTCACCTTCGTCTAGTTACCAGTCCTGTTTTCCTGAATGATTATCAGTTTTTCTTATTTTGGCAAGAGCCCCTCTTCTCTCCACATCCTAGAGTCAAAGGGACCTTTGTGCATAACTACCAGTCAGACAGCCTGGGAGCTGTTTGCCTACAGCTTCTATCCAGGTGCTATTCCAACTACTCTAATTTCCAAAAAGTGCACTAGCAGTTTCTAGAAACCATGAATTTAGGGAGTTATTTTGCATCCACACGGTTGATCTTCACAAACAGACAAAAAGAAGTGTTTCGTTTTCGCTGGGTCTAGTTGGAAGTGGAACAACAGCAACAGCTTCCTCTGGCCTGTGACCAAGCACGGGTGTGAAAGAACCTGCCATTACATGGATGAAAAATTATGGCCCCTCCCCCATTTTGCCAAATAGGGTGACATCTGGATGGTAGTCAGCTTGAGAGACGTGTAGAACCAACGTGTTACTTTCCTTTCTGAAGGCAGAAACCAGAACTGCTTCCTATAACAAATGATTTTAATTTTTACAAGAGCTGGCATCTCATCATCCTTTTGGAACTATTGTGGCTTATCTTCTTTAAAAAACAGATGACTCTTAAAATGTCTCTAGATGCCAAGCAATCCTATCCAATCTCGCTACCACACTTTTTTTTTTTCTTCTCACGGAGCTCTGTTCCTTTTTCCACCTTGACAAGCACCTTCTTTGGTGCTTGCATGAGTAGCAAGAGTGGTAGCTTTTGATTTTTTTCCTCTGTCCTTGGTAGGAGGGTGAAAAAGGGTCTAACCTGATTTTCTGGGATGCCAGTAAAGCCTGGTAACAGAGCATCACAAGGCTCATTTCGGGGGAGAGTGTGGAATCAGGTGGCTCTGCTGTCAGCTCCTGACTCCTGCTCCCCTTGCACGTCACCATCTCTGATCATGCTGTTCGTGCATTCTGTGGCCGTGTGTGTCTGCAGGGGCTCTTTGTGTGTTTGTGTACGTGTGTGTGTGTGAAGGGGTTTGCAGTGTCATGAGCCCACTTTCAATATGTGTGAATAGATGGGACAGGAGAGCCCCTTTTGATAAGCTGCCCTAAATACTTTTCTTGTGAGTGGAGAGGAAGCCATGCTGTAGCAAACTTGCCATGCCTGGGGGAGCCTCTGGTCCTGTTCTTCTGGCTTCTGGTTTGACAGGAAGTTTGGAGACAGGGTTGAGAACAGGCTCCTAAGCTGGGAGCAGTCAAGGCGGTGCCCATCTAGTGACTTTCGCAGCCTCTACCACACTGCCTTCTTCCATTAGGTAGTGGGATGTGGAGTCTGTAAGCTCTTCCCACATGGCCTGGTGGAGACTGTGCTGTCCACCTGAGGCGAGGCCTGGGTAAATGAATATACGTCGGGCCTGGCTGCCCTGCCTCAGCTGGGCTGGAGGAAAGGCCTTTGGTCTCCCTGGCAGCTACCTGTGCAACTTGGAACAGCTGTGGCCAGTGCATGAGGTGAACAGGCCTCATGTCTCTGGTGCAGACACCTGACTGTCATCTTTGACATGGGGAAAAATAGCCTCAAGAGCTACTCATAGGCTCCCTTGTTTTAGCAGAGCTTTTCTGGAAATCTTGGCCCCTTCTGAACTTTGCTCTTGGGAAGGATCAATCGTGATGGCAGAGAGGGATGAGTAGGACAGTCATTAATTAACTAGGATCCGTCTCACATGAGGGTGGCTTGGCTGATGCCAACACCCTGAAGAACAGTTTCTACCAAGAGTAAATAGACTTGGATAAGAATCCTGATTAGGGTGAGAGTCAGACTCCTCCTGGGTCCTGGAAGGGCCAGCAAAAGCAGTGAGTGACAAAACTTGACTGGTTGAATTAGGAGATGGTGCCCCATGGACCCCACTGCCTGAGTGCCACCCCTGTCTCTTCCCCTTTTCCTGGGCCTCTACAGGCAGAGCTCATGCCTTTCCAGGTGTCCTCATCATGTCTGGGCTGCCGTAAGGGCTCAGGCTACCCTAGGATCTTCTGCAGTCTCGCCTTTCTGTTTGTGAAGTGCATTGTGCTTAAGGCAGAGAGTTTTCACCTCTGCAGATATTCAGCCAGAAGTTGGTAGCCTCTAGCTACAGGAGACGAGATTCATGGGATGGATAAGGAGCTGGATTCAGTGACTCATGAGGGCTGTTGTAGACATGACCAATTAGGAGTCTGTGTTCCTGCATTCCTCAGTACAAATTCTAAATTTAATTATGTGTATCCTTTGTTTTGGTGATTAAATATGCATACACATGTATGTAATTAGTTTTTTTATTTTATTTTTTAACTATTTTAGGTTGTTGAGGCAACTTCATTAAGCTCGGGCACCAGAATAAAAGGCTTCATTGCCTGTTTTGCTGCAGGAATTCTCTGCTCACTTCTGGTAAGACCTCTCTCCCCTCCTCCAGTCTTTCCCGCAGCCTGCCTTCTCTCCTCTTTGTACTTTCATCAACCCCCTTTTCTCTTTTATTTTTCACTGAAATGCATGGATAAGAGGAGGGGGAGGTAGGTAACAGGGGTGGAGAGGGAGCTGAGGGGTGCGGGGAGGGAACAGGTTCCTCTGTGAACTCCTGGTTCTGTGGCTGTGGTAGAAGGGGTTCCTCATGTGCAAATGCCCTGTGTCTTGTCTTACAGGGAACTCTTTTGCTCTGGGTGCCCAGGAAGGGACTATATCTGTTCGCAGTGTTTTATACCTTTGGTAACATCGCATCTCTTGGGAGGTAACAGTTTTGTTTTTTTTAAAATCTAACCTTAGCCAATTATTAGATGGGGAAATGGATGTAGATTGTGTTTAGAGGGAGGTGAAGGAGAATGCTTCAGTAATTATAAGGATTTGGAGAGTAAAGAAGTCATTAAAACACATCACTTTTATATCCTACCACTTCTATATATACATATGTATTTTTAACTTCAGCATGTATTTCTATCTTACTTCATCTTTGAAGTACCCCCGGGAGGAGGCAAGAACCACTTGTAAAAATTACCACTGTAATTTTACATGGTGCAGAGCAGTTGAATGACTTCTTCAAGATTTACAACTCCACCATCTCCAACACCACCTTCTCCATTGCTCTAGTCTTACTGCTCTGCTCCTCGCTGAGTGACTTACATGCTCCCACCTTGTGCTGCGCTCAGCAGATTCACAGACAAACAGGGTTTGGATCCTTACTGGTTGGCCAGGCAGACAGACATACAGGATATGGAGAGAGTGATGCCTGGGAGAGGGGCAGGTGGGCTGAGCTGATCTGACCCGACTTGGGGAGCCAAGAGGACTTTCTGTGGAGAAGGTGCTATTTGAGCTGCTCAGAGCTCTGGCATCTGTCACTGCTCCTCTGAAGACTGTGTGAGTTTCCTGTTGGGCTTCCCTGCCTCTTTTATGGACCCCTCGCCGGGCCATTTCCCACAGGACTGTGGAGTCACTCCTCTTGTAGCCCAACTTGCCCCCTTAGTGGCCCCCCCATTCCCTCTCAACAGGTGAAATCCAAACCCCTCAGCATGCATGTGGGGCAGACCCTTCCAGCCCTCCTCCTCAACCAGGCTCAACTTGCATTTCCCCCAAACGTTTTTGGTCTTTGCTGGGACTATTCTCTGCCTGGGGTCCTGGCCCTTGTGCGCCCCATATTTGACGGGTACTTGCTCATTTGTCAGTACCTGACTCAAAAGTCACCTCTTCTATGAAACTTCCCTTAGTTCCATTTTCCCCTTCAGAATCACTGACCTCCTCCTTTAAAACGGGCTCTGTCTATCCCATATATATTTATGTGACAACACAGGTAGCGTTTTATTACACTGACTTGTTGCAGGCGTGTAAACCACTTGACATGGGCTGCACTTCTGTCTTACTTGTCTCTACATGTCCCCCAATGTAGGTCTTTTTCTGGCTGGAAATGCTAACCAAATGATTAAGTATAATGCACTGGACACCTTCCTGAAGCTTCGTTTATTAATTCTTATGATAGTATGATGCTGGACCTTGGAGATGTCTAATCTGGCTCTAAAGCTCTCTCAAAGACTAACTTTTGGGGAGTTTTGCTTTGGGTAGGCAGCACAGGTTATAATGTAGAGTCTAGATTGAGCAGAAATATATAGGTGTGTTAGTCCAAAAGACCTATTTAACAAATCCTAATGGAACTGACCCTTCATGGCATTGCTTGGGGAGATAATAAAGGGACTGAATTATTTCAGCGTGTGTCTAGGAGTTTGTGATTTTACCTGTAATCTTTTATATTTCTATATATGTGCTGCATTTAATTTTGAAAGCTGCCTTTGGCTCTTGCTTCTTGTTCAGTGTAGGCTTAAGAGTGCACTCAGCTCAAACACTTGACCTGGCAGCCTTGAATTCAAGTGGAAACTTAATGGCACTTCAAAGAGAGGTAGATTTATTTAGCTTTTTTTTTTTTTTTTTTTTAATAGAACACTTAGTAGCTCATGTCATCTGCTGGTTGGCTGTGTTAAACACTGACTATAACCAGCTACTCCTGGAGCGATGCTTCTTGTGGCATTTCTGTCAGAGGAGTTGGGAAGCATGACTTACAGCTGGCCCTGGCTCTTGCTGTGTTAGGCATGTCTGATTCATTTGTATTTACTCTTTCTTATTAGCCACCTCCGGAGACGGCAATGGCACCCCACTCCAGTACTCTTGCCTGGAAAATCCCCTGGATGGAGGAGCCTGGTGGGCTTCCGTCTATGGGGTCACACAGAGTCAGACACGACTGAAGCGACTTAGCAGCAGCAGCAGCATTAGCCACCTCTCAAATTTCATCCCTGCAGAAGACATGCTGAACCTGTCCTTTGGAGCTTGGTAATCCAATAAATGTGGGCTGGAATGCCAGCTTGTTTAAATGCCTAGCTGTGTGATCTTGGATAAGTAAATTAACCTTTCTGAACTTCATTTTCTCAACTCCAAAATAAGCGTAATGATAACTAACTGCCAGAGTAGTTGAGAGGATGAAATGGAATCATGTATGTGATATCTGCTGCTGCTGCTGCTGCTAAATCGCTTGAGTCCTGTCCGACTCTGTGCGACCCCATGGACTGCAACCTACCAGGCTCCCCCGTCCCTGGGATTCTCCAGGCAAGAACACTGGAGTGGGTTGCCATTTCCTTCTCCAATGCGTGAAAGTGGAAAGTGAAAGTGAAGTCGCTAGCATTTAGCAAATAGTCCATACATCATGGATGCTACTAGTATCATCATTAGAATTATTCTCTGGAGATTATGAAAGAAAATGGAATTCTCTACTTATTAACATAAACTGCCTAAGCCTGTAAGATATGTTTTTTCTTTTTTCAATTTCCTGAGTCTTTTTGTCTCCATGGGTAGGTTGTTAAGCAGGCCAAGGTAGCACCTGTGAGAGAGCGGTCCTCTAGCCTAGTGGTTTTGGAGGTTGTTCTGGAGTCAGGCCTACATGCATCTGCAGCCTCCCTGTACCATTTTCTAGTTGGATGGCCTTGGATAAGTAAGAAGTACTTCTGGATTTAAGTTTCTTCACCTGCAAAATAAGTATGGTAACTGTTCTGTGATCACTTCATAAACTGTTAATGGATTGAGTAAGAATAAGGCACAAAGGCCCTGAGCACAGCACCTGGCCCAGAGCTTTCCGAGTGCAGGCCACTGTTCCCTCTCGCATTGCCACAGGTGAGCTGCAGCGGGCGATGAGGCGGCACCTTGGTGTCCCCAGTGTGGTTTTGTTCCAGTCTGAACGGCTTGTCTGTGTTTGCTTCTTAGCACTGTCTTCCTCATGGGACCAATGACACAGCTGAAGCGAATGTTTGAGCCTACGCGTTTGATTGCAACTGTCTTGGTGCTGGTAAGGTCTGCCTGTCAGGTAACAGAAGTTACCTGTTTAATTATTATTATTATTTTTAAAAATTTTTTATTTTATTTTTTAACTTTACAATACTGTATTGGTTTTGCCGTATATCAACATGAATCTGCCATAGGTATACACGTGTTTCCCATCCTGAACCCTCTTCCCTCCCCGTACCATCCCTGTGGGTCGTCCCAGTGCACCAGCCCCAAGCATCCAGTATCATGCATCAAACCTGGACTGGCAGCTCATTTCATATATGATGTTATACATGTTTCAATGCCATTCTCCCAAATCATCGCTCCCTCTCCCTCTCCCACAGAGTCCAAAAGACTGTTCTATACATCAGTGTCTCTTTTGCTGTCTCGTATACAAGGTTATTGTTACCATCTTTCTAAATTCCATATATATATGTTAGTGTACTGTATTGGTGTTTTTCTTTCTGGCTTACTTCACTCTGTATAGAGTTTTTGTTTCTGCTGTTTGGAGTTTTTTTCCTCTTAAATCTATAGACTTCTACCCTTTTCTCTTTCATCTTCAGTTACAACCCAATGTCTGCACCCGCTGTGGCAGAAGGGGGTATCCCTTTTTTAAAATTTATTTTTATTTATTTATTTGGTGTGCTGGGTCTTAGTTGTGGCATGCAGGATCTAGTTCCCCCATCAGGGATCGAACCTGGGCCCCTTGTGTTGGGGGTGAGGAGTCTTAACCACAGGACTACCAGGGAAGTCCCAGGAGCATTCTTTATCTAATAATTTTTCTCTTCCCTTTGACTTGTGTTTTAGTTGGTATTAAGGTATTGCCAGTTCTATAAAGACCTCCCAGAAGGTGTTGCTTGTCAATTTAGCCAAACTCATGTGGTAAAAGGCTTCCCAGGTGGCGCTTGGAGTAAAGAACCTGCCTGCCAATGCAGGAGACATGAGACGTGAGTTTGATCCCTGGGTTGGGAAGATCCCCTGGAGGAGGACATGGCAACCCACTCCAGTATTCTTACCTGGGGAATCCCATGGACAGAGGAGCCTGGCAGGCTACAGCCCATAGAGTCACAAAGAGTCAGACTTGACTGAAGTGACAGCACGCATGCAGGCATGTGGTAATAAGAGAGCTGTGACATCCTTCTGGTAACGGGTGATGCCACATACAAGCAGAGCTTGGAGGGCATTACTCAGGAATACAGGGTTCATTCTCTAGAGTGGGTATCCAGTCTAACATGGTCTCTTTTTCTCCTTGTCATTATCTGACTTGGGAATCCTGTTTGTTTTTGTCAGTTTTCCTGCGGTGGGTCTGGTCTCCCTCTGGCTCAGCACCCCTGTTCCCTGCTGGTCACCACAGTGCCTTAAGTCTTGTCCTGTCTTTCTGTCCCTAATGGGGAATGCCTCTCTCTTCCTTGGGCCATTTCGTTCCCTTGGACCATCCCATCATTCCAGACCATATTCTCTGGACTTCTGTTATAATTACCGGTATTACAGTATTGTAACTTGATCCATATACTTCTGTTTTTAGTTTTGTGTACATCTCATTTGTTCAGATAGGTAAAAGTCCATTGCAACTATTTTGTGTTCTTTGAGAGCATTGGGTACAATGCTGGACACCAGTTTATTTCCATCAAATTTTTTAGCAATTACTGATACAGCAGGGTAGAGGGGACAAGCGTGACTGACAGCTGGATTAATTGTTGTTGGCCAGCCCTGGAGGTAGATGAGCTGGAGAAGTCTCTTGCAGAAAGAACTTTCTAAGAAAGGATGCAGTGCTGAGGGGAAGGCGTGGGAGTCCCTGGCAGTCCAGTGGTTAGGACTTTGTGCTTTCACTCTCATGGCTTGAGTCCAGTCCCTGGTCAGGGAACTAAGATCCCACAAGCTGTGTGGCGCAGCCAGAAAAAAAGAAGACTAGAAAGGACTCGGGGAAAGTGTTAGGTGTAAACAGATACAAACAGATAACTGACTCGTGGGCTCTGAGAGTGCCATCTCATGTTAAACTTTGTCCTTTCTACTCCAGAGACTATAAAGAAGTGTGTGTTAAACCTACTTTCGCACATTTGATGGAAAGATGGATGGATGGGTAGACCAGAAATGTGCTTGTATTTGCTGGACAGAGATTTTGAGAAGATTTGAAAGTAGAAGAGGATCCTCCTTCTCTTTTTAATCTACATGAATCCTTATTGACAGTTGCATTTGTACTGTTCTGCCAAAACATGGGTTCTGAGGTAGCTTAGATGCTTTGAAATAATGGATGCATTTGGTTGCTGTGATAATCACAGAATCTGATTACCGCAGTTTGATGTGCTGTTGTAAGTTTGTCAAGAACGACGGTTTTTCCCCTCCCTGTTGTCATTGTCACTGTATTAATTAACGTTTCCATTCTCTCTCTAGTTGTGTTTTGCACTTACCCTGTGTTCTGCCTTTTGGGTAAGTGTTTCTTTTAGTTTTCCGTAACCTTTTTGGTGTGTGCCTCTTGTCGTACACATTCCTGTAACCGAATCATTTTTCTTCCAGTGGCACAACAAAGGGCTTGCTCTCATCTTCTGCATTTTGCAGTCTCTGGCCCTGACGTGGTAAGTAACCTTTTCAGCCGTCCGCTCCCACATCAGTCTCTGACTAATGCAGCTGACGGAGATAAAATCCCACATGATTTGGGTAGGAGGATTAGGAAAACAGAAGCTTTTCAATTGAAAAATCCTTAATGATGCAAGTCAAGTACACTGTCGAGCCAAAACCTGTCAACTCAGCGCACTGCCAGTAGGTGGCATTAGTGGTCTTGAGTGGTCATGGGAGGCTGTTTGCCCACTGCGGCATTTTTGCTGGGCTCAGGGTTGGTTTTGAGATGTTGCTAGCATTATTCAACCATTCACGTCCGGTAAGGACAAGGACAATGAAGTATTGTAGGGGCTGGTGAAAAGAGGCTTGTGAGTCAAACAGACATTAAAGAAAAGGGAAACTGGCAAAAAAAATCATGAGTGTTATATTTATGGTTGGATGAATCATTTAACAGAAGGACAAAAAGTGTCACTGTCCAGAAACAGTGACTGATGAAATGGAAAACCGTGTGGCTGTGGGCTGTAGCACGACCAGAGAATGGTGGCCCAGAGCCCAAGCATAGAGAAAGGACCACTGGAGACATTCAAAACCATGGATGGTGCTGGAGGTTCATGGACATTTCACACCTGCCCAGGCACATATGGAGACAACAGCTCCTGAGACATTTCCGTAATATGTCCACAGTTTATCAAAGGATGATGTCTGCCAGGACAGTTTCATAAAAATGTGACTAGATCTACTTTGGGAAAAAAATGTTGGCTCTAATGCAAAGAAAGGAGGACTGAAAGCTTTAAAACTTCCAGGGATCAAGTATAGTCTTATTGGATAGAATTCAATCTTGAGACTGCGTGCTTAACATCCATTCTTCCTTTTAGTAATTTTGGACTTTTGAATAAATGTACTTTCAAAATTCCCTTTGGAATTTACTCTGTTCCAAGTAAGTGAGCTTCTGTACATGGTGAGTGTCAGATTCAGAGAAGGATGGCCTGATTTTAATATGACACATACAGTGTGTTAATGTATTGAAAGCGCCTGGTGTAATGGCTTATGTTTATATTTTTGTTTTTTTTTTCTGGAGGCAGAAATCAGTCCTCACATGCCCATGCCTTTCTTTGCTTATCGACTGATTATGAAGCCAGTTTTTAAAGGTTTAGCATTCATATGGGCAGAAGCAAATGGCCCTGTTACAATGCTGATGTGTTTCAACTATATGCGCCTTCTTAGGGCTGATTGACTTCCAGCCTGCCTGACACCCAGGCCTGGTCTTTTAGGGTGTGGCCAGCTTCCTCCCTGTGTGGTTCCCTCCTGGGGAAGGGGCTGAGTTAACTGAGACCACCAAGAAATCTGTGGGCTTGGGTTCTTAAAGAATCATAGTTTAAAAAAAAAAAGAATCATAGCTTGCTTATACTTTCATCCATAGAGCAGTTGGTAGTGTGTTTCCCCACCTTTACCTATTCTCTTTTCACTTCTTTTACAATTAATAGGCACGGACCAGAAAATTTATCCCAGTTGGGTAGAAGGTACATTCTGTTGAGGATTTGTAAAATATTAGGGGACAACTGATCTGGATCTTATTTAGTGTTCCTTAAGAATAGGGCTTCCAAAAGAAAAAAAAAGAATAGGGCTTCTAGGATATCTGGAATCTGTATGTTGTAGGTGATGTTGCTGGCTCATTTGGTTAAAGATTAACCCCGTGAGGCTGAGGTGACAATTACCACCACATGGGCCTTTTGCCCTCCAACTTTGATTACAGATAATACTTGCTTCCTTGTTATACACATGACAGTGTGTGTGTGTGTGCTTGTGTGTGTGTTCGTGCACCCTCCACACATTGCAGATGCTCAGAAGCCCAGTTCACTCTGTAACCTTCCACTCGCTTCATCTGACTAGATCTTTTGTCTGTTTTTCATTGTAGGTACAGTCTTTCCTACATACCATTTGCAAGGTAAGACTGACTCTCCTTAGGACTGTAACATCAAGTATTTGGGGATGAGGATATGTTTGCACAGGTCCTTTTAGTTTAGGGTGGTTTTATAGAGCTCATGCTATTATATGGTTACGAAAAATCCTTGAGACAAATAGGCAGATGTTATACATCTGTTTTATGATTTTATACATTTGTAAGCTGAGGCTCATCCCCAGCCCCACCTATAATACAACCAGTGATGGTCATTGACCCAGGTCTACCAATTCCTGATGCTGGGAACATTCTGCTGTGATAGATAGATAGATAGATGGATTCCTTATCGCTTTTTTTAACCTGTAACTTTGTGGATATTTTCTTAAAGGTGATTATCACCTTAATAATCACTGAGCAAAGCATGGAAGGTTCATGCTTGTTTTCTTGCCCTATCCCACTGATGGAACATTTCAGAAAAGAATTCATAAAGGGAAGTAAGCAGGGCCAGAACTCTGGAGGACTGCAGTTTTCTAATGAAAGCAGTATGACCTTGGGCAACTCACTTGGCCCCACCTTGGCCTGAAAGGACTCATGATAACTAAGAATAGTTTCACCCCTTCTCACTTTGAGCTTCTGACCTCAAGACCTCCTTAAATTAGCACTTTCAGTGATCTCTATCTCTGACTCTGTTCTCATTTCACTCTTTAATGTCCATTCTTTTATAATCTGTGAACTAAAAAGGGGCTTTTCCTTAACTGTGTTAAGGAAATGAGAAGTGTGGGAGAGCTGAGAATGAGGAAGAATAGGCTTAAGTTTCAACGCCTTCCAAGGCTGTGTCTGACAGTGACCAGAAGATGCTGGGGAGTGACTGATTAGACAGGAAGTTAACCAGCTCATTGTGTTAAAGGCTGTGTGAATAGACTTCCCAAGTCCTTTAATATGTTATGTATTTTGTGAGCTGCCACGAAGGATCTTCGTCACAAAACACTTTCTCGTGGATCTGCTGACTTCAGTGTGGAGCGTATCTTAAGAAATGCAGTCCTAGAATTATCTTGATAGTAAAATACAGTGTCTTTTCATGTGAATGCGTTCTCTCATGCTCCCTCCCTCAGGTGACTGTAGCGTCCTTAGCACAAGAACATAGAGAATAGAGCTTGGGTGAGAAGTCTTAGATGTGGAGGTGGGATGGACATGCCTGCTTGGAGAGCATAGTAATTTGCTGAGCCCTCACTCTTTTCTTGCATGCTCTGCACTGAATTCCAAGGAGTAAGTGCCTGAGTTAGGGCTCATACAGCAGGGTCACAAGTGCTTAGTCCTCATAGAGAGCTCCATGTGCTAGGGAACTGCACAATGTCTCTTAACAAGTTTCTGCTGCCTACTTAGAAGGAAGAAAGGCCCTAGTGCTTATTTTATTTAATGTTTTTAGTGCAGTCTGTGCTTCTGGTTGATATTAAAGTACACAGTTCTGACTAATTTTTTGGTTTCAGAAAGTTTCTGCTTTCTTCCTGTTTTTTCCTCTGATTGTCAAAATAGCTGTTGTTTATTAAATACCTCCTCTGTTCAGTGCATTAATCCCTGAACTGGTCAGTAGGATTGGTGGGAACATGTCCTTTTACAGGTGAGGAATTTGAAATTCAAGTAAGGCAAGTAACTTGCCCAGTAAAACATTGCTAATAGGTGTTGACGCTGAAGTCGATGCCATGTAGGTCTGACCTCATAGTCTAGGTGCTTTCTGCTCTGCAGCATGCTACTCTGGGTGCCCAGGAAATCTCAAGGAGGGCCTTTACCACTTCCAGGAGGCTTTGGGGTGATGATCTCCTGTTTTTCTTTGTGTTTTTTTCTCCCAGGGACGCTGTAAAGAAGTGTTTTACTGTGTGTCTTGCATAACACAGCCAGTTTTGCAAAGCTCTGGAAAACACCGTGGATGGATGTGGGTGGACCGTGTTGTAAATATCTTCTAAACCTCTGTCTCAGAGACATGTGCCTTTGATCTTGCAAGCAACACGTGGCTTGCATTTTGAACCTTTGAGGATTGGTTCTGGAGGCAACTGTGTGTTCCCAAACCCAAGTGTCTGCCACATGATACAAGAAATGGTTCTGTATCTGACAGAGTGGAATCTCCCTCATATACCTTTGGATGGTGTTCCACTGAGTTTTTATGGGTAAAAACCTTGTTAGCAGCAGCAGATAAGCCTTGGGAGCCAGTGATTCCCAGTTAGTGACAATGGCCCCATTGGATACAAAGGTGCAACAGGAAGGGATAGAGTTTGGGAATCCATGGGACTTTGTAGATTTGTCCCTCAGCGTGTCACGCCTGCCCCATACAACATGGATATACTTCTACTTTGGTGTCCAGGAACAAGCTGCCATCCTGACATTTGAACATGAGCCTGTGAAGAGCCTGGCTGTGGAATGAGGTAGAAAAGCACTTTCTGATGATGTGTGTTGTTTTTAAACCTGAACAGCTGTCTTCTGATTCCACACCTGTGAATGTATTTTCTTTCCTTTTTTTTTCTTTTATTGGAATATAGTTGCTTTACAGTGTTGGGTGGGAATGTATTTTCTAATGCTCATTGCATACTCGTCTTCTTGGGTTTTCATTTCTTTCTTTCTCCCTCCCCAACGTATCTTTACTCTTGACTTCCTGGAACGAGATTGAAAGAGAACAAAGCTGCGGCAGTAAATACTAGTGTTTCCTTTTGGACAGGAGCCAGTAGGAGGTGGAAAACCATGCTGCTCTCTGCTGTGTTCCGCCCCCACCACCATTATTTGTAAATGTTTGCTTTTAAACCGATTTTATTTTCCATTCTCCCCTGGAATGGGGCCAGGGGAGAGTAGGTGGGAAGACAGAGCCCAACCCTGGAGCCAGCAGAAAGTAGGCACGCCCACCCAGTGACCTTTAAACAGTCCCAGTGTTTTGCACTGGAGTCTGTGCTGGAAACAGTGGGAGAAGACACCAGGGGCTGCAAAGTGGCCACATCACAGCCTGAAGCCTGATCACAGACAGACTGCTTTCGTGTCCCTGATTTTGTCTAGTTCTGGTAAGAGCCTTGTGATGAAGCAGAGATTGTCAACCCACTTGGCAGGCCAAAAAAATCAAGGCTCAGAGAAGTTACTAACCCTAACCCAAAATCAGAGTTGATGGCAGAACTGAGTCCTGAGCCTGGGTGCCCCCACTTCAGTCCCCTTTGTAACCCGCATTTCTGGATATGGCTCTGGTGATATCTCCTGTAACTATTTTCCCCGTTTTCATCAGCAAGCTTCTTCCTTTTCTGGCCCAGTCCTCTACATCATTGTATCTTCTCCTGCTTAGTCTCCCTGTGGGAAGCTTTCTCCTGGATCTGTGGCCTCTTCATCAGTTCTTTTGTGCCCGTTTGCCCTTCCTTGCTGCATGACCATCAGAATGTCCTGTACTGATCATCAGAGCTCTTGGCATTGCAGGGCCTCCAAAGTCTCCTTCAAAGCCAGTCTATTTGTGTTTGCCTTTCTTGTCTTCTTCCAGGTCTGGCCTGTCCACTCAGGCTCTTGCTCTGGGAGCCTCCAAACCAAACGCAGTGTTCCACCTCTTGTCTCCTTGCTTGCTAATTGCTGAATTCTTTCTTCTGCTGTAGCTGAGACCTCAGACTGGCAAGACTTTTCTTCTGATCTGGGGAAGGTATGAACAGGCCTGATGGTGCTAGAGTGAGGAACCAATGTTACTGGGTCCTTTCTAGGCTGTTGAGGGCATCCTGTCTTCTGCTGAGACCCCTAATATTCATTCAGCTAGAAGTGGAAAGTATATACCACTATCTGGGGTTACCTTAACATGCCAGGTGCTTCCAAGAGACTGCTCAGGTCTCAGAAGGACCCTGAATGGGGCCAGAAGGAAGTCAGGAGTCTTCATTGTTTCTTCTCTTTAAAGCTAATGTGAAACTAACCTGGTCTCACTGTGAGCTTCAACTAGCCTGGAGGCCACAGACAGCCACAGGATCTCTGGAGGCTACAGACAGCCACAGGGTCTCTGTGGCTGACCCCTCTGTACCTGTTTCAGAGGCTGGACTTGGACTTTGTGAGACATGAGGTTAAGGGGTCACCTGGCCTGTATGATGTAGTGGTAGTTAATGTGGGCTATGAAGTTAAACAGGTCCGGGTGAGTTGTGGCTCAATCACATGCTAGTGTCAGGTTGAACAAGCTCCTTAACCTCTGGTCTTCATGTTGCTCATCTGTTTAAAAATAATGGGGATAATTGCTGCTGGATCATTGCAGGATGTCAATGAGAAATATGTCAAGTGCTTAGCAGGGGGCCCAGCATAGGTAAATATCTCAGTAAAAGGTGGGTATTATTATTTAAGCTTGACAATAATGGATGACCATAGAAGGTGACAAGGTGAATGTCTCTGGTCATTAATTTATCTAAAAAAATTTATTTTGTAGTATGTGTCTGGCACTATAGACATCACCATGCAACATCTCACTGAATATTCACAATAACTTTGCTAGGCTAGCAGTGTATGCTAGTCGCTGGGTTGTGTCTGGCTCTTTACGACCCTACATACTGTAGCTCACCAGGCTTCTCTGTCCATACGATATTCTAGGCAAGGATACTAGAGTGAGTTACCATAGACTAGCAGTCTTGTCTCTATTATTAGACAAGAAACAGCCTCGGAAAGGGTAAAGGGTCTGTACCAGATCTCACCGGCAGAGGACGCCAGTTCTTAGATAAAAGCTCCTACTTTGTCTATTCTTGAGTCCTGTGGCCAGTTTGCTCAGACAGGTCCATTCCAACACCTTAGCAGCTCGGGGGTGATCTTGCCTTCCAGGATCTTCCCAGACTCCTACGTTTTTCTTTCTGCTGCCTTACCTTTTGGTTGGTTCCCTACTTGTTTTTGTCTGCCGGATTGTAGGTGCCCATTTCAAATGTACTGAAATCTGTTACCAAGCAACAGTGCCGGTTAAAAAGCAACCCCATGGATGAGACAAGGAGTGGAGAGTTAGGGCTTTAGATCCTGTGGCTGTTCGTGGTCTGTTTCCCTGCTCCTCTGCCTTCTACCTTACCTGTTCATTGCTGGGTTAGATCTTTGCATTTTGGAATGAAGGGAGCCATTGAGGTGGCTCTTTTGTAGACAAGAAATGTGTGTGTTCAAGGCGGCGCTTCCAGCAGCTGGCTGGGAGGCTGGCCTGAATGCTGTTCCTTGGCTGTGGTGGTCTGTGACCACTGTGCTGGGAGCAGCACTGCTCTCCCGTCCTGGAGGCCTGGCTTCTTAGGTTTCCCCGCCCCTTAGAAACTGCTAGTCTGATGCTGGGCCAGCGTGTTTTCTAACTCATTGCCCCCCACCTCCGGTCTCAGAGTTCTTCGCTTTTGCCTGATGTGTTCAGGGTGGCCTCTGGCTCTCCAACTTCTCTGCGTGGCTGTGCCCATGGCTGTGGGCTGCTGAGACCTGGCCCAAGGTTTCCTCTTTCTCTTCCACAGACTGTCTTGTCTCTGGGAAGGAGCAAAACACTCTGTCTGGCTGAGCATTCTCATTGGCCTCATTATCAGTGCTTGGAGCTTCTGTGCATCACTCCTCTGTGGTGATTGTGGATTATCCACCTGAGTGCTACCCTAATCAGTATATGCTGAGAAGCAAGAAATATAATCATGAAATGCATCTAAAATTACTTTTGGATACTTCCATTAGGAAAGATAATTAAGAAGAGGGTCATACCTTAAAAAAAAAATGGTGTGGGGGCACTGGTTTGGCTGCTTCTGCTTTTGGTATCTCCACAAGAGTGACACGTGTTACGACACACGTGATGAGACTTGGTGGAATGAATTAGAAAATAAAACTGCAGCCCTGTGACTTCAGTATTCTTTTTGTATGGGGTTGCCTATACAAGGCTTGTCTTCTCATCTCTTTCCTCAGATAACTTCTGACCAGAGTCGGCTACAGAATTACAGATACTTCAGAGTTCACAACCCATCCTTAAACTTCATTTTAAGCAAATAAAAACAACAAAATCAGTGTTTAAGGTTTATAAAGTCATTTTGCTAGATAGTAGGCATCATTCTTTTGATTTTAAAATCCAAGACTTAAGTTTTTAGATACGCAGTAGTTTCCTTGCAGTTACCATTTTTAAAAAGTGACTAGACTCTACACCTGATGTGTAGCTGTTGAAAAGATTAACAAAAGAATTTACATTTAAAAGTCTACATTTTTTTAACCAATTTTTATTTAAAAAGTTGGAAAGTTAAATCATGTGACTTTAACGTACCTTCTCATTTATAATTTTATGAAAGTCTGAGACCTTGAGGGTGTTTTGGTCAAGTGAAGAGGAGAGTGCCATGCAGTGTAGTTGCCCAGTTTACTTGGGGTAAGGCATTTAGTTCCACTTTTCAGTTATCTAGTTCTACCCTGAATGCCTTGATAACACTCCTAAGGCCCTGGTACGCTTACGCTTTGCTGTTTTTGGCTCAAATTTCTGCCCCTTGGCTTCACAAAGCAGAGATCTCACTGCAGAGCTTGTGAGCAGAGCCCAGGGACCATCAGTGCCTTTGTTGATGTAAACTGACAGAATAACATTATGTTCTTTTTTAGCTGGAGCTGATAAACCGATGATGAGCTTGAAAATATACAAAGCATTTTCTATAGATGGAATGAACTGAAAGCAGGGAAGAGTATCTTCACTAGGCAGAAGGAGCATGGCTATCTGAAGTGAAAGGTCAATCCATAGCATTGTAATAAACAATCCACAGCATCGTAATAACTACTACTATTGATGTGTATATTCAGAACAATATCACTACATTTTTTTAGTGGAGGGTAATTGCTACAGTGGTCATTACATTTAATAAATAGCACCAAAAAACAGACATAGCATAGGCAAAAATTCCCTGATATAAATGGCTGCCTAGATTTAATATCATTGTGGATCTGTCCGTGGGAGCCATCCTTTGAGACCAAATGGAGACTCAAACTGGGCAGAATGTTGCCTTCTGCCTGTTGAACTTCCAGACTGCACCTTAAGAGGTTAATGCACCTTAAGCGTGGATGAACCTTATACTAGTTTAGTGTCTTAAAGGAGAAACACAGTTTACATGCAATCTTGTGGTCTTAATGCTATGAAAAGTGCTTTCTTTGCCTTTTTCAATATATTTGCTTGACTTAGCCACTTTGAACAAGGAAAAACAATTAAAACCTGAACTATGATCTTTTGCTGCTTTGTACATTCTGATTGTGCAGTTGAGATGACGGATTTTTAAAAGCCCCTGGGGAGTTTATATGCCTACAGAACATTGTGCCTGTTCTAATATGATAAGCTTTTAAGACACTTTGTTAAAAATTCAATTTTTATAATTGTATAGATACTCAGCTAATTTTGAATGCTGCTGATGGCATACCTAAATTTTTATGTCAAAAATATATTATGTGTTGTTTTTCCTACCTTGAGATCCTATTTCATACAATGAATATTGTTTTCTTTTTACTAACTCCTTTCAAAGAGAAAGAATTTTACTGTTAAGCAAGCTGTTTTTCCCCCAAATATCACAAAACTTTTTTTTTCTCTAATAAATGAGAGCATTATGATCTTTAATAAATCTTGTGCTGTCTCTTATTCATGTTTGTTTTTCCAGGAGTCACTAAGCCAAATGAAGACTGCATGACCTATGAGAAAAGACCATGTCTTTAAGATGAACCTTTAATGGTAGCACATGTCGTAGGTACTTAAAGATGTGTTTTGAGATAAACTGATATGCTTATCCTTTTTTCAAATGACTTAGGATAAATACAGATCTAAGGACAGTTTTAAAGGTTTTGAAATGTAAGAAATTTCAAGTGGTTATTCTGGATTATTCCTGTATACCTAGCTAGTTTAGTTACTTTGTGTAAACCAGGTTGTCAAATTAATTCCTGTAAGGTTTTTAATAATAATATTTCCTTATTCTTTTAATGTCTGTAGCACTTATACAGACATTACACTCGTACAGACTTGTACAGACATTGAAAGAACTTGTCAGTTCTTTCATTGCTGATACTGATTATTTGTGTCTATATTGATCAGTCTAGCTTGAAGTTTATCAATTGTATTGATTGTTTCAAAAGACAACTCAGTTAAAAAGATTGGAACAGACATTTAACTTAAGAAAATATGTGACTAGCAAGCAAACACATCTAATAATAATATATCATCATTATATGAAGTTAATAAAAACAGGTAAAACTCAATCCTAGATTTTGAGGATGTATTCTTAAGTGGTAAAATTATAATGAAAGCAAGGAAGTTATTTGCATAAAAGTTTGGATAGTGATTGCTTTGAGAAGGATGGAGAGGTTAACGATTGAGAAGAAACAGAATGTGTAGGGAGACCCTGGGTGCTGATTGTATTTCTTGATCAAGTGGTCCTTACAGGGTGTTCATGAGTAAATCATCGCACTTTGTATTTTTCGTGTATGTGCTCTTTAAAAGAATATTTATTTTTTTGGCTGCACTGGATCTTAGTTGCGGCACACAGGTTCATCATTGCAGCATGCGGGTGGGATCTTCCATGGGAGTGCACAGGCTTCTCTCTAGGTGCACTGTGCTGGCTTCGTAGTTGAGGCACATGGGCTTCACGGCATGTGGGATCTTAGTTTCCCAGGCAGGGATTGAACCTGTGTCCCCTGCGTTGGAAGGTGGATTCTTAACCACTGGACCACCAGGGAAGCCCCTGCATGTGCACTTTTGTGATGTGTTGTATTTTATAATAAAAGAACCAGCTTCAGTTTCGTTGGTTGTCTGTTTTCTATTTAATTAATTTCTTACATTTCTTCTTTCCTTTCTTATACTTACTTTGGGTTTATATTACTTTTCTGGCTTTTTCAAAGTTAAGACATTTAAATAGTTGACTTTAGATCTTTCTCGTAATATAATTTAATACTGTAAATTTCTCTTTAAAGATTATTTTAGCTACATCTCACAAATTTTGATATATTGTGTTTTCATTTTCAGTCCAATATATTTTTTATTTCTCTGATTTTTGTTCTTTGGTCCATTGGTTATATACAAGTGTGTTTAATATTCAGGTATTTGGGGATTTTCTTGATTTATAATTTAATTCTGTTGTAGTCAGAGAATATAGTCTACATTGTCTTAATGTGTTTAAGTATATTGGGACTTGTTTTATGGCCCAGCATATAGTCTGTCTTGATGGATGTTCCATGTATATTTGAAAAGAATTGCATTTAGCACTGGTTGTGGGGAGTACTCTATAGGTACCAGGTCAAATTGGTTAATAGTATTATTTAAATTCTAACCTTACTAATTTTGCCTACTCAATTTATATAATTGAGTGCGATGGTGTAAATTATAATTGAATTTAATTATCCATTCAATTAGCTTTTTAAAAATAGCTTATTTAAAGCATTAAAAAATAAAATACATGTGGAGAAACAAAATATGAGACAAAAATGTTTAGCTCAATGAATTATTACAGAATGATTGTCTAACTACCACCCAGGTCAAGAAGTAGAACATTGCCATCACCCCAAAGTTCCCTTATGCTCCTTTCCAGGTATCATTTCCTATATCTCTCCTTCAAAAAGGGGACCAGTATTCTGATTTTATAGTGTCACTTCCTTGGTTTCTTCAGAGTTTTTTCTTTCAATTTTATTGAGATATAATTGACATAACAGCACTGTATAAGTTTAAGGCATATAGCATAATGACTTATATACATCTTGAATTGATTGCCACAATAAGTTAACATCTATAATCTCATATATATACAAAAAAAGAAAAAGAAAAATATTTTTTTTCCTTTGTGATGAGAACTTCTAGGATTTACTTTTCTTAACTTTCAGATATACAGAGTTTTAACTGTAGTTATCGTGTTGTACATTATATCCCCAACACTTATTTATCTTCTAATTGGAAGTTTGTAACTTTTACCCACCTTCATCCAATTTTCCCATCTTCCAATCCCTGTCTATAAATCTATAAATAGTAAGTATAAATCAGAATCTTTTTCTGAGTTTTATTTTTAAGATTCCACATATAAGTGAGATCATATGGTATTTGTCTTTTTCTGTCTGACTTCACTTATCCACCCATGCTGTCATAAATGGCAGGATTTCCTTTTTTATGGCTGCACAGTATTCCTGTGTTTGTGTTTCAGTATGATGTTGAATTTGGTTTCCTGGGGCTTTTTTTGTTTTGCTTGTTTTGAGCACTTCTGCATCAATGTTCATAAGGAATATTGGTCTCTAGTTTTTTTAAATAGTATGTTTGGCATCATAGAATAATTTAGGAAGTCTTCCTTCCTCTTCAAGTTTTGGGAAAAGTCTGTGAAGGATTAGTTTTTCTTTAAATGTTTGGTAGAATTGTAGTGTCTGTATCATGTCCAGGGTTTTTCTTTGTGGGAATGTTTTTGATTACTGATTCAACATCCTTACTAGTTATAGGTCTATTCAGATTTTGTATTGGTCTGTGACTTAATCTTGGTAGACAAATACCAAGTGTTGTGTTTCTAGGAATGTGTTCATTTAAACTAGGTTATCCAATAATTGTTCATAGTACTCTCTTAATCCTTTTTATTTCTGTAGAATTGGTAGTAATGCTCCTACTTTCATATCTCATTTTAATATTTTGAGTTGTCTCTCTTTTTTTCATAGTTCATCTAACTAAAGATTTGTTGATCTTATTGATCTTTATTTGTTGTTGATCTTTTTGTCAGTCTTTTGTAGATCTATTGACCTGTTGTTTTTGTTTCATTGATTTTTTTCTATTGTTTTTCTATTCTCTGTTTATCTCAGCTCTAACCTTTATTATATTAAGTTTACTTTATTACTTTACTACTAGCTAGCTTTGAGTTTAGTTCTTTTTTTCCCTAGTCCTTAAGTTGTAAAGTTAGGCTGTTGGTTTTAGATCTTTTTCATTTTTTAATGTAAGTGTTTATATAGCTATATATTTCCTCCAGGATTGCCTTTGCTGCATCCCATAAGTTTTGGTATGTTGTGTTTTCATTTTTGTTCAACTATTTTCTTTCTTTTTAAAAAATTGTTTTTAATTAGAGGATAATTGCTTTACAATACTGTGTTGGTTTCTGCCATATAGCAACATGAGTCAGCCATAGGTATACATACGTCCCCTTCCTCTTGAACCTTCCTCCTACCTCCCTCCCCACCCCACCCCTTTAGGCTGTCACAGAGCACCAGATTTGAGCTCCCTACGTCATACAGCAAATTCCCACTGACTATGTTACATATAGTAATATATTTGTTTCAGTGCTACTCTCTCAATTCGTCTCACCCTCTCCTTCCACTGTGTCCACAAGCCTCTTCTTTATATTTCCTAATGACTTTTTTGGTTTAATTTCCACAATCTGTGAATTTTCCAGTTTTCTTTATGCTGTTGATTTCTAACTTAATCCTGTTCCGGTCAGAGAAGATCTTATGTATGATATCTGTCTTTTAAAATCTATTGAGACTTAATTCATGGCCTAATATATGGACTATCTTGGAAAATGTCCTGTGCATTTGGGAAGAATGTTTATGCTGTTGTTGGTTGGTGTTCTGTATACGTCTGTTAGATCTCATTAGTTTATTGTGTTAAGTCCTCTATTTCCTTATCTTCTGGCTGGTGGTTCTGTTCATTACTGAGTGAGATATTAAAATCCCCAACTATTATAGTAGAACTGTTTATTCTTTTTTTTAATTCTGTCAGTTTTTGCTTCATAGATATTCATTCTGTCATTATGTGCATAAATGTTTATGGTTGTTACATCTCTTGCTGTATTAAATCTTTCATTAATATATAGTGTAATTCTTTGTCTTTTTGCTTTAAAGTCTGTTTTGTCTGTTTTGAGTATAGCCATTTCTGCTTTCTTCTTATTACCATTTGCATGAAGTACCGTTTTTCATCTTTTTACTTTTGACTTGTTTGTAACTTTGGCTTTCAGGTGAATCTCTTGTAGATAGCATGTAGTTGAATCATGCCTTTTTTTTTTTTAATCCATTCTACAAAATTTTGTCTTTTGATTGGAAAGTTTAGTAGATTTACATTTAAAGTATTCGTAATTGTTTATCAGGGAAGACATATCTGTCATTGTACTATTTCTTTTCTATATGCTCTATAGCTTTATTGTCCCTCATTTTCTGCATGTTCATCTTCTTTTGTGTTTAACTGATATTTTTTGGAGTGAAATATTTAAATATGTTCTTAATTTCCTTTGGTGCTTATTCTGGGCCATTTTATTTGTGGTTACCCATGGAAATTATGTTTAACATCCTAAAGGTATAAATTTGAATATATTCTAATTTGAGTGTGTAGCAGCTTACCTTCAATAACAAATAAAAACTGTATTTCTTTATAGTTCTTACCCACACTTCTTTTGGTTGTCAGTGTCATATTTTTGTGTGCCTGAAAACATAAACTAATAATTTTTTAAAATGTAGTACTCTCCTAAATTTTGTAGAAAACAAAATTTGGAGTTACAAACCAAAGTCATAATAATATAGTCTTTTATACTTTGTTGATAATTGCTTTTTTTCTTTAAATGAATTAGTCTCTAAAGTCGTGTAGAAAATAAGTACAATTACAAACTGTTGTTACAATAAAACTACCTTTTATAATTGCCTAGGTATTTACTTTTATTGAGATCTTTATTTTTCCATATGGGTTTGAGGTGTTGTCTAGTATCTTTCCAGGTCTCCTTGCAGGACTCCTTTGAGCACTTTTTGTAGGCAGGTCTAATAGTTATGAACTCTCTCGGGTTTTGTTTATCTGTGGGTATTTTGATTTCTTCCTCACTTTTGAAGGACAGTTTTTCTGAACATGATTCTCAGGTGGCAGTTTTTTCTTTTAGTACTTTAACTATCTTGGCCTACTGTCTTTTGGCCTTCCCAGTTTCCGATGAGAAATCTCATTGAGGATCTTATTGAGAATCCCTTGTGATGATTAGCTTCTCTCTTGCTGCTTTCAATATTTGCTCTTTGTTTTGGCTTTTGAAAGTTTGATTATCCTGTGTGTTGGTGTGGGTTTCTTTGAATTCACTTTACTTAGAGTTTTTGGGCTTGGATGTTTCATGTATTTCATTCATGAAATTTGGGAAGATTTCAGTCATTATTTTTTCAAATATTTTCTCTTTCCCTTTGTCTGTCTTTTTTCCTTCTGAGAAACCCACGATGCATATGTTGGCCCACTTGCTGGTATCCCAAATGTTCCTTAGACTCTGGTCACTTTTCTTCAATCTTTTTTCTTCCTGCCCCAGCCTTGATAATTTCCATTGTCCTACATTCAATTCACTGATTCTTCTGTCTGCTCAAATCCACATTTAAGTCCTTTTTACTACCCTAGCTTCCATAAGCTGTGTGCAGACTGTTTCAGGAACACTGCACGGCTGCCTTCCAGTTGGGTGGGGATGGGTGATGGGTAGGTGCTACTGAGCTTAGAGCTGAAATTGACCACAATTTATTGTCCAAGCCTTCTCCTCAAAGTTGCAAGCCTTCAACAGACCCCAGAATTCCAAAATAGTTACATCAGACACATTCTGCCAAATGTAGTTGTCTAGGTGGGGAGGCAGATTCCTGGTGCTTTTTACTCTGCCAACCTTCTTAGAATTTTCATTGTCTGTTACTTTCATCGTGTTCATTAAGAAGTCAGTTTTATGATAATCAGTACGTCTTTGAAGGTAATCTATTTTTTCTACCCGCTCTCTGTACTCAGTATTTTACTATGACATTCTTAGATGTTCATTTCTTTTTATGTTTTTAGAATTTTTAGGGCTTCATGAACTGTTAGCTCAATGTCTTTCATTAGTTTTGGAAAAATATTAGCTTTTATCTCTTCCATTATTTTTCTCCTTTCCTTCTGGGACTGTAATCAATGTGATAGTTTCACTTTATGTCTCTTACCCTGTTTTCTGTGTGCTTTTAGTTCTTTTGTTTCTTCACATTTAATTCTAGATATTATCTTATGACTTCTTCCAGTTCATTTGCTCTTCAGCTCTCCTATGTTGAACTTATCTACACTGAATTCTTAATTTCAGTTGTATTTTTAGTTTTAAAGTTTCTATTTAGTACTTAAATAGTTTCCAGTTTTCTGCTGAAAAATCCCCATACTATCTTTTATCTCCCTGAAAATGATCAGCATGTATCTGTTGAATCCGTGCATCTATTATTTGAAGGTCCCGATAGTTCCCTTTCTAGTGTCTTGGGTTTTATGGGTTTTGTTCATGTCATCGCGTTTCCCTTATTTGCCTGACTATTGCATGCTAGGAAGAGCTTTACAGAAAGCTCTGTGGAAATAATTTGAAGCCTATATCTTCCAGAGGTAATTTATATTCGCTTCTGTCGAGTAGCTGGGAATACTAGCACTCAGGGTAATTTCAAGGTGATTGATAGATAAGTTACTCCTGGTTTACTCTGTTTCCCAGTGCACAGATCTTCAAGGCCAAACCCAAGAAAAGGAGGATCTCTTCCCTGTGTCCTAGTCTCCCTGCCCTGACCTAGATTCAGGAAGCCTTCAGAAGTGTTTGCTAGACCCCTTTGGAATCAGCAAAACCTTCCTAGAAAAAGCACCCCAAACAGTTATATCACTTTTCCAGTCTCTGTCTTCTTTCCTATCTTGACTTTATAAATCCTTACCATTTTGTTGGCTCTCTAATGCTTTCAAGTAGATAATTACATTTTGTTCAGATTTTCTATTTGTCCTCAGGATGAAGGCTAGTTCAGATTATTTGGTTTGCTATGAATGGAAGCAAAAAGGTCTTCCTATTAACTTTTGTGATTCTATCATAGTCACAAATGACCTTTTCATGCTTTTTATGGTGCTTAAGCTTTTGACTAATAAGAATAATGACCTTATTTAGCTTCCTTCCCTGTGTTTTTTTGTTGTTGTTGACTTTTTTGCTCACCCTCAATGTTTATTTTTTCATTTGGCATCTTTTCTCAAGTTATTTCAAAGCTGCATGCAACAACAACAAAAAACTTGTGTGTTGTGAATATATCCTTATATGCAAGGTAAAATTTGTTTTCATTCTTCCTCATAAAAAGAGTAGTTGTTGGGCCTTAGAATTCTTTTGCTTGGGAATTTAGTATTAGAAGATACCATAATATTTAGTAACTTAGATAAAATGCTTGAACTATACATTTTAAAAACATCTTTTAGTTATATATATATATATATATATGTGTGTGTATATAAATTTAAAATTCTCATTAGACATATATATACACATAAATGGGTAATTAATAAAAACCTACTTTTAATTTATTTTCTTCTGAACTATTTCATGGAAGTCATACTTCTGTTTTCTGGAGTATACTTATCCTAAACCTAATTTAGGAAAAAGGGAGAGAATGTTGGCCTCTAGATAGAACATCAAAGAACTTGATTTAGGGGGTAGATAAGCTAACCAACTGATAGAGGATACTTCCAAAAACCACTCATAGGTTTCTATATAGAAATGTTTTATTTTCCAAACAAGCAAGTAAAACTCTTCTGTTATAAATTATCATTGTATTTTGGGAATTAAAGTAAGAAATAAGGGAATATGTCAAATAATGAGGTCCATTGAGGATCAAAGTTGAGGTTGCTTCTATTTTAGTATTCTCTTAAATATTCCTCAAGAGTGATTACATATAAAATTAAGAAATTTATAGATGAGGTAAAGTTCACCTAAAAAGTAAAGTTCTGAGCTGATATAAAGTGCAGGAAAATCCAACCAGATCTTAAGAATGGTCAGAAAAGTGGTAGAAGACTAAGCACAGAGTATAAAGCAACTCAAATTGTGTTTATGATCATGGGCTTCAACTTGCCTATTGCAACCTTGAGAGGAACTTTGGAGTCCTTATGGGTATTGGTGGGAAGGTATTATAAACAAAACAGAGAAAGTCTTCCCATGGATTTTTTTTGTACCAAAACACTGGATACAGTTCTATCAGCACACTTCACAAAAGCTGTGATACAGCTGGAAATGGTTCACAAAATCTTGGGTTTCCGAATAAGGTGAGAATAAAAACATGTGAGGTCCTTAGGGTAGAAAAATGAAGCTAGCTAACTGGCTATAAATGGAGATTCTATAATTATAGAAAGAATGGGAAAAAAAAAAAAAAAGAATGGTAGTCATTGAAGAAAACACAGGTTGGTGTCACAAATCCTTAAGTCCCAGAACTGGAGGTACTCCTTGAAAATTAAAGGAGACCATTTTAGATTCAAATCATTACTATATAGCAGGGGAGTGAGAGCTGGATGATAAAAAAGGCTGAGCACTGAAGAAGTGATGTCTTTGAACTGTAGTGCTGGAGAAGATGCTTCAGAGTCCCTTGGACAGCAAGCAGATAAAACCAGTCAATCCTAAAGGAAATCAACCCTGAATATTTATTGGAAAGACTGATGCTGAAGCTGAAGCTCCAATACTATGGCCACCTGATGCAAAGAGCTGACTCATTGGAAAAGACTGATTCTGGGAAAGTTTGAAGGCAGGAGGAGAAGGGGACGACAGAGGATGAGATGGTTGAATGGCATCACCAACTCAATGGACATGAGTTTGAGCAAAGTCTGGGAGATGGTGAAGGACAGGGAGGCCTGGCATGTTACAGTCCATGGGGTCACAAACAGAAATGACTGTGGCAGGGGAGTAAATGTGATGTTTGTGATTCTGAGAAATAATACACATAGTCCAAGTTAGTGGTGGTTTAGTCGCTAAGTTGTATCCAACTCTTGTGACTGACTCATGGACTGTAGCCTGCCAGGCTCCTTTGTCCATGGAATTCTCCAGGCAAGAATACCAGAGTGGGTTACTATGCCCTCCTCCAGGGGATCTTCCCAACCCAGGAATTGAACCCGGGTCTCCTGCATTGCAGGCAGATTCTTTACAGACTGAGCTGTGAAGGAAGCCCTCAGTTACTAATGGAGCTGTCTACTAATTCGTCTGTTCACATCTATTCTAGCATTCTTCTAATAGTCTCTTTATTGTAACCAGAGTGATTTTTAAAAAAAAAAATTTTTATTGGGATATAGTTGTTTTACAATGTTGTGTTAGTTTCTACTGTACAACAGAGTGAATCAGCTATACATATATTCCCTCTGATTTAGACTTCCTTCCCATTCAGGTCACCATGGTGCATGAAAGAGTTTCCTGTGCTATACAGTATGTTCTTATTAGTTATCTATTGTACACATAGTATCAATAGTGCAGAATGGTCTTTCAAAAGGGCATTTTCCCATTGTTTTTAGGATTACTGAATACTTCATATTTTGACCTATAAGACTGTATATTGTCCTGTATGGTCTGGCTTCTATCTACCATTTCATCTTCATTTTGCCTCCATTTGTTTCTCTTTTTGTCATGTTCTCTCTTGTCATGTGGTCTTTGCACATGCTGTTTCATCTGCCTGTGTTCCTCCTGTTAGCCAAGTTATTTCTTCCTTACCTTCTGTATTTCAGAGCAAGCTTTGCTTTCCAAGGGTGCTCTGCCCTGACCTCCTTGACTCAGTGCCATTGTCCTTAGCAGACCGTAACACTTCCACAAGAGCATGGGCTGTGTTTCTTTTAGCTGCCCTTTCTCTAGCACTTAGCATACCACCTAACAGAGAATAGACACTTAAGATATTTGCTGAAGGAATGAAAGTATAAATAAGCATATATGGTCACAAGTGGGTCACTTTGGCTTATAGATGTATTTTGTTTATTCCCACACTATGTTTAAAATGTCTTTTGATGCCTCTGGATTGACATGTGCATTTCCATTTCCCTAGTCTCTGATGTGCCTGTCCTTCATTCATGTTAAGAGTGTTTATGTTCCTTGGTTTGGCTGCATGAGGGCATGGCAGATGCACAGTGGGTATCTATGGGGAAGTCAAGGGTCTTTTTACTTTGTCCACATGGAGAACAGTCATATTCCTATCCCAGTGCTGTTCCTTCTCATTATTGTTAGAAACTCAACTGAGAATTTAGAATGACATTCTCATGGACACCTAAAAACTCAGGACCCAATTAATTTTTGAGTGAAGTTTTCAGTGAAAAATCAGATATGTAGGGGTCTGACAAATAGGTTGTTAGTGACTTTATAAAATCTAACCTTTCACACATGGAAAAGGATGAGCTGTTGTTATGGAAAGGTATCTTAAAAGGCTCTTATGATTGATTTGGAAATGACTTCAGACATTAATGAAAGAGTAATCTTCCTTAAATCACCCAAAAGCTAGTAATCCCTAGGGCTGCATGTTGGTGATTAAAAAAGAAAAGTAGGAGCAGCTGTCTTTTTGTTCAGTTTAATTATGACCCAATATCTGGGGGAGTGTTAATTTCCTGGTGGCACTGGAGGTGGGTGGAGAAAGGTGTTAGGTTTCTGTACACTGCAGGGACTGAATGTGCAGACATGGATTCTACCTGGTTTGTGCCCAAGGATGCTGACAATGTTCAGGGGAGCTCATGCTCATGTGCTCAGATTGCATGGCATTCAATTCCTGCCCTTTATGTCTGAGACATGAACCTCTGTGTGCCAGAGGACACAAGAGTGCTATCGGATGTCAGTTAGACTACACACCTTAATTAATAGCCCCTCACCTCCAGCAAGCCATCTGCTGCACCTGTGAGATAGAACTCCTTTATGTCATCAGGAAGAAGAGGAACATTTAGCCCTCTTAATTCCTTCGGCAGCATTTAAGGCTGGAAGTCACTGAACTGGGCATCTTCTTTCCCAAGTTCCGAGTTTTGAATATTCAAGTTGGTGTCTGAGTGTGTATTCACAAACAGTCTGTGAACTGCTGGCTGTTCTTGAAAATTAACACCCTGCTAGTGGTGAACATGAACACCATTCCTCCCAACTTTTCTCCTTTTGTATTTGATATATTGAGAATGGCCCTGTCATCTGCCCAGTCATCCAGCCAGATGCTTGGTATCATGTGCCTTCTAAATAGCTATCACATCTACTGTGTCCTCTCCTCCATGGCACCTACCCTGTTCTCCTTCACCACCCAACCTGAGATTTCTGCAGCATTCTCCCTGCCTGCCTGAAATCCCATCACTTTCCTGTCCAGCTTCCACATGACTACTAAAGCACTCTTCCAGAAGTGTCAATCTCAGGTTGTGTAACCTGCTTAAAGTTACAGAGTGGCTCCTAGTCACATGCAGCAGCTTTTGCTAATCGTCAATCTTCTTACCACCTTTGTAATGTTCAAGTTTTACCTTCACTATTTCTTTATTAGTATTTTAGTTTAAACCACACCACTCCTTTTAGTCTTACTTGTCCTAGGAATGGCCTGGGTTTCACATGCTAGTTAAAGTTCTTTGCTGTAACTAATATAATAATTGATGTTAGTCCATTTGCCATCTAAAATTGTTTCCTTGTGGGAAATACTTAACATCAAAAGCCCTTTGTCATTTCCTCTCTAGTCTAATGTTTCACAGGTTTGACTCCTTGATATTACTTGAGTATACAACCTGCCAAGACTGAGCCAAGAAGAAACCATTTGAACAGACTGATCACTATTAGTAGAATTGAATTTGTAATAAAAACTCTAAGGAAACAAAAGTCCAGGGCTGGACGGTTTCATTGCGGAATAATACCAAACATATAAAGAACTAATACCTATTCTTCTCAAACTATTCCAAAAATTTGAAGAGAAGGGAACACTCCCAAATTCATTCTGTGAGAACACCATTACTATAATATCAAAACCAGACAAACACCCTACAAAAAAAATTATAGGTCAATATCTTTGATAAATATAGATGTAAAAATACTCAAGAAGATATTAGTAGGGACTTCCCTGGTGGCTCAGTGGTAGGAATCCAGCTGCCAATGAAGGGGACGACGGGTTTGATCCCTGGTGTGGGAAGATTCCGCATGCTATGGAGTGACTAAGCCCCTGTACCACAGGGGCTGAGCCCGTGCTCTAGAGCCTGCAAGCCACAGCTACTGAAGCACCCATGCTACAACTACTGAAGCCTGTGCTCCGGAATAAGAAGCCACCACGGTGAGAAGCCCATGTACCACAATGAAGAGTAATCAGTGCTAGCCACAGCTGATGTAAGCCTGTGCAAAATCAACGAAGACCCAGCACAGCTCTCCCCTACCCGCCCCCTGCCCCCCAAAAAAGATATTAACAAACCAAATTCAACAATATATAAAAAGAGTCATATACCATGATCAAATTGGATCTATTTCAGGGACACAAGGATGATTCAACATTCACAAATCAATCAATGTTACGCATCACATTGGGCTTCCCAGGTGGCTCAGTGATAAAGAATCTGCCTGCTGGTGCAGGAGACACAGGAGATGTGGGTTCGACCCCTGGGTTGGGAAGATCCCTTAGAGGAGGAAATGGCAACCCACTCCAGTATTCTCACCTAGAAATTTTCATGGACAGAGGACCCTGGTGGGCTATAGTCCATGGGGCTGCAGGGAGTTGAATACAACTGAACTACTAACTACACACACATGTACCACATTAACAAAAAGAAGAATAAAAATCACATGATCATTTCAATTGACACAGAGAAAGCATTTGACAAGATTCAACATCCACGATAAAAACTCTCCAGAAAGTGAATATAAAAGGAAAATTGTTGTTGTTGTTTAGTCACTGAGTTGTGTCTGACTTTTTGTATCTCCATGGACTGTAAACCTTCAGGCTCCTCTGTCCAGGCAGAAATATTTGGAGTGGGTTGCTGTATCTCAACATAATAAAGGCCATTTGTGACAAACCCACAGCTAACATCGTGTTCAGTGGTGAAAAGCTGAAAGCCTTTTCTCTAAATTCAGGAACAAGACAAGGATGCCTACTCTCACCAATTCTATTTAACATAGTATTGGAAGTCCTAGTTACAGTACTAAAGAAAAAGAAGGAAAAGACATCCAAATTGAAAAGGAAGAAGTAAAACTGTTGCTTTTGCAGTAGACTTGATACTTTATATAGAAAACCCCAAAATCCACACCCCAAAACTATTAGAACTAATAAACGAATTCAGCAAAATTTCAGGATACTGGATTTATATACAGATTTATATACTGCTTTTCTATTCACTGATAATGAGCCATCAGAGAATAGATTTTTAAATCTCATTTAAAATCACATCAGAAAGACTGAAATACCCAGGAATAAACTTAACCAGGGACTTCCTTAGCTCAGATGGTAAAGAATCTGACTGCAATGCAGGAGACCTGGGTTTGATCCCTGGGTTAGGAAGATTCCCTGGAGAAGGAAATGGCAATCCACTCCAGTATTCTTGCCTGGAGAATCCCATGGACAGAGGAGCCTGGTGGGCTATAGTCCATGGGGTCACAAAAAGTCAAACACGGCTAAGCAACTAACACACAAACTTAACCAAAGAAGTAAAAGACCTATATTCTAAAAACCATAAAAAATTGATGAAATAAATTGAAGATACAAATTAATGGAAAAATACCTCATGCTCTTGGACTGAAAGAATTAATATTGTTAAGATGGCCATACTTACCCAAAGCAATCTACAGACAATGCAATCCCTATCAAAATACCCCATGACATTTTTCATAGAAGTAGAACAAATAATCCTAAAATTCTGTGGAACCCCAAACTGAAAAAGACTAAATTGTCCAAGGAATCTTGAGAAAAAAAGAATAAAGCTGGAGGTATAAGCCTCCCAGACATCAGATTATATCACAAAGTTATGGGAATCAAAACACCATGGTACTGGAGCAAAAACAGACACATATATCAATGGAACAGAATAGAGAACCCAGGAACAAACCCATGTACCTATGGTCAATTAATCTATAACAAAGGGAGCAAGAATATACAATGGAAAAAAGACAGTCTCTTCAATAAGTGGTGCTGGGAAAATTAGAAAGCAACATCTAAAACAATGAGTTTATAGTATTTCCTTATGTGCTGTCACCCCATGGACTGTTTGTGACCCCATGGACTGTAGACCACCAGGCTCCTTTCTCCATGGGCATTCTCTGGGCAAGAATACTGGAGTGGGTTGCCATGCCCTCCTCTAGGGGATCTTCCCAACCCAGGGATTAAACTGGGGTCTCCTGCATTGCAGGTGGATTCTTTACCAGCTGAGGTACCAGGGAAGCCCAGTATTTCCTTATATAATATACAAAAATAAACTCAAAGTGGATTAAAGACCTAAATGTAAGACCTTAAACCATAAAACTCATAGAAAAGAACAAAGAACACTCTTCAACATAGCAATATTGTAGCAATATTTTGGGGGAACTGTCTTCAAGGCAAAGTAAACAAATGTGACTTAATTAAACATAAAAGCTTCTGCACAGCAAAGGAAGCCGTCAACAAAACAAAAAGACAACCTACAGAATGGGAGAAAATATTTGCAAAATATATAAACAGCTCATATAACTCCACATCAAAAAGATTACCACCCCCCCCCCCCAAAATGGCAGAAGATCTGAGCAGACATTTTTCTAAAGAAGACATGGCCAATAGGCACATGAAAAGATCATCAACATTGTGAATAATCAGAGAACAGCAAATCAAAATAGGATACCGCCTCACACCTGTCAGAATGTCTGTTATAAAAAAGTCTATAAATAAATGTTGACAAGGATGTGGACCAAAGGGGACACTTGTATACTATTAGTGAGACTATAAACTGGTGCAGCATTATGGAAAAAAGTATGAGAGTTTCTAAAAAACTGAAAATTGAATTACCATATGATCCAGCAATTCCATACTGGTTATATATACAGAAAAAAAGGAAACACTAATTTGAAAGGAAATATGCACCTCAATATTCATAGCATCTCTGTTTACTATAGCCAAAATATAGAAGTAAACCAACTGTCCATCAACAGATGAATGAATAGAGATATTAATATATAAAGATAACACACACACACACATATACATACATATGTACACATAGTGGAATATTACTCATCCATAAAAAGAATGAAATCCTGCCATTTGCAGTACTGTGGATGGACCCAGAGAATATTATGTTGCTATTATTGTTTAGTCGCTAAGTTGTGTCTAACTCTTTGCAACCCCATGGGCTCTAGCCTGCCTGGCTCCTCTTCCCATGGGATTTCCCAGACAAGAGTACTGGAGTGGATTGTCATTCCTTTTCTAGGGGATTTTCCTGACTCAGGGATCAAAGCTGTGTCTATTGCATTGCAGGTGGATTCTTTACTGCTGAGCCACCAGAGAAGCCCAGAGAATATTATACTAGTGAAATAAATCAGAGAAAGACACATATTGCAGGATATCATTTATATATGGAATCTAAAAAATAATAGAAATGAATGTATAGAAAAACAAATAAAACAGATATAAAAAACAAGCTAGTGATGAACACAAGATCGTGGAGGTGTAGGTGGATGTGGAATACATCTCTCTCCATGGATAATCAGGAATACACCTTCAGAAACAAAAGAGTTTGCAGAATACCTGCTGAGAGCAGGCAGGAGTACCTGATCACCAGAAAAGAATATATAGAACCACACAAAACTTGGTAGAATGAAGGAAGTAGGGGGAAAAAGAGGAGAGTTAGTAGGACTGGACCTGCCCTTGGCAGATAGGGGAACTGAAGCAGAGTCTGATCCCCCCATTGGGGCAATTGTTTGGGACAGAGGAGAAACATTTGAGGCTGAGAGTGAAGCAGGTGAGCTGCAACAATCCTAATGGAATGAGAATCACACAGACAATCCTTGCCACCACCAGACATACCATGGACAGGGACACGGGTCCCCTAGAAGGCACAGTGGCTGGGAGCTGGAGTGTAGGGATTGTGGAAGAATCCCAGGATGAGGTCTGCTGCTGACTGTGAGGAGATGGCCCAAGGGACTATGAGAGAGGGGACTGTGGTGGGCAATGCCTGTGGAGGAAAACCAGGCAGCCACGGAAGCAAGGCGATACTGCTGAGGCATGTGTAGGGGATGGAGTCATCACTGCAACCTCTCTCTCCCCACATGCCAGCACTGATAGCTGAACAATAGAGAGGCTGGCCCTTTAAGCACCTGACCTCCAAGCAACAGAGTAGGACCCCAGCCAGGGGCCTCTTTAAGTGCCTGATGTACTGAGCAACAGAGAAGGACCAGCCAAAAAGGCCTTCTGATCTCCAGCTGCCAGAGGCTAGAAAGATTCTGTTAGGGCTATAGCTCCTGCAGCTGAGGTAGTTGGTGTCCCTGCACATGTGGCACTGCCAGAGTCTCCACGACCCAAGCAGCTGCACCACCTTCATGTTTAACCCTCACTGGGGCAGAGCTGCACAGGCTAGAAAAAGCCCTAATAGCACCATATATCCTGTGACAATAGTCACCGGCACTCCTGTGTAGCTGGTGTTGCCAGAGTCTGTGATCCAAGTAACCACACCACTTCTATGCATGATCCCCAGAGGGACAGAGCTGCCAGAGGCTAGAAAAAATCCTGCACTTGTGCGTGTAGTGTTGCTTCAGGCATTTCTGACCCTTTGTGACCCTGTGGACTGTGGCCTGCCAGGCTTCTCTGTGCATGGGATTCTCCAGGCAAGAATAGCGGAGTGGGTTGCTGTACCCTTCTAGAGCACCATATTTCCCGCTGCCCTTGCCACCAGCTCCCCTGAATACCTGGTGCTGCCAGGGCTTCTGCGACCCAGGCAGCTGTGGCACTTCCACACCTGGCCCTCACTGGGGTGCACACCCAAGGCCTCCAGGGCAGCCTCGGGAACAAATCCCTGTGGATGACTCACAGAAGAGGAGATAAAACCACAGTTGAAACCTAGGGGCAGTATGCTTAAGGAAGAGTACCCAAAACCTTCCCGACCAGCTGTACAAGCTACAGATTAAATCCACATAATCAATTAGGCAGACTCTGTGTCTATGGAATATATTAAAGGACAATGAGAGTTCCCACAAAAGAAAATGCACTAGTTCTGACAGTGTGGACCTTGGAGGCAAGAACACCCAAGAGTAGGACCAGATTGGAGTCTGAGCTGCCCCCACAGCAGGTCCAGAGACCAGCCCAGTGTTGGAGGGTATCCTAGGGAAGCGAGGTAAACTGTGACTCCCAGCGAGGGGAAGGATGCTGACAGCAGAGACTCAAGAAAGACGTTTATTATTATTATATTTTGACATGTTCTATAGTTGCCTCTGGATTTTTTTCTTTTTCTTTCCCTCCTCCCCCTTTTCCCTCTATGTTGTTGCAGTTGTTGATTTTATTAGTACTATTAAATATATTTAAGTTTTTGAGAATTTTTTAAAAAAATCACACCTTCTGTTTCTTTTATATACTTCTGTCTCTATGTTGGGCCTTTTGTGGTTCTGTGGGGTTTTCCTTCCTTTTTTTCTTCTTCTTTTTTTTTAAATTTTAATTTTTGCATTTTAAAAATCTATTACTTTTTCTACATTTATTTTTTGTTTGCTTTTCCTTCTGTTCTTTTTCCATTGTAATTAATCTTTAATGTATGTATATCTTCTTTATATACCTCTATTTAACTTTGTGTTTCTATTCTTTCTTTTTTCTCTTTTCCTCACCGTGTTTGTTAGTTTGTTTTGTTTTCATTGCTTTATCCCCCAGGTCGCATCTTGCTTTAGTTTTGTTTTCCAATTTGTGCTGTAGTTAGTTTTGTTTTTAACTGGTGGACATCATTTTTGGTTTCCTTTGTTCACCAGGTCAATCTATTGTATGTTATTATTATTTTTTTGTCTGTTTTGGTTTGGTTTATGGGTGTATATGTATATGTGTATAGTCCATTATTTTAGTTATTATTGGCCTGATTCTGTAATTGCCATTTGTCTGGGGTGCGTCATTTGTTTCTCATATTTGTGTATTTGTTTTAATACCATAAAAAAACCACCTGTGGAATCTCCATTCTCTGGCCAGAGAGCAATCCCTGAGGCTTTGGTGTGGGAGCCCTGACTCCAAGACCCTAGGCTACCAGAGAACTCCTAAACCCTAGGGAGAATCAATAGAAGACAAGTCCCATAAAGGCAACCACTTGTACACAAGACCTGGCATCATCCAACTGCCAGCAGCACCATGTGCAGGACGCCTCATCCAAACAACAAACAAGACAAAATAAACCCAATCATCAGAAGACAGGATTACCACCTCACAGAGCCCTGCCCATCAGAGGAAAAAAGAAAAACAAAAACCAAAAACAAACTCACCTTTTCCCATCAGATCTCAAGCACAAGTCACACCTATACAGCTTACACAATACACTGGACCAAATTTATGAGGGCAGAAGCCAAAAGGAAGAAATAATTCAACCTCAAAGCCTTAGAGTGAAGTGAAAAGTGAAGTGAAAGTTGCTCAGTTGTGTCCGACTCTTTGTGACCCAATGGACTATACAGTCCATGAAATTCTCTAGGCCAGAATACTGGAGTGGTTAGCTGTTCCCTTCTCCAGGGGATCTCCCTAACCAGACCAGGGATTGAACACAGGTCTCTCACGTTACAGATGGATTCTTTATCAACTGAGCTATCAGGGAAGCCCTGGAATAGAAGACCTCAAACACAATAAGTTAAAAAGAAAATGAAAAGTCATGGAAATACTGCACAAGTGAAGGAACAATCTAGAAACAGATAAATCCAAGTAAATGAAGATGACATAGGCAAACTACCTGAAAAAGAATTCAGAATAATGATAATAAAGATGATTCAAAACTTCAAAACTAGAATGGAGAAAATACAAGAGTCAATTAACAAAGTCCTAGAAGACATAAAGAACAAACAAACAGAGACAAGGCAATTACTGAAATTAAAAATATTCTAGAAGGAATCAATAGCAGAATCTGAGGCAGAAGAATGGATAAGCGAGCTGGAAGCTAGATGGTGGAAATAACTTCTGAAGAGCAGAATAAAAGAAAAAGAATGGAAAGAACTGAGGATAGTCTCAAGGATATCTGGGACAGTATTAAACACAACAACATCAAATTATAGGGGTCCCAGAAGAAGAAGAAAAAAAGAAAAGGTGTGAGAAATTTTTTGAAGAGATTATTGTTGAAAATTTCCCCTACATGGGAAAAGAAATAGTCAATCAACCCTAAAAGAACAGAGAGTCCCATAAAGGATCAACCCAAGGAGAAACGTGCCATGACGCATGCTAATCAAACAGTCTCTCAGTTGTGTCTGATCTTTGCAACCCCATGAATTGCAGCACACCAGGCCTCCCTGTCCATCACCAACTCCCAGAGTTCACTCAAACTCACGTCCGTCGAGTCGGTGATGCCATCCAGCCATCTCATCCTCTGTCGTCCCCTTCTCCTCCTGCACCCAATCCCTCCCAGCATCAGGGTCTTTTCCAATGAGTCAACTCTTTGCATGAGGTGGCCAGAGTACTGGAGTTTCAGCTTTAGCATCATTCCTTCCAAAGAACACCCAGGACTGATCTCATTTAGAATGGACTGGTTGGATCTCCTTGCAGTCCAAGGAACACTCAAGAGTCTTCTCCAACACCATAGTTCAAAAGCATCAATTCTTCGATTTGGCGCTCAGCTTTCTTCACAGTCCAACTCTCACATCCATACATGACCACTGGAAAAACCATAACCTTGACTAGATGAAACTTTATTGGCAAAGTAATGTCTCTGCTTTTGAATATACCATCTAGGTTGGTCATAACTTTCCTTCCAAGGAGTAAGCGTCTTTTAATTTCATGGCTGCAATCACCATCCGCAGTGATTTTGGAGCCCCCCCCCCCCCCCCCCCCCCCCCGCCCAAATAAAATCTGACACTATTTCCACTGTTTCCCCATCTATTTCCCATGAAGTGATGGGGCCAGATGCCATGATCTTAGTTTTCTGAATGTTGAGCTTTAAGCCAACTTCTTACTCTCCTCTTTCACTTTCATCAAGAGGCTTTTTAGTTCCTCTTCACTTTCTGCCATAAGGGTGGTGTCATTTGCATATCTGAGGTTATTGTTACTTCTCCTGGCAATCTTAATTCCAGCTTGTGCTTCTTCCAGCCCAGCGTTTCTCATGATGTACTCTGCATGTAAGTTAAATGAATAGGGTGACAATATACAGCCTTGGTGTACTCCTTTTCCTATTTGGAACCAGTCTGTTGTTCCATGTCCAGTTCTAACTATCGCCTCCTCACCTGCATATAGGTTTCTCAAGAAGCAGGTCAGGTGGTCTGGTATTCCCATCTCTTTCAGAATTTTCTAGTTTATTGTGATCCACACAGTCAAAGGTTTTGGCATAGTCAATAAAGCAGAAATAGGTGTATTTCTGGAACTCTGTTGCTTTTTCGATGATCCAGCAGATGTTGGCAATTTGATCTCTGGTTCCTCTGCCTTTTCTAAAATCAGTTTGAACAAAGATTAAACACAAAGAAAGAATATTAAAAGCAGGAAGGGAAAAGCAACAAGTAACATATAAGGAAAACCCCATATATTTAACAGCTGATCTTTCAGCAGAAACTCTGCAGGCCAGAAGTGAATGACAGGATATATTTAAAATACTGAAGGGGAACAATCTACAACCAAGATTACTATACCCAGCAAAGATCTCCTTCAAAATTGATGGAGAAATCAAAAGCTTTACAGACAAGCAAAAGTTAAGAGAATTTAGTACCACCAAACCAGCTTTACAACAAATGTTAAAGGGACTTATGTAGTCAGGAAATGCAATAGGAAAAAAGCCTACAGAAACAAACCCCAAACAATTAAGAAAATGGCACTGATGTATAGAACAGTCTTTTGGACTCTGTGGGAGAGGGAGAGGGTGGGATGATTTGGGAGAATGGCATTGAAATATGCATAATATCATATATGAAACGAGTCGCCAGTCCAGGTTCAATGCACAATACTGGATGCTTGGGGCTGGTGCACTGGGACGACCTGAGGGGATGGTATGGGGAGGGAGGAGGGTTCAGGATGGGGAACACATGTATACCTGTGGCAGATTCATTTTGCTATATGGCAAAACCAATACAATATTGTAAAGTTAAATAAAATAAAATAAAATTAAAAAAAGAAAATGGCAATAGTAAGATTTATATCAATCATTACTTTAAATGTAAATGGATTAAATGCTCCAATAGACTGGCTAAATGGATACAAAAACAAGACCCAAATATATGCTGTCTATAAGATACCCACTTCAGGGGGATGGGAAGATGGCAGAGAATTAGGTCAGGGATACCACTTTCTCCTCCACAGATTCATCGAAAGAACATTTGAACGCTGAGCAAACTCCACAAAACAACTTCTGAACGCTGGCAGAGGACATCAGGCACTGAGAAAAGCAGCCCATTGTCTTCAAAAGGAGGTCACCTCTATCTCCTCCCTCTCCCTTCTCTTCTCAACCCAACTCTGTGAATCTCTGTGGGTGTTCTGGGCTGTGGAGATCACTTAAGAAACAGCACTGCCTAGATCTATCTCTACCCTTTTGATTCCCCCTCTTCTCCTCCTGGTCACCTCTATCTCCCTCCTCCCTTTTCTCTTCTACATGTAAAACCTCTTCTCTGTGAACCTCTCAGGGTGTCCCTCATTGTGGAGAATCTTTTCACCATTAACTTAGAAGTTTTATTATCAGTGCTGTATGGATGGAGAAGTCTTGAGGCTACTGTAAGAATAAGACTGAAAACCAGAGGCATGAGGCTTAAGCCCCAAACCTGAGAACACCAGAGAACTCCTGACTTCAGGGAACATTAATTGATAAGAGATCATCCAAAAGCCTCCATACCTACACTGAAACCAAGCACCACCCAAGAGCCAATAAGTTCCAGAGAAAGACATACCACTCAAATTCTCCAGCAATGATAGCCCTGAGCTTCAATATACAGGCTGCCCTTCAATATACAGGCTGCTCTTCAATATACAGGCTGTCTATATATAGACATCTCAAAACTCACTACTGGACACTTCATTGCACTCCAGAGAGAAGAAATCCAGCTCCACCCACCAACACAAGCTTCCCTAACCAGAAAACCTTGACACTCGTCCCACCCCACACACAGGAAGGAACCTCCACAATAAAGAGGAACCACAAACTGCCAGAATACAGAAAGGCCACCCCAAACATAGCAATCTAAACAAGACAAAAAGGGAGAGAAATACTCAGCAGGTAAAGGAACAAGATAAATGCCAACCAAACCAAACAAAAGAGGAAGAGATAGAGAGTCTACCTGAAAAATAATTTAGAATAATGATAATAAAAATGATCCAAAATCTTCAAAACAAATGAGTTACAGATAAATAGCCTGGAGACAAGGATTGAGAAGATGCAAGAAATGTTTAACAAGGACCTAGAAGAAATAAAAAAGAGTCAATTAATAATGAATAATGCAATAAATGAGATCAAAAACACTCTGAAGGGAACCAACAGTAGAATAATGGAGGCAGAAGATAGGATAAGTGAGGTAGAAGATAGAATGGTAGAAATAAATGAAGCAGAGAGCAAAAAAAAAAAAAAAAAAAAAAAGAAAAGAAAAAGAAAAAGAAAAAAGAATTAAAAGAAATGAGGACAACCTCAGGGACCTCTGGGACAATGTGAAATACCCCAACATTCAAATCATAGGAGTCCCAGAAGAAGAAGACAAAAAGAAAGGCCATGAGAAAATACTCGAGGAGATAATAGTTGAAAACGTCCCTAAAATGGGGAAGGAAATAGTCACACAAGTCCAAGAAACCCAGAGAGTCCCAAACAGGATAAACCCAAGTAGAAACACCCTAAGGCACATATTAATCAAATTAACAAAAATCAAACACGAAGAACAAATATTAAGAGCAGCAAGGGGAAAACAACAAATAACCCACAAGGGAATTCCCATAAGGATAACAGCTTATCTTTCAATAGAAACTCTTCAGGCCAGAAGGGAATGGCAGGACATACTTAAAGTGATAAAAGAGAAAAACCTACAACCCAGATTACTGTACCCAGCAAGGATCCCATTCAGATATGAAGGATAATTCAAAAGATTTACAGACAAGCAAAAGCTGAGAGAATTCAGCACCACCAAACCAGCTCTTCAACAAATACTGAAGGATCTTCTCTAGACAGGAAACACAGAAAGAGTGTATAAACTTGAACTCAAAACAACAAAGTAAATGGCAACGGGACCATACTTATCAATAATTACTTTAAATGTAAATAGGTTGAATGCCCCAACCAAAAGACAAAGACTGGCTGAATGGATACAAAAACAAGACCCCTATATATGCTGTCTACAAGAGACTCACCTCAAAACAGGGGACACACACAGACTGAAAGTGAAGGGCTGGAAAAAGATATTTCAGGCAAATGGAGACCAAGAAAAAGCAGGAGTAGCAATACTCATATCAGATAAAATAGACTTTAAAATAAAGTCTGTGAAAAGAGACAAAGAAGGATATTACATAATGATCAAAGGATCAGTCCAAGAAGAAGATATAACAATTATAAATATATATGCACCCAACATAGGAGCACCACAATATGTAAGGCAAATGCTAATAAGTATGAAAAGGAAAATTAATAATAATACAATAATAGTGGGAGACTTTAATACCCCACTCACACCTATGGATAGATCAACTAAACAGAAAATTAACAAGGAAACACAAACTTTAAATGACACAATGGACCAGCTAGACCTAATTGATATCTATAGGACATTTCACCCCCAAATAATGAATTTCACCTTTTTCTCAAGTGCACACGGAACCTTCTCCAGGATAGATCACATCCTGGGCCATAAATCTAGCCTTAGTAAACTCAAAAATATTGAAATTATTCCAATCATCTATTCTGACCACAATACAGTAAGATTAGATCTAAGTTACAGGAAAAGAACTATTAAAAATTCCAACATATGGAGGCTAAACAACACGCTTCTGAATAACCAACAAATCACAGAAGAAATCAAAAAAGAAATAAAAATATGCATAGAAATGAATGAAAATGAAAACACAACAACCCAAAACCTATGAGACACTGTAAAAGCAGTGGTAAGGGGAAGGTTCATAGCAATACAGGCTTACCCCAAGAAACAAGAAAAAAGTCAAATAAATAACCTAACTCTACACCTAAAGCAACTAGAAAAGGAAGAAATGAAGAAGCCCATGGTTAGTAGAAGGAAAGAAATCTTACAAATTAGGGCAGAAATAAATGCAAAGGAAACAAAAGAGACCATATCAAAAATCAACAAAGCCAAAAACTGGTTCTTTGAGAAGATAAATAAAATTGACAAACCATTGGCCAGACTCATCAAGAAAAAAAGAGAGAAGAATCAAATCAACAAAATTAGAAATGAAAATGGAGAAATCACAACAGATAACACAGAAATATAAAGGATCATAAGAGACTACTATCAGCAATTATATGCCAATAAAATGGACAACTTGGAAGAAACAGACAAATTCTTAGAACAGTATAACTTTCCAAAACTGAACCAGGAAGAAATAGAAAATCTTAACAGACCCATCACAAGCATGGAAATTGAAACTGTAATCAGAAATCTTCCAGCAAACAAAAGTCAAGGACCAGATGGCTTCACAGCTGAATTCTACCAAAAATTTAGGCAAGAGCTAACACCTATCCTACTCAAACTCTTTGAGAAAATTGCAGAGGAAGGTAAACTTCTATACTTATTCTATGAGGCCACCATCACCCTCATACCAAAACCAGACAAAGATGCCATAAAAAAAGAAAACTACAGGCCAATATCACTGATGAAGAGAGATGCAAAAATCCTTAACAAAATTCTAGCAAGCAGAATCCAACAACATACTAAAAAGATCACACATCATGACCAAGTGGGCTTTATCCCAGGGATGCAAGGATTCTTCAATATCCACAAATCAATCAAACTATACACCACATTAACAAATTAAAGATAAAAAACATATGATTATCTCAATAGATGCAGAGAAAGCCTTTGACAAAATTCAACATCCATTTATGATAAAAACCCTCCAGAAAGCAGGAATAGAAGGAACATACCTCAACATAATAAAAGCTATATATGACAAACCCAAAGCAAACATTATCCTCAATGGTGAAAAACTGAAAGCATTTCCCTAAAGTCAGGAACAAGACAAGGGTGCCCACTCTCACCATTACTATTCAACATAGTTTTGGAAGTTTTGGCCACAGCAATCAGAGCAGAAAAAGAAAAGGAATCCAGATTGAAAAGAAGCAGTAAAACTCTCATTGTTTGCAGATGACATTACCCTCTACATAGAAAACACTAAAGACTCCACCAGAAAATTACTAGAACGAATCAATGAATATAGTAAAGTTTCAGGACATAAAATTAACACACAGAAATCCCTTGCATTCCTATACACTAACAATGAGAAAACAGAAAGAGAAATTAAGGAAACAATTCCATTCACCATTGCAATGAAAAGAATAAAATACTTAGGAATATATTTACCTAAAGAAACAAAAGACCTATATATAGAAAACTATAAAACACTGATGAAAGAAATAAAAGAGGACACAAATAGATGGAGAAATATACCATGTTCATGGATTGGAAGAATCAATATAGTGAAAATGAGTATACCACCCAATGCAATCTATAGATTCAATGCAATCACTATCAAGCTACCAATGGTATTTTTTCACAGAACTAGAACAAATAATTTCACAATTTGTATGGAAATACAAAAAACCTCGAATAGCCAAAGTAATCTTGAGAAAGAAGAATGGAACTGGAGGAATTAACCTGCCTGACTTCAGGCTCTACTACAAACCCACAGTCATCAAGACTGTATGGTACTGGCACAAAGACAGAAATATAGATAAATGGAACAAAATAGAATGCCCAGAAATAAATCCACACACCTATGGACACCTTATCTTTGACAAAGGAGGCAAGAATATACAATGGAGAAAAGACAATCTCTTTAACAAGTGGTGCTGGGAAAACTGGTCAGTTCAGTTCAGTTCAGTCATTCAGTCGTGTCTGACTCTTTGCGACCCCATGAATCACAGCACACCAGGCCTCCCTGTCCATCACCAACTCCTGGAATTCACTCAAACTCATGTTCATCAAGTCGGTGATGCCATCCAGTCATCTCATCATCTGTTGTCCCCTTCTCCTCCTGCCCCCAATCCCTCCAAGCCTCAGGGTCTTTTCCAATGAGTCAACTCTTTGCATGAGGTGGCCAAAGTATTGGGAGTTTCAGCTTCAGCATCAGTCCTTCCAATGAACACCCAGGACTTATCTCCTTTAGAATGGACTGGTTGGATCTCCTTGCAGGCCAAGGGACTCTCAAGGGTCTTCTCCAACACCACAGTTCAAAACCATCAATTCTTTGGTGCTCAGCTTTCTTCACAGTCCAACTCTTACATCCATACATGACCACTGGAAAAACCATAGTCTTGACTAGACGGACCTTTGTTGGCAAAGTAATAGCTTTGCTTTTCAATATGATATCTAGGTTGGTCATAACTTTTCTTCCAAGGAGTAAGCGTCTTTTAATTTCATGGCTGCAATCACCATCCGCAGTGATTTTGGAGCCCCCCCCCCCCCCCCAAAAAAAAAAAAAAAAAATCCGACACTGTTTCCACTATTTCCCCATCTATTTCCCATGAAGTGATGGGACCAGATCCCATGATCTTAATTTTCCGAATGTTGAGCTTTAAGCCAACTTTTTACTCTCCTCTTTCACTTTCATCAAGAGGCTTTTTATTTCTTCTTCACTTTCTGTCATAAGGGTGGCATCATCTGCATATCTGAGGTTATTGAGATTTCT